>NW_026775578.1:88167897-91020600 GCF_030987335.1 Cornus florida | reverse complement strand
ACACTCTTCGTGATGTCAAATGGAACTCGAATAAGTTTCACTCAAAACTCTCATTTTCTTTAAAAGATTCAATCTTTATACATTAAAAAGGTCTAGTCACATAATAGGTTCCTTTGTTGAGATATTTTCATTCAACGATTTAATATTTAGTCATTACAACACGTTTCGCGACTTCATAGGTAACTCGAATAAGTTAATCTCTAAACTATCATTTTATTTCCGAGATTCAATCTTTTTACATTAAAAAGGTCTAGTGACATACTAGTTACCTTTATTAAGGTATTTTCGTTCAAATATTCAATCTTTACTCTGTAAAATACTCTACGGGACGTCAGAGGTAACTCGAATAAGTTTAACTCAAAAACCTCATTTTTCTTTCAAAGATTCAATCTTTATACATTGAAAAGGTCTAGTGACATAAAAGGTACCTTTATTGAGGTACTTTCATTTAAAGATTCAACATATACTCATTAAAACACTCTTCGCGACTACTAGGTAACACGAATAATTTTAAATTCAAACTCTTGTTTTGTTTCAAAGATTCAATCTATATGCATTAAAAAGGTTTAATGACATAACAGGTACTTTTATTGAGGTATTTTCAATCAAAGATTCGATCTTTACTCATTAAAACACTCTTCGCCACTTCATAAGTAACTCGAATAAGTTTAAATCAATACTCTTATTTTCTTTCAAAGATTCAACGTTTATGCATTAAAAAGGTCTGGTAATGTATCTTTATTGAGGTATTTTCATTCAAAGATTCAATTTTTAGTCATTAAAACACTCTTCGGGACGTCAAAAGGAACTCGAATAAATTTCATTCAAAACTCTCATTTTCTTTCAAAGATTCAATCTGTATACATTAAAAAGGTTTAGTCATATAATAGGTTCCTTTATTGAGATATTTCCATTCAAAGATTTAATCTTTTGTCATTAAAATACGTTTCGCGACTTCATAGATAACTCGAATAAGTTAATCTCAAAACTCTCATTTTCTTTCAAAGATTCAACCTTTTTACATTAAAAAGGTCTAGTGACATACTAGGTACCATTACTGAGGTATTTTCATTCAAAGATTCAATCTATACTCTGTAAGACACTCTTCGGGACGTCAAACAGAACTCGAATAAGTTTCGCTCAAAACTCTCATTTTCTTCAAAAGATTCAATCTTTATACATTAAAAAGGTCTAGTCACATTATAAGTTCCTTTATTGAGATATTTTCATTCAAATGTTTAATATTTAGTCATTACAACACGATTCGCGACTTCATAGGTAACTCGAATAAGTTAATCTCTAAACTATCATTTTTTTTCAGAGATTCAATCTTTTTACATTAAAAAGGTCTAGTGACAAACTAGGTACCTCTATTGAAGTATTTTCGTTCAAAGATTCAATCTTTACTCTGTAAAACACTCTACGGGACGTCAAAGGGAAGTCGAATAAGTTTAACTCAAAAACCTCATTTTCTTTCAAAGATTCAGTCCTTATACATTGAAAAGATCTAGTGACATAAAAGGTACCTTTATTGAGGTACTTTCATTTAAAGATTCAACATATACTCATTAAAACACTCTTCACGACTACTAGGTAACACGAATAATTTTAAATTCAAACTCTTGTTTTCTTTCAAAGATTCAATCTATATGCATTAAAAAGGTTTAATGACATAACAGGTACTTTTATTGAGATATTTTCAATCAAAGATTCGATCTTTACTCATTAAAACACTCTTCGCCACTTCATAAGTAACTCGAATAAGTTTAAATCAATACTCTTATTTTCTTTCAAAGAGTCAACGTTTCTGCATTAAAAAGGTTTGGTAATGTACCTTTATTGAGGTATTTTCATTCGAAGATTCTATTTTTACTCATTAAAACACTCTTCGGGACATCAAAAGGAACTCGAATAAGTTTCATTTAAAACTCTCATTTTCTTTCAAAGATTTAATCGGAATACATTAATATGGTTTAGTCATATAATAGGTTCCTTTAATGAGGTATTTTCATTCAAAGATTTAATCTTTAGTCATTAAAACACGCTTCGCGACTTCATAGATAACTCGAATAAGTTAATCTCAAAACTCTCATTTTCTTCTAAAGATTCAATCTTTTTACATTAAAAAGATCTAGTGACATACAAGGTACCTTTACTGAGGAATTTTCATTCAAAGATTCAATATATACTCTGTAAAACACTCTTCGTGATGTCAAATGGAACTCGAATAAGTTTCACTCAAAACTCTCATTTTCTTTAAAAGATTCAATCTTTATACATTAAAAAGGTCTAGTCACATAATAGGTTCCTTTGTTGAGATATTTTCATTCAACGATTTAATATTTAGTCATTACAACACGTTTCGCGACTTCATAGGTAACTCGAATAAGTTAATCTCTAAACTATCATTTTATTTCCGAGATTCAATCTTTTTACATTAAAAAGGTCTAGTGACATACTAGTTACCTTTATTAAGGTATTTTCGTTCAAATATTCAATCTTTACTCTGTAAAATACTCTACGGGACGTCAGAGGTAACTCGAATAAGTTTAACTCAAAAACCTCATTTTTCTTTCAAAGATTCAATCTTTATACATTGAAAAGGTCTAGTGACATAAAAGGTACCTTTATTGAGGTACTTTCATTTAAAGATTCAACATATACTCATTAAAACACTCTTCGCGACTACTAGGTAACACGAATAATTTTAAATTCAAACTCTTGTTTTGTTTCAAAGATTCAATCTATATGCATTAAAAAGGTTTAATGACATAACAGGTACTTTTATTGAGGTATTTTCAATCAAAGATTCGATCTTTACTCATTAAAACACTCTTCGCCACTTCATAAGTAACTCGAATAAGTTTAAATCAATACTCTTATTTTCTTTCAAAGATTCAACGTTTATGCATTAAAAAGGTCTGGTAATGTATCTTTATTGAGGTATTTTCATTCAAAGATTCAATTTTTAGTCATTAAAACACTCTTCGGGACGTCAAAAGGAACTCGAATAAATTTCATTCAAAACTCTCATTTTCTTTCAAAGATTCAATCTGTATACATTAAAAAGGTTTAGTCATATAATAGGTTCCTTTATTGAGATATTTCCATTCAAAGATTTAATCTTTTGTCATTAAAATACGTTTCGCGACTTCATAGATAACTCGAATAAGTTAATCTCAAAACTCTCATTTTCTTTCAAAGATTCAACCTTTTTACATTAAAAAGGTCTAGTGACATACTAGGTACCATTACTGAGGTATTTTCATTCAAAGATTCAATCTATACTCTGTAAGACACTCTTCGGGACGTCAAACAGAACTCGAATAAGTTTCGCTCAAAACTCTCATTTTCTTCAAAAGATTCAATCTTTATACATTAAAAAGGTCTAGTCACATTATAAGTTCCTTTATTGAGATATTTTCATTCAAATGTTTAATATTTAGTCATTACAACACGATTCGCGACTTCATAGGTAACTCGAATAAGTTAATCTCTAAACTATCATTTTTTTTCAGAGATTCAATCTTTTTACATTAAAAAGGTCTAGTGACAAACTAGGTACCTCTATTGAAGTATTTTCGTTCAAAGATTCAATCTTTACTCTGTAAAACACTCTACGGGACGTCAAAGGGAAGTCGAATAAGTTTAACTCAAAAACCTCATTTTCTTTCAAAGATTCAGTCCTTATACATTGAAAAGATCTAGTGACATAAAAGGTACCTTTATTGAGGTACTTTCATTTAAAGATTCAACATATACTCATTAAAACACTCTTCACGACTACTAGGTAACACGAATAATTTTAAATTCAAACTCTTGTTTTCTTTCAAAGATTCAATCTATATGCATTAAAAAGGTTTAATGACATAACAGGTACTTTTATTGAGATATTTTCAATCAAAGATTCGATCTTTACTCATTAAAACACTCTTCGCCACTTCATAAGTAACTCGAATAAGTTTAAATCAATACTCTTATTTTCTTTCAAAGAGTCAACGTTTCTGCATTAAAAAGGTTTGGTAATGTACCTTTATTGAGGTATTTTCATTCGAAGATTCTATTTTTACTCATTAAAACACTCTTCGGGACATCAAAAGGAACTCGAATAAGTTTCATTTAAAACTCTCATTTTCTTTCAAAGATTTAATCGGAATACATTAATATGGTTTAGTCATATAATAGGTTCCTTTAATGAGGTATTTTCATTCAAAGATTTAATCTTTAGTCATTAAAACACGCTTCGCGACTTCATAGATAACTCGAATAAGTTAATCTCAAAACTCTCATTTTCTTCTAAAGATTCAATCTTTTTACATTAAAAAGATCTAGTGACATACAAGGTACCTTTACTGAGGAATTTTCATTCAAAGATTCAATATATACTCTGTAAAACACTCTTCGTGATGTCAAATGGAACTCGAATAAGTTTCACTCAAAACTCTCATTTTCTTTAAAAGATTCAATCTTTATACATTAAAAAGGTCTAGTCACATAATAGGTTCCTTTGTTGAGATATTTTCATTCAACGATTTAATATTTAGTCATTACAACACGTTTCGCGACTTCATAGGTAACTCGAATAAGTTAATCTCTAAACTATCATTTTATTTCCGAGATTCAATCTTTTTACATTAAAAAGGTCTAGTGACATACTAGTTACCTTTATTAAGGTATTTTCGTTCAAATATTCAATCTTTACTCTGTAAAATACTCTACGGGACGTCAGAGGTAACTCGAATAAGTTTAACTCAAAAACCTCATTTTTCTTTCAAAGATTCAATCTTTATACATTGAAAAGGTCTAGTGACATAAAAGGTACCTTTATTGAGGTACTTTCATTTAAAGATTCAACATATACTCATTAAAACACTCTTCGCGACTACTAGGTAACACGAATAATTTTAAATTCAAACTCTTGTTTTGTTTCAAAGATTCAATCTATATGCATTAAAAAGGTTTAATGACATAACAGGTACTTTTATTGAGGTATTTTCAATCAAAGATTCGATCTTTACTCATTAAAACACTCTTCGCCACTTCATAAGTAACTCGAATAAGTTTAAATCAATACTCTTATTTTCTTTCAAAGATTCAACGTTTATGCATTAAAAAGGTCTGGTAATGTATCTTTATTGAGGTATTTTCATTCAAAGATTCAATTTTTAGTCATTAAAACACTCTTCGGGACGTCAAAAGGAACTCGAATAAATTTCATTCAAAACTCTCATTTTCTTTCAAAGATTCAATCTGTATACATTAAAAAGGTTTAGTCATATAATAGGTTCCTTTATTGAGATATTTCCATTCAAAGATTTAATCTTTTGTCATTAAAATACGTTTCGCGACTTCATAGATAACTCGAATAAGTTAATCTCAAAACTCTCATTTTCTTTCAAAGATTCAACCTTTTTACATTAAAAAGGTCTAGTGACATACTAGGTACCATTACTGAGGTATTTTCATTCAAAGATTCAATCTATACTCTGTAAGACACTCTTCGGGACGTCAAACAGAACTCGAATAAGTTTCCCTCAAAACTCTCATTTTCTTCAAAAGATTCAATCTTTATACATTAAAAAGGTCTAGTCACATTATAAGTTCCTTTATTGAGATATTTTCATTCAAATGTTTAATATTTAGTCATTACAACACGATTCGCGACTTCATAGGTAACTCGAATAAGTTAATCTCTAAACTATCATTTTTTTTCAGAGATTCAATCTTTTTACATTAAAAAGGTCTAGTGACAAACTAGGTACCTCTATTGAAGTATTTTCGTTCAAAGATTCAATCTTTACTCTGTAAAACACTCTACGGGACGTCAAAGGGAAGTCGAATAAGTTTAACTCAAAAACCTCATTTTCTTTCAAAGATTCAGTCCTTATACATTGAAAAGATCTAGTGACATAAAAGGTACCTTTATTGAGGTACTTTCATTTAAAGATTCAACATATACTCATTAAAACACTCTTCACGACTACTAGGTAACACGAATAATTTTAAATTCAAACTCTTGTTTTCTTTCAAAGATTCAATCTATATGCATTAAAAAGGTTTAATGACATAACAGGTACTTTTATTGAGATATTTTCAATCAAAGATTCAATCTTTACTCATTAAAACACTCTTCGCCACTTCATAAGTAACTCGAATAAGTTTAAATCAATACTCTTATTTTCTTTCAAAGAGTCAACGTTTCTGCATTAAAAAGGTTTGGTAATGTACCTTTATTGAGGTATTTTCATTCGAAGATTCTATTTTTACTCATTAAAACACTCTTCGGGACATCAAAAGGAACTCGAATAAGTTTCATTTAAAACTCTCATTTTCTTTCAAAGATTTAATCGGAATACATTAATATGGTTTAGTCATATAATAGGTTCCTTTAATGAGGTATTTTCATTCAAAGATTTAATCTTTAGTCATTAAAACACGCTTCGCGACTTCATAGATAACTCGAATAAGTTAATCTCAAAACTCTCATTTTCTTCTAAAGATTCAATCTTTTTACATTAAAAAGATCTAGTGACATACAAGGTACCTTTACTGAGGAATTTTCATTCAAAGATTCAATATATACTCTGTAAAACACTCTTCGTGATGTCAAATGGAACTCGAATAAGTTTCACTCAAAACTCTCATTTTCTTTAAAAGATTCAATCTTTATACATTAAAAAGGTCTAGTCACATAATAGGTTCCTTTGTTGAGATATTTTCATTCAACGATTTAATATTTAGTCATTACAACACGTTTCGCGACTTCATAGGTAACTCGAATAAGTTAATCTCTAAACTATCATTTTATTTCCGAGATTCAATCTTTTTACATTAAAAAGGTCTAGTGACATACTAGTTACCTTTATTAAGGTATTTTCGTTCAAATATTCAATCTTTACTCTGTAAAATACTCTACGGGACGTCAGAGGTAACTCGAATAAGTTTAACTCAAAAACCTCATTTTTCTTTCAAAGATTCAATCTTTATACATTGAAAAGGTCTAGTGACATAAAAGGTACCTTTATTGAGGTACTTTCATTTAAAGATTCAACATATACTCATTAAAACACTCTTCGCGACTACTAGGTAACACGAATAATTTTAAATTCAAACTCTTGTTTTGTTTCAAAGATTCAATCTATATGCATTAAAAAGGTTTAATGACATAACAGGTACTTTTATTGAGGTATTTTCAATCAAAGATTCGATCTTTACTCATTAAAACACTCTTCGCCACTTCATAAGTAACTCGAATAAGTTTAAATCAATACTCTTATTTTCTTTCAAAGATTCAACGTTTATGCATTAAAAAGGTCTGGTAATGTATCTTTATTGAGGTATTTTCATTCAAAGATTCAATTTTTAGTCATTAAAACACTCTTCGGGACGTCAAAAGGAACTCGAATAAATTTCATTCAAAACTCTCATTTTCTTTCAAAGATTCAATCTGTATACATTAAAATGGTTTAGTCATATAATAGGTTCCTTTATTGAGATATTTCCATTCAAAGATTTAATCTTTTGTCATTAAAATACGTTTCGCGACTTCATAGATAACTCGAATAAGTTAATCTCAAAACTCTCATTTTCTTTCAAAGATTCAACCTTTTTACATTAAAAAGGTCTAGTGACATACTAGGTACCATTACTGAGGTATTTTCATTCAAAGATTCAATCTATACTCTGTAAGACACTCTTCGGGACGTCAAACAGAACTCGAATAAGTTTCACTCAAAACTCTCATTTTCTTCAAAAGATTCAATCTTTATACATTAAAAAGGTCTAGTCACATTATAAGTTCCTTTATTGAGATATTTTCATTCAAAGGTTTAATATTTAGTCATTACAACACGATTCGCGACTTCATAGGTAACTCGAATAAGTTAATCTCTAAACTATCATTTTTTTCAGAGATTCAATCTTTTTACATTAAAAAGGTCTAGTGACAAACTAGGTACCTCTATTGAAGTATTTTCGTTCAAAGATTCAATCTTTACTCTGTAAAACACTCTATGGGACGTCAAAGGGAACTCGAATAAGTTTAACTCAAAAACCTCATTTTCTTTCAAAGATTCAATCTTTATACATTGAAAAGATCTAGTGACATAAAAGGTACCTTTATTGAGGTACTTTCATTTAAAGATTCAACATATACTCATTAAAACACTCTTCGCGACTACTAGGTAACACGAATAATTTTAAATTCAAACTCTTGTTTTCTTTCAAAGATTCAATCTATATGCATTAAATAAGTTTAATGACATAACAGGTACTTTTATTGAGATATTTTCAATCAAAGATTCGATCTTTACTCATTAAAACACTCTTCGCCACTTCATAAGTAACTCGAATAAATTTAAGTCAATACTCTTAGTTTCTTTCAAAGAGTCAACGTTTCTGCATTAAAAAGGTTTGGTAATGTACCTTTATTGAGGTATTTTCATTCAAAGATTCTATTTTTACTCATTAAAACACTCTTCGGGACATCAAAAGGAACTCGAATAAGTTTCTTTTAAAACTCTAATTTTCTTTTAAAGATTTAATCTGAATACATTAATATGGTTTAGTCATATAATAGGTTCCTTTATTGAGGTATTTTCATTCAAAGATTTAATCTTTAGTCATTAAAACACGCTTCGCGACTTCATAGATAACTCGAATAAGTTAATCTCAAAACTCTCATTTTCTTCCAAAGATTCAATCTTTTTACATTAAAAAGGTCTAGTGACATACAAGGTACCTTTACTGAGGAATTTTCATTCAAAGATTCAATATATACTCTGTAAAACACTCTTCGTGACGTCAATTGGAACTCGAATAAGTTTCACTCAAAACTCTCATTTTCTTTAAAAGATTCAATCTTTATACATTAAAAAGGTCTAGTCACATAATAGGTTCCTTTGTTGAGATATTTTCATTCAACGATTTAATATTTAGTCATTACAACACGTTTCGCGACTTCATAGGTAATTCGAATAAGTTAATCTCTAAACTATCATTTTATTTCCGAGATTCAATCTTTTTACATTAAAAAGGTCTAGTGACATACTAGTTACCTTTATTAAGGTATTTTCGTTCAAATATTCAATCTTTACTCTGTAAAACACTCTACGAGACGTCAAAGGTAACTCAAATAAGTTTAACTCAAAAATCTCATTTTTCTTTCAAAGATTCAATCTTTATACATTGAAAAGGTCTAGTGACATAAAAGGTACCTTTATTGAGTTACTTTCATTTAAAGATTCAACGTATACTCATTAAAACACTCTTCGCGACTACTAGGTAACACGAATAATTTTAAATTCAAACTCTTGTTTTCTTTCAAAGATTCAATCTATATGCATTAAAAAGGTTTAATGACATAACAGGTACTTTTATTGAGATATTTTCAATCAAAGATTCGATCTTTACTCATTAAAACACTCTTCGCCACTTCATAAGTAACTCGAATAAGTTTAAATCAATACTCTTATTTTCTTTCAAAGAGTCAACGTTTCTGCATTAAAAAGGTTTGGTAATGTACCTTTATTGAGGTATTTTCATTCAAAGATTCTATTTTTACTCATTAAAACACTCTTCGGGACATCAAAAGGAACTCGAATAAGTTTCATTTAAAACTCTCATTTTCTTTCAAAGATTTAATCTGAATACATTAATATGGTTTAGTCATATAATAGGTTCTTTTATTGAGGTATTTTCATTCAAAGATTTAATCTTTAGTCATTAAAACACGCTTCGCGACTTCATAGATAACTCGAATAAGTTAATTTCAAAACTCTCATTTTCTTCCTAAGATTCAATCTTTTTACATTAAAAAGGTCTAGTGACATACAAGGTACCTTTTCTGAGGAATTTTCATTCAAAGATTCAATATATACTCTGTAAAACACTCTTCGTGACGTCAAATGGAACTCGAATAAGTTTCACTCAAAACTCTCATTTTCTTTAAAAGATTCAATCTTTATACATTAAAAAGGTCTAGTCACATAATAGGTTCCTTTGTTGAGATATTTTCATTCAACGATTTAATATTTAGTGTTTACAACACGTTTCGCGACTTCATAGGTAACTCGAATAAGTTAATCTCTAAACTATCATTTTATTTCCGAGATTCAATCTTTTTACATTAAAAAGGTCTAGTGACATACTAGTTACCTTTATTAAGGTATTTTCGTTCAAATATTCAATCTTTACTCTATATAACACTCTACGGGACGTCAAAGGTAACTCGAATAAGTTTAACTCAAAAACCTCATTTTTCTTTCAAAGATTCAATCTTTATACATTGAAAAGGTCTAGTGACATAAAAGGTACCTTTATTGAGGTACTTTCATTTAAAGATTCAACATATACTCATTAAAACACTCTTCGCGACTACTAGGTAACACGAATAATTTTAAATTCAAACTCTTGTTTTGTTTCAAAGATTCAATCTATATGCATTAAAAAGGTTTAATGACATAACAGGTACTTTTATTGAGGTATTTTCAATCAAAGATTCGATCTTTACTCATTAAAACACTCTTCGCCACTTCATAAGTAACTCGAATAAGTTTAAATCAATACTCTTATTTTCTTTCAAAGATTCAACGTTTATGCATTAAAAAGGTCTGGTAATGTATCTTTATTGAGGTATTTTCATTCAAAGATTCAATTTTTAGTCATTAAAATACTCTTCGGGACGTCAAAAGGAACTCGAATAAATTTCATTCAAAACTCTCATTTTCTTTCAAAGATTCAATCTGTATACATTAAAAAGGTTTAGTCATATAATAGGTTCCTTTATTGAGATATTTCCATTCAAAGATTTAATCTTTTGTCATTAAAATACGTTTCGCGACTTCATAGATAACTCGAATAAGTTAATCTCAAAACTCTCATTTTCTTTCAAAGATTCAACCTTTTTACATTAAAAAGGTCTAGTGACATACTAGGTACCATTACTGAGGTATTTTCATTCAAAGATTCAATCTATACTCTGTAAGACACTCTTCGGGACGTCAAACAGAACTCGAATAAGTTTCACTCAAAACTCTCATTTTCTTCAAAAGATTCAATCTTTATACATTAAAAAGGTCTAGTCACATTATAAGTTCCTTTATTGAGATATTTTCATTCAAATGTTTAATATTTAGTCATTACAACACGATTCGCGACTTCATAGGTAACTCGAATAAGTTAATCTCTAAACTATCATTTTATTTCAGAGATTTAATCTTTTTACAATAAAAACGTCTAGTGACATACTAGGTACCTTATATTAAGGTATTTTCGTTCAAAGATTCAATCTTTACTCTGTAAAACAGTCTACGGGACGTCAAAGGGAACTCGAATAAGTTTAACTCAAAAACCTCATTTTCTTTCAAAGATTCAATCTTTATACATTGAAAAGGTCTAGTGACATAAAAGGTACCTTTATTGAGGTACTTTCATTTAAAGATTCAACATATACTCATTAAAACACTCTTCGCGACTACTAGGTAACACGAATAATTTTAAATTCAAACTCTTGTTTTCTTTCAAAGATTCAATCTATATGCATTAAAAAGGTTTAATGACATAACAGGTACTTTTATTGAGATATTTTCAATCAAAGATTCGATCTTTACTCATTAAAACACTCTTCGCCACTTCATAAGTAACTCGAATAAGTTTAAATCAATACTCTTATTTTCTTTCAAAGAGTCAACGTTTCTGCATTAAAAAGGTTTGGTAATGTACCTTTATTGAGGTATTTTCATTCGAAGATTCTATTTTTACTCATTAAAACACTCTTCGGGACATCAAAAGGAACTCGAATAAGTTTCATTTAAAACTCTCATTTTCTTTCAAAGATTTAATCTGAATACATTAATATGGTTTAGTCATATAATAGGTTCCTTTATTGAGGTATTTTCATTCAAAGATTTAATCTTTAGTCATTAAAACACGCTTCGCGACTTCATAGATAACTCGAATAAGTTAATCTAAAAACTCTCATTTTCTTCCAAAGATTCAATCTTTTTACATTAAAAAGGTCTAGTGACATACAAGGTACCTTTACTGAGGACTTTTCATTCAAAGATTCAATATATACTCTGTAAAACACTCTTCGTGACGTCAAATGGAACTCGAATAAGTTTCACTCAAAACTCTCATTTTCTTTAAAAGATTCAATCTTTATACATTAAAAAGGTCTAGTCACATAATAGGTTCCTTTGTTGAGATATTTTCATTCAACGATCTAATATTTAGTCATTACAACACGTTTCGCGACTTCATAGGTAACACGAATAAGTTAATCTCTAAACTATCATTTTATTTCCGAGATTCAATCTTTTTACATTAAAAAGGTCTAGTGACATACTAGTTACCTTTATTAAGGTATTTTCGTTCAAAGATTCAATCTTTACTCTGTAAAACACTCTACGGGACGTCAAAGGGAACTCGAATAAGTTTAACTCAAAAACCTCATTTTTCTTTCAAAGATTCAATCTTTATACATTGAAAAGGTCAAGTGACATAAAAGGTACCTTTATTGAGGTACTTTCATTTAAAGATTCAACATATACTCATTAAAACACTCTTCGCGACTACTAGGTAACACGAATAATTTTAAATTCAAACTCTTGTTTTGTTTCAAAGATTCAATCTATATGCATTAAAAAGGTTTAATGACATAACAGGTACTTTTATTGAGGTATTTTCAATCAAAGATTCGACCTTTACTCATTAAAACACTCTTCGCCACTTCATAAGTAACTCGAATAAGTTTAAATCAATACTCTTATTTTCTTTCAAAGATTCAACGTTTATGCATTAAAAAGGTCTGGTAATGTATCTTTATTGAGGTATTTTCATTCAAAGATTCAATTTTTAGTCATTAAAACACTCTTCGGGACGTCAAAAGGAACTCGAATAAATTTCATTCAAAACTCTCATTTTCTTTCAAAGATTCAATCTGTATACATTAAAAAGGTTTAGTCATATAATAGGTTCCTTTATTGAGATATTTCAATTCAAAGATTTAATCTTTTGTCATTAAAATACGTTTCGCGACTTCATAGATAACTCGAATAAGTTCAAAACTCTCATTTTCTTTCAAAGATTCAACCTTTTTACATTAAAAAGGTCTAGTGACATACTAGGTACCATTACTGAGGTATTTTCATTCAAAGATTCAATCTATACTCTGTAAGACACTCTTCGGGACGTCAAACAGAACTCGAATAAGTTTCACTCAAAACTCTCATTTTCTTCAAAAGATTCAATCTTTATACATTAAAAAGGTCTAGTCACATTATAAGTTCCTTTATTGAGATATTTTCATTCAAATGTTTAATATTTAGTCATTACAACACGATTCGCGACTTCATAGGTAACTCGAATAAGTTAATCTCTAAACTATCATTTTTTTTCAGAGATTCAATCTTTTTACATTAAAAAGGTCTAGTGACAAACTAGGTACCTCTATTGAAGTATTTTCGTTCAAAGATTCAATCTTTACTCTGTAAAACACTCTACGGGACGTCAAAGGGAACTCGAATAAGTTTAACTCAAAAACCACATTTTCTTTCAAAGATTCAGTCCTTATACATTGAAAAGATCTAGTGACATAAAAGGTACCTTTATTGAGGTACTTTCATTTAAAGATTCAACATATACTCATTAAAACACTCTTCGCGACTACTAGGTAACACGAATAATTTTAAATTCAAACTCTTGTTTTCTTTCAAAGATTCAATCTATATGCATTAAAAAGGTTTAATGACATAACAGGTACTTTTATTGAGATATTTTCAATCAAAGATTCGATCTTTACTCATTAAAACACTCTTCGCCACTTCATAAGTAACTCGAATAAATTTAAATCAATACTCTTATTTTCTTTCAAAGAGTCAACGTTTCTGCATTAAAAAGGTTTGGTAATGTACCTTTATTGAGGTATTTTCATTCAAAGATTCTATTTTTACTCATTAAAACACTCTTCGGGACATTAAAAGGAACTCGAATAAGTTTCCTTTAAAACTCTAATTTTCTTTTAAAGATTTAATCTGAATACATTAATATGGTTTAGTCATATAATAGGTTCCTTTATTGAGGTATTTTCATTCAAAGATGTAATCTTTAGTCATTAAAACACGCTTCGCGACTTCATAGATAACTCGAATAAGTTAATCTCAAAACTCTCATTTTCTTCCAAAGATTCAATCTTTTTACATTAAAAAGGTCTAGTGACATACAAGGTACCTTTACTGAGGAATTTTCATTCAAAGATTCAATATATACTCTGTAAAACACTCTTCGTGACGTCAAATGGAACTCGAATAAGTTTCACTCAAAACTCTCATTTTCTTTAAAAGATTCAATCTTTATACATTAAAAAGGTCTAGTCACATAATAGGTTCCTTTGTTGAGATATTTTCATTCAACGATTTAATATTTAGTCATTACAACACGTTTCGCGACTTCATAGGTAACTCGAATAAGTTAATCTCTAAACTATCATTTTATTTCCGAGATTCAATCTTTTTACATTAAAATGGTCTAGTGACATACTAGTTACCTTTATTAAGGTATTTTCGTTCAAATATTCAATCTTTACTCTGTAAAACACTCTACGGGACGTCAAAGGTAACTCAAATAAGTTTAACTCAAAAATCTCATTTTTCTTTCAAAGATTCAATCTTTATACATTGAAAAGGTCTAGTGACATAAAAGGTACCTTTATTGAGTTACTTTCATTTAAAGATTCAACATATACTCATTAAAACACTCTTCGCGACTACTAGGTAACACGAATAATTTTAAATTCAAACTCTTGTTTTGTTTCAAAGATTCAATCTATATGCATTAAAAAGGTTTAATGACATAACAGGTACTTTTATTGAGATATTTTCAATCAAAGATTCGATCTTTACTCATTAAAACACTCTTCGCCACTTCATAAGTAACTCGAATAAGTTTAAATCAATACTCTTATTTTCTTTCAAAGAGTCAACGTTTCTGCATTAAAAAGGTTTGGTAATGTACCTTTATTGAGGTATTTTCATTCAAAGATTCTATTTTTACTCATTAAAACACTCTTCGGGACATCAAAAGGAACTCGAATAAGTTTCATTTAAAACTCTCATTTTCTTTCAAAGATTTAATCTGAATACATTAATATGGTTTAGTCATATAATAGGTTCCTTTATTGAGGTATTTTCATTCAAAGATTTAATCTTTAGTCATTAAAACACGCTTCGCGACTTCATAGATAACTCGAATAAGTTAATTTCAAAACTCTCATTTTCTTCCAAAGATTCAATCTTTTTACATTAAAAAGGTCTAGTGACATACAAGGTACCTTTTCTGAGGAATTTTCATTCAAAGATTCAATATATACTCTGTAAAACACTCTTCGTGACGTCAAATGGAACTCGAATAAGTTTCACTCAAAACTCTCATTTTCTTTAAAAGATTCAATCTTTATACATTAAAAAGGTCTAGTCACATAATAGGTTCCTTTGTTGAGATATTTTCATTCAACGATTTAATATTTAGTCATTACAACACGTTTCGCGACTTCATAGGTAACTCGAATAAGTTAATCTCTAAACTATCATTTTATTTCCGAGATTCAATCTTTTTACATTAAAAAGGTCTAGTGACATACTAGTTACCTTTATTAAGGTATTTTCGTTCAAATATTCAATCTTTACTCTGTAAAACACTCTACGGGACGTCAAAGGTAACTCGAATAAGTTTAACTCAAAAACCTCATTTTTCTTTCAAAGATTCAATCTTTATACATTGAAAAGGTCTAGTGACATAAAAGGTACCTTTATTGAGGTACTTTCATTTAAAGATTCAACATATACTCATTAAAACACTCTTCGCGACTACTAGGTAACACAAATAATTTTAAATTCAAACTCTTGTTTTGTTTCAAAGATTCAATCTATATGCATTAAAAAGGTTTAATGACATAACAGGTACTTTTATTGAGGTATTTTCAATCAAAGATTCGATCTTTACTCATTAAAACACTCTTCGCCACTTCATAAGTAACTCGAATAAGTTTAAATCAATACTCTTATTTTCTTTCAAAGATTCAATGTTTATGCATTAAAAAGGTCTGGTAATGTATCTTTATTGAGGTATTTTCATTCAAAGATTCAATTTTTAGTCATTAAAACACTCTTCGGGACGTCAAAAGGAACTCGAATAAATTTCATTCAAAACTCTCATTTTCTTTCAAAGATTCAATCTGTATACATTAAAAAGGTTTAGTCATATAATAGGTTCCTTTATTGAGATATTTCCATTCAAAGATTTAATCTTTTGTCATTAAAATACGTTTCGCGACTTCATAGATAACTCGAATAAGTTAATCTCAAAACTCTCATTTTCTTTCAAAGATTCAACCTTTTTACATTAAAAAGGTCTAGTGACATACTAGGTACCATTACTGAGGTATTTTCATTCAAAGATTCAATCTATACTCTGTAAGACACTCTTCGGGACGTCAAACAGAACTCGAATAAGTTTCACTCAAAACTCTCATTTTCTTCAAAAGATTCAATCTTTATACATTAAAAAGGTCTAGTCACATTATAAGTTCCTTTATTGAGATATTTTCATTCAAATGTTTAATATTTAGTCATTACAACACGATTCGCGACTTCATAGGTAACTCGAATAAGTTAATCTCTAAACTATCATTTTTTTTTCAGAGATTCAATCTTTTTACATTAAAAAGGTCTAGTGACAAACTAGGTACCTCTATTGAAGTATTTTCGTTCAAAGATTCAATCTTTACTCTGTAAAACACTCTACGGGACGTCAAAGGGAACTCGAATAAGTTTAACTCAAAAACCTCATTTTCTTTCAAAGATTCAGTCCTTATACATTGAAAAGATCTAGTGACATAAAAGGTACCTTTATTGAGGTACTTTCATTTAAAGATTCAACATATACTCATTAAAACACTCTTCGCGACTACTAGGTAACACGAATAATTTTAAATTCAAACTCTTGTTTTCTTTCAAAGATTCAATCTATATGCATTAAAAAGGTTTAATGACATAACAGGTACTTTTATTGAGATATTTTCAATCAAAGATTCGATCTTTACTCATTAAAACACTCTTCGCCACTTCATAAGTAACTCGAATAAATTTAAATCAATACTCTTATTTTCTTTCAAAGAGTCAACGTTTCTGCATTAAAAAGGTTTGGTAATGTACCTTTATTGAGGTATTTTCATTCAAAGATTCTATTTTTACTCATTAAAACACTCTTCGGGACATCAAAAGGAACTCGAATAAGTTTCCTTTAAAACTCTAATTTTCTTTTAAAGATTTAATCTGAATACATTAATATGGTTTAGTCATATAATAGGTTCCTTTATTGAGGTATTTTCATTCAAAGATGTAATCTTTAGTCATTAAAACACGCTTCGCGACTTCATAGATAACTCGAATAAGTTAATCTCAAAACTCTCATTTTCTTCCAAAGATTCAATCTTTTTACATTAAAAAGGTCTAGTGACATACAAGGTACCTTTACTGAGGAATTTTCATTCAAAGATTCAATATATACTCTGTAAAACACTCTTCGTGACGTCAAATGGAACTCGAATAAGTTTCACTCAAAACTCTCATTTTCTTTAAAAGATTCAATCTTTATACATTAAAAAGGTCTAGTCACATAATAGGTTCCTTTGTTGAGATATTTTCATTCAACGATTTAATATTTAGTCATTACAACACGTTTCGCGACTTCATAGGTAACTCGAATAAGTTAATCTCTAAACTATCATTTTATTTCCGAGATTCAATCTTTTTACATTAAAATGGTCTAGTGACGTACTTGTTACCTTTATTAAGGTATTTTCGTTCAAATATTCAATCTTTACTCTGTAAAACACTCTACGGGACGTCAAAGGTAACTCAAATAAGTTTAACTCAAAAATCTCATTTTTCTTTCAAAGATTCAATCTTTATACATTGAAAAGGTCTAGTGACATAAAAGGTACCTTTATTGAGTTACTTTCATTTAAAGATTCAACATATACTCATTAAAACACTCTTCGCGACTACTAGGTAACACGAATAATTTTAAATTCAAACTCTTGTTTTCTTTCAAAGATTCAATCTATATGCATTAAAAAGGTTTAATGACATAACAGGTACTTTTATTGAGATATTTTCAATCAAAGATTCGATCTTTACTCATTAAAACACTCTTCGCCACTTCATAAGTAACTCGAATAAGTTTAAATCAATACTCTTATTTTCTTTCAAAGATTCAACGTTTCTGCATTAAAAAGGTTTGGTAATGTACCTTTATTGAGGTATTTTCATTCGAAGATTCTATTTTTACTCATTAAAACACTCTTCGGGACATCAAAAGGAACTCGAATAAGTTTCATTTAAAACTCTCATTTTCTTTCAAAGATTTAATCTGAATACATTAATATGGTTTAGTCATATAATAGGTTCCTTTATTGAGGTATTTTCATTCAAAGATTTAATCTTTAGTCATTAAAACACGCTTCGCGACTTCATAGATAACTCGAATAAGTTAATTTCAAAACTCTCATTTTCTTCCAAAGATTCAATCTTTTTACATTAAAAAGGTCTAGTGACATACAAGGTACCTTTTCTGAGGAATTTTCATTCAAAGATTCAATATATACTCTGTAAAACACTCTTCGTGACGTCAAATGGAACTCGAATAAGTTTCACTCAAAACTCTCATTTTCTTTAAAAGATTCAATCTTTATACATTAAAAAGGTCTAGTCACATAATAGGTTCCTTTGTTGAGATATTTTCATTCAACGATTTAATATTTAGTCATTACAACACGTTTCGCGACTTCATAGGTAACTCGAATAAGTTAATCTCTAAACTATCATTTTATTTCCGAGATTCAATCTTTTTACATTAAAAAGGTCTAGTGACATACTAGTTACCTTTATTAAGGTATTTTCGTTCAAATATTCAATCTTTACTCTGTAAAACACTCTACGGGACGTCAAAGGTAACTCGAATAAGTTTAACTCAAAAACCTCATTTTTCTTTCAAAGATTCAATCTTTATACATTGAAAAGGTCTAGTGACATAAAAGGTACCTTTATTGAGGTACTTTCATTTAAAGATTCAACATATACTCATTAAAACACTCTTCGCGACTACTAGGTAACACGAATAATTTTAAATTCAAACTCTTGTTTTGTTTCAAAGATTCAATCTATATGCATTAAAAAGGTTTAATGACATAACAGGTACTTTTATTGAGGTATTTTCAATCAAAGATTCGATCTTTACTCATTAAAACACTCTTCGCCACTTCATAAGTAACTCGAATAAGTTTAAATCAATACTCTTATTTTCTTTCAAAGATTCAACGTTTATGCATTAAAAAGGTCTGGTAATGTATCTTTATTGAGGTATTTTCATTCAAAGATTCAATTTTTAGTCATTAAAACACTCTTCGGGACGTCAAAAGGAACTCGAATAAATTTCATTCAAAACTCTCATTTTCTTTCAAAGATTCAATCTGTATACATTAAAAAGGTTTAGTCATATAATAGGTTCCTTTATTGAGATATTTCCATTCAAAGATTTAATCTTTTGTCATTAAAATACGTTTCGCGACTTCATAGATAACTCGAATAAGTTAATCTCAAAACTCTCATTTTCTTTCAAAGATTCAACCTTTTTACATTAAAAAGGTCTAGTGACATACTAGGTACCATTACTGAGGTATTTTCATTCAAAGATTCAATCTATACTCTGTAAGACACTCTTCGGGACGTCAAACAGAACTCGAATAAGTTTCACTCAAAACTCTCATTTTCTTCAAAAGATTCAATCTTTATACATTAAAAAGGTCTAGTCACATTATAAGTTCCTTTATTGAGATATTTTCATTCAAATGTTTAATATTTAGTCATTACAACACGATTCGCGACTTCATAGGTAACTCGAATAAGTTAATCTCTAAACTATCATTTTTTTTCAGAGATTCAATCTTTTTACATTAAAAAGGTCTAGTGACAAACTAGGTACCTCTATTGAAGTATTTTCGTTCAAAGATTCAATCTTTACTCTGTAAAACACTCTACGGGACGTCAAAGGGAACTCGAATAAGTTTAACTCAAAAACCTCATTTTCTTTCAAAGATTCAGTCCTTATACATTGAAAAGATCTAGTGACATAAAAGGTACCTTTATTGAGGTACTTTCATTTAAAGATTCAACATATACTCATTAAAACACTCTTCGTGACTACTAGGTAACACGAATAATTTTAAATTCAAACTCTTGTTTTCTTTCAAAGATTCAATCTATATGCATTGAAAAGGTTTAATGACATAACAGGTACTTTTATTGAGATATTTTCAATCAAAGATTCGATCTTTACTCATTAAAACACTCTTCGCCACTTCATAAGTAACTCGAATAAGTTTAAATCA
Organism: Cornus florida; assembly: GCF_030987335.1. Lineage (NCBI taxonomy): Eukaryota > Viridiplantae > Streptophyta > Magnoliopsida > Cornales > Cornaceae > Cornus > Cornus florida. Next base: position 91,000,154 of record NW_026775578.1, on the reverse strand, counting down.
ATACTCTTATTTTCTTTCAAAGAGTCAACGTTTCTGCATTAAAAAGGTTTGGTAATGTACCTTTATTGAGGTATTTTCATTCAAAGATTCTATTTTTACTCATTAAAACACTCTTCGGGACATCAAAAGGAACTCGAATAAGTTTCTTTTAAAACTCTCATTTTCTTTCAAAGATTTAATCTGAATACATTAATATGGTTTAGTCATATAATAGGTTCCTTTATTGAGGTATTTTCATTCAAAGATTTAATCTTTAGTCATTAAAACACGCTTCGCGACTTCATAGATAACTCGAATAAGTTAATCTCAAAACTCTCATTTTCTTCCAAAGATTCAATCTTTTTACATTAAAAAGGTCTAGTGACATACAAGGTACCTTTACTGAGGAATTTTCATTCAAAGATTCAATATATACTCTGTAAAACACTCTTCGTGACGTCAAATGGAACTCGAATAAGTTTCACTCAAAACTCTCATTTTCTTTAAAAGATTCAATCTTTATACATTAAAAAGGTCTAGTCACATAATAGGTTCCTTTGTTGAGATATTTTCATTCAACGATCTAACATTTAGTCATTACAACACGTTTCGCGACTTCATAGGTAACACGAATAAGTTAATCTCTAAACTATCATTTTATTTCCGAGATTCAATCTTTTTATATTAAAAAGGTCTAGTGACATACTAGTTACCTTTATTAAGGTATTTTCGTTCAAAGATTCAATCTTTACTCTGTAAAACACTCTACGGGACGTCAAAGGGAACTCGAATAAGTTTAACTCAAAAACCTCATTTTTCTTTCAAAGATTCAATCTTTATACATTGAAAAGGTCTAGTGACATAAAAGGTACCTTTATTGAGGTACTTTCATTTAAAGATTCAACATATACTCATTAAAACACTCTTCGCGACTACTAGGTAACACGAATAATTTTAAATTCAAACTCTTGTTTTGTTTCAAAGATTCAATCTATATGCATTAAAAAGGTTTAATGACATAACAGGTACTTTTATTGAGGTATTTTCAATCAAAGATTCGATCTTTACTCATTAAAACACTCTTCGCCACTTCATAAGTAACTCGAATAAGTTTAAATCAATACTCTTATTTTCTTTCAAAGATTCAACGTTTATGCATTAAAAAGGTCTGGTAATGTATCTTTATTGAGGTATTTTCATTCAAAGATTCTATTTTTAGTCATTAAAACACTCTTCGGGACGTCAAAAGGAACTCGAATAAATTTCATTCAAAACTCTCATTTTCTTTCAAAGATTCAATCTGTATACATTAAAAAGGTTTAGTCATATAATAGGTTCCTTTATTGAGATATTTCCATTCAAAGATTTAATCTTTTGTCATTAAAATACGTTTCGCGACTTCATAGATAACTCGAATAAGTTAATCTCAAAACTCTCATTTTCTTTCAAAGATTCAACCTTTTTACATTAAAAAGGTCTAGTGACATACTAGGTACCATTACTGAGGTATTTTCATTCAAAGATTCAATCTATACTCTGTAAGACACTCTTCGGGACATCAAACAGAACTCGAATAAGTTTCACTCAAAACTCTCATTTTCTTCAAAAGATTCAATCTTTATACATTAAAAAGGTCTAGTCACATTATAAGTTACTTTATTGAGATATTTTCATTCAAAGGTTTAATATTTAGTCATTACAACACGATTCGCGACTTCATAGGTAACTCGAATAAGTTAATCTCTAAACTATCATTTTTTTTCAGAGATTCAATCTTTTTACATTAAAAAGGTCTAGTGACAAACTAGGTACCTCTATTGAAGTATTTTCGTTCAAAGATTCAATCTTTACTCTGTAAAACACTCTACGGGACGTCAAAGGGAACTCGAATAAGTTTAACTCAAAAACCTCATTTTCTTTCAAAGATTCAATCTTTATACATTGAAAAGATCTAGTGACATAAAAGGTACCTTTATTGAGGTACTTTCATTTAAAGATTCAACATATACTCATTAAAACACTCTTCGCGACTACTAGGTAACACGAATAATTTTAAATTCAAACTCTTGTTTTCTTTCAAAGATTCAATCTATATGCATTAAAAAGGTTTAATGACATAACAGGTACTTTTATTGAGATATTTTCAATCAAAGATTCGATCTTTACTCATTAAAACACTCTTCGCCACTTCATAAGTAACTCGAATAAATTTAAATCAATACTCTTATTTTCTTTCAAAGAGTCAACGTTTCTGCATTAAAAAGGTTTGGTAATGTACCTTTATTGAGGTATTTTCATTCAAAGATTCTATTTTTACTCATTAAAACACTCTTCGGGACATCAAAAGGAACTCGAATAAGTTTCTTTTAAAACTCTAATTTTCTTTTAAAGATTTAATCTGAATACATTAATATGGTTTAGTCATATAATAGGTTCCTTTATTGAGGTATTTTCATTCAAAGATTTAATCTTTAGTCATTAAAACACGCTTCGCGACTTCATAGATAACTCGAATAAGTTAATCTCAAAACTCTCATTTTCTTCCAAAGATTTAATCTTTTTACATTAAAAAGGTCTAGTGACATACAAGGTACCTTTACTGAGGAATTTTCATTCAAAGATTCAATATATACTCTGTAAAACACTCTTCGTGACGTCAAATGGAACTCGAATAAGTTTCACTCAAAACTCTCATTTTCTTTAAAAGATTCAATCTTTATACATTAAAAAGGTCTAGTCACATAATAGGTTCCTTTGTTGAGATATTTTCATTCAACGATTTAATATTTAGTCATTACAACACGTTTCGCGACTTCATAGGTAACTCGAATAAGTTAATCTCTAAACTATCATTTTATTTCCGAGATTCAATCTTTTTACATTAAAAAGGTCTAGTGACATACTAGTTAGCTTTATTAAGGTATTTTCGTTCAAATATTCAATCTTTACTCTGTAAAACACTCTACGGGACGTCAAAGGTAACTCAAATAAGTTTAACTCAAAAATCTCATTTTTCTTTCAAAGATTCAATCTTTATACATTGAAAAGGTCTAGTGACATAAAAGGTACCTTTATTGAGTTACTTTCATTTAAAGATTCAACATATACTCATTAAAACACTCTTCGCGACTACTAGGTAACACGAATAATTTTAAATTCAAACTCTTGTTTTCTTTCAAAGATTCAATCTATATGCATTAAAAAGGTTTAATGACATAACAGGTACTTTTATTGAGGTATTTTCAATCAAAGATTCGATCTTTACTCATTAAAACACTCTTCGCCACTTCATAAGTAACTCGAATAAGTTTAAATCAATACTCTTATTTTCTTTCAAAGATTCAACGTTTATGCATTAAAAAGGTCTGGTAATGTATCTTTATTGAGGTATTTTCATTCAAAGATTCAATTTTTAGTCATTAAAACACTCTTCGGGACGTCAAAAGGAACTCGAATAAATTTCATTCAAAACTCTCATTTTCTTTCAAAGATTCAATCTGTATACATTAAAAAGGTTTAGTCATATAATAGGTTCCTTTATTGAGATATTTCCATTCAAAGATTTAATCTTTTGTCATTAAAATACGTTTCGCGACTTCATAGATAACTCGAATAAGTTAATCTCAAAACTCTCATTTTCTTTCAAAGATTCAACCTTTTTACATTAAAAAGGTCTAGTGACATACTAGGTACCATTACTGAGGTATTTTCATTCAAAGATTCAATCTATACTCTGTAAGACACTCTTCGGGACATCAAACAGAACTCGAATAAGTTTCACTCAAAACTCTCATTTTCTTCAAAAGATTCAATCTTTATACATTAAAAAGGTCTAGTCACATTATAAGTTACTTTATTGAGATATTTTCATTCAAAGGTTTAATATTTAGTCATTACAACACGATTCGCGACTTCATAGGTAACTCGAATAAGTTAATCTCTAAACTATCATTTTTTTTCAGAGATTCAATCTTTTTACATTAAAAAGGTCTAGTGACAAACTAGGTACCTCTATTGAAGTATTTTCGTTCAAAGATTCAATCTTTACTCTGTAAAACACTCTACGGGACGTCAAAGGGAACTCGAATAAGTTTAACTCAAAAACCTCATTTTCTTTCAAAGATTCAATCTTTATACATTGAAAAGATCTAGTGACATAAAAGGTACCTTTATTGAGGTACTTTCATTTAAAGATTCAACATATACTCATTAAAACACTCTTCGCGACTACTAGGTAACACGAATAATTTTAAATTCAAACTCTTGTTTTCTTTCAAAGATTCAATCTATATGCATTAAAAAGGTTTAATGACATAACAGGTACTTTTATTGAGATATTTTCAATCAAAGATTCGATCTTTACTCATTAAAACACTCTTCGCCACTTCATAAGTAACTCGAATAAATTTAAATCAATACTCTTATTTTCTTTCAAAGAGTCAACGTTTCTGCATTAAAAAGGTTTGGTAATGTACCTTTATTGAGGTATTTTCATTCAAAGATTCTATTTTTACTCATTAAAACACTCTTCGGGACATCAAAAGGAACTCGAATAAGTTTCTTTTAAAACTCTAATTTTCTTTTAAAGATTTAATCTGAATACATTAATATGGTTTAGTCATATAATAGGTTCCTTTATTGAGGTATTTTCATTCAAAGATTTAATCTTTAGTCATTAAAACACGCTTCGCGACTTCATAGATAACTCGAATAAGTTAATCTCAAAACTCTCATTTTCTTCCAAAGATTTAATCTTTTTACATTAAAAAGGTCTAGTGACATACAAGGTACCTTTACTGAGGAATTTTCATTCAAAGATTCAATATATACTCTGTAAAACACTCTTCGTGACGTCAAATGGAACTCGAATAAGTTTCACTCAAAACTCTCATTTTCTTTAAAAGATTCAATCTTTATACATTAAAAAGGTCTAGTCACATAATAGGTTCCTTTGTTGAGATATTTTCATTCAACGATTTAATATTTAGTCATTACAACACGTTTCGCGACTTCATAGGTAACTCGAATAAGTTAATCTCTAAACTATCATTTTATTTCCGAGATTCAATCTTTTTACATTAAAAAGGTCTAGTGACATACTAGTTAGCTTTATTAAGGTATTTTCGTTCAAATATTCAATCTTTACTCTGTAAAACACTCTACGGGACGTCAAAGGTAACTCAAATAAGTTTAACTCAAAAATCTCATTTTTCTTTCAAAGATTCAATCTTTATACATTGAAAAGGTCTAGTGACATAAAAGGTACCTTTATTGAGTTACTTTCATTTAAAGATTCAACATATACTCATTAAAACACTCTTCGCGACTACTAGGTAACACGAATAATTTTAAATTCAAACTCTTGTTTTCTTTCAAAGATTCAATCTATATGCATTAAAAAGGTTTAATGACATAACAGGTACTTTTATTGAGGTATTTTCAATCAAAGATTCGATCTTTACTCATTAAAACACTCTTCGCCACTTCATAAGTAACTCGAATAAGTTTAAATCAATACTCTTATTTTCTTTCAAAGATTCAACGTTTATGCATTAAAAAGGTCTGGTAATGTATCTTTATTGAGGTATTTTCATTCAAAGATTCAATTTTTAGTCATTAAAACACTCTTCGGGACGTCAAAAGGAACTCGAATAAATTTCATTCAAAACTCTCATTTTCTTTCAAAGATTCAATCTGTATACATTAAAAAGGTTTAGTCATATAATAGGTTCCTTTATTGAGATATTTCCATTCAAAGATTTAATCTTTTGTCATTAAAATACGTTTCGCGACTTCATAGATAACTCGAATAAGTTAATCTCAAAACTCTCATTTTCTTTCAAAGATTCAACCTTTTTACATTAAAAAGGTCTAGTGACATACTAGGTACCATTACTGAGGTATTTTCATTCAAAGATTCAATCTATACTCTGTAAGACACTCTTCGGGACATCAAACAGAACTCGAATAAGTTTCACTCAAAACTCTCATTTTCTTCAAAAGATTCAATCTTTATACATTAAAAAGGTCTAGTCACATTATAAGTTACTTTATTGAGATATTTTCATTCAAAGGTTTAATATTTAGTCATTACAACACGATTCGCGACTTCATAGGTAACTCGAATAAGTTAATCTCTAAACTATCATTTTTTTTCAGAGATTCAATCTTTTTACATTAAAAAGGTCTAGTGACAAACTAGGTACCTCTATTGAAGTATTTTCGTTCAAAGATTCAATCTTTACTCTGTAAAACACTCTACGGGACGTCAAAGGGAACTCGAATAAGTTTAACTCAAAAACCTCATTTTCTTTCAAAGATTCAATCTTTATACATTGAAAAGATCTAGTGACATAAAAGGTACCTTTATTGAGGTACTTTCATTTAAAGATTCAACATATACTCATTAAAACACTCTTCGCGACTACTAGGTAACACGAATAATTTTAAATTCAAACTCTTGTTTTCTTTCAAAGATTCAATCTATATGCATTAAAAAGGTTTAATGACATAACAGGTACTTTTATTGAGATATTTTCAATCAAAGATTCGATCTTTACTCATTAAAACACTCTTCGCCACTTCATAAGTAACTCGAATAAATTTAAATCAATACTCTTATTTTCTTTCAAAGAGTCAACGTTTCTGCATTAAAAAGGTTTGGTAATGTACCTTTATTGAGGTATTTTCATTCAAAGATTCTATTTTTACTCATTAAAACACTCTTCGGGACATCAAAAGGAACTCGAATAAGTTTCTTTTAAAACTCTAATTTTCTTTTAAAGATTTAATCTGAATACATTAATATGGTTTAGTCATATAATAGGTTCCTTTATTGAGGTATTTTCATTCAAAGATTTAATCTTTAGTCATTAAAACACGCTTCGCGACTTCATAGATAACTCGAATAAGTTAATCTCAAAACTCTCATTTTCTTCCAAAGATTTAATCTTTTTACATTAAAAAGGTCTAGTGACATACAAGGTACCTTTACTGAGGAATTTTCATTCAAAGATTCAATATATACTCTGTAAAACACTCTTCGTGACGTCAAATGGAACTCGAATAAGTTTCACTCAAAACTCTCATTTTCTTTAAAAGATTCAATCTTTATACATTAAAAAGGTCTAGTCACATAATAGGTTTCTTTGTTGAGATATTTTCATTCAACGATTTAATATTTAGTCATTACAACACGTTTCGCGACTTCATAGGTAACTCGAATAAGTTAATCTCTAAACTATCATTTTATTTCCGAGATTCAATCTTTTTACATTAAAAAGGTCTAGTGACATACTAGTTAGCTTTATTAAGGTATTTTCGTTCAAATATTCAATCTTTACTCTGTAAAACACTCTACGGGACGTCAAAGGTAACTCAAATAAGTTTAACTCAAAAATCTCATTTTTCTTTCAAAGATTCAATCTTTATACATTGAAAAGGTCTAGTGACATAAAAGGTACCTTTATTGAGTTACTTTCATTTAAAGATTCAACATATACTCATTAAAACACTCTTCGCGACTACTAGGTAACACGAATAATTTTAAATTCAAACTCTTGTTTTCTTTCAAAGATTCAATCTATATGCATTAAAAAGGTTTAATGACATAACAGGTACTTTTATTGAGATATTTTCAATCAAAGATTCGATCTTTACTCATTAAAACACTCTTCGCCACTTCATAAGTAACTCGAATAAGTTTAAATCAATACTCTTATTTTCTATCAAAGAGTCAACGTTTCTGCATTAAAAAGGTTTGGTAATGTACCTTTATTGGGTATTTTCATTCAAAGATTCTATTTTTACTCATTAAAACACTCTTCGGGACATCAAAAGGAACTCGAATAAGTTTCATTTAAAACTCTCATTTTCTTTCAAAGATTTAATCTGAATACATTAATATGGTTTAGTCATATAATAGGTTCCTTTATTGAGGTATTTTCATTCAAAGATTTAATCTTTAGTCATTAAAACACGCTTCGCGACTTCATAGATAACTCGAATAAGTTAATTTCAAAACTCTCATTTTCTTCCAAAGATTCAATCTTTTTACATTAAAAAGGTCTAGTGACATACAAGGTACCTTTTCTGAGGAATTTTCATTCAAAGATTCAATATATACTCTGTAAAACACTCTTCGTGACGTCAAATGGAACTCGAATAAGTTTCACTCAAAACTCTCATTTTCTTTAAAAGATTCAATCTTTATACATTAAAAAGGTCTAGTCACATAATAGGTTCCTTTGTTGAGATATTTTCATTCAACGATTTAATATTTAGTCATTACAACACGTTTCGCGACTTCATAGGTAACTCGAATAAGTTAATCTCTAAACTATCATTTTATTTCCGAGATTCAATCTTTTTACATTAAAAAGGTCTAGTGACATACTAGTTACCTTTATTAAGGTATTTTCGTTCAAATATTCAATCTTTACTCTGTAAAACACTCTACGGGACGTCAAAGGTAACTCGAATAAGTTTAACTCAAAAACCTCATTTTTCTTTCAAAGATTCAATCTTTATACATTGAAAAGGTCTAGTGACATAAAAGGTACCTTTATTGAGGTACTTTCATTTAAAGATTCAACATATACTCATTAAAACACTCTTCGCGACTACTAGGTAACACGAATAATTTTAAATTCAAACTCTTGTTTTGTTTCAAAGATTCAATCTATATGCATTAAAAAGGTTTAATGACATAACAGGTACTTTTATTGAGGTATTTTCAATCAAAGATTCGATCTTTACTCATTAAAACACTCTTCGCCACTTCATAAGTAACTCGAATAAGTTTAAATCAATACTCTTATTTTCTTTCAAAGATTCAACGTTTATGCATTAAAAAGGTCTGGTAATGTATCTTTATTGAGGTATTTTCATTCAAAGATTCAATTTTTAGTCATTAAAACACTCTTCGGGACGTCAAAAGGAACTCGAATAAATTTCATTCAAAACTCTCATTTTCTTTCAAAGATTCAATCTGTATACATTAAAAAGGTTTAGTCATATAATAGGTTCCTTTATTGAGATATTTCCATTCAAAGATTTAATCTTTTGTCATTAAAATACGTTTCGCGACTTCATAGATAACTCGAATAAGTTAATCTCAAAACTCTCATTTTCTTTCAAAGATTCAACCTTTTTACATTAAAAAGGTCTAGTGACATACTAGGTACCATTACTGAGGTATTTTCATTCAAAGATTCAATCTATACTCTGTAAGACACTCTTCGGGACGTCAAACAGAACTCGAATAAGTTTCACTCAAAACTCTCATTTTCTTCAAAAGATTCAATCTTTATACATTAAAAAGGTCTAGTCACATTATAAGTTCCTTTATTGAGATATTTTCATTCAAATGTTTAATATTTAGTCATTACAACACGATTCGCGACTTCATAGGTAACTCGAATAAGTTAATCTCTAAACTATCATTTTTTTTCAGAGATTCAATCTTTTTACATTAAAAAGGTCTAGTGACAAACTAGGTACCTCTATTGAAGTATTTTCGTTCAAAGATTCAATCTTTACTCTGTAAAACACTCTACGGGACGTCAAAGGGAACTCGAATAAGTTTAACTCAAAAACCTCATTTTCTTTCAAGGATTCAGTCCTTATACATTGAAAAGATCTAGTGACATAAAAGGTACCTTTATTGAGGTACTTTCATTTAAAGATTCAACATATACTCATTAAAACACTCTTCGTGACTACTAGGTAACACGAATAATTTTAAATTCAAACTCTTGTTTTCTTTCAAAGATTCAATCTATATGCATTGAAAAGGTTTAATGACATAACAGGTACTTTTATTGAGATATTTTCAATCAAAGATTCGATCTTTACTCATTAAAACACTCTTCGCCACTTCATAAGTAACTCGAATAAGTTTAAATCAATACTCTTATTTTCTTTCAAAGAGTCAACGTTTCTGCATTAAAAAGGTTTGGTAATGTACCTTTATTGAGGTATTTTCATTCAAAGATTCTATTTTTACTCATTAAAACACTCTTCGGGACATCAAAAGGAACTCGAATAAGTTTCATTTAAAACTCTCATTTTCTTTCAAAGATTTAATCTGAATACATTAATATGGTTTAGTCATATAATAGGTTCCTTTATTGAGGTATTTTCATTCAAAGATTTAATCTTTAGTCATTAAAACACGCTTCGCGACTTCATAGATAACTCGAATAAGTTAATCTCAAAACTCTCATTTTCTTCCAAAGATTCAATCTTTTTACATTAAAAAGGTCTAGTGACATACAAGGTACCTTTACTGAGGAATTTTCATTCAAAGATTCAATATATACTCTGTAAAACACTCTTCGTGACGTCAAATGGAACTCGAATAAGTTTCACTCAAAACTCTCATTTTCTTTAAAAGATTCAATCTTTATACATTAAAAAGGTCTAGTCACATAATAGGTTCCTTTGTTGAGATATTTTCATTCAACGATCTAATATTTAGTCATTACAACACGTTTCGCGACTTCATAGGTAACACGAATAAGTTAATCTCTAAACTATCATTTTATTTCCGAGATTCAATCTTTTTATATTAAAAAGGTCTAGTGACATACTAGTTACCTTTATTAAGGTATTTTCGTTCAAAGATTCAATCTTTACTCTGTAAAACACTCTACGGGACGTCAAAGGGAACTCGAATAAGTTTAACTCAAAAACCTCATTTTTCTTTCAAAGATTCAATCTTTATACATTGAAAAGGTCTAGTGACATAAAAGGTACCTTTATTGAGGTACTTTCATTTAAAGATTCAACATATACTCATTAAAACACTCTTCGCGACTACTAGGTAACACGAATAATTTTAAATTCAAACTCTTGTTTTGTTTCAAAGATTCAATCTATATGCATTAAAAAGGTTTAATGACATAACAGGTACTTTTATTGAGGTATTTTCAATCAAAGATTCGATCTTTACTCATTAAAACACTCTTCGCCACTTCATAAGTAACTCGAATAAGTTTAAATCAATACTCTTATTTTCTTTCAAAGATTCAACGTTTATGCATTAAAAAGGTCTGGTAATGTATCTTTATTGAGGTATTTTCATTCAAAGATTCTATTTTTAGTCATTAAAACACTCTTCGGGACGTCAAAAGGAACTCGAATAAATTTCATTCAAAACTCTCATTTTCTTTCAAAGATTCAATCTGTATACATTAAAAAGGTTTAGTCATATAATAGGTTCCTTTATTGAGATATTTCCATTCAAAGATTTAATCTTTTGTCATTAAAATACGTTTCGCGACTTCATAGATAACTCGAATAAGTTAATCTCAAAACTCTCATTTTCTTTCAAAGATTCAACCTTTTTACATTAAAAAGGTCTAGTGACATACTAGGTACCATTACTGAGGTATTTTCATTCAAAGATTCAATCTATACTCTGTAAGACACTCTTCGGGACATCAAACAGAACTCGAATAAGTTTCACTCAAAACTCTCATTTTCTTCAAAAGATTCAATCTTTATACATTAAAAAGGTCTAGTCACATTATAAGTTACTTTATTGAGATATTTTCATTCAAAGGTTTAATATTTAGTCATTACAACACGATCGCGACTTCATAGGTAACTCGAATAAGTTAATCTCTAAACTATCATTTTTTTTCAGAGATTCAATCTTTTTACATTAAAAAGGTCTAGTGACAAACTAGGTACCTCTATTGAAGTATTTTCGTTCAAAGATTCAATCTTTACTCTGTAAAACACTCTACGGGACGTCAAAGGGAACTCGAATAAGTTTAACTCAAAAACCTCATTTTCTTTCAAAGATTCAATCTTTATACATTGAAAAGATCTAGTGACATAAAAGGTACCTTTATTGAGGTACTTTCATTTAAAGATTCAACATATACTCATTAAAACACTCTTCGCGACTACTAGGTAACACGAATAATTTTAAATTCAAACTCTTGTTTTCTTTCAAAGATTCAATCTATATGCATTAAAAAGGTTTAATGACATAACAGGTACTTTTATTGAGATATTTTCAATCAAAGATTCGATCTTTACTCATTAAAACACTCTTCGCCACTTCATAAGTAACTCGAATAAATTTAAATCAATACTCTTATTTTCTTTCAAAGAGTCAACGTTTCTGCATTAAAAAGGTTTGGTAATGTACCTTTATTGAGGTATTTTCATTCAAAGATTCTATTTTTACTCATTAAAACACTCTTCGGGACATCAAAAGGAACTCGAATAAGTTTCTTTTAAAACTCTAATTTTCTTTTAAAGATTTAATCTGAATACATTAATATGGTTTAGTCATATAATAGGTTCCTTTATTGAGGTATTTTCATTCAAAGATTTAATCTTTAGTCATTAAAACACGCTTCGCGACTTCATAGATAACTCGAATAAGTTAATCTCAAAACTCTCATTTTCTTCCAAAGATTTAATCTTTTTACATTAAAAAGGTCTAGTGACATACAAGGTACCTTTACTGAGGAATTTTCATTCAAAGATTCAATATATACTCTGTAAAACACTCTTCGTGACGTCAAATGGAACTCGAATAAGTTTCACTCAAAACTCTCATTTTCTTTAAAAGATTCAATCTTTATACATTAAAAAGGTCTAGTCACATAATAGGTTCCTTTGTTGAGATATTTTCATTCAACGATTTAATATTTAGTCATTACAACACGTTTCGCGACTTCATAGGTAACTCGAATAAGTTAATCTCTAAACTATCATTTTATTTCCGAGATTCAATCTTTTTACATTAAAAAGGTCTAGTGACATACTAGTTAGCTTTATTAAGGTATTTTCGTTCAAATATTCAATCTTTACTCTGTAAAACACTCTACGGGACGTCAAAGGTAACTCAAATAAGTTTAACTCAAAAATCTCATTTTTCTTTCAAAGATTCAATCTTTATACATTGAAAAGGTCTAGTGACATAAAAGGTACCTTTATTGAGTTACTTTCATTTAAAGATTCAACATATACTCATTAAAACACTCTTCGCGACTACTAGGTAACACGAATAATTTTAAATTCAAACTCTTGTTTTCTTTCAAAGATTCAATCTATATGCATTAAAAAGGTTTAATGACATAACAGGTACTTTTATTGAGATATTTTCAATCAAAGATTCGATCTTTACTCATTAAAACACTCTTCGCCACTTCATAAGTAACTCGAATAAGTTTAAATCAATACTCTTATTTTCTTTCAAAGAGTCAACGTTTCTGCATTAAAAAGGTTTGGTAATGTACCTTTATTGGGTATTTTCATTCAAAGATTCTATTTTTACTCATTAAAACACTCTTCGGGACATCAAAAGGAACTCGAATAAGTTTCATTTAAAACTCTCATTTTCTTTCAAAGATTTAATCTGAATACATTAATATGGTTTAGTCATATAATAGGTTCCTTTATTGAGGTATTTTCATTCAAAGATTTAATCTTTAGTCATTAAAACACGCTTCGCGACTTCATAGATAACTCGAATAAGTTAATTTCAAAACTCTCATTTTCTTCCAAAGATTCAATCTTTTTACATTAAAAAGGTCTAGTGACATACAAGGTACCTTTTCTGAGGAATTTTCATTCAAAGATTCAATATATACTCTGTAAAACACTCTTCGTGACGTCAAATGGAACTCGAATAAGTTTCACTCAAAACTCTCATTTTCTTTAAAAGATTCAATCTTTATACATTAAAAAGGTCTAGTCACATAATAGGTTCCTTTGTTGAGATATTTTCATTCAACGATTTAATATTTAGTCATTACAACACGTTTCGCGACTTCATAGGTAACTCGAATAAGTTAATCTCTAAACTATCATTTTATTTCCGAGATTCAATCTTTTTACATTAAAAAGGTCTAGTGACATACTAGTTACCTTTATTAAGGTATTTTCGTTCAAATATTCAATCTTTACTCTGTAAAACACTCTACGGGACGTCAAAGGTAACTCGAATAAGTTTAACTCAAAAACCTCATTTTTCTTTCAAAGATTCAATCTTTATACATTGAAAAGGTCTAGTGACATAAAAGGTACCTTTATTGAGGTACTTTCATTTAAAGATTCAACATATACTCATTAAAACACTCTTCGCGACTACTAGGTAACACGAATAATTTTAAATTCAAACTCTTGTTTTGTTTCAAAGATTCAATCTATATGCATTAAAAAGGTTTAATGACATAACAGGTACTTTTATTGAGATATTTTCAATCAAAGATTCGATCTTTACTCATTAAAACACTCTTCGCCACTTCATAAGTAACTCGAATAAGTTTAAATCAATACTCTTATTTTCTTTCAAAGATTCAACGTTTATGCATTAAAAAGGTCTGGTAATGTATCTTTATTGAGGTATTTTAATTCAAAGATTCAATTTTTAGTCATTAAAACACTCTTCGGGACGTCAAAAGGAACTCGAATAAATTTCATTCAAAACTCTCATTTTCTTTCAAAGATTCAATCTGTATACATTAAAAAGGTTTAGTCATATAATAGGTTCCTTTATTGAGATATTTCCATTCAAAGATTTAATCTTTTGTCATTAAAATACGTTTCGCGACTTCATAGATAACTCGAATAAGTTAATCTCAAAACTCTCATTTTCTTCCAAAGATTCAATCTTTTTACATTAAAAAGGTCTAGTGACATACAAGGTACCTTTACTGAGGAATTTTCATTCAAAGATTCAATATATACTCTGTAAAACACTCTTCGGGACGTCAAACAGAACTCGAATAAGTTTCACTCAAAACTCTCATTTTCTTTAAAAGATTCAATCTTTATACATTAAAAAGGTCTAGTCACATAATAGGTTCCTTTGTTGAGATATTTTCATTCAACGATTTAATATTTAGTCATTACAACACGTTTCGCGACTTCATAGGTAACTCGAATAAGTTAATCTCTAAACTATCATTTTTTTTCAGAGATTCAATCTTTTTACATTAAAAAGGTCTAGTGACAAACTAGGTACCTCTATTGAAGTATTTTCGTTCAAAGATTCAATCTTTACTCTGTAAAACACTCTACGGGACGTCAAAGGGAACTCGAATAAGTTTAACTCAAAAACCTCATTTTCTTTCAAAGATTCAATCTTTATACATTGAAAAGATCTAGTGACATAAAAGGTGCCTTTATTGAGTTACTTTCATTTAAAGTTTCAACATATACTCATTAAAACACTCTTCGCGACTACTAGGTAACACGAATAATTTTAAATTCAAACTCTTGTTTTCTTTCAAAGATTCAATCTATATGCATTAAAAAGGTTTAATGACATAACAGGTACTTTTATTGAGATATTTTCAATCAAAGATTCGATCTTTACTCATTAAAACACTCTTCGCCACTTCATAAGTAACTCGAATAAGTTTAAATCAATACTCTTATTTTCTTTCAAAGAGTCAACGTTTCTGCATTAAAAAGGTTTGGTAATGTACCTTTATTGAGGTATTTTCATTCAAAGATTCTATTTTTACTCATTAAAACACTCTTCGGGACATCAAAAGGAACTCGAATAAGTTTCATTTAAAACTCTCATTTTCTTTCAAAGATTTAATCTGAATACATTAATATGGTTTAGTCATATAATAGGTTCCTTTATTGAGGTATTTTCATTCAAAGATTAAATCTTTAGTCATTAAAACACGCTTCGCGACTTCATAGATAACTCGAATAAGTTAATCTCAAAACTCTCATTTTCTTCCAAAGATTCAATCTTTTTACATTAAAAAGGTCTAGTGACATACAAGGTACCTTTACTGAGGAATTTTCATTCAAAGATTCAATATATACTCTGTAAAACACTCTTCGTGACGTCAAATGGAACTCGAATAAGTTTCACTCAAAACTCTCATTTTCTTTAAAAGATTCAATCTTTATACATTAAAAAGGTCTAGTCACATAATAGGTTCCTTTGTTGAGATATTTTCATTCAACGATCTAATATTTAGTCATTACAACACGTTTCGCGACTTCATAGGTAACACGAATAAGTTAATCTCTAAACTATCATTTTATTTCCGAGATTCAATCTTTTTACATTAAAAAGGTCTAGTGACATACTAGTTACCTTTATTGAGGTATTTTCGTTCAAAGATTCAATCTTTACTCTGTAAAACACTCTACGGGACGTCAAAGGGATCTCGAATAAGTTTAACTCAAAAACCTCATTTTTCTTTCAAAGATTCAATCTTTATACATTGAAAAGGTCTAGTGACATAAAAGGTACCTTTATTGAGGTACTTTCATTTAAAGATTCAACATATACTCATTAAAACACTCTTCGCGACTACTAGGTAACACGAATAATTTTAAATTCAAACTCTTGTTTTGTTTCAAAGATTCAATCTATATGCATTAAAAAGGTTTAATGACATAACAGGTACTTTTATTGAGGTATTTTCAATCAAAGATTCGATCTTTACTCATTAAAACACTCTTCGCCACTTCATAAGTAACTCGAATAAGTTTAAATCAATACTCTTATTTTCTTTCAAAGATTCAACGTTTATGCATTAAAAAGGTCTGGTAATGTATCTTTATTGAGGTATTTTCATTCAAAGATTCTATTTTTAGTCATTAAAACACTCTTCGGGACGTCAAAAGGAACTCGAATAAATTTCATTAAAAACTCTCATTATCTTTCAAAGATTCAATCTGTATACATTAAAAAGGTTTAGTCATATAATAGGTTCCTTTATTGAGATATTTCCATTCAAAGATTTAATCTTTTGTCATTAAAATACGTTTCGCGACTTCATAGATAACTCGAATAAGTTAATCTCAAAACTCTCATTTTCTTTCAAAGATTCAACCTTTTTACATTAAAAAGGTCTAGTGACATACTAGGTACCATTACTGAGGTATTTTCATTCAAAGATTCAATCTATACTCTGTAAGACACTCTTCGGGACATCAAACAGAACTCGAATAAGTTTCACTCAAAACTCTCATTTTCTTCAAAAGATTCAATCTTTATACATTAAAAAGGTCTAGTCACATTATAAGTTACTTTATTGAGATATTTTCATTCAAAGGTTTAATATTTAGTCATTACAACACGATTCGCGACTTCATAGGTAACTCG
Source organism: Cornus florida (assembly GCF_030987335.1). Classification (NCBI taxonomy): domain Eukaryota; kingdom Viridiplantae; phylum Streptophyta; class Magnoliopsida; order Cornales; family Cornaceae; genus Cornus; species Cornus florida. Next base: position 90,983,068 of record NW_026775578.1, on the reverse strand, counting down.
AATAAGTTAATCTCTAAACTATCATTTTTTTTCAGAGATTCAATCTTTTTACATTAAAAAGGTCTAGTGACAAACTAGGTACCTCTATTGAAGTATTTTCGTTCAAAGATTCAATCTTTACTCTGTAAAACACTCTACGGGACGTCAAAGGGAACTCGAATAAGTTTAACTCAAAAACCTCATTTTCTTTCAAAGATTCAATCTTTATACATTGAAAAGATCTAGTGACATAAAAGGTACCTTTATTGAGGTACTTTCATTTAAAGATTCAACATATACTCATTAAAACACTCTTCGCGACTACTAGGTAACACGAATAATTTTAAATTCAAACTCTTGTTTTCTTTCAAAGATTCAATCTATATGCATTAAAAAGGTTTAATGACATAACAGGTACTTTTATTGAGATATTTTCAATCAAAGATTCGATCTTTACTCATTAAAACACTCTTCGCCACTTCATAAGTAACTCGAATAAATTTAAATCAATACTCTTATTTTCTTTCAAAGAGTCAACGTTTCTGCATTAAAAAGGTTTGGTAATGTACCTTTATTGAGGTATTTTCATTCAAAGATTCTATTTTTACTCATTAAAACACTCTTCGGGACATCAAAAGGAACTCGAATAAGTTTCATTTAAAACTCTCATTTTCTTTCAAAGATTTAATCTGAATACATTAATATGGTTTAGTCATATAATAGGTTCCTTTATTGAGGTATTTTCATTCAAAGATTAAATCTTTAGTCATTAAAACACGCTTCGCGACTTCATAGATAACTCGAATAAGTTAATCTCAAAACTCTCATTTTCTTCCAAAGATTCAATCTTTTTACATTAAAAAGGTCTAGTGACATACAAGGTACCTTTACTGAGGAATTTTCATTCAAAGATTCAATATATACTCTGTAAAACACTCTTCGTGACGTCAAATGGAACTCGAATAAGTTTCACTCAAAACTCTCATTTTCTTTAAAAGATTCAATCTTTATACATTAAAAAGGTCTAGTCACATAATAGGTTCCTTTGTTGAGATATTTTCATTCAACGATCTAATATTTAGTCATTACAACACGTTTCGCGACTTCATAGGTAACACGAATAAGTTAATCTCTAAACTATCATTTTATTTCCGAGATTCAATCTTTTTACATTAAAAAGGTCTAGTGACATACTAGTTACCTTTATTGAGGTATTTTCGTTCAAAGATTCAATCTTTACTCTGTAAAACACTCTACGGGACGTCAAAGGGATCTCGAATAAGTTTAACTCAAAAACCTCATTTTTCTTTCAAAGATTCAATCTTTATACATTGAAAAGGTCTAGTGACATAAAAGGTACCTTTATTGAGGTACTTTCATTTAAAGATTCAACATATACTCATTAAAACACTCTTCGCGACTACTAGGTAACACGAATAATTTTAAATTCAAACTCTTGTTTTGTTTCAAAGATTCAATCTATATGCATTAAAAAGGTTTAATGACATAACAGGTACTTTTATTGAGGTATTTTCAATCAAAGATTCGATCTTTACTCATTAAAACACTCTTCGCCACTTCATAAGTAACTCGAATAAGTTTAAATCAATACTCTTATTTTCTTTCAAAGATTCAACGTTTATGCATTAAAAAGGTCTGGTAATGTATCTTTATTGAGGTATTTTCATTCAAAGATTCTATTTTTAGTCATTAAAACACTCTTCGGGACGTCAAAAGGAACTCGAATAAATTTCATTAAAAACTCTCATTATCTTTCAAAGATTCAATCTGTATACATTAAAAAGGTTTAGTCATATAATAGGTTCCTTTATTGAGATATTTCCATTCAAAGATTTAATCTTTTGTCATTAAAATACGTTTCGCGACTTCATAGATAACTCGAATAAGTTAATCTCAAAACTCTCATTTTCTTTCAAAGATTCAACCTTTTTACATTAAAAAGGTCTAGTGACATACTAGGTACCATTACTGAGGTATTTTCATTCAAAGATTCAATCTATACTCTGTAAGACACTCTTCGGGACATCAAACAGAACTCGAATAAGTTTCACTCAAAACTCTCATTTTCTTCAAAAGATTCAATCTTTATACATTAAAAAGGTCTAGTCACATTATAAGTTACTTTATTGAGATATTTTCATTCAAAGGTTTAATATTTAGTCATTACAACACGATTCGCGACTTCATAGGTAACTCGAATAAGTTAATCTCTAAACTATCATTTTTTTTCAGAGATTCAATCTTTTTACATTAAAAAGGTCTAGTGACAAACTAGGTACCTCTATTGAAGTATTTTCGTTCAAAGATTCAATCTTTACTCTGTAAAACACTCTACGGGACGTCAAAGGGAACTCGAATAAGTTTAACTCAAAAACCTCATTTTCTTTCAAAGATTCAATCTTTATACATTGAAAAGATCTAGTGACATAAAAGGTACCTTTATTGAGGTACTTTCATTTAAAGATTCAACATATACTCATTAAAACACTCTTCGCGACTACTAGGTAACACGAATAATTTTAAATTCAAACTCTTGTTTTCTTTCAAAGATTCAATCTATATGCATTAAAAAGGTTTAATGACATAACAGGTACTTTTATTGAGATATTTTCAATCAAAGATTCGATCTTTACTCATTAAAACACTCTTCGCCACTTCATAAGTAACTCGAATAAATTTAAATCAATACTCTTATTTTCTTTCAAAGAGTCAACGTTTCTGCATTAAAAAGGTTTGGTAATGTACCTTTATTGAGGTATTTTCATTCAAAGATTCTATTTTTACTCATTAAAACACTCTTCGGGACATCAAAAGGAACTCGAATAAGTTTCTTTTAAAACTCTAATTTTCTTTTAAAGATTTAATCTGAATACATTAATATGGTTTAGTCATATAATAGGTTCCTTTATTGAGGTATTTTCATTCAAAGATTTAATCTTTAGTCATTAAAACACGCTTCGCGACTTCATAGATAACTCGAATAAGTTAATCTCAAAACTCTCATTTTCTTCCAAAGATTCAATCTTTTTACATTAAAAAGGTCTAGTGACATACAAGGTACCTTTACTGAGGAATTTTCATTCAAAGATTCAATATATACTCTGTAAAACACTCTTCGGGACGTCAAACAGAACTCGAATAAGTTTCACTCAAAACTCTCATTTTCTTTAAAAGATTCAATCTTTATACATTAAAAAGGTCTAGTCACATAATAGGTTCCTTTGTTGAGATATTTTCATTCAACGATTTAATATTTAGTCATTACAACACGTTTCGCGACTTCATAGGTAACTCGAATAAGTTAATCTCTAAACTATCATTTTTTTTCAGAGATTCAATCTTTTTACATTAAAAAGGTCTAGTGACAAACTAGGTACCTCTATTGAAGTATTTTCGTTCAAAGATTCAATCTTTACTCTGTAAAACACTCTACGGGACGTCAAAGGGAACTCGAATAAGTTTAACTCAAAAACCTCATTTTCTTTCAAAGATTCAATCTTTATACATTGAAAAGATCTAGTGACATAAAAGGTGCCTTTATTGAGTTACTTTCATTTAAAGTTTCAACATATACTCATTAAAACACTCTTCGCGACTACTAGGTAACACGAATAATTTTAAATTCAAACTCTTGTTTTCTTTCAAAGATTCAATCTATATGCATTAAAAAGGTTTAATGACATAACAGGTACTTTTATTGAGATATTTTCAATCAAAGATTCGATCTTTACTCATTAAAACACTCTTCGCCACTTCATAAGTAACTCGAATAAGTTTAAATCAATACTCTTATTTTCTTTCAAAGAGTCAACGTTTCTGCATTAAAAAGGTTTGGTAATGTACCTTTATTGAGGTATTTTCATTCAAAGATTCTATTTTTACTCATTAAAACACTCTTCGGGACATCAAAAGGAACTCGAATAAGTTTCATTTAAAACTCTCATTTTCTTTCAAAGATTTAATCTGAATACATTAATATGGTTTAGTCATATAATAGGTTCCTTTATTGAGGTATTTTCATTCAAAGATTAAATCTTTAGTCATTAAAACACGCTTCGCGACTTCATAGATAACTCGAATAAGTTAATCTCAAAACTCTCATTTTCTTCCAAAGATTCAATCTTTTTACATTAAAAAGGTCTAGTGACATACAAGGTACCTTTACTGAGGAATTTTCATTCAAAGATTCAATATATACTCTGTAAAACACTCTTCGTGACGTCAAATGGAACTCGAATAAGTTTCACTCAAAACTCTCATTTTCTTTAAAAGATTCAATCTTTATACATTAAAAAGGTCTAGTCACATAATAGGTTCCTTTGTTGAGATATTTTCATTCAACGATCTAATATTTAGTCATTACAACACGTTTCGCGACTTCATAGGTAACACGAATAAGTTAATCTCTAAACTATCATTTTATTTCCGAGATTCAATCTTTTTACATTAAAAAGGTCTAGTGACATACTAGTTACCTTTATTGAGGTATTTTCGTTCAAAGATTCAATCTTTACTCTGTAAAACACTCTACGGGACGTCAAAGGGATCTCGAATAAGTTTAACTCAAAAACCTCATTTTTCTTTCAAAGATTCAATCTTTATACATTGAAAAGGTCTAGTGACATAAAAGGTACCTTTATTGAGGTACTTTCATTTAAAGATTCAACATATACTCATTAAAACACTCTTCGCGACTACTAGGTAACACGAATAATTTTAAATTCAAACTCTTGTTTTGTTTCAAAGATTCAATCTATATGCATTAAAAAGGTTTAATGACATAACAGGTACTTTTATTGAGGTATTTTCAATCAAAGATTCGATCTTTACTCATTAAAACACTCTTCGCCACTTCATAAGTAACTCGAATAAGTTTAAATCAATACTCTTATTTTCTTTCAAAGATTCAACGTTTATGCATTAAAAAGGTCTGGTAATGTATCTTTATTGAGGTATTTTCATTCAAAGATTCTATTTTTAGTCATTAAAACACTCTTCGGGACGTCAAAAGGAACTCGAATAAATTTCATTAAAAACTCTCATTATCTTTCAAAGATTCAATCTGTATACATTAAAAAGGTTTAGTCATATAATAGGTTCCTTTATTGAGATATTTCCATTCAAAGATTTAATCTTTTGTCATTAAAATACGTTTCGCGACTTCATAGATAACTCGAATAAGTTAATCTCAAAACTCTCATTTTCTTTCAAAGATTCAACCTTTTTACATTAAAAAGGTCTAGTGACATATTAGGTACCATTACTGAGGTATTTTCATTCAAAGATTCAATCTATACTCTGTAAGACACTCTTCGGGACATCAAACAGAACTCGAATAAGTTTCACTCAAAACTCTCATTTTCTTCAAAAGATTCAATCTTTATACATTAAAAAGGTCTAGTCACATTATAAGTTACTTTATTGAGATATTTTCATTCAAAGGTTTAATATTTAGTCATTACAACACGATTCGCGACTTCATAGGTAACTCGAATAAGTTAATCTCTAAACTATCATTTTTTTTCAGAGATTCAATCTTTTTACATTAAAAAGGTCTAGTGACAAACTAGGTACCTCTATTGAAGTATTTTCGTTCAAAGATTCAATCTTTACTCTGTAAAACACTCTACGGGACGTCAAAGGGAACTCGAATAAGTTTAACTCAAAAACCTCATTTTCTTTCAAAGATTCAATCTTTATACATTGAAAAGATCTAGTGACATAAAAGGTACCTTTATTGAGGTACTTTCATTTAAAGATTCAACATATACTCATTAAAACACTCTTCGCGACTACTAGGTAACACGAATAATTTTAAATTCAAACTCTTGTTTTCTTTCAAAGATTCAATCTATATGCATTAAAAAGGTTTAATGACATAACAGGTACTTTTATTGAGATATTTTCAATCAAAGATTCGATCTTTACTCATTAAAACACTCTTCGCCACTTCATAAGTAACTCGAATAAATTTAAATCAATACTCTTATTTTCTTTCAAAGAGTCAACGTTTCTGCATTAAAAAGGTTTGGTAATGTACCTTTATTGAGGTATTTTCATTCAAAGATTCTATTTTTACTCATTAAAACACTCTTCGGGACATCAAAAGGAACTCGAATAAGTTTCTTTTAAAACTCTAATTTTCTTTTAAAGATTTAATCTGAATACATTAATATGGTTTAGTCATATAATAGGTTCCTTTATTGAGGTATTTTCATTCAAAGATTTAATCTTTAGTCATTAAAACACGCTTCGCGACTTCATAGATAACTCGAATAAGTTAATCTCAAAACTCTCATTTTCTTCCAAAGATTCAATCTTTTTACATTAAAAAGGTCTAGTGACATACAAGGTACCTTTACTGAGGAATTTTCATTCAAAGATTCAATATATACTCTGTAAAACACTCTTCGGGACGTCAAACAGAACTCGAATAAGTTTCACTCAAAACTCTCATTTTCTTTAAAAGATTCAATCTTTATACATTAAAAAGGTCTAGTCACATAATAGGTTCCTTTGTTGAGATATTTTCATTCAACGATTTAATATTTAGTCATTACAACACGTTTCGCGACTTCATAGGTAACTCGAATAAGTTAATCTCTAAACTATCATTTTTTTTCAGAGATTCAATCTTTTTACATTAAAAAGGTCTAGTGACAAACTAGGTACCTCTATTGAAGTATTTTCGTTCAAAGATTCAATCTTTACTCTGTAAAACACTCTACGGGACGTCAAAGGGAACTCGAATAAGTTTAACTCAAAAACCTCATTTTCTTTCAAAGATTCAATCTTTATACATTGAAAAGATCTAGTGACATAAAAGGTGCCTTTATTGAGTTACTTTCATTTAAAGTTTCAACATATACTCATTAAAACACTCTTCGCGACTACTAGGTAACACGAATAATTTTAAATTCAAACTCTTGTTTTCTTTCAAAGATTCAATCTATATGCATTAAAAAGGTTTAATGACATAACAGGTACTTTTATTGAGATATTTTCAATCAAAGATTCGATCTTTACTCATTAAAACACTCTTCGCCACTTCATAAGTAACTCGAATAAGTTTAAATCAATACTCTTATTTTCTTTCAAAGAGTCAACGTTTCTGCATTAAAAAGGTTTGGTAATGTACCTTTATTGAGGTATTTTCATTCAAAGATTCTATTTTTACTCATTAAAACACTCTTCGGGACATCAAAAGGAACTCGAATAAGTTTCATTTAAAACTCTCATTTTCTTTCAAAGATTTAATCTGAATACATTAATATGGTTTAGTCATATAATAGGTTCCTTTATTGAGGTATTTTCATTCAAAGATTAAATCTTTAGTCATTAAAACACGCTTCGCGACTTCATAGATAACTCGAATAAGTTAATCTCAAAACTCTCATTTTCTTCCAAAGATTCAATCTTTTTACATTAAAAAGGTCTAGTGACATACAAGGTACCTTTACTGAGGAATTTTCATTCAAAGATTCAATATATACTCTGTAAAACACTCTTCGTGACGTCAAATGGAACTCGAATAAGTTTCACTCAAAACTCTCATTTTCTTTAAAAGATTCAATCTTTATACATTAAAAAGGTCTAGTCACATAATAGGTTCCTTTGTTGAGATATTTTCATTCAACGATCTAATATTTAGTCATTACAACACGTTTCGCGACTTCATAGGTAACACGAATAAGTTAATCTCTAAACTATCATTTTATTTCCGAGATTCAATCTTTTTACATTAAAAAGGTCTAGTGACATACTAGTTACCTTTATTGAGGTATTTTCGTTCAAAGATTCAATCTTTACTCTGTAAAACACTCTACGGGACGTCAAAGGGATCTCGAATAAGTTTAACTCAAAAACCTCATTTTTCTTTCAAAGATTCAATCTTTATACATTGAAAAGGTCTAGTGACATAAAAGGTACCTTTATTGAGGTACTTTCATTTAAAGATTCAACATATACTCATTAAAACACTCTTCGCGACTACTAGGTAACACGAATAATTTTAAATTCAAACTCTTGTTTTGTTTCAAAGATTCAATCTATATGCATTAAAAAGGTTTAATGACATAACAGGTACTTTTATTGAGGTATTTTCAATCAAAGATTCGATCTTTACTCATTAAAACACTCTTCGCCACTTCATAAGTAACTCGAATAAGTTTAAATCAATACTCTTATTTTCTTTCAAAGATTCAACGTTTATGCATTAAAAAGGTCTGGTAATGTATCTTTATTGAGGTATTTTCATTCAAAGATTCTATTTTTAGTCATTAAAACACTCTTCGGGACGTCAAAAGGAACTCGAATAAATTTCATTAAAAACTCTCATTATCTTTCAAAGATTCAATCTGTATACATTAAAAAGGTTTAGTCATATAATAGGTTCCTTTATTGAGATATTTCCATTCAAAGATTTAATCTTTTGTCATTAAAATACGTTTCGCGACTTCATAGATAACTCGAATAAGTTAATCTCAAAACTCTCATTTTCTTTCAAAGATTCAACCTTTTTACATTAAAAAGGTCTAGTGACATACTAGGTACCATTACTGAGGTATTTTCATTCAAAGATTCAATCTATACTCTGTAAGACACTCTTCGGGACATCAAACAGAACTCGAATAAGTTTCACTCAAAACTCTCATTTTCTTCAAAAGATTCAATCTTTATACATTAAAAAGGTCTAGTCACATTATAAGTTACTTTATTGAGATATTTTCATTCAAAGGTTTAATATTTAGTCATTACAACACGATTCGCGACTTCATAGGTAACTCGAATAAGTTAATCTCTAAACTATCATTTTTTTTCAGAGATTCAATCTTTTTACATTAAAAAGGTCTAGTGACAAACTAGGTACCTCTATTGAAGTATTTTCGTTCAAAGATTCAATCTTTACTCTGTAAAACACTCTACGGGACGTCAAAGGGAACTCGAATAAGTTTAACTCAAAAACCTCATTTTCTTTCAAAGATTCAATCTTTATACATTGAAAAGATCTAGTGACATAAAAGGTACCTTTATTGAGGTACTTTCATTTAAAGATTCAACATATACTCATTAAAACACTCTTCGCGACTACTAGGTAACACGAATAATTTTAAATTCAAACTCTTGTTTTCTTTCAAAGATTCAATCTATATGCATTAAAAAGGTTTAATGACATAACAGGTACTTTTATTGAGATATTTTCAATCAAAGATTCGATCTTTACTCATTAAAACACTCTTCGCCACTTCATAAGTAACTCGAATAAATTTAAATCAATACTCTTATTTTCTTTCAAAGAGTCAACGTTTCTGCATTAAAAAGGTTTGGTAATGTACCTTTATTGAGGTATTTTCATTCAAAGATTCTATTTTTACTCATTAAAACACTCTTCGGGACATCAAAAGGAACTCGAATAAGTTTCTTTTAAAACTCTAATTTTCTTTTAAAGATTTAATCTGAATACATTAATATGGTTTAGTCATATAATAGGTTCCTTTATTGAGGTATTTTCATTCAAAGATTTAATCTTTAGTCATTAAAACACGCTTCGCGACTTCATAGATAACTCGAATAAGTTAATCTCAAAACTCTCATTTTCTTCCAAAGATTCAATCTTTTTACATTAAAAAGGTCTAGTGACATACAAGGTACCTTTACTGAGGAATTTTCATTCAAAGATTCAATATATACTCTGTAAAACACTCTTCGTGACGTCAAATGGAACTCGAATAAGTTTCACTCAAAACTCTCATTTTCTTTAAAAGATTCAATCTTTATACATTAAAAAGGTCTAGTCACATAATAGGTTCCTTTGTTGAGATATTTTCATTCAACGATCTAATATTTAGTCATTACAACACGTTTCGCGACTTCATAGGTAACACGAATAAGTTAATCTCTAAACTATCATTTTATTTCCGAGATTCAATCTTTTTACATTAAAAAGGTCTAGTGACATACTAGTTACCTTTATTAAGGTATTTTCGTTCAAAGATTCAATCTTTACTCTGTAAAACACTCTACGGGACGTCAAAGGGAACTCGAATAAGTTTAACTCAAAAACCTCATTTTTCTTTCAAAGATTCAATCTTTATACATTGAAAAGGTCTAGTGACATAAAAGGTACCTTTATTGAGGTACTTTCATTTAAAGATTCAACATATACTCATTAAAACACTCTTCGCGACTACTAGGTAACACGAATAATTTTAAATTCAAACTCTTGTTTTGTTTCAAAGATTCAATCTATATGCATTAAAAAGGTTTAATGACATAACAGGTACTTTTATTGAGGTATTTTCAATCAAAGATTCGATCTTTACTCATTAAAACACTCTTCGCCACTTCATAAGTAACTCGAATAAGTTTAAATCAATACTCTTATTTTCTTTCAAAGATTCAACGTTTATGCATTAAAAAGGTCTGGTAATGTATCTTTATTGAGGTATTTTCATTCAAAGATTCTATTTTTAGTCATTAAAACACTCTTCGGGACGTCAAAAGGAACTCGAATAAATTTCATTCAAAACTCTCATTTTCTTTCAAAGATTCAATCTGTATACATTAAAAAGGTTTAGTCATATAATAGGTTCCTTTATTGAGATATTTCCATTCAAAGATTTAATCTTTTGTCATTAAAATACGTTTCGCGACTTCATAGATAACTCGAATAAGTTAATCTCAAAACTCTCATTTTCTTTCAAAGATTCAACCTTTTTACATTAAAAAGGTCTAGTGACATACTAGGTACCATTACTGAGGTATTTTCATTCAAAGATTCAATCTATACTCTGTAAGACACTCTTCGGGACATCAAACAGAACTCGAATAAGTTTCACTCAAAACTCTCATTTTCTTCAAAAGATTCAATCTTTATACATTAAAAAGGTCTAGTCACATTATAAGTTACTTTATTGAGATATTTTCATTCAAAGGTTTAATATTTAGTCATTACAACACGATTCGCGACTTCATAGGTAACTCGAATAAGTTAATCTCTAAACTATCATTTTTTTTCAGAGATTCAATCTTTTTACATTAAAAAGGTCTAGTGACAAACTAGGTACCTCTATTGAAGTATTTTCGTTCAAAGATTCAATCTTTACTCTGTAAAACACTCTACGGGACGTCAAAGGGAACTCGAATAAGTTTAACTCAAAAACCTCATTTTCTTTCAAAGATTCAATCTTTATACATTGAAAAGATCTAGTGACATAAAAGGTACCTTTATTGAGGTACTTTCATTTAAAGATTCAACATATACTCATTAAAACACTCTTCGCGACTACTAGGTAACACGAATAATTTTAAATTCAAACTCTTGTTTTCTTTCAAAGATTCAATCTATATGCATTAAAAAGGTTTAATGACATAACAGGTACTTTTATTGAGATATTTTCAATCAAAGATTCGATCTTTACTCATTAAAACACTCTTCGCCACTTCATAAGTAACTCGAATAAATTTAAATCAATACTCTTATTTTCTTTCAAAGAGTCAACGTTTCTGCATTAAAAAGGTTTGGTAATGTACCTTTATTGAGGTATTTTCATTCAAAGATTCTATTTTTACTCATTAAAACACTCTTCGGGACATCAAAAGGAACTCGAATAAGTTTCTTTTAAAACTCTAATTTTCTTTTAAAGATTTAATCTGAATACATTAATATGGTTTAGTCATATAATAGGTTCCTTTATTGAGGTATTTTCATTCAAAGATTTAATCTTTAGTCATTAAAACACGCTTCGCGACTTCATAGATAACTCGAATAAGTTAATCTCAAAACTCTCATTTTCTTCCAAAGATTCAATCTTTTTACATTAAAAAGGTCTAGTGACATACAAGGTACCTTTACTGAGGAATTTTCATTCAAAGATTCAATATATACTCTGTAAAACACTCTTCGGGACGTCAAACAGAACTCGAATAAGTTTCACTCAAAACTCTCATTTTCTTTAAAAGATTCAATCTTTATACATTAAAAAGGTCTAGTCACATAATAGGTTCCTTTGTTGAGATATTTTCATTCAACGATTTAATATTTAGTCATTACAACACGTTTCGCGACTTCATAGGTAACTCGAATAAGTTAATCTCTAAACTATCATTTTTTTTCAGAGATTCAATCTTTTTACATTAAAAAGGTCTAGTGACAAACTAGGTACCTCTATTGAAGTATTTTCGTTCAAAGATTCAATCTTTACTCTGTAAAACACTCTACGGGACGTCAAAGGGAACTCGAATAAGTTCAACTCAAAAACCTTATTTTCTTTCAAAGATTCAATCTTTATACATTGAAAAGATCTAGTGACATAAAAGGTACTTTTATTGAGTTACTTTCATTTAAAGTTTCAACATATACTCATTAAAACACTCTTCGCGACTACTAGGTAACACGAATAATTTTAAATTCAAACTCTTGTTTTCTTTCAAAGATTCAATCTATATGCATTAAAAAGGTTTAATGACATAACAGGTACTTTTATTGAGATATTTTCAATCAAAGATTCGATCTTTACTCATTAAAACACTCTTCGCACTTCATAAGTAACTCGAATAAGTTTAAATCAATACTCTTATTTTCTTTCAAAGAGTCAACGTTTCTGCATTAAAAAAGGTTTGGTAATGTACCTTTATTGAGGTATTTTCATTCAAAGATTCTATTTTTACTCATTAAAACACTCTTCGGGACATCAAAAGGAACTCGAATAAGTTTCATTTAAAACTCTCATTTTCTTTCAAAGATTTAATCTGAATACATTAATATGGTTTAGTCATATAATAGGTTCCTTTATTGAGGTATTTTCATTCAAAGATTTAATCTTTAGTCATTAAAACACGCTTCGCGACTTCATAGATAACTCGAATAAGTTAATCTCAAAACTCTCATTTTCTTCCAAAGATTCAATCTTTTTACATTAAAAAAGGTCTAGTGACATACAAGGTACCTTTACTGAGGAATTTTCATTCAAAGATTCAATATATACTCTGTAAAACACTCTTCGTGACGTCAAATGGAACTCGAATAAGTTTCACTCAAAACTCTCATTTTCTTTAAAAGATTCAATCTTTATACATTAAAAAGGTCTAGTCACATAATAGGTTCCTTTGTTGAGATATTTTCATTCAACGATCTAATATTTAGTCATTACAACACGTTTCGCGACTTCATAGGTAACACGAATAAGTTAATCTCTAAACTATCATTTTATTTCCGAGATTCAATCTTTTTACATTAAAAAGGTCTAGTGACATACTAGTTACCTTTATTAAGGTATTTTCGTACAAAGATTCAATCTTTACTCTGTAAAACACTCTACGGGACGTCAAAGGGAACTCGAATAAGTTTAACTCAAAAACCTCATTTTTCTTTCAAAGATTCAATCTTTATACATTGAAAAGGTCTAGTGACATAAAAGGTACCTTTATTGAGGTACTTTCATTTAAAGATTCAACATATACTCATTAAAACACTCTTCGCGACTACTAGGTAACACGAATAATTTTAAATTCAAACTCTTGTTTTGTTTCAAAGATTCAATCTATATGCATTAAAAAGGTTTAATGACATAACAGGTACTTTTATTGAGGTATTTTCAATCAAAGATTCGATCTTTACTCATTAAAACACTCTTCGCCACTTCATAAGTAACTCGAATAAGTTTAAATCAATACTCTTATTTTCTTTCAAAGATTCAACGTTTATGCATTAAAAAGGTCTGGTAATGTATCTTTATTGAGGTATTTTCATTCAAAGATTCTATTTTTAGTCATTAAAACACTCTTCGGGACGTCAAAAGGAACTCGAATAAATTTCATTCAAAACTCTCATTTTCTTTCAAAGATTCAATCTGTATACATTAAAAAGGTTTAGTCATATAATAGGTTCCTTTATTGAGATATTTCCATTCAAAGATTTAATCTTTTGTCATTAAAATACGTTTCGCGACTTCATAGATAACTCGAATAAGTTAATCTCAAAACTCTCATTTTCTTTCAAAGATTCAACCTTTTTACATTAAAAAGGTCTAGTGACATACTAGGTACCATTACTGAGGTATTTTCATTCAAAGATTCAATCTATACTCTGTAAGACACTCTTCGGGACATCAAACAGAACTCGAATAAGTTTCACTCAAAACTCTCATTTTCTTCAAAAGATTCAATCTTTATACATTAAAAAGGTCTAGTCACATTATAAGTTACTTTATTGAGATATTTTCATTCAAAGGTTTAATATTTAGTCATTACAACACGATTCGCGACTTCATAGGTAACTCGAATAAGTTAATCTCTAAACTATCATTTTTTTTCAGAGATTCAATCTTTTTACATTAAAAAGGTCTAGTGACAAACTAGGTACCTCTATTGAAGTATTTTCGTTCAAAGATTCAATCTTTACTCGGTAAAACACTCTACGGGACGTCAAAGGGAACTCGAATAAGTTTAACTCAAAAACCTCATTTTCTTTCAAAGATTCAATCTTTATACATTGAAAAGATCTAGTGACATAAAAGGTACCTTTATTGAGGTACTTTCATTTAAAGATTCAACATATACTCATTAAAACACTCTTCGCGACTACTAGGTAACACGAATAATTTTAAATTCAAACTCTTGTTTTCTTTCAAAGATTCAATCTATATGCATTAAAAAGGTTTAATGACATAACAGGTACTTTTATTGAGATATTTTCAATCAAAGATTCGATCTTTACTCATTAAAACACTCTTCGCCACTTCATAAGTAACTCGAATAAATTTAAATCAATACTCTTATTTTCTTTCAAAGAGTCAACGTTTCTGCATTAAAAAGGTTTGGTAATGTACCTTTATTGAGGTATTTTCATTCAAAGATTCTATTTTTACTCATTAAAACACTCTTCGGGACATCAAAAAGAACTCGAATAAGTTTCTTTTAAAACTCTAATTTTCTTTTAAAGATTTAATCTGAATACATTAATATGGTTTAGTCATATAATAGGTTCCTTTATTGAGGTATTTTCATTCAAAGATTTAATCTTTAGTCATTAAAACACGCTTCGCGACTTCATAGATAACTCGAATAAGTTAATCTCAAAACTCTCATTTTCTTCCAAAGATTCAATCTTTTTACATTAAAAAGGTCTAGTGACATACAAGGTACCTTTACTGAGGAATTTTCATTCAAAGATTCAATATATACTCTGTAAAACACTCTTCGGGACGTCAAACAGAACTCGAATAAGTTTCACTCAAAACTCTCATTTTCTTTAAAAGATTCAATCTTTATACATTAAAAAGGTCTAGTCACATAATAGGTTCCTTTGTTGAGATATTTTCATTCAACGATTTAATATTTAGTCATTACAACACGTTTCGCGACTTCATAGGTAACTCGAATAAGTTAATCTCTAAACTATCATTTTTTTTCAGAGATTCAATCTTTTTACATTAAAAAGGTCTAGTGACAAACTAGGTACCTCTATTGAAGTATTTTCGTTCAAAGATTCAATCTTTACTCTGTAAAACACTCTACGGGACGTCAAAGGGAACTCGAATAAGTTTAACTCAAAAACCTCATTTTCTTTCAAAGATTCAATCTTTATACATTGAAAAGATCTAGTGACATAAAAGGTACTTTTATTGAGTTACTTTCATTTAAAGTTTCAACATATACTCATTAAAACACTCTTCGCGACTACTAGGTAACACGAATAATTTTAAATTCAAACTCTTGTTTTCTTTCAAAGATTCAATCTATATGCATTAAAAAGGTTTAATGACATAACAGGTACTTTTATTGAGATATTTTCAATCAAAGATTCGATCTTTACTCATTAAAACACTCTTCGCACTTCATAAGTAACTCGAATAAGTTTAAATCAATACTCTTATTTTCTTTCAAAGAGTCAACGTTTCTGCATTAAAAAAGGTTTGGTAATGTACCTTTATTGAGGTATTTTCATTCAAAGATTCTATTTTTACTCATTAAAACACTCTTCGGGACATCAAAAGGAACTCGAATAAGTTTCATTTAAAACTCTCATTTTCTTTCAAAGATTTAATCTGAATACATTAATATGGTTTAGTCATATAATAGGTTCCTTTATTGAGGTATTTTCATTCAAAGATTTAATCTTTAGTCATTAAAACACGCTTCGCGACTTCATAGATAACTCGAATAAGTTAATCTCAAAACTCTCATTTTCTTCCAAAGATTCAATCTTTTTACATTAAAAAAGGTCTAGTGACATACAAGGTACCTTTACTGAGGAATTTTCATTCAAAGATTCAATATATACTCTGTAAAACACTCTTCGTGACGTCAAATGGAACTCGAATAAGTTTCACTCAAAACTCTCATTTTCTTTAAAAGATTCAATCTTTATACATTAAAAAGGTCTAGTCACATAATAGGTTCCTTTGTTGAGATATTTTCATTCAACGATCTAATATTTAGTCATTACAACACGTTTCGCGACTTCATAGGTAACACGAATAAGTTAATCTCTAAACTATCATTTTATTTCCGAGATTCAATCTTTTTACATTAAAAAGGTCTAGTGACATACTAGTTACCTTTATTAAGGTATTTTCGTTCAAAGATTCAATCTTTACTCTGTAAAACACTCTACGGGACGTCAAAGGGAACTCGAATAAGTTTAACTCAAAAACCTCATTTTTCTTTCAAAGATTCAATCTTTATACATTGAAAAGGTCTAGTGACATAAAAGGTACCTTTATTGAGGTACTTTCATTTAAAGATTCAACATATACTCATTAAAACACTCTTCGCGACTACTAGGTAACACGAATAATTTTAAATTCAAACTCTTGTTTTGTTTCAAAGATTCAATCTATATGCATTAAAAAGGTTTAATGACATAACAGGTACTTTTATTGAGGTATTTTCAATCAAAGATTCGATCTTTACTCATTAAAACACTCTTCGCCACTTCATAAGTAACTCGAATAAGTTTAAATCAATACTCTTATTTTCTTTCAAAGATTCAACGTTTATGCATTAAAAAGGTCTGGTAATGTATCTTTATTGAGGTATTTTCATTCAAAGATTCTATTTTTAGTCATTAAAACACTCTTCGGGACGTCAAAAGGAACTCGAATAAATTTCATTCAAAACTCTCATTTTCTTTCAAAGATTCAATCTGTATACATTAAAAAGGTTTAGTCATATAATAGGTTCCTTTATTGAGATATTTCCATTCAAAGATTTAATCTTTTGTCATTAAAATACGTTTCGCGACTTCATAGATAACTCGAATAAGTTAATCTCAAAACTCTCATTTTCTTTCAAAGATTCAACCTTTTTACATTAAAAAGGTCTAGTGACATACTAGGTACCATTACTGAGGTATTTTCATTCAAAGATTCAATCTATACTCTGTAAGACACTCTTCGGGACATCAAACAGAACTCGAATAAGTTTCACTCAAAACTCTCATTTTCTTCAAAAGATTCAATCTTTATACATTAAAAAGGTCTAGTCACATTATAAGTTACTTTATTGAGATATTTTCATTCAAAGGTTTAATATTTAGTCATTACAACACGATTCGCGACTTCATAGGTAACTCGAATAAGTTAATCTCTAAACTATCATTTTTTTTCAGAGATTCAATCTTTTTACATTAAAAAGGTCTAGTGACAAACTAGGTACCTCTATTGACGTATTTTCGTTCAAAGATTCAATCTTTACTCTGTAAAACACTCTACGGGACGTCAAAGGGAACTCGAATAAGTTTAACTCAAAAACCTCATTTTCTTTCAAAGATTCAATCTTTATACATTGAAAAGATCTAGTGACATAAAAGGTACCTTTATTGAGGTACTTTCATTTAAAGATTCAACATATACTCATTAAAACACTCTTCGCGACTACTAGGTAACACGAATAATTTTAAATTCAAACTCTTGTTTTCTTTCAAAGATTCAATCTATATGCATTAAAAAGATTTAATGACATAACAGGTACTTTTATTGAGATATTTTCAATCAAAGATTCGATCTTTACTCATTAAAACACTCTTCGCCACTTCATAAGTAACTCGAATAAATTTAAATCAATACTCTTATTTTCTTTCAAAGAGTCAACGTTTCTGCATTAAAAAGGTTTGGTAATGTACCTTTATTGAGGTATTTTCATTCAAAGATTCTATTTTTACTCATTAAAACACTCTTCGGGACATCAAAAGGAACTCGAATAAGTTTCTTTTAAAACTCTAATTTTCTTTTAAAGATTTAATCTGAATACATTAATATGGTTTAGTCATATAATAGGTTCCTTTATTGAGGTATTTTCATTCAAAGATTTAATCTTTAGTCATTAAAACACGCTTCGCGACTTCATAGATAACTCGAATAAGTTAATCTCAAAACTCTCATTTTCTTCCAAAGATTCAATCTTTTTACATTAAAAAGGTCTAGTGACATACAAGGTACCTTTACTGAGGAATTTTCATTCAAAGATTCAATATATACTCTGTAAAACACTCTTCGTGACGTCAAATGGAACTCGAATAAGTTTCACTCAAAACTCTCATTTTCTTTAAAAGATTCAATCTTTATACATTAAAAAGGTCTAGTCACATAATAGGTTCCTTTGTTGAGATATTTTCATTCAACGATTTAATATTTAGTCATTGCAACACGTTTCGCGACTTCATAGGTAACTCGAATAAGTTAATCTCTAAACTATCATTTTATTTCCGAGATTCAATCTTTTTACATTAAAAAGGTCTAGTGACATACTAGTTACCTTTATTAAGGTATTTTCGTTCAAATATTCAATCTTTACTCTGTAAAACACTCTACGGGACGTCAAAGGTAACTCAAATAAGTTTAACTCAAAAATCTCATTTTTCTTTCAAAGATTCAATCTTTATACATTGAAAAGGTCTAGTGACATAAAAGGTACCTTTATTGAGTTACTTTCATTTAAAGTTTCAACATATACTCATTAAAACACTCTTCGCGACTACTAGGTAACACGAATAATTTTAAATTCAAACTCTTGTTTTCTTTCAAAGATTCAATCTATATGCATTAAAAAGGTTTAATGACATAACAGGTACTTTTATTGAGATATTTTCAATCAAAGATTCGATCTTTACTCATTAAAACACTCTTCGCCACTTCATAAGTAACTCGAATAAGTTTAAATCAATACTCTTATTTTCTTTCAAAGAGTCAACGTTTCTGCATTAAAAAGGTTTGGTAATGTACCTTTATTGAGGTATTTTCATTCAAAGATTCTATTTTTACTCATTAAAACACTCTTCGGGACATCAAAAGGAACTCGAATAAGTTTCATTTAAAACTCTCATTTTCTTTCAAAGATTTAATCTGAATACATTAATATGGTTTAGTCATATAATAGGTTCCTTTATTGAGGTATTTTCATTCAAAGATTTAATCTTTAGTCATTAAAACACGTTTCGCGACTTCATAGATAACTCGAATAAGTTAATTTCAAAACTCTCATTTTCTTCCAAAGATTCAATCTTTTTACATTAAAAAGGTCTAGTGACATACAAGGTACCTTTACTGAGGAATTTTCATTCAAAGATTCAATATATACTCTGTAAAACACTCTTCGTGACGTCAAATGGAACTCGAATAAGTTTCACTCAAAACTCTCATTTTCTTTAAAAGATTCAATCTTTATACATTAAAAAGGTCTAGTCACATAATAGGTTCCTTTGTTGAGATATTTTCATTCAACGATTTAATATTTAGTCATTACAACACGTTTCGCGACTTCATAGGTAACTCGAATAAGTTAATCTCTGAACTATCATTTTATTTCCGAGATTCAATCTTTTTACATTAAAAAGGTCTAGTGACATACTAGTTACCTTTATTAAGGTATTTTCGTTCAAATATTCAATCTTTACTCTGTAAAACACTCTACGGGACGTCAAAGGTAACTCGAATAAGTTTAACTCAAAAACCTCATTTTTCTTTCAAAGATTCAATCTTTATACATTGAAAAGGTCTAGTGACATAAAAGGTACCTTTATTGAGGTACTTTCATTTAAAGATTCAACATATACTCGTTAAAACACTCTTCGCGACTACTAGGTAACACGAATAATTTTAAATTCAAACTCTTGTTTTGTTTCAAAGATTCAATCTATATGCATTAAAAAGGTTTAATGACATAACAGGTACTTTTATTGAGGTATTTTCAATCAAAGATTCGATCTTTACTCATTAAAACACTCTTCGCCACTTCATAAGTAACTCGAATAAGTTTAAATCAATACTCTTATTTTCTTTCAAAGATTCAACGTTTATGCATTAAAAAGGTCTGGTAATGTATCTTTATTGAGGTATTTTCATTCAAAGATTCTATTTTTAGTCATTAAAACACTCTTCGGGACGTCAAAAGGAACTCGAATAAATTTCATTCAAAACTCTCATTTTCTTTCAAAGATTCAATCTGTATACATTAAAAAGGTTTAGTCATATAATAGGTTCCTTTATTGAGATATTTCCATTCAAAGATTTAATCTTTTGTCATTAAAATACGTTTCGCGACTTCATAGATAACTCGAATAAGTTAATCTCAAAACTCTCATTTTCTTTCAAAGATTCAACCTTTTTACATTAAAAAGGTCTAGTGACATACTAGGTACCATTACTGAGGTATTTTCATTCAAAGATTCAATCTATACTCTGTAAGACACTCTTCGGGACGTCAAACAGAACTCGAATAAGTTTCACTCAAAACTCTCATTTTCTTCAAAAGATTCAATCTTTTTACATTAAAAAGGTCTAGTCACATTATAAGTTCCTTTATTGAGATATTTTCACTCAAATGTTTAATATTTAGTCATTACAACACGATTCGCGACTTCATAGGTAACTCGAATAAGTTAATCTCTAAACTATCATTTTTTTTCAGAGATTCAATCTTTTTACATTAAAAAGGTCTAGTGACAAACTAGGTACCTCTATTGAAGTATTTTCGTTCAAAGATTCAATCTTTGCTCTGTAAAACACTCTACGGGACGTCAAAGGGAACTCGAATAAGTTTAACTCAAAAACCTCATTTTCTTTCAAAGATTCAGTCCTTATACATTGAAAAGATCTAGTGACATAAAAGGTACCTTTATTGAGGTACTTTCATTTAAAGATTCAACATATACTCATTAAAACACTCTTCACGACTACTAGGTAACACGAATAATTTTAAATTCAAACTCTTGTTTTCTTTCAAAGATTCAATCTATATGCATTAAAAAGGTTTAATGACATAACAGGTACTTTTATTGAGATATTTTCAATCAAAGATTCGATCTTTACTCATTAAAACACTCTTCGCCACTTCATAAGTAACTCGAATAAGTTTAAATCAATACTCTTATTTTCTTTCAAAGAGTCAACGTTTCTGCATTAAAAAGGTTTGGTAATGTACCTTTATTGAGGTATTTTCATTCGAAGATTCTATTTTTACTCATTAAAACACTCTTCGGGACATCAAAAGGAACTCGAATAAGTTTCATTTAAAACTCTCATTTTCTTTCAAAGATTTAATCTGAATACATTAATATGGTTTAGTCATATAATAGGTTCCTTTATTGAGGTATTTTCATTCAAAGATTTAATCTTTAGTCATTAAAACACGCTTCGCGACTTCATAGATAACTCGAATAAGTTAATCTCAAAACTCTCATTTTCTTTCAAAGATTCAACCTTTTTACATTAAAAAGGTCTAGTGACATACTAGGTACCATTACTGAGGTATTTTCATTCAAAGATTCAATCTATACTCTGTAAGACACTCTTCGGGACGTCAAACAGAACTCGAATAAGTTTCACTCAAAACTCTCATTTTCTTCAAAAGATTCAATCTTTTTACATTAAAAAGGTCTAGTCACATTATAAGTTCCTTTATTGAGATATTTTCACTCAAATGTTTAATATTTAGTCATTACAACACGATTCGCGACTTCATAGGTAACTCGAATAAGTTAATCTCTAAACTATCATTTTTTTTCAGAGATTCAATCTTTTTACATTAAAAAGGTCTAGTGACAAACTAGGTACCTCTATTGAAGTATTTTCGTTCAAAGATTCAATCTTTGCTCTGTAAAACACTCTACGGGACGTCAAAGGGAACTCGAATAAGTTTAACTCAAAAACCTCATTTTCTTTCAAAGATTCAGTCCTTATACATTGAAAAGATCTAGTGACATAAAAGGTACCTTTATTGAGGTACTTTCATTTAAAGATTCAACATATACTCATTAAAACACTCTTCACGACTACTAGGTAACACGAATAATTTTAAATTCAAACTCTTGTTTTCTTTCAAAGATTCAATCTATATGCATTAAAAAGGTTTAATGACATAACAGGTACTTTTATTGAGATATTTTCAATCAAAGATTCGATCTTTACTCATTAAAACACTCTTCGCCACTTCATAAGTAACTCGAATAAGTTTAAATCAATACTCTTATTTTCTTTCAAAGAGTCAACGTTTCTGCATTAAAAAGGTTTGGTAATGTACCTTTATTGAGGTATTTTCATTCGAAGATTCTATTTTTACTCATTAAAACACTCTTCGGGACATCAAAAGGAACTCGAATAAGTTTCATTTAAAACTCTCATTTTCTTTCAAAGATTTAATCTGAATACATTAATATGGTTTAGTCATATAATAGGTTCCTTTATTGAGGTATTTTCATTCAAAGATTTAATCTTTAGTCATTAAAACACGCTTCGCGACTTCATAGATAACTCGAATAAGTTAATCTCAAAACTCTCATTTTCTTCCAAAGATTCAATCTTTTTACATTAAAAAGGTCTAGTGACATACAAGGTACCTTTACTGAGGAATTTTCATTCAAAGATTCAATATATACTCTGTAAAACACTCTTCGTGACGTCAAATGGAACTCGAATAAGTTTCACTCAAAACTCTCATTTTCTTTAAAAGATTCAATCTTTATACATTAAAAACGTCTAGTCACATAATAGGTTCCTTTGTTGAGATATTTTCATTCAACGATCTAATATTTAGTCATTACAACACGTTTCGCGACTTCATAGGTAACACGAATAAGTTAATCTCTAAACTATCATTTTATTTCCGAGATTCAATCTTTTTACATTAAAAATGTCTAGTGACATACTAGTAACTTTATTAAGGTATTTTCGTTCAAAGATTCAATCTTTACTCTGTAAAACACTCTACGGGACGTCAAAGGGAACTCAAATAAGTTTAACTCAAAAACCTCATTTTTCTTTCAAAGATTCAATCTTTATACATTGAAAAGGTCTAGTGACATAAAAGGTACCTTTATTGAGGTACTTTCATTTAAAGATTCAACATATACTCATTAAAACACTCTTCGCGACTACTAGGTAACACGAATAATTTTAAATTCAAACTCTTGTTTTGTTTCAAAGATTCAATCTATATGCATTAAAAAGGTTTAATGACATAACAGGTACTTTTATTGAGGTATTTTCAATCAAAGATTCGTTCTTTACTCATTAAAACACTCTTCGCCACTTCATAAGTAACTCGAATAAGTTTAAATCAATACTCTTATTTTCTTTCAAAGATTCAACGTTTATGCATTAAAAAGGTCTGGTAATGTATCTTTATTGAGGTATTTTCATTCAAAGATTCAATTTTTAGTCATTGAAACACTCTTCGGGACATCAAAAGGAACTCGAATAAATTTCATTCAAAACTCTCATGGTTTAGTCATATAATAGGTTCCTTTATTGAGGTATTTCCATTCAAAGATTTAATCTTTTGTCATTAAAATACGTTTCGCGACTTCATAGATAACTCGAATAAGTTAATCTCAAAACTCTCATTTTCTTTCAAAGATTCAACCTTTTTACATTAAAAAGGTCTAGTGACATACTAGGTACCATTACTGAGGTATTTTCATTCAAAGATTCAATCTATACTCTGTAAGACACTCTTCGGGACGTCAAACAGAACTCGAATAAGTTTCACTCAAAACTCTCATTTTCTTCAAAAGATTCAATCTTTATACATTAAAAAGGTCTAGTCACATTATAAGTTCCTTTATTGAGATATTTTCATTCAAAGGTTTAATATTTAGTCATTACAACACGATTCGCGACTTCATAAGTAACTCGAATAAGTTAATCTCTAAACTATCATTTTTTTTCAGAGATTCAATCTTTTTACATTAAAAAGGTCTAGTGACAAACTAGGTACCTCTATTGAAGTATTTTCGTTCAAAGATTCAATCTTTACTCTGTAAAACACTCTACGGGACGTCAAAGGGAACTCGAATAAGTTTAACTCAAAAACCTCATTTTCTTTCAAAGATTCAATCTTTATACATTGAAAAGATATAGTGACATAAAAGGTACCTTTATTGAGGTACTTTCATTTAAAGATTCAACATATACTCATTAAAACACTCTTCGCGACTACTAGGTAACACGAATAATTTTAAATTCAAACTCTTGTTTTCTTTCAAAGATTCAATCTATATGCATTAAAAAGGTTTAATGACATAAAAGGTACTTTTATTGAGATATTTTTAATCAAAGATTCGATCTTTACTCATTAAAACACTCTTCGCCACTTCATAAGTAACTCGAATAAATTTAAATCAATACTCTTATTTTCTTTCAAAGAGTCAACGTTTCTGCATTAAAAAGGTTTGGTAATGTACCTTTATTGAGGTATTTTCATTCAAAGATTCTATTTTTACTCATTAAAACACTCTTCGGGACATCAAAAGGAACTCGAATAAGTTTCTTTTAAAACTCTAATTTTCTTTCAAAGATTTAATCTGAATACATTAATATGGTTTAGTCATATAATAGGTTCCTTTATTGAGGTATTTTCATTCAACGATTTAATATTTAGTCGTTACAACACGTTTCGCGACTTCATAGGTAACTCGAATAAGTTAATCTCTAAACTATCATTTTATTTCCGAGATTCAATCTTTTTACATTAAAAAGGTCTAGTGACATACTAGTTACCTTTATTAAGGTATTTTCGTTCAAATATTCAATCTTTACTCTGTAAAACACTCTACGGGACGTCAAAGGTAACTCAAATAAGTTTAACTCAAAAATCTCATTTTTCTTTCAAAGATTCAATCTTTATACATTGAAAAGGTCTAGTGACATAAAAGGTACCTTTATTGAGTTACTTTCATTTAAAGATTCAACATATACTCATTAAAACACTCTTCGCGACTACTAGGTAACACGAATAATTTTAAATTCAAACTCTTGTTTTCTTTCAAAGATTCAATCTATATGCATTAAATTGGTTTAATGACATAACAGGTACTTTTATTGAGATATTTTCAATCAAAGATTCGATCTTTACTCATTAAAACACTCTTCGCCACTTCATAAGTAACTCGAATAAGTTTAAATCAATACTCTTATTTTCTTTCAAAAATTCAACGTTTATGCATTAAAAAGGTCTGGTACTGTATCTTTATTGAGGTATTTTCATTCAAAGATTCTATTTTTAGTCATTAAAACACTCTTCGGGACGTCAAAAGGAACTCGAATAAATTTCATTCAAAACTCTCATTTTCTTTCAAACATTAAATCTGTATACATTAAAAAGGTTTAGTCATATAATAGGTTCCTTTATTGAGATATTTCCATTCAAAGATTTAATCTTTTGTCATTAAAACACGCTTCGCGACTTCATAGATAACTCGACTAAGTTACTCTCAAAACTCTCATTTTCTTTCAAAGATTCAACCTTTTTACATTAAAAAGGTCTAGTGACATACTAGGTACCATTACTGAGATATTTTCATTCAAAGATTCAATCTATACTCTGTAAGACACTCTTCGGGACGTCAAAGAGAACTCGAATAAGTTTCCCTCAAAACTCTTATTTTCTTCAAAAGATTCAGTCTTTATACATTAAAAAGGTCTAGTCACATAATAAGTTCCTTTGTTGAGATATTTTCATTCAAAGGTTTAATATTTAGTCATTACAACACGATTCGCGACTTCATAGGTAACTCGAATAAGTTAATCTCTAAACTATCATTTTTTTTCAGAGATTCAATCTTTTTACATTAAAAAGGT
The DNA here is from genome assembly GCF_030987335.1 of Cornus florida. Taxonomy (NCBI): domain Eukaryota; kingdom Viridiplantae; phylum Streptophyta; class Magnoliopsida; order Cornales; family Cornaceae; genus Cornus; species Cornus florida. The sequence goes on along the minus strand of NW_026775578.1, from coordinate 90,956,993 downwards.
CTAGTGACAAACTAGGTACCTCTATTGAAGTATTTTCGTTCAAAGATTCAATCTTTACTCTGTAAAACACTCTACGGGACGTCAAAGGGAACTCGAATAAGTTTAACTCAAAAACCTCATTTTCTATCAAAGATTCAATCTTTATACATTGAAAAGGTCTAGTGACATAAAAGGTGCCTTTATTGAGGAACTTTCATTTAAAGATTCAACATATACTCATTAAAACACTCTTCGCGACTACTAGGTAACACGAATAATTTTAAAATCAAACTCTTGTTTTGTTTCAAAGATTCAATCTATATGCATTAAAAAGGTTTAATGACATAACAGGTACTTTTATTGAGATATTTTCAATCAAAGATTCGATCTTTACTCATTAAAACACTCTTCGCCACTTCATAAGTAACTCGAATAAGCTTAAATCAATACTCTTATTTTCTTTCAAAGATTCAACGTTTCTGCATTAAAAAGGTCAGGTAATGTACCTTTATTGAGGTACATTTTCATTCAAAGATTCTATTTTTACTCATTAAAACACTCTTCGGGACGTCAAAAGGAACTCGAATAAGTTTCATTTAAAACTCTTTCTTTCAAAGATTCAATCTGAATGCATTAATAAGGTTTAGTCATATAATAGGTTCCTTTATTGAGGTACTTTCATTCAAAGATTTAATCTTTAGTCATTAAAACACGCTTCGCGACTTCATAGATAACTCGAATAAGTTAATCTCAAAACTCTCATTTTCTCTCAAAGATTCAATCTTTTTACATTAAAAAGGTCTAGTGACATACAAGGTACCTTTACTGAGGAATTTTCATTCAAAGATTCAATATATACTCTGTAAAACACTCTTCGTGACGTCAAATGGAACTCGAATAAGTTTCACTCAAAACTCTCATTTTCTTTAAAAGATTCAATCTTTATACATTAAAAAGGTCTAGTCACATAATAGGTTCCTTTGTTGAGATATTTTCATTCAACGATTTAATATTTAGTCATTACAACACGTTTCGCGACTTCATAGGTAACTCGAATAAGTTAATCTCTAAACTATCATTTTATTTCAGAAATTCAATCTTTTTACATTAAAAGGGTCTAGTGACATGCTAGGTACTTTATATTAAGGTATTTTCGTTCAAAGATTCAATCTTTACTCTGTAAAACACCCTACGGGACGTCAAAGGGAACTCGAATAAGTTTAACTCAAAAACCTCATTTTCTTTCAAAGTTTCTATCTTTATACATTGAAAAGGTCTAGTGACATAAAAGGTACCTTTATTGAGGAACTTTCATTTAAAGATTCAACATATACTCATTAAAATACTCTTCGCAACTACTAGGTAACACGAATAATTTTAAATTCAAACTCTTGTTTTGTTTCAAAGATTCAATCTATATGCATTAAAAAGGTTTAATGACATAACAGGTACTTTTATTGAGGTATTTTCAATCAAAGATTCGATCTTTACTCATTAAAACACTCTTCGCCACTTCATAAGTAACTCGAATAAGTTTAAATCAATACTCTTATTTTCTTTCAAAGATTCAACGTTTATGCATTAAAAAGGTCTGGTAATGTATCTTTATTGAGGTATTTTCATTCAAAGATTCTATTTTTAGTCATTAAAACACTCTTCGGGACGTCAAAAGGAACTCGAATAAATTTCATTCAAAACTCTTATTTTCTTTCAAAGATTCAATCTGTATACATTAAAAAGGTTTAGTCATATAATAGGTTCCTTTATTGAGATATTTCCATTCAAAGATTTAATCTTTTTTCATTAAAACACGCTTCCCGACTTCATAGATAACTCGAATAAGTTAATCTCAAAACTCTCATTTTCTTCCAAAGATTCAATCTTTTTACATTGAAAAGGTATAGTGACATACAAGGTACCTTTACTGAGGAATTTTCATTCAAAGATTCAATATATATTCTGTAAAACACTCTTCGTGACGTCAAATGGAACTCGAATAAGTTTCACTCAAAACTCTCATTTTCTTTAAAAGATTCAATCTTTATACATTAAAAAGGTCTAGTTACATAATAGGTTCCTTTGTTGAGATATTTTCATTCAACGATTTAATATTTAGTCATTACAACACGTTTCGCGACTTCATAGGTAACTCGAATAAGTTAATCTCTAAACTATCATTTTATTTCCGAGATTCAATCTTTTTACATTAAAAAGGTCTAGTGACATACTAGTTACCTTTATTAAGGTATTTTCGTTCAAAGATTCAATCTTTACTCTGTAAAACACTCTATGGGCCGTCAAAGGGAACTCGAATAAGTTTAACTCAAAAACCTTATTTTCTTTCTAAGATTCAATCTTTACACATTGAAAAGGTCTAGTGACATAAAAGGTACCTTTATTGTGGTACTTTCATTTAAAGATTCAACATATACTCATTAAAACACTCTTCGCGACTACTAGGTAGCACGAATAATTTTAAATTCAAACTCTTTTTTTGTTTCAAAGATTCAATCTATATGCATTAAAAAGGTTTAATGACATAAAAGGTACTTTTATTGAGATATTTTCAATCAAATATTCGATCTTTACTCATTAAAACACTCTTCGCCACTTCATAAGTAACTCGAATAAGTTTAAATCAATACTCTTATTTTCTTTCAAAGATTCAACGTTTATGCATTAAAAGGGTCTGGTAATGTATCTTTATTGAGATATTTTCATTCAAAGATTCTATTTTTACTCATTAAAACACTCTTCGGGACGTCCAAAGGAACTCGAATAAGTTTCATTCAAAACTCTCATTTTCTTTCAAAGATTCAATCTGTATACATGAAAAAGGTTTAGTCATATAATAGCTTCCTTTATTGAGATATTTCCATTCAAAGATTTAATCTTTTGTCATTAAAACACTCTTCGCGACTTCCTAGATAACTCGAATAAGTTAATCTCAAAACTCTCATTTTCTTTCAAAGATTCAACCTTTTTACATTAAAAAGGTCTAGTGACATACTAGGTACCATTACTGAGGTATTTTCATTCAAAGATTCAATCTATACTCTGTAAGACACTCTTCGGGACGTCAAAGAGAACTCGAATAAGTTTAACTCAAAACTCTCATTTTCTTCAAAAGATTCAATCTTTATACATTAAAAAGGTCTAGTCACATAATAAGTTCCTTTGTTGAGATATTTTCATTCAAAGGTTTAATATTTAGTCATTACAACACGATTCGCGACTTCATAGGTAACTCGAATAAGTTAATCTCTAAACTATCATTTTTTTTTCAGAGATTCAATCTTTTTACATTAAAAAGGTCCAGTGACAAACTACGTACCTTTATTGAAGTATTTTCGTTCAAAGATTCAATCTTTACTCTGTAAAACACTCTACGGGACGTCAAAGGGAACTAAAATAAGTTTAACTCAAAAACCTCATTTTCTTTCAAAGATTCAATCTTTATACATTGAAAAGGTCTAGTGACATAAAAGGTACCTTTATTGAGGTACTTTCATTTAAAGATTCAACATATACTCATTAAAACACTCTTTGCGACTACTAGGTAACACGAATAATTTTAAATTCAAACTCTTGTTTTGTTTCAAAGATTCAATCTATATGCATTAAAAAGGTTTAATGACATAACAGGTACTTTTATTGAGGTATTTTCAATCAAAGATTCGATCTTTACTCATTAAAACACTCTTCGCCACTTCATAAGTAACTCGAATAAGTTTAAATCAATACTCTTATTTTCTTTCAAAGATTCAACGTTTCTGCATTAAAAAGGTCAGGTAATGTAACTTTATTGAGGTACATTTTCATTCAAAGATTCTATTTTTACTCATTAAAACACTCTTCGGGACGTCAAAAGGAACTCGAATAAGTTTCATTTAAAACTCTCCTTTTCTTTCAAAGATTCAATCTGAATACATTAATAAGGTTTAGTCATATATTAGGTTCCTTTATTGAGGTACTTTCATTCAAAGATTTAATCTTTAGTCATTAAAACACGCTTCGCGACTTCATAGATAACTCGAATAAGTTAATCTCAAAACTCTCAATTTCTCTCAAAGATTCAATCTTTTTACATTAAAAAGGTCTAGTGACATACAAGGTACCTTTACTGAGGTATTTTCATTCAAAGATTCAATCTATACTCTGTAAAACACTCTTCGTGACGTCAAATGGAACTCGATTAAGTTTCACTCAAAACACTCATTTTCTTTAAAAGATTCAATCTTTATACATTAAAAAGGTCTAGTCACATAATAGGTTCCTTTGTTGAGATATTTTCATTCAATGATTTAATATTTAGTCATTACAACACGATTCGCGACTTCATAGGTAACTCGAATAAGTTAATCTCTAAACTATCATTTTATTTCCGAGATTCAATCTTTTTACACTAAAAAGGTCTAGTGACATACTAGTTACCTTTATTAAGGTATTTTCGTTCAAAGATTCAATCTTTACTCTGTAAAACACTCTACGGGCCGTCAAAGGGAACTCGAATAAGTTTAACTCAAAAACCTCATTTTCTTTCAAAGATTCAATCTTTATACATTGAAAAGGTCTAGTGAGATAAAAGGTACCTTTATTGTGGTACTTTCATTTAAAGATTCAACATATACTCATTAAAACACTCTTCGCGACTACTAGGTAACACGAATAATTTTAAATTCAAACTCTTGTTTTGTTTCAAAGATTCAATCTATATGCATTAAAAAGGTTTAATGACATAACAGGTAATTTTATTGTGATATTTTCAATCAAAGATTCGATCTTTACTCATTAAAACACTCTTCGCCACTTCATAAGTAACTCGAATAAGTTTAAATCAATACTCTTATTTTCTTTCAAAGATTCAACGTTTATGCGTTAAAAAGGTCTATAAATGTATCTTTATTGAGGTATTTTCATTCAAAGATTCTATTTTTACTCATTAAAAACTCTTCGGGACGTCAAAAGGAACTCAAATAAATTTCATTCAAAACTCTCATTTTCTTTCAAAGATTCAATCTGTATACATTAAAAAGGTTTAGTCATATAATAGGTTACTTTATTGAGATATTTCCATTCAAAGATTTAATCTTTTGTCATTAAAACACGCTTCGCGACTTCATAGATAACTCGAATAAGTTAATCTCAAAACTCTCATTTTCTTTCAAAGATTCAACCTTTTTACATTAAAAAGGTCAAGTGAAATACTAGATACAATTACTGAGATATATTCATTCAAAGATTCAATCTATACTCTGTAAGACACTCTTCGGGACGTCAAAGAGAACTCGAATAAGTTTCCCTCAAAACTCTTATTTTCTTCAAAAGATTCAGTCTTTATACATTAAAAAGGTCTAGTCACATAATGAGTTCCTTTGTTGAGATATTTTCATTCAAAGGTTTAATATTTAGTCATTACAACACGATTCGCGACTTCATAGGTAACTCGAATAAGTTAATCTCTAAACTATCATTTTTTTTTCAGAGATTCAATCTTTTTACATTAAAAAGGTCTACTGACAAACTAGGTACCTTTATTGAGGTATTTTCGTTCAAAGATTCAATCTTTACTCTGTAAAACACTCTACGGGACGTCAAAGGGAACCCGAATAAGTTTAACTCAAAAACCTCATTTTCTTTCAAAGATTCAATCTATATACATTGAAAAGGTTTAGTGACATAAAAGGTACCTTTATTGAGGTACTTTCATTTAAAGATTCAACATATACTCATTAAAACACTCTTCGCGACTACTACGTAACACGAATAATTTTAAAATCAAACTCTTGTTTTCTTTCAAAGATTCAATCTATATGCATTAAAAAGCTTTAATGACATAACAGGTACTTTTATTGAGATATTTTCAATCAAAGATTCGATCTTTACTCATTAAAACACTCTTCGCCACTTCATAAGTAACTCGAATAAGTTTAAATCAATACTCTTATTTTCTTTCAAAGATTCAACGTTTATGCATTAAAAAGGTCTAGAAATGTATCTTTATTGAGGTATTTTCATTCAAAGATTCTATTTTTACTCATTAAAACACTCTTCGGGACGTCAAAAGGAACTCGAATAAATTTCATTCAAAACTCTCATTTTCTTTCAAAGATTCAATCTGTATACATTAAAAAGGTTTAGTCATATAATAGGTTACTTTATTGAGATATTTCCATTCAACGATTAAATCTTTTGTCATTAAAACACGCTTCGCGACTTTATAGATAACTCGAATAAGTTAATCTCAAAACTCTCATTTTCTTTCAAAGATTCAACCTTTTTACATTAAAAAGGTCTAGTGAAATACTAGGTACCATTACTGAGATATATTCATTCAAAGATTCAATCTATACTCTGTAAGACACTCTTCGGGACGTCAAAGAGAACTCGAATAAGTTTCCCTCAAAACTCTTATTTTCTTCAAAAGATTCAGTCTTTATACATTAAAAAGGTCTAGTCACATAATGAGTTCCTTTGTTGAGATATTTTCATTCAAAGGTTTAATATTTAGTCATTACAACACGATTCGCGACTTCATAGGTAACTCGAATAAGTTAATCTCTAAACTATCATTTTTTTTTCAGAGATTCAATCTTTTTACATTCAAAAGGTCCAGTGACAAACTAGGTACCTTTATTGCAGTATTTTCGTTCAAAGATTCAATCTTTACTCTGTAAAACACTCTACGGGACGTCAAAGGGAACTCGAATAAGTTTAACTCAAAAACCTCATTTTCTTTCAAAAATTCAATCTTTATGCATTGAAAAGGTCTAGTGACATAAAAGGTGCCTTTATTGAGGTACTTTCATTTAAAGATTCAACATATACTCATTAAAACACTCTTCGCGACTACTAGGTAACACGAATAATTTTAAATTCAAACTCTTGTTTTGTTTCAAAGATTCAATCTATATGCATTAAAAAGGTTTAATGACATAACAGGTACTTTTATTGAGATATTTTCAATCAAAGATTCAATCTTTAATCATTAAAACACTCTTCGCCACTTCATAAGTAACTCGAATAAGTTTAAATCAATACTCTTATTTTCATTCAAAGATTTAATTTTTAGTCATTAAAACATGCTTCGCGACTTCATAGATAACTCGAATAAGTTAATCTCAAAACTCTCATTTTCTTTCAAAGATTCAATATTTTTACATTAAAAAGGTGTAGTGACATACAAGGTACCTTTACTGAGGTATTTTCATTCAAAGATTCAATCTATACTCTGTAAAACACTCTTCGTGACGTCAAATAGAACTCGAATAAGTTTCACTCAAAACTCTCATTTTCTTTAAAAGATTCAATCTTTATACATTAAAAAGGTCTAGTCACATAATAGGTTCCTTTGTTGAGATATTTTCATTCAACGATTTAATATTTAGTCATTACAACACGATTCGCGACTTCATAGGTAACTCGAATAAGTTAATCTCTAAACTATCATTTTATTTCCGAGATTCAATCTTTTTACATTAAAAAGGTCTAGTGACATACTAGTTACCTTTATTAAGGTATTTTCGTTCAAAGATTCAATCTTTACTCTGTAAAACACTCTACGGGACGTCAAAGGGAACTCGAATAAGTTTAACTCAAAAACCTCATTTTCTTTCAAAGATTCAATCTTTATACATTGAAAAGGTCTAGTGACATAAAAGGTGCCTTTATTGAGGTACTTTCATTTAAAGATTCAACATATACTCATTAAAACACTCTTCGCGACTACTAGGTAACACGAATAATTTTAAATTCAAACTCTTGTTTTCTTTCAAAGATTCAATCTATATGCATTAAAAAGGTTTAATGACATAACAGGTACTATTATTGAGATATTTTCAATCAAAGATTCGATCTTTACTCATTAAAACACTCTTCGCCACTTCATTAAAAAGGTCTAGTCACATAATAGGTTCCTTTGTTGAGATATTTTCATTCAACGATTTAATATTTAGTCATTACAACACGATTCGCGACTTCATAGGTAACTCGAATAAGTTAATCTCTAAACTATCATTTTATTTCCGAGATTCAATCTTTTTACATTAAAAAGGTCTAGTGACATACTAGTTACCTTTATTAAGGTATTTTCGTTCAAAGATTCAATCTTTACTCTGTAAAACAGTCTACGGGACGTCAAAGGGAACTCGAATAAGTTTAACTCAAAAACCTCATTTTCTTTCAAAGATTCAATCTTTATACATTGAAAAGGTCTAGTGACATCAAAGGTGCCTTTATTGAGGTACTTTCATTTAAAGATTCAACATATACTCATTAAAACACTCTTCGCGACTACTAGGTAACACGAATAATTTTAAATTCAAACTCTTGTTTTCTTTCAAAGATTCAATCTATATGCATTAAAAAGGTTTAATGACATAACATGTACTATTATTGAGATATTTTCAATCAAAGATTCGATCTTTACTCATTAAAACACTCTTCGCCACTTCATAAGTAACTCGAATAAGTTTAAATCAATACACTTATTTTCTTTCAAAGATTCAACGTTTCTGCATTAAAAAGGTCTGGTAATGTACCTTTATTGAGGTATTTTCATTCAAAGATTCTATTTTTACTCATTAAAACACTCTTCGGGACGTCAAAAGGAACTCGAATAAGTTTCATTTAAAACTCTCATTTTCTTTCAAAGATTCAATCTGAATACATTAATAAGGTTTAGTCATATAATAGGTTCCTTTATTGAGGTATTTTCATTCAAAGATTTAATCTTTAGTCATTAAAACACGTTTCGCGACTTCATAGATAACTCGAATAAGTTAATCTCAAAACTCTCATTTTCTTTCAAAGATTCAACCTTTTTACATTAAAAAGGTCTAGTGACATACTAGGTACCATTAATGAGGTATTTTCATTCAAAGATTCAATCTATACTCTGTAAGACACTCTTCGGGACGTCAAAGAGAACTCGAATAAGTTTCACTCAAAACTCTCATTTTCTTCAAAAGATTCAATCTTTATACATTAAAAAGGTCTAGTCTCATAAGAAGTTCCTTTGTAGAGATATTTTCATTCAAAGGTTTAATATTTAGTCATTACAACACGATTCGCGACTTCATAGGTAACTCGAATAAGTTAATCTCTAAACTATTATTTTTTTTCTGAGATTCAATCTTTTTACAATAAAAATGTCTAGTGGCAAACTAGGTACCTTTATTGACGTATTTTCGTTCAAAGATTCAATCTTTACTCTGTAAAACACTCTACGGGACGTCAAACGGAACTCGAATAAGTTTAACTCAAAAACCTCATTTTCTTTCAAAAATTCAATCTTTATACATTTAAAAGGTCTAGTGACATAAAAGGTACCTTTATTGAGGTACTTTCATTTAAAGATTCAACATATACTCATTAAAACACTCTTCGCGACTACTAGGTAACACGAATAATTTTAAATTCAAACTCTTGTTTTGTTTCAAAGATTCAATCTATATGTATTAAAAAGGTTTAATGACATAAAATGTACTTTTATTGAGATATTTTCAATCAAAGATTCTATCTTTACTCATTAAAACACTCTTCGCCACTTCATAAGTAACTCGAATAAGTTTAAATCAATACTCTTATTTTCTTTCAAAGATTCAACGTTTATGCATTAAAAAGGTCTGGTAATGTATCTTTATTGAGGTATTTTCATTCAAAGATTCTATTTTTACTCATTAAAACACTCTTCGGGACGTCAAAAGGAATTCGAATAAGTTTCTTTCAAAACTCTCATTTTCTTTCAAAGATTCAATCTGTATACATTAAAAAGGTTTAGTCATATAATAGGTTCCTTTATTGAGATATTTCCATTCAAAGATTTAATCTTTTGTCATTAAAACACGCTTCGCGACTTCCTAGATAACTCGAATAAGTTAATCTCAAAACTCTAATTTTCTTTCAAAGATTCAACCTTTTTACATTAAAAAGGTCTAGTGACATACTAGGTACCATTACTGAGGTATTTTCATTCAAAGATTCAATCTATACTCTGTAAGACACTCTTCGGGACGTCAAAGAGAACTCGAATAAGTTTCACTCAAAACTCTCATTTTCTTCAAAAGTTTCAGTCTTGATGCATTAAAAAAGTCTAGTCACATAATAAGTTCCTTTGTTGAGATATTTTCATTCAAAGGTTTAATATTTAGTCATTACAACACGATTCGCGACTTCATAGGTAACTCGAATAAGTTAATCTCTAAACTATCATTTTTTTTCAGAGATTCAATCTTTTTACATTAAAAAGGTCCAGTGACAAACTAGGTACCTTTATTTGAAGTATTTTCGTTCAAAGATTCAATCTTTACTCTGTAAAACACTCTACGGGACGTCAAAGGGAACTCGAATAAGTTTAACTCAAAAACCTCATTTTCTTTCAAAAATTCAATCTTTATACATTGAAAAGGTCTAGTCACATAATAAGATCCTTTGTTGAGATATTTTCATTCAAAGGTTTAATATTTAGTCATTACAACACGATTCGCGACTTCATAGGTAACTCGAATAAGTTAATCTCTAAACTATCAATTTTTTTCAGAGATTAAATCTTTTTACAATAAAAATGTCTAGTGAGAAACTAGGTACCTGTATTGAGGTATTTTCGTTCAAAGATTCAATCTTTACTCTGTAAAACACTCTACGGGACGTCAAAGGAAACTCGAATAAGTTTAACTAAAAAACCTCATTTTCTTTCAAAGATTCAATCTTTATACATTGAAAAGGTCTAGTGACATAAAAGGTACCTTTATTGAGGTACTTTCAATTAAAGATTCAACATATACTCATTAAAACACTCTTCGCGACTACTAGGTAAAACGAATAATCTTAAATTCAAACTCTTGTTTTGTTTCAAAGATTCAATCTATATGCATTAAAAAGGTTTAATGACATAAAAGGTACTTTTATTGAGATATTTTCAATCAAAGATTCGATCTTTACTCATTAAAACACTCTTCGCCACTTCATAAGTAACTCGAATAAGTTTAAATCAATACTCTTATTTTCTTTCAAAGATTCAACGTTTATACGTTAAAAAGGTCTGGTAATGTACCTTTGTTGAGGTATTTTAATTCAAAGATTCTGTTTTTACTCATTAAAACACTCTTCGGGACGTCAAAAGGAACTCGAATAAGTTTCATTCAAAACTCTCATTTTCTTTCAAAGATTCAATCTGTATACATGAAAAAGGTTTAGACATATAATAGGTTCCTTTATTGAGGTATTTTCATTCAAAGATTTAATCTTTATTCATTAAAACACGCTTCGCGACTTCATAGATAACTCGAATAAGTTAATATCAAAACTCTCATTTTCTTTCAAAGATTCAATCTTTTTACATTAAAAAGGTCTAGTGACATACAAGGTACCTTTATTGAGGTATTTTCATTCAAAGATTCAATCTATACTCTGTAAAACACTCTTCGGGACGTCAAAGGGAACTCGAATAAGTTTCACTCAAAACTCTCATTTTCTTTAAAAGATTCAATCTTTTATACATTAAAAAGGTCTAGTCACATAATAGGTTCCTTATTTGAGATATTTTCATTCAACGATTTAATATTTAGTCATTACAACACGATTCGCGACTTCATAGGTAACTCGAATAAGTTAATCTCTAAACTATCATTTTATTTCAGAGATTCAATCTTTTTACATTAAAAAGGTCTATTGACATACTAGGTACCTTATATTAAGGTATTTTCGTCCAAAGATTCAATCTTTACTCTGTAAAACAGTCTACGGGACGTCAAAGGAACTCGAATAAGTTTAACTCAAAAACCTCATTTTCTTTAAAAGATTCAATCTTTATACATTAAAAAGGTCTAGTCACATAATAGGTTCCTTATTTGAGATATTTTCATTCAACGATTTAATATTTAGTCATTACAACACGATTCGCGACTTCATAGGTAATTCGAATAAGTTAATCTCTAAACTATCATTTTTTTTCAGAGATTCAATGTTTTTACATTAAAAAGGTCTACTAACAAACTAGGTACCTTTATTGAGGTATTTTCGTTCCAAGATTCAATCTTTACTCTGTAAAACACTCTACGGGACGTCAAAGGGAACCCGAATAAGTTTAACTCAAAAACCTCATTTTCTTTCAAAGATTCAATCTCTATACATTGAAAAGGTCTAGTGACATAAAAGGTACCTTTATTGAGGTACTTTCATTTAAAGATTCAACATATACTCATTAAAACACTCTTCGCGACTACTAGGTAACACGAATAATTTTAAATTCAAACTCTTGTTTTGTTTCAAAGATTCAATCTATATGCATTAAAAAGGTTTAATGACATAAAATGTACTTTTATTGAGATATTTTCAATCAAAGATTCGATCTTTACTCATTGAAACACTCTTCGCCACTTTATAAGTAACTCGAATAAGTTTAAATCAATACTCTTATTTTCTTTCAAAGATTCAACATTTATGCATTAAAAAGTTCTGGTAATGTACCTTTATTGAGGTATTTTCTTTCAAAGATTCTATTTTTACTCATTAAGACACTCTTCGGGACGTCAAAAGGAACTCGAATAGGTTTCATTCAAAACTCTCATTTTCTTTCAAAGATTCAATCTGTATACATTAAAAAGGTTTAGTCATATAATAGGTTCCTTTATTGAGGTATTTTCATTCAAAGATTTAATCTTTAGTCATTAAAAAATGCTTCGCGACTTCATAGATAACTCGAATAAGTTAATCTCAAAACTCTCATTTTCTTTCAAAGATTCAACCTTTTTACATTAAAAAGGTCTAGTGACATACTAGGTACCTTTACTGAGGTATTTTCATTCAAAGATTCAATCTATACTCTGTAAGACACTCTTCGGGACGTCAAAGGGAATTCGAACAAGTTTCACTCAAAACTCTCATTTTCCTCAAAAGATTCAATCTTTATACATTAAAAAGGTCTAGTCACATAATAAGTTCCTTTGTTGAGATATTTTCATTCAAAGGTTTAATATTTAGTCATTACAACACGATTCGCGACTTCATAAGTAATTCGAATAAGTTAATCTCTAAACTATCATTTTTTTTCAGAGATTCAATCTTTTTACATTAAAAAGGTCTACTGACAAACTAGGTACCTTTATTGAGGTATTTTCGTTCAAAGATTCAATTTTTACTCTGTAAAACACTCTACGGGACGTCAAAGGGAACCCGAATAAGTTTAACTCAAAAACCTCATTTTCTTTCAAAGATTCAATCTCTATACATTGAAAAGGTTTAGTGACATAAAAGGTACCTTTATTGAGGTACTTTCATTTAACGATTCAACATATACTCATTAAAACACTCTTCGCGACTACTAGGTAACACGAATAATTTTAAATTCAAACTCTTGTTTTGTTTCAAAGATTCAATCTATATGCATTAAAAAGGTTTAATGACATAAATTGTACTTTTATTGAGATATTTTCAATCAAAGATTCGATCTTTACTCATTGAAACACTCTTCGCCACTTCATAAGTAACTCAAATAAGTTTAAATCAATACTCTCATTTTCTTTCAAAGATTCAACGTTTATGCATTAAAAAGTCTGGTAATGTACCTTTATTGAGGTATTTTCTTTCAAAGATTCTATTTTTACTCATTAAGACACTCTTCGGGACGTCAAAAGGAACTCGAATAAGTTTCATTCAAAACTCTCATTTTCTTTCAAAGATTCAATCTGTATACATTAAAAAGGTTTAGTCATATAATAGGTTCCTTTATTGAGGTATTTTCATTCAAAGATTTAATCTTTAGTCATTAAAAAACGCTTCGCGACTTCATAGATAACTCGAATAAGTTAATCTCAAAACTCTCATTTTCTTTCAAAGATTCAACCTTTTTACATTAAAAAGGTCTAGTAACATACTAGGTACCTTTACTGAGGTATTTTCATTCAAAGATTCAATCTATACTCTGTAAGACACTCTTCGGGACGTCAAAGGGAACTCGAATAAGTTTCACTCAAAACTCTCATTTTCTTCAAAAGATTCAATCTTTATACATTAAAAAGGTCTAGTCACATAATAAGTTCCTTTGTTGAGATATTTTCATTCAAAGGTTTAATATTTAGTCATTACAACACGATTCACGACTTCATAGGTGATTCGAATAAGTTAATCTCTAAACTATCATTTTTTTTCAGAGATTCAATCTTTTTACATTAAAAAGGTCTACTGACAAACTAGGTACCTTTATTGAGGTATTTTCGTTCAAAGATTCAATCTTTACTCTGCAAAACACTCTATGGGACGTCAAAGGGAACCCGAATAAGTTTAACTCAAAAACCTCATTTTCTTTCAAGGATTCAATCTATATACATTGAAAAGGTTTAGTGACATAAAATGTACCTTTATTGAGGTACTTTCATTTAGAGATTCAACATATACTCATTAAAACACTCTTCGCGACTACTAGGTAACACGAATAATTTTAAAATCAAACTCTTGTTTTGTTTCAAAGATTCAATCTATATGCATTTAAAAGGTTTAATGACATAAAATGTACTTTTATTGAGATATTTTCAATCAAAGATTCGATCTTTACTCATTGAAACACTCTTCGCCACTTTATAAGTAACTCGAATAAGTTTAAATCAATACTCTTATTTTCTTTCAAAGATTCAACGTTTATGCATTAAAAAGGTCTGGTAATGTACCTTTATTGAGGTATTTTCTTTCAAAGATTCTATTTTTACTCATTAAGACACTCTTCGGGACGTCAAAAGGAACTCGAATAGGTTTCATTCAAAACTCTCATTTTCTTTCAAAGATTCAATCTGTATACATTAAAAAGGTTTATTCATATAATAGGTTCCTTTATTGAGGTATTTTCATTCAAAGATTTAATCTTTAGTCATTAAAAAACGCTTCGCGACTTCATAGATAACTCGAATAAGTTAATCTCAAAACTCTCATTTTCTTTCAAAGATTCAACCTTTTTACATTAAAAAGGTCTAGCGACATACTAGGTACCTTTACTGAGGTATTTTCATTCAAAGATTCAATCTATACTCTGTAAGACACTCTTCGGGACGTCAAAGGGAACTCGAATAAGTTTCACTCAAAACTCTCATTTTCGTCAAAAGATTCAATCTTTATACATTAAAAAGGTCTAGCCACATAATAAGTTCCTTTGTTGAGATATTTTCATTCAAAGGTTTAATATTTAGTCATTACAACACGATTCGCGACTTCGTAGGTGATTCGAATAAGTTAATCTCTAAACTATCATTTTTTTTCAGAGATTCAATCTTTTTACATTAAAAAGGTCTACTGACAAACTAGGTACCTTTATTGAGGTATTTTCGTTCAAAGATTCAATCTTTACTCTGTAAAACACTCTACGGGACGTCAAAGGGAACCCGAATAAGTTTAACTCAAAAACCTCATTTTCTTTCAAAGATTCAATCTATATACATTGAAAAGGTTTAGTGACATAAAAGGTACCTTTATTGAGGTACTTTCATTTAAAGATTCAACATATACTCATTAAAACACTCTTCGCGACTACTAGGTAACACGAATAATTTTAAAATCAAACTCTTGTTTTGTTTCAAAGATTCAATCTATATGCATTTAAAAGGTTTAATGACATGAAATGTACTTTTATTGAGATATTTTCAACCAAAGATTCGATCTTTACTCATTGAAACACTCTTCGCCACTTTATAAGTAACTCGAATAAGTTTAAATCAATACTCTTATTTTCTTTCAAAGATTCAACGTTTATGCATTAAAAAGGTCTGGTAATGTACCTTTATTGAGGTATTTTCTTTCAAAGATTCTATTTTTACTCATTAAGACACTCTTCGGGACGTCAAAAGGAACTCGAATAGGTTTCATTCAAAACTCTCATTTTCTTTCAAAGATTCAATCTGTATACATTAAAAAGGTTAAGTCATATAATAGGTTCCTTTATTGAGGTATTTTCATTCAAAGATTTAATCTTTAGTCATTAAAAAACGCTTCGCGACTTCATAGATAACTCGAATAAGTTAATCTCAAAACTCTCATTTTCTTTCAAAGATTCAACTTTTTTACATTAAAAAGGTCTAGTGACATACTAGGTACCTTTACTGAGGTATTTTCATTCAAAGATTCAATCTATACTCTGTAAGACACTCTTCGGGACGTCAAAGGGAACTCGAACAAGTTTCACTCAAAACTCTCATTTTCCTCAAAAGATTCAATCTTTATACATTAAAAAGGTCTAGTCACATAATAAGTTCCTTTGTTGAGATATTTTCATTCAAAGGTTTAATATTTAGTCATTACAACACGATTCGCGACTTCATAAGTAATTCGAATAAGTTAATCTCTAAACTATCATTTTTTTTCAGAGATTCAATCTTTTTACATTAAAAAGGTCTACTGACAAACTAGGTACCTTTATTGAGGTATTTTCGTTCAAAGATACAATCTTTACTCTGTAAAACACTCTACGGGACGTCAAAGGGAACCCGAATAAGTTTAACTCAAAAACCTCATTTTCTTTCAAAGATTCAATCTCTATACATTGAAAAGGTCTAGTGACATAAAAGGTACCTTTATTGAGGCACATTCATTTAAAGATTCAACATATACTCATTAAAACACTCTTCGCGACTACTAGGTAACACGAATAATTTTAAATTCAAACTCTTGTTTTGTTTCAAAGATTCAATCTATATGCATTAAAAAGGTTTAATGACATAAAATGTACTTTTATTGAGATATTTTCAATCAAAGATTCGATCTTTACTCATTGAAACACTCTTTGCCACTTCATAAGTAACTCAAATAAGTTTAAATCAATACTCTTATTTTCTTTCAAAGATTCAACGTTTATGCATTAAAAAGTCTGGTAATGTACCTTTATTGAGGTATTTTCTTTCAAAGATTCTATTTTTACTCATTAAGACACTCTTCGGGACGTCAAAAGGAACTCGAATAAGTTTCATTCAAAACTCTCATTTTCTTTCAAAGATTCAATCTATAAACATTAAAAAGGTTTAGTGATATAATAGGTTCCTTTATTGAGGTATTTTCATTCAAAGATTTAATCTTTAGTCATTGAAAAACGCTTCGCGACTTCATAGATAACTCGAATAAGTTAATCTCAAAACTCTCATTTTCTTTCAAAGATTCAACCTTTTTACATTAAAAAGGTCTAGTAACATACTAGGTACCTTTACTGAGGTATTTTCATTCAAAGATTCAATCTATACTCTGTAAGACACTCTTCGGGACGTCAAAGGGAACTCGAATAAGTTTCACTCAAAACTCTCATTTTCTTCAAAAGATTCAATCTTTATACATTAAAAAGGTCTAGTCACATAATAAGTTCCTTTGTTGAGATATTTTCATTCAAAGGTTTAATATTTAGTCATTACAACACGATTCGCGACTTCATAGGTGATTCGAATAAGTTAATCTCTAAACTATCATTTTTTTTCAGAGATTCAATCTTTTTACATTAAAAAGGTCTACTGACAAACTAGGTACCTTTATTGAGGTATTTTCGTTCAAAGATTCAATCTTTACTCTGCAAAACACTTTACGGGACGTCAAAGGGAACCCGAATAAGTTTAACTCAAAAACCTCATTTTCTTTCAAAGATTCAATCTATATACATTGAAAAGGTTTAGTGACATAAAATGTACCTTTATTGAGGTACTTTCATTTAGAGATTCAACATATACTCATTAAAACACTCTTCTCGACTACTAGGTAACACGAATAATTTTAAAATCAAACTCTTGTTTTGTTTCAAAGATTCAATCTATATGCATTTAAAAGGTTTAATGACATAAAATGTACTTTTATTGAGATATTTTCAATCAAAGATTCGATCTTTACGCATTGAAACACTCTTCGCCACTTTATAAGTAACTCGAATAAGTTTAAATCAATACTCTTATTTTCTTTCAAAGATTCAACGTTTATGCATTAAAAAGGTCTGGTAATGTACCTTTATTGAGGTATTTTCTTTCAAAGATTCTATATTTACTCATTAAGACACTCTTCGGGACGTCAAAAGGAACTCGAATAGGTTTCATTCAAAACTCTCATTTTCTTTCAAAGATTCAATCTGTATACATTAAAAAGGTTTAGTCATATAATAGGTTCCTTTATTGAGGTATTTTCATTCAAAGATTTAATCTTTAGTCATTAAAAAACGCTTCGCGACTTCATAGATAAGTCGAATAAGTTAATCTCAAAACTCTCATTTTCTTTCAAAGATTCAACCTTTTTACATTAAAAAGGTCTAGTGACATACTAGGTACCTTTACTGAGGTATTTTCATTCAAAGATTCAATCTATACTCTGTAAGACACTCTTCGGGACGTCAAAGGGAACTCGAATAAGTTTCACTCAAAACTCTCATTTTCGTCAAAAGATTCAATCTTTATACATTAAAAAGGTCTAGTCACATAATAAGTTCCTTTGTTGAGATATTTTCATTCAAAGGTTTAATATTTAGTCATTACAACACGATTCGCGACTTTATAGGTGATTCGAATAAGTTAATCTCTAAACTATCATTTTTTTTCAGAGATTCAATCTTTTTACATTAAAAATGTCTACTGACAAACTAGGTACCTTTATTGAGGTATTTTCGTTCAAAGATTCAATCTTTACTCTGTAAAACACTCTACGGGACGTCAAAGGGAACCCGAATAAGTTTAACTCAAAAACCTCATTTTCTTTCAAAGATTCAATCTATATACATTGAAAAGGTTTAGTGACATAAAAGGTACCTTTATTGAGGTACTTTCATTTAAAGATTCAACATATACTCATTAAAACACTCTTCGCGACTACTAGGTAACACGAATAATTTTAAAATCAAACTCTTGTTTTGCTTCAAAGATTCAATCTATATGCATTTAAAAGGTTTAATGACATGAAATGTACTTTTATTGAGATATTTTCAACCAAAGATTCGATCTTTACTCATTGAAACACTCTTCGCCACTTTATAAGTAACTCGAATAAGTTTAAATCAATACTCTTATTTTCTTTCAAAGATTCAACGTTTATGCATTAAAAAGGTCTGGTAATGTACCTTTATTGAGGTATTTTCTTTCAAAGATTCTATTTTTACTCATTAAGACACTCTTCGGGACGTCAAAAGGAACTCGAATAGGTTTCATTCAAAACTCTCATTTTCTTTCAAAGATTCAATCTGTATACATTAAAAAGGTTTAGTCATATAATAGGTTCCTTTATTGAGGTATTTTCATTCAAAGATTTAATCTTTAGTCATTAAAAAACGCTTCGCGACTTCATAGATAACTCGAATAAGTTAATCTCAAAACTCTCATTTTCTTTCAAAGATTCAACCTTTTTACATTAAAAAGGTCTAGTGACATACTAGGTACCTTTACTGCGGTATTTTCATTCAAAGATTCAATCTATAGTCTGTAAGACACTCTTCGGGACGTCAAAGGGAACTCGAATAAGTTTCACTCAAAACT
Organism: Cornus florida; assembly: GCF_030987335.1. Taxonomy (NCBI): domain Eukaryota; kingdom Viridiplantae; phylum Streptophyta; class Magnoliopsida; order Cornales; family Cornaceae; genus Cornus; species Cornus florida. Next base: position 90,937,548 of record NW_026775578.1, on the reverse strand, counting down.
CTCATTTTCTTCAAAAGATTCAATCTTTATACATTAAAAAGGTTTTATTTTCATTCAAAGGTTTAATATTTTGTCATTACAACACGATTCGCGACTTCATAGGTAATTCGAATAAGTTAATCTCTAAACTATCATTTTTTTTCAGAGATTCAATCTTTTTACATTAAAAAGGTCTACTGACAAACTAGGTACCTTTATTGAGGTATATTCGTTCAAAGATTCAATCTTTACTCTGTAAAACACTCTAAGGGACGTCAAAGGGAACCCGAATAAGTTTAACTCAAAAACCTCATTTTCTTTCAAAGATTCAATCTATATACATTGAAAAGGTTTAGTGACATAAAAGGTACCTTTATTGAGGTACTTTCATTTAAAGATTCAACATATACTCATTAAAACACTATTCGCGACTACTAGGTAACACGAATAATTTTAAAATCAAACTCTTGTTTTGTTTCAAAGATTCAATCTATATGCATTTAAAAGGTTTAATGACATAAAATGTACTTTTATTGAGAGATTTTCAATCAAAGATTCGATCTTTACTCATTGAAACACTCTTCGCCACTTTATAAGTAACTCGAATAAGTTTAAATCAATACTCTTATTTTCTTTCAAAGATTCAACGTTTATGCATTAAAAAGGTCTGGTAATGTACCTTTATTGAGGTATTTTCTTTCAAAGATTCTATTTTTACTAATTAAGACACTCTTCGGGACGTCAAAAGGAACTCGAATAAGTTTCATTCAAAACTCTCATTTTCTTTCAAAGATTCAATCTGTATACATTAAAAAGGTTTAGTCATATAATAGGTTCCTTTATTGAGGTATTTTCATTCAAAGATTTAATCTTTAGTCATTAAAAAACGCTTCGCGACTTCATAGATAACTCGAATAAGTTAATCTCAAAACTCTCATTTTCTTTCAAAGATTCAACCTTTTTACATTAAAAAGGTATAGTGACATACTAGGTACCTTTACTGAGGTATTTTCATTCAAAGATTCAATCTATACTCTGTAAGACACTCTTCGGGACGTCAAAGGGAACTCGAATAAGTTTCACTCAAAACTCTCATTTTCTTCAAAAGATTCAATCTTTATACATTAAAAAGGTCTAGTCACATAATAAGTTCCTTTGTTGAGATATTTTCATTCAAATGTTTAATATTTAGTCATTACAACACGATTCGTGACTTCATAGGTGATTCGAATAAGTTAATCTCTAAACTATCATTTTTTTTCAGAGATTCAATCTTTTTACATTAAAAAGGTCTACTGACAAACTAGGTACCTTTATTGAGGTATTTTCGTTCAAAGATTCAATCTTTACTATGTAAAACACTCTACGGGACGTCAAAGGGAACCCGAATAAGTTTAACTCAAAAACCACATTTTCTTTCAAATATTCAATCTAAATACATTGAAAAGGTTTAGTGACATAAAAGGTACCTTTATTGAGGTACTTTCATTTAAAGATTCAACATATACTCATTAAAACACTCTTCGCGACTACAAGGTAACACGAATAATTTTAAAATCAAACTCTTGTTTTGTTTCAAAGATTCAATCTATATGCATTTAAAAGGTTTAATGACATAAAATGTACTTTTATTGAGATATTTTCAATCAAAGATTCGATCTTTACTCATTGAAACACTCTTCGCCACTTCATAAGTAACTCAAATAAGTTTAAATCAATACTCTCATTTTCTTTCAAAGATTCAACGTTTATGCATTAAAAAGTCTGGTAATGTACCTTTATTGAGGTATTTTCTTTCAAAGATTCTATTTTTACTCATTAAGACACTCTTCGGGACGTCAAAAGGAACTCGAATAAGTTTCATTCAAAACTCTCATTTTCTTTCAAAGATTCAATCTGTATACATTAAAAAGGTTTAGTCATATAATAGGTTCCTTTATTGAGGTATTTTCATTCAAAGATTTAATCTTTAGTCATTAAAAAACGCTTCGCGACTTCATAGATAACTCGAATAAGTTAATCTCAAAACTCTCATTTTCTTTCAAAGATTCAACCTTTTTACATTAAAAAGGTCTAGTAACATACTAGGTACCTTTACTGAGGTATTTTCATTCAAAGATTCAATCTATACTCTGTAAGACACTCTTCGGGACGTCAAAGGGAACTCGAATAAGTTTCACTCAAAACTCTCATTTTCTTCAAAAGATTCAATCTTTATACATTAAAAAGGTCTAGTCACATAATAAGTTCCTTTGTTGAGATATTTTCATTCAAAGGTTTAATATTTAGTCATTACAACACGATTCACGACTTCATAGGTGATTCGAATAAGTTAATCTCTAAACTATCATTTTTTTTCAGAGATTCAATCTTTTTACATTAAAAAGGTCTACTGACAAACTAGGTACCTTTATTGAGGTATTTTCGTTCAAAGATTCAATCTTTACTCTGCAAAACACTCTATGGGACGTCAAAGGGAACCCGAATAAGTTTAACTCAAAAACCTCATTTTCTTTCAAGGATTCAATCTATATACATTGAAAAGGTTTAGTGACATAAAATGTACCTTTATTGAGGTACTTTCATTTAGAGATTCAACATATACTCATTAAAACACTCTTCGCGACTACTAGGTAACACGAATAATTTTAAAATCAAACTCTTGTTTTGTTTCAAAGATTCAATCTATATGCATTTAAAAGGTTTAATGACATAAAATGTACTTTTATTGAGATATTTTCAATCAAAGATTCGATCTTTACTCATTGAAACACTCTTCGCCACTTTATAAGTAACTCGAATAAGTTTAAATCAATACTCTTATTTTCTTTCAAAGATTCAACGTTTATGCATTAAAAAGGTCTGGTAATGTACCTTTATTGAGGTATTTTCTTTCAAAGATTCTATTTTTACTCATTAAGACACTCTTCGGGACGTCAAAAGGAACTCGAATAGGTTTCATTCAAAACTCTCATTTTCTTTCAAAGATTCAATCTGTATACATTAAAAAGGTTTATTCATATAATAGGTTCCTTTATTGAGGTATTTTCATTCAAAGATTTAATCTTTAGTCATTAAAAAACGCTTCGCGACTTCATAGATAACTCGAATAAGTTAATCTCAAAACTCTCATTTTCTTTCAAAGATTCAACCTTTTTACATTAAAAAGGTCTAGCGACATACTAGGTACCTTTACTGAGGTATTTTCATTCAAAGATTCAATCTATACTCTGTAAGACACTCTTCGGGACGTCAAAGGGAACTCGAATAAGTTTCACTCAAAACTCTCATTTTCGTCAAAAGATTCAATCTTTATACATTAAAAAGGTCTAGCCACATAATAAGTTCCTTTGTTGAGATATTTTCATTCAAAGGTTTAATATTTAGTCATTACAACACGATTCGCGACTTCGTAGGTGATTCGAATAAGTTAATCTCTAAACTATCATTTTTTTTCAGAGATTCAATCTTTTTACATTAAAAAGGTCTACTGACAAACTAGGTACCTTTATTGAGGTATTTTCGTTCAAAGATTCAATCTTTACTCTGTAAAACACTCTACGGGACGTCAAAGGGAACCCGAATAAGTTTAACTCAAAAACCTCATTTTCTTTCAAAGATTCAATCTATATACATTGAAAAGGTTTAGTGACATAAAAGGTACCTTTATTGAGGTACTTTCATTTAAAGATTCAACATATACTCATTAAAACACTCTTCGCGACTACTAGGTAACACGAATAATTTTAAAATCAAACTCTTGTTTTGTTTCAAAGATTCAATCTATATGCATTTAAAAGGTTTAATGACATGAAATGTACTTTTATTGAGATATTTTCAACCAAAGATTCGATCTTTACTCATTGAAACACTCTTCGCCACTTTATAAGTAACTCGAATAAGTTTAAATCAATACTCTTATTTTCTTTCAAAGATTCAACGTTTATGCATTAAAAAGGTCTGGTAATGTACCTTTATTGAGGTATTTTCTTTCAAAGATTCTATTTTTACTCATTAAGACACTCTTCGGGACGTCAAAAGGAACTCGAATAGGTTTCATTCAAAACTCTCATTTTCTTTCAAAGATTCAATCTGTATACATTAAAAAGGTTAAGTCATATAATAGGTTCCTTTATTGAGGTATTTTCATTCAAAGATTTAATCTTTAGTCATTAAAAAACGCTTCGCGACTTCATAGATAACTCGAATAAGTTAATCTCAAAACTCTCATTTTCTTTCAAAGATTCAACTTTTTTACATTAAAAAGGTCTAGTGACATACTAGGTACCTTTACTGAGGTATTTTCATTCAAAGATTCAATCTATACTCTGTAAGACACTCTTCGGGACGTCAAAGGGAACTCGAACAAGTTTCACTCAAAACTCTCATTTTCCTCAAAAGATTCAATCTTTATACATTAAAAAGGTCTAGTCACATAATAAGTTCCTTTGTTGAGATATTTTCATTCAAAGGTTTAATATTTAGTCATTACAACACGATTCGCGACTTCATAAGTAATTCGAATAAGTTAATCTCTAAACTATCATTTTTTTTCAGAGATTCAATCTTTTTACATTAAAAAGGTCTACTGACAAACTAGGTACCTTTATTGAGGTATTTTCGTTCAAAGATACAATCTTTACTCTGTAAAACACTCTACGGGACGTCAAAGGGAACCCGAATAAGTTTAACTCAAAAACCTCATTTTCTTTCAAAGATTCAATCTCTATACATTGAAAAGGTCTAGTGACATAAAAGGTACCTTTATTGAGGCACATTCATTTAAAGATTCAACATATACTCATTAAAACACTCTTCGCGACTACTAGGTAACACGAATAATTTTAAATTCAAACTCTTGTTTTGTTTCAAAGATTCAATCTATATGCATTAAAAAGGTTTAATGACATAAAATGTACTTTTATTGAGATATTTTCAATCAAAGATTCGATCTTTACTCATTGAAACACTCTTTGCCACTTCATAAGTAACTCAAATAAGTTTAAATCAATACTCTTATTTTCTTTCAAAGATTCAACGTTTATGCATTAAAAAGTCTGGTAATGTACCTTTATTGAGGTATTTTCTTTCAAAGATTCTATTTTTACTCATTAAGACACTCTTCGGGACGTCAAAAGGAACTCGAATAAGTTTCATTCAAAACTCTCATTTTCTTTCAAAGATTCAATCTATAAACATTAAAAAGGTTTAGTGATATAATAGGTTCCTTTATTGAGGTATTTTCATTCAAAGATTTAATCTTTAGTCATTGAAAAACGCTTCGCGACTTCATAGATAACTCGAATAAGTTAATCTCAAAACTCTCATTTTCTTTCAAAGATTCAACCTTTTTACATTAAAAAGGTCTAGTAACATACTAGGTACCTTTACTGAGGTATTTTCATTCAAAGATTCAATCTATACTCTGTAAGACACTCTTCGGGACGTCAAAGGGAACTCGAATAAGTTTCACTCAAAACTCTCATTTTCTTCAAAAGATTCAATCTTTATACATTAAAAAGGTCTAGTCACATAATAAGTTCCTTTGTTGAGATATTTTCATTCAAAGGTTTAATATTTAGTCATTACAACACGATTCGCGACTTCATAGGTGATTCGAATAAGTTAATCTCTAAACTATCATTTTTTTTCAGAGATTCAATCTTTTTACATTAAAAAGGTCTACTGACAAACTAGGTACCTTTATTGAGGTATTTTCGTTCAAAGATTCAATCTTTACTCTGCAAAACACTTTACGGGACGTCAAAGGGAACCCGAATAAGTTTAACTCAAAAACCTCATTTTCTTTCAAAGATTCAATCTATATACATTGAAAAGGTTTAGTGACATAAAATGTACCTTTATTGAGGTACTTTCATTTAGAGATTCAACATATACTCATTAAAACACTCTTCTCGACTACTAGGTAACACGAATAATTTTAAAATCAAACTCTTGTTTTGTTTCAAAGATTCAATCTATATGCATTTAAAAGGTTTAATGACATAAAATGTACTTTTATTGAGATATTTTCAATCAAAGATTCGATCTTTACGCATTGAAACACTCTTCGCCACTTTATAAGTAACTCGAATAAGTTTAAATCAATACTCTTATTTTCTTTCAAAGATTCAACGTTTATGCATTAAAAAGGTCTGGTAATGTACCTTTATTGAGGTATTTTCTTTCAAAGATTCTATATTTACTCATTAAGACACTCTTCGGGACGTCAAAAGGAACTCGAATAGGTTTCATTCAAAACTCTCATTTTCTTTCAAAGATTCAATCTGTATACATTAAAAAGGTTTAGTCATATAATAGGTTCCTTTATTGAGGTATTTTCATTCAAAGATTTAATCTTTAGTCATTAAAAAACGCTTCGCGACTTCATAGATAACTCGAATAAGTTAATCTCAAAACTCTCATTTTCTTTCAAAGATTCAACCTTTTTACATTAAAAAGGTCTAGTGACATACTAGGTACCTTTACTGAGGTATTTTCATTCAAAGATTCAATCTATACTCTGTAAGACACTCTTCGGGACGTCAAAGGGAACTCGAATAAGTTTCACTCAAAACTCTCATTTTCGTCAAAAGATTCAATCTTTATACATTAAAAAGGTCTAGTCACATAATAAGTTCCTTTGTTGAGATATTTTCATTCAAAGGTTTAATATTTAGTCATTACAACACGATTCGCGACTTTATAGGTGATTCGAATAAGTTAATCTCTAAACTATCATTTTTTTTCAGAGATTCAATCTTTTTACATTAAAAATGTCTACTGACAAACTAGGTACCTTTATTGAGGTATTTTCGTTCAAAGATTCAATCTTTACTCTGTAAAACACTCTACGGGACGTCAAAGGGAACCCGAATAAGTTTAACTCAAAAACCTCATTTTCTTTCAAAGATTCAATCTATATACATTGAAAAGGTTTAGTGACATAAAAGGTACCTTTATTGAGGTACTTTCATTTAAAGATTCAACATATACTCATTAAAACACTCTTCGCGACTACTAGGTAACACGAATAATTTTAAAATCAAACTCTTGTTTTGCTTCAAAGATTCAATCTATATGCATTTAAAAGGTTTAATGACATGAAATGTACTTTTATTGAGATATTTTCAACCAAAGATTCGATCTTTACTCATTGAAACACTCTTCGCCACTTTATAAGTAACTCGAATAAGTTTAAATCAATACTCTTATTTTCTTTCAAAGATTCAACGTTTATGCATTAAAAAGGTCTGGTAATGTACCTTTATTGAGGTATTTTCTTTCAAAGATTCTATTTTTACTCATTAAGACACTCTTCGGGACGTCAAAAGGAACTCGAATAGGTTTCATTCAAAACTCTCATTTTCTTTCAAAGATTCAATCTGTATACATTAAAAAGGTTTAGTCATATAATAGGTTCCTTTATTGAGGTATTTTCATTCAAAGATTTAATCTTTAGTCATTAAAAAACGCTTCGCGACTTCATAGATAACTCGAATAAGTTAATCTCAAAACTCTCATTTTCTTTCAAAGATTCAACCTTTTTACATTAAAAAGGTCTAGTGACATACTAGGTACCTTTACTGCGGTATTTTCATTCAAAGATTCAATCTATAGTCTGTAAGACACTCTTCGGGACGTCAAAGGGAACTCGAATAAGTTTCACTCAAAACTCTCATTTTCTTCAAAAGATTCAATCTTTATACATTAAAAAGGTTTTATTTTCATTCAAAGGTTTAATATTTTGTCATTACAACACGATTCGCGACTTCATAGGTAATTCGAATAAGTTAATCTCTAAACTATCATTTTTTTTCAGAGATTCAATCTTTTTACATTAAAAAGGTCTACTGACAAACTAGGTACCTTTATTGAGGTATATTCGTTCAAAGATTCAATCTTTACTCTGTAAAACACTCTAAGGGACGTCAAAGGGAACCCGAATAAGTTTAACTCAAAAACCTCATTTTCTTTCAAAGATTCAATCTATATACATTGAAAAGGTTTAGTGACATAAAAGGTACCTTTATTGAGGTACTTTCATTTAAAGATTCAACATATACTCATTAAAACACTATTCGCGACTACTAGGTAACACGAATAATTTTAAAATCAAACTCTTGTTTTGTTTCAAAGATTCAATCTATATGCATTTAAAAGGTTTAATGACATAAAATGTACTTTTATTGAGAGATTTTCAATCAAAGATTCGATCTTTACTCATTGAAACACTCTTCGCCACTTTATAAGTAACTCGAATAAGTTTAAATCAATACTCTTATTTTCTTTCAAAGATTCAACGTTTATGCATTAAAAAGGTCTGGTAATGTACCTTTATTGAGGTATTTTCTTTCAAAGATTCTATTTTTACTAATTAAGACACTCTTCGGGACGTCAAAAGGAACTCGAATAAGTTTCATTCAAAACTCTCATTTTCTTTCAAAGATTCAATCTGTATACATTAAAAAGGTTTAGTCATATAATAGGTTCCTTTATTGAGGTATTTTCATTCAAAGATTTAATCTTTAGTCATTAAAAAACGCTTCGCGACTTCATAGATAACTCGAATAAGTTAATCTCAAAACTCTCATTTTCTTTCAAAGATTCAACCTTTTTACATTAAAAAGGTATAGTGACATACTAGGTACCTTTACTGAGGTATTTTCATTCAAAGATTCAATCTATACTCTGTAAGACACTCTTCGGGACGTCAAAGGGAACTCGAATAAGTTTCACTCAAAACTCTCATTTTCTTCAAAAGATTCAATCTTTATACATTAAAAAGGTCTAGTCACATAATAAGTTCCTTTGTTGAGATATTTTCATTCAAATGTTTAATATTTAGTCATTACAACACGATTCGTGACTTCATAGGTGATTCGAATAAGTTAATCTCTAAACTATCATTTTTTTTCAGAGATTCAATCTTTTTACATTAAAAAGGTCTACTGACAAACTAGGTACCTTTATTGAGGTATTTTCGTTCAAAGATTCAATCTTTACTATGTAAAACACTCTACGGGACGTCAAAGGGAACCCGAATAAGTTTAACTCAAAAACCACATTTTCTTTCAAATATTCAATCTAAATACATTGAAAAGGTTTAGTGACATAAAAGGTACCTTTATTGAGGTACTTTCATTTAAAGATTCAACATATACTCATTAAAACACTCTTCGCGACTACAAGGTAACACGAATAATTTTAAAATCAAACTCTTGTTTTGTTTCAAAGATTCAATCTATATGCATTTAAAAGGTTTAATGACATAAAATGTACTTTTATTGAGATATTTTCAATCAAAGATTCGATCTTTACTCATTGAAACACTCTTCGCCACTTTATAAGTAACTCGAATAAGTTTAAATCAATACTCTTATTTTCTTTCAAAGATTCAACGTTTATGCATTAAAAAGGTCTGGTAATGTACCTTTATTGAGGTATTTTCTTTCAAAGATTCTATTTTTACTCATTAAGACACTGTTCGGGACGTCAAAAGGAACTCGAATAGGTTTCATTCAAAACTCTCATTTTCTTTCAAAGATTCAATCTGTATACATTAAAAAGGTTTAGTCATATAATAGGTTCCTTTATTGAGGTATTTTCATTCAAAGATTTAATCTTTAGTCATTAAAAAACGCTTCGCGACTTCATAGATAACTCGAATAAGTTAATCTCAAAACTCTCATTTTCTTTCAAAGATTCAACCTTTTTACATTAAAAAGGTCTAGTGACATACTAGGTACCTTTACTGAGGTATTTTCATTCAAAGATTCAATCTATACTCTGTAAGACACTCTTCGGGACGTCAAAGGGAACTCGAATAAGTTTCACTCAAAACTCTCATTTTAGTCAAAAGATTCAATCTTTATACATTAAAAAGGTCTAGTCACATAATAAGTTCCTTTGTTGAGATATTTTCATTCAAAGGTTTAATATTTAGTCATTACAACACGATTCGCGACTTCATAGGTGATTCGAATAAGTTAATCTCTAAACTATCATTTTTTTTCAGAGATTCAATCTTTTTACATTAGAAAGGTCTACTGACAAACTAGGTACCTTTATTGAGGAATTTTCGTTCAAAGATTCAATCTTTACTCTGCAAAACACTCTAAGGGACGTCAAAGGGAACCCGAATAAGTTTAACTCAAAAACCTCATTTTCTTTCAAAGATTCAATCTATATACATTGAAAAGGTTTAGTGACATAAAAGGTACCTTTATTGAGGTACTTTCATTTAAAGATTCAACATATACTCATTAAAACACTATTCGCGACTACTAGGTAACACGAATAATTTTAAAATCAAACTCTTGTTTTGTTTCAAAGATACAATCTATATGCATTTAAAAGGTTTAATGACATGAAATGTACTTTTATTGAGATATTTTCAACCAAAGATTCGATCTTTACTCATTGAAACACTCTTCGCCACTTTATAAGTAACTCGAATAAGTTTAAATCAATACTCTTATTTTCTTTCAAAGATTCAACGTTTATGCATTAAAAAGGTCTGGTAATGTACCTTTATTGAGGTATTTTCTTTCAAAGATTCTATTTTTACTCATTAAGACACTCTTCGGGACGTCAAAAGGAACTCGAATAGGTTTCATTCAAAACTCTCATTTTCTTTCAAAGATTCAATCTGTATACATTAAAAAGGTTTAGTCATATAATAGGTTCCTTTATTGAGGTATTTTCATTCAAAGATTTAATCTTTAGTCATTAAAAAACGCTTCGCGACTTCATAGATAACTCGAATAAGTTAATCTCAAAACTCTCATTTTCTTTCAAAGATTCAACTTTTTTACATTAAAAAGGTCTAGTGACATACTAGGTACCTTTACTGAGGTATTTTCAGTCAAAGATTCAATCTATACTCTGTAAGACACTCTTCGGGACGTCAAAGGGAACTCGAATAAGTTTCACTCAAAACTCTCATTTTCTTTCAAAGATTCAACCTTTTTACATTAAAAAGGTCTAGTGACATACTAGGTACCTTTACTGAGGTATTTTCATTCAAAGATTCAATCTATACTCTGTAAGACACTCTTCGGGACGTCAAAGGGAACTCGAATAAGTTTCACTCAAAACTCTCATTTTCTTCAAAAGATTCAATCTTTATACATTAAAAAGGTCTTGTCACATAATAAGTTCCTTTGTTGAGATATTTTCATTCAAAGGTTTAATATTTTGTCATTACAACACGATTCGCGACTTCATAGATAACTCGAATAAGTTAATCTCAAAACTCTCATTTTCTTTCAAAGATTCAACCTGTTTACATTAAAAAGGTCTACTGACAAACTAGGTACCTTTATTGAGGTATTTTCGTTCAAAGATTCAATCTTTACTCTGTAAAACACTCTACGGGACGTCAAAGGGAACCCGAATAAGTTTAACTCAAAAACCTCATTTTCTTTCAAAGATTCAATCTATATACATTGAAAAGGTTTAGTGACATAAAAGGTACCTTTATTGAGGTACTTTCATTTAAAGATTCAACATATACTCATTAAAACACTCTTCGCGACTACTAGGTAACACGAATAATTTTAAAATCAAACTCTTGTTTTGCTTTGAAAGATTCAATCTATATGCATTTAAAAGGTTTAATGACATGAAATGTACTTTTATTGAGATATTTTCAACCAAAGATTCGATCTTTACTCATTGAAACACTCTTCGCCACTTTATAAGTAACTCGAATAAGTTTAAATCAATACTCTTATTTTCTTTCAAAGATTCAACGTTTATGCATTAAAAAGGTCTGGTAATGTACCTTTATTGAGGTATTTTCTTTCAAAGATTCTATTTTTACTCATTAAGACACTCTTCGGGACGTCAAAAGGAACTCGAATAGGTTTCATTCAAAACTCTCATTTTCTTTCAAAGATTCAATCTGTATACATTAAAAAGGTTTAGTCATATAATAGGTTCCTTTATTGAGGTATTTTCATTCAAAGATTTAATCTTTAGTCATTAAAAAACGCTTCGCGACTTCATAGATAACTCGAATAAGTTAATCTCAAAACTCTCATTTTCTTTCAAAGATTCAACCTTTTTACATTAAAAAGGTCTAGTGACATACTAGGTACCTTTACTGCGGTATTTTCATTCAAAGATTCAATCTATAGTCTGTAAGACACTCTTCGGGACGTCAAAGGGAACTCGAATAAGTTTCACTCAAAACTCTCATTTTCTTCAAAAGATTCAATCTTTATACATTAAAAAGGTTTTATTTTCATTCAAAGGTTTAATATTTTGTCATTACAACACGATTCGCGACTTCATAGGTAATTCGAATAAGTTAATCTCTAAACTATCATTTTTTTTCAGAGATTCAATCTTTTTACATTAAAAAGGTCTACTGACAAACTAGGTACCTTTATTGAGGTATTTTCGTTCAAAGATTCAATCTTTACTCTGTAAAACACTCTAAGGGACGTCAAAGGGAACCCGAATAAGTTTAACTCAAAAACCTCATTTTCTTTCAAAGATTCAATCTATATACATTGAAAAGGTTTAGTGACATAAAAGGTACCTTTATTGAGGTACTTTCATTTAAAGATTCAACATATACTCATTAAAACACTATTCGCGACTACTAGGTAACACGAATAATTTTAAAATCAAACTCTTGTTTTGTTTCAAAGATTCAATCTATATGCATTTAAAAGGTTTAATGACATAAAATGTACTTTTATTGAGAGATTTTCAATCAAAGATTCGATCTTTACTCATTGAAACACTCTTCGCCACTTTATAAGTAACTCGAATAAGTTTAAATCAATACTCTTATTTTCTTTCAAAGATTCAACGTTTATGCATTAAAAAGGTCTGGTAATGTACCTTTATTGAGGTATTTTCTTTCAAAGATTCTATTTTTACTCATTAAGACACTCTTCGGGACGTCAAAAGGAACTCGAATAAGTTTCATTCAAAACTCTCATTTTCTTTCAAAGATTCAATCTGTATACATTAAAAAGGTTAAGTCATATAATAGGTTCCTTTATTGAGGTATTTTCATTCAAAGATTTAATCTTTAGTCATTAAAAAACGCTTCGCGACTTCATAGATAACTCGAATAAGTTAATCTCAAAACTCTCATTTTCTTTCAAAGATTCAACTTTTTTACATTAAAAAGGTCTAGTGACATACTAGGTACCTTTACTGAGGTATTTTCATTCAAAGATTCAATCTATACTCTGTAAGACACTCTTCGGGACGTCAAAGGGAACTCGAACAAGTTTCACTCAAAACTCTCATTTTCCTCAAAAGATTCAATCTTTATACATTAAAAAGGTCTAGTCACATAATAAGTTCCTTTGTTGAGATATTTTCATTCAAAGGTTTAATATTTAGTCATTACAACACGATTCGCGACTTCATAAGTAATTCGAATAAGTTAATCTCTAAACTATCATTTTTTTTCAGAGATTCAATCTTTTTACATTAAAAAGGTCTACTGACAAACTAGGTACCTTTATTGAGGTATTTTCGTTCAAAGATACAATCTTTACTCTGTAAAACACTCTACGGGACGTCAAAGGGAACCCGAATAAGTTTAACTCAAAAACCTCATTTTCTTTCAAAGATTCAATCTCTATACATTGAAAAGGTCTAGTGACATAAAAGGTACCTTTATTGAGGCACTTTCATTTAAAGATTCAACATATACTCATTAAAACACTCTTCGCGACTACTAGGTAACACGAATAATTTTAAAATCAAACTCTTGTTTTGTTTCAAAGATTCAATCTATATGCATTAAAAAGGTTTAATGACATAAAATGTACTTTTATTGAGATATTTTCAATCAAAGATTCGATCTTTACTCATTGAAACACTCTTTGCCACTTCATAAGTAACTCAAATAAGTTTAAATCAATACTCTTATTTTCTTTCAAAGATTCAACGTTTATGCATTAAAAAGTCTGGTAATGTACCTTTATTGAGGTATTTTCTTTCAAAGATTCTATTTTTACTCATTAAGACACTCTTCGGGACGTCAAAAGGAACTCGAATAAGTTTCATTCAAAGCTCTCATTTTCTTTCAAAGATTCAATCTGTAAACATTAAAAAGGTTTAGTGATATAATAGGTTCCTTTATTGAGGTATTTTCATTCAAAGATTTAATCTTTAGTCATTAAAAAACGCTTCGCGACTTAATAGATAACTCGAATAAGTTAATCTCAAAACTCTCATTTTCTTTCAAAGATTCAACCTTTTTACATTAAAAAGGTCTAGTAACATACTAGGTACCTTTACTGAGGTATTTTCATTCAAAGATTCAATCTATACTCTGTAAGACACTCTTCGGGACGTCAAAGGGAACTCGAATAAGTTTCACTCAAAACTCTCATTTTCTTCAAAAGATTCAATCTTTATACATTAAAAAGGTCTAGTCACATAATAAGTTCCTTTGTTGAGATATTTTCATTCAAAGGTTTAATATTTAGTCATTACAACACGATTCGCGACTTCATAGGTGATTCGAATAAGTTAATCTCTAAACTATCATTTTTTTTCAGAGATTCAATCTTTTTACATTAAAAAGGTCTACTGACAAACTAGGTACCTTTATTGAGGTATTTTCGTTCAAAGATTCAATCTTTACTCTGCAAAACACTCTACGGGACGTCAAAGGGAACCCGAATAAGTTTAACTCAAAAACCTCATTTTCTTTCAAAGATTCAATCTATATACATTGAAAAGGTTTAGTGACATAAAATGTACCTTTATTGAGGTACTTTCATTTAGAGATTCAACATATACTCATTAAAACACTCTTCGCGACTACTAGGTAACACGAATAATTTTAAAATCAAACTCTTGTTTTGTTTCAAAGATTCAATCTATATGCATTTAAAAGGTTTAATGACATAAAATGTACTTTTATTGAGATATTTTCAATCAAAGATTCGATCTTTACGCATTGAAACACTCTTCGCCACTTTATAAGTAACTCGAATAAGTTTAAATCAATACTCTTATTTTCTTTCAAAGATTCAACGTTTATGCATTAAAAAGGTCTGGTAATGTACCTTTATTGAGGTATTTTCTTTCAAAGATTCTATATTTACTCATTAAGACACTCTTCGGGACGTCAAAAGGAACTCGAATAGGTTTCATTCAAAACTCTCATTTTCTTTCAAAGATTCAATCTGTATACATTAAAAAGGTTTAGTCATATAATAGGTTCCTTTATTGAGGTATTTTCATTCAAAGATTTAATCTTTAGTCATTAAAAAACGCTTCGCGACTTCATAGATAACTCGAATAAGTTAATCTCAAAACTCTCATTTTCTTTCAAAGATTCAACCTTTTTACATTAAAAAGGTCTAGTGACATACTAGGTACCTTTACTGAGGTATTTTCATTCAAAGATTCAATCTATACTCTGTAAGACACTCTTCGGGACGTCAAAGGGAACTCGAATAAGTTTCACTCAAAACTCTCATTTTCGTCAAAAGATTCAATCTTTATACATTAAAAAGGTCTAGTCACATAATAAGTTCCTTTGTTGAGATATTTTCATTCAAATGTTTAATATTTAGTCATTACAACACGATTCGCGACTTTATAGGTGATTCGAATAAGTTAATCTCTAAACTATCATTTTTTTTCAGAGATTCAATCTTTTTACATTAAAAATGTCTACTGACAAACTAGGTACCTTTATTGAGGTATTTTCGTTCAAAGATTCAATCTTTACTCTGTAAAACACTCTACGGGACGTCAAAGGGAACCCGAATAAGTTTAACTCAAAAACCTCATTTTCTTTCAAAGATTCAATCTATATACATTGAAAAGGTTTAGTGACATAAAAGGTACCTTTATTGAGGTACTTTCATTTAAAGATTCAACATATACTCATTAAAACACTCTTCGCGACTACTAGGTAACACGAATAATTTTAAAATCAAACTCTTGTTTTGCTTCAAAGATTCAATCTATATGCATTTAAAAGGTTTAATGACATGAAATGTACTTTTATTGAGATATTTTCAACCAAAGATTCGATCTTTACTCATTGAAACACTCTTCGCCACTTTATAAGTAACTCGAATAAGTTTAAATCAATACTCTTATTTTCTTTCAAAGATTCAACGTTTATGCATTAAAAAGGTCTGGTAATGTACCTTTATTGAGGTATTTTCTTTCAAAGATTCTATTTTTACTCATTAAGACACTGTTCGGGACGTCAAAAGGAACTCGAATAGGTTTCATTCAAAACTCTCATTTTCTTTCAAAGATTCAATCTGTATACATTAAAAAGGTTTAGTCATATAATAGGTTCCTTTATTGAGGTATTTTCATTCAAAGATTTAATCTTTAGTCATTAAAAAACGCTTCGCGACTTCATAGATAACTCGAATAAGTTAATCTCAAAACTCTCATTTTCTTTCAAAGATTCAACCTTTTTACATTAAAAAGGTCTAGTGACATACTAGGTACCTTTACTGAGGTATTTTCATTCAAAGATTCAATCTATACGCTGTAAGACACTCTTCGGGACGTCAAAGGGAACTCGAATAAGTTTCACTCAAAACTCTCATTTTCTTCAAAAGATTCAATCTTTATACATTAAAAAGGTCTTGTCACATAATAAGTTCCTTTGTTGAGATATTTTCATTCAAAGGTTTAATATTTTGTCATTACAACACGATTCGCGACTTCATAGGTAATTCGAATAAGTTAATCTCTAAACTATCATTTTTTTTCAGAGATTCAATCTTTTTACATTAAAAAGGTCTACTGACAAACTAGGTACCTTTATTGAGGTATTTTCGTTCAAAGATTCAATCTTTACTCTGTAAAACACTCTAAGGGACGTCAAAGGGAACCCGAATAAGTTTAACTCAAAAACCTCATTTTCTTTCAAAGATTCAATCTATATACATTGAAAAGGTTTAGTGACATAAAAGGTACCTTTATTGAGGTACTTTCATTTAAAGATTCAACATATACTCATTAAAACACTATTCGCGACTACTAGGTAACACGAATAATTTTAAAATCAAACTCTTGTTTTGTTTCAAAGATTCAATCTATATGCATTTAAAAGGTTTAACGACATAAAATGTACTTTTATTGAGTTATTTTCAATCAAAGATTCGATCTTTACTCATTGAAACACTCTTCGCCACTTTATAAGTAACTCGAATAAGTTTAAATCAATACTCTTATTTTCTTTCAAAGATTCAACGTTTATGCATTAAAAAGGTCTGGTAATGTACCTTTATTGAGGTATTTTCTTTCAAAGATTCTATTTTTACTCATTAAGACACTCTTCGGGACGTCAAAAGGAACTCGAATAAGTTTCATTCAAAACTCTCATTTTCTTTCAAAGATTCAATCTGTATACATTAAAAAGGTTTAGTCATATAATAGGTTCCTTTATTGAGGTATTTTCATTCAAAGATTTAATCTTTAGTCATTAAAAAACGCTTCGCAACTTCATAGATAACTCGAATAAGTTAATCTCAAAACTCTCATTTTCTTTCAAAGATTCAACCTTTTTACATTAAAAAGGTCTAGTGACATACTAGGTACCTTTACTGAGGTATTTTCATTCAAAGATTCAATCTATACTCTGTAAGACACTCTTCGGGACGTCAAAGGGAACTCGAATAAGTTTCACTCAAAACTCTCATTTTCTTCAAAAGATTCAATCTTTATACATTAAAAAGGTCTAGTCACATAATAAGTTCCTTTGTTGAGATATTTTCATTCAAATGTTTAATATTTAGTCATTACAACACGATTCGCGACTTCATAGGTGATTCGAATAAGTTAATCTCTAAACTATCATTTTTTTTCAGAGATTCAATCTTTTTACATTAAAAAGGTCTACTGACAAACTAGGTACCTTTATTGAGGTATTTTCGTTCAAAGATTCAATCTTTACTATGTAAAACACTCTACGGGACGTCAAAGGGAACCCGAATAAGTTTAACTCAAAAACCAAATTTTCTTTCAAAGATTCAATCTAAATACATTGAAAAGGTTTAGTGACATAAAAGGTACCTTTATTGAGGTACTTTCATTTAAAGATTCAACATATACTCATTAAAACACTCTTCGCGACTACAAGGTAACACGAATAATTTTAAAATCAAACTCTTGTTTTGTTTCAAAGATTCAATCTATATGCATTTAAAAGGTTTAATGACATAAAATGTACTTTTATTGAGATATTTTCAATCAAAGATTCGATCTTTACTCATTGAAACACTCTTCGCCACTTTATAAGTAACTCGAATAAGTTTAAATCAATACTCTTATTTTCTTTCAAAGATTCAACGTTTATGCATTAAAAAGGTCTGGTAATGTACCTTTATTGAGGTATTTTCTTTCAAAGATTCTATTTTTACTCATTAAGACACTGTTCGGGACGTCAAAAGGAACTCGAATAGGTTTCATTCAAAACTCTCATTTTCTTTCAAAGATTCAATCTGTATACATTAAAAAGGTTTAGTCATATAATAGGTTCCTTTATTGAGGTATTTTCATTCAAAGATTTAATCTTTAGCCATTAAAAAACGCTTCGCGACTTCATAGATAACTCGAATAAGTTAATCTCAAAACTCTCATTTTCTTTCAAAGATTCAACCTTTTTACATTAAAAAGGTCTAGTGACATACTAGGTACCTTTACTGAGGTATTTTCATTCAAAGATTCAATCTATACTCTGTAAGACACTCTTCGGGACGTCAAAGGGAACTCGAATAAGTTTCACTCAAAACTCTCATTTTCGTCAAAAGATTCAATCTTTATACATTAAAAAGGTCTAGTCACATAATAAGTTCCTTTGTTGAGATATTTTCATTCAAAGGTTTAATATTTAGTCATTACAACACGATTCGCGACTTCATAGGTGATTCGAATAAGTTAATCTCTAAACTATCATTTTTTTTCAGAGATTCAATCTTTTTACATTAAAAAGGTCTACTGACAAACTAGGTACCTTTATTGAGGTATTTTCGTTCAAAGATTCAATCTTTACTCTGTAAAACACTCTAAGGGACGTCAAAGGGAACCCGAATAAGTTTAACTCAAAAACCTCATTTTCTTTCAAAGATTCAATCTATATACATTGAAAAGGTTTAGTGACATAAAAGGTACCTTTATTGAGGTACTTTCATTTAAAGATTCAACATATACTCATTAAAACACTATTCGCGACTACTAGGTAACACGAATAATTTTAAAATCAAACTCTTGTTTTGTTTCAAAGATACAATCTATATGCATTTAAAAGGTTTAATGACATGAAATGTACTTTTATTGAGATATTTTCAACCAAAGATTCGATCTTTACTCATTGAAACACTCTTCGCCACTTTATAAGTAACTCGAATAAGTTTAAATCAATACTCTTATTTTCTTTCAAAGATTCAACGTTTATGCATTAAAAAGGTCTGGTAATGTACCTTTATTGAGGTATTTTCTTTCAAAGATTCTATTTTTACTCATTAAGACACTCTTCGGGACGTCAAAAGGAACTCGAATAGGTTTCATTCAAAACTCTCATTTTCTTTCAAAGATTCAATCTGTATACATTAAAAAGGTTTAGTCATATAATAGGTTCCTTTATTGAGGTATTTTCATTCAAAGATTTAATCTTTAGTCATTAAAAAACGCTTCGCGACTTCATAGATAACTCGAATAAGTTAATCTCAAAACTCTCATTTTCTTTCAAAGATTCAACTTTTTTACATTAAAAAGGTCTAGTGACATACTAGGTACCTTTACTGAGGTATTTTCAGTCAAAGATTCAATCTATACTCTGTAAGACACTCTTCGGGACGTCAAAGGGAACTCGAATAAGTTTCACTCAAAACTCTCATTTTCTTTCAAAGATTCAACCTTTTTACATTAAAAAGGTCTAGTGACATACTAGGTACCTTTACTGAGGTATTTTCATTCAAAGATTCAATCTATACTCTGTAAGACACTCTTCGGGACGTCAAAGGGAACTCGAATAAGTTTCAATCAAAACTCTCATTTTCTTCAAAAGATTCAATCTTTATACATTAAAAAGGTCTTGTCACATAATAAGTTCCTTTGTTGAGATATTTTCATTCAAAGGTTTAATATTTTGTCATTACAACACGATTCGCGACTTCATAGATAACTCGAATAAGTTAATCTCAAAACTCTCATTTTCTTTCAAAGATTCAACCTTTTTACATTAAAAAGGTCTACTGACAAACTAGGTACCTTTTTTGAGGTATTTTCGTTCAAAGATTCAATCTTTACTCTGTAAAACACTCTACGGGACGTCAAAGGGAACCCGAATAAGTTTAACTCAAAAACCTCATTTTCTTTCAAAGATTCAATCTTTATACATTAAAAAGGTTTAGTGACATAAAAGGTACCTTTATTGAGGTACTTTCATTTAAAGATTCAACATATACTCATTAAAACACTATTCGCGACTACTAGGTAACACGAATAATTTTAAAATCAATCTCTTGTTTTGTTTCAAAGATTCAATCTATATGCATTTAAAAGGTTTAATGACATAAAATGTACTTTTATTGAGTTATTTTCAATCAAAGATTCGATCTTTACTCATTGAAACACTCTTCGCCACTTTATAAGTAACTCGAATAAGTTTAAATCAATACTCTTATTTTCTTTCAAAGATTCAACGTTTATGCATTAAAAAGGTCTGGTAATGTACCTTTATTGAGGTATTTTCTTTCAAAGATTCTATTTTTACTCATTAAGACACTCTTCGGGACGTCAAAAGGAACTCGAATAAGTTTCATTCAAAACTCTCATTTTCTTTCAAAGATTCAATCTGTATACATTAAAAAGGTTTAGTCATATAATAGGTTCCTTTATTGAGGTATTTTCATTCAAAGATTTAATCTTTAGTCATTAAAAAACGCTTCGCGACTTCATAGATAACTCGAATAAGTTAATCTCAAAACTCTCATTTTCTTTCAAAGATTCAACCTTTTTACATTAAAAAGGTCTAGTGACATACTAGGTACCTTTACTGAGGTATTTTCATTCAAAGATTCAATCTATACTCTGTAAGACACTCTTCGGGACGTCAAAGGGAACTCGAATAAGTTTCACTCAAAACTCTCATTTTCTTCAAAAGATTCAATCTTTATACATTAAAAAGGTCTAGTCACATAATAAGTTCCTTTGTTGAGATATTTTCATTCAAATGTTTAATATTTAGTCATTACAACACGATTCGCGACTTCATAGGTGATTCGAATAAGTTAATCCCTAAACTATCATTTTTTTTCAGAGATTCAATCTTTTTACATTAAAAAGGTCTACTGACAAACTAGGTACCTTTATTGAGGTATTTTCGTTCAAAGATTCAATCTTTACTATGTAAAACACTCTACGGGACGTCAAAGGGAACCCGAATAAGTTTAACTCAAAAACCACATTTTCTTTCAAAGATTCAATCTAAATACATTGAAAAGGTCTAGTGACATAAAAGGTACCTTTATTGAGGTACTTTCATTTAAAGATTCAACATATACTCATTAAAACACTCTTCGCGACTACTAGGTAACACGACTAATTTTAAAATCAAACTCTTGTTTTGTTTCAAAGATTCAATCTATATGCATTTAAAAGGTTTAATGACATAAAATGTACTTTTATTGAGATATTTTCAATCAAAGATTCGATCTTTACTCATTGAAACACTCTTCGCCACTTTATAAGTAACTCGAATAAGTTTAAATCAATACTCTTATTTTCTTTCAAAGATTCAACGTTTATGCATTAAAAAGGTCTGGTAATGTACCTTTATTGAGGTATTTTCTTTCAAAGATTCTATTTTTACTCATTAAGACACTCTTCGGGACGTCAAAAGGAACTCGAATACGTTTCATTCAAAACTCTCATTTTCTTTCAAAGATTCAATCTGTATACATTAAAAAGGTTTAGTCATATAATAGGTTCCTTTATTGAGGTATTTTCATTCAAAGATTTAATCTTTAGTCATTAAAAAACGCTTCGCGACTTCATAGATAACTCGAATAAGTTAATCTCAAAACTCTCATTTTCTTTCAAAGATTCAACCTTTTTACATTAAAAAGGTCTAGTGACATACTAGGTACCTTTACTGAGGTATTTTCATTCAAAGATTCAATCTATACTCTGTAAGACACTCTTCGGGACGTCAAAGGGAACTCGAATAAGTTTCACTCAAAACTCTCATTTTCTTCAAAAGATTCAATCTTTATACATTAAAAAGGTCTTGTCACATAATAAGTTCCTTTGTTGAGATATTTTCATTCAAAGGTTTAATATTTTGTCATTACAACACGATTCGCGACTTCATAGGTAATTCGAATAAGTTAATCTCTAAACTATCATTTTTTTTCAGAGATTCAATCTTTTTACATTAAAAAGGTCTACTGACAAACTAGGTACCTTTATTGAGGTATTTTCGTTCAAAGATTCAATCTTTACTCTGTAAAACACTCTAAGGGACGTCAAAGGGAACCCGAATAAGTTTAACTCAAAAACCTCATTTTCTTTCAAAGATTCAATCTATATACATTGAAAAGGTTTAGTGACATAAAAGGTACCTTTATTGAGGTACTTTCATTTAAAGATTCAACATATACTCATTAAAACACTCTTCGCGACTACTAGGTAACACGAATAATTTTAAAATCAAACTCTTGTTTTGTTTCAAAGATACAATCTATATGCATTTAAAAGGTTTAATGACATGAAATGTACTTTTATTGAGATATTTTCAACCAAAGATTCGATCTTTACTCATTGAAACACTCTTCGCCACTTTATAAGTAACTCGAATAAGTTTAAATCAATACTCTTATTTTCTTTCAAAGATTCAACGTTTATGCATTAAAAAGGTCTGGTAATGTACCTTTATTGAGGTATTTTCTTTCAAAGATTCTATTTTTACTCATTAAGACACTCTTCGGGACGTCAAAAGGAACTCGAATAGGTTTCATTCAAAACTCTCATTTTCTTTCAAAGATTCAATCTGTATACATTAAAAAGGTTTAGTCATATAATAGGTTCCTTTATTGAGGTATTTTCATTCAAAGATTTAATCTTTAGTCATTAAAAAACGCTTCGCGACTTCATAGATAACTCGAATAAGTTAATCTCAAAACTCTCATTTTCTTTCAAAGATTCAACTTTTTTACATTAAAAAGGTCTAGTGACATACTAGGTACCTTTACTGAGGTATTTTCATTCAAAGATTCAATCTATACTCTGTACGACACTCTTCGGGACGTCAAAGGGAACTCGAACAAGTTTCACTCAAAACTCTCATTTTCTTCAAAAGATTCAATCTTTATACATTAAAAAGGTCTAGTCACATAATAAGTTCCTTTGTTGAGATATTTTCATTCAAATGTTTAATATTTAGTCATTACAACACGATTCGCGACTTCATAGGTGATTCGAATAAGTTAATCTCAAAACTATCATTTTTTTTTTAGAGATTCAATCTTTTTACATTAAAAAGGTCTACTGACAAACTAGGTACCTTTATTGAGGTATTTTCGTTCAAAGATACAATCTTTACTCTGTAAAACACTCTACGGGACGTCAAAGGGAACCCGAATAAGTTTAACTCAAAAACCTCATTTTCTTTCAAAGATTCAATCTCTATACATTGAAAAGGTCTAGTGACATAAAAGGTACCTTTATTGAGGTACTTTCATTTAAAGATTCAACATATACTCATTAAAACACTCTTCGCGACTACTAGGTAACACGAATAATTTTAAATTCAAACTCTTGTTTTGTTTCAAAGATTCAATCTATATGCATTAAAAAGGTTTAATGACATAAAATGTACTTTTATTGAGATATTTTCAATCAAAGATTCGATCTTTACTCATTGAAACACTCTTCGCCACTTCATAAGTAACTCGAATAAGTTTAAATCAATACTCTTATTTTCTTTCAAAGATTCAACGTTTATGCATTAAAAAGTCTGGTAATGTACCTTTATTGAGGTATTTTCTTTCAAAGATTCTATTTTTACTCATTAAGACACTCTTCGGGACGTCAAAAGGAACTCGAATAAGTTTCATTCAAAACTCTCATTTTCTTTCAAAGATTCAATCTGTAAACATTAAAAAGGTTTAGTGATATAATAGGTTCCTTTATTGAGGTATTTTCATTCAAAGATTTAATCTTTAGTCATTAAAAAACGCTTCACGACTTCATAGATAACTCGAATAAGTTAATCTCAAAACTCTCATTTTCTTTCAAAGATTCAACCTTTTTACATTAAAAAGGTCTAGTAACATACTAGGTACCTTTACTGAGGTATTTTCATTCAAAGATTCAATCTATACTCTGTAAGACACTCTTCGGGACGTCAAAGGGAACTCGAATAAGTTTCACTCAAAACTCTCATTTTCTTCAAAAGATTCAATCTTTATACATTAAAAAGGTCTAGTCACATAATAAGTTCCTTTGTTGAGATATTTTCATTCAAAGGTTTAATATTTAGTCATTACAACACGATTCGCGACTTCATAGGTGATTCGAATAAGTTAATCTCTAAACTATCATTTTTTTTCAGAGATTCAATCTTTTTACATTAAAAAGGTCTACTGACAAACTAGGTACCTTTATTGAGGTATTTTAGTTCAAAGATTCAATCTTTACAATGTAAAACACTCTACGGGACGTCAAAGGGAACCTGAATAAGTTTAACTTAAAAACCACATTTTCTTTCAAAGATTCAATCTAAATACATTGAAAAGGTTTAGTGACATAAAAGGTACCTTTATTGAGGTACTTTCATTTAAAGATTCAACATATACTCATGAAAACACTCTTCGCGACTACTAGGTAACACGAATAATTTTAAAATCAAACTCTTGTTTTGTTTCAAAGATTCAATCTATATGCATTTAAAAGGTTTAATGACATAAAATGTACTTTTATTGAGATATTTTCAATCAAAGATTCGATCTTTACTCATTGAAACACTCTTCGCCACTTTATAAGTAACTCGAATAAGTTTAAATCAATACTCTTATTTTCTTTCAAAGATTCAACGTTTATGCATTAAAAAGGTCTGGTAATGTACCTTTATTGAGGTATTTTCTTTCAAAGATTCTATTTTTACTCATTAAGACACTCTTCGGGACGTCAAAAGGAACTCGAATAGGTTTCATTCAAAACTCTCATTTTCTTTCAAAGATTCAATCTGTATACATTAAAAAGGTTTAGTCATATAATAGGTTCCTTTATTGAGGTATTTTCATTCAAAGATTTAATCATTAGTCATTAAAAAACGCTTCGCGACTTCATAGATAACTCGAATAAGTTAATCTCAAAACTCTCATTTTCTTTCAAAGATTCAACCTTTTTACATTAAAAAGGTCTAGTGACATACTAGGTACCTTTACTGAGGTATTTTCATTCAAAGATTCAATCTATACTCTGTAAGACACTCTTCGGGACGTCAAAGGGAACTTGAATAAGTTTCACTCAAAACTCTCATTTTCTTCAAAAGATTCAATCTTTATACATTAAAAAGGTCTTGTCACATAATAAGTTCCTTTGTTGAGATATTTTCATTCAAAGGTTTAATATTTAGTCATTACAACACGATTCGCGACTTCATAGGTAATTCGAATAAGTTAATCTCTAAACTATCATTTTTTTTCAGAGATTCAATCTTTTTACATTAAAAAGGTCTACTGACAAACTAGGTACCTTTATTGAGGTATTTTCGTTCAAAGATTCAATCTTTACTCTGTAAAACACTCTACGGGACGTCAAAGGGAACCCGAATAAGTTTAACTCAAAAACCTCATTTTCTTTCAAAGATTCAATCTATATACATTGAAAAGGTTTAGTGACATAAAAGGTACCTTTATTGAGGTAGTTTCATTTAAAGATTCCACATATACTCATTAAAACACTCTTCGCGACTACTAGGTAACACGAATAATTTTAAAATCAAACTCTTGTTTTGTTTCAAAGATTCAATCTATATGCATTTAAAAGGTTTAATGACATAAAATGTACTTTTATTGAGATATTTTCAATCAAAGATTCGATATTTACTCATTGAAACACTCTTCGCCACTTTATAAGTAACTCGAATAAGTTTAAATCAATACTCTTATTTTCTTTCAAAGATTCAACGTTTATGCATTAAAAAGGTCTGGTAATGTACCTTTATTGAGGTATTTTCTTTCAAAGATTCTATTTTTACTCGTTAAGACACTCTTCGGGACGTCAAAAGGAACTCGAATAAGTTTCATTCAAAACTCTCATTTTCTTTCAAAGATTCAATCTGTATACATTAAAAAGGTTTAGTCATATAATAGGTTCCTTTATTGAGGTATTTTCATTCAAAGATTTAATCTTTAGTCATTAAAAAACGCTTCGCGACTTCATAGATAACTCGAATAAGTTAATCTCAAAACTCTCATTTTCTTTCAAAGATTCAACCTTTTTACATTAAAAAGGTCTAGTGACATACTAGGTACCTTTACTGAGGTATTTTCATTCAAAGATTCAATCTATACTCTGTAAGACACTCTTCGGGACGTCAAAGAGAACTCGAATAAGTTTCACTCAAAACTCTCATTTTCTTCAAAAG
Organism: Cornus florida; assembly: GCF_030987335.1. NCBI lineage: Eukaryota > Viridiplantae > Streptophyta > Magnoliopsida > Cornales > Cornaceae > Cornus > Cornus florida. The sequence goes on along the minus strand of NW_026775578.1, from coordinate 90,910,949 downwards.
ATTCAATCTTTATACATTAAAAAGGTCTAGTCACATAATAAGTTCCTTTGTTGAGATATTTTCATTCAAAGGTTTAACATTTAGCCATTACAACACGATTCGCGACTTCATAGGTGATTCGAATAAGTTAATCTCTAAACTATCATTTTTTTTCAGAGATTCAATCTTTTCACATTAAAAAGGTCTACTAACAAACTAGGTACCTTTATTGAGGTATTTTCGTTCAAAGATTCAATCTTTACTCTGTAAAGCACTCTACGGGACGTCAAAGGGAACCCGAATAAGTTTAACTCAAAAACCTCATTTTCTTTCAAAGATTCAATCTATATACACTGAAAAGGTTTAGTGACATAAAAGGTACCTTTATTGAGGTACTTTCATTTAAAGATTCAACATATACTCATTAAAACACTCTTCGCGACTACTAGGTAACACGAATAATTTTAAATTCAAACTCTTGTTTTGTTTCAAAGATTCAATCTATATGCAAGAAAAAGGTTTAGTGACATAAAATGTACTTTTATTGAGATATTTTCAACCAAAGATTCGATCTTTACTCATTGAAACACTCTTCGCCACTTTATAAGTAACTCGAATAAGTTTAAATCAATACTCTTATTTTCTTTCAAAGATTCAACGTTTATGCATTAAAAAGGTCTGGTAATGTACCTTTATTGATGTATTTTCTTTCAAAGATTCTATTTTTACTCATTAAGACACTCTTCCGGACGTCAAAAGGAACTCGAATAGGTTTCATTCAAAACTCTCATTTTCTTTCAAAGATTCAATCTGTATACATTAAAAAGGTTTAGTCATATAATAGGTTCCTTTATTGAGGTATTTTCATTCAAAGATTTAATCTTTAGTCATTAAAAAACGCTTCGCAACTTCATAGATAACTCGAATAAGTTAATCTCAAAACTCTCATTTTCTTTCAAAGATTCAACCTTTTTACATTAAAAAGGTCTAGTGACATACAAGGTACCTTTACTGAGGTATTTTCATTCAAAGATTCAATCTATACTCTGTAAGACACTCTTCGGGACGTCAAAGGTAACTCGAATAAGTTTCACTCAAAACTCTCATTTTCTTCAAAAGATTCAATCTTTATACATTAAAAAGGTCTAGTCACATAATAAGTTCCTTTGTTGAGATATTTTCATTCAAAGGTTTAATATTTAGTCATTACAACACGATTCGCGACTTCATAGGTAATTCGAATAAGTTAATCTCTAAACTATCACTTCTTTTCAGAGATTCAATCTTTTTACATTAAAAAGGTCTAGTGACATACTAGGTACCTTATATTAAGGTATTTTCGTTCAAAGATTCAATCTTTACTTTGTAAAACACTCTACGGGACGTCAAAGGGAACCCGAATAAGTTTAACTCAAAAACCTCATTTTCTTTCAAAGATTCAATCTCTATACATTGAAAAGGTCTAGTGACATAAAAGGTACCTTTATTGAGGTACTTTCATTTAAAGATTCAACATATACTCATTAAAACACTCTTCGCGACGACTAGGTAACACGACTAATTTTAAATTCAAACTCTTGTTTTGTTTCAAAGATTCAATCTATATGCATTAAAAAGGTTTAATGACATAAAATGTACTTTTATTGAGATATTTTCAATCAAAGATTCGATCTTTACTCATTGAAACACTCTTCGCCACTTCATAAGTAACTCAAATAAGTTTAAATCAATACTCTTATTTTCTTTCAAAGATTCAACGTTTATGCATTAAAAAGGTCTGGTAATGTACCTTTATTGAGGTATTTTCTTTCAAAGATTCTATTTTTGCTCATTAAGACACTCTTTGGGACGTCAAAAGGAACTCGAATAAGTTTCATTCAAAACTCTCATTTTCTTTCAAAGATTCAATCTATATACATTAAAAAGGTTTAGTCATATAATAGGTTCCTTTATTGAGGTATTTTCATTGAAAGATTTAATCTTTAGTCATTAAAAACGCTTCGCGACTTCATAGATAACTCGAATAAGTTAATCTCAAAACTCTCATTTTCTTTCAAAGATTCAACCTTTTTACATTAAAAAGGTCTAGTGACATACTAGGTACCTTTACTGAGGTATTTTCATTCAAAGATTCAATCTATACTCTGTAAGACACTCTTCGGGACGTCAAAGGGAACTCGAATAAGTTTCACTCAAAACTCTCATTTTCGTCAAAAGATTCAATCTTTATACATTAAAAAGGTCTAGTCACATAATAAGTTCCTTTGTTGAGATATTTTCATTCAAAGGTTTAATATTTAGTCATTACAACACGATTCGCGACTTCATAAGTAATTCGAATAAGTTAATCTCTAAACTATCATTTTTTTTCAGAGATTCAATCTTTTTACATTAAAAAGGTCTACTGACAAACTAGGTACCTTTATTGAGGTATTTTCGTTCAAAGATTCAATCTTTACTCTGTAAAACACTCTACGGGACGTCAAAGGGAACCCGAATAAGTTTAACTCAAAAACCTCATTTTCTTTCAAAGATTCAATCTATATACATTGAAAAGGTTTAGTGACATAAAAGGTACCTTTATAGAGGTACTTTCATTTAAAGATTCAACATATACTCATTAAAACACTCTTCGCGACTACTAGGTAACACGAATAATTTTAAAAACAAACTCTTGTATTGTTTCAAAGATTCAATCTATATGCATTTAAAAGGTTTAATGACATGAAATGTACTTTTATTGAGATATTTTCAACCAAAGATTCGATCTTTACTCATTGAAACACTCTTCGCCACTTTATAAGTAACTCGAATAAGTTTAAATCAATACTCTTATTTTCTTTCAAAGATTCAACGTTTATGCATTAAAAAGGTCTGGTAATGTACCTTTATTGAGGTATTTTCTTTCAAAGATTCTATTTTTACTCATTAAGACACTCTTCGGGACGTCAAAAGGAACTCGAATAGGTTTCATTCAAAACTCTCATTTTCTTTCAAAGATTCAATCTGTATACATTAAAAAGGTTTAGTCATATAATAGGTTCCTTTATTGAGGTATTTTCATTCAAAGATTTAATCTTTAGTCATTAAAAAACGCTTCGCGACTTCATAGATAACTCGAATAAGTTAATCTCAAAACTCTCATTTTCTTTCAAAGATTCAACTTTTTTACATTAAAAAGGTCTAGTGACATACTAGGTACCTTTACTGAGGTATTTTCATCCAAAGATTCAATCTATACTCTGTAAGACACTCTTCTGGACGTCAAAGGGAACTCGAACAAGTTTCACTCAAAACTCTCATTTTCCTCAAAAGATTCAATCTTTATACATTAAAAAGGTCTAGTCACATAATAAGTTCCTTTGTTGAGATATTTTCATTCAAAGGTTTAATATTTAGTCATTACAACACGATTCGCGACTTCATAAGTAATTCGAATAAGTTAATCTCTAAACTATCATTTTTTTTCAGAGATTCAATCTTTTTACATTAAAAAGGTCTACTGACAAACTAGGTACCTTTATTGAGGTATTTTCGTTCAAAGATACAATCTTTACTCTGTAAAACACTCTACGGGACGTCAAAGGGAACCCGAATAAGTTTAACTCAAAAACCTCATTTTCTTTCAAAGATTCAATCTCTATACATTGAAAAGGTCTAGTGACATAAAAGGTACCTTTATTGAGGTACTTTCATTTAAAGATTCAACATATACTCATTAAAACACTCTTCGCGACTACTAGGTAACACGAATAATTTTAAATTCAAACTCTTGTTTTGTTTCAAAGATTCAATCTATATGCATTAAAAAGGTTTAATGACATAAAATGTACTTTTATTGAGATATTTTCAATCAAAGATTCGATCTTTACTCATTGAAACACTCTTCGCCACTTCATAAGTAACTCAAATAAGTTTAAATCAATACTCTTATTTTCTTTCAAAGATTCAACGTTTATGCATTAAAAAGTCTGGTAATGTACCTTTATTGAGGTATTTTCTTTCAAAGATTCTATTTTTACTCATTAAGACACTCTTCGGGACGTCAAAAGGAACTCGAATAAGTTTTATTCAAAACTCTCATTTTCTTTCAAAGATTCAATCTGTAAACATTAAAAAGGTTTAGTGATATAATTGGTTCCTTTATTGAGGTATTTTCATTCAAAGATTTAATCTTTAGTCATTAAAAAACGCTTCGCGACTTCATAGATAACTCGAATAAGTTAATCTCAAAACTCTCATTTTCTTTCAAAGATTCAACCTTTTTACATTAAAAAGGTCTAGTAACATACTAGGTACCTTTACTGAGGTATTTTCATTCAAAGATTCAATCTATACTCTGTAAGACACTCTTCGGGACGTCAAAGGGAACTCGAATAAGTTTCACTCAAAACTCTCATTTTCTTCAAAAGATTCAATCTTTATACATTAAAAAGGTCTAGTCACATAATAAGTTCCTTTGTTGAGATATTTTCATTCAAAGGTTTAATATTTAGTCATTACAACACGATTCGCGACTTCATAGGTGATTCGAATAAGTTAATCTCTAAACTATCATTTTTTTTCAGAGATTCAATCTTTTTACATTAAAAAGGTCTACTGACAAACTAGGTACCTTTATTGAGGTATTTTCGTTCAAAGATTCAATCTTTACTCTGCAAAACACTCTACGGGACGTCAAAGGGAACCCGAATAAGTTTAACTCAAAAACCTCATTTTCTTTCAAAGATTCAATCTATATACATTGAAAAGGTTTAGTGACATAAAATGTACCTTTATTGAGGTACTTTCATTTAGAGATTCAACATATACTCATTAAAACACTCTTCGCGACTACTAGGTAACACGAATAATTTTAAAATCAAACTCTTGTTTTGTTTCAAAGATTCAATCTATATGCATTTAAAAGGTTTAATGACATAAAATGTACTTTTATTGAGCTATTTTCAATCAAAGATTCGATCTTTACTCATTGAAACACTCTTCGCCACTTTATAAGTAACTCGAATAAGTTTAAATCAATACTCTTATTTTCTTTCAAAGATTCAACGTTTATGCATTAAAAAGGTCTGGTAATGTACCTTTATTGAGGTATTTTCTTTCAAAGATTTTATTTTTACTCATTAAGACACTCTTCGGGACGTCAAAAGGAACTCGAATAGGTTTCATTCAAAACTCTCTTTTTCTTTCAAAGATTCAATCTGTATACATTAAAAAGGTTTAGTCATATAATAGGTTCCTTTATTGAGGTATTTTCATTCAAAGATTTAATCTTTAGTCATTAAAAAACGCTTCGCGACTTCATAGATAACCTGAATAAGTTAATCTCAAAACTCTCATTTTCTTTCAAAGATTCAACCTTTTTACATTAAAAAGGTCTAGTGACATACTAGGTACCTTTACTGAGGTATTTTCATTCAAAGATTCAATCTATACTCTGTAAGACACTCTTCGGGACGTCAAAGGGAACTCGAATAAGTTTCACTCAAAACTCTCATTTTCCTCAAAAGATTCAATCTTTATACATTAAAAAGGTCTTGTCACATAATAAGTTCCTTTGTTGAGATATTTTCATTCAAAGGTTTAATATTTAGTCATTACAACACGATTCGCGACTTCATAAGTAATTCGAATAAGTTAATCTCTAAACTATCATTTTTTTTCAGAGATTCAATCTTTTTACATTAAAAAGGTCTACTGACAAACTAGGTACCTTTATTGAGGTATTTTCGTTCAAAGATACAATCTTTACTCTGTAAAACACTCTACGGGACGTCAAAGGGAACCCGAATAAGTTTAACTCAAAAACCTCATTTTCTTTCAAAGATTCAATCTCTATACATTGAAAAGGTCTAGTGACATAAAAGGTACCTTTATTGAGGTACTTTCATTTAAAGATTCAACATATACTCATTAAAACACTCTTCGCGACTACTAGGTAACACGAATAATTTTAAATTCAAACTCTTGTTTTGTTTCAAAGATTCAATCTATATGCATTAAAAAGGTTTAATGACATAAAATGTACTTTTATTGAGATATTTTCAATCAAAGATTCGATCTTTACTCATTGAAACACTCTTCGCCACTTCATAAGTAACTCAAATAAGTTTAAATCAATACTCTTATTTTCTTTCAAAGATTCAACGTTTATGCATTAAAAAGTCTGGTAATGTACCTTTATTGAGGTATTTTCTTTCAAAGATTCTATTTTTACTCATTAAGACACTCTTCGGGACGTCAAAAGGAACTCGAATAAGTTTCATTTAAAACTCTCATTTTCTTTCAAAGATTCAATCTGTAAACATTAAAAAGGTTTAGTGATATAATAGGTTCCTTTATTGAGGTATTTTCATTCAAAGATTTAATCTTTAGTCATTAAAAAACGCTTCGCGACTTCATAGATAACTCGAATAAGTTAATCTCAAAACTCTCATTTTCTTTCAAAGATTCAACCTTTTTACATTAAAAAGGTCTAGTAACATACTAGGTACCTTTACTGAGGTATTTTCATTCAAAGATTCAATCTATACTCTGTAAGACACTCTTCGGGACGTCAAAGGGAACTCGAATAAGTTTCACTCAAAACTCTCATTTTCTTCAAAAGATTCAATCTTTATACATTAAAAAGGTCTAGTCACATAATAAGTTCCTTTGTTGAGATATTTTCATTCAAAGGTTTAATATTTAGTCATTACAACACGATTCGCGACTTCATAGGTGATTCGAATAAGTTAATCTTTAAACTATCATTTTTTTTCAGAGATTCAATCTTTTTACATTAAAAAGGTCTACTGACAAGCTAGGTACCTTTATTGAGGTATTTTCGTTCAAAGATTCAATCTTTACTCTGCAAAACACTCTACGGGACGTCAAAGGGAACCCGAATAAGTTTAACTCAAAAACCTCATTTTCTTTCAAAGATTCAATCTATATACATTGAAAAGGTTTAGTGACATAAAATGTACCTTTATTGAGGTACTTTAATTTAGAGATTCAACATATACTCATTAAAACACTCTTCGCGACTACTAGGTAACACGAATAATTTTAAAATCAAACTCTTGTTTTGTTTCAAAGATTCAATCTATATGCATTTAAAAGGTTTAATGACATAAAATGTACTTTTATTGAGCTATTTTCAATCAAAGATTCGATCTTTACTCATTGAAACACTCTTCGCCACTTTATAAGTAACTCGAATAAGTTTAAATCAATACTCTTATTTTCTTTCAAAGATTCAACGTTTATGCATTAAAAAGGTCTGGTAATGTACCTTTATTGAGGTATTTTCTTTCAAAGATTTTATTTTTACTCATTAAGACACTCTTCGGGACGTCAAAAGGAACTCGAATAGGTTTCATTCAAAACTCTCTTTTTCTTTCAAAGATTCAATCTGTATACATTAAAAAGGTTTAGTCATATAATAGGTTCCTTTATTGAGGTATTTTCATTCAAAGATTTAATCTTTAGTCATTAAAAAACGCTTCGCGACTTCATAGATAATTCGAATAAGTTAATCTCAAAACTCTCATTTTCTTTCAAAGATTCAACCTTTTTACATTAAAAAGGTCTAGTGACATACTAGGTACCTTTACTGAGGTATTTTCATTCAAAGATTCAATCTATACTCTGTAAGACACTCTTCGGGACGTCAAAGGGAACTCGAATAAGTTTCACTCAAAACTCTCATTTTCTTCAAAAGATTCAATCTTTATACATTAAAAAGGTCTAGTCACATAATAAGTTCCTTTGTTGAGATATTTTCATTCAAATGTTTAATATTTAGTCATTACAACACGATTCGCGACTTCATAGGTGATTCGAATAAGTTAATCTCTAAACTATCATTTTTTTTCAGAGATTCAATCTTTTTACATTAAAAAGGTCTACTGACAAACTAGGTACCTTTATTGAGGTATTTTCGTTCAAAGATTCAATCTTTACTATGTAAAACACTCTACGGGACGTCAAAGGTAACCCGAATAAGTTTAACTCAAAAACCACATTTTCTTTCAAAGATTCAATCTAAATACATTGAAAAGGTTTAGTGACATAAAAGGTACCTTTATTGAGGTACTTTCATTTAAAGATTCAACATATACTCATTAAAACACTCTTCGCGACTACTAGGTAACACGAATAATTTTAAAATCAAACTCTTGTTTTGTTTCAAAGATTCAATCTATATGCATTTAAAAGGTTTAATGACATAAAATGTACTTTTATTGAGATATTTTCAGTCAAAGATTCGATCTTTACTCATTGAAACACTCTTCGCCACTTTATAAGTAACTCGAATAAGTTTAAAGCAATACTCTTATTTTCTTTCAAAGATTCAACGTTTATGCATTAAAAAGGTCTGGTAATGTACCTTTATTGAGGTATTTTCGTTCAAAGATTCTATTTTTACTCATTAAGACACTCTTCGGGACGTCAAAAGGAACTCGAATAGGTTTCATTCAAAACTCTCATTTTCTTTCAAAGATTCAATCTGTATACATTAAAAAGGTTTAGTCATATAATAGGTTCCTTTATTGAGGTATTTTCATTCAAAGATTTAATCATTAGTCATTAAAAAATGCTTCGCGACTTCATAGATAACTCGAATAAGTTAATCTCAAAACTCTCATTTTCTTTCAAAGATTCAACCTTTTTACATTAAAAAGGTCTAGTGACATACTAGGTACCTTTACTGAGGTATTTTCATTCAAAGATTCAATCTATACTCTGTAAGACACTCTTCGGGACGTCAAAGGGAACTCAAATAAGTTTCACTCAAAACTCTCATTTTCTTCAAAAGATTCAATCTTTATACATTAAAAAGGTCTTGTCACATAATAAGTTCCTTTGTTGAGATATTTTCATTCAAAGGTTTAATATTTAGTCATTACAACACGATTCGCGACTTCATAGGTAATTCGAATAAGTTAATCTCTAAACTATCATTTTTTTTCAGAGATTCAATCTTTTTACATTAAAAAGGTCTACTGACAAACTAGGTACCTTTATTGAGGTATTTTCGTTCAAAGATTCAATCTTTACTCTGTAAAACACTCTACGGGACGTCAAAGGGAACCCGAATAAGTTTAACTCAAAAACCTCATTTTCTTTCAAAGATTCAATCTATATACATTGAAAAGGTTTAGTGACATAAAAGGTACCTTTATTGAGGTACTTTCATTTAAAGATTCCACATATACTCATTAAAACACTCTTCGCGACTACTAGGTAACACGAATAATTTTAAAATCAAACTCTTGTTTTGTTTCAAAGATTCAATCTATATGCATTTAAAAGGTTTAATGACATAAAATGTACTTTTATTGAGATATTTTCAATCAAAGATTCGATATTTACTCATTGAAACACTCTTCGCCACTTTATAAGTAACTCGAATAAGTTTAAATCAATACTCTTATTTTCTTTCAAAGATTCAACGTTTATGCATTAAAAAGGTCTGGTAATGTACCTTTATTGAGGTATTTTCTTTCAAAGATTCTATTTTTACTCATTAAGACACTCTTCGGGACGTCAAAAGGAACTCGAATAAGTTTCATTCAAAACTCTCATTTTCTTTCAAAGATTCAATCTGTATACATTAAAAAGGTTTAGTCATATAATAGGTTCCTTTATTGAGGTATTTTCATTCAAAGATTTAATCTTTAGTCATTAAAAAACGCTTCGCGACTTCATAGATAACTCGAATAAGTTAATCTCAAAACTCTCATTTTCTTTCAAAGATTCAACCTTTTTACATTAAAAAGGTCTAGTGACATACTAGGTACCTTTACTGAGGTATTTTCATTCAAAGATTCAATCTATACTCTGTAAGACACTCTTCGGGACGTCAAAGGGAACTCGAATAAGTTTCACTCAAAACTCTCATTTTCTTCAAAAGATTCAATCTTTATACATTAAAAAGGTCTAGTCACATAATAAGTTCCTTTGTTGAGATATTTTCATTCAAAGGTTTAATATTTAGTCATTACAACACGATTCGCGACTTCATAGGTGATTCGAATAAGTTAATCTCTAAACTATCATTTTTTTTCAGAGATTCAATCTTTTTACATTAAAAAGGTCTACTGACAAGCTAGGTACCTTTATTGAGGTATTTTCGTTCAAAGATTCAATCTTTACTCTGCAAAACACTCTACGGGACGTCAAAGGGAACCCGAATAAGTTTAACTCAAAAACCTCATTTTCTTTCAAAGATTCAATCTATATACATTGAAAAGGTTTAGTGACATAAAATGTACCGTTATTGAGGTACTTTAATTTAGAGATTCAACATATACTCATTAAAACACTCTTCGCGACTACTAGGTAACACGAATAATTTTAAAATCAAACTCTTGTTTTGTTTCAAAGATTCAATCTATATGCATTTAAAAGGTTTAATGACATAAAATGTACTTTTATTGAGCTATTTTCAATCAAAGATTCGATCTTTACTCATTGAAACACTCTTCGCCACTTTATAAGTAACTCGAATAAGTTTAAATCAATACTCTTATTTTCTTTCAAAGATTCAACGTTTATGCATTAAAAAGGTCTGGTAATGTACCTTTATTGAGGTATTTTCTTTCAAAGATTTTATTTTTACTCATTAAGACACTCTTCGGGACGTCAAAAGGAACTCGAATAGGTTTCATTCAAAACTCTCTTTTTCTTTCAAAGATTCAATCTGTATACATTAAAAAGGTTTAGTCATATAATAGGTTCCTTTATTGAGGTATTTTCATTCAAAGATTTAATCTTTAGTCATTAAAAAACGCTTCGCGACTTCATAGATAATTCGAATAAGTTAATCTCAAAACTCTCATTTTCTTTCAAAGATTCAACCTTTTTACATTAAAAAGGTCTAGTGACATACTAGGTACCTTTACTGAGGTATTTTCATTCAAAGATTCAATCTATACTCTGTAAGACACTCTTCGGGACGTCAAAGGGAACTCGAATAAGTTTCACTCAAAACTCTCATTTTCTTCAAAAGATTCAATCTTTATACATTAAAAAGGTCTAGTCACATAATAAGTTCCTTTGTTGAGATATTTTCATTCAAATGTTTAATATTTAGTCATTACAACACGATTCGCGACTTCATAGGTGATTCGAATAAGTTAATCTCTAAACTATCATTTTTTTTCAGAGATTCAATCTTTTTACATTAAAAAGGTCTACTGACAAACTAGGTACCTTTATTGAGGTATTTTCGTTCAAAGATTCAATCTTTACTATGTAAAACACTCTACGGGACGTCAAAGGTAACCCGAATAAGTTTAACTCAAAAACCACATTTTCTTTCAAAGATTCAATCTAAATACATTGAAAAGGTTTAGTGACATAAAAGGTACCTTTATTGAGGTACTTTCATTTAAAGATTCAACATATACTCATTAAAACACTCTTCGCGACTACTAGGTAACACGAATAATTTTAAAATCAAACTCTTGTTTTGTTTCAAAGATTCAATCTATATGCATTTAAAAGGTTTAATGACATAAAATGTACTTTTATTGAGATATTTTCAGTCAAAGATTCGATCTTTACTCATTGAAACACTCTTCGCCACTTTATAAGTAACTCGAATAAGTTTAAAGCAATACTCTTATTTTCTTTCAAAGATTCAACGTTTATGCATTAAAAAGGTCTGGTAATGTACCTTTATTGAGGTATTTTCGTTCAAAGATTCTATTTTTACTCATTAAGACACTCTTCGGGACGTCAAAAGGAACTCGAATAGGTTTCATTCAAAACTCTCATTTTCTTTCAAAGATTCAATCTGTATACATTAAAAAGGTTTAGTCATATAATAGGTTCCTTTATTGAGGTATTTTCATTCAAAGATTTAATCATTAGTCATTAAAAAGGTTTAGTCATATAATAGGTTCCTTTATTGAGGTATTTTCATTCAAAGATTTAATCTTTAGTCATTAAAAAACGCTTCGCGACTTCATAGATAACTCGAATAAGTTAATCTCAAAACTCTCATTTTCTTTCAAAGATTCAACCTTTTTACATTAAAAAGGTCTAGTGACATACTAGGTACCTTTACTGAGGTATTTTCATTCAAAGATTCAATCTATACTCTGTAAGACACTCTTCGGGACGTCAAAGGGAACTCAAATAAGTTTCACTCAAAACTCTCATTTTCTTCAAAAGATTCAATCTTTATACATTAAAAAGGTCTTGTCACATAATAAGTTCCTTTGTTGAGATATTTTCATTCAAAGGTTTAATATTTAGTCATTACAACACGATTCGCGACTTCATAGGTAATTCGAATAAGTTAATCTCTAAACTATCATTTTTTTTCAGAGATTCAATCTTTTTACATTAAAAAGGTCTACTGACAAACTAGGTACCTTTATTGAGGTATTTTCGTTCAAAGATTCAATCTTTACTCTGTAAAACACTCTACGGGACGTCAAAGGGAACCCGAATAAGTTTAACTCAAAAACCTCATTTTCTTTCAAAGATTCAATCTATATACATTGAAAAGGTTTAGTGACATAAAAGGTACCTTTATTGAGGTACTTTCATTTAAAGATTCCACATATACTCATTAAAACACTCTTCGCGACTACTAGGTAACACGAATAATTTTAAAATCAAACTCTTGTTTTGTTTCAAAGATTCAATCTATATGCATTTAAAAGGTTTAATGACATAAAATGTACTTTTATTGAGATATTTTCAATCAAAGATTCGATATTTACTCATTGAAACACTCTTCGCCACTTTATAAGTAACTCGAATAAGTTTAAATCAATACTCTTATTTTCTTTCAAAGATTCAACGTTTATGCATTAAAAAGGTCTGGTAATGTACCTTTATTGAGGTATTTTCTTTCAAAGATTCTATTTTTACTCATTAAGACACTCTTCGGGACGTCAAAAGGAACTCGAATAAGTTTCATTCAAAACTCTCATTTTCTTTCAAAGATTCAATCTGTATACATTAAAAAGGTTTAGTCATATAATAGGTTCCTTTATTGAGGTATTTTCATTCAAAGATTTAATCTTTAGTCATTAAAAAACGCTTCGCGACTTCATAGATAACTCGAATAAGTTAATCTCAAAACTCTCATTTTCTTTCAAAGATTCAACCTTTTTACATTAAAAAGGTCTAGTGACATACTAGGTACCTTTACTGAGGTATTTTCATTCAAAGATTCAATCTATACTCTGTAAGACACTCTTCGGGACGTCAAAGGGAACTCGAATAAGTTTCACTCAAAACTCTCATTTTCTTCAAAAGATTCAATCTTTATACATTAAAAAGGTCTAGTCACATAATAAGTTCCTTTGTTGAGATATTTTCATTCAAAGGTTTAATATTTAGTCATTACAACACGATTCGCGACTTCATAGGTGATTCGAATAAGTTAATCTCTAAACTATCATTTTTTTTCAGAGATTCAATCTTTTTACATTAAAAAGGTCTACTGACAAACTAGGTACCTTTATTGAGGTATTTTCGTTCAAAGATTCAATCTTTACTCTGTAAAACACTCTACGGGACGTCAAAGGGAACCCGAATAAGTTTAACTCAAAAACCACATTTTCTTTCAAAGATTCAATCTAAATACGTTGAAAAGGTTTAGTGACATAAAAGGTACCTTTATTGAGGTACTTTCATTTAAAGATTCAACATATACTCATTAAAACACTCTTCGCGACTACTAGGTAACACGAATAATTTTAAAATCAAACTCTTGTTTTGTTTCAAAGATTCAATCTATATGCATTTAAAAGGTTTAATGACATAAAATGTACTTTTATTGAGATATTTTCAATCAAAGATTCGATCTTTACTCATTGAAACACTCTTCGCCACTTTATAAGTAATTCGAATAAGTTTAAATCAATACTCTTATTTTCTTTCAAAGATTCAACGTTTATGCATTAAAAAGGTCTGGTAATGTACCTTTATTGAGGTATTTTCTTTCAAAGATTCTATTTTTACTCATTAAGACACTCTTCGGGACGTCAAAAGGAACTCGAATAGGTTTCATTCAAAACTCTCATTTTCTTTCAAAGATTCAATCTGTATACATTAAAAAGGTTTAGTCATATAATAGGTTCCTTTATTGAGGTATTTTCATTCAAAGATTTAATCATTAGTCATTAAAAAACGCTTCGCGACTTCATAGATAACTCGAATAAGTTAATCTCAAAACTCTCATTTTCTTTCAAAGATTCAACCTTTTTACATTAAAAAGGTCTAGTGACATACTAGGTACCTTTACTGAGGTATTTTCATTCAAAGATTCAATCTATACTATGTAAGACACTCTTCGGGACGTCAAAGGGAACTCGAATAAGTTTCACTCAAAACTCTCATTTTCTTCAAAAGATTCAATCTTTATACATTAAAAAGGTCTTGTCACATAATAAGTTCCTTTGTTGAGATATTTTCATTCAAAGGTTTAATATTTAGTCATTACAACACGATTCGCGACTTCATAGGTAATTCGAATAAGTTAATCTCTAAACTATCATTTTTTTTCAGAGATTCAATCTTTTTACATTAAAAAGGTCTACTGACAAACTAGGTACCTTTATTGAGGTATTTTTGTTCAAAGATTCAATCTTTACTCTGTAAAACACTCTACGGGACGTCAAAGGGAACCCGAATAAGTTTAACTCAAAAACCTCATTTTCTTTCAAAGATTCAATCTATATACATTGAAAAGGTTTAGTGACATAAAAAGTACCTTTATTGAGGTACTTTCATTTAAAGATTCAACATATACTCATTAAAACACTCTTCGCGACTACTAGGTAACACGAATAATTTTAAAATCAAACTCTTGTTTTGTTTCAAAGATTCAATCTATATGCATTTAAAAGGTTTAATGACATAAAATGTACTTTTATTGAGATATTTTCAATCAAAGATTCGATCTTTACTCATTGAAACACTCTTCGCCACTTTATAAGTAACTCGAATAAGTTTAAATCAATACTCTTATTTTCTTTCAAAGATTCAACGTTTATGCATTAAAAAGGTCTGGTAATGTACCTTTATTGAGGTATTTTCTTTCAAAGATTCTATTTTTACTCATTAAGACACTCTTCGGGACGTCAAAAGGAACTCGAATAAGTTTCATTCAAAACTCTCATTTTCTTTCAAAGATTCAATCTGTATACATTAAAAAGGTTTAGTCATATAATAGGTTCCTTTATTGAGGTATTTTCATTCAAAGATTTAATCTTTAGTCATTAAAAAACGCTTCGCGACTTCATAGATAACTCGAATAAGTTAATCTCAAAACTCTCATTTTCTTTCAAAGATTCAACCTTTTTACATTAAAAAGGTCTAGTGACATACTAGGTACCTTTACTGAGGTATTTTCATTCAAAGATTCAATCTATACTCTGTAAGACACTCTTCGGGACGTCAAAGAGAACTCGAATAAGTTTCACTCAAAACTCTCATTTTCTTCAAAAGATTCAATCTTTATACATTAAAAAGGTCTAGTCACATAATAAGTTCCTTTGTTGAGATATTTTCATTCAAAGGTTTAACATTTAGCCATTACAACACGATTCGCGACTTCATAGGTGATTCGAATAAGTTAATCTCTAAACTATCATTTTTTTTCAGAGATTCAATCTTTTTACATTAAAAAGGTCTACTAACAAACTAGGTACCTTTATTGAGGTATTTTCGTTCAAAGATTCAATCTTTACTCTGTAAAACACTCTACGGGACGTCAAAGGGAACCCGAATAAGTTTAACTCAAAAACCTCATTTTCTTTCAAAGATTCAATCTATATACACTGAAAAGGTTTAGTGACATAAAAGGTACCTTTATTGAGGTACTTTCATTTAAAGATTCAACATATACTCATTAAAACACTCTTCGCGACTACTAGGTAACACGAATAATTTTAAATTCAAACTCTTGTTTTGTTTCAAAGATTCAATCTATATGCATGAAAAAGGTTTAATGACATAAAATGTACTTTTATTGAGATATTTTCAACCAAAGATTCGATCTTTACTCATTGAAACACTCTTCGCCACTTTATAAGTAACTCGAATAAGTTTAAATCAATACTCTTATTTTCTTTCAAAGATTCAACGTTTATGCATTAAAAAGGTCTGGTAATGTACCTTTATTGAGGTATTTTCTTTCAAAGATTCTATTTTTACTCATTAAGACACTCTTCCGGACGTCAAAAGGAACTCGAATAGGTTTCATTCAAAACTCTCATTTTCTTTCAAAGATTCAATCTGTATACATTAAAAAGGTTTAGTCATATAATAGGTTCCTTTATTGAGGTATTTTCATTCAAAGATTTAATCTTTAGTCATTAAAAAACGCTTCGCGACTTCATAGATAACTCGAATAAGTTAATCTCAAAACTCTCATTTTCTTTCAAAGATTCAACCTTTTTACATTAAAAAGGTCTAGTGACATACTAGGTACCTTTACTGAGGTATTTTCATTCAAAGATTCAATCTATACTCTGTAAGACACTCTTCGGGACGTCAAAGGGAACTCAAATAAGTTTCACTCAAAACTCTCATTTTCTTCAAAAGATTCAATCTTTATACATTAAAAAGGTCTTGTCACATAATAAGTTCCTTTGTTGAGATATTTTCATTCAAAGGTTTAATATTTAGTCATTACAACACGATTCGCGACTTCATAGGTAATTCGAATAAGTTAATCTCTAAACTATCATTTTTTTTCAGAGATTCAATCTTTTTACATTAAAAAGGTCTACTGACAAACTAGGTACCTTTATTGAGGTATTTTCGTTCAAAGATTCAATCTTTACTCTGTAAAACACTCTACGGGACGTCAAAGGGAACCCGAATAAGTTTAACTCAAAAACCTCATTTTCTTTCAAAGATTCAATCTATATACATTGAAAAGGTTTAGTGACATAAAAGGTACCTTTATTGAGGTACTTTCATTTAAAGATTCCACATATACTCATTAAAACACTCTTCGCGACTACTAGGTAACACGAATAATTTTAAAATCAAACTCTTGTTTTGTTTCAAAGATTCAATCTATATGCATTTAAAAGGTTTAATGACATAAAATGTACTTTTATTGAGATATTTTCAATCAAAGATTCGATATTTACTCATTGAAACACTCTTCGCCACTTTATAAGTAACTCGAATAAGTTTAAATCAATACTCTTATTTTCTTTCAAAGATTCAACGTTTATGCATTAAAAAGGTCTGGTAATGTACCTTTATTGAGGTATTTTCTTTCAAAGATTCTATTTTTACTCATTAAGACACTCTTCGGGACGTCAAAAGGAACTCGAATAAGTTTCATTCAAAACTCTCATTTTCTTTCAAAGATTCAATCTGTATACATTAAAAAGGTTTAGTCATATAATAGGTTCCTTTATTGAGGTATTTTCATTCAAAGATTTAATCTTTAGTCATTAAAAAACGCTTCGCGACTTCATAGATAACTCGAATAAGTTAATCTCAAAACTCTCATTTTCTTTCAAAGATTCAACCTTTTTACATTAAAAAGGTCTAGTGACATACTAGGTACCTTTACTGAGGTATTTTCATTCAAAGATTCAATCTATACTCTGTAAGACACTCTTCGGGACGTCAAAGGGAACTCGAATAAGTTTCACTCAAAACTCTCATTTTCTTCAAAAGATTCAATCTTTATACATTAAAAAGGTCTAGTCACATAATAAGTTCCTTTGTTGAGATATTTTCATTCAAAGGTTTAATATTTAGTCATTACAACACGATTCGCGACTTCATAGGTGATTCGAATAAGTTAATCTCTAAACTATCATTTTTTTTCAGAGATTCAATCTTTTTACATTAAAAAGGTCTACTGACAAACTAGGTACCTTTATTGAGGTATTTTCGTTCAAAGATTCAATCTTTACTCTGTAAAACACTCTACGGGACGTCAAAGGGAACCCGAATAAGTTTAACTCAAAAACCACATTTTCTTTCAAAGATTCAATCTAAATACGTTGAAAAGGTTTAGTGACATAAAAGGTACCTTTATTGAGGTACTTTCATTTAAAGATTCAACATATACTCATTAAAACACTCTTCGCGACTACTAGGTAACACGAATAATTTTAAAATCAAACTCTTGTTTTGTTTCAAAGATTCAATCTATATGCATTTAAAAGGTTTAATGACATAAAATGTACTTTTATTGAGATATTTTCAATCAAAGATTCGATCTTTACTCATTGAAACACTCTTCGCCACTTTATAAGTAATTCGAATAAGTTTAAATCAATACTCTTATTTTCTTTCAAAGATTCAACGTTTATGCATTAAAAAGGTCTGGTAATGTACCTTTATTGAGGTATTTTCTTTCAAAGATTCTATTTTTACTCATTAAGACACTCTTCGGGACGTCAAAAGGAACTCGAATAGGTTTCATTCAAAACTCTCATTTTCTTTCAAAGATTCAATCTGTATACATTAAAAAGGTTTAGTCATATAATAGGTTCCTTTATTGAGGTATTTTCATTCAAAGATTTAATCATTAGTCATTAAAAAACGCTTCGCGACTTCATAGATAACTCGAATAAGTTAATCTCAAAACTCTCATTTTCTTTCAAAGATTCAACCTTTTTACATTAAAAAGGTCTAGTGACATACTAGGTACCTTTACTGAGGTATTTTCATTCAAAGATTCAATCTATACTCTGTAAGAGACTCTTCGGGACGTCAAAGGGAACTCGAATAAGTTTCACTCAAAACTCTCATTTTCTTCAAAAGATTCAATCTTTATACATTAAAAAGGTCTTGTCACATAATAAGTTCCTTTGTTGAGATATTTTCATTCAAAGGTTTAATATTTAGTCATTACAACACGATTCGCGACTTCATAGGTAATTCGAATAAGTTAATCTCTAAACTATCATTTTTTTTCAGAGATTGAATCTTTTTACATTAAAAAGGTCTACTGACAAACTAGGTACCTTTATTGAGGTATTTTTGTTCAAAGATTCAATCTTTACTCTGTAAAACACTCTACGGGACGTCAAAGGGAACCCGAATAAGTTTAACTCAAAAACCTCATTTTCTTTCAAAGATTCAATCTATATACATTGAAAAGGTTTAGTGACATAAAAAGTACCTTTATTGAGGTACTTTCATTTAAAGATTCAACATATACTCATTAAAACACTCTTCGCGACTACTAGGTAACACGAATAATTTTAAAATCAAACTCTTGTTTTGTTTCAAAGATTTAATCTATATGCATTTAAAAGGTTTAATGACATAAAATGTACTTTTATTGAGATATTTTCAATCAAAGATTCGATCTTTACTCATTGAAACACTCTTCGCCACTTTATAAGTAACTCGAATAAGTTTAAATCAATACTCTTATTTTCTTTCAAAGATTCAACGTTTATGCATTAAAAAGGTCTGGTAATGTACCTTTATTGAGGTATTTTCTTTCAAAGATTCTATTTTTACTCATTAAGACACTCTTCGGGACGTCAAAAGGAACTCGAATAAGTTTCATTCAAAACTCTCATTTTCTTTCAAAGATTCAATCTGTATACATTAAAAAGGTTTAGTCATATAATAGGTTCCTTTATTGAGGTATTTTCATTCAAAGATTTAATCTTTAGTCATTAAAAAACGCTTCGCGACTTCATAGATAACTCGAATAAGTTAATCTCAAAACTCTCATTTTCTTTCAAAGATTCAACCTTTTTACATTAAAAAGGTCTAGTGACATACTAGGTACCTTTACTGAGGTATTTTCATTCAAAGATTCAATCTATACTCTGTAAGACACTCTTCGGGACGTCAAAGAGAACTCGAATAAGTTTCACTCAAAACTCTCATTTTCTTCAAAAGATTCAATCTTTATACATTAAAAAGGTCTAGTCACATAATAAGTTCCTTTGTTGAGATATTTTCATTCAAAGGTTTAACATTTAGCCATTACAACACGATTCGCGACTTCATAGGTGATTCGAATAAGTTAATCTCTAAACTATCATTTTTTTTCAGAGATTCAATCTTTTTACATTAAAAAGGTCTACTAACAAACTAGGTACCTTTATTGAGGTATTTTCGTTCAAAGATTCAATCTTTACTCTGTAAAACACTCTACGGGACGTCAAAGGGAACCCGAATAAGTTTAACTCAAAAACCTCATTTTCTTTCAAAGATTCAATCTATATACACTGAAAAGGTTTAGTGACATAAAAGGTACCTTTATTGAGCTACTTTCATTTAAAGATTCAACATATACTCATTAAAACACTCTTCGCGACTACTAGGTAACACGAATAATTTTAAATTCAAACTCTTGTTTTGTTTCAAAGATTCAATCTATATGCATGAAAAAGGTTTAATGACATAAAATGTACTTTTATTGAGATATTTTCAACCAAAGATTCGATCTTTACTCATTGAAACACTCTTCGCCACTTTATAAGTAACTCGAATAAGTTTAAATCAATACTCTTATTTTCTTTCAAAGATTCAACGTTTATGCATTAAAAAGGTCTGGTAATGTACCTTTATTGAGGTATTTTCTTTCAAAGATTCTATTTTTACTCATTAAGACACTCTTCCGGACGTCAAAAGGAACTCGAATAGGTTTCATTCAAAACTCTCATTTTCTTTCAAAGATTCAATCTGTATACATTAAAAAGGTTTAGTCATATAATAGGTTCCTTTATTGAGGTATTTTCATTCAAAGATTTAATCTTTAGTCATTAAAAAACGCTTCGCGACTTCATAGATAACTCGAATAAGTTAATCTCAAAACTCTCATTTTCTTTCAAAGATTCAACCTTTTTACATTAAAAAGGTCTAGTGACATACTAGGTACCTTTACTGAGGTATTTTCATTCAAAGATTCAATCTATACTCTGTAAGACACTCTTCGGGACGTCAAAGGGAACTCAAATAAGTTTCACTCAAAACTCTCATTTTCTTCAAAAGATTCAATCTTTATACATTAAAAAGGTCTTGTCACATAATAAGTTCCTTTGTTGAGATATTTTCATTCAAAGGTTTAATATTTAGTCATTACAACACGATTCGCGACTTCATAGGTAATTCGAATAAGTTAATCTCTAAACTATCATTTTTTTTCAGAGATTCAATCTTTTTACATTAAAAAGGTCTACTGACAAACTAGGTACCTTTATTGAGGTATTTTCGTTCAAAGATTCAATCTTTACTCTGTAAAACACTCTACGGGACGTCAAAGGGAACCCGAATAAGTTTAACTCAAAAACCTCATTTTCTTTCAAAGATTCAATCTATATACATTGAAAAGGTTTAGTGACATAAAAGGTACCTTTATTGAGGTACTTTCATTTAAAGATTCCACATATACTCATTAAAACACTCTTCGCGACTACTAGGTAACACGAATAATTTTAAAATCAAACTCTTGTTTTGTTTCAAAGATTCAATCTATATGCATTTAAAAGGTTTAATGACATAAAATGTACTTTTATTGAGATATTTTCAATCAAAGATTCGATATTTACTCATTGAAACACTCTTCGCCACTTTATAAGTAACTCGAATAAGTTTAAATCAATACTCTTATTTTCTTTCAAAGATTCAACGTTTATGCATTAAAAAGGTCTGGTAATGTACCTTTATTGAGGTATTTTCTTTCAAAGATTCTATTTTTACTCATTAAGACACTCTTCGGGACGTCAAAAGGAACTCGAATAAGTTTCATTCAAAACTCTCATTTTCTTTCAAAGATTCAATCTGTATACATTAAAAAGGTTTAGTCATATAATAGGTTCCTTTATTGAGGTATTTTCATTCAAAGATTTAATCTTTAGTCATTAAAAAACGCTTCGCGACTTCATAGATAACTCGAATAAGTTAATCTCAAAACTCTCATTTTCTTTCAAAGATTCAACCTTTTTACATTAAAAAGGTCTAGTGACATACTAGGTACCTTTACTGAGGTATTTTCATTCAAAGATTCAATCTATACTCTGTAAGACACTCTTCGGGACGTCAAAGGGAACTCGAATAAGTTTCACTCAAAACTCTCATTTTCTTCAAAAGATTCAATCTTTATACATTAAAAAGGTCTTGTCACATAATAAGTTCCTTTGTTGAGATATTTTCATTCAAAGGTTTAATATTTAGTCATTACAACACGATTCGCGACTTCATAGGTGATTCGAATAAGTTAATCTCTAAACTATCATTTTTTTTCAGAGATTCAATCTTTTTACATTAAAAAGGTCTACTGACAAACTAGGTACCTTTATTGAGGTATTTTCGTTCAAAGATTCAATCTTTACTCTGTAAAACACTCTACGGGACGTCAAAGGGAACCCGAATAAGTTTAACTCAAAAACCACATTTTCTTTCAAAGATTCAATCTAAATACGTTCAAAAGGTTTAGTGACATAAAAGGTACCTTTATTGAGGTGCTTTCATTTAAAGATTCAACATATACTCATTAAAACACTCTTCGCGACTACTAGGTAACACGAATAATTTTAAATTCAAACTCTTGTTTTGTTTCAAAGATTCAATCTATATGCATTTAAAAGGTTTAATGACATAAAATGTACTTTTATTGAGATATTTTCAACCAAAGATTCGATCTTTACTCATTGAAACACTCTTCGCCACTTTATAAGTAACTCGAATAAGTTTAAATCAATACTCTTATTTTCTTTCAAAGATTCAACGTTTATGCATTAAAAAGGTCTGGTAATGTACCTTTATTGAGGTATTTTCTTTCAAAGATTCTATTTTTACTCATTAAGACACTCTTCCGGACGTCAAAAGGAACTCGAATAGGTTTCATTCAAAACTCTCATTTTCTTTCAAAGATTCAATCTGTATACATTAAAAAGGTTTAGTCATATAATAGGTTCCTTTATTGAGGTATTTTCATTCAAAGATTTAATCTTTAGTCATTAAAAAACGCTTCGCGACTTCATAGATAACTCGAATAAGTTAATCTCAAAACTCTCATTTTCTTTCAAAGATTCAACCTTTTTACATTAAAAAGGTCTAGTGACATACAAGGTACCTTTACTGAGGTATTTTCATTCAAAGATTCAATCTATACTCTGTAAGACACTCTTCGGGACGTCAAAGGGAACTCGAATAAGTTTCACTCAAAACTCTCATTTTCTTCAAAAGATTCAATCTTTATACATTAAAAAGGTCTAGTCACATAATAAGTTCCTTTGTTGAGATATTTTCATTCAAAGGTTTAATATTTAGTCATTACAACACGATTCGCGACTTCATAGGTAATTCGAATAAGTTAATCACTAAACTATCATTTCTTTTCAGAGATTCAATCTTTTTACATTAAAAAGGTCTAGTGACATACTAGGTACCTTATATTAAGGTATTTTCGTTCAAAGATTCAATCTTTACTTTGTAAAACACTCTACGGGACGTCAAAGGGAACCCGAATAAGTTTAACTCAAAAACCACATTTTCTTTCAAAAATTCAATCTCTATACATTGAAAAGGTCTAGTGACATAAAAGGTACCTTTATTGAGGTACTTTCATTTAAAGATTCAACATATACTCATTAAAACACTCTTCGCGACGACTAGGTAACACGACTAATTTTAAATTCAAACTCTTGTTTTGTTTCAAAGATTCAATCTATATGCATTAAAAAGGTTTAATGACATAAAATGTACTTTTATTGAGATATTTTCAATCAAAGATTCGATCTTTACTCATTGAAACACTCTTCGCCACTTCATAAGTAACTCAAATAAGTTTAAATCAATACTCTTATTTTCTTTCAAAGATTCAACGTTTATGCATTAAAAAGGTCTGGTAATGTACCTTTATTGAGGTATTTTCTTTCAAAGATTCTATTTTTACTCATTAAGACACTCTTTGGGACGTCAAAAGGAACTCGAATAAGTTTCATTCAAAACTCTCATTTTCTTTCAAAGATTCAATCTATATACATTAAAAAGGTTTAGTCATATAATAGGTTCCTTTATTGAGGTATTTTCATTGAAAGATTTAATCTTTAGTCATTAAAAAACGCTTCGCGACTTTATAGATAACTCGAATAAGTTAATCTCAAAACTCTCATTTTCTTTCAAAGATTCAACCTTTTTACATTAAAAAGGTCTAGTGACATACTAGGTACCTTTACTGAGGTATTTTCATTCAAAGATTCAATCTATACTATGTAAGACACTCTTCGGGACGTCAAAGGGAACTCGAATAAGTTTCACTCAAAACTCTCATTTTCTTCAAAAGATTCAATCTTTATACATTAAAAAGGTCTAGTCACATAATAAGTTCCTTTGTTGAGATATTTTCATTCAAAGGTTTAATATTTAGTCATTACAACACGATTCGCGACTTCATAGGTGATTCGAATAAGTTAATCTCTAAACTATCATTTTTTTTCAGAGATTCAATCTTTTTACATTAAAAAGGTCTACTGACAAACTAGGTACCTTTATTGAGGTATTTTCGTTCAAAGATTCAATCTTTACTCTGTAAAACACTCTACGGGACGTCAAAGGGAACCCGAATAAGTTTAACTCAAAAATCACATTTTCTTTCAAAGATTCAATCTAAATCCGTTGAAAAGGTTTAGTGACATAAAAGGTACCTTTATTGAGGTACTTTCATTTAAAGATTCAACATATACTCATTAAAACACTCTTCGCGACTACTAGGTAACACGAATAATTTTAAAATCAAACTCTTGTTTTGTTTCAAAGATTCAATCTATATGCATTTAAAAGGTTTAATGACATAAAATGTACTTTTATTGAGATATTTTCAATCAAAGATTCGATCTTTACTCATTGAAACACTCTTCGCCACTTTATAAGTAACTCGAATAAGTTTAAATCAATACTCTTATTTTCTTTCAAAGATTCAACGTTTATGCATTAAAAAGGTCTGGTAATGTACCTTTATTGAGGTATTTTCTTTCAAAGATTCTATTTTTACTCATTAAGACACTCTTCGGGACGTCAAAAGGAACTCGAATAGGTTTCATTCAAAACTCTCATTTTCTTTCAAAGATTCAATCTGTATACATTAAAAAGGTTTAGTCATATAATAGGTTCCTTTATTGAGGTATTTTCATTCAAAGATTTAATCATTAGTCATTAAAAAACGCTTCGCGACTTCATAGATAACTCGAATAAGTTAATCTCAAAACTCTCATTTTCTTTCAAAGATTCAACCTTTTTACATTAAAAAGGTCTAGTGACATACTAGGTACCTTTACTGAGGTATTTTCATTCAAAGATTCAATCTATACTCTGTAAGACACTCTTCGGGACGTCAAAGGGAACTCGAATAAGTTTCACTCAAAACTCTCATTTTCTTCAAAAGATTCAATCTTTATACATTAAAAAGGTCTAGTCACATAATAAGTTCCTTTGTTGAGATATTTTCATTCAAAGGTTTAATATTTAGTCATTACAACACGATTCGCGACTTCATAGGTAATTCGAATAAGTTAATCTCTAAACTATCATTTTTTTTCAGAGATTCAATCTTTTTACATTAAAAAGGTCTACTGACAAACTAGGTACCTTTATTGAGGTATTTTCGTTCAAAGATTCAATCTTTATTCTGTAAAACACTCTACGGGACGTCAAAGGGAACCCGAATAAGTTTAACTCAAAAACCTAATTTTCTTTCAAAGATTCAATCTATATACATTGAAAAGGTTTAGTGACATAAAAGGTACCTTTATTGAGGTACTTTCATTTAAAGATTCAACATATACTCATTAAAACACTCTTGGCGACTACTAGGTAACACGAATAATTTTAAAATCAAACTCTTGTTTTGTTTCAAAGATTCAATCTATATGCATTTAAAAGGTTTAATGACATAAAATGTACTTTTATTGAGATATTTTCAATCAAAGATTCGATCTTTACTCATTGAAACACTCTTCGCCACTTTATAAGTAACTCGAATAAGTTTAAATCAATACTCTTATTTTCTTTCAAAGATTCAACGTTTATGCATTAAAAAGGTCTGGTAATGTACCTTTATTGAGGTATTTTCTTTCAAAGATTCTATTTTTACTCATTAAGACACTCTTCGGGACGTCAAAAGGAACTCGAATAAGTTTCATTCAAAACTCTCATTTTCTTTCAAAGATTCAATCTGTATACATTAAAAAGGTTTAGTCATATAATAGGTTCCTTTATTGAGGTATTTTCATTCAAAGATTTAATCTTTAGTCATTAAAAAATGCTTCGCGACTTCATAGATAACTCGAATAAGTTAATCTCAAAACTCTCATTTTCTTTCAAAGATTCAACCTTTTTACATTAAAAAGGTCTAGTGACATACTAGGTACCTTTACTGAGGTATTTTCATTCAAAGATTCAATCTATACTCTGTAAGACACTCTTCGGGACGTCAAAGAGAACTCGAATAAGTTTCACTCAAAACTCTCATTTTCTTCAAAAGATTCAATCTTTATACATTAAAAAGGTCTAGTCACATAATAAGTTCCTTTGTTGAGATATTTTCATTCAAAGGTTTAACATTTAGCCATTACAACACGATTCGCGACTTCATAGGTGATTCGAATAAGTTAATCTCTAAACTATCATTTTTTTTCAGAGATTCAATCTTTTTATATTAAAAAGGTCTACTAACAAACTAGGTACCTTTATTGAGGTATTTTCGTCCAAAGATTCAATCTTTACTCTGTAAAACACTCTACGGGACGTCAAAGGGAACCCGAATAAGTTTAACTCAAAAACCTCATTTTCTTTCAAAGATTCAATCTATATACACTGAAAGGTTTAGTGACATAAAAGGTACCTTTATTGAGGTACTTTCATTTAAAGATTCACCATATACTCATTAAAACACTCTTCGCGACTACTAGGTAACACGAATAATTTTAAATTCAAACTCTTGTTTTGTTTCAAAGATTCAATCTATATGCATGAAAAAGGTTTAATGACATAAAATGTACTTTTATTGAGATATTTTCAACCAAAGATTCGATCTTTACTCATTGAAACACTCTTCGCCACTTTATAAGTAACTCGAATAAGTTTAAATCAATACTCTTATTTTCTTTCAAAGATTCAACGTTTATGCATTAAAAAGGTCTGGTAATGTACCTTTATTGAGGTATTTTCTTTCAAAGATTCTATTTTTACTCATTAAGACACTCTTCCGGACGTCAAAAGGAACTCGAATAGGTTTCATTCAAAACTCTCATTTTCTTTCAAAGATTCAATCTGTATACATTAAAAAGGTTTAGTCATATAATAGGTTCCTTTATTGAGGTATTTTCATTCAAAGATTTAATCTTTAGTCATTAAAAAACGCTTCGCCACTTCATAGATAACTCGAATAAGTTAATCTCAAAACTCTCATTTTCTTTCAAAGATTCAACCTTTTTACATTAAAAAGGTCTAGTGACATACAAGGTACCTTTACTGAGGTATTTTCATTCAAAGATTCAATCTATACTCTGTAAGACACTCTTAGGGACGTCAAAGGGAACTCGAATAAGTTTCACTCAAAACTCTCATTTTCTTCAAAAGATTCAATCTTTATACATTAAAAAGGTCTAGTCACATAATAAGTTCCTTTGTTGAGATATTTTCATTCAAAGGTTTAATATTTAGTCATTACAACACGATTCGCGACTTCATAGGTAATTCGAATAAGTTAATCTCTAAACTATCATTTCTTTTCAGAGATTCAATCTTTTTACATTAAAAAGGTCTAGTGACATACTAGGTACCTTATATTAAGGTATTTTCGTTCAAAGATTCAATCTTTACTTTGTAAAACACTCTAAGGGACGTCAAAGGGAACCCGAATAAGTTTAACTCAAAAACCTCATTTTCTTTCAAAGATTCAATCTCTATACATTGAAAAGGTCTAGTGACATAAAAGGTACCTTTATTGAGGTACTTTCATTTAAAGATTCAACATATACTCATTAAAACACTCTTCGCGACGACTAGGTAACACGACTAATTTTAAATTCAAACTCTTGTTTTGTTTCAAAGATTCAATCTATATGCATTAAAAAGGTTTAATGACATAAAATGTACTTTTATTGAGATATTTTCAATCAAAGATTCGATCTTTACTCATTGAAACACTCTTCGCCACTTCATAAGTAACTCAAATAAGTTTAAATCAATACTCTTATTTTCTTTCAAAGATTCAACGTTTATGCATTAAAAAGGTCTGGGTTTGTACCTTTATTGAGGTATTTTCTTTCAAAGATTCTATTTTTACTCATTAAGACACTCTTTGGGACGTCAAAAGGAACTCGAATAAGTTTCATTCAAAACTCTCATTTTCTTTCAAAGATTCAATCTATATACATTAAAAAGGTTTAGTCATATAATAGGTTCCTTTATTGAGGTATTTTCATTGAAAGATTTAATCTTTAGTCATTAAAAAACGCTTCGCGACTTCATAGATAACTCGAATAAGTTAATCTCAAAACTCTCATTTTCTTTCAAAGATTCAACCTTTTTACATTAAAAAGGTCTAGTGACATACTAGGTACCTTTACTGAGGTATTTTCATTCAAAGATTCAATCTATACTCTGTAAGACACTCTTCGGGACGTCAAAGGGAACTCGAATAAGTTTCACTCAAAACTCTCATTTTCTTCAAAAGATTCAATCTTTATACATTAAAAAGGTCTAGTCACATAATAAGTTCCTTTGTTGAGATATTTTCATTCAAAGGTTTAATATTTAGTCATTACAACACGATTCGCGACTTCATAGGTAATTCAAATAAGTTAATCTCTAAACTATCATTTTTTTTCAGAGATTCAATCTTTTTACATTAAAAAGGTCTACTGACAAATTAGGTACCTTTATTGAGGTATTTTCGTTCAAAGATTCAATCTTTACTCTGTAAAACACTCTACGGGACGTCAAAGGGAACCCGAATAAGTTTAACTCAAAAACCTCATTTTCTTTCAAAGATTCAATCTATATACACTGAAAAGGTTTAGTGACATAAAAGGTACCTTTATTGAGGTACTTTCATTTAAAGATTCAACATATACCCATTAAAACACTCTTCGCGACTACTAGGTAACACGAATAATTTTAAATTCAAACTCTTGTTTTGTTTCAAAGAATCAATCTATATGCATTAAAAAGGTTTAATGACATAAAATGTACTTTTATTGAGATATTTTCAACCAAAGATTCGATCTTTACTCATTGAAACACTCTTCGCCACTTTATAAGTAACTCGAATAAGTTTAAATCAATACTCTTATTTTCTTTCAAAGATTCAACGTTTATGCATTAAAAAGGTCTGGTAATGTACCTTTATTGAGGTATTTTCTTTCAAAGATTCTATTTTTACTCATTAAGACACTCTTCGGGACGTCAAAAGGAACTCGAATAGGTTTCATTCAAAACTCTCATTTTCTTTCAAAGATTCAATCTGTATACATTAAAAAGGTTTAGTCATATAATAGGTTCCTTTATTGAGGTATTTTCATTCAAAGATTTAATCTTAGTCATTAAAAAACGCTTCGCGACTTCATAGATAACTCGAATAAGTTAATCTCAAAACTCTCATTTTCTTTCAAAGATTCAACCTTTTTACATTAAAAAGGTCTAGTGACATACTAGGTACCTTTACTGAGGTATTTTCATTCAAAGATTCAATCTATACTCTGTAAGACACTCTTCCGGACGTCAAAGAGAACTCGAATAAGTTTCACTCAAAACTCTCATTTTCTTCAAAAGATTCAATCTTTATACATTAAAAAGGTCTAGTCACATAATAAGTTCCTTTGTTGAGATATTTTCATTCAAAGGTTTAACATTTAGCCATTACAACACGATTCGCGACTTCATAGGTGATTCGAATAAGTTAATCACTAAACTATCATTTTTTTTCAGAGATTCAATCTTTTTACATTAAAAAGGTCTACTAACAAACTAGGTACCTTTATTGAGGTATTTTCGTTCAAAGATTCAATCTTTACTCTGTAAAACACTCTACGGGACGTCAAAGGGAACCCGAATAAGTTTAACTCAAAAACCTCATTTTCTTTCAAAGATTCAATCTATATGCACTGAAAAGGTTTAGTGACATAAAAGGTACCTTTATTGAGGTACTTTCATTTAAAGATTCAACATATACTCATTAAAACACTCTTCGCGACTACTAGGTAACACGAATAATTTTAAATTCAAACTCTTGTTTTGTTTCAAAGATTCAATCTATATGCATGAAAAAGGTTTAATGACATAAAATGTACTTTTATTGAGATATTTTCAACCAAAGATTCGATCTTTACTCATTGAAACACTCTTCGCCACTTTATAAGTAACTCGAATAAGTTTAAATCAATACTCTTATTTTCTTTCAAAGATTCAACGTTTATGCATTAAAAAGGTCTGGTAATGTACCTTTATTGAGGTATTTTCTTTCAAAGATTCTATTTTTACTCATTAAGACACTCTTCCGGACGTCAAAAGGAACTCGAATAGGTTTCATTCAAAACTCTCATTTTCTTTCAAAGATTCAATCTGTATACATTAAAAAGGTTTAGTCATATAATAGGTTCCTTTATTGAGGTATTTTCATTCAAAGATTTAATCTTTAGTCATTAAAAAACGCTTCGCCACTTCATAGATAACTCGAATAAGTTAATCTCAAAACTCTCATTTTCTTTCAAAGATTCAACCTTTTTACATTAAAAAGGTCTAGTGACATACAAGGTACCTTTACTGAGGTATTTTCATCCAAAGATTCAATCTATACTCTGTAAGACACTCTTCGGGACGTCAAAGGGAACTCGAATAAGTTTCACTCAAAACTCTCATTTTCTTCAAAAGATTCAATCTTTATACATTAAAAAGGTCTAGTCACATAATAAGTTCCTTTGTTGAGATATTTTCATTCAAAGGTTTAATATTTAGTCATTACAACACGATTCGCGACTTCATAGGTAATTCGAATAAGTTAATCTCTAAACTATCATTTTTTTTCAGAGATTCAATCTTTTTACATTAAAAAGGTCTAGTGACATACTAGGTACCTTATATTAAGGTATTTTCGTTCAAAGATTCAATCTTTACTTTGTAAAACACTCTACGGGACGTCAAAGGGAACCCGAATAAGTTTAACTCAAAAACCTCATTTTCTTTCAAAGATTCAATCTCTATACATTGAAAAGGTCTAGTGACATAAAAGGTACCTTTATTGAGGTACTTTCATTTAAAGATTCAACATATACTCATTAAAACACTCTTCGCGACGACTAGGTAACACGACTAATTTTAAATTCAAACTCTTGTTTTGTTTCAAAGATTCAATCTATATGCATTAAAAAGGTTTAATGACATAAAATGTACTTTTATTGAGATATTTTCAATCAAAGATTCGATCTTTACTCATTGAAACACTCTTCGCCACTTCATAAGTAACTCAAATAAGTTTAAATCAATACTCTTATTTTCTTTCAAAGATTCAACATTTATGCATTAAAAAGGTCTGGTAATGTACCTTTATTGAGGTATTTTCTTTCAAAGATTCTATTTTTACTCATTAAGACACTCTTTGGGACGTCAAAAGGAACTCGAATAAGTTTCATTCAAAACTCTCATTTTCTTTCAAAGATTCAATCTATATACATTAAAAAGGTTTAGTCATATAATAGGTTCCTTTATTGAGGTATTTTCATTGAAAGATTTAATCTTTAGTCATTAAAAAACGCTTCGCGACTTCATAGATAACTCGAATAAGTTAATCTCAAAACTCTCATTTTCTTTTAAAGATTCAACCTTTTTACATTAAAAAGGTCTAGTGACATACTAGGTACCTTTACTGAGGTGTTTTCATTCAAAGATTCAATCTATACTCTGTAAGACACTCTTCGGGACGTCAAAGGGAACTCGAATAAGTTTCACTCAAAACTCTCATTTTCTTCAAAAGATTCAATCTTTATACATTAAAAAGGTCTAGTCACATAATAAGTTCCTTTGTTGAGATATTTTCATTCAAAGGTTTAATATGTAGTCATTACAACACGATTCGCGACTTCATAGGTGATTCGAATAAGTTAATCTCTAAACTATCATTTTTTTTCAGAGATTCAATCTTTTTACATTAAAAAGGTCTACTGACAAACTAGGTACCTTTATTGAGGTATTTTCGTTCAAAGATTCAATCTTTACTCTGTAAAACACTCTACGGGACGTCAAAGGGAACCCGAATAAGTTTAACTCAAAAACCACATTTTCTTTCAAAGATTCAATCTAAATACATTGAAAAGGTTTAGTGACATAAAAGGTACCTTTATTGAGGTACTTTCATTTAAAGATTCAACATATACTCATTAAAACACTCTTCGCGGCTACTAGGTAACACGAATAATTTTAAAATCAAACTCTTGTTTTGTTTCAAAGATTCAATCTATATGCATTTAAAAGGTTTAATGACATAAAATGTACTTTTATTGAGATATTTTCAATCAAAGATTCGATCTTTACTCATTGAAACACTCTTCGCCACTTTATAAGTAACTCGAATAAGTTTAAATCAATACTCTTATTTTCTTTCAAAGATTCAACGTTAATGCATTAAAAAGGTCTGGTAATGTACCTTTATTGAGGTATTTTCTTTCAAAGATTCTATTTTTACTCATTAAGACACTCTTCGGGACGTCAAAAGGAACTCGAATAGGTTTCATTCAAAACTCTCATTTTCTTTCAAAGATTCAATCTGTATACATTAAAAAGGTTTAGTCATATAATAGGTTCCTTTATTGAGGTATTTTCATTCAAAGATTTAATCATTAGTCATTAAAAAACGCTTCGCGACTTCATAGATAACTCGAATAAGTTAATCTCAAAACTCTCATTTTCTTTCAAAGATTCAACCTTTTTACATTAAAAAGGTCTAGTGACATACTAGGTACCTTTACTGAGGTATTTTCATTCAAAGATTCAATCTATACTCTGTAAGACACTCTTCGGGACGTCAAAGGGAACTCGAATAAGTTTCACTCAAAACTCTCATTTTCTTCAAAAGATTCAATCTTTATACATTAAAAAGGTCTATTCACATAATAAGTTCCTTTGTTGAGATATTTTCATTCAAAGGTTTAATATTTAGTCATTACAACACGATTCGCGACTTCATAGGTAATTCGAATAAGTTAATCTCTAAACTATCATTTTTTTTCAGAGATTCAATCTTTTTACATTAAAAAGGTCTACTGACAAATTAGGTACCTTTATTGAGGTATTTTCGTTCAAAGATTCAATCTTTACTCTGTAAAACACTCTAAGGGACGTCAAAGGGAACCCGAATAAGTTTAACTCAAAAACCTCATTTTCTTTCAAAGATTCAATCTATATACATTGAAAAGGT
The DNA here is from genome assembly GCF_030987335.1 of Cornus florida. NCBI lineage: Eukaryota > Viridiplantae > Streptophyta > Magnoliopsida > Cornales > Cornaceae > Cornus > Cornus florida. The sequence goes on along the minus strand of NW_026775578.1, from coordinate 90,877,597 downwards.
TTAGTGACATAAAAGGTACCTTTATTGAGGTACTTTCATTTAAAGATTCAACATATACTCATTAAAACACTCTTCGCGACTACTAGGTAACACGAATAATTTTAAAATCAAACTCTTGTTTTGTTTCAAAGATTCAATCTATATGCATTTAAAAGGTTTAATGACATAAAATGTACTTTTATTGAGATATTTTCAATCAAAGATTCGATCTTTACTCATTGAAACACTCTTCGCCACTTTATAAGTAACTCGAATAAGTTTAAATCAATACTCTTATTTTCTTTCAAAGATTCAACGTTTATGCATTAAAAAGGTCTGGTAATGTACCTTTATTGAGGTATTTTCTTTCAAAGATTCTATTTTTACTCATTAAGACACTCTTCGGGACGTCAAAAGGAACTCGAATAGGTTTCATTCAAAACTCTCATTTTCTTTCAAAGATTCAATCTGTATACATTAAAAAGGTTTAGTCATATAATAGGTTCCTTTATTGAGGTATTTTCATTCAAAGATTTAATCTTTAGTCATTAAAAAACGCTTCGCGACTTCATAGATAACTAGAATAAGTTAATCTCAAAACTCTCATTTTCTTTCAAAGATTCAACCTTTTTACATTAAAAAGGTCTAGTGACATACTAGGTACCTTTACTGAGGTATTTTCATTCAAAGATTCAATCTATACTCTGTAAGACACTCTTCGGGACGTCAAAGGGAACTCGAATAAGTTTCACTCAAAACTCTCATTTTCTTCAAAAGATTCAATCTTTATACATTAAAAAGGTCTAGTCACATAATAAGTTCCTTTGTTGAGATATTTTCATTCAAAGGTTTAACATTTAGCCATTACAACACGATTCGCGACTTCATAGGTGATTCGAATAAGTTAATCTCTAAACTATCATTTTTTTTCAGAGATTCAATCTTTTTACATTAAAAAGGTCTACTAACAAACTAGGTACCTTTATTGAGGTATTTTCGTTCAAAGATTCAATCTTTACTCTGTAAAACACTCTACGGGACGTCAAAGGGAACCCGAATAAGTTTAACTCAAAAACCTCATTTTCTTTCAAAGATTCAATCTATATACACTGAAAAGGTTTAGTGACATAAAAGGTACCTTTATTGAGGTACTTTCATTTAAAGATTCAACATATACCCATTAAAACACTCTTCGCGACTACTAGGTAACACGAATAATTTTAAATTCAAACTCTTGTTTTGTTTCAAAGAATCAATCTATATGCATTAAAAAGGTTTAATGACATAAAATGTACTTTTATTGAGATATTTTCAACCAAAGATTCGATCTTTACTCATTGAAACACTCTTCGCCACTTTATAAGTAACTCGAATAAGTTTAAATCAATACTCTTATTTTCTTTCAAAGATTCAACGTTTATGCATTAAAAAGGTCTGGTAATGTACCTTTATTGAGGTATTTTCTTTCAAAGATTCTATTTTTACTCATTAAGACACTCTTCGGGACGTCAAAAGGAACTCGAATAGGTTTCATTCAAAACTCTCATTTTCTTTCAAAGATTCAATCTGTATACATTAAAAAGGTTTAGTCATATAATAGGTTCCTTTATTGAGGTATTTTCATTCAAAGATTTAATCTTAGTCATTAAAAAACGCTTCGCGACTTCATAGATAACTCGAATAAGTTAATCTCAAAACTCTCATTTTCTTTCAAAGATTCAACCTTTTTACATTAAAAAGGTCTAGTGACATACTAGGTACCTTTACTGAGGTATTTTCATTCAAAGATTCAATCTATACTCTGTAAGACACTCTTCGGGACGTCAAAGAGAACTCGAATAAGTTTCACTCAAAACTCTCATTTTCTTCAAAAGATTCAATCTTTATACATTAAAAAGGTCTAGTCACATAATAAGTTCCTTTGTTGAGATATTTTCATTCAAAGGTTTAACATTTAGCCATTACAACACGATTCGCGACTTCATAGGTGATTCGAATAAGTTAATCTCTAAACTATCATTTTTTTTCAGAGATTCAATCTTTTTACATTAAAAAGGTCTACTAACAAACTAGGTACCTTTATTGAGGTATTTTCGTCCAAAGATTCAATCTTTACTCTGTAAAACACTCTACGGGACGTCAAAGGGAACCCGAATAAGTTTAACTCAAAAACCTCATTTTCTTTCAAAGATTCAATCTATATACACTGAAAAGGTTTAGTGACATAAAAGGTACCTTTATTGAGGTACTTTCATTTAAAGATTCAACATATACTCATTAAAACACTCTTCGCGACTACTAGGTAACACGAATAATTTTAAATTCAAACTCTTGTTTTGTTTCAAAGATTCAATCTATATGCATGAAAAAGGTTTAATGACATAAAATGTACTTTTATTGAGATATTTTCAACCAAAGATTCGATCTTTACTCATTGAAACACTCTTCGCCACTTTATAAGTAACTCGAATAAGTTTAAATCAATACTCTTATTTTCTTTCAAAGATTCAACGTTTATGCATTAAAAAGGTCTGGTAATGTACCTTTATTGAGGTATTTTCTTTCAAAGATTCTATTTTTACTCATTAAGACACTCTTCCGGACGTCAAAAGGAACTCGAATAGGTTTCATTCAAAACTCTCATTTTCTTTCAAAGATTCAATCTGTATACATTAAAAAGGTTTAGTCATATAATAGGTTCCTTTATTGAGGTATTTTCATTCAAAGATTTAATCTTTAGTCATTAAAAAACGCTTCGCCATTTCATAGATAACTCGAATAAGTTAATCTCAAAACTCTCATTTTCTTTCAAAGATTCAACCTTTTTACATTAAAAAGGTCTAGTGACATACAAGGTACCTTTACTGAGGTATTTTCATTCAAAGATTCAGTCTATACTCTGTAAGACACTCTTCGGGACGTCAAAGGGAACTCGAATAAGTTTCACTCAAAACTCTCATTTTCTTCAAAAGATTCAATCTTTATACATTAAAAAGGTCTAGTCACATAATAAGTTCCTTAGTTGAGATATTTTCGTTCAAAGGTTTAATATTTAGTCATTACAACACGATTCGCGACTTCATAGGTAATTCGAATAAGTTAATCTCTAAACTATCATTTCTTTTCAGAGATTCAATCTTTTTACATTAAAAAGGTCTAGTGACATACTAGGTACCTTATATTAAGGTATTTTCGTTCAAAGATTCAATCTTTACTTTGTAAAACACTCTACGGGACGTCAAAGGGAACCCGAATAAGTTTAACTCAAAAACCTCATTTTCTTTCAAAGATTCAATCTCTATACATTGAAAAGGTCTAGTGACATAAAAGGTACCTTTATTGAGGTACTTTCATTTAAAGATTCAACATATACTCATTAAAACACTCTTCGCGACGACTAGGTAACACGACTAATTTTAAATTCAAACTCTTGTTTTGTTTTAAAGATTCAATCTATATGCATTAAAAAGGTTTAATGACATAAAATGTACTTTTATTGAGATATTTTCAATCAAAGATTCGATCTTTACTCATTGAAACACTCTTCGCCACTTCATAAGTAACTCAAATAAGTTTAAATCAATACTCTTATTTTCTTTCAAAGATTCAACGTTTATGCATTAAAAAGGTCTGGTAATGTACCTTTATTGAGGTATTTTCTTTCAAAGATTCTATTTTTACTCATTAAGACACTCTTTGGGACGTCAAAAGGAACTCGAATAAGTTTCATTCAAAACTCTCATTTTCTTTCAAAGATTCAATCTATATACATTAAAAAGGTTTAGTCATATAATAGGTTCCTTTATTGAGGTATTTTCATTGAAAGATTTAATCTTTAGTCATTAAAAAACGCTTCGCGACTTCATAGATAACTCGAATAAGTTAATCTCAAAACTCTCATTTTCTTTCAAAGATTCAATCTTTTTACATTAAAAAGGTCTAGTGACATACTAGGTACCTTTACTGAGGTATTTTCATTCAAAGATTCAATCTATACTCTGTAAGACACTCTTCGGGACGTCAAAGGGAACTCGAATAAGTTTCACTCAAAACTCTCATTTTCTTCAAAAGATTCAATCTTTATACATTAAAAAGGTCTAGTCACATAATAAGTTCCTTTGTTGAGATATTTTCATTCAAAGGTTTAATATTTAGTCATTACAACACGATTCGCGACTTCATAGGTGATTCGAATAAGTTAATCTCTAAACTATCATTTTTTTTTCAGAGATTCAATCTTTTTACATTAAAAAGGTCTACTGACAAACTAGGTACCTTTATTGAGGTATTTTCGTTCAAAGATTCAATCTTTACTCTGTAAAACACTCTACGGGACGTCAAAGGGAACCCGAATAAGTTTAACTCAAAAACCACATTTTCTTTCAAAGATTCAATCTAAATACATTGAAAAGGTTTAGTGACATAAAAGGTACCTTTATTGAGGTACTTTCATTTAAAGATTCAACATATACTCATTAAAACACTCTTCGCGACTACTAGGTAACACGAATAATTTTAAAATCAAACTCTTGTTTTGTTTCAAAGATTCAATCTATATGCATTTAAAAGGTTTAATGACATAAAATGTACTTTTATTGAGATATTTTCAATCAAAGAATCGATCTTTACTCATTGAAACACTCTTCGCCACTTTATAAGTAACTCGAATAAGTTTAAATCAATACTCTTATTTTCTTTCAAAGATTCAACGTTTATGCATTAAAAAGGTCTGGTAATGTACCTTTATTGAGGTATTTTCTTTCAAAGATTCTATTTTTACTCATTAAGACACTCTTCGGGACGTCAAAAGGAACTCGAATAGGTTTCATTCAAAACTCTCATTTTCTTTCAAAGATTCAATCTGTATACATTAAAAAGGTTTAGTCATATAATAGGTTCCTTTATTGAGGTATTTTCATTCAAAGATTTAATCATTAGTCATTAAAAAACGCTTCGCGACTTCATAGATAACTCGAATAAGTTAATCTCAAAACTCTCATTTTCTTTCAAAGATTCAACCTTTTTACATTAAAAAGGTCTAGTGACATACTAGGTACCTTTACTGAGGTATTTTCATTCAAAGATTCAATCTATACTCTGTAAGACACTCTTCGGGACGTCAAAGGGAACTCGAATAAGTTTCACTCAAAACTCTCATTTTCTTTTTTAAGATTCAATCTTTATACATTAAAAAGGTCTATTCACATAATAAGTTCCTTTGTTGAGATAGTTTCATTCAAAGGTTTAATATTTAGTCATTACAACACGATTCGCGACTTCATAGGTAATTCGAATAAGTTAATCTCTAAACTATCATTTTTTTTCAGAGATTCAATCTTTTTACATTAAAAAGGTCTACTGACAAATTAGGTACCTTTTTTGAGGTATTTTCGTTCAAAGATTCAATCTTTACTCTGTAAAACACTCTACGGGACGTCAAAGGGAACCCGAATAAGTTTAACTCAAAAACCTCATTTTCTTTCAAAGATTCAATCTATATACATTGAAAAGGTTTAGTGACATAAAAGGTACCTTTATTGAGGTACTTTCATTTAAAGATTCAACATATACTCGTTAAAACACTCTTCGCGACTACTAGGTAACACGAATAATTTTAAAATCAAACTCTTGTTTTGTTTCAAAGATTCAATCTATATGCATTTAAAAGGTTTAATGACCTAAAATGTACTTTTATTGAGATATTTTCAATCAAAGATTCGATCTTTACTCATTGAAACACTCTTCGCCACTTTATAAGTAACTCGAATAAGTTTAAATCAATACTCTTATTTTCTTTCAAAGATTCAACGTTTATGCATTAAAAATGTCTGGTAATGTACCTTTATTGAGGTATTTTCTTTCAAAGATTCTATTTTTACTCATTAAGACACTCTTCGGGACGTTAAAAGGAACTCGAATAAGTTTCATTCAAAACTCTCATTTTCTTTCAAAGATTCAATCTGTATACATTAAAAAGGTTTAGTCATATAATAAGTTCCTTTATTGAGGTATTTTCATTCAAAGATTTAATCTTTAGTCATTAAAAAACGCTTCGTGACTTCATAGATAACTCGAATAAGTTAATCTCAAAACTCTCATTTTCTTTCAAAGATTCAACCTTTTTACATTAAAAAGGTCTAGTGACATACTAGGTACCTTTACTGAGGTATTTTCATTCAAAGATTCAATCTATACTCAGTAAGACACTCTTCGGGACGTCAAAGGGAACTCGAATAAGTTTCACTCAAAACTCTCATTTTCTTCAAAAGATTCAATCTTTATACATTAAAAAGGTCTAGTCACATAATAAGTTCCTTTGTTGAGATATTTTCATTCAAAGGTTTAACATTTAGCCATTACAACACGATTCGCGACTTCATAGGTGATTCGAATAAGTTTATCTCTAAACTATCATTTTTTTTCAGATATTCAATCTGTTTACATTAAAATGGTCTACTGACAAACTAGGTACCTTTATTGTGGTATTTTCTTTCAAAGATTCAATCTTTACTCTGTAAAACACTGTACGGGACGTCAAAGGGAACCCGATTAAGTTTAACTCAAAAACCTCATTTTCTTTCATAGATTCAATCTATATACATTGAAAAGGTTTGGTGACATAAAAGGTACCTTTATTGAGGTACTTTCATTTAAAGATTCAACATATACTCATTAAAACACTCTTCGCGACTACTAGGTAACACGAATAATTTTAAAATCAAACTCTTGTTTTGTTTCAAAGATTCAATCTATATGCATTTAAAAGGTTTAATGACATAAAATGTACTTTTATTGAGATATTTTCAATCAAAGATTCGATCTTTACTCATTGAAACACTCTTCGCCACTTTATAAGTAACTCGAATAAGTTTAAATCAATACTCTTATTTTCTTTCAAAGATTCAACGTTTATGCATTAAAAAGGTCTGGTAATGTACCTTTATTGAGGTATTTTCTTTCGAAGATTCCATTTTTACTCATTAAGACACTCTTCGGGACGTCAAAAGGAACTCGAATAAGTTTCATTCAAAACTCTCATTTTCTTTCAAAGATTCAATCTGTATACATTAAAAAGGTTTAGTCATATAATAGGTTCCTTTATTGAGGTATTTTCATTCAAAGATTTAATCTTTAGTCATTAAAAAACGCTTCGCGACTTCATAGATAACTCGAATAAGTTAATCTCAAAACTCTCATTTTCTTTCAAAGATTCAACCTTTTTACATTAAAAAGGTCTAGTGACATACTAGGTACCTTTACTGAGGTATTTTCATTCAAAGATTCAATCTATACTCTGTAAGACACACTTCGGGACGTCAAAGAGAACTCGAATAAGTTTCACTCAAAACTCTCATTTTCTTCAAAAGATTCAATCTTTATACATTAAAAAGGTCTAGTCACATAATAAGTTCCTTTGTTGAGATATTTTCATTCAAAGGTTTAATAATTAGCCATTACAACACGATTCGCGACTTCATAGGTGATTCGAATAAGTTAATCTCTAAACTATCATTTTTTTTCAGAGATTCAATCTTTTTACATTAAAAAGGTCTACTAACAAACTAGGTACCTTTATTGAGGTATTTTCGTTCAAAGATTCAATCTTTACTCTGTAAAACACTCTACGGGACGTCAAAGGGAACCCGAATAAGTTTAACTCAAAAACCTCATTTTCTTTCAATGATTCAATCTATATACATTGAAAAGGTTTAGTGACATAAAAGGTACCTTTATTGAGGTACTTTCATTTAAAGATTCAACATATACTCATTAAAACACTCTTCGCGACTACTAGGTAACACGAATAATTTTAAATTCAAACTCTTGTTTTGTTTCAAAGATTCAATCTATATGCATTAAAAAGGTTTAATGACATAAAATGTACTTTTATTGAGATATTTTCAACCAAAGATCGATCTTTACTCATTGAAACACTCTTCGCCACTTTATAAGTAACTCGAATAAGTTTAAATCAATACTCTTATTTTCTTTCAAAGATTCAACGTTTATGCATTAAAAAGGTCTGGTAATGTACCTTTATTGAGGTATTTTCTTTCAAAGATTCTATTTTTACTCATCAAGACACTCTTCGGGACGTCAAAAGGAACTCGAATAGGTTTCATTCAAAACTCTCATTTTCTTTCAAAGATTCAATCTGTATACATTAAAAAGGTTTAGTCATATAATAGGTTCCTTTATTGGGGTATTTTCATTCAAAGATTTAATCTTTAGTCATTAAAAAACGCTTCGCGACCTCATAGATAACTCGAATAAGTTAATCTCAAAACTCTCATTTTCTTTCAAAGATTCAACCTTTTAACATTAAAAAGGTCTAGTGACATACAAGGTACCTTTACTGAGGTATTTTCATTCAAAGATTCAATCTATACTCTGTAAGACACTCTTCGGGACGTCAAAGGGAACTCGAATAAGTTTCACTCAAAACTCTCATTTTCTTCAAAAGATTCAATCTTTATACATTAAAAAGGTCTAGTCACATAATAAGTTCCTTTGTTGATATATTTTCATTCAAAGGTTGAATATTTAGTCATTACAACACGATTCGCGACTTCATAGGTAATTCGAATAAGTTAATCTCTAAACTATCATTTCTTTTCAGAGATTCAATCTTTTTACATTAAAAAGGTCTAGTGACATACTAGGTACCTTATATTAAGGTATTTTCGTTCAAAGATTCAATCTTTACTTTGTAAAACACTCTACGGGACGTCAAAGGGAACCCGAATAAGTTTAACTCAAAAACCTCATTTTCTTTCAAAGATTCAATCTCTATACATTGAAAAGGTCTAGTGACATAAAAGGTACCTTTATTGAGGTACTTTCATTTAAAGATTCAACATATACTCATTAAAACACTCTTCGCGACTACTAGGTAACACGAATAATTTTAAATTCAAACTCTTGTTTTGTTTCAAAGATTCAATCTATATGCATTAAAAAGGTTTAATGACATAAAATGTACTTTTATTGAGATATTTTCAATCAAAGCCTCGATCTTTACTCATTGAAACACTCTTCGCCACTTTATAAGTAACTCGAATAAGTTTAAATCAATACTCTTATTTTCTTTCAAAGATTCAACGTTTATGCATTAAAAAGGTCTGGTAATGTACCTTTATTGAGGTATTTTCTTTCAAAGATTCTATTTTTACTCATTAAGACACTCTTCGGGACGTCAAAAGGAACTCGAATAAGTTTCATTCAAAACTCTCATTTTCTTTCAAAGATTCAATCTGTATACATTAAAAAGGTTTAGTCATATAATAGGTTCCTTTATTGAGGTATTTTCATTCAAAGATTTAATCTTTAGTCATTAAAAAACGCTTCGCGACTTCATAGATAACTCGAATAAGTTAATCTCAAAACTCTCATTTTCTTTCAAAGATTCAACCTTTTTACATTAAAAAGGTCTAGTGACATACTAGGTACCTTTACTGAGGTATTTTCATTCAAAGATTCAATCTATACTCTGTAAGACACTCTTCGGGACGTCAAAGGGAACTCGAATAAGTTTCACTCAAAACTCTCATTTTCTTCAAAAGATTCAATCTTTATACATTAAAAAGGTCTAGTCACATAATAAGTTCCTTTGTTGAGATATTTTCATTCAAAGGTTTAACATTTAGCCATTACAACACGATTCGCGACTTCATAGGTGATTCGAATAAGTTAATCTCTAAACTATCATTTTTTTTCAGAGATTCAATCTTTTTACATTAAAAAGGTCTACTAACAAACTAGGTACCTTTATTGAGGTATTTTCATTCAAAGATTCAATCTTTACTCTGTAAAACACTCTACGGGACGTCAAAGGGAACCCGAATAAGTTTAACTCAAAAACCTCATTTTCTTTCCAAGATTCAATCTCTATACATTGAAAAGGTCTAGTGACATAAAAGGTACCTTTATTGAGGTACTTTCATTTAAAGATTCAACATATACTCATTAAAACACTCTTCGCGACTACTAGGTAACACGAATAATTTTAAATTCAAACTCTTGTTTTGTTTCAAAGATTCAATCTATATGCATTAAAAAGGTTTAATGACATAAAATGTACTTTTATTGAGATATTTTCAATCAAAGATTCGATCTTTACTCATTGAAACACTCTTCGCCACTTCATAAGTAACTCAAATAAGTTTAAATCAATACTCTTATTTTCTTTCAAAGATTCAACATTTATGCATTAAAAAGGTCTGGTAATGTACCTTTATTGAGGTATTTTCTTACAAAGATTCTATTTTTACTCATTAAGACACTCTTCGGGACGTCAAAAGGAACTCGAATAAGTTTCATTCAAAACTCTCATTTTCTTTCAAAGATTCAATCTATATACATTAAAAAGGTTTAGTCATATAATAGGTTCCTTTATTGAGGTATTTTCATTGAAAGATTTAATCTTTAGTCATTAAAAAACGCTTCGCGACTTCATAGATAACTTGAATAAGTTAATCTCAAAACTCTCATTTTCTTTCAAAGATTCAACCTTTTTACATTAAAAAGGTCTAGTGACATACTAGGTACCTTTACTGAGGTATTTTCATTCAAAGATTCAATCTATACTCTGTAAGACACTCTTCGGGACGTCAAAGGGAACTCGAATAAGTTTCACTCAAAACTCTCATTTTCTTCAAAAGATTCAATCTTCATACATTAAAAAGGTCTAGTCACATAATAAGTTCCTTTGTTGAGATATTTTCATTCAAAGGTTGAATATTTAGTCATTACAACACGATTCGCGACTTCATAGGTAATTCGAATAAGTTAATCTCTAAACTATCATTTCTTTTCAGAGATTCAATCTTTTTACATTAAAAAGGTCTAGTGACATACTAGGTACCTTATATTAAGGTATTTTCGTTCAAAGATTCAATCTTTACTTTGTAAAACACTCTACGGGACGTCAAAGGGAACCCGAATAAGTTTAACTCAAAAACCTCATTTTCTTTCCAAGATTCAATCTCTATACATTGAAAAGGTCTAGTGACATAAAAGGTACCTTTATTGAGGTACTTTCATTTAAAGATTCAACATATACTCATTAAAACACTCTTCGCGACTACTAGGTAACACGAATAATTTTAAATTCAAACTCTTGTTTTGTTTCAAAGATTCAATCTATATGCATTAAAAAGGTTTAATGACATAAAATGTACTTTTATTGAGATATTTTCAATCAAAGATTCGATCTTTACTCATTGAAACACTCTTCGCCACTTCATAAGTAACTCAAATAAGTTTAAATCAATACTCTTATTTTCTTTCAAAGATTCAACATTTATGCATTAAAAAGGTCTGGTAATGTACCTTTATTGAGGTATTTTCTTACAAAGATTCTATTTTTACTCATTAAGACACTCTTCGGGACGTCAAAAGGAACTCGAATAAGTTTCATTCAAAACTCTCATTTTCTTTCAAAGATTCAATCTATATACATTAAAAAGGTTTAGTCATATAATAGGTTCCTTTATTGAGGTATTTTCATTGAAAGATTTAATCTTTAGTCATTAAAAAACGCTTCGCGACTTCATAGATAACTCGAATAAGTTAATCTCAAAACTCTCATTTTCTTTCAAAGATTCAACCTTTTTACATTAAAAAGGTCTAGTGACATACTAGGTACCTTTACTGAGGTATTTTCATTCAAATATTCAATCTATACTCTGTAAGACACTCTTCGGGACGTCAAAGGGAACTCGAATAAGTTTCACTCAAAACTCTCATTTTCTTCAAAAGATTCAATCTTTATACATTAAAAAGGTCTAGTCACATAATAAGTTCCTTTGTTGAGATATTTTCATTCAAAGGTTTAATATTTAGTCATTACAACACGATTCGCGACTTCATAGGTGATTCGAATAAGTTAATCTCTAAACTATCATTTTTTTTCAGAGATTCAATCTTTTTACATTAAAAAGGTCTACTGACAAACTAGGTACCTTTATTGAGGTATTTTCGTTCAAAGATTCAATCTTTACTCTGTAAAACACTCTACGGGACGTCAAAGGGAACCCGAATAAGTTTAACTCAAAAACCTCATTTTCTTTCAAAGATTCAATCTATATACATTGAAAAGGTTTAGTGACATAAAAGGTACCTTTATTGAGGTACTTTCATTTAAAGATTCAACATATACTCATTAAAACACTCTTTGCGACTACTAGGTAACACGAATAATTTTAAATTCAAACTCTTGTTTTGTTTCAAAGATTCAATCTATATGCATTTAAAAGGTTTAATGACATAAAATGTACTTTTATTGAGATATTTTCAATCAAAGACTCGATCTTTACTCATTGAAACACTCTTCGCCACTTTATAAGTAACTCGAATAAGTTTAAATCAATACTCTTATTTTCTTTCAAAGATTCAACGTTAATGCATTAAAAAGGTCTGGTAATGTACCTTTATTGAGGTATTTTCTTTCAAAGATTCTATTTTTACTCATTAAGACACTCTTCGGGACGTCAAAAGGAACTCGAATAGGTTTCATTCCAAACTCCCATTTTCTTTCAAAGATTCAATCTGTATACATTAAAAAGGTTTAGTCATATAATAGGTTCCTTTATTGAGGTATTTTCATTCAAAGATTTAATCTTTAGTCATTAAAAAACGCTTCGCGACTTCATAGATAACTCGAATAAGTTAATCTCAAAACTCTCATTTTCTTTCAAAAATTCAACCTTTTTACATTAAAAAGGTCTAGTGACATACTAGGTACCTTTACTGAGGTATTTTCATTCAAAGATTCAATCTATACTCTGTAAGACACTCTTTGGGACGTCAAAGGGAACTCGAATAAGTTTCACTCAAAACTCTCATTTTCTTCAAAAGATTCAATCTTTATACATTAAAAAGGTCTAGTCACATAATAAGTTCCTTTGTTGAGATATTTTCATTCAAAGGTTTAATATTTAGTCATTACAACACGATTCGCGACTTCATAGGTGATTCGAATAAGTTAATCTCTAAACTATCATTTTTTTTCAGATATTCAATCTGTTTACATTAAAATGGTCTACTGACAAACTAGGTACCTTTATTGTGGTATTTTCTTTCAAAGATTGAATCTTTACTCTGTAAAACACTGTACGGGACGTCAAAGGGAACCCGATTAAGTTTAACTCAAAAACCTCATTTTCTTTCATAGATTCAATCTATATACATTGAAAAGGTTTGGTGACATAAAAGGTACCTTTATTGAGGTACTTTCATTTAAAGATTCAACATATACTCATTAAAACACTCTTCGCGACTACTAGGTAACACGAATAATTTTAAATTCAAACTCTTGTTTTGTTTCAAAGATTCAATCTATATGCATTAAAAAGGTTTAATGACATAACAGGTACTTTTATTGAGATATTTTCAATCAAAGATTCGATCTTTACTCATTAAAACACTCTTCGCCACTTCATAAGTAACTCGAATAACTTTAAATCAATACTCTTATTTTCTTTCAAAGATTCAACGTTTCTGCATTAAAAAGGTCTGATAATGTACCTTTATCGAGGTATTTTCATTCAAAGATTCTATTTTTACTCATTAAAACATTCTTCGGGACGTCAAAAGGAACTCGAATAAGTTTCATTTATAACTCTCATTTTCTTTCAAAGATTCAATCTGTATACATTAATAAGGTTTAGTCATATAATAGGTTCCTTTATTGAGGTATTTTCATTCAAAGATTTAATCTTTAGTCATTAAAACACGCTTCGCGACTTCATAGATAACTCGAATAAGTTAATCTCAAAACTCTCATTTTCTTTCAAAGATTCAATCTTCTTACATTAAAATGTTCTAGTGACATACAAGGTACCTTTACTGAGGTATTTCATTCAAAGATTCAATCTATACTCTGTAAAACACTCTTCGTGACGTCAAATGGAACTCGAATAAGTTTCACTCAAAACTCTCATTTTCTTTAAAAGATTCAATCTTTATACATTAAAAAGGTCTAATCACATAATAGGTTCCTTTATTGAGATATTTTCATTCAACGATTTAATATTTAATCATTACAACACGATTCGCGACTTCATAGGTAACTCGAATAAGTTAATCTCTAAACTATAATTTTATTTCCGAGATTCAATCTTTTTACATTAAAAAGGTCTAGTGACATACTAGTTACCTTTATTAAGGTATTTTCGTACAAAGATTCAATCTTTACTCTGTAAAACACTCTACGGGACGTCAAAAGGAACTCGAATAAGTTTAACTCAAAAACCTCATTTTCTTTCAAAGATTCAATCTTTATACATTGAAAAGGTCTAGTGACATAAAAGTTACCTTTCTTGAGGTACGTTCATTTAAAGTTAAACATATACTCATTAAAACACTCTTCGCGACTACTAGGTAACACGAATAATTTTAAATTCAAACTCTTCTTTTGTTTCAAAGATTCAATCTATATGCATTAAAAAGGTTTAATGATATAAAAGGTACTTTTATTGAGATATTTTCAATCAAATATTCGATCTTTACTCATTAAAACACTCTTCGCCACTTAATAAGTAACTCGAATAAGTTTAAATCAATTCTCTTATTTTCTTTCAAAGATTCAACGTTTATACGTTAAAAAGGTCTGGTAATGTACCTTTATTGAGGTATTTTCATTCAAAGATTCTATTTTTACTCATTAAAACACTCTTCGGGACGTCAAAAGGAACTCGAATAAGTTTCATTCAAAACTCTCATTTTCTTTCAAAGATTCAATCTGTATACAATAAAAAGGTTTAGACATATAATAGGTTCCTTTATTGAGGTATTTTCATTTGAAGATTTAATCTATATTCATTAAAACACGCTTCGCGACTTCATAGATAACTCGAATAAGTTAATCTCAAAACTCTCATTTTCTTTGAAAGATTCAATCTTTTTACATTAAAAAGGTCTAGTGACATACAAGGTACCTTTATTGAGGTATTTTCATTCAAAGATTCAATCTATACTTTGTAAAACACTCTTCGGGACGTCAAAGGGAACTCGAATAAGTTTCACTCAAAACTCTCATTTTCTTTAAAAGATTCAATCTTTGTACATTAAAAAGGTCTAGTCACATAATAAGTTCCTTTGTTGAGATATTTTCATTCAAAGGTTTAATATTTAGTCATTACAACACGATTCGCGACTTCATAGGTGATTCGAATAAGTTAATCTCTAAACTATCATTTTTTTTCAGAGATTCAATCTGTTTACATTAAAAAGGTCTACTGACAAACTAGGTACCTTTATTGTGGTATTTTCTTTCAAAGATTCAATCTTTACTCTGTAAAACACTCTACGGGACGTCAAAGGGAACCCGATTAAGTATAACTCAAAAACCTCATTTTCTTTCACAGATTCAATCTATATACATTGAAAAGGTTTGGTGACATAAAAGATACCTTTATTGAGGTACTTCCATTTAAAGATTCAACATATACTCATTAAAACACTCTTCGCGACTACTAGGTAACACGAATAATTTTAAATTCAAACTCTTGTTTTGTTTCAAAGATTCAATCTACATGCATTAAAAAGGTTTAATAACATAAAATGTACTTTTATTGAGATATTTTCAATCAAAGATTCGATCTTTACTCATTAAAACACTCTTCGCCACTTCATAAGTAACTCGAATAAGTTTAAATCAATACTCTTATTTTCTTTCAAAGATTCAACGTTTATGCATTAAAAAGGTCCGGTAATGTACCTTTATTGAGGTATTTTCATTCAATGATTCTATTTTTACTCATTAAGACACTCTTCGGGACGTCAAAAGGAACTCGAATAAGTTTCATTTAAAACTCTCATTTTCTTTCAAAGATTCAATCTGTATACATTCAAAAGGTTTAGTCATATAATAGGTTCCTTTATTAAGGTATTTTCATTCAAAGATTTAATCTTTAGTCATTAAAAAACGCTTCGCGACTTCTTAGATAACTCGAATAAGTTAATCTCAAAACTCTCATTTTCTTTCAAAGATTCAATCTTCTTACATTAAAAAGGTCTAGTGACATACAAGGTACCTTTATTGAGGTATTTTCATTCAAAGATTCAATCTATACTCTGTAAGACACTCTTCGGGACGTTAAATGGAACTCGAATAAGTTTCACTCAAAACTCTCATTTTCTTTAAAAGATTCAATCTTTATACATTAAAAAGGTCTAGTCACATAATAGGTTCCTTTGTTGAGATGTTTTCATTCAACGATTTAATATTTAGTCATTACAACACGATTCGCGACTTCATAGGTGATTCGAATAAGTTAATCTCTAAACTATCATTTTTTTTCAGAGATTCAATCTTTTTACATTAAAAAGGTCTACTGACAAACTAGGTACCTTTATTGAGGTATTTTCGTTCAAAGATTCAATCTTTACTCTGTAAAACACTCTACGGGACGTCAAAGGGAACCCGAATAAGTTTAACTCAAAAACCTCATTTTCTTTCAAAGATTCAATCTATGTACATTGAAAAGGTTTAGTGACATAAAAGGTACCTTTATTGAGGTACTTTCATTTAAAGATTCAACATATACTCATTAAAACACTCTTCGCGACTACTAGGTAACACGAATAATTTTAAATTCAAACTCTTGTTTTGTTTCAAAGATTCAATCTATATGCATTTAAAAGGTTTAATGACATAAAATGTACTTTTATTGAGATATTTTCAATCAAAGATTCGATCTTTGCTCATTGAAACACTCTTCGCACTTTATAAGTAACTCGAATAAGTTTAAATCAATACTCTTATTTTCTTTCAAAGATTCAACGTTTATGCATTAAAAAGGTCTGGTAATGTACCTTTATTGAGGTATTTTCGTTCAAAGATTCTATTTTTACTCATTAAGACACTCTTCGGGACGTCAAAAGGAACTCGAATAGGTTTCATTCAAAACTCTCATTTTCTTTCAAAGATTCAATCCGTATACATTAAAAAGTTTTAGTCATATAATAGGTTCCTTTATTGAGGTATTTTCATTCAAAGATGTAATCTTTAGTCATTAAAAAACGCTTCGCGACTTCATAGATAACTCAAATAAGTTAATCTCAAAACTCTCATTTTCTTTCAAAGATTCAACCTTTTTACATTAAAAAGGTCTAGTGACATACAAGGTACCTTTACTGAGGTATTTTCATTCAAAGATTCAATCTATACTCTGTAAGACACTCTTCGGGACGTCAAAGGGAACTCGAACAAGTTTCACTCAAAACTCTCATTTTCTTCAAAAGATTCAATCTTTATACATTAAAAAGGTCTAGTAACATAATAAGTTCCTTTGTTGAGATATTTTCATTCAAAGGTTTAATATTTAGTCATTACAACACGATTCGCGACTTCATAGGTAATTCGAATAAGTTAATCTCTAAACTATCTTTTTTTTTTTCAGAGATTCAATCTTTTTACATTTAAAAGGCCTACTGACAAACTAGGTACCTTTATTGAGGTATTTTCGTTCAAAGATTCAATCTTTACTCTGTAAAACAGTCTACGGGACGTCAAAGGAAACTCGAATAAGTTTAACTCAAAAACCTCATTTTCTTTCAAAGATTCTATCATTATACATTGAAAAGGTCTAATGACATAAAAGGTACCTTTATTGAGGTACTTTCATTTAAAGATTCAACATATACTCATTAAAACACTCTTCGCGACTACTAGATAACACGAATAATTTTAAATTCAAACTCTTGTTTTGTTTCAAAGATTCAATCTATATGCATTAAGAAGGTTTAATAACATAAAATGTACTTTTATTGAGATATTTTCAATCAAAGATTCGATCTTTAATTATTAAAAAACTCTTCGCCACTTCATAAGTAACTCGAATAAGTTTAAATCAATACTCTTATTTTCTTTCAAAGATTCAACGTTTATGCATTAAAAAGGTCTGGTAATGTACCTTTATTGAGGTATTTTCTTTCAAAGATTCTATTTTTACTCATTAAGACACTCTTCGGGACGTCAAAAGGAACTCGAATAAGTTTCATTCAAAACTCTCATTTTCTTTCAAAGATTCAATCTGTATACATTAAAAAGGTTTAGTCATATAATAGGTTCCTTTATTGAGGTATTTTCATTCAAAGATTTAATCTTTAGTCATTAAAAAACGCTTCGCGACTTCATAGATAACTCGAATAAGTTAATCTCAAAACTCTCATTTTTTTTCAAAGATTCAACCTTTTTACATTAAAAAGGTCTAGTGACATACTAGGTACCTTTACTGAGGTATTTTCATTCAAAGAATCAATCTATACTCTGTAAGACACTCTTCGGGACGTCAAAGGGAACTCGAATAAGTTTCACTCAAAACTCTCATTTTCTTCAAAAGATTCAATCTTTATACATTAAAAAGGTCTAGTCACATAATAAGTTCCTTTGTTGAGATATTTTCATTCAAAGGTTTAATATTTAGTCATTACAACACGATTCGCGACTTCATAGGTGATTCGATTAAATTAATCTCTAAACTATCATTTTTTTTCAGAGATTCAATCTTTTTACATTAAAAAGGTCTGCTGACAAACTAGGTACCTTTATTGAGGTATTTTCGTTCAAAGATTCAATCTTTACTCTGTAAAACACTCTACGGGACGTCAAAGGGAACCCGAATAAGTTTAACTCAAAAACCTCATTTTCTTTCAAAGATTCAATCTATATACATTGAAAAGGTTTAGTGACATAAAAGGTACCTTTATTGAGGTACTTTCATTTAAAGCTTCAATATATACTCATTAAAACACTCTTCGCGACTACTAGGTAACACGAATAATTTTAAATTCAAACTCTTATTTTGTTTCAAAGATTCAATCTATATGCATTTAAAAGGTTTAATGACATAAAATGTACTTTTATTGAGATATTTTCAATCAAAGATTCGATCTTTGCTCATTGAAACACTCTTCGCACTTTATAAGTAACTCGAATAAGTTTAAATCAATACTCTTATTTTCTTTCAAAGATTCAACGTTTATGCATTAAAAAGGTCTGGTAATGTACCTTTATTGAGGTATTTTCTTTCGAAGATTCTATTTTTACTCATTAAGACACTCTTCGGGACGTCAAAAGGAACTCGAATAAGTTTCATTCAAAACTCTCATTTTCTTTCAAAGATTCAATCTGTATACATTAAAAAGGTTTAGTCATATAATAGGTTCCCTTATTGAGGTATTTTCATTCAAAGATTTAATCTTTAGTCATTAAAAAATGCTTCGCGACTTCATAGATAACTCGAATAAGTTAATCTCAAAACTCTCATTTCCTTTCAAAGATTCAACCTTTTTACATTAAAAAGGTCTAGTGACATACTAGGTACCTTTACTGAGGTATTTTAATTCAAAGATTCAATCTATACTCTGTAAGACACTCTTCGGGACGTCAAAGGGAACTCGAACAAGTTTCACTCAAAACTCTCATTTTCTTCAAAAGATTCAATCTTTATACATTAAAAAGGTCTAGTCACATAATAAGTTCCTTTGTTGAGATATTGTCATTCAAAGGTTTAATATTTAGTCATTACAACACGATTCGCGACTTCATAGGTGATTCGAATAAGTTAATCTCTAAACTATCATTTTTTTTCAGAGATTCAATCTTTTTACATTAAAAAGGTCTACTGACAAACTAGGTACCTTTATTGAGGTATTTTCGTTCAAAGATTCAATCTTTACTCTGTAAAACACTCTACGGGACGTCAAAAGGAACCCGAATAAGTTTAACTCAAAAACCTCATTTTCTTTCAAAGATTCAATCTATATACATTGAAAAGGTTTAGTGACATAAAAGGTACCTTTATTGAGGTACTTTCATTTAAAGATTCAACATATACTCATTAAAACACTCTTCGCGACTACTAGGTAACACGAATAATTTTAAATTCAAACTCTTGTTTTGTTTCAAAGATTCAATCTATATGCATTAAAAAGGTTTAATGACATAAAATGTACTTTTATTGAGATATTTTCAATCAAAGATTCGATCTTTACTCATTGAAACAGTCTTCGCCACTTCATAAGTAACTCAAATAAGTTTAAATCAATACTCTTATTTTCTTTCAAAGATTCAACGTTTATGCATTAAAAAGGTCTGGTAATGTACCTTTATTGAGGTATTTTCTTTCAAAGATTCTATTTTTACTCATTAAGACACTCTTCGGGACGTCAAAAGGAACTCGAATAAGTTTCATTCAAAACTCTCATTTTCTTTCAAAGATTCAATCTGTATACATTAAAAAGGTTTAGTGATATAATAGGTTCCTTTATTGAGGTATTTTCATTCAAAGATTTAATCTTTAGTCATTAAAAAACGCTTCGCGACTTCATAGATAACTCGAATAAGTTAATCTCAAAACTCTCATTTTCTTTCAAAGATTCAACCTTTTTACATTAAAAAGGTCTAGTGACATACTAGGTACCTTTACTGAGGTATTTTCATTCAAAGATTCAATCTATACTCTGTAAGACACTCTTCGGGACGTTAAAGGGAACTCGAATAAGTTTCACTCAAAACTCTCTTTTTCTTCAAAAGATTCAATCTTTATACATTAAAAAGGTCTAGTCACATAATAAGTTCCTTTGTTGAGATATTTTCATTCAAAGGTTTAATATTTAGTCATTACAACACGATTCGCGACTTCATAGGTGATTCAAATAAGTTAATCTCTAAACTATCATTTTTTTTCAGAGATTCAATCTTTTTACATTAAAAAGGTCTACTGACAAACTAGGTACCTTTATTGAGGTATTTTCGTTCAAAGATTCAATCTTTACTCTGTAAAACACTCTACGGGACGTCAAAGGGAACCCGAATAAGTTTAACTCAAAAACCTCATTTTCTTTCAAAGATTCAATCTATATACATTGAAAAGGTTTAGTGACATAAAAGGTACCTTTATTGAGGTACTTTCATTTAAAGATTCAACATATACTCATTAAAACACTCTTCGCGACTACTAGGTAACACGAATAATTTTAAATTCAAACTCTTGTTTTGTTTCAAAGATTCAATCTGTATGCATTTAAAAGGTTTAATGACATAAAATGTACTTTTATTGAGATATTTTCAATCAAAGATTCGATCTTTACTCATTGAAACACTCTTCGCTACTTTATAAGTAACTCGAATAAGTTTAAATCAATACTCTTATTTTCTTTCAAAGATTCAACGTTTATGCATTAAAAAGGTCTGGTAATGTACCTTTATTGAGGTATTTTCTTTCAAAGATTCTATTTTTACTCATTAAGACACTCTTCGGGACGTCAAAAGGAACTCGAATAGGTTTCATTCAAAACTCTCATTTTCTTTCAAAGATTCAATCTGTATGCATTAAAAAGGTTTAGTCATATAATAGGTTCCTTTATTGAGGTATTTTCATTCAAAGATTTAATCTTTAGTCATTAAAAAACGCTTCGCGACTTCATAGATAACTCGAATAAGTTAATCTCAAAACTCTCATTTTCTTTCAAAGATTCAACCTTTTTACATTAAAAAGGTCTAGTGGCATACTAGGTACCTTTACTGTGTTATTTTCATTCAAAGATTCAATCTATACTCTGTAAGACACTCTTCGGGACGTCAAAGGGAACTCGAATAAGTTTCCCTCAAAACTCTCATTTTCTTCAAAAGATTCAATAATTATACATTAAAAAGGTCTAGTCACATAATAAGTTCCTTTGTTGAGATATTTTCATTCAAAGGTTTAATATTTAGTCATTACAACACGATTCGCGACTTCATAGGTGATTCGAATAAGTTAATCTCTAAATTATCATTTTTTTTCAAAGATTCAATCTGTTTACATTAAAAAGGTCTACTGACAAACTAGGTACCTTTATTGTGGTATTTTCTTTCAAAGATTCAATCTTTACTCTGTAAAACACTCTACGGGACGTAAAAGAGAACCCGATTAAGTTTAACTCAAAAACCTCATTTTCTTTCATAGATTCAATCTATATACATTGAAAAGGTTTGGTGACATAAAAGGTACCTTTATTGAGGTACTTTCATTTAAAGATTCAACATATACTCATTAAAACACTCTTCGCGACTACTAGGTAACACGAATAATTTTAAATTCAAACTCTTGTTTTGTTTCAAAGATTCAATCTATATGCATTAAAAAGGTTTAATGACATAACAGGTACTTTTATTGAGATATTTTCAATCAAAGATTCGATCTTTACTCATTAAAACACTCTTCGCCACTTCATAAGTAACTCGAATAAGTTTAAATCAATACTCTTATTTTCTTTCAAAGATTCAACGTTTATGCATTAGAAAGGTCTGGTAATGTACCTTTATTGAGGTATTTTCTTTCAAAGATTCTATTTTTACTCATTAAGACACTCTTCGGGACGTCAAAAGGAACTCGAATAGGTTTCATTCAAAACTCTCATTTTCTTTCAAAGATTTAATCTGTATACATTAAAAAGGTTTAGTCATATAATAGGTTCCTTTATTGAGGTATTTTCATTCAAAGATTTAATCTTTAGTCATTAAAAAACGCTTCGCGACTTCATAGATAACTCGAATAAGTTAATCTCAAAACTCTCATTTTCTTTCAAAGATTCAACCTTTTTACATTAAAAAGGTCTAGTGACATACTAGGTACCTTTACTGAGGTATTTTCATTCAAAGATTCAATCTATACTCTGTAAGACACTCTTCGGGACGTCAAAGGGAACTCGAATAAGTTTCACTCAAAACTCTCATTTTCTTCAAAAGATTCAATCTTTATACATTAAAAAGGTCTAGTCACATATTAAGTTCCTTTGTTGAGATATTTTCATTCAAAGGTTTAATATTTAGTCATTACAACACGATTCGCGACTTCATAGGTGATTCGAATAAGTTAATCTCTAAACTATCGTTTTTTTTCAGAGATTCAATCTGTTTACATTAAAAAGGTCTACTGACAAACTAGGTACCTTTATTGTGGTATTTTCTTTCAAAGATTCAATCTTTACTCTGTAAAACACTCTACGGGACGTCAAAGGTACCTAGTTTGTCTTTCATAGATTCAATCTATATACATTGAAAAGGTTTGGTGACATAAAAGGTACCTTTATTGAGGTACTTTCATTTAAAGATTCAACATATACTCATTAAAACACTCTTCGCGACTACTAGGTAACACGAATAATTTTAAATTCAAACTCTTGTTTTGTTTCAAAGATTCAATCTATATGCATTAAAAAGGTTTAATGACATAACAGGTACTTTTATTGAGATATTTTCAATTAAAGATTCGATCTTTACTCATTAAAACACTCTTCGCCACTTCATAAGTAACTCGAATAAGTTTAAATCAATACTCTTATTTTCTTTCAAAGATTCAACGTTTCTGCATTAAAAAGGTCTGATAATGTACCTTTATTGAGGTATTTTCATTCAAAGATTCTATTTTTACTCATTAAAACACTATTCGGGACGTCAAAAGGAACTCGAACAAGTTTCATTTAAAACTCTCATTTTCTTTCAAAGATTCAATCTGTATACATTAATAAGGTTTAGACATATAATAGGTTCCTTTATTGAGATATTTTCATTCAAATATTTAATCTTTAGTCATTAAAACACGCTTCGCGACTTCATAGATAACTCGAATAAGTTAATCTCAAAACTTTCATTTTCTTTCAAAGATTCAATCTTCTTACATTAAAAAGGTCTAGTGACATACAAGGTACCTTTACTGAGGTATTTTCATTCAAAGATTCAATCTATACTCTGTAAAACACTCTTCGTGACGTCAAATGGAACTCGAATAAGTTTCACTCAAAACTCTCATTTTCTTTAAAAGATTCAATCTTTATACATGAAAAAGGTCTAGTCACATAATATGTTCCTTTGTTGAGATGTTTTCATTCAACGATTTAATATTTAATCATTACAACACGATTCGCGACTTCATAGGTAACTCGAATAAGTTAATCTCTAAACTATAATTTTATTTCCGAGATTCAATCTTTTTACATTAAAAAGGTCTAGTGACATACTAGTTACCTTTATTAAGGTATTTTCGTTCAAAGATTCAATCTTTACTCTGTAAAACACTCTACGGGACGTCAAAAGGAACTCGAATAAGTTTAACTCAAAAACCTCATTTTCTTTCAAAGATTCAATCTTTATACATTGAAAAGGTCTAGTGACATAAAAGGAACCTTTATTGAGGTACGTTCATTTAAAGTTAAACATATACTCATTAAAACACTCTTCACGACTACTAGGTAACACGAATAATTTTAAATTCATACTCTTGTTTTGTTTCAAAGATTCAATCTATATGCATTAAAAAGGTTTAATGACATAAAAGGTACTTTTATTGAGATATTTTCAATCAAATATTCGATCTTTACTCATTAAAACACTCTTCGCCACTTCATAAGTAACTCGAATAAGTTTAAATCAATTCTCTTATTTTCTTTCAAAGATTCAACGTTTATACGTTAAAAAGGTCTGGTAATGTACCTTTATTGAGCTATTTTCATTCAAAGTTTCTATTTTTACTCATTAAAACACTCTTCGGGACGTCAAAAGGAACTCGAATAAGTTTCATTCAAAACTCTCATTTTCTTTCAAAGATTCAATCTGTATACAATAAAAAGGTTTAGACATATAATAGGTTCCTTTATTGAGGTATTTTCATTCAAAGATTTAATCTTTATTTATTAAAACACACTTCGCGACTTCATAGATAACTCGAATAAGTTAATCTCAAAACTCTCATTTTCTTTGAAAGATTCAATCTTTTTACCTTAAAAAGGTCTAGTGACATACAAGGTACCTTTATTGAGGTATTTTCATTCTAAGATTCAATCTATACTCTGTAAAACACTCTTCGGGACGTCAAAGGGAACTCGAATAAGTTTCACTCAAAACTCTCATTTTCTTCAAAAGATTCAATCTTTGTACATTAAAAAGGTCTAGTCACATAATAAGTTCCTTTGTTGAGATATTTTCATTCAAAGGTTTAATATTTAGTCATTACAACACGATTCGCGACTTCATAGGTGATTTGAATAAGTTAATCTCTAAACTATATTTTTTTTCAGAGATTCAATCTTTTTACATTAAAAAGGTCTACTGACAAACTAGGTACCTTTATTGAGGTATTTTCGTTCAAAGATTAAATCTTTACTCTGTAAAATAGTCTACGGGACGTCAAAGAAAACTCGAATAAGTTTAACTCAAAAACCTCATTTTCTTTCAAAGATTCAATCATTATACATTGAAAAGGTCTAATGACATAAAAGGTACCTTTATTGAGGTACATTCATTTAAAGATTCAACATATACTCATTAAAACACTCTTCGCGACTACTAGGTAACACGAATAATTTTAAATTCAAACTCTTGTTTTGTTTCAAAGATTCAATCTTTATGCATTTAAAAGGTTTAATGACATAAAATGTACTTTTATTGAGATATTTTCAATCAAAGATTCGATCTTTGCTCATTGAAACACTCTTCGCACTTTATAAGTAACTCGAATAAGTTTAAATTAATACTCTTATTTTCTTTCAAAGATTCAACGTTTATGCATTAAAAAGGTCTGGTAATGTACCTTTATTGAGGTATTTTCTTTCAAAGATTCTATTTTTACTCATTAAGACACTCTTCGGGACGTCAAAAGGAACTCGAATAGGTTTGATTCAAAACTCTCATTTTCTTTCAAAGATTCAATCTGTATACATTAAAAAGGTTTAGTCATATAATAGGTTCCTTTATTGAGGTATTTTCATTCAAAGATTTAATATTTAGTCATTAAAAAACGCTTCGCGACTTCATAGATAACTCGAATAAGTTAATCTCAAAACTCTCATTTTCTTTCAAAGATTCAACCTTTTTACATTAAAAAGGTCTAGTGACATACTAGATACCTTTACTGAGGTATTTTCATTCAAAGATTCAATCTATACTCTGTAAGACACTCTTTGGGACGTCAAAGGGAACTCGAACAAGTTTCACTCAAAACTCTCATTTTCTTCAAAAGATTCAATCTTTATACATTAAAAAGGTCTAGTCACATAATAAGTTCCTTTGTTGAGATATTTTCATTCAAAGGTTTAATATTTAGTCATTACAACACGATTCGCGACTTCATAGGTAATTCGAATAAGTTAATCTCTAAACTATCATTTTTTTTCAGAGATTCAATCTTTTTACATTAAAAAGGTCTACTGACAAACTAGATACCTTTATTGAGGTATTTTCGTTCAAAGATTCAATCTTTACTATGTAAAACACTCTACGGGACGTCAAAGGAAACTCGAATAAGTTTAACTTAAAAACCTCATTTTCTTTCAAAGATTCAATCATTATACATTGAAAAGGTCTAACGACATCAAAGGTACCTTTATTGAGGTACTTTCATTTAAAGATTCAACATATACTTATTAAAACACTCTTCGCGACTACTAGGTAACACGAATAATTTTAAATTCAAACTCTTGTTTTGTTTCAAAGATTCAATCTATATGCATTAAAAAGGTTTAATAACATAAAATGTACTTTTATTGAGATATTTTCAATCAAAGATTCGATCTTTACTCATTAAAACACTCTTCGTCACTTCATAAGTAACTCGAATAAGTTTAAATCAATACTCTTATTTTCTTTCAAAGATTCAACGTTTATGCATTAAAAAGGTCTGGTAATGTACCTTTATTGAGGTATTTTCTTTCAAAGATTCTATTTTTACTCATTAAGACACTCTTCGGGACGTCAAAAGGAACTCGAATAAATTTCATTCAAACTCTCATTCTCTTTCAAAGATTCAATCTGTATACATTCAAAGGTTTAGTCATATAATAGGTTCCTTTATTGAGGTATTTTCATTCAAAGATTTAATCTTTAGTCATTAAAAAACGCTTCGCGACTTCATAGATAACTCGAATAAGTTAATCTCAAAACTCTCATTTTCTTTCAAAGATTCAACCTTTTTACATTAAAAAGGTCTAGTGACATACAAGGTACCTTTACTGAGATATTTTCATTCAAAGATTCAATCTATTCTCTGTAAAACACTCTTCGTTACGTCAAATGGAACTCGAATAAGTTTCACTCAAAACTCTCATTTTCTTCAAAAGATTCAATCTTTATACATTAAAAAGGTCTAGTCACATAATAAGTTCCTTTGTTGAGATATTTTAATTCAAAGGTTTAATATTTAGTCATTACAACACGATTCGCGACATCATAGGTAATTCGAATAAGTTAATCTCTAAACTATCATTTTTTTTTCAGAGATTCAATCTTTTTACATTAAAAAGGTCTACTGACAAACTAGGTTCCTTTATTGAGGTATTTTCGTTCAAAGATTCAATCTTTACTCTGTAAAACAGTCTACGGGACGTCAAAGGAAACTCTAATAAGTTTAACTCAAAAACCTCATTTTCTTTCAAAGATTCAATCATTATACATTGAAAAGGTCTAATGACATAAAAGGTACATTTATTGAGGTACTTTCATTTAAAGATTCAACATATACTCATTAAAACACTCTTTGCGACTACTAGGTAACACACATTTCATTTAAATTCAAAATCTTGTTTTGTTTCAAAGATTTAATCTATATGCATTAAAAAGGTTTAATAACATAAAATGTACTTTTATTGAGATATTTTCAATCAAAGATTCGATCTTTACTCATTAAAACACTCTTCGCCACTTCATAAGTAACTCGAATAAGTTTAAATCAATACTCTTATTTTCTTTCAAAGATTCAACGTTTATGCATTAAAAAGGTTTGGTAATGTACCTTTATTGAGGTATTTTCTTTCAAAGATTCTATTTTTACTCATTAAGACACTCTTCGGGACGTCAAAAGGAACTCGAATAAGTTTCATTCAAAACTCTCATTCTCTTTCAAAGACTCAATCTGTATACATTAAAAAGGTTTAGTCATAAAATAGGTTCCTTTATTGAGGTATTTTCATTCAAAGATTTAATCTTTAGTCATTAAAAAATGCTTCGCGACTTCCTAGATAACTCGAATAAGTTAATCTCAAAACTCTCATTTTCTTTCAAAGATTCAACCTTTTTACATTAAAAAGGTCTAGTGACATACTAGGTACCTTTACTGAGGTATTTTCATTCAAAGATTCAATCTATACTCTGTAAGACACTCTTCGGGACGTCAAAGGGAACTCGAATAAGTTTCACTCAAAACTCTCATTTTCTTCAAAAGATTCAATCTTTATACATTAAAAAGGTCTAGTCACATAATAAGTTCCTTTGTTGAGATATTTTCATTCAAAGGTTTAATATTTAATCATTACAACACGATTCGCGACTTCATAGGAGATTCGAATAAGTTAATCTCTAAACTATCATTTTTTTTCAGAGATTCAATCTTTTTACATTAAAAAGGTCTACTGACAAACTAGGTACCTCTATTGAGGTATTTTTGTTCAAAGATTCAATCTTTACTCTGTAAAACACTCTACGGGACGTCAAAGGGAACTCGAATAAGTTTAACTCAAAAACCTCATTTTCTTTCAACGATTCAATCTTTATACATTGAAAAGGTCTAGTGACATAAAAGGTACCTTTATTGAGGTACTTTCATTTAAAGATTCAACATATACTCATTAAAACACTCTTCGCGACTACTAGGTAACACGAATAATTTTAAATTCAAACTCTTGTTTTGTTTCAAAGATTCAATCTATATGCATTAAAAATGTTTAATGACATAAAAGGTACTTTTATTGAGATATTTTCAATCAAAGATTCGATCTTTACTCATTAAAACACTCTTCGCCACTTCATAAGTAACTCGAATAAGTTTAAATCAATACTCTTATTTTCTTTCAAAGATTCAACATTTAAACGTTAAAAACGTCTGGTAATGTACTTTTATTGAGGTATTTTCATTCAAAGATTCTATTTTTACTCATTAAAACACTCTTCGGGACGTCAAAAGGAACTCGAATAAGTTTCATTCAAAACTCTCATTTTCTTTCAAAGATTCAATTTGTATACAATAAAAAGGTTTAGACATATAATAGGTTCCTTTATTGAGGTATTTTCATTCAAAGATTTAATCTTTATTCATTAAAACACGCTTCGCGACTTCATAGATAACTCGAATAAGTTAATCTCAAAACTCTCATTTTCTTTCAAAGATTCAATCTTTTTACATTAAAAAGGTCTAGTGACATACAAGGTACCTTTATTGAGGTATTTTCATTCAAAGATTCAATCTATACTCTGTAAGACACTCTTCGGGACGTCAAAGGGAACTCGAATAAGTTTCACTCAAAACTCTCATTTTCTTCAAAAGATTCAATCTTTATACGTTAAAAAGGTCTAGTCACATAATAAGTTCCTTTGTTGAGATATTTTCTTTCAAAGGTTTAATATTTAGTCATTACAGCACGATTCGCGACTTCATAGGTAATTCGAATAAGTTAATCTCTAAACTATCATTTTTTTTTAGAGATTCAATCTTTTTACATTAAAAAGGTCTACTGACAAACTAGGTACCTTTATTGTGGTATTTTCGTTCATAGATTCAATCTTTACTCTGTAAAACACTCTACGGGACGTCAAAGGGAACCCGAATAAGTTTAACTCAAAAACCTCATTTTCTTTCAAAGATTCAATCTATATACATTGAAATGGTTTAGTGACATAAAAGGTACCTTTATTGAGGTACTTTCATTTAAAGATTCAACATATACTCATTAAAACACACTTCGCGACTACTAGGTAACACGAATAATTTTAAATTCAAACTCTTGTTTTGTTTCAAAGGTTCAATCTATATGCATTAAAAAGGTTTAATGACATAACAGGTACTTTTATTGAGATATTTTCAATCAAAGATTCGATCTTTACTCATTAAAACACTCTTCGCCACTTCATAAGTAACTCGAATAAGTTTAAATCAATACTCTTGTTTTCTTTCAAAGATTCAACGTTTCTGCATTAAAAAGGTCTGATAATGTACCTTTATTGAGGTATTTTCATTCAAAGATTCTATTTTTACTCATTAAAACACTCTTCGGGACGTCAAAAGGAACTCGAATAAGTTTCATTTAAAACTCTCATTTTCTTTCAAAGATTCCATCTGTATACATTAATAAGGTTTAGTCATATAATAGGTTCCTTTATTGAGGTATTTTAATTCAAAGATTTAATCTTTAGTCATTAAAACACGCTTCGCGACTTCATAGATAACTCGAATAAGTTAATCTCAAAACTCTCATTTTCTTTCAAAGATTCAATCTTCTTACATTAAAAAGGTCTAGTGACATACAAGGTACCTTTACTGAGGTATTTTCATTCAAATATTCAATCTACACTCTGTAAAACACTCTTCGTGACGTCAAATGGAACTCGAATAAGTTTCACTCAAAACTCTCATTTTCTTTAAAAGATTCAATCTTTATACATTAAAAAGGTCTAGTCACATAATAAGTTCCTTTGTTGAGATATTTTCATTCAAAGGTTTAATATTTAGTCATTACAACACGATTCGCGACTTCATAGGTAACTCGAATAAGTTAATCTCTAAACTATCATATTTTTTCAGAGATTCAATCTTTTTACATTAAAAAGGTCTAGTGACAAACTAGGTACCTTTATTGAGGTATTTTCGTTCAAAGATTCAATCTTTACTCTGTAAAACACTCTCCGGGACGTCATAGGGAACTCGAATAAGTTTAACTCAAAAACCTCATTTTCTTTCAAAGATTCAATCTTTATACATTGAAAAGGTCTAGTGACATAAAAGGTACCTTTATTGAGGTACTTTCATTTAAAGATTCAACATATACTCATTAAAACACTCTTCGCGACTACTAGGCAACACGAATAATTTTAAATTCAAACTCTTGTTTTGTTTCAAAGATTTAATCTATATGCATTAAAAATGTTTAATGACATAAAAGGTACTTTTATTGAGATATTTTCAATCAAAGATTCGATCTTTACTCATTAAAACACTCTTCGCCACTTCATAAGTAAGTCGAATAAGTTTAAATCAATACTCTTATTTTCTTTCAAAGATTCAACGTTTATACGTTAAAAAGGTCAGGTAATGTACCTTTATTGAGGTATTTTCATTCAAAGATTCTATTTTTACTCATTAAAACACTCTTCGGGATGTCAAAAGAAACTCGAATAAGTTTCATTCAAAACTCTCATTTTCTTTCAAAGATTCAATCTGTATACATTAAAAAGGTTTAGTCATATAATAGGTTCCTTTATTGAGATATTTCCATTCAAAGATTTAATCTTTTGTCATTAAAACACGCTTCGCGACTTCCTAGATAACTCGAATAAGTTAATCTCAAAACTCTCATTTTCTTTCAAAGATTCAACCTTTTTACATTAAAAAGGTCTAGTGACATACTAGGTACCTTTACTGAGGTATTTTCATTCAAAGATTCCATCTATACTCTGTAAGACACTCTTCGGGACGTCAAAGGGAACTCGAATAAGTTTCACTCAAAACTCTCATTTTCTTCAAAAGATTAAATCTTTGTACATTAAAATGTCTAGTCACATAATAAGTTCCTTTGTTGAGATATTTTCATTCAAAGGTTTAATATTTAGTCATTACAACACGATTCGCGACTTCATAGGTAACTCGAATAAGTTAATCTCTAAACTATCATTTTTTTTCAGAGATTCAATCTTTTTACATTAAAAAGGTCTACTGACAAACTAGGTACCTTTATTGAGGTATTTTTGTTCAAAGATTCAATCTTTACTCTGTAAAACACTCTACGGGACGTCAAAGGGAACTCGAATAAGTTTAACTCAAAAACCTCATTTTCTTTCAACGATTCAATCTTTATACATTGAAAAGGTCTAGTGACATAAAAGGTACCTTTATTGAGGTACTTTCATTTAAAGATTCAACATATACTCATTAAAACACTCTTCGCGACTACTAGGTAACACGAATAATTTTAAATTCAAACTCTTGTTTTGTTTCAAAGATTCAATCTATATGCATTAAAAATGTTTAATGACATAAAAGGTACTTTTATTGATATATTTTCAATCAAAGATTCGATCTTTACTCATTAAAACACTCTTCGCCACTTCATAAGTAACTCGAATAAGTTTAAATCAATACTCTTATTTTCTTTCAAAGATTCAACATTTATACGTTAAAAAGGTCTGGTAATGTACTTTTATTGTTGTATTTTCATTCAAAAATTCTATTTTTACTCATTAAAACACTCTTCGGGACGTCAAAAGGAACTCGAATAAGTTTCATTCAAAACTCTCATTTTCTTTCAAAGATTCAATCTGTATACAATAAAAAGGTTTAGACATATAATAGGTTCCTTTATTGAGGTATTTTCATTCAAAGATTTAATCTTTATTCATTAAAACACGCTTCGCGACTTCATAGATAACTCGAATAAGTTAATCTCAAAACTCTCATTTTCTTTCAAAGATTCAATCTTTTTACATTAAAAAGGTCTAGTGACATACAAGGTACCTTTATTGAGGTATTTTCATTCAAAGATTCAATCTATACTCTGTAAGACACTCTTCGGGACGTCAAAGGGAACTCGAATAAGTTTCACTCAAAACTCTCATTTTCTTCAAAAGATTCAATCTTTATACGTTAAAAAGGTCTAGTCACATAATAAGTTCCTTTGTTGAGATATTTTCATTCAAAGGTTTAATATTTAGTCATTACAACACGATTCGCGACTTCATAGGTAATTCGAATAAGTTAATCTCTAAACTATCATTTTTTTTCAGAGATTCAATCTTTTTACATTAAAAAGGTCTACTGACAAACTAGGTACCTTTATTGAGGTATTTTCGTTCATAGATTCAATCTTAACTCTGTAAAACACTCTACGGGACGTCAAAGGGAACCCGAATAAGTTTAACTCAAAAACCTCATTTTCTTTCAAAGATTCAATCTATATACATTGAAAAGGTTTAGTGACATAAAAGGTACCTTTATTGAGGTACTTTCATTTAAAGATTCAACATATACTCATTAAAACACACTTCGCGACTACTAGATAACACGAATAATTTTAAATTCAAACTCTTGTTTTGTTTCAAAGATTCAATCTATATGCATTAAAAAGGTTTAATGACATAACAGGTACTTTTATTGAGATATTTTCAATCAAAGATTCGATCTTTACTCATTAAAACACTCTTCGCCACTTCATAAGTAACTCGAATAAGTTTAAATCAATACTCTTGTTTTCTTTCAAAGATTCAACGTTTCTGCATTAAAAAGGTCTAATAATGTACCTTTATTGAGGTATTTTCATTCAAAGATTTTATTTTTACTCATTAAAACACTCTTCGGGACGTCAAAAGGAACTCGAATAAGTTTCATTTAAAACTCTCATTTTCTTTCAAAGATTCCATCTGTATACATTAATAAGGTTTAGTCATATAATAGGTTCCTTTACTGAGGTATTTTAATTCAAAGATTTAATCTTTAGTCATTAAAACACGCTTCGCGACTTCATAGATAACTCGAATAAGTTAATCTCAAAACTCTCATTTGCTTTCAAAGATTCAATCTTCTTACATTAAAAAGGTCTAGTGACATACAAGGTACCTTTACTGAGGTATTTTCATTCAAAGATTCAATCTATACTCTGTAAAACACTCTTCGTGACGTCAAATGGAACTCGAATAAGTTTCACTCAAAACTCTCATTTTCTTTAAAAGATTCAATCTTTATACATTAAAAAGGTCTAGTCACATAATAAGTTCCTTTGTTGAGATATTTTTATTCAAAGGTTTAATATTTAGTCATTACAACACGATTCGCGACTTCATAGGTAACTCGAATAAGTTAATCTCTAAACTATCATTTTTTTTCAGAGATTCAATCTTTTTACATTAAAAAGGTCTAGTGACAAACTAGGTACCTTTATTGAGGTATTTTCGTTCAAAGATTCAATCTTTACTCTGTAAAACACTCTACGGGACGTCATAGGGAACTCGAATAAGTTTAACTCAAAAACCTCATTTTCTTTCAAAGATTCAATCTTTATACATTGAAAAGGTCTAGTGACATAAAAGATACCTTTATTGAGGTACTTTCATTTAAAGATTCAACATATACTCATTAAAACACTCTTCGCGACTACTAGGTAACACGAATAATTTTAAATTCAAACTCTTGTTTTGTTTCAAAGATTCAATCTATATGCATTAAAAAGGTTTAATGACATAAAAGGTACTTTTATTGAGATATTTTCAATCAAAGATTCGATCTTTACTCATTAAAACACTCTTCGCCACTTCATAAGTAACTCGAATAAGTTTAAATCAACACTCTTATTTTCTTTCAAAGATTCAACGTTTATACGTTAAAAAGGTCAGGTAATGTACCTTTATTGAGGTATTTTCATTCAAAGATTCTATTTTTACTCATTAAAACACTCTTCGGGATGTCAAAAGAAACTCGAATAAGTTTCATTCAAAACTCTCATTTTCTTTCAAAGATTCAATCTGTATACAATAAAAAGGTTTAGACATATAATAGGTTCCTTTATTGAGGTATTTTCATTCAAAGATTTAATCTTTATTCATTAAAACACGCTTCGCGACTTCATAGATAACTCGAATAAGATAATCTCAAAACTCTCATTTTCTTTCAAAGATTCAATCTTTTTACATTAAAAAGGTCTAGTGACATACAAGGTACCTTTATTGAGGTATTTTCATTCTAAGATTCAATCTTTTTACATTAAAAAGGTCTAGTGACATACAAGGTACTTTTATTGAGGTATTTTCATTCAAAGATTCAATCTATACTCTGTAAGACACTCTTCGGGACGTCAAAGGGAACTCGAATAAGTTTCACTCAAAACTCTCATTTTCTTCAAAAGATTCAATCTTTATACGTTAAAAAGGTCTAGTCACATAATAAGTTCCTTTGTTGAGATATTTTCATTCAAAGGTTTAATATTTAGTCATTACAACACGATTCGCGACTTCATAGGTAATTCGAATAAGTTAATCTCTAAACTATCATTTTTTTTCAGAGATTCAATCTTTTTACATTAAAAAGGTCTACTGACAAACTAGGTACCTTTATTGAGGTATTTTCGTTCATAGATTCAATCTTTACTCTGTAAAACACTCTACGGGACGTCAAAGGGAACCCGAATAAGTTTAACTCAAAAACCTCATTTTCTTTCAAAGATTCAATCTATATACATTGAAAAGGTTTAGTGACATAAAAGGTACCTTTATTGAGGTACTTTCATTTAAAGATTCAACATATACTCATTAAAACACACTTCGCGACTACTAGGTAACACGAATAATTTTAAATTCAAACTCTTGTTTTGTTTCAAAGATTCAATCTATATGCATTAAAAAGGTTTAATGACATAACAGGTACTTTTATTGAGATATTTTCAATCAAAGATTCGATCTTTACTCATTAAAACACTCTTCGCCACTTCATAAGTAACTCGAATAAGTTTAAATCAATACTCTTGTTTTCTTTCAAAGATTCAACGTTTCTGCATTAAAAAGGTCTGATAATGTACCTTTATTGAGGTATTTTCATTCAAAGATTCTATTTTTACTCATTAAAACACTCTTCGGGACGTCAAAAGGAACTCGAATAAGTTTCATTTAAAACTCTCATTTTCTTTTAAAGATTCCATCTGTATACATTAATAAGGTTTAGTCATATAATAGGCTCCTTTATTGAGGTATTTTAATTCAAAGATTTAATCTTTAGTCATTAAAACACGCTTCGCGACTTCATAGATAACTCGAATAAGTTAATCTCAAAACTCTCATTTTCTTTCAAAGATTCAATCTTCTTACATTAAAAAGGTCTAGTGACATACAAGGTACCTTTACTGAGATATTTTCATTCAAAGATTCAATCTATACTCTGTAAAACACTCTTCGTGACGTCAAATGGAACTCGAATAAGTTTCACTCAAAACTCTCATTTTCTTTAAAAGATTCAATCTTTATACATTAAAAAGGTCTAGTCACATAATAAGTTCCTTTGTTGAGATATTTTTATTCAAAGGTTTAATATTTAGTCATTACAACACGATTCGCGACTTCATAGGTAACTCGAATAAGTTAATCTCTAAACTATCATTTTTTTTCAGAGATTCAATCTTTTTACATTAAAAAGGTCTAGTGACAAACTAGGTACCTTTATTGAGGTATTTTCGTTCAAAGATTCAATCTTTACTCTGTAAAACACTCTACGGGACGTCATAGGGAACTCGAATAAGTTTAACTCAAAAACCTCATTTTCTTTCAAAGATTCAATCTTTATACATTGAAAAGGTCTAGTGACATAAAAGATACCTTTATTGAGGTACTTTCATTTAAAGATTCAACATATACTCATTAAAACACTCTTCGCGACTACTAGGTAACACGAATAATTTTAAATTCAAACTCTTGTTTTGTTTCAAAGATTCAATCTATATGCATTAAAAAGGTTTAATGACATAAAAGGTACTTTTATTGAGATATTTTCAATCAAAGATTCGATCTTTACTCATTAAAACACTCTTCGCCACTTCATAAGTAACTCGAATAAGTTTAAATCAACACTCTTATTTTCTTTCAAAGATTCAACGTTTATACGTTAAAAAGGTCAGGTAATGTACCTTTATTGAGGTATTTTCATTCAAAGATTCTATTTTTACTCATTAAAACACTCTTCGGGATGTCAAAAGAAACTCGAATAAGTTTCATTCAAAACTCTCATTTTCTTTCAAAGATTCAATCTGTATACAATAAAAAGGTTTAGACATATAATAGGTTCCTTTATTGAGGTATTTTCATTCAAAGATTTAATCTTTATTCATTAAAACACGCTTCGCGACTTCATAGATAACTCGAATAAGTTAATCTCAAAACTCTCATTTTCTTTCAAAGATTCAATCTTTTTACATTAAAAAGGTCTAGTGACATACAAGGTACCTTTATTGAGGTATTTTCATTCTAAGATTCAATCTTTTTACATTAAAAAGGTCTAGTGACATACAAGGTACCTTTATTGAGGTATTTTCATTCAAAGATTCAATCTATACTCTGTAAGACACTCTTCGGGACGTCAAAGGGAACTCGAATAAGTTTCACTCAAAACTCTCATTTTCTTCAAAAGATTCAATCTTTATACGTTAAAAAGGTCTAGTCACATAATAAGTTCCTTTGTTGAGATATTTTCATTCAAAGGTTTAATATTTAGTCATTACAACACGATTCGCGACTTCATAGGTAATTCGAATAAGTTAATCTCTAAACTATCATTTTTTTTCAGAGATTCAATCTTTTTACATTAAAAAGGTCTACTGACAAACTAGGTACCTTTATTGAGGTATTTTCGTTCATAGATTCAATCTTTACTCTGTAAAACACTCTACGGGACGTCAAAGGGAACCCGAATAAGTTTAACTCAAAAACCTCATTTTCTTTCAAAGATTCAATCTATATACATTGAAAAGGTTCAGTGACATAAAAGGTACCTTTATTGAGGTACTTTCATTTAAAGATTCAACATATACTCATTAAAACACACTTCGCGACTACTAGGTAACACGAATAATTTTAAATTCAAACTCTTGTTTTGTTTCAAAGATTCAATCTATATGCATTAAAAAGGTTTAATGACATAACAGGTACTTTTATTGAGATATTTTCAATCAAAGATTCGATCTTTACTCATTAAAACACTCTTCGCCACTTCATAAGTAACTCGAATAAGTTTAAATCAATACTCTTGTTTTCTTTCAAAGATTCAACGTTTCTGCATTAAAAAGGTCTGATAATGTACCTTTATTGAGGTATTTTCATTCAAAGATTCTATTTTTACTCATTAAAACACTCTTCGGGACGTCAAAAGGAACTCGAATAAGTTTCATTTAAAACTCTCATTTTCTTTTAAAGATTCCATCTGTATACATTAATAAGGTTTAGTCATATAATAGGCTCCTTTATTGAGGTATTTTAATTCAAAGATTTAATCTTTAGTCATTAAAACACGCTTCGCGACTTCATAGATAACTCGAATAAGTTAATCTCAAAACTCTCATTTTCTTTCAAAGATTCAATCTTCTTACATTAAAAAGGTCTAGTGACATACAAGGTACCTTTACTGAGATATTTTCATTCAAAGATTCAATCTATACTCTGTAAAACACTCTTCGTGACGTCAAATGGAACTCGAATAAGTTTCACTCAAAACTCTCATTTTCTTTAAAAGATTCAATCTTTATACATTAAAAAGGTCTAGTCACATAATAAGTTCCTTTGTTGAGATATTTTTATTCAAAGGTTTAATATTTAGTCATTACAACACGATTCGCGACTTCATAGGTAACTCGAATAAGTTAATCTCTAAACTATCATTTTTTTTCAGAGATTCAATCTTTTTACATTAAAAAGGTCTAGTGACAAACTAGGTACCTTTATTGAGGTATTTTCGTTCAAAGATTCAATCTTTACTCTGTAAAACACTCTACGGGACGTCATAGGGAACTCGAATAAGTTTAACTCAAAAACCTCATTTTCTTTCAAAGATTCAATCTTTATACATTGAAAAGGTCTAGTGACATAAAAGATACCTTTATTGAGGTACTTTCATTTAAAGATTCAACATATACTCATTAAAACACTCTTCGCGACTACTAGGTAACACGAATAATTTTAAATTCAAACTCTTGTTTTGTTTCAAAGATTCAATCTATATGCATTAAAAAGGTTTAATGACATAAAAGGTACTTTTATTGAGATATTTTCAATCAAAGATTCGATCTTTACTCATTAAAACACTCTTCGCCACTTCATAAGTAACTCGAATAAGTTTAAATCAACACTCTTATTTTCTTTCAAAGATTCAACGTTTATACGTTAAAAAGGTCAGGTAATGTACCTTTATTGAGGTATTTTCATTCAAAGATTCTATTTTTACTCATTAAAACACTCTTCGGGATGTCAAAAGAAACTCGAATAAGTTTCATTCAAAACTCTCATTTTCTTTCAAAGATTCAATCTGTATACAATAAAAAGGTTTAGACATATAATAGGTTCCTTTATTGAGGTATTTTCATTCAAAGATTTAATCTTTATTCATTAAAACACGCTTCGCGACTTCATAGATAACTCGAATAAGTTAATCTCAAAACTCTCATTTTCTTTCAAAGATTCAATCTTTTTACATTAAAAAGGTCTTGTGACATACAAGGTACCTTTATTGAGGTATTTTCATTCTAAGATTCAATCTTTTTACATTAAAAAGGTCTAGTGACATACAAGGTACCTTTATTGAGGTATTTTCATTCAAAGATTCAATCTATACTCTGTAAGACACTCTTCGGGACGTCAAAGGGAACTCGAATAAGTTTCACTCAAAACTCTCATTTTCTTCAAAAGATTCAATCTTTATACGTTAAAAAGGTCTAGTCACATAATAAGTTCCTTTGTTGAGATATTTTCATTCAAAGGTTTAATATTTAGTCATTACAACACGATTCGCGACTTCATAGGTAATTCGAATAAGTTAGTCTCTAAACTATCATTTTTTTTCAGAGATTCAATCTTTTTACATTAAAAAGGTCTACTGACAAACTAGGTACCTTTATTGAGGTATTTTCGTTCATAGATTCAATCTTTACTCTGTAAAACACTCTACGGGACGTCAAAGGGAACCCGAATAAGTTTAACTCAAAAACCTCATTTTCTTTCAAAGATTCAATCTATATACATTGAAAAGGTTTAGTGACATAAAAGGTACCTTTATTGAGGTACTTTCATTTAAAGATTCAACATATACTCATTAAAACACACTTCGCGACTACTAGGTAACACGAATAATTTTAAATTCAAACTCTTGTTTTGTTTCAAAGATTCAATCTATATGCATTAAAAAGGTTTAATGACATAACAGGTACTTTTATTGAGATATTTTCAATCAAAGATTCGATCTTTACTCATTAAAACACTCTTCGCCACTTCATAAGTAACTCGAATAAGTTTAAATCAATACTCTTGTTTTCTTTCAAAGATTCAACGTTTCTGCATTAAAAAGGTCTGATAATGTACCTTTATTGAGGTATTTTCATTCAAAGATTCTATTTTTACTCATTAAAACACTCTTCGGGACGTCAAAAGGAACTCGAATAAGTTTCATTTAAAACTCTCATTTTCTTTCAAAGATTCAATCTGTATACATTAATAAGGTTTAGTCATATAATAGGTTCCTTTATTGAGGTATTTTCATTCAAAGATTTAATCTTTAGTCATTAAAACACGCTTCGCGACTTCATAGATAACTCGAATAAGTTAATCTCAAAACTCTCATTTTCTTTCAAAGATTCAATCTTCTTACATTAAAAAGTTCTAGTGGCATACAAGGTACCTTTACTGAGGTATTTTCATTTAAAGATTCAATCTATACTCTGTAAAACACTCTTCGTGACGTCAAATGGAACTCGAATAAGTTTCACTCAAAACTCTCATTTTCTTTAAAAGATTCAATCTTTATACATTAAAAAGGTCTAATCACATAATAGGTTCCTTTGTTGAGATATTTTCATTCAACGATTTAATATTTAATCATTACAACACGATTCGCGACTTCATAGGTAACTCGAATAAGTTAATCTCTAAACTCTCATTTTCTTTCAAAGATTCAATCTTCTTACATTAAAAAGGTCTAGTGACATACAAGGTACCTTTACTGAGGTATTTTCATTCAAAGATTCAATCTATACTCTGTAAAACACTCTTCGTGACGTCAAATGGAACTCGAATAAGTTTCACTCAAAACTCTCATTTTCTTTAAAAGATTCAATCTTTATACATTAAAAAGGTCTAGTCACATAATAAGTTCCTTTGTTGAGATATTTTCATTCAAAGGTTTAATATTTAGTCATTACAACACGATTCGCGACTTCATAGGTAACTCGAATAAGTTAATCTCTAAACTATCATTTTTTTTCAGAGATTCAGTCTTTTTACATTAAAAAGGTCTAGTGACAAACTAGGTACCTTTATTGAGGTATTTTCATTCAAAGATTCAATCTTTACTCTGTAAAACACTCTACGGGACGTCATAGGGAACTCGAATAAGTTTAACTCAAAAACCTAATTTTCTTTCAAAGATTCAATCTTTATACATTGAAAAGGTCTAGTGACATAAAAGATACCTTTATTGAGGTACTTTCATTTAAAGATTCAACATATACTCATTAAAACACTCTTCGCGACTACTAGGTAACACGAATAATTTTAAATTCAAACTCTTGTTTTGTTTCAAAGATTCAATCTATATGCATTAAAAAGGTTTAATGACATAAAAGGTACTTTTATTGAGATATTTTCAATCAAAGATTCGATCTTTACTCATTAAAACACTCTTCGCCACTTCATAAGTAAGTCGAATAAGTTTAAATCAACACTCTTATTTTCTTTCAAAGATTCAACGTTTATACGTTAAAAAGGTCTGGTAATGTACCTTTATTGAGGTATTTTCATTCAAAGATTCTATTTTTACTCATTAAAACACTCTTCGGGATGTCAAAAGAAACTCGAATAAGTTTCATTCAAAACTCTCATTTTCTTTCAAAGATTCAATCTGTATACATTAAAAAGGTTTAGTCATATAATAGGTTCCTTTATTGAGATATTTCCATTCAAAGATTTAATCTTTTGTCATTAAAACACGCTTCGCGACTTCCTAGATAACTCGAATAAGTTAATCTCGAAACTCTCATTTTCTTTCAAAGATTCAACCTTTTTACATTAAAAAGGTCTAGTGACATACTAGGTACCTTTACTGAGGTATTTTCATTCAAGGATTCAATCTATACTCTGTAAGACACTCTTCGGGACGTCAAAGGGAACTCGAATAAGTTTCACTCAAAACTCTCATTTTCTTCAAAAGATTAAATCTTTGTACATTAAAAAGGTCTAGTCACATAATAAGTTCCTTTGTTGAGATACTTTCATTCAAAGGTTTAATATTTAGTCATTACAACACGATTTGCGACTTCATAGGTAATTCGAATAAGTTAATCTCTAAAAGGTCTGCTAATGTACCTTAATTGAGGTATTTTCATTCAAAGATTCTATTTTTACTCTTTAAAACACTCTTCGGGACGTCAAAATGAACTCGAATAAGTTTCATTTAAAACTCTCATTTTCTTTCAAAGATTCAATCTGTATACATTAATAAGGTTTAGTCATATAATAGGTTCCTTTATTGAGGTATTTTCATTCAAAGATTTAATCTTTAGTCATTAAA
Organism: Cornus florida; assembly: GCF_030987335.1. Taxonomy (NCBI): domain Eukaryota; kingdom Viridiplantae; phylum Streptophyta; class Magnoliopsida; order Cornales; family Cornaceae; genus Cornus; species Cornus florida. Next base: position 90,835,352 of record NW_026775578.1, on the reverse strand, counting down.
ACACGCTTCGCGACTTCATAGATAACTCAGATAAGTTAATCTCAAAACTCTCATTTTCGTTCAAAGATTCAATCTTCTTACATTAAAAAGGTCTAGTGACATACAAGCTACCTTTACTGAGGTATTTTCATTCAAAGATTCAATCTATACTCTGCAAAACACTCTTCGTGACGTCAAATGGAACTCGAATAAGTTTCACTCAAAACTCTCATTTTCTTTAAAAGATTCAATCTTTATACATTAAAAAGGTCTAGTCACATAATAGGTTCCTTTGTTGAGATATTTTCATTCAACAATTTAATATTTAGTCATTTCAACACGATTCGCGACTTCATAGGTAACTCGAATAAGTTAAACTTTAAACTATCATTTTATTTCCGAGATTCAATCTTTTTACATTAAAAAGGTCTAGTGACATACTAGTTACCTTTATTAAGGTATTTTCGTTCAAAGATTCAATCTTTACTCTGTAAAACACTCTACGGAACGTCAAAAGGAACTCGAATAAGTTTAACTCAAAAACCTCATTTTCATTCAAAGATTCAATCTTTATACATTGAAAAGGTCTAGTGACATAAAAGGTACCTTTATTGAGGTACTTTCATTTAAAGTTCAACATATACTCATTAAAACACTCTTCGCGACTACTGGGTAACACGAATAATTTTAAATTCAAATCTTGTTTTGTTTCAAAGATTCAATCTATATGCATTAAAAAGGTTTAATGACATAAAAGGTACTTTTATTGAGATATTTTCAATCAAATATTCGATCTTTACTCATTAAAACACTCTTCGCCACTTCATAAGTAACTCGAATAAGTTTAAATCAATACTCTTATTTTCTTTCAAAGATTCAACGTTTATGCATTAAAAAGGTTTGGTAATGTAGCGTTATTGAGGTATTTTCATTCAAAGATTCTATTTTTACTCATGAAAACACTCTTCGGGACGTCAAATGGAACTCGAATAAGTTTCATTCAAAACTCTCATTTTCTTTCAAAGATTCAATCTGTATACAATAAAAAGGTTTAGACATATAATAGGTTCCTTTATTGAGGTATTTTCATTCAAAGATTTAATCTTTGTTCATTAAAACACGCTACGCGACTTCACAGATAACTCGAATAAGTTAATCTCAAAACTCTCATTTTCTTTCAAAGATTCAATCTTTTTACCTTAAAAAGGTCTAGTGACATACAAGGTACCTTTATTGAGGTATTTTCATTCAAAGATTCAATGTATACTCTGTAAAACACTTTTCGGGACGTCAAAGGGAACTCGAATAAGTTTCACTCAAAACTCTCATTTTCTTTAAAAGATTCAATCTTTATACATTAAAAAGGTCTAGTCACATAATAGGTTCCTTTGTTGAGATATTTTCATTCAACGATTTAATATTTAGTCACTACAACACGATTCGCGACTTAATAGGTAACTCGAATAAGTTAATCTCTAAACTATCATTTTATTTCAGAGATTCAATCTTTTTACATTAAAAAGGTCTAGTGACATACTAGGTACCTTATATTAAGGTATTTTCCTTCAAAGATTCAATCTTTACTCTGTAAAACACTCTACGGGACGTCAAAGGGAACTCGAATAAGTTTAACTCAAAAACCTCATTTTCTTTCAAAGATTCAATCTTTATACATTAAAAAGGTCTAGTGACATAAAAGGTACCTTTATTGAGGTACTTTCATTTAAAGATTCAACATTTACTCATTAAAACACTCTTCGCGACTACTAAGCAACACGAATAATTTTAAATTCAAACTCTTGTTTTGTTTCAAAGGTTCAATCTATATGCATTAAAAAGGTTTAATGACATAAAATGTACTTTTATTGAGATATTTTCAATCAAAGATTCGATCTTTACTCATTAACACACTCTTCGCCACTTCATAAGTAACTCGAATAAGTTTAAATCAATACTCTTATTTTCTTTCAAAGATTCAACGTTTATGCATTAAAAAGGTCTGGTAATCTAGCTTTATTGAGGTATTTTCTTTCAAAGATTCTATTTTTACTCATTAAAACACTCTTCGGGACGTCAAAAGGAACTCGAATAAGTTTCATTCAAAACTCTCATTTTCTTTCAAAGATTCAATCTGTATACATTAATAAGGTTTAGTCATATAATAGGTACCTTTATTGAGGTATTTTCATTCAAAGATTTATTCTTTAGTCTTTAAAACACGATTCGCGACTTCATAGATAACTCGAATAAGTTAATCTCAAAACTCTCATTTTCTTTCAAAGATTCAATCTTTTTACATTAAAAAGGTCTAGTGACATACAAGGTACCTTTACTGAGGTATTTTCATTCAAAGATTCAATCTATACTCTGTAAAACACTCTTCGGGACGTCAAATGGAACTCGAATAAGTTTCACTCAAAACTCTCATTTTCTTTAAAAGATTCAATCTTTATACATTAAAAAGGTCTAATCACATAATAGGTTCCTTTGTTGAGATATTTTCATTCAACGATTTAATATTTAGTCATTACAACACGATTCGTGACTTCATAGGTAACTCGAATAAGTTAATCTCTAAACTATCATTTTATTTCAGAGATTCAATCTTTTTACATTAAAAAGGTCTAGTGACATACTAGTTACCTTTATTAAGGTATTTTCGTTCAAAGATTCAATCTTTACTCTGTAAAACACTCTACGGGACGTCAAAGGGAACTCGAATATGTTTAACTCAAAAACCTCATTTTCTTTCAAAGATTCAATCTTTATACATTGAAAAGGTCTAGTGACATAAAAGGTACCTTTATTGAGGTACTTTCATTTAAAGATTCAACATATACTCATTAAAAAACACTCTTCGCGACTACTAGGTAACACGAATAATTTTAAATTCAAACTCTTGTTTTGTTTCAAAGATTCAATCTATATGCATTAAAAAGATTTAATGACAGAAAATGTACTTTTATTGAGATATTTTCAATCAAAGATTCGATCTTTACTCATTAAAACACTCTTCGCCACTTCATAAGTAACTCGAATAAGTTTAAATCAATACTCTTATTTTCTTTCAAAGATTCAACGTTTATGCATTAAAAAGGTCTGGTAACACAATAGGTACCTTTATTGAGGTATTTTCATTCATATATTCTATTTTTACTCATCAAGACACTCTTCGGGACGTTAAAAGGAACTCGAATAAGTTTCATTCAATACTCTCATTTTCTTACAAAGATTCAATCTGTATTCATTAATAAGGTTTAGTCATGTAATAGATTCCTTCACTGAGTTATTTTCATTCGGAGATTTAATCTTTAGTCATTAAAACACGCTTCGCGACTTCATAGATAACTCGTATAAGTTAATCTCAAAACTCTCATTTTCTTTCAAAGATTCAATCTTTTTACATTAAAAAGGTCTGGTAATGTATCTTTATTGAGGTATTTTCATTCAAAGATTCTATTTTTCCTCATGAAAACACTCTTCGGGACGTCAAAAGGAACTCGAATAAGTTTCATTCAAAACTCTCATTTCTTTCAAAGATTCAATCTGTATACATTAAAAAGGTTTAGTCATATAATAAGTTCCTTTATTGAGATATTTCAATTCAAAGATTTAATCTTTTGTCATTAAAACACGCTTCGCGACTTCATAGATAACTCGAATAAGTTAATCTCAAAACTCTCATTTTCTTTCAAAGATTCAACCTTTTTACATTAAAAAGGTCTAGTTACATACAAGGTACCTTTACTGAGGTATTTTCATTCAAAGATTCAATCTATACTCTGTAAAACACTCTTCGTGACGTCAAATGGAACTCGAATAAGTTTGACTCAAAACTCTCATTTTCTTTAAAAGATTCGATCTTTATACATTAAAAAGGTGTAGTCACATAATAGGTACCTTTGTGGAGATATTTTCATTCAACGATTTAATATTTAGTCATTACAACACGATTCGCGACTTCATAGGTAACTCGAATAAGTTAATCTCTAAACTATCATTTTATTTCCGAGATTCAATCTTTTTACATTAAAAAGGTCTAGTGACATACTAGTTACCTTTATTAAGGTATTTTCGTTCAAAGATTCAATCTTTACTCTGTAAAACACTCTACGGGATGTCAAAGGGAACTCGAATAAGTTTAACTCAAAAACCTCATTTTCTTTCAAAGATTCAATCTTTATACATTGAAAAGGTCTAGTGACATAAAAGGTACCTTTATTGAGGTACTTTCATTTAAAGATTCAACATATACTCATTAAAACACTCTTCGCCACTTCATAAGTAACTCGAAAAAGTTTAAATCAATACTCTTATTTTCTTTCAAAGATTCAACGTTTATGCATTAAAAAGGTCTGGTAATGTATCTTTATTGACGTATTTTCATTCAAAGATTCTATTTTTACTCATTAAAACACTCTTCGGGACGTCAAAAGGAACTCGAATAAGTTTCATTCAAAACTCTCATTTTCTTTCAAAGATTCAATCTGTATACATTAAAAAGGTTTAGTCATATAATAGGTTCCTTTATTGAGATATTTCCATTCAAAGATTTAATCTTTTGTCATTAAAACACGCTTCGCGACTTCATAGATAACTCGAATAAGTTCATCTCAAAACTCCCATTTTCTTTCAAAGATTCAACCTTTTTACATTAAAATGGTCTAGTGACATACTAGGTTCCTTTACTGAGGTATTTTAATTCAAAGATTCAATCTATACTCTGTAAAACACTCTTCGGGACGTCAAAGGGAACTCGAATAAGTTTCACTCAAAACTCTCATTTTCTTCAAAAGATTCAATCTATATACATTAAAAAGGTCTAGTCACATAACAAGTTCATTTGTTGAGATATTTTCATTCAAAGGTTTAATATTTAGTCATTACAACACGATTCGCGACTTCACATGTAACTCGAATAAGTTAATCTCTAAACTATAATTTTTTTTCGGAGATTCAATCTTTTTACATTAAAAAGGTCTAGTGACAAACTAGGTACCTTTATTGAGGTATTTTCGTTCAAAGATTTAATCTTTACTCTGTAAAACACTCTACGGGACGTCAAAGGGAACTCGAATAAGTTTAACTCAAAAACCTCATTTTCTTTCAAAGATTCAATCTTTATACATTGAAAAGGTCTAGTGACATAAAAGGTACCTTTATTGAGGTACTTTCATTTTAAGATTCAACATATACTCATTAAAACACTCTTCGCGACTACTAGGTAACACGAATAATTTTAAATTCAAACTCTTGTTCTGTTTCAAAGATTCAATCTATATGCATTAAAAAGGTTTAATGACATAAAAGGTACTTTTATTGAGATATTTTCCATCAAAGATTCGATCTTTACTCATTAAAACACTCTGCGCCACTTCATAAGTAACTCGAATAAGTTTAAATCAATACTCTTATATTCTTTCAAAGATTCAACGTTTATGCATTAAAAAGGTCTGGTAATTACCTTTATTGAGGTATTTTCATTCAAAGATTCTATTTTTGCTCATTAAAACACTATTCGGACGTCAAAAGGAACTCGAATAAGTTTCATTCAAAACTCTCATTTTCTTTCAAACAGTCAATCTGTATACAATATAAAGGTTTAGACATATAATAGGTTCCTTTATTGAGGTATTTTCATTCAAAGATTTAATCTTTATTCATTAAAACACGCTTCGCGACTTCATAGATAACTCGAATAAGTTAATCTCAAAACTCTCATTTTCTTTCAAAGATTCAATCTTTTTACATTAAAAAGGTCTAGTGACATACAAGGTAATTTTATTGAGGAATTTTCATTCAAAGATTCAATCTATACTCTGTAAAACACTCTTCGGGACGTCAAAGGGAACTCGAATAAGTTTCACTCAAAACTCTCATTTTCTTCAAAAGATTCAATCTTTATACATTAAAAAGGTCTAGTCACATAATAAGTTCCTTTGTTGAGATATTTTCATTCAAAGGTTTAATATTTAGTCATTACAAAACGATTCGCGACTTCATAGGTAACTCGAATAAGTTAATCTCTAAACTATCGTTTTTTTTCAAAGATTCAGTCTTTTTACATTAAAAAGGTCTAGTGACAAACTAGGTACCTTTATTGAGGTATTTTCATTTAAAGATTCAATCTTTACTCTGTAAAACACTCTACGGGACGTCAAAGGGAACTCGAATAAGTTTAACTCAAAAACCTCATTTTCTTTCAAAGATTCAATCTTTATACATTGAAAAGGTCTAGTGACATAAAAGGTACCTTTATTGAGGTACTTTCATTTAAAGATTCAACATATATTCATTAAAACACTCTTCGCGACTACTAGGTAACACGAATAATTTTAAATTCAAACTCTTGTTTTGTTTCAAAGATTCAATCTATATGCATTAAAAAGGTTTAATGACATAAAATGTACTTTTATTGAGATATTTTCAATCCAAGATTCGATCTTTACTCATTAAAACACTCTTCGCGACTTCATAAATAACTCGAATAAGTTTAAATCAATACTCTTATTTTCTTTCAAAGATTCAACGTTTATGCATTAAAAAGGTCTGGTAACACAATAAGTACCATTATTGAGGTATTTCCATTCATATATTCTATTTTTACTCATCAAAACACTCTTCGGGACGTTAAAAGGAACTCGAATAAGTTTCATTCAAAACTCTCATTTTCTTTCAAAGATTCAATCTGTATACATTAAAAAGGTTTAGTCATATAATAGGTTCCTTTATTGAGATATTTCCATTCAAAGATTTAATCTTTTGTCATTAAAAGACGCTTCGTGACTTCATAGATAACTCGAATAAGTTAATCTCAAAACTCTCATTTTCTTTCAAAGATTCAACCTTTTTACATTAAAAAGTTCTAGTGACATACTGGGTACCTTTACTGAGGTATTTTCATTCAAAGATTCAATTTATACTCTGTAAGACACTCTTCGGGACGTCAAAGAGAACTCGAATAAGTTTCACTCAAAACTCTCATTTTCTTCAAAAGATTCAATCTTTATACATTAAAAAGGTCTAGTCACATAATAAGTTCCTTTGTTGAGATATTTTCATTCAAAGGTTTAATATTTAGTCATTACAAAACGATTCGCGACTTCATAGGTAACTCGAATAAGTTAATCTCTAAACTATCGTTTTTTTTCAGAGATTCAGTCTTTTTATATTAAAAAGGTCTAGTGACAAACTAGGTACCTTTATTGAGGTATTTTCGTTTAAAGATTCAATCTTTACTCTGTAAAACACTCTACGGGACGTCAAAGGGAACTCGAATAAGTTTAACTCAAAAACCTCATTTTCTTTCAAAGATTCAATCTTTATACATTGAAAAGGTCTAGTGACATAAAAGGTACCTTTATTGAGGTACTTTCATTTAAAGATTCAACATATATTCATTAAAACACTCTTCGCGACTACTAGGTAACACGAATAATTTTAAATTCAAACTCTTGTTTTGTTTCAAAGATTTAATCTATATGCACTAAAAAGGTTTAATGACATAAAATGTACTTTTATTGAGATATTTTCAATCATAGATTCGATCTTTACTCATTAAAACGCTCTTCGCGACTTCATAAATAACTCGAATAAGTTTAAATCAATACTCTTATTTTCTTTCAAAGATTCAACGTTTATGCATTAAAAAGGTCTGGTAACACAATAGGTACCATTATTGAGGTATTTCCATTCATATATTCTATTTTTACTCATCAAAACACTCTTCGGGACGTTAAAAGGAACTCGAATAAGTTTCATTCAAAACTCTCATTTTCTTTCAAAGATTCAATCTGTATACATTAAAAAGGTTTAGTCATATAATAGGTTCCTTTATTGAGATATTTCCATTCAAAGATTTAATCTTTTGTCATTAAAACACGCTTCGCGACTTCATAGATAACTCGAATAAGTTAATCTCAAAACTCTCATTTTCTTTCAAAGATTCAACCTTTTTACATTAAAAAGTTCTAGTGACATACTAGGTACCGTTACTGAGGTATTTTCATTCAAAGATTCAATTTATACTCTGTAAGACACTCTTCGGGACGTCAAAGAGAACTCGAATAAGTTTCACTCAAAACTCTCATTTTCTTCAAAAGATTCAATCTTTATACATTAAAAAGGTCTAGTCACATAATAAGTTCCTTTGTTGAGATATTTTCATTCAAAGGTTTAATATTTAGTCATTACAAAACGATTCGCGACTTCATAGGTAACTTGAATAAGTTAATCTCTAAACTATCGTTTTTTTTCAGAGATTCAGTCTTTTTACATTAAAAAGGTCTAGTGACAAACTAGGTACCTTTATTGAGGTATTTTCGTTTAAAGATTCAATCTTTACTCTGTAAAACACTCTACGGGACGTCAAAGGGAACTCGAATAAGTTTAACTCAAAAACCTCATTTTCTTTGAAAGATTCAATCTTTATACATTGAAAAGGTCTAGTGACATAAAAGGTACCTTTATTGAGGTACTTTCATTTAAAGATTCAATATATGCTCATTAAAACACTCTTCGCGACTACTAGGTAACACGAATAATTTTAAATTCAAACTCTTGTTTTGTTTCAAAGATTCAATCTATATGCATTAAAAAGGTTTAATGACATAAAAGGTACTTTTATTGAGATATTTTCAATCAAAGATTCGATCTTTACTCATTAAAACACTCTTCGCCACTTCATAAGTAGCTCGAATAAGTTTAAATCAATACTTTTATTTTCTTTCAAAGATTCAACGTTTATGCATTAAAAAGGTCTGGTAATGTACCTTTATTAAGGTATTTGCATTCAAAGATTCTATTTTTACTCATTAAAACACTCTTCGGGACGTCAAAAGGAACTCGAATAAGTTTCATTCAAAACTCTCATTTCCTTTCAAAGATTCAATCTGTATACAATAAAAAGGTTTAGACATATAATAGGTTCATTTATTGAGGTATTTTTATTTAAAGATTTAATCTTTATTCATTAAAACACGCTTCGCGACTTCATAGATAACTCGAATAAGTTAATCTCAAAACTCTCATTTTCTTTCAAAGATTCAATCTTTTTACATTAAAAAGGTCTAGTGACATACAAGGTACCTTTACTGAGGAATTTTCATTCAAAGATTCAATCTATACTCTGTAAAACACTCTTCGGGACGTCAAAGGGAACTTGAATAAGTTTCACTCAAAACTCTCATTTTCTTTAAAAGATTCAATCTTCATACATTAAAAAGGTCTAGTCACATAATAGGTTCATTTGTTGAGATATTTTCATTCAACGATTTAATATTTAGTCATTACAACACGATTCGCGACTTCATAGGTAACTCGAATAAGTTAATCTCTAAACTAACATTTTATTTCAGGGATTCAATCTTTTTACGTTAAAAAGGTTTAGTGATATACTAGGTACCTGTATTAAAGTATTTTCGTTCAAAGATTCAATCTTTACTCTGTAAAACACTCTACGGGACGTCAAAGGGAACTCGAATAAGTTTAATTCAAAAACCTCATTTTCTTTCAAATATTCAATCTTTATACATTGAAAAGGTCTAGTGACATAAAAGGTACCTTTATTGAGGTACTTTCATTTAAAGATTCAACATATACTCATTAAAACACTCTTCGCAACTACTAGGTAACCCGAATAATTTTAAATTCAAACTCTTGTTTTGTTTCAAAGATTCAATCTATATGCACTAAAAAGGTTTAATGACATAAAATGTACTTTTATTGAGATATTTTCAATCAAAGATTCGATCTTTACTTATTAAAACACTCTTCGCCACTTCAGAAGTAACTCGAATAAGTTTAAATCAATACTCTTATTTTCTTTCAAAGATTCAACGTTTCTAAATTAAAAAGGTCTGATAATGTACCTTTATTGAGGTATTTTCATTCAAAGATTCTATTTTTACTCATTAAAACACTCTTCGGGACGTCAAAAGGAACTCGAATAAGTTTCATTCCAAACTCTAATTTTCTTTCAAAGATTCAATCTTTATACATTAATAAGGTTTAGTCATATAATTGGTTCCTTTATTGAGTTATTTTCATTCAAAGATTTAATCTTTAGTCATTAAAACACGCTTCGCAACTTCATAGATAACTCGAATAAGTTAATCTCAAAACTCTCATTTTCTTTCAAAGATTCAATCTTTTTACATTAAAAAGGTCTAGTGACATACAAGGTACCTTTACTGAGGTATTTTCATTCAAAGATTCAATCTATACTCTGTAAAACACTCTTCGGGACGTCAAATGGAACTCGAATAAGTTTCACTCAAAACTCTCATTTTCTTAAAAAGATTCAATCTTTATACATTAAAAAGGTCTAGTCACATAATAGGTTCCTTTGTTGAGATATTTTTATTCAACGATTTAATATTTAGTCATTACAACACGATTCGCGACTTCATAGGTAACTCGAATAAGTTAATCTCTAAACTATCATTTTATTTCAGAGATTCAATCTTTTTACATTAAAAAGGTCTAGTGACATACTAGGTACCTTTATTAAGGTATTTTCGTTCAAAGATTCAATCTTTACTCTGTAAAACACTTTACGGGACGTCAAAGGGAACTTGAATAAGTTTTACTCAAAAACCTAATTTGCTTTCAAAGATTCAATCTTTATACATTGAAAAGGTCTAGTGACATAAAAGGTACCTTTATTGAGGTACTTTCATTTAAAGATTCAACATATACTCATGAAAACACTCTTCCGGACTTCTAGGTAACACGAATAATTTTAAATTCAAACTCTTGTTTTGTTTCAAAGATTTAATCTATATGCATTAAAAAGGTTTAATGACATAAAAGGTACTTTTATTGAGATATTTTCAATCAAAGATTCGATCTTTACTCATTAAAACACTCTTCGCCACTTCATAAGTAACTCGAATAAGTTTAAATCAATACTCTTATTTTCTTTTCAGGATTCAACGTTTATGCATTAAAAAGGTCTAGTAACACAATAGGTACCTTTATTGAGGTATTTTCATTCATATATTCTATTTTTACACATCAAAACACTCTTCGGGACGTTAAAAGGAACTCGAATAAGTTTCATTCAAAACTCTCATTTTCTTTCAAAGATTCAATCTGTATACATTAATAAGGTTTAGACATATAATAGGTTCCTTTATTGAGTTATTTTCATTCAAAGATTTAATCTTTAGTCATTAAAACATGCTTCGCGACTTCATAGATAACTCGAATAAGTTAATCTCAAAACTCTCATTTTCTTTCAAAGATTCAATCTTTTTACTTTAAAAAGGTCTAGTGACATATAAGGTACCTTTACTGAGGTATTTTCATTCGAAGATTCAATCTTTTTACATTAAAAATGTCTAGTGACATACAAGGTACCTTTACTGAGGTATTTTCATTCAAAGATTCAATCTATACTCTGTAAAACACTCTTCGGGACGTCAAATGGAATTCGAATAAGTTTCACTCAAAACTCTCATTTTCTTTAAAAGATTGAATCTTTATACATTAAAAAGGTCTAGTAACATAATAAGTTCCTTTGTTGAGATATTTTCATTCAAAGGTTTAATATTTAGTCATTACAACACGATTCGCGACTTCATAGGTAATTCGAATAAGTTAATCTCTAAACTATCATTTTATTCAGAGATTCAATCTTTTTACATTAAAAAGGTCTAGTGACATACTAGGTACCTTTATTAAGGTACTTTCGTTCAAAGATTCAATCTTTACTCTGTAAAACACTCTACGGGACGTCAAAGGGAACTCGAATAAGTTTAACTCAAAAACCTCATTTTCTTTCAAAGATTCAATCTTTATACATTGAAAAGGTCTAGTGACATAAAAGGTACCTTTATTGAGGTACTTTCATTTAAAGATTCAACATATACTCATTAAAACACACTTCGCGACTTCTAGGTAACACGAATAATTTTAAATTCAAACTCTTGTTTTGTTTCAAAGATTCAATTTATATGCATTAAAAAGGTTTAATGACATAAAAGGTACTTTTATTGAGATATTTTCAATCAAAGATTCGATCTTTACTCATTAAAACACTCTTCGCCACTTCCTAAGTAACTCGAATAAGTTTAAATCAATACTCTTATTTTCTTTCAAAGATTCAACGTTTATGCATTAAAAAGGTCTGGTAACGCAATAGGTACCTTTATTGAGGTATTTTCATTCATATATTCTATTTTTACTCAACAAAACACTATTCGGGACGTTAAAAGGAACTCGAATAAGTTTCATTCAAAACTCTCATTTTCTTTTAAAGATTCAATCTGTATACATTAATAAGATTTGGTTATATAATAGGTTCCTTTATTGAGTTATTTTAATTCAAAGAAATAATCTTTAGTCATTAAAACTTGCTTCGCGACTTCATAGATAACTCGAATAAGTTAATCTCAAAACTCTCATTTTCATTCAAAGATTCAATCTTTTTACATTAAAAAGGTCTAGTGACATACAAGGTACCTTTACTGAGGAATTTTCATTCAAAGATTCAATCTATACTCTGTAAAACACTCTTCGGGACGTCAAAGGAAACTCGAATATGTTTCACTCAAAACTCTCATTTTCTTTAAAAGATTCAATCTTTATACATTAAAAAGGTCTAGTCACATAATAGGTTCCTTTGTTGAGATATTTTCATTCAACGATTTAATATTTAGTCATTACAACACGATTCGCGACTTCATAGGTAACTCGAATAAGTTAATCTCTAAACTATCATTTTATTTCAGAGATTCAATCTTTTTACATTAAAAAGGTCTAGTGACATACTAGGTACCTTTATTAAGGTATTTTCGTTCAAAGATTCAATCTTTACTCTGTAAAACACTCTACGGGACGTCAAAGGGAACTCGAATAAGTTTAACTCAAAAACCTCATTTTCTTTCAAAGATTCAATCTTTATACATTGAAAAGGTCTAGTAACATAAAAGGTACCTTTATTGAGGTACTTTCATTTAAAGATTCAACATATACTCATTAAAACACTCTTCGCGACTACTAGGTAACACGAATAATTTTAAATTCAAACTCTTGTTTTGTTTCAAAGATTCAATCTATATGCATTGAAAAGGTTTAATAACATAAAAGGTACTTTTATTGAGATATTTTCAATCAATGATTCGATCTTTACTCATTAAAACACTCTTCGCCACTTCTTAAGTAGCTCGAATAAGTTTAAATCAATACTCTTATTTTCTTTCAAAGATTCAACGTTTATGCATTAAAAAGGTCTGGTAATGTACCTTTATTGAGGTATTTTCATTCAAAGATTCTATTTTTACTCATTAAAACACTCTTCGGGACGTCAAAAGGAACTCGAATAAGTTTCATTCAAAACTCTCATTTTCTTTCAAAGATTCAATCTGTATACAATAAAAAGGTTTCGACATATAATAGGTTCCTTTATTGAGGTATTTTCATTTAAATATTTAATCTTTATTCATTAAAACACGCTTCGCGACTTCATAGATAACTCGAATAAGTTAATCTCAAAACTCTCATTTTCTTTCAAAGATTCAATCTTTTTACATTAAAAAGGTCTAGTGACATACAAGGTACCTTTACTGAGGTATTTTCATTCAAAGATTCAATCTATACTCTGTAAAACACTCTTCGGGACGTCAAAGGGAACTCGAATAAGTTTCACTCAAAACTCTCATTTTCTTTAAAAGATTCAATCTTCATACATTAAAAAGGTCTAGTCACATAATTGGTTCATTTGTTGAGATATTTTCATTCAACAATTTAATATTTAGTCATTACAACACGATTCGCGACTTCATAGGTAACTCGAATAAGTTAATCTCTAAACTAACATTTTATTTCAGGGATTCAATCTTTTTAAATTAAAAAGGTTTAGTGACATACTAGGTACCTTTATTAAAGTATTTTCGTTCAAAGATTCAATCTTTACTCTGTAAAACACTCTACGGGACGTCAAAAGGAACTCGAATAAGTTTAATTCAAAAACCTCATTTTCTTTCAAAGATTCAATCTTTATATATTGAGAAAGGTCTAGTGACATAAAAGGTACCTTTATTGAGGTACTTTCATTTAAAGATTCAACATATACTCATTAAAACACTCTTCGCGACTACTAGGTAACACGAATAATTTTAAATTCAAACTCTTGTTTTGTGTCATAAAGTCAATCTATATGCATTAAAAAGGTTTAATGACATAAAGGTACTTTTATTGAGATATTTTCAATCAAAGATTCGTTCTTTACTCATTAAAACACTCTTCGCCACTTCATAAGTAACTCGAATAAGTTTAAATCAATACTCTTATTTTCTTTCGAAGATTCAACGTTTCTGCATTAAAAAGGTCTGGTAATGTACCTTTATTGAGGTATTTTCTTTCAAAGATTCTATTTTTACTCATTAAAACACTCTTCGGGACGTCAAAAGGAACTCGAATAAGTTTCATTCAAAACTCTCATTTTCTTTCAAAGATTCAATCTGTATACATTAATAAGGTTAAGTCATATAATAGGTTCCTTTATTGAGTTATTTTCATTCAAAGATTTAATCTTTAGTCATTAAAACACGCTTCGCGACTTCATAGATAATTCGAATAAGTTAATCTCAAAACTCTCATTTTCTTTCAAAGATTCAATCTTTTTACTTTAAAAAGGTCTAGTGACATACAAGGTACCTTTACTGAGGTATTTTCATCCAAAAATTCAATCTATACTCTGTAAAACACTCTTCGGGACGTCAAATGGAACTCGAATAAGTTTCAGTCAAAACTCTCATTTTCTTAAAAAGATTCAATCTTTATACATTAAAAAGGTCTAGTCACATAATAGGTTCCTTTGTTGAGATATTTTTATTAAATGATTTAATATTTAGTCATTACAACACGATTCGCGACTTCATTGGTAACTCGAATAAGTTAATCTCTAAACTATCATTTTATTTCAGAGATTCAATCTTTTTACATTAAAAAGGTCTAGTGACATACTAGGTACCTTTATTAAGGTATTTTCGTTCAAAGATTCAATCTTTACTCTGTAAAACACTCTACGGGACGTCAAAGGGAACTCGAATAAGTTTAACTCAAAAACCTCATTCGCTTTCAAAGATTCAATCTTTATACATTGAAAAGGTCTAGTGACATAAAAGGTACCTTTATTGAGGTACTTTCATTTAAAGATTCAACATATACTCTTTAAAACACTCCTCGCGACTTCTAGGTAACACGAATAATTTTAAATTCAAACTCTTGTTTTGTTTCAAAGATTCAATCTATATGCATTAAAAAGGTTTAATGACATAAAAGGAACTCGAATAAGTTTCATTCAAAACTCTCATTTTCTTTCAAAGATTCAATCTGTAATCATTAATAAGCTTTTGTCATATAATAGGTTCCTTTATTGAGTTATTTTCATTCAAAGATTTAATCTTTAGTCATTAAAACACGCTTCGCGACTTCATAGATAACTCGAATAAGTTAATCTCAAAACTCTCATTTTCTTTCAAAGATTCAATCTTTTTACTTTAAAAAGGTCTAGTGACATACAAGGTACCTTTACTGAGGTATTTTCATTCAAAGATTCAATCTTTTTACATTAAAAAGGTCTAGTGACATACAAGGTACCTTTACTGAGGTATTTTCATTCAAAGATTCAATCTATACTCTGTAAAACACTCTTCGGGTCGTCAAATGGAATTCGAATAAGTTTCACTCAAAACTATCATTTTCTTTAAAAGATTCAATCTTTATACATTAAAAAGTCTAGTCTCATAATAGGTTCCTTTGTTGAGATATTTTCATTCAACGATTTAATATTTAGTCATTACAACACGATTCGCGACTTCATAGGTAACTCGAATAAGTTAATGTCTAAACTATCATTTTATTTCAGAGATTCAATCTTTTTACATTGAAAAGGTCTAGTGACATACTAGGTACCTTTATTAAGGTATTTTCGTTCAAAGATTCAATCTTTACTCTGTAAAACACTTTACAGGACGTCAAAGGGAACTCGAATAAGTTTAACTCAAAAACCTTATTTTCTTTCAAAGATTCAATCTTTATACCGTGAAAAGGTCGAGTGACATAAAAGGTACCTTTATTGAGGTACTTTCATTTAAAGATTCAACATATACTCATAAAAACACACTTCGCGACTTCTAGGTAACACGAATAATTTTAAATTCAAACTCTTGTTTTGTTTCAAAGATTCATTCTATATGCATTAAAAAGGTTTAATGACATAAATGGTACTTTTATTGAGATATTTTCAATCAAAGATTCGATCTTTACTCATTAAAACACTCTTCGCCACTTCATAAGTAACTCGAATAAGTTTAAATCAATACTCTTATTTTCTTTCAAAGATTCAACGTTTATGCATTAAAAAGCTCTGGTAACACAATAGGTATCTTTATTGAGGTATTTTCAATCATATATTCTATTTTTACTCAACAAAACACTATTCGGGACGTTAAAAGGAACTCGAATAAGTTTCATTCAAAACTCTCATTTTCTTTCAAAGATTCAATCTGTATACATTAATAAGATTTAGTCATATAATAGGTTCCTTTATTGAGTTATTTTCATTCAAAGATTTAATCTTTAGTCATTAAAACACGATTCGCGACTTCATAGATAACTCAAATAAGTTAATCTCAAAACTCTCATTTTCTTTCAAAGATTCAATCTTTTTACATTAAAAAGGTCTAGTGACATACAAGGTACCTTTACGGAGGTATTTTCATTCAAAGATTTAATCTATACTCTGTAAAACACTCTTCGGGACGTTAAAGGGAACTCGAATAAGTTTCACTCAAAACTCTCATTTTCTTTAAAAGATTCAATCTTTAGACATTAAAAAGGTCTAGACACATAATAGGTTCCTTTGTTGAGATATTTTCATTCAACGATTTAATATTTAGTCATTACAACACGATTCGCGACTTCATAGGTAACTCGAATAAGTTAATCTCTAAACTATCATTTTATTTCAGAGATTCAATCTTTTTACATTGAAAAGGTCTAGTGACATACTAGGTACCTTTATTAAGGTATTTTCGTTCAAAGATTCAATCTTTACTCTGTAAAACACTCTACGGGACGTCAAATGGAACTCGAATAAGTTTAACTCAAAAACCTCATTTTCTTTAAAAGATTCAATCTTTATACATTGAAAAGGCCTAGTGACATAAAAGGTACCTTTATTGAGGTACTTTCATTTAAAGATTCAACATATACTCATTAAAACACTCTTCGCGACTTCTAGGTAACACGAATAATTTTAAATTCAAACTCTTGTTTTGTTTCAAAGATTCAATCTATATGCATTAAAAAGGTTTAATGACATAAAAGGTACTTTTATTGAGATATTTTCGATCAAAGATTCGATCTTTACTCATTAAAACACTCTTCGCCACTTCATAAGTAACTCGAATAAGTTTAAATCAATACTCTTATTTTCTTTCAAAGATTCAACGTTTATGCATTAAAAAGGTCTGGTAACACAATAGGTACCTTTATTGAGGTATTTTCGTCCATATATTCTATTTTTACTCATCAAAACACTGTTCGGGACGTTAAAAGGAACTCGAATAAGTTTCATTCAAAACTCTCATTTTCTTTCAAAGATTCAATCTGTAATTTTAAATTCAAACTCTTGTTTTGTTTCAAAGATTCAATCTATATGCTTTCAAAAGGTTTAATGACATAAAAGGTACTTTTATTGAGATATTTTCAATCAAAGATTCGATCTTTACTCATTAAAACACTCTTTGCCACTTCATAAGTAACTCGAATAAGTTTAAATCAGTATTCTTATTTTCTTTCAAAGATTCAACGTTTATGCATTAAAAAGGTCTGGTAACACAATAGGTATCTTTATTGAGGTATTTTCATACAAAGATTCTATTTTTACTCATTAAAACACTCTTCGGGACATCAAAAAGAACTCGAATTAGTTTCATTCAAAACTCTCATTTTCTTAAAAAGATTAAATCTGTATACATTAATAAGGTTTAGTCATATAATAGGTTCCTTTATTGAGTTATTTTCTTTCAAAGATTTAATCTTTAGTCATTAAAACACGCTTCGCGACTTCATAGATAACTCGAATAAGTTAATCTCAAAACTCTCATTTTCTTTCAAAGATTCAATCTTTTTATATTAAAAATGTCTAGTGACATACAAGGTACCTTTACTGAGGTATTTTCACTCAAAGATTCAATCTATACTCTGTAAAACACTCTTCGGGACGTCAGAGGTACTCGAATAAGTTTCACTCAAAACTCTCATTTTCTTTATAAGATTCAATCTTTATACATTAAAAAGGTCTAGTCACATAATAGGTTCCTTTGTTGAGATATTTTCATTCAACGATTTAATATTTAGTCATTACAACACGATTCACGACTTCATAGGTAATTCGAATAAGTTAATCTCTAAACTATCATTTTATTTCAGAGATTCAATCTTTTTACATTGAAAAGGTCTAGTGACATACTAGGTACCTTTATTAAGGTATTTTCGTTCAAAGATTCAATCTTTACTCTGTAAAACACTCTACGGGACGTCAAAGGGATCTCGAATAAGTTTAACTCAAAAACCTCATTTTCTTTCAAAGATTCAATCTTTATACAGTGAAAAGGTCTAGTGACATAAAAGGTACCTTTATTGAGGAACTTTCATTTAAAGATTCAACATATACTCATTAAAACACTCTTCGCGACTTCTAGGTAACACGAATAATTTTAAATTCAAACTCTTGTTTTGTTTCAAAGATTCATTCTATATGCATTAAAAAGGTTTAATGACATAAATGGTACTTTTATTGAGATATTTTCAATCAAAGATTCGATCTTTACTCATTAAAACACTCTTCGCCACTTCATAAGTAACTCGAATAAGTTTAAATCAATACTCTTATTTTCTTTCAAAGATTCAACGTTTATGCATTAAAAAGCTCTGGTAACACAATAGGTACCTTTATTGAGGTATTTTCATTCATATATTCTATTTTTACTCAACAAAACACTATTCGGGACGTTAAAAGGAACTCGAATAAGTTTCATTCAAAACTCTCATTTTCTTTCAAAGATTCAATTTGTATACATTAATAAGATTTAGTCATATAATAGGTTCCTTTATTGAGTTATTTTCATTCAAAGATTTAATCTTTAGTCATTAAAACACGCTTCGCGACTTCATAGATAACTCAAATAAGTTAATCTCAAAACTCTCATTTTCTTTCAAAGATTCAATCTTTTTACATTAAAAAGGTCTAGTGACATACAAGGTACCTTTACGGAGGTATTTTCATTCAAAGATTTAATCTATACTCTGTAAAACACTCTTCGGGACGTTAAAGGGAACTCGAATAAGTTTCACTCAAAACTCTCATTTTCTTTAAAAGATTCAATCTTTAGACATTAAAAAGGTCTAGACACATAATAGGTTCCTTTGTTGAGATATTTTCATTCAACGATTTAATATTTAGTCATTACAACACGATTCGCGACTTCATAGGTAACTCGAATAAGTTAATCTCTAAACTATCATTTTATTTCAGAGATTCAATCTTTTTACATTGAAAAGGTCTAGTGACATACAAGGTACCTTTATTAAGGTATTTTCGTTCAAAGATTCAATCTTTACTCTGTAAAACACTCTACGGGACGTCAAATGGAACTCGAATAAGTTTAACTCAAAAACCTCATTTTCTTTCAAAGATTCAATCTTTATACATTGAAAAGGCCTAGTGACATAAAAGGTACCTTTATTGAGGTACTTTCATTTAAAGATTCAACATATACTCATTAAAACACTCTTCGCGACTTCTAGGTAACACGAATAATTTTAAATTCAAACTCTTGTTTTGTTTCAAAGATTCAATATATATGCATTAAAAAGGTTTAATGACATAAAAGGTACTTTTATTGAGATATTTTCGATCAAAGATTCGATCTTTACTCATTAAAACACTCTTCGCCACTTCATAAGTAACTCGAATAAGTTTAAATCAATACTCTTATTTTCTTTCAAAGATTCAACGTTTATGCATTAAAAAGGTCTGGTAACACAATAGGTACCTTTATTGAGGTATTTTCGTTCATATATTCTATTTTTACTCATCAAAACACTGTTCGGGACGTTAAAAGGAACTCGAATAAGTTTTATTCAAAATTCTCATTTTCTTTCAAAGATTCAATCTGTAATTTTAAATTCAAACTCTTGTTTTGTTTCAAAGATTCAATCTATATGCTTTCAAAAGGTTTAATGACATAAAAGGTACTTTTATTGAGATATTTTCAATCAAAGATTCGATCTTTACTCATTAAAACACTCTTTGCCACTTCATAAGTAACTCGAATAAGTTTAAATCAGTACTCTTATTTTCTTTCAAAGATTCAACGTTTATGCATTAAAAAGGTCTGGTAACACAATAGGTATCTTTATTGAGGTATTTTCATACAAAGATTCTATTTTTACTCATTAAAACACTCTTCGGGACATCAAAAAGAACTCGAATAAGTTTCATTCAAAACTCTCATTTTCTTAAAAAGATTAAATCTGTATACATTAATAAGGTTTAGTCATATAATAGGTTCCTTTATTGAGTTATTTTCATTCAAAGATTTAATCTTTAGTCATTAAAACACGCTTCGCGACTTCATAGATAACTCGAATAAGTTAATCTCAAAACTCTCATTTTCTTTCAAAGATTCAATCTTTTTATATTAAAAATGTTTAGTGACATACAAGGTACCTTTACTGAGGTATTTTCATACAAAGATTCAATCTATACTCTGTAAAACACTCTTCGGGACGTCAGAGGTACTCGAATAAGTTTCACTCAAAACTCTCATTTTCTTTATAAGATTCAATCTTTATACATTAAAAAGGTCTAGTCACATAATAGGTTCCTTTGTTGAGATATTTTCATTCAACGATTTAATATTTAGTCATTACAACACGATTCGCGACTTCATAGGTAATTCGAATAAGTTAATCTCTAAACTATCATTTTATTTCAGAGATTCAATCTTTTTACATTGAAAAGGTCTAGTGACATACTAGGTACCTTTATTAAGGTATTTTCGTTCAAAGATTCAATCTTTACTCTGTAAAACACTCTACGGGACGTCAAAGGGATCTCGAATAAGTTTAACTCAAAAACCTCATTTTCTTTCAAAGATTCAATCTTTATACATTGCAAAGGTCTAGTGACATAAAAGGTACCTTTATTGAGGAACTTTCATTTAAAGATTCAACATATACTCATTAAAACACTCTTCGCGACTTCTAGGAAACACGAGTAATTTTAAATTCAAACTCTTGTTTTGTTTCAAAGATTCAATCTATATGCATTAAAAAGGTTTAATGACATAAAAGGTACTTTTATTGAGATATTTTCAATCAAAGATTCGATCTTTACTCATTAAAACACTCTTCGCCACTTCATAAGTAACTCGAATAAGTTTAAATCAATATTCTTATTCTCTTTCAAAGATTCAACGTTTATGCATTAAAAAGGTCTGGTAACACAATAGGTACCTTTATTGAGGTATTTTCATTCATATATTCTACTTTTACTCATCAAAACACTCTTCGGGACGTTAAAAGGAACTCGAATAAGTTTCATTCAAAACTCTCATTTTCTTTCAAAGGTTCAATCTGTATACATTAATAAGGTTTAGTCATATAATAGGTTCCTTTATTGAGTTATTTTCATTCAAAGATTTAATCTTTAGTCATTAAAACACGCTTCGCGACTTTATAGATAACTCGAATAAGTTAATCTCAAAACTCTCATTTTCTTTCAAAGATTCAATCTTTTTACATTAAAGGTCCTGTGACATACAAGGTACCTTTACTGAGGTATTTTCATTCAAAGATTCAATCTATACTCTGTAAAACACTCTTCGGGACGTCAAAGGGAACTCGAATAAGTTTTACTCAAAACTCTCATTTTCTTTAAAAGATTCAATCTTTATACATTAAAAAGGTCTAGTCACATAATAGGTTCCTTTGTTGAGATATTTTCAGTCAACGATTTAATATTTAGTCATTACAACACGATTCGCGACTTCATAGGTAACTCGAATAAGTTAATCTCTAAACTATCATTTTATATCAGAGATTCAATCTTTTTATATTGAAAAGGTCTAGGGACATACTAGGTACCTATATTAAGGTATTTTTGTTCAAAGATTCAATCTTTACTCTGTAAAACACACTGCGGGACGTCAAAGTGAACTCGAATAAGTTTAACTCAAAAACCTCATTTTCTTTCAAAGATTCAATCTTTATACATTGAAAAGGTCTAGTGACATAAAAGGTACCTTTATTGAGGTACTTTCTTTTAAAGATTCAACATATACTCATTAAAACACTCTTCGCGACTTCTAGGTAACACGAATAATTTTAAATTCAAACTCTTGTTTTGTTTCAAAGATTCAATCTATATGCATTAAAAAGGTTTAATGACATAAAAGGTACTTTTATTGAGATATTTTCAATCAAAGATTCGATCTTTACTCATTAAAACACTCTTCGCCACTTCATAAGTAACTCGAATAAGTTTAAATCAATATTCTTTTTCTCTTTCAAAGATTCAACGTTTATGCATTAAAAAGGTCTGGTAACACAATAGGTTCCTTTATTGAGGTATTTTCATTCATATGTTCTACTTTTACTCATCAAAACACTCTTCGGGACGTTAAAAGGAACTCGAATAAGTTTCATTCAAAACTCTCATTTTCTTTCAAAGGTTCAATCTGTATACATTAATAAGGTTTAGTCATATAATAGGTTCCTTTATTGAGTTATTTTCATTCAAAGATTTAATCTTTAGTCATTAAAACACGCTTCGCGACTTTATAGATAATCATTTTCTTTCAAAGATTCAATCTTTTTACATTAAAGGTCCTGTGACATACAAGGTACCTTTACTGAGGTATTTTCATTCAAAGATTCAATCTATACTCTGTAAAACACTCTTCGGGACGTCAAAGGGAACTCGAATAAGTTTTACTCAAAACTCTCATTTTCTTTAGAAGATTCAATCTTTATACATTAAAAAGGTCTAGTCACATAATAGGTTCCTTTGTTGAGATATTTTCATTCAACGATTTAATATTTAGTCATTACAACACGATTCGCGACTTCATAGGTAACTCGAATAAGTTAATCTCTAAACTATCATTTTATATCAGAGATTCAATCTTTTTACATTGAAAAGGTCTAGTGACATACTAGGTACCTATATTAAGGTATTTTTGTTCAAAGATTCAATCTTTACTCTGTAAAACACACTGCGGGACGTCAGAGGGAACTCGAATAAGTTTAACTCAAAAACCTCATTTTCTTTCAAAGATTCAATCTTTATACATTGAAAAGGTCTAGTGACATAAAAGGTACCTTTATTGAGGTACTTTCTTTTAAATATTCAACATATACTCATTAAAACACTCTTCGCGACTTCTAGGTAACACGAATAATTTTAAATTCAAACTCTTGTTTTGTTTCAAAGATTCAATCTATATGCATTAAAAAGGTTTAATGACATAAAAGGTACTTTTATTGAGATATTTTCACTCAAAGATTCGATCTTTACTCATTAAAACACTCTTCGCCACTTCATAAGTAACTCGAATAAGTTTAAATCAATACTCTTATTTTCTTTCAAAGATTCAACGTTTATGCATTAAAAAGGTCTGGTAATGTATCTTTATTGAGGAATTTTCATTCAAAGATTCTATTTTTACTCATTAAAACACTCTTCGGGACGTCAAAAGAAACTCGAATAAGTTTCATTCAAAACTCTCATTTTCTTTCAAAGATTCAATCTGTATACATTAAAAAGGTTTAGTCATATAATAGGTTCCTTTATTGAGATATTTTCATTCAAAGATTTAATATTTTGTCATTAAAACACGATTCGCAACTTCATAGATAACTCGAATAAGTTAATCTCAAAACTCTCATTTTCTTTCAAAGATTCAATCTTTTTACATTACAAAGGTCTAATGACATACAAGGTATCTTTACTGAGGTATTTTCTTTCAAAGATTCAATCCATACTCTGTAAAACACTCTTCGGGACGTAGAAGGGAACCCGAATAAGTTTCACTCAAAACTCTAAATTTCTTTAAAAGATTCAATCTTTATACATTAAAAAGGTCTAGTCACATAATAGGTTCCTTTGTTGAGATATTTTCATTCAACGATTTAATATTTAGTCATTACAACACGATTCGCGACTTCATAGGTAACTCGAATAAGTTAATCTGTAAACTGTCATTTTATTTCAGAGATTCAATCTTTTTACATTGAAAAGGTCTAGTGACATACTAGGTACCTTTATTAAGGTATTTTCGTTCAAAGATTCAATCTTTACTCTGTAAAACACCCTACGGGACGTCAAAGGGAACTCGAATAAGTTTAACTCAAAAACCTCATTTTCTTTCAAAGTTTCAATCTTTATACATTGAAATGGTCTAGTGACATAAAAGGTAACTTTATTGAGGTACTTTCATTTAAAGATTCAACATATACATTAAAAAGGTCTAGTGACATACTAGGTGCCTTTACTGAGGTATTTTCATTCAAAGATTCAATCTATACTCTGTAAGACACTCTTCGGGACGTCAAAGAGAACTCGAATAAGTTTAACTCAAAACCCTCATTTTCTTCAAAAGATTCAATCTTTATACATTAAAAAGGTCTAGTCACATAATAAGTTCCTTTGTTGAGATATTTTCATTCAATGGTTTAATATTTAGTCATTACAACACGATTCGTGACTTCATAGGTAACTCGAATAAGTTAATCTCTAAACTATCATTTTTATTTCAGAGATTCAATCTTTTTACATTAAAAAGGTCTAGTGACAAACTAGGTACCTTTATTGAGGTATTTTCGTTCAAAGATTCAATCTTTACTCTGTAAAACACTCTACGGGACGTCAAAGGGAACTCGAATAAGTTTAACTCAAAAACCTCATTATCTTTCAAAGATTCAATCTTTATACATTGAAAAGGTCTAGTGACATAAAAGGTACCTTTATTGAGGTACTTTCATTTAAAGATTCAACATATACTCATTAAAACACTCTTTGCGACTACTAGGTACCACGAACAATTTTAAATTCAAACTCTTGTTTTGTTTCAAAGATTCAATCTATATGCATTAAAATGGTTTAATGACATAAAAGGTACTTTTATTGAGATATTTTCAATCAAAGATTCGATCTTTACTCATTAAAACACTCTTCGCCACTTCATAAGTAATTCGAATAAGTTTAAATCAATACTCTTATTTTCTTTCAAAGATTCAACGTTTCTGCATTAAAAAGGTCTGGTAATGTACCTTTATTGAGGTATTTTCATTCAAGGATTCTATTTTTACTCATTAAAACACTCTTCGGGACGTCAAAAGGAACTCGAATAAGTTTCATTCAAAACTCTCATGTTCTTTCAAAGATTCAATCTGTATACAATAAAAAGGTTTAGACATATAATAGGTTCCTTTATTGAGATATTTTCATTCAAAGATTTAATCTTTATTCATTAAAACACGCTTCGCGACTTCATAGATCACTCGAATAAGTTAATCTCAAAACTCTCATTTTCTTTCAAAGATTCAATCTTTTTACATTAAAAAGGTCTAGTGACATACAAGGTACCTTTACTGAGGTATTTTCATTCAAAGATTCAATCTATACTCTGTAAAACACTCTTCGGGACGTCAAAGGGAACTTTAATAAGTTTCACTCAAAACTCTCATTTTCTTTAAAAGATTCAATCTTTATACATTAAAAAGGTCTAGTCACATAATAGGTTCCTTTGTTGAGATATTTTCATTCATCGATTTAATATTTAGTCATTACAACACGATTCGCGACTTCATAGGTAACTCGAATGAGTTAATCTCTAAACTATCATTTTATTTCAGAGATTCAATCTTTTTACATTAAAAAAGTCTAGTGACATACTAGGTACTTTATATTAAGGTATTTTCGTTCAAAGATTCAGTCTTTACTCTGTAAAACACCCTACGGGATGTCAAAGGGAACTCGAATAAGTTTAACTCAAAAACCTCATTTTCTTTCAAAGTTTCAATCTTTATACATTGAAAAGGTCTAGTGACATAAAAGGCAACTTTATTGAGGTACTTTCATTTGAAGATTCAACATATACTCATTAAAACACTCTTCGCGACTACTAGGTAACATGAATAATTTTAAATTCAAACTCTTGTTTTGTTTCAAAGATTCAATCTATATGCATTAAAAAGGTTTAATGACATAAAATGTACTTTTATTGAGATATTTTCAATCAAAGATTCGATCTTTACTCATTAAAACACTCTTCGCCACTTCATAAGTAACTCGAATAAGTTTAAATCAATACTCTTATTTTCTTTCAAAGATTCAACGTTTATGCAATAAAAAGGTCTGCTAATGTACCTTTATTGAGGTATTTTCATTCAAAGATTCTATGTTTACTCCTTAAAACACTCTTCGGGACGTCAAAAGGAACTCGAATAAGTTTCATTCAAAACTCTCATTTTCTTTCAAAGATTCAATCTGTATACAATAAAAAGGTTTAGACATATAATAGGTTCCTTTATTGTGGTATTTTCATTCAAAGATTTAATCTTTATTCATTAAAACACGCTTCGCGACTTTCTAGATAACTCGAATAAGTTAATCTCAAAACTCTCATTTTCTTTCAAAGATTCAATCTTTTTACATTAAAAAGGTCTAGTGACATACAAGGTACCTTTACTGAGGTATTTTCATTCAAAGATTCAATCTATACTCTGCAAAACTCACTTCGGGACGTCAAAGGGAACTTGAATAAGTTTCACTCAAAACTCTCATTTTCTTTAAAAGATTCAATCTTTATACATTAAAAAGGTCTAGTCACATAATAGGTTCCTTTGTTGAGATATTTTCATTCAACGATTTAATATTTAGTCATTACAACACGATTCGCGACTTCATAGGTAACTCGAATGAGTTAATCTCTAAACTATCATTTTTTTTTCAGAGATTCAATCTTTACTCTGTAAAACACCCTACGGGACGTCAAAGGGAACTCGAATAAGTTTAACTCAAAAACCTCATTTTCTTTCAAAGTTTCAATCTTTATACATTGAAAAGGTCTAGTGACATAAAAGGTAACTTTATTGAGGTACTTTCATTTAAAGATTCAACATATACTCATTCGCGACTACTAGGTAACACGAATAATTTTAAATTCAAACTCTTGTTTTGTTTCAAAGATTCAATCTATATGCATTAAAAAGGTTTAATGACATAAAATGTACTTTTATTGAGATATTTTCAATCAAAGATTCGATCTTTACTCATTAAAACACTCTTCGCCACTTCATAAGTAACTCGAATAAGTTTAAATCAATACTCTAATTTTCTTTCAAAGATTCAACGTTTATGCAATAAAAAGGTCTGCTAATGTACCTTTATTGAGGCATTTTCATTCAAAGATTCTATTTTTACTCATTAAAACACTCTTCGGGACGTCAAAAGGAACTCGAATAAGTTTCATTCAAAAGTCTCATTTTCTTTCAAAGATTCAATCTGTATACAATAAAAAGGTTTAGACATATAATAGGTTCCTTTATTGAGGTATTTTCATTCAAAGATTTATTCTTTATTCATTAAAACACGCTTCGCGACTTCATAGATAACTCGAATAAGTTAATCTCAAAACTCTCATTTTCTTTCAAAGATTCAATCTTTTTACACTAAAAAGGTCTAGTGACATACAAGGTACCTTTACTGAGGTATTTTCGTTCAAAGATTCAATCTATACTCTGTAAAACACTCTTCGGGACGTCAAAGGGAACTTGAATAAGTTTCACTCAAAACTCTCATTTTCTTTAAAAGATTCAATCTTTATACATTAAAAAGGTCTAGTCACATAATAGGTTCCTTTGTTGAGATATTTTCATTCAACGATTTAATATTTAGTCATTACAACACGATTCGCGACTTCATAGGTAACTCGAATGAGTTAATCTCTAAACTATCATTTTTTTTTCAGAGATTCAATCTTTTACATTAAAAAGGTCTAGTGACATACTAGGTGCTTTATATTAAGGTATTTTCGTTCAAAGATTCAATCTGTACTCTGCAAAACACCCTACGGGACGTCAAAGGGAACTCGAATAAGTTTAACTCAAAAACCTCATTTTCTTTCAAAGTTTCAATCTTTATACATTGAAAAGGTCTAGTGACATAAAAGGTAACTTTATTGAGGTACTTTCATTTAAAGATTCAACATATACTCATTCGCGACTACTAGGTAACACGAATAATTTTAAATTCAAACTCTTGTTTTGTTTCAAAGATTCAATCTATATGCATTAAAAAGGTTTAATGACATAAAATATACTTTTATTGAGATATTTTCAATCAAAGATTCGATCTTTACTCATTAAAAACACTCTACGCCACTTCATAAGTAACTCGAATAAGTTTAAATCAATACTCTTATTTTCTTTCAAAGATTCAACGTTTATGCAATACAAAGGTCTGCTAATGTACCTTTATTGAGGTATTTTCATTCAAAGATTCTATTTTTACTCATTAAAACACTCTTCGGGACGTCAAAAGGAACTCGAATATGTTTCATTCAAAACTCTCATTTTCTTTCAAAGACTCAATCTGTATACAATAAAAAGGTTTAGACATATAATAGGTTCCTTTATTGAGGTATTTTCATTCAAAGATTTAATCTTTATTCATTAAAACACGCTTCGCGACTTCATAGATAACTCGAATAAGTTAATCTCAAAACTCTCATTTTCTTTCAAAGATTCAATCTTTTTACATTAAAAAGGTCTAGTGACATACAAGGTACCATTACTGAGGTATTTTCGTTCAAAGATTCAATCTATACTCTGTAAAACACTTTTCGGGACATCAAAGGGAACTTGAATAAGTTTCACTCAAAACTCTCATTTTCTTTAAAAGATTCAATCTTTATACATTAAAAAGGTCTAGTCACATAATAGGTTCCTTTGTTGAGATATTTTCATTCAACGATTTAATATTTAGTCATTACAACACGATTCGCGACTTCATAGGTAACTCGAATGAGTTAATCTCTAAACTATCATTTTATTTCAGAGATTCAATCTTTTTACATTAAAAAGGTCTAGTGACATACTAGGTACTTTATATTAAGGTATTTTCGTTCAAAGATTCAATCTTTACTCTGTAAAACACCCTACGGGACGTCAAAGGGAACTCGAATAAGTTTAACTCAAAAACCTCATTTTCTTTCAAAGTTTCAATCTTTATACATTGAAAAGGTCTAGTGACATAAAAGGTAACTTTATTGAGGTACTTTCATTTAAAGATTCAACATATACTCATTCGCGACTACTAGGTAACACGAATAATTTTAAATTCAAACTCTTGTTTTGTTTCAAAGATTCAATCTATATGCATTAAAAAGGTTTAATGACATAAAATGTACTTTTATTGAGATATTTTCAATCAAAGATTCGATCTTTACTCATTAAAACACTCTTCGCCACT
This sequence comes from Cornus florida, assembly GCF_030987335.1. Taxonomy (NCBI): domain Eukaryota; kingdom Viridiplantae; phylum Streptophyta; class Magnoliopsida; order Cornales; family Cornaceae; genus Cornus; species Cornus florida. The sequence continues at coordinate 90,805,819 of NW_026775578.1, read as the reverse complement.
TCATAAGTAACTCGAATAAGTTTAAATCAATACTCTTATTTTCTTTCAAAGATTCAACGTTTATGCAATAAAAAGGTCTGCTAATGTACCTTTATTGAGGTATTTTCATTCAAAGATTCTATTTTTACTCATTAAAACACTCTTCGGGACGTCAAAAGGAACTCGAATAAGTTTCATTCGAATAAGTTTCATTCAAAAGTCTCATTTTCTTTCAAAGATTCAATCTGTATACAATAAAAAGGTTTAGACATATAATAGGTTCCTTTATTGAGGTATTTTCATTCAAAGATTTAATCTTTATTCATTAAAACACGCTTCGCGACTTCATAGATAACTCGAATAAGTTAATCTCAAAACTCTCATTTTCTTTCAAAGATTCAATCTTTTTACATTAAAAAGGTCTAGTGACATACAAGGTACCTTTACTGAGGTATTTTCGTTCAAAGATTCAATCTATACTCTGTAAAACACTCTTCGGGACGTCAAAGGGAACTTGAATAAGTTTCACTCAAAACTCTCATTTTCTTTAAAAGATTCAATCTTTATACATTAAAAAGGTCAAGTCACATAATAGGTTCCTTTGTTGAGATATTTTCATTCAACGATTTAATATTTAGTCATTACAACACGATTCGCGACTTCATAGGTAACTCGAATGAGTTAATCTCTAAACTATCATTTTTTTTTTCAGAGATTCAATCTTTTTACATTAAAAAGGTCTAGTGACATACCAGGTGCATTATATTAAGGTATTTTCGTTCAAAAGATTCAATCTTTACTCTGTAAAACACCCTACGGGACGTCAAAGGGAACTCGAATAAGTTTAACTCAAAAACCTCATTTTCTTTCAAAGTTTCAATCTTTATACATTGAAAAGGTCTAGTGACATAAAAGGTAACTTTATTGAGGTACTTTCATTTAAAGATTCAACATATACTCATTCGCGACTACTAGGTAACACGAATAATTTTAAATTCAAACTCTTGTTTTGTTTCAAAGATTCAATCTATATGCATTAAAAAGGTTTAATGACATAAAATGTACTTTTATTGAGATATTTTTAATCAAAGATTCGATCTTTACTCATTAAAACACTCTTCGCCACTTCATAAGTAACTCGAATAAGTTTAAATCAATACTCTTATTTTCTTTCAAAGATTCAACGTTTATGCAATAAAAAGGTCTGCTAATGTACCTTTATTGAGGTATTTTCATTCAAAGATTCTATTTTTACTCATTAAAACACTCTTCGGGACGTCAAAAGGAACTCGAATAAGTTTCATTCAAAACTCTCATTTTCTTTCAAAGACTCAATCTGTATACAATAAAAAGGTTTAGACATATAATAGGTTCCTTTATTGAGGTATTTTCATTCAAATATTTAATCTTTATTCATTAAAACACGCTTCGCGACTTCATAGATAGCTCGAATAAGTGAATCTCAAAACTCTCATTTTCTTTCAAAGATTCAATCTTTTTACATTAAAAAGGTCTAGTGACATACAAGGTAGCTTTACTGAGGTATTTTCGTTCAAAGATTCAATTTATACTCTGTAAAACACTCTTCGGGACATCAAAAGGAACTTGAATAAGTTTCACTCAAAACTCTCATTTTCTTTAAAAGATTCAATCTTTATACATTAAAAAGGTCTAGTCACATAATAGGTTCCTTTGTTGAGATATTTTCATTCAATGATTTAATATTTAGTCAATACAACATGATTCGCGACTTCATAGGTAACTCAAATGAGTTAATCTCTAAACTATCATTTTATTTCAGAGATTCAATCTTTTTACATTAAAAAGGTCTAGTGACATACTAGGTACTTTATATTAAGGTATTTTCGTTCAAAGATTCAATCTTTACTCTGTAAAACACCCCACGGGACGTCAAAGGGAACTCGAATAAGTTTAACTCAAAAACCTCATTTTCTTTCAAAGTTTCAATCTTTATACATTGAAAAGGTCTAGTGACATAAAAGGTAACTTTATTAAGGCACTTTCATTTAAAGATTCAACATATACTCATTCGCGACTACTAGGTAACACGAATAATTTTAAATTCAAACTCTTGTTTTGTTTCAAAGATTCAATCTATATGCATTAAAAAGGTTTAATGACATAAAAGGTACTTTTATTGAGATATTTTCAATCAAAGATTCGATCTTTACTCATTAAAACACTCTTCGCCACTTCATAAGTAACTCGAATAAGTTTAAATCAATACTCTTATTTTCTTTCAAAGATTCTACGTTTATGCAATAAAAAAGTCTGCTAATGTACCTTTATTGAGGTATTTTCATTCGAAGATTCTATTTTTACTCATTAAAACACTCTTCGGGACGTCAAAAGGAACTCGAATAAGTTTCATTCAAAACTCTCATTTTCTTTCAAAGACTCAATCTGTATACAATAAAAAGGTTTAGACAAATAATAGGTTCCTTTATTGAGGTATTTTCATTCAAAGATTTAATCTTTATTCATTAAAACACGTTTCGCGACTTCATAGATAACTCGAATAAGTTAATCTCAAAACTCTCATTTTCTTTCAAAGATTCAATCTTTTTACATTAAAAAGGTCTAGTGACATACAAGGTACCTTTATTGAGGTATTTTCGTTCAAAGATTCAATCTATACTCTGTAAAACACTCTTCGGGACGTCAAAGGGAACTTGAATAAGTTTCACTCAAAACTCTCATTTTCTTTAAAACATTCAATCTTTATACATTAAAAAGGTCTAGTCACATAATAGGTTCCTTTGTTGAGATATTTTCATTCAACGATTTAATATTTAGTCATTACAACACGATTCGCGACTTCATAGGTAACTCGAATGAGTTAATCTCTAAACTATCATTTTATTTCAGAGATTCAATCTTTTTACATTAAAAAGGTCTAGTGACATACTAGGTACTTTATATTAAGGTATTTTCGTTCAAAGATTCAATCTTTACTCTGTAAAACACCCTACGGGACGTCAAAGGGAACTCGAATAAGTTTAACTCAAAAACCTCATTTTCTTTCAAAGTTTCAATCTTTATACATTGAAAAGGTAGTGACATAAAAGGTAACTTTATTGAGGTACTTTCATTTAAAGATTCAACATATACTCATTCGCGACTACTAGGTAACACGAATAATTTTAAATTCAAACTCTTGTTTTGTTTCAAAGATTCAATCTATATGCATTAAAAAGTTTAATGACATAAAATGTACTTTTATTGAGATATTTTCAATCAAAGATTCGATCTTTACTCATTAAAACACTCTTCGCCACTTCATAAGTAACTCGAATAAGTTTAAATCAATACTCTTATTTTCTTTCAAAGATTCAACGTTTCTGCAATAAAAAGGTCTGCTAATGTACCTTTATTGAGGTATTTTCATTCAAAGATTCTATTTTTACTCATTAAAACACTCTTCGGGACATCAAATGGAACTCGAATAAGTTTCATTCAAAACTCTCATTTTCTTTCAAAGATTCAATCTGTATACAATAAAAAGGTTTAGACATATAATAGGTTCCTTTATTGAGGTATTTTCATTCAAAGATTTAATCTTTATTCATTAAAACACGCTTCGCGACTTCATAGATAACTCGAATAAGTTAATCTCAAAACTCTCATTTTCTTTCAAAGATTCAATCTTTTTACATTAAAAAGGTCTAGTGACATACAAGGTACCTTTACTGAGGTATTTTCATTCAAAGATTCAATCTATACTCTGCAAAACACTCTTCGGGACGTCAAAGGGAACTTGAATAAGTTTCACTCAAAACTCTCATTTTCTTTAAAAGATTCAATCTTTATACATTAAAAAGGTCTAGTCACATAATAGGTTCCTTTGTTGAGATATTTTCATTCAACGATTTAATATTTAGTCATTACAACACGATTCGCGACTTCATAGGTAACTCGAATAACTTTAACTCAAAAACCTCATTTTCTTTCCAAGTTTCAATCTTTATACATTGAAAAGGTCTAGTGACATAAAAGGTAACTTTATTGAGGTACTTTCATTTAAAGATTCAACATATACTCATTAAAACACACTTCGCGACTACTAGGTAACACGAATAATTTTAAATTCAAACTCTTGTTTTGTTTCAAAGATTCAATCTATATGCATTAAAAAGGTTTAATGACATAAAATGTACTTTTATTGAGATATTTTCAATCAAAGATTCGATCTTTACTCATTAAAACACTCTTCGCCACTTCATAAGTAACTCGAATAAGTTTAAATCAATACTCTTATTTTGTTTCAAAGATTCAACGTTTATGCAATAAAAAGGTCTACTAATGTACCTTTATTGAGGTATTTTCATTCAAAGATTCTATTTCTACTCATTAAAACACTCTTCGGGACGTCAAAAGGAACTCGAATAAGTTTCATTCAAAACTCTCATTTTCTTTCAAAGATTCAATCTGTATACAATAAAAAGGTTTAGACATATAATAGGTTCCTTTATTGAGGTATTTTCATTCAAAGATTTAATCTTTATTCATTAAAACACGCTTCGCGACTTCATAGATAACTCGAATAAGTTAATCTCAAAACTCTCATTTTCTTTCAAAGATTCAATCTTTTTACATTAAAAAGGTCTAGTGACATACAAGGTACCTTTACTGAGGTATTTTCATTCAAAGATTCAATCTATACTCTGCAAAACACACTTCGGGACGTCAAAGGGAACTTGAATAAGTTTCACTCAAAACTCTCATTTTCTTTAAAAGATTCAATCTTTATACATTAAAAAGGTCTAGTCACATAATAGGTTCCTTTGTTGAGATATTTTCATTCAACGATTTAATATTTAGTCATTACAACACGATTCGCGACTTCATAGGTAACTCGAATGAGTTAATCTCTAAACTATCATTTTATTTCAGATATTCAATCTTTTTACATTAAAAAGGTCTAGTGACATACTAGGTACTTTATATTAAAGTATTTTCGTTCAAAGATTCAATCTTTACTCTGTAAAACACCCTACGAGACGTCAAAGGGAACTCGAATAAGTTTAACTCAAAAACCTCATTTTCTTTCAAAGTTTCAATCTTTATACATTGAAAAGGTCTAGTGACATAAAAGGTAACTTTATTGAGGTACTTTCATTTAAAGATTCAACATATACTCATTCGCGACTACTAGGTAACACGAATAATTTTAAATTCAAACTCTTGTTTTGTTTCAAAGATTCAATCTATATGCATTAAAAAGGTTTAATGACATAAAATGTACTTTTATTGAGATATTTTCAATCAAAGATTCGATCTTTACTCATTAAAACACTCTTCGCCACTTCATAAGTAACTCGAATAAGTTTAAATCAATACTCTTATTTTCTTTCAAAGATTCAACGTTTATGCAATAAAAAGGTCTGCTAATGTACCTTTATTGAGGCATTTTCATTCAAAGATTCTATTTTTACTCATTAAAACACTCTTCGGGACGTCAAAAGGAACTCGAATAAGTTTCATTCAAAAGTCTCATTTTCTTTCAAAGATTCAATCTGTATACAATAAAAAGGTTTAGACATATAATAGGTTCCTTTATTGAGGTATTTTCATTCAAAGATTTATTCTTTATTCATTAAAACACGCTTCGCGACTTCATAGATAACTCGAATAAGTTAATCTCAAAACTCTCATTTTCTTTCAAAGATTCAATCTTTTTACACTAAAAAGGTCTAGTGACATACAAGGTACCTTTACTGAGGTATTTTCATTCAAAGATTCAATCTATACTCTGTAAAACACTCTTCGGGACGTCAAAGGGAACTTGAATAAGTTTCACTCAAAACTCTCATTTTCTTTAAAAGATTCAATCTTTATACATTAAAAAGGTCTAGTCACATAATAGGTTCCTTTGTTGAGATATTTTCATTCAACGATTTAATATTTAGTCATTACAACACGATTCGCGACTTCATAGGTAACTCGAATGAGTTAATCTCTAAACTATCATTTTTTTTTCAGAGATTCAATCTTTTACATTAAAAAGGTCTAGTGACATACTAGGTGCTTTATATTAAGGTATTTTCGTTCAAAGATTCAATCTGTACTCTGCAAAACACCCTACGGGACGTCAAAGGGAACTCGAATAAGTTTAACTCAAAAACCTCATTTTCTTTCAAAGTTTCAATCTTTATACATTGAAAAGGTCTAGTGACATAAAAGGTAACTTTATTGAGGTACTTTCATTTAAAGATTCAACATATACTCATTCGCGACTACTAGGTAACACGAATAATTTTAAATTCAAACTCTTGTTTTGTTTCAAAGATTCAATCTATATGCATTAAAAAGGTTTAATGACATAAAATATACTTTTATTGAGATATTTTCAATCAAAGATTCGATCTTTACTCATTAAAAACACTCTACGCCACTTCATAAGTAACTCGAATAAGTTTAAATCAATACTCTTATTTTCTTTCAAAGATTCAACGTTTATGCAATACAAAGGTCTGCTAATGTACCTTTATTGAGGTATTTTCATTCAAAGATTCTATTTTTACTCATTAAAACACTCTTCGGGACGTCAAAAGGAACTCGAATAAGTTTCATTCAAAACTCTCATTTTCTTTCAAAGACTCAATCTGTATACAATAAAAAGGTTTAGACATATAATAGGTTCCTTTATTGAGGTATTTTCATTCAAAGATTTAATCTTTATTCATTAAAACACGCTTCGCGACTTCATAGATAACTCGAATAAGTTAATCTCAAAACTCTCATTTTCTTTCAAAGATTCAATCTTTTTACATTAAAAAGGTCTAGTGACATACAAGGTACCATTACTGAGGTATTTTCGTTCAAAGATTCAATCTATACTCTGTAAAACACTTTTCGGGACATCAAAGGGAACTTGAATAAGTTTCACTCAAAACTCTCATTTTCTTTAAAAGATTCAATCTTTATACATTAAAAAGGTCTAGTCACATAATAGGTTCCTTTGTTGAGATATTTTCATTCAACGATTTAATATTTAGTCATTACAACACGATTCGCGACTTCATAGGTAACTCGAATGAGTTAATCTCTAAACTATCATTTTATTTCAGAGATTCAATCTTTTTACATTAAAAAGGTCTAGTGACATACTAGGTACTTTATATTAAGGTATTTTCGTTCAAAGATTCAATCTTTACTCTGTAAAACACCCTACGGGACGTCAAAGGGAACTCGAATAAGTTTAACTCAAAAACCTCATTTTCTTTCAAAGTTTCAATCTTTATACATTGAAAAGGTCTAGTGACATAAAAGGTAACTTTATTGAGGTACTTTCATTTAAAGATTCAACATATACTCATTCGCGACTACTAGGTAACACGAATAATTTTAAATTCAAACTCTTGTTTTGTTTCAAAGATTCAATCTATATGCATTAAAAAGGTTTAATGACATAAAATGTACTTTTATTGAGATATTTTCAATCAAAGATTCGATCTTTACTCATTAAAACACTCTTCGCCACTTCATAAGTAACTCGAATAAGTTTAAATCAATACTCTTATTTTCTTTCAAAGATTCAACGTTTATGCAATAAAAAGGTCTGCTAATGTACCTTTATTGAGGTATTTTCATTCAAAGATTCTATTTTTACTCATTAAAACACTCTTCGGGACGTCAAAAGGAACTCGAATAAGTTTCATTCGAATAAGTTTCATTCAAAAGTCTCATTTTCTTTCAAAGATTCAATCTGTATACAATAAAAAGGTTTAGACATATAATAGGTTCCTTTATTGAGGTATTTTCATTCAAAGATTTAATCTTTATTCATTAAAACACGCTTCGCGACTTCATAGATAACTCGAATAAGTTAATCTCAAAACTCTCATTTTCTTTCAAAGATTCAATCTTTTTACATTAAAAAGGTCTAGTGACATACAAGGTACCTTTACTGAGGTATTTTCGTTCAAAGATTCAATCTATACTCTGTAAAACACTCTTCAGGACGTCAAAGGGAACTTGAATAAGTTTCACTCAAAACTCTCATTTTGTTTAAAAGATTCAATCTTTATACATTAAAAAGGTCAAGTCACATAATAGGTTCCTTTGTTGAGATATTTTCATTCAACGATTTAATATTTAGTCATTACAACACGATTCGCGACTTCATAGGTAACTCGAATGAGTTAATCTCTAAACTATCATTTTTTTTTTCAGAGATTCAATCTTTTTACATTAAAAAGGTCTAGTGACATACTAGGTGCATTATATTAAGGTATTTTCGTTCAAAAGATTCAATCTTTACTCTGTAAAACACCCTACGGGACGTCAAAGGGAACTCGAATAAGTTTAACTCAAAAACCTCATTTTCTTTCAAAGTTTCAATCTTTATACATTGAAAAGGTCTAGTGACATAAAAGGTAACTTTATTGAGGTACTTTCATTTAAAGATTCAACATATACTCATTCGCGACTACTAGGTAACACGAATAATTTTAAATTCAAACTCTTGTTTTGTTTCAAAGATTCAATCTATATGCATTAAAAAGGTTTAATGACATAAAATGTACTTTTATTGAGATATTTTCAATCAAAGATTCGATCTTTACTCATTAAAACACTCTTCGCCACTTCATAAGTAACTCGAATAAGTTTAAATCAATACTCTTATTTTCTTTCAAAGATTCAACGTTTATGCAATAAAAAGGTCTGCTAATGTACCTTTATTGAGGTATTTTCATTCAAAGATTCTATTTTTACTCATTAAAACACTCTTCGGGACGTCAAAAGGAACTCGAATAAGTTTCATTCAAAACTCTCATTTTCTTTCAAAGACTCAATCTGTATACAATAAAAAGGTTTAGACATATAATAGGTTCCTTTATTGAGGTATTTTCATTCAAAGATTTAATCTTTATTCATTAAAACACGCTTCGCGACTTCATAGATAACTCGAATAAGTTAATCTCAAAACTCTCATTTTCTTTCAAAGATTCAATCTTTTTACATTAAAAAGGTCTAGTGACATACAAGGTACCATTACTGAGGTATTTTCGTTCAAAGATTCAATCTATACTCTGTAAAACACTTTTCGGGACATCAAAGGGAACTTGAATAAGTTTCACTCAAAACTCTCATTTTCTTTAAAAGATTCAATCTTTATACATTAAAAAGGTCTAGTCACATAATAGGTTCCTTTGTTGAGATATTTTCATTCAACGATTTAATATTTAGTCATTACAACACGATTCGCGACTTCATAGGTAACTCGAATGAGTTAATCTCTAAACTATCATTTTATTTCAGAGATTCAATCTTTTTACATTAAAAAGGTCTAGTGACATACTAGGTACTTTATATTAAGGTATTTTCGTTCAAAGATTCAATCTTTACTCTGTAAAACACCCTACGGGACGTCAAAGGGAACTCGAATAAGTTTAACTCAAAAACCTCATTTTCTTTCAAAGTTTCAATCTTTATACATTGAAAAGGTCTAGTGACATAAAAGGTAACTTTATTGAGGTACTTTCATTTAAAGATTCAACATATACTCATTCGCGACTACTAGGTAACACGAATAATTTTAAATTCAAACTCTTGTTTTGTTTCAAAGATTCAATCTATATGCATTAAAAAGGTTTAATGACATAAAATGTACTTTTATTGAGATATTTTCAATCAAAGATTCGATCTTTACTCATTAAAACACTCTTCGCCACTTCATAAGTAACTCGAATAAGTTTAAATCAATACTCTTATTTTCTTTCAAAGATTCAACGTTTATGCAATAAAAAGGTCTGCTAATGTACCTTTATTGAGGTATTTTCATTCAAAGATTCTATTTTTACTCATTAAAACACTCTTCGGGACGTCAAAAGGAACTCGAATAAGTTTCATTCGAATAAGTTTCATTCAAAAGTCTCATTTTCTTTCAAAGATTCAATCTGTATACAATAAAAAGGTTTAGACATATAATAGGTTCCTTTATTGAGGTATTTTCATTCAAAGATTTAATCTTTATTCATTAAAACACGCTTCGCGACTTCATAGATAACTCGAATAAGTTAATCTCAAAACTCTCATTTTCTTTCAAAGATTCAATCTTTTTACATTAAAAAGGTCTAGTGACATACAAGGTACCTTTACTGAGGTATTTTCGTTCAAAGATTCAATCTATACTCTGTAAAACACTCTTCAGGACGTCAAAGGGAACTTGAATAAGTTTCACTCAAAACTCTCATTTTGTTTAAAAGATTCAATCTTTATACATTAAAAAGGTCAAGTCACATAATAGGTTCCTTTGTTGAGATATTTTCATTCAACGATTTAATATTTAGTCATTACAACACGATTCGCGACTTCATAGGTAACTCGAATGAGTTAATCTCTAAACTATCATTTTTTTTTTCAGAGATTCAATCTTTTTACATTAAAAAGGTCTAGTGACATACTAGGTGCATTATATTAAGGTATTTTCGTTCAAAAGATTCAATCTTTACTCTGTAAAACACCCTACGGGACGTCAAAGGGAACTCGAATAAGTTTAACTCAAAAACCTCATTTTCTTTCAAAGTTTCAATCTTTATACATTGAAAAGGTCTAGTGACATAAAAGGTAACTTTATTGAGGTACTTTCATTTAAAGATTCAACATATACTCATTCGCGACTACTAGGTAACACGAATAATTTTAAATTCAAACTCTTGTTTTGTTTCAAAGATTCAATCTATATGCATTAAAAAGGTTTAATGACATAAAATGTACTTTTATTGAGATATTTTCAATCAAAGATTCGATCTTTACTCATTAAAACACTCTTCGCCACTTCAAAAGTAACTCGAATAAGTTTAAATCAATACTCTTATTTTCTTTCAAAGATTCAACGTTTATGCAATAAAAAGGTCTGCTAATGTACCTTTATTGAGGTATTTTCATTCAAAGATTCTATTTTTACTCATTAAAACACTCTTCGGGACGTCAAAAGGAACTCGAATAAGTTTCATTCAAAACTCTCATTTTCTTTCAAAGACTCAATCTGTATACAATAAAAAGGTTTAGACATATAATAGGTTCCTTTATTGAGGTATTTTCATTCAAAGATTTAATCTTTATTCATTAAAACACGCTTCGCGACTTCATAGATAGCTCGAATAAGTGAATCTCAAAACTCTCATTTTCTTACAAAGATTCAATCTTTTTACATTAAAAGGGTCTAGTGACATACAAGGTACCTTTACTGAGGTATTTTCATTCAAAGATTCAATCTATACTCTGCAAAACACTCTTCGGGACGTCAAAGGGAACTTGAAGAAGTTTCACTCAAAACTCTCATTTTCTTTAAAAGATTCAATCTTTATACATTAAAAAGGTCTAGTCACATAATAGGTTCCTTTGTTGAGATATTTTCATTCAACGATTTAATATTTAGTCATTACAACACGATTCGCGACTTCATAGGTAACTCGAATGAGTTAATCTCTAAACTATCATTTTATTTCAGAGATTCAATCTTTTTACATTAAAAAGGTCTAGTGACATACTAGGTACTTTATATTAAGGTATTTTCGTTCAAAGATTCAATCTTTACTCTGTAAAACACCCTACGGGACGTCAAAGGGAACTCGAATAAGTTTAACTCAAAAACCTCATTTTCTTTCACAGTTTCAATCTTTATACATTGAAAAAGTCTAGTGACATAAAAGGTAACTTTATTGAGGTACTTTCATTTAAAGATTCAACATATACTCATTAAAACACACTTCGCGACTACTAGGTAACACGAATAATTTTAAATTCAAACTCTTGTTTTGTTTCAAAGATTCAATCTATATGCATTAAAAATGTTTAATGACATAAAATGTACTTTTATTGAGATATTTTCAATCAAAGATTCGATCTTTACTCATTAAAACACTCTTCGCCACTTCATAAGTAACTCGAATAAGTTTAAATCAATACTCTTATTTTCTTTCAAAGATTCAACGTTTATGCAATAAAAAGGTCTGCTAATGTACCTTTATTGAGGCATTTTCATTCAAAGATTCTATTTTTACTCATTAAAACACTCTTCGGGACGTCAAAAGGAACTCGAATAAGTTTCATTCAAAATGCTCATTTTCTTTCAAAGATTCAATCTGTATACAATAAAAAGGTTTAGACATATAATAGGTTTCTTTATTGAGGTATTTTCATTCAAAGATTTAATCTTTATTCATTAAAACACGCTTCGCGACTTCATAGATAACTCGAATAAGTTAATCTCAAAACTCTCATTTTCTTTCAAAGATTCAATCTTTTTACATTAAAAAGGTCTAGTGACATACAAGGTACCTTTACTGAGGTATTTTCGTTCAAAGATTCAATCTATACTCTGTAAAACACTCTTCGGGACGTCAAAGGGAACTTGAATAAGTTTCACTCAAAACTCTCATTTTCTTTAAAAGATTCAATCTTTATACATTAAAAAGGTCTAGTCACATAATAGGTTCCTTTGTTGAGATATTTTCATTCAACGATTTAATATTTAGTCATTACAACACGATTCGCGACTTCATAGGTAACTCGAATGAGTTAATCTCTAAACTATCATTTTTTTTTCAGAGATTCAATCTTTTTACATTAAAAAGGTCTAGTGACATACTAGGTGCTTTATATTAAGGTATTTTCGTTCAAAGATTCAATCTTTACTCTGTAAAACACCCTACGGGACGTCAAAGGAACTCGAATAAGTTTAACTCAAAAACCTCATTTTCTTTCAAAGTTTCAATCTTTATACATTGAAAAGGTCTAGTGACATAAAAGGTAACTTTATTGAGGTACTTTCATTTAAAGATTCAACATATACTCATTCGCGACTACTAGGTAACACGAATAATTTGAAATTCAAACTCTTGTTTTGTTTCAAAGATTCAATCTATATGCATTAAAAAGGTTTAATGACATAAAATGTACTTTTATTGAGATATTTTCAATCAAAGATTCGATCTTTACTCATTAAAACACTCTTCGCCACTTCATAAGTAACTCGAATAAGTTTAAATCAATACTCTTATTTTCTTTCAAAGATTCAACGTTTATGCAATAAAAAGGTCTTCTAATGTACCTTTATTGAGGTATTTTCATTCAAAGATTCTATATTTACTCATTAAAACACTCTTCGGGACGTCAAAAGGAGCTCGAATAAGTTTCATTCAAAACTCTCATTTTCTTTCAAAGACTCAATCTGTATACAATAAAAAGGTTTAGACATATAATAGGTTCCTTTATTGAGGTATTTTCATTCAAAGATTTAATCTTTATTCATTAAAACACGCTTCGCGACTTCATAGATAACTCGAATAAGTTAATCTCAAAACTCTCATTTTCTTTCAAAGATTCAATCTTTTTACATTAAAAAGGTCTAGTGACATACAAGGTACCTTTACTGAGGTATTTTCGTTCAAAGATTCAATCTATACTCTGTAAAACACTCTTCGGGACATCAAAGGGAACTTGAATAAGTTTCACTCAAAACTCTCATTTTCTTTAAAAGATTCAATCTTTATACATTAAAAAGGTCTAGTCACATAATAGGTTCCTTTGTTGAGATATTTTCATTCAACGATTTAATATTTAGTCATTACAACACGATTCGCGACTTCATAGGTAACTCGAATGTGTTAATCTCTAAACTATCATTTTATTTCAGAGATTCAATCTTTTTACATTAAAAAGGTCTAATGACATACTAGGTACTTTATATTAAGGTATTTTCGTTCAAAGATTCAATCTTTACTCTGTAAAACACCCTACGGGACGTCAAAGGGAACTCGAATAAGTTTAACTCAAAAACCTCATTTTCTTTCAAAGTTTCAATCTTTATACATTGAAAAGGTCTAGTGACATAAAAGGTAACTTTATTGAGGTACTTTCATTTAAAGATTCAACATATACTCATTCGCGACTACTAGGTAACACGAATAATTTTAAATTCAAACTCTTGTTTTGTTTCAAAGATTCAATCTATATGCATTAAAAAGGTTTAATGACATAAAATGTACTTTTATTGAGATATTTTCAATCAAAGATTCGATCTTTACTCATTAAAACACTCTTCTCCACTTCATAAGTAACTCGAATAAGTTTAAATCAATACTCTTATTTTCTTTCAAAGATTCAACGTTTATGCAATAAAAAGGTCTGCTGATGTACCTTTATTGAGGTATTTTCTTTAAAAGATTCTATTTTTACTCATTAAAACACTCTTCGGGACGTCAAAAGAAACTCGAATAAGTTTCATTCAAAACTCTCATTTTCTTTCAAAGATTCAATCTGTATACAATAAAAAGGTTTAGACATCTAATAGGTTCCTTTATTGAGGTATTTTCATTCAAAGATTTAATCTTTATTTATTAAAACACGCTTCGCGACTTCATAGATAACTCGAATAAGTTAATCTCAAAACTCTCATTTTCTTTCAAAGATTCAATCTTTTTACATTAAAAAGGTCTAGTGACATACAAGGTACCTTTACTGAGGTATTTTCATTCAAAGATTCAATCTATACTCTGCAAAACACTCTTCGGGACGTCAAAGGGAACTTGAATAAGTTTCACTCAAAACTCTCATTTTCCTTAAAAGATTCAATCTTTATACATTAAAAAAGTCTAGTCACATAATAGGTTCCGTTGTTGAGATATTTTCATTCAACGATTTAATAATTATTCATTACAACACGATTCGCGACTTCATAGGTAACTCGAATGAGTTAATCTCTAAACTATCATTTTATTTCAGAGATTCAATCATTTTACATTAAAAAGGTCTAGTGACATACTAGGTACTTTATATTAAGGTATTTTCGTTCAAAGATTCAATCTTTACTCTGTAAAACACCCTACGGGACGTCAAAGGGAACTCGAATAAGTTTAACTCAAAAACCTCATTTTCTTTCAAAGTTTCAATCTTTATACATTGAAAAGGTCTAGTGACATAAAAGGTAACTTTATTGAGGTACTTTCATTTAAAGATTCAACATATACTCATTAAAACACTCTTCGCGACTACTACGTAACACGAATAATTTTAAATTCAAACTCTTGTTTGTTTCAAAGATTCAATCTATATGCATTAAAAAGGTTTAATGACATAAAATGTACTTTTATTGAGATATTTTCAATCAAAGATTCGATCTTTACTCATTAAAACACTCTTCGCCACTTCATAAGTAAATCGAATAAGTTTAAATCAATACTCTTATTTTCTTTCAAAGATTCAACGTTTATGCAATAAAAAGGTCTGCTAATGTACCTTTATTGAGGTATTTTCATTCAAAGATTCTATTTTTACTCATTAAAACACTCTTCGGGACGTCAAAAGGAACTCGAATAAGTTTCATTCAAAACTCTCATTTTCTTTCAAAGATTCAATCTGTATACAATAAAAAGGTTTAGACATATAATAGGTTCCTTTATTGAGGTATTTTCATTCAAAGATTTAATCTTTATTCATTAAAACACGCTTCGCGACTTCATAGATAACTCGAATAAGTTAATCTCAAAACTCTCATTTTCTTTCAAAGATTCAATCTTTTTACATTAAAAAGGTCTAGTGACATACAAGGTACCTTTACTGAGGTATTTTCATTCAAAGGTTCAATTTATACTCTGTAAAACACTCTTCGGGACGTCAAAGGGAACTTGAATAAGTTTCACTCAAAACTCTCATTTTCTTTAAAAGATTCAATCTTTATACATTAAAAAGGTCTAGTCACATAATAGGTTCCTTTGTTGAGATATTTTCATTCAACGATTTAATATTTAGTCATTACAACACGATTCGCGACTTCATAGGTAACTCGAATGAGTTAATCTCTAAACTATCATTTTATTTCAGAGATTCAATCTTTTTACATTAAAAAGGTCTAGTGACATACTAGGTACTTTATATTAAGGTATTTTCGTTCAAAGATTCAATCTTTACTCTGTAAAACACCCTACGGGACGTCAAAGGGAACTCGAATAAGTTTAACTCAAAAACCTCATTTTCTTTCAAAGTTTCAATCTTTATACATTGAAAAGGTCTAGTGACATAAAAGGTAACTTTATTGAGGTACTTTCATTTAAAGATTCAACATATACTCATTCGCGACTACTAGGTAACACGAATAATTTTAAATTCAAACTCTTGTTTTGTTTCAAAGATTCAATCTATATGCATTAAAAAGGTTTAATGACATAAAATGTACTTTTATTAAGATATTTTCAATCAAAGATTCGATCTTTACTCATTAAAACACTCTTCGCCACTTCATAAGTAACTCGAATAAGTTTAAATCAATACTCTTATTTTCTTTCAAAGATTCAACGTTTATGCAATAAAAAGGTCTGCTAATGTACCTTTATTGAGGTATTTTCATTCAAAGATTCTATTTTTACTCATTAAAACACTCTTCGGGACGTCAAAAGGAACTCGAATAAGTTTCATTCAAAACTCTCATTTTCTTTCAAAGATTCAATCTGTATACAATAAAAAGGTTTAGACATATAATAGGTTCCTTTATTGAGGTATTTTCATTCAAAGATTTAATCTTTATTCATTAAAACACGCTTCGCGACTTCATAGATAACTCGAATAAGTTAATCTCAAAACTCTCATTTTCTTTCAAAGATTCAATCTTTTTACATTAAAAGGGTCTAGTGACATACAAGGTACCTTTACTGAGGTATTTTCATTCAAAGATTCAATCTATACTCTGCAAAACACTCTTCGGGACGTCAAAGGGAACTTGAAGAAGTTTCACTCAAAACTCTCATTTTCTTTAAAAGATTCAATCTTTATACATTAAAAATGTCTAGTCACATAATAGGTTCATTTGTTGAGATATTTTCATTCAACGATTTAATATTTAGTCATTACAACACGATTCGCGACTTCATAGGTAACTCGAATGAGTTAATCTCTAAACTATCATTTTATTTCAGAGATTCAATCTTTTTACATTAAAAAGGTCTAGTGACATACTAGGTAATTTATATTAAGGTATTTTCGTTCAAAGATTCAATCTTTACTCTGTAAAACACCCTACGGGACGTCAAAGGGAACTCGAATAAGTTTAACTCAAAAACCTCATTTTCTTTCACAGTTTCAATCTTTATACATTGAAAAAGTCTAGTGACATAAAAGGTAAATTTATTGAGGTACTTTCATTTAAAGATTCAACATATACTCATTAAAACACACTTCGCGACTACTAGGTAACACGAATAATTTTAAATTCAAACTCTTGTTTTGTTTCAAAGATTCAATCTATATGCATTAAAAATGTTTAATGACATAAAATGTACTTTTATTGAGATATTTTCAATCAAAGATTCGATCTTTACTCATTAAAACACTCTTCGCCACTTCATAAGTAACTCGAATAAGTTTAAATCAATACTCTTATTTTCTTTCAAAGATTCAACGTTTATGCAATAAAAAGGTCTGCTAATGTACCTTTATTGAGGTATTTTCATTCAAAGATTCTATTTTTACTCATTAAAACACTCTTCGGGACGTCAAAAGGAACTCGAATAAGTTTCATTCAAAATTCTCATTTTCTTTCAAAGATTCAATCTGTATACAATAAAAAGGTTTAGACATATAATAGGTTCCTTTATTGAGGTATTTTCATTCAAAGATTTAATCTTTATTCATTAAAACACGCTTCGCGACTTCATAGATAACTCGAATAAGTTAATCTCAAAACTCTCATTTTCTTTCAAAGATTCAATCTTTTTACATTAAAAAGGTCTAGTGACATACAAGGTACCTTTAATGAGGTATTTTCGTTCAAAGATTCAATCTATACTCTGTAAAACATTATTCGGGACGTCAAAGGGAACTTGAATAAGTTTCACTCAAAACTCTCATTTTCTTTAAAAGATTCAATCTTTATACATTAAAAAGGTCTAGTCACATAATAGGTTCCTTTGTTGAGATATTTTCATTCAACGATTTAATATTTAGTCATTACAACACGATTCGCGACTTCATAGGTAACTCGAATGAGTTAATCTCTAAACTATCATTTTTTTTTCAGAGATTCAATCTTTTTACATTAAAAAGGTCTAGTGACATACTAGGTGCTTTATATTAAGGTATTTTCGTTCAAAGATTCAATCTTTACTCTGTAAAACACCCTACGGGACGTCAAAGGGAACTCGAATAAGTTTAACTCAAAAACCTCATTTTCTTTCAAAGTTTCAATCT
This sequence comes from Cornus florida, assembly GCF_030987335.1. Classification (NCBI taxonomy): domain Eukaryota; kingdom Viridiplantae; phylum Streptophyta; class Magnoliopsida; order Cornales; family Cornaceae; genus Cornus; species Cornus florida. The sequence continues at coordinate 90,787,630 of NW_026775578.1, read as the reverse complement.
TTATACATTGAAAAGGTCTAGTGACATAAAAGGTAACTTTATTGAGGTACTTTCATTTAAAGATTCAACATATACTCATTCGCGACTACTAGGTAACACGAATAATTTTAAATTCAAACTCTTGTTTTGTTTCAAAGATTCAATCTATATGCATTAAAAAGGTTTAATGACATAAAATGTACTTTTATTGAGATATTTTCAATCAAAGATTCGATATTTAACCATTAAAACACTCTTCGCCACTTCATAAGTAACTCGAATAAGTTTAAATCAATATTCTTATTTTCTTTCAAAGATTCAACGTTTATGCAATAAAAAGGTCTGCTAATGTACCTTTATTGAGGTATTTTCATTCAAAGATTCTATTTTTACTCATTAAAACACTCTTCGGGACGTCAAAAGGAGCTCGTATAAGTTTCATTCAAAACTCTCATTTTCTTTCAAAGACTCAATCTGTATACAATAAAAAGGTTTAGACATATAATAGGTTCCCTTATTGAGGTATTTTCATTCAAAGATTTAATCTTTATTCATTAAAACACGCTTCGCGACTTCATAGATAACTCGAATAAGTTAATCTCAAAACTCTCATTTTCTTTCAAAGATTCAATCTTTTTACATTAAAAAGGTCTAGTGACATACAAGGTACCTTTACTGAGGTATTTTCGTTCAAAGATTCAATCTATACTCTGTAAAACACTCTTCGGGACATCAAAGGGAACTTGAATAAGTTTCACTCAAAACTCTCATTTTCTTTAAAAGATTCAATTTTTATACATTAAAAAGGTCTAGTCACATAATAGGTTCCTTTGTTGAGATATTTTCATTCAACGATTTAATATTTAGTCATTACAACACGATTCGCGACTTCATAGGTAACTCGAATGAGTTAATCTCTAAACTATCATTTTATTTCAGAGATTCAATCTTTTTACATTAAAAAGGTCTAGTGACATACTAGGTACTTTATATTAAGGTATTTTCGTTCAAAGATTCAATCTTTACTCTGTAAAGCACCCTACGGGACGTCAAAGGGAACTCGAAGAAGTTTAACTCAAAAACCTCATTTTCTTTCAAAGTTTCAATCTTTATACATTGAAAAGGTCTAGTGACATAAAAGGTAACTTTATTGAGGTACTTTCATTTAAAGATTCAACATATACTCATTCGCGACTACTAGGTAACACGAATAATTTTAAATTCAAACTCTTGTTTTGTTTCAAAGATTCAATCTATATGCATTAAAAAGGTTTAATGACAAAAAATGTACTTTTATTGAGATATTTTCAATCAAAGATTCGATCTTTACTCATTAAAACACTCTTCGCCACTTCATAAGTAACTCGAATAAGTTTAAATCAATACTCTTATTTTCTTTCAAAGATTCAACGTTTATGCAATAAAAAGGTCTGCTAATGTACCTTTATTGAGGTATTTTCATTCAAAGATTCTATTTTTACTCATTAAAACACTCTTCGGGACGTCAAAAGGAACTCGAATAAGTTTCATTCAAAACTCTCATTTTCTTTCAAAGATTCAATCTGTATACAATAAAAAGGTTTAGACATCTAATAGGTTCCTTTATTGAGGTATTTTCATTCAAAGATTTAATCTTTATTCATTAAAACACCCTTCGCGACTTCATAGATAACTCGAATAAGTTAATCTCAAAACTCTCATTTTCTTTCAAAGATTCAATCTTTTTACATTAAAAAGGTCTAGTGACATACAAGGTACCTTTACTGAGGTATTTTCATTCAAAGATTCAATCTATACTATGCAAAACACTCTTCGGGACGTCAAAGGGAACTTGAATAAGTTTCACTCAAAACTCTCATTTTCTTTAAAAGATTCAATCTTTATACATTAAAAAAGTCTAGTCACATAATAGGTTCCGTTGTTGAGATATTTTCATTCAACGATTTAATATTTAGTCATTACAACACGATTCGCGACTTCATAGGTAACTCGAATGAGTTAATCTCTAAACTATCATTTTATTTCAGAGATTCAATCATTTTAAATTAAAAAGGTCTAGTGACATACTAGGTACTTTATATTAAGGTATTTTCGTTCAAAGATTCAATCTTTACTCTGTAAAACACCCTACGGGACGTCAAAGGGAACTCGAATAAGTTTAACTCAAAAACCTCATTTTCTTTCAAAGTTTCAATCTTTATACATTGAAAAGGTCTAGTGACATAAAAGGTAACTTTATTGAGGTACTTTCATTTAAAGATTCAACATATACTCATTAAAACACTCTTCGCGACTACTACGTAACACGAATAATTTTAAATTCAAACTCTTGTTTGTTTCAAAGATTCAATCTATATGCATTAAAAAGGTTTAATGACATAAAATGTACTTTTATTGATATATTTTCAATCAAAGATTCGATCTTTACTCATTAAAACACTCTTCGCCACTTCATAAGTAAATCGAATAAGTTTAAATCAATACTCTTATTTTCTTTCAAAGATTCAACGTTTATGCAATAAAAAGGTCTGCTAATGTACCTTTATTGAGGTATTTTCATTCAAAGATTCTATTTTTACTCATTAAAACACTCTTCGGGACGTCAAAAAGAACTCGAATAAGTTTCATTCAAAACTCTCATTTTCTTTCAAAGATTCAATCTGTATACAATAAAAAGGTTTAGACATATAATAGGTTCCTTTATTGAGGTATTTTCATTCAAAGATTTAATCTTTATTCATTAAAACACGCTTCGCGACTTCATAGATAACTCGAATAAGTTAATCTCAAAACTCTCATTTTCTTTCAAAGATTCAATTTTTTTACATTAAAAAGGTCTAGTGACATACAAGGTACCTTTACTGAGGTATTTTCATTCAAAGGTTCAATCTATACTCTGTAAAACACTCTTCGGGACGTCAAAGGGAACTTGAATAAGTTTCACTCAAAACTCTCATTTTCTTTAAAAGATTCAATCTTTATACATTAAAAAGGTCTAGTCACATAATAGGTTCCTTTGTTGAGATATTTTCATTCAACGATTTAATATTTAGTCATTACAACACGATTCGCGACTTCATAGGTAACTCGAATGAGTTAATCTCTAAACTATCATTTTATTTCAGAGATTCAATCTTTTTACATTAAAAAAGTCTATTGACATACTAGGTACTTTATATTAAGGTATTTTCGTTCAAAGATTCAATCTTTACTCCGTAAAACACCCTACGGGACGTGAAAGGCAACTCGAATAAGTTTAACTCAAAAACCTCATTTTCTTTCAAAGTTTCAATCTTTATACATTGAAAAGGTATAGTGACATAAAAGGTAACTTTATTGAGGTACTTTCATTTAAAGATTCAATATATACTCATTAAAACACACTTCGCGACTACTAGGTAACACGAATAATTTTAAATTCAAACTCTTGTTTTGTTTCAAAGATTCAATCTATATGCATTAAAAAGGTTTAATGACATAAAATGTACTTTTAATGAGATATTTTCAATCAAAGATTCGATCTTTACTCATTAAAACACTCTTCGCCACTTCATAAGTAACTCGAATAAGTTTAAATCAATACTCTTATTTTCTTTCAAAGATTCAACGTTTATGCAATAAAAAGGTCTGCTAATGTACCTTTATTGAGGTATTTTCATTCAAAGATTCTATTTTTACTCATTAAAACACTCTTCGGGACGTCAAAAGGAACTCGAATAAGTTTCATTCAAAACTCTCATTTTCTTTCAAAGATTCAATCTGTATACAATAAAAAGGTTTAGACATATAATAGGTTCCTTTATTGAGGTATTTTCATTCAAAGATTTAATCTTTATTCATTAAAACACGTTTCGCGACTTCATAGATAACTCGAATAAGTTAATCTCAAAACTCTCATTTTCTTTCAAAGATTCAATCTTTTTACATTAAAAAGGTCTAGTGACATACAAGGTACCTTTATTGAGGTATTTTCGTTCAAAGATTCAATCTATACTCTGTAAAACACTCTTCGGGACGTCAAAGGGAACTTGAATAAGTTTCACTCAAAACTCTCATTTTCTTTAAAAGATTCAATCTTTATACATTAAAAAGGTCTAGTCACATAATTGGTTCCTTTGTTGAGATATTTTCATTCAACGATTTAATATTTAGTCATTACAACACGATTCGCGACTTCATAGGTAACTCGAATGAGTTAATCTCTAAACTATCATTTTATTTCAGAGATTCAATCTTTTTACACTAAAAAGGTCTAGTGACATACTAGGTACTTTATATTAAGGTATTTTCGTTCAAAGATTCAATCTTTACTCTGTAAAACACCCTACGGGACGTCAAAGGGAACTCGAATAAGTTTAACTCAAAAACCTCATTTTCTTTCAAAGTTTCAATCTTTATACATTGAAAAGGTCTAGTGACATAAAAGGTAACTTTATTGAGGTACTTTCATTTAAAGATTCAACATATACTCATTCGCGACTACTAGGTAACACGAATAATTTTAAATTCAAACTCTTGTTTTGTTTCAAAGATTCAATCTATATGCATTAAAAAGGTTTAATGACATAAAATGTACTTTTATTGAGATATTTTCAATCAAAGATTCGATCTTTACTCATTAAAACACTCTTCGCCACTTCATAAGTAACTCGAATAAGTTTAAATCAATACTCTTATTTTCTTTCAAAGATTCAACGTTTATGCAATAAAAAGGTCTGCTAATGTACCTTTATTGACGTATTTTCATTCAAAGATTCTATTTTTACTCATTAAAACACTCTTCGGGACGTCAAAAGGAACTCGAATAAGTTTCATTCAAAACTCTCATTTTCTTTCAAAGATTCAATCTGTATACAATAAAAAGGTTTAGACATCTAATAGGTTCCTTTATTGAGGTATTTTCATTCAAAGATTTAATCTTTATTCATTAAAACACGCTTCGCGACTTCATAGATAACTCGAATAAGTTAATCTCAAAACTCTCATTTTCTTTCAAAGATTCAATCTTTTTATATTAAAAAGGTCTAGTGACATACAAGGTACCTTTACTGAGGTATTTTCATTCAAAGATTCAATCTATACTCTGCAAAACACTCTTCGGGACGTCAAAGGGAACTTGAATAAGTTTCACTCAAAACTCTCATTTTCTTTAAAAGATTCAATCTTTATACATTAAAAAAGTCTAGTCACATAATAGGTTCCGTTGTTGAGATATTTTCATTCAACGATTTAATATTTAGTCATTACAACACGATTCGCGACTTCATAGGTAACTCGAATGAGTTAATCTCTAAACTATCATTTTATTTCAGAGATTCAATCATTTTACATTAAAAAGGTCTAGTGACATACTAGGTACTTTATATTAAGGTATTTTCGTTCAAAGATTCAATCTTTACTCTGTAAAACACCCTACGGGACGTCAAAGGGAACTCGAATAAGTTTAACTCAAAAACCTCATTTTCTTTCAAAGTTTCAATCTTTATACATTGAAAAGGTCTAGTGACATAAAAGGTAACTTTATTGAGGTACTTTCATTTAAAGATTCAACATATACTCATTAAAACACTCTTCGCGACTACTACGTAACACGAATAATTTTAAATTCAAACTCTTGTTTGTTTCAAAGATTCAATCTATATGCATTAAAAAGGTTTAATGACATAAAATGTACTTTTATTGAGATATTTTCAATCAAAGATTCGATCTTTACTCATTAAAACACTCTTCGCCACTTCATAAGTAAATCGAATAAGTTTAAATCAATACTCTTATTTTCTTTCAAAGATTCAACGTTTATGCAATAAAAAGGTCTGCTAATGTACCTTTATTGAGGTATTTTCATTCAAAGATTCTATTTTTACTCATTAAAACACTCTTCGGGACGTCAAAAAGAACTCGAATAAGTTTCATTCAAAACTCTCATTTTCTTTCAAAGATTCAATTTGTATACAATAAAAAGGTTTAGACATATAATAGGTTCCTTTATTGAGGTATTTTCATTCAAAGATTTAATCTTTATTCATTAAAACACGCTTCGCGACTTCATAGATAACTCGAATAAGTTAATCTCAAAACTCTCATTTTCTTTCAAAGATTCAATCTTTTTACATTAAAAAGGTCTAGTGACAGACAAGGTACCTTTACTGAGGTATTTTCATTCAAAGGTTCAATCTATACTCTGTAAAACACTCTTCGGGACGTCAAAGGGAACTTGAATAAGTTTCACTCAAAACTCTCATTTTCTTTAAAAGATTCAATCTTTATACATTAAAAAGGTCTAGTCACATAATAGGTTCCTTTGTTGAGATATTTTCATTCAACGATTTAATATTTAGTCATTACAACACGATTCGCGACTTCATAGGTAACTCGAATGAGTTAATCTCTAAACTATCATTTTATTTCAGAGATTCAATCTTTTTACATTAAAAAAGTCTAGTGACATACTAGGTACTTTATATTAAGGTATTTTCGTTCAAAGATTCAATCTTTACTCTGTAAAACACCCTACGGGACGTGAAAGGGAACTCGAATAAGTTTAACTCAAAAACCTCATTTTCTTTCAAAGTTTCAATCTTTATACATTGAAAAGGTATAGTGACATAAAAGGTAACTTTATTGAGGTACTTTCATTTAAAGATTCAATATATACTCATTAAAACACATTTCGCGACCACTAGGTAACACGAATAATTTTAAATTCAAACTCTTGTTTTGTTTGAAAGATTCAATCTATATGCATTAAAAAGGTTTAATGACATAAAATGTACTTTTAATGAGATATTTTCAATCAAAGATTCGATCTTTACTCATTAAAACACTCTTCGCCACTTCATAAGTAACTCGAATAAGTTTAAATCAATACTCTTATTTTCTTTCAAAGATTCAACGTTTATGCAATAAAAAGGTCTGCTAATGTACCTTTATTGAGGTATTTTCATTCAAAGATTCTATTTTTACTCATTAAAACACTCTTCGGGACGTCAAAAGGAACTCGAATAAGTTTCATTCAAAACTCTCATTTTCTTTCAAAGATTCAATCTGTATACAATAAAAAGGTTTAGACATATAATAGGTTCCTTTATTGAGGTATTTTCATTCAAAGATTTAATCTTTATTCATTAAAACACGTTTCGCGACTTCATAGATAACTCGAATAAGTTAATCTCAAAACTCTCATTTTCTTTCAAAGATTCAATCTTTTTACATTAAAAAGGTCTAGTGACATACAAGGTACCTTTATTGAGGTATTTTCGTTCAAAGATTCAATCTATACTCTGTAAAACACTCTTCGGGACGTCAAAGGGAACTTGAATAAGTTTCACTCAAAACTCTCATTTTCTTTAAAAGATTCAATCTTTATACATTAAAAAGGTCTAGTCACATAATTGGTTCCTTTGTTGAGATATTTTCGTTCAACGATTTAATATTTAGTCATTATAACACGATTCGCGACTTCATAGGTAACTCGAATGAGTTAATCTCTAAACTATCATTTTATTTCAGAGATTCAATCTTTTTACACTGAAAAGGTCTAGTGACATACTAGGTACTTTATATTAAGGTATTTTCGTTCAAAGATTCAATCTTTACTCTGTAAAACACCCTACGGGACGTCAAAGGGAACTCGAATAAGTTTAACTCAAAAACCTCATTTTCTTTCAAAGTTTCAATCTTTATACATTGAAAAGGTCTAGTGACATAAAAGGTAACTTTATTGAGGTACTTTCATTTAAAGATTCAACATATACTCATTCGCGACTACTAGGTAACACGAATAATTTTAAATTCAAACTCTTGTTTTGTTTCAAAGATTCAATCTATATGCATTAAAAAGGTTTAATGACATAAAATGTACTTTTATTGAGATATTTTCAATCAAAGATTCGATCTTTACTCATTAAAACACTCTTCGCCACTTCATAAGTAACTCGAATAAGTTTAAATCAATACTCTTATTTTCTTTCAAAGATTCAACGTTTATGCAATAAAAAGGTCTGCTAATGTACCTTTATTGAGGTATTTTCATTCAAAGATTCTATTTTTACTCATTAAAACACTCTTCGGGACGTCAAAAGGAACTCGAATAAGTTTCATTCAAAACTCTCATTTTCTTTCAAAGATTCAATCTGTATACAATAAAAAGGTTTAGACATCTAATAGGTTCCTTTATTGAGGTATTTTCATTCAAAGATTTAATCTTTATTCATTAAAACACGCTTCGCGACTTCATAGATAACTCGAATAAGTTAATCTCAAAACTCTCATTTTCTTTCAAAGATTCAATCTTTTTACATTAAAAAGGTCTAGTGACATACAAGGTACCTTTACTGAGGTATTTTCATTCAAAGATTCAATCTATACTATGCAAAACACTCTTCGGGACGTCAAAGGGAACTTGAATAAGTTTCACTCAAAACTCTCATTTTCTTTAAAAGATTCAATCTTTATACATTAAAAAAGTCTAGTCACATAATAGGTTCCGTTGTTGAGATATTTTCATTCAACGATTTAATATTTAGTCATTACAACACGATTCGCGACTTCATAGGTAACTCGAATGAGTTAATCTCTAAACTATCATTTTATTTCAGAGATTCAATCATTTTACATTAAAAAGGTCTAGTGACATACTAGGTACTTTATATTAAGGTATTTTCGTTCAAAGATTCAATCTTTACTCTGTAAAACACCCTACGGGACGTCAAAGGGTACTCGAATAAGTTTAACTCAAAAACCTCATTTTCTTTCAAAGTTTCAATCTTTATATATTGAAAAGGTCTAGTGACATAAAAGGTAACTTTATTGAGGTACTTTCATTTAAAGATTCAACATATACTCATTCGCGACTACTAGGTAACACGAATAATTTTAAATTCAAACTCTTGTTTTGTTTCAAAGATTCAATCTATATGCATTAAAAAGGTTTAATGACATAAAATGTACTTTTATTAAGATATTTTCAATCAAAGATTCGATCTTTACTCATTAAAACACTCTTCGCCACTTCATAAGTAACTCGAATAAGTTTAAATCAATACTCTTATTTTCTTTCAAAGATTTAACGTTTATGCAATAAAAAGGTCTGCTAATGTTCCTTTATTGTGGTATTTTCATTCAAAGATTCTATTTTTACTCATTAAAACACTCTTCGGGACGTCAAAAGGAACTCGAATAAGTTTCATTCAAAACTCTCATTTTCTTTCAAAGATTCAATCTGTATACAATAAAAAGGTTTAGACATATAATAGGTTCCTTTATTGAGGTATTTTCATTCAAAGATTTAATCTTTATTCATTAAAACACGTTTCGCGGCTTCATAGATAACTCGAATAAGTTAATCTCAAAACTCTCATTTTCTTTCAAAGATTCAATCTTTTTACATTAAAAAGGTCTAGTGACATACAAGGTACCTTTATTGAGGTATTTTCGTTCAAAGATTCAATCTATACTCTGTAAAACACTCTTCGGGACGTCAAAGGGAACTTGAATAAGTTTCACTCAAAACTCTCATTTTTTTTAAAAGATTCAATCTTTATACATTAAAAATGTCTAGTCACATAATAGGTTCCTTTGTTGAGATATTTTCATTCAACGATTTAATATTTAGTCATTACAACACGATTCGCGACTTCATAGGTAACTCGAATGAGTTAATCTCTAAACTATCATTTTATTTCAGAGATTCAATCTTTTTACATTAAAAAGGTCTAGTGGCATACTAGGCACTTTATATTAAGGTATTTTCGTTCAAAGATTCAATCTTTACTCTATAAAACACCCTACGGGACGTCAAAGGGAACTCGAATAAGTTTAACTCAAAAACCTCATTTTCTTTCAAAGTTTCAATCTTTATACATTGAAAAGGTCTTGTGACATAAAAGGTAACTTTATTGAGGTACTTTCATTTAAAGATTCAACATATACTCATTCGCGACTACTAGGTAACACGAATAATTTTAAATTCAAACACTTATTTTGTTTCAAAGATTCAATCTATATACATTAAAAAGGTTTAATGACATAAAATGTAATTTTATTGAGATATTTTCAATCAAAGATTCGATCTTTACTCATTAAAACACTCTTCGCCACTTCATAAGTAACTCGAATAAGTTTAAATCAATACTCCTATTTTCTTTCAAAGATTCAACGTTTATGCAATAAAAAGGTCTGCTAATGTACCTTTATTGAGGTATTTTCATTCAAAGATTCTATTTTTACTCATTAAAACACTCTTCGGGACGTCAAAAGGAACTCGAATAAGTTTCATTCAAAACTCTCATTTTCTTTCAAAGATTCAATCTGTATACAATAAAAAGGTTTAGACATATAATAGGTTCCTTTATTGAGGTATTTTCATTCAAAGATTTAATCTTTATTCATTAAAACACGCTTCGCGACTTCATAGATAACTCGAATAAGTTAATCTCAAAACTCTCATTTTCTTTCAAAGATTCAATATTTTTACATTAAAAAGGTCTAGTGACATACAAGGTACCTTTACTGAGGTATTTTCGTTCAAAGATTCAATCTATACTCTGTAAAACACTCTTCGGGACGTCAAAGGGAACTTGAATAAGTTTTACTCAAAACTCTCATTTTCTTTAAAAGATTCAATCTTTATACATTAAAAAGGTCTAGTCACATAATAGGTTCCTTTGTTGAGATATTTTCATTCAACGATTTAATATTTAGTCATTACAACACGATTCGCGACTTCATAGGTAACTCGAATGAGTTAATCTCTAAACTATCATTTTATTTCAGAGATTCAATCTTTTTACATTAAAAAGGTCTAGTGACATACTAGGTACTTTATATTAAGGTATTTTCGTTCAAAGATTCAATCTTTACTCTGTAAAACACCCTACGGGACGTCAAAGGGAACTCGAATAAGTTTAACTCAAAAACCTCATTTTCTTTCAAAGTTTCAATCTTTATACGTTGAAAAGGTCTAGTGACATAAAAGGTAACTTTATTGAGGTACTTTCATTTAAAGATTCAACATATACTCATTCGCGACTACTAGGTAACACGAATAATTTTAAATTCAAACTCTTGTTTTGTTTCAAAGATTCAATCTATATGCATTAAAAAGGTTTAATGACATAAAATGTACTTTTATTGAGATATTTTCAATCAAAGATTCGATCTTTACTCATTAAAACACTCTTCGCCACTTCATAAGTAACTCGAATAAGTTTAAATCAATACTCTTATTTTCTTTCAAAGATTCAACGTTTATGCAATAAAAAGGTCTGCTAATGTAACTTTATTGAGGTATTTTCATTCAAAGATTCTATTTTTACTCATTAAAACACTCTTCGGGACGTCAAAAGGAACTAGAATAAGTTTCATTCAAAACTCTCATTTTCTTTCAAAGACTCAATCTGTATACAATAAAAAGGTTTAGACATATAATAGGTTCCTTTATTGAGGTATTTTCATTCAAAGAATTAATCTTTATTCATTAAAACACGCATCGCGACTTCATAGATAACTCGAATAAGTTAATCTCAAAACTCTCATTTTCTTTCAAAGATTCAATCTTTTTACATTAAAAAGGTCTAGTGACATACAAGGTACCTTTACTGAGGTATTTTCGTTCAAAGATTCAATCTATACTCTGTAAAACACTATTCGGGACATCAAAGGGAACTTGAATAAGTTTCACTCAAAACTCTCATTTTCTTTAAAAGATTCAATCTTTATACATTAAAAAGGTTTAGTCACATAATAGGTTCCTTTGTTGAGATATTTTCATTCGACGATTTAATATTTAGTCATTACAACACGATTCGCGACTTCATAGGTAACTCGAATAAGTTAATCTCTAAACTATCATTTTATTTCAGAGATTCAATCTTTTTACATTAAAAAGGTCTAGTGACATACTAGGTACTTTATATTAAGGTATTTTCGTTCAAAGATTCAATCTTTACTCTGTAAAACACCCTACGGGACGTCAAAGGGAACTCGAATAAGTTTAACTCAAAAACCTCATTTTCTTTCAAAGTTTCAATCTTTATACATTGAAAAGGTCTAGTGACATAAAAGGTAACTTTATTGAGGTACTTTCATTTAAAGATTCAACATATACTCATTCGCGACTACTAGGTAACACGAATAATTTTAAATTCAAACTCTTGTTTTGTTTCAAAGATTCAATCTATATGCATTAAAAAGGTTTAATGACATAAAATGTACTTTTATTGAGATATTTTCAATCAAAGATTCGATCTTTACTCATTAAAACACTCTTCGCCACTTCATAAGTAACTCGAATAAGTTTAAATCAATACTCTTAGTTTCTTTCAAAGATTCAACGTTTATGCAATAAAAAGGTCTGCTAATGTACCTTTATTGAGGTATTTTCATTCAAAGATTCTATTTTTACTCATTAAAACACTCTTCGGGACGTCAAAAGGAACTCGAATAAGTTTCATTCAAAACTCTCATTTTCTTTCAAAGACTCAATCTGTATACAATAAAAAGGTTTAGACATATAATAGGTTCCTTTATTGAGGTATTTTCATTCAAAGATTTAATCTTTATTCATTAAAACACGCATCGCGACTTCATAGATAACTCGAATAAGTTAATCTCAAAACTCTCATTTTCTTTCAAAGATTCAATCTTTTTACATTAAAAAGGTCTAGTGACATACAAGGTACCTTTACTGAGGTATTTTCGTTCAAAGATTCAATCTATACTCTGTAAAACACTATTCGGGACATCAAAGGAAACTTGAATAAGTTTCACTCAAAACTCTCATTTTCTTTAAAAGATTCAATCTTTATACATTAAAAAGGTTTGGTCACATAATAGGTTCCTTTGTTGAGATATTTTCATTCAACGATTTAATATTTAGTCATTACAACACGATTCGCGACTTCATAGGTAACTCGAATGAGTTAATCTCTAAACTATCATTACATTAAAAAGGTCTAGTGACATACTAGGTACTTTATATTAAGGTATTTTCGTTCAAAGATTCAATCTTTACTCTGTAAAACACCCTACGGGACGTCAAAGGGAACTCGAATAAGTTTAACTCAAAAACCTCATTTTCTTTCAAGGTTTCAATCTTTATACATTGAAAAGGTCTAGTGACATAAAAGGTAACTTTATTGAGGTACTTTCATTTAAAGATTCAACATATACTCATTAAAACACTCTTCGCGACTACTACGTAACACGAATAATTTTAAATTCAAACTCTTGTTTTGTTTCAAAGATTCAATATATATGCATTAAAAATGTTTAATGACATAAAATGTACTTTTATTGAGATATTTTCAATCAAAGATTCGATCTTTACTCAGTAAAACACTCTTCGCCACTTCATAAGTAACTCGAATAAGTTTAAATCAATACTCTTATTTTCTTTCAAAGATTCAACGTTTTTGCAATAAAAAGGTCTGCTAATGTACCTTTATTGAGGTATTTTCATTCAAAGATTCTATTTTTACTCATTAAAACACTCTTCGGGACGTCAAAAAGAACTCGAATAAGTTTCATTCAAAACTCTCATTTTCTTTCAAAGATTCAATCTGTATACAATAAAAAGGTTTAGACATATAATAGGTTCCTTTATTGAGGTATTTTCATTCAAAGATTTATTCTTTATTCATTAAAACACGCTTCGCGACTTCATAGATAACTCGAATAAGTTAATCTCAAAACTCTCATTTTCTTTCAAAGATTCAATCTTTTTACATTAAAAAGGTCTAGTGACATACAAGGTACCTTTACTGAGGTATTTTCATTCAAAGGTTCAATCTATACTCTGTAAAACACTCTTCGGGACGTCAAAGGGAACTTGAATAAGTTTCACTCAAAACTCTCATTTTCTTTAAAAGATTCAATCTTTATACATTAAAAAGGTCTAGTCACATAATAGGTTCCTTTGTTGAGATATTTTCATTCAACGATTTAATATTTAGTCATTACAACACGATTCGCGACTTCATAGGTAACTCGAATGAGTTAATCTCTAAACTATCATTTTATTTCAGAGATTCAATCTTTTTACATTAAAAAAGTCTAGTGACATACTAGGTACTTTATATTAAGGTATTTTCGTTCAAAGATTCAATCTTTACTATATAAAACACCCTACGGGACGTGAAAGGGAACTCGAATAAGTTTAACTCAAAAACCTCATTTTCTTTCAAAGTTTCAATCTTTATACATTGAAAAGGTATAGTGACATAAAAGGTAACTTTATTGAGGTACTTTCATTTAAAGATTCAATATATACTCATTAAAACACACTTCGCGACTACTAGGTAACACGAATAATTTTAAATTCAAACTCTTGTTTTGTTTCAAAGATTCAATCTATATGCATTAAAAAGGTTTAATGACATAAAATGTACTTTTAATGAGATATTTTCAATCAAAGATTCGATCTTTACTCATTAAAACACTCTTCGCCACTTCATAAGTAACTCGAATAAGTTTAAATCAATACTCTTATTTTCTTTCAAAGATTCAACGTTTATGCAATAAAAAGGTCTGCTAATGTACCTTTATTGAGGTATTTTCATTCAAAGATTCTATTTTTACTCATTAAAACACTCTTCGGGACGTCAAAAGGAACTCGAATAAGTTTCATTCAAAACTCTCATTTTCTTTCAAAGATTCAATCTGTATACAATAAAAAGGTTTGGACATATAATAGGTTCCTTTATTGAGGTATTTTCATTCAAAGATTTAATCTTTATTCATTAAAACACGTTTCGCGACTTCATAGATAACTCGAATAAGTTAATCTCAAAACTCTCATTTTCTTTCAAAGATTTAATCTTTTTACATTAAAAAGGTCTAGTGACATACAAGGTACCTTTATTGAGGTATTTTCATTCAAAGATTCAATCTATACTCTGTAAAACACTCTTCGGGACGTCAAAGGGAACTTGAATAAGTTTCACTCAAAACTCTCATTTTCTTTAAAAGATTCTATCTTTATACATTAAAAAGGTCTAGTCACATAATAGGTTCCTTTGTTGAGATATTTTCATTCAACGATTTAATATTTAGTCATTACAACACGATTCGCGACTTCATAGGTAACTCGAATGAGTTAATCTCTAAACTATCATTTTATTTCAGAGATTCAATCTTTTTACATTAAAAAGGTCTAGTGGCATACTAGGCACTTTATATTAAGGTATTTTCGTTCAAAGATTCAATCTTTACTCTATAAAACACCCTACGGGACGTCAAAGGGAACTCGAATAAGTTTAACTCAAAAACCTCATTTTCTTTCAAAGTTTCAATCTTTATACATTGAAAAGGTCTTGTGACATAAAAGGTAACTTTATTGAGGTACTTTCATTTAAAGATTCAACATATACTCATTCGCGACTACTAGGTAACACGAATAATTTTAAATTCAAACACTTATTTTGTTTCAAAGATTCAATCTATATACATTAAAAAGGTTTAATGACATAAAATGTACTTTTATTGAGATATTTTCAATCAAAGATTCGATCTTTACCCATTAAAACACTCTTCGCCACTTCATAAGTAACTCGAATAAGTTTAAATCAATACTCCTATTTTCTTTCAAAGATTCAACGTTTATGCAATAAAAAGGTCTGCTAATGTACCTTTATTGAGGTATTTTCATTCAAAGATTCTATTTTTACTCATTAAAACACTCTTCGGGACGTCAAAAGGAACTCGAATAAGTTTCATTCAAAACTCTCATTTTCTTTCAAAGATTCAATCTGTATACAATAAAAAGGTTTAGACATATAATAGGTTCCTTTATTGAGGTATTTTCATTCAAAGATTTAATCTTTATTCATTAAAACACGCTTCGCGACTTCATAGATAACTCGAATAAGTTAATCTCAAAACTCTCATTTTCTTTCAAAGATTCAATCTTTTTACATTAAAAAGGTCTAGTGACATACAAGGTACCTTTACTGAGGTATTTTCATTCAAAGATTCAATCTATACTCTGTAAAACACTCTTCGGGACGTCAAAGGGAACTTGAATAAGTTTCACTCAAAACTCTCATTTTCTTTAAAAGATTCAATCTTTATACATTAAAAAGGTCTAGTCACATAATAGGTTCCTTTGTTGAGATATTTTCATTCAACGATTTAATATTTAGTCATTACAACACGATTCGCGACTTCATAGGTAACTCGAATGAGTTAATCTCTAAACTATCATTTTATTTCAGAGATTCAATCTTTTTACATTAAAAAGGTCTAGTGACATACTAGGTACTTTATATTAAGGTATTTTCGTTCAAAGATTCAATCTTTACTCTGTAAAACACCCTACGGGACGTGAAAGGGAACTCGAATAAGTTTAACTCAAAAACCTCATTTTCTTTCAAAGTTTCAATCTTTATACATTGAAAAGGTCTAGTGACATAAAAGGTAACTTTATTGAGGTACTTTCATTTAAAGATTCAACATATACTCATTCGCGACTACTAGGTAACACGAATAATTTTAAATTCAAACTCTTGTTTTGTTTCAAAGATTCAATCTATATGCATTAAAAAGGTTTAATGACATAAAATGTACTTTTATTGAGATATTTTCAATCAAAGATTCGATCTTTACTCATTAAAACACTCTTCGCCACTTCATAAGTAACTCGAATAAGTTTAAATCAATACTCTTATTTTCTTTCAAAGATTCAACGTTTATGCAATAAAAAGGTCTGCTAATGTACCTTTATTGAGGTATTTTCATTCAAAGATTCTATTTTTACTCATTAAAACACTCTTCGGGACGTCAAAAGGAACTAGAATAAGTTTCATTCAAAACTCTCATTTTCTTTCAAAGACTCAATCTGTATACAATAAAAAGGTTTAGACATATAATAGGTTCCTTTATTGAGGTATTTTCATTCAAAGAATTAATCTTTATTCATTAAAACACGCATCGCGACTTCATAGATAACTCGAATAAGTTAATCTCAAAACTCTCATTTTCTTTCAAAGATTCAATCTTTTTACATTAAAAAGGTCTAGTGACATACAAGGTACCTTTACTGAGGTATTTTCGTTCAAAGATTCAATCTATACTCTGTAAAACACTATTCGGGACATCAAAGGGAACTTGAATAAGTTTCACTCAAAACTCTCATTTTCTTTAAAAGATTCAATCTTTATACATTAAAAAGGTTTAGTCACATAAGAGGTTCCTTTGTTGAGATATTTTCATTCAACGATTTAATATTTAGTCATTACAACACGATTCGCGACTTCATAGGTAACTCGAATGAGTTAATCTCTAAACTATCATTTTATTTCAGAGATTCAATCATTTTACATTAAAAAGGTCTAGTGACATACTAGGTACTTTATATTAAGGTATTTTCGTTCAAAGATTCAATCTTTACTCTGTAAAACACCCTACGGGACGTCAAAGGGAACTCGAATAAGTTTAACTCAAAAACCTCATTTTCTTTCAAGGTTTCAATCTTTATACATTGAAAAGGTCTAGTGACATAAAAGGTAACTTTATTGAGGTACTTTCATTTAAAGATTCAACATATACTCATTAAAATACTCTTCGCGACTACTACGTAACACGAATAATTTTAAATTCAAACTCTTGTTTTGTTTCAAAGATTCAATCTATATGCATTAAAAAGGTTTAATGACATAAAATGTACTTTTATTGAGATATTTTCAATCAAAGATTCGATCTTTACTCAGTAAAACACTCTTCGCCACTTCATAAGTAACTCGAATTAGTTTAAATCAATACTCTTATTTTCTTTCAAAGATTCAACGTTTATGCAATAAAAAGGTCTGCTAATGTACCTTTATTGAGGTATTTTCATTCAAAGATTCTATTTCTACTCATTAAAACACTCTTCGGGACGTCAAAAGGAACTCGAATAAGTTTCATTCAAAACTCTCATTTTCTTTCAAAGATTAAATCTGTATACAATAAAAAGGTTTAGACATATAATAGGTTCCTTTATTGAGGTATTTTCATTCAAAGATTTAATCTTTATTCATTAAAACACGTTTCGCGACTTCATAGATAACTCGAATAAGTTAATCTCAAAACTCTCATTTTCTTTCAAAGATTCAATCTTTTTACATTAAAAAGGTCTAGTGACATACAAGGTACCTTTACTGAGGTATTTTCGTTCAAAGATTCAATCTATACTCTGTAAAACACTCTTCGGGACGTCAAAGGGAACTTGAATAAGTTTCACTCAAAACTCTCATTTTCTTTAAAAGATTCAATCTTTATACATTAAAAAGGTCTAGTCACATAATAGGTTCCTTTGTTGAGATATTTTCATTCAACGATTTAATATTTAGTCATTACAACACGATTCGCGACTTCATAGGTAACTCGAATGAGTTAATCTCTAAACTATCATTTTATTTCAGAGATTCAATCTTTTTACATTAAAAAGGTCTAGTGACATACTAGGTACTTTATATTAAGGTATTTTCGTTCAAAGATTCAATCTTTACTCTGTAAAACACCCTACGGGACGTCAAAGGGAACTCGAATAAGTTTAACTCAAAAACCTCATTTTCTTTCAAAGTTTCAATCTTTATACATTGAAAAGGTCTAGTGACATAAAAGGTAACTTTATTGAGGTACTTTCATTTAAAGATTCAACATATACTCATTCGCGACTACTAGGTAACACGAATAATTTTAAATTCAAACTCTTATTTTGTTTCAAACATTCAATCTATATGCATTAAAAAGGTTTAATGACATAAAATGTACTTTTATTGAGATATTTTCAATCAAAGATTCGATCTTTACTCATTAAAACACTCTTCGCCACTTCATAAGTAACTCGAATAAGTTTAAATCAATACTCCTATTTTCTTTCAAAGATTCAACGTTTATGCAATAAAAAGGTCTGCTAATGTACCTTTATTGAGGTATTTTCATTCAAAGATTCTATTTTTACTCATTAAAACACTCTTCGGGACGTCAAAAGGAACTCGAATAAGTTTCATTCAAAACTCTCATTTTCTTTCAAAGATTCAATCTGTATACAATAAAAAGGTTTAGACATATAATAGGTTCCTTTATTGAGATATTTTCATTCAAAGATTTAATCTTTATTCATTAAAACACGCTTCGCGACTTCATAGATAACTCGAATAAGTTAATCTCAAAACTCTCATTTTCTTTCAAAGATTCAATCTTTTTACATTAAAAAGGTCTAGTGACATACAAGGTACCTTTACTGAGGTATTTTCATTCAAAGGTTCAATCTATACTCTGTAAAACACTCTTCGGGACGTCAAAGGGAACTTGAATAAGTTTCACTCAAAACTCTCATTTTCTTTAAAAGATTCAATCTTTATACATTAAAAAGGTCTAGTCACATAATAAGTTCCTTTGTTGAGATATTTTCATTCAACGATTTAATATTTAGTCATTACAACACGATTCGCGACTTCATAGGTAACTCGAATGAGTTAATCTCTAAACTATCATTTTATTTTAGAGATTCAATCTTTTTACATTAAAAAGGTCTAGTGACATACTAGGTACTTTATATTAATGTATTTTCGTTCAAAGATTCAATCTTTACTCTGTAAAACACCCTACGGGACGTCAAAGGGAACTCGAATAAGTTTAACTCAAAAACCTCTTTTTCTTTCAAAGTTTCAATCTTTATACATTGAAAAGGTCTAGTGACATAAAAGGTAACTTTATTGAGGTACTTTCATTTAAAGATTCAACATATACTCATTAAAACACTCTTCGCGACTACTTGGTAACACGAATAATTTTAAATTCAAACTCTTGTTTTGTTTCAAAGATTCAATCTATATGCATTAAAAAGGTTTAATGACATAAAATGTACTTTTATTGAGATATTTTCAATCAAAGATTCGATCTTTACTCATTAAAACACTCTTCGCCACTTCATAAGTAACTCGAATAAGTTTAAATCAATACTCTTATTTTCTTTCAAAGATTCAACGTTTATGCAATAAAAAGGTCAGCTAATGTACCTTTATTGCGGTATTTTCATTCAAAGATTCTATTTTTACTCATTAAAACACTCTTCGGGACGTCAAAAGGAACTCGAATAAGTTTCATTCAAAACTCTCATTTTCTTTCAAAGACTCAATCTGTATACAATAAAAAGGTTTAGACAAATAATACGTTCCTTTATTGAGGTATTTTCATTCAAAGATTTAATCTTTATTCATTAAAACACGCTTCGCGACTTTATAGATAACTCGAATAAGTTAATCTCAAAACTCTCATTTTCTTTCAAAGATTCAATCTTTTTACATTAAAAAGGTCTAGTGACATACAAGGTACCTTTACTGAGGTATTTTCGTTCAAAGATTCAATCTATACTCTGTAAAACACTCTTCGGGACGTCAAAGGGAACTTGAATAAGTTTCACTCAAAACTCTCATTTTCTTTAAAAGATTCAATCTTTATACATTAAAAAGGTCTAGTCACATAATAGGTTCCTTTGTTGAGATATTTTCATTCAACGATTTAATATTTAGTCATTACAACACGATTCGCGACTTCATAGGTAACTCGAATGAGTTAATCTCTAAACTATCATTTTATTTCAGAGATTCAATCTTTTTACATTAAAAAGGTCTAGTGACATACTAGGTACTTTATATTAAGGTATTTTCGTTCAAAGATTCAATCTTTACTCTGTAAAACACCCTACGGGACGTCAAAGGGAACTCGAATAAGTTTAACTCAAAAACCTCATTTTCTTTCAAAGTTTCAATCTTTATACATTGAAAAGGTCTAGTGACATAAAAGGTAACTTTATTGAGGTACTTTCATTTAAAGATTCAACATATACTCATTAAAACACTCTTCGCGACTACTAGGTAACACGAATAATTTTAAATTCAAACTCTTGTTTTGTTTCAAAGATTCAATCTATATGCATTAAAAAGGTTTAATGACATAAAATGTACTTTTATTGAGATATTTTCAATCAAAGATTCGATCTTTACTCATTAAAACACTCTTCGCCACTTCATAAGTAACTCGAATAAGTTTAAATCAATACTCTTATTTTCTTTCAAAGATTCAACGTTTATGCAATAAAAAGGTCTGCTAATGTACCTTTATTGAGGTATTTTCATTCAAAGATTCTATTTTTACTCATTAAAACACTCTTCGGGACGTCAAAAGGAACTCGAATAAGTTTCATTCAAAACTCTCATTTTCTTTCAAAGATTCAATCTGTATACAATAAAAAGGTTTAGACATATAATATTTTCCTTTATTGAGGTATTTTCATTCAAAGATTTAATCTTTATTCATTAAAACACGCTTCGCGACTTCATAGATAACTCGAACAAGTTAATCTCAAAACTCTCATTTTCTTTCAAAGATTCAATCTTTTTACATTAAAAAGGTCTAGTGACATACAAGGTACCGTTACTGAGGTATTTTCGTTCAAAGATTCAATCTATACTCTGTAAAACACTCTTCGGGACGTCAAAGGGAACTTGAATAAGTTTCACTCAAAACTCTCATTTTCTTTAAAAGATTCAATCTTTATACATTAAAAAGGTCTAGTCACATAATAGGTTCCTTTGTTGAGATATTTTCATTCAACGATTTAATATTTAGTCATTACAACACGATTCGCGACTTCATAGGTAACTCGAATGCGTTAATCTCTAAACTATCATTTTATTTCAGAGATTCAATCTTTTTACATTAAAAAGGTCTAGTGACATACTAGGTACTTTATATTAAGGTATTTTCGTTCAAAGATTCAATCTTTACTCTGTAAAACACCCTACGGGACGTCAAAGGGAACTCGAATAAGTTTAACTCAAAAACCTCATTTTCTTTCAAACTATCAATCTTTATACATTGAAAAGGTCTACTGACATAAAAGGTAACTTTATTGAGGTACTTTCATTTAAAGATTCAACATATACTCATTAAAACACTCTTCGCGACTACTAGGTAACACGAATAATTTTAAATTCAAACTCTTGTTTTGTTTCAAAGATTCAATCTATATGCATTAAAAAGGTTTAATGACATAAAATGTACTTTTATTGAGATATTTTCAATCAAAGATTCGATCTTCACTCATTAAAACACACTTCGCCACTTCATAAGTAACTCGAATAAGTTTAAATCAATACTCTTATTTTCTTTCAAAGATTCAACGTTTATGCAATAAAAAGGTCTGCTAATGTACCTTTATTGAGGTATTTTCATTCAAAGATTCTATTTTTACTCATTAAAACACTCTTCGGGACGTCAAAAGGAACTCGAATAAGTTTCATTCAAAACTCTCATTTTCTTTCAAAGACTCAATCTGTATACAATAAAAAGGTTTAGACATATAATAGGTTCCTTTATTGAGGTATTTTCATTCAAAGATTTAATCTTTATTCGTTAAAACACGCTTCGCGACTTTATAGATAACTCGAATAAGTTAATCTCAAAACTCTCATTTTCTTTCAAAGATTCAGTCTTTTTACATTAAAAAGGTCTAGTGACATACAAGGTAACTTTACTGAGGTATTTTCGTTCAAAGATTCAATCTATACTCTGTAAAATACTCTTCGGGACGTCAAAGGGAACTTGAATAAGTTTCACTCAAAACTCTCATTTTCTTTAAAAGATTCAATCTTTATACATTAAAAAGGTCTAGTCACATAATAGGTTCCTTTGTTGAGATATTTTCATTCAACGATTTAATATTTAGTCATTACAACACGATTCGCGACTTCATAGGTAACTCGAATGAGTTAATCTCTAAACTATCATTTTATTTCAGAGATTCAATCTTTTCACATTAAAAAGGTCTAGTGACATACTAGGTACTTTATATTAAGGTATTTTCGTTCAAAGATTCAATCTTTACTCTGTAAAACACCCTACGGGACGTCAAAGGGAACTCGAATAAGTTTAACTCAAAAACCTCATTTTCTTTCAAAGTTTCAATCTTTATACATTGAAAAGGTCTAGTGACATAAAAGGTAACTTTATTCAGGTACTTTCATTTAAAGATTCAACATATTCTCATTCGTGACTACTAGGTAACACGAATAATTTTAAATTCAAACTCTAGTTTTGTTTCAAAGATTCAATCTATATGCATTAAAAAGGTTTAATGACATAAAATGTACTTTTATTGAGATATTTTCAATCAAAGATTCGATCTTTACTCATTAAAACACTCTTCGCCACTTCATAAGTAACTCGAATAAGTTTAAATCAATACTCTTATTTTCTTTCAAAGATTCAACGTTTATGCAATAAAAAGGTCAGCTAATGTACCTTTATTGAGGTATTTTCATTCAAAGATTTTATTTTTACTCATTAAAACACTCTTCGGGACGTCAAAAGGAACTCGAATAAGTTTCATTCAAAACTCTCATTTTCTTTCAAAGATTCAATCTGTATACAATAAAAAGGTTTAGACATATAATAGGTTCCTTTATTGAGGTATTTTCATTCAAAGATTTAATCTTTATTCATTAAAACACGCTTCGCGACTTCATAGATAACTCGAACAAGTTAATCTCAAAACTCTCATTTTCTTTCAAAGATTCAATCTTTTTACATTAAAAAGGTCTAGTGACATACAAGGTACCTTTACTGAGGTATTTTCGTTCAAAGATTCAATCTATACTCTGTAAAACACTCTTCGGGACGTCAAAGGGAACTTGAATAAGTTTCACTCAAAACTCTCATTTTCTTTAAAAGATTCAATCTTTATACATTAAAAAGGTCTAGTCACATAATAGGTTCCTTTGTTGAGAAATTTTCATTCAACGATTTAATATTTAGTCATTACAACACGATTCGCGACTTCATAGGTAACTCGAATGAGTTAATCTCTAAACTATCATTTTATTTTAGAGATTCAATCTTTTTACATTAAAAAGGTCTAGTGACATATTAGGTACTTTATATTAAGGTATTTTCGTTCAAAGATTCAATCTTTACTCTGTAAAACACCCTACGGGACGTCAAAGGGAACTCGAATAAGTTTAACTCAAAAACCTCTTTTTCTTTCAAAGTTTCAATCTTTATACATTGAAAAGGTCTAGTGACATAAAAGGTAACTTTATTGAGGTACTTTCATTTAAAGATTCAACATATACTCATTAAAACACTCTTCGCGACTACTAGGTAACACGAATAATTTTAAATTCAAACTCTTGTTTTGTTTCAAAGATTCAATCTATATGCATTAAAAAGGTTTAATGACATAAAATGTACTTTTATTGAGATATTTTCAATCAAAGATTCGATCTTTACTCATTAAAACACTCTTCGCCACTTCATAAGTAACTCGAATAAGTTTAAATCAATACTCTTATTTTCTTTCAAAGATTCAACGTTTATGCAATAAAAAGGTCAGCTAATGTACCTTTATTGCGGTATTTTCATTCAAAGATTCTATTTTTACTCATTAAAACACTCTTCGGGACGTCAAAAGGAACTCGAATAAGTTTCATTCAAAACTCTCATTTTCTTTCAAAGACTCAATCTGTATAGAATAAAAAGGTTTAGACATATAATACGTTCCTTTATTGAGGTATTTTCATTCAAAGATTTAATCTTTATTCATTAAAACACGCTTCGCGACTTTATAGATAACTCGAATAAGTTAATCTCAAAACTCTCATTTTCTTTCAAAGATTCAATCTTTTTACATTAAAAAGGTCTAGTGACATACAAGGTACCTTTACTGAGGTATTTTCGTTCAAAGATTCAATCTATACTCTGTAAAACACTCTTCGGGACGTCAAAGGGAACTTGAATAAGTTTCACTCAAAACTCTCATTTTCTTTAAAAGATTCAATCTTTATACATTAAAAAGGTCTAGTCACATAATAGGTTCCTTTGTTGAGATATTTTCATTCAACGATTTAATATTTAGTCATTACAACACGATTCGCGACTTCATAGGTAACTCGAATGAGTTAATCTCTAAACTATCATTTTGTTTCAGAGATTCAATCTTTTTACATTAAAAAGGTCTAGTGACATACTAGGTACTTTATATTAAGGTATTTTCGTTCAAAGATTCAATCTTTACTCTGTAAAACACCCTACGGGTCGTCAAAGGGAACTCGAATAAGTTTAACTCAAAAACCTCATTTTCTTTCAAAGTTTCAATCTTTATACATTGAAAAGGTCTAGTGACATAAAAGGTAACTTTATTGAGGTACTTTCATTTAAAGATTCAACATATACTCATTAAAACACTCTTCGCGACTACTAGGTAACACGAATAATTTTAAATTCAAACTCTTGTTTTGTTTCAAAGATTCAATCTATATGCATTAAAAAGGTTTAATGACATAAAATGTACTTTTATTGAGATATTTTCAATCAAAGATTCGATCTTTACTCATTAAAACACTCTTCGCCACTTCATAAGTAACTCGAATAAGTTTAAATCAATACTCTTATTTTCTTTCAAAGATTCAACGTTTATGCAATAAAAAGGTCTGCTAATGTACCTTTATTGAGGTATTTTCATTCAAAGATTCTATTTTTACTCATTAAAACACTCTTCGGGACGTCAAAAGGAACTCGAATAAGTTTCATTCAAAACTCTCATTTTCTTTCAAAGATTCAATCTGTATACAATAAAAAGGTTTAGACATATAATAGGTTCCTTTATTGAGGTATTTTCATTCAAAGATTTAATCTTTATTCATTAAAACACGCTTCGCGACTTTATAGATAACTCGAACAAGTTAATCTCAAAACTCTCATTTTCTTTCAAAGATTCAATCTTTTTACATTAAAAAGGTCTAGTGACATACAAGGTACCTTTACTGAGGTATTTTCGTTCAAAGATTCAATCTATACTCTGTAAAACACTCTTCGGGACGTCAAAGGGAACTTGAATAAGTTTCACTCAAAACTCTCATTTTCTTTAAAAGATTCAATCTTTATACATTAAAAAGGTCTAGTCACATAATAGGTTCCTTTGTTGAGATATTTTCATTCAACGATTTAATATTTAGTCATTACAACACGATTCGCGACTTCATAGGTAACTCGAATGCGTTAGTCTCTAAACTATCATTTTATTTCAGAGATTCAATCTTTTTACATTAAAAAGGTCTAGTGACATACTAGGTACTTTATATTAAGGTATTTTCGTTCAAAGATTCAATCTTTACTCTGTAAAACACCCTACGGGACGTCAAAGGGAACTCGAATAAGTTTAACTCAAAAACCTCATTTTCTTTCAAAGTATCAATCTTTATACATTGAAAAGGTCTAGTGACATAAAAGGTAACTTTATTGAGGTACTTTCATTTAAAGATTCAACATATACTCATTAAAACACTCTTCGCGACTACTAGGTAACACGAATAATTTTAAATTCAAACTCTTGTTTTGTTTCAAAGATTCAATCTATATGCATTAAAAAGGTTTAATGACATAAAATGTACTTTTATTGAGATATTTTCAATCAAAGATTCGATCTTTACTCATTAAAACACGCTTCGCCACTTCATAAGTAACTCGAATAAGTTTAAATCAATACTCTTATTTTCTATCAAAGATTCAACGTTTATGCAATAAAAACGTCTGCTAATGTACCTTTATTGAGGTATTTTCATTCAAAGATTCTATTTTTACTCATTAAAACACTCTTCGGGACGTCAAAAGGAACTCGAATAAGTTTCATTCAAAACTCTCATTTTCTTTCAAAGACTCAATCTGTATACAATAAAAAGGTTTAGACATATAATAGGTTCCTTTATTGAGGTTTTTTCATTCAAAGATTTAATCTTTATTCGTTAAAACACGCTTCGCGACTTTATAGATAACTCGAATAAGTTAATCTCAAAACTCTCATTTTCTTTCAAAGATTCAGTCTTTTTACATTAAAAAGGTCTAGTGACATACAAGGTAACTTTACTGAGGTATTTTCGTTCAAAGATTCAATCTATACTCTGTAAAATACTCTTCGGGACGTCAAAGGGAACTTGAATAAGTTTTACTCAAAACTCTCATTTTCTTTAAAAGATTCAATCTTTATACATTAAAAAGGTCTAGTCACATAATAGGTTCCTTTGTTGAGATATTTTCATTCAACGATTTAATATTTAGTCATTACAACACGATTCGCGACTTCATAGGTAACTCGAATGAGTTAATCTCTAAACTATCATTTTATTTCAGAGATTCAATCTTTTCACATTAAAAAGGTCTAGTGACATACTAGGTACTTTATATTAAGGTATTTTCGTTCAAAGATTCAATCTTTACTCTGTAAAACACCCTACGGGACGTCAAAGGGAACTCGAATAAGTTTAACTCGAAAACCTCATTTTCTTTCAAAGTTTCAATCTTTATACATTGAAAAGGTCTAGTGACATAAATGGTAACTTTATTGAGGTACTTTCATTTAAAGATTCAACATATACTCATTCGCGACTACTAGGTAACACGAATAATTTTAAATTCAAACTCTAGTTTTGTTTCAAAGATTCATTAAAACACTCTTCGCCACTTCATAAGTAACTCGAATAAGTTTAAATCAATACTCTTATTTTCTTTCAAAGATTCAACGTTTATGCAATAAAAAGGTCAGCTAATGTACCTTTATTGAGGTATTTTCATTCAAAGATTTTATTTTTACTCATTAAAACACTCTTCGGGACGTCAAAAGGAACTCGAATAAGTTTCATTCAAAACTCTCATTTTCTTTCAAAGATTCAATCTGTATACAATAAAAAGGTTTAGACATATAATAGGTTCCTTTATTGAGGTATTTTCATTCAAAGATTTAATCTTTATTCATTAAAACACGCTTCGCGACTTCATAGATAACTCGAACAAGTTAATCTCAAAACTCTCATTTTCTTTCAAAGATTCAATCTTTTTACATTAAAAAGGTCTAGTGACATACAAGGTACCTTTACTGAGGTATTTTCGTTCAAAGATTCAATCTATACTCTGTAAAACACTCTTCGGGACGTCAAAGGGAACTTGAATAAGTTTCACTCAAAACTCTCATTTTCTTTAAAAGATTCAATCTTTATACATTAAAAAGGTCTAGTCACATAATAGGTTCCTTTGTTGAGATATTTTCATTCAACGATTTCATATTTAGTCATTACAACACGATTCGCGACTTCATAGGTAACTCGAATGAGTTAATCTCTAAACTATCATTTTATTTTAGAGATTCAATCTTTTTACATTAAAAAGGTCTAGTGACATACTAGGTACTTTATATTAAGGTATTTTCGTTCAAAGATTCAATCTTTACTCTGTAAAACACCCTACGGGACGTCAAAGGGAACTCGAATAAGTTTAACTAAAAAACCTCTTTTTATTTCAAAGTTTCAATCTTTATACATTGAAAAGGTCTAGTGACATAAAAGGTAACTTTATTGAGGTACTTTCATTTAAAGATTCAACATATACTCATTAAAACACTCTTCGCGACTACTAGGTAACACGAATAATTTTAAATTCAAACTCTTATTTTGTTTCAAAGATTCAATCTATATGCATTAAAAAGGTTTAGTGACATAAAATGTACTTTTATTGAGATATTTTCAATCAAAGATTCGATCTTTACTCATTAAAACACTCTTCGCCACTTCATAAGTAACTCGAATAAGTTTAAATCAATACTCTTATTTTCTTTCAAAGATTCAACGTTTATGCAATAAAAAGGTCTGCTAATGTACCTTTATTGCGGTATTTTCATTCAAAGATTCTATTTTTACTCATTAAAACACTCTTCGGGACGTCAAAAGGAACTCGAATAAGTTTCATTCAAAACTCTCATTTTCTTTCAAAGACTCAATCTGTATACAATAAAAAGGTTTAGACATATAATACGTTCCTTTATTGAGGTATTTTCATTCAAAGATTTAATCTTTATTCATTAAAACACGCTTCGCGACTTTATAGATAACTCGAATAAGTTAATCTCAAAACTCTCATTTTCTTTCAAAGATTCAATCTTTTTACATTAAAAAGGTCTAGTGACATACAAGGTACCTTTACTGAGGTATTTTCGTTCAAAGATTCAATCTATACTCTGTAAAACACTCTTCGGGACGTCAAAGGGAACTTGAATAAGTTTCACTCAAAACTCTCATTTTCTTTAAAAGATTCAATCTTTATACATTAAAAAGGTCTAGTCACATAATAGGTTCCTTTGTTGAGATATTTTCATTCAACGATTTAATATTTAGTCATTACAACACGATTCGCGACTTCATAGGTAACTCGAATGAGTTAATCTCTAAACTATCATTTTATTTCAGAGATTCAATCTTTTTACATTAAAAAGGTCTAGTGACATACTAGGTACTTTATATTAAGGTATTTTCGTTCAAAGATTCAACCTTTACTCTGTAAAACACCCTACGGGACGTCAAAGGGAACTCGAATAAGTTTAACTCAAAAACCTCATTTTCTTTCAAAGTTTCAATCTTTATACATTGAAAAGGTCTAGTGACATAAAAGGTAACTTTATTGAGGTACTTTCATTTAAAGATTCAACATATACTCATTAAAACACTCTTCGCGACTACTAGGTAACACGAATAATTTTAAATTCAAACTCTTGTTTTGTTTCAAAGATTCAATCTATATGCATTAAAAAGGTTTAATGACATAAAATGTACTTTTATTGAGATATTTTCAATCAAAGATTCGATCTTTACTCATTAAAACACTCTTCGCCACTTCATAAGTAACTCGAATAAGTTTAAATCAATACTCTTATTTTCTTTCAAAGATTCAACGTTTATGCAATAAAAAGGTCTGCTAATGTACCTTTATTGAGGTATTTTCATTCAAAGATTCTATTTTTACTCATTAAAACACTCTTCGGTACGTCAAAAGGAACTCGAATAAGTTTCATTCAAAACTCTCATTTTCTTTCAAAGATTCAATCTGTATACAATAAAAAGGTTTAGACATATAATAGGTTCCTTTATTGAGGTATTTTCATTCAAAGATTTAATCTTTATTCATTAAAACACGCTTCGCGACTTCATAGATAACTCGAACAAGTTAATCTCAAAACTCTCATTTTCTTTCAAAGATTCAATCTTTTTACATTAAAAAGGTCTAGTGACATACAAGGTACCGTTACTGAGGTATTTTCGTTCAAAGATTTAATCTATACTCTGTAAAACACTCTTCGGGACGTCAAAGGGAACTTGAATAAGTTTCACTCAAAACTCTCATTTTCTTTAAAAGATTCAATCTTTATACATTAAAAAGGTCTAGTCACATAATAGGTTCCTTTGTTGAGATATTTTCATTCAACGATTTAATATTTAGTCATTACAACACGATTCGCGACTTCATAGGTAACTCGAATGCGTTAATCTCTAAACTATCATTTTATTTCAGAGATTCAATCTTTTTACATTAAAAAGGTCTAGTGACATACTAGGTACTTTATATTAAGGTATTTTCGTTCAAAGATTCAATCTTTACTCTGTAAAACACCCTACGGGACGTCAAAGGGAACTCGAATAAGTTTAACTCAAAAACCTCATTTTCTTTCAAAGTATCAATCTTTATACATTGAAAAGGTCTAGTGACATAAAAGGTAACTTTATTGAGGTACTTTCATTTAAAGATTCAACATATACTCATTAAAACACTCTTCGCGACTACTAGGTAACACGAATAATTTTAAATTCAAACTCTTGTTTTGTTTCAAAGATTCAATCTATATGCATTAAAAAGGTTTAATGACATAAAATGTACTTTTATTGAGATATTTTCAATCAAAGATTCGATCTTTACTCATTAAAACACACTTCGCCACTTCATAAGTAACTCGAATAAGTTTAAATCAATACTCTTATTTTCTTTCAAAGATTCAACGTTTATGCAATAAAAAGGTCTGCTAATGTACCTTTATTGAGGTATTTTCATTCAAAGATTCTATTTTTACTCATTAAAACACTCTTCGGGACGTCAAAAGGAACTCGAATAAGTTTCATTCAAAACTCTCATTTTCTTTCAAAGACTCAATCTGTATACAATAAAAAGGTTTAGACATATAATACGTTCCTTTATTGAGGTATTTTCATTCAAAGATTTAATCTTTATTCATTAAAACACGCTTCGCGACTTTATAGATAACTCGAATAAGTTAATCTCAAAACTCTCATTTTCTTTCAAAGATTCAATCTTTTTACATTAAAAAGGTCTAGTGACATACAAGGTACCTTTACTGAGGTATTTTCGTTCAAAGATTCAATCTATACTCTGTAAAACACTCTTCGGGACGTCAAAGGGAACTTGAATAAGTTTCACTCAAAACTCTCATTTTCTTTAAAAGATTCAATCTTTATACATTAAAAAGGTCTAGTCACATAATAGGTTCCTTTGTTGAGATATTTTCATTCAACGATTTAATATTTAGTCATTACAACACGATTCGCGACTTCATAGGTAACTCGAATGAGTTAATCTCTAAACTATCATTTTATTTCAGAGATTCAATCTTTTTACATTAAAAAGGTCTTGTGACATACTAGGTACTTTATATTAAGGTATTTTCGTTCAAAGATTCAACCTTTACTCTGTAAAACACCCTACGGGACGTCAAAGGGAACTCGAATAAGTTTAACTCAAAAACCTCATTTTCTTTCAAAGTTTCAATCTTTATACATTGAAAAGGTCTAGTGACATAAAAGGTAACTTTATTGAGGTACTTTCATTTAAAGATTCAACATATACTCATTAAAACACTCTTCGCGACTACTAGGTAACACGAATAATTTTAAATTCAAACTCATGTTTTGTTTCAAAGATTCAATCTATATGCATTAAAAAGGTTTAATGACATAAAATTTACTTTTATTGAGATATTTTCAATCAAAGATTCGATCTTTACTCATTAAAACACTCTTCGCCACTTCATAAGTAACTCGAATAAGTTTAAATCAATACTCTTATTTTCTTTCAAAGATTCAACGTTTATGCAATAAAAAGGTCTGCTAATGTACCTTTATTGAGGTATTTTCATTCAAAGATTCTATTTTTACTCATTGAAACACTCTTCGGGACGTCAAAAGGAACTCGAATAAGTTTCATTCAAAACTCTCATTTTCTTTCAAAGACTCAATCTGTATACAATAAAAAGGTTTAGACATATAATAGGTTCCTTTATTGAGGTATTTTCATTCAAAGATTTAATCTTTATTCCTTAAAACACGCTTCGCGACTTTATAGATAACTCGAATAAGTTAATCTCAAAACTCTCATTTTCTTTCAAAGATTCAGTCTTTTTACATTAAAAAGGTCTAGTGACATACAAGGTAACTTTACTGAGGTATTTTCGTTCAAAGATTCAATCTATACTCTGTAAAATACTCTTCGGGACGTCAAAGGGAACTTGAATAAGTTTCACTCAAAACTCTCATTTTCTTTAAAAGATTCAATCTTTATACATTAAAAAGGTCTAGTCACATAATAGGTTCCTTTGTTGAGATATTTTCATTCAAAGATTTAATATTTAGTCATTACAACACGATTCGCGACTTCATAGGTAACTCGAATGAGTTAATCTCTAAACTATCATTTTATTTTAGAGATTCAATCTTTTTACATTAAAAAGGTCTAGTGACATACTAGGTACTTTATATTAAGGTATTTTCGTTCAAAGATTCAATCTTTACTCTGTAAAACACCCTACGGGACGTCAAAGGGAACTCGAATAAGTTTAACTCAAAAACCTCATTTTCTTTCAAAGTTTCAATCTTTATACATTGAAAAGGTCTAGTGACATAAAAGGTAACTTTATTGAGGTACTTTCATTTAAAGATTCAACATATACTCATTCGCGACTACTAGGTAACACGAATAATTTTAAATTCAAACTCTAGTTTTGTTTCAAAGATTCAATCTATATGCATTAAAAAGGTTTAATGACATAAAATGTACTTTTATTGAGATATTTTCAATCAAAGATTCGATCTTTACTCATTAAAACACTCTTCGCCACTTCATAAGTAACTCGAATAAGTTTAAATCAATACTCTTATTTTCTTTCAAAGATTCAACGTTTATGCAATAAAAAGGTCAGCTAATGTACCTTTATTGAGGTATTTTCATTCAAAGATTTTATTTTTACTCATTAAAACACTCTTCGGGACGTCAAAAGGAACTCGAATAAGTTTCATTCAAAACTCTCATTTTCTTTCAAAGATTCAATCTGTATACAATAAAAAGGTTTAGACATATAATAGGTTCCTTTATTGAGGTATTTTCATTCAAAGATTTAATCTTTATTCATTAAAACACGCTTCGCGACTTCATAGATAACTCGAACAAGTTAATCTCAAAACTCTCATTTTCTTTCAAAGATTCAATCTTTTTACATTAAAAAGGTCTAGTGACATACAAGGTACCTTTACTGAGGTATTTTCGTTCAAAGATTCAATCTATACTCTGTAAAACACTCTTCGGGACGTCAAAGGGAACTTGAATAAGTTTCACTCAAAACTCTCATTTTCTTTAAAAGATTCAATCTTTATACATTAAAAAGGTCTAGTCACATAATAGGTTCCTTTGTTGAGATATTTTCATTCAACGATTTAATATTTAGTCATTACAACACGATTCGCGACTTCATAGGTAACTCGAATGAGTTAATCTCTAAACTATCATTTTATTTTAGAGATTCAATCTTTTTACATTAAAAAGGTCTAGTGACATACTAGGTACTTTATATTAAGGTATTTTCGTTCAAAGATTCAATCTTTACTCTGTAAAACACCCTACGGGACGTCAAAGGGAACTCGAATAAGTTTAACTCAAAAACCTCATTTTCTTTCAAAGTTTCAATCTTTATACATTGAAAAGGTCTAGTGACATAAAAGGTAACTTTATTGAGGTACTTTCATTTAAAGATTCAACATATACTCATTAAAACACTCTTCGCGACTACAAGGTAACACGAATAATTTTAAATTCAAACTCTTGTTTTGTTTCAAAGATTCAATCTATATGCATTAAAAAGGTTTAATGACATAAAATGTACTTTTATTGAGATATTTTCAATCAAAGATTCGATCTTTACTCATTAAAACACTCTTCGCCACTTCATAAGTAACTCGAATAAGTTTAAATCAATACTCTTATTTTCTTTCAAAGATTCAACGTTTATGCAATAAAAAGGTCAGCTAATGTACCTTTATTGAGGTATTTTCATTCAAAGATTTTATTTTTACTCATTAAAACACTCTTCGGGACATCAAAAGGAACTCGAATAAGTTTCATTCAAAACTCTCATTTTCTTTCAAAGATTCAATCTGTATACAATAAAAAGGTTTAGACATATAATAGGTTCCTTTATTGAGGTATTTTCATTCAAAGATTTAATCTTTATTCATTAAAACACGCTTCGCGACTTCATAGATAACTGGAATAAGTTAATCTCAAAACTCTCATTTTCTTTCAAAGATTCAATCTTTTTACATTAAAAAGGTCTAGTGACATACAAGGTACCTTTACTGAGGTATTTTCGTTCAAAGATTCAATCTATACTCTGTAAAACACTCTTCGGGACGTCAAAGGGAACTTGAATAAGTTTCACTCAAAACTCTCATTTTCTTTAAAAGATTCAATCTTTATACATTAAAAAGGTCTAGTCACATAATAGGTTCCTTTGTTGAGATATTTTCATTCAACGATTTAATATTTAGTCATTACAACACGATTCGCGACTTCATAGGTAACTCGAATGAGTTAATCTCTAAACTATCATTTTATTTCAGAGATTCAATCTTTTTACATTAAAAAGGTCTAGTGACATACTAGGTACTTTATATTAAGGTATTTTCGTTCAAAGATTCAACCTTTACTCTGTAAAACACCCTACGGGACGTCAAAGGGAACTCGAATAAGTTTAACTCAAAAACCTCATTTTCTTTCAAAGTTTCAATCTTTATACATTGAAAAGGTCTAGTGACATAAAAGGTAACTTTATTGAGGTACTTTCATTTAAAGATTCAACATATACTCATTAAAACACTCTTCGCGACTACTAGGTAACACGAATAATTTTAAATTCAAACTCTTGTTTTGTTTCAAAGATTCAATCTATATGCATTAAAAAGGTTTAATGACATAAAATGTACTTTTATTGAGATATTTTCAATCAAAGATTCGATCTTTACTCATTAAAACACTCTTCGCCACTTCATAAGTAACTCGAATAAGTTTAAATCAATACTCTTATTTTCTTTCAAAGATTCAACGTTTATGCAATAAAAAGGTCTGCTAATGTACCTTTATTGAGGTATTTTCATTCAAAGATTCTATTTTTACTCATTAAAACACTCTTCGGGACGTCAAAAGGAACTCGAATAAGTTTCATTCAAAACTCTCATTTTCTTTCAAAGACTCAATCTGTATACAATAAAAAGGTTTAGACATATAATAGGTTCCTTTATTGAGGTATTTTCATTCAAAGATTTAATCTTTATTCCTTAAAACACGCTTCGCGACTTTATAGATAACTCGAATAAGTTAATCTCAAAACTCTCATTTTCTTTCAAAGATTCAGTCTTTTTACATTAAAAAGGTCTAGTGACATAGAAGGTAACTTTACTGAGGTATTTTCGTTCAAAGATTCAATCTATACTCTGTAAAATACTCTTCGGGACGTCAAAGGGAACTTGAATAAGTTTCACTCAA
Organism: Cornus florida; assembly: GCF_030987335.1. Taxonomy (NCBI): domain Eukaryota; kingdom Viridiplantae; phylum Streptophyta; class Magnoliopsida; order Cornales; family Cornaceae; genus Cornus; species Cornus florida. The sequence continues at coordinate 90,751,972 of NW_026775578.1, read as the reverse complement.
AACTCTCATTTTCTTTAAAAGATTCAATCTTTATACATTAAAAAGGTCTAGTCACATAATAGGTTCCTTTGTTGAGATATTTTCATTCAACGATTTAATATTTAGTCATTATAACACGATTCGCGACTTCATAGGTAACTCGAATGAGTTAATTTCTAAACTATCATTTTATTTCAGAGATTCAATCTTTTCACATTAAAAAGGTCTAGTGACATACTAGGTACTTTATATTAAGGTATTTTCGTTCAAAGATTCAATCTTTACTCTGTAAAACACCCTACGGAACGTCAAAGGGAACTCGAATAAGTTTAACTCAAAAACCTCATTTTCTTTCAAAGTTTCAATCTTTATACATTGAAAAGGTCTAGTGACATAAAAGGTAACTTTATTGAGGTACTTTCATTTAAAGATTCAACATATACTCATTCGCGACTACTAGGTAACACGAATAATTTTAAATTCAAACTCTAGTTCTGTTTCAAAGATTCAATCTATATGCATTAAAAAGGTTTAATGACATAAAATGTACTTTTATTGAGATATTTTCAATCAAAGATTCGATCTTTACTCATAAAACACTCTTCGCCACTTCATAAGTAACTCGAATAAGTTTAAATCAATACTCTTATTTTCTTTCTAAGATTCAACGTTTATGCAATAAAAAGGTCAGCTAATGTACCTTTATTGCGGTATTTTCATTCAAAGATTCTATTTTTACTCATTAAAACACTCTTCGGGACGTCAAAAGGAACTCGAATAAGTTTCATTCAAAACTCTCATTTTCTTTCAAAGACTCAATCTGTATACAATAAAAAGGTTTAGACATATAATAGGTTCCTTTATTGAGGTATTTTCATTCAAAGATTTAATCTTTATTCATTAAAACACGCTTCGCGACTTTATAGATAACTCGAATAAGTTAATCTCAAAACTCTCATTTTCTTTCAAAGATTCAATCTTTTTACATTAAAAAGGTCTAGTGACATACAAGGTACCTTTACTGAGGTATTTTCGTTCAAAGATTCAATCTATACTCTGTAAAACACTCTTCGGGACGTCAAAGGGAACTTGAATAAGTTTCACTCAAAACTCTCATTTTCTTTAAAAGATTCAATCTTTATACATTAAAAAGGTCTAGTCACATAGTAGGTTCCTTTGTTGAGATATTTTCATTCAACGATTTAATATTTAGTCATTGCAACACGATTCGCGACTTCATAGGTAACTCGAATGAGTTAATCTCTAAACTATCATTTTATTTCAGAGATTCAATCTTTTTACATTAAAAAGGTCTAGTGACAGACTAGGTACTTTATATTAAGGTATTTTCGTTCAAAGATTCAATCTTTACTCTGTAAAACACCCTACGGGACGTCAAAGTGAACTCGAATAAGTTTAACTCCAAAACCTCATTTTCTTTCAAAGTTTCAATCTTTATACATTGAAAAGGTCTAGTGACATAAAAGGTAACTTTATTGAGGTACTTTCATTTAAAGATTCAACATATACTCATTAAAACACTCTTCGCGACTACTAGGTAACACGAATAATTTTAAATTCAAACTCATGTTTTGTTTCAAAGATTCAATCTATATGCATTAAAAAGGTTTAATGACATAAAATTTACTTTTATTGAGATATTTTCAATCAAAGATTCGATCTTTACTCATTAAAACACTCTTCGCCACTTCATAAGTAACTCGAATAAGTTTAAATCAATACTCTTATTTTCTTTCAAAGATTCAACGTTTATGCAATAAAAAGGTCTGCTAATGTACCTTTATTGAGGTATTTTCATTCAAAGATTCTATTTTTACTCATTGAAACACTCTTCGGGACGTCAAAAGGAACTCGAATAAGTTTCATTCAAAACTCTCATTTTCTTTCAAAGACTCAATCTGTATACAATAAAAAGGTTTAGACATATAATAGGTTCCTTTATTGAGGTATTTTCATTCAAAGATTTAATCTTTATTCCTTAAAACACGCTTCGCGACTTTATAGATAACTCGAATAAGTTAATCTCAAAACTCTCATTTTCTTTCAAAGATTCAGTCTTTTTACATTAAAAAGGTCTAGTGACATACAAGGTAACTTTACTGAGGTATTTTCGTTCAAAGATTCAATCTATACTCTGTAAAATACTCTTCGGGACGTCAAAGGGAACTTGAATAAGTTTCACTCAAAACTCTCACTTTCTTTAAAAGATTCAATCTTTATACATTAAAAAGGTCTAGTCACATAATAGGTTCCTTTGTTGAGATATTTTCATTCAAAGATTTAATATTTAGTCATTACAACACGATTCGCGACTTCATAGGTAACTCGAATGAGTTAATCTCTAAACTATCATTTTATTTTAGAGATTCAATCTTTTTACATTAAAAAGGTCTAGTGACATACTAGGTACTTTATATTAAGGTATTTTCGTTCAAAGATTCAATCTTTACTCTGTAAAACACCCTACGGGACGTCAAAGGGAACTCGAATAAGTTTAACTCAAAAACCTCATTTTCTTTCAAAGTTTCAATCTTTATACATTGAAAAGGTCTAGTGACATAAAAGGTAACTTTATTGAGGTACTTTCATTTAAAGATTCAACATATACTCATTAAAACACTCTTCGCGACTACTAGGTAACACGAATAATTTTAAATTCAAACTCTTGTTTTGTTTCAAGGATTCAATCTATATGCATTAAAAAGGTTTAATGACATAAAATGTACTTTTATTGAGATATTTTCAATCAAAGATTCGATCTTTACTCATTAAAACACTCTTCGCCACTTCATAAGTAACTCGAATAAGTTTAAATCAATACTCTTATTTTCTTTCAAAGATTCAACGTTTATGCAATAAAAAGGTCAGCTAATGTACCTTTATTGCGGTATTTTCATTCAAAGATTCTAGTTTTACTCATTAAAACACTCTTCGGGACGTCAAAAGGAACTCGAATAAGTTTCATTCAAAACTCTCATTTTCTTTCAAAGACTCAATCTGTATACAATAAAAAGGTTTAGACATATAATACGTTCCTTTATTGAGGTATTTTCATTCAAAGATTTAATCTTTATTCATTAAAACACGCTTCGCGACTTTATAGATAACTCGAATAAGTTAATCTAAAAACTCTCATTTTCTTTCAAAGATTCAATCTTTTTACATTAAAAAGGTCTAGTGACATACAAGGTACCTTTACTGAGGTATTTTCGTTCAAAGATTCAATCTATACTCTGTAAAACACTCTTCGGGACGTCAAAGGGAACTTGAATAAGTTTCACTCAAAACTCTCATTTTCTTTAAAAGATTCAATCTTTATACATTAAAAAGGTCTAGTCACATATTAGGTTCCTTTGTTGAGATATTTTCATTCAACGATTTAATATTTAGTCATTCCAACACGATTCGCGACTTCATAGGTAACTCGAATGAGTTAATCTCTAAACTATCATTTTATTTCAGAGATTCAATCTTTTTACATTAAAAAGGTCTAGTGACATACTAGGTACTTTATATTAAGGTATTTTCGTTCAAAGATTCAATCTTTACTCTGTAAAACACCCTACGGGACGTCAAAGGGAACTCGAATAAGTTTAACTCAAAAACCTCATTTTCTTTCAAAGTTTCAATCTTTATACATTGAAAAGGTCTAGTGACATAAAAGGTAACTTTATTGAGGTACTTTCATTTAAAGATTCAACATATACTCATTAAAACACTCTTCGCGACTACTAGGTAACACGAATAATTTTAAATTCAAACTCTTGTTTTGTTTCAAAGATTCAATCTATATGCATTAAAAAGGTTTAATGACATAAAATGTACTTTTATTGAGATATTTTCAATCAAAGATTCGATCTTTACTCATTAAAACACACTTCGCCACTTCATAAGTAACTCGAATAAGTTTAAATCAATACTCTTATTTTCTTTCAAAGATTCAAAGTTTATGCAATAAAAAGGTCTGCTAATGTACCTTTATTGAGGTATTTTCATTCAAAGATTCTATTTTTACTCATTAAAACACTCTTCGGGACGTCAAAAGGAACTCGAATAAGTTTCATTCAAAACTCTCATTTTCTTTCAAAGATTCAATCTGTATACAATAAAAAGGTTTAGACATATAATAGGTTCCTTTATTGAGGTATTTTCATTCAAAGATTTAATCTTTATTCATTAAAACACGCTTCGCGACTTCATAGATAACTCGAATAAGTTAATCTCAAAACTCTCATTTTCTTTCAAAGATTCAATCTTTTTACATTAAAAAGGTCTAGTGACATACAAGGTACCTTTACTGAGGTATTTTCGTTCAAAGATTCAATCTATACTCTGTAAAATACTCTTCGGGACGTCAAAGGGAACTTGAATAAGTTTCACTCAAAACTCTCATTTTCTTTAAAAGATTCAATCTTTATACATTAAAAAGGTCTAGTCACATAATAGGTTCCTTTGTTGAGATATTTTCATTCAACGATTTAATATTTAGTCATTACAACACGATTCGCGACTTCATAGGTAACTCGAATGAGTTAATCTCTAAACTATCATTTTATTTCAGAGATTCAATCTTTTTACATTAAAAAGGTCTAGTGACATACTAGGTACTTTATATTAAGGTATTTTCGTTCAAAGATTCAATCTTTACTCTGTAAAACACCCTACTGGACGTCAAAGGGAACTCGAATAAGTTTAACTCAAAAACCTCATTTTCTTTCAAAGTTTCAATCTTTATACATTGAAAAGGTCTAGTGACATAAAATGTAACTTTATTGAGGTACTTTCATTTAAAGATTCAACATATACTCATTAAAACACTCTTCGCGACTACTAGGTAACACGAATAATTTTAAATTCAAACTCTTGTTTTGTTTCAAAGATTCAATCTATATGCATTAAAAAGGTTTAATGACATAAAATGTACTTTTATTGAGATATTTTCAATCAAAGATTCGATCTTTACTCATTAAAACACTCTTCGCCACTTCATAAGTAACTCGAATAAGTTTAAATCAATACTCTTATTTTCTTTCAAAGATTCAACGTTTATGCAATAAAAAGGTCAGCTAATGTACCTTTATTGCGGTATTTTCATTCAAAGATTCTATTTTTACTCATTAAAACACTCTTCGGGACGTCAAAAGGAACTCGAATAAGTTTCATTCAAAACTCTCATTTTCTTTCAAAGACTCAATCTGTATACAATAAAAAGGTTTAGACATATAATACGTTCCTTTATTGAGGTATTTTCATTCAAAGATTTAATCTTTATTCATTAAAACACGCTTCGCGACTTTATAGATAACTCGAATAAGTTAATCTCAAAACTCTCATTTTCTTTCAAAGATTCAATCTTTTTACATTAAAAAGGTCTAGTGACATACAAGGTACCTTTACTGAGGTATTTTCGTTCAAAGATTCAATCTATACTCTGTAAAACACTCTTCGGGACGTCAAAGGGAACTTGAATAAGTTTCACTCAAAACTCTCATTTTCTTTAAAAGATTCAATCTTTATACATTAAAAAGGTCTAGTCACATAGTAGGTTCCTTTGTTGAGATATTTTCATTCAACGATTTAATATTTAGTCATTACAACACGATTCGCGACTTCATAGGTAACTCGAATGAGTTAATCTCTAAACTATCATTTTATTTCAGAGATTCAATCTTTTTACATTAAAAAGGTCTAGTGACAGACTAGGTACTTTATATTAAGGTATTTTCGTTCAAAGATTCAATCTTTACTCTGTAAAACACCCTACGGGACGTCAAAGGGAACTCGAATAAGTTTAACTCCAAAACCTCATTTTCTTTCAAAGTTTCAATCTTTATACATTGAAAAGGTCTAGTGACATAAAAGGTAACTTTATTGAGGTACTTTCATTTAAAGATTCAACATATACTCATTAAAACACTCTTCGCGACTACTAGGTAACACGAATAATTTTAAATTCAAACTCTTGTTTTGTTTCAAAGATTCAATCTATATGCATTAAAAAGGTTTAATGACATAAAATTTACTTTTATTGAGATATTTTCAATCAAAGATTCGATCTTTACTCATTAAAACACTCTTCGCCACTTCATAAGTAACTCGAATAAGTTTAAATCAATACTCTTATTTTCTTTCAAAGATTCAACGTTTATGCAATAAAAAGGTCTGCTAATGTACCTTTATTGAGGTATTTTCATTCAAAGATTCTATTTTTACTCATTAAAACACTCTTCGGAACGTCAAAAGGAACTCGAATAAGTTTCATTCAAAACTCTCATTTTCTTTCAAAGACTCAATCTGTATACAATAAAAAGGTTTAGACATATAATAGGTTCCTTTATTGAGGTATTTTCATTCAAAGATTTAATCTTTATTCCTTAAAACACGCTTCGCGACTTTATAGATAACTCGAATAAGTTAATCTCAAAACTCTCATTTTCTTTCAAAGATTCAGTCTTTTTACATTAAAAAGGTCTAGTGACATACAAGGTAACTTTACTGAGGTATTTTCGTTCAAAGATTCAATCTATACTCTGTAAAATACTCTTCGGGACGTCAAAGGGAACTTGAATAAGTTTCACTCAAAACTCTCATTTTCTTTAAAAGATTCAATCTTTATACATTAAAAAGGTCTAGTCACATAATAGGTTCCCTTGTTGAGATATTTTCATTCAAAGATTTAATATTTAGTCATTACAACACGATTCGCGACTTCATAGGTAACTCGAATGAGTTAATCTCTAAACTATCATTTTATTTTAGAGATTCAATCTTTTTACATTAAAAAGGTCTAGTGACATACTAGGTACTTTATATTAAGGTATTTTCGTTCAAAGATTCAATCTTTACTCTGTAAAACACCCTACGGGACGTCAAAGGGAACTCGAATGAGTTTAACTCAAAAACCTCATTTTCTTTCAAAGTTTCAATCTTTATACATTGAAAAGGTCTAGTGACATAAAAGGTAACTTTATTGAGGTACTTTCATTTAAAGATTCAACATATACTCATTAAAACACTCTTCGCGACTACTAGGTAACACGAATAATTTTAAATTCAAACTCTTGTTTTGTTTCAATGATTCAATCTATATGCATTAAAAAGGTTTAATGACATAAAATGTACTTTTATTGAGATATTTTCAATCAAAGATTCGATCTTTACTCATTAAAACACTCTTCGCCACTTCATAAGTAACTCGAATAAGTTTAAATCAATACTCTTATTTTCTTTCAAAGATTCAACGTTTATGCAATAAAAAGGTCAGCTAATGTACCTTTATTGCGGTATTTTCATTCAAAGATTCTAGTTTTACTCATTAAAACACTCTTCGGGACGTCAAAAGGAACTCGAATAAGTTTCATTCAAAACTCTCATTTTCTTTCAAAGACTCAATCTGTATACAATAAAAAGGTTTAGACATATAATACGTTCCTTTATTGAGGTATTTTCATTCAAAGATTTAATCTTTATTCATTAAAACACGCTTCGCGACTTTATAGATAACTCGAATAAGTTAATCTCAAAACTCTCATTTTCTTTCAAAGATTCAATCTTTTTACATTAAAAAGGTCTAGTGACATACAAGGTACCTTTACTGAGGTATTTTCGTTCAAAGATTCAATCTATACTCTGTAAAACACTCTTCGGGACGTCAAAGGGAACTTGAATAAGTTTCACTCAAAACTCTCATTTTCTTTAAAAGATTCAATCTTTATACATTAAAAAGGTCTAGTCACATAATAGGTTCCTTTGTTGAGATATTTTCATTCAACGATTTAATATTTAGTCATTACAACACGATTCGCGACTTCATAGGTAACTCGAATGAGTTAATCTCTAAACTATCATTTTATTTCAGAGATTCAATCTTTTTACATTAAAAAGGTCTAGTGACATACTAGGTACTTTATATTAAGGTATTTTCGTTCAAAGATTCAATCTTTACTCTGTAAAACACCCTACGGGACGTCAAAGGGAACTCGAATAAGTTTAACTCAAAAACCTCATTTTCTTTCAAAGTTTCAATCTTTATACATTGAAAAGGTCTAGTGACATAAAAGGTAACTTTATTGAGGTACTTTCATTTAAAGATTCAACATATACTCATTAAAACACTCTTCGCGACTACTAGGTAACACGAATAATTTTAAATTCAAACTCTTGTTTTGTTTCAAAGATTCAATCTATATGCATTAAAAAGGTTTAATGACATAAAATGTACTTTTATTGAGATATTTTCAATCAAAGATTCGATCTTTACTCATTAAAACACTCTTCGCCACTTCATAAGTAACTCGAATAAGTTTAAATCAATACTCTTATTTTCTTTCAAAGATTCAACGTTTATGCAATAAAAAGGTCTGCTAATGTACCTTTATTGAGGTATTTTCATTCAAAGATTCTATTTTTACTCATTAAAACACTCTTCGGGACGTCAAAAGGAACTCGAATAAGTTTCATTCAAAACTCTCATTTTCTTTCAAAGATTCAATCTGTATACAATAAAAAGGTTTAGACATATAATAGGTTCCTTTATTGAGGTATTTTCATTCAAAGATTTAATCTTTATTCATTAAAACACGCTTCGCGACTTCATAGATAACTCGAATAAGTTAATCTCAAAACTCTCATTTTCTTTCCAAGATTCAATCTTTTTACATTAAAAAGGTCTAGTGACATACAAGGTACCTTTACTGAGGTATTTTCGTTCAAAGATTCAATCTATACTCTGTAAAACACTCTTCGGGACGTCAAAGGGAACTTGAATAAGTTTCACTCAAAACTCTCATTTTCTTTAAAAGATTCAATCTTTATACATTAAAAAGGTCTAGTCACATAATAGGTTCCTTTGTTGAGATATTTTCATTCAACGATTTAATATTTAGTCATTACAACACGATTCGCGACTTCATAGGTAACTCGAATGAGTTAATCTCTAAACTATCATTTTGTTTCAGAAATTCAATCTTTTTACATTAAAAAGGTCTAGTGACATACTAGGTACTTTATATTAAGGTATTTTCGTTCAAAGATTCAATCTTTACTCTGTAAAACACCCTACGGGACGTCAAAGGGAACTCGAATAAGTTTAACTCAAAAACCTCATTTTCTTTCAAAGTTTCAATCTTTATACATTGAAAAGGTCTAGTGACATAAAAGGTAACTTTATTGAGGTACTTTCATTTAAAGATTCAACATATACTCATTAAAACACTCTTCGCGACTACTAGGTAACACGAATAATTTTAAATTCAAACTCTTGTTTTGTTTCAAAGATTCAATCTATATGCATTAAAAAGGTTTAATGACATAAAATGTACTTTTATTGAGATATTTTCAATCAAAGATTCGATCTTTACTCATTAAAACACTCTTCGCCACTTCATAAGTAACTCGAATAAGTTTAAATCAATACTCTTATTTTCTTTCAAAGATTCAACGTTTATGCAATAAAAAGGTCAGCTAATGTACCTTTATTGCGGTATTTTCATTCAAAGATTCTATTTTTACTCATTAAAACACTCTTCGGGACGTCAAAAGGAACTCGAATAAGTTTCATTCAAAACTCTCATTTTCTTTCAAAGACTCAATCTGTATACAATAAAAAGGTTTAGACATATAATACGTTCCTTTATGGAGGTATTTTCATTCAAAGATTTAATCTTTATTCATTAAAACACGCTTCGCGACTTTATAGATAACTCGAATAAGTTAATCTCAAAACTCTCATTTTCTTTCAAAGATTCAATCTTTTTACATTAAAAAGGTCTAGTGACATACAAGGTACCTTTACTGAGGTATTTTCGTTCAAAGATTCAATCTATACTCTGTAAAACACTCTTCGGGACGTCAAAGGGAACTTGAATAAGTTTCACTCCAAACTCTCATTTTCTTTAAAAGATTCAATCTTTATACATTAAAAAGGTCTAGTCACATAATAGGTTCCTTTGTTGAGATATTTTCATTCAACGATTTAATATTTAGTCATTACAACACGATTCGCGACTTCATAGGTAACTCGAATGAGTTAATCTCTAAACTATCATTTTATTTCAGAGATTCAATCTTTTTACATTAAAAAGGTCTAGTGACATACTAGGTACTTTATATTAAGGTATTTTCGTTCAAAGATTCAATCTTTACTCTGTAAAACACCCTACGGGACGTCAAAGGGAACTCGAATAAGTTTAACTCAAAAACCTCATTTTCTTTCAAAGTTTCAATCTTTATACATTGAAAAGGTCTAGTGACATAAAAGGTAACTTTATTGAGGTACTTTCATTTAAAGATTCAACATATACTCATTAAAACACTCTTCGCGACTACTAGGTAACACGAATAATTTTAAATTCAAATTCTTGTTTTGTTTCAAAGATTCAATCTATATGCATTAAAAAGGTTTAATGACATAAAATGTACTTTTATTGAGATATTTTCAATCAAAGATTCGATCTTTACTCATTAAAACACTCTTCGCCACTTCATAAGTAACTCGAATAAGTTTAAATAAATACTCTTATTTTCTTTCAAAGATTCAACGTTTATGCAATAAAAAGGTCTGCATATGTACTTTTATTGAGGTATTTTCATTCAAAGATTCTATTTTTACTCATTAAAACACTCTTCGGGACGTCAAAAGGAACTCGAATAAGTTTCATTCAAAACTCTCATTTTCTTTCAAAGATTCAATCTGTATACAATAAAAAGGTTTAGACATATAATAGGTTCCTTTATTGAGGTATTTTCATTCAAAGATTTAATCTTTATTCATTAAAACACGCTTCGCGACTTCATAGATAACTCGAATAAATTAATCTCAAAACTCTCATTTTCTTTCAAAGATTCAATCTTTTTACATTAAAAAGGTCTAGTGACATACAAGGTACCTTTACTGAGGTATTTTCGTTCAAAGATTCAATCTATACTCTGTAAAACACTCTTCGGGACGTCAAAGGGAACTTGAATAAGTTTCACTCAAAACTCTCATTTTCTTTAAAAGATTCAATCTTTATACATTAAAAAGGTCTAGTCACATAATAGGTTCCTTTGTTGAGATATTTTCATTCAACGATTTAATATTTAGTCATTACAACACGATTCGCGACTTCATAGGTAACTCGAATGAGTTAATCTCTAAACTATCATTTTATTTCAGAGATTCAATCTTTTTACATTAAAAAGGTCTAGTGACATACTAGGTACTTTATATTAAGGTATTTTCGTTCAAAGATTCAATCTTTACTCTGTAAAACACCCTACGGGACGTCAAAGGGAACTCGAATAAGTTTAACTCAAAAACCTCATTTTCTTTCAAAGTTTCAATCTTTATACATTGAAAAGGTCTAGTGACATAAAAGGTAACTTTATTGAGGTACTTTCATTTAAAGATTCAACATATACTCATTAAAACACTCTTCGCGACTACTAAGTAACACGAATAATTTTAAATTCAAACTCTTGTTTTGTTTCAAAGATTCAATCTATATGCATTAAAAAGGTTTAATGACATAAAATGTACTTTTATTGAGATATTTTCAATCAAAGATTCGATCTTTACTCATTAAAACACTCTTCGCCACTTCATAAGTAACTCGAATAAGTTTAAATCAATACTCTTATTTTCTTTCAAAGATTCAACGTTTATGCAATAAAAAGGTCAGCTAATGTACCTTTATTGCGGTATTTTCATTCAAAGATTCTATTTTTACTCATTAAAACACACTTCGGGTCGTCAAAAGGAACTCGAATAAGTTTTATTCCAAACTCTCATTTTCTTTCAAAGACTCAATCTGTATACAATAAAAAGGTTTAGACATATAATAGGTTCCTTTATTGAGGTATTTTCATTCAAAGATTTAATCTTTGTTCATTAAAACACGCTTCGCGACTTTATAGATAACTCGAATAAGTTAATCTCAAAACTCTCATTTTCTTTCAAAGATTCAATCTTTTTACATTAAAAAGGTCTAGTGACATACAAGGTACCTTTACTGAGGTATTTTCGTTCGAAGATTCAATCTATACTCTGTAAAACACTCTTCGGGACGTCAAAGGGAACTTGAATAAGTTTCACTCAAAACTCTCATTTTCTTTAAAAGATTCAATCTTTATACATTAAAAAGGTCTAGTCACATAATAGGTTCCTTTGTTGAGATATTTTCATTCAACGATTTAATATTTAGTCATTACAACACGATTCGCGACTTCATAGGTAACTCGAATGCGTTAATCTCTAAACTATCATTTTATTTCAGTGATTCAATCTTTTTACATTAAAAAGCATACTAGGTACTTTATATTATGGTATTTTCGTTCAAAGATTCAATCTTTACTCTGTAAAACACCCTACGGGACGTCAAAGGGAACTCGAATAAGTTTAACTCAAAAACCTCATTTTCTTTCAAAGTTTCAATCTTTATACATTGAAAAGGTCTAGTGACATAAAAGGTAACTTTATTGAGGTACTTTCATTTAAAGATTCAACATATACTCATTAAAACACTCTTCGCGACTACTAGGTAACACGAATAATTTTAAATTCAAACTCTTGTTTTGTTTCAAAGATTCAATCTATATGCATTAAAAAGGTTTAATGACATAAAATGTACTTTTATTGAGATATTTTCAATCAAAGATTCGATCTTTACTCATTAAAACACACTTCGCCACTTCATAAGTAACTCGAATAAGTTTAAATCAATACTCTTATTTTCTTTCAAAGATTCAATGTTTATGCAATAAAAAGGTCTGCTAATGTACCTTTATTGAGGTATTTTCATTCAAAGATTCTATTTTTACTCATTAAAACACTCTTCGGGACGTCAAAAGGAACTCGAATAAGTTTCATTCAAAACTCTCATTTTCTTTCAAAGACTCAATCTGTATACAATAAAAAGGTTTAGACATATAATAGGTTCCTTTATTGAGGTATTTTCATTCAAAGATTTAATCTTTATTCGTTAAAACACGCTTCGCGACTTTATAGATAACTCGAATAAGTTAATCTCAAAACTCTCATTTTCTTTCAAAGATTCAGTCTTTTTACATTAAAAAGGTCTAGTGACATACAAGGTAACTTTACTGAGGTATTTTCGTTCAAAGATTCAATCTATACTCTGTAAAATACTCTTCGGGACGTCAAAGGGAACTTGAATAAGTTTCACTCAAAACTCTCATTTTCTTTAAAAGATTCAATCTTTATACATTAAAAAGGTCAAGTCACATAATAGGTTCCTTTGTTGAGATATTTTCATTCAACGATTTAATATTTAGTCATTACAACACGATTCGCGACTTCATAGGTAACTCGAATGAGTTAATCTCTAAACTATCATTTTATTTCAGAGATTCAATCTTTTTACATTAAAAAGGTCTAGTGACATACTAGGTACTTTATATTAAGGTATTTTCGTTCAAAGATTCAATCTTTACTCTGTAAAACACCCTACGGGACGTCAAAGGGAACTCGAATAAGTTTAACTCAAAAACCTCATTTTCTTTCAAAGTTTCAATCTTTATACATTGAAAAGGTCTAGTGACATAAAAGGTAACTTTATTGAGGTACTTTCATTTAAAGATTCAACATATACTCATTAAAACACTCTTCGCGACTACTAGGTAACACGAATAATTTTAAATTCAAACTCTTGTTTTGTTTCAAAGATTCAATCTATATGCATTAAAAAGGTTTAATGACATAAAATGTACTTTTATTGAGATATTTTCAATCAAAGATTCGATCTTTACTCATTAAAACACTCTTCGCCACTTCATAAGTAACTCGAACAAGTTTAAATCAATACTCTTATTTTCTTTCAAAGATTCAACGTTTATGCAATAAAAAGGTCAGCTAATGTACCTTTATTGCGGTATTTTCATTCAAAGATTCTATTTTTACTCATTAAAACACTCTTCGGGACGTCAAAAGGAACTCGAATAAGTTTCATTCAAAACTCTCATTTTCTTTCAAAGACTCAATCTGTATACAATAAAAAGGTTTAGACATATAATAGGTTCCTTTATTGAGGTATTTTCATTCAAAGATTTAGTCTTTATTCATTAAAACACGCTTCGCGACTTTATAGATAACTCGAATAAGTTAATATCAAAACTCTCATTTTCTTTCAAAGATTCAATCTTTTTACATTAAAAAGGTCTAGTGACATACAAGGTACCTTTACTGAGGTATTTTCGTTCAAAGATTCAATATATACTCTGTAAAACACTCTTCGGGACGTCAAAGGGAACTTGAATAAGTTTCACTCAAAACTCTCATTTTCTTTAAAAGATTCAATCTTTATACATTAAAAAGGTCTAGTCACATAATAGGTTCCTTTGTTGAGATATTTTCATTTAACGATTTAATATTTAGTCATTACAACACGATTCGCGACTTCATAGGTAACTCGAATGAGTTAATCTCTAAACTATCATTTTATTTCAGAGATTCAATCTTTTTACATTAAAAAGGTCTAGTGACAGACTAGGTACTTTATATTAAGGTTTTTTCGTTCAAAGATTCAATCTTTACTCTGTAAAACACCCTACGGGACGTCAAAGGGAACTCGAATAAGTTTAACTCAAAAACCTCATTTTCTTTCAAAGTTTCAATCTTTATACATTGAAAAGGTCTAGTGACATAAAAGGTAACTTTATTGAGGTACTTTCATTTAAAGATTCAACATATACTCATTAAAACACTCTTCGTGACTACTAGGTAACACGAATAATTTTAAATTCAAACTCTTGTTTTGTTTCAAAGATTCAATCTATATGCATTAAAAAGGTTTAATGACATAAAATTTACTTTTATTTAGATATTTTGAATCAAAGATTCGATCTTTACTCATTAAAACACTCTTCGCCACTTCATAAGTAACTCGAATAAGTTTAAATCAATACTCTTATTTTCTTTCAAAGATTCAACGTTTATGCAATAAAAAGGTCTGCTAATGTACCTTTATTGAGGTATTTTCATTCAAAGATTCTATTTTTACTCATTAAAACACTCTTCGGGACGTCAAAAGGAACTCGAATAAGTTTCATTCAAAACTTTCATTTTCTTTCAAAGACTCAATCTGTATACAATAAAAAGGTTTAGATATAATAGGTTCCTTTATTGAGGTATTTTCATTCAAAGATTTAATCTTTATTCGTTAAAACACGCTTCGCGACTTTATAGATAACTCGAATAAGTTAATCTCAAAACTCTCATTTTCTTTCAAAGATTCAGTCTTTTTACATTAAAAAGGTCTAGTGACATACAAGGTAACTTTACTGAGGTATTTTCGTTCAAAGATTCAATCTATACTCTGTAAAATACTCTTCGGGACGTCAAAGGGAACTTGAATAAGTTTCACTCAAAACTCTCATTTTCTTTAAAAGATTCAATCTTTATACATTAAAAAGGTCTAGTCACATAATAGGTTCCTTTGTTGAGATATTTTCATTCAACGATTTAATATTTAGTCATTACAACACGATTCGCGACTTCATAGGTAACTCGAATGAGTTAATCTCTAAACTATCATTTTATTTTAGAGATTCAATCTTTTTACATTAAAAAGGTCTAGTGACATACTAGGTACTTTATATTAAGGTATTTTCGTTCAAAGATTCAATCTTTACTCTATAAAACACCCTACGGGACGTCAAAGGGAACTCGAATAAGTTTAACTCAAAAATCTCATTTTCTTTCAAAGTTTCAATCTTTATACATTGAAAAGGTCTAGTGACATAAAAGGTAACTTTATTGAGGTACTTTCATTTAAAGATTCAACATATACTCATTAAAACACTCTTCGCGACTACTAGGTAACACGAATAATTTTAAATTCAAACTCTTGTTTTGTTTCAAAGATTCAATCTATATGCATTAAAAAGGTTTAATGACATAAAATGTACTTTTATTGAGATATTTTCAATCAAAGATTCGATCTTTACTCATTAAAACACTCTTCGCCACTTCATAAGTAACTCGAATAAGTTTAAATCAATACTCTTATTTTCTTTCAAAGATTCAACGTTTATGCAATAAAAAGGTCTGCTAATGTACCTTTATTGCGGTATTTTCATTCAAAGATTCTATTTTTACTCATTAAAACACTCTTCGGGACGTCAAAAGGAAATCGAATAAGTTTCATTCAAAACTCTCATTTTCTTTCAAAGACTCAATCTGTATACAATAAAAAGGTTTAGACATATAATACGTTCCTTTATTGAGGTATTTTCATTCAAAGATTTAATCTTTATTCATTAAAACACGCTTCGCGACTTTATAGATAACTCGAATAAGTTAATCTCAAAACTCTCATTTTCTTTCAAAGATTCAATCTTTTTACATTAAAAAGGTCTAGTGACATACAAGGTACCTTTACTGAGGTATTTTCGTTCAAAGATTCAATCTATACTCTGTAAAACACTCTTCGGGACGTCAAAGGGAACTTGAATAAGTTTCACTCAAAACTCTCATTTTCTTTAAAAGATTCAATCTTTATACATTAAAAGGGTCTAGTCACATAATAGGTTCCTTTGTTGAGATATTTTCATTCAACGATTTAATATTTAGTCATTACAACACGATTCGCGACTTCATAGGTAACTCGAATGAGTTAATCTCTAAACTATCATTTTATTTCAGAGATTCAATCTTTTTACATTAAAAAGGTCTAGTGACATACTAGGTACTTTATATTAAGGTATTTTCGTTCAAAGATTCAATCTTTACTCTGTAAAACACCCTACGGGACGTCAAAGGGAACTCGAATAAGTTTAACTCAAAAACCTCATTTTCTTTCAAAGTTTCAATCTTTATACATTGAAAAGGTCTAGTGACATAAAAGGTAACTTTATTGAGGTACTTTCATTTAAAGATTCAACATATACTCATTAAAACACTCTTCGCGACTACTAGGTGACACGAATAATTTTAAATTCAAACTCTTGTTTTGTTTCAAAGATTCAATCTATATGCATTAAAAAGGTTTAATGACATAAAATGTACTTTTATTGAGATATTTTCAATCAAAGATTCGATCTTTACTCATTAAAACACTCTTCGCCACTTCATAAGTAACTCGAATAAGTTTAAATCAATACTCTTATTTTCTTTCAAAGATTCAACGTTTATGCAATAAAAAGGTCAGCTAATGTACCTTTATTGCGGTATTTTCATTCAAAAATTCTATTTTTACTCATTAAAACACTCTTCGGGACGTCAAAAGGAACTCGAATAAGTTTCATTCAAAACTCTCATTTTCTTTCAAAGACTCAATCTGTATACAATAAAAAGGTTTAGACATATAATAGGTTCCTTTATTGAGGTATTTTCATTCAAAGATTTAATCTTTATTCATTAAAACACGCTTCGCGACTTTATAGATAACTCGAATAAGTTAATCTCAAAACTCTCATTTTCTTTCAAAGATTCAATCTTTTTACATTAAAAAGGTCTAATGACATACAAGGTACCTTTACTGAGGTATTTTCGTTCAAAGATTCAATCTATACTCTGTAAAACACTCTTCGGGACGTCAAAGGGAACTTGAATAAGTTTCACTCAAAACTCTCATTTTCTTTAAAAGATTCAATCTTTATACATTAAAAAGGTCTAGTCACATAATAGGTTCCTTTGTTGAGATATTTTCATTCAACGATTTAATATTTAGTCATTACAACACGATTCGCGACTTCATAGGTAACTCGAATGAGTTAATCTCTAAACTATCATTTTATTTCAGAGATTCAATCTTTTTACATTAAAAAGGTCTAGTGACATACTAGGTACTTTATATTAAGGTATTTTCGTTCAAAGATTCAATCTTTACTCTGTAAAACACCCTACGGGACGTCAAAGGGAACTCGAATAAGTTTAACTCAAAAACCTCATTTTCTTTCAAAGTTTCAATCTTTATACATTGAAAAGGTCTAGTGACATAAAAGGTAACTTTATTGAGGTACTTTCATTTAAAGATTCAACATATACTCGTTAAAACACTCTTCGCGACTACTAGGTAACACGAATAATTTTAAATTCAAACTCTTGTTTTGTTTCAAAGATTCAATCTATATGCATTAAAAAGGTTTAATGACATAAAATGTACTTTTATTGAGATATTTTCAATCAAAGATTCGATCTTTACTCATTAAAACACACTTCGCCACTTCATAAGTAACTCGAATAAGTTTAAATCAATACTCTTATTTTCTTTCAAAGATTCAACGTTTATGCAATAAAAAGGTCTGCTAATGTACCTTTATTGAGGTATTTTCATTCAAAGATTCTATTTTTACTCATTAAAACACTCTTCGGGACGTCAAAAGGAACTCGAATAAGTTTCATTCAAAACTCTCATTTTCTTTCAAAGACTCAATCTGTATACAATAAAAAGGTTTAGACATATAATAGGTTCCTTTATTGAGGTATTTTCATTCAAAGATTTAATCTTTATTCGTTAAAACACGCTTCGCGACTTTATAGATAACTCGAATAAGTTAATCTCAAAACTCTCATTTTCTTTCAAAGATTCAGTCTTTTTACATTAAAAAGGTCTAGTGACATACAAGGTAACTTTACTGAGGTATTTTCGTTCAAAGATTCAATCTATACTCTGTAAAATACTCTTCGGGACGTCAAAGGGAACTTGAATAAGTTTCACTCAAAACTCTCATTTTCTTTAAAAGATTCAATCTTTATACATTAAAAAGGTCTAGTCACATAATAGGTTCCTTTGTTGAGATATTTTCATTCAACGATTTAATATTTAGTCATTACAACACGATTCGCGACTTCATAGGTAACTCGAATGAGTTAATCTCTAAACTATCATTTTATTTCAGAGATTCAATCTTTTTACATTAAAAAGGTCTAGTGACATACTAGGTACTTTATATTAAGGTATTTTCGTTCAAAGATTCAATCTTTACTCTGTAAAACACCCTACGGGACGTCAAAGGGAACTCGAATAAGTTTAACTCAAAAACCTCATTTTCTTTCAAAGTTTCAATCTTTATACATTGAAAAGGTCTAGTGACATAAAAGGTAACTTTATTGAGGTACTTTCATTTAAAGATTCAACATATACTCATTAAAACACTCTTCGCGACTACTAGGTGACACGAATAATTTTAAATTCAAACTCTTGTTTTGTTTCAAAGATTCAATCTATATGCATTAAAAAGGTTTAATGACATAAAATGTACTTTTATTGAGATATTTTCAATCAAAGATTCGATCTTTACTCATTAAAACACTCTTCGCCACTTCATAAGTAACTCGAATAAGTTTAAATCAATACTCTTATTTTCTTTCAAAGATTCAACGTTTATGCAATAAAAAGGTCAGCTAATGTACCTTTATTGCGGTATTTTCATTCAAAAATTCTATTTTTACTCATTAAAACACTCTTCGGGACGTCAAAAGGAACTCGAATAAGTTTCATTCAAAACTCTCATTTTCTTTCAAAGACTCAATCTGTATACAATAAAAAGGTTTAGACATATAATAGGTTCCTTTATTGAGGTATTTTCATTCAAAGATTTAATCTTTATTCATTAAAACACGCTTCGCGACTTTATAAATAACTCGAATAAGTTAATCTCAAAACTCTCATTTTCTTTCAAAGATTCAATCTTTTTACATTAAAAAGGTCTAATGACATACAAGGTACCTTTACTGAGGTATTTTCGTTCAAAGATTCAATCTATACTCTGTAAAACACTCTTCGGGACGTCAAAGGGAACTTGAATAAGTTTCATTGAAAACTCTCATTTTCTTTAAAAGATTCAATCTTTATACATTAAAAAGGTCTAGTCACATAATAGGTTCCTTTGTTGAGATATTTTCATTCAACGATTTAATATTTAGTCATTACAACACGATTCGCGACTTCATAGGTAACTCGAATGAGTTAATCTCTAAACTATCATTTTATTTCATAGATTCAATCTTTTTACATTAAAAAGGTCTAGTGACATACTAGGTACTTTATATTAAGGTATTTTCGTTCAAAGATTCAATCTTTACTCTGTAAAACACCCTACGGGACGTCAAAGGGAACTCGAATAAGTTTAACTCAAAAACCTCATTTTCTTTCAAAGTTTCAATCTTTATACATTGAAAAGGTCTAGTGACATAAAAGGTAACTTTATTGAGGTACTTTCATTTAAAGATTCAACATATACTCATTAAAACACTCTTCGCGACTACTAGGTAACACGAATAATTTTAAATTCAAACTCTTGTTTTGTTTCAAAGATTCAATCTATATGCATTAAAAAGGTTTAATGACATAAAATGTACTTTTATTGAGATATTTTCTGTAAGGCCCCAATACATAATTATTTTTTTATTAGCATAATTTAATTTTTATTAGACATCATTTATGGAATATTTTATGTAGTAGTTTGTATGGTGAAGTTAATAGTTGGTGTCAAAACTTATTAAGTTGGTGACAGCCAATGGTAAGAAAATAAATAATAAAAATGATAATATTCCATGTGTACGTGTGTGTGGTTATATGTGTGATACTAGAGAATGGGTGTCTACTAAGGTCATTGGTGCTGAAGGTAATAAATGGTGGAAGTGGTGTGATGGTTCTAATATATATTGATATACTTATGTTTTATTTTAAAGTTTGACCAAGTAGTTATTTATATATATGGGTAAGTTATTGACCAGGTCAAGTACATATTCCACCCACCCATGTATATAGATATCTAGTAATACACTTTATTCTAAAAGCTTCCAAAGGAGGCTGTTACTAATTGACACACACACGCATGAGTCATGAAGAGGGGAAAATCACATTTATATCTAAGTGACACGTTGTCTAGAGATTTGCATGGACAAGAAAAAGAAAAAAAAAATAATAAAAATACAAATAGAAACAAAGGAGGGATTTTTCAGCCGTAGAAGAAGAAAATATTATTAAACTTTGGGTAACACATGTCACATAAGCTATGTGACAATTTACATTTCCTGGAGACTAGATTTACACCATCCATGTGACTATATACTTTTCAAGACTAAAGTTATTATGCTTTAAAGTGGTGGCTGGTGGCTGCAATATATAGTTGTATATATATATAGGTTTCAATTATCATTTATATGGATAGAGATGAGTAAAGTCAGGTTGCTGGCTGCACAAGGCTGGACCGAACACACAGGACACGCAATTATGTAGATATACTCTATATATAGATAAGGTTAATTCTATCTTTTTAAACCTGTTTGGACCGCCTTTGAGAAAGCCATTGTTTTGGTTGAGACACACAAAATATATCAAAACAGTGAGCTATTTAGTGATAGTTCAAAGAGAGAAGAAAAATACGGAGGAGGAGGATAGAAAAGAAAAAAGGGGGTTTTCTCTCTAAATTGTTGTTGAATTCAAGCAAAGGTGAGGGGTTTTATATTATAATTTCTATGTTGGAAGTTGATTATTCAGTTATTTGAATAATTAATCCAATTAATTGTTCCAGTATATGTATCATCTATTTTTTTTATATTTTATTTATTTATTCAAAGGCTGTTTTGTGTAAGTGATACCATGGTTATGGTTATTTTCTTTGGGGTCATCAAGCTGGAAATTTATATAAAGACATGTGATTAGAATTTAGCCAAAAGGGTGTATAAAGTTGAGAATTGTAATTGAGGTGATGATTGTGATTTAATTCTCTTTAGAAAATAAATATAACTTGGTTATATTCTTGTCCAGGCAAGGAGAATGAACTGATCACTTCAGCAATATCAAAGGATAAGTAGACAATTTGAAAAGTAGCCAAGGTGAGTGTACTCACTGGAAGTTTATACCTGGATGTGTTTAATTGAAGTATTGAAGTTGTTTATGTGAGTTGAAGATGAATATATATAATTTGATTATATTTAAATAGGGTCCATACTCTGGCCTGGAAGGAGAGTAATATATTATATAAGGTCCATACTCTGGCCTGGAAAGAGAGTACTACACTAAATAAGGTCCATACTCTGGCCAAGAAAGAGAGTACTATATCTAAACAAGGTCCATACTCTGGCCTAGAAGGAGAGTACTATATTTTAATGCCTGTAATATATTAATGAAGTTTAATTGAAGTTATCAGATAATATTTGTTTATATTACTCTGATGTAGTAGTGTTGCATTCACTGGGCTTTAAGCTCACTCCTTCCATATCTATATTTTTTTTCAGGTACAAGGTTGGGTCGCTACTGCCAGGTCTAGAATTTTTGAGTGGGAATGGGAAAAAGAACAATGGAACGTCTTTTGTTTAATATGTAAATATTGTAATAGAATTTAATAGTATAAGTTGCCGTTAATGTTTTTTTTGTTTGTCAGAATTTGCATAACAGGCCTATAGGTAGTTTTTGAATTGTAAACTGTTAAACAGGTGCTCTGATGTAGGATGACGTTATATTTGAAGGAGGTTAATGCAGATGGTTAGATGCATTCCAATTTATTCAATTTGTTTAATAATGTAAATTGGGTTGGGGTGTGTCAACTTTTGGTATCAGAGCCTAGGTTTTCTAGGTTCTGGAGGTCAGAAGAGTCTAGACTGGCAGTGGCAGTAAGAAGTGTGTAGTAGAGTCATTTATTTGACTTAATGTTATACTAACAGATATAAGTGGTGATTATGTATCATATATATGTTGTTATATTTGAGATTCATTGCAGATAAAAAGAAATGGAAAGGGAAAGTGGTTATCATGGAACTGAGGGTGAAGCCACTTATGTTCCTGTTGAGGCTGAAGTAGAACAACCTATGCAGGGTGGTATGAGAAGAGAACAGGAGTGCTTAACTGGTATGCAGAAAATGGAAAAGGCTATAATAGACTTGGCAGAACAAAACAAACTATTTATGGCGAGTCAAATGATGATACAAGAAAGGCTGGAAAGACAACAGAAATGGAAGAAAGGCTCTGAGTATGAGAGGTTTATCAAGTTAACACCCCCAGAATTTTCAGGTACTACCAAACCAGAAGAAGCAGAGGGGTGGGTAAGAAGAATGGAATCGATATTTGCAGTGATGGGTGCAGCAGAAGACCAGAAGGTAAACTTAGCTACATTTATGTTCAAAAATGAAGCTAGTTATTGGTGGGACACGACAAAACATTTGTTGCTCACTCCAGGAGAGAAAGAGGTGATATTCTGGAATCCATTTGTTAAAGCTTTTTATGAGAAATATTTCCCTCCAATTTACAGAAAAGAGAAGGAACGGGAGTTTATTCTCCTAAAACAAGATAGAATGTCTGTGGTTGACTATGAAGTTAAGTTTACAGCTTTATCGAGGTTCGCACCCAAGTTTGTACAGAATGAAGAAGATAAATGTACAAAATTCCAGGATGGTTTAGAGGCGGCTATTAAGTCTAGAGTTTCAGTGTTCGAGGAAACAGATTACAACAGACTTGTGAATAAAGCCATGATTGCCGAAAGGGATGTGAAAGAATTGCAAGAAAGAAGGGAACAATACAAAAGAAATAGATCTGAGCCGTCACAGTCAAGAGGAGGTGAAGGAATTGCAAGTCAGAAAAGTCAAAGGTCGCGGTATGGAAGGGGAAGGGGTGGTGAATCTCAAGGCCAGACATCAAGTATTGGAAGAGGTCAAGGGTTTTCGGAACAACAATCTGTTCAACAAGGTAGTTTTGGAGGACGTGGTACTGGCAGGGGGTGTTTTCAGTGCGGAAAGGAAGGTCACCAGAAGAAGGATTGTCCTATCTTGAAAGCAGAAGAGTGCTATCATTGCCATCAGCCGGGTCATCGGAGGAGAGATTGTCCTATGTTGACAGGAATGACCTCAGTGGGCAGTGTTGCTGGTTCTGGTAGAGGTTTTGCACAGGGGAACTCGTCAAGAGGAGGTAAGGGTGTTACAAGTGGTTCGCAAGCCCAGGGAAGAGTGTTTGCTATGACACTTCAGGATGCTCAAGCAACACCAGAAGTGGTGACAGGTACACTTTCTATTTTGGATAGAAATGTTACTGTGCTTATTGATCCTGGCTCAACCCATTCATTTGTTGCATCATCTATTGCTATGCATTTGGGTAGACCACTTTCATCATTAGATAGTAAATTGTTTATTTCTACACCAATGGGAGAAGTGGTAGTGGTTGCAAATGAATACCGGGATTGTGTGTTACAATTGGGAGATAGACAGTTAAAGGTAAATTTGATACCGTTGGGTATACCAGATTTTGATATCATTTTGGGTATGAATTGGCTATCTGCGTATCACGCTTCAATAGACTGTTTTCGGAAAGAAGTTGTTTTTCAGATACCAGGGGAGCCAGAATTTAGATTTACAGGAGAAAGAAATGTTATTCCAAACTGTCTCATTTCAGCTATACAAACCAGGAAGTTGTTGAAGAAAGGGTGTCAGGGTTACTTGGCTTATGTGGTTGATACTGAAAATAAAGATATGACACTTGAAAATGTACCAGTGGTAAGGGAATTCACAGATGTGTTTCCAGAAGAATTACCAGGGTTGCCAGTGGACAGGGAGGTAGATTTTACCATTGAGTTAGTACCAGGAACAACTCCAATTTCTATTGCTCCGTATCGAATGGCACCGACAGAATTGAAAGAGTTGAAGATACAGTTGCAAGATTTACTAGATAAAGGCTTTATTCGACCTAGTATTTCACCGTGGGGTGCACCGGTGTTATTTGTTAAGAAGAAGGATGGTACTATGCGGTTGTGTATTGACTACAGACAGTTAAATAAAGTGACCATCAGAAATAAGTATCCATTGCCACGAATTGATGATCTGTTTGATCAGTTGCAAGGGGCAAAGGTGTTTTCTAAGATTGATTTGAGGTCAGGATATCACCAGTTGAAGGTAAAGGATAGTGATATTTCGAAAACTGCTTTTCGAACTCGATATGGTCATTATGAGTTTTTGGTAATGCCTTTTGGGTTAACCAATGCTCCAGCGGTGTTTATGGATTTAATGAATCGAGTATTTCATCGGTACGTTGATTCTTTTGTTATTGTCTTCATCGATGCTATTTTGATATATTCTCGGAGTGTGAATGAACATGAAAAGCATTTAAGAATTGTGTTACAGATGTTACGGGAAAAACAACTCTTTGCTAAGTTCAGCAAATGTGAGTTTTGGCTTGATAAAGTTGTCTTTTTGGGGCATGTAGTATCTGGGGATGGTATTTATGTTGACCCATCAAAAGTGGAAGCAGTGGTGAAATGGGAAAGGCCTACCAATGTGACAGAAGTCAGAAGTTTTCTGGGATTAGCAGGTTATTACCGGAGGTTCATCCAAGGGTTTTCTAGTATCG
Source organism: Cornus florida (assembly GCF_030987335.1). Classification (NCBI taxonomy): domain Eukaryota; kingdom Viridiplantae; phylum Streptophyta; class Magnoliopsida; order Cornales; family Cornaceae; genus Cornus; species Cornus florida. Next base: position 90,726,695 of record NW_026775578.1, on the reverse strand, counting down.
CATTGCCATTGACAAAGTTGACCCGGAAAGAAGTAAAGTTTGTGTGGGGTGAGGAATGCCAAAGAAGTTTTGAAGAATTGAAGAAAAAGTTAACGTCAGCCCCAGTGTTAACTATTCCGTGTGGTGGTGAGGGTTTTGTGATTTACACTGATGCTTCACATCAGGGTCTGGGATGTGTTTTGATGCAAAATGGTAAAGTAATTGCCTATGCTTCTAGACAATTGAAGAATCATGAATTGAATTATCCTACACATGATTTGGAGTTAGCTGCTATTGTTTTTGCTTTAAAATTGTGGAGGCATTATCTGTATGGTGAACTTTGTGAAATATTTACAGATCATCAGAGTTTGAAGTATTTGTTTACACAGAAGGATTTAAATTTGAGACAGAGGCGTTGGATGGAGTTAATCAAAGATTATGATTGTAATATCCACCATCATCCTGGAAAAGCCAATGTAGTAGCAGATGCCTTGAGTAGGAAGTCTTCAGGGAGACTATCTTGTGTACAGTGTGCACGGGTGGCAAATATTATGGAATTGAGACTGATGGGAGTTGAATTGACAGTTACTAACAAAGGAGCATTGTTTGCACATGTTACGGTGAGACCTTTGTTGCTGGATAGAATTAAAGAGCTGCAAATACATGACGTATTCCTGGATAAGAAAAGAAAAGAAGCTCAAGAGGGTATGCAAACTGAATTTATAGTTAGGGATGATGGGATTCTGTATTTTAAAAGTCGAATTTGTGTTCCAAATGATGTTTCCTTGAAGAAAGATATTTTAGATGAAGCCCACAGTTCTATATATGCTATGCATCCGGGGAGTACTAAAATGTACAGGGATTTGAAAGAATACTATTGGTGGAACAATATGAAGCGTGAAATTGCAGAATTTGTAGCAAAGTGTTTGATATGTCAACGAGTGAAAGCTGAACATCAGAAACCAGCAGGGTTGTTGCAGCCGTTACCAGTTCCACAGTGGAAATGGGAGCATGTAACCATGGATTTTGTGACGGGACTTCCAAGATCAAAACGAGGACATGACTCTATTTGGGTGATAGTTGATCGATTGACGAAATCAGCTCACTTTCTGGCAGTAAAAACTACTTATTCTACAAAGGAATATGCTCGTTTGTATGTTGATGTGATCATATGTTTGCATGGGGCTCCAGTTTCTATTGTTTGTGACAGGGATCCGAAGTTCACTTCGAGATTTTGGTATAGTTTGCATGAAGCCATGAAAACTTCTTTGAAGTTCAGTACAGCTTTTCACCCGCAGACAGATGGGCAGTCAGAACGAACTATTCAGATTTTGGAAGATATGTTGAGAGCTTGTGTGTTGGATTTCAAAGGTAATTGGGATGATTATTTACCGTTGATTGAATTTGCCTATAATAATAGTTATCAGTCTACTATTGGAATGGCACCGTATGAAGCTTTGTATGGGAGAAAATGTAGAACTCCATTGTGTTGGGATGAGGTGGGGGAAAGAAAGTTATTGGGTCCAGAATTGATTGAACTTACAACAGAAAAAGTGAAGATAATTCAGCAGCGTATGAAAGTGGCACAGGATAGACAGAAAAGTTATGTAGATGTGCGAAAAAGAAGAGATTTGGAATTTGAAGTTGGTGATTTTGTTTTTCTTCGTATTTCTCCTTGGAAAGGTATTATGAGGTTTGGAAAGAAAGGTAAGTTAAGTCCCAGATACATTGGACCTTACAAGATTCTGGAACGAATAGGAGCAGTGGCGTATCGGTTGGAATTACCAAAAGAATTATCAAGATTGCATGATGTTTTCCATGTGTCTATGCTTCGAAAGTATATATCGGATCCATCTCATGTTTTAGTTGCAGAACCGATAGCGTTGAAGGAAGATTTGACTTATGTAGAGGAACCGGTACAGATTGTGGATCACCGGGAGCAAGTGCTACAGAATAAAACTATATCACTGGTAAAAGTATTGTGGAGGGGTCATACGATTGAAGAAGCGACTTGGGAAAGTGAAGAAGTTATGCGAATGCAATATCCTCACTTATTTGGTATGTTTCTTGCATTTTAATTTCGAGGACGAAATTACTTAAGGGGGGAAGAATTGTAAGGCCCCAATACATAATTATTTTTTTATTAGCATAATTTAATTTTTATTAGACATCATTTATGGAATATTTTATGTAGTAGTTTGTATGGTGAAGTTAATAGTTGGTGTCAAAACTTATTAAGTTGGTGACAGCCAATGGTAAGAAAATAAATAATAAAAATGATAATATTCCATGTGTACGTGTGTGTGGTTATATGTGTGATACTAGAGAATGGGTGTCTACTAAGGTCATTGGTGCTGAAGGTAATAAATGGTGGAAGTGGTGTGATGGTTCTAATATATATTGATATACTTATGTTTTATTTTAAAGTTTGACCAAGTAGTTATTTATATATATGGGTAAGTTATTGACCAGGTCAAGTACATATTCCACCCACCCATGTATATAGATATCTAGTAATACACTTTATTCTAAAAGCTTCCAAAGGAGGCTGTTACTAATTGACACACACACGCATGAGTCATGAAGAGGGGAAAATCACATTTATATCTAAGTGACACGTTGTCTAGAGATTTGCATGGACAAGAAAAAGAAAAAAAAAATAATAAAAATACAAATAGAAACAAAGGAGGGATTTTTCAGCCGTAGAAGAAGAAAATATTATTAAACTTTGGGTAACACATGTCACATAAGCTATGTGACAATTTACATTTCCTGGAGACTAGATTTACACCATCCATGTGACTATATACTTTTCAAGACTAAAGTTATTATGCTTTAAAGTGGTGGCTGGTGGCTGCAATATATAGTTGTATATATATATAGGTTTCAATTATCATTTATATGGATAGAGATGAGTAAAGTCAGGTTGCTGGCTGCACAAGGCTGGACCGAACACACAGGACACGCAATTATGTAGATATACTCTATATATAGATAAGGTTAATTCTATCTTTTTAAACCTGTTTGGACCGCCTTTGAGAAAGCCATTGTTTTGGTTGAGACACACAAAATATATCAAAACAGTGAGCTATTTAGTGATAGTTCAAAGAGAGAAGAAAAATACGGAGGAGGAGGATAGAAAAGAAAAAAGGGGGTTTTCTCTCTAAATTGTTGTTGAATTCAAGCAAAGGTGAGGGGTTTTATATTATAATTTCTATGTTGGAAGTTGATTATTCAGTTATTTGAATAATTAATCCAATTAATTGTTCCAGTATATGTATCATCTATTTTTTTTATATTTTATTTATTTATTCAAAGGCTGTTTTGTGTAAGTGATACCATGGTTATGGTTATTTTCTTTGGGGTCATCAAGCTGGAAATTTATATAAAGACATGTGATTAGAATTTAGCCAAAAGGGTGTATAAAGTTGAGAATTGTAATTGAGGTGATGATTGTGATTTAATTCTCTTTAGAAAATAAATATAACTTGGTTATATTCTTGTCCAGGCAAGGAGAATGAACTGATCACTTCAGCAATATCAAAGGATAAGTAGACAATTTGAAAAGTAGCCAAGGTGAGTGTACTCACTGGAAGTTTATACCTGGATGTGTTTAATTGAAGTATTGAAGTTGTTTATGTGAGTTGAAGATGAATATATATAATTTGATTATATTTAAATAGGGTCCATACTCTGGCCTGGAAGGAGAGTAATATATTATATAAGGTCCATACTCTGGCCTGGAAAGAGAGTACTACACTAAATAAGGTCCATACTCTGGCCAAGAAAGAGAGTACTATATCTAAACAAGGTCCATACTCTGGCCTAGAAGGAGAGTACTATATTTTAATGCCTGTAATATATTAATGAAGTTTAATTGAAGTTATCAGATAATATTTGTTTATATTACTCTGATGTAGTAGTGTTGCATTCACTGGGCTTTAAGCTCACTCCTTCCATATCTATATTTTTTTTCAGGTACAAGGTTGGGTCGCTACTGCCAGGTCTAGAATTTTTGAGTGGGAATGGGAAAAAGAACAATGGAACGTCTTTTGTTTAATATGTAAATATTGTAATAGAATTTAATAGTATAAGTTGCCGTTAATGTTTTTTTTGTTTGTCAGAATTTGCATAACAGGCCTATAGGTAGTTTTTGAATTGTAAACTGTTAAACAGGTGCTCTGATGTAGGATGACGTTATATTTGAAGGAGGTTAATGCAGATGGTTAGATGCATTCCAATTTATTCAATTTGTTTAATAATGTAAATTGGGTTGGGGTGTGTCATTTTCAATCAAAGATTCGATCTTTACTCATTAAAACACACTTCGCCACTTCATAAGTAACTCGAATAAGTTTAAATCAATACTCTTATTTTCTTTCAAAGATTCAACGTTTATGCAATAAAAAGGTCTGCTAATGTACCTTTATTGAGGTATTTTCATTCAAAGATTCTATTTTTACTCATTAAAACAGTCTTCGGGACGTCAAAAGGAACTCGAATAAGTTTCATTCAAAACTCTCATTTTCTTTCAAAGACTCAATCTGTATACAATAAAAAGGTTTAGACATATAATAGGTTCCTTTATTGAGGTATTTTCATTCAAAGATTTAATCTTTATTCGTTAAAACACGCTTCGCGACTTTATAGATAACTCGAATAAGTTAATCTCAAAACTCTCATTTTCTTTCAAAGATTCAGTCTTTTTACATTAGAAAGGTCTAGTGACATACAAGGTAACTTTACTGAGGTATTTTCGTTCAAAGATTCAATCTATACTCTGTAAAATACTCTTCGGGACGTCAAAGGGAACTTGAATAAGTTTCACTCAAAACTCTCATTTTCTTTAAAAGATTCAATCTTTATACATTAAAAAGGTCTAGTCACATAATAGGTTCCTTTGTTTAGATATTTTCATTCAACGATTTAATATTTAGTCATTACAACACGATTCGCGACTTCATAGGTAACTCGAATGAGTTAATCTCTAAACTATCATTTTATTTCAGAGATTCAATCTTTTTACATTAAAAAGGTCTAGTGACATACTAGGTACTTTATATTAAGGTATTTTCGTTCAAAGATTCAATCTTTACTCTGTAAAACACCCTACGGGACGTCAAAGGGAACTCGAATAAGTTTAACTCAAAAACCTCATTTTCTTTCAAAGTTTCAATCTTTATACATTGAAAAGGTCTAGTGACATAAAAGGTAACTTTATTGAGGTACTTTCATTTAAAGATTCAACATATACTCGTTAAAACACTCTTCGCGACTACTAGGTAACACGAATAATTTTAAATTCAAACTCTTGTTTTGTTTCAAAGATTCAATCTATATGCATTAAAAAGGTTTAATGACATAAAATGTACTTTTATTGAGATATTTTCAATCAAAGATTCGATCTTTACTAATTAAAACACTCTTCGCCACTTCATAAGTAACTCGAATAAGTTTAAATCAATACTCTTATTTTCTTTCAAAGATTCAACGTTTATGCAATAAAAAGGTCTGCTAATGTACCTTTATTGAGGTATTTTCATTCAAAGATTCTATTTTTACTCATTAAAACACTCTTCGGGACGTCAAAAGGAACTCGAATAAGTTTCATTCAAAACTCTCATTTTCTTTCAAAGATTCAATCTGTATACAATAAAAAGGTTTAGACATATAATAGGTTCCTTTATTGAGGTATTTTCATTCAAAGATTTAATCTTTATTCATTAAAACACGCTTCGCGACTTCATAGATAACTCGAATAAGTTAATCTCAAAACTCTCATTTTCTTTCAAAGATTCAATCTTTTTACATTAAAAAGGTCTAGTGACAAACAAGGTACCTTTACTGAGGTATTTTCGTTCAAAGATTCAATCTATACTCTGTAAAATACTCTTCGGGACGTCAAAGGGAACTTGAATAAGTTTCACTCAAAACTCTCATTTTCTTTAAAAGATTCAATCTTTATACATTAAAAAGGTCTAGTCACATAATAGGTTCCTTTGTTGAGATATTTTCATTCAACGATTTAATATTTAGTCATTACAACACGATTCGCGACTTCATAGGTAACTCGAATGAGTTAATCTCTAAATTATCATTTTATTTCAGAGATTCAATCTTTTTACATTAAAAAGGTCTAGTGACATACTAGGTACTTTATATTAAGGTATTTTCGTTCAAACATTCGATCTTGACTCTGTAAAACACCCTACGGGACGTCAAAGGGAACTCGAATAAGTTTAACTCAAAAACCTCATTTTCTTTCAAAGTTTCAATCTTTATACATTGAAAAGGTCTAGTGACATAAAAGGTAACTTTATTGAGGTACTTTCATTTAAAGATTCAACATATACTCATTAAAACACTCTTCGCGACTACTAGGTAACACGAATAATTTTAAATTCAAACTCTTGTTTTGTTTCAAAGATTCAATCTATATGCATTAAAAAGGTTTAATGACATAAAATGTACTTTTATTGAGATATTTTCAATCAAAGATTCGATCTTTACTCATTAAAACACTCTTCGCCACTTCATAAGTAACTCGAATAAGTTTAAATCAATACTCTTATTTTCTTTCAAAGATTCAACGTTTATGCAATAAAAAGGTCTGCTAATGTACCTTTATTGAGGTATTTTCATTCAAAGATTCTATTTTTACTCATTAAAACACTCTTCGGGACGTCAAAAGGAACTCGAATAAGTTTCATTCAAAACTCTCATTTTCTTTCAAAGACTCAATCTGTATACAATAAAAAGGTTTAGACATATAATAGGTTCCTTTATTGAGGTATTTTCATTCAAAGATTTAATCTTTATTCATTAAAACACGCTTCGCGACTTTATAGATAACTCGAATAAGTTAATCTCAAAACTCTCATTTTCTTTCAAAGATTCAATCTTTTTACATTAAAAAGGTCTAGTGACATACAAGGTACCTTTACTGAGGTATTTTCGTTCAAAGATTCAATCTATACTCTGTAAAACACTCTTCGGGACGTCAAAGGAAACTTGAATAAGTTTCACTCAAAACTCTCATTTTCTTTAAAAGATTCAATCTTTATACATTAAAAAGGTCTAGTCACATAATAGGTTCCTTTGTTGAGATATTTTCATTCAACGATTTAATATTTAGTCATTACAACACGATTCGCGACTTCATAGGTAACTCGAATGAGTTAATCTCTAAACTATCATTTTATTTCAGAAATTCAATCTTTTTACATTAAAAAGGTCTAGTGACATACTAGGTACTTTATATTAAGGTATTTTAGTTCAAAGATTCAATCTTTACTCTGTAAAACAACCTACGGGACGTCAAAGGGAACTCGAATAAGTTTAACTCAAAAACCTCATTTTCTTTCAAAGTTTCAATCTTTATACATTGAAAAGGTCTAGTGACATAAAAGGTAACTTTATTGAGGTACTTTCATTTAAAGATTCAACATATACTCATTAAAACACTCTTCGCGACTACTAGGTAACACGAATAATTTTAAATTCAAACTCTTGTTTTGTTTCAAAGATTCAATCTATATGCATTAAAAAGGTTTAACGACATAAAATGTACTTTTATTGAGATATTTTCAATCAAAGATTCGATCTTTACTCATTAAAACACTCTTCGCCACTTCATAAGTAACTCGAATAAGTTTAAATCAATACTCTTATTTTCTTTCAAAGATTCAACGTTTATGCAATAAAAAGGTCAGCTAATGTACCTTTATTGCGGTATTTTCATTCAAAGATTCTATTTTTACTCATTAAAACACTCTTCGGGACGTCAAAAGGAACTCGAATAAGTTTCATTCAAAACTCTCATTTTCTTTCAAAGACTCAATCTGTATGCAATAAAAAGGTTTAGACATATAATAGGTTCCTTTATTGAGGTATTTTCATTCAAAGATTTAATCTTTATTCATTAAAACACGCTTCGCGACTTTATAGATAACTCGAATAAGTTAATCTCAAAACTCTCATTTTCTTTCAAAGATTCAATCTTTTTACATTAAAAAGGTCTAGTGACATACAAGGTACCTTCACTGAGGTATTTTCGTTCAAAGATTCAATCTATACTCTGTAAAACACTCTTCGGGACGTCAAAGGGAACTTGAATAAGTTTCACTCAAAACTCTCATTTTCTTTAAAAGATTCAATATTTATACATTAAAAAGGTCTAGTCACATAATAGGTTCCTTTGTTGAGATATTTTCATTCCACGATTTAATATTTAGTCATTACAACACGATTCGCGACTTCATAGGTAACTCGAATGCGTTAATCTCTAAACTATCATTTTATTTCAGAGATTCAATCTTTTTACATTAAAAAGGTCTAGTGACATACTAGGTACTTTATATTAAGGTATTTTCGTTCAAAGATTCAATCTTTACTCTGTAAAACACCCTACGGGACGTCAAAGGGAACGCGAATAAGTTTAACTCAAAAACCTCATTTTCTTAAAAAGTTTCAATCTTTATACATTGAAAAGGTCTAGTGACATAAAAGGTAACTTTATTGAGGTACTTTCATTTAAAGATTCAACATATACTCATTAAAACACTCTTCGCGACTACTAGGTGACACGAATAATTTTAAATTCAAACTCTTGTTTTGTTTCAAAGATTCAATCTATATGCATTAAAAAGGTTTAATGACATAAAATGTACTTTTATTGAGATATTTTCAATCAAAGATTCGATCTTTACTCATTAAAACACTCTTCGCCACTTCATAAGTAACTCGAATAAGTTTAAATCAATACTCTTATTTTCTTTCAAAGATTCAACGTTTATGCAATAAAAAGGTCTGCTAATGTACCTTTATTGCGGTATTTTCATTCAAAGATTCTATTTTTACTCATTAAAACACTCTTCGGGACGTCAAAAGGAACTCGAATAAGTTTCATTCAAAACTCTCATTTTCTTTCAAAGACTCAATCTGTATACAATAAAAAGGTTTAGACATATAATACGTTCCTTTATTGAGGTATTTTCATTCAAAGATTTAATCTTTATTCATTAAAACACGCTTCGCGACTTTGTAGATAACTCGAATAAGTTAATCTCAAAACTCTCATTTTCTTTCAAAGATTCAATCTTTTTACATTAAAAAGGTCTAGTGACATACAAGGTACCTTTACTGAGGTATTTTCGTTCAAAGATTCAATCTATACTCTGTAAAACACTCTTCGGGACGTCAAAGGGAACTTGAATAAGTTTCACTCAAAACTCTCATGTTCTTTAAAAGATTCAATCTTTATACATTAAAAAGGTCTAGTCACATAATAGGTTCCTTTGTTGAGATATTTTCATTCAACGATTTAATATTTAGTCATTACAACACGATTCGCGACTTCATAGGTAACTCGAATGCGTTAATCTCTAAACTATCATTTTATTTCAGAGATTCAATCTTTTTACATTAAAAAGGTCTAGTGACATACTAGGTACTTTATATTAAGGTATTTTCGTTCAAAGATTCAATCTTTACTCTGTAAAACACCCTACGGGACGTCAAAGGGAACTCGAATAAGTTTAACTCAAAAACCTCATTTTCTTTCAAAGTTTCAATCTTTATACATTGAAAAGGTCTAGTGACATAAAAGGTAACTTTATTGAGGTACTTTCATTTAAAGATTCAACATATACTCATTAAAACACTCTTCGCGACTACTAGGTAACACGAATAATTTTAAATTCAAACTCTTGTTTTGTTTCAAAGATTCAATTTATATGCATTAAAAAGGTTTAATGACATAAAATGTACTTTTATTGAGATATTTTCAATCAAAGATTCGATCTTTACTCAGTAAAACACACTTCGCCACTTCATAAGTAACTCGAATAAGTTTAAATCAATACTCTTATTTTCTTTCAAAGATTCAACGTTTATGCAATAAAAAGGTCTGCTAATGTACCTTTATTGAGGTATTTTCATTCAAAGATTCTATTTTTACTCATTAAAACACTCTTCGGGACGTCAAAAGGAACTCGAATAAGTTTCATTCAAAACTCTCATTTTCTTTCAAAGACTCAATCTGTATACAATAAAAAGGTTTAGTCATATAATAGGTTCCTTTATTGAGGTATTTTCATTCATAGATTCTATTTTTACTCATTAAAACACTCTTCGGGACGTTAAAAGGAACTCGAATAAGTTTCATTCAAAACTCTCATTTTCTTTCAAAGATTGAATCTGTATACATTAAAAACGTTTAGTCATAAAAAAGGTTTCTTTATTGAGGTATTTTCATTCAAAGATTTAATCTTTAGTCATTAAAACACGCTTCGCGACTTCATAGATAACTCGAATAAGTTAATCTCAAAACTTTCATTTTCTTTCAAAGATTCATTCTTTTTACATTAAAAAGGTCTAGTGACATACTAGGCACCTTTATTGAGGTATTTTCATTCAAAGATTCTATTTTTACTCATTAAAACACTCTTTGGGACGTCAAAAGGAACTCGAATAAGTTTCATTCAAAACTCTCATTTTCTTTCAAAGATTCAATCTGTATACATTAAAAAGGTTGAGTCATATAATAGGTTCCTTTATTTTGGTATTTTCACTCAAAGATTTAATCTTTAGTCATTAAAATACGCTTCGTGTCTTCATAGATAACTCGAAAAAGTTAATCTCAAAATTCTCATTTTCTTTCAAAGATTCAATCTTTTAACATTAAAAAGATCTAGTGACATACTAGGTACCTTTACTGAGGTATTTTCATTCAAAGATTCAATCTATACTCTGTAAAACACTATTCGGGATGTCAAAGGGAACTCTAATAAATTTCACTCAAAACTCTCATTTTCTATAAAAGATTCAATCTTTATACATTAAAAAGGTCTAGTCACATAATAGGTTCCTTTGTGGAGATAATTTCATTCAACGATTTAATATTTAGTCATTACAACACGATTCGCGACTTCATTGGTAACTCGAATAAGTTAATCTCTAAACTATCATTTTATTTCAAAGATTAAATCTTTTTACATTAAAAATGTCTAGTGACATATTAGGTACCTTTATTAAGGTATTTTCGTTCAAAGATTCAATCTTTACTCTGTAAAACACTCTACGGGACGTCCAAGGGGACTCGAATAAGTTTAACTCAAAAACCTCATTTTCTTTCTAAGATTCAATCTTTATACATTGAAAAGGTCTAGTGACAAAAAAGGTACCTTTATTGAGGTACTTTCATTTAAAGATTCAACATATACTCATTAAAACACTCTTCGCGACTACTAGATAACACGAATAATATTAAATTCAAACTCTTGTTTTGTTTCAAAGATTCAATCTATATGCATTAAAAAGGTTTAATGACATAAAAGGTACTTTTATTGAGATATTTTCAATCAAAGATTCGATCTTTACTCATTAAAACACTCTTCGCCACTTCATAAGTAACTCGAATAAGTTTAAATCAGTACTCTTATTTTTCTTTCAAAGATTCAACTTTTATGCTTTAAAAAGGGCTGGTAACGTAATAGGTACCTTTATTGAGGTATTTTCATTCATAGATTCTATTTTTACTCATTAAAACACTCTTCGGGACGTTAAAAGGAACTCGAATAAGTTTCATTCAAAACTCTCATTTTCTTTCAAAGATTGAATCTGTATACATTAAAAACGTTTAGTCATAAAATAGGTTTCTTTATTGAGGTATTTTCATTCAAAGATTTAATCTTTAGTCATTAAAACACGCTTCGCGACTTCATAGATAACTCGAATAAGTTAATCTCAAAACTTTCATTTTCTTTTAAAGATTCATTCTTTTTACATTAAAAAGGTCTAGTGACATACTAGGCACCTTTATTGAGGTATTTTCATTCAAAGATTCTATTTTTACTCATTAAAACACTCTTTGGGACGTCAAAAGGAACTCGAATAAGTTTCATTCAAAACTCTCATTTTCTTTCAAAGATTCAATCTGTATACATTAAAAAGGTTGAGTCATATAATAGGTTCCTTTATTGAGGAATTTTCATTCAAAGATTTAATTTTTACTCATTAAAACACGCTTCGTGTCTTCAAAGATAACTCGAATAAGTTAATCTCAAAACCCTCATTTTCTTTCAAAGATTCAATCTTTTTACATTAAAAAGGTCTAGTGACATACTAGGTACCTTTAATGAGGTATTTTTAATCAAAGATTCAATCTATACTCGGTAAAACATTCTTCGGGACGCCAAAGGGAACTCTAATAAGTTTCACTCAAAACTCTCACTTTCTATAAAAGATTTAATCTTTATACATTAAAAAGGTCTAGTCACATAATAGGTTCCTTTGTTGAGATAATTTCATTCAACGATTTAATATTTAGTCATTACAACACGATTCGCGACTTCATTGGTAACTCGAATAAGTTAATCTCTAAACTATCATTTTATTTCAGAGATTAGATATTTTTACATTAAAAAGGTCTAGTGACATACTAGGTACCTTTACTGAGGTATTTTCATTCAAAGATTCAATCTCTACTCTGTAAGACACTCTTCGGGACGTCAAAGTGAACTCGAATAAGTTTCACTCAAAACTCTCATTTTCTTCAAAAGATTCAATCTTTATACATTAAAAAGGTCTTGTCACATAATAAGTTACTTTGTTGAGATATTTTCATTCAAAGGTTTAATATTTAGTCATTACAAAACGATTCGCGACTTCATAGGTAACTCGAATAAGTTAATCTCTAAGATGTCATTTTTTTTCAGAGATTCAATCTTTTTATTTTAAAAAGGTCTAGTGACAAACTAGGTACCTTTATTGAGGTATTTTCGTTCAAAGATTCAATCTTTACTCTGTAAAATACTCTACGGGACGTCGAAGGGAACTCGAATAAGTTTTACTCAAAAACCTCATTTTCTTTCAAAGATTCAATCTTTATACATTGAAAAGGTCTAGTGACATAAAAGGTACCTTTATTGAGGTACTTTCATTTAAAGATTCAACATATACTCATTAAAACACCCTTCGCGACTACTAGGTAACACGAATAATTTTAAATTCAAACTCTTGTTTTGTTTCAAAGATTCAATCCATATGCATTAAAAAGGTTTAATGACATAAAAGGTACATTTATAGAGATATTTTCAATCAAAGATTCGATCTTTTCTCATTAAAACACTCTTCGCCACTTCATAAGTAACTCGAGTAAGTTTAAATCAATACTCTTATTTTCTTTCAAAGATTCAATGTATATGCATTAAAAAGGTCTGGTAACAAAATACGTACCTTTATTGAGGTATTTTCATTCATAGATTCTATTTTTATTCATTAAAACACCCTTCGGGACGTCAAAAGGAACTCGAATAAGTTTCATTCAAAACTCTCATTTTCTTTCAAATATTCAATCTGTATACATTAAAAAGGTTTAGTCATATAATAGGTTCCTTTATTGAGGTATTTTTATTCAAAGATTTAATCTTTAGTCATTAAAACACGCTTCGTGTCTTCATAGATAACTCGAATAAGTTAATCTCAAAACTCTCATTTTCTTTCAAAGATTCAATCTTTTTACATTGAAAAGGTCTAGTGACATACTAGGCACCTTTATTGAGGTATTTTCATTGAAAGATTCTATTTTTACTCATTAAAATACTCTTCGGGACGTGAAAAGGAACTCGAATAAGTTTCATTCAAAACTCTCATTTTCTTTCAAAGATTCAATCTGTATACATTAAAAAGGTTGAGTCATATAATAGGTTCCTTTATTGACGTATTTTCATCCAAAGATTTAATCTTTAGTCATTAAAACACGCTTCGTGTCTTTATAGATAACTCGAATAAGTTAATCTCAAAACTCTCATTTTCTTTCAAAGATTCAATCTTTTTACATTAAAAAGGTCTACTGACATACTAGGTACCTTTACTGAGGTATTTTCATTCAAAGATTCAATCTGTACTCTGTAAAACACTCTTCGGGACGTCAGGGAAATTTAATAAGTTTCACTCAAAACTCTAATTTTCTATAAAAGATTCAATCTTTATACATTAAAAAGGTCTAGTCACATAATAGGTTCCTTTGTTGAGATAATTTCATTCAACGATTTAATATTTAGTCATTACAACACGAATCGCGACTTCATTGGTAACTCGAATAAGTTAATCTCTAAACTATCATTTTATTTCAAAGATTAAATCTTTTTACATTAAAAAGGTCTAGTGACATACTAGGTACCTTTATTAAGGTATTTTCATTCAAAGATTCAATCTTTAGTCTATAAAACACTCTACGGGACGTCGAAGGGAACTCGAATAAGTTTAACTCAAAAACCTCGTTTTCTTTCTAAGATTCAATCTTTATACATTGAAAAGGTCTAGTGACATAAAAGGTACGTTTATTGAGGTACTTTCATTTAAAGATTCAACATATACTCATTAAAACACTCTTCGCGACTACTAGATAACACGAATAATTTTAAATTCAAACTCTTGTTTTGTTTCAAAGATTCAATCTATATGCATTAAAAAGGTTTAATGACATAAAAGGTACTTTTATTGAGATATTTTCAATCAAAGATTTGTTCTTTACTCATTAAAACACTCTTCGCCACTTCATAAGTAACTCGAATAAGTTTAAATCAATACTCTTATTTTCTTTCAAAGATTCAACGTTTATGCATTAAAAAGGTCTGGTAATATAATAGGTACCTTTATTGAGGTATTTTCATTCATAGATTCTATTTTTACTCATTAAAACACTCTTCGGGACGTCAAAACGAACTCGAATAAGTTTCATTCAAAACTCTCATTTTTTTCAAAGATTGAATCTGTATACATTAAAAACGTTTAGTCATATAATAGGTTTCTTTATTGAGGTATTTTCATTCAAAGATTTAATATTTAGTAATTAAAACACGCTTCGCGACTACATAGATAACTCGAATAAGTTAATCTCAAAACTCTCATTTTCTTTCAAAGATTCAATCTTTTTACATTAAAAAGGTCTAGTGACATACTAGGTACGTTTACTGAGGTATTTTCATTCAAAGATTCAATCTATACTCTGTAAAACACTCTTCGGGACGTCAAAGGGAACTCGAATAAGTTTCACTCAAAACTCACATTTTCTTTAAAAGATTCAACCTTTATACATTAAAAAGGTCTAGTCACATAATAGGTTCCTTTGTTGAGATATTTTCATTCAACGATTTAATATTTAGTCATTAAAACACGATTCGCGGCTCCATAGGTAACTCGAATAAGTTAATCTCTAAACTATCATTTTATTTCAGAGATTCAATCTTTTTACATTAAAAAGGTCTAGTGACATACTAGGTACCTTTATTAAGGTATTTTCGTTCATAGATTCAATCTTTACTCTGTAAAACACTCTACGGGACGTCAAAGGGAACTCGAATAAGTTTAACTCAATAACCTCATTTTCTTTCAAAGATTCAATCTTTATACATTGAAAAGGTCTAGTGACATAAAAGGTACCTTTATTGAGGTACTTTCATTTAAAGATTCAACATATACTCATTAAAACACTCTTCGCGACTACTAGGTAACACGAATAATTTTAAATTCAAACTCTTGTTTTGTTTCAAAGATTCAATCTATATGCATTAAAAAGGTTTAATGACATAAAAGGTACTTTTATTGAGATATTTTCAATTAAAGATTCGATCTTTACCCATTAAAACATTCTTCGCCACTTCATAAGTAACTCGAATAAGTTTAAATCAATACTCTTATTTTCTTTCAATGATTCAACGTATATGCATTAAAAAGGTCTGGTAACATAATCGGTACCTTTATTGAGGTATTTTCATTCATAGATTCTACTTTTACTCATTAAAACACTCTTCGGGACGTCAAAAGGAACTCGAATAAGTTTCATTCAAAACTCTCATTTTCTTTCAAATATTCAATCTGTATAAATTAAAAAGGTTTAGTCATATAATAGGTTCCTTTTTTGCGGTATTTTCATTCAAAGATTTAATCTTTAGTAATTAAAACACGCTTCGTGACTTCATAGATAACTCGAATAAGTTAATCTCAAAACTCTCATTTTCTTTCAAAGATTCAATCTTTTTGCATTAAAAAGGTCTAGTGACATACAAGGTACCTTTACTGAGGTATTTTCATTCAAAGATTTAATCTATACTCTGTAAAACACTCTTCGGGACATCAAAGGGAACTCTAATAAGTTTCACTCAAAACTCTCATTTTCTATAAAAGATTCAATCTTTATACATTAAAAAGGTCTAGTCACATAATAGGTTCCTTTGTTGAGATAATTTCATTCAACGATTTAATATTTAGTCATTACAACACGATTCGCGACTTCATTGGTAACTCGAATAAGTTAATCTCTAAACTATCATTTTATTTCAAAGATTAAATCTTTTTACATTAAAAAGGTCTAGTGACATACTAGGTACCTTTATTAAGGTATTTTCGTTCAAAGATTCAATCTTTACTCTGTAAAACACTCTACGGGACGTCAAAGGGAGCTCGAAGAAGTTTAACTTAAAAACCTCATTTTCTTTCAAAGATTCAATCTTTATACATTGAAAAGGTCTAGTGACATAAAAGGTACCTTTATTGAAATACTTTCATTTAAAGATTCAACATATACTCATTAAAACACTCTTCGCAACTACTAGATAACACGAATAATTTTAAATTCAAACTCTTTTTTTGTTTCAAAGATTCAATCTATATGCATTAAAAAGGTTTAATGACATAAAAGGTACTTTTATTGAGATATTTTAAATCAAAGATTCGATCTTTATTTATTAAAACACTCTTCGCCACTTTATAAGTAACTCGAATAAGTTTAAATCAATACTCTTATTTTCTTTCAAAGATTCAATGTTTATGCATTAAAAAGGTCAGGTAATGTACCATTATTGAGGTATTTTCATTAAAAGATTCTATTTTTACTTATTAAAACACTCTTCGGGACGTCAAAAGGAACTCGAATAAGTTTCATTCTAAACTCTCATTTTCTTTCAAATATTCAATCTGTATACATTAAAAAGGTTTAGTCATATGATAGGTTCCTTTATTCAGATATTTCCATACAAAGATTTATTCTTTAGTCATTAACACACGCTTCGCGACTTCATAGATAACTCGAATAAGTTAATCTCCAAACTCTCATTTTCTTTGAAAGATTCAACATCTTTACACTAAAAAGGTCTAGTGACATACTAGGTACCTTTACTGAGGTATTTTCATTCAAAGATTCAATCTATACTCTGTAAGACACTCTTCGGGATGTCAAAGAGAACTCGAATAAGTTTCACTCAAAACTCTCATTTTCTTCAAAAGATTCAATCTTTATACATTAAAAAGGTCTAGTCACATAATAAGTTCCTTTGTTGAGATATTTTCATTCAAAGGTTTAATATTTAGTCATTACAACACGATTCGCGACTTCATAGGTAACTCGAATAAGTTAATCTCTAAACTATCATTTTTTTTCGGAGATTCAATCTTTTTACATTAAAATGGTCTAGTGACGAACTAGGTACCTTTATTGAGGTATTTTCGTTCAAAGATTCAATCTTTACTCTGTAAAACACTCTACGGGACGTCAAAGGGAACTCGAATAAGTTTAACTCAAAAACCTCATTTTCTTTCAAAGATTCAATCTTTATACATTGAAAAGGTCTAGTGACATAAAAGGTACCTTTATTGAGGTACTTTCATTTAAAGATTCAACATATACTCATTAAAACACTCTTCGCGACTACTAGATAACACGAATAATTTTAAATTCAAACTCTTGTTTTGTTTCAAAGATTTCAATCTATATGCATTAAAAAGGTTTAATGACATAAAAGGTACTTTTATTGAGATATTTTCAATCAAAGATTTGTTCTTTACTCATT
Organism: Cornus florida; assembly: GCF_030987335.1. Taxonomy (NCBI): domain Eukaryota; kingdom Viridiplantae; phylum Streptophyta; class Magnoliopsida; order Cornales; family Cornaceae; genus Cornus; species Cornus florida. The sequence goes on along the minus strand of NW_026775578.1, from coordinate 90,708,867 downwards.
AAAACACTCTTCGCCACTTCATAAGTAACTCGAATAAGTTTAAATAAATACCCTTATTTTCTTTCAAAGATTCAACGTTTATGCATTAAAAAGGTCTGGTAACATAATAGGTACCTTTATTGAGGTATTTTTATTCTTAGATTCTATTTTTACTCATTAAAACACTCTTTGGGACGTCAAAAGGAACTCGAATAAGTTTAATTCAAAACTCTCATTTTCTTTCAAAGATTGAATCTGTATATATTAAAAACGTTTAGTCATATAATAGGTTTCTTTATTGAGGTATTTTCATTCAAAGATTTAATCTATACTCTGTAAGACACTCTTCGGGACGTCAGAGTGAACTCGAATAAGTTTCACTCAAAACTCTCATTTTCTTCAAAAGATTCAATCTTTATACTTTAAAAAGGTCTTGTCACATAATAAGTTCCTTTGTTGAGATATTTTCATTCAAAGGTTTCATATTTAGTCATTACAAAACGATTCGCGACTTCATAGGTAACTCGAATAAGTTAATCTCTAAACTATCATTTTTTTTCAGAGATTCAATCTTTTTATATTAAAAAGGTCAAGTGACAAACTAGGTACCTTTATTGAGGTATTTTCGTTCAAAGATTCTATCTTTACTCTGTAAAACACTCTACGGGACGTCGAACGGAACTCGAATAAGTTTAACTCAAAAACCTCATTTTCTTTCAAAGATTCAATCTTTATACATTGAAAAGGTCTAGTGACATAAAAGGTACCTTTATTGAGGTACTTTCATTTAAAGATTCAACATATACTCATTAAAACACTCTTCGCGACTACTAGCTAACACGAATAATTTTAAATTCAAACTCTTGTTTTGTTTCAAAGATTCAATCCATATGCACTAAAAAGGTTTAATGACATAAAAGGTACTTTTATAGGGATATTTTCAATCAAAGATTCGATCTTTTCTCATTAAAACACTCTTCGCCACTTCATAAGTAACTCGAGTAAGTTTAAATCAATACTCTTATTTTCTTTCAAAGATTCAACGTATATGCTTTAAAAAGGTCTGGTAACAAAATACGTACCTTTATTGAGGTATTTTCATTCATAGATCCTATTTTTACTCATTAAAACACCCTTCGGGACGTCAAAAGGAACTCGAATAAGTTTCATTCAAAACTCTCATTTTCTTTCAAATATTCAATCTGTATACATTAAAAAGGTTTAGTCATATAATAGGTTCCTTTATTGAGGTATTTTCACTCAAAGATTTAATCTTTAGTCATTAAAACACGCTTCGTGTCTTCATAGATAACTCGAATAAGTTAATCTCAAAACTCTCATTTTCTTTCAAAGATTCAATCTTTTTTCATTAAAAAGGTCTAGTGACATACTAGGCACCTTTATTGAGGTATTTTCATTCAAAGATTCTATTTTTACTCATTAAAACACTCTTCGGGACGTCAAGAGGAACTCGAATAAGTTTCATTCAAAACTCTCATTTTCTTTCAAAGATTCAATCTGTATACATTAAAAAGGTTGAGTCATATAATAGGTTCCTTTATTGAGGTATTTTCATTCAAAGATTTAATCTTTAGTCATTAAAACACGCTTCGTGTCTTCATAGATAACTCGAATAAGTTAATCTCAAAACTCTCATTTTCTTTCAAAGATTCAATCTTTTTATACTAAAAAGGTCTAGTGACATACTAGGTACCTTTACTGAGGTATTTTCATTCAAAGATTCAATCTGTACTCTGTAAAACACTCTTCGGGACGTCAAAGGGAACTCTAATAAGTTTCACTCAAAACTCTCATTTTCAATAAAAGATTCAATCTTTATACATTAAAAAGGTCTAGTCACATAATAGGTTCCTTTGTTGAGATAATTTCATTCAACGATTTAATATTTAGTCATTACAACACGATTCGCGACTTCATTGGTAACTCGAATAAGTTAATCTCTAAACTATCATTTTATTTCAAAGATTAAATCTTTTTACATTAAAAAGGTCTAGTGACATACTAGGTACCTTTATTAAGGTATTTTCGTTCAAAGATTCAATCTTTACTCTGTAAAACACTCTACGGGACGTCAAAGGGAACTCGAATAAGTTTAACTCAAAAACCTCATTTTCTTTCTAAGATTCAATCTTTATACATTGAAAAGGTCTAGTGATATAAAAGGTACCTTTATTGAGGTACTTTCATTTAAAGATTCAACATATACTCATTAAAACACTCTTCGCGACTACTAGATAACACGAATAATTTTAAATTCAAACTCTTGTTTTGTTTCAAAGATTCAATCTATATGCAATAAAAAGGTTTAATGACATAAAAGGTACTTTTATTGAGATATTTTCAATCAAAGATTTGTTCTTTACTCATTAAAACACTCTTCGCCACTTCATAAGTAACTCGAATAAGTTTAAATCAATACTCTTATTTTCTTTCAAAGATTCAACGTTTATGCATTAAAAAGGTCTGGTAACATAATAGGTACCTTTATTGAGGTATTTTCATTCATAGATTCTATTTTTACTCATTAAAACACTCTTCGGGACGTTAAAAGAAACTCGAATAAGTTTCATTCAAAACTCTCATTTTCTTTCAAAGATTGAATCTGTATACATTAAAAACGTTTAGTCATAAAATAGGTTTCTTTATTGAGGTATTTTCATTCAAAGATTTAATCTTTAGTCATTAAAACACGCTTCGCGACTTCATAGATAACTCGAATAAGTTAATCTCAAAACTCTCATTTTCTTTCAAAGATTCAATCTTTTTACATTAAAAAGGTCTAGTGACATACCAGGTACCTTTACTGAGGTATTTTCATTCAAAGATTCAATCTATACTCTGTAAAACACTCTTCGGGAAGTCAAAGGGAACTCGAATAAGTTTCACTCAAAACTCTCATTTTCTTTAAAAGATTCAACCTTTATACATTAAAAAGGTCTAGTCACATAATAGGTTTCTTTGTTGAGATATTTTCATTCAACGATTTAATATTTAGTCATTAAAACACGATTCGCGACTTCATAGGTAACTCGAATAAGTTAATCTCTAAACTATCATTTTATTTCAGAGATTCAATATTTTTACATTAAAAAGGTCTAGTGACATACTAGGTACCTTTATTAAGGTATTTTCATTCGAAGATTCAATCTTTACTCTGTAAATCACTCTACGGGACGTCAAAGGGAACTCGAATAAGTTTAACTCAATAACCTCATTTTCTTTCAAAGATTCAATCTTTATACATTAAAAAGGTCTAGTGACATAAAATGTACCTTTATTGAGGTACTTTCATTTAAAGTTTCAACATATACTCATTAAAACACGCTTCGCGACTACTAGGTAACACGAATAATTTTAAATTCAAACTCTTGTTTTGTTTCAAAGATTCAATCTATATGCATTAAAAAGGTTTAATGACATAAAAGGTACTTTTATAGAGATGTTTTCAATCAAAGATTCGATCTTTACCCATTAAAACAATCTTCGCCACTTCATAAGTAACTCGAATAAGTTTAAATCAATACTCTTATTTTCTTTCAAAGATTCAACGTATATGCATTAAAAAGGTCTGGTAACATAATAGGTACCTTTATTGAGGTATTTTCTTTCATAGATTCTATTTTTACTCATTAAAACACTCTTCGGGACGTCAAAAAGAACTCAAATAAATTTCATTCAAAACTCTCATATTCTTTCAAATATTCAATCTGTATACATTAAAAAGGTTTAGTCATATAATAGGTTCCTTTTTTGCGGTATTTTCATTCAAAGATTTAATCTTTAGTAATTAAAACACGCTTCGTGACTTCATAGATAACTCGAATAAGTTAATCTCAAAACTCTCATTTTCTTTCAAAGATTCAATATTTTTACATTAAAAAGGTCTAGTGACATACAAGGTACCTTTACTGAGGTATTTTCATTCAAAGATTCAATCTATACTCTAATAAGTTTCACTCAAAACTCTCATTTTCTATAAAAGATTCAATCTTTATACATTAAAAAGGTCTAGTCACATAATAGGTTCCTTTGTTGAGATAATTTCATTCAACGATTTAATATTTAGTCATTACAACACGATTCGCGACTTCATTGGTAACTCGAATAAGTTAATCTCTAAACTATCATTTTATTTCCAAGATTAAATCTTTTTACATTAAAAAGGTCTAGTGACATACTAGGACCTTTATTAAGGTATTTTCGTTCAAAGATTCAATCTTTACTCTGTAAAACACTCTACAGGACGTCAAAGGAAACTCGAATAAGTTTAACTCAAAAACCTCATTTTCTTTCTAAGATTCAATCTTTATACATTGAAAAGGTCTAGTGATATAAAAGATACCTTTATTGAGGTACTTTCATTTAACGATTCAACATATACTCATTAAAACACTCTTCGCGACTACTAGATAACACGAATAATTTTAAATTCAAACTCTTGTTTTGTTTCAAAGATTCAATCTATATGCATTAAAAAGGTTTAATGACATAAAAGGTACTATTATTGAGATATTTTCAATCAAAGATTTGTTCTTTACTCATTAAAACACTCTTCGCCACTTCATAAGTAACTCGAATAAGTTTAAATCAATACTCTTATTTTCTTTCAAAGATTCAACGTTTATGCATTAAAAAGGTCTGGTAACATAACAGGTACCTTTATTGAGGTATTTTCATTCATAGATTCTACTTTTACTCATTAAAACACTCTTCGGGACGTCAAAAGGAACTCGAATAAGTTTCATTCAAAACTCTCATTTTCTTTCAGAGATTCAATCTGTATACATTAAAAACGTTTAGTCATATAATAGGTTTCTTTATTGAGGTATTTTCATTCAAAGATTTAATCTTTAGTCATTAAAACACGCTTCTCGACTTCATAGACAACTCGAATAAGTTAATCTCAAAACTCTCATTTTCTTTCAAAGATTCAATCTTTTTACATTAAAAAGGTCTAGTGACATAGTAGGTACCTTTACTGAGTTATTTTCATTCAAAGATTCGATCTATACTCTGTAAAACACTCTTCGGGACGTCAAAGGGAACTCGAATAAGTTTCACTCAAAACTCTCATTTTCTTTATAAGATTCAATCTTTATACATTAAAAAGGTCTAGTCACATAATAGGTTCTTTTCTTGAGATATTTTCATTCAACGATTTAATATTTAGTCATTACAACACGATTCGCGACTTCATAGGTAACTCGAATAAGTTAATCTCTAAACTATCATTTTATTTCAGAGATTCAATCTTTTTACATTAAAAAGGTCTAGTGACATACTAGGTACCTTTATTAAGGTATTTTCGTTCGAAGATTCAATCTTTACAATGTAAAACACTCTACGGGACGTCAAAGGGAACTCGAAGAAGTTTAACTCAAAAACCTCATTTTCTTTCAAAGATTCAATCTTTATACATTGAAAAGGTCTAGTGACATAAAAGGAACCTTTATTGAGATACTTTCATTTAAAGATTCAACATATACTCATTAAAACACTCTTCGCGAGTACTAGATAACACGAATAATTTTAAATTCAAACTCTTGTTTTGTTTCAAAGATTCAATCTATATGCATTAAAAAGGTTTAATGACATAAAAGGTACTTTTATAGAGATATTTTCAATCAAAGATTCGATCTTTACCCATTAAAACATTCTTCGCCACTTCATAAGTAACTCGAATAAGTTTAAATCAATACTCTTATTTTCTTTCAAAGATTCAACGTATATGCATTAAAAAGGTCTGGTAACATAATAGGTACCTTTATTGAGGTATTTTCATTCATAGATTCTATTTTTACTCATTAAAACACTCTTCGAGACGTCAAAAAGAACTCGAATAAATTTCATTCAAAACTCTCATTTTCTTTCAAATATTCAATCTGTATACATTAAAAAGGTTTAGTCATATAATAGGTTCCTGTTTTGCGGTATTTTCATTCAAAGATTTAATCTTTAGTAATTAAAACACGCTTCGTGACTTCATAGATAACTCGAATAAGTTAATCTCAAAACTCTCATTTTCTTTCAAAGATTCAATCTTTTTACATTAAAAAGGTCTAGTGACATACAAGGTACCTTTACTGAGGTATTTTCATTGAAAGATTCAATCTATACTCTGTAAAACACTCTTCGGGACGTCAAAGGGAACTCTAATAAGTTTCACTCAAAACTCTCATTTTCTATAAAAGATTCAATCTTTATATTTTAAAAAGGTCTAGTCACATAATAGGTTCCTTTGTTGAGATAATTTCATTCAACGATTTAATATTTAGTCATTACAACACGATTCGCGACTTCATTGGTAACTCGAATAAGTTAATCTCTAAACTATCATTTTATTTCAAAGAGTAAATCTTTTTACATTAAAAAGGTCTAGTGACATACTAGGTACCTTTATTAAGGTATTTTCGTTCAAAGATTCAATCTTTACTCTTTAAAACACTCTATGGTACGTCAAAGGGAACTCGAAGAAGTTTAACTCAAAAACCTCATTTTCTTTCAAAGATTCAATCTTTATACATTGAAAAGGTCTAGTGACATAAAAGGTACCTTTATTGAGATACTTTCATTTAAAGATTCAACATATACTCATTAAAACACTCTTCGCGACTACTAGATAACACGAATAATTTTAAATTCAAACTCTTTTTTTGTTTCAAAGATTCAATCTATATGCATTAAAAAGGTTTAATGACATAAAAGGTACTTTTATTGAGATATTTTCAATCAAAGATTCGATCTTTACTCATTAAAACACTCTTCGCCACTTCATAAGTAACTCGAATAAGTTTAAATCAATACTCTTATTTTTTTTCAAAGATTCAACGTTTATGCATTAAAAAGGTCTGGTAATGTACCATTATTGAGGTATTTTCATTAAAAGATTCTATTTTTACTCATTAAAACACTCATCGGGACGTCAAAAGGAACTCGAATAAGTTTCATTCAAAACTCTCATTTTCTTTCAAATATTCAATCTGTATACATTAAAAACGTTTAGTCATATAATAGGTTTCTTTATTGAGGTATTTTCATTCAAAGATTTAATCTTTAGTCATTAAAAGACGCTTCGCGACTTCATAGATAACTCGAATAAGTTAATCTCAAAACTCTCATTTTCTTTCAAAGATTCAATCTTTTTACATTAAAGAGGTCTAGTGACATACTAGGTACCTTTACTGAGGTATTTTCATTCAAAGATTCGATCTATACTCTGTAAAACACCCTTCGGGACGTCAAAGGGAATTCGAATAAGTTTCACTCAAAACTCTCATTTTCTTTTTAAGATTCAATCTTTATACATTAAAAAGGTCTAGTCACATAATAGGTTCCTTTGTTGAGATATTTTCATTCAACGATTTAATATTTAGTCATTGCAACACGATTCGCGACTTCATAGGTAACTCGAATAAGTTAATCTCTAAACTATCATTTTATTTCAGAGATTCAATCTTTTTACATTAAAAAGGTCTAGTGACATACTAGGTACCTTTATTAAGGTATTTTCGTTCAAAGATTCAATCTTTACTCTGTAAAACACTCTACGGGACGTCAAAGGGAACTCGAAGAAGTTTAACTCAAAAACCTCATTTTCTTTCAAAGATTCAATCTTTATACATTGAAAAGGTCTAGTGACATAAAAGGTACCTTTATTAAGATACTTTCATTTAAAGATTCAACATATACTCATTAAAATACTCTTCGCGACTACTAGATAACACGAATAATTTTAAATTCAAACTCTTGTTTTGTTTCAAAGATTCACTCTATATGCATTAAAAAGGTTTAATGACATAAAAGGTAATTTTATTGAGATATTTTCAATCAAAGATTCGATCTTTACTCATTAAAACACTATTCGCCACTTCATAAGTAACTCGAATAAGTTTAAATCAGTACTCTTATTTTTCTTTCAAAGATTCAACGTTTATGCTTTAAAAAGGTCTGGTAACATAATAGGTACCTTTATTGAGATATTTTCATTCATAGATTCTATTTTTACTCATTAAAACACTCTTCGGGACGTCAAAAGGAACTCGAGTAAGTTTCATTCAAAACTCTCATTTTTCTTTCAAAGATTCAATCTGTATACATTAAAAAGGTTTAGTCATATAATAGGTTTCTTTATTGAGGTATTTTCATTCAAAGATTTAATCTTTAGTCATTAAAACACGCTCCGCGACTTCATAGATAACTCGAATAAGTTAATCTTAAAACTCTCATTTTCTTTTAAAGATTCAATCTTTTTACATTAAAAAGGTCTAGTGGCATACTAGGTACATTTACTGAGGTATTTTCATTCAAAGATTCAATCTATACTCTGTAAAACACTCTTCGGGACGTCAAAGGGAACTCGAATAAGTTTCACTCAAAACTCTCATTTTCTTCAAAAGATTCAACCTTTATACATTAAAAAGGTCTAGTCACATAATAGGTTCCTTTCTTGAGATATTTTCATTCAACGATTTAATATTTAGTCATTACAACACGATTCGCGACTTCATAGGTAACTTGAATAAGTTATTTTCTAAACTATCATTTTATTTCAGAGATTCAATCTTTTTACATTAAAAAGGTCTAGTGACATACTAGGTACCTTTATTAAGGTATTTTCGTTCAAAGATTCAATCTTTACTCTGTAAAACACTTTACGGGACGTCAATGGGAACTCGAATAAGTTTAACTCAAAAACCTAATTTTCTTTCAAAGATTCAATCTTTATACATTGAAAAGGTCTAGTGACACAAAAGATACCTTTATTGAGGTACTTTCATTTAAAGATTCAACATATACTCATTAAAACACTCTTCGCGACTACTAGGTAACACGAATAATTTTAAATTCAAACTCTTGTTTTGTTTCAAAGATTCAATACATATGCATTAAAAAGGTTTAATGACATAAAAGGTACTTTTATAGAGATATTTTTAATCAAAGATTCGATCTTTTCTCATTAAAACACTCTTCGCCACTTCATAAGTTACTCGAGTAAGTTTAAATCAATACTCTTATTTTCTTTCAAAGATTCAACGTATATGCATTAAAAAGGTCTGGTAACATAACACGTACCTTTATTGAGGTATTTTCATTCATAGATTCTATTTTTACTCATTAAAACACCATTCGGGACGTCAAAAGGAACTCGAATAAGTTTCATTCAAAACTCTCATTTTCTTTCAAATATTCAATCTGTATATATTAAAAAGGTTTAGTCATATAATAGGTTCCTTTATTGTGGTATTTTCATTCAAAGATTTAATCTTTAGTCATTAAAACACGCTTCGTGTCTTCATAGATAACTCGAATAAGTTAATCTCAAAACTCTCATTTTCTTTCAAAGATTCAATCTTTTTACATTAAAAAGGTCTAGTGACATACTAGGCACCTTTATTGAGGTATTTTCATTCAAAAATTCTATTTTTACTCATTACAACACTCTTCGGGACGTCAAAAGGAACTCGAATAAGTTTCATTCAAAACTCTCATTTTCTTTCACAGATTCAATCTGTATACATTAAAAAGGTTGAGTCATGTAATAGGTTCCTTTATTGAGGTATTTTCATTCAAAGATTTAATCTTTAGTCATTAAAACACGCTTCGTGTCTTCATAGATAACTCGAATAAGTTAATCTCAAAACTCTCATTTTCTTTCAAAGATTCAATATTTTTACATTAAAAAGGTCTAGTGACATACTAGGTACCTTTACTGAGGTATTTTCTTTCAAAGATTCAATCTGTACTCTGTAAAACACTGTTCGGGACGTCAAAGGGAACTCGAATAAGTTTCACTCAAAACTCTCATTTTCTATAAAAGATTCAATCTTTATACATTAAAAAGGTCTAGTCACATAATAGGTTCCTTTGTTGAGATAATTTCATTCAACGATTTAATATTTAGTCATTACAACACGATTCGCGACTTCATTGGTAACTCGAATAAGTGAATCTCTAAACTATCATTTTATTTCCAAGATTAAATCTTTTTATATTAAAAAGGTCTAGTGAAATACTAGGTACCTTTATTAAGGTATTTTCGTCCAAAGATTCAATCTTTACTCTGTAAAACACTCTACGGGACGTTAAAGGGAACTCGAATAAGTTTAACTCAAAAACCTCATTTTCTTTCTAAGATTCAATCTTTATACATTGAAAAGGTCTAGTGATATAAAAGGTGCCTTTATTGAGGTACTTTCATTTAAAGATTCAACATATACTCATTAAAACACTCTTCGCGACTACTAGATAACACGAATAATTTTAAATTCAAACACTTGTTTTATTTCAAAGATTCAATCTATATGCATTAAAAAGGTTTAATGACATAAAAGGTACTTTTATTGGGATATTTTCAATCAAAGATTTGTTCTTTACTCATTAAAACACTCTTCGCCACTTCATAAGTAACTCGAATAAGTTTAAATCAATACTCTTATTTTCTTTCAAAGATTCAACGTTTATGCATTAAAAAGGTCTGTTAACATAATAGGTACCTTGATTGAGGTATTTTCATTCATAGATTCTATTTTTACTCATTAAAACACTCTTTGGGACGTCAAAAGGAACTCGAATAAGTTTCATTCAAAACTCTCATTTTCTTTCAAAGATTGAATCTGTATACATTAAAAACGTTTAGTCATATAATAGGTTTCTTTATTGAGATATTTTCATTCAAAGATTTAATCTTTAGTCATTAAAACACGCTTCGCGACTTCATAGATAACTCGAATAAGTTAATCTCAAAACTCTCATTTTCTTTCAAAGATTCAATCTTTTTACATTAAAAAGGTCTAGTGACATACTAGGTACCTTTACTGAGGTATTTTCATTCAAAGATTCGATATATACTCTGTAAAACAGTCTTCGGGACGTCAAAGGGAACTCGAATAAGTTTCACTCAAAACTCTCATTTTCTTTATAAGATTCAATCTTTATACATTAAAAAGGTCTAGTCACTTAATAGGTTCCTTTGTTGAGATATTTTCATTCAACGATTTAATATTTAGTCATTATGACACGATTCGCGACTTCATAGGTAACTCGAATAAGTTAATCTCTAAACTATCATTTTATTTCAGAGATTCAATCTTTTTACATTAAAAAGGTCTACTGACATACTAGGTACCTTTATTAAGGTATTTTCGTTCAAAGATTCAATCTTTACTCTGTAAAACACTTTACGGGACGTCAAAGGGAACTCGAAGAAGTTTAACTCAAAAACCTCATTTTCTTTCAAAGATTCAATCTTTATACATTGAAAAGGTCTAGTGACATAAAAGGTACCTTTATTGAGATACTTTCATTTAAAGATTCAACATATACTCATTAAAACACTCTTCGCGACTACTAGATAACACGAATAATTTTAAATTCAAACTCTTTTTTTGTTTCAAAGATTCAATCTATATGCATTAAAAAGGTTTAATGACATAAAAGGTACTTTTATTGAGATATTTTCAATCAAAGATTCGATCTTTACTCATTAAAACACTCTTCGCCACTTCATAAGCAACTCGAATAAGTTTAAATCAATACTCTTATTTTCTTTCAAAGATTCAACGTTTATGCATTAAAAAGGTCATGTAATGTACCATTACTGAGGTATTTTCGTTAAAAGATTCTATTTTTACTCATTAAAACACTCTTCGGGATGTCAAAAGGAACTCGAATAAGTTTCATTCAAAACTCTCATTTTCTTTCAAATATTCAATCTGTATACATTAAAAAGGTTTAGTCATACGATAGGTTCCTTTATTCAGATATTTTCATACCAAGATTTAATCTTAAGTCATTAACACACGCTTCGCGACTTCATAGATAACTCGAATAAGTTAATTTCAAAACTATCATTTACTTTCAAAGATTCAACCTTTTTACATTAAATAGGTCTAGTGACATACTAGGTACCTTTACTGAGGTATTTTCATTCAAGGATTCAATCTCTACTCTGTAAGACACTGTTCGGGACGTCAAAGTGAATTCGAATAAGTTTCACTCAAAACTCTCATTTTCTTCAAAAGATTCAATCTTTATACATTAAAAAGGTCTTGTCACATAATAAGTTCCTTTGTTGAGATATTTTCATTCAAAGGTTTAATATTTACTCATTACAAAACGATTCGCGACTTCATAGGTAACTCGAATAAGTTAATCTCTAAACTATCATTTTTTTTCAGAGATTCAATCTTTTTATATTAAAAAGGTCTAGTGACAAACTAGGTACCTTTATTGAGGTATTTTCGTTCAAAGATTCAATCTTTACTCTGTAAAATACTCTACGGGACGTCGAAGGGAACTCGAATAAGTTTAACTTAAAAACCTCATTTTCTTTCAAAAATTCAATCTTTATACATTGAAAAGGTCTAGTGACATAAAAGGTACCTTTATTGAGGTACATTCATTTAAAGATTCGACATATACTCATTAAAACACTCTTCGCGACTACTAGGTAACACGAATAATTTTAAATTCAAACTCTTGTTTTGTTTCAAAGATTAAATCCATATGCATTAAAAAGGTTTAATGACATAAAAGGTACTTTTATAGAGATATTTTCAATAAAAGATTCGATCTTTTCTCATTCAAACACTCTTCGCCACTTCATCAGTAACTCGAGTAAGTTTAAATCAATACTCTTATTTTCTTTCAAAGATTCAACGTATATGCATTAAAAAGGTCTGGTAACATAATATGTACCTTTATTGAGGTATTTTCATTCATAGATTTTATTTTTACTCATTAAAACACCCTTCGGGACGTCAAAAGGAACTCGAATAAGTTTCATTCAAAACTCTCATTTTCTTTCAAATATTCAATCTGTATACATTAAAAAGGTTTTGTCATATAATAGGTTCCTTTATTGAGGTATTTTCATTAAAAGATTTAATCTTTAGTCATTAAAACACGCTTCGCGACTTCATAGATAACTCGAATAAGTTAATCTCAAAACTCTCATTTTCTTTCAAAGATTCAATCTTTTTACATTAAAAAGGTCTAGTGACATACAAGGTACCTTTACTGAGGTATTTTCATTCAAAGATTCAATCTATACTCTGTAAAACACTCTTCGGGACGTCAAATGGAACTCGAATAAGTTTCACTCAAAACTCTCATTTTCTTTAAAAGATACAATCTATATACATTAAAAAGGTCTAGTCACATAATAGGTTCCTTTGTTGAGATATTTTCATTCAACGATTTAATATTTAGTCATTACAACACGATTCGCGACTTCATAGGTAACTCGAATAAGTTAATCTCTAAACTATCATTTTATTTCAGAGATTCAATCTTTTTACATTAAAAAGGTCTAGTGACATACTAGGTACCTTTATTAAGGTATTTTCGTTCAAAGATTCAATCTTTACTCTGTAAAACACTCTACGGGACATCAAAGGGAACTCGAAGAAGTTTAACTCAAAAACCTCTTTTTCTTTCAAAGATTCAATCTTTATACATTGAAAAGGTCTAGTGACATAAAAGGTACCTTTATTGAGATACTTTCATTTAAAGATTCAACATATACTCATTAAAACACTCTTCGCGACTACTAGATAACACGAATAATTTTAAATTCAAACTCTTTTTTTGTTTCAAAGATTCAATCTATATGCATTAAAAAGGTTTAATGACATAAAAGGTACTTTTATTGAGATATTTTCAATCAAAGATTCGATCTTTACTCATTAAAACACTCTTCGCCACTTCATAAGTAACTCGAATAAGTTTAAATCAATACTCTTATTTTCTTTCAAAGCTTCAACGTTTATGCATTAAAAAGGTCAGGTAATGTACCATTATTGAGGTATTTTCATTAAAAGATTCTATTTTTACTCATTAAAACACTCTTCGGGACGTCAAAAGGAACTCGAATAAGTTTCATTCAAAACTCTCATTTTCTTTCAAATATTCAACCTGTATACATTAAAAAGGTTTACTCATATGATAGGTTCCTTTATTCAGATATTTCCATACCAAGATTTAATCTTAAGTCATTAACACACGCTTCGCGACTTCATAGATAACTCGAATAAGTTAATCTCAAAACTCTCATTTTCTTTCAAAGATTCAACCTTTTTACATTAAAAAGGTCTAGTGACATACAAGGTACCTTTACTAAGGTATTTTCATTCAAAGATTCAATCTCTACTCTCTAAAACACTCTTCGGGACGTCAAAGGGAACTCGAATAAGTTTCACTCAAAACTCTCATTATCTTTAAAAGATTCAACCTTTATACATTAAAAAGGTCTAGTCACATAATAGGTTTCTTTGTTGAGAAATTTTCATTCAACGATTTAATATTTAGTCATTACAACACGATTCGCGACTTCATAGGTAACTCGAATAAGTTAATCTCTAAACTATCATTTTATTTCCGAGATTCAATCTTTTTACATTAAAAAGGTCTAGTGACATACTAGGTACCTTTATTAAGGTATTTTCGTTCAAAGATTCAATCTTTACTCTGTAAAACACTCTACGGGACGTCAAAGGGAACTCGAATAAGTTTAACTCAATAACCTCATTTTCTTTCAAAGATTCAATCTTTATACATTGAAAAGGTCTAGTGACATAAAAGGTACCTTTATTGAGGTACTATCATTTAAAGATTCAACATATACTCATTAAAACACTCTTCGCGACTACTAGGTAACACGAATAATTTTAAATTCAAACTCTTGTTTTGTTTCAAAGATTCAATCTATATGCATTAAAAAAGTTAAATGACATAAAAGGTACTTTTATAGAGATATTTTCAATCAAAGATTCGATCTTTATCCATTAAAACATTCTTCGCCACTTCATAAGTAACTCGAATAAGTTTAAATCAATACTCTTATTTTCTTTCAAAGATTAAACGTATATGAATTAAAAAGGTCTGGTAACATAATAGGTACCTTTATTGAGGTATTTTCATTCATAGATTCTATTTTTACTCATTAAAACACTCTTCTGGACGTCAAAAGGAACTCGAATAAGTTTCATTGAAAACTCTCATTTTCTTTCAAAGATTGAATCTGTATACATTAAAAACGTTTAGTCATATAATAGGTTTCTTTATTGAGGTATTTTCATTCAAAGATTTAATCTTTAGTCATTAAAACACGCTTCATGACTTCATAGATAACTCGAATAAGTTAATCTCAAAACTCTCATTTTCTTTCAAAGATTCAATCTTTTTACATTAAAAAGGTCTAGTAACATACTAGGTACTTTTACTGAGGTATTTTCATTCAAAGATTCAATATATACTCTGTAAAACACTCTTCGGGACGTCAAAGGGAACTCGAATAAGTTCCACTCAAAACTCTCATTTTCTTTAAAAGATTCAATATTTATACATTAAAAAGCTCTAGTCACATAATAGGTTCCTTTGTTGAGATATTTTCATTCAACGATTTAATATTTAGTCATTATGACACGATTCGCGACTTCATAGGTAACTCGAATAAGTTAATCTCTAAACTATCATTTTATTTCAGAGATTCAATCTTTTTACATTAAAAAGGTCTAGTGAAATACTAGGTACCTTTATTAAGGTATTTTCGTTCAAAGATTCAATCTTTACTCTGTAAAACACTCTACGTGACGTCAAAGGGAACTCGAAGAAGTTTAACTCAAAAACCTCATTTTCTTTGAAAGATTCAATCTTTATACATTGAAAAGGTCTAGTGACATAAAAGGTACCTTTATTGAGGTACTATTATTTAAAAATTCAACATATACTCATTAAAACACTCTTCGCGACTACTAGGTAACACGAATAATTTTAAATTCAAACTTTTGTTTTGCTTCAAAGATTCAATCTATATGCATTAAAAAGGTTTAATGACATAAAAGGTACTTTTATAGAGATATTTTCAATCAAAGATTCGATCTTTATCCATTAAAACAATCTTCGCCACTTCATAAGTAACTCGAATAAGTTTAAATCAATACTCTTATTTTCTTTCAAAGATTCAACGTATATGAATTAAAAAGGTCTGGTAACATAATAGGTACCTTTATTGAGGTATTTTCATTCATAGATTCTATTTTTACTCATTAAAACACTCTTCTGGACGTCAAAAGGAACTCGAAAAAGTTTCATTCATAACTCTCATTTTCTTTCAAAGATTGAATCTGTATACATTAAAAACGTTTAGTCATATAATAGGTTTCTTTATTGAGGTATTTTCATTCAAAGATTTAATCTTTAGTCATTAAAACACGCTTCACGACTTCATAGATAACTCGAATAAGTTAATCTCAAAACTCTCATTTTCTTTCAAAGATTCAATCTTTTTACATTAAAAAGGTCTAGTGACATACTAGGTACCTTTACTGAGGTATTTTCATTCAAAGATTCGATATATACTCTGTAAAACACTCTTCGGGACGTCAAAGGGAACTCGAATAAGTTTCACTCAAAACTCTCATTTTCTTTAAAAGATTCAATCTTTATACATTAAAAAGGTCTAGTCACATAATAGGTTCCTTTGTTGAGATATTTTCATTCAACGATTTAATATTTAGTCATTACAACACGATTCGCGACTTCATAGGTAACTCGAATAAGTTAATCTCTAAACTATCATTTTATTTCAAAGATTCAATCTTTTTACATTAAAAAGGTCTAGTGACATACTAGGTACCTTTATTAAGGTATTTTCGTTCAAAGATTCAATCTTTACTCTGTAAAACACTTTACGGGACGTCAAAGGGAACTCGAAGAAGTTTAACTCAAAAACCTCATTTTCTTTCAAAGATTCAATCTTTATACATTGAAAAGGTCTAGTGACATAAAATGTACCTTTATTGAGATACTTTCATTTAAAGATTCAACATATACTCAATAAAACACTCTTCGCGACTACTAGATAACACGAATAATTTTAAATTCAAACTCTTTTTTTGTTTCAAAGATTCAATCTATATGCATTAAAAAGGTTTAATGACATAAAAGGTAATTTTATTGAGATATTTTCAATCAAAGAATCGACCTTTACTCATTAAAACACTCTTCGCCACTTCATAAGTAACTCGAATAAGTTTAAATCAATACGCTTATTTTCTTTCAAAGATTCAACGTTTATGCATTAAAAAGGTCATGTAATGTACCATTATTGAGGTATTTTCGTTAAAAGATTCTATTTTTACTCATTAAAACACTCTTCGGGACGTCAAAAGGAACTCGAATAAGTTTCATTCAAAACTCTCATTTTCTTTCAAATATTCAATCTGTATACATTAAAAAGGTTTAGTCATATGATAGGTTTATTCAGATATTTTCATACCAAGATTTAATCTTAAGTCATTAACACACGCTTCGCGACTTCATAGATAACTCGAATAAGTTAATCTCAAAACTCTCATTTACTTTCAAAGATTCAACCTTTTTACATTAAAAAGGTCTAATGACATACTAGGTACCTTTACTGAGGTATTTTCATTCAAAGATTCAATCTCTACTCTGTAAGACATTGTTCGGGACGTCAAAGTGAATTCGAATAAGTTTCACTCAAAACTCTCATTTTCTTCAAAAGATTCAATCTTTATACATTAAAAAGGTCTTGTCACATAATAAGTTCCTTTGTTGAGATATTTTCATTCAAAGGTTTAATATTTACTCATTACAAAACGATTCGCGACTTCATAGGTAACTCGAATAAGTTAATCTCTAAACTATCATTTTTTTTTAGAGATTCAATCTTTTTATATTAAAAAGGTCTAGTGACAAACTAGGTACCTTTATTGAGGTATTTTCGTTCAAAGATTCAATCTTTACTCTGTAAAATACTCTACGGGACGTCGAAGGGAACTCGAATAAGTTTAACTCAAAAACCTCATTTTCTTTCAAAAATTCAATCTTTATACATTGAAAAGGTCTAGTGACATAAAAGGTACCTTTATTGAGGTACTTTCATTTAAAGATTCAACATATACTCATTAAAACACTCTTCGCGACTACTAGGTAACACGAATAATTTTAAATTCAAACTCTTGTTTTGTTTCAAAGATTAAATCCATATGCATTAAAAAGGTTTAATGACATAAAAGGTACTTTTATAGAGAAATTTTCAATCAAAGATTCGATCTTTTCTCATTCAAACACTCTTCGCCACTTCATCAGTAACTCGAGTAAGTTTAAATCAATACTCTTATTTTCTTTCAAAGATTCAACGTATATGCATTAAAAAGGTCTGGTAACATAATACGTACCTTTATTGAGGTATTTTCATTCATAGATTCTATTTTTACTCATTAAAACACCCTTCGGGACGTCAAAAGGAACTCGAATAAGTTTCATTCAAAACTCTCATTTTCTTTCAAATATTCAATCTGTATACATTAAAAAGGTTTAGACATATAATAGGTTCCTTTATTGAGGTATTTTCATTAAAAGATTTAATCTTTAGTCATTAAAACACGCTTCGCGACTTCATAGATAACTCGAATAAGTTAATCTCAAAACTCTCATTTTCTTTCAAAGATTCAAACTTTTTACATTAAAAAGGTCTAGTGACATACAAGGTACCTTTACTGAGGTATTTTCATTCAAAGATTCAATCTATACTCTGTAAAACACTCGTCGGGACGTCAAATGGAACTCGAATAAGTTTCACTTAAAACTCTCATTTTCTTTAAAAGATTCAATCTATATACATTAAAAAGGTCTAGTCACATAATAGGTTCCTTTGTTGAGATATTTTCATTCAACGATTTAATATTTAGTCATTACAACACGATTCGCGACTTCATAGGTAACTCGAATAAGTTAATCTCTAAACTATCATTTTATTTCAGAGAATCAATCTTTTTACATTAAAAAGGTCTAGTGACATACTAGGTACCTTTATTAAGGTATTTTCGTTCAAAGATTCAATATTTACTCTGTAAAACACTCTACGGGACGTCAAAGGGAACTCGAAGAAGTTTAACTCAAAAACCTCATTTTCTTTCAAAGATTCAATCTTTAAACATTGAAAAGGTCTAGTGACATAAAAGGTACCTTTATTGAGATACTTTCATTTAAAGATTCAACATATACTCATTAAAACACTCTTCGCGACTACTAGATAACACGAATAATTTTAAATTCAAACTCTTTTTTTGTTTCAAAGATTCAATCTATATGCATTAAAAAGGTTTAATGACATAAAAGGTACTTTTATTGAGATATTTTCAATCAAAGATTCGATCTTTACTCATTAAAACACTCTTCGCCACTTCATAAGTAACTCGAATAAGTTTAAATCAATACTCTTATTTTCTTTCAAAGATTCAACGTTTATGCATTAAAAAGGTCAGGTAATGTACCATTATTGAGGTATTTTCATTAAAAGATTATATTTTTACTCATTAAAACACTCTTCCGGACGTCAAAAGGAACTCGAATAAGTTTCATTCAAAACTCTCATTTTCTTTCAAATATTCAATCTGTAGACATTAAAAAGGTTTACTCATATGATAGGTTCCTTTATTCAGATATTTCCACACCAAGATTTAATCTTAAGTCATTAACACTCGCTTCGCGACTTCATAGATAACTCGAATAAGTTAATCTCAAAACTCTTATTTTCTTTCAAAGATTCAACCTTTTTACATTAAAAAGGTCTAGTGACATACTAGGTACCTTTACTGAGGTATTTTCATTCAAAGATTCATTCTCTACTCTGTAAAACACTCTTCGGGACGTCAAAGGGAACTCGAATAAGTTTCACTCAAAACTCTCATTTTCTTTAAAAGATTCAACCTTTATACATTAAAAAGGTCTAGTCACATAATAGGTTTCTTTGTTGAGATATTTTCATTCAACGATTTAATATTTAGTCATTACAACACGATTCGCGACTTAATAGGTAACTCGAATAAGTTAATCTCTAAACTATCATTTTATTTCCGAGATTCAATCTTTTTACATTAAAAAGGTCTAGTGACATACTAGGTACCTTTATTAAGGTATTTTCGTTCAAAGATTCAATCTTTACTCTGTAAAACACTCTACGGGACGTCAAAGGGAACTCGAATAAGTTTAACTCAATAACCTCATTTTCTTTCAAAGATTCAATCTTTATACATTGAAAAGGTCTAGTGACATAAAAGGTACCTTTATTGAAGTACTATCATTTAAAGATTCAACATATACTCATTAAAACACTCTTCGCGACTACTAGGTAACACGAATAATTTTAAATTCAAACTCTTGTTTTGTTTTAAAGATTCAATCTATATGCATTAAAAAGGTTTAATGACATAAAAGGTACTTTTATAGAGATATTTTCAATCAAAGATTCGATCTTTATCCATTAAAACATTCTTCGCCACTTCATAAGTAACTCGAATAAGTTTAAATCAATACTCTTATTTTCTTTCAAAGATTCAACGTATATGAATTAAAAAGGTCTGGTAACATAATAGGTACCTTTATTGAGGTATTTTCATTCATAGATTCTATTTTTACTCATTAAAACACTCTTCTGGACGTCAAAAGGAACTCGAATAAGTTTCATTCAAAACTCTCATTTTCTTTCAAAGATTGAATCTGTATACATTAAAAACATTTAGTCATATAATAGGTTTCTTTATTGAGGTATTTTCATTCAAAGATTTAATCTTTAGTCATTAAAACACGCTTCATGACTTCATAGATAACTCGAATAAGGTATTACAACACGATTCGCGACTTCATAGGTAACTCGAATAAGTTAATCTCTAAACTATCATTTTATTTCAGAGATTCAATCTTTTTACATTAAAAAGGTCTAGTGACATACTAGGTACCTTTATTAAGGTATTTTCGTTCAAAGATTCAATCTTTACTCCGTAAAACACTCTACGGGACGTCAAAGGGAACTCGAAGAAGTTTAACTCAAAAACCTCATTTTCTTTCAAAGATTCAATCTTTATACATTGAAAAGGTCTAGTGACATAAAAGGTACCTTTATTGAGATACTTTCATTTCAAGATTCAACATATACTCATTAAAACACTCTTCGCGACTACTAGATAACACGAATAATTTTAAATTCAAACACTTTTTTTGTTTCAAAGATTCAATCTATATGCATTAAAAAGGTTTAATGATATAAAAGGTACTTTTATTGAGATATTTTCAATCAAAGATTCAATCTTTACTCATTAAAACACTCTTCGCCACTTCATAAGTAACTCGAATAAGTTTAAATCAATACTCTTATTTTCTTTCAAAGATTCAACGTTTATGCATTAAAAAGGTCAGGTAATGTACCATTATTGAGGTATTTTCATTAAAAGATTCTATTTTTACTCATTAAAACACTCTTCGGGACGTCAAAAGGAACTCGAATAAGTTTCATTCAAAACTCTCATTTTCTTTCAAATATTCAATCTGTATACATTAAAAAGGTTTAGTCGTATGATAGGTTCCTTTATTCAGATATTTCCATACCAAGATTTAATCTTAAGTCATTAACACACGCTTCGCGACTTCATAGATAACTCGAATAAGTTAATCTCAAAACTCTCATTTTCTTTCAAAGATTCAACCTTTTTACATTAAAATGGTCTAGTGACATACTAGGTACCTTTACTGAGGTATTTTCATTCAAAGATTCAATCTCTACTCTGTAAGACACTCTTCGGGACGTCAAAGTGAATTCGAATAAGTTTCACTCAAAACTCTCATTCTCTTCAAAAGATTCAATCTTTATACATTAAAAAGGTCTTGTCACATAATAAGTTCCTTTGTTGAGATATTTTCATTCAAAGGTTTAATATTTAGTCATTACAAAACGATTCGCGACTTCATAGGTAACTCGAATAAGTTAATCACTAAACTATCATTTTTTTTCAGAGATTCAATCTTTTTATATTAAAAAGGTCTAGTGACAAACTTGGTACCTTTATTGAGGTATTTTCGTTCAAAGATTCAATCTTTACTCTGTAAAATACTCTACGGGGCGTCGAAGGGAACTCGAATAAGTTTAACTCAAAAACCTCATTTTCTTTCAAAGATTCAATCTTTATACATTGAAATGGTCTAGTGACATAAAAGGTACCTTTATTGAGGTACTTTCATTTAAAGATTCAACATATACTCATTAAAACACTCTTCGCGACTACTAGGTAACACAAATAATTTTAAATTCAAACTCTTGTTTTGTTTCAAAGATTCAATCCATATGCATTAAAAAGGATTAATGACATAAAAGGTACTTTTATAGAGATATTTTCAATCAAAGATTCGATCTTTTCTCATTCAAACACTCTTCGCCACTTCATAAGTAACTCGAGTAAGTTTAAATCAATACTCTTATTTTCTTTCAAAGATTCAACGTATATGCATTAAAAAGGTCAGGTAACAAAATACGTACCTTTATTGAGGTATTTTCATTCATAGATTCTATTTTTACTCATTAAAACACCCTTCGGGACGTCAAAAGGAACTCGAATAAGTTTCATTCAAAACTCTCAATTTCTTTCAAATATTCAATCTGTATACATTAAAAAGGTTTAGTCATATAATAGGTTCCTTTATTGAGGTATTTTCATTCAAAGATTTAATCTTTAGTCATTAAAACAAGCTTCGTGTCTTCATAGATAACTCGAATAAGTTAATCTCAAAACTCTCATTTTCTTTCAAAGATTCAATCTTTTTACATTAAAAAGGTCTAGTGACATACTAGGCACCTTTATTGAGGTATTTTCATTCAAAGATTCTATTTTTACTCATTAAAACACTCTTCGGGACGTCAAAAGGAACTCGAATAAGTTTCATTCAAAACTCTCATTTTCTTTCAAAGATTCAATCTGTATACATTAAAAAGGTTGAGTCATATAATAGGTTCCTTTATTGAGGTATTTTCATTCAAAGACTTAATCTTTAGTCATTAAAACACGCTTCGTGTCTTCATAGATAACTAGAATAAGTTTATCTCAAAACTCTCATTTTCTTTCAAAGATTCAATCTTTTTACATTAAAAAGGTCTAGTGACATACTAGGTACCTTTACTAAGGTATTTTCAATCAAAGATTCAATCTGTACTCTGTAAAACACTCTTCGGGATGTCAAAGGGAACTCTAATAAGTTTCACTCAAAACTCTCATTTTCTATAAAAGATTCAATCTTTATACATTAAAAAGGTCTAGTCACATAATAGGTTCCTTTGTTGAGATAATTTCATTCAACGATTTAATATTTAGTCATTACAACACGATTCGCAACTTCATTGGTAACTCGAATAAGTTAATCTCTAAACTATCATTTTATTTCAAAGATTAAATCTTTTTACATTAAAAAGGTCTAGTGACATACTAGGTACCTTTATTAAGGTATTTTCGTTCAAAGATTCAATCTTTACTCTGTAAAACACTCTACGGGACGTCAAAGGGAACCCGAATAAGTTTAACTCAAAAACCTCATTTTCTTTCTAAGATTCAATCTTTTTACATTGAAAAGGTCTAGTGATATAGAAAGTACCTTTATTGAGATACTTTCATTTAAAGATTCAACATATACTCATTAAAACACTCTTCGCGACTACTAGATAACACGAATAATTTTAAATTCAAACTCTTGTTTTGTTTCAAAGATTCAATCTATATGCATTAAAAAGGTTTAATGACATAAAAGGTACTTTTATTGAGATATTTTCAATCAAAGATTCGATCTTTACCCATTAAAACATTCTTCGCCACTTCATAAGTAACTCGAATAAGTTTAAATCAATACTCTTATTTTCTTTCAAAGATTCAACGTATATGCATTAAAATGGTCTGGTAACATAATAGGTACCTTTATTGAGGTATTTTCATTCATAGATTCTATTTTTACTCATTAAAACACTCTTCGGGACGTCAAAAGGAACTCGAATAAGTTTCATTCAAAACTCTCATTTTCTTTCAAAGATTGAATCTGTATACATTAAAAACGTTTAGTCATATAATAGGTTTCTTTATTGAGGTATTTTCATTCAAAGATTTAATCTTTAGTCATTAAAACACACTTCGCGACTTCATAGATAACTCGAATAAGTTAATCTCAAAACTCTCATTTTCTTTCAAAGATTTAATCTTTTTACATTAAAAAGGTCTAGTGACCTACAAGGTATCTTTATTGAGGTATTTTCATTCAAAGATTCAATCTTTACTCTGTAAAACACTCTTCGGGACGTCAAAGGGAACTCTAATAAGTTTCACTCAAAACTCTCATTTTCTATAAAAGATTCAATCTTTATACATTAAAAAGGTCTAGTCACATAATAGGTTCCTTTGTTGAGATAATTTCATTCAACGATTTAATATTTAGTCATTACAACACGATTCGCGACTTCATTGGTAACTCGAATAAGTTAATCTCTAAACTATCATTTTATTTCAAAGATTAAATCTTTTTACATTAAAAAGGTCTAGTGACATACTAGGTACCTTTATTAAGGTATTTTCGTTGAAAGATTCAATCTTTACTCTGTAAAACACTATACGGGACGTCAAAGGGAACTCGAAGAAGTTTAACTCAAAAACCTCATTTTCTTTCAAAGATTCAATCTTTATACATTGAAAAGGTCTAGTGACATAAAAGGTACCTTTATTGAGATACTTTCATTTAAAGATTCAACATATACTCATTAAAACACTCTTCGCGACTACTAGATAACACGATTAATTTTAAATTCAAACTCTTTTTTTGTTTCAAAGATTCAATCTATATGCATTAAAAAGGTTTAATGACATAAAAGGTACTTTTATTGAGATATTTTCAATCAAATATTCGATCTTTACTCATTAAAACACTCTTCGCCACTTCATAAGTAACTCGAATAAGTTTAAATCAATACTCTTATTTTCTTTAAAAGATTCAACGTTTATGCATTAAAAAGGTCTGGTAATGTACCATTATTGAGGTATTTTCATTAAAAGATTCTATTTTTACTCATTAAAACACTCTTCGGGACGTCAAAAGGAACTCGAATAAGTTTAATTCAAAACTCTCATTTTCTTTCAAATATTCAATCTGTATACATTAAAAAGGTTTACTCATATAATAGGTTCCTTTTTTGCGGTATTTTCATTCAAAGATTTAATCTTTAGTCATTAAAACACGCTTCGCGACTTCATAGATAACTCGAATAAGTTAATCTCAAAACTCTCATTTTCTTTCAAAGATTCAATCTTTTTACATTAAAAATGTCTAGTGACATACTAGGTACCTTTACTGAGGTATTTTTATTCAAAGATTCCATCTATACTCTGTAAAACACTCTTCGGGACGTCAAAGGGAACTCGAATAAGTTTCACTCAAAACTCTCATTTTCTTTATAAGATTCAATCTTTATACATTAAAAAGGTCTAGTCACGTAATAGGTTCCTTTGTTGAGATATTTTCATTCAACGATTTAATATTTAGTCATTACAACACGATTCGCGACTTCATAGGTAACTCGAATAAGTTAATCTCTAAACAATCATTTTATTTCAGAGATTCAATAATTTTACATTAAAAAGGTCTAGTGACATACTAGGTACCTTTATTAAGGTATTTTCGTTCAAAGATTCAATCTTTACTCTGTAAAACACTCTACGGGACGTCAAAGGGAACTCGAAGAAGTTTAACTCAAAAACCTCATTTTCTTTCAAAGATTCAATCTTTATACATTGAAAAGGTCTAGTGACATAAAAGGTACCTTTATTCAGATACTTTCATTTAAAGATTCAACATATACTCATTAAAACACTCTTCGCGACTACTAGATAACACGAATAATTTTAAATTCAAACTCTTGTTTTGTTTCAAAGATTCAATCTATATGCATTAAAAGGTTTAATGACATAAAAGGTACTTTTATTGAGATATTTTAAATCAAAGATTCGATCTTTACTCATTAAAACACTCTTCGCCACTTCATAAGTAACTCGAATAAGTTTAAATCAGTACTCTTATTTTTCTTTCAAAGATTCAACGTTTATGCTTTAAAAAGGTCTGGTAACATAATAGGTACCTTTATTGAGGTATTTTCATTCATAGATTCTATTTTTACTCATTAAAACACTCTTCGGGACGTCAAAAGGAACTCGAATAAGTTTCATTCAAAACTCTCATTTTCTTTCAAATATTCAATCTGTATACATTAAAAACGTTTAGTCATATAATAGGTTTCTTTATTGAGGTATTTTCATTCAAAGAATTAATCTTTAGTCATTAAAACACGCTTCGCGACTTCAAAGATAACTCGAATAAGTTAATCTCAAAACTCTCATTTTCTTTCAAAGATTCAATCTTTTTACATTAAAAAGGTCTAGTGGCATATTAGGTACATTTACTGAGGTATTTTCATTCAAAGATTCAATCTATACTCTGTAAAACACTCTTCGGGACATCAAAGGGAACTCGAATAAGTTTCACTCAAAACTCTCATTTTCTTCAAAAGATTCAACCTTTATACATTAAAAAGGTCTAGTCACATAATAGGTTCCTTTGTTGAGATATTTTCATTCAACGATTTATTATTTAGTCATTACAACACGATTCGCGACTTCATAGGTTACTTGAATAAGTTATTTTCTAAACTGTCATTTTATTTCAGAGATTCAATCTTTTTACATTAAAAAGGTCTAGTGACTTACTAGGTACCTTTATTAAGGTATTTTCGTTCAAAGATTCAATCTTTACTCTGTAAAACACTTTACGGGACGTCAAAGGGAACTCGAAGAAGTTTATCTCAAAAACCTAATTTTCTTTCAAAGATTCAATCTTTATACATTGAGAAGGTCTAGTGACATAAAAGGTACCTTTATTGAGGTACTTTCATTTAACGATTCAAGATATACTCATTAAAACACTCTTCGCGACTACTAGGTAACACGAATAATTTTAAATTTAAACTCTTGTTTTGTTTCAAAGATTCAATCCACATGCATTAAAAAGGTTTAATGACATAAAAGGTACTTTTATAGAGATATTTTCGATCAAAGATTCGATCTTTTCTCATTAAAACACTCTTCGCCACTTCATAAGTAACTCGAGTAAGTTTAAATCAATACTCTTATTTTCTTTCAAAGATTCAACGTATATGCATTAAAAAGGTCTGGTAACATAACACGTACCTTTATTGAGGTATTTTCATTCATAGATTCTATTTTTACTCATTAAAACACCCTTCCGGACGTCAAAAGGAACTCGAATAAGTTTCATTCAAAACTCTCATTTTCTTTCAAATATTCAATCTGTATATATTAAAAAGGTTTAGTCATATAATAGGTTCCTTTATTGACGTATTTTCTTTCAAAGATTTAATCTTTAGTCATTAAAACACGCTTCGTGTCTTCATAGATAACTCGAATAAGTTAATCTCAAAACTCTCATTTTCTTTCAAAGATTCAATCATTTTACATTAAAAAGATGTAGTGACATACTAGGTACCTTTACTGAGGTATTTTCTTTCAAAGATTCAATCTGTACTCTGTAAAACACTCTTCGGGACGTCAAAGGGAACTCTAATAAGTTTCACTCAAAACTCTCATTTTCTCTAAAAGATTCAATCTTTATACATTAAAAAGGTCTAGTCACATAATAGGTTCCTTTGTTGAGATATTTTCATTCAACGATTTAATATTTAGTCATTACAACACGATTCGTGACTTCATTGGTAACTCGAATAAGTTAATCTCTAAACTATCATTTTATTTCCAAGATTAAATCTTTTTACATTAAAAAGGTCAAGTAACATACTAGGTACCTTTATTAAGGTATTTTCGTTCAAAGATTCAATCTTTACTCTGTAAAACACTCTACGGACGTCAAAGGGAACTCGAATAAGTTTAACTCAAAAACCTCATTTTCTTTCTAAGATTCAATCTTTATACATTGAAAAGGTCTAGTGATATAAAAGGTACCTTTATTGAGGTACTTTCATTTAAAGATTCAACATATACTCATTAAAACACTCTTCGCGACTACTAGATAACACGAATAATTTTAAATTCAAACTCTTGTTTTGTTTCAAAGATTCAATCTATATGCATTCAAAAGGTTTAATGACATAAAAGGTACTTTTATTAAGATATTTTCAATCAAAGATTTGTTCTTTATTCATTAAAACAGTCTTCGCCCCTTCATAAGTAACTCGAATAAGTTTAAATCAATACTCTTATTTTCTTTCAAAGATTCAACGTTTATGCATTAAAAAGGTCTGGTAACATAATAGGTACCTTTATTGAGGTATTTTCATTTATAGATTCTATTTTTACTCATTAAAACACTCTTCGGGACGTCAAAAGGAACTCGAATAAGTTTCTATCAAAACTCTCATTTTCTTTCAAAGATTCAATCTGTATACGTTAAAAAGGTTTAGTCATATAATAGGTTTCTTTATTGAGGTATTTTCATTCAAAGATTTAATCTTTAGTCATTAAAACACGCTTCGCGACTTCATAGATAACTCGAATAAGTTAATCTCAAAACTCTCATTTTCTTTCAAAGATTCAACCTTTTTACATTAAAAAGGTCTAGTAACATACTAGGTACCTTTACTGAGGTATTTTCATTCAAAGATTCCATTTTTACTCATTAAAACACTCTTCGGGACGTCAAAAGGAACTCGAATAAGTTTCATTCAAAACTCTCATTTTCTTTCAAAGATTCAATCTGTATACATTAAAAAGGTTGAGTCATATAATAGGTTCCTTTATTGAGGTATTTTCATTCAAAGATTTAATCTTTATTCATTAAAACACGCTTCGTGTCTTCATAGATAACTTGAATAAGTTAATCTCAAAACTCTCATTTTCTTTCAAAGATTCAATCTTTTTACATTAAAAAGGTCTAGTGACATACTAGGTACCTTTACTGAGGTATTTTCTTTCAAAGATTCAATCTGTACTCTGTAAAACACTCTTCGGAACGTCAAAGGGAACTCTAATAAGTTTCACTCAAAACTCTCATTTTCTCTAAAAGATTCAATCTTTATACGTTAAAAAGGTCTAGTCACATAATAGGTTCCTTTGTTGAGATATTTTCATTCAACGATTTAATATTTAGTCATTACAACACGATTCGCGACTTCATTGGTAACTCGAATAAGTTAATCTCTAAACTATCATTTTACTTCCAAGATTAAATCTTTTTACATTAAAAAGGTCTAGTGACATACTAGGTACCTTTATTAAGGTATTTTCGTTCAAAGATTCAATCTTTACTCTGTAAAACACTCTACGGACGTCAAAGGGAACTCGAATAAGTTTAACTGAAAAACCTCATTTTCTTTCTAAGATTCAATCTTTATACATTGAAAAGGTCTAGTGATATAAAAGGTACCTTTATTGAGGTACTTTCATTTAAAGATTCAACATATACTCATTAAAACACTCTTCGCGACTACTAGATAACACGAATAATTTTAAATTCAAACTCTTGTTTTGTTTCAAAGATTCAATCTATATGCATTAAAAAGGTTTAATGACATAAAAGGTACTTTTATTAAGATATTTTCAATGAAAGATTTGTTCTTTACTCATTAAAACACTCTTCGCCACTTCATAAGTAACTCGAATAAGTTTAAATCAATACTCTTATTTTCTTTCAAAGATTCAACTTTTATGCATTAAAAAGGTCTGGTAACATAATAGGTACCTTTATTGAGGTATTTTCATTTATAGATTCTATTTTTACTCATTAAAACACTCTTCGGGACGTCAAAAGGAACTCGAATAAGTTTCATTCAAAACTCTCATTTTCTTTCAAAGATTCAATCAGTATACGTTAAAAAGGTTTAGTCATATAATAGGTTTCTTTATTGAGCTTTTTCATTCAAAGATTTAATCTTTAGTCATTAAAACACGCTTCGCGACTTTATAGATAACTCGAATAAGTTAATCTCAATACTCTCATTTTCTTTCAAAGATTCAACCTTTTTACATTAAAAAGGTCTAGTGACATACTAGGTACCTTTACTGAGGTATTTTCATTCAAAGATTCAATCTATACTCTGTAAAACACTCTTCGGGACGTCAAAGGGAACTCGAATAAGTTTCACTCAAAACTCTCATTTTCTTCAAAAGATTCAACCTTTATACATTAAAAAGGTCTAGTCACATAATAGGTTCCTTTGTTGAGATATTTTCATTCAACGATTTAATATTTAGTCATTACAACACGATTCGCGACTTCATAGGTAACTCGAATAAGTTATTTTCTAAACTATCATTTTATTTCAGAGATTCAATCTTTTTACATTAAAAAGGTCTAGTGACATACTAGGTACCTTTATTAAGGTATTTTCGTTCAAAGATTCAAACTTTACTCTGTAAAACAAGTTACAGGACGTCAAAGGGAACTCGAATAAGTTTAACTCAAAAACCTAATTTTCTTTCAAAGATTCAATCTTTAAAGGTCTAGTGACATAAAAGGTACCTTTATTGAGGTACTTTCATTTAAAGATTCAACATATACTCATTAAAATACTCTTCGCGACTACTAGGTAACACGAATAATTTTAAATTCAAACTCTTGTTTTGTTTCAAAGATTCAATCCATATGCATTAAAAAGGTTTAATGACATAAAAGGTACTTTTATAGAGATATTTTCAATCAAAGATTCGATCTTTTCTCATTAAAACACTCTTCGCTACTTCATAAGTAACTCGAGTAAATTTAAATCAATACTCTTATTTTCTTTCAAAGATTCAACGTATATGCATTAAAAAGGTCTGGTAACATAATAGGTACCTTTATTGAGGTATTTTCATTCATAGATTCTATTTTTACTCATTAAAACACTCTTCGGGACGTCTAAAGGAACTCGAATAAGTTTCATTCAAAACTCTCATTTTCTTTCAAAGATTGAATCTGTATACATTAAAAACGTTTAGTCATATAATAGGTTTCTTTATTGAGGAATTTTCATTCAAAGATTTAATCTTTAGTCATTAAAACACGCTTCGCGACTTCATAGATAACTCGAATAAGTTAATCTCAAAACTCTCATTTTCTTTCAAAGATTCAATCTTTTTACATTAAAAAGGTCTAGTGATATACTAGGCACCTTTATTGAGGCATTTTCATTCAAAGATTCTATTTTTACTCATTAAAACACTCTTCGGTACGTCAAAAGGTACTCGAATAAGTTTCATTCAAAACTCTCATTTTCTTTCAAATATTCAATCTGTATACATTAAAAAGGTTGAGTCATATAATAGGTTCCTTTATTGAGGTATTTTCATTCAAAGATTTAATATTTAGTCATTAAAAAACGCTTCGTGTCTTCATAGATAACTCGAATAAGTTAATCTCAAAACTCTCATTTTCTTTCAAAGATTCAATCTTTTTTACATGAAAAAGGTCTAGAGACATACTAGGCACCTTTATTGAGATATTTTCATTCAAAGATTCTATTTTTACTCATTAAAACACTCTTTGGGATGTCAAAAGGAACTCGAATAAGTTTCATTCAAAACTCTCATTTTCTTTCAAATATTCAATCTGTATACATTAAAAAGGTTGAGTCATATAATAGGTTCCTTTATTGAGGTATTTTCATTCAAAGATTTAATATTTAGTCATTAAAACACGCTTCGTGTCTTCATAGAAAACTCGAATAAGTTAATCTCAAAACTCTCATTTCCTTTCAAAGATTCTATCTTTTTACATTAAAAAGGTCTAGTGACATAGTAGGTACCTTTACTGAGGTATTTTCATTCAAAGATTCAATTTATACTCTGTAAAACACTCTTCGAGACGTCAAAGGGAACTCGAATAAGTTTCACTCAAAACTCTAATTTTCTTTAAAAGATTCAACCTTTATACATTAAAAAGGTCTAGTCACATAATAGGTTCCTTTGTTGAGATATTTTCATTCAACGATTTAATATTTAGTCATTAAAACACGATTCGCGACTTCATAGGTTACTCGAAGAAGTTAATCTCTAAACTATCATTTTATTTCAGAGATTCAATCCTTTTACATTAAAAAGGTCTAGTGACATACTAGGTACCTTTATTAAGGTATTTTCGTCCAAATATTCAACCTTTACTCTGTAAAACACTCTACGGGACGTCAAAGGGAACTCGAATAAGTTTAACTCAATAACCTCATTTTCTTTCAAAGATTCAATCTTTATACATTGAAAAGGTCTAGTGACATAAAAGGTACCTTTATTGAGGTACTTTCATTTAAAGATTCAACATATACTCATTAAAACAATCTTCGCGACTACTAGATAACACGAATAATTTTAAATTCAAACTCTTGTTTTGTTTCAAAGATTCAATCTATATGCATGAAAAAGGTTTAATGACATAAAAGGTACTTTTATTGAGATATTTTCAATCAAAGATTTGTTCTTTACTCATTAAAACACTCTTCGCCACTTCATAAGTAACTCGAATAAGTTTAAATCAATACTCTTATTTTCTTTCAAAGATTCAACGTTTATGCATTAAAAATGTCTAGTAACATAATAGGTACCCTTATTGAGGTATTTGCATTCATAGATTCTATTTTTACTCATTAAAACACTCTTCGGGACGTCAAAAGGAACTCGAATAAGTTTCATTCAAAACTCTCATTTTCTTTCAAAGATTGAATCTGTATACATTAAAAACGTTTAGTCATATAATAGGTTTTTTTATTGAGGTATTTTCATTCAAAGATTTAGTTTTTAGTCATTAAAACACGCTTCGCGACTTCATAGATAACTCCAATAAGTTAATCTCAAAACTCTCATTTTCTTTAGAAGATTCAATCTTTTTACATTAAAAAGGTCTAGTGACATACTAGGTACCTTTACTGAGGTATTTTCATTCAAAAATTCAATCTATACTCTGTAAAACACTCTTCGAGACGTCAAAGGGAATTCGAATAAGTTTCACTCAAAACTCTCATTTTCTTTAAAAGATTCAACCTTTATACATTAAAAAGGTCTAGTCACATAATAGGATCCTTTGTTGAGATATTTTCATTCAACGATTTAATATTCAGTCATTAAAACACGATTCGCGACTTCATAGGTAACTCGAATAAGTTAATCTCTAAACTATCATTTTATTTCAGAGATTCAATCTTTTTACATTAAAAAGGTCTGGTGACATACTAGGTACCTTTATTAAGGTATTTTCGTTCAAAGATTCAATCTTTACTCTGTAAAACACTCTACGGGATGTCAAAGGGAACTCGAATAAGTTTAACTCAATAACCTCATTTTCTTTCAAAGATTCAATCTTTATACATTGAAAAGGTCTAGTGACATAAAAGGTACCTTTATTGAGGTACTTTCATTTAAAGATTCAACATATACTTATTAAAACACTCTTCGCAACTTCTAGGTAACACGAATAATTTTAAATTCAAACTCTTGTTTTGTTTCAAAGATTCAATCCATATACATTAAAAAGGTTTAATGACATAAAAGGTACTTTTATAGAGATATTTTCAATCAAAGATTCGATCTTTTCTCATTAAAACACTCTTCGCCACTTCATAAGTAACTCGAGTAAGTTTAAATCAATACTCTTATTTTCTTTCAAAGATTCAACGTATATGCATTAAAAAGGTCTGGTAACATAACACGTACCTTTATTGAGGTATTTTCATTCATAAATTCTATTTTTACTCATTAAAACACCCTTCGGGACGTCAAAAGGAACTCGAATAAGTTTCATTCAAAACTCTCATTTTCTTTCAAATATTCAATCTGTATATTTTAAAAAGGTTTGGTCATATAATAGGTTCCTTTATTGAGGTATTTTCATTCAAAGATTTAATCTTTAGTCATTAAAACACGCTTCGTGTTTTCATAGATAACTCGAATAAGTTAATCTCAAAACTCTCATTTTCTTTCAAAGATTCAATCTTTTTACATTAAAAAGGTCTAGTGACATACTAGGCACCTTTATTGAGGTATTTTCATTCAAAGATTCTATTTTTACTCATTAAAACACTCTTCGAGACGTCAAAAGGAACTCGAATAAGTTTCATTCAAAACTCTCATTTTCTTTCAAATATTCAATCTGTATACATTAAAAAGGTTGAGTCATATAATAGGTTCCTTTATTGAGGTATTTTCATTCAAAGATTTAATATTTAGTCATTAAAACACGCTTCGTGTCTTCATAGATAACTCGAATAAGTTAATCTCAAAACTCTCATTTTCTTTCAAAGATTCAATCTTTTTACATTAAAAAGGTCTAGTGACATACTAGGTACCTTTACTGAGGTATTTTCATTCAAAGATTCAATCTATACTCTGTAAAACACTCTTCGAGACGTCAAAGGGAACTCGAATAAGTTTCACTCAAAACTCTCATTTTCTTTAAAAGATTCAACCTTTATACATTAAAAAGGTCTAGTCACATAATAGGTTCCATTGTTGAGATATTTTCATTCAACGATTTAATATTTAGTCATTAAAACACGATTCACGACTTCATAGGTAACTCGAAGAAGTTAATCTCTAAACTATTATTTTATTTCAGATATTCAATCTTTTTATATTAAAAAGGTCTAGTGACATACTAGGTACCTTTATTAAGGTATTTTCGATCAAATATTCAACCTTTACTCTATAAAACACTCTACGGGACGTCAAAGAGAACTCGAATAAGTTTAACTCAATAACCTCATTTTCTTTCAAAGATTCAATCTTTATACATTGAAAAGGTCTAGTGACATAAAAGGTACCTTTATTGAGGTACTTTCATTTAAAGATTCAACATATACTCATTAAAACACTCTTCGCGACTACTAGATAACACGAATAATTTTAAATTCAAACTCTTATTTTGTTTCAAAGATTCAATCTATATGCATTAAAAAGGTTTAATGACATAAAAGGTACTTTTATTGAGATATTTTCAATCAAAGATTTGTTCTTTACTCATTAAAACACTCTTCGCCACTTCATAAGTAACTCGAATAAGTTTAAATCAATACTGTTATTTTCTTTCAAAGATTCAACGTTTATGCATTAAAAATGTTTGGTAACATAATAGGTACCCTTATTGAGGTATTTTCATTCATAGATTCTATTTTTACTCATTAAAACACTCTTCGGGACGTCAAAAGGAACTCGAATAAGTTTCATTCAAAACTCTCATTTTCTTTCGAAGATTGAATCTGTATACATTAAAAACGTTGAGTCATATAATAGGTTTCTTTATTGAGGTATTTTCATTCAAAGATTTAGTCTTTAGTCATTAAAACACGCTTCGCGACTTCATAGATAACTCCAATAAGTTAATCTCAAAACTCTCATTTTCTTTCGAAGATTCAATCTTTTTACATTAAAAAGGTATAGTGACATACTAGGTACCTTTACTGAGGTATTTTCATTCAAAAATTCAATCTATACTCTGTAAAACACTCTTCGAGACGTCAAAGGGAACTCGAATAAGTTTCACTCAAAACTCTCATTTTCTTTAAAAGATTGAACCTTTATATATTAAAAAGGTCTAGTCACATAATAGGTTCTTTGTTGAGATATTTTCATTCAACGATTTAATATTTAGTCATTAAAACACGATTCGCGACTTCATAGGTAACTCGAATAAGTTAATCTCTGAACTATCATTTTATTTCAGAGATTCAATCTTTTTACATTAAAAAGGTCTAGTGACATACTAGGTACCTTTATTAAGGTATTTTCGTTCAAAGATTCAATCTTTACTCTGTAAAACACTCTACGGGATGTCAAAGGGAACTCGAATAAGTTTAACTTAATAACCTTATTTTCTTTCAAAGATTCAATCTTTATACATTGAAAAGGTCTAGTGACATAAAAGGTACCTTTATTGAGGTACTTTCATTTAAAGATTCAACATATACTCATTAAAACACTCTTCGCGACTACTAGGTAACACGAATAATTTTAAATTCAAACTCTTGTTTTATTGAGATATTTTCAATCAAAGATTCGATCTTTACCCATTAAAACATTCTTCGCCACTTCATAAGTACCTCGAATAAGTTTAAATCGATACTCTTATTTTCTTTCAAAGATTCAACGTATATGCATTATAAAGGTCTGGTGACATAATAGGTACCTTTATTGAGGTATTTTCATTCATAGATTCTATTTTTACTCATTAAAACACTCTTCGGGACGTCAAAAGGAACTCGAATAAGTTTCATTCAAAACTCTCATTTTCTTTCAAATATTCAATCTGTATACATTAAAAAGGTTGAGTCATATAATAGGTTCCTTTATTGAGGTATTTTCATTCAAAGATTTAATCTTTAGTCATTAAAACACGCTTCGTGTCTTCATAGATAACTCGAAAAAGTTAATCTCAAAACTCTCATTTTCTTTCAAAGATTCAATCTTTTTACATTAAAAAGGTCTAGTGACATACTAGGTACCTTTACTGAGGTATTTTCATTCAAAGATTCAATCTATACTCTGTAAAACACTCTTCGAGACGTCAAAGGGAACTCGAATAAGTTTCACTCAAAACTCTCATTTTCTTTAAAAGATTCAACCTTTATACATTAAAAAGGTCTAGTCACATAATAGGTTCCTTTGTTGAGATATTTTCATTCAACGATTTAATATTTAGTCACTAAAACACGATTCACGACTTCATAGGTAACTCGAATAAGTTAATCTCTAAACTATCATTTTATTTCAGATATTCAATCTTTTTACATTAAAAAGGTCTAGGGACATACTTAGTACCTTTATTAAGGTATTTTCGTTCAAATATTCAATCTTTACTCTGTAAAACACTCTACGGGACGTCGAAGGGAACTCGAATAAGTTTAACTCAATAACCTCATTTTCTTTCAAAGATTCAATCTTTATACATTGAAAAGGTCTAGTGACATAAAAGGTACCTTATTGAGGTACTTTCATTTAAAGATTCAACATATACTCATTAAAACACTCTTCGCGACTACTAGGTAACACGAATAATTTTAAATTCAAACTCTTGTTTTGTTTCAAAGATTCAATCTATATGCATTAAAAAGGTTTAATGACATAAAAGGTACTTTTATAGAGATATTTTCAATCAAAGATTCGATCTTTACCCATTAAAACATTCTTCGCCACTTAATAAGTAACTCGAATAAGTTTAAATCAATACTCTTATTTTCTTTCAAAGATTCAACGTATAGGCATTAAAAAGGTCTGGTAACATAATAGGTACCTTTATTGAGGTATTTTCATTCATAAATTCTATTTTTACTCATTAAAACACTCTTTGGGACGTTAAAAGGAACTCAAACAAGTTTCATTCAAAACTCTCATTTTCTTTCAAAGATTCAATCTGTATACAGTAAAAAGGTTTAGTCATATAATAGGTTCCTTTATTGAGGTATTTTCATTCAAAGATTTAATCTTTAGTCATTAAAACACGCTTCGCGACTTCATAGATAATTCGAATAAGTTAATCTCAAAACTCTCATTTTCTTTCAAAGATTCAATCTTTTTACATTAAAAAGGTCTAGTGACATACAAGGTACCTTTACTGGGGTATTTTGATTCAAAGATTCGATCTATACTCTTTAAAACACTCTTCGGGACGTCAAAGGGAACTCGAATAAGTTTCACTCAAAACTCTCATTTTCTTTAAAAGATTCAATCTTTATACATTAAAAAGGTCTAGTCACATAATAGGTTCCTTTGTTGAGATATTTTCATTCAACGATTTAATATTTAGTCATTACAACACGATTCGCGACTTCATAGGTAACTCGAATAAGTTAATCTCTAAACTATGATTTTATTTCAGAGATTCAATATTTTTACATTAAAAAGGCCTAGTGACATACTAGGTACCTTTATTAAGGTATTTTCGTTCAAAGATTCAATCTTTACTCTGTAAAACACTCTACGGGACGTCAAAGGGAACTCGATTAAGTTTAACTCAAAAACCTCATTTTCTTTCAAAGATTCAATCTTTATACATTGAAAAGGTCTAGTGACATAAAAGATACCTTTATTGAGGTACTTTCGTTTAAAGATTCAACATATACTTATTAAAACTCTCTTCGCGATTACTAGGTAACACGAATAATTTTAAATTCAAACTCTTGTTTTGTTTCAAAGATTCAATCTATATGCATTAAAAAGGTTTAATGACATAAAAGGTACTTTTATTGAGATATTTTCAATCAAAGATTCGATCTTTACTCATTAAAACACTCTTCGCCACTTCATAAGTAACTCGAATAAGTTTAAATCAGTACTCTTATTTTTCTTTCAAAGATTCAACTTTTATGATTCAAAAAGGTCTGGTAACGTAATAGATACCTTTATTGAGGTATTTTCATTCATAGATTCTATTTTTACTCATTAAAACACTCTTCGGGACGTCAAAAGGAACTCGAAAAAGTTTCATTCAAAACTCTCTTTTTCTTTCAAAGATTGAATCTGTATACATTCAAAACGTTTAGTCATATAATAGGTTTCTTTATTGAGGTATTTTCATTCAAAGATTTAATCTTTAGTCATTAAAACACGCTTCGCGACTTCATAGATAACTCGAATAAGTTAATCCCAAAACTCTCATTTTCTTTCAAAGATTCAATCTTTTTACATTAAAAAGGTCTAGTGACATACTAGGTACCTTTACTGAGGTATTTTCATTCAAAGATTCAATCTATACTCTGTAAAACACTATTCGGGACGTCAAAGGGAACTCTAATAAGTTTCACTCAAAACTCTCATTTTCTATAAAAGATTCAATCTTTATACATTAAAAAGGTCTAGTCACATAATAGGTTCCTTTGTTGAGATAATTTCATTCAACGATTTAATATTTAGTCATTACAACACGATTCGCGACTTCATTGGTAACTCGAATAAGTTAATCTCTAAACTATCATTTTATTTC
Source organism: Cornus florida (assembly GCF_030987335.1). Classification (NCBI taxonomy): domain Eukaryota; kingdom Viridiplantae; phylum Streptophyta; class Magnoliopsida; order Cornales; family Cornaceae; genus Cornus; species Cornus florida. Next base: position 90,670,080 of record NW_026775578.1, on the reverse strand, counting down.
AAAGATTAAATCTTTTTACATTAAAAAGGTCTAGTGACATACTAGGTACCTTTATTAAGATATTTTCGTTCAAAGATTCAATCTTTACTCTGTAAAACACTCTACGGGACGTCAAAGGGAACTCGAATAAGTTTAACTCAAAAACCTCATTTTCTTTCTAAGATTCAATCTTTATACATTGAAAAGGTCTAGTGACATAAAAGGTACCTTTATTGAGGTACTTTCATTTAAAGATTCAATATATACTCATTAAAACACTCTTCGCGACTACTAGATAACACGAATAATTTTAAATTCAAACTCTTGTTTTGTTTCAAAGATTCAATCTATATGCATTAAAAAGGTTTAATGACATAAATGGTACTTTTATTGAGATATTTTCAATCAAAGATTTGTTCTTTACTCATTAGAACACTCTTCGCCACTTCATAAGTAACTCGAATAAGTTTAAATCAATACTCTTATTTTCTTTCAAAGAATCAACGTTTATGCATTAAAAAGGTCTGGTAACATAATAGGTACCTTTATTGAGGTATTTTCATTCATAGATTCTATTTTTACTCATTAAAACACTCTTCGGGACGTCAAAAGGAACTCGAATAAGTTTCATTCAAAACTCTCATTTTCTTTCAAAGATTCAATCTGTATACATTAAAAACGTTTAGTCATATAATAGGTTTCTTTATTGAGGTATTTTCATCCAAAGATTTAATCTTTAGTCATTAAAACACGCTTCGCGACTTCAAAGATAACTCGAATAAGCTAATCTCAAAACTCTCATTTTCTTTCAAAGATTAAATTTTTTGACATTAAAAAGGTCTAGTGACATACTAGGTACCTTTACTGAGGTATTTTCATTCAAAGATTCAATCTATACTCAGTAAAACACTCTTCGGGACGTCAAAGGGAACTCGAATAAGTTTCACTCAAAACTCTCATTTTCTTTAAAAGATTCAATCTTTATACATTAAAAAGGTCTAGTCACATAATAGGTTCCTTTCTTGAGATATTTTCATTCAACGATTTAATATTTAGTCATTACAACACGATTCGCGACTTCATAGGTAACTCGAATAAGTTAATCTCTAAACTATCATTTTATTTCATAGATTCAATCTTTTTACATTAAAAAGGTCTAGTGACATACTAGGTACCTTTATTAAGGTATTTTCGTTCAAAGATTCAATCTTTACTCTGTAAAACACTCTATGGGACGTCAAAGGGAACTCGAAGAAGTTTAACTCAAAAACCTCATTTTCTTTCAAAGATTCAATCTTTATACATTGAAAAGGTCTAGTGACATAAAAGGTACCTTTTTTGGGATACTTTCATTTAAAGATTCAACATATACTCATTAAAACACTCTTCGCGACTACTAGATAACACGAATAATTTTAAATTCAAACTATTGTTTTGTTTCAACGATTCAATCTATATGCATTAAAAAGGTTTAATGACATAAAATGTACTTTTATTGAGATATTTTCAATCAAAGATTCGATCTTTATTCATTAAAACACTCTTCGCCACTTCATAAGTAACTCGAATAAGTTTAAATCAATACTCTTATTTTCTTTCAAAGATTCAACTTTTATGCATTAAAAAGGTCTGGTAATGTACCATTATTGAGGTATTTTCATTAAAAGATTCTATTTTTACTCATTAAAACACTCTACGGGACGTCAAAAGGAACTCGAATAAGTTTCATTCAAAGCTCTCATTTTCTTTCAAATATTCAATCTGTATACATTAAAAAGGTTTAGTCATATGATAGGTTCCTTTATTCAGATATTTCCATACAAAGATTTAATCTTTAGTCATTAACACACGCTTCGCGACTTCATAGATAACTCGAATAAGTTAATCTGAAAACTCTCATTTTCTTTCAAAGATTCAACCTTTTTACATTAAAAAGGTCTAGTGACATACTAGGTACCTTTATTGAGGTATTTTCATTCAAAGATTCAATCTCTACTCTGTAAGACACTCTTCGGGACGTCAAAGTGAACTCGAATAAGTTTCACTCAATACTCTCATTTTCTTCAAAAGATTCAATCTTTATATATTAAAAAGGTCTTGTCACATAATAAGTTCCTTTGTTGAGATATTTTCATTCAAAGGTTTAATATTTAGTCATTACAAAACGATTCGCGACTTCATAGGTAACTCGATTAAGTTAATATCTAAACTATCATTTTTTTTCAGAGATTCAATCTTTTTATATTAAAAAGGTCTAGTGACAAACTAGGTACCTTTATTGAGGTATTTTTGTTCAAAGATTCAATCTTTACTCTGTAAAACACTCTACGGGACGTCGAAGGGAACTCGAATAAGTTTAACTCAAAAACCTCATTTTCTTTCAACGATTCAATCTTTATACATTGAAAAGGTCTAGTGACATAAAATGTACCTTTATTGAGGTACTTTCATTTAAAGATTCAACATATACTCATTAAAACACTCTTCGCGACTACTAGGTAACACGAATAATTTTAAAATAAAACTCTTGTTTTGTTTCAAATATTCAATCCATATGCATTAAAGAGGTTTAATGACATAAAAGGTACTTTTATAGAGATATTTTCAATCAAAGATTCGATCTTTTCTCATTAAAACACTCTTCGCCACTTCATAAGTAACTCGAGTAAGTTTAAATCAATACTCTTATTTTCTTTCAAAGATTCAACGTATATGCATTAAAAAGGTCTGGTAACATAATACGTACCTTTATTGAGGTATTTTCATTCATAGATTCTATTTTTACTCATTAAAACACCCTTCGGGACGTCAAAAGGAACTCGAATAAGTTTCATTCAAAACTCTCATTTTCTTTCAAATATTCAATCTGTATACATTAAAAAGGTTTAGTCATATAATAGGTTCCTTTATTGAGGTATTTTCATTCAAAGATTTAATCTTTAGTCATTAAAACACGCTTCGTGTCTTCATAGATAACTCGAATAAGTTAATCTCAAAACTCTCATTCTCTTTCAAAGATTCAATCTTTTTACATTATAAAGGTCTAGTGACATACTAGGCACCTTTATTGAGGTATTTTCGTTCAAACATTCTATTTTTACTCATTAAAACACTCTTCGGGACGTCAAAAGGAACTCGAATAAGTTTCATTCAAAACTCACATTTTCTTTCAAAGATTCAATCTGTATACATTAAAAAGGTTGAGTCATATAATAGATTCCTTTATTGAGGTATTTTCATTCAAAGATTTAATCTTTAGTCATTAAAACACGCTTCGTGTCTTCATAGATAACTCGAATAAGTTAATCTCAAAACTCTCATTTTCATTCAAAGATTCAATCTTTTTACATTAAAAAGGTCAAGTGACATACTAGGTACCTTTACTGAGGTATTTTCATTCAAAGATTCAATCTGTACTCTGTAAAACACTCCTCGGGACGTCAAAGGGAACTCTAATAAGTTTCACTAAAAACTCTCATTTTCTATAAAAGATTCAATCTTTATACATTAAAAAGGTCTAGTCACATAATAGGTTCCTTTGTTGAGATAATTTAATTCAACGATTTAATATTTAGTCATTACAACACGATTCGGGACTTCATTGGTAACTCGAATAAGTTAATCTCTAAACTATCATTTTATTTCAAAAATTAAATCTTTTTACATTAAAAAGGTCTAGTGACATACTAGGAACCTTTATTAAGGTATTTTCGTTCAAAGATTCAATCTTTACTCTGTAAAACACTCTACGGGACGTCAAAGGGAACTCGAATAAGTTTAACTCAAAAATCTCATTTTCTTTGTAAGATTCAATCTTTATACATTGAAAAGGTCTAGTGATATAAAAGGTACCTTTATTGAGGTACTTTCATTTAAAGATTCAACATATACTCATTAAAACACTCTTCGCGACTACTAGATAACACGAATAATTTTAAATTCAAACTCTTGTTTTGTTTCAAAGATTCAATCTATATGCATTAAAAAGGTTTACTGACATAAAAGGTACTTTTATTGAGATATTTTCAATCAAAGATTTGTTCTTTACTCATTAAAACACTCTTCGCCACTTCATAAGTGACTCGAATAAGTTTAAATCAGTACTCTTATTTTCCTTTCAAAGATTCAACGTTTATGCTTTAAAAAGGTCTGGTAAAATAAAAGGTACTTTTATTAAGATATTTTCAATCAAAGATTTGTTCTTTACTCATTAAAACACTCTTCGCCACTTCATCAGTAACTCGAATAAGTTTAAATCAGTACTCTTATTTTTCTTTCAAAGATTCAACGTTTATGCTTCAAAAAGGTCTGGTAACATAATAGGTACCTTTATTGAGGTATTTTCATTCATAGATTCTATTTTTACTAATTAAAATATTCTTTTGGACGTCAAAAGGAACTCGAATAAGTTTCATTCAAAACACTCATTTTCTTTCAAAGATTCATTCTGTATACATTAAAAAGGTTTAGTCATATAATAGGTTTCTTTATTGAGGTATTTTCATTCATTAAAACACTCTTCGCGACTTCATAGATAACTCGAATATGTTAATCTCAAAACACTCATTTTCTTTCAAAGATTCAATCTTTTTACATTAAAAAAGGACTAGTGGCATAGTAGGTACATTTACTGAGGTATTTTCATTCAAAGATTCAATCTATACTCTGTAAAACACTCTTCGGGACGTCAAAGGGAACTCGAATAAGTTTCACTCAAAAATCTCATTTTCTTCAAAAGATTCAACCTTTATACATTAAAAAGGTCTAGTCACATAATAGGTTCCTTTGTTGAGATATTTTCATTCAACGATTTAATATTTAGTCATTACAACATGATTCGCGACTTCATAGGTAACTTGAATAAGTTAATTTCTAAACTATCATTTTATTTCAGAGATTCAATCTTTTTACATTAAAAAGGTCTAGTGACATACTAGGTACCTTTATTAAGGTATTTTCGTTCGAAGATTCAATCTTTACTCTGTAAAACACTCTACGGGACGTCAAAGGGAACTCGAATAAGTTTAACTCAAAAACCAAATTTTCTTTCAAAGATTCAGTCTTTATACATTGAAAAGGTCTAGTGACATAAAAGGTACCTTTATTGAGGTACTTTCATTTAAAGATTCAACATATACTCATTAAAACACTCTTCGCGACTACTAGGTAACACGAATAATTTTAAATTCAAACTCTTGTTTTGTTTCAAAGATTCAATCCATATGCATTAAAAAGGTTTAATGACATAAAAGGTACTTTTATAGAGATATTTTCAATCAAAGATTCGATCTTTTCTCATTAAAACACTCTTCGCCACTTCATAAGTAACTCGAGTAAGTTTAAATCAATACTCTTATTTTCTTTCAAAGATTCAACGTATATGCATTAAAAAGGTCTGGTAACATAACACGTACCTTTATTGAGGTATTTTCATTCATAGTTTCTATTTTTACTCATTAAAACACCCTTCGGGACGTCAAAAGGAACTCGAATAAGTTTCATTCAAAACTCTCATTTTCTTTCAAATATTCAATCTGTATGTATTAAAAAGGTTTAGTCATATAACAGGTTCCTTTATTGAGGTATTTTCATTCAAAGATTTAATCTTTAGTCGTTAAAACACGCTTCGTGTCTTCATAGATAACTCGAATAAGTTAATCTCAAAACTCTCATTTTCTTTCAAAGATTCAATCTTTTTACATTAAAAAGGTCTAGTGACATACTTGGCACCTTTATTGAGGTATTTTCACTCAAAGATTCTATTTTTACTCATTAAAACACTCTTTGGGACGTCAAAAGGAACTCGAATAAGTTTCATTCAAAACTCTCATTTTCTTTCAAAGATTCAATCTGTATACATTAAAAAGGTTGAGTCATATAATAGGTTCCTTTATTGAGGTATTTTCATTCAAAGATTTAATATTTAGTCATTAAAACACGCTTCGTGTCTTCATAGATAACTCGAATAAGTTAATCTCAAAACTCTCATTTTCTTTCAAAGATTCAATCTTTTTACATTAAAAAGGTCTAGTGACATACTAGGTACCTTTACTGAGGTATTTTCATTCAAAGATTCAATCAATACTCTGTAAAACACTCTTCGAGACGTCAAAGGGAACTCGAATAAGTTTCACTCAAAACTCTCATTTTCTTTAACAGATTCAACCTTTATACATTAAAAAGGTCTAGTCACATAATAGGTTCCTTTGTTGAGATATTTTCATTCAACGATTTAATATTTAGTCATTAAAACACGATTCGCGACTTCATAGGTAACTTGAAGACGTTAATCTCTAAACTATCATTTTATTTCAGAGATTCAATCTTTTTACATTAAAAAGGTCTAGTGACATACTAGGTACCTTTATTAAGGTATTTTCGTTCAAATATTCAACCTTTACTCTGTAAAACACTCTATGGGACGTCAAAGGGAACTCGAATAAGTTTAACTCAATAACCTCATTTTCTTTCAAAGATTTAATCTTTATACATTGAAAAGGTCTAGTGACATAAAAGGTACCTTTATTGAGGTACTTTCATTTAAAGATTCAACATATACTCATTAAAACACTCTTCGCGACTACTAGATAACACGAATAATTTTAAATTCAAACTCTTGTTTTGTTTCAAAGATTCAATCTATATGCATTAAAAAGGTTTAATGACATAAAAGGTACTTTTATAGAGATATTTTCAATCAAAGATTCGATCTTTATCCATTAAAACATTCTTCGCCACTTCATAAGTAACTCGAATAAGTTTAAATCAATACTCTTATTTTCTTTCAAAGATTCAACGTATATGCATTAAAAAGGTCTGGTAACATAATAGGTACCTTTATTGAGGTATTTTCATTCATAGATTCTATTTTTACTCATTAAAACACTCTTCGGGATGTCAAAAGGAACTCGAATAAGTTTCATTCAAAACTCTCACTTTCTTTCAAAGATTCAATCTGTATACATTAAAAAGGTTGAGTCATATAATTGGTTCCTTTATTGAGGTATTTTCATTCAAAGATTTAATCTTTAGTCATTAAAACACGCTTCGTGTCTTCATAGATAACTTCAATAAGTTAATCTCAAAACTCTCATTTTCTTTCAAAGATTCAATCTTTTTACATTAAAAAGGTCTAGTGACATACTAGGTACCTTTACTGAGGTATTTTCATTCAAAGATTCAATCTATACTCTGTAAAACACTATTCGGGACGTCAAAGGGACCTCTAATAAGTTTCACTCAAAACTCTCATTTTCTATAAAAGATTCAATCTTTATACACTAAAAAGGTCTAGTCACATAATAGGTTCCTTTGTTGAGATAATTTCATTCAACGATTTAATATTTAGTCATTACAACACGATTCGCGACTTCATTGGTAACTCGAATAAGTTAATCTCTAAACTATCATTTTATTTCAAAGATTAAATCTTTTTAAATTAAAAAGGTCTAGTGACATACTAGGTACCTTTATTAAGGTATTTTCGTTCAAAGATTCATTCTTTACTCTGTAAAACACTCTACGGGACGTCAAAGGGAACTCGAATAAGTTTAACTCAAAAACCTCATTTTCTTTCTAAGATTCAATCTTTATACATTGAAAAGGTCTAGTGACAAAAAAGGTACCTTTATTGAGGTACTTTCATTTAAAGATTCAACATATACTCATTAAAACACTCTTCGCGACTACTAGATAACACGAATAATTTTAAATTCAAACTCTTGTTTTGTTTCAAAGATTCAATCTATATGCATTAAAAAGGTTTAATGACCTAAAAGGTACTTTTATTGAGATATTTTCAATCAAAGATTTGTTCTTTACTCATTAGAACACTCTTCGCCACTTCATAAGTAACTCGAATAAGTTTAAATCAATACTCTTATTTTCTTTCAAAGATTCAACGTTTATGCATTAAAAAGGTCTGGTAACATAATAGGTACCTTTATTGAGGTATTTTCATTCATAGATTCTATTTTTACTCATTAAAATACTCTTCGGTACGTCAAAAGGAACTCGAAAAAGTTTCATTCAAAACTCTCATTTTCTTTCAAAGATTCAATCTGTAAACATTAAAAACGTTTAGTCATATAATAGGTTTCTTTATTGAGGTATTTTCATTCAAAGATTTAATCTTTAGTCATTAAAACACGCTTCGCGACTTCATAGATAACTCGAATAAGTTAATCTCAAAACTCTCATTTTCTTTCAAAGATTCAATCTTTTTACATTAAAAGGTCTAGTGACATACTAGGTACCTTTACTGAGGTATTTTGATTCAAAGATTCGATCTATACTCTGTAAAACACTCTTCGGGACGTCAAAGGGAACTCGAATAAGTTTCACTCAAAACTCTCATTTTCTTTAAAAGATTCAACCTTTATACATTAAAAAGGTCTAGTCACATAATAGGTTCCTTTGTTGAGATATTTTCATTCAACGATTTAATATTTAGTCATTACAACACGATTCGCGACTTCATAGGTAACTCGAATAAGTTAATCTCTAAACTATCATTTTATTTCATAGATTCAATCTTTTTACATTAAAAAGGTCTAGTGACATACTAGGTACCTCTAATAAGGTATTTTCGTTCAAAGATTCAATCTTTACTCTGTAAAACACTCTACGGGACGTCAAAGGGAACTCGAAGAAGTTTAACTCAAAAACCTCATTTTCTTTCAAAGATTCAATCTTTATACATAGAAAAGGTCTAGTGACATAAAAGGTACCTTTATTGGGATACTTTCATTTAAAGATTCAACACATACTCATTAAAACACTCTTCGCGACTACTAGATAACACGAATAATTTTAAATTCAAACTCTTGTTTTGTTTCAACGATTCAATCTATATGCATTAAAAAGGTTTAATGACATAAAAGGTACTTTTATTGAGATATTTTCAATCAAAGATTCGATCTTTACTCATTAAAACACTCTTCGCCACTACATAAGTAACTCGAATAAGTTTAAATCAATACTCTTCTTTTCTTTCAAAGATTCAACGTACATGCATTAAAAAGGTCTGGTAACATAATACGTACCTTTATTGAGGTATTTTCATTCATAGATTCTATTTTTACTCATTAAAACACCCTTCGGGACGTCAAAAGGAACTCGAATAAGTTTCATTCAAAACTCTCATTTTCTTTCAAATATTCAATCTGTATACATTAAAAAGGTTTAGTCATATAATAGGTTCCTTTATTGAGGTATTTCATTCAAAGATTTAATCTTTAGTCATTAAAACACGCTTCGTGTCTTCATAGATAACTCGAATAAGTTAATCTCAAAACTCTCATTCTCTTTCAAAGATTCAATCTTTTTACATTATAAAGGTCTAGTGACATGCTAGGCACCTTTATTGAGGTATTTTCATTCAAAGATTCTATTTTTACTCATTAAAACAGTCTTCGGGACGTTAAAAGGAACTCGAATAAGTTTCATTCAAAACTCTCATTTTCTTTCAAAGATTCAATCTGTATACATTAAAAAGGTTGAGTCATATAATAGGTTCCTTTATTGAGGTATTTTCATTCAAAGATTTAATCTTTAGTCATTAAAACACGCTTCGTGTCTTCATAGATAACTCGAATAAGTTAATCTCAAAACTCTCATTTTCTTTAAAAGATTCAATCTTTTTACATTAAAAAGGTCTAGTGACATACTAGGTACCTTTACTGAGGTATTTTCATTCAAAGATTCAATCTGTACTCTGTAAAACACTCTTCGGGACGTCAAAGGGTACTCTAATAAGTTTTACTCAAAACTCTCATTTTCTATAAAAGATTCAATCCTTATACATTAAAAAGGTCTAGTCACATAATAGGTTCCTTTGTTGAGATAATTTCATTCAACGATTTAATATTTAGTCATTACAACACGATTCGGGACTTCATTGGTAACTCGAATAAGTTAATCTCTAAACTATCATTTTATTTCAAAAATTAAATCTTTTTACATTAAAAAGGTCTAGTGACATACTAGGAACCTTTATTAAGGTATTTTGGTTCAAAGATTCAATCTTTACTCTGTAAAACACTCTACGGGACGTCAAAGGGAACTCGAATAAGTTTAACTCAAAAACCTCATTTTTTTCTACGATTCAATCTTTATACATTGAAAAGGTCTAGTGATATAAAAGGCACCTTTATTGAGGTACTTTCATTTAAGGATTCAACATATACTCATTAAAACACTCTTCGCGACTACTAGATAACACGAATAATTTTGAATTCAAACTCTTGTTTTGTTTCAAAGATTCAATCTATATGCATTAAAAAGGTTTACTGACAGAAAAGGTACTTTTATTGAGATATTTTCAGTCAAAGATTTGTTCTTTACTCATTAAAACACTCTTCGCCACTTCATAAGTAACTCGAATAAGTTTAAATCAGTACTATTATTTTTCTTTCAAAGATTCAACGTTTATGCTTTAAAAAGGTCTGGTAACATAAAAGGTACTTTTATTGAGATATTTTCAATCAAAGATTTGTTCTTTACTCATTAAAACACTCTTCGCCACTTCATAAGTAACTCGAATAAGTTTAAATCAATACTCTTATTTTCTTTCAAAGATTCAACGTTTATGCATTAAAAAGGTCTGGTAACATAATAGGTACCTTTATTGAGGTATTTTCAATCATAGATTCTATATTTACTCATTAAAACACTCTTCGGGACGTCAAAAGGAACTCGAATAAGTTTCATTCAAACCTCTCATTTTCTTTCAAAGATTGAATCTGTATACATTAAAAACGTTTAGTCATATAATAGGTTTCTTTATTGAGGTATTTTCATTCAAAGATTTAATCTTTAGTCATTAAAACACGCTTCGCGACTTCATAGATAACTCGAATAAGTTATTCTCAAAACTCTCATTTTCTTTCAAAGATTCAATCTTTTTACATTAAAAAGGTCTAGTGACATACTAGGTACCTGTACTAAGGTATTTTCATTCAAAGATTCAATCTATACTCTGTAAAACACTCTTCGGGACGTCAAAGGGAACTCGAATAAGTTTCACTCAAAAATCTCATTTTCTTCAAAAGATTCAACCTTTATACATTAAAAAGGTCTAGTCACATAATAGGTTCCTTTGTTGAGATATTTTCATTCAACGATTTAATATTTAGTCATTACAACACGATTCGCGACTTCATAGGTAATTTGAATAAGTTAATTTCTAAGCTATCATTTTATTTCAGAGATTCAATCTTTTTACATTAAAAAGGTCTAGTGACATACTAGGTACCTTTATTAAGGTATTTTCGTTCGAAGATTCAATCTTTACTCTGTAAAACACTCTACGGGACGTCAAAGGGAACTCGAATAAGTCTAACTCAAAAACCTAATTTTCTTTCAAAGATTCAATCTTTATACATTGAGAAGGTCTAGTGACATAAAAGGTACCTTTATTGAGGTACTTTCATTTAAAGATTCAATATATACTCATTAAAACACTCATCGCGACTACTAGGTAACACGAATATTTTTAAATTCAAATTCTTGTTTTGTTTCAAAGATTCAATCTATATACATTTAAAAGGTTTAATGACATCAAAGGTACTTTTATTGAGATATTTTCAATCAAAGATTCGATCTTTATCCATTAAAACACTCTTCGCCACTTCATAAGTAACTCGAATAAGTTTAAATCAATACTCTTATTTTCTTTCAAAGATTCAACGTATATGCATTAAAAAGGTCTGGTAACATAATAGGTACCTTTATTGAGGTATTTTCATTCATAGATTCTATTTTTACTCATTAGAACACTCTTCAGGACGTCAAAAGGAACTCGAATAAGTTTCATTCAAAACTCTCATTTTCTTTCAAATATTCAATCTGTATACATTAAAAAGGTTTAGTCATATAATAGGTTCTTTTATTGAGTTATTTTCAGTCAAAGATTTAATCTTTAGTCTTTAAAACACGCTTCGCGACTTCATAGATAACTCGAATAAGTTAATCTAAAAACACTCATTTTCTTTCAAAGATTCAATCTTTTACAGTAAAAAGGTCTAGTGACATACTAGTTACCTTTACAGAGGTATTTTCATTCAAAGATTCAATCTATACTCTGTAAAACACTCTTCGGGACGTCAAAGGGAACTCGAATAAGTTTCACTCAAAACTATCATTTTCTTTAAAAGATTCAATCTTTATACATAGATAACACGAATAATTTTAAATTCAAACTCTTGTTTTGTTTCAAAGATTCAATCTATATGCATTAAAAAGGTTTAATGACATAAAAGGTACTTTTATTGAGATATTTTCAATCAAAGATTTGTTCTTTACTCATTAAAACACTCTTCGCCACTTCATAAGTAACTCGAATAAGTTTAAATCAATACTCTTATTTTCTTTCAAAGATTCAACGTTTATGCATTAAAAAGGTCTGGTAACATAATAGGTACCTTTATTGAGGTATTTTCATTCATAAATTCTATTTTTACTCATTAAAACACTCTTCGGGACGTCAAAAGGGACTCGAATAAGTTTCATTCAAAACTCTCATTTTCTTTCAAAGATTGAATCTGTATACATTAAAAACGTTTAGTCATATAATAGGTTTCTTTATTGAGGTATTTTCATTCAAAGATTTAATCTTTAGTCATTAAAACACGCTTCGCGACTTCATAGATAACTCCAATAACTTAATCTCAAAACTCTCATTTTCTTTCGAAGATTCAATCTTTTTACATTAAAAAGGTCTAGTGACATACTAGGTACCTTTACTGAGGTATTTTCATTCAAAGATTCAATCTATACTCTGTAAAACACTCTTCGAGACGTCAAAGGGAACTCGAATAAGTTTCACTCAAAACTCTCATTTTCTTTAAAAGATTCAACCTTTATACATTAAAAAGGTCTAGTCACATAATAGGTTCCTTTGTTGAGATATTTTCATTCAACGATTTAATATTTAGTCATTACAGCACGATTCGCGACTTCATAGGTAACTCGAATAAGTTAATCTCTAAACTATCATTTTATTTCAGAGATTCAATCTTTTTACATTAAAAAGGTCTAGTGACATACTAGGTACCTTTATTAAGGTATTTTCGTTCAAATATTCATCCTTTACTCTGTCAAACACTCTACGAGACGTCAAAGGGAACTCGAATAAGTTTAACTCAATAACCTCATTTTCTTTCAAAGATTCAATCTTTATACATTGAAAAGGTCTAGTGACATAAAAGGTACCTTTATTGAGGTACTATCATTTAAAGATTCAACATATACTCATTAAAACACTCTTCGCGACTACTAGGTAACATGAATAATTTTAAATTCAAACTCTTGTTTTGTTTCAAAGATTCAATCTATATGCATTAAAAAGGTTTAATGACAGAAAAGGTACTTTTATAGAGATATTTTCAATCAAAGATTCGATCTTTATCCATTAAAACATTCTTCGCCACTTCATAAGTAACTCGAATAAGTTTAAATCAATACTCTTATTTTCTTTCAAAGATTCAACGTATATGCATTATAAAGGTCCGGTATCATAATAGGTACCTTTATTGAGGTATTTTCATTCATAGATTCTATTTTTACTCATTAAAACACTCTTCGGGATGTCAAAAGGAACTCGAATAAGTTTCATTCAAAACTCTCATTTTCTTTCAAAGATTCAATCTGTATACATTAAAAAGGTTGAGTCATATAATTGGTTCCTTTATTGAGGTATTTTCATTCAAAGATTTAATCTTTAGTCTTTAAAACACGCTTCGTGTCTTCATAGATAACTTGAATAAGTTAATCTCAAAACTCTCATTTTCTTTCAAAGATTCAATCTTTTTACATTAAAAAGGTCTTGTGACATACTAGGTACCTTTACTGAGGTATTTTCATTCAAAGATTCAATCTATACTCTGTAAAACACTATTCGGAACGTCAAAGGGACCTTTAATAAGTTTCACTCAAAACTCTCATTTTCTATAAAAGATTCAATCTTTATACACTAAAAAGGTCTAGTCACATAATAGGTTCCTTTGTTGAGATAATTTCATTCAACGATTTAATATTTAGTCATTACAACACGATTCGCGACTTCATTGGTAACTCGAATAAGTTAATCTCTAAACAATCATTTTATTTCAAAGATTAAATCTTTTTAAATTAAAAAGGTCTAGTGGCATACTAGGTACCTTTATTAAGGTATTTTCGTTCAAAGATTCATTCTTTACTCTGTAAAACACTCTACGGGACGTCAAAGGGAACTCTAATAAGTTTACCTCAAAAACCTCATTTTCTTTCTAAGATTCAATCTTTATACATTGAAAAGGTCTAGTGACAAAAAAAGTACCTTTATTGAGGTACTTTCATTTAAAGATTCAACATATACTCATTAAAACACTCTTCGCGACTACTAGATAACACGAATAATTTTATATTAAAACTCTTGTTTTGTTTCAAAGATTCAATCCATATGCATTAAAAAGGTTTAATGACATAAAAGGTACTTTTATTGAGATATTTTCAATCAAAGATTTGTTCTTTACTCATTAGAACACTCTTCGCCACCTCATAAGTAACTCGAATAAGTTTAAATCAATACTCTTATTTTCTTTCAAAGATTCAACGTTTATGCATTAAAAAGGTCTGGTAACATAATAGGTACCTTTATTGAGGTATTTTCATTCATAGATTCTATTTTTACTCATTAAAACACTTTTCGGGACGTCAAAAGGAACTCGAATAAGTTTCATTCAAAACTCTCATTTTCTTTCAAAGATTCAATCTGTATACATTAAAAACGTTTAGTCATATAATAGGTTTCTTTATTGAGGTATTTTCATTCAAAGATTTAATCTTTAGTCATTAAAACACGCTTCACGACTTCAAAGATAACTCGAATAAGTTAATCTCAAAACTCTCATTTTCTTTCAAAGATTCAATCTTTTTACATTAAAAAAGTCTAGTGACAAACTAGGTACCTTTACTGAGGTATTTTCATTCAAAGATTCAATCTATACTCTGTAAAACACTCTTCGGGACGTCAAAGGGAACTCGAATAAGTTTCACTCAAAACTCTCATTTTCTTTAAAAGATTCAATCTTTATACATTAAAAAGGTCTAGTCACATAATAGGTTCCTTTGTTCAGATATTTTCATTCAACGATTTAATATTTAGTCATTACAACACGATTCGCGACTTCATAGGTAACTCGAATAAGTTAATCTCTAAACTATCATTTTATTTCATAGATTCAATCTTTTTATATTAAAAAGGTATAGTGACATACTAGGTACCTTTATTAAGGTATTTTCGTTCAAAGATTCAATCTTTACTCTGTAAAACACTCTATGGGACGTCAAAGGGAACTCGAAGAAGTTTAACTCAAAAACCTCATTTTCTTTCAAAGATTTAATCTTTATACATTGAAAAGGTCTAGTGACATAAAAGGTACCTTTATTGGGATACTTTCATTTAAAGATTCAACATATACTCATTAAAACACTCTTCGCGACTACTAGATAACACGAATAATTTTAAATTCAAACTCTTGTTTTGTTTCAACGATTCAATCTATATGCATTAAAAAGGTTTAATGACATAAAAGGTACTTTTATTGAGATATTTTCAATCAAAGATTCGATCTTTACTCATTAAAACACTCTTCGCCACTTCATAAGTAACTCGAATAAGTTTAAATCAATACTCTTATTTTCTTTCAAAGATTCAACGTTTATGCATTAAAAAGGTCTGGTAATGTACCATTATTGAGGTATTTTCATTAAAAGATTCTATTTTTACTCATTAAAACACTCTACGGGACGTCAAAAGGAACTCGAATAAGTTTCATTCAAAACTCTCATTTTCTTTCAAATATTCAATCTGTATACATTAAAAAGGTTTAGTCATATGATAGGTTCCTTTATTCAGATATTTCCATACAGAGATTTAATCTTTAGTCATTAACACATGCTTCGCGACCTCATAGATAACTCGAATAAGTTAATCTCAAAACTCTCATTTTCTTTCAAAGATTCAACCTTTTTACATTAAAAAGGTCTAGTGACATACTAGGTACCTTTACTGAGGTATTTTCATTCAAAGATTCAATCTCTACTCTGTAAGACACTCTTCCGGACGTCCAAGTGAACTCGAATAAGTTTCACTCAAAACTCTCATTTTCTTCAAAAGATTCAATATTTATACATTAAAAAGCTCTTGTCACATAATAAGTTCATTTGTTGAGATATTTTCATTCAAAGGTTTAATATTTAGTCATTACAAAACGATTCGCGACTTCATAGGTAACTCGATTAAGTTAATCTCTAAACTATCATTTTTTTTCAGAGATTCAATCTTTTTATATTAAAAAGGTCTATTGACAAACTAGGTACCTTTATTGAGGTATTTTTGTTCAAAAATTCAATCTTTACTCTGTAAAACACTCTACGGGACGTCGAAGGGAACTCGAATAAGTTTAACTCAAAAACCTCATTTTCTTTAAAAGATTCAATCTTTATAAATTGAAAAGGTCTAGTGACATAAAAGGTACCTTTATTGAGGTACTTTCATTTAAAGATTCAACATATACTCATTAAAACACTCTTCGCGACTACTAGGTAACACGAATAATTTTAAATTCAAACTCTTGTTTTGTTTCAAATATTCAATCCATATGCATTAAAAAGTTTTAATGACATAAAAGGTACTTTTATAGAGATATTTTCAATCAAAGATTCGATCTTTTCTTATTAAAACACTCTTCGCCACTTCATAAGTAACTCGAGTAAGTTTAAATCAATACTCTTATTTTCTTTCAAAGATTCAACGTATATGCATTAAAAAGGTCTGGTAACATAATACGTATCTTTATTGAGGTATTTTCATTCATAGATTCTATTTTTACTCATTAAAACACCCTTCGGGACGTCAAAAGGAACTCGAATAAGTTTCATTCAAAACTCTCATTTTCTTTCAAATATTCAATCTGTATACATTAAAAAGGTTTAGTCATATAATAGGTTCCTTTATTGAGGTATTTTCATTCAAAGATTTAATCTTTACTTATTAAAACACGCTTCGTGTCTTCATAGATAACTCGAATAAGTTAATCTCAAAACTCTCATTCTCTTTCAAAGATTCAATCTTTTTACATTATAAAGGTCTAGTGACATACTAGGCACCTTTATTAAGGTATTTTCATTCAAAGATTCTATTTTTACTCATTAAAACACTCTTCGGGACGTCAAAAGGAACTCGATTAAGTTTCATTCAAAACTCTCATTTTCTTTCAAAGATTCAATATGTATACATTAAAAAGGTTGAGTCATATAATAGGTTCCTTTATTGAGGTATTTTCATTCAAAGATGTAATCTTTAGTCATTAAAACACGCTTCGTGTCTTCATAGATAACTCGAATAAGTTAATCTCAAAACTCGCATTTTCTTTAAAAGATTCAATCTTTTTACATTAAAAAGGTCTAGTGACATACTAGGTACCTTTACTGAGGTATTTTCATTCAAAGATTCAATCTGTACTCTGTAAAACACTCTTCGGGACGTCAAAGGGAACTCTAATAAGTTTCACTCAAAACTCTCATTTTCTATAAAAGATTCAATCCTTATACATTAAAAAGGTCTAGTCACATAATAGGTTCCTTTGTTGAGATAATTTCATTCAACGATTTAATATTTAGTCATTACAACACGATTCGGGACTTCATTGGTAACTCGAATAAGTTAATCTCTAAACTATCATTTTATTTCAAAAATTAAATCTTTTTACATTAAAAAGGTCTAGTGACATACTAGGAACCTTTATTAAGGTATTTTGGTTCAAAGATTCAATCTTTACTCTGTAAAACACTCTACGGGACGTCAAAGGGAACTCGAATAAGTTTAACTCAAAAACCTCATTTTCTTTCTAAGATTCAATCTTTATACATTGAAAAGGTCTAGTGATATAAAAGGTACCTTTATTGAGGTACTTTCATTTAAAGATTCAACATATACTCATTAAAACACTCTTCGCGACTACTAGATAACACGAATAATTTTGAATTCAAACTCTTGTTTTGTTTCAAAGATTCAATCTATATGCATTAAAAAGGTTTAATAACATAAAAGGTACTTTTATTGAGATATTTTCAATCAAAGATTTGTTCTTTACTCATTAAAACACTCTTCGCCACTTCATAAGTAACTCGAATAAGTTTAAATCAATACTCTTATTTTCTTTCAAAGATTCAACGTTTATGCATTAAAAAGGTCTGGTAACATAATAGGTACCTTTATTGAGGTATTTTCAATCATAGATTCTATTTTTACTCATTAAAACACTCTTCGGGACGTCAAAAGGAACTCGAATAAGTTTCATTCAAACCTCTCATTTTCTTTCAAAGATTGAATCTGTATACATTAAAAACGTTTAGTCATATAATAGGTTTCTTTATTGAGGTATTTTCATTCAAAGATTTAATCTTTAGTCATTAAAACACGCTTCGCAACTTCATAGATAACTCGAATAAGTTATTCTCAAAACTCTCATTTTCTTTCAAAGATTCAATCTTTTTACATTAAAAAGGTCTAGTGACATACTAGGTACCTGTACTAAGGTATTTTCATTCAAAGATTTAATCTATACTCTGTAAAACACTCTTCGGGACGACAAGGGGAACTCGAATAAGTTTCACTCAAAACTCTCATTTTCTTTAAAAGATTCAACCTTTATACATTAAAAAGGTCTAGTCACATAATAGGTTCCTTTGTTAAGATAATTTCATTCAACGATTTAATATTTAGTCATTACAACACGATTCGCAACTTCATTGGTAACTCGAATAAGTTAATCTCTAAACTATCATTTTATTTCAAAGATTAAATTTTTTTACATTAAAAAGGTCTAATGACATACTAGGTACCTTTATTAAGGTATTTTCGTTCAAAGATTCAATCTTTACTCTGTAAAACACTCTACAGGACGTCAAAGGGAACTCTTATAAGTTTAACTCAATAACCTCATTTTCTTTCCAAGATTCAATCTTTATACATTGAAAAGGTCTAGTGACATAAAAGGTACCTTTATTGAGGTACTTTCATTTAAAGATTCAACATATACTCATTAAAACACTCTTCGCGACTACTAGGTAACACGAATAATTTTAAATTCAAACTCTTGTTTTGTTTCAAAGATTCAATCTATATGCATTAAAAAGGTTTAATGACATAAAAGGTACTTTTATTGAGATATTTTAAATCAAAGATTCGGACTTTACTCATTAAAACACTCTTCGCCACTTCATAAGTAACTCGAATAAGTTTAAATCAGTACTCTTATTTTTCTTTCAAAGATTCAACGTTTATGCTTTAAAAAGGTCTGGTAACATAATAGGTACCTTTATTGAGTTATTTTCATTCATAGATTCTATTTTTACTCATTAAAATACACTTCGGGACGTCAAAAGGAACTCGAATAAGTTTCATTCAAAACTCTCATTTTCTTTCAAAGATTCAATCTGTATACATTAAAAAGGTTAAGTCATATAATAGGTTTCTTTATTGAGGTAATTTCATTCAAAGATTTAATCTTTAGTCATTAAAACACGCTTCGCGACTTCATAGATAACTCGAATAAGTTAATCTCAAAACTCTCATTTTCTTTCAAAGATTCAATCTTTTTACATTAAAAAGGTCTAGTGGCATACTAGGTACATTTACTGAGGTATTTTCATTCAAAGATTCAATCTATACTCTGTAAAACACTCTTCGGGACGTCAAAGGGAACTGGAATAAGTTTAACTCAAAAATCTCATTTTCTTCAAAAGATTCAACCTTTATACATTAAAAAGGTCTAGTCACATAATAGGTTCCTTTGTTGAGATATTTTCATTCAACGATTTAATATTTAGTCATTACAACACGATTCGCGACTTCATAGGTAACTTGAATAAGTTAATTTCTAAACTATCATTTTATTTCAAAGATTCAATCTTTTTACATTAAAAAGGTCTAGTGACGTACTAGGTACCTTTATTAAGGTATTTTCGTTCGAAGATTCAATCTTTACTCTGTAAAACACTCTACGGGACGTCAAAGGGAACTCGAATAAGTTTAACTCAAAAACCTAATTTTCTTTCAAAGATTCAATCTTTATACATTGAAAAGGTCTAGTGACATCAAAGGTACCTTTATTGAGGTACTTTCATTTAAAGATTCAATATATACTCATTAAAACACTCATCGCGACTACTAGGTAACACGAATAATTTTAAATTCAAATTCTTGTTTTGTTTCAAAGATTCAATCTATATACATTAAAAAGGTTTAATGACATAAAAGGTACTTTTATTGAGATATTTTCAATCAAAGATTCGATCTTTACTCATTAAAACACTCTTCGCCACTTCATAAGTAACTCTAATAAGTTTAAATCAATACTCTTATTTTCTTTCAAAGATTCAACGTATATGCATTAAAAAGGTCTGGTAACATAATAGGTACCTTTATTGAGGTATTTTCATTCATTGATTCTATTTTTACTCATTAGAACACTCTTCGGGAGGTCAAAAGGAACTCGAATAAGTTTCATTCAAAACTCTCATTTTCTTTCAAATATTCAATCTGTATACATTAAAAAGGTTGAGTCATATAATAGGTTCTTTTATTGAGGTATTTTCAGTCAAAGATTTAATCTTTAGTCATTAAAACACGCTTCGCGACTTCATAGATAACTCGAATAAGTTAATCTCAAAATACTCATTTTCTTTCAAAGATTCAATCTTTTACAGTAAAAAGGTCTAGTGACATATTAGTTACCTTTACAGAGGTATTTTCATTCAAAGATTCAATCTATACTCTGTAAAACACTCTTCGGGACGTCAAAGGGAACTCGAATAAGTTTCACTCAAAACTATCATTTTCTTTAAAAGATTCAATCTTTATACATTAAAAAGGTCTAGTCACATAATAGGTTCCTTTGTTGAGATATTTTCATTCAACGATTTAATATTTAGTCATTACAACACGATTCAGGACTTCATAGATAACTCGAATAAGGTAATCTCTAAACTATCATTTTATTTCAGAGATTCAATCTTTTTACATTAAAAAGGTCTAGTGACATACTAGGTACCTTTATTATGGTATTTTCGTTCAAAAATTAAATCTTTACTCTGTAAAACACTCTACGGGACGTCAAAGGGAACTCAAATAAGTTTAACTCAAAAATCTCATTTTCTTTCAAAGAATTAATCTTTATACATTGAAAAGGTCTAGTGACATAAAAGGTACCTTTATTTAGGTACTTTCATTTAAAGATTCAACATATACTCATTCAAACACTCTTCGCGACTACTAGGTAACACGAATAATTTTAAATTCAAACTCTTGTTTTGTTTCAAAGATTCAATCTATATGCATTAAAAAGGTTTAATGACATAAAAGGTACTTTTATTGAGATATTTTCAATCAAAGATTTGTTCTTTACTCATTAAAACACTCTTCGCCACTTCATAAGTAACTTGAATAAGTTTAAATCAATACTCTTATTTTCTTTTAAAGATTCAACGTTTATGCTTTAAAAAGGTCTGGTAACATAATAGGTACCTTTATTGAGGTATTTTCATTCATAGATTCTATTTTTACTCATTAAAACACTCTTTGGGACGTTAAAAGGAACTCGAATAAGTTTCATTCAAAACTCTCATTTTTGTTCAAAGATTCAATCTGTATACAGTAAAAAGGTTTAGTCATATAATAGGTTCTTTTATTGAGGTATTTTCATTCAAAGATTTAATCTTTAGTCATTAAAACACGCTTCGCGACTTCATAGATAATTCGAATAAGTTAATCTCAAAACTCTCATTTTCTTTTAAAGATTCAATCTTTTTACATTAAAAAGGTCTAGTGACATACAAGGTACCTTTACTGAGGTATTTTCATTCAAAGATTCGATATATACTCTGTAAAACAATCTTCAGGACGTCAAAGGGAACTCGAATAAGTTTCACTCAAAACTCACATTTTCTTTAAAAGATTCAATCTTTATACATTAAAAAGGTCTAGTCACATAATAGGTTCCGTTGTTGAGATATTTTCATTCAACGATTTAATATTTAGTCATTACAACACGATTCGCGACTTCATAGGTAACTCGAATAAGTTAATCTCTAAACTATCATTTTATTTCAGAGATTCAATATTTTTACATTAAAAAGGCCTAGTGAGATACTAGGTACCTTTAATAAGGTATTTTCGTTCAAAGATTCAATCTTTACTCTGTAAAACACTCTACGGGACGTGAAAGGGAACTCGAATAAGTTTAACTCAAAAACCTCATTTTCTTTCAAAGATTCAATCTTTATACATTGAAAAAGTCTAGTGACATAAAAGGTACCTTTATTGGGGTACTTTTGTTTAAAGATTCAACATATACTCATTAAAACACTCTTCGCGATTACTCGGTAACACGAATAATTTTAAATTCAAACTCTTGTTTTGTTTCAAAGATTCAATGTATATGCATTAAAAAGGTTTAATGACATAAAAGGTTCTTTTATTGAGATATTTTCAATCAAAGATTCGATCTTTACTCATTAAAACACTCTTCGCCACTTCATAAGTAACTCGAATAAGTTTAAATCAGTACTCTTACTATTCTTTCAAAGATTCAACTTTTATGCTTTAAAAAGGTCTGGTAACATAATAGGTACCTTTATTGAGGTACTTTCATTCATAGATTCTATTTTTACTCATTAAAACACTCTTCGGGACGTCAAAAGGAACTCGAATAAGTTTCATTCAAAACTCTCATTTTCTTTCAAAGATTGAATCTGTATACATTAAAAACGTTTAGTCATATAATAGGTTTCTTTATTGAGGTATTTTCATTCAAAGATTTAATCTTTAGTCATTAAAACACGCTTCGCGACTTTATAGATAACTCGAATAAGTTAATCTCAAAACTTTCATTTTCTTTCAAAGATTCAATCTTTTTACGTTAAAAAGGTCTAGTGACATACTAGGTGCCTTTATTAAGGTATGAACGTTCAAAGATTCAATCTTTACTCTGTAAAACACTCTACGGGACGTCAAAGGGAACTCGAATAAGTTTAACTCAATAACCTCATTTTCTTTCAAAGATTCAATCTTTAGACATTGAAAAGGGCTTGTGACATAAAAGGTACCTTTATTGAGGTACTTTCATTTAAAGATTCAACATATACTCATTAAAAACACTCTTCGCGACTACTAGGTAACACGAATAATTTTAAATTCAAACTCTTGTTTTGTTTCAAAGATTCAATCTATATGCATTAAAAAGGTTTAATGACATAAAAGGTACTTTTATTGAGATATTTTCAATCAAAGATTCGATCTTTACTCATTAAAACACTCTTCGCCACTTCATAAGTAACTCGAATAAGTTTAAATCAGTACTCTTATTTTTCTTTCAAAAATTCAACGTTTATGCTTTAAAAAGGTTTGGTAACATAATAGGTACCTTTATTGAGGTATTTTCATTCATAGATTTTATTTTTACTCATTAAAACACTCTTCGGGACGTCAAAAGGAACTCGAAAAAGTTTCATTCAAAACTCTTATTTTCTTTCAAAGATTCAATCTGTATACATTAAAAAGGTTTAGTCATATAATAGGTTTCTTTATTGAGGTAATTTCATTCAAAGATTTAATCTTTAGTCATTAAAACACGCTTCGCGACTTCATAGATAGCTCGAATAAGTTAATCTCAAAACTCTCATTTTCTTTCAAAGATTCAATCTTTTTACATTAAAAACGTCTAGTGGCATACTAGGTACATTTACTGAGGTATTTTCATTCAAAAATTCAATCTATACTCTGTAAAACACTCTTCGGTACGTCAAAGGGAACTCGAATAAGTTTCACTCAAAAATCTCATTTTCTTCAAAAGATTCAACCTTTATACATTAAAAAGGTCTAGTCACATAATAGGTTCCTTTGTTGAGATATTTTCATTCAACGATTTAATATTTAGTCATTACAACACGATTCGCGACTTCATAGGTAACTTAAATAAGTTAATTTCTAAACTCTCATTTTATTTCAGAGATTCAATCTTTTTACATTAAAAAGGTCTAGTGACATACTAGGTACCTTTATTAAGGTATTTTCGTTCGAAGATTCAATCTTTACTCTGTAAAACACTCTACGGGACAACAAAGGGAACTCGAATAAGTTTAACTCAAAAACCTAATTTTCTTTCAAAGATTCAATCTTTATACATTGAAAAGGTCTAGTGACATAAAAGGTACCTTTATTGAGGTACTTTCATTTAAAGATTCAACATATACTCATTAAAACACTCATCGCGACTACTAGGTAACACGAATAATTTTAAATTCAAACTCTTGTTTTGTTTCAAAGATTCAATCTATATACATTAAAAAGGTTTAATGACATAAAAGGTACTTTTATTGAGATATTTTCAATCAAAGATTCGATCTTTACTCATTAAAACACTCTTCGCCACTTCATAAGTAACTCGAATAAGTTTAAATCAATACTCTTATTTTCTTTCAAAGATTCAACGTATATGCATTAAAAAGGTCTGGTAACATAATAGGTACCTTTATTGAGGTATTTTCATTCATAGATTCTATTTTTACTCATTAAAACACTCTTCAGGACGTCAAAAGGAACTCGAATAAGTTTCATTCAAAACTCTCATTTTTTTCTAATATTCAATCTGTATACATTAAAAAGGTTTAGTCATATAATAGGTTCTTTTATTGAGGTATTTTCAGTCAAAGATTTAATCTTTAGTCATTAAAACACGTTTCGCGACTTCATAGATAACTCGAATAAATTAATCTCAAAACACTCATTTTCTTTCAAAGATTCAATCTTTTATAGTAAAAAGGTCTAGTGACATACTAGTTACATTTACAGAGGTATTTTCATTCAAAGATTCAATCTATACTCTATAAAACACTCTTCGGGACGTCAAAGGGAACTCGAATAAGTTTCACTCAAAACTATCATTTTCTTTAAAAGATTCAATCTTTATACATTAAAAAGGTCTAGTCACATAATAGGTTCCTTTGTTGAGATATTTTCATTCAACGATTTAGTATTTAGTCATTACAACACGATTCGCGACTTTATAGGTAACTCGAATAAGTTAATCTGTAAACTATCATTTTATTTCAGAGATTCAATCTTTTTACGTTAAAAAGGTCTAGCGACATACTAGGTACCTTTATTATGGTATTTTCGTTCAAAGATTCAATCTTTACTCTATAAAATACTCTACGGGACGTCAAAGGGAACTCGAATAAGTTTAACTCAAAAGTCTCATTTTCTTTCAAAGCTTTAATCTTTATACATTGAAAAGGTCTAGTGACATAAAAGGTACCTTTATTGAGGTACTTTCATTTAAAGATTCAACATATACTCATTCAAACACTCTTCGCGACTACTAGGTAACACGAATAATTTTAAATTCAAACTCTTGTTTTGTTTCAAAGATTCAATCTATATGCATTAAAAAGGTTTAATGACATAAAAGGTACTTTTATTGAGATATTTTCAATCAAAGATTTGTTCTTTACTCATTAAAACGCTCTTCGCCACTTCATAAGTAACTTGATTAAGTTTAAATCAATACTCTTATTTTCTTTCAAAGATTCAACGTTTATGCATTAAAAAGGTCTGGTAACATAATAGGTACCTTTATTGAGTTATTTTCATTCATAGATTCTATTTTTACTCATTAAAACACTCTTTGGGACATTAAAAGGAACTCGAATAAGTTTCATTCAAAACTCTCATTTTCTTTCAAAGATTCAATCTGTATACAGTAAAAAGGTTTAGTCATATAATAGGTCCCTTTATTGAGGTATTTTCATTCAAAGATTTAATCTTTAGTCATTAAAACACGCTTCGCGACTTCATAGATAATTCGAATAAGTTAATCTCAAAACTCTCATTTTCTTTTAAAGATTCAATCTTTTTACATTAAAAAGGTCTAGTGACATACAAGGTACCTTTACTGAGGTATTTTCATTTAAAGATTCGATCTATACTCTGTAAAACACTCTTCGGGATGTCAAAGGGAACTCTAATAAGTTTCACTCAAAACTCTCATTTTCCATAAAAGATTCAATCTTTATACATTAAAAAGGTCTAGTCACATAATAGGTTCCTTTGTTGAGATAATTTCATTCAACGATTTAATATTTAGTCATTACAACACGATTCGCGACTTCATTGGTAACTCGAATAAGATAATCTCTAAACTATCATTTTATTTCAAAGATTAAATCTTTTTACATTAAAAAGGTCTAGTGACATACTAGGTACCTTTATTAAGGTATTTTCGTTCAAAGATTCAATCTTTACTCTGTAAAACACTCTACGGGATGTCAAAGGGAACTCGAATAAGTTTAACTCAAAAACCTCATTTTCTTTCTAAGATTCAATCTTTATACATTGAAAAGGTCTAGTAATATAAAAGGTACCTTTATTGAGGTACTTTCAATTACAGATTCAACATATACTCATTAAAACACTCTTCGCGACTACTAGATAACACGAATAATTTTAAATTCAAACTCTTGTTTTGTTTCAATGATTCAATCTATATGCATTAAAAAGGTTTAATCTTTAGTCATTAAAACACGATTCGCGACTTCATAGATAACTCGAATAAGTTAATCTCAAAACTCTCATTTTCTTTCAAAGATTCAATCTTTTTACATTAAAAAGGTCTAGTGACATACTAGGTACCTTTACTGAGGTATTTTCATTCAAAGATTCAATCTATACTCTGTAAAACACTCTTCGGGATGTCAAAGGGAACTTGAATAAGTTACACTCAAAACTCTCATTTTCTTTAAAAGATTCAACCTTTATACATTAAAAAGGTCTAGTCACATAATAGGTTCCTTTGTTGAGATATTTTCATTCAACAATTCAATATTTAGTCATTAAAACATGATTCGCGACTTCATAGGTAACTCGAATAAGTTAATCTCTAAACTATCATTTTATTTCAGAGATTCAATCTTTTTACATTAAAAAGCTCTAGTGACATACTAGGTACCTTTATTAAGGTATTTTCGTTCAAAGATTCAATCTTTACTCTGTAAAACACTCTACGGGATGTCAAAGGGAACTCGAATAAGTTTAACTCAATAACCTCATTTTCTTTCAAAGATTCAATCTTTATACATTGAAAAGGTCTAGTGACATAAAAGGTACCTTTATTGAGGTACTTTCATTTAAGGATTCAACATATACTCATTAAAACACTCTTCGCGATTACTAGGTAACACGAATAATTTTAAATTCATACTCTTGTTTTGTTTCAAAGATTCAATCTATATGCATTAAAAAGGTTTAATGACATAAAAGGTACTTTTATAGAGATATTTTCAATCAAAGATTCAATCTTTACCCATTAAAACATTCTTCGCCACTTCATAAGTAACTCGAATAAGTTTAAATCAATACTCTTATTTTCTTTCAAAGATTCAACGTATATGCATTAAAAAGGTCTGATATCATAATAGGTACCTTTATTGAGGTATTTTCATTCATAGATTCTATTTTTACTCATTAAAACACTCTTCGGGACGTCAAAAGGAACTCGAATAAGTTTCATTCTAAACTCTCATTTTCTTTCAAATATTCAATCTGTATACATTAAAAAGGTTTAGTCATATAATAGGTTCCTTTTTTGCGGTATTTTCATTCAAAGATTTAATCTTTAGTAATTAAAACACGCTTCGTGACTTCATAGATAACTCGAATAAGTTAATCTCAAAACTCTCATTTTCTTTCAAAGATTCAATCTTTTTACATTAAAAAGTTCTAGTGACATACAAGGTACCTTTACTGAGGTATTTTCATTCAAAGATTTAATCTATACTCTGTAAAACACTCTTCGGGACGTCAAAGGGAACTCTAATAAGTTTCACTCAAAACTCTCATTTTCTATAAAAGATTCAATCTTTATACATTAAAAAGGTCTAGTCACATAATAGGTTCCTTTGTTGAGATAATTTCATTCAATGATTTAATATTTAGTCATTACAACACGATTCGCGACTTCATTGGTAACTCGAATAAGTTAATCTCTAAACTATCATTTTATTTCAAAGATTAAATCTTTTTACATTAAAAAGGTCTAGTGACATACTAGGTACCTTTATTAAGGTATTTTCGTTCAAAGATTCAATCTTTACTCTGTAAAACACTCTACGGGACGTCAAAGGGAACTCGAAGAAGTTTAACTCAAAAACCTCATTTTCTTTCAAAGATTCAATCTTTATACATTGAAAAGGTCTAGTGACATAAAAGGTACCTTTATTGAGATACTTTCATTTAAAGATTCAACATATACTCATTAAAACACTCTTCGCGACTACTAGATAACACGAATAATTTTAAATTCAAACTCTTTTTTTGTTTCAAAGATTCAATCTATATGCATTAAAAAGGTTTAATGACATAAAAGGTACTTTTATTGAGATATTTTCAATCAAAGATTCGATCTTTACTCATTAAAACACTCTTCGCCACTTCATAAGTAACTCAAATAAGTTTAAATCAATACTCTTATTTTCTTTCAAAGATTCAACGTTTATGCATTAAAAAGATCTGGTAATGTACCATTATTGAGGTATTTTCATTAAAAGATTCTATTTTTACTCATTAAAACACTCTTTGGGACGTCAAAAGGAACCCGAATAAGTTTCATTCAAAACTCTCATTTTCTTTCAAATTTTCAATCTGTATACATTAAAAACGTTTAGTCATATAATAGGTTTTTTATTGAGGTATTTTCATTCAAAGATTTAATCTTTAGTCATTAAAACACGCTTCGCGACTTCGTAGATAACTCGAATAAGTTAATCTCAAAACTCTCATTTTCTTTCAAAGATTCAATCTTTTTACATTAAAAAGGTCTAGTGACATACTAGGTAATTTTACTGAGGTATTTTCATTCAAAGATTCGATCTATACTCCGTAAAACACTTTTCGTGACGTCAAAGGGAACTCGAATAAGTTTCACTCAAAACACTCATTTTCTTTATAAGATTCAATCTTTATACATTAAAAAGGTCTAGTCACATAATATGTTCCTTTGTTGAGATATTTTCATTCAACGATTTAATATTTAGTCATTACAACACGATTCGCGACTTCATAGGTAACTCGAATAAGTTAATCTCTAAACTATCATTTTATTTGAGAGATTCAATCTTTTTACATTAAAAAGGTCTAGTGACATACTAGGTACCTTTATTAAGGTATTTTCGTTCGAAGATTCAATCTTTACTCTGTAAAACACTCTACAGGACGTCAAAGGGAACTCGAAGAAGTTTAAATCAATAACCTCATTTTCTTTCAAAGATTCAATCTTTATACATTGAAAAGGTCTAGTGACATAAAAGGTACCATTATTGAGGTACTATCATTTAAAGATTCAACATATACTCATTAAAACACTATTCGCGACTACTAGGTAACACGAATAATTTTAAATTCAAACTCTTGTTTTGTTTTAAAGATTCAATCTATATGCATTAAAAAGGTTTAATGACATAAAAGGTACTTTTATTGAGATATTTTGAATCAAAGATTCGATCTTTATCCATTAAAACATTCTTCGCCACTTCATAAGTAACTCGAATAAGTTTAAATCAATACTTTTATTTTCTTTCAAAGATTCAACGTATACGCATTAAAGAGGTCTGGTAACATAATAGGTACCTTTATTGAGGTATTTTCATTCATAGATTCTATTTTTACTCATTAAAACACTCTTCTGGACGTCAAAAGGAACTCGAATAAGTTTCATTCAACACTCTCATTTTCTTTCAAAGATTCAATCTGTATACATTAAAAAGGTTGAGTCATATAATATGTTCCTTTATTGAGGTATTTTCATTCAAAGATTTAATCTTTAGTCATTAAAACACGCTTCGTGTCTTCATAGATAACTCGAATAAGTTAATCTCAAAACTCTCATTTTCTTTAAAAGATTCAATCTTTTTACATTAAAAAGGTCTAGTGACATACTAGGTACCTTTACTGAGGTATTTTCATTCAAAGATTCAATCTGTACTCTGTAAAACACTCTTCGGGACGTCAAAGGGACTCTAATAAGTTTTACTCAAAACTCTCATTTTCTATAAAAGATTCAATCCTTATACATTAAAAAGGTCTAGTCACATAATAGGTTCCTTTGTTGAGATAATTTCATTCAACGATTTAATATTTAGTCATTACAACACGATTCGGGACTTCATTGGTAACTCGAATAAGTTAATCTCTAAACTATCATTTTATTTCAAAAATTAAATCTTTTTACATTAAAAAGGTCTAGTGACATACTAGGAACCTTTATTAAGGTATTTTGGTTCAAAGATTCAATCTTTACTCTGTAAAACACTCTACGGGACGTCAAAGGGAACTCGAATAAGTTTAACTCAAAAACCTCATTTTCTTTCTAAGATTCAATCTTTATACATTGAAAAGGTCTAGTGATATAAAAGGTACCTTTATTGAGGTACTTTCATTTAAAGATTCAACATATACTCATTAAAACACTCTTCGCGACTACTAGATAACACGAATAATTTTGAATTCAAACTCTTGTTTTGTTTCAAAGATTCAATCTATATGCATTAAAAAGGTTTACTGACAGAAAAGGTACTTTTATTGAGATATTTTCAGTCAAAGATTTGTTCTTTACTCATTAAAACACTCTTCGCCACTTCATAAGTAACTCGAATAAGTTTAAATCAGTACTATTATTTTTCTTTCAAAGATTCAACGTTTATGCTTTAAAAAGGTCTGGTAACATAAAAGGTACTTTTATTGAGATATTTTCAATCAAAGATTTGTTCTTTACTCATTAAAACACTCTTCGCCACTTCATAAGTAACTCGAATAAGTTTAAATCAATACTCTTATTTTCTTTCAAAGATTCAACGTTTATGCATTAAAAAGGTCTGGTAACATAATAGGTACCTTTATTGAGGTATTTTCAATCATAGATTCTATATTTACTCATTAAAACACTCTTCGGGACGTCAAAAGGAACTCGAATAAGTTTCATTCAAACCTCTCATTTTCTTTCAAAGATTGAATCTGTATACATTAAAAACGTTTAGTCATATAATAGGTTTCTTTATTGAGGTATTTTCATTCAAAGATTTAATCTTTAGTCATTAAAACACGCTTCGCGACTTCATAGATAACTCGAATAAGTTATTCTCAAAACTCTCATTTTCTTTCAAAGATTCAATCTTTTTACATTAAAAAGGTCTAGTGACATACTAGGTACCTGTACTAAGGTATTTTCATTCAAAGATTCAATCTATACTCTGTAAAACACTCTTCGGGACGTCAAAGGGAACTCGAATAAGTTTCACTCAAAAATCTCATTTTCTTCAAAAGATTCAACCTTTATACATTAAAAAGGTCTAGTCACATAATAGGTTCCTTTGTTGAGATATTTTCATTCAAAGATTTAATATTTAGTCATTACAACACGATTCGCGACTTCATAGGTAATTTGAATAAGTTAATTTCTAAGCTATCATTTTATTTCAGAGATTCAATCTTTTTACATTAAAAAGGTCTAGTGACATACTAGGTACCTTTATTAAGGTATTTTCGTTCGAAGATTCAATCTTTACTCTGTAAAACACTCTACGGGACGTCAAAGGGAACTCGAATAAGTCTAACTCAAAAACCTAATTTTCTTTCAAAGATTCAATCTTTATACATTGAAAAGGTCTAGTGACATAAAAGGTACCTTTATTGAGGTACTTTCATTTAAAGATTCAATATATACTCATTAAAACACTCATCGCGACTACTAGGTAACACGAATAATTTTAAATTCAAATTCTTGTTTTGTTTCAAAGATTCAATCTATATGCATTTAAAAGGTTTAATGACATCAAAGGTACTTTTATTGAGATATTTTCAATCAAAGATTCGATCTTTACTCATTAAAACACTCTTCGCCACTTCATAAGTAACTCGAATAAGTTTAAATCAATACTCTTATTTTCTTTCAAAGATTCAACGTATATGCATTAAAAAGGTCTGGTAACATAATAGGTACCTTTATTGAGGTATTTTCATTCATAGATTCTATTTTTACTCATTAGAACACTCTTCGGGACGTCAAAAGGAACTCGAATAAGTTTCATTCAAAACTCTCATTTTCTTTCAAATATTCAATCTGTATACATTAAAAAGGTTGAGTCATATAATAGGTTCTTTTATTGAGTTATTTTCAGTCAAAGATTTAATCTTTAGTCTTTAAAACACGCTTCGCGACTTCATAGATAACTCGAATAAGTTAATCTAAAAACACTCATTTTCTTTCAAAGATTCAATCTTTTACAGTAAAAAGGTCTAGTGACATACTAGTTACCTTTACAGAGGTATTTTCATTCAAAGATTCAATCTATACTCTGGAAAACACTCTTCGGGACGTCAAAGGGAACTCGAATAAGTTTCACTCAAAACTATCATTTTCTTTAAAAGATTCAATCTTTATACATTAAAAAGGTCTAGTCACATAATAGGTTCCTTTGTTGAGATATTTTCATTCAACGATTTAATATTTAGTCATTACAACACGATTCGGGACTTCATAGATAACTCGAATAAGTTAATTTCTAAACTATCATTTTATTTCAGAGATTCAATCTTTTTACATTAAAAAGGTCTAGTGACATACTAGGTACCTTAATTGTGGTATTTTCGTTCAAAAATTCAATCTTTACTCTGTAAAACACTCTACGGGACGTCAAAGGGAACTCGAATAAGTTTAACTCAAAAATCTCATTTTCTTTCAAAGAATTAATCTTTATACATTGAAAAGGTCTAGTGACATAAAAGGTACCTTTATTGAGGTACTTTCATTTAAAGATTCAACATATACTCATTAAAACACTCTTCGCGACTACTAGATAACACGAATAATTTTAAATTCAAACTCTTGTTTTGTTTCAAAGATTCAATCTATATGCATTAAAAAGATTTAATGACATAAAAGGTACTTTTATTGAGATATTTTCAATCAAAGATTTGTTCTTTACTCATTAAAACACTCTTCGCCACTTCAAAAGTAACTCGAATAAGTTTAAATCAATACTCTTATTTTCTTTCAAAGATTCAACGTTTATGCATTAAAAAGGTCTGGTAACATAATAGGTACCTTTATTGAGGTATTTTCATTCATAAATTCTATTTTTACTCATTAAAACACTCTTCGGGACGTCAAAAGGGACTCGAATAAGTTTCATTCAAAACTCTCATTTTCTTTCAAAGATTGAATCTGTATACATTAAAAACGTTTAGTCATATAATAGGTTTCTTTATTGAGGTATTTTCATTCAAAGATTTAATCTTTAGTCATTAAAACACGCTTCGCGACTTCATAGATAACTCCAATAACTTAATCTCAAAACTCTCATTTTCTTTCGAAGATTCAATCTTTTTACATTAAAAAGGTCTAGTGACATACTAGGTACCTTTACTGAGGTATTTTCATTCAAAGATTCAATCTATACTCTGTAAAACACTCTTCGAGACGTCAAAGGGAACTCGAATAAGTTTCACTCAAAACTCTCATTTTCTTTAAAAGATTCAACCTTTATACATTAAAAAGGTCTAGTCACATAATAGGTTCCTTTGTTGAGATATTTTCATTCAACGATTTAATATTTAGTCATTACAGCACGATTCGCGACTTCATAGGTAACTCGAATAAGTTAATCTCTAAACTATCATTTTATTACAGAGATTCAATCTTTTTACATTAAAAAGGTCTAGTGACATACTAGGTACCTTTATTAAGGTATTTTCGTTCAAATATTCATCCTTTACTCTGTCAAACACTCTACGGGACGTCAAAGGGAACTCGAATAAGTTTAACTCAATAACCTCATTTTCTTTCAAAGATTCAATCTTTATACATTGAAAAGGTCTAGTGACATAAAAGGTACCTTTATTGAGGTACTATCATTTAAAGATTCAACATATACTCATTAAAACACTCTTCGCGACTACTAGGTAACATGAATAATTTTAAATTCAAACTCTTGTTTTGTTTCAAAGATTCAATCTATATGCATTAAAAAGGTTTAATGACATAAAAGGTACTTTTATAGAGATATTTTCAATCAAAGATTCGATCTTTATCCATTAAAACATTCTTCGCCACTTCATAAGTAACTCGAATAAGTTTAAATCAATACTCTTATTTTCTTTCAAAGATTCAACGTATATGCATTATAAAGGTCTGGTATCATAATAGGTACCTTTATTGAGGTATTTTCATTCATAGATTCTATTTTTACTCATTAAAACACTCTTCGGGATGTCAAAAGGAACTCGAATAAGTTTCATTCAAAACTCTCATTTTCTTTCAAAGATTCAATCTGTATACATTAAAAAGGTTGAGTCATATAATAGGTTCCTTTATTGAGGTATTTTCATTCAAAGATTTAATCTTTAGTCTTTAAAACACGCTTCGTGTCTTCATAGATAACTTGAATAAGTTAATCTCAAAACTCTCATTTTCTTTCAAAGATTCAATCTTTTTACATTAATAAGGTCTTGTGACATACTAGGTACCTTTACTGAGGTATTTTCATTCAAAGATTCAATTTATACTCTGTAAAACACTATTCGGAACGTCAAAGGGACCTCTAATAAGTTTCACTCAAAACTCTCATTTTCTATAAAAGATTCAATCTTTATACACTAAAAAGGTCTAGTCACATAATAGGTTCCTTTGTTGAGATAATTTCGTTCAACGATTTAATATTTAGTCATTACAACACGATTCGCGACTTCATTGGTAACTCGAATAAGTTAATCTCTAAACAATCATTTTATTTCAAAGATTAAATCTTTTTAAATTAAAAAGGTCTAGTGGCATACTAGGTACCTTTATTAAGGTATTTTCGTTCAAAGATTCATTCTTTACTCTGTAAAACACTCTACGGGACGTCAAAGGGAACTCGAATAAGTTTACCTCAAAAACCTCATTTTCTTTCTAAGATTCAATCTTTATACATTGAAAAGGTCTAGTGACAAAAAAGGTACCTTTATTGAGGTACTTTCATTTAAAGATTCAACATATACTCATTAAAACACTCTTCGCGACTACTAGATAACACGAATAATTTTATATTCAAACTCTTGTTTTGTTTCAAAGATTCAATCCATATGCATTAAAAAGGTTTAATGACATAAAAGGTACTTTTATTGAGATATTTTCAATCAAAGATTTGTTCTTTACTCATTAGAACACTCTTCGCCACTTCATAAGTAACTCGAATAAGTTTAAATCAATACTCTTATTTTCTTTCAAAGATTCAACGTTTATGCATTAAAAAGGTCTGGTAACATAATAGGTACCTTTATTGAGGTATTTTCATTCATAGATTCTATTTTTACTCATTAAAACACTCTTCGGGACGTCAAAAGGAACTCGAATAAGTTTCATTCAAAACTCTCATTTTCTTTCAAAGATTCAATCTGTATACATTAAAAACGTTTAGTCATATAATAGGTTTCTTTATTGAGGTATTTTCATTCAAAGATTTAATCTTTAGTCATTAAAACACGCTTCACGACTTCAAAGATAACTCGAATAAGTTAATCTCAAAACTCTCATTTTCTTTCAAAGATTCAATATTTTTACATTAAAAAAGTCTAGTGACAAACTAGGTACCTTTACTGAGGTATTTTCATTCAAAGATTCAATCTATACTCTGTAAAACACTCTTCGGGACGTCAAATGGAACTCGAATAAGTTTCACTCAAAACTCTCATTTTCTTTAAAAGATTCAATCTTTATACATTAAAAAGGTCTAGTCACATAATAGGTTCCTTTGTTGAGATATTTTCATTCAACGATTTAATATTTAGTCATTACAACACGATTCGCGACTTCATAGGTAACTCGAATAAGTTAATCTCTAAACTATCATTTTATTTCATAGATTCAATCTTTTTATATTAAAAAGGTCTAGTGACATACTAGGTACCTTTATTAAGGTATTTTCGTTCAAAGATTCAATCTTTACTCTGTAAAACACTCTATGGGACGTCAAAGGGAACTCGAAGAAGTTTAACTCAAAAACCTCATTTTCTTTCAAAGATTTAATCTTTATACATTGAAAAGGTCTAGTGACATAAAAGGTACCTTTATTGGGATACTTTCATTTAAAGATTCAACATATACTCATTAAAACACTCTTCGCGACTACTAGATAACACGAATAATTTTAAATTCAAACTCTTGTTTTGTTTCAACGATTCAATCTATATGCATTAAAAAGGTTTAATGACATAAAAGGTACTTTTATTGAGATATTTTCAATCAAAGATTCGATCTTTACTCATTAAAACACTCTTCGCCACTTCATAAGTAACTTGAATAAGTTTAAATCAATACTCTTATTTTCTTTCAAAGATTCAACGTTTATGCATTAAAAAGGTCTGGTAATGTACCATTATTGAGGTATTTTCATTAAAAGATTCTATTTTTACTCATTAAAACACTCTACGGGACGTCAAAAGGAACTCGAATAAGTTTCATTCAAAACTCCCATTTTCTTTCAAATATTCAATCTGTATACATTAAAAAGGTTTAGTCATATGATAGGTTCCTTTATTCAGATATTTCTATACAAAGATTTAATCTTTAGTCATTAACACATGCTTCGCGACCTCATAGATAACTCGAATAAGTTAATCTCAAAACTCTCATTTTCTTTCAAAGATTCAACCTTTTTACATTAAAAAGGTCTAGTGACATACTAGGTACCTTTACTGAGGTATTTTCATTCAAAGATTCAATCTCTACTCTGTAAAACACTCTTCGGGACGTCAAAGGGAACTGGAATAAGTTTAACTCAAAAATCTCATTTTCTTCAAAAGATTCAACCTTTATACATTAAAAAGGTCTAGTCACATAATAGGTTCCTTTGTTGAGATATTTTCATTCAACGATTTAATATTTAGTCATTACAACACGATTCGCGACTTCATAGGTAACTTGAATAAGTTAATTTCTAAACTATCATTTTATTTCAGAGATTCAATCTTTTTACATTAAAAAGGTCTAGTGACATACTAGGTACCTTTATTAAGGTATTTTCGTTCGAAGATTCAATCTTTACTCTGTAAAACACTCTACGGGACGTCAAAGGGAACTCGAATAAGTTTAACTCAAAAACCTAATTTTCTTTCAAAGATTCAATCTTTATACATTGAAAAGGTCTAGTGACATCAAAGGTACCTTTATTGAGGTACTTTCATTTAAAGATTCAATATATACTCATTAAAACACTCATCGCGACTACTAGGTAACACGAATAATTTTAAATTCAAATTCTTGTTTTGTTTCAAAGATTCAATCTATATGCATTTAAAAGGTTTAATGACATAAAAGGTACTTTTATTGAGATATTTTCAATCAAAGATTCGATCTTTACTCATTAAAACACTCTTCGCCACTTCATAAGTAACTCTAATAAGTTTAAATCAATACTCTTATTTTCTTTCAAAGATTCAACGTATATGCATTAAAAAGGTCTGGTAACATAATAGGTACCTTTATTGAGGTATTTTCATTCATTGATTCTATTTTTACTCATTAGAACACTCTTCGGGAGGTCAAAAGGAACTCGAATAAGTTTCATTCAAAACTCTCATTTTCTTTCAAATATTCAATCTGTATACATTAAAAAGGTTGAGTCATATAATAGGTTCTTTTATTGAGGTATTTTCAGTCAAAGATTTAATCTTTAGTCATTAAAACACGCTTCGCGACTTCATAGATAACTCGAATAAGTTAATCTCAAAATACTCATTTTTTTTCAAAGATTCAATCTTTTACAGTAAAAAGGTCTAGTGACATATTAGTTACCTTTACAGAGGTATTTTCATTCAAAGATTCAATCTATACTCTGTAAAACAATCTTCGGGACGTCAAAGGGAACTCGAATAAGTTTCACTCAAAACTATCATTTTCTTTAAAAGATTCAATCTTTATACATTAAAAAGGTCTAGTCACATAATAGGTTCCTTTGTTGAGATATTTTCATTCAACGATTTAATATTTAGTCATTACAACACGATTCAGGACTTCATAGATAACTCGAATAAGTTAATCTCTAAACTATCATTTTATTTCAGAGATTCAATCTTTTTACATTAAAAAGGTCAAGTGACATACTAGGTACCTTTATTATGGTATTTTCGTTCAAAAATTAAATCTTTACTCTGTAAAACACTCTACGGGACGTCAAAGGGAACTCGAATAAGTTTAACTCAAAAATCTCATTTTCTTTCAAAGAATTAATCTTTATACATTGAAAAGGTCTAGTGACATAAAAGGTACCTTTATTTAGGTACTTTCATTTAAAGATTCAACATATACTCATTCAAACACTCTTCGCGGCTACTAGGTAACATGAATAATTTTAAATTCAAACTCTTGTTTTGTTTTAAAGATTCAATCTATATGCATTAAAAAGGTTTAATGACATAAAAGGTACTTTTATTGAGATATTTTCAATCAAAGATTTGTTCTTTACTCATTAAAACACTCTTCGCCACTTCATAAGTAGCTTGAATAAGTTTAAATCAATACTCTTATTTTCTTTTAAAGATTCAACGTTTATGCTTTAAAAAGGTCTGGTAACATAATAGGTACCTTTATTGAGGTATTTTCATTTATAGATTCTATTTTTACTCATTAAAACACTCTTTGGGACGTTAAAAGGAACTCGAATAAGTTTCATTCAAAACTCTCATTTTTGTTCAAAGATTCAATCTGTATACAGTAAAAAGGTTTAGTCATATAATAGGTTCTTTTATTGAGGTATTTTCATTCAAAGATTTAATCTTTAGTCATTAAAACACGCTTCGCGACTTCATAGATAATTCGAATAAGTTAATCTCAAAACTCTCATTTTCTTTCAAAGATTCAATCTTTTTACATTAAAAAGGTCTAGTGACATACAAGGTACCTTTACTGAGGTATTTTCATTCAAAGATTCGATATATACTCTGTAAAACAATCTTCAGGACGTCAAAGGGAACTCGAATAAGTTTCACTCAAAACTCACATTTTCTTTAAAAGATTCAATCTTTATACATTAAAAAGGTCTAGTCACATAATAGGTTCCTTTGTTGAGATATTTTCATTCAACGATTTAATATTTAGTCATAACAACACGATTCGCGACTTCATAGGTAACTCGAATAAGTTAATCTCTAAACTATCATTTTATTTCAGAGATTCAATATTTTTACATTAAAAAGGCCTAGTGATATACTAGGTACCTTTAATAAGGTATTTTCGTTCAAAGATTCAATCTTTACTCTGTAAAACACTCTACGGGACGTGAAAGGGAACTCGAATAAGTTTAACTCAAAAACCTCATTTTCTTTCAAAGATTCAATCTTTATACATTGAAAAAGTCTAGTGACATAAAA
The DNA here is from genome assembly GCF_030987335.1 of Cornus florida. NCBI lineage: Eukaryota > Viridiplantae > Streptophyta > Magnoliopsida > Cornales > Cornaceae > Cornus > Cornus florida. Next base: position 90,630,602 of record NW_026775578.1, on the reverse strand, counting down.
GGTACCTTTATTGGGGTACTTTTGTTTAAAGATTCAACATATACTCATTAAAACACTCTTCGCGATTACTCGGTAACACGAATAATTTTAAATTCAAACTCTTGTTTTGTTTCAAAGATTCAATGTATATGCATTAAAAAGGTTTAATGACATAAAAGGTTCTTTTATTGAGATATTTTCAATCAAAGATTCGATCTTTACTCATTAAAACACTCTTCGCCACTTCATAAGTAACTCGAATAAGTTTAAATCAGTACTCTTACTATTCTTTCAAAGATTCAACTTTTATGCTTTAAAAAGGTCTGGTAACATAATAGGTACCTTTATTGAGGTACTTTCATTCATAGATTCTATTTTTACTCATTAAAACACTCTTCGGGACGTCAAAAGGAACTCGAATAAGTTTCATTCAAAACTCTCATTTTCTTTCAAAGATTGAATCTGTATACATTAAAAACGTTTAGTCATATAATAGGTTTCTTTATTGAGGTATTTTCATTCAAAGATTTAATCTTTAGTCATTAAAACACGCTTCGCGACTTTATAGATAACTCGAATAAGTCAATCTCAAAACTTTCATTTTCTTTCAAAGATTCAATCTTTTTACGTTAAAAAGGTCTAGTGACATACTAGGTGCCTTTATTAAGGTATGAACGTTCAAAGATTCAATCTTTACTCTGTAAAACACTCTACGGGACGTCAAAGGGAACTCGAATAAGTTTAACTCAATAACCTCATTTTCTTTCAAAGATTCAATCTTTAGACATTGAAAAGGGCTAGTGACATAAAAGGTACCTTTATTGAGGTACTTTCATTTAAAGATTCAACATATACTCATTAAAAACACTCTTCGCGACTACTAGGTAACACGAATAATTTTAAATTCAAACTCTTGTTTTGTTTCAAAGATTCAATCTATATGCATTAAAAAGGTTTAATGACATAAAAGGTACTTTTATTGAGATATTTTCAATCAAAGATTCGATCTTTACTCATTAAAACACTCTTCGCCACTTCATAAGTAACTCGAATAAGTTTAAATCAGTACTCTTATTTTTCTTTCAAAAATTCAACGTTTATGCTTTAAAAAGGTTTGGTAACATAATAGGTACCTTTATTTTGGTATTTTCATTAATAGATTCTATTTTTACTCATTAAAACACTCTGCGGGACGTCAAAAGGAACTCGTAAAAGTTTCATTCAAAACTCTTATTTTCTTTCAAAGATTCAATCTGTATACATTAAAAAGGTTTAGTCATATAATAGGTTTCTTTATTGAGGTAATTTCATTCAAAGATTTAATATTTAGTCATTAAAACACGCTTCGCGACTTCATAGATAGCTCGAATAAGTTAATCTCAAAACTCTCATTTTCTTTCAAAGATTCAATCTTTTTACATTAAAAACGTCTAGTGGCATACTAGGTACATTTACTGAGGTATTTTCATTCAAAGATTCAATCTATACTCTGTAAAACACTCTTCGGTACGTCAAAGGGAACTCGAATAAGTTTCACTCAAAAATCTCATTTTCTTCAAAAGATTCAACCTTTATACATTAACAAGGTCTAGTCACATAATAGGTTCCGTTGTTGAGATATTTTCATTCAACGATTTAATATTTAGTCATTACAACACGATTCGCGACTTCATAGGTAACTTGAATAAGTTAATTTCTAAACTATCATTTTATTTCAGAGATTCAATCTTTTTACATTAAAAAGGTCTAGTGACATACTAGGTACCTTTATTAAGGTATTTTCGTTCGAAGATTCAATCTTTACTCTGTAAAACACTCTACGGTACAACAAAGGGAACTCGAATAAGTTTAACTCAAAAACCTAATTTTCTTTCAAAGATTCAATCTTTATACATTGAAAAGGTCTAGTGACATAAAAGGTACCTTTATTGAGGTACTTTCATTTAAAGATTCAACATATACTCATTAAAACACTCATCGCGACTACTAGGTAACACGAATAATTTTAAATTCAAACTCTTGTTTTGTTTCAAAGATTCAATCTATATACATTAAAAAGGTTTAATGACATAAAAGGTACTTTTATTGAGATATTTTCAATCAAAGATTCGATCTTTACTCATTAAAACACTCTTCGCCACTTCATAAGTAACTCGAATAAGTTTAAATCAATACTCTTATTTTCTTTCAAAGATTCAACGTATATGCATTAAAAAGGTCTGGTAACATAATAGGTACCTTTATTGAGGTATTTTCATTCATAGATTCTATTTTTACTCATTAAAATACTCTTCGGGACGTCAAAAGGAACTCGAATAAGTTTCATTCAAAACTCTCATTTTTTTCTAATATTCAATCTGTATACATTAAAAAGGTTTAGTCATATAATAGGTTCTTTTATTGAGGTATTTTCAGTCAAAGATTTAATCTTTAGTCATTAAAACACGCTTCGCGACTTCATAGATAACTCGAATAAGTTAATCTCAAAATACTCATTTTCTTTCAAAGATTCAATCTTTTACAGTAAAAAGGTCTAGTGACTTACTAGTTACATTTACAGAGTATTTTCACTCAAAGATTCAATCTATACTCTATAAAACACTCTTCGGGACGTCAAAGGGAACTCGAATAAGTTTCACTCAAAACTATCATTTTCTTTAAAAGATTCAATCTTTATACATTAAAAAGGTCTAGTCACATAATAGGTTCCTTTGTTGAGATATTTTCATTCAACGATTTAATATTTAGTCATTACAACACGATTCGCGACTTTATAGGTAACTCGAATAAGTTAATCTGTAAACTATCATTTTATTTCAGAGATTCAATCTTTTTACATTAAAAAGGTCTAGCGACATACTAGGTACCTTTATTATGGTATTTTCGTTCAAAGATTCAATCTTTACTCTATAAAATACTCTACGGGACGTCAAAGGGAACTCGAATAAGTTTAACTCAAAAGTCTCATTTTCTTTCAAAGCTTTAATCTTTATACATTGAAAAGGTCTAGTGACATAAAAGGTACCTTTATTGAGGTACTTTCATTTAAAGATTCAACATATACTCATTCAAACACTCTTCGCGACTACTAGGTAACACGAATAATTTTAAATTCAAACTCTTGTTTTGTTTCAAAGATTCAATCTATATGCATTAAAAAGGTTTAATGACATAAAAGGTACTTTTATTGAGATATTTTCAATCAAAGATTTGTTCTTTACTCATTAAAACGCTCTTCGCCACTTCATAAGTAACTTGATTAAGTTTAAATCAATACTCTTATTTTCTTTCAAAGATTCAACGTTTATGCATTAAAAAGGTCTAGTAACATAATAGGTACCTTTATTGAGTTATTTTCATTCATAGATTCTATTTTTACTCATTAAAACACTCTTTGGGACATTAAAAGGAACTCGAATAAGTTTCATTCAAAACTCTCATTTTCTTTCAAAGATTCAATCTGTATACAGTAAAAAGGTTTAGTCATATAATAGGTCCCTTTATTGAGGTATTTTCATTCAAAGATTTAATCTTTAGTCATTAAAACACGCTTCGCGACTTCATAGATAATTCGAATAAGTTAATCTCAAAACTCTCATTTTCTTTCAAAGATTCAATCTTTTTACATTAAAAAGGTCTAGTGACATACAAGGTACCTTTACTGAGGTATTTTCATTTAAAGATTCGATCTATACTCTGTAAAACACTCTTCGGGATGTCAAAGGGAACTCTAATAAGTTTCACTCAAAACTCTCATTTTCCATAAAAGATTCAATCTTTATACATTAAAAAGGTCTAGTCACATAATAGGTTCCTTTGTTGAGATAATTTCATTCAACGATTTAATATTTAGTCATTACAACACGATTCGCGACTTCATTGGTAACTCGAATAAGATAATCTCTAAACTATCATTTTATTTCAAAGATTAAATCTTTTTACATTAAAAAGGTCTAGTGACATACTAGGTACCTTTATTAAGGTATTTTCGTTCAAGGATTCAATCTTTACTCTGTAAAACACTCTACGGGATGTCAAAGGGAACTCGAATAAGTTTAACTCAAAAACCTCATTTTCTTTCTAAGATTCAATCTTTATACATTGAAAAGGTCTAGTAATATAAAAGGTACCTTATTGAGGTACTTTCAATTACAGATTCAACATATACTCATTAAAACACTCTTCGCGACTACTAGATAACACGAATAATTTTAAATTCAAACTCTTGTTTTGTTTCAAAGATTCAATCTATATGCATTAAAAAGGTTTAATGACATAAAAGGTACTTTTATTGAGATATTTTCAATCAAAGATTTGTTCTTTACTCATTAAAACACTTTTCGCCACTTCATAAGTAACTCGAATAAGTTTAAATCAATACACTTATTTTCTTTCAAAGATTCAACGTTTATGCATTAAAAAGATCTGGTAACATAATAGGTGCCTTTATTGAGGTATTTTCATTCATAGATTCTATTTTTACTCATTAAAACACTCTTCGGGACGTCAAAAGGAACTCGAATAAGTTTCATTCAAAACTCTCAATCTCTTTCAAAGATTGAATCTGTATACATTTAAAAACGTTTAGTCATATAATAGGTTTCTTTATTGAGGTATTTTCATTCAAAGATTTAATCTTTAGTCATTAAAACACGATTCGCGACTTCATAGATAACTCGAATAAGTTAATCTCAAAACTCTCATTTTCTTTCAAAGATTCAATCTTTTTACATTAAAAAGGTCAAGTGACATACTAGGTACCTTTACTGAGGTATTTTCATTCAAAGATTCAATCTATACTCTGTAAAACACTCTTCGGGATGTCAAAGGGAACTTGAATAAGTTACACTCAAAACTCTCATTTTCTTTAAAAGATTCAACCTTTATACATTAAAAAGGTCTAGTCACATAATAGGTTCCTTTGTTGAGATATTTTCATTCAACAATTCAATATTTAGTCATTAAAACACGATTCGCGACTTCATAGGTAACTCGAATAAGTTAATCTCAAAACTATCATTTTATTTCAGAGATTCAATCTTTTTACATTAAAAAGTTCTATTGACATACTAGGTACCTTTATTAAGGTATTTTCGTTCAAAGATTCAATCTTTACTCTGTAAAACACTCTACGGGATGTCAAAGGGAACTCGAATAAGTTTAACTCAATAACCTCATTTTCTTTCAAAGATTCAATCTTTATACATTGAAAAGGTCTAGTGACATAAAAGGTACCTTTATTGAGGTACTTTCATTTAAGGATTCAACATATACTCATTAAAACACTCTTCGCGATTACTAGGTAACACGAATAATTTTAAATTCATACTCTTGTTTTGTTTCAAAGATTCAATCTATATGCATTAAAAAGGTTTAATGACATAAAAGGTACTTTTATAGAGATATTTTCAATCAAAGATTCAATCTTTACCCATTAAAACATTCTTCGCCACTTCATAAGTAACTCGAATAAGTTTAAATCAGTACTCTTATTTTCTTTCAAAGATTCAACGTATATGCATTAAAAAGGTCTGGTATCATAATAGGTACCTTTATTGAGGTATTTTCATTCATAGATTCTATTTTTACTCATTAAAACACTCTTCGGGACGTCAAAAGGAACTCGAATAAGTTTCATTCAAAACCCTCATTTTCTTTCAAATATTCAATCTGTATACATTAAAAAGGTTTAGTCATATAATAGGTTCCTTTTTTGCGGTATTTTCATTCAAATATTTAATCTTTAGTAATTAAAACACGCTTCGTGACTTCATAGATAACTCGAATAAGTTAATCTCAAAACTCTCATTTTCTTTCAAAGATTCAATCTTTTTACATTAAAAAGGTCTAGTGACATACAAGGTACCTTTACTGAGGTATTTTCATTCAAAGATTCAATCTATACTCTGTAAAACACTCTTCGGGACGTCAAAGGGAACTCTAATAAGTTTCACTCAAAACTCTCATTTTCTATAAAAGATTCAATCTTTATACATTAAAAAGGTCTAGTCACATAATAGGTTCCTTTGTTGAGATAATTTCATTCAATGATTTAATATTTAGTCATTACAACACGATTCGCGACTTCATTGGTAACTCGAATAAGTTAATCTCTAAACTATCATTTTATTTCAAAGATTAAATCTTTTTACATTAAAAAGGTCTAGTGACATACTAGGTACCTTTATTAAGGTATTTTCGTTCATAGATTCAATCTTTACTCTGTAAAACACTCTACGGGACGTCAAAGGGAACTCGAAGAAGTTTAACTCAAAAACCTCATTTTCTTTCAAAGATTCAATCTTTATACATTGAAAAGGTCTAGTGACATAAAAGGTACCTTTATTGAGATACTTTCATTTAAAGATTCAACATATACTCATTAAAACACTCTTCGCGACTACTAGATAACACGAATAATTTTAAATTCAAACTCTTTTTTTGTTTCAAAGATTCAATCTATATGCATTAAAAAGGTTTAATGACATAAAAGGTACTTTTGTTGAGATATTTTCAATCAAAGATTCGATCTTTACTCATTAAAACACTCTTCGCCACTTCATAAGTAACTCAAATAAGTTTAAATCAATACTCTTATTTTCTTTCAAAGATTCAACGTTTATGCATTAAAAAGATCAGGTAATGTACCATTATTGAGGTATTTTCATTAAAAGATTCTATTTTTACTCATTAAAACACTCTTCGGGACGTCAAAAGGAACCCGAATAAGTTTCATTCAAAACTCTCATTTTCTTTCAAATTTTCAATCTGTATAAATTAAAAACGTTTAGTCATATAATAGGTTTCTTTATTGAGGTATTTTCATTCAAAGATTTAATCTTTAGTCATTAAAACACGCTTCGCGACTTCATAGATAACTCGAATAAGTTAATCTCAAAACTCTCATTTTCTTTCAAAGATTCAATCTTTTTACATTAAAAAGGTCTAGTGACATACTAGGTACCTTTACTGAGGTATTTTCATTCAAAGATTCGATCTATACTCCGTAAAACACTCTTCGTGACGTCAAAGGGAAATCGAATAAGTTTCACTCAAAACTCTCATTTTCTTTATAAGATTCAATCTTTATACATTAAAAAGGTCTAGTCACATAATATGTTCCTTTGTTGAGATATTTTCATTCAACGATTTAATATTTAGTCATTACAACACGATTCGCGACTTCATAGGTAACTCGAATAAGTTAATCTCTAAACTATCATTTTATTTCAGAGATTCAATCTTTTTACATTAAAAAGGTCTAGTGACATACTAGGTACCTTTATTAAGGTATTTTCGTTCGAAGATTCAATCTTTACTCTGTAAAACACTCTACAGGACGTCAAAGGGAACTCGAAGAAGTTTAACTCAATAACCTCATTTTCTTTCAAAGATTCAATCTTTATACATTGAAAAGGTTTAGTGACATAAAAGGTACCTTTATTGAGGTACTATCATTTAAAGATTCAACATATACTCATTAAAACACTATTCGCGACTACTAGGTAACACGAATAATTTTAAATTCAAACTCTTGTTTTGTTTTAAAGATTCAATCTATATGCATTAAAAAGGTTTAATTACATAAAAGGTACTTTTATTGAGATATTTTCAATCAAAGATTCGATCTTTATCCCTTAAAACATTCTTCGCCACTTCATAAGTAACTCGAATAAGTTTAAATCAATACTCTTATTTTCTTTCAAAGATTCAACGTATACGCATTAAAAAGGTCTGGTAACATAATAGGTACCTTTATTGAGGTATTTTCATTCATAGATTCAATCTTTATACATTAAAAAGGTCTAGTCACATAATATGTTCCTTTGTTGAGATATTTTCATTCAACGATTTAATATTTAGTCATTACAACACGATTCGCGACTTCATAGGTAACTCGAATAAGTTAATCTCTAAACTATCATTTTATTTCAGAGATTCAATCTTTTTACATTAAAAAGGTCTAGTGACATACTAGGTAACTTTATTAGGGTATTTTCGTTCAAAGATCCAATCTTTACTCTGTAAAACACTCTACGGGACGTCAAAGGGAACTCGAATAAGTTTAACTCAAAAACCTCATTTTCTTTCAAATATTCAATCTTTATACATTGAAAAGGTCTAGTGACATAAAAGGTACCTTTATTGAGATACTTTCATTTAAAGATTCAACATATACTCATTAAAACACTCTTCACAACTACTAGATAACACGAATAATTTTAAATTCAAACTCTTTTTTTGTTTCAAAGATTCAATCTATATGCATTAAAAAGGTTTAATGACATAAAAGGTACTTTTATTGAGATATTTTCAATCAAAGATTCGATCTTTACTCATTAAAACACTCTTCGCCACTTCATAAGTAACTCGAATAAGTTTAAATCAATACTCTTATTTTCTTTCAAAGATTCAACGTTTATGCATTAAAAAGGTCTGGTAATGTACTATTATTGAGGTATTTTCATTAAAAGATTCAATTTTTACTCATTAAAACACTCTTCGGGACGTCAAAAGGAACTCGAATAAGTTTCATTCAAAACTCTCATTTTCTTTCAAATATTCAATCTGTATACATTAAAAAGGTTTAGTCATATGATAGGTTCCTTTATTCAGATATTTCCATACAAAGATTTAATCTTTAGTCATTAACATACGCTTCATGACTTCATAGATAACTCGAATAAGTTAATCTCAAAACTCTCATTTTCTTTCAAAGATTCAACCTTTTTACATTAAAAAGGTCTAGTGACATACTAGGTACCTTTACTGAGGTATTTTCATTCAAAGATTCAATCTCTACTCTGTAAGACACTCTTCGGGACGTCAAAGTGAACTCGAATAAGTTTCACTCAAAACTCTCATTTTCTTCAAAAGATTCAATCTTTATACATTAAAAAGGTCTTGTCACATAATAAGTTCCTTTGTTGAGATATTTTCATTCAAAGGTTTAATATTTAGTCATTACAAAACGATTCGCGACTTCATAGGTAACTCGAATAAGTTAATCTCTAAACTATCATTTTTTTTTCAGAGATTCAATCTTTTAATATTAAAAAGGTCTAGTGACAAACTAGGTACCTTTATTGAGGTATTTTCGTTCTAAGATTCAATCTTTACTCTGTAAAATACTCTACGGGACGTCGAAGGGAACTCGAATAAGTTTAACTGAAAAACCTCATTTTCTTTCAAAGATTCAATCTTTATACATTGAAAAGGTCTAGTGACATAAAAGGTACCTTTATTGAGGTACTTTCATTTAAAGATTCAACATATACTCATTAAAACACTCTTCGCGACTACTAGGTTACACGAATAATTTTAAATTCAAACTCTTGTTTTGTTTCAAAGATTCAATCCATATGCATTAAAAAGGTTTAATGACATAAAAGGTACTTTTATAGAGATATTTTCAATCAAAGATTCGATCTTTTCTCATTAAAACACTCTTCGCCACTTCATAAGTAACTCGACTAAGTTTAAATCAATACTCTTATTTTCTTTCAAAGATTCAACGTATATGCATTAAAAAGGTCTGGTAACATAATACGTACCTTTATTGAGGTATTTTCATTCATAGATTCTATTTTTACTCATTAAAACACCCTTCGAGACGTCAAAAGGAACTCGAATAAGTTTCATTCAAAGCTCTCATTTTCTTTCAAATATTCAATCTGTATACATTAAAAAGGTTTAGTCATATAATAGGTTCCTTTATTAAGGTATTTTCATTCAAAGATTTAATCTTTTGTCATTAAAACACGCTTCGTGTCTTCATAGATAACTCGAATAAGTTAATCTCAAAACTCTCATTTTCTTTCAAAGATTCAATCTTTTTACATTAAAAAGGTATAGTGACATACTAGGCACCTTTATTGAGGTATTTTAATTCAAAGATTCTATTTTTACTCATTAAAACACTCTTCGGGACGTCAAAAGGAACTCGAATAAGTTTCATTCAAAACTCTCATTTTCTTTCAAAGATTCAATCTGTATACATTAAAAAGGTTGAGTCATATAATAGGTTCCTTTATTGAGGTATTTTCATTCAAAGATTTAATCTTTAGTCATTAAAACACGCTTCGTGTCTTCATAGATAACTCGAATAAGTTAATCTCACAACTCCCATTTTCTTTCAAAGATTCAATCTTTTTACATTAAAAAGGTCTAGTGACATACTAGGTACCTTTACTGAGGTATTTTCATTCAAAGATTCAATCTGTACTCTGTAAAACACTCTTCGGGACGTTAAAGGGAACTCTAATAAGTTTAACTCAAAACTCTCATTTTCTATAAAAGATTCAATCTTTATACATTAAAAAGGTATAGTTACATAATAGGTTCCTTTGTTGAGATAATTTCATTCAACGATTTAATATTTAGTCATTACAACACGATTCGCGACTTCTTTGGTAACTCGAATAAGTTAATCTCTAAACTATCATTTTATTTCTAAGATTAAATCTTTTTACACTAAAAAGGTCTAGTGACGTACTAGGTACCTTTGTTAAGGTATTTTCGTTCAAAGATTCAATCTTTACTCTGTAAAACACTCTACGGGACGTCAAAGGGAACTCGAATAAGTTTAACTCAAAAACCTCATTTTCTTTCTAAGATTCAATCTTTATACATTGAAAAGGTCTAGTGATATAAAAGGTACCTTTATTGAGGTACTTTCATTTAAAGATTCAACATATACTCATTAAAACACTCTTCGCGACTACTAGATAACACGAATAATTTTAAATTCAAACTCTTGTTTTGTTTCAAAGATTCAATCTATATGCATTAAAAAGGTTTAATGACATAAAAGGTACTTTTATTGAGATATTTTCAATCAAAGATTTGTTCTTTACTCATTAAAACACTCTTCGCCACTTCATAAGTAACTCGAATAAGTTTAAATCAATACTCTTATTTTCTTTCAAAGATTCAACGTTTATGCATTAAAAAGGTCTGGTAACATAATAGGTACCTTTATTGAGGTATTTTCATTCATAGATTCTATTTTTACTCAATAAAACACTCTTCGGGACGTCAAAAGGAACTCGAATAAGTTTCATTCAAAACTCTCATTTTCTTTCAAATATTCAATCTGTATACATTAAAAAGGTTTAGTCATATAATAGGTTCCTTTTTTGCGGTATTTTCATTCAAAGATTTAATCTTTAGTAATTAAAACACGCTTCGTGACTTCATAGATAACTCGAATAAGTTAATCTCAAAACTCTCATTTTCTTTCAAAGATTCAATCTTTTTACATTAAAAAGGTCTAGTGACATACAAGGTATCTTTACTGAGGTATTTTCATTCAAAGATTCAATCTATACTCTGTAAAACACTCTTCGGGACGTCAAGGGGAACTCTAATAAGTTTCACTCAAAACTCTCATTTTCTATAAAAGATTCAATCTTTGTACATTAAAAAGGTCTAGTCACATAATAGGTTCCTTTGTTGAGATAATTTCATTCAATGATTTAATATTTAGTCATTACAACACGATTCGCGACTTCATTGGTAACTCGAATAAGTTAATCTCTAAACTATCATTTTATTTCAAAGATTAAATCTTTTTACATTAAAAAGGTCTAGTGACATACTAGGTACCTTTATTAAGGTATTTTCGTTCAAAGATTCAATCTTTACTCTGTAAAACACTCTACGGGACGTCAAAGGGAACTCGAAGAAGTTTAACTCAAAAACCTCATTTTCTTTCAAAGATTCAATCTTTATACATTGAAAAGGTCTAGTGACATAAAAGGTACCTTTATTGAGATACTTTCATTTAAAGATTCAACATATACTCATTAAAACACTCTTCGCAACTACTAGATAACACGAATAATTTTAAATTCAAACTCTTTTTTTGTTTCAAAGATTCAATCTATATGCGTTAAAAAGGTTTAATGACATAAAAGGTACTTTTATTGAGATATTTTCAATCAAAGATTCGATCTTTACTGATTAAAACACTCTTCGCCACTTCATAAGTAACTCAAATAAGTTTAAATCAATACTCTTATTTTCTTTCAAAGATTCAACGTTTATGCAATAAAAAGATCTGGTAATGTACCATTATTGAGGTATTTTCATTAAAAGATTCTATTTTTACTGATTAAAACACACTTCGGGACGTCAAAAGGAACTCGAATAAGTTTCATTCAAAACTCTCATTTTCTTTCAAATTTTCAATCTGTATACATTAAAAACGTTTAGTCATATAATAGGTTTCTTTATTGAGGTATTTTCATTCAAAGATTTAATCTTTAGTCATTAAAACACGCTTCGCGACTTCATAGATAACTCGAATAAGTTAATCTGAAAACTCTCATTTTCTTTCAAAGATTCAATCTTTTTACATTAAAAAGGTCTAGTGACATACTAGGTACCTTTACTGAGGTATTTTCATTCAAAGATTCGATCTATACTCTGTAAAACACTCTTCGGGACGTCAAAGGGAACTCGAATAAGTTTCACTCAAAAATCTCATTTTCTTTATAAGATTCAATCTTTATACATTAAAAAGGTCTAGTCACATAATATGTTCCTTTGTTGAGATATTTTCATTCAACGATTTAATATTTAGTCATTACAACATGATTAGCGACTTCATAGGTAACTCGAATAAGTTAATCTCTAAACTATTATTTTATTTCAGAGATTCAATCTTTTTACATTAAAAAGGTCTAGGGACATACTAGGTACCTTTATTAAGGTATTTTCGTTCAAAGATTCAATCTTTACTCTGTAAAACACTCTACGGGACGTCAAAGGGAACTCGAAGAAGTTTAACTCAATAACCTCATTTTCTTTCAAAGATTCAATCTTTATACATTGAAAAGGTCTAGTGACATAAAAGGTACCTTTATTGAGGTACTATCATTTAAAGATTCAACATATACTCATTAAAACACTATTCGCGACTACTAGGTAACACGAATAATTTTAAATTCAAACTCTTGTTTTGTTTTAAAGATTCAATCTATATGCATTAAAATGGTTTAATGACATAAAAGGTACTTTTATAGAGATATTTTCAATCAAAGATTCGATCTTTATCCATTAAAACATTCTTCGCCACTTCATAAGTAACTCGAATAAGTTTAAATCAATACTCTTATTTTCTTTCAAAGATTCAACGTATATGCATTAAAAAGGTCTGGTAACATAATAGGTACCTTTATTGAGGTATTTTCATTCATAGATTCTATTTTTACTCATTAAAACACTCTTCTGGACGTCAAAAGGAACTCGAATAAGTTTCGTTCAAAACTCTCATTTTCTTTCAAAGATTGAATCTGTATACATTAAAAACGTTTAGTCATATAATAAGTTTCTTTATTGAGGTATTTTCATTCAAAGATTTAATCTTTAGTCATTAAAACACGCTTCGCGACTTCATAGATAACTCGAATAAGTTAATCTGAAAACTCTCATTTTCTTTCAAAGATTCAATCTTTTTACATTAAAAAGGTCTAGTGACATACTGGGTACCTTTACTGAGGTATTTTCATTAAAAGATTCGATCTATACTCTGTAAAACACTCTTCGGGACGTCAAAGGGAACTCGAATAAGTTTCACTCAAAACTCTCATTTTCTTTAAAAGATTCAATCTTTATACATTAAAAAGGTCTAGTCACATAATAGGTTCCTTTGTTGAGATATTTTCATTCAACGATTTAATATTTAGTCATTACAACACGATTCGCGACTTCATAGGTAACTCGAATAAGTTAATCTCTAAACTATCATTTTATTTCAGAGATTCAATCTTTTTACATTAAAAGGTCTAGTGACATACTAGGTACCTTTATTAAGGTATTTTCGTTCAAAGATTCAATCTTTACTCTGTAAAACACTCTACGGGACGTCAAAGGGAACTCGAATAAGTTTAACTCAAAAACCTCATTTTCTTTCAAAGATTCAATCTTTATACATTGAAAAGGTCTAGTGACATAAAAGGTACCTTTATTGAGATACTTTCATTTAAAGATTCAACCTATACTCATTAAAACACTCTTCACGACTACTAGATAACACGAATAATTTTAAATTCAACCTCTTTTTTTGTTTCAAAGATTCAATCTATATGCATTAAAAAGGTTTAATGACATAAAAGGTACTTTTATTGAGATATTTTCAATCAAAGATTCGATCTTTACTCATTAAAACACTCTTCGCCACTTCATAAGTAACTCGAATAAGTTTAAATCAATACTCTTATTTTCTTTCAAAGATTCAACGTTTATGCATTAAAAAGGTCTGGTAATGTACTATTATTGAGGTATTTTCATTAAAAGATTCTATTTTTACTCATTAAAACACTCTTCGGGACGTCAAAAGGAACTCGAATAAGTTTCATTCAAAACTCTCATTTTCTTTCAAATATTCAATCTGTATACATTAAAAAGGTTTAGTCATATGATAGGTTCCTTTATTTAGATATTTCCATACAAAGATTTAATCTTTAGTCATTAACACACGCTTCACGACTTCATAGATAACTCGAATAAGTTAATCTCAAAACTCTCATTTTCTTTCAAAGATTCAACCTTTTTACATTAAAAAGGTCTAGTGACATACTAGGTACCTTTACTGAGGTATTTTCATTCAAAGATTCAATCTCTACTCTGTAAGACACTCTTCGGGACGTCAAAGTGAACTCGAATAAGTTTCACTCAAAACTCTCATTTTCTTCAAAAGATTCAATCTTTATACATTAAAAAGGTCTTGTCACATAATAAGTTCCTTTGTTGAGATATTTTCATTCAAAGGTTTAATATTTAGTCATTACATAACTATCATTTTATTTCTAAGATTAAATCTTTTTACATTAAAAAGGTCTAGTGACATACTAGGTACCTTTGTTAAGGTATTTTCTTTCAAAGATTCAATCTTTACTCTGTAAAACACTCTACGGGACGTCAAAGGGAACTCGAATAAGTTTAACTCAAAAACCTCATTTTCTATCTAAGATTCAATCTTTATACATTGAAAAGGTCTAGTGATATAAAAGGTACCTTTATTGAGGTACTTTCATTTAAAGATTCAACATATACTCATTAAAACACTCTTCGCGACTACTAGATAACACGAATAATTTTAAATTCAAACTCTTGTTTTGTTTCAAAGATTCAATCTATATGCATTAAAAAGGTTTAATGACATAAAAGGTACTTTTATTGAGATATTTTCAATCAAAGATTTGTTCTTTACTCATTAAAACACTCTTCGCCACTTCATAAGTAACTCGAATAAGTTTAAATCAATACTCTTATTTTCTTTCAAAGATTCAACGTTTATGCATTAAAAAGGTCTGGTAACATAATAGGTACCTTTATTGAGGTATTTTCATTCATAGATTCTATTTTTACTCATTAAAAAACTCTTCGGGACGTCAAAAGGAACTCGAATAAGTTTCATTCAAAACTCTCATTTTCTTTCAAATGTTCGATCTGTATACATTAAAAAGGTTTAGTCATATAATAGGTTATTTTATTGCGGTATTTTCATTCAAAGATTTAATCTTTAGTAATTAAAACACACTTCGTGACTTCATAGATAACTCGAATAAGTTAATCTCAAAACTCTCATTTTCTTTCAAAGATTCAATCTTTTTACACTAAAAAGGTCTAGTGACATACAAGGTACCTTTACTGAGGTATTTTCATTCAAAGATTCAATCTATACTCTGTAAAACACTCTTCGGGACGTCAAAGGGAACTCTAATAAGTTTCACTCAAAACTTTCATTTTCTATAAAAGATTCAATCTTTATACATTAAAAAGGTCTAGTCACATAATAGGTTCCTTTGTTGAGATAATTTCATTCAACGATTTAATATTTAGTCATTACAACACGATTCGCGACTTCATTGGTAACTCGAATAAGTTAATCTCTAAACTATCATTTTATTTCAAAGATTAAATCTTTTTACATTAAAAAGGTCTAGTGACATACTAGGTACCTTTATTAAGGTATTTTCGTTCAAAGATTCAATCTTTACTCTATAAAACACTCTACGGGACGTCAAAGGGAACTCGAAGAAGTTTAACTCAAAAACCTCATTTTCTTTCAAAGATTCAATCTTTATACATTGAAAAGGTCTAGTGACATAAAAGGTACCTTTATTGAGATACTTTCATTTAAAGATTCAACATATACTCATTAAAACACTCTTCGCGACTACTAGATGACACGAATAACTTTAAATTCAAACTCTTTTTTTGTTTCAAAGATTCAATCTATATGCATTAAAAAGGTTTAATGACATAAAAGGTACTTTTATTGAGATATTTTCAATCAAAGATTCGATCTTTACTCATTAAAACACTCTTCGCCACTTCATAAGTAACTCGAATAAGTTTAAATCAATACTCTTATTTTCTTTCAAAGATTCAACGTTTATGCATTAAAAAGGTCTGGTAATGTACCATTATTGAGGTATTTTCAGTAAAAGATTCTATTTTTACTCATTAAAACACTCTTCGGGACGTCAAAAGGAACTCGAATAAGTTTCATTCAAAACTCTCATTTTCTTTCAAATATTCAATCTGTATACATTAAAAACGTTTAGTCATATAATAGGTTTCTTTATTGAGGTATTTTCATTCAAAGATTTAATCTTTAGTCATTAATACACGCTTCGCGACTTCATATATAACTCGAATAAGTTAATCTCAAAACTCTCATTTTCTTTCAAAGATTCAATCTTTTTACATTAAAAAGGTCTAGTGACATACTAGGTACCTTTACTGAGGTATTTTCATTCAAAGATTCGATCTATATTCTGTAAAACACTCTTCGGGACGTCAAAGGGAACTCGAATAAGTTTCACTCAAAACTCTCATTTTCTTTATAAGATTCAATCTTTATACATTAAAAAGGTCTAGTCACATAATAGGTTCCTTTGTTGAAATATTTTCATTCAACGATTTAATATTTAGTCATTACAACACGATTCGCGACTTCATAGGTAACTCGAATAAGTTAATCTCTAAACTATCATTTTATTTCAAAGATTCAATCTTTTTACATTAAAAAGGTCTAGTGACATACTAGGTACCTTTATTAAGGTATTTTCGTCTAAAGATTCAATCTTTACTTTATAAAACACTCTACGGGACGTAAAAGGGAACTCGAAGAAGTTTAACTTAAAACCTCATTTTCTTTCAAAGATTCAATCTTTATACATTGAAAAGGTCTAGTGACATAAAAGGTACCTTTATTGAGATACTTTCATTTAAAGATTCAACATATACTCATTAAAACACTCTTCGCGACTACTAGGTAACACGAATAATTTTAAATTCAAACTCTTGTTTTGTTTCAAAGATTCAATCTATATGCATTAAAAAGGTTTAATGACATAAAACGTACTTTTATAGAGATATTTTCAATCAAAGATTCGATCTTTACCCATTAAAACATTCTTCGCCACTTCATAAGTAACTCGAATAAGTTTAAATCAATACTCTTATTTTCTTTCAAAGATTCAACGTCTATGCATTAAAAAGTTCTGGTAACATAATAGGTACCTTTATTGAGGTATTTTCATTCATAAATTCTATTTTTACTCATTAAAACACTCTTCGGGACGTCAAAAGGAACTCGAATGAGTTTCATTCAAAACTCTCAATTTCTTTCAAATATTCAATCTGTATACATTAAAAAGGTTTAGTCATATAATAGGTTCCTTTTTTGCGGTATTTTCATTCAAAGATTTAATCTTTAGTAATTAAAACACGCTTCGTGACTTCATAGATAACTCGAATAAGTTAATCTCAAAACTCTCATTTTCTTTCAAAGATTCAATCTATTTACATTAAAAAGGTCTAGTGACATACAAGGTACCTTTACTGAGGTATTTTCATTCAAAGATTCAATCTATACTCTGTAAAACACTCTTCGGGACGTAAAAGGGAACTCGAATAAGTTTCACTCAAAACTCTCATTTTCTTCAAAAAATTCAACCTTTATACATTAAAAAGGTCTAGTCAAATAATAGGTTCCTTTGTTGAGATATTTTCATTCAACGATTTAATATTTAGTCATTACAACACAATTCTCGACTTCATAGGTAACTCGAATAAGTTAATCTCTAAACTATCATTTTATTTCAAAGATTAAATATTTTTACACTAAAAAGGTCTAGTGACATACTAGGTACCTTTATTAAGGTATTTTCGTTCAAAGATTCAATCTTTACTCTATAAAACACTCTACGGGACGTTAAAGGGAACTCGAATAAGTTTAACTCAAAAACCTCATTTTCTTTCTAAGATTCAATCTTTATACATTGAAAAGGTCTAGTGACATAAAAGGTACCTTTATTGATGTACTTTCATTTAAAGATTCAACATATACTCATTAAAACACTCTTCGCGACTACTAGATAACACGAATAATTTTAAATTCAAACTCTTGTTTTGTTTCAAAGACTCAATCTATACGCATTAAAAAGGTTTAATGACATAAAAGGTACTTTTATTGAGATATTTTCAACCAAAGATTTGTTCTTTACTCATTAAAACACTCTTCGCTACTTCATAAGTAACTCGAATAAGTTTAAATCAATACTCTTATTTTCTTTCAAAGATTCAACGTTTATGCATTAAAAAGGTCTGGTAACATAATAGGTACCTTTATTGAGGTATTTTCATTCATAGATTCTATTTTTACTCAATAAAACACTCTTCGGGACGTCAAAAGGAACTCGAATAAGTTTCATTCAAAACTCTCATTTTCTTTCAAAGATTGAATCTGTATACATTAAAAACGTTTAGTCATATAATAGGTTTTTTTATTGAGGTATTTTCATTCAAAGATTTAATCTTTAGTCATTAAAACACGCTTCGCGACTTCATAGATAACTCGAATAAGTTAATCTCAAAACACTCATTTTCTTTCAAAGATTCAATCTTTTACAGTAAAAAGGTCTAGTGACATACTAGTTACCTTTACAGAGGTATTTTCATTCAAAGATTCAATCTATACTCTGTAAAACACTTTTCGGGACGTCAAAGGAAACTCGAATAAGTTTCACTCAAAACTATCGTTTTCTTAAAAGATTCAATCTTTATACATTAAAAAGGTCTAGTCACATAATAGGTTCCTTTGTTGAGATATTTTCATTCAACGATTTAATATATAGTCATTACAACACGATTCCCGACTTCATAGGTAACTCGAATAAGTTAATCTCTAAACTATCATTTTATTTCAGAGATTCAATCATTTTACATTAAAAAGGTCTAGTGACATACTAGGCACCTTTATTAAGGTATTCTCGTTCAAAGATTCAATCTTTACTCTGCAAAACACACTACGGGACGTGAATGGGAACTCGAATAAGTTTAACTCAAAAACCTCATTTTCTTTCAAAGATTCAATCTTTATACATTGAAAAGGTCTAGTGACATAAAAGGTACCTTTATTGAGGTACTTTCGTTTAAAGATTCAACATATACTCATTAAAACACTCTTCGCGATTACTAGGTAACACGAATAATTTTAAATTCAAACTCTTGTTTTGTTTCAAAGATTCAATCTATATGCATTAAAAAGGTTTAATGACATAAAAGGTACTTTTATTGAGAATTTTTCAATCAAAGATTTGTTCTTTACTCATTAAAACACTCTTCGCCACTTCATAAGTAACTCGAATAAGTTTAAATCAATACTCTTATTTTCTTTCAAAGATTCAACATTTATGCATTAAAAAGGTCTGGTAACATAATAGGTTCCTTTATTGAGGTATTTTCATTCATAGATTCTATTTTTACTCAATAAAACACTCTTCGGGACGTCAAAAGGAACTCGAATAAGTTTCATTCAAAACTCTCATTTTCGTTCAAAGATTGAATCTGTATACATTAAAAACGTTTAGTCATATAATAGGTTTTTTTATTGAGGTATTTTCATACAAAGATTTAATCTTTAGTCATTAAAACACGCTTCGCGACTTCATAGATAACTCGAATAAGTTAATCTCAAAACACTCATTTTCTTTCAAAGATTCAATATTTTACAGTAAAAAGGTCTAGTGACATACTAGTTACCTTTATAGAGGTATTTTCATTCAAAGATTCAATCTATACTCTGTAAAACACTTTTCGGGACGTTAAAGGAAACTCGAATAAGTTTCACTCAAAACTATCGTTTTCTTAAAAGATTCAATCTTTATACATTAAAAAGGTCTAGTCACGTAATAGGTTCCTTTGTTGAGATATTTTCATTCAACGATTTAATATATAGTCATTACAACACGATTCGCGACTTCATAGGTAACTCGAATAAGTTAATCTCTAAACTATCATTTTATTTCAGAGATTCAATCTTTTTACATTAAAAAGGTCTAGTGACATACTAGGCACCTTTATTAAGGTATTCTCGTTCAAAGATTCAATCTTTACTCTGTAAAACACACTACGGGACGTGAATGGGAACTCGAATAAGTTTAACTCAAAAAACCTCATTTTCTTTCAAAGATTCAATCTTTATACATTGAAAAGGTCTAGTGACATAAAAGGTACCTTTATTGAGGTACTTTCATTTAAAGATTCAACATATACTCATTAAAACACTCTTCGCGACTACTAGGTAATACGAATAATTTTAAATTCAAACTCTTGTTTTGTTTCAAAGATTCAATCTATATGCGTTAAAAAGGTTTAATGACATAAAATGTACTTTTATAGAGATATTTTCAATCAAAGATTCGATCTTTACCCATTAAAACATTCTTCGCCACTTCATAAGTAACTCGAATAAGTTTAAATCAATACTCTTATTTTCTTTCAAAGATTCAACGTATATGCATTAAAAAGGTCTGGTAACATAATAGGTACCTTTATTGAGGTATTTTCATTCATAGATTCTATTTTTACTCATTAAAACACTCTTCGGGACGTCAAAAGGAACTCGAATAAGTTTCATTCAAAACTCTCATTTTCTTTCAAATGTTCGATCTGTATACATTAAAAAGGTTTAGTCGTATAATAGGTTATTTTATTGCGGTATTTTCATTCAAAGATTTAATCTTTAGTAATTAAAACACCCTTCGTGACTTCATAGATAACTCGAATAAGTTAATCTCAAAACTCTCATTTTCTTTCAAAGATTCAATCTTTTTACATTAAAAAGGTCTAGTGACATACAAGGTACCTTTACTGAGGTATTTTCATTCAAAGATTCAATCTATACTCTGTAAAACACTCTTCGGGACGTCAAAGGGAACTCAAATAAGTTTTACTCAAAACTCTCATTTTCTTTAAAAGATTCAATCATTATATATTAAAAAGGTCTAGTCACATAATAGGTTCCTTTGTTGAGATATTTTCATTCAACGATTTAATATTTAGTCATTACAACACGATTCGCGACTTCATAGGAAACTCGAATAAGTTAATCTCTAAACTATCATTTTATTTCAGAGATTCAATATTTTTACATTAAAAAGGCCTAGTGACATACTAGGTACCTTTATCAAGGTATTTTCGTTCAAAGATTCAATCTTTATACTGTAAAACACTCTATGGGACGTGAAAGGGAACTCGAATAAGTTTAACAAAAAAACCTAATTTTCTTTCAAAGATTCAATCTTTATACATTGAAAAGGTCTAGTGACATAAAAGGTACCTTTATTGAGGTACTTTCGTTTAAAGATTCAACATATACTAATTAAAACACTCTTCGCGACTACTAGGTAACACGAATAATTTTAAATTCAAACTCTTGTTTTGTTTCAATGATTCAATCTATATGCATTAAAAAGGTTTAATCACATAAAAGGTACTTTTATTGAGATATTTTCAATGAAAAATTCGATCTTTACTCATTAAAACACTCTTCGCCACTTCATAAGTAATTCGAATAAGTTTAAATCAGTACTCTTATTTTTCTTTCAAAGATTCAACGTTTATGCTTTAAAAAGGTCTGGTAACATAATAGGTACCTTTATTGTGGTATTTTCATTCATAGATTCTATTTTTACTCATTAAAACACTCTTCGGGACGTCAAAAGGAACTCGAATAAGTTTCATTCAAAACTCTCATTTTCTTTCAAAGATTCAATCTGTATACATTAAAAAAGGTTTTGTCATATAATAGGTTTCTTTATTGAGGTATTTTCATTCAAAGATTTAATCTTTAGTCATTAAAACACGCTTCGCGACTTCATAGATAACTCGAATAAGTTTATCTCAAAACTCTCATTTTCTTTCAAAGATTCAATCTTTTTACATTAAAAAGGTCTAGTGGCATACTAGGTACATTTACTGAGGTATTTTCATTCAAAGATTCAATCTATACTCTGTAAAACACTCTTCGAGACGTCAAAGGGAACTCGAATAAGTTTCACTCAAAACTCTCATTTTCTTCAAAAGATTCAACCTTTATACATTAAAAAGGTCTAGTCACATAATAGGTTCCTTTGTTGGGATATTTTCATTCAACGATTTAATATTTACTCATTACAACACGATTCGCGACTTCATAGGTAACTTGAATAAGTTAATCTCTAAACTATCATTTTATTTCAGAGATTCAATATTTTTACATTAAAAAGGCGTAGTGACATACTAGGTTCCTTTATTAAGGTATTTTTGTTCAAAGATTCAATCTTTACTCTGTAAAACACTCTACGGGACGTGAAAGGGAACTCGAATAAGTTTAACTGAAAAACCTCATTTTCTTTCAAATATTCAATCTTTATACATTGAAAAGGTCTAGTGACATAAAAGGTACATTTATTGAGGTACTTTCGTTTAAAGATTCAACATATACTCATTAAAACACTCTTCGCGATTACTAGGTAACACGAATAATTTTAAATTCAAACTCTTGTTTTGTTTCAAAGATTCAATCTATATGCATTAAAAAGGTTTAATGACATAAAAGGTACTTTTATTCAGATATTTTCAATCAAAGATTCGATCTTTACTCATTAAAACACTCTTCGCCACTTCATAAGTAACTCGAATAAGTTTAAATCAATACTCTTATTTTCTTTCAAAGATTCAACGTATATGCATTAAAAAGGTCTGGTAACATAATAGGTACCTTTATTGTGGTATTTTCGTTCATAGATTCTATTTTTACTCAATAAAACACTCTTCGGGACGTCAAAAGGAACTCGAATAAGTGTCATTCAAAACTCTCATTTTCTTTCATAGATTGAATCTGTATACATTAAAAACGTTTAGTCATATAATAGGTTTTTTTATTGAGGTATTTTCATTCAAAGATTTAATCTTTAGTCATTAAAACACGCTTCGCGACTTCATAAATAACTCGAATAAGTTAATCTCAAAACACTCATTTTCTTTCAAAGATTCAATCTTTTACAGTAAAAAGTTCTAGTGACATACTTGTTACCTTTACAGAGGTATTTTCATTCAAAGATTCAATCTATACTCTGTAAAACACTTTTCGGGACGTCAAAGGAAACTCGAATAAGTTTCACTCAAAACTATCGTTTTCTTAAAAGATTCAATCTTTATACATTAAAAAGGTCTAGTCACATAATAGGTTCCTTTGTTGAGATATTTTCATTCAACGATTTAATATATAGTCATTACAACAGGATTCGCGACTTCATAGGTAACTCGAATAAGTTAATCTCTAAACTATCATTTTATTTCAGAGATTAAATATTTTTACACTAAAAAGGTCTAGTGACATACTAGGTACCTTTATTAAGGTATTTTCGTTCAAAGATTCAATCTTTACTCTATAAAACACTCTACGGGACGTTAAAGGGAACTCGAATAAGTTTAACTCAAAAACCTCATTTTCTTTCTAAGATTCAATCTTTATACATTGAAAAGGTCTAGTGACATAAAAGGTACCTTTATTGATGTACTTTCATTTAAAGATTCAACATATACTCATTAAAACACTCTTCGCGACTACTAGATAACACGAATAATTTTAAATTCAAACTCTTGTTTTGTTTCAAAGACTCAATCTATACGCATTAAAAAGGTTTAATGACATAAAAGGTACTTTTATTGAGATATTTTCAACCAAAGATTTGATCTTTACTCATTAAAACACTCTTCGCTACTTCATAAGTAACTCGAATAAGTTTAAATCAATACTCTTATTTTCTTTCAAAGATTCAACGTTTATGCATTAAAAAGGTCTGGTAACATAATAGGTACCTTTATTGAGGTATTTTCATTCATAGATTCTATTTTTACTCATTAAAACACTCTTCGGGACGTCAAAAGGAACTCGAATAAGTTTCATTCAAAACTCTCATTTTCTTTCAAAGATTCAATCTGTATACATTAAAAACGTTTAGTCATATAATAGGTTTCTTTATTGAGGTATTTTCATTCAAAGATTTAATCTTTAGTCATTAAAACACGCTTCGCAACTTCATAGATAACTCGAATAAGTTAATCTCAAAACTCTCATTTTCTTTCAAAGATTCAATCTTTTTACATTAAAAAGGTCTAGTGACATACTAGGTACCTTTACTGAGGTATTTTCATTCAAAGATTCAATCTATACTCTGTAAAACACTCTTCGGGACGTCAAAGGGAACTCGAAAAAGTTTCACTCAAAACTCTCATTTTCTTTAAAAGATTCAACCTTTATATTTTAAAAAGGTATAGTCACATAATAGGTTCCTTTGTTGAGATATTTTCATTCAACGATTTAATATTTAGTCATTACAACACGATTCGCGACTTCATAGGTAACTCGAATAAGTTAATCTCTAAACTATCATTTTATTTCATAGATTCAATCTTTTTACATTAAAAAGGTCTGGTGATATACTAGGTACCTTTATTAAGGTATTTTCGTTCAAAGATTTAATCTTTACTCTGTAAAACACTCTACGGGACGTCAAAGGGAACTCGAATAAGTTTATCTCAATAACCTCATTTTCTTTCAAAGATTCAATCTTTATACATTGAAAAGGTCTAGTGACATAAAAGGTACCTTTATTGAGGTGCTTTCATTTAAAGATTCAACATATACTCATTAAAACACTCTTCGCGACTAATAGGTAACACGAATAATTTTAAATTCAAACTCTTGTTTTGTTTCAAAGATTCAATCTATATGCATTAAAAAGGTTTAATGACATAAAAGGTACTTTTATTGAGATATTTTCAATCAAAGATTTGTTCTTTATAAGTAACTTGAATAAGTTTAAATCAATACTCTTATTTTCTTTCAAAGATTCAACGTTTATGCATTAAAAAGGTCTGGTAACATAATAGGTACCTTTATTGAGGTATTTTCATTCATAGATTCTATTTTTACTCATTAAAACACTCATTGGGACGTTAAAAGGAACTCGAATAAGTTTCATTTAAAACTCTCATTTTCTTTCAAAGATTCAATCTTTATACAGTAAAAAGGTTTAGGCATATAATAGGTTCCTTTATTGAGGTATTCTCATTCAAAGATTTAATCTTTAGTCATTAAAACACGCTTCGCGACTTCATAGATAATTCGAATAAGTTAATCTCAAAACTCTCATTTTCTTTCAAAGATTGAATCTTTTTACATTAAAATGTCTAGTGACATACAAGGTACCTTTACTGAGGTATTTTCATTCAAAGATTCGATCTACACTCTGTAAAACACTCTTCGGGACGTCAAGGGGAACTCGAATAAGTTTCACTCAAAACTCTCATTTTCTTTAAAAGATTCACTCTTTATACCTTAAAAAGGTTTAGTCACATAATAGGTTCCTTTGTTGAGATATTTTCATTCAACGATTTAATATTTAGTCATTACAACACGATTCGCGACTTCATAGGTAACTCGAATAAGTTAATCTCTAAACTATCATTTTATTTCAGAGATTCAATCTTTTTACATCAAAAAGGTCTAGTGACATACTAGGTACCTTTATTATGATATTTTCGTTCAAAGATTCAATCTGTACTCTGTAAAACACTCTACGGGACGTCAAAGGGAACTCGAATAAATTTAACTAAAAAATATCATTTTCTTTCAAAGATTTAATCTTTATACATTGAAAAGGTCTAGTGACATAAAAGGCACCTTTATTGAGGTACTTTCATTTAAAGATTCAACATATACTCATTCAAACACTCTTCGCGACTACTAGGTAACACGAATAATTTTAAATTCAAACTCTTGTTTTGTTTCAAAGATTCAATCTGTATGCATTAAAAACGTTTAATGACATAAAAAGTACTTTTATTGAGATATTTTCAATCAAAGATTTGTTCTTTATAAGTAACTTCAATAAGTTTAAATCAATACTCTTATTTTCTTTCAAAGATTCAACGTTTATGCATTAAAAAGGTCTGGTAACATAATAGGTACCTTTATTGAGGTATTTTCATTCATAGATTCTATTTTTACTCATTAAAACACTCTTTGGGACGTTAAAAGGAACTCGAATAAGTTTCATTTAAAACTCTCATTTTCTTTCAAAGATTCAATCTGTATACAGTAAAAAGGTTTAGGCATATAATAGGTTACTTTATTGAGGTATTTTCATTCAAAGATTTAATCTTTACTCATTAAAATACGCTTCGCGACTTCATAGATAATTCGAATAAGTTAATCTCAAAACTCTCATTTTCTTTCAAAGATTGAATCTTTTTACATTAAAAAGGTCTAGTGACATACAAGGTACCTTTACTGAGGTATTTTCATTCAAAGATTCGATCTATACTCTGTAAAACACTCTTCGGGACGTCAAAGGGAACTCGAATAAGTTTCACTCAAAACTCTCATTTTCTTTAAAAGATTCAATCTTTATACCTTAAAAAGGTTTAGTCACATAATAGGTTCCTTTGTTGTGATATTTTCATTCAACGATTTAATATTTAGTCATTACAGCACGATTCGCGACTTCATAGGTAACTCGAATAAGTTAATCTCTAAACTATCATTTTTTTTCAGAGATTCAATATTTTTACATTAAAAAGGCGTAGTGACATACTAAGTTCCTTTATTAAGGTATTTTCGTTCAAAGATTCAATCTTTACTCTGTAAAACACTCTACAGGACGTGAAAGGGAACTCGAATAAGTTTAACTCAAAAAACCTCATTTTCTTTCAATGATTCAATCTTTATACATTGAAAAGGTCTAGTGACATAAAAGGTACCTTTATTGAGGTACTTTCGTTTAAAGATTCAACATATACTCATTAAAACACTCTTCGCGATTACTAGGTAACACGAATAATTTTAAATTCAAACTCTTGTTTTGTTTCGAAGATTCAATCTATATGCATTAAAAAGGTTTAATGACATAAAAGGTACTTTTATTGAGATATTTTCAATCAAAGATTCGATCTTTACTCATTAAAACACTCTTTGCCACTTCATAAGTAAGTCGAATAAGTTTAAATCTGTACTCTTATTTTTCTTTCAAAGATTCAACGTTTATGCTTTAAAAAGGTCTAGTAACATAATAGGTACCTTTATTGAGGTATTTTCATTCATAGATTCTATTTTTACTCATTAAAACACTCTTCGGGACGTCAAAAGGAACTCGAATAAGTTTCATTCAAAACTCTCATTTTCTTTCAAAGATTGAATCTGTATACATTAAAAACGTTTAGTCATATAATAGGTTTCTTTATTGAGGTATTTTCATTCAAAGATTTATTCTTTAGCAATTAAAACACGCTTCGCGACTTCATAGATAACTCGAATAAGTTAATCTCAAAACTCTCATTTTCTTTCAAAGATTCAATCTTTTTACATTAAAAAGGTCTAGTGACATACTAGGTACCTTTACTGAGGTATTTTCATTCAAAGATTCAATCTATACTCTGTAAAACACTCTTCGGGACGTCAAAGGGAACTCGAATAAGTTTCACTCAAAACTCTCATTTTCTTTAAAAGATTCAACCTTTATACATTAAAAAGGTCTAGTCACATAATTGGTTCCTTTGTTGAGATATTTTCATTCAACGACTTAATATTTAGTCATTACAACACGATTCGCGACTTCATAGGTAACTCGAATAAGTTAATATCTTAACTATCATTTTATTTCAGAGATTCAATCTTTTTACACTAAAAAGGTCTAGTGACATACTAGGTACCTTTATTAAGGTATTTTCGTTCAAAGATTCAATCTTTACTCTATAAAACACTCTACGGGACGTCAAAGGGAACTCGAATAAGTTTAACTCAATAACCTCATTTTCTTTCAAAGATTCAATCTTTATACATTGAAAAGGTCTAGTGACATAAAAGGTACCTTTATTGGGGTAATTTCATTTAAAAATTCAACATATACTCATTAAAACACTCTTCGCGACTACTAGGTAACACGAATAATTTTAAAGTGAAACTCTTGTTTTGTTTCAAAGATTCAATCTATATGCATTAAAAAGGTTTAATGACATAAAAGGTACTTTTATAGAGATATTTTCAATCAAAGATTCGATCTTTACCCATTAAAACATTCTTCGCCACTTCATAAGTAACTCGAATAAGTTTAAATCAATACTCTTATTTTCTTTCGAAGATTCAATCTGTATACATTAAAAAGGTTTAGTCATATAATAGGTTCCTTTATTGTGGTATTTTCATTCAAAGATTTAATCCTTAGTAATTAAAACACACTTCGTGACTTCATAGATAACTCGAATAAGTTAATCTCAAAACTCTCATTTTCTTTCAAAGATTCAATCTTTTTACATTAAAAAGGTCTAGTGACATACAAGGTACCTTTACTGAGGTATTTTCATTCAAAGATTCAATCTATACTCTGTAAAACACTCTTCGGGACGTCAAAGGGAACTCAAATAAGTTTTACCCAAAACTCTCATTTTCTTTAAAAGATTCAATCATTATACATTAAAAAGGTCTAGTCACATAATAGGTTCTTTTCTTGAGATATTTTCATTCAACGATTTAATATTTAGTCATTACAACACGATTCGTGACTTCATAGGTAACTCGAATAAGTTAATCTCAAACTATAATTTTATTTCAAAGATTCAATATTTTTACATTAAAAAGGCCTAGTGACATACTAGGTACCTTTATTAAGGTATTTTCGTTCAAAGATTCAATCTTTATTCTGTAAAACACTCTACGGGACGTGAAAGGGAACTCGAATAAGTTTAACTCAAAAACCTAATTTTCTTTCAAAGATTCAATCTTTATACATTGAAAAGGTCTAGTGACATAAAAGGTACCTTTATTGAGGTACTTTCGTTTAAAGATTCAACATATACTCATTAAAACACTCTTCGCGATTACTAGGTAACACGAATAATTTTAAATTCAAACTCTTGTTTTATTTCAAAGATTCAATCTATACGCATTAAAAAGGTTTAATGACATAAAAGGTACTTTTATTGAGATATTTTCAATCAAAGATTCGATCTTTACTCATTAAAACACTCTTCGCCACTTCATAAGTAACTCGAATAAGTTTAAATCAGTACTCTTATTTTTCTTTCAAAGATTCAACGTTTATGCCATAAAAAGGTCTGGTAACATAATAGGTACCTTTATTGTGGTATTTTCTTTCATAGATTCTATTTTTACTCATTAAAATACTCTTCGGGACGTCAAAAGGAACTCGAATAAGTTTCATTCAAAACACTCATTTTCTTTCAAAGACTGAATCTGTATACATTAAAAACGTTTACTCATATAATAGGTTTCTTTATTGAGGTATTTTCATTCAAAGATTTAATCTTTTGTCATTAAAACACGCTTTGCGACTTCATAGACAACTCGAATAAGTTAATTTCAAAACTCTCATTTTCTTTCAAAGATTGAATCTTTTTACATTAAAAAGGTCTAGTGACATACTAGGTGCCTTTACTGAGGTATTTTCATTCAAAGATTCAATCTATACTCCGTAAAACACTCTTCGGGATGTCAAAGGGAACTCGAATAACTTTCACTCAAAACTCTCATTTTCTTCAAAAGATTCAACCTTTATACATTAAAAAGGTCTAGTCACATAATAGGTTCCTTTGTTGAGATATTTTCATTCAACGATTTAATATTTAGTCATTACAACACGATTCGCGACTTCATAGGTAACTCGAATAAGTTAATCTCTAAACTATCATTTTATTTCAGAGATTCAATCTTTTTACATTAAAAAGGTCTAGTGACATACTAGGTACCTTTATTAAGGTATTTTCGTTTAGAGATTCAATCTTTTTACATTAAAAAGGTCTAGAGATTCAATCTTTACTCTGTAAAACACTCTACGGGACGTCAAAGGGAACTCGATTAAGTTTAACTCAAAAACCTCATTTTCTTTCAAAGATTCAATCTTTACACGTTGAAAAGGTCTTGTGACATAAAAGGTACCTTTATTGAGGTACATTCATTTAAAGATTCAACATATGCTCATTAAAATACTCTTCGCGACTACTAGGTAACACGAATAATTTTAAATTAAAACTCTTGTTTTGTTTCAAAGATTCAATCTATATGCATTAAAAAGGTTTAATGACATAAAAGGTACTTTTACTGAGATATTTTCAATCAAAGATTTGTTCTTAACTCATTAAAACACTCTTCGCCACTTCATAAGTAACTCGAATAAGTTTAAATCAATACTTTTATTTTCTTTCAAAGATTCAACGTTTATGCATTAAAAAGGTCTGGAAACCTAATAGGTACCTTTATTGAGGTATTTTCATTCATAGATTCTATTTTTACTCATCAAAACACTCTTCGGGACGTCAAAAGGAACTCGAATAAGTTTCATTCAAAACTCTCATTTTCTTTCAAAGATTCAATCTGTATACATTAAAAAGGTTAAGTCATATAATAGGTTCCTTTATTGAGGTATTTTCATTCAAACATTTAATCTTTAGTAATTAAAACGCGCTTCGCGACTCCATCGATAACTCGAATAAGTTAATCTCAAAACTCTCATTTTCTTTCAAAGATTCAATCTTTTTACATTAAAAAGGTCTAGTGACATGCAAGGTACCTTTACTGAGGTATTTTCGTTCAAAATTCAATCTGTACTCTGTAAAACACTCTTCGGGACGTCAAAGGGTACTCAAATAAGTTTTACTCAAAACTTTCATTTTCTTTAAAAGATTCAATCTTTATACATTGAAAAGGTCTAGTCACATAATAGGTTCCTTTGTTGAGATATTTTAATTCAACGATTTAATATTTAGTCATTACAACACGATTCGCGACTTCATAGGTAACTCGAATAAGTTAATCTCTAAACTATCATTTTATTTCAGAGATTCAATCTTTTTACATTAAAAAGGTCTAGTGAGATACTAGGTACCTTTATTATGGTATTTTCGTTCAAAGATTCAATCTTTACTCGGTAAAACACTCTACGGGACGTCAAAGGGAACTTGAATAAGTTTAACTCAAAAATCTCATTTTCTTACAAAGATTTAATCTTTATACATTGAAAAGGTCTAGTGACATAAAAGGTACCTTTATTGAGATACTTTCATTTAAAGATTCAACATATACTCATTAAAACACTCCTCACGACTACTGGGTAACACGAATAATTTTAAATTCAAACTCTTGTTTTGTTTCAAAGATTCAATCTATATGCATTAAAAAGGTTTAATGACATAAAAGGTACTTTTATTGAGATATTTTCATTCAAAGATTCGATCTTTACTCATTAAAACACTCTTCGCCACTTCATAAGTAACTCGAATAAGTTTAAATCAATACTCTTATTTTCTTTCAAAGATTCAACGTTTATGCATTAAAAAGGTCTGGTAATGTACCATTATTGAAGTATTTTCATTAAAAGATTCAATTTTTACTCATTAAAACACTCTTCGGGACGTCAAAAGGAACTCGAATAAGTTTCATTCAAAACTCTCATTTTCTTTTAAATATTCAATCTGTATACATTAAAAAGGTTTAGTCATATAATAGGTTCCTTTATTGAGGTATTTTCATTCAAAGTTTTAATCTTTAGTCATTAAAACACGCTTCGCGACTTCATAGATAACTCGAATAAGTTAATCTCAAAACTCTCATTTTCTTTCAAAGATTCAATCTTTTTACATTAAAAAGGTCTAATGACATTCTAGGTACCTTTACAGAGGTATTTTCATTCAAAGATTCAATCTATACTCGGTAAAACACTCTTCGGGACGTCAAAAGGAACTCGAATAAGTTTCACTCAAAACTCTCATTTTCTTTAAAAATTCAATCTTTATACATTAAAAAGGTCTAGTCACATAATAAGTTCCTTTGTTGAGATATTTTCATTCAACGGTTTAATATTTAGTCATTACAACACGATTCGCGATTTCATAGGTAACTCGAATAAGTTAATCTCTAAACTATCATTTTATTTCAGAGATTCAATCTTTTTACATTAAAAAGGTTTAGTGACATACTAGGTACCTTTATTAAGGTATTTTCGTTCAAAGATTCAATCTTAACTCTGTAAAACACTCTACGGGACGTCAAAGCGAACTCGAATAAGTTTTATTCAAAACTCTCATTTTCTTTCAAAGATTCAATCTGTATACATTAAAAAGGTTAAGTCATACAATAGGTTCCTTTATTGAGGTATTTTCATTCAAAGATTTAATCTTTAGTAATTAAAACACGCTTCGCGACTTCATAGATAACTCGAATAAGTTAATCTCAAACTCTCATTTTCTTTCAAAGATTCAATCTTTTTACATTAAAATGGTCTAGTGACATACAAGGTACCTTTACTGAGGTATTTTCATTCAAAGATTCAATCTATACTCAGTAAAACACTCTTCGGGACGTCAAAGGGAACTCAAATAAGTTTTACTCAAAACTCTCATTTTCTTTAAAAGATTCAATCTTTATACATTAAAAAGGTCTACTCACAAAATAGGTTCCTTTGTTGAGATATTTTCTTTCAACGATTTAATATTTAGTCATTACAACACGATTCGCGACTTCATAGGTAACTCGAATAAGTTAATCTCTAAACTATCATTTTATTTCAGAGATTCAATCTTTTTACATTAAAAAGGTCTAGTGACATACTAGGTACCTTTACTGAGTGAAATAGGTACATTTATTAAGGTATTTTCGTCCAAAGATTCAATTTTTACTCATTAAAACACTCTTCGGGACGTCAAAAGGAACTCGAATAAGTTTCATTCAAAACTCTCATTTTCTTTCAAAGATTCAATCTGTCTACATTAAAAAGGTTTAGTCATATAATAGGTTCCTTTGTTGAGGTATTTTCATTCAAAGATTTAATCTTTAGTCATTAAAACAGCTTCGTGTCTTCATAGGTAACTCGAATAAGTTAATCTCAAAACTTTCATTTTCTTTCAAAGATTCAATCTTTTTACATTAAAAAGGACTAGTGACATACTAGGTACCTTTACTGAGGTATTTTCATTCAAAGATTCAATCTATACTCTGTAAAACACTCTTCGGGACGTCAAAGGGAACTCGAATAAGTTTCACTCAAAACTCTCATTTTCTTTAAAAGATTCAATCTTTATACATTAAAAAGGTCTAGTCACATAATAGGTTCCTTTGTTGAGATATTTTCATTAAACGATTTAATATTTAGTCATTACAACACAATTCACGGCTTCATAGGCAACTCGAATAAGTTAATCTCTAAACTATCATTTTATTTCAGAGATTCAATCGTTTTACATTAAAAAGGTCTAGTGACATACTAGGTACCTTTATTAAGGTATTTTCGTTCAAAGATTCAATCTGTACTCTGTAAAAAACTCTACGGGACGTCAAAGGGAACTCGAATAAGTTTAACTCAAAAACCTCATTTTCTTTCAAATATTCAATCTTTATACATTGAAAAGGTCTAGTGACATAAAAGGTACCATTATTGAGGTACTTTCATTTAAAGATTCAACATATACTTATTAAAACACTCTTCGCGACTACTAGGTAACACGAATAATTTTAAATTCAAACTCTTGTTTTGTTTCAAAGATTCAATCTATATGCATTAAAAATGTTTCATGACATAAAAGGTACTTTATTGAGATATTTTCAATCAATGATTTGTTCTTTACTCATTAAAACACTCTTCGCCACTTCATAAGTAACTCGAATAAGTTTAAATCAATACTCTTATTTTCTTTCAAAGATTCAACGTATATGCATTAAAAAGGTCTGGTAACATAAAAGGTACCTTTATTGAGGTATTTTCATTTATAGATTCTATTTTTACTCATTAAAACACTCTTCGGGACGTCAAAAGGAACTCGAATAAGTTTAATTCAAAACTCTCATTTTCTTTCAAAGATTGAATCTGTATACATTAAAAAGGTTTAGTCATATAATAGGTTTCTTTATTGAGGTATTTTCATTCAATGATTTAATCTTTAGTCATTAAAACACGCTTCGCGACTTCATAGATAACTCGAATAAGTTAATCTCAAAACTCTCATTTTCTTTCAAAGATTCAATCTTTTTACATTAAAAAGGTCTAGTGACACACTAAGTACCTTTACTGAGGTATTTTCATTCAAAGATTCAATCTATACTCTGTAAAACACTCTTCGGGACGTCAAAGGGAACTCGAATAAGTTTCACTCAAAACTCTCATTTTCTTTAAAAGATTCAACCTTTATACATTAAAAAGGTCTAGTCACATAATAGGTTCCTTTGTTGAGATATTTTCATTCAACGATTTAATATTTAGTCATTACAACACGATTCACGACTTCATAGGTAACTCGAATAAGTTAATCTGTAAACTATCATTTTATTTCAGAGATTCAATCTTTTTACATTAAAAAGGTCTAGTGACATACTAGGTTCCTTTATTATGGTATTTTCGTTCAAAGATTCAATCTTTACTCTGTAAAACACTCTATGGAACGTCAAAGGGAACTCGAATAAGTTTAACTCAAAAACCTCATTTTCTTTCAAAGATTCAATCTTTATACATTGAAAAGGTCTTGTGACATAAAAGGTACCTTTATTGAGGTACTTTAATTTAAAGATTCAACATATACTCATTGAAACACTGTTCGCGACTACTAGGTAACACGAATAATTTTAAATTCAAACTCTTGTTTTGTTTCAAAGATTCAATCTATATGCATTAAAAAGGTTTAATGACATAAAAGGTACTTTTATTGAGATATTTTCAATCAAAGATTCGATCTTTACTCATTAAAACACTCTTTGCCACTTCATAAGTAACTCAAATAAGTTTAAATCAATACTCTTATTTTCTTTCAAAGATTCAACGTATATGCATTAAAAAGGTCTGGTAACATAAAAGGTACCTTTATTGAGGTATTTTCATTTATAGATTCTATTTTTACTCATTAAAACACTCTTCGGGACGTCAAAAGGAACTCGAATAAGTTTCATTCAAAACTCTCATTTTCTTTCAAATATTCAATCTGTATACATTAAAAAGGTTTGGTCATATAATAGGTTCCTTTATTGTGGTATTTTTATTCAAAGATTTAATCTTTAGTCATTAAAACACGCTTCGCGACTTCATAGATAACTCGAATAAGTTAATCTCAAAACACTCATTTTCTTTCAAAGATTCAATCTTTTTCAATGTATAAAGATTGAATCTTTGAAAGAAAATTAGGTTTTTGAGTTAAACTTATTCGAGTTCCCTTTGACGTCCCGTAGAGTGTTTTACAGAGTAAAGATTGAATCTTTGAACGAAAATACCTTAATAAAGGTACCTAGTATATCACTAGACCTTTTTAATGTAAAAAGATTGAATCTCTGAAAAAAAAATGATAGTTTAGAGATTAACTTATTCGAGTTACCTATGAAGTCGCGGATCATGTTGTAATGACTAAATATTAAATCTTTGAATGAAGATATCTCAACAAAGGAACCTATTATGTGAGTAGACCTTTTTAATTTATAAAGATTGAATCTTTTAAAGAAAATGAGAGTTTTGAGGGAAACTCATTCGAGTTCCCTTTGACGTCGCGAAAAGTGTTTTACAGAGTATAGATTGAATCGTTGGATGAAAATACCTCAGTAAAGGTACCTAGTATGTCACTAGACATTTTTAATGTAAAAAGATTGAATATTTGAAAGAAAATGAGAGTTTTGAGATTAACTTATTCGAGTTACCTATGAAGTCGCGAAGCGTGTTTTAATGTCTAAAGATTAAATCTTTGAATGAAAATACCTCAATAAAGGAAGA
The DNA here is from genome assembly GCF_030987335.1 of Cornus florida. Classification (NCBI taxonomy): domain Eukaryota; kingdom Viridiplantae; phylum Streptophyta; class Magnoliopsida; order Cornales; family Cornaceae; genus Cornus; species Cornus florida. The sequence goes on along the minus strand of NW_026775578.1, from coordinate 90,594,522 downwards.
TATTATATGATTAAAACTTTTAAATGTATACAGATTGAATCTTTGAAAGAAAATGAGGTTTTGAATTAAACTTATTCGAGTTCCTTTTGACGTCCCGAAGAGTGTTTTAATGAGTAAAAATAAAATCTTTGAATGAAAATACCTCAATAAAGGTACCTATTATGTTACTAGACCTTTTTAATGTATAAACGTTGAATCTTTGAAAGAAAATAAGAGTATTGATTTAAACTTATTCGAGTTACTTATGAAGTGGCGAAGAGTGTTTTAATGAGTAAAGATCGAATCTTTGATTGAAATTATCTCAATAAAAGTAACTTTTATGTCATTAAACCTTTTTAATGCATATAGATTGAATCTTTGAAACAAAACAAGAGTTTTAATTTAAAATTATTCGCGTTACCTAGTAGTCGCGAAGAGTGTTTTAATGAGTATGTGTTGAATCTTTAAATTAAAGTACCTCAATAAAGGTAACTTTTATGTCCCTAGAACTTTTCAATGTATAAAGATTGAATATTTGAAAGAAAATGAGGTTTTTGAATTAAGCTTATTCGAGTTCCGTTTGACGTCCCGTAGAGAGTTTTACAGAGTAAAGATTGAATCTTTGAACGAAAATACCTTAATAAAGGTACCTAGTATGTCACTAGACCTTTTTAATGTAAAAAGATTGAACTTCTGAAAAAAAAAATGGTAGTTTAGAGATTAACTTATTCGAGTTACCTATGAAGTAGCGAATCGTGTTGTAATGACTAAATATTAAATTTTTGAATGAAAATACCTCAACAAAGGAACCTATTATGTGACTAGACCTTTTTAATGTATAAAGATTGAATCTTTTAAAGAAAATGAGAGTTTTGAGTGAAACTTGTTCGAGTTCCCTTTTACGTCCCGAAGAGTGTTTTACAGAGTATAGATTGAATCTTTGAATGAAAATACCTCAGTAGAGGTACCTAGTATGTCACTAGACCTTTTTAATGCAAAAAGATTGAATCTTTGAAAGAAAATGAGAATTTTGAGATTAACTTATTCGAGCTACCAATGAAGTCGCGAAGCGTGTTTTAAAGACTAAAGTTTAAATGTTTGAATGAAAATACTTCAATAAAGGAACCTATTATATGACTAAACCTTTTTAATCTATACAGATTTAATCTTTGAAAGAAAATGAGAGTTTTGAATGAAACCAATTCGAGTTCCTTTTGACGTCCCGGAGAGTGTTTTAATGAGTAAAAATAGAATCTTTGAATGAAAATATTTCAATAAAGGTACCTACTATGTTACTAGACCTTTTTAATGTATAAACGTTGAATCTTTGAAAGAAAATAAGAGTATTGATTTAAACTTATTCGAGTTACTTATGAAGTGGCGAAGAGTGTTTTAGTGAGTAAAGATCGAATCCTTGATTGAAAATATCTCAATAAAAGTACCTTTTATGTCATTAAACCATTTTAATGCATATAGATTGAATCTTTGAAACAAAATAAGAGTTTTAATTTAAAATTATTTGTGTTACCTAGTAGTCGCGAAGAGTGTTTTAATGAGTATATGTTGAATCTTTAAATTAAGGTACCTCAATAAAGGTACCTTTTATGTCACTAGACAATTTCAATGTATAAAGATTGAATCTTTGAAAGAAGAGGTTTTTGGGTTAAACTTATTCGAGTTCCCTTTGACGTTCCGTAGAGTGTTTTACAGAGTAAAGATTGAATCTTTGAACGAAAATACCTTAATAAAGGTACCTAGAATGTCACTAGACCTTTTTAATGTAAAAAGATTGAATCGCTGAATAAAAATGATAGTTTAGAGATTAACTTATTCGAGGTACCTATGAAGTCACGTATCGTGTTCTAATGACTAAATATTAAATCTTTGAATGAAAATATCTAAACAAAGGAACTTATTATGTGACTAGACCTTTTTAATTTATAAAGACTGAATCTTTTAAAGAAAATGAGAGCTTTGAGTGAAACTTGTTCGAGTTACCTTTGACGTCTCGAAAAGTGTTTTACAGAGTATAGATTGAATCTTTGAATGAAAATACCTCAGTAAAGGTACCTAGTATATCACTAGACCTTTTTACTGTAAAAAGATTGAATCTTTGAAAGAAAATGAGAGTTTCGAGATTAACTTATTCGAGTTACCTATGAAGTCGCGAAGTGTGTTTTAATAACTAAAGATTAAATCTTTGAACTAAAATACCTCAATAAAGGAAGATATTATATTTTTAAACCTTTTAAATGTATACAGATTGAATCATTGAAAGAAAATGAGGGTTTCGAATGAAACTTATTCGAGTTCCTTTTGACGTCCCGAAGAGTGTTTTAATGAGTAAAAATAGAATCTTTGAATGAAAATACCTCAATAAAGGTACTTATTTTGTTACTAGACCTTTTTAATGTATAAACGTTGAATCTTTGAAAGAAAATAAGAGTATTGATTTAAACTTATTCGAGTTACTTTTGAAGTGGCGAAGAGTGTTTTAATGAGTAAGGATCGAATCGTATAAACGTTGAATCTTTGAAAGAAAATAAGAGTATTGATTTAAACTTATTCGAGTTACTTATGAAGTGGCGAAGAGTGTTTTAATGAGTAAGGATCGAATCTTTGCCTGAAATTATCTCAATAAAAGTAACTTTTATGTCATTAAACCTTTTTAATGCATATAGATTGAATCTTTAATACAAAACAAGAGTTTTAATTTAAAATTATTCGCGTTACCTAGTAGTCGCGAAGAGTGTTTTAATGAGTATGTGTTGAATCTTTAAATTAAAGTACCTCAATACAGGTACCTTTTATGTCACTGGACCTTTTCAATGTATAAAGATTGAATCTTTGAAAGAAAATGAGGATTTTGAGTTAAGCTTATTCGAGTTCCGTTTGACGTCCCGTAGAGAGTTTTACAGAGTAAACATTGAATCTTTGAACGAAAATACCTTAATAAAGGTACCTAGTATGTCACTAGACCTTTTTAATGTAAAAAGATTGAAACTCAGAAAAAAAAATGATAGTTTAGGGATTAACTTGTTCGAGTTACCTATGAAGTAGCGAATCGTGTTGTAATGACTAAATATTGAATTTTTGAATGAAAATACCTCAACAAAGGAATCTATTATGTGACTAGACCTTTTTAATGTATAAAGATTGATTCTTTTAAAGAAAATGAGAGTTTTGAGTGAAACTTATTCGAGTTCCCTTTTACGTCCCGAAGAGTATTTTACAGAGTATAGATTAAATCTTTGAATGAAAATATCTCAGTAAAGGTACCTAGTATGTCGCTAGACCTTTTTAATGCAAAAAGATTGAATCTTTGAAAGAATATTAGAATTTTGAGATTAACTTATTTCTCGTTACCTATGAAATCGCGAAGCGTATTTTAGAGACTAAAGTTTAAATCTTTGAATGAAAATACCTCAATAAAGGAACCTATTATATGACTAAACCTTTTTAATCTATACAGATTGAATCTTTGAAAGAAAATGAGAGTTTTGAATGAAACCTATTCGAGTTCCTTTTGACGTCCCGAAGAGTGTTTTAATGAGTAAAAATAGAATCTTTGAATGAAAATACCTCAATAAAGGTACCTATTATGTTACTAGACCTTTTCAATGTATAAACGTTGAATCTTTGAAAGAAAATAAGAGTATTGATTTAAACTTATTCGAGTTACTTATGAAGTGGCGAAGAGTGTTTTAATAAGTAAAGATTGAATCTTTGATTGAAAATATCTCAGTAAAAGTACATTCTATGTCATTAAACCTTTTTAATGCATATAGATTGAATCTTTGAAACAAAGCAAGAGTTTTAATTTTAAGTTATTCGTTTTACCTAGTAGTCGCGAAGAGTGTTTTAATGAGTATATGTTGAATCTTTAAATTAAGGTACCTCAATAAATGTACCTTTTATGTCACTAGACCTTTTCAATGTATAAAGATTGAATCTTTGAAAGAAAATGTGGCTTTTGAGTTAAACTTATTCGAGTTCCCTTTGACGTCCCGTAGAGTGTTTTACAGAGTAAAGATTGAATCTTTGAACGAAAATACCATAATAAAGGTACCTAGTATGTCACTAGACCTTTTTAATGTAAAAAGATTGAATCGCTGAAAAAAAATGATAGTTTAGAGATAAACTTATTCGATGTACCTATGAAGTCGCGAATCGTGTTGTAATGACTAAATATTAAATCTTTGAATGAAAATTTCTCAACAAAGGATCCTATTATGTGACTAGACCTTTTTGATGTACAAAGATTGAATCTTTTAAAGAAAATGAGAGTTTTGAGTAAAACTTATTCGAGTTCCCTTTGACGTCCCGAAAAGTGTTTTACAGAGTGTAGATTGAATCTTTGAATGAAAATACCTCAGTAAAGGTAACTAGTATGTTACTAGACATTTTTAATATAAAAAGATTGAATCTTTGAAAAAATATGAGAGTTTTGAGATTAACTTATTCGAGTTACTTATGAAGTCGCGAAGCGTGTTTTAATGACTAAAGATTAAATCTTTGAATGGAAATACCTCAATAAAGGAACCTATTATATGACTAAACCTTTTAAATGTATACAGATTGAATCTTTGAAAGAAAATGAGGGTTTTGAATGAAACTTATTCGAGTTCCTTTTGACGTCCCGAAGAGTGTTTTAATGAGTAAAAATAGAATCTTTGAATGAAAATACCTCAATAAAGGTACCTATTATGTTACTAGACCTTTTTATTGTATAAACGTTGAATTTTTGAAAGAAAATAAGAGTATTGATTTAAACTTATTCGAGTTACTTATGAAGTGGCGAAGAGTGTTTTAATGAGTAAAGATCGAATCTTTGGTTGAAATTATCTCAATAAAAGTAACTTTTATGTCATTAAACCTTTTTAATGCATATAGATTGAATCTTTGAAACAAAACAATAGTTTTAATTTAAGATTATTCGCGTTACCTAGTAGTCGCGAAGAGTGTTTTAATGAGTATGTGTTGAATCTTTGAATTAAAGCACCTCAATAAAGGTACCTTTTATGTCACTAGACCTTTTCAATGTATAAAGATTGAATCTTTGAAAGAAAATGAGGTTTTTGAGTTAAGCTTATTCGAGTTCCGTTTGACGTCCCGTAGAGAGTTTTACAGAGTAAAGATTGAATCTTTGAATGAAAATACCTTAATAAAGGTACCTAGTATGTCACTAGACCTTTTTAATGTAAAAAGATTGAACCTTTGAAAAAAAATGATAGTTTAGAGATTAACTTATTCGAGTTACCTATGAAGTAGCGAATGTTGTTGTAATGACTAAATATTAAATTTTTGAATGAAAATACCTTAACAAAGGAACCTATTATGTGACTAGACCTTTTTAATGTATAAAGATTGAATCTTTTAAAGAAAATGAGAGTTTTAAGTGAAACTTATTCTAGTTCCCTTTCACATCCCGAAGAGTGTTTTACAGAGTATAGATTGAATCTTTGAATGAAAATACCTCAGTAAAGGTACCTAGTACGTCACTAGACCTTTTTAATGCAAAAAGATTGAATCTTTGAAAAAAAATGAGAATTTTGAGATTAACTTATTCGAGTTACCTATGAAGTCGCGAAGCGTGTTTTAAAGACTAAAGTTTAAATCTTTGAATGAAAATACCTCAATAAAGGAACCTATTATATGACTACACCTTTTTAATCTATACAGATTGAATCTTTGAAAGAAAATGAGAGTTTTGAATGAAACCTATTCGAGTTCCTTGTGACGTCCCGAAGAGTGTTTTAATGAGTAAAAATAGAATCTTTGAATGAAAATACCTCAATAAAGATACCTATTTTGTTACTGGACCTTTTTAATGTATAAACGTTGAATCTTTGAAAGAAAATAAGAGTATTGATTTAAACTTACTCGAGTTACTTATGAAGTGGCGAAGAGTGTTTTAATGGGTAAAGATTAAATCTTTGATTAAAAATATCTCAATAAAAGTACCTTTTATGTCATTAAACATTTTTAATGCATATAGATTGAATCTTTGAAACAAAGCAAGAGTTTTAATTTAAAATTATTCGTGTTACCTAGTAGTCGCGAAGAGTGTTTTAATGAGTATATGTTGAATCTTTAAATTAAAGTACCTCAATAAAGGTACCTTTTATGTCACTAGACCTTTTCAATGTGTAAAGATTGAATCTTTGAAAGAAAATGAGGTTTTGAGTTAAACTTATTCGAGTTCCCTTTGACGTCCCGTAGAGTGTTTTATAGAGTAAAGATTGAATCTTTGAACGAAAATACCTTAATAAAGGTACCTAGTATGTCACTAGACCTTTTTAATATAAAAAGATTGAATCTCTGAAAAAAAATGATAGTTTAGAGATTAACTTATTCGAGTTACCTATCAAGTCGTGAATCGTATTGTAATGACTAAATATTAAATCTTTGAATGAAAATATCTCAACAAAGGAACCTATTCTGTGACTAGACCTTTTAAATGTATAAAGATTGAATCTTTTAAAGAACATGAGAGTTTTGAGTGAAACTTATTCGAGTTCCCTTTTACGTCCCGAAGAGTGTTTTACAGAGTATAGATTGAATCTTTGAATGAAAATACCTCAGTAAAGGTACCTAGTATGTCACTAGGCCTTTTTAATGCAAAAAGATTGAATCTTTGAAAGAAAATGAGAATTTTGAGATTAACTTATTCGAGCTACCTATGGAGTCGCGAAGCGTGTTTTAAAGACTAAAGTTTAAATGTTTGAATGAAAATACCTTAATAAAGGAACCTATTATATGACTAAACCTTTTTAGTCTATACAGATTTAATCTTTGAAAGAAAATGAGAGTTTTGAATGAAACCAATTCGAGTTCCTTTTGACGTCCCGAAGAGTGTTTTAATGAGTAAAAATAGAATCTTTGGATGAAATTATTTCAATAAAGGTACCTATTATGTTATTAGACCTTTTTAATGTATAAACGTTGAATCTTTGAAAGAAAATAAGAGTGTTGATTTAAACTTATTCGATTTACTTATGAAGTGGCGAAGAGTGTTTTAATGAGTAAAGATCGAATCCTTGATTGAAAATATCTCAATAAAAGTACCTTTTATGTCATTAAACCATTTTAATGCATATAGATTGAATCTTTGAAACAAAATAAGAGTTTTAATTTAAAATTATTCGTGTTACCTAGTAGTCGAGAAGAGTGCTTTAATGAGTATATGTTGAATCTTTAAATTAAAGTACCTAAATAAAGGTACCTTTTATGTCACTAGACCTTTTCAATGTATAAAGATTGAATCTTTGAAAGAAGTTAAACTTATTCGAGTTCCCTTTGACGTCCCGTAGAGTGTTTTACAGAGTAAAGATTGAATCTTTGAACGAAAATACCTTAATAAAGGTACCTAGTATGTCACTAGACCTTTTTAATGTAAAAAGATTGAATCGCTGAAAAAAAATGATAGTTTAGAGATTAACTTATTCGAGGTACCTATGAAGTCGCGAATCGTGTTGTAATGACTAAATATTAAATCTTTGAAGGAAAATATCTTAACAAAGGAACCTATTATGTGACTAGACCTTTTTAATTTATAAATATTGAATCTTTTAAAGAAAATGAGAGTTTTGAGTGAAACTTATTCGAGTTCCCTTTGACGTCCCGAAAAGTGTTTTACAGAGTATAAATTGAATCTTTGAATGAAAATACCTCAGTAAAGGTACCTAGTATGTCACTAGACCTTTTTAATGTAAAAAGATTGAATCTTTGAAAGAAAATGAGAGTTTCGAGATTAACTTATTCGAGTTACCTATGAAGTCGCGAAACGTGTTTTAAAAACAAAAGATTAAATCTTTGAACGAAAATACCTCAATTAAGGAAGATATTATATTTTTAAACCTTTTAAATAGATACAGATTGAATCTTTGAAAGAAAATGAGGGTTTGGAATGAAACTTATTCGAGTTCCTTTTGACGTTCCGAAGAGTGTTTTAATGAGTAAAAATAGAATCTTTGAATGAAAATACCTCAATAAAGGTACCTATTATGTTAATAGACCTTTTTAATGTATAAACGTCGAATCTTTGAAAGAAAATAAGAGTATTGATTTAAACTTATTCGAGTTACTTATGAAGTGGCGAAGAGTGTTTTAATGAGTAAAGATCGAATCTTTGATTGAAAATATCTCAATAAAAGTACCTTTTATGTCATTAAACTTTTTTAATGTATATAGATTGATTCTATGAAACAAAACAGGAGTTTTAATTTAAAATTATTCTTGTTACCTAGTAGTAGCGAAGAGTGTTTTAATGAGTATATGTTGAATCTTTAAATTAAAGTAACTCAATAAAGGTACCTTTTATGTCACTAGACCTTTTCAATGTATAAAGATTGAATCTTCGAAAGAAAATGAGGTTTTTGAGTTAAACTTATTCGAGTTCCCTTTGACGTCCCGTAGAGTGTTTTATAGAGTAAAGATTGAATCTTTGAACGAAAATACCTTAATAAAGGTACCTAATATGTCACTAGACCTTTTTAATGTAAAAATATTGAATCTCTGAAAAAAAAATGATAGTTTAGAGATTAACTTATTCGAGTTACCTATGAAGTCGCGAATCGTGTTGTAATGACTAAATATTAAATCTTTGAATGAAAATATCTCAACAAAGGAACCTATTATGTGACTAGACCTTTTTAATTTATAAAGATTGAATCTTTTAATGAAAATGAGAGTTTTGAGTGAAATTTATTCGAGTTCCCTTTTACGTCCCGAAAAGTGTTTTACAGAGTATAGATTGAATCGTTGAATGAAAATACCTTAGTAAAGGTACCTAGTATGTCACTAGACCTTTTTAATGTAAAAAGATTGAATTTTTGAAAGAAAATGAGAGTTTTCAGATTAACTTATTCGAATTACCTATGAAATCGCGAAGCGTGTTTTAATGACTAAAGATTAAATCTTTGAATGAAAATACCTCAATAATGGAAGATATTATATGACTAAACCTTTTAAATGTATACAGATTGAATCTTTGACAGAAAAAGAGGGTTTTGAATGAAACTTATTCGAGTTGCTTTTGACGTCCCGAAGAGTGTTTTAATGACTAAAAATAGAATCTTTGAATGAAAATACCTCAATAAAGTTACCTATTATGTTACTAGACCTTTTTAATGTATAAACGTTGAATCTTTGAAAGAAAATAAGAGTATTGATTTAAACTTATTCGAGTTACTTATGAAGTGGCGAAGAGTGTTTTAATTAGTAAAGATCGAATCTTTGATTGAAATTATCTCAATAAAAGTAACTTTTATCTCATTAAACCTTTTAAATGCATATAGATTGAATCTTTGAAACAAAACAAGAGTTTTAATTTAAAAATATTCGTGTTACCTAGTAGTCGCGAAGAGTGTTTTAATGAAGATATGTTGAATCTTTAAATTAAAGTACCACAATAAAGGTACCTTTTATGTCACTAGACCTTTTCATTGTATAAAGAATGAATCTTTGAAAGAAAATGAGGTTTTTGAGTTAAGCTTATTCGAGTTCCCTTTGACGTCCCGTAGAGTGTTTTATAGAGTAAAGATTGAATCTTTGAACGAAAATACCTTAATAAAGGTACCTAATATGTCACTAGACCTTTTTAATGTAAAAAGATTGAATCTCTGAAAAAAAAATGATAGTTTAGAGATTAACTTATTCGAGTTACCTATGAAGTCGCGAATCGTGTTGTAATGACTAAGTATTAAATCTTTGAATGAAAATATCTCAACAAAGGAACCTATTATGTGACTAGACCTTTTTAATTTATAAAGATTGAATCTTTTAATGAAAATGAGAGTTTTGAGTGAAATTTATTCGAGTTCCCTTTTACGTCCCGAAAAGTGTTTTACAGAGTATAGATTGAATCGTTGAATGAAAATACCTTAGTAAAGGTACGTAGTATGTCACTAGTCCTTTTTAATGTAAAAAGATTGAATTTTTGAAAGAAAATGAGAGTTTTCAGATTAACTTATTCGAATTTCCTATGAAATCGCGAAGCGTGTTTTAATGACTAAAGATTAAATCTTTGAATGAAAATACCTCAATAATGGAAGATATTATATGACTAAACCTTTTAAATGTATACAGATTGAATCTTTGACAGAAAAAGAGGGTTTTGAATGAAACTTATTCGAGTTCTTTTTGACGTCCCGAAGAGTGTTTTAATGACTAAAAATAGAATCTTTGAATGAAAATACCTCAATAAAGTTACCTATTATGTTGAATCTTTGAAAGAAAATAAGAGTATTGATTTAAACTTATTCGAGTTACTTATGAAGTGGCGAAAAGTGTTTCAATGAGTAAAGATCGAATCTTTGATTGAAATTATCTCAATAAAAGTAACTTTTATCTCATTAAACCTTTTAAATGCATATAGATTGAATCTTTGAAACAAAACAAGAGTTTTAATTTAAAAATATTCGTGTTACCTAGTAGTCGCGAAGAGTGTTTTAATGAAGATATGTTGAATCTTTAAATTAAAGTACCATAATAAAGATACCTTTTATGTCACTAGACCTTTTCATTGTATAAAGAATGAATCTTTGAAAGAAAATGAGGTTTTTGAGTTAAGCTTATTCGAGTTCCCTTTGACGTCCCGTAGAGTGTTTTACGGAGTAAAGATTAAATCTTTGAACGAAAATACCTTAATAAAGGTACCTAGAATGTCACTAGACCTTTTTAATGTAAAAAGATTGAATCTATAAAAAAAAAATGATAGTTTGGAGATTAACTTATTCGAGTTACCTATGAAGTCGCGAATCGTGTTGTAATGACTAAATATTAAATCTTTGAATGAAAATATCTTGACAAAGGAACCTATTATGTGACTAAACCTTTTTAAAGAAAATGAGAGTTTTGAGTAAAACTTATTCGAGTTCCCTTTGACGTCCTGAAGAGTGTTTCACAGACTATAGATTGAATCTTTGAATGGAAATACCACAGTAAAGGTACCTAGTATGTTACTAGACCTTTTAAATGTAAAAAGGTTGAATCTTTGAAAGAAAATATGAGTTTTGAGATTAACTTATTCGTGTTTCCTATAAAGTCGCGAAGCGTGTTTTAATGACTAAAGATTAAATCTTTGAATGAAAATACCTCAATAAAGGAACCTATTATATAACTAAACCTTTTAAATGTATACAGATTGAATCTTTGAAAGAAAATGAAGGTTTTGAATGAAACTTATTCGAGTTCCTTTTGACGTCCCGAAGGGTGTTTTAATGAGTAAAAATAGAATCTTTGAAAGAAAATACCTCAATAAAGGTACCTATTATGTTACTTGACCTTTTTATTGTATAAACGTTGAATCTTTGAAAGAAAATAAGAGTATTGATTTAAACTTATTCGAGTTACTTATGAAGTGGCGAAGAGTGTTTTAATGAGTAAAGATCGAATCTTTGATTAAAATTATCTCAATAAAAGCATCTTGTATGTCATTAAACCTTTTTAATGCATATATATTGAATCTTTGAAACAAAACATGAGTTTTAATTTAAAATTATTCGTGTTACCAAGTAGTCGCGAAGAGTCTTTTAATGAGTATTTGTTGAATCTTTATATTAAAGTACCTCAATAAAGGTACCTAGTATGTCACTAGACCTTTTTTAATGTAAAAAGATTGAATCTTTGAAAGAAAATGAGAGTTTTGAGATTAACATATTCGAGTTACCTATGAAGTCGCGAAGCGTTTTTTAACGACTAAAGATTAAATCTTTGAATGAAAATACCTCAATAAAGGAACCTATTATATGACTAAACCTTTTAAATGTATACAGATTGAATCTTTGAAAGAAAATGAAGGTTTTGAATGAAACTTATTCGAGTTCCTTTTGACGTCCTGAAGAGTGTTTTGATGAGTAAAAATAGAATCTATGAATGAAAATACCTCAATAAAGGTACCTATTATGTTACTAGACCTTTTTAATGTATAAACGTTGAATCTTTGAAATAAAATAAGAGTATTGATTTAAACTTATACGAGTTACTTTTGAAGTGGCGAAGAGTGTTTCAATGAGTACAGATCGAATCTTTGATCGAAATTATCTCAATAAAAGTATCTTTTAAGTCATTAAACCTTTTTAATGCATATAGATTGAATCTTTGAAACAAAACAAGAGTTTTAATTTAAAATTATTCGTGTTACCTTGTAGTCGCGAAGAGTGTTTTAATGAGTATATCATGAAACCTTAAATTAAAGTACCTCAATAAAGGTACCTTTTATGTCACTAGAACTTTTCAATGAAAAAAGATTGAATCTTTGAATCGAAATGAGGTTTTTTAGTTAAGCTTATTCGAGTTCCCTTTGACGTCCCGTAGAGTGTTTTACAGAGTAAAGATTGAATCTTGGAACGAAAATATGTCACTAGACCTTTTTAATGTAAAAAGATTGAATCTCTGAAAAAAAATGATAGTTTAGAGATTAACTTATTCGAGTTACCTATGAAGTCGCGAATCGTGTTGTAATGACTAAATATTAAATCTTTGAATGAAAATATCTCAACAAAGGAACCTATTATGTGACTAAACCTTTTTAATGTATAAAGATTGAATCTTTTAAAGAAAAAGAGAGTTTTGAGTGAAACTTTTTCGAGTTCCCTTTGACGTCCCGAAAAGTGTTTTACAGAGTATAAATTGAATCTTTGAATGAAAATACTTCAGTAAAGGTACCTAGTATGTCACTAGACCTTTTAAATGTAAAACGATTGAATCTTTGAAAGAAAATGAGAGTTTTGAGATTCACTTATTCGAGTTACCTATGAAGTCGCGAAGAATGTTTTAATGACTAAAGATTAAATCTTTGAATGAAAATACCTCAATAAAGGAACCTATTATATGACCAAACCTTTTAAATGTATGCAGATTAAATCTTTGAAAGAAAATGATTGTTTTGAACGAAACTTATTCGTGTTCCTTTTGACATCCCGAAGAGTGTTTTAATGAGTAAAAATAGAATCTTTGAATGAAAATACCTCAATAAGGGTACCTATTAGAATCTTTGAAACAAAATAAGACTTTTAAACCTTTTTAATGCGTATAGATTGAATCTTTAAATTAAAGTACCTCAATAAAGGTACCTTTTATGTCACTAAACCTTTTCAATGTATAAGGATTGAATCTTTGGAAGAAAATGAGGTTTTTGAGTTAAACTTATTCGAATTCCCTATAACATCCCGTAGAGTGTTTTACAGAGTAAAGATTGAATCTTTGAAAGAAAATACCTTAATAAAGGTACCTAGTATGTCACTAGAACTTTTTAATGTAAAAAATTGAATCTCTGAAAAAAAATTATAGTTTAGAGATTAACTTATTCAAGTTACTTATGAAGTCGCGAATCGTGTTGTAATGACTAAATATTAAATCTTTAAACGAAAATAACTCAACAAAGGAACCTATTATATGACTAGACCATTTCAATATATAAAGATTGAATCTTTTAAAGAAAATGAGAGTTTTGAGTGAAACTTTTTCGAGTCCCTTTGACGTCCCGAATAGTGTTTTACAGAGTATAGATTGAATCTTTGAATGAAAATACCTTAGTAAAGGTACCTAGTATGTCACTAGAACTTTTTAATGTTAAAAGATTGAATCTTTAAAAGAAAATGAGAGTTTTGAGATTAACTTATTTGAGTTACCTATGAAGTCGCGAAGCGTGTTTTAATGACTAAAGATTAAATTTTTGAAGGAAAATACCTCGTTAAAGGAACCTATTATATGACTAAATCTTTTTAATGTATACAGATTGAATTTTTGAAAGAAAATTAGAGTTTTGAATGAAACCTATTCGATTTCCTTTTGACATCCCGAAGAGTGTTTTAATGAGTCAAAATAGAATCTTGGAATGAAAATACCTCAATAAAGGTACCTATTATGTTACTAGACCTTTTTAATGTATAAACGTTGAACTTTTGAAAGAAAATAAGAGTATTTATTTAAACTTATTCGAGTTACTTATGAAGTGGCGAAGAGTGTTTTAATGAGTGAAGACCGAATCTTCAATTGAAATTATCTCAACAAAGTACCTTTTATGTCATTAAACCTTTTTAATGCATATAGATTGAATCTTTGGAACAAAAAAAGAGTTTTAATTTAAAATTATTCGTGTTACCTAGTAGTCGCGAAGAGTGTTTTAATGAGTATATGTCAAATCTTTAAATTAAAGTACCTCAATAATGGTACCTTTTATGTCACTAGACCTTTTCAATGTATAAAGATTGAATCTTTGAACGAAAATGAGGTTTTTGAGTTAAACTTATTCGAGTTGCCTTTGACGTCCCGTAGAGTGTTTTACAGAGTAAAGATTGAATCTTTGAACGAAAATGCCTTAATAAAGCTACCTAATATGTCACTAGAACTTTTTCATGTAAAAAGATTGAATCTCTGAAAAAAAATAATGGTTTAGAGATTAACTTATTCGAGTTACCTATGAAGTCGCGAATCGTGTTGTAATGACTAAATATTAAATCTTTGAATGAAAATATCTCAACAAAGGAACCTATTATGTGACTAGACCTTTTTAATGTATAAAGATTGAATCTTTTAAAGAAAATGAGAGTTTTAAGTGAAACTTATTCGAGTTCCCTTTGACGTCCCGAAAAGTGTTTTACAGAGTATAGATTGAATCTTTGAATGAAAATACCTCAGTAAAGGTACCTAGTATGTCACTAGACCTTTTTAATGTAAAAAAAATGAATCTTTAAAAGAAAATGAGAGTTTTGAGATTAACTTATTCGAGTTACCTTTGAAGTCGCGCAGCGGGTTTTAATGACTAAAGATTAAATCTTTGAATGAAAGTACCTCAATAAATGAACCTATTATATGACTAAACCTTTTAAATGTATACAGATTGAATCTTTGAAAGAAAATAAGGGTTTTGAATGAAACTTATTCGAGTTCCTTTTGACGTCCCGAAAAGTGTTTTAATTAGTAAAATAGAATCTTTGAATGAAAATACCTCAATAAAGGTACCTATTATGTTACTAAACCTATTTAATGTATAAACGTTGAATCTTTGAAAGAAAATAAGAGTATTGATTTAAACTTATTCGAGTTACTTGTGAAGTGGTGAAGAGTATTTTAATGAGTAAAGATCGAATCTTTGATTGAAATTATCTCAATAAAAGTACCTTTTATGCCATTAAACCTTTTTAATGCATATAGATTGAATCTTTGAAACAAAACAAGAGTTTTAATTTAAATTTATTCGTGTTACCTAGTAGTCGCGAAGAGTGTTTTAAAGAGTAGATGTTGAATCTTTAAATTAAAGTACCTCAATAAAGGTACCTTTTATGTCACTAGACCTTTTCAATGTATAAAGATTGAATCTTTGAAAAAAAATGAGGTTTTTGAGTTAAGCTTATTCGAGTTCCCTTTGACGTCTCGTAGATTGTTTTACAGAGTAAATTTTGAATCTTTGAAAGAAAATACCTTAATAAAGGTACCTAGTATGTCACTAGACCTTTTTAATGTAAAAAGATTGAATCTCTGAAAAAAAATGATAGTTTAGAGATTAACTTATTCAAGTTACCTTTGAAGTCGCGAATCGTGTTGTAATGACTAAATATTAAATCTTTGAATGAAAATAACTCAACAAAGGAACCTATTATGTGACTAGACCATTTCAATATATAAAGATTGAATCTTTTAAAGAAAATGAGAGTTTTGAGTGAAACATTTTCGAGTTCCCTTTGACGTCCCGAAGAGTGTTTTATAGAGTATAGATTGAATCTTTGAATGAAAATACCTCAGTAAAGGTACCTAGTATGTCACTAGACCTTTTTAATGTAAAAAGATTGAATCTTTAAAGGAAAATGAGAGTTTTGAGATTAACTTATTTGAGTTACCTATGAAGTCGCGAAGCGTGTTTTATGGACTAAAGATTAAATTTTTGAAGGAAAATACCTCGATAAAGGAACCTATTATAGGACTAAACCTTTTTAATGTATACAGATTGAATCTTTGAAAGAAAATTAGAGTTTTGAATGAAACCTATTCGATTTCCTTTGGACATCCCGAATAGTGTTTGAATGAGTAAAAATAGAATCTTTGAATGAAAATACCTCAATAAAGGTACCTATTATGTTACTAGACCATTTTAATGTATAAACATTGAATCTTTGAAAGAAAATAAGAGTATTTATTTAAACTTATACGAGTTACTTATGAAGTGGGGAAGAGTGTTTTAATGAGTAAAGATCGAATCTTCGATTGAAATTATCTCAATAAAGTACCTTTTATGTCATTAAACCATTTTAATGCATATAGATTGAATCTTTGGAACAAAACAAGAGTTTCAATTTAAAATTATTCGTGTTACCTAGTAGTCGCGAAGAGTGTTTTAATGAGTATATGTCAAATCTTTAAATTAAAGTACCTCAATAAAGGTACCTTTTATGTCACTAGACCTTTTCAATGTTTAAAGATTGAATCTTTGAAAGAAAATGAGGTTTTTGAGTTAAACTTATTCGAGTTGCCTTTGACGTCCCGTAGAGTGTTTTACGGAGTAAAGATTGAATCTTTGAACGAAAATACCATAATAAAGGTACCTAGTATGTCACTAGACCTTTTTAATGTCAAAAGATTGAATCTCTGAAAAAAAATGATAGTTTAGAGATTAACTTATTCAAGTTACCTATGAAGTCGCGAATCGTGATGTAATGACTAAATATTAAATCTTTGAATGAAAATATCTCAACAAAGGAACCTATTATGTGACTAGACCTTTTTAATGTATAAAGATTGAATCTTTTAAAGAAAATGAGAGTTTTGAGTGAAACTTATTCGAGTTCCCTTTGACATACCGAAAAGTGTTTTACAGAGTACAGATTAAATCTTTGAATGAAAATACCTCAGTAAAGGTACCTACTATGTCACTAGACCTTTTTAATGTAAAAAGATTGAATCTTTGAAAGAAAATGAAATTTTTGAGATTAACTTATTCGAGTTACCTATAAAGTCGCGAAGCGTGTTTTAATGACTAAAGATTAAATCTTTGAATGAAAATACTTCAATAAAGGAACCTATTATATAACTAAACCTTTTAAATGTATACAGATTGAATCTTTGAAAGAAAATGAGGGTTTTGAATGAAACTTTTTCGAGTTCTTTTTGACGTCCCGAAGAGTGTTTTAATGAGTAAAAATAGAATCTTTGACTGAAAATATCTCAATAAAGGTGCCTATTATGTTACTAGACCTTTTAATGTATAAACGTTGAAACTTTGAAAGAAAATAAGAGTATTAATTTAAACTTATTCGAGTTACTTATGAAGTGGCGAAGAGTGTTTTAATGAGTAAAGATCGAATCTTTCATTGAAATTATCTCAAAAAAAGTACCTTTTATGCCATTAAACCTTTTTAATGCATATAGATTGAATCTTTGAAACAAAACAAGAGTTTTAATTTAAATTTATTCGTGTTACCTGGTAGTCGCGAAGAGTGTTTTAATGAGTATATGTTGAATCTTTAAATTAAAGTACCTGAATAAAGGTACCTTTATGTCACTAGACCTTTTCAATGTATAAAGATTGAATCTTTGAAAGAAAATGAGGTTTTTGAGTTAAGCTTATTCGAGTCCCCTTTGACATCCCGTAGAGTGTTTTACAGAGTAAAGATTGAATCTTTGAACGAAAATACATTAATAAAGGTACCTAGTATGTCACTAGACCTTTTGAATGTAAAAATATTGAAGCTCCGAAAAAAAATGATAGTTTAGAGATTAACTTATTCGAGTTACCTTTGAAGTCGCAAATCGTGTTGTAATGACTAAATTTTAAATCTTTGAATGAAAATATCTCGACAAAGGAACCTATTATGTGACTAGACCTTTTTAATGCATAAAGATTGAATCTTTTAAAGAAAATGAGAGTTTTGAGTGAAACTTATTCGAGTTTCCTTTGACGTCCCAATGAGTGTTTTACAGAGTATAGATTGAATCTTTGAATGAAAATACCTCAGTAAAGGTACCTAGTATGTCACTAGACCTTTTGAATGTAAAAAGATTGAATCTTTGAAAGAAAATGAGAGTTTTGAGATTAACTTATTCGAGTTATCTATGAAGTCACGAAGAGTGTTTGAATGACTAAAGATTAAATCTTTGGATGAAAATGTCTCAATAAAGGAACCTATTATATGACTAAACCTTTTTAATGTATACAGATTGAATATTTGAAAGAAAATGAGAGTTTTGAATGAAACCTATTCGAGTTCCTTTTGACGCCCCGAAGAGTGTTTTAATGAGTAAAAATAAAATCTTTGAATGAAAATACCTCAATAAAGGTACCTATTATGTTACTAGACTTTTTTAATGTATAAACGTTGAATCTTTGAAAGAAAATAAGAGTATTGATTTAAATTTATTCGAGTTACTGATGAAGTGGCGAAGAGTGTTTTAATGAGTAAAGATCCAATCTTTGATTGAAAATATGTCAATAAAAGTACCTTTTATGTCATTAAACCTTTTTAATGCAAATAGATTGAATCTTTGAAACAAAACAAGAGTTTTAATTTAAAATTATTCATATTACCTAGTAGTCGCGAAGAGTGTTTTAATGAGTATATATCGAATCTTCAAACTAAAGTACCTCAATAAAGGTACCTTTTATGTCACTAGACCTTTTCAATTTATAAAGATTGAATCTTTGAAAGAAAATGAGGTTTTTGAGTTAAACTTATTCGAGTTCCCTTTGACGTCCCGTAGAGTGTTTTACAGAGTAAAGATTGAATCTTTGAACGAAAATACCTTAATAAAGGTACCTAATATGTCACTAGACCTTTTTAATGTAAAAAGATTGAATCTCTGAAAAAAAATGATAGTTTTGAGATTAACTTATTCGAGTTACCTATGAAGTCGCGAATAGTGTTATAATGAGTAAATATTAAATCTTTGAATGAAAATATCTCAACAAAGGAACCTTTTATGTGACTAGACCTTTTTAATGTATAAAGATTAAATCTTTTAAAGAAAATGAGAGTTTTAAGTGAAACTTATTCAAGTTCCCTTTGACGTCCCGAAAAGTGTTTTATAGAGTATAGATTGAATCTTTGAATGAAAATACCTCAGTAAAGGTACCTAGTATGTCACTAGACCTTTTTAATGTAAAAAAATTGAATCTTTGAAAGAAAATGAGAGTTTTGAGATTAACTTATTCGAGTTACCATTGAAGTCGCGAAGCGGGTTTTAATGACTAAAGATTAAATCTTTGAATGAAAGTACCTCAATAAATGAACCTATTATATGACTAAAGCTTTTAAATGTACACAGATTGAATCTTTGAAAGAAAATGAGGGTTTTGAATGAAACTTATTCGAGTTTCTTTTAACGTTCCGAAATGTGTTTTAATGAGTAAAACAGAATCTTTGAATGAAAATACCTCAATAAAGGTACCTATTATGGTACTAGACCTATTTAATGTATAAACGTTTAATCTTTGAAAGAAAAAAAGAGTATTGATTTAAACTTATTCGAGTTACTTATGAAGTAGCGAAGAGTGTTTTAATGAGTAAAGATCGAATCTTTGATTGAAATTATCTCAACAAAAGTATCTTTTATGCCATTAAACCTTTTTAATGCATATAGATTGAATCTTTGAAACAAAACAAGAGTTTTAATTTAAATTTATTCGTGTTACCTAGTAATCGCGAAGAGTGTTTTAAAGAGTATATGTTGAATCTTTAAATTAAAGTACCTCAATAAAGGTACCTTTTATGTCACTAGACCTTTTCAATGTATAAAGATTGAATCTTTGAAAGAAAATGAGGTTTTTGAGTTAAGCTTATTCGACTTCCCTTTGACGTCCCGTAGATTTTTTTACAGAGTAAATATTGAATCTTTGAACGAAAATACCTTAATAAAGTAACCTAGTATGTGACTAGACCTTTTTATTGTTTAAAGAGTAAATCTTTTAAAGAAAATGAGAGTTTTGAGTGAAACTTATTCGAGTTCCCTTTGACGTCCCGAAGAGTGTTTTACAGAGTACAGATTGAATCTTCGAATGAAAATACCTCAGTAAAGGTACCTAGTATGTCACTAGACCTTTTTAATGTAAAAAGATTGAATCGTTGAAAGAAAATTAGAGTTTTGAGATTAACTTATTCGAGTTACCTATGAAGTCGCGAAGCGTGTTTTAATGACTAAAGATTAAATCTTTGAATGAAAATACTCTGAATAAAGGAACCTATTATATGACTAAACCTTTTTAATGTATACAGATTGAATCTTTGAAAGAAAATGAGAGTTTTGAATGAAACCTATTCGAGTTCCTTTTGACGTCCCGAAGAGTGTTTTAATGAGTAAAAATAGAATCTTTGAATAAATATTCCTTAATAAAAGTACCTATTATGTTACTAGACCTTTTTCATGTATAACCGTTGAATCTTTGAAAGAAAATAAGAGTTTTGAATGAAACTTATTCGAGTTCCTTTTAACGTCCCAAAGAGTGTTTTAATGAGTAAAAATAGAATCTATAAATGAAAATACCTCAATAAAGGTACCTATTATGTTACCAGACCTTTTTAAAGCATAAACGTTGAATCTTTAAAAGAAAATAAGAGTATTGATTTAAACTTATTCAAGCTACTTATGAAGTGGCGAAGAGTGTTTTAATGAGTAAAGATCGAATCTTTGATTAAAATTATCTCAATAAAAGTAACTTTTATGCCATTAAACCTTTTTAATGCATATAGATTGATTCTTTGAAACAAAACAAGAGTTTTAATTTAATATTATTCGTGTTACCTAGTAGTCGCGAAGAGTGTTTTAATGAGTATATGTTGAATCTTTAAATTAAAGTACCTCAATAAAGGTACCTTTTATGTCACTAGACTTTTTCAATGTATAAAGATTGAATCTTTGAAAGAAATTGAGGTTTTTGAGTTAAGCTTATTCGAGTTCCCTTTGACGTCCCGTAGGGTGTTTTACAGCGTAAAGATTGAATCTTTGAACGAAAATACCTTAATAAAAGTACCTAGTATGTCACTAGACCTTTTTAATGTAAAAAGATTGAATCTCTGAAAAAAAATAATAGTTTAGAGATTAACTTATTCGAGTCACCTCTGAAGTCGCGAATCGTGTTGTAATGACTAAATATTAAATCTTTGAATGAAAAATATCTTGACAAAGGAACCTATTATGTGACTGGACCTTTTTAATGTACTAAGATTAAATCTTTAAAAGAAAATGAGAGTTTTGACTGAAACTTATTCGAGTTCCCTTTGACGTCCCGAAGAGTGTTTTACAGAGTATATATTGAATCTTTGACTGAAAATACCTCAGTAAAGGTACCTAGTATGTCACTAGACCTTTTTAATGTAAAAAGATTGAATCTTTGAAAGAAAATGAGAGTTTTGAGATTAACTTATTCGAGTTACCTATGAAGTCGCGAAGCGTGTTTTAATGACTTAAGATAAAAATTTTGAATGAAAATACCTCGATAAAGGAACCTATTGTATGACTAAACCTTTTTAATGTATATAGATTGAATCATTGAAAGAAAATTAGAGTTTTGAATGAAACCTATTCGAGTTCCTTTTGACGTCCCGAAGAGTGTTTTAATGAGTAAAATAGAATCTATGAATGAAAATACCTCAATAAAGGTACCTATTATGTTACTAGACCTATTTAATATATAAACGTTGAATCCTTGAAAGAAAATAAGAGTATTGATTTAAACTTATTCGAGTTACTTACGAAGTGGCGAATAGTGTTTTAATGAGTAAAGATCGAATCTTTGATTGAAATTATCTCAATAAAAGTACCTTTTATGCCATTAAACCTTTTTAATGCATATAGATTGAATCTTTGAAACAAAATAAGAGTTTTAATTTAAATTTATTCGTGTTACCTAGTAGTCGCGAAGAGTGTTTTAATGAGTATATGTTGAATCTTTAAATTAAAGTACCTTAATAAAGGTATCTTTTATGTCACTAGACCTTTTCAATGTATAAAGATTGAATCTTTGAAAGAAAATGAGGTTTTTGAGTTAAGCTTATTCGAGTTCCCTTTGACGTCCCGTAGAGTATTTTACAAAGTAAAGATTGAATCTTTGAACGAAACTACCTTAATAAAGGTACCTAGTATGTCACTAGACCTTTTTAATGTAAAAATATTGAAGCTCCGAAAAAAAATAACAGTTTAGAGATTAACTTATTCGAGTTACCTATGAAGTCGCGAATCGTGTTGTAATGACTAAATATTAAATCTTTGAATGAAAATATCTCAACAAAGGAACCTATTATGTGACTAGACCTTTTTAACGTATAAAGATTGAATCTTTCAAAGAAAATGAGAGTTTTAAGTGAAACTTATTCGAGTTCTCTTTGACATCCCGAAAAGTGTTTTGCAGAGTATAGATTGAACATTTGAATGAAAATACCTCAGTAAAGGTACCTAGTATGTCAGTAGACCTTTTTAATGTAAAAAAATTGAATGTTTGAAAGAAATTGAGAGTTTTGAGATTAACTTATTCGAGTTACCTATGAAGTCGCGAAGCATGTTCTAATGACTAAAGATTAAATCTTTTAATGAAACTACCTCAGTAAATGAACCTATTATATGACTAAACCTTTTAAATGTATACAGATTGAATCTTTGAAAGAAAATGAGGGTTTTGAATAAAACTTATTCGAGTTCCTTTTGACGTCCTGAAAAGGGTTTTAATGAATAAAATTGAATCTTTGAATGAAAATACCTCAATAAAGGTACCCATTATGTTACTAGACCTTTTTAATGTATACACATTGAATCTTTGAAAGAAAATAAGAGTATTGATTTAAATTTATTCGAGTTACTTATGAAGTGGCGAAGAGTGTTTTAATGAGTAAAGATCGAATCTTCGATTGAAATTATCTCAATAAAAGTACCTTTTATGCCATTAAACCTTTTTAATACATATAGATTGAATCTTTGAAACAAAACAAGAGTTTTAATTGAAATTTATTCGTGTTACCTAGTAGTCGCGAAGAGTGTTTTAATGATTATATGTTCAATCTTTAAATTAAAGTACCTCAATAAAGGTACCTTTTATGTCACTAGACCTTTTCAATGTATAAAGATTGAATCTTTGAAAGGAAATGAGGTTTTTGAGTTAAGCTTATTCGAGTTCCCTTTGACGTCCCGTAGATTGTTTTACAAAGTAAAGATTGAATCTTTGAACGAAAATACCTTAATAAAGGTACCTAGTATGTCACTAGACCTTTTTATTGTAAAAAGATTGAATCTCTGAAAAAAAAATGATAGTTTAGAGATTAACTTATTCGAGTTACCTATGAAGTCGCGAATCGTGTTGTAATGACTAAATATTAAATCTTTGAATGAAAAATATCTCGACAAAGGAACCTATTATGTCACCAGACCTTTTTAATGTTTAGAGATTGAATCTTTTAAAGAAAATGAGAGTTCTGAGTAAAACTTATTCGAGTTCCCTTTGACGTCCCGAAGGGTGTTTTACAGAGTATAGATTGAATCTTCGAATGAAAATACCTCAGTAAAGGTACCTAGTATGTCACCAGACCTTTTTATTGTAAAAAGATTGAATCTTTGAAAGAAAATGAGAGTTTTGAGATTAACTTGTTCGAGTTACCTATGAAGTCGCGAAGCGTGTTTTAATGACT
The DNA here is from genome assembly GCF_030987335.1 of Cornus florida. Taxonomy (NCBI): domain Eukaryota; kingdom Viridiplantae; phylum Streptophyta; class Magnoliopsida; order Cornales; family Cornaceae; genus Cornus; species Cornus florida. Next base: position 90,570,937 of record NW_026775578.1, on the reverse strand, counting down.
AAAGATTAAATTTTTGAATGAAAATACCTCAATAAAGGAACCTATTATATGACTAAACCTTTTTAATGTATACAGATTGAATCTTTGAAAGAAAATGAGAGTTTTGAATGAAACCTATTCGAGTTCCTTTTGACGTCCCGAAGAGTGTTTAAAAAAGTAAAAATAGAATCTTTGAATGAAAATTCCTCAATAAAAGTACCTGTTATGTTACTAGACCTTTTTTCATGTATAAACGTTGAATCTTTGAAAGAAAATAAGAGTATTGATTTAAACTTATTCGAGTTACTTACGAATTGACAAAGAGTGTTTTAATGAGTAAAAATCGAATCTTTGATTGAAATTATCTCAATAAAAGTACCTTTTATGTCATTAAACCGTTTTAATGCATTTAGATTGAATCTTTGAAACAAAACAAGAGTTTTAATTTAAAAGTATTCGTGTTACCTAGTATTCGCGAAGAGTGTTTTAATGAGTATATGTTGAATCTTTAAATTAAAGTACCTCAATAAAGGTACCTTTTATGTCACTATACCTTTTCAACGTATAAAGATTGAATCTTTGAAAAAAAATGAGGTTTTTGAGTTAAACTTATTCGAGTTCCCTTTGACGTCCCGTAGAGTGTTTTACAGAGTAAAGATTGAATCTTTGAACGAAAATACCTTAATAAAGGTACCTAATATGTCACTAGACCTTTTTAAAGTAAAAAGATTGAATCTCTGAAAAAAAAATGATAGTTTAGAGATTAACTTATTCGAGTTACCTATGAAGTCGCGAATCGTGTTGTAATGACTTATATTAAATCGTTGAATGAAAATATCTCAACAAAGGAACCTATTATGTGACCAGACCTTTTTAATGTATAAAGATTGAATCTTTTAAAGAAAATGAGAGTTTTAAGTGAAACTTATTCGAGTTCCCTTTGACGTCCAGAAAAGTGTTTTACAGAGTATAGATTGAATCTTTGAATGAAAATACCTCAGTAAGGGTACCTAGTATGTCACTAGACCTTGTTAATGTAAAAAGATTGAATCTTTGAAAGAAAATGAGAGTTTCGAAATTAACTTATTCGAGTTACCTATAAAGTCGCGAAGCGTATTTTAATGACTAAATATTAAATCTTTGAATGAAAGTACCTCAATAAAGGAACCTATTATATGACCAAACCTTTGAAATGTATATAGATTGAATCTTTAAAGGAAAATGAGGGTTTTGAATGAAACTTATTCGAGTTACTTTTGACGTCCCGAAGAGTGTTTTAATGAGTAAAAATAGAATCTTTGAATGAAAATACCTCAATAAAGGTACCTATTATGTTACTAGACCTTTTTAATGTATAAACGTTGAATCTTTGAAAGAAAATAAGAGTATTGATTTAAATTTATTTGAGTTACTGATGTCATTAAGCCTTTTTAAATCATATAGATTGAATCTTTGAAAGAAAAAAAGAGTTTTAATTTAAAATTATTCGTGTCACCTAGTAGTCGCGAAGAATGTTTTAATGAGTATATGTCAAATCTTTAAATTGAAGTACCTCAATAAAGGTACCTTTTATGTCACTAGACCTTTTCATTGTATAAAGATTGAATCTTTGAAATATTATTAGGTTTTTGAGTTAAACTTATTCGAGTTCACTTTGACGTCCCATAGAGTGTTTTACAGAGAAGAGATTGAATCTTTGAACGAAAATACCTTAATAAAGGTACCTAATATGTCACTAGACCTTTTTAATGTAAAAAGATTGAATCTCTGATAAAAAATGATAGTTTAGAGATTAAAGGAACCTATTATATGACTAAACCTTTTTAATGTATACAAATTGAATCTTTGAAAGAAAATGAGAGTTTTGAATGAAACTATTTGAGTTCCTGTTGACGTCCCGAAGAGTGTTTTAATGAGTAAAAATAGAATCTTTTATTGAAAATTCCTCAATAAAAGTACCTATTATGTTACTAGACCTTTTTCATGTATAAACATTGAATCTTTGAAAGAAAATAAGAGTATTGATTTAAACTTTTTCGAGTTACTTACGAAGTGGCGAAGAGTGTTTTAATGAGTAAAGATCGAATCTTTGATTGACATTATCTCAATAAAAGTACCTTTTATGCCATTAAACCTTTTTAATGCATATAGATTGAATCTTTGAAACAAAACAAGAGTTTTAATTTAAATTTATTCGTGTTACCCAGTAGTCGCGAAGAGTGTTTTAATGAGTATATGATGAATCTTTAAATTAAAGTACCTCAATAAAGGTACCTTTTATGTCACTAGACCTTTTCAATGTATAAAGATTGAATATTTGAAAGAAAATGAGGTTTTTGAGTTAAGCTTATTCGAGTTCCCTTTGACGTCCCGTAGAGTGTTTTCCAGAGTAAAGATTGAATCTTTGAATGAAAATACCTTAATAAAGGTACCTACTATGTCACAAGACCTTTTTAAGGTAAAAAGATTGAATCTCTGAAAAAAAAATGTAGTTTAGAGATTAACTTATTCGAGTTACCTATGAAGTCGCGAATCGTGTTAGACTAAATATGAAATCTTTGAATGAAAAATATCTCGACAAAGGAACCTATTATGTGACTAGACCTTTTTAATGTATAAAGATTGAATCTTTTAAAGAAAATGAGAGTTTTGAGTGAAACTTATTCGAGTTCCCTTTGATGTCCCGAAGAGTGTTTTACAGAGTATAGATTGAATCTTCGAATGGAAATACCTCAGTAAAGGTACCTAGTATGTCACTAGACCTTTTTAATGTAAAGAGATTGAATCTTTGAAAGAAAATGAGAGTTTTGAGATTAACTTATTCGAGTTACCTATGAAGTCGCGAAGCGTGTTTTAATGACTAAAGATTAAATCTTTGAATGAAAATACCTCAATAAAGGAACCTATTATATGACTAAACCTTTTTAATGTATACAAATTGAATCTTTGAAAGAAAATGAGAGTTTTGAATGAAACTTATTCGAGTTCCTTTTGACGTCCCGTAGAGTGTTTTAATGAGTAAAAATAGAATCTTTGAATGAAAATACCTCAATAAAGGTACCTATTATGTTACTAGACCTTTTTAATGTATAAACGTTGAATCTTTGAAAGAAAATAAGAGTATTGATTTAAATTTATTCGAGTTACTGATGAAGAGGCGAAGAGTATTTTAATGAGTAAAGATCGAATCTTTGATTGAAAATATCTCAATAAAAGTACCTTTTATGTCATTAAGCCTTTTTAAATCATATAGATTGAATCTTTGAAAGAAAAAAAGAGTTTTAATTTAAAATTATTCGTGTCACCTAGTAGTCGCGAAGAATGTTTTTGTAATACCCCGTAATTTTAAAGAATGTATTTAAATTAATTTTGTGTTAGGTTAATTAATTTTATTTATTTGTGCATACTACATTATTATATTATGTTCATTTAATTGTGCATGTAAAGTGATTGTGTATGTTAAAATAGTAAATTTATTTATGCATGTATTATTAATAATAATTTTATTTGTTGGTTATGCTTATATTAATCATTATTAGTTAATTAAAGTATTATATTTGTGTTATATAGTATTATGATGATATAATGTATTATTTTGTAATAATAATAATTATATTAGTTTAATAATAATTATATTAGTTTAATAATAATAATAATAATAATAATATAATAATAATAATAATTATTATAAAAGTTTATTAATAATAATATTAGTAATAATAATAATAATATTTATAATAATAATAATAGTATTAAACCAAAGTCATGATGAAATTAGAGATTAGGATAGGATTGCATCAATGGTTATGGTTGGAATTAAAGCCATATAGGTAGGAATATGAGAAATGGGTGAGAAGTTATTATAAATTAGATATTTGTAATATTTATATTATATATTTTGTCTATAAATTAACTAGCTTGCCTTAGAAAAAAAAATAAAGGGAGTTAGAAGCAAAGTATAAATTCTAGAGAGCTATTTTATAAGAGTGAAAGGAAAAGAGAAAGAGAAAGAAGCTTGGACCGGTGTAGGCAATTTTACCCGACTACGCGCAGACCGGCGGATTTATTTTAAATCCAAAAAGGCAAGTTATTATCTACTTTTCCCCTTTGAATTAATAAATTAATTGTTTAGCTTATTTTTATGCATAGAGCCAAGGTTTGGGGGTTAATAAATTATTAATTTTATTTTATTAAATTAATGGAATTTTAATTATATAGGATGGTATATATTTATTTAATGTCCTATGAAATTAATAATGGCTAAAAATAATTAAATAAGACTTTAGGGATTTTTCTAGAATTTTCTAGATTTTTCCGGGCATTTTCTGCAATTTCCGGCGACCTTCCGGCGAGTTTTCCGGTCGCCGGCAGTGGGGGAGACGACCGGAGTGATCCGGTGCGACGCGGCACACCATAGGAGGGTGTACGCGCGCATCCTGGCCATTAGTGGAGTCTGATTGATCCGGTGCATCGCGGTCCATGATACCGCGGTACACCCGGATCTGTGGGCGTTGGATGGAGGGAAGATAGGGTGAGATGATCCGGTGTGACGCGAGTACGGAATCCGGATGCAGCCAACCAACCAGGAAGTGACACGTCAGCAAGGCACCCTTAGTGCGCGCGTGGCAGCGCGTGCGCGCGCGTGGGAGCGCGTGGCTGATGCCAGACGCGCGTGGAGGCGCGTGGGAGAGTGGGGAAGGTTGGGCTGCGCGTGGGGAGGCTCTGGGAGGCGCGTGAGGGCGCGTGTGGGGTCCCTACAGCTGCTGGAAATTACCAGAATACCCCTAGGGCCTGTTTTGTAAATTCCAGAACCTTAAACTTGGATTTTTAGGTACTGTGTTGGTAATTACGGGTTTAACGGGCCACGAAATTATTATTTTAACACCCGTTACTCATTTTTATGGCCGATTAATCTTTTCTAAGCATTTATTGGCTCGTTCGCAGTACGGATACTAATGTGATTTATTTAACGACATTGTTAAATATAAATAGTGTTATTATCGTATTTAATGGTATCAAACATTACTGTTAAATTAAATAAGGCCATGGTTTTAGTCAGATAAATTATCCATGATATCTTATAGGATGTTTATACTGTTAATTGATATATAAACCATGATTATTATGCTGTGTGCATTTCAGGGAATAAATGGACTGTTTATTATGTCGCATTTATATTATATGGATGTGTTGCCATATAGAACCATGTGAGCTGACTAATAAGTTTAGACTCATTTATACCTTATGCATTCGTTGCGATAGACAGATGTGTGGCTGTCGGGGTATGTGGTTTAATATTATTGGCATGTGTTGCCTAATTGACATACTCGGTATATTTATTAATATTATTGGCATGTGTTGCCTAAATTGACATTCTCGGTACATTTATTAATATTGTTGGCATGTGTTGCCTAATTTATATGCTCAGTATATTCATCAGTACTTTGCGAGGTGTTATCACTGTGTAGTTCGTTATAGTCTGTGTTGTCAGTACCGTGCACCATGTATAATAGCTGATTTCCCGGGTAGGGAAAGGCGACACTTGACCACCTAGTGTGAGTCTAAGTGATCTCCGTCTATTCTGGTTGAGGTCATGTTATACATCGGATAGTTCCCGTAGGATGTATACAGATATAGTACTCATCCGATTCATAATGATTAATTTATTTGATTCTCTGATTTGGGTCATAGTAGAGAGGACTTGCTCGTGGGGTTGACCCACCATTGTTGTTATTTCAGGATACGGTCAGTATCCGTTTCAAGGCTGAGGTTAGCAGTGTGGGACCATCATCCGAACTCATCTACTCCTACGATCCAGTGCAGGGTAGAAGTTTTATGTAGTATTTCAGTTTCAGTTTTTATCTACTTTTGACGTTGAACTCTCAGGGTTATATTTAGGGATCCCTGACGTAGGATTTCCAAGTTGTAATGAAGTACTGTATCAAATAAAGGATGGATGGATGTTGTATTATTTAATGTTTCTTTCCTGTCTAAATTCTTTTATTTCCATCATTTTGTATTCCATGCTTGTATATTGCCAATTGTTTTTGATATCCCTCGTTTTTCGTGTATAAGCCTGATCAACTTATGCGTGGGAAATGTGGGGGTGTTACAGTTGGTATCAGAGCATTCCAGGTTCGAGTGTCTTAGGGATCTGTGATTACTATACTTCCGCGTTGTGTATTCTGATAATTAGAGCCTAAGTATTAGGGTTCTTTGTATTCTTTTAGTCGGTCCATGATAATGTACTGACGTTAGATTCTTTCTGAATGTAATAGAAGGATGTCTCGGCGTGGGACAAGGAATGCGAACCGTCATCGCAGTATTTCCCCAACTCAAAATGAGAATCAGGAATTTTCTCCTCAAGTTGCTGATATCATTGCACGAGCGGTGGCAGCAGGAGTAGCATCTGCTCTACGAAACCAGCAACCTCCTCCGATAGTACCTGTTCCTGAACCAGTGGCACAGCCAATGTCATGGGACAAAGTTCGTCACTCGTTCATCCGGGGAAATCCACCGACATTTGCGGGGTCCACAGATGTCTTGTTAGCATATCAGTGGAAACAGGAGAGCGAGCGTCATCTTCGGATGGTAATCTGTACCGAAGTGCAGAAACAGATGCTGGCTACGTTTATGCTGATAGGCAATGCATTGCAGTGGTGGGAGTCTATTACTACTGTCGATGAGAGGACCAGATTGACATATGCTGAATTTCAGACTCGCTTTGACGGCAAGTATTTTCCTATGTCAGTAAGATCAGCGATGAAGACCGAATTTCTGGATCTGCAACAGGAAGATCTGACTGTGGCTGAGTATGAACAGAAGTTCATAAATTTGTCATTATTTGCACCAGAGGAGGTCAATACGGAAGAAAAGAAGAGAGACCGCTTTGTGAAGGGGTTGATATGGCCGATTAAAGTGGTGATCTTAGGTAGTCCGGCATATACTACTTATATCCAGGTGGTTAATGCCGCCTTACAGCACTGCCAGATGAGGAGTGATTACCGGAAGTCCAAGGGAGATAAGCGGACTAACCGAGACTACCAGACAGTGGAGAAAGGAAGCGGCAGTGGTGCCAAGTCCAATGATCGGGGCAGATTTCAAGGACATCAACCTTGGAAGAAAAATAAAGGAAACCTAGATGTGCAGAGGGATGGAGTCCCTAATCAGGGTAGACAAGGTGGGATACCTCAGACCGGACAGGAACAGTGGTCGGGAAATCAACAGAGAAGGCAGGCAGGTCCTTTTACGGGACGTTGTTATCACTGTAGAGAGATTGGGCATCCGGCCAAGATGTGTCCCAAAGCTAAGCAGGGACAGTATGGGCAGCCGAGACCTAATCAGCCGTTACCTCTACCGGCCCCACCGATGCCACGTGGGCAAGTTCAGAATTTTCCGGCACTTCCAGCACCACCATTTCCTCCGGGACAACCTCCACAGCAGTTGCACCATGGCAGAGTTTATAACTTCATGCCACATAATACGCAGGCTCCTCAGGCTATTGAGGGTATGTTTTCTATACATGGTAGAACTGCTCGTATACTGTTTGACACTGGTGCATCACATTCTTTTGTGTCTAGATCTTTTGTTATCTTATCTGGTATGACGACTCAGTTATGTGACCAACCTCTTAATATTTATACACCATTGGGAGTTGGCGCAATTTTACGAGAGTATAGCGGTGATATCCTTATAGATATGGGCCGACTTCGATTTCTTGCAAATTTGTTAGTGTTAGATATGCATTCGTATGATGTTATACTTGGGATGGACTGGTTATCTCAGTACCATGCTCAGGTTAACTGTTACGAAAAGTCTATTGGATTTTCTATACCAGGACAGGAGATGTATCTTCTTGTTGTACCACAACCTGATAGAGGGCCTAGCACTTATTTATTCGTTCTTGAGGAGGACTCACAGGAAGCGACTGCGGTATCTCTTGACAGCATCCCGGTAGTACAGGAATTCCAGGATGTATTCCAGGAAATTCCAGGCTTGCCACCGAGTCGAGAGATAGATTTCGTTATTGATTTAGCTCCAGGCACTACGCTTATTGCTAAGGCGCCGTACCGAATGGCACCAGTAGAGATGCGAGAGTTGAAGGATCAAATTCAGCAGCTGCTCAGCCAGGGATTTATTCGTAGGAGTACTTCACCATGGGGAGCACCAGTACTGTTTGTCAAGAAGAAGGATGGATCTCTTCGTCTTTGTATTGATTACAGAGAACTGAACAAGGTCACTATTCGCAACAAGTACCCGTTGCCCAGAATTGATGACCTGTTTGATCAGTTGAAGGGAGCTACTTACTTCTCAAAGATCGATTTGAGGTCTGGTTATCATCAGCTACGAGTCAGAGAACAAGATGTTCCAAAGACAGCATTTCTCACGAGGTACGGATCTTATGAGTTTCGTGTTATGCCTTTCGGTTTAACGAACGCTCCAGCTGTCTTTATGGACTTGATGAATAGAGTATTCAGAGAATACTTAGATCAGTTTGTCATTGTTTTCATTGATGATATTCTGGTTTACTCTAAGTCGGAGAAGGACCATGCCAGACATTTACGCACAGTATTGCAGACACTTCGAGAACATCAGTTGTTTGCGAAGTTTGAGAAGTGTGAATTTTGGCAGAAAGAGGTCAAATTTCTGGGACATGTAGTGTCAGAAGAAGGGTTAGCAGTAGATCCAGCCAAGGTTGCGGCCGTTATGGAGTGGGGACGGCCTACCTCACCGACAGACATTCGCAGTTTTCTGGGATTGGCGGGGTATTATCGCCGGTTCATCCAGGGATTTTCCAAAATTGCGGGTCCACTTACTCATCTGACTAAGAAGAATGTACCATTTGTATGGGATGATTCTTGTCAGGCTGCTTTTGCTGAATTGAAGAGTAAGTTAACTTCTGCACCTGTCTTAGCCACACCTCAGAGTGGAATCGAGTATTTAGTATTTACCGACGCTTCTCTGAAGGGTTTGGGTTGTGTGTTGATGCAAGACGAGCGACCAGTTTCTTATGGGTCTAGGAAGCTTAAGCCTCATGAGCTTAATTACCCGACTCACGACCTAGAGCTCGCCGCAGTGGTTTTTGCCTTGCGTATTTGGAGACATTATCTTTTGGGGGAGACTTTTCGATTGTTTAGCGATCATAAGAGTCTACAGTATTTGTTCACACAGAGGGAACTGAATATGAGACAGCGCAGATGGTTGGAGTTCGTGAAAGACTATCATTTCTCTATTTAGTATCATCCAGGGAAGGCGAATGTTGTAGCAGACGCACTCAGCCGCCGACCCTATGTCAGCCTTTCAGCTTTGTTTACAACAGAGTGGGATGCTTTGAAGACTGTTGATGAGTTAGTAGACGCTTTTATGGCATGTGTGGTAGTAACTCCTTCTATCATTCATCAGGTCATTCAAGCGCAACTCTCAGATCAACAGTGTATTGATCGGGTTTCGGAGTTAGCCTCCGGAGATGTTCCTTTTTATTCTATAGGGACTGATGGAGGATTGAGGTACAAGGGACGTTTAATTGTGCCTTCAGCTGATAATTTGAGAAATGTTGTGATGAGAGAGACACACACTTCTCAGTTCTCTGTACATCCAGGGGGAGACAAGATGTATCAGGACATGAAACGCCAGTTTTGGTGGGCCGGCATGAAAAGAGATATAGCTATCTTTGTCTCTAAATGTAGCACCTGTCAGATGATTAAGATTGATCATCAGAGACCGCCAGGGTCGTTACAGCCACTTCCCATACCAGAGTGGAAATGGGAAAGTATTTCCATGGACTTTATAGAGGGATTACCTACTTCACAGCACAATCACAACTCTATTTGGGTCATTGTTGATAGATTGACCAAGTCCGCTCACTTTCTGCCTGTTCGTTCAAACTTTACGTCAGAACAGTATGCTAAGCTGTATATTGCAGAAATGGTGAAACTTCATGGTGTACCATTGTCCATCGTATCAGATAGAGATCCGAAGTTTGTATCAGGATTTTGGAGGAGCTTTCAGCAGGCTTTGGGTACAGAACTATATCTTAGCACTGCTTATCATCCTCAAACAGATGGACAGACTGAGCGAGTTAATCAGATTTTAGAAGACATGTTGCGGGCATGTGTTCTTGATTTTAAGGGCAATTGGGAGGAATATTTGCCGCTTTCAGAGTTTGCTTATAACAATAGTTATCAGAAAACTATTGGTATGGCACCATTTGAGGCTTTGTACGGCAGACCGTGTAGGTCTCCTGTCTGTTGGCTTGGAGTTGGTGAGAACAACTTTCTGGGTCCTGAATTTATTAAGGACACGTCAGAAAAGATCGCTATTATTAGCGATCGGATGCGTACAGCTCAAAGCAGACAGAAAAGTTATGCTAACCGTCGAACTCGTGCTTTGGAGTTTAAGGTTGGTGATCAGGTTTTGCTTAAGGTTTCTCCTATGAAGGGAGTAATGCGGTTTGGGTCAAAGGGTAAGTTATCGCCTCGTTTTGTGGGTCCTTTTATGATTACAGATCGGATTGGGGCAGTAGCTTATCGTCTGGCTCTACCAGATAATCTTCATAGGGTACATAATGTTTTTCATGTATCTATGCTGCGAAAATTTCTACGGGATGAAGATCGATACCAACACATTGATGTGGGTGAGATTGAGTTGCAACCCGATGCAACCTATTTGGAACAACCTTACTGTATTCTCGATCGTAGGAATCAGATACTGCGCACGAAGACTATTCCATTAGTACGTGTACAGTGGAGCCATCATAGTGCTACAGAGTCTACTTGGGAACGGGAAGATATTATCCGGGCCAAGTATCCAGAACTTTTTAAGACAGGTATGTAGTGAATTTCGGGGACGAAATTCCTTTATTAGGGGGGGAGAATGTAATACCCCGTAATTTTAAAGAATGTATTTAAATTAATTTTGTGTTAGGTTAATTAATTTTATTTATTTGTGCATACTACATTATTATATTATGTTCATTTAATTGTGCATGTAAAGTGATTGTGTATGTTAAAATAGTAAATTTATTTATGCATGTATTATTAATAATAATTTTATTTGTTGGTTATGCTTATATTAATCATTATTAGTTAATTAAAGTATTATATTTGTGTTATATAGTATTATGATGATATAATGTATTATTTTGTAATAATAATAATTATATTAGTTTAATAATAATTATATTAGTTTAATAATAATAATAATAATAATAATATAATAATAATAATAATTATTATAAAAGTTTATTAATAATAATATTAGTAATAATAATAATAATATTTATAATAATAATAATAGTATTAAACCAAAGTCATGATGAAATTAGAGATTAGGATAGGATTGCATCAATGGTTATGGTTGGAATTAAAGCCATATAGGTAGGAATATGAGAAATGGGTGAGAAGTTATTATAAATTAGATATTTGTAATATTTATATTATATATTTTGTCTATAAATTAACTAGCTTGCCTTAGAAAAAAAAATAAAGGGAGTTAGAAGCAAAGTATAAATTCTAGAGAGCTATTTTATAAGAGTGAAAGGAAAAGAGAAAGAGAAAGAAGCTTGGACCGGTGTAGGCAATTTTACCCGACTACGCGCAGACCGGCGGATTTATTTTAAATCCAAAAAGGCAAGTTATTATCTACTTTTCCCCTTTGAATTAATAAATTAATTGTTTAGCTTATTTTTATGCATAGAGCCAAGGTTTGGGGGTTAATAAATTATTAATTTTATTTTATTAAATTAATGGAATTTTAATTATATAGGATGGTATATATTTATTTAATGTCCTATGAAATTAATAATGGCTAAAAATAATTAAATAAGACTTTAGGGATTTTTCTAGAATTTTCTAGATTTTTCCGGGCATTTTCTGCAATTTCCGGCGACCTTCCGGCGAGTTTTCCGGTCGCCGGCAGTGGGGGAGACGACCGGAGTGATCCGGTGCGACGCGGCACACCATAGGAGGGTGTACGTGCGCATCCTGGCCATTAGTGGAGTCTGATTGATCCGGTGCATCGCGGTCCATGATACCGCGGTACACCCGGATCTGTGGGCGTTGGATGGAGGGAAGATAGGGTGAGATGATCCGGTGTGACGCGAGTACGGAATCCGGATGCAGCCAACCAACCAGGAAGTGACACGTCAGCAAGGCACCCTTAGTGCGCGCGTGGCAGCGCGTGCGCGCGCGTGGGAGCGCGTGGCTGATGCCAGACGCGCGTGGAGGCGCGTGGGAGAGTGGGGAAGGTTGGGCTGCGCGTGGGGAGGCTCTGGGAGGCGCGTGAGGGCGCGTGTGGGGTCCCTACAGCTGCTGGAAATTACCAGAATACCCCTAGGGCCTGTTTTGTAAATTCCAGAACCTTAAACTTGGATTTTTAGGTACTGTGTTGGTAATTACGGGTTTAACGGGCCACGAAATTATTATTTTAACACCCGTTACTCATTTTTATGGCCGATTAATCTTTTCTAAGCATTTATTGGCTCGTTCGCAGTACGGATACTAATGTGATTTATTTAACGACATTGTTAAATATAAATAGTGTTATTATCGTATTTAATGGTATCAAACATTACTGTTAAATTAAATAAGGCCATGGTTTTAGTCAGATAAATTATCCATGATATCTTATAGGATGTTTATACTGTTAATTGATATATAAACCATGATTATTATGCTGTGTGCATTTCAGGGAATAAATGGACTGTTTATTATGTCGCATTTATATTATATGGATGTGTTGCCATATAGAACCATGTGAGCTGACTAATAAGTTTAGACTCATTTATACCTTATGCATTCGTTGCGATAGACAGATGTGTGGCTGTCGGGGTATGTGGTTTAATATTATTGGCATGTGTTGCCTAATTGACATACTCGGTATATTTATTAATATTATTGGCATGTGTTGCCTAAATTGACATTCTCGGTACATTTATTAATATTGTTGGCATGTGTTGCCTAATTTATATGCTCAGTATATTCATCAGTACTTTGCGAGGTGTTATCACTGTGTAGTTCGTTATAGTCTGTGTTGTCAGTACCGTGCACCATGTATAATAGCTGATTTCCCGGGTAGGGAAAGGCGACACTTGACCACCTAGTGTGAGTCTAAGTGATCTCCGTCTATTCTGGTTGAGGTCATGTTATACATCGGATAGTTCCCGTAGGATGTATACAGATATAGTACTCATCCGATTCATAATGATTAATTTATTTGATTCTCTGATTTGGGTCATAGTAGAGAGGACTTGCTCGTGGGGTTGACCCACCATTGTTGTTATTTCAGGATACGGTCAGTATCCGTTTCAAGGCTGAGGTTAGCAGTGTGGGACCATCATCCGAACTCATCTACTCCTACGATCCAGTGCAGGGTAGAAGTTTTATGTAGTATTTCAGTTTCAGTTTTTATCTACTTTTGACGTTGAACTCTCAGGGTTATATTTAGGGATCCCTGACGTAGGATTTCCAAGTTGTAATGAAGTACTGTATCAAATAAAGGATGGATGGATGTTGTATTATTTAATGTTTCTTTCCTGTCTAAATTCTTTTATTTCCATCATTTTGTATTCCATGCTTGTATATTGCCAATTGTTTTTGATATCCCTCGTTTTTCGTGTATAAGCCTGATCAACTTATGCGTGGGAAATGTGGGGGTGTTACAGTTTTAATGAGTATATGTCAAATCTTTAGATTGAAGTACCTCAATAAAGGTACCTTTTATGTCACTAGACCTTTTCATTGTATAAAGATTGAATCTTTGAAAGATTATTAGGTTTTTGAGTTAAACTTATTCGAGTTCACTTTGACGTCCCATAGAGTGTTTTACAGAGAAGAGATTGAATCTTTGAACGAAAATACGTTAATAAAGGTACCTAATATGTCACTAGACCTTTTTAATGTAAAAAGATTGAATCTCTGATAAAAAATGATAGTTTAGAGATTAAGGAACCTATTATATGACTAAACCTTTTTAATGTATACAAATTGAATCTTTGAAAGAAAATGAGAGTTTTGAATGAAACTATTTGAGTTCCTGTTGACGTCCCGAAGAGTGTTTTAATAAGTGAAAATAGAATCTTTTATTGAAAATTCCTCAATAAAAGTACCTATTATGTTACTAGACCTTTTTCATGTATAAACATTGAATCTTTGAAAGAAAATAAGAGTATTGATTTAAACTTTTTCGAGTTACTTACGAAGTGGCGAAGAGTGTTTTAATGAGTAAAGATCGAATTTTTGATTGACACTATCTCAATAAAAGTACCTTTTATGCCATTAAACCTTTTTAATGCATATAGATTGAATCTTTGAAACAAAACAAGAGTTTTAATTTAAATTTATTCGTGTTACCTAGTAGTCGCGAAGAGTGTTTTAATGAGTATATGATGAATCTTTAAATTAAAGTACCTCAATAAAGGTACCTTTTATGTCATTAGACCTTTTCAATGTATAAAGATTGAATCTTTGAAAGAAAATGAGGTTTTTGAGTTAAGCTTATTCGAGTTCCCTTTGACGTCCCGTAGAGTGTTTTACAGAGTAAAGATTGAATCTTTGAATGAAAATACCTTAATAAAGGTACCTACTATGTCACAAGACCTTTTTAAGGTAAAAAGATTGAATCTCTGAAAAAAAAATGTAGTTTAGAGATTAACTTATTCGAGTTACCTATGAAGTCGCGAATCGTGTTAGACTAAATATGAAATCTTTGAATGAAAAATATCTCGACAAAGGAACCTATTATGTGACTAGCCCTTTTTAATGTATAAAGATTGAATCTTTTAAAGAAAATGAGAGTTTTGAGTGAAACTTATTCGAGTTCCCTTTGATGTCCCGAAGAGTGTTTTACAGAGTATAGATTGAATCTTCGAATGGAAATACCTCAGTAAAGGTACCTAGTATGTCACTAGACCTTTTTAATGTAAAGAGATTGAATCTTTGAAAGAAAATGAGAGTTTTGAGATTAACTTATTCGAGTTACCTATGAAGTCGCGAAGCGTGTTTTAATGACTAAAGATTAAATCTTTGAATGAAAATACCTCAATAAAGGAACCTATTATATGACTAAACCTTTTTAATGTATACAAATTGAATCTTTGAAAGAAAATGAGAGTTTTGAATGAAACCTATTCGAGTTCCTTTTGACGTCCCGAAGAGTGTTTTAATGAGTAAAAATAGAATCTTTGAATGAAAATTCCTCAATAAAAGTACCTATTATGTTACTAGACCTTTTTCACGTATAAACGTTGAATCTTTGAAAGAAAATAAGAGTTTTGATTTAAACTTATTCGAGTTACTTACGAAGTGGCGAAGAGTGTTTTAATGAGTAAAGATCGTATCTTTGATTGAAAATATCTCAATAAAAGTACATTTTATGTCATTAAACCTTTTTAATACATATATATTGAATCTTTGAAACAAAACAAGAGTTTTAATTTAAAATTATTCGTGTTACCTAGTAGTCGCGAAGAGTGTTTTAATAATGTGTATATGTTGAATCTTTAAATTAAAATACCTCAATAAAGGTACCTTTTATGTCACTAGACCTTTTCAATGTATAAAGATTGAATCTTGGAAAGAAAATGAGTGTGATGACCTTGTGGGCGGGTGTGCCGTGGGCGGGTGCAAGAGACACTGTCAGGCTACCACACTGGCAAGCTACGGGTGCCAAGTCCCACATCGCCTGGGTAGAGGAAAGGTGAAGTGCTTATATGTAAGTGCATAATCTCCAATTGGTATGAGGCCTTTTGGGATAAAGCCCAGGAGCAAAACCGTGAGGGCTCAGGTCCAAAGCGGACAATATCATATCATGTGGTGGAGTGGGTCGTTACAAATGGTATCAGAGCCTGACCCAGCCGGAAGTGTGCCGACGGGGACGTCGGGCCTCCAAGGGGGGTGGATTGTGATGACCTTGTGGGCGGGTGTGCCGTGGGTGGGTGCAAGAGACACTGTCAGGCTACCACACTGGCAAGCTACGGGTGCCAAGTCCCACATCGCCTGGGTAGAGAAAAGGTGAAGTGCTTATATGTAAATGCATCATCTCCAATTGGTATGAGGCCTTTTGGAGTGAAACCCAAGAACAAAACCGTGCGAGTTTAGGACCAAAGCGGACAATATCATACCATGTGGTGGAGTGGGTCATTACAAACAAGAGACACTGTCAGACTACCACACTGGCAAGCTACGGGTGCCAAGTCCCACATCGCCTGGGTAGAGGAAAGGTGAAGTGCTTATATGTAAGTGCATCATCTCCAATTGTATGAGGCCTTTTGGGATAAAGCCCAAGAGCAAAACCGTGAGGGCTCAGGTCCAAAGCGGACAATATCATACCATGTGGTGGAGTGGGTCGTTACAATGAGGTTTTTGAGTTAAGCTTATTCGAGTTCCCTTTGACGTCCCGTAGAGTGTTTTACTGAGTAAAGATTGAATCTTTGAACGAAAATACCTTAATAAAGGTACCTAGTATGTCACTAGAACTTTTTAATGTAAAAAGATTGAATCTCTGAAAAAAAATGACAGTTTAGAGATTAACTTATTCGAGTTACCTATGAAGTCGCGAATCGTGTTGTAATGACTAAATATTAAATCTTTGAATGAAAAATATCTCGACAAAGGAACCTATTATGTGACTAGACCTTTTTAATGTATAAAGATTGAATCTTTTAAAGAAAATGAGAGTTTTGAGTGAAACTTATTCGAGTTCCCTTTGACGTCCCGAAGAGTGTTTTGCAGAGTATAAATTGAATCTTCGAATGAAAATGCCTCAGTAGAGGTATCTACTATGTCACTAGATCTTTTTAATGTAAAAAGATTGAATCTTTGAAAGAAAATGAGAGTTTTGAGATTAACTTATTCGAGTTACCTATGAAGTCGCGAAGCGTGTTTTAATGACTAAAGATTAAATCTTTGAATGAAAGTACCTCAATAAAGGAACCTATTATATGACTAAACCTTTTAAATGTATACAGATTGAATATTTGAAAGAAAATGAGGGTTTTGAATGAAACTTATTCGAGTTCCTTTTTACGTCCCGAAGAGTGTTTTAGTGAGTAAAATAGAATCTTGAATGAAAATACCTCAATAAAGGTACCCATTATGTTACTAGACCTTTTTAATGTATAAACGTTGAATTTTTGAAAGAAAATAAGAGTATTGATTTAAACTTATTCGAGTTACTTATGAAGTGACGAAGAGTGTTTTAATTAGTAAAGATCGAATCTTTGATTGAAATTATCTCAATAAAAGTACCTTTTATGCCATTAAACCTTTTTAATGCATATAGATTGAATCTTTGAAACAAAACAAGAGTTTTAATTTAAATTTATTCGTGCTACCTAGTAGTCGCGAAGAGTGTTTTGATGAGTATATGTTGAATCTTTAAATTAAAGTACCTCAATAAAGGTACCTTTTATGTCACTAGACCTTTTCAATGTATAAAGATTGAATCTTGGAAAGAAAATGAGGTTTTTGTGTTAAGCTTATTCGAATTCCTTTTGGCGTCCCGTAGAGTGTTTTACAGAGTAAAGATTGAATCTTTGAACGAAAATACCTTTATAACGGTACCTAGTATGTCACTAGACCTTTTTAATGTAAAAAGATTGAATCTCTGAAAAAAAAATGACAGTTTAGAGATTAACTTATTCGAGTTACCTATGAAGTCGCGAATCGTGTTGTAATGACTAAATATTAAATCTTTGAATGAAAAATATCTCGACAAATGAACGTATTATGTGACTAGACCTTTTTAATGTATAAAGATTGAATCTTTTAAAGAAAATGAGAGTTTTGAGTGAAACTTATTCGAGTTCCCTTTGACGTCCCGAAGAGTGTTTTACAGAGTATAGATTGAATATTTGAATGAAAATACCTCAGTAAAGGTACCTAATATGTCACTAGACCTTTTTAATGTAAAAAGATTGAATCTTAAAAAGAAAATGAGAGTTTTGAGATTAACTTATTCGAGTTACCTATGAAGTCGCGAAGCGTGTTTTAAAGACTGATGATTAAATCTTTGAATGAAAATACCTCAATAAAGGAACCTATTATATGACTAAACCTTTTAAATGTATACAGATTGAATCTTTGAAAGAAAATGAGGGTTTTGAATGAAACTTATTCGAGTTCCTTTTGACGTCCCGAAAAGTGTTTTAGTGAGTAAAATAGAATCTTGAATGAAAATAACACAATAAAGGTACCCATTATGTTACTAGACCTTTTTAATGTATAAACGTTGAATTTTTGAAAGAAAATAAGAGTATTGATTTAAACTTATTCGAGTTACTTATGAAGTGACGAAGAGTGTTTTAATTAGTAAAGATCGAATCTTTGATTGAAATTATCTCAATAAAAGTACCTTTTATGCCATTAAACCTTTTTAATGCATATAGATTGAATATTTGAAACAAAACAAGAGTTTTAATTTAAATTTATTCGTGTTACCTAGTAGTCGCGAAGAGTGTTTTGATGAGTATATGTTGAATCTTTAAATTAATGTACCTCAATAAAGGTACCCTTTATGTCACTAGACCTTTTCAATGTATAAAGATTGAATCTTGGAAAGAAAATGAGGTTTTTGAGTTAAGCTTATTCGAGTTCCCTTTGGCGTCCCGTAGAGTGTTTTACAGAGTAAAGATTGAATCTTTGAACGAAAATACCTTTATAACGGTACCTAGTATGTCACTAGACCTTTTTAATGTAAAAAGATTGAATCTCTGAAAAAAAAATGACAGTTTAGAGATTAACTTATTCGAGTTACCTATGAAGTCGCGAATCGTGTAGTAATGACTAAATATTAAATCTTTGAATGAAAAATATCTCGATAAATGAACCTATTATGTGACTAGACCTTTTTAATGTATAAAGATTGAATCTTTTAAAGAAAATGAGAGTTTTGAGTGAAACTTATTCGAGTTCCCTTTGACGTCCCGAAGAGTGTTTTGCAGAGTATAAATTGAATCTTCGAATGAAAATACCTCAGTAAAGGTACCTAGTACGTCATTAGACCTTTTTAATGTAAAAAGATTGAATCTTTGAAAGAAAATGAGAGTTTTGAGATTAACTTATTCGAGTTACCTATGAAGTCGCGAAGCGTGTTTTAATGACTAAAGATTAAATCTTTGAATGAAAATACCTCAATAAAGGAACCAGAAAACTCGAATAAGTTAATCAGAAAACTCGAATAAGTTAATCAGAAAACTCTGCAAAACACTATTCGGGACGTCATAGGGAACTCGAATAAGTTTTACTCAAAACTCTTATTTTCTTTAAAAGATTTAATCTTTATACATTAAAGAGGTCTAGTCAAATAATAGGTTCCTTTGTAGAGATATTTTCATTCAAAGATTTAATATTTAATCATTACAACACGATTCGCGACTTCATAGGTAACTCGAATAATTTAATCTCTAAACTATCATTTTATTTCAGACATTCAATCTTTTTACATTAAAAAGGTCTACTGACGTACTAGGTACCTTTATTATGGTATTTTCATTCAAAGATTCAATCTTTACTCTGTAAAATACTCTACGGGACGTCAAAGGGAACTCGAATAAGTTTAACTCAAAAACCTCATTTTCTTTCAAAGATTCAATCTTTAGACATTGAAAAGGTCTAGTGACATAAAAGGTACCTTTATTGAGGTACTTTCATTTAAAGATTGATCATATACTCATTAAAACACTATTCGCGACAACTAGGTAACACGAATAATTTTAAATTCAAACTCTTGTTTTGTTTCAAAGATTCAATCTATATGCATTAAAAAGGTTTAACGACATAAAAGGTACTTTTATTGAGATATTTTCAATCAAAGATTCGATCTTTACTCATTAAAACACTCTTCGCTACTTCATAGGTAACTCGAATAAGTTTAAATCAATACTCTTATTTTCTTTCAAAGATTCAACGTTTATACATTAAAAAGGTCTAGTAACATAATAGGTACCTTTATTGAGATATTTTCATTCAAAGATTCTATTTTTACTCATTACAACACTCTTCGGAACGTCAAAAGAAACTCGAATAAGTTTCATTCAAAACTCTCAATTTCTTTCAAAGATTCAATCTATAAACATTAAAAAGGTTTAGTCATATAATAGGTTCCTTTATTGACGTATTTTCATTCAAAGATTTAATCTTTAGTCATTAAAACACGATTCGCGACTTCATAGGTAACTCGAATAAGTTAATCTTAAAACCCTCATTTTCTTTCAAAGATTCAATCTTTTTATATTAATAACGTCTAGTGACATACTAGGTACCTTTACTGAGTTATTTTCATTTAAAGATTCAATCTATACTCTGTAAAACACTCTTCGGGATGTCAAAGGGAACTCGAATATGTTTCACCCAAAACTCTCATTTTCTTTAAAAGATTCAATCTTTATACATTAAAAAGGTCTAGTCACATAATAAGTTTCTATGTTGAGTTATTTTCATTCATAGATTTAATATTTAGTCATTACAACACGATTCTCGACTTCATAGGTAACTCGAATAAGTTAATCTCTAAACTATCATTTTTTTTCAGAGATTCAATCTTTTTACATTTAAAAGGTCAAGTGACATACTAGGTACCTTTATTAAGGTATTTTCGTTCAAAGATTCAATCTTTACTCGGTAAAACACTCTACGGGACGTCAAAGGGAACTCGAATAAGTTTAACTCAAAAACCTCATTTTCTTTCAAAGATTCAATCTTTATACATTGAAAAGGTCTAGTGACATAAAAGGTACCTTTATTGAGGTACTTTCATTTAAAGATTGATCATATACTCATTAAAACACTATTCGCGACTACTACGTAACACGAATAATTTTAAATTGAAACTCTTGTTTTGTTTCAAAGATTCAATCTATATGCATTTAAAAAGTTTAATGACATAAAAGGTACTTTTATTAAGATATTTTCAATCAAATATTCGATCTTTACTCATTAAAACACTCTTCGCCACTTCATAGGTAACTCGAATAAGTTTAAATCAATACTCTTATTTTCTTTCAAAGATTCAACATCTATACACTAAAAAGGTCTAGTAATACAATAGGTACCTTTATTGAGATATTTTCATTCGAAGATTCTATTTTTACTCATTAAAACACTTTTCGGGACATCAAAAGGAACTCGAATAAGTTTCCTTCAAAACTCTCATTTTCTTTCAAAGATTCAATCTATATACATTAAAAATGTTTAGTCATATAATAGGTTCATTTATTAAGATATTTTCGTTCAAAGATTTAATCTTTAATCATTAAAACACGCTTCGCGACTTCATAGGTAACTCGAATAAGTTAATCAGAAAACTCTCATTTTCTTTCGAAGATTCAATCTTTTTTCATTAAAAAGGTCTAGTGACATACTAGGTACCTTTACTGAGGTATTTTCTTTCAAAGATTCAATCTATACTCTGTAAAACACTCTTTGGGACGTCAAAAGGAACTCGAATAAGTTTAACTCAAAACTCTAATTTTGTTTAAAAGATTCAATCTTTATACATTAAAAAGTTCCAGTCACATAATAGGTTCCTTTGTTGAGATACTTTCATTCAAAGATTTAATATTTAGTCATTACAGCACGATTCGCGACTACATAAGTAACTCGAATAAGTTAATAGCTAAACTATCATTTTTTTTCAAAGATTTAATCTTTTTACATTAAAAAGGTCTAGTGACATACTGGGTACCTTTATTAGGGTATTTTCATTCAAAGATTCAATCTTTACTCTGTAAAACACCCGACAGAACGTCAAAGGAAACTCGAATAAGTTTAACTCAAAAACCTCATGTTCTTTCAAAGATTCAATCTTTATACATTGAAAAGGTCTAGTGACATAAAAGGAACCTTTATTGAGGTACTTTCGTTTAAAGATTCAACATATCCTCATTAAAACACTCTTCGCGACTTCTAGGTAACACAAATAATTTTAAATTAAAACTCTTGTTTTGTTTCAAAGATTTCAATCTATATGCATTAAAAAGGTTTAGAGACATAAAAGGTACTTTTATTGAGATATTTTCAATTAAAGATTCGATATTTACTCATTAAAACACTCTTCGCCACTTCAGAAGCAACTCGAATAAGTTTAAATCAATACTCTTATTTTCTTTCAAAGATTCATCGTTTATACATTAAAAAGGTCTACTAACACAATAGGTACCTTTATTGAGATATTTTCATTCAAAGATTCAATTTTTACTCATTAAAATACTCTTTGGGACGTCAAAAGGAACTCGAAGAAGTTTCGTTCAAAACTCTCATTTTCTTTCAAAGATTCAATCTGTATACATTAAAAATGTTTAGTCATATAATAGGTTCATTTATTGAGATATTTTCATTCAAAGATTTAATCTTTAGTCATTAAAACACGCTTCGCGACTTCATAGGTAACTCGAATAAGTTAATCAGAAAACTCTCATTTTCTTTCGAAGATTCAATCTTTTTTCATTAAAAAGGTCTAGTGACATACTAGGTACCTTTACTGAGGTATTTTCATTCAAAGATTCAATCTATACTCTGTAAAACACTCTTCGGGACGTCAAAGGTAACTCGAACAAGTTTCACTCAAAACTCTCATTTTCTTTAAAAGATTCAATCTTTATACATTAAAAAGGTTTAGTCACATAATAGGTTCCTTTATTGAGATATTTTCATTCAAAGATTTAATATTTAGTCTTTCAAAAACAATTCGCGACATCATAGGGAACTCGAATAAGTTAATCTATAAACTATCATTTCATAATAGGTTCCTTTATTAAGGTATTTTCGTTTAAAGATTCAATCTTTACTCTGTAAAACACTCCACGGGACGTCAAAGGGAACTCGAATAAGTTTAACTCAAAAACCGCAATTTCTTTCAAAGATTCAATCTTTATACATTCAGAAGATCTAGCGACATAAAAGGTACCTTTATTGAGGTACTTTCATTTAAAGATTCAATATATACTCCTTAAAACAGTCTTCGCGACTACAAGGTAACACGAAAATATTCTAAATTAAAACTCTTGTTTTGTTTCAAAAATTCAATCTATATGCATTAAAAAGGTTTCATGACATAAACGGTACTTTTATTGAGATATTTTCAATCAAAGATTCGATATTTACTCATTAGAACATTCTTCGCCACTTCATAGGTAACTCGAATAAGTTTAAATCAATACTCTTATTTTCTTTCAAAGATTCAATGTTTACACATTAAAAAGGTCTAGTAACATAATAGGTACCTTTATCGAGGTATTTTCATTCAAAAATTCTATTTTTACTCATCAAAACACTCTTCGGGACGTCAAAAGGAACTCGAATATGTTTCATTAAAAACTCTCATTTTCTTTCAAAGATTCAATCTGTATACATTAAAAAGGTTTATACATATAAGAGGTTCATTTATTGAGGTATTTTAATTCAAAGATTTAATCTTCAGTCATTAAAACACGCTTCGCGACTTCATAGGTTACTCGAATAAGTTAATCTCAAAACACTCATTTTCTTTCAAAGATTCAATCTTTTTACATTAAAAAAGTCTAGTGACATACTAGGTACCTCTACTGAGGTATTTTCATTCAAAAATTCAATCTATACTCTGTAAAACACTCTTCGGTACGTCAAAGGAAACTCGAATAAGTTTCACTCAAAACTCTCATTTTCTTTAAAAGATTCAATCCTTATACATTAAAAACGTCTAATCACATAATAGGTTCCTTTGTTGAGATATTTTCATTCAAAGATTTAATATTTAGTCATTACAACATGATTCGCGACCTCATAGGTAACTCGAATAAGTTAATCTCTAAACTATCATTTTATTTCAGAGATTCAATCTTTTTACATTAAAAAGGTCTAGTGACATACTAGGTACCTTTATCAAGGTATTTTCATTCAAAGATTCAATCTTTACTCTGTAAAACACTCTACGGAACGTCAAAGGGAACTCGAATAAGTTTAACTCAAAAACCTCATTTTCTTTCAAAGATTCAATCTTTATACATTGAAAAGGTCTAGTGACATAAAAACTACCTTGATTGAGGTACTTTCATTTAAAGATTCAATATATACTTATTAAAACACTCTTCGCGACTACTAGGTAACACGAATAATTTTAAATTAAAACTCTTGTTTTGTTTCAAAGATTCAATCAATATGAATTAAAAAGTTTTAATGACTTAAAATGTACTTTTTTTGAAATATTTTCAATCAAAGATTCGATCTTTACTCATTAAAACACTTTTCGCCAGTTCATAGGTCACTCGAATAAGTTTAAATCAATACTCATATACATTAAAAAGGTCCAGTAATACAATAGGTACCTTTATTGAGGTATTTTCAAACAAAGATTCTATTTTTACTCATTAAAACACTCTTCGGGATGTCAAAAGGAACTCGAATAAGTTTCATTCAAAATTCTCATTTTCTTTCAAAGATTCAGTCTGTATACATTAAAAAGGTTTAGTCATATAATAGGTTCCTTTATTGAGGTATTTTCATTCAAAGATTTAATCTTTAGTATTTAAAACACGCTTCGCAACTTCATAGGTAACTCGAATAAGTTAATCTCAAAACTCTCATTTTCTTTCAAAGATTCAATCTTTTTACATAAAAAAGGTCTAGTGACATACTAGGTACCTTTACTGAGGTATTTTCATTCAAAGATTCAATCTATACTCTATAAAACACTCTTCGGGACGTCAAAAGGAACTCGGATAAGTTTCACTCAAAACTCTCATTTTCTTTAAAAGATTCAATCTTTATACATTAAAAAGGTCTAGTCACATAATAGGTTCCTTTATTGAGATATTTTCATTCAAAGATTTAAAATTTAGTCATTACAACACGATTCGTGACCTCATAGGTAACTCGAATAAGTTAATCTCTAAACTATCATTTTATTTCAGAGATTCAATCTTTTTACATTAAAAGGGTCTAGTGACATACTAGGTACCTTTATTATGGTATTTTCATTCAAAGATTCAATCTTTACTCTGTAAAATACTCTACGGGACGTCAAAGGGAACTCGAATAAGCTTAACTCAAAAACCTCATTTTCTTTCAAAGATTTAATCTTTAGACATTGAAAAGGTCTAGTGACATAAAAGATACCTTTATTGAGGTACTTTAATTTAAAGATTGATCGTGTACTCATTAAAACACTTTTCATGACTACTAGGTAACACGAATAATTTTAAATTCAAACTCTTGTTTTGTTTCAAAGATTCAATCTATATACATTCAAAAGGTTTAACGACATAAAAGGTACTTTTATTGAGATATTTTCAATCAAAGATTCGATCTTTACTCATTAAAACACTCTTCGCCGCTTCATAGGTAACTCGAATAAGTTTAAATCAATACTCTTATTTTCTTTCAAAGATTCAACGTTTATACATTAAAAAGGTCTAGTAACAAATAGGTACCTTTATTGAGATATTTTCATTCAAAGATTCTATTTTTACTCATTAAAACACTCTCCGGAACGTCAAAAGGAACTCGAATAAGTTTCATTCAAAACTCTCATTTTCTTTCAAAGATTCAATCTATATACATTAAAAAGGTTTAGTCATATAATAGGTTCCTTTATTGACGTATTTTCATTCAAAGATTTAATCTTTAGTCATTAAAACACGATTCGCGACTTCATAGGTAACTCGAATAAGTTAATCTTAAAACTCTCATTTTCTTTCAAAGATTCAATCTATACTCTGTAAAACACTCTTCGAGACGTCAAAGGGAACTCGAATATGTTTCACCCAAAACTCTCATTTTCTTTAAAAGATTCAATCTTTATACATTAAAAAGGTCTAGTCACATAATAAGTTTCTTTGTTGAGTTATTTTCATTAATAGATTTAATATTTAGTCATTACAACACGATTCTCGACTTCATAGGTAACTCGAATAAGTTAATCCCTAAACTATCATTTTTTTTTTCAGAGATTCAATCTTTTTACATTTAAAAGGTCTAGTGACATACTAGGTACCTTTATTAAGGTATTTTTGTTCAAAGAGTCAACTTTACTCTGTAAAACACTCTACGAGACGTCAAAAGGAACTCGAATAAGTTTAACTCAAAAACCTCATTTTCTTTCAAAGATTTAATCTTTATACATTGAAAAGGTCAAGTGACATAAAAGGTACCTTTACTGAGGTACTTTCATTTAAAGATTGATCATATACTCATTAAAATACTATTTGCGACTACTAGGTAACACGAATAATTTTAAACTGAAACTCTTGTTTTGTTTCAAAGATTCAATCTATATGCATTTAAAAGGTTTAATGACATAAAAGGTACTTTTATTAAGATATTTTCAATCAAAGATTCGATCTTTACTCATTAAAACACTCTTCGCCACTTCATAGGTAACTCGAATAAGTTTAAATCAATACTCTTATTTTCTTTCAAAGATTCAACGTTTATACACTAAAAAGGTCTAGTAATACAATAGGTACCTTTATTGAGGTATTTTCATTTAAAGATTCTCATTTTACTCATTAAAACACTCTTCGGGACGTCAAAAGGAACTCGAATAAGTTTCCTTCAAAACTCTCATTTTCTTTCAAAGATTCAATCTGTATACATTAAAAAGGTTTGGTCATATAATAGGTTCCTTTATTGAGGTATTTTCAATCAAAGATTTAATCTTTAGTCATTAAAATACGCCTTGCGACTTCATTGGTAACTCGAATAAGTTAGTCTCAAAACTCTCATTTTCTTTCGAAGATTCAGTCTTTTTACATTAAAAAGGTCTAGTGACATACTAGGTACCTTTGCTGAGGTATTTTCATTCAAAGATTCAATCTATACTCTGTAAAACACTCTTGGGGACGTCAAAGGTATCTCGAACAAGTTTCACTCAAAACTCTCATTTTCTTTAAAAGATTCAATCTTTATACATTAAAAAGGTCTAGTTACATAATAGGTTCCTTTGTTGAGATATTTTCATACAAAGATTTAATATTTAGTCATTACAACACGATTTACGACTTCATAGGTAACTCGAATAAGTTAATCTCTAAACTATCAATTTATTTCAGAGATTCAATCTTTTTACCTTAAAAAGGTCTAGTGATATACTAGGTACCTTTATCAAGGTATTTTCATTCAAAGATTCAATCTTTACTCTGTAAAACACTCTACGGGACGTCAAAGGGAACTCGAATAAGTTTAACTCAAAAACCTCATTTTCTTTCAAAGATTCAATCTTTATACATTGAAAAGGTCTAGTGACATAAAAGGTACCTTTATTGAGGTATTTTCATTTAAAGATTCGACATATACTCATTAAAACAATCTTCGCGACTACTAGGTAACACGAATAATTTTAAATTAAAACTCTTTTTTTGTTTCAAATATTCAATCTATATGAATTAAAAAGGTTTAATGACTTAAAATGTAATTTTATTGAAATATTTTCAATCAAAGATTCGATCTTTACTCATTAAAACACTCTTCGCCACTTCATAGGTAACTCGAATAAGTTTAAATCAATACTCTTATTTTCTTTCAAAGATTCAACGTTTATACATTAAAAAGTTCCAGTAATACAAAAGGTACCTTTATTGAGGTATTTTCATTCAACGATTCTATTTTTACTCATTAAAACACTCTTCGGGACGTCAAAAGGAATTCGAATAAGTTTCATTCAAAACTCTCATTTTCTTTCAAAGATTCAGTCTGTATACATTAAAAAGGTTTAGTTATATAATAGGTTTCTTTACTAAGGTATTTTTATTCAAAGATTTAATCTTTAGTCATTACAACACGCTTCGCGACTTCATAGGTAACTCGAATAATTTAGTCTCAAAACTTTCATTTTCTTTCAAAGATTCAATCTTTTTACATTAAAAAGGTCTAGTGACATACTAGGTACCTTTACTGAGGTATTTTCATTCAAAGATTCAATCTATACTCTGTAAAACACTCTTCGGGACGTCAAATGGAACTCGAATAAGTTTCACTCAAAACTCTCATTTTCTTTAAAAGATTCAATCTTTATACTTTAAAAATGTCTAGTCACATAATATGTTCCTTTGTTGAGATATTTTCATTCAAAGATTTAATATTTAGTCATTACAACACGATTCGCGACTTCATAGGTAACTCGAATAAGTTAATCTCTAAACTATCATTTTATTTCAGATATTCAATCTTTTTACATTAAAAAGGTCTAGTGACATACTGGGTACCTTTATTAAGGTATTTTCATTCAAAGATTCAATCTTTACTCTGTAAAACACTTTACGGGACGTTAAAGGGAATTCGAATAAGTTTAACTCAAAAACCCCAATTTCTTTCAAAGATTTTATCTTTATACATTCAAAAGGTCTAGTGACATAAAAGGTACCTTTATTGAGGTACTTTCATTTAAAGATTCGACATATACTCCTTAAAACACTCTTCGCGACTACTAGGTAACACGAATAATTTTAAATCCAAACTCTTGTTTTGTTTCAAAGATTCAATCTGTATGTATTAAAAAGGTTTAATGACATAAAAGGTACTTTTATTGAGATATTTTCAATCAAAGATTCAATCTTTACTCATTAAAACACTCTTCGCCACTTCTTAGGTAACTCGAATAAGTTTAAATCAATAGTCTTAGTTTCTTTCAAATATTCAACGTTTATACATTAAAAAGGTCAAGTAACCTAATAGGTACCTTTATTGAAGTATTTTCATTCAAAGATTCTATTTTTGCTCATTAAAATACTCTTCGGGACATTAAAAGAACTCGAATAAGTTTCATTCAAAACTCTCATTTTCTTTCAAAGATTCTATCTGTATACATTAAAAAGGTTTAGTCATATAATAGGTTTCTTTATTGAGGTATTCTCATTCAAAGATTTAATCTTTAGTCATTAAAACACGCTTCGCGACTTCATAGGTAACTCGAATAAGTTAATCTCAAAACTCTCATTTTCTTTCAAAGATTCAATCTTTTTACATTAAAAAGGTCTAGTGACATACTAGGCACCTTTACTGAGGTATTTTCATTCAAAGATTCAATCTATACTCTGTAAAAACTCTTCGGGACATCAAAGGGAACTTGAATAAGTTTCACTCAAAACTCTCATTTTCTTTAAAAGATTCAATCTTTATACATTTAAAACGTCTAGTCACATAATAGGTTCCTTTGTTCAGATATTTTCATTCAAAGATTTAATATTTAGTCATTACAACACGATTCGCGACTTCTTAGGTAACTCGAATAAGTTAATCTCTAAACTATCATTTTATTTCAGAGATTCAATCTGTTTACATTAAAAAGGTCTAGTGACATACTAGGTACCTTTATTAAGGTATTTTCGTTCGAATATTCAATCTTTACTTTATAAAATACTCTACGGGACGTTAAAGGGAACTCGAATAAGTTTAACTCAAAAACCCCAATTTCTTTTGAAGATTCAATCTTTATACATTCAGAAGGTCTAGTGACATAAAATGTAAGGCCCCAATACATAATTTTTTTTATTAGCATAATTTAATTTTTATTAGACATAATTTATGGAATATTTTATGTAGTAGTTTGTATGGTGAACTTATTAGTTGGTGTGAAAACTTATTAAGTTGGTGACAGCCAATGGTAAGAAAATAAATAATAAAAATGATAATATTATTATTGAAAGTAGCATGTGCACGTGTGTGTGGTTATGTATGCGATACTAGAAAATTGGTGTATACTAAGGTCATTGGTGCTGAAGGTAATAAATGGTGGAAGTGGTGTGATGGTTCTAATATATATTTATATACTTATGTTTTATTTTAAAGTTTGACCAAGTATTTATTTATATATATGGGTAAGTTATTGGCCAGGTCAAGTACATATTCCACCTACCCATGTATGTAGATATCAAGTAATACACTTTATTCTAAAAGCTTCCAATGGAAGCTATTACTAATTGACACACACACGCATGAGTTACGAAGAGGGGAAAATCAAATTTATATCTAAGTGACACGTTGTCTAGAGATTTGCATGGACAAGAAAAAGAAAAAGAAAAGAAGAACGAACAAGGTGAGGAAGGGCGGATTAATAGGAAGAAAAAAAATTAGGAAGGGAGAAAAGGATGGGTGGCCGCAAACACAGTGGGTGAGGACTAACGAGTAAGGTATACACATAATTCTTCTACATCTTCATCATTCAGATTTATTATCTGAAACCCATATAGTTGATATAATATGTTCTTGAATAAATTCTATTTATTTGTTGGTTTTCTCTTAATTTGACTGTAAATTTCTTTTAGATTAGACAAATCGTGCTAGGTAGGTATGAATTAGATTTATATATTGATATCTTTAGTATATAAATTTAATTATTATAAGGGATGAGATGTGACGTGTGTCTTGGAAGCTTTGTGTGAACAATTTTATACTAAGAGAAAACAAAAATTTAGCATTCTGTAGCCATTGTATTGAACCCATAAAAATTAGACAAAAGACGAAATCCATGGGATGAAGTGGCTGGAGAGAGAGTGAGGAGGAAAGAGAAGAAAAGAGAAAGAAAGAGAGAAGAAGAAAATGTAAAAGGAAGGAGGTGAAATTTCTATTTGGAATTGTGGTTACCAGTGTTAAAGATAGAGAATTTTTCTATTGAAGGTTTATTGTGTGGTATTTCCATGGACAATTTGGTTAAATGGTTCTACCTACAATTACATCTATTTTATTTATTTTACTTGATTCTAGTACTATAGTATTTAAAATTAACTACTTGTTAGTTGAAGAAATTGTGGAGCTGAAGTTAATATAATTATTCTTGTCATACTTTCTACTATAATTGTGTATGGAATTGGGATTTGTTATGAAGTTGATAATTGTTGTTCAATTATATTTAGAAATGAATATGACATAGTTATAATATTGTTCAGGCAAGGAGAAAGAGCAAACAACTTCGACCCTATCAAAGGATAAGTGAATAAATTAGGAAGTAGTCAAGGTGAGTGTATTCACTGAAAGTTTTACACTTGAATGTCTTAAATTGAAGTATTGAAGTCATTTATGTGAAATGAAGATGCATATATATATATATAAGGTCCATACTCTGGCTTGGAAAGAGAGTACTTTAAATGAGGTCCATACTCTGGCCTAGAAAGAGAGTACCATATTTAAATAAGGTCCATACTCTGGCCTAGAAGGAGAGTACTATAACATATAAGGTCCATACTCTGGCCTAGAAAGAGAGTACTATATTTTAATGCATGTAATATGTTAATGAAGTTTTATTGAAGCTATCAGATAATAGTTGGTTAAAATTACTCTTATGTAGTAGTGTTGCATTCATTGGGCTTTAAGCTCACTCCTTCCATATCTATATTTTTTTCAGGTACAAGGTTGGGTCGCTACTGCCAGGTCTAGAATTTTTGAGTGGGAATGGGAAAAAGAACAATGGAACGTCTTTTGTTTAATATGTAACTATTGTAATAGAATTTAATAGTATAAGTTGTCGTTAATATTTTTGTTTGTCAGAATTTGCATAACAGGCCTATAAGTAGTTTTTGAATTGTAAACTGTTAAACAGGTGCTCTGATGTAGGATGACGTTATATTTGAAGGAAGTTAATGCGGTTGGTTAGATGCATTCCAATTTATTCAATTTATTTAATAATATAAATTGGGTTGGGGTGTAACAACTTTTGGTATCAGAGCATAGGTTTTCTAGGTTCTGGAGGTCATAAGAGTCTAGACTGGCAGTGGCAGTAAGAAGTGTGTAGTAGAGTCATTTATTTGACTTAATTTTATACTAACAGATATAAGTGGTGATTATGTATCATATATATGTTGTTATATTTGAGATTCATTGCAGATAAAAAGAAATGGAAAGGGAAAGTGGTTATCATTGAACTGAGGGTGAAGCCACTTATGTTCCTGTTGAGGCTGAAGTAGAATAACCTATGCAGGGTGGTATGAGAAGAGAACAGGAGTGCTTAACTGGTATGCAGAAAATGGAAAAGGGTATAATAGACTTGGCAGAACAAAACAAACAATTTATGGCAAGTTAAATGATGATACAAGAAAGGCTGGAAAGACAACAGATATGGAAGAAAGGCTCTGATTATGAGAGGTTTATCAAGTTAACACCCCCAGAATTTTTAGGTACTACCAAACCAGAAGAAGCAGAGGGGTGGGTAAGAAGAATGGAATCGATATTTGCAGTGATGGGTGCAGCAGAAGACCAGAAGGTAAACTTTGCTATATTTATGTTCAAAAATGAAGCTAGTTATTGGTGGGACACGACAAAACATTTGTTGCTCACTCCAGGAGAGAAAGAGGTGATATTCTGGAATCCATTTGTTAAAGCTTTTTATGAGAAATATTTCCCTCCAATTTACAGAAAAGAGAAGGAACGGGAGTTTATTCTCTTAAAACAAGATAGAATGTCTGTGGTTGATTATGAAGTTAAGTTTACAGCTTTATCGAGGTTCGCACCCAAGTTTGTACAGAATGAAGAAGATAAATGTACAAAATTCCAGGATGGTTTAGAGGCGGCTATTAAGTCTAGAGTTTCAGTGTTTGAGGAAACAGATTATAACAGACTTGTGAATAAAGCCATGATTGCCGAAAGGGATGTGAAAGAATTGCAAGAAAGAAGGGAACAATACAAAAGAAATAGATCTGAGCCGTCACAGTCAAGAGGAGGTGAAGGAATTGTAAGTTAGAAAAGTCAAAGGTTGCGGTATGGAAGGGGAAGGGGTGGTGAATCTCAAGGCCAGACATCAAGTATTGGAAGAGGTCAAGGGCTTTCCGAACAACAATCGGTACAACAAGGTAGTTTTGGAGGACGTGGTAGTGGCAGGGAGTGTTTTCAGTATGGAAGGGAAGGTCACCAGAAGAAGGATTGTCCTATCTTGAAAGCAAAAGAGTGCTATCATTGCCATCAGCCGGGTCATCGGAAGAGAGATTGTCCTATGTTGACAGGAATGACCTCAGTGGGCAGTGTTGCTTGTTCTGGTAGAGGTTTTGCACAGTGGAACTCGTCAAGAGGAGGTAAGGGTGTTACAAGTGGTTCGCAAGCCCAGGGAAGAGTGTTTGCTATGACATTTCAGGATACTCAAGCAACACCAGAAGTGGTGACAGGTACACTTTCTATTTTGGATCGAAATGTTACTGTGCTTATTGATCCTGGCTCAACCCATTCATTTGTTGCATCATCTATTGCTATGCATTTGGGTAGACCATTTTCATCATTAGATAGTAAATTGTTTATTTCTACACCAATGGGAGAAGTGGTAGTGGTTGCAAATGAATACCGGGATTGTGTGTTACAATTAGGAGATAGACAGTTAAAGGTAAATTTGATACCGTTGGGTATACCAGATTTTGATATCATTTTGGGTATGAATTGGCTGTCTGCGTATTATGCTTCAATAGACTATTTTCGGAAAGAAGTTGTATTTCAGATACCAGGGGAGTCAGAATTTAGATTTACAGGAGAAAGAAATGTTATTCCAAACTGTCTCATTTCAGCTATACAAACCAGGAAGTTGTTGAAGAAAGGGTGTCAGGGTTACTTGGCTTATGTGGTTGATACTGAAAATAAAGATATGACACTTGAAAATGTACCAGTGGTAAGGGAATTCACAGATGTGTTTCCAGAAGAATTACTAGGGTTGCCAGTGGACAGGGAGGTAGATTTTACCATTGAGTTGGTACCAGGAACAACTCCAATTTCTATTGCTCCGTATCGAATGGCACCGACAGAATTGAAAGAGTTGAAGATACAGTTGCAAGATTTACTAGATAAAGGCTTCATTCGACCTAGTATTTCACCGTGGGGTGCACCGGTGTTATTTGTTAAGAAGAAGGATGGTACTATGCGGTTGTGTATTGACTACAGATAGTTAAATAAAGTGACCATCAGAAACAAGTATCCATTGCCACGAATTGATGATCTGTTTGATCAGTTGCAAGGGGCAAAGGTATTTTCTAAGATTGATTTGAGGTCAGGATATCACCAGTTGAAGGTAGAGGATAGTGATATTTCGAAAATTGCTTTTCGAACTCGATATGGTCATTATGAGTTTTTGGTAATGCCTTTTGGGTTAACCAATGCTCCAGCGGTGTTTATGGATTTAATGAATCGAGTATTTCATCCGTATGTTGATTCTTTTGTTATTGTCTTCATCGATGATATTTTGATATATTCTCGGAGTGTGGATGAACATGAAAAACATTTAAGAATTGTGTTACAGATGTTACGGGAAAAACAACTCTTTGCTAAGTTCAGCAAATGTGAGTTTTGGCTTGATAAAGTTGTCTTTTTGGGGCATGTAGTATCTGGGGATGGGATTTATGTTGACCCATCAAAAGTGGAAGCAGTGGTGAAATGGGAAAGGCCTACCAATGTGACAGAAGTCAGAAGTTTTCTGGGATTAGCAGGTTATTACCGGAGGTTCATCCAAGGGTTTTCTAGTATCGCATTACCATTGACAAAGTTGACCCGGAAAGAAGTAAAGTTTGTGTGGGGTGAGGAATGCCAAAGAAGTTTTGAAGAATTGAAGAAAAAGTTAACGTCAGCCCCAATGTTAACTATTCCGTGTGGTGGTGAAGGTTTTGTGATTTACACTGATGCTTCACATCAGGGTCTGGGATGTGTTTTGATGCAAAATGGTAAAGTAATTGCATATGCTTCTAGACAATTGAAGAATCATGAATTGAATTATCCTACACATGACTTGGAGTTAGCTGCTATTGTTTTTGCTTTAAAATTGTGGAGGCATTATCTGTATGGTGAACTTTGTGCAATATTTACAGATCATCAGAGTTTGAAGTATTTGTTTACATAGAAGGATTTAAATTTGAGACAGAGGCGTTGGATGGAGTTAATCAAAGATTATGATTGTAATATCCACCATCATCCTGGAAAAGCCAATGTAGTAGTAGATGCCTTGAGTAGGAAGTCTTCAGGGAGACTATCTTGTGTACAGTGTGCACGGGTGGCAAATATTATGGAATTGAGACTGATGGGAGTTGAATTGACAGTTACTAACAAAGGAGCATTGTTTACACATGTTACAGTGAGACCTTTGTTGCTGGATAGAATTAAAGAGCTGCAAATACATGATGTATTCCTGGATAAGAAAAGAAAAGAAGCTCAAGAGGGTATGCAAACTGAATTTATAGTTAGGGATGATGGGATTTTGTATTTTAAAAGTCGAATTTGTGTTCCAAATGATGTTTCCTTGAAGAAAGATATTTTAGATGAAGCCCACAATTCTATATATGCTATGCATCCGGGGAGTACTAAAATGTACAGGGATTTGAAAGAATACTATTGGTGGAACAATATGAAGCGTGAAATTGCAGAATTTGTAGCAAAGTGTTTGATATGTCAACGAGTGAAAGCTGAACATCAGAAACCAGCAGGGTTGTTGCAGCCGTTACCAGTTCCACAGTGGAAATGGGAGCATGTAACCATGGATTTTGTGACGGGACTTCCAAGATCAAAACGAGGACATGACTCTATTTGGGTGATAGTTGATCGATTGACGAAATCAGCTCACTTTCTGGCAGTGAAAACTACTTATTCTACAAAGGAATATGCTCGTTTGTATGTTGATGTGATCATATGTTTGCATGGGGCTCCAGTTTCTATTGTTTGTGACAGGGATCCGAAGTTCACTTCGAGATTTTGGTATAGTTTGCATGAAGCCATGAAAACTTCTTTGAAGTTCAGTACAGCTTTTCACCCGTAGACAGATGGGCAGTCGGAACGAACTATTCAGATTTTGGAAGATATGTTGAGAGCTTGTGTGTTGGATTTCAAAGGTAGTTGGGATGATTATTTACCGTTGATTGAATTTGCCTATAATAATAGTTATCAGTCCACTATTGGAATGGCACCGTATGAAGCTTTGTATGGGAGAAAATGTAGAACTCCATTGTGTTGGGATGAGGTGGGGGAAAGAAAGTTATTGGGTCCAGAATTGATTGAACTTATAACAGAAAAAGTGAAGATAATTCAGCAGCGTATGAAAGTGGCACAGGATAGACAGAAAAGTTATGTAGATGTGCGAAAAAGAAGAGATTTGGAATTTGAAGTTGGTGATTTTATTTTTCTTTGTATTTCTCCTTGGAAAGGTATTATGAGGTTTAGAAAGAAAGGTAAGTTAAGTCCAAGATACATTGGACCTTACAAGATTCTGGAACAAATAGGAGCAGTGGCGTATCGGTTGGAATTACCAAAAGAATTATCAAGATTGCATGATGTTTTCCATGTGTCTATGCTTCGGAAGTATATATCGGATCCATCTCATGTTTTAGTTGCAGAACCGATAAAGTTGAAGGAAGATTTGACTTATGTAGAGGAACCGGTACAGATTTTGGATCGCCAGGGGCAAGTGCTACAGAATAAAACTATATCACTGGTAAAGATATTGTGGAGGGGTCATACGATTGAAGAAGCGACTTGGGAAAGTGAAGAAGTTATGCGAATGCAATATCCTCACTTATTTGGTATGTTTCTTGCATTTTAATTTCGAGGACGAAATTACTTAAGGGGGGAAAAATTGTAAGGCCCCAATACATAATTATTTTTATTAGCATAATTTAATTTTTATTAGACATAATTTATGGAATATTTTATGTAGTAGTTTGTATGGTGAAGTTAATAGTTGGTGTCAAAACTTATTAAGTTAGTGACAGCCAATGGTAAGAAAATAAATAATAAAAATGATAATATTATTATTAAAAGTAGCATGTGCATGTGTGTGTGGTTATGTGTGTGATACTAGAGAATTGGTGTATACTAAGGTCATTGGTGCTAAAGGTAATAAATGGTGGAAGTGGTGTGATGGTTCTAATATATATTTATATACTTATGTTTTATTTTAAAGTTTGACCAAGTATTTATTTATATATATGGGTAAGTTATTGGCCAGGTCAAGTACATATTCCACCTACCCATGTATGTAGATATCTAGTAAGACACTTTATTCTAAAAGCTTCCAATGGAAGCTGTTACTAATTGACACACACACGCATGAGTCACGAAGAGGGGAAAATCAAATTTATATCTAAGTGACATGTTGTCTAGAGATTTGCATGGACAAGAAAAAGAAAAAGAAAAGAAGAACGAACAAGGTGAGGAAGGGCGGATTAATAGGAAAAAAAAAATTAGGAAGGGAGAAAAGGATGGGTGGCCGCAAACACAGTGGGTGAGGACTAACGAGTAAGGTATACACATAATTCTTCTACATCTTCATCATTCAGATTTATTATCTGAAACCCATATAGTTGATATAATATGTTCTTGAATAAATTCTATTTATTTGTTGGTTTTCTCTTAATTTGACTGTAAATTTCTTTTAGATTAGACAAATCGTGCTAGGTAGGTATGAATTAGATTTATATATTGATATCTTTAGTATATAAATTTAATTATTATAAGGGATGAGATGTGACGTGTGTTTTGGAAGCTTTGTGTGAACAATTTTATACTACTAGAAAACAAAAATTTAGCTTTCTGTAGCCATTGTATTGAACTCATAAAAATTAGACAAAAGACGAAATCCATGGGATGAAGTGGCTGGAGAGAGAGTGAGGATGAAAGAGAAGAAAAGGAAAGAAAGAGAGAAGAAGAAAATGTAAAAGGAAGGAGGCGAAATTTCTATTTGGAATTGTGGTTACCAGTATTAAAGATAGAGAATTTTTCTATTGAAGGTTTATTGTGTGGTATTTCCATGGACAATTTGGTTAAATGGTTCTACCTACAATTATATCTATTTTATTTATTTTACTTAATTCCAGTACTATAATATTTAAAATTAACTACTTGTTAGTTGAAGAAATTGTGGAGCTGAAGTTAATATAATTATTCTTGTTATACTTTCTACTATAATTGTGTATGGAATTGGGATTTGTTATGAAGTTGATAATTGTTGTTCAATTATATTTAGAAATGAATATGACATAGTTATAATATTGTTCAGGCAAGGAGAAAGAGCAAACAACTTCGACCCTATCAAAGGATAAGTGAATAAATTGGGAAGTAGTCAAGGTGAGTGTATTCACTGAAAGTTTTACACTTGAATGTGTTAAATTGAAGTATTGAAGTCATTTATGTGAAATGAAGATGCATATATATATATATAAGGTCCATACTCTGGCCTGGAAAGAGAGTACTTTAAATGAGGTCCATAATCTGGCCTGGAAAGAGAGTACCATATTTAAATAAGGTCCATACTCTGGCCTAGAAGGAGAGTACTATAATATATAAAGTCCATACTCTGGCCTAGAAAGAGAGTACTATATTTTAATGCATGTAATATGTTAATGACGTTTTATTGAAGCTATCAGATAATAGTTGTTTAAAATTACTCTGATGTAGTAGTGTTGCATTCACTGGGCTTTAAGCTCACTCCTTCCATATCTATATTTTTTTCAGGTACAAGGTTGGGTCGCTACTGCCAGGTCTAGAATTTTTGAGTGGGAATGGGAAAAAGAACAATGGAACGTCTTTTGTTTAATATGTAACTATTGTAATAGAATTTAATAGTATAAGTTGTCGTTAATATTTTTGTTTGTCAGAATTTGCATAACAGGCCTATAAGTAGTTTTTGAATTGTAAACTGTTAAACAGGTGCTTTGATGTAGGATGACGTTATATTTGAAGGAAGTT
The DNA here is from genome assembly GCF_030987335.1 of Cornus florida. Taxonomy (NCBI): domain Eukaryota; kingdom Viridiplantae; phylum Streptophyta; class Magnoliopsida; order Cornales; family Cornaceae; genus Cornus; species Cornus florida. Next base: position 90,532,361 of record NW_026775578.1, on the reverse strand, counting down.
AGTGCAGTTGGTTAGATGCATTCTAATTTATTCAATTTATTTAATAATGTAAATTGGGTTGGGGTGTGACATAAAAGGTACCTTTATTAAGGTACTTTCATTTAAAGATTCAACATATACTCATTAAAACACTTTTCGCGACTACTAGGTAACACGAATAATTTTAAATTAAAACTCTTGTTTTGTTTCAAATATTCAATCTATATGCATTAAAATGGTTTAATGACATAAAAGGTACTTTTATTGAAAATTTTTCAATCAAAGATTCGATCTTTACTCATTAAAACACTCTTCGCCACTTCATAAGTAACTCGAATAAGTTTAAATCAATACTCTTATTTTCTTTCAAAGATACAACGTTTATACATTAAAAAGGTCTAGTAACATAATAGGTACCTTTATTGAGGTATTCTCATTCAAAGATTCTATTTTTACTCATTAAAACACTCTTCGGGACGTCAAAAGGAACTCGAATAAGTTTTATTCAAAACTCTCATTTTCTTTCAAAGATTCAATCTGTATATATTAAAAAGGTTTAGTCATATAATAGGTTTATTTATTGAGGTATTTTCATTCAAAGATTTAATCTTCAGTCATTAAAACACGCTTCGCGACTTCACAGGTAACTCGAATAAGTTAATCTCAAAACTTTCATTTTGTTTCAAAGATTCAATCCTTTTACATTAAAAACGTCTAGTGACATTCTAAGTACCTCTACTGAGGTATTTTCATTCAAAGATTCAATCTATACTCTGTAAAACACTCTTCGGGACGTCAAAGGAAACTCGAATAAGTTTCACTCAAAACTCTCATTTTCTTTAAAAGATTCAATCTTTATACATTAAAAAGTGCTAGTCACGTAATAGGTTCCTTTGTTGAGATATTTAGTCATTACAACACGATTCGCGACTTCATAGGTAACTCGAATAAGTTAATCTCTAAACTATCATTTTGTTTCAGAGATTCAATCTTTTGACATTAAAAAGGTCTAGTGACATACTAGGTACCTTTATTAAGGTATTTTCGTTCAAATATTCAATCTTTACTCTGTAAAACACTCTACGGGACGTCAAAGGGAACTCGAATAAGTTTAAGTCAAAAACCTCATTTTCTTTCAAAGATTCAATCTTTATACATTGAAAAGGTCTAGTGACATAAAAGGTACCTTTAGTGAGGTACTTTCATTTAAATATTCAACATATACTCATTAAAACACTCTTCGCGACTACTAGGTAACACGAATAATTTTAAATTAAAACTCTTTTTTTGTTTCAAAGATTCAATCTATATGAATTAAAAAGGTTTAATGACTTAAAATGTACTTTTATTGAAATATTTTCAATCAAAGATTCGATCTTTACTCATTAAAACACTCTTCGCCACTTCATAGGTAACTCGAATAAGTTTAAATCAATACTCCTATTTTCTTTTAAAGATTCAACGTTTATACATTAAAAAGGTCCAGTAATACAATAGGTACCTTTATTGAGGTATTTTCATTCAAAGATTCTATTTTTACTCATTAAAACACTCTTCGGGACGTCAAAAGAAACTCGAATAAGTTTCATTCAAAACTCTCATTTTCTTTCAAAGATTCAGTCTGTATACATTAAAAAGGTTTAGTCATATAATAGGTTCCTTTATTGAGGTATTTTCATTCAAAGATTTAATCTTTGGTCATTAAAACACGCTTCGCGACTTCATAGGTAACTCGAATAAGTTAATCTCAAAACTCTCATTTTCTTTCAAAGATTCAATCTTTTTACATTAAAAAGGTCTAGTGACATACTAGGTACCTTTACTGAGGTATTTTCATTCAAAGATTCAATCTATACTCTATAAAACACTCTTCGAAAAATCAAAGGGAACTCGAATAAGTTTCACTCAAAACTATCATTTTCTTTAAAAGATTCAATCTTTATACATTAAAAAGGTCTAGTCACATAATAGGTTCCTTTGTTGAGATATTTTCATTCAAAGATTTAATATTTAGTCATTACAACACGATTCACGACTTCATAGCTAACTCGAATAAGTTAATCTCTAAACTATCATTTTATTTCAGAGATTCAATCTTTTTACATTAAAAAGGTTTAGTGACATACTAGGTACCTTTATTAAGGTATTTTCGTTCAAAGATTCAATCTTTACTCTGTAAAATACTTTACGGGACGTCAAAGGGAACTCGAATAAGTTTAACTCAAAAACTGCAATTTATTTCAAATATTCAATCTTTATACATTGAAAAGGTCTTGTGACATAAAAGGTACCTTTATTGAGGTACTTTCATTTAAAGATTCAACATATACTCATTAAAACAATCTTCGTGACTACTAAGTAACATGAATAATTTTAAATTCAAACTCTTGTGTTGTTTCAAAGATTCAATCTATATGCATTAAAAATGTTTAATGACATAAAAGGTACTTTTATTGAGATATTTTCAATCAAAGATTCGATCTTTACTCATCAAAATCTTGGTTATGCATGAAACTTGGTTAATGTATTTCTTGTAGTTGATACAATCTTGACTTGCACAACTTGTTGATTTTGGGACTTGGGATATCAATCAAGAATTGACATGGCTAGAACTTGGTTCTAGTATGGGGGAATGTCCTCCTACACTAAAGTGCGCACTAGGGGAAAGGTACCCATTGGTTAGTAGCCCTAAAGTGATCTCAAGAGTACGGTTTTAATCTGGGTGATATCCGAGTTTCCACATTGGTTGATTTCACTCTTTAAATTTCAAGTTGGTAAGCCTCGAAGATTTAAACTTATCGTGGTATGTGAAATGCTCCAATCTTGTTTCATTGCATAGATTTTATGGTCATCCATGATTTCAGTCCTTAAATTTCAAGTGTTATTCCTTGAAGATTTAAGAATCTCTTATGTTATATGAAATGTGCTAAATAGATTGAATCTTTGAAACAAAATAAGAGTTTTAATTTAAAATTATTCGTGTTAACCATGAAGTCACGAAGAGTGTTTAAATGAGTTAATGTTGAATCTTTAAATGAAAGTACCTCAATAAAGGTACCTTTTATGTCACTCGACCTTTTCAATGTATAAAGATTGAATCTTTAACAGAAAATAAGGTTTTTGAGTTAAACATATTCGAGTTCCCTTTGACTTCCCGTACAGTGTTTTTCAGAGTAAAGATTGAATCATTGAATGAAAATACTTCAATAAAATGATAGTTTTTAAATTAACTAATTCGAGTTACCTATGAAGTCGCGAAGCGTGTTTTAATGACTAAAGATTACATCTTTGAATGAAAATATCTCAATAAAGGAACCTAATATGTGACTAATCCTTTTTAATGTATAAAGATTTAATATTTGAAAGAAAATTAGAGTTTTGGGCGAAACTTATTCGAGTTCCCTCTGACGTCCCGAAGAGTGTTTTAATGTGTAAAAATTAAATCTTTGAATGAAAATACCTCAATAAAGGTACCTATTATGTTACTAGACCTTTTTAATGTATAAACGTTGAATCTTTGAAAGAAAATAAGAGTATTTATTTAAATTTATTCGAGTTACCTACGAAGTGGCGAAGAGTGTTTTAATGAGTAAAGATCGAAACTTTGATTGAAAATATCTCAATAAAAGTACCTTTTATGTCAGTAAATATTTTTAAAGTATATAGATTGAATCTTTGAAACAAAATAAGAGTTTTAATTTAAAATTATTCGTGTTACCTATGAAGTCGCTATGAGCGTTTTATTGAGTATATGTTAAATTTTTAAATAAAAGTACCTCAATAAAGGTACTTTTTATGTCATTTGACATTTTCAGTTTATAAAGATTGAATCTCTGAAAGAAAATAAGGTTTTTGAGTTAAACTTATTCGAGTTCCCTTTGACGTCCCGTAGAGTGTTTTACAGAGTAAAGATTGAATCTTTGAATGAAAATATCTCAATAAAGGTACCTAGTATGTTACTTGGCCTTTATAATGTAAAAATATTGAATCTTTGAAATTAAGTGATAGTTTTGAAATTAACTTATTCGAGTTGCCTATGAAGTCGCGAAGCGTGTGGTAATGACAAAATATTAAATCTTTGAATGAAAATACATCAATAAAGGATCCTATTATGTGACTAGACCTTTTTAATGTATAAAGATTGAATCTTTGAAAGAAAATGAGAGTTTTGAATAAAACTTATTTGAGTTCCCTTTGACATCCCGAAGAGTGTTTTAATGAGTAAAAATAGAATCTTTGAATGAAAATACCTCAATAAAGGTACCTATAATGTTACTAGACATTTTTAATGTATAAACATTGAATCTTTGAAAGAAATAACACTATTGATTTAAACTTATTCGGGTTACCTATGCAGTGGCGAAGAGTGTTTTAATGAGTAAAGATCGAATCTTTGATTGAAAATATATCAATAAAAGTACCTTTTATATCACTAAACCTTTTTAATGTATATAGATTGATTCTTTGAAACAAAACAAGAGTTTTAATTTAAAATTATTCGTGTTACCTATGAAGTCGCGCAGAGTATTTTAATAAGTATATGTTGTATATTTAAATGAAACTACCTCAATAAAGGTACATTTTATGTCACCAGACCTTTTCAATGTATACAGACTGAATGTTTGAAAGAAAATTAGGTTTTTGAGTTAAACTTATTCGAGTTCCCTTTGATGTCCCGTAGAGTGTTTTACAGAGTAAAGATTGAATCTTTAAATGAAAATACCTAAATAAAAGCGCCTATAATGTCACAAAACCTTTTTAATGTACAAACAATGAATCCTTGAAAGAAAATGAGAGTTTTGAGTCAAACTTATTTGTATTTCCTATAAAGTCGTGAAGAGTGATTTAATAAGTAATGATCGAATCTTTGAATGAAAATACCTCATTAAAGGTACCTTTTATGTCACTGGACTTTTTTGATTTATAAAGATTGAATCTTTGAAAGAAAATGTGGTTTTTGAGTTAAACTTATTCGAGTTCATTTGACGTCCCAAAGAGTGTTCTACAGAGTATCGGTTGAATCTTTAAATGAAAATATCTCAATAAAGGTACCTAATATGTCACTAGACATTTTTAATGTAAAAAGATTGAATCTTTGAAAGAAAATGAGAGTTTTGAGATTAACTTATTCGACTTACCTATGAAGTCGCAAAGCGTGTTTTAATGACTAAAGATTAAATATTTGAAAAAAAATATCTCAATAAAGAAACCTATTATATGACTAAACCTTTTTAATGTATACAAATTGAATCTTTGAGAGAAAATGAGAGTTTTGAGTGAAACTTATTTGAGTTCCCTTTGACGTCCCGAAGAGTGTTTTAATGAGTAAAAATTGAATCTTTGAAAGAAAATAAGAGAATTGATTTAAACTTATTCGAGTTACCTATGAAGTGAAGAAGAATGTTTTAATGAGTAAAGATCGAACCTTTAATTCAAAATATCTAAATAAAAGTACCTTTTCTGTCATTAAACGTTTTTAACGCATATAGATTGAATCTTTGAAACAAAACAAGAGTTTTAATTTAAAATTATTCGTGTTACCTAGAAGTCGGGAAGAGTGTTTTAATGAGTATATGTTGAATCTTTAACTGAAAGTACCTCAATAAAGGTACCTTTTATGTCACTAGACCTTTTTAATGTATAAAGATTGAATCTTTGATAGAAAATGAGGTTTGTGAGTTAAACTTATTCGAGTTCCCTTTGACGTCCCGTAGAGTGTTTTACAGAGTAAAGATTGAATCTTTGATTGAAAATACCTTAATAAAGGTACCTAGTATGTCATTAGACCTTTTTAATGTAAAAAGATTGAATCTTTGAAATAAGATGATAGTGTTGAGATCAACTTATTCGGGTTACCTATGAAGCAGGGAATCATGTTGTAATGACTAAATATTAAATCTTTGAATGGAAATATCTCAACAAAGGAACATATTATGTGACTAGACCTTTTTAATGTATAAATATTGAATCTTTTAAAGAAAATGAGAGTTTTGAGTGAAACTTATTCGAGTTCCCTTTGACGTCCCAAAGAGTGTTTTACAGAGTATAGATTGAATCTTTGAATGAAAATATCTCAGTAAAGGTACCTAGTATGTCACTAGACCTTTTTAATGTAAAAATATTGAATTTTTGAAAGAAAATGAGAGTTTTGAGATTAACTTATTCGAGTTCCCTTTGACGTCCCGAAGAGTGTTTTACAGAGTATAGATTGAATCTTTGAATGAAAATATCTCAGTAAAGGTACCTAGTATGTCACTAGACCTTTTTAATGTAAAAATATTAAATTTTTCAAAGAAAATGAGAGTTTTGAGATTAACTTATTCGAGTTACCTATGAAGTCGCGAAGCGTATTTTAATGGCTAAAGATTAAATCTTTGAATAAAAATACCTCAATAAAGGAACCTATTATATGACTAAACATTTTTTATTTATGCAGACTGAATATTTGAAAGAAAATAAGAGTTTTGAGTGAAACTTATTCGAGTTCCCTTTGACGTTCCGAAGAGTATTTTAATCAGATAAAATTGAATCTTTGAATGAAAATGCCTCAATAAAGGTACCTATTATGTTACTAGACCTTTTTAATGTATAAACGTTGAATCTTTGAAAGAAAATAAGAGTATTGATTTCAACTTATTCGAGTTACCTAGGAAGTGGCGAAAAGTGTTTTAATGATTAAAGATCGAATCTTTGACTGAAAATATCACAATAAAAGTACCTTTTATGTTAGTAAACCTTTTTAATGTATATATATTGAATCTTTGAAACAAAACAAAAGTATTAATTTAAAATTATTCGTGTTACCTATGAAGTCGCGAAGACTATTTTAATGATTATATGTTGAACCTTTAAATGAAAATTCCTCAATAAAGGTATCTTTTATGTCACTCGACCTTTTCAATGTATAAATATTGAAACTTCGAAAGAAAATAAGGTTTTTGAGTTCAACTTATTTGAGTTCCCTTTGACGTCCCGTAGAGTGTTTTATAGAGTAAAGATTTAATCTTTGAATGAAAATACCTCAATAAAGGAACCTAGTATGTCACTAGACTTTTTTAATGTAAAAAGATTGAATCTTTGAAAGAAATGTGAGTTTTGAGATTAACTTGTTCGAGTTACCTATGAAGTCGCGAAGCGTGTTTTAAAGACCAAAGATTAAATCTTTGAATGAAAATACCTCAATAAAGGAACCTATTATATGACTAAAACTTTTTAATGTATACAGATTGAATCGTTGAAAGAAAATGAGAGTTTTGATTGAAACCTATTCGAGTTCCTTTTGACGTCTCGAAGAGTGTTTTAACGAGTAAAAATAGAATCTTTGAATGAAAATACCTCAATAAAGGTACCTATTATGTTACTAGACCTTTTTAATGTATAAACGTTGAATCTTTAAAAGAAAATAAGAGTATTTATTTAAACTTATTCGAGTTACGTATGAAGTTGCGAATAGTGTTTTAATGAGTAAAGATCGAACCTTTGATTGCAAATATCTCAATAAAAGTACATTTTATGTCAGTAAACATTTTTAATGTATATAGATTGAATCTTTGAAACAATACAAGAGTTTTAATTTAAAATTATTTGTGCTACCTATGAAGTCGCGAAGAGTGTTTTATTGAGTATATGTTGAATCTTTAAATAAAAGTACCTCAATAAAGGTATTTTTTATGTCATTAGACCTTTTCAATTTATAAAGATTGAATCTCTGAAACAAATTAAGGTTTTTGAGTTAAACTTATTCGAGTTCCATTTGACGACTCGTAGAGTGTTTGACAGAGTAAAGATTGAATCTTTGAGTGAAAATACCTCAATAAAGGTGCCTAGTATGTCACTAGGCACTTTTAATGTAAAAAGATTGAATCTTTGAAATAAAATGATAGTTTTGAAATTAATTTATTCTAGTTACCTATGAAGTCGCGAATCGTGTGGCAATGACTAAATATTATATCTTTGAATGAAAATACTTCAATAAAGGATCCTATTATGTGACTAAACCTTTTTAATGTATAAAGATTGAATCTTTGAATGAAAATGAGAGTTTTGAATGAAACTTATTCGAGTTCCGTTTGACGTCCCGAAGAATGTTTTAATGTGTAAAAATTGAATCTTTGAATGAAAATACCTCAATAAAGGTACCTATTATGTTACTAGACATTTTTAATGTATAAACGTTGAATCTTTGAAAGAAATAAGGCTATTGATTTAAACTTATTCGAGTTACCTATGCAGTGGCGAAGAGTGTTTTAATAAGTAAAGATCGAATCTTTGATTGAAAATATCTCAATAAAAGTACCTTTTATGTCACTAAACCTTTTTAATGTATATAGATTGAATCTTTGAAACAAAACAAGAGTTTTAATTTAAAATTATTCGTGTTATCTATAAAGTCGCGTAGAGTATTTTAATGAGTATATGTTGAATCTTTAAATGAAAGTACCACAATAAAGGTACATTTTATGTCACCAGACCTTTTCAATGTATAAAGACTGAATCTTTCAAAGAAAATTAGGTTTTTGAGTTAAACTTATTCGAGTTCCCTTTGACGTCCCGTAGAGTGTTTTACAGAGTAAAGATTGAATCTTTGAATGAAAATACCTTAATAAAGGTGCCTATAATGTCACAAAACCTTTTTAATGTATAAACATTGAATCTTTGAAAGAAAATGACAGTTTTGAGTCAAACTTATTTGTATTTCCAATAAAGTCGTGAAGAGTGTTTTAATAAGTAATGATCGAATCTTTGAATGAAAATACTCTATTAAAAGTACCTTTTATGTCACTAGACTTTTTTAATTTATAAAGATTGAATCTTTGAAAGAAAATGAGGTTTTTGAGTTAAACTTATTTGAGTTCCCTTTGACGTCCCGAAAAGTGTTGTACAGAGTATCGGTTGAATCTTTGAATGAAACTATCTCAATAAAGGTACCTAGTATGTCACTAGACATTTTTAATGTAAAAAGATTGAATCTTCGAAAGAAAATGAGAGTCTTGAGATTAAGATATTCGACTTACGTATGAAGTCGCGAAGCGTGTTTTAATGACTAAAGATTAAATCTTTAAAAGAAAATACCTCCATAAAGGAACCTATTATATGACTAAACCTTTTTAATGTGCACAGATTAAATCTTTGAAAGAAAATGAGAGTTTTGAGTGAAACTTATTCAAGTTCCCTTTAACGTCCCGAAGAGTGTTTTAATGAGTAAAAATTGAATCTTTGAATGAAAATACCTCAATAAAGGCACCTATTATGTTATTAGACCTTTTTAATGTATAAACGTTGAATCTTTTAAAGAAAATAAGAGAATTGATTTAAACTTATTCGAGTTACCTATGAAGTGGAGAAGAGTATTTTAATGTGTAAAGATCGAACCTTTGATTCAAAATATCTCAATAAAGGTACCTTTTATGTACTAGAAGTTGCAAAGAGTGTTTTAATGAGTATATGTTGAATCTTTAAATGAAAGTACCTCAATAAAGGTACCTTTTATGTCACTAGACTTTTTAAATGTATAAAGATTGAATCTTTGAAAGAAAATAAGGTTTTGGAGTTAAACTTATTCGACTTTCCTTTAGCGTCCCGTAGAGTGTTTTACAGAATAAAGACTGAATCTTTGAATGAAAATACCTTAATAAAGGTACCTAGTATGTCACTACACCTTTTTAAAGTAAAAAGATTGAATCTTTAAAATAAAATGATAGTTTTGAGATTAACTTATTCGAGTTACCTATGAAGTCGCGAATCGTGTTGTAATGACTAAATATTAAATCTTTGAATGAAAATATCTCAACAAAGGAACCTACTATATGACTAGACCTTTTTAATGTATAAAGATTAAATCTTTTAAATAAAATGAGAGTTTTGAGTGAAACTTATTCGAGTTCCCTATGACGTCCCGAAAAGTGTTTTACAGAGTATAGATTGAATCTTTGAATGAAAATACCTCAGTAAAGATACCTAGTATGTCACTAGACCTTTTTAATGTAAAAAGATTGAATCTTTGAAAGAAAATGAGAGTTTTGAGATTAACTTATTCGAGTTACCTATGAAGTCGCGAAGCGTGTTTTAATGACTGAAGATTAAATCTTTGAATGAAAATACCTCAATAAAGGAACCTATTATATGACTAAACCTTTTTTAAGTATATAGATTGAATCTTTGAAAGTAAATGAGATTTTTGAGTGAAACTTATTCGAGTTCCCTTTGACGTCCCGAAGAGTATTTTAATCAGTAAAAACTGAATCTTTGAATGAAAATACTTCAATAAAGGTACCTATTATGTTACTAGACCTTTTTAATGTATAAACATTGAATCTTTGAAAGAAAATAAGAGTATTGATTTAAACTTATTCGAGTTACCTATGAAGTAGCGAAGAGTGTTTTAATGAGTAAAGATCGAATCTTTGATTGAAAATATCTCAATAAAAGTACCTTTTATGCCAGTAAACCTTTTTAATGTATATAGATTGAATCTTTGAAACAAAACAAGAGTATTAATTTAAAATTATTCGTGTTACCTACGAAGTTCCGAAGACTGTTTTAATGAGTATATGTTGAATCTTTAAATGAAAGTTCCTTAATAAAGGTACATTTTATGTCACTAGACCTTTTAAATATACAAATATTGAATCTTTTAAAGAAAATAAGGTTTTTGAGTTAAACTTATTTGAGTTCCCTTTGACGTCCCGTAGAGTGTTTTACAGAGTAAAGATTTAATCTTTGAATGGAAATACCTCAATAAAGGTACCTAGTATGTCACTAGACCTTTTTAATGTAAAAAGATTGAATCTTTGAAACAAAGCAAGAGTATTAATTTAAAATTGTTCGTGTTACCATTGAAGTCCCGAAGACTGTTTTAATGAGTATATGTCGAATCTTTAAATGAAAGTTCCTCAATAATGGTATATTTTATGTCACTAGACCTTTTCAATATATAAATATTGAATCTTTTAAAGAAAATAAGGTTTTTGAGTTAAACTTATTTGAGTTCCCTTTGACGTCCCGTAGAGTGTTTTTCAGAGTAAAGATTTAATCTTTGAATAGAAATACCTCAATAAAGGTACCTAGTATGTCACTAGACCTTTTTAATGTAAAAAGATTGAATCATTGAAAGAAATGTGAGTTTTGAGATTAACTTATTCGAGTTACCTATGAAGTCGCGAAGTGTGTTTTAATAACTAATGTTTAAATCTTTGAATGAAAATACCTCAATAAAGGAACCTATTATATGACTAGACCTTTTTAATGTATAAAGATTGAATATTTGAAAGAAAATGAGAGTTTTGAGTGAAACTTATTCGAGTTCTCTTTGACGTCCCGAAGAGTGTTTTAATGAGTAAAAATTGAATCTTTGAATGAAAATAGCTCAATAAAGGTACCAATTATGTTACTAGACGTTTTTAATGTATAAACGTTGAATCTTTGAAAGAAAATAAAACTATTGATTTAAACTTATTTCAGTTACCTATGAAGTTGCGAAGAGTGTTTTAATGAATAAATATCCAACCTTTGATTGAAAATATCTCAATAAAAGTACCTTTTATGTCACTAAACCTTTTTAATGTATATGTATTGAATCTTTGAAACAAAAGAAGAGTTTTAATTTAAAAATATTCGTGTTACCTTTCAAGTCGCGAAGATTGTTTTAATGAGTATATGTTGATTCTTTAAATGAAAGTACCTCAATAAAGGTACCTTTTATGTCACTAGACCTTTTCAATGTATAAAGATTGAATCTTTGACAGAAAATGAGGTTTTTGTGTTAAACTTTTTCGTGTCCCCTTTGACGTCCCGTAGAGTGTTTTACAAAGTAAAGATTGAATCTTTGAATGAAAATACCTTAATAAAATGATAGTTTTAGATTAACTTATTCGAGTTACCTATGAAGTTGCGAAGCGTATTTTATTGACTAAATATTAAATCTTTGAAAGAAAATACCACAATAATGGAACCTATTATGTGATTAGACCTTTTTAACGTATAAAGATTGAATCTTTGAAAGAAAATGAGATTTTGAGTGACACTTATTCGAGTTAACTTTGACATCCCGAAGAGGGTTTTAATGAGTAAAAATTTAATCTTTGAATGAAAATACATCAATAAAGGTACTTATTATATTACCAGACCTTTTTAATGTATAAACGTTGAATCTTTGATAGAAAATAAGTGTATTGATTTAAACTTATTCAAGTTACCTATGAAGAGGCGAAGAGTGTTTTAATGAGTAAAGATCGAACCTTTGATTGAAAATATCTCAATAAAAGTACCTTTTATGTCAGTAAACATTTTTAATGTATATAGATTGAATCTTTGAAACAAAACAAGAGTTTTAATTTAAAATTATTCGTGTTACCTATGAAGTCGCGAAGTGTGTTTTAATGAGTATATGTTGAATCTTTAAATGAAAGTACCTCAATAAAGGTACTTTTATGTCACTAGACCTTTTCAATGTATAAAGATTGAATCTTTGACAAAAAATGAGGTTTTTGAGTTAAACTTATTCGAGTTCTCTTTGACATCCCGTAGAGTATTTTTCAGTGTAAAGATTGAATCTTTAATTGAAAATACCTCAATAAAGGTAACAAGTATATCACTAGACTTTTTTACTGTAAAAAGATTGAATCTTTGAAATAAAATGATGGTTTTGAGATTAACTTATTTGAGTTACCGATGAATTCGCGAAGCGTGTTTTAGTGACTAAATATTAAAGCTTTGAATGAATATATCTCAATAATGGAACCTATTATGTGACTAGACCTTTTTAATATAGAAAGATTGAGTCTTTAAAAGAAAATGAGAGTTTTAAGTGAAATTATTCGAGTTTCCTTTGACTTCCCGAAGAGTGTTTTAATGAGTAAGAATTGAATCTTTGGATGAAAATACCTCAATAAAGGTACCTATTATGTTACTAAACCTTTTTAATGAATAAACGTTGAATCTTTGAAAGAAAATAAGAGTATTGATTTAAATTTATTTGAGTTACCTATGAAGTTATGAATAGTGTTTTAATGAGTAAAGATCGAACCTTTGATCTAAAATATCTCAATAAAAATTTCTTTTATGTCACTAAACCTTTTTAATGTATATAGATTGAATCTTTGAAACAAAATAAGAGTTTTAATTTAAAATTATTCGTGTTAACCATGAAGCCGCGAATAGTGTTTTAAAGAGTATATGTTGAATCTTTAAATGAAAGTACCTCAATAAAGGTACATTTTATGTCACCAGACCTTTTCAATGTATAAAGACTGAATCTCTGAAAGAAAATAAGGTTTCTGAGTTAAACTTATTCGAGTTCCCTTTGACGTCCCGTAGAGTGTTTTACTGAGTAAAAATTGAATCTATGAATGAAAATACCTTAATAAAGGTGCCTATAATGTCACAAAACCTTTTTAATGTATAAACATTGAATCCTTGAAAGAAAATGAATGTTTTGAGTCAAACTTATTCGTATTTCCTATAAAGTTGTGAAGAGTGTTTTAATAAGTAATGATCGAATCTTTGAATGAAAATACCCAATAAAAGGTACCTTTCATGTCACTAGATTTTTTTAATTTATAACGATTGAATCTTTAAAAGAAAATGAGGTTTTTGAGTTAAACTTATTCGAGTTCCCTTTGACGTCCCGAAGAGTGTTCTAAAGAGTATCGGTTGAATCTTTGATTGAAAATATCTCAATAAAGGTACTTAGTATGTCACTAGACCTTTTTAATGTAAAAAGATTGAATCTTTGAAAGAAAATGAAAGTTTTGAGATTAACTTATTCGACTTACCTATGAAGTCGCGAAGCGTGTTTTAATGACTAAAGATTAAATCTTTGAAAGAAAATACCTCCATAAAGGAACCTATTATATGACTAAACCTTTTTAATGTGCACAGATTGAATCTTTGAAAGAAAATGAGTGTTTTGAGTGAAACTTATTCGAGTTCCCTTTAACGTCCCGAAGAGTGTTTTAATGAGTAAAAATTGAATCTTTGAATGAAAATAATTCAATAAAGGCACCTATTATGTTATTAGACCTTTTTAATGTATAAATGTTGAATCTTTGAAAGAAAATAAGAGAATTGATTTAAACTTATTCGAGTTACCTATGAAGTGGAGAAGAGTATTTTAATGAGTAAAGATCGAACCTTTGATTCAAAATATCTCAATAAAGGTACCTTTTATGTACTAGAAGTCGCGAAGAGTGTTTTAATGAGTATATGTTGAATCTTTAAATGAAAGTACCTCAATAAAGGTACCTTTTATGTCACTAGACTTTGTAGATTTATAAAGATTGAATCTTTGAAAGAAAATAAGGTTTTGGAGTTAAACTTATTCGAGTTTCTTTTAACGTCCCGGAGAATGTTTTACAGAATAAAGATTGAATCTTTGAATGAAAATACCTTAATAAAGGTACCTAGTATGTCACTAGACCTTTTTAAAGTAAAAAGATTGAATCTTTAAAATAAAATGATAGTTTTGAGATTAACTTATTCGAGTTACCTATGAAGTTGCGAATCGTGTTGTAATGACTAAATATTAAATCTTTGAATGAAAATATCTCAACAAAGGAACCTATTATGTGACTAGACCTTTTTAATGTATAAAGATTGAATCTTTTAAAGAAAATGAGAGCTTTGAGTGAAACTTATTCGAGTTCCCTATGTCGTACCGAAAAGTGTTTTACAGAGTATAGATTGAATCTTTGAATGAAAATACTTTAGTAAAGATACCTAGTATGTCACTAGACCTTTTTTAATGTAAAAAGATTGAATCTTTGAAAGAAAATGAGAGTTTTGAGATTAACTTATTCGAGTTACCTATGAAGTCGCGAAGCGTGTTTTAATGACTAAAGATTAAATCTTTGAATGAAAATACCTCAATAAAGGAACCTATTATATGACTAAACCTTTTTTAAGTATACAGATTGAATCTTTGAAAGTAAATGAGATTTTTGAGTGAAACTTATACGAGTTCCCTTTGACGTCCCGAAGAGTATTTCAATCAGTAAAAATTGAATCTTTGAATGAAAATACTTCAATAAAGGTACCTATTATGTTACCAGACCTTTTTAATGTATAAACATTGAATCTTTGAAAAAAAATAAGAGTATTGATTTAAACTTATTCGAGTTACCTATGAAGTTGCGAAGAGTGTTTTAATGAGTAAAGATCAAATCTTTGATTGAAAATATCTCAATAAAAGTACCTTTTATGCCAGTAAACCTTTTTAATGTATATAGATTGAATCTTTGAAACAAAACAAGAGTATTAATTTAAAATTGTTCGTGTTACCATTGAAGTCCCGAAGACTGTTTTAATGAGTATATATCGAATCTTTAAATGAAATTTCCTCAATAATGGTACATTTTATGTCACTAGACCTTTTCAATATATAAATACTGAATCTTTTAAAGAAAATAAGGTTTTTGAGTTAAACTTATTTGAGTTCTCTTTGACGTCTCGTAGAGTGTTTTACAGAATAAAAATTTAATCTTTGAAAGGAAATAACTCAATAAAGGTACCTAGTATGTCACTAGACCTTTTTAATGTAAAAAGATTGAATCTTTGAATCTTTAAATGAAAGTTCCTCAATAAAGCTACCTTTTATGTCACTAGACCTTTTCAATGTATAAATATTGAATCTTGAAAAGAAAATAAGGTTTTTGAGTTAAACTTATTCGAGTTCCCTCTGACATCCCGTAGAGTGTTTTACAGAGTAAAGATTGAATCATTGAATGAAAATACCTTTAGAAAGGTTCCTAGTATGTTAGAAGACCTTTTTAATGTAAAAAGATTGAATCTTTGAAATAAAATGATAGTTTTAAGATTAACTTATTCGAGTTACCTATGAAGTCGCGAATCGTGTTGTAATGAATAAATATTAAATCTTTGAATGAAAATATTTGAATAAAGGAACCTATTATGTGACTAGACCTTTTTAATATATAAAGATTAAATCTTTTAAAGAAAATGAGAGTTTTGAGTAAAACTTATTCGAGTTCCCTTTGACGTCCCAAAGAGTGTTTTACCGAATATAGATTGAATCTTTGAATGAAAATACCTTAGTAAAGGTACCCAGTATGTCATTAGACCATTTTAATGTAAAAAGATTTAATCTTTGAAAGAAAATGAGAGTTTTGAGATTAACTTATTCGAGCGACCTATGAAGTCGCGAAGCGTGTTTTAATGACTAAAGATTAAAGCTTTGCATGAAATTACCTCAATAAAGGAACCTATTATATGACTAGGCTTTTTTAATGTATAAAAATTGAATCTTTGAAAGAAATTGAAAGCTTTGAGTGAAACTTATTCGAGTTCCCTTTGACGTCACGAAGAGTGTTTTCAAGAGTAAAAATAGAATCTTTGAATGAAAATACTTCATATAAAGGTACCTATTATGTTACTAGACCTTTTTAATGTAAAAAGATTGAATCTTTGAAAGATAATGTGAGTTTTGAGATTAACTTATTTGAGTGACTTATGAAGTCGCGATGCGTGTTTTAATGACTAAAGATTAAATCTTTGAATGAAAATACCTCAATAAAGGAACCTATTATGTGACTAGCCTTTTTTAATGTATAAAAATTGAATCTTTGAAAGAAAGTGAGAGTTTTGAGGGAAACATATACGAGTTCCCTTTGACGTCACGAAGAGTGTTTTAATGAGTAAAAATAAAATCTTTGAATGAAAATACTTCAATGAAGGTACCTATTATGTTACTAGACCTTTTTAATATATAAACGTTGAATCTTTGAAAGAAAATAAGAGTATTGATTTAAACTTATTCGAGTTACCTATGAAGTGACGAAGTATGTTTTAATGAGTAAAGATCGAATCTTTGATTGAAAATATCTTAATAAAAGTACCTTTTATGTCTGTAAACCTTTTTAATGTATATAGATTGAATCTTGGAAACAAAATAAGGGTATTAATTTAAAATTATTCGTGTTACCTATGCAGTCGCGCAGAATACTTTAATGAGTATATGTTGAATCTTTAAATTAAAATTCTTCAATAAAGGTACCTATTATGTTACTAGACATTTTTAATGTATAAACGTTGAATCTTTGAAAGAAAATAAGAGTATTGATTTAAATTTATTCGAGTTACCTATGAAGTGGCGAAGAGTGTTTAAATGAGTAAAGATCGAATCTTTGATTGAAAATATCTCAATAAAAGTAACTTTTATGTCCGTAAACCTTTTTAATGTATATAGATTGAATCTTTGATACAATACAAGAGTATTAATTTAAAATTATTCGTGTTACCTATCCAGTCGCGCAGAATACTTTAATAAGTATATGTTAAATTTTTAAATTAAAATTCTTATATAAAGGTACCTATAATATTACTAGACCTTTTTAATGTATAAACGTTGAATCTTTGAAAGAAAATAAGAGTATTGATTTAAACTGATTCGAGTTACCTATGAAGTGGCGAAGAGTGTTTTAATGAGTAAAGATTGAATCTTTGATTGAAAATATCTCAATAAAAGTACCCTTTATGTCAGTAAACCTTTTTAATGTATATAGATTGAATCTTTGAAACAAAACAAGAGTATTAATTTAAAATTATTCGTGTTACGTATGCAGTCGCACAGAATATTTTAATGAGTATAGGTTGAATCCTAAAATAAAAGTTCCTCAATAAAGGTACCTGTTATGTTACTAGACCTTTTTTAATGTAAAAACGTTGAATTTTTGAATGGAAATAAGAATATTGATTTAAACTTATTCGAATTATCTATGAAGTGGCGAAGAGTGTTTTAATGAGTAAAGATCGAATCTTTTAATGAAAATATCTCAATAAAAGTACCTTTTATGTCAGTAAACCTTTTTAATGCATATAGATTGAATCTTTGAAACAAAACAAGAGTATTAACCTAAAATTATTCGTGTTACCTATGAAGTCGCGAAGACTGTTTTAATGAGTATATGTTGAATCTTTAAATGAAAGTTCCTCAATAAATGTACCTTTTATGTCACTAGACCTTTTCAATGTATAAATATCGAATATTTGAAAGAAAATAAGATTTTTGAGTTAAACTTATTCGAGTTCCCTTTGACGTCCCGTAAACTGTTTTACAGAGTAAGGATTGAATCATTGAATGAAAATACCTTAATAAAGGTACCTAGTATGTCACTAGACCTTTTTAATGTAAAAAGATTGAATCTTTGAAATAAAATGATAGTTTTGAGATTAACTTATTCGAGTTACCTATGAAGTCGCGAATCGTGTTGTAATGACTAAATATTAAATCTTGGAATGAAAATATCTGAACAGAGGAACCTATTATGTGTTTAGACCTTTTTAATGTATTAAGATTGAATCTTTTAAAGAAAATGAGAGTTTTGAGTGAAACTTATTCGAGTTCCCTTTGACGTCCCGTAGAGTGTTTGATAGAGTATAGATTGAATCTTTGAATGAAAATACCTCAGTAAAGGCACCTAGTATGTCATTAGACCTTTTTAATGTAAAAAGATTGAATCTTTGAAAGAAAAAGTGAGTTTTGAGATTAACTTATTCGAGTTACCTATAAAGTCACGATGCGTGTTTTAATGACTAAAGATTAAATCTTTGAATGAAAATACCTCAATAAAGGAACCTATTATGTGACTAGACTTTTTTAATGTATAAAAATTGAATCTTTGAAAGAAAATGAGAGTTTTGAGAGAAGCTTATACGAGTTCCCTTTGACGTCGCAAAGAGTGTTTTGATGAGTAAAAATAAAATCTTTGAATGAAAATACTTCAATGAAGGTACCTATTATGTTACTAGGCCTTTTTAATGTATAAACGTTGAATCTTTGAGAGAAAATAAGAGTATTGATTTAAACTTATTCGAGTTACCTATGAAGTGGCGAAGAGTGTTTTAATGAGTAGAGATCGAATCTTTGATTGAAAATATCTCAATAAAAGTACCTTTTATGTCAGTAAACCTTTTTAATGTATATAGATTGAATCTTTGAAACAAAATAAGAGTATTAATTTAAAATTATTCGTGTTACCTATGCAGTCGCGCAGAATACTTTAATGAGTATATGTTGAATCTTTAAATTAAAATTCCTCAATAAAGGTACCTATTATGTTACTTGACCTTTTTAATGCATAAACGTTGAATCTTTGAAAGAAAATAAGAGTATTGATTTAAACTTATTCGAGTTACCTATGAAGTGGCGAAGAGTGTTTTAATGAGTAAAGATCAAATCTTTGATTGAAAATATCTCAATAAAAGTACCTTTTATGTCAGTAAACCTTTTTAGTTTATATAGATTGAATCCTTGAATGAAAATACCTTAATAAAGGCACCTAGTATGCCACTAGACCTTTTTAATGTAAAAAGATTGAATCTTTGAAATAAAATGATAGTTTTGAGATTAACTTATTCGAGTTACCTATGAAGTCGCGAACCGTGTTGTAATGACTAAATATTAAATCTTTGAATGAAAGTATCTCAATAAAGGAACCTATTATGTGACTAGACCTTTTTAATGTATAAGGATTGAATCTTTTAAAGAAAATGAGAGTTTTGAGTGAAGCTTATTCGAGTTCCCTTTGACGTCCCGTAGAGTGTTTGACAGAGTATAGATTGAATCTTTGAATGAAAATACTTCAGTAAAGGTACCTAGTATGTCACTAGAACTTTTTAATGTAAAAAGATAGAATCTTTGAAAGAAAATGTGAGTTTTGAGATTAACTTATTCGAGTTACCAATGAAGTCGCGAAGCGTGTTTTAATGACTAAAGATTAAATCTTTGAATGAAAATACCTCAATAAAGGAACCTATTATGTGACTTAACTTTTTTAATGTATAAAAATTGAATCATTGTAAGAAAATGACAGTTTTGAGATAAACTTATACGAGTTCCCTTTGACGTCACGAAGATTGTTTTAATGAGTAAAAACAGAATCTTTGAATGAAAATACTTCGATGAAGGTACCTATTATGTTACTAGACCTTTTTAATGTATAAACGTTGAATCTTTGAAATAAAATAAGAGTAGTGATGTAAACTTAGTCGAGTTACCTTTTTTATGTATATAGATTGAATCTTTAATTGAAAATATCTCAATAAAAGTACCTTTTATGTCAGTAAACCTTTTTTATGTATATAGATTGAATCTTTGAAACAAAATAAGAGTATTAATTTAAAATTATTCGTGTTACCATTGAAGTCGCGCAGAAGATTTTAATGAGTATATGTTGAATCTTTAAATGAAAGTTCCTCAATAAAGGTACCTATTATGTTACTAGACCCTTTTAATGTATAAACATTGAATCTTTGAAAGAAAAAATAAGTATTGATTTAAACTTATTCGAGTTACCTATAAAGTGGCGAAGAGTGTTTTAATGAGTAAAGGTCGAATCTTTGATTGAAAATACCTCAAAAAAAGTACCTTTTATGTCAGTAAACCTTTTTAATGTATATAGATTGAATCTTTGAAACAAAACAAGAGTATTCAGTTAAAATTATTCGTGTTACCTATGAAGTCGCGAATACTGTTTTAATGAGTATATGTTGAATCTTTAAATGAAAGTTGCTCAATAAAGGTACCTTTTATGTCAGTAGACCTTTTAAATGTATAAATATTGAATCTTTGAAAGAAAATAAGGTTTTTGAGTTAAATTTATTCGAGTTCCCTTTGACGTCCCGTAGAGTGTTTGACAGAGTATAGATTGAATCTTTGAATGAAAATACTTCAGTAAAGGTACCTAGTATGTCACTAGACCTTTTTAATTTAAAAAGATTGAATCTTTGAAAGAAAATGAGAATTTTGAGATTAACTTATTCGAGTTACCTATTAAGTCGCGAAGCGTGTTTTAATGACTAAAGATTAAATCTTTGAATGAAAATACCTCAATAAAGGAACCAATTATGTGACTAGACTTTTATAATGTATATAAATTCAATCTTTAAAAGAAAATGAGAATTTTGAGTGAAACTTATTCGAGTTCCCTTTGACGTCACGAAGAGTGTTTTAAAGAGTAAAAACAGAATCTTTGAATTAAAATACTTCAATAAAGGTACCGATTATGTTACTAGACCTTTTTAATGTATAAACGTTGAATCTGTGAAAGAAAATAAGAGTATTGATTGAAAATTATTCGAGTTACCTATGAAGTGGCGAAGAGTGTTTTAATGAATAAAGATCGAATCTTTGATTGGAAATATCTCAATAAAAGTACCTTCAATGTCAGTAAACCTTTTTAATGTATGTAGATTGAATCTTTAAAACAAAACAAGAGTATTAATTTAAAATTATTCGTGTTACCTATGAAGTCGCGCAGAATATTTTAATGAGTATATGTTGAATCTTTCAACGAAAGTTCCTCAATAAAGGTACCTATTATGTTACCAGACCTTTTTAATGTATAAACGTTGAATCTTTGAAAGAAAATAAGTGTATTGATTTAAACTTATTCGAGTTACCTGTGAAGTGGCGAAGAGTTTTTTAATGAGTAAAGATCGAGTCTTTGATTGAAAATATCTCATTAAAAGTACCTTTTATGTCCGTAAAACTTTTTAATGTATATAGATTGAATATTTGAAATTAAATAAGAGTATTAATTTAAAATTATTCGTGTTACCTATGAAGTCGCGAAGGCTGTTTTAATGAGTATAGGTTAAATCTTTAAATGGAAGTTCCTCAATAAAGCTAACTTTTATGTCACTAGACTTTTCCAATGTATAAATATTGAATTTTGAAAAGAAAATAAGGTTTTTGAGTTAAACTTATTCGAGTTCCCTTTGACGTCCCGTAGAGGGTTTTACAGAGTAAAGATTAAATCATTGGATGAAAATACCTTAATAAAGGTACCTAGTATGTCAGTAGACCTTTTTAATGTAAAAAGATTGAATCTTTGAAATAAAATGATAGTTTTGAGATTAACTTATTCGAGTTACCTATGAAGTCGCGGATCGTGTTATAATGAATAAATATTAAATCTTTGAATGAAAATATCTTAACAAAGGAACCTATTATGTGACTAGACCTTTTTAATATATAAAGATTGAATCTTTTAAAGAAAATGAGAGTTTTGAGTGAAACTTATTCAAGTTCCCTTTGACGTCCCGAAGTGTGTTTTATAGAATATAGGTTGAATCTTTGAATGAAAATACCTCAGTAAAGGTAACTAGTATGTCACTAGACCTTTTTAATGTATAAAGATTGAATCGTTTAAAGAAAATGAGAGTTTTGAGTGAAACTTGTTCGAGTTCCCTTTGACGTCCCGAAGAGTGTTTTAATGAGTAAAAATATCATCTTTGAATAAAAATACCTCAATAAAGGTACCTATTATTTTATTAGACCTTTTTAATGTATAAACGTTGAATCTTTGAAACAAAATAAGAGTAATGATTTAAAGTTATTTGACTTACCTATGAAGTGAGGAAGCGTGTTTTAATGAGTAAAGATCGAATCTTTGGTTAAAAATATCTCAATAAAAGTACCTTTTTTGTTACTAAAACTTTTTAATGTAAATAGATTAAATCTTTGGAACAAACAAGACTTTTAATTTAAAATTATTCGTGTTACCTAGAAGTTGCGAAGAGTGTTTAATTGAGTATATGTTGAATCTTTAAATGAAAGTATCTCTATAAAGGTACATTTTATGTCACTAGAACTTTTCAATGTATAAAGATTGAATCTTTGAAAGAAAATTAGGTTTTTGAGTTTAACTTATTCGAGTTCCCTTTGATGTCCCGAAGAGTGTTTTACAAAGTATAGATTGAATCTTTGAATGAAAATACTTCAGTAAAGGTACCTAGTATGTCATTAGACCTTTTTAACGTAAAAAGATTAAATTTTTGAAAGAAAATGAGAGTTCTGAGATTAACTTATTCGAGTTATCTATGAAGTCGCGAAACGTGTTTTAATGACTAAAGATTAAATCTTTGAATGAAAGTACCTCAATAAAGGAACTTATTATATGACTAAACCTTTTTAATGTATACAGATTGAATCTTTGAAAGGAAATGATAGTTTTGAGTGATACTTATTCGAGTTCCCTTTGACGTTACGAAGAGTGTTTTCATGAGTAAAAATAGAATCTTTGAATGAAAATACTTCAATAAAGGTACCTATTATGTTACTAGACTTTTTTATTATATAAACGTTGAATCTTTGAAAGAAAATAAAAGTATTGACTTAAACTTATTTGAGTTACCTATGAAGTGGCGAAGAGTGTTTTAATGAGTAAAGATCGAATCTTTGATTGAAAATATCTCAGTAGAAGTACCTTTTATGTCAATAAACCTTTTTAATGTACATACATTGAATCATTGAAACAAAACAAGAGTATTAATTTAAAATTATTCGTGTTACCTTTGAAGTCGCGCAGAATATTTTAATGAGTATATGTTGAAACTTTAAATGAAAGTTCCTCAATAAAGGTACCTATTATGTTACTAGACCTTTTTAATGTATAAACGTTGAGTCTTTGAAAGAAAATAAGAGTATTGATTTAAACTTATTCGAGTTACCTATGAAGTGGCGAAGAGTGTTTTAATGAGTAAAGATCTAATCTTTGAATGAAAATATCTCAATAAAAGTGTCTTTTATGTCTGTAAACCTTTTTAATGTATATAGATTGAATCTCTGAAACAAAACAAGAGTATTAGTTTAAAATTATTCGCGTTACCTATGAAGTCGCGAAGACAGTTTTAGTGAGTATAGGTTAAATCTTTAAACGAAAGTTCCTCAATAAAGGTACCTTTTATGTCACTAGACCTTTTCAATATATAAATATTGAATCTTTGAAAGAAAATAAGGTTTTTGAGTTAAACTTATTCGAGTTCCCTTTGACGTCCCGTAGAGTGTTTTACAGAGTAAAGATTGAATATTTGAATGAAAATACCTTAATAAAGGTACCTAGTTTGTCACTAGATCTTTTTTAATGTAAAAAGATTGAATCTTTGAAATAAAATGATAGTTTTGAGATTAACTTATTCGAGTTACCTATGAAGTCGTGAATCGTGTTGTAATGACCAAATATTAAATCTTTGAATGAATATATCTCAACAAAGGAACTTATTATGTGACTAGTCCTTTTTAATGTATAAATATTGAATCTTTTAAATAAAATGAGAGTTTTGAATGAAACTTATTCGAGTTACCTATGAAGTCGCGCAGAGTATTTTAATGAGTATATGTTGAATCTTTAAATGAAAGTTCCTCAACAACGGTACCTATTATGTTACAAGACCATTTTAATGTATAAACGTTGAATCTTTGAAAGAAAATAAGAGTATTGATTTAAACTTATTCGAGTTACCTATGAAGTGGCGAAGAGTGTTTTAATGAGTAAAAGATTGAATCTTTGAATGAATATATCTGAATAAAAGTACCTTTTTTTGTCAGTAAACCTTTTTAATGTACATAGATTGAATCTTTGAAACAAAACAAGAGTATTAATTTAAAATTATTCGTGTTACCTATGAAGTCGCGAAGACTGTTTTAATAAGTATATGTTGAATCTTTAAATAAAAGTTCCTCAATAAAGGTACCTTTTATGTCACTAGACCTTTTCAATGTATAAATATTAAATCTTTGAAAGAAAATAAGGTTTTTGTGTTAAACTTATTCAAGTTCCCTTTAACGTCCCGTAGAGTGTTTTACAGAGTAAAGATTGAATCTTTGAATGAAAATACCTTAATAAAGGTATCTAGTATGTCACTAGACCTTTTTAATGTAAAAAGATTGAATCTTTGAAATAAAATGATAGTTTTGAAATTAACTTAATCGAGTTACCTATGAAGTCGCGAATCGTGTTGTAATGACTAAATATTAAATCTTTGAATGAAAATATCTCAACAAATGAACCTATTATGTGACTAGACCTTTTTAATGTATAATAATTGAATCTTTTAAAGAAAATGAGAGTTTTGAGTGAAACTTATTCGAGTTCCCTTTGACGTCCCAAAGAGTGTTTTACAGAGTATAGATTGAATCTTTGAATGAAAATACAACAGTAAAGGTACCTAGTATGTCACTAGACCTTTTTAATGTAAAAAGATTGAATATTTGATAGAAAATGAGAGTTTTGTGATTAACTTATTCGAGTTACCTATAAAGTCGCGAAGCGTGTTTCAATGACTAAAGATTAAATCTTTGAATGAAAATACCTCAATAAAGGAACCTATTATGTGACTAGACTTTTTTAGTGTATAAAAATTAAATCTTTGAAAGAAAATGAGAGTTTTGAGTGAAACTTATTCGAATTTCCTTTGACGTCACGAAGAGTGTTTTAATGAGTAAAAATAGAATCTTTGAATGAAAATACTTCAATAAAGGTACCTATTATGTTACTAGACATTTTTAATGTATAAAAGTTGAATCTTTGAAAGAAAATAAGAGTACTAATTTAAACTTATTGGAGTAACCTATGAAGTGGCGAAGAGTGTTTTAATGAGTAAAGATCGAATCTTTGATTGAAAATATGTCAATAAAATTTCCTTTTATGTCAGTAAACCTTTTTAATGTATATAAATTAAATCTTTAAAACAAAATAAGAGTATTAATTTAAAATTATTCGTATTACCTATGAAGTCGCGAAGACTGTTTTAATGAGTATATGTTGAATCTTTAAATGAAAGTTCCTCAATAAAGGCACCAATTATGTCACTAGACCTTTCCAATGTATAAATATTGAATCTTTGAAAGAAAATAAGGTTTTTGAGTTAAACTTATTCGAGTTCCATTTGACGTCCCGTAGAGTGTTTTACAGAGTAAAGATTGAATCTTTGAATGAAAATTCCTTAATAAAGGTACCTAGTATGTCACTAGACCTTTTTAATGTAAAAAGATTGAATCTTTGAAATAAAATAATACTTTTGAGATTAACTTATTTGAGTTATATATGAAGTCGTAAATCGTGTTGTAATGACTAAATATTAAATCTTTGAATGAAAATATCTCAACAAAGGAACCTATTATGTGACTAGACCTTTTCAATGTATAAAGATTGAATTTTTAAAGAAAATGAAAGTTTTGAATGAAACTTATTCGAGTTCCCTTTGATGTCCCGAAGCGTGTTTTACAGAGTATAGGTTGAATCTTTGAATGAAAATACCTCAGTAAAGGTACCTAGTATGAGAGTTTTGCGATTAACTTATTCGAGTTACCTATGCAGTCGCGACGCGTGTTTTAATGACTAAAGATTAAATCTTTGAATGAAAATACCTCAATAAAGGAACCTATTATGTGACTAGACTTTTTTAATGTATAAAAATTAAATCTTTGAAAGAAAATGAGAGTTTTAAGTGAAACTTATTCGAGTTCCCTTTGACGTCAGGAAGAGTGTTTTAATGAGCAAAAATAAAATCTTTTA
Organism: Cornus florida; assembly: GCF_030987335.1. NCBI lineage: Eukaryota > Viridiplantae > Streptophyta > Magnoliopsida > Cornales > Cornaceae > Cornus > Cornus florida. The sequence continues at coordinate 90,506,070 of NW_026775578.1, read as the reverse complement.
ATGAAAATACTTCAATAAAGGTACCTATTATGTTACTAAACATTTTTAATATATAAACGTTGAATCTTTGAAAGAAAATAAGAGTATTGATTTAAACTTATTCGAGTAACCTATGAAGTGGCGAAGAGGATTTTAATGAGTAAAGATCGAATCTTTGATTCAAAATATGTCAAGAAAATTACCTTTTATGTCAGTAAACCTTTTTAATGTATATAGATTGAATATTTGAAACAAAACAAGAGTATTAATTTAAAATTATTCGTGTTACCTATGAAGTCGCGAAGATAGTTTTAATGAGTATATGTGGAATCTTTAAATGAAAGTTCCTCAATAAAGGTATCTTTTATGTCACTAGACCTTTTCAATGTATAAACGTTGAATCTTTGAAAGAAAATAAGAGTATTGATTTAAACTTATTCGAGTTACCTATGAAGTGGTGAAGAGTGTTTTAATGAGCAAAGATCGAATCTTTGATTGAAAATATCTCAATAAAAGTACCTTTTATGTCAGTTAACCTTTTTAATGTATATATATTGAATCTTTGAAACAAAATAAGAGTATTAATTAAAAATTATTCGTGTTACCTATGAAGTCGCAAAGACTGTTTTAATGAGAATATGTTGAATCTTTAAATGGAAGTTCCTCAATAAAGTTACCTTTTATGTCACTAGACCTTTTCCATGTATAAGTATTGAATCTTTGAAAGAAAATAAGATTTTTGAGTTAACCTTATTCGAGTTCCCTTAGACGTCCCGTAGAGTGTTTTATAGAGTGAAGATTGAATCTTTGAATGAAAATACCTTAATAAAGGTACCTAGTATGTCACTAGACATTTTTAATGTAAAAAGATTGAATCTTTGAAATAAAATGATAATTTTGAGATTAACTTATTCGAGTTACCTATGAAGTCTTAAATCGTGTTGTAATAACTAAATATTAATTCTTTGAATGAAAATATCTCAACAAAGGAACCTATTATGTGACTAAACCTTTTTAATATATAAAGATTGAATCTTTTAAAGAAAATGAGACTTTTGAATGAAACTTATTCGAGTTCCCTTTGACGTCCTGAAGTGTGTTTTACAGAGTATAGGTTGAATCTTTGAATGAAAATACCTTAGTAAAGGTAGCTAGTATGTCACTAGACCATTTTAATGTAAAAAGATTGAATATTTGATAAAAAATGAGAGTTTTGCGATTAACTTATTCGAGTTACCTATGCAGTCGCGAAGCGTGTTTTAATGACTAAAGATTAAATCTTTGAATGAAAATACCTCAATAAAGGAACCTATTATGTGACTAGACTTTTTTAATGTATAAAAATTAAATCTTTGAAAGAAAATGAGAGTTTTGAGTGAAACTTATTCAAATTCCCTTTGACGTCACGAAGAGTGTTTTAATGAGTAAAAATAGAATCTTTGAATGAAAATACATCAATAAAGGTACCTATTTTGTTACTAGACATTTTTAATGTATAAACAGTGAATCTTTGAAAGAAAATAAGAGTATTGATTTAAACTTATTCGAGTAACCTATGAAGTGGCGAAGAGGGTTTTAATGAGTAAAGATCGAATCTTTGATTGAAAATATGTCAATAAAATTACCTTTTATGTCAGTAAACCTTTTTAATGTATATACATTGAATCTTTGAAACAAAATAAGAGAATTAATTTAAAATTATTTGTGTTACCTATGAAGTCGCGAAGACTGTTTTAATGAGTATATGTTGAATCTTTAAATGAAAGTTCCTCAGTAAAGGCACCAATTATGTCACTAGACCTTTTCAATGTATAAATATTGAATCTTTGAAAGAAAATAAGATTCTTGAGTTAAACTTATTCGAGTTCCCTTTGACGTCCCGTAGAGTATTTTATAGAGTAAAGATTAAATCTTTGAATGAAAATACCTTAATAACGGTACCTAGTATGTCACTAGAATTTTTTAATGTAAAAAGATTGAATCTTTGAAATAAAATGATAGTTTTGAGATTAACTTATTCGGGTTACCTATGAAATCGCGAATCGTGTTGTAATGGCTAAATATTAAATCTTTGATTCAAAATATCTCAACAAAGGAACCTATTATGTGACTATACCTTTTTAATGTATAAAGATTGAATCTTTTAAAGAAAATGAGAGTTTTGAGTGAAACTTATTCGAGTTCCTTTTGACGTCCCGAAGCGTGTTTTACAGAGTATAAATTGAATCTTTGAATGAAAATACCACAGTTAAGGTACCTAGTATGTCACTAGACTTTTTTAATGTAAAAAGATTGAATCTTTGAAAGAAAATGAGAGTTTTGAGATTAACTTATTCGAGTTACCTATGAAGTCGCGAAGCGTGTTTTAATGACTAAAAATTAAATCTTTAAATGAAAATACCGCAATAAACGAACCTATTATGTGACTAGATTTTATTAATGTATAAAAATTAAATCTTTGAAAGAAAATGAGAGTTTTGAGTTAAACTTATTCAAGTTCCCTTTGACGTCACGAATCGTGTTTTAATGAGTACAAATAGAATCTTTGAATGAAATACTCCAATAAAGGTACCTATTATGTTACTAAACCTTTTTAATGTATGAGTGTTGAATCTTTGAAAGAAAATAAGAGTATTGATTTAAACTTATTCGAGTTACCTATGAAGTAGCGAAGAGTATTTTAATGAGTAAAGATCGAATCTTTGATTGAAAATATCTCAATAAAAGTACCTTTTATGTCAGTAAACCTTTTAATGTATATACATTGAATCTTTGAAACAAAACAAGAGTATTAATTTAAAATTATTCGTGTTACCTATGAAGTGGCGGAGACTGTTTTATTGAGTATATGTTGAATTTTTAAACGAAAGTTCCTCAATAAAGGTACCTTTTATGTCACTAGACCTTTTCAATGTATAAATATTGAATCTTTGAAAGAAAATAAGGTTTTTGAGTTAAACTTATTCGAGTTCCATTTGACGTCCCGTAGAGTGTTTTACAGAGTAAAGATTGAATCTTTGAATGAAAATACCTTAATAAAGGTACCTAGTATGTCAGTAGACCTTTTTAATGTAAAAAGATTGAATCTTTGAAATAAAATAATAGTTTTGAGATTAACTTATTTGAGTTACCTATGAAGTCGCGAATCGTGTTGTAATGTCTCAATATTAAATCTTTGAATGAAAATATCTTAACAAAGGAACCTATTATGTGACTAGACCTTTTTAATGTATAAAGATTGAATCTTTAAAAGAAAATGAGAGTTTTGAGTGAAACTTATTCGAGTTCCCTTTGACGTCCCGAAGAGCGTTTTACAGAGTATAGATTGAATCTTTGAATGAAAATACAATAGTAAAGGTACCTAGTATGTCACTAGACCTTTTTAGTGTAAAAAGATTGAATCTGTAAAAGAAAATGCGAGTTTTGAGATTAACTTATTCGAGTTACCTATGAAGTCGCGAAGCTTGTTTTAATGACTAAAGATTAAACCTTTGAATAAAAATACCTCAATAAAGGAACGTATTATGTGACTAGACTTTTTTAATGTATAAAAATTGAATCTTTGAAAGAAAATGAGAGTTTTGAGTGAAACTTATTCGAATTCCCTTTGACGTCACGAATAGTGTTTTAATGAGTAAAAATAGAATATTGGAATGAAAATACTTCAATAAAGGTACCTATTAAGTTAATAGACCTTTTTAATGTATAAACTTTGAATCTTTGAAAGAAAATAAGAGTATTGATTTAAACTTATTCGAGTTACCTATGAAGTGACGAAGAGTGTTTTAATGAGTAAAGATCGAATCTTTGATTGAAAATATCTCAATAAAAGTACCTTTTATATTAGTAAACCTTTTTAATGTATATAGATTGAATCTTTAAAACAAAACAAGAGTATTAATTTAAAATTATTCGTGTTACCTATGAAGTCGCGCAGAGTATTTTAATGAGTATATGTTGAATCTTTAAATGAAAGTTCCTCAACAACGGTACCTATTATGTTACAGGACCATTTTAACGTATAAACGTTGAATCTTTGAAAGAAAATAAGAATATTGATTTAAACTTATTCGAGTTACTTATGAAGTGGCGAAGAGTGTTTTAATGAGTAAAGATCGAATCTTTGAATGAAAATATCTCAATAAAAGTACCTTTTTTGTCAGTAAACTTTTTTAATGTATATAGATTGAATCTTTGAAACAAAACAAGAGTATTAATTTAAAATTATTCGTGTTACCTATGAAGTCGCGAAGACTGTTTTAATAAGTATATGTTGAATCTTTAAATAAAAGTTCCTTAATAAAGGTACCTTTTATGTCACTAGACCTTTTTAATGTATAAATTTTAAATCTTTGAAAGAAAATAAGGTTTTTGTGTTAATCTTATTCAAGTTCCCTTTAACGTCCCGTAGAGTGTTTTACAGAGTAAAGATTGAATCTTTGAATTAAAATACCTTAATAAAGGTATCTAGTATGTCACTAGACCTTTTTAATGTAAAAAGATTGAATCTTTGAAATAAAATGATAGTTTTGAAATTAACTTATTCGAGTTACCTATGAAGTCGCGAATCGTGTTGTAATGACTAAATATTAAATCTTTGAATGAAAATATCTCAACAAATGAACCTATTATGTGACTAGACCTTTTTAATGTATAATAATTGAATCTTTTAAAGAAAATGAGAGTTTTGAGTGAAACTTATTCGAGTTCCCTTTGACGTCCCGAAGAGTGTTTTACAGAGTATAAATTGAATCTTTGAATGAAAATACAACAGCAAAGGTACCTAGTATGTCACTAGACCTTTTTAATGTAAATAGATTGAATCTTTGAAAGAAAATGAGAGTTTTGAAATTAACTTATTCGAGTTACCTATGAAGTCGCGAAGCGTGTTTTAATGACTAAAAATTAAATCTTTGAATGAAAATACCTCAATAAAGGAACCTACTATGTGACTAGACTTTTTTAATGTATAAAAATTGAATCTTTGAAAGAAAATGAGAGTTTTGAGCGAAACTTATTCGAGTTCTCTTTGACGTCACGAAGAGCGTTTTAATGAGTAAAAATATAATCTTTGAATGAAAATACTTCAATAAAGGTACCTATTATGTTACTAGACCTTTTTAATGTATAAACGTTGAATCTTTGAAAGAAAATAAGAGTATTGATTTAAACTTATTCGAGTTACCTATGAAGTGGCGAAGAGTGTTTTAATGAGTGAAGATCGAATCTTTGATTGAAAATATCACAATAAAAGAACCTTTTATGTCAGTAAACCTTTTTAATATATATAGATTGAATCTTTGAAACAAAACAAGAGTATTAATTTAAAATTATTCGTGTTACCTATGAAGTCATGCAGAATATTTTAATGAGTATATGTTGATTCTTTAAATGAAAGTTCCTCAATAAAGGTACCTATTATGTTAGTAAACCTTTTCAATGTATATATATTGAATTTTGAAAGAAAATAAGGTTTTTGAGTTAAACTTATTCGAGTTCCATTTGACGTCCCGTAGAGTGTTTTACAGAGTAAAGATTGAATCTTTGAATGAAAATACCTTAGTAAAGGTACCTAGTATGTCACTAGACCTTTTTAATGTAAAAAGATTGAATCTTTGAAATAAAATGATATTTTTGAGATTAACTTATTCGAGTTACCTATGAAGTCGTAAATTGTGTTGTAATGACTAAATATTAAATCTTTGAATGAAAATATCTTAACAAAGGAACCTATTATGTGACTAGACCTTTTCAATGTATAAAGATTGAATCTTTTAAAGAAAATGAGAGTTATGAATGAAACTTATTCGAGCTCCCATTGACGTCTAGAAGTGTGTTTTACAAAGTATAGGTTGAATCTTTGATATAAAATGATAGTTTGGAGATTAACTTATTCGAGTTACCTATGAAGTCGCGAACCGTGTTGTAATGACTAAATATTAATTTTTTGAATGAAAATATCTCAACAAAGGAACCTATTATGTGACTAGACCTTTTTAATGTATAAAGATTGAATCTTTTAAAGAAAATGAGAGTTTTGAGTGAAACTTATTCGAGTTCCCTTTGAAGTGGCGAAGCGTGTTTTAATGAGTAAAGATCGAATCTTTGATTGAAAATATCTCAATAAAGGAACCTTTTATATCACTAAACCTTTTTAATGTATATAGATTGAATCTTTGGAGCAAAACAAGAGTTCTAATTTAAAATTATTCGTGTTACCTAGAAGTCGCGAAGAGTGTTTTATTGAGTATATGTTGAATCTATAAATGAAAGTACCTCAATAAAGGTACATTTTATGTCACTAGACCTTTTCAATGTATAAAGATTGAATCTTTGAAAGAAAATTAGGTTTTTGAGTTTAACTTATTCGAATTCCCTTTGACGTCCCGAAGAGTGTTTTACAAAGTGTAGATTGAATGTTTGAATGAAAATACTTCAGTAAAGGTACCTAATATGTCACTAGACCTTTTTAATGTAAAAAGATTGAATCTTTGAAAGAAAATGAGAATTTTGAGATTAACTTATTCAAGTTACCTATGTAGTCGTGAAGCGTGTTTTGATGACTAAAGATTAAATCTTTGAATGAAAATACCTCAATAAAGGAACCTATTATATGACTAAACCTTTTTAATGTATACAGATTGAATCTTTGAAAGAAAATGAGTGTTTTGAATGAAACTTATTTGAGTTCCCTTTAACATCCGAAGAGTATTTTAATCAGAAAAAATTGAATCTTTGAATAAAAATACCACAATAAAGGTACCTATTATATTACTAGACCTTTTTAATGTATATAAACTTTGAATCTTTGAAAGAAAATAAGAGTATTGATTTAAACTTATTCGGGTTACCTATGAAATGGCGAAGAGTGTTTTAATGAGTAAAGATCGAATCTTTGATTGAAAATATCTCAATAAAAGTACATTTTATGTCAATAAACCTTTTTAATGTATATAGATTGAATCTTTGAAACAAACTAGGAGTATTAATTTAAAATTATTCGTGTTACCTATGAAGTCACGCAGAATATTTTAATGAGTATATGTTGAATCTTTAAATGAAAGTTCCTCAATTAAGGTACCTATTATGTTACTAGACCTTTTTAATGTATAAACGTTGAATCTTTGAAAGAAAATAAGATTATTAATTTAAACTTATTCGAGTTACCTATGAAGTGGCGAAGAGAGTTTTAATGAGTAAAGATCGAATCTTTGATTCAAAATATCTCACTAAAAGTACATTTTATGTCAGTAAACCTTTTCAATATATATAGATTGAATCTTTGAAACAAAACAAGAGTATTAATTTAAAATTATTCGTGTTACCTATGAAGTTGCGAAGACTGTTTTAATGAGTATATGTTGAAACTTTAAATGAAAGTTCCTCAATAATGGTACCTTTTATGTGACTAGACCTTTTTAATGTATAAATATTGAATCTTTGAAAGAAAATAAGGTTTTTGAGTTAAACTTATTCGAGTTCCCTTTGACGTCCCGTAGAGTGTTTTACAGAGCAAAGATTGAATCTTTGAATGAAAATACCTTAATAAAGTTACTTAGCCTGTCACTAAACCTTTTTAATTTAAAAAGATTGAATATTTGAAATAATATGAAAGGTTTGAGATTAACTTATTCGAGTTACCTATGAAGTCGCGAATCCTGTAGTAATGACTAAATATTAAATCTTTGAATGAAAATATCTCAATAAAAGGAACCTATTTTGTGACTAGACCTTTTTAATGCATAAAGATTGAATCTTTTAAAGAAAATGAGAGTTTTGAGTGAAACTTATTTGAGTTCCCTTTGAAATCCTGAAGAGTGTTTTACAGAGTATAGGTTCAATCTTTGAATGAAAATACCTCAGTAAAGGTACCTAGTATGTCACTAGACATTTTTAATGTAAAAAGATTGAATATTTGATAAAAAATGAGAGTTTTGAGATTAACTTCTTCGAGTTACCTATGAAGTCGCGAAGCGTATTTTAATGACTAAAGATTAAATCTTTGAATGAAAATACCTCAATAAAGGAACCTATTATGTGACTAAACTTTTTTAGTGTATAAAAATTAAATCTTTAAAAGAAAATGAGAGTTTTGAGTGAAACTTATTCGAGTTCCCTTTGACGTCCCGAAGAGTGTTTTAATGAGTAAAAATAGAATCTTTGAATGAAAATAGTTCAATAAAGGTACCTATTATGTTACCAGACCTTTTTAATGTACAAACGTTTAATCTTTGAAAGAAAATAAGAGTATTGATTTAAACTTATTCGAGTAACATATGAAGTGGCGAAGAGTGTTTTAATGAGTAAAGATCGAATCTTTGATTGAAAATATCTCAATAAAAGTACCTTTTATGTTAGTAAACCTTTTTAATGTATATAGATTGAATCTTTGAAACCAAACAAGAGTATTAATTTAAAATTATTCGTGTTACTTATGAAGTCGCGAAGACTGTTTTAATGAGTATATGTTGAATCTTTAAATTAAAGTTCCTCAATAAAGGTACTAATTATGTCACTAGACCTTTTCAATGTATAAATATTGAATCTTTGAAAGAAAATAAGATTTTTGAGTTAAACTTATTCGAGTTCCCTTTGACGTCCTGTAGAGTGTTTTACAGAGTAAAGATTGAATCTTTGAATGAAAATACCTTAATAAAGGTACCTATTATATCACTAGACCTTTTTAATGTAAAAAGATTGCATTTCTGAAATAAAATGATAGTTTTGAGATTAACTAATTCTAGTTACCTATGAAGTCGCGAATCGTGTTGTAATAACTAAATATTAAATCTTTGAATGAAAAAATCTCAACAAAGGAACCTATTATGTGACCGGACCTTTTTAATGTTTTAAGATTGAATCTTTTAAAGAAAATGAGAGTTTTGAGTGAAATTTATTCGGGTTCGCTTTGACGTCCCGAAGAGTGTTTTACCAAGTATAGATTGAATCTTTGAATAAAAATACCTCTGTAATGGTACCTAGTATGTCACTAGACCTTTTTAATGTAAAAAGATTGATTCTTTGAAAGAAAATGAGAGTTTTGAGATTAATTTATTCGAGTTGCCTATGAAGTCGCGAAGCGTGTTTCAATGACTAAAGATTAAATCTTTGTATGAAAATACCTCTACAAAGGAACCTATTATGTGACTAGACTTTTTTAATGTGTAAAAATTGAATCTTTGAAAGAAAATGAGAGTTTTGAGTGAAACTTATTCGAGTTCCCTTTGACATCACGAAAAGTGTTTTAATGAGTAAAAATAGAATCTTTGAATGAAAATACCTCAATAAAGGTACCTATTATGTTACTAGACTTTTTTAATGTATAAATGTTGAATCTTTGAAAGAAAATAAGAGTATTGATTTAAATTTATTCGAGTTACCTATGAATTGACGAAGAGTGTTTTAATGAGTAAAGATCGAATCATTGATTGAAAATATCTCAATAAATGTACCTTTTATGTTACAAAACCTTTTTAATGCATATAGATTGAATCTTTGAAATAAAACAAGAGTTTTAATTTCAAATTATTCGTGTTACCTAGAATATTTTAATGAGTATATGTTGAATCTTTAAATGAAGGTACCTCGATAAAGGTACCTTTTATGTCACTAGACCTTTTCAATGTATAAAGATTAAATCTTTGAAAGAAAATGAGGTTTTTGAGTTAAGCTTACTCGAGTTCCCTTTGACTTTCCGTAAAGTGTTTTTCAGAGTAAAGATTGAATCTTTGAATGAAAATACCTTAATAAAGGTACCTAGTATGTCACTAGACCTTTTTAATGTAAAAAGATTGAATCTTTGAAAAAAAATGATAGTTTTGAGATTAACTTATTCTAGTTACCTATGAAGTTGCGAATCGTGTTGTAATGACTAAATATTAAATCTTTGAATGAAAATATCTCAACAAAGAAACCTATTATGCGACTAAACCGTTTTAATGTATAAAGATTGAATCCTTTAAAGAAAATATGAGTTTTGAGTGAAACTTATTCGAGTTCCCTTTGACGTCCCGATGAGTGTTTTACAGAGTATAGATTGAATCTTTGATTGAAAATACTTCTGTAAAGATACCTAGCATGTCACTAGACCTTTTTAATGTAAAAAGATTAAATCTTTGAAAGAAAATGAGAGTTTCGTAATTAACTTATTCGAGTTACCTATGAATTCGCGAAGCGTGTTTCAATGACTAAAGATTAAATCTTTGTATGAAAATACCTCAATAAGGGATCCTATTATGTGACTAGACTTTTATAATGTATAAAAATTTAATCTTTGAAAGAAAATGAGAGTTTTGAGTGAAACATATTCGAATTTCCTTTGACGTCATGAAGAGTGTTTTAATGAGTAAAAATAGAATCTTTGAACGAAAATATCTCAATAAAGATACATATTGTGTTACTAGACCTTTTTAATGTACAAACGTTGAATCTTTGAAAGAAAATAAGAGTATTTATTTAAACTTATTGGAGTTACCTATGAATTGACGAAGAGTGTTTTAATGAGTAAAGATCGAATCATTGATTGAAAATATCTCAATAAAAGTACCTTTTATATTACAAAACCTTTTTAATGCATTTAGATTGAATCTTTGAAATAAAACAAGAGTTTTAATTTAAAATTATTCGTGTTACCTAGAAGTCGCGAAGACTGTTTTAATGAGTATATGTTGAATCTTTAAACGAAAATACCTTAATAAAGGCACCTTTTATGTCACTAGACCTTTTCAATGTATAAATATTGAATCTTTGAAAGAAAATGAGGTTTTTGAGTTAAACTAATTCGAGTTCCATTTGATGTCCCGTAGAGTGTTTTACAGAGTAAATGTTGAATCTTTGAATGAAAATACCTTAATAAAGGTACCTAGTATGTCACTAGATCTTTTTAATGTAAAAAGATTGAATCTTTGAAATAAAATGATAGTTTTGAGATTAACTTATTCGAGTTACCTATGAAGTCGCGAATGGTGTTGTAATGACTAAATATTAAATCTTTGAATGAAAATATCTCAATAAAGGAACCTATTACGTGACTAGACCTTTTTAATGTATAAAGGTTGAATCTTTTAAAGAAAATGAGAGTTTTGAGTGAAACTTATTCGAGTTCCCTTTGCATCCCGAAGTGTGTTTTAGTGAGTATAGGTTGAATCTTTGAATGAAAATACCTCAGCAAAGGTACCTAGTATGTCACTAAACCTTTTTAATGTAAAACGATTGAATTTTTCAAATAAAATGATAGTTTAGAGATTAACTTATTCGAATTACCTATGAAGTCGCGAATCGTGTTATAATGACTAAATATTAAATCTTTGAATGAAAATATTTCAACAAAGGAACCTATTATGTGACTAGACCTTTTTAATGTATAAAGATTGAATCTTTTAAAGAAAATGAGAGTTTTGAGTGAAACTTATTCGAGTTCCCTTTGACGTCCCGAAGAGTGTTTTAATGAGTAAAAATAGAATCTTTGAATGAAAATACCTCAATAAAGGTACCTATTATGTTACTAGACCTTTTTAATGTATAAACGTTGAATCTTTGAAAGAAAATAAGAGTATTGATTTAAACTTATTCTAGTTACCTATGAAGTGGCGAAGCGTGTTTTAATGAGTAAAGATCGAATCTTTGATCGAAAATATATCTCAATAAAAGTACCTTTTATGTCACTAAACCTTTTTAATGTATATAGATTGAATCTTTAGAACAAAACAAGAGTTTTAATTTAAAATTATTCGTGTAACCTACGAAGTCGCGCAGAATATTTTAATGAGTATATGTTGAATCTTTAAATAAAAGTACCTCGATAAAAGTACCTTTTATGTCACTTAACCTTTTCAACGTATAAAGATTTAATCTTTTAAAGAAAATATGGTTTTTGAGTTAAACTTATTCGAGTTCCCTTAGACGTCCTGTATAGTGTTTTACAGAGTAAAGATTGAATCTTTGAATGCAAATACCTTAATAAAGGTACCTAGTATGTCAGTTGACCTTTTTAATGTAAAAAGATTGAACCTTTGAAATAAAATGATAGTTTAGAGATTAACTTATTCGAGTTACCTATAACGTCGCGAATCGTGTTGTAGTGACTAAATATTAAATCTTTCATTGAAAATATCTCAACAAAGGAACCTATTATGTGACTAGACCATTTTAATGTATAAAGATTGAATCTTTTAAAGAAAATGAGAGTTTTGAGTGAAACTTATTCGAGTTCCCTTTGACGTCCCGAAGAGTGTTTTACAGAGTATAGATTGAATATTTGAATGAAAATACCTCAGTAAAGGTACCTAGTATGTCACTAGACCTTTTTAATATAAAAAGATTGAATCTTTGAAAGAAAATGGGAGTTTTGAGATTAACTTATTCGAGTTACCTATGAAGTCGCGAAGCGTGTTTTAATGATTAAAGATTAAATCTTTGAACGAAAATACATCAATAAAGGAACCTATTATGTGACTAGACTTTTTTAATGTATAAAAATTGAATCTTTGAAAGAAAATGAGAGTTTTGAGTGAAACTTATTCGAGTTCCATTTGACGTCACGAAGAGTGTTTTAATGAGTAAAAATAGAATCTTTGAATGAAAATACTTCAATAAAGGTTCCTATTATGTTACTAGACCTTTTTAATGTATAAACGTTGAATCTTTGAAAGAAGATAAGAATATTGATTTAAACTTATTCGAGTTTCCTATGAAGTGGCGAAGAGTGTTTTAATGACTAAAGATCGAATCTTGGATTGAAAATATCTCAATAAAAGTACCTACTATGTCAGTAAACCTTTTTAATGTATATAGATTGAATCTTTGAAACAAAAGAAGAGTATTAATTTAAAATTATTCGTGTTACCAATGAAGTCGCGCAGAATATTTTAATGAGTATATGCTGAATCTTTAAATGAAAGTTCCTCAATAAAGGTACCTATTATGTTACAAGATCTTTTTAATGTATAAACGTTGAATCTTTGAAAGAAAATAAGATTATTGATTTAAACTTATTCGAGTTACCTATGAAGTGGCGAAGAGAGTTTTAATGAGTAAAGATCGAATCTTTGATTGAAAATATCTCAATAAAAGTACCATTTATGTCAGTAAACCTTTTTTATGTATATTGATTGAATCTTTGAAGGAAAACAAGAGTATTAAATTAAAATTATTTGTGTTACCTATGAAGTCGCGAAGACTGTTTTAATGAGTATATGTTGAATCTTTAAATGAATGTTCTTCCATAAAGGTACCTTTTATGTCAGTAGACCTTTTTAATGTATAAATATTGAATCTTTGAAAGAAAATAAGGTTTTGAGTTAAACTTATTCGAGTTTCCTTTGACGTTCCGTAGAGTGTTTTACAAAGTAAAGATTGAATCTTTGAGTGAAAATACCTTAATAAAGGTACCTAGTATGTCACTAGACCTTTTTAATGTAAAAAGATTGAATCTTTGAAATAAAATGATAGTTTTGAGAGTAACTAATTCGAGTTACCTATGAAGTCGCGAATCGTGTTGTAATGACTAAATATTAAATCTTTGATTAAAAATATCTCAACAAAGGAACCTATTATGTAACTAGACCTTTTTAATGTAGAAAGATTGAATCTTTAAAAGAAAATGAGACTTTTGATTGTTATTCGAGTTCCCTTTGACGTCCCGAAGAGTATTTTACAGAGTATAGGTTGAATCTTTGAATGAAAATACCTCTGTAAAGGTACCTAGTATGTCATTAGACCTTTTTAATAAAAAAAGATTGAATCTTTGATAGAAAATGAGAGTTTTGAGATTAACTTTTTTGAGTTACCTATGAAGTCGCGAAGCGTGTTTTAATGAATAAAGATTAAATCTTTGAATGAAAATACCTCAATAAAGGAACCTATTACGTGACTAGACTTTTATAATGTATAAAAATTGAATCTTTGATAGAAAATGAGAGTTTTGAGTGAAATTTATTCGAGTTCACTTTGATGTCACGAAGAGTGTTTTAATGAGTAAAAATAAAATCTTTGAATGAAAATACTTCAATAAAGGTACCTATTATGTTACTAGACCTTTTTAATTTATAAACGTTGAATCTTTGAAAGAAAATAAGAGTATTGATTTAAACTTATTCGAGTAACCTATGAAGTGGCGAAGAGTGTTTTAATGAGTAATGATCGAATCATTGATTGAAAATATCTCAATAAAAGTGCCTTTTATGTCAGTAAACCTTTTTAATGCATATAGATTGAATCTTTGAAACAAAATAAGGGTATTAATTTAAAATTATCCGTGTTACCTATGAAGTCGTGAAGACTGTTTTAATGAGTATATATTGAATCTTTAATTGAAAGTTCCTCTATAAAAGTACCAATTATGTCACTAGACATTTTCAATGTATAAATATTGAATCTTTCAAAGAAAATAAGGTTTTTGAGTTAAACTTATTCGAGTTCTCTTTGACGTCCCGTAGAGTGTTTTACAGAGTAAAGATTGAATCTTTGAATGTAAATACCTTAATAAAGGTGCCTAGTATGTCACTAGACCTTTTTAATGTAAAAAGATTGAATCTTTGAAATAAAAAGATAGTTTTGAGATTAACTTATTCGAGTTACCTATGGAGTCGCGAATCGTGTTGTAATGACTAGATACTAAATCTTTGAATGAAAATATCTCAACAAAGGAACCTATTATGTGATTAGACCTTTCTAATGTATAAAGATTGAATCTTTTAAAGAAAATAAGAGTTTTGAGTGAAACTTATTCGATTTCCCTTTGACGTCCCGAAGAGTGTTTTACAGAGTATAGATAGAATCTTTGAATGAAAATACCTCAGTAAAGGTACATAGTATGTCACAAGACCTTTTTAATGTATAAACGTTGAATTTTAAAAATAAAATAAGAGTATTGATTTAAACTTATTCGAGTTACCTATGAAGTGGCGAAGCGTGTTTTAATGAGTAAAGATCGAATCTTTGATTGAAAATATCTCTATAAAAGTACCTTTTATGTCACTTAACCTTTTTAATGTATGTAGATTGAATCTTTAGAACAAAACAAGAGTTTTAATTTAAAATTATTCGTGTAACCTACGAGGTCGCGCAGAATATTTTAATGAGTACATGTTAAATCTTTAAATGAAAGTACCTCGATAAAGGTACCTTTTATGTCACCAGACCTTTTTAATGTTTAAAGATTGAATCTTTGAAACAAAATGAGATTTTTGAGTTAAACTAATTCGAGTTTTCTTCGACGTCCCATAGAGTGTTTTACAGAGTAAAGATTGAATCTTTGATTGGAAATACCTTAATAAAAGTACTTAGTATGTCACTAGACCTTTTTAATATAAAAAGATTGAATCTTTGAAATAAAATGATAGTTTTGAGATTAACTTATTCGAGTTACCTATAAAGTCGCGAATCGTGTTATCAAGACTAAATATTAAATCTTTGAATGAAAATATCTCAACAAATGAACCTATTATGTGACTAGACCTTTTTAATGTATAAAGATTCAATCTTTTAAAGAAAGTTAGAGTTTTAAGTAAAACTTATTCGGGTTCCCTTTGACGTCCCGAAGAGTGTTTT
The DNA here is from genome assembly GCF_030987335.1 of Cornus florida. Taxonomy (NCBI): domain Eukaryota; kingdom Viridiplantae; phylum Streptophyta; class Magnoliopsida; order Cornales; family Cornaceae; genus Cornus; species Cornus florida. Next base: position 90,490,542 of record NW_026775578.1, on the reverse strand, counting down.
ACAGAGTATAGATTGAATCTTTGAATGAAAATACCTTAGTAAAGGTACCTAGTATATCACTAGACCTTTTTAATGTAAAAAGATTAAATCTTTGAAAGAAAATGAGAGTTTTGAGATTAACTTATTCGAGTTACCTATGAAGTCGCGAAGCGTATTTCAATGACTAAAGATTAAATCTTTGTATGAAAATACCTCTATAAAGGAACCTATTATGTGACTAGACTTTTTTAAAGTATAAAAATTGAATCTTTGAAAGAAAATGAGAGTTCTGAATGAAACTTATTCGAGTTCCCTTTGACGTCACGAAGAGTGTTTTAATGAGTAAAAATTAAATATTTGAATGAAAATATCTCAATAAAGGTACCTATTATGTTACTAGACCTTTTTAATATATAAACGTTGAATCATTGAAAGAAAATAAGAGTATTGATTTAAACTTATTCGAGTTACCAATGAAGTGGCGAAAAGTATTTTAATGAGTAAAGATCGAATCTTTGATTGAAAATATCTCAATAAAAGTACCTTTTATGTCTCTAAACCTTTTTAATGTATATAGATTGAATCTTTGAAACAAAATAAGAGTTTTAATTTAAAATTATTCATGTAACCTAGAAGTCGCGAAGAGTGTTTTAATGAGTATATGTTGAATCTTTAAACGAAAGTACCTCAATAAAGGTACCTTTTATGTCCCTAGACCTTTTCAATGTATAAAGATTGAATCTTTGAAACAAAATGAGATTTTTGAGTTAAACTAATTCGAGTTCCCTTTGACTTCCCGTAGAGTGTTTTACAAAGTAAAGATTGAATCATTGAATGAAAATACCTTAATAAAGGTACCTAGTATGTCACCAGACCTTTTTAATGTAAAAAGATTGAATCTTTGAAAGAAAATGATAGTTTTGAGATTAACTTGTTCGAGTTACCTATGAAGTCGCGATTGGTGTTGTAATGACTAAATATTAACTTTTTGGATGAAAATATCTCAACAAAAGAACCTATTATATGACTAAACCTTTTTAATGTATATAGATTGAATCTTTGAAAGAAAATGAGAGTTTTGAATGAAACTTATTCGAGTTCCTTTTGACGTCCCGAAGAGTGTTTTAATGAATAAAAATAGAATCTTTGAATAAAAATACCTCAATAAAGGTACCTATTATGTTACTAGACCTTTTTAATGTATAAGACTTGAATCTTTGAAAGAAAATAAGATTATTGATTTAAATTATTCGAGTTACCTCTGAAGTGGCGAAGAGTGTTTTAATGAGTAAAGATCGAGTCTTTGATTGAAAATATCTCAATAAAAGTACCTTTTATGTCACCAAACCTTTTTAATGCATATAGATTGAATCTTTGAAACAAAACAAGAGTTTTAATTTAAAATTATTCGTGTTACCTAGAAGTCTCGATGAGTGTTTTAATGAGTATATGTGGAATCTTTAAATGAAAGTACTTCAATAAAGGTACCTTTTATGTAACTAGAACTTTTCAATGTATAAAGATTGAATCTTTGAAAGAAAATGAGGTTTTTGTGTTAAACTTATTCTAGTCCCCTTTGACGTCCCGTAGAGTGTTTTAAAGAGTAAAGATTGAATCTTTGAAAGAAAATACCTTAATAAAGGTACCTAGTATGTCAGTAAACCTTTTTAATGTAAAAAGATTGAATCTTTGAAATGAAATGATAGTTTAGAGATTAACTTATTCGAGTTACCAATAAAGTCGCGAACCGTGTTGTAATGACTAAATATTAAATCTTTGAATGAAAATATCTCAACAAAGGAGCCTATTATGTGACTAGACCTTTTTAGTGTATAAAGATTGAATCTTTTAAAGAAAATGAGAGTTTTGAGTGAAACTTATTCGAGTTCCCTTTGACTTCCCGGAGAGTGTTTTAATGAGTAAAAATGGAATCTTTGAATGAAAATACCTCAATAAATGTACCTATTATGTTACTAGACCTTTTTAATGTATAAACGTTGAATCTTTGAAATAAAATAAGAGTATTGATTTAAACTTATTCGAATTACCTATGAAGTGGCGAAGCGTGTTTTAATGAGTAAAGATCGAATTTTTGATCGAAAATATCTCAGTAAAAGTACCTTTTATGTCACTAAACCTTTTTAATGTATACAGATTGAATCTTTGGAACAAAACAAGAGTTTTAATTTAAAATTATTCGTGTTACCTAGAAGTCACGAAGAGTGTTTAATTGAGTATATGTTGAATCTGTAAATTAAAGTACCTCAATAAAGGTACATTTTATGTCACTAGACCTTTTCAATGTATAAAGATTGAATCTTTGAAAGAAAGTTAGGTTTTTGAGTTTAACTTATTCGAGTTCCCTTCGACGTCCCGAAGAGTGTTTTACAAAGTATAGATTGAATCTTTGGTTGAAAATACTTAAGTAAAGGTACCTCGTATGTCACTAGACCTTTTTAATGTAAAAAGATTGAATCTTTGAAAAAAAATGAGAGTTTTGAGATTAACTTATTCGGGATACCTATGAAGTCGCGAAGCGTGTTTTAATGACTAAAGATTAAATCTTTGAATGAAAATACCTCAATAAAGGAACCTATTATATGACTAAACCTTTTTAATGTACACAGATTGAATCTTTTATAGAAAATGAGTGTTCTGAATGAAACTTATTCAAATTCCCTTTGACGTCCCGAAGAGTATTTTAATCAGTAAAAATTGAATCTTTGAATGAAAATACCACAATAAAGGTACCTATTATGTTACTAGACCTTTTTAATGTATAAACATTAAATCTATGAAAAAAAAATAAGAGTATTGATTTGAACTTATTCGAGTTACCTATGAAGTGGCGAAGAGTGTTTTAATGCGTAAAGATCGAATATTTGATTAAAAATATCTCAATAAAAGTACCTTTTATGTCACCAAACCTTTTTAATGCATATAGATTGAATCTTTGAAACAAAATAAGAGTTTAATTTAAAATTATTCGTGTTACCTAGAAGTCGCGAAGAGTGTTTTAATGAATATATGTGGAACCTTTAAATGAAAGTACCTCAATAATGGTACTTTTTATATCACTAGACCTTTTCAATGTATAAAGACTGAATCTTAGAAAGAAAATGAGGTTTTTGAGTTAAAGTTATTCGAGTTCCCTTTGACGTCTCGTAGTGTGTTTTACAGAGTGAAGATTGAATCTTTGAATGAAAATACCTTAATAAAGGTACCTAGTATGTCCGTAGACCATTTTAATGTAAAAAGATTGAATCTTTAAAATAAAATGATAGTTTAGAGATTAACTTATTCGAGTTACCTAAGAAGTCGCGAACCGTGTTATAATGACTAAATATTAAATCTTTGAATGAAAATATCTCAACAAAGGAACCTATTATGTGACTCGATCTTTTTAATGTATAAAGATTGTATCTTTTAAAGAAAATGAGAGTTTTGAGTAAAGATTGAATATTTGAATGAAAATACCTTAATAAAGGTACCTAGTATGTCAGTAGACCTTTTTAATGTAAAAAGATTAAATCTTTGAAAGAAAATGAGAGTTGTGAGATTAACTTATTCGAGTTACCTATGAAGTCGTGAAACGTGTTTTAATAACTAAAGATTAAATCTTTGAATGAAAATACCTCAATAAAGGAACCTATTATATGACTAAACCTTTTTAATCTATACAGATTGAATCTTTGAAAGAAAATGAGTGTTTTGAATGAAACTTATTCGAGTTCCCTTTGACGTCCCGAAAAATGTTTTAATGAGTAAAAATAGAATCTTTGAATGAAAATACCTCAATAAAGGTACCTATTATGTTACTAGACCATTTAAATGTATAAACGTTGAATCTTTGAAATAAAATAAGGGTATTGATTTAAACTTATTCGAGTTACCTATGAAGTGGTGAAGCGTGTTTTAATGAGTAAAGATCGAATCTTTAATTGAAAATATCTTAATAAAAGTACCTTTTATGTCACTAAACCTTTTTCATGTACATAGATTTAATCTTTGGAATAAAACAAGAGTTTTAATTTAAAATTATTCGTGTTACCTAAAAGTCGCGAAGAGTGTTTAATTGAGTATATGTTGAATCTTTAAATGAAAGTACCTCAATAAAGGTACATTTTAAGTCACTAGACCTTTTCAATGTATAAAGATTGAATTTTTGGAATAAAATTAGGTTTTTGAGTTTAACTTGTTTGAGTTCCCTTTGACGTCCTGAAGAGTGTTTTACCAAGTATAGATTAAATCTTTGAATTAAAATACTTCAGTAAAGGTACCTAGTATGTCACTAGACCATTTTAATGTAAAAAGATTGAATCTTTGAAAGAAAATAAGAGTTTTGAGATTAACTTATTCGAGTTACCTATGAAGTCGCGAAGCGTATTTTAATGACTAAAGATTAAATCTTTGAATGAAAATACCTCAATAAAAGAACCTATTATATGACTAAACCTTTTTAATGTATACAGATTGAATCTTTGAAAGAAAATGAGTGTTTTGAATGAAACTAATTCGAGTTCCTTTTGACGTCCCGAAGAGTATTTTACTCAGTAAAAATTGAATCTTTGAATGAAAATACCTCAATAAAGGTACCTATTATGTTACTAGACCTTTTAAATATTTAAACTTTGAATTCTTGAAAGAAAATAAGAGTATTGATTTAAACTTATTCGAGTTACCTATGAAGTGGCGAAAAGTGTTTTAATGAGTAAAGATCGATTCTTTAATTGAAAATATCTCAATAAAAGTACCTTTTATGTCAGTAAACCTTTTTAATGCATATAGATTGAATCTTTGAAACAAAACAAGAGTATTAATTTAAAATTATTCGTGTTACCTATGAAGTCGCGAAGACTGTTTTAATGAGTATACGTTGAATCTTTAAATGAAAATTCCTCAATAAAGGTACCTTTTATGTCATTAGACCTTTTCAATGTATAAATATTGAATCTTTGAAAGAAAATAAGGTTTTTGAGTTAAACTTATTCGAGTTCCCTTTGACATCCCGTAGAGTGTTTTACAGAGTAATGATTGAATCTTTCAATGAAACTACCTTAATAAAGGTACCTAGTATGTCACTAGACCATTTTAATGTAAAAAGATTGAATCTTTTGAAATAAAATGATAGTTTTGAGATTAACTTATTCGAGTTACTTATGAAGTCGCGAATCGTGTTGTAATGACTAAGTATTAAATCTTAAAATGAAAATATCTCAACAAAGGAACCTACTATGTGACTAGACCTTTTTAATGTATAAAGATTGAACATTTTAAAGAAAATGAGAGTTTTGAGTGAAACTTATTCGAGTTCCCTTTGACGTCCCGAAGAGCGTTTGACAAAGTATAGATTGAATAGTTGAATTAAAACACCTTAGTAAAGGTACCTAGTATGTCACTAGACCTTTTTAATGTAAAAAGATTGAATCTTTGTAAGAAAATGAGAGTTTTGAGATTAACTTATTTGAGTTACCTATGAAGTCGCGAAGCGTGTTTTAATAACTAAAGACAAAATCTTTGAATGAAAATACCTCAATAAAGGAACCCTATTATGTGATTAGACTTTTTTAATATACAAAAATTGAATTTTTGAAAGAAAATAAGAGTTTTCAGAAAAACTTATTCGAGTTCCCTTTGACGTCACGAAGAATGTTTTAATGAGTAAAAATAAAATCTTTGAATAAAAATACGTCAATAAAGGTTCCTATATGTTACTAGACCTTTTTAATATATAAACGTTGAATCTTTGAAAGAAAATAAGAGTATTGATTTAAACTTATTCGAGTTTCCTATGAAGTGGCAAAGAGTATTTTAATGAGTAAAGATCGAATCTTTGATTGAAAATATCTCAATAAAAGTACCTTTTATGTCAGTAAACCTTTTTAATGTATATAGATTGAATCTTTGATGCAAAACAAGAGGATTAATTTAGAATTATTCGTGTTACCTATGAAGTCGCGCAGAATATTTTAATGAGTATATGTTAAATCTTTAAATGAAAGTTCCTCAATAAAGTTACCTATTATGTTACTAGACCTTTTTAATGTATAAACGTTGAATCTTTGAAAGAAAATAAGAGTACTGATTTAAACTTATTCGAGTTATCTATGAAGTGGCGAAGAGGGTTTTAATGAGTAAAGATCGAATCTTTGATTGAAAATATCTCAATAAAAGTACCTTTTATGTCAGTAAACATTTTTAAGGTATATAGATTGAATCTTTGAAACAAAATAAGAGTATTAATTTAAATTTATTCGTGTTGGCTATGAATTCACGAAGACAGTTTTAATGAGTATATGTTGAATCTTTAAATGAAAGTTCCTCAATAAAGGTACCTTTTATGTCACTGGATCATTTCAGTGTATAAATATTGAATCTTTGAAAGAAAATAAGGTCTTTTAGTTAAACTTATTCGAGTTCCCTTTGACGTCCCGTAGAGTGTTTTACAGAGTAAAGATTGAATCTTTGAATGAAAATACCTTTAAAAAGGTACCTAGTATGTCACTAGACCTTTTTAATGTAAAAAGATTGAATCTTTGAAATAAAATGTTCTTTTTGAGATTAACTTATTCGAGTTACCTATGAAGTCGCGAATCGTGTTGTATGACTAAATGTTAAATCTTTGAATGAAAGTATCTCAACAAAGGAACCTATTATATGACTAGACCTTTTTAATGTAGAAAGATTGAATCCTTTAAAGAAAATGAGAGTTTTGAGAGAAATTTCTTCGAGTTCCCTTTGACGTGCCGAAGTGTGTCTTACAGAGTATAAATTGAATCTTTGAATGAAAATACCTCTGTAAAGGTACCTAGTATGTCACTAGACATTTTTAAGGTAAATAGATTAAATCTTTGAAAGAAAATGAGAGTTTTGAGATTAATTTATTCGAGTTACCTATGAAGTCGCGAAACGTGTTTTAATGACTAAAGATTAAATCTTTGAATGAAAATACCTCAATAAAGGAACCTATTATGTGACTAGACTTTTTTAATGTATAAAAATTGAATCTTTGAAAGAAAATGAGAGTTTTGAGTGAAACTTATTCGATTTCCCTTTGACGTCACGAAGAGTGTTTTAATGAGTAAAAATAGAATCTTTGAATGAAAATACCTCAATAAAGGCACCTATTATGTTACTAGACCTTTTTAATGTATAAACGTTGAATCATTGAAAGAAAATAAGAGTATTGATTTAAACTTATTCGAGTTACCAATGAAGTGGCGAAGAGTGTTTTAATGAGAAAAGATCGAATCTTTGATTGAAAATATCTCAATAAAAGTACCTTTTATGTATCTAAACCTTTTTAACGCAGATAGATTGAATCTTTGAAACAAAACAAGAGTTTTAATTAAAAATTATTCGTATTACCTAGAAGTCACGAAGAGTGTTTTAATGAGTATATGTTGAATCTTTGAAGGAAAGGACCTCAATAAAGGTACCTTTTTTGTCACTAGACCTTTTCAATATATAAAGATTGAATCTTTGAAAGAAAATGAGGTTTTTGAGTTAAACTAATTCGAGTTCCCTTTGACTTCCTGTGGAGTGTTTTACAGAGTAAAGAGTGAATCTTTGAATGAAAATACCTTAATAAAGGTACCTAGTATGTCACTAGACCTTTTTAATGTAAAAAGAGTGAATCTTTGAAATAAAATGATAGTTTTGAGATTAACTTATTCGAGTTATCTATGAAGTCGCGAACCGTGTTGTAATGACTAAATATGAAATCTTTGGATGAAAATATCTCAACAAGAGAACCTATTATGTGACTAGACGTTTTTAATGTATAAAGATTGAATCTTTTAAAGAAAATGAGAGTTTTGAGTGAAACTTATTCGAGTTCCCCTTGACGTCCCGAAGTGTGTTTTAGAGAGAATAGGTTGAATCTTTGAATGAAAATACCTCAGTAAAGGTACCTAGTATGTCACTAGACCTTTTTAATGTAAAAAGATTGATTCTTTGAAAGAAAATGAGAGTTTTGAGATTAACTTATTCGAGTTAGCTATGAAGTCACGAAGCGTGTTTAAATGACTAAAGATTAAATCTTTGAATGAAAATACCTCGATAAAGAAACCTATTATATGACTAAACCTTTATAATGTATACAGATTGAATTTTTGAAAGAAAATGAGAGTTTTGAATGAAACTTATTCGAGTTCCTTTTGATGTACCGAAGAGTGTTTTAATGAACAAAAATAGAATCTTTGAATGAAAATAACTCAATAAAGGTACCTATTATGTTACTAGACCTTTTTAATGTATAAACGTTGAATCTTTAAAAGAAAATAAGATCATTGATTTAAACTTATTCGAATTATCTCTGAAGTGGCGAAGAGTGTTTTAACGAGTAAAGATCGAATCTTTGATTGAAAATATCTCAATAAAAGTACTTTTTATGTCACCAAACCTTTATAATGCATATAGATTGAATCTTTGAAACAAAACAAGAGTTTTCATTTAAAATTATTCGTGTTACCTAGAAGTTTCGAAGAGTGTTTTAATGAGAATATGTGGAATCTTTAAATGAAAGTACCTCAATAAATGTACCTTTTATGTCACTAGGCCTTTTCAATATATAAAGATTGAATCTTTGAAAAAAAAAATGAGGCTTTTGTGTTAAACTTATTCGAGTTCCATTTGACGTCCCGTAGAGTATTTTACAAAGTAAAGATTAAATCTTTGAAAGAAAATACCTTAACAAAGGTACCTAGTATATCAGAGACCTTTTTAATGTAAAAAGATTGAATCTTTGAAATAAAATGATAGTTTAGAGATTAACTTATTTGAGTTACCTATGAAGTCGCGAACCGAGTTATAATGACTAAATATTAAATCTTTGAATGAAAATATCTCAACAAAGGAACCTATTATGTGACTAGACCTTTTTAATATATAAAGATTGAATCTTTTAAAGAAAATGAGAGTTTTGAGTGAAATTTATTCGAGTTCCCTTTGACCTCCCGAAGAGTGTTTTAATGAGTAAAAATAGAATATTTGAATGAAAATACCTCAATAAAGGTACCTATTATGTTACTAGACCTTTTTAATGTATAAACGTTGAATCTTTGAAAGAAAATAAGAGTATTAATTTAAAGTTCTTCGAGTTACCTATGAAGTGGCGAAGCGTGTTTTAATGAGAAAAAATCGAATCTTTGATTGAAAATATCTCAATAAAAGTACCTTTTATGTCACTAAACCTTTTTAATGTACATAGATTGAATCTTTGGAACAAAACAAGAGTTTTAATTTAAAATTGTTCGTGTAGCCTAGAAGTCGCGAAGAGTGTTCGATTGAGTATATGTTGAATCTTTAAATGAAAGTACCTCAATAAAGGTACATTTTATGTCACTAGACCTTTTCATTGTATAAAGATTGAATCTTTCAAAGAAAATTAGGTTTTTGAGTTTAACTTATTCGAGTTCCTTTTGACGTCCCGAAGAGTGTTTTACAAACTATAGATTGAATCTTTGAATGAAAATACCTCAGTAAAGGTACCTAGTATGTCACTAGACCATTTTAATGTAAAAAGATTGAATCTTTGAAAGAAAATGAGAGTCTTGAAATTAACTTATTCGAGTTAACTATGAAGTCACGAAGTTTGTTTTAATGACTAAAGATTAAATCTTTGAATGAAAATGCCTCAATAAAGGAACCTACTATATGACTAAACCTTTTTAATGTATATAGACTGAATCTTTAAAAGAAAATGAGTGTTTTGAATAAAACTTATTCGAGTTCCCTTTGACGGCCCGAAGAGTATTTTAAACAGTAAAAATTGAATCTTTGAATGAAAATACCTCAATAAAGATACCTATTATGTTACTAGACCTTTTTAATGTATAAACTTTGAATCTTTGAAAAAAAATAAGAGTATTGATTTAAACTTATTCGAGTTACCTGTGAAGTTGCGGAGAGTGTTTTAATGAGTAAAGTTCGATTCTTTGATTGAAAATATCTCAATAAAAGTACCTTTTCTGTCAGTAAACTTTTTTAATGTATATAGATTAAATCTTTGAAACAAAACAAGAGTATTAATTTAAAATTATTCGTGTTACCTATGAAGTCGCGAAGACTGTTTTAATGAGTATATGTTGAATCTTTAAATGAAAGTTCCTAAATAAAGGTACCTTTTATGTCACAAGACCATTTCAATGTATAAATATTGAATCTTTGAAAGAAAATAAGGTTTTTTAGTTAAACTTATTCAAGTTCCCTTTGACGTCCCGTAGAGTGTTTTACAAAGTAAAGATTGAATCTTTGAATGAAAATACCTTAATAAAGGTACCAAGTATGTCACTAAACCTTTTTAATGTAAAAAGAATGAATCTTTGAAATAAAATGATAGTTTTGAGATTAACTTATTCGAGTTACCTATGAAGTCGCGAATCGTGTTGTAATGACTAAATATTATATCTTTGAATGAAAATATCTCAACAAAGGAACCTATTAAGTGACTAGACCTTTTTAATGTAAAAAGATTGAATCTTTTAAAGAAAATGAGAGTTTTGAGTGAAACTTATTCGAATTCCTTTTGACGTCCCGAAGAGTGTTTTACAGAGTATAGATTGAATCTTTTAATGAAAATACCTCAGTAAAGGTACCTAATATGTCACTAGACCTTTTTAATGTAAAAAGATTGAATCTTTGAAAGAAAATGAGAGTTTTGAGATTAACTTATTCGAGTTACCTATGAAGTCGCGAAGCGTGTTTTAATGACTAAAGATTAAATCTTTGAATGAAAATATCTCAATAAAGGAACCTATTATGTGACTAGACTTTTTTAATGTATAAAAATTGAATCGTTGAAATAAAATGAGAGTTCTGAGTGAAACTTATTCGAATTCCCTTTGATATCACGAAGAGCATTTTAATGAGAAAAATTAGAATCTTTGAATGAAAATACCTCAATAAAGGTACCTATTATGTTACTAGACCTTTTTAATGTATAAACGTTGAATCTTTGAAAGAAAATAAGAGTATTGATTTAAACTTATTCGAGTTACCTATGAAGTGGCGAAGCGTGTTTTAATGAGTAAAGATCGAATCTTTGATTGAAAATATCTCAATAAAAGTACATTTTATGTCACTAAACCTTTTTAATGTATATAAATTGAATCTTTGGAACAAAACAAGAGTTTTAATTTAAAATTATTCGTGTAACCTACGAAGTCGCGCAGAATATTTTAATGAGTATATGTTGAATCTTTAAATGAAAGTACCTCGATAAAGGTACCTTTTATGTCACTAGACCTTTTCAATGTATAAAGATTGAATCTTAGAAAGAAAATGAGGTTTTTGAGTTAAACTTATTCGAGTCCCTTTAATGTCCCGTAGAGTGTTTTACAGAGTAAAGATTGAATCTTTGAATGAAAATACCTTAATAAAGGTACCTAGTATGTTATTAGACCTTTTTAATGTAAAAAGATTGAATCTTTGAAATAAAATGATAGTTTTGAGAATAACTTATTCGAGTTACCTTTGAAGTCGCGAATTGTGTTGTAATGACTAAATATTAAATCTTTGATTGAAAATATCTCAACAAAGGAACCTATTATGTGACTAGACCTTTTTAATGTATAAAGATTGAATCTTTTAAAGAAAATTAGAGTTTTGAGTGAAACTTATTCGAGTTCCCTTTGACGTCCGTAAGAGTGTTTTACAGAGTATAGATTGAATCTTTGAATGAAAATACCTCAGTAAAGGTACCTAGTATGTCACTAGACCTTTTTAATGTAAAAAGATTGAATCTTTGAAAGAAAATGAGAGTTTTGAGATTAACTTATTCGAGTTACCTATGAAGTCACGAAGCGTGTTTTAATGACTAAAGATTAAATCTTTAAATGAAAATACCTCAATAAAGGAACTTATTATATGACTAAACCTTTTTAATGTATACAGATTGAATCTTTAAAAGAAAATGAGAGTTTTGAGTGAAATTTATTCGAGTTCCCTTTGATGTCCCGAAGAGTATTTTAATCAGTAAAAATTGAATCTTTGAATGAAAATACCTCAATAAATGTACCTATTATGTTAGTAGACCTTTTTAATGTATAAATGTTGAATCTTTGAAAAAAAATAAAAGTATTGATTTAAACTTATTCGAGTTACCTATGAATTGGCGAAGAGTGTTTTAATTAGTAAAGATCGAATCTTTGATTGAAAATATCTCAATAAAAGTACCTTTTATGTTAGTAAATCTTTTTAATGTATATAGATTGAATCTTTGAAACAAAATAAGAGTATTAATTTAAAATTATTCGCGTTACCTATGAGGTCGCGAAGACTGTTTTAATGAGTATATATTGAATCTTTAAATGAAAATTCCTCAGTAAAGGTACGTTTTATGTCACTAGAGCTTTTCAATGTATAAATATTAAATCTTTGAAAGAAAATAAGGTTTTTGAGTTAAACTTATTCGAGTTCCCTTTGACGTCCCGTAGAGTGTTTTACAGTGTAAAGATTGAATCTGTGAGGACCTGCATTTTTATTATTTTTTCGAACATTTTAGTATTCATGCATTTTTTTTTTATTGTCAAAAATATGATTAGTTTGCAAATTTGAATTAAACATTATTATGTGTTAAGAAATATTATAGACTATACTATGCAAAATAGCATAATTGGCATTTGGTTGGTTGTGAAAGGGTATTCTTGACTTTTGTCATGCAAATGGCATGAATGGTATTTAGTAGAAAATAAAAGGACTTTTGAGTCATTTCTTATGATTTTTGTTTTAATTCTTGGAGGGGATGACATGTGTGGGTATATGTGATTGCACCATATCCATTCATTTTATAACATATAGTATGCCTAGTATTTTGTTCTTAAAAACCATTTTGGCAAAACCCAATTTTCGTGCATTCTACTTCCTTTCCATAGTGATACCTTTTAAGCTAAATTTTGGAAGCTTTGTGTTGGGATTTTGATGGGGCTTTGTGAAGGAAAAATGTTTCTTAGATAGTGAGGGTTCTTTTGATATCAAACTTGAGTCAATTTCTTTTGTTGCTGGGTTTGGAAAGTGGTGTTAAAAGAAGAGGGTTTTGGTTGCAAACAAAGAAGGAAAGTGTTCTTCACCTTCTAGTTGTTGATTTTGATCCATTTTTGGTGTGGTTTTGAATTGTTAAGCAAGTGTTCAAGCTTCCTTTGAGGTAAGATTGTCTAACTCTCAATTCCTTTGCCTTTAGTGAGTTATCTCTTTCAATTTGAGTTGCAAAGTGTATAAACAACCTAAACTGATGCTGAAACTGCTTGGCCGAAATTGCATGCTGCTATTTTGCTCTAATTCATATAAATTCGTAATTTATCATGCAGAGATGATTTGATATTATGATAATATAGTGAATTAGCTTTCATTGAGAATTGGTTTCACATAAATTGGTTGAGAAATGAATTTATCATGAATTTTTGAAGTTAGAGGGTTCTTGCTGGGCATTCTGGGTTTGGGAAGATTCTGTCCGAGTTTTGTTCATCAAATCTGCTTTAGATGGTATGGTATTTTGATGAAATAAAATTTTATCTTAAAAATACAGTCTTTTAACTTTCAGTGGCCTTTGGATTCACTCCATTTGGACGAAAATTTTATTTACTATGAATTTTTGAAGATGGAAGCTACAGGCTGGAAATCAGTGTCTGACAGATTTTTATTTCGAAATTGTGAATTAAAACTGTTCCAATTGGGAAGGTATTTTGTTAAACTAAATTGACAAAGTACATTGCTTAAGCTTTCATTAGGCTTTGGACTCACTCAATTTGACTTAGAATTGAATTTGTTATGAATTTTCAAAGATGGAAGCTACAGGCTGGAAATCAGTTTCTGGGCAGATTTTAGTTCGAACTTTTGGGTCAAAACTGTTCCAATTGGGAAGGGATTTTGTTAAACTAAATTAGCACTCTCAAAGTACATTGTTTAAGCTTTCATTAGGCTTTGGAATCACTCAATTTGACTTATTGAATTTGTTATGAATTTTCAAAGATGGAAGTAAAATGCTGCATGTGAACTGTTTACTGTTTAGAAACTTCGGAACATGACACAAATGTGCATTCATCTTGCATGGTCATGGGGTTAAGGTAAGAATGGAAAAAGGAAGTGAAAGTTCAATAAAATGATTTTGAAAACCGGATAACAGGGAGGTGCCTTGTATCCGTGAGTTAGGAAAGTGGGATTGATTCAATGATTTCAAAACCGGACAAGGAGTTGCCTTGTCTGTGCAGTTAATGGAAATCTAGAAAAGACGTAAGAATTGCCTACGCATAATTGTGTCACTAGGCCCCAAATGATTACAAGGAGTTGCCTTGGATCAGGGATAGATGATCAATTCTCTTCTCGTGGTACAAGGAGCAGCTCTGGCCGGATTACATTAACTTTTTGTGATGGAAATTGGATTTTTGGGAAGTGAGAAGTGTCTGTGGCATTAGCATTAGCATCCGCATTGCATGGCACTTCATTTTATTATCCTACATGACATTATTTCTTTCCCGAGTTTTTATGATCCCATTATCCTTTGTCTATTCTTTGTTTGGACTCATGGAGGTATTAAGGAGTGCGCTTTAGGCAATTCCTACAGAGCTGTGGTTGCTCATTCCTATTTTATTCACATCTTTTCAGGTCATAGCATGGATGGTGTGGAGGGTGTTCCTCCTCAGTTGTAGACAGAGTCGGGGCTGGTGTTGTTGTGTTATATTCCGCATAATAGACTATGTTTTGTATTATATTTCCTAGAATTTTCTTGGCATGTAATAAATTTTCTTTCAGACTTTAAAACTTTAAAGTTTTAATATTTGCATCTTATCTATTTATTTTCAGTCTTGATTTTATAAAGAGAAATAGATAGGTGGATGTGTGGTTCAGACAGGTTACAGGGCTATTCAGTGATTTCGAGACTGTGATTATTTGTGTGTTGTGTTCACAATCCGGACTACGGTCTAGGGGTGTGACAAAATCATTGAATGACAATACCTTAATAAAGGTACCTAGTATGTCACTAGACCTTTGTAATATAAAAAGATTGAATCTTTGAAATAAAATGATAGTTTTGAGATTAACTTATTCGAGTTACCTACGAAGTCCCGAATCGTGTTGTAATGACTAAATATTAAATCTTTGAATGAAAATATCTCAACAAAGGAACCTATTATGTGACTAGACCTTTTTAATGTATAAAGATTGAATCTTTTAAAGAAAATGAGAGTTTTGAGCGAAACTTATTCGAGTTCCCTTTGACGTCCCGAAGAGTGTTTTACATAGTATAGATTGAATCTTTGAATGAAAATACCTCAGTAAAGGTACCTAGTATGTCACTAGACCTTTTTAATGTAAAAAGATTGAATCTTCGAAAGAAAATGAGAGTTTT
Organism: Cornus florida; assembly: GCF_030987335.1. Lineage (NCBI taxonomy): Eukaryota > Viridiplantae > Streptophyta > Magnoliopsida > Cornales > Cornaceae > Cornus > Cornus florida. The sequence goes on along the minus strand of NW_026775578.1, from coordinate 90,475,217 downwards.
GAGATTAACTTATTCGAGTTACCTATGAAGTCGCGAAGCGTGTTTTAATGACTAAAGATTAAATCTTTGAATGAAAATATCTCAATAAAGGAACCTATTATGTGACTAGACTTTCTTAATGTATAAAAATTGAATCTTTGAAAGAAATGAGAGTTTTGAGTGAAACTTATTCGAGTTCCCTTTGACGTCACGAAGAGTGTTTTAATGAGTAAATATAGAATCTTTGAATGAAAATACCTCAATAAAGGTACCTATTATGTTACTAGACCTTTTTAATGTATAAACGTTGAATCTTTGAACGAAAATAAGAGTATTGATTTAAACTTATTCGAGTAACCTATGAAGTGGCAAAGCATGTTTTAATGAGTAAAGATCAAATCTTTGATTGAAAATATCTCAATAAAAGTACCTTTTATGTCACTAAACCTTTTTAATGTACATAGATTGAATCTTTGGAACAAAACAAGAGTTTTAATTTAAAATTATTCGTGTAACCTACGAAGTCGCGCAGAATATTTTAATGAGTATATGTTGAATCTTTAAATTAAAGTACCTCGATAAAGGTACCTTTTATGTCACTAGACCTTTTCAATGTATAAAGATAGAATCTTAGAAAGAAAATGAGGTTTTTGAGTTAAACGTATTCGAGTTCCCTTTGACGTCCCGTAGAGTGTTTTACAGAGTAAAGATTGAATCTTTGAATGAAAATACCTTAATAAAGGTACCTAGTATGTCACTAGACCTTTTTAATGTAAAAAGATTGAATCTTTGAAATAAAATGATAGTCTTGAGATTAACTTATTTGATTTACCTATGAAGTCGCGAATTGTGTTGTAATAACTAAAAATTAAATCTTTGAATGAAAATATCTCAACAAAGGAACCTATTATGTGACTAGACCTTTTTAATGTATAAAGATTAAATCTTTTAAAGAAAATAAGAATTTTGAGTGAAACTTATTCGAGTTCCCTTTGACATCCCGAAGAGTGTTTTACAGAGTATAGATTGAATTTTTGAATGAAAATACCTCGGTAAAGGTACCTAGGATGTCACTAGACCTTTTTAATGTAAAAAGATTAAATCTTTGAAAGAAAATGAGAGTTTTGAGATTAACTTATTCGAGGTACCTATGAAGTCGCGAAGCATGTTTTAATGACTAAAGATTAAATCTTTGAACGAAAATACCTCAATAAAGGAACCTATTAGATGACTAAACCTTTTTAATGTATACAGATTGAATCTTTGAAAGAAAATGAGAGTTTTGAGCGAAACTTATTCGAGTTCCCTTTGCTGTCCCGAAGAGTATTTTAATCAGTAAAAATTGAATCTTTGAAAAAAAATACCTCAATAAAGGTATCGATTATGTTACTAGACCTTTTTAATGTATAAACATTGAATCTTTGAAAGAAAATAAGCGTATTGATTTAAACTTATTCGAGTTACCTATGAAGTGGCAAATAGTGTTTTAATGAGTAAAGATCGAATCTTTGATTAAAAATATCTCAATAAAAGTACCTTTTATGTCAGTAAACCTTTTTAATGTATATAGATTGAATCTTTGAAACAAAACAAGACTATTAATTTAAAATTATTCGTGTTACCTATGAAGTCGCGAAGACTGTTTTAATGAGTATATGTTGAATCTTTGAATGAAAGTTCCTCAATAAAGGTACCTTTTATGTTACTAGACCTTTTCAATGTATAAATATTGAATCTTTCAAAGAAAATAAGGTTTTTGAGTTCAACTTATTCGAGTTCCCTTTGACGTCCCGAAGAGTGTTTTACAGAGTATAGATTCAATGTTTGAATGAAAATACCTCTATAAAAGTACCTAGTATGTCACTAAACCTTTTTAGTGTAAAAAGATTGAATATTTGAAAGAAAATGAGAGATTTGAGTTTAACTTATTCGAGTTACCTATGAAGTCGCGAAGTGTGTTTTAATGACTAAAGATTAAATCTTTGAGTGAAAATACCTCAATAACGGAACATATTATATGACTAAACTTTTTTAATGTATACAGATACAATCTTTGAAAGAAAACGAGAGTTTTGAGTGAAACTTATTCGAGTTCCCTTTGACATCCCGAAGAGTATTTTAATCAATAAAAATTGAATCTTTGAATGAAAATACCTCAATAAAGGTACCTATTATGTTATTAGACCTTTTTAATGTATAAACGTTGAATCTTTGAAAGAAAATAGAAGTATTGATTTAAACTTATTCGAGTTACCTATGAAGTGGCGAAGAGTGTTTTAATGAGTAAAGATCGATTCCTTGATTGAAAATATCTCAATAAAAGTACCTTTTATGTCAGTAAACCTTTTTAATGTATATAGAATGAATCTTTGAAACAAAACAAGCGTAGTAATTTAAAATTATTCGTGTTACCTATGAAGTCGCTAAGATTGTTTTAATGAGTATATTTTGAATCTTTAAATGAAAGTTCCTCAATAAGGGTACCTTTTATGTCACTAGACCTTTCAATGCATAAATATTGAATCTTTGAAAGAAAATAAGGTTTTTGAGTTAAACTTATTCGAGTTCCTTTTGACGTCCCCTAGAGTGTTTTACAGAGTAAAGATTGAATTTTTGAATGAAAATACCTTAATAAAGGTACCTAGTATGTCACTAGACCTTTTTAATGTAAAAAGAATGAATCTTTGAAATAAAATGATAGTTTTGAGATTAACTTATTCGAGTTACCTCTGAAGTCGCGAATCGTGTTGTAATGACTAAATATTAAATCTTTGAATGAAAATATCTCAACAAAGGAACCTATTATTTCACTAGACCTTTTTAATGTATAAAGATTGAATCTTTTAAAGAAAATGAGAGTTTTGAGTGAAACTTATTCGAGTTCCCTTTGACGTCCCGAAGAGTGTTTTACATAGTATAGATTGAATCTTTGAATGAAAATACCTCAGTAAAGGTACCTACTATGTCACTAGACCCTTTTAATGTAAAAAGATTGAATCTTTGAAAGAAAATGAGAGTTTTGAGATTAACTTATTCGAGTTACCTATGAAGTCGCGAAGCGTGTTTTAATGACTAAAGATTAATTCTTTGAATGAAAATACCTCAATAAAGGAACCTCTTATGTGACTAGACTTTTTTAATGTGTAAAAATTGAATCTTTGAAAGAAAATGAAAGTTTTGAGGGAAACTTATTCGATTGCCCTTTGACGTCACGAAGTGTGTTTTAATGAGTAAAAATAAAATCTCTGAATGAAAATACCTCAATAAAGGTACCTATTATGTTAGCAGACCTTTTTAATGTATAAACGTTGAATCTTTGAAAGAAAATAAGAGTATTGATTTAAACTTATTCGAGTTACGTATGAAGTGGCGAAATGTGTTTTAATGAGTAAAGATCGAATCTTTGATTGAAAATTTTTCAATAAAAGTACCTTTTATGTCACTAAACCTTTTTAATGTATATAGATTGAATCTTTGGAACAAAACAAGAGTTTTAATTTAAAATTATTCTTGTAACCTACGAAGTCGCGCAGAATATTTTAATGAGTATATACTGAATCTTCAAATGAAAGTACCTCGATAAAGGTACCTTTTATGTCACTAGACCTTTTCAATGTATAAAGATTGAATCTTTGAAAGAAAATGAAGTTTTTGAGTTAAACTTATTCGAGTTCCCATTGACATCCCGTAGAGTGTTTTACAGAGTAAAGATTGAATGTTTGAATGAAAATACCTTAATAAAGGTACTTAGTATGTCACTAGACCTTTTTAATGTAAAAAGATTGAATCTTTGAAATAAAATGATAGTTTTGAGATTAACTTATTCGAGTTACCTATGAAGTCGCAAATCGTGTTGTAATAGATAAAAATTAAATCTTTGAATGAAAACATCTCAACAAAGGAACCTATTATGTGACTAGACCTTTTTAATGTATAAAGATTGAATCTTTTAAAGAAAATAAGAATTTTGTGTGAAACTTATTCGAGTTCCCTTTAACGTCCCGAAGAGTGTTTTACAGAATATAGATTGAATCTTTGAATGAAAATACCTCAGTAAAGGTTCCTAGTATGTCACTAGACCTTTTTAATTTAAAAGGATTAAATCTTTGAAAGAAAATTAGAGTTTTGAGATTAACTTATTCGAGTTAGCTATGAAGTTGCGAAGCAAGTTTTAATGACTAAAGATTAAATCTTTGAACGAAAATACCTCAATAAAGGAACCTATTATATGACTAAACCTTTTTAATTTATACAGATTGAATCTTTGAAAGAAAATGAGAGTTTTGAGTGAAACTTATTCGAGTTACCTTTGAAGTGGCAAAGAGTGTTTTAATGAGTAAACATCGAATCTTTGATTGAAAATATCTCAATAAAAGTACCTTTTATGTCAGTAAACCTTTTTTATGTATATAGATTGAATCTTTGAAACAAAATAATACTACTAATTTAAAATTATTCATGTTACCTATGAAGTCGCGAAGACTGTTTTAATGAGTATATGTTGAATCTTTAAATAAAAGTTTCTCAATAAAGGTACCTTTTATGTCACTAGACCTTTTCAATGTATAAATATTGAATCTTTGGAGTTAAACTTATTCGAGTTCCCTTTGACGTCCCGTAGAGTGTTTTACAGAGTAAAGATTGAATCTTTGAATGAAAATACCCTAATACAAGTACCTAGTATGTCACTAGACCTTTTTAATGTAAAAAGAATGAATCTTTGAAATAAAATGATAGTTTTGAGATTAACTTATTCGAGTTACCTATGAGGTCGCGAAGCGTGTTTTAATGACTAAAGTATAAATCTTTGAATGAAAATACCTCAATAAAGGAACCTGTTGTTTGACTAGACCATTTTAATGTATACAGATTGAATCTTTGAAAGAAAATGAGAGTTTTAAGTGAAACTTATTCGAGTTCCCTTTGATGTCCCGAAGAGTATTTTAATCAGTAAAAATTGAATCTTTGAATAAAAATACCTCAATAAAGGTGCCTATTATGTTACTAAACCTTTTTAATATATAAACGCTGAATCTTTGAAAGAAAATAAGAGTATTGATTTAAACTTATTCGAGTTACCTATGAAGTGACAAATAGTGTTTTAATGAGTAAAGATCGAATCTTTGATTGAAAATATCTAAATAAAAGTACCTTTTATGTCAGGAAACCTTTTTTATGTATATAGATTGAATCTTTGAAACAAAACAAGAGTATTAATTTAAAATTATTCATGTTACCTATGAAGTCGCGAAGACTGTTTTAAAGAGTTTATGTTGAATCTTTAAGTGAAAGTTCCTCAACAAAGGTACCTTTTAGGTCACTAGACCTTTTCAATGTATAAATATTGAATCTTTGAAAGAAACTAAAGTTTTTGAGTTAAACTTATTCGAGTTCCCTTTGACGTCCCGCAGAGTGTTTTACAGAGTAACGATTGAATCTTTGAATGAAAATACCATAATAAAGGTACCTAGTATGTCAATATACCTTTTTAATGTAAAAAGAATGAATCTTTGAAATAAAATGATAGTTTTGATATTAACTTATTCGAGTTACCTATGAAGTCAAAAATCGTGTTGTAATAACTAAATATTAAATTTTTGAATGAAAATATCTCAACAAAGGAACCTATTATATGACTAGACCTTTTTAATGTATGAAGATTGAATTTTCTAAAGAAAATGAGAGTTTTGAGTGAAACTTATTCGAGTTCCCTTAGACGTCCCGAAGAGTTTTACAGAGTATAGATTGAATCTTTGAATGAAAATACCTCAGTAAAGGTACTTAGTATGTCACTAGACCTTTTTAATGTAAAAAGATTGAATGTTTGAAAGAAAATAAGAGTTTTGAGATTAATTTATTCGAGTTACCTATGAAGTGGCGAAGCGTGTTTTAATGACTAAAGATTAAATCTTTGAATGAAAATACCTCAATAAAGGAACCTATTATGTGACTAGACTTTTTTAATGTATAAAAATTAAATCTTTGAAAGAAAAAGAAAGTTTTGAGTGAAACTTATTCGAGTTCCCTTTGACGTCACGAAGAGTGTTTTAATGAGTAAAAATAGAATCTTAAAATGAAAATACATCAATAAAGGTACCTATCATGTTAGTAGACCTTTTTAATGTATAAAAGCTGAATCTTTGAAAGAAAATAAGAGTATTGATTTAAACTTATTCGTGTTACCTATGAAGTGGCGAAGCGTGTTTTAAAGAGTAAAGATCGAATCATTGATTGAAAATATCTCAATAAAAGTACCTTTTATGTCACTAAACCATTTTAATGTATATAGATTCAATCTTTGGAACAAAACCAGAGTTTTAATTTAAAATTATTCGTGTAACCTACGAAGTCGTACAGAATATTTTAATAAGTATATGTTGAATCTTTAAATGAAAGTGCCTCGATAAAGGTACCTTTTATGTCACTAGACCTTTTCAATGTATAAAGATTGAATCTTTGAAAGAAAATGAGGTTTTTGAGTTAAACTTTTTCGAGTTCCCATTGACATCCCGTAGAGTGTTTTACAGAGTAAAGATTGAATCTTTGAATGAAAATACCTTAATAAAGGTACCTAGTATGTCAATAGACCTTTTTAATGTAAAAAGATTGAATCTTTGAAATAAAATGATAGTTTTGAGATTAACTTATTCGCGTTACCTATGAAGTCGCGAATCGTGTTGTAATAGATAAAAATTAAATCTTTGAATGAAAACATCTCAACAAAGGAACCTATTTTGTGACTAGACCTTTTTAATGTATAAAGATTGAATCTTTTAAAGAAAATAAGAATTTTGAGTGAAACTTATTCGAGTTCCCTTCAACGTTCCGAAGAGTGTTTTACAGAGTATAGATTGAATCTTTGAATGAAAATACCTCAGTAAAGGTGCCTAGTATGTCACTAGACCTTTTTAATTTAAAAGGATTAAATCTTTGAACGAAAATGAGAGTTTTGAGATTAACTTATTCGAGTTACCCATGAAGTCGCGAAGTAAGTTTTAATGACTAAAGATTAAATCTTTGAACGAAAATACCTCAATAAAGGAACCTATTATATGACTAAACCTTTTTAATTTATACAGATTGAATCTTTGAAAGAAAATGAGAGTTTTGAGTGAAACTTATTCGAGTTACCTTTGAAGTGGCAAAGAGTGTTTTAATGAGTAAAGATCGAATCTTTGATTGAAAATATCTCAATAAAAGTACCTTTTATGTCAGTAAACCTTTTTTTATGTATATAGATTGAATCTTTGAAACAAAATAATACTACTAATTTAAAATTATTCGTGTTACCTATGAAGTCGCGAAGACTATTTCAATGAGTATATGTTGAATCTTTAAATAAAAGTTCCTCAATAAAGGTACCTTTTATGTCACTAGAACTTTTCAATGTATAAATATTGAATCTTTGGAGTTAAATTTATTCGAGTTCCCTTTGACGTCCCGTAGAGTGTTTTACAGAGTAAAGATTGAATCTTTGAATGAAAATACCCTAATACAGGTACCTAGTATGTCACTAGACCTTTTTAATGTAAAAAGAATGAATCTTTGAAATAAAATGATAGTTTTGAGATTAACTTATTCGAGTTACCTATGAAGTCGCGAATCGTGTTGTAATGACTAAATATTAAATCTTTGAATGAAAATATCTCAACAAAAGAACCTATTATGTGACTAGACCTTTTCAATGTATAAAGATTGAATCTTTTAAAGAAAATGAGAGTTTTAAGTGAAACTTACTCGAGTTACCTTTGATGTCCCAAAGAGTGTTTTACAGAGTATAGATTGAATCTTTGAAAGAAAATACCTCAGTAAAGGTACTAGTGTGTCACTAGATCTTTTTAATGTAAAAAGATTGAATCTTTGAAAGAAAATGAGAGTTTTGAGATTAACTTATTCGAGTTTCCTATGAAGTCCTGAAGCGTGTTTTAAAAACTAAAGAATAAATCTTTGAATGAAAATACCTCAATAAAGGAAACTATTATATGACTAAACCTTTTTAATGTATACAGACTGAATCTTTGAACGAAAATGAGAGTTTTGGGTGAAACTTATTCGAGTTCCCTTTGACGTCCCGAAGAGTATTTTAATCAGTAAACATTGAATCTTTGAATGAAAATAACTCAATAAAGGTACCTATTATGTTACTAAACCTTTTTAATGTATAAACGTTGAATCTTTGAAAGAAAATAAGAGTATTGATTTAAACTTTTTCAAGTTACTTATGAAGTGGCGAAGTGTGTTTTAATGAGTAAAGGTCGAATCTTTGATTAAAAATATCTCAATAAAAGTACCTTTTATGTCAGTAAATCTTTTTAATATATATAGGTTGAATCTTTGAAACAAAAAAAGAGTATTAAATTTTTGAATGAAAATACCTTAATAAAGGTACCTAGTATGGCACTAGACCTTTCTAAAGTAAAAAGATTGAATCTCCTAAAAAAAAATGATAGTTTAGAGATTAACTTATTCGAGTTACCTATGAAGTAGCGAATCGTGTTGTAATGACTAAATATTAAATCTTTGAATCAAAATATCTCAACAAAGGAACCTATTATGTGGCTAGACCTTTTTAATGTATAAAGATTGAATCTTTTAAAGAAAATGAGAGATTTGAGGGAAACTTATTCGAGTTTCTTTTGACGTCCTGAAGAGTGTTTTACAGATATAGATTGAATCTTTGAATGAAAATACTTCAATAAAGGTACCTAGTATGTCACTAGACCTTTTTAATGTAAAAAGATTGAATCATTGAAAGAAAATGAGAGTTTTGAGATTAACTTATTCGAGTTCCTTTTAACGTCCCGAAGAGTGTTTTAATGAGTAAAAATAGAATCTTTGAATGAAAATATGTTACTAGACCTTTTTAATGTATAAACGTTGAATCTTTGAAAGAAAATAAGAGTATTGATTTAAACTTATTCGAGTTACTTATGAAGTGGCGAAGAGTATTTTAATGAGTAAAGATCGAATCTTTGATTGAAAATATCTCAATAAAAGTACCTTTTATGTCACTAAACCTTTTTAATGCATATATATTGAATCTTTGAAACAAAACAAGAGTTTTAATTTAAAATTATTCGTGTTACCTAGAAGTCGCGAAGAGTGTTTTAATGAGTATATGTTGAATCTTTAAATGAAAGTACCTCAATAAAGGTACCTTTTATGTCACTAGACCTTTTGAATGAAAATACCTTAATAAGGGTACCTAGTATATCACTAGACCTTTTTAATGTAAATAGATTGAATCTCTGAAATAAAATTATAGCTTAGAGATTAACTTATTTGAGTTACCTATGAAGTCGCGAATCATGTTGAAATGACTCAATATTAAATCTTTGAATGAAAATATCTCAACAAGGGAACCTATTATGTAACTAGACCTTTTTAATGTATAAAGATTGAATCTTTTTAAGAAAATGAGAGTTTTGAGTGAAACTTTTTCGAGTTCCTTTTGACGTCCCGAAGAGTGTTTTACAAAGTATAGATTGAATCTTTGAATGAAAATACCTCAGTAAAGGTATCTAGTATGTCACTAGACCTTTTTAATGTAAAAATATTAAATCTTTGAAAGAAAATGAGAGTTTTGTGATTAACTTATTCGAGTTACCTAAGAAGTCGCGAATCGTGTTGTAACAACTAAAAATTAAATCTTTGAATTAAAACATCTCAACAAAAGAACCTATTATGTGACTAGACCTTTTTAATGTATAAAGATTGAATCTTTTAAAGAAAATAAGAATTTTGAGAGAAACTTATTCGAGTTCCCTTTGACGTCCCGAAGAGTGGTTTAGAGAGTATAGATTGAATCTTTGAATGAAAATACCTCAGTAAAGGTACCTAGTATGTTTTAATAACTAAAGATTATATCTTTGAACGAAAATGAGAGTTTTGAGATTAACTTATTCGAGTTTCCTATAAAGTCGCGAAGCATGTTTTAATAACTAAAGATTATATCTTTGAACGAAAATACCTGAATAAAGGAACCTATTGTATGACTAAACATTTTTAAAGTATACAGATTGAATCTTTGAAAGAAAATGGGAGTTTTGAGTGAAACTTATTCGAGTTCCCTTTGACGTCCCGAAGAGTATTTTAATCAGTAAAAATTGAATCTTTGAATGAAAATACCTCAATAAAAGTACCTATTACGTTATTAGACCTTTTTAATGTATAAACGTTGAATCTTTGAAAGAAAAAAAGAGTATTGATTTAGACTTATTCGAGTTACCTTTGAAGTGGCAAAGTGTGTTTTAATGAGTAAAGATCGAATTTTTGATTGAAAATATCTCAATAAAAGTACCTTTTACGTCAGTAAACCTTTTTAATGTATATAGATTGAATCTTTGAAACAAAACAAGACTTTTAATTTAAAATTATTCGTGTTACCTATGAAGTCGCGAAGACTGTTTTAATGAGTATATGTTGAATCTTTAAATGAAAGTTCCTCAATAAAGGTACCTTTTATGTCTCTAGACCTTTTCAATGTATAAATATTGAATCTTTGAAAGAAAATAAGATTTTTGAGTTAAACTTATTCGAGTTCCCTTTGACGTCCCGTATAATGTTTTACAGAGTAAAGATTGAATCTTTGAATGAAAATACCTTAATAAAGGTACCTAGTATGTCACTAGACCTTTTTCATGAAAAATGAATGAATCTTTGAAATAAAATGATAGTTTTGAGATTAACTTATTTGAGTTCCCTATGAAGTCGCGAAGTGTGTTTTAATGACTAAAGATTAAATCTTTGAATGAATGTACCTCAATAAAGGAACCTATTATGTGACTAAACCTTTTTAATGTATATAGATTGAATCTTTTAAAGAAAATGGGTGTTTGGAGTGAAACTTATTCGAGTTCCCTTTGACGTCCCAAAGAATATTTTAATCAATAAAAGTTGAATCTTTGAATGAAAATAGCTCAATAAAGGTACCTATTATGTTACTAGACCTCTTTAATGTATAAACATTGAATCTTTCAAAGAAAATAAGAGTATTTATTTAAACTTATTCGAGTTACCTATGAAGTGGCGAAGAGCGTTTTAATAAGTAAAGATCGAATCTTTGATTGAAAATATCTCAATAAAAGTACCATTTTTGTCAGTAAACCTTTTTAATGTATATAGATTGAATCTTTGAAACAAAACAAGAGTATTAATTTAAAATTATTCATGTTACCTATGAAGTCGCGAAGACTGTTTTAATGAGTATATGTTGAATCTTTAAATGAAAGTTCCCTAATAAAGGTACCTTTTATGTCACTAGACCTTTTCAACGTATAAATATTGAATCTTTGAAAGAAAATGAGGTTTTTGAGTTAAACTTATTCGAGTTCCCTTTGACGTCCCGTAGAGTGTTTTACAGAGCAAAGATTGAATCTTTGAATGAAAATACCTTAATAAAGGTACCTTGTTTGTCACTAGAACTTTTTAATGTAAAAAGTTTGAATCTTTGAAATAAAATGATAGTTTTGAGATTAACTTATTCGAGTTACCTATGAAGTAGCGAATCGTGTTGTAATGACTAAATATTAAATCTTTGAACGAAAATATCTCAACAAAGGAACCTATTATAGGACTAGACCTTTTTAATGTATAAAGATTGAATCTTTCAAAGAAAATGATAGTTTTGAGTGAAACTTATTCGAGTTCGTTTTCAGGTCCCGAAGAGTGTTTTACAGAGTATAGATTGAATCTTTGATTGAAAATACCTCAGTAAAGGTACCTAGTATGTCACTAGACCTTTTTAATGTAAAAAGATTGAATCTTTGAAAGAAAATGAGAGTTTTGAGATTAACTTATTCGAGTTACCTATGAAGTAGCGAAGCGTGTTTTAATGACTAAAGATTAAATCTTTGAATGAAAATACCTCAATAAAGGAACCTATTATGTGACTAGACTTTTTTAATGTAAAGAAATTGATTGTTTGAAAGAAAATGAGAGTTTTGAGTGAAACTTATTTGAGTTCCCTTTGACGTCACGAAGAGTGTTTTAATGAGTAAAAATAGAATTTATGAATGAAAATACCTCAATAAAGGTACCTATTATGTTACTAGACCTTTTAATGTTTAAACGTTGAATCTTTGAAAGAAAATAAGAGTATTGATTTAAACTTATTCGAGTTACCTATGAAGTGGCGAAGTGTGTTTTAATGAGTAAAGATCGAATCTTTGATTAAAATTATCTCAATAAAAGTACCTTTTATGTCACTAAACCTTTTTAATGTATATAGATTGAATCTTTGGAACAAAATAAGAATTTTACTTTAAAATTATTCGTGTAACCTATGAAGTCGCGCAGAATATTTTAAAGAGTATATGTTGAATTTTTAAATGAAAGTACCTCGATAAAGGTACATTTTATGTCACTAGACCTTTTCATTGAATATTTGAAAGAAAATGAGGTTTTTGAGTTAAACTTATTCGAGTTCCCTTTGACGTCCCATAGAGTGTTTTACAGAGTAAAGATTGAATCATTGAATGAAAATACCTTAATAAAGGTACCTTGTTTGTCACTAGACCATTTTAATGTAAAAAGATTGAATCTTTGAAATAAAATGACAGTTTTGAGATTAACTTATTCGAGTTACCTATGAAGTCGCGAATCGTGTTGTAATAACTAAAAATTAAATCTTTGAATGAAAACATCTCAACAAAGGAACCTATTATGCGACTAAACCTTTTTCATGCATAAAGATTGAATCTTTTAAAGAAAATAAGAATTTTGAGTGAAACTTATTCGAGTTCCCTTTGACATCCCGAAGAGTGTTTTACAGAGTATAGATTAAATCTTTGAATGAAAATACCTCAGTAAAGGTATCTAGTATGTCGCTAGACCTTTTTAAGGTAAAAAGTTTGAATCTTTGAAATAAAATGTTAGTTTTGAGATTAACTTATTCGAGTTACCTATGAAATCGCGAATCGTGTTGTAAAAACTAAAAATTAAATCTTTGAATGAAAATATCTCAACAAAGGAACCGAATATGTGACTAGACCTTTTTAATGTATAAAGATTGAATCTTTTAAAAGAAAACAAGAATTTTGAGTGAAACTTATTCGAGTTCCCTTTGACGTCCCGATGAGTGTTTTACAGAGTATAGATTGAATCTTTGAATGAAAATACCTCAGTAAAGGTACCTAGTATGTCACTAGACCTTTTTATTGTAAAAATAGTAAGTCTTTGAAAGAAAATGAGAGTTTTGAGATTAACTTATTCGAGTTACCTATGAAGTCGCGAAGCATGTTTTAATGACTAAAGATTAAATCTTTGAATGAAAATATCTCAATAAAGGAACCTATTATATGACTAAACCTTTTTAATGTATACAGATTGAATCTTTGATAGAAAATGAGAGTTTTAAGTGAAACTTATTCGAGTTCCCTTTGATGTCCCGAAGAGTATTTTAATCAGAAAAACTTGAATCTTTGAATAAAAATTCCTCAATGAAGGTACCTAATATGTTACTAGACCTTTTTAATATATAAACGTTGAATCTTTCAAAGAAAATAAGAGTATTGATTTAAACTTATTCGAGTTACCTATGAAGTGGCGAAGTGTGCTTTAATAAGTAAAGATTGAATCTTTGATTGAAATATCACAATAAAATTACCTTTTATGTCAGTAAACCTTTTTAATGTATATAAATTGAATCTTTGAAACAACACAAGAGTATTAATTTAAAATTATTCGTGTTACCTATGAAGTCGCGAAGACTGTTTTAATGAGTATATGTTGAATCTTTAAATGAAAGTTCCTCAATAAAGGTACCTTTTATGTCACTAGACCTTTTCAATGTATAAATATTGAATATTTGAAAGAAAATAAGGTTTTTGAGTTAAACTTATTCGAGTTCCCTTTGACGTCCCGTAGAGTGTTATACAGAGTAAAGATTGAATCTTTGAATGAAAATACCTTAATAAAGGTACCTAGTATGTCACTAGACCTTTTTAATGTAAAAAGAATGAATCTTTGAAATAAAATGATAGTTTTGAGATTAACTTATTCGAATTACCTATGAAGTCGCGAATCGTGTTGTAATAACTAAATATTAAATCTTTGAATGAAAATATCTAAACAAAGGAACCTATTACGTACCTAGACCTTTTTAATGTATAAAGATTGAATCTTTTAAAGAAAATGAGAGTTTTGAGTGAAACTTATTCGAGTTCCCTTTGATGCCCCGAAGAGTGTTTTACAGAGTATAAATTGAATCTTTGAATGAAAATACCTCAGTAAAGTTACCTAGTATGTCACTAGCCCTTTTTAACGTAAAAAGATTAAATCTTTGAAGGAAAATGAGAGTTTTGAGATTAACTTATTCGAGTTACCTATGAAGTCGCGAAACGTGTTTTAATGACTAAAGATTAAATCTTTGAATGAAAATACTTCAATAAAGGATTCTATTATATGACTAAACCTTTTTAACGTATTCAGATTGAATCTTTGAAAGAAAATGTGAGTTTTGAGTGGAACTTATTCGAGTTCCCTTTGACGTCCCGAAAAGTATTTTAATCTGTAAAAATTGAATCTTTGAATTAAAATACCTCAATAAAGGTACCTATTATGCTACTAGACCCTTTTAATGTATAAACGTTGAATCTTCGAAAGAAAATAAGAGTTTAGATTTAAACTTATTCGAGTTACCTGTAAAGTGGTGAAGAGTGTTTAAATGAGTAAAGATCGAATCTTTATTTCAAAATATCTCAATAAAAGTATCTTTTATGTTAGTAAACCTTTTTAATGTATATACATTGAATCTTTGAAACAAAACAGGAGTATTAATTTAAAATTATTCGTGTTACCTACGAATTCATGAAGACTGTTTTAATGAGTATATGTTGAATCTTTAAATGAAAGTTCTTCAATAAAGGTACATCTAATGTCACTAGACCTTTTCAATGTATAAATATTGAATCTTAGAAAGAAAATAAGGTTTTTGAGTTAAACTTATTCGAGTTCCCTTTGGCGTCCCGTAGAGTGTTTTACAGAGTAAAGGTTGAATCTTTTTTATGAAAATACCTTAATTAAGGTATCTAGTATGCCACTAGATCTTTTTAATGTAAAAAAGATTGAATCTTTGAAATAAAATGATAGCTTTGAGATTAACTTATTCGAGTTATCTATGAAGTCGCAAATCGTGTTGCAATAACTAAATATTAAATCTTTGAATGGAAATATCTCAACAAAGGAACGTATTATGTGACTAGACCTTTTTAATGTATAGATATTGAATCTTTTAAAGAAAATGTTGAAACAGACTTTGACAACTCCCCAGTTGGAAAATGCTCATAACTTCAACACCAAAAAGGAAGTCCATGATCTCTAGGTCACTTTTCATTTGCAAACCCTCCCCAAATTCTCAACACAAGTACCTCAACTTTGCAAGCAAAAGAGATGACTATGGTGAAGAAAATAGAAGTGACGAAATGTTACTTCTGCAAAATATTTCTATATCTATCACCTTGTAATAATCATTCCTATGATGCAATAAGGCTTAGTGTACACATAGGTGTCAAGTACACATATAGTCAAAAGGTGGACTAAGTGCAATGACCAAAAAGCCCTTCCATTATTTCTAATTACCAATTATGCCATTTGTATAATAAAAGTCTACTTTGCCCTTTGTAAAACAATCAAATGCCAACTAGGCTATTTGCATAATAAAAGTCCATAATACCCTCCAACAATTTCTAATTACCAACTATATCCTTTGTATAGCAAAAGGTCCACAATACCCCTCACAAAATAAATAAATGTCATTTACACAATAAAAGTCAATAATGACCCTCATAAAAGAATTAAATGACATTTAAATAAAATAACCACATTTGCAATTAATTATAATCCCGACAACGAAATAAAAATGCATTAATACCAATATGTCCAGAAAATGATAAAATTGCAAGTGCTCACATCTTTTATGTCACTAGACCTTTTCAATGTATAACGATTGAATTTTTGAATGAAAATACCTCAATAAAGGTTCCTAGTATGTCACTAGACATTTTTAATGTAAAAATATTGAATCTTTGAGAGAAAATTAGAATTTTGAGATTAACTTATTCGAGTTACTTATGAAGTCGCGAAGCGTGTTTTAAAGACTAAAGACTAAATCTTTGAATGTAAATACATCAATAAATGAACCTATTATGTGACAAGACCATTTTAATGTATAAAGATTGAATCTTTGAAGGAAAATGAGAGTTTTGAGCGAAACTTATTCGAGTTCCCCTTGACGTCCCGAATTGTGTTTTAATGACTAAAAATTAAATCTATAAATGAAAATACCTCAATAATGGTACCTATTATGTTACTAGACTTTTTGAATGTATAAACGTTGAATCTTTAAAAGAAAATAAGAGTACTGATTTAAACTTATTCGAGTTATCTATAAAGTGGCGAAGAGTGTTTTAATGAGTAAAGATAAAACATTTGATTAAAAATATCTCAATAAAAGTACCTTTTATGTCACTAAACCATTTTAATGTATATAGATTGAATCTTTGAAACAAAACAATAAAGGTACGTTTTATGTCACTAGACTTTTTCAATGTATAAAGATTTAATCTTTAACAGAAAATGAGGTTTTTGAGTTAAACTTATTCGAGTTCCCTTTGACGTCCCGTAGAGTGTTCTACAGAGTAAGGATTGAATCTTTGAATGAAAATACCTCAATAAAGGTATGTAGTATGTCACTAGACATTTTTAATGTAAAAAGATTGAATCTTTGAAATAAAATGGTAGTTTTGAGATTAACTTATTCGAGTTACCTATGAAGTCGCGAAGCGTGTTTCAATGACTAAATATTAAATCTTTGAATAAAAATACCTCAATAAAGGAACCTATAATATGTCAAGACCTTTTTAATGTAAAAGGATTGAATCTTTGAAAGAAAATGAGTGTTTTGAGTGAAACTTATTCGAGTTTCCTTTGACGTCCCGAAAAGTGTTTTCATTAGTAAAAATTGAATCTTTGAATGAAAATACCTCAATAAAGGTACCTATTATGTTAGTAGACATTTTTAATATATAAACGTTGAATCTTTAAAAGAAAATAAGAGTATTGATTTAAACTTATTCGAGTAACCTATAAAGTGGCGAAGAGTGTTTTAATGAGTAAAGATCGAATCTTTGATTGAAAATATCTCAATAAGAGAACCTTTTATGTCACTAGTCCTTTTAATGTATATAAATTGAATCTTTGAAACAAAACAAGAGTTTTAATTTAAAATTATTCGTTTTACCTATGAAGTCGCGCAGAGTATTTTAATGAGTATATGTTGAATCTTTAAATAAAATTACCTCAATAAAGGTACCTTTTATGTCACTAGACATTTTCAATGTATAAAGATTGAATCTTTGAAAGAAAATGAGGTTTTTGAGTTAAACTTATTCGAGTTCTCTTTGACATCCCGTAGAGTATTTTACAGAGTAAAGATTGAATCTTTGAATGAAAATACCTTAATAAAGGTACCTATTATGTCACTAAACTTTTTTAATGTGTAAAGATTGAATTTTTAGAAGAAAAAGAGAGTTTTGAGCCAAAGTTATTTGTATTTCCTATAAAGTCGTAAAGAGTGTTTTAATAAGTAATGATCGAATCTTTGAATGAATATACCTCATTAAAGGAACCTTTTATGTCACTAGACCTTTTTAATTTATAAAGATTGAATCTTTGAAAAAAAATAAGGTTTTTGAGTTAAACTTATTCGAGTTCCCTTTGACGTCCCGAAGTGTGTTTTACAGAGTATAAATTGAATCTTTTATTGAAAATATCTCAATAAAGGTACCTGTTATGTCACTAGGCCTTTTTAATGTAAAAAGATTGAATATTTGAAAGAAAATGAGAGTTTTGAAATTAACTTATTCGAGTTACCTATGAAGTCGCGAAGCGTGTTTTAATGACTAAAGATTAAATCTTTGAATGAAAATACCTCAATAAAGGAACCTATTATGTGACTAGACCTTTTTATTGTAAAAAGATTGAATCTTTGAAAGCAAATGACAGTTTTCAGTGAAACTTATTCGAGTTCCCTTTGACGTCCCGAAGAGTGTTTTAATGCGTAAAAATTGAATCTTTGCATGAAAATACTTCAATAAGGGTACCTATTATATTACTAGACCTTTTTAATGTATAAACGTTGAATCTTTGAAAGAAAATAAATGTATTGCTTTAAACTTATTCGAGTTACCTAAGAAGTCGCGAAGCGTGTTTTAATTACTAAAGATTAAATCTTCGAATGAGAATACCTCAATAAATGAACCTATTATGTGACTAGACCTTTTTATTATATTAAGATTGAATCTTTGAAAGAAAAAGAGAGTTTTGAGTGAAACTTATTCGAGTTCCCTTTGACGTCCCGAAGAGTGTTTTAATGAGTAAAAATTGAATCTTTGAATGAAAATATCTCAATAAAGATATCTATTATGTTAGTAGACATTTTTAATATATAAACGTTGAATCTTTGAAAGAAAATAAGAGTATTGATTTAAACTTATTCGAGTAACCTATGAAATGGCGATGAGTGTTTTAATGAGTAAAGATCGAATCTTTGATTGAAAATATCTCAATAAAACTACCTTTTATGTCACTAAACATTTTTTTAATGTATATAGATTGAATCTTTGAAACAAAACAAGAGTTTTAATTTAAAATTATTCGTGTTACCTATGAAGTTGCGCAGAGTATTTTAATAAGTATATGTTCGATCTTTAAATGAAAGTACCTCAATAAAGGTATCTTTTATGTCACTAGACCTTTCCAATATATAAAGATTCAATCTTTGAAAGAAAATGAGGTTTTTGGGTTAAGCTTATTCGAGTTCCCTTTGACGTCCCGTAGCGTGTTTTACATAGTAAAGATTGAATCTTTGAATGAAAATACCTTAATAAAGGTACCTATTATGTCACTAAACCTTTTTAATCCTTGGAAGAAGATCAGAGTTTTGAGTGAAACATATTTGTATCTCCGATAAAGTCGTGAAGAGTGTTTTAATAAGTAATGATCGAATCTTTAAATGAATATACCTCATTAAAGGTACCTTTTATGTCACTTGACCTTTTTAATTTATAAAGATTGAGTCTTTGAAAGACAATGAGGTTTTTGAGTTAAACTTATTCAAGTTCCCTTTGACGTCTCGAAGAGTGTTTTACAGAGTATAGATTGAATCTTTGTATGAAAATACTTCAATAAAGGTACCTAGTATGTCACTAGTTCTTTTTAATATAAAAAGATTGAATCTTTGAAAGAAAATGAGAGTTTTGAGATTAATTTATTCAAGTTACCTATGAAGTCGCGAAATGTGTTTTAATGACTAAAGATTAAATCTTTGAATGAAAATACCTCAATAAAGAAACCTATTATGTGAGTAGACCTTTTTAATGTATAAAGATTGAATAATTGAAAGAAAACGAAAGTTTAGTGTGAAACTTATTCGAGTTCCCTTTGACGTCCCAAAGAGTATTTTAATGAGTAAAAATTGAATCTTTGAATGAAAATACCTCAATAAAGGTACCTATTATGTTACTAGACCTTTGTAATGTATAAACGTTGAATCTTTGAAAGAAAATAAGAATATTGATTTAAACTTGTTCGAGTAACCTATGAAGTGACAAAGAGTGTTTTAATGAGTAAAGAACGAACCTTTGATAGAAAATATCTCAATAAAAGTACCTTTTATGTCACTAAACCATTTTAATGTATATAGATTGAATCTTTGGAACAAAACAAGAGTTTTAATTTAAAAATATTTGCGTTACACATAAAGTCGCGAAGAGTGTTTTAATGAGTCTATGTTGAATCTTTAAATGAAAGTACCTCAATAAAGGTAGCTTTTATGCCACTAGACCTTTTCAATATATAAAGATTGAATCTTTGACCAAAAATGAGGTTTTCGTGTTAAACTTATTCGAGTTTCCTTTGACGTCCTGTAGAGTGTTTTACAGAGTAAAGATTGAATCTTTGAATGAAAATACCTCAATAAAATGATAATTTTTAGATTAACTTATTCGAATTACCTATGAAGTCGCGAAGCGTGTTTTAATGACTAAAGATTAAATCTTTGAATGAAAATAACTCAATAAAGGAACCTATTATGTGACTAGACCTTTTTAATGTATAAAGATTGAATCTTTGAAAGAAAATGAAAGTTTTGAGTGAATTTTATTCGAGTTCCCTTTGACTTCCCGAAGAGTTTTTTAATGAGTAAAAATTAAATCTTTGAATGAAAATACCTTAACAAAGGTAGCTATTATGTTACTAGACCTTTTTGATGTATAAATGTTGAATCTTTGAAAGAAAATAAGAGTATTAATTTAAACTTATTCGAGTTACCTATGAAGTGGCGAAGAATGTTTTAATGAGTAAAGATCGAACCTTTGATTGAAAATATCTCAATAAAAGTACCTTTTATGTCACTAAACCTTTTAAATATATATAGACTGAATCTTTAAAACAAAACAAGAGTTTTAATTTAAAATTATTCGTGTTGCCTATGAAGTCGCGAATAGTGTTTTAATGAGTATATGTTGAATCTTTAAATGAAAGTAACTCAATAAAGGTACCTTTTATGTCACTGAAACTTTTCAATGTATAAAGATTGAATCTTTGAAAGAAAATGAGGTTTTTGAGTTAAACTTATTCGAATTCCCTTTGACGTCCTATAGAGTGTTTTACAGAGTAAAGATTGAATCTTCGAACGAAAATACCACAAAAAAGGTTCCTAGTATGTCACTAGACCTTTTTAACGTAAAAAGTTTGAATTTTTGAAATAAAATGATAGTTTTGAGATTAACTTAATCGAGTTACCTATGAAGTCGCGAAGCGCATTTTAATGACTAATTATTAAATTTTTGAATGAAAATACCTCAATAAAGGAACCTATTATGTGACCAGACCTTTTTGAATGTATAAACGTTGAATCTTAGAAAGAAAATAAGTGTATTGATTTAAACTTATTCGAGTAACCTATGAAGTGGCGAAGAGTGTTTTAATGAGTAAAGATCGAATCTTTGTTGAAAAATACCTCAATAAAGGTACCTTATATGTCACTAGACCTTTCCAATGTAAAAAGATTGAATCTTCGGAAGAAAATAAGGTTTTTGAGTTAAACTTATTCGAGTTCCCTTTGACGTACCGTAGAGAGTTTTACAGAGTAAAGATTGAATCTTTGAATGAAAATATCTCAATAAAGGTACCTAGTATGTCACTAGACCTTTTCAATGTAAAAAGATTGAATCTTTGAAAAAAAATGATACATTTGAGATTAACTTATTCGAGTTAACTATGAAGTCGCGAAGCGTGTTTTAATGACTAAATATTAAATCTTTGAATGAAAATACCTCAGTAAAAGAACCTATTATGTGACTAGACCTTTTTAATTTGTAAATATTGAATCTTTGAAAGGAAATGAGAGTTTTTAGTGAAACTTATTCGAGTTCCATTTGACGTCCCGAAAGTGTTTTAATGAGTAAAAATTGAATCTTTGAATGAAAATATATTAATAAAGGTACCTATTATGTTACTAGACGTTTTTAATATATAAACTTTGAATCTTTGAAAGAAAATAAGAGTATTGATTTAAACTTATTCGAGTTACCTATGAAGTGGCGAAGAGTGTTTTAATGAGTAAAGATCGAATCTTTGATTGAAAATGTCTCAACAAAACTACATTTTATGTCACTAAACCTTTTGAATGTATATAGATTGAATTTTTGAAACAAAACAAGAGTATTAATTTAAAATTATTCGTGTCACCTATGAAGTCGCGAATAGTATTTTAATGAGTATATGTTGAATCTTTAAATGAAAGTACCTCAATAAAGATACCTTTTATGTCACTAGACCTTTTCAATGTATAAAGATTGAATCTTTGAAAGAAAATAAGGTTTTTGAGTTACACTTATTCGAGTTCCCTTTGACGTCCCGTAGAGTGTTCTACAGAGTAAAGATTGAATCTTTGAATGAAAATATCTCCATAAAGGTACCTACTATGTCACTAGACCTTTTTAATGTAAAAATATTGAATCTTTGAAAGAAAATGAGAGTTTTGAGATTAACTTATTCAAGTAACCAATAAAGTCGCGAAGCGTGTTTTAATGACTAATGATTAACTTATCCGAAAGTGTTTTAATGAGTAAAAATTGAATCTTTGAATGAAAATATCTCAATAAAAGTACCTATTATGTTACTAGACTTTTTTTATGTATAAACGTTGAATCTTTGAAAGAAAATAAGTGTATTGATTAAAACTTATTTTAGTTTCCTTTGAAGTGGCGAAGAGTATTTTAATGAGTAAAGATCGAATCTTTGATTGAAAATATCTCAATAAAAATACCTTTTATGTCACTAAACCTTTTTAATATAAATAGATTGAATATTTGAAACAAAACAAGGGTATTAATTTAAAATTATTTGTGTTACCTATGAAGTCGCGAAGAGTACCTTTAAATGAAAGTATCTTAATAAAGGTATGTTTTATGTCACTAGACCTTTTCAATGTATAAAGATTGAATCTTTGAATGAAAATACCTCAATAAAGGTTCCTAGTATGTTACTAGACATTTTTAATGTAAAAAGATTGAATCTTTGAAAGAAAATGAGAGTTTTGAGATTACCTTATTCGAGTTACTTATGAAGTTGTGAAGCGTGTTTTAATGACTAAAGATTAAATCTTTGAATGAAAATACCCCAATAAAGGAACCTATTATGTGATAAGACCTTTTTAATGTATAAAGATTGAATCTTTGAAAGAAAATGGGAATTTTGAGCGAAACTTATTCAAGTTCCCTTTGACATCCCAAAGAGTGTTTTAATGACTAAAAATTGAATCTTTGAATGAAAATACCTCAATAATGGTTCTTATTATGTTACTAGACCTTTTTAATGTATAAACATTGAATCTTTGAAAGAAAATAAGAGTATTGATTTAAACTTATTCGAATTACCTAAGAAGTGGCGAAGAGTGTTTTAATGAGTAAAGATCGAACCTTTGATTGAAAATATCTCGATAAAAGTACATTTTATGTCACTAAATCATTTTAATGTATACAGATTGAATCTCTGAAACAAAACAATAAAGGTACCTTTTATGTCACTAGACCTTTTTAATGTATAAAGATTTAATCTTTGACAGAAAATGAGGATTTTGAGTTAAACTTATTCGAGTTCCTTTTTACGTCCCGTAGAGTGTTTTACAGAGTAAAGATTGAATCTTTGAAAGAAAATACCTCAATAAAATGATAGTTTTAAGATTAATTTATTCGAGTTGTCAATGAAATCGCGAAGCGTGTTTTAATAACTAAAGACTAAATCTTTGAATAAAAATACCTCAGTAAAGGAACCTATTATGTGACTAAACCTTTGAATGAAAATACCTCAATAAAGGTACCTTGTGTGTCACTAGACGTTTTTAATGCATAAAGATTGAATCTTTGGATGAAAATACCTCAATAAAGGTACCTAGTATGTCACTAGATGTTTTTAATGTAAAAAGATTGAATCTCTGAAATAAAAAGAGAGTTTTGAGATTAACTTATTCGAGTTGCCTATGAAGTCACGAAGCGTGTTTTAATGATTAAATATTAAATCTTTGAATGAAAATACATCAATAAAGGAACCTATAATGTGACTAGACATTTTCAATGTATAAAGATTGAATCTTTGAAAGAAAATGAGAGTTTTGAGTGAAACTTAATCGAGTTTCCTTTGAAGTCCCAAAAAGTGTTTTAATGAATAAAAATTGAAACTTTGAATGAAAATACTTCAATAAAGGTACCTATTATGTTAGTAGACATTTTTAATGTATAAATGTTGAATTTGTGAAAGAAAATAAGAGTATTGATTTAAAGTTATTCGGGTAACCTATGAAGTGGCGAAGAGTGTTTTAATGAGTAAAGATCGAATCTTTGATTGAAAATATCTCAATAAAAGTACCTTTTATGTCACTAATCCATTTTAATGTATATAGACTGAATCTTTGAAACAAAACAAGAGTTTTAATTTAAAATTATTCGTGTTACCTATGAAGTCGCGCAGAATATTTTAATGAGTATATGTTGAATCTTTAAATGAAAGTACCTCAATAAAGGTACCTTTTGTGTCACTAGACCTTTTCAATGTATAAAGATTGAATCTTTGAAAAAAAATGAGGTTTTTGATTTAAACTTATTTGAGTTCCCTTTGACGTTCCGTAGAGTGTTTTACAGAGTAAAGATTAAATTTTGGAATGAAAATACCTTAATAAAGATACCTATTGCGTCACTAAACCTTTTTAATGTATAAAGATTGAATCCTTAAAAGAAAATGAGTGTTTTGAGTGAAACTTATTTGTATTTCCTATAAAGTCGTGAGAGTGTTCTAATATGTAATGATCGAATCTGCGAATGAATATTTCTCATTAAAGGTCCCTTTTATGTCACTAGACCATTTTAATTTATAAAGATTGAATCTTTGTAAGAAAATGAGGTTTTCATTTAAACTTATTCGAGTTTCCTTTGACGTCCCGAAGAGTGTTTTACAGAGTATAGATTGAATATTTGATTGAAAATAACTCAATAAAGGTGCCTAGTATGTCACTAGACCTTTTTAATGTAAAAAAATTGAATTTTTGAAAGAAAATGAGAGTTTTGAGATTAACTTATTCGAGTTACCTATGAAGTCGCGAAGCGTGTTTTAATGACTAAAGATTAAATCTTTGATTGAAAATACCTCAATAAAGGAACCTATTTTGTGACTAGACCTTTTTAATGTATGAAGATTGAATATTTGAAAGAAAATGAGAGTTTTGAGATAAACTTATTCGAGTTCCCTTCGACGTCCCGAAAAGTGTTTTAATGAGTAAAAATTGAATCTTTGATTGAAAATACTTCATTAAAGGTACCTATTATGTTACTAGACCTTTCTAATGTATAAACGTTGAATCTTTGAAAGAAAATAAGAGTATTGATTTAAACTTATTCGAGTTACCTATGAAGTGGCGAAGAGTGTTTAAATGAGTAAAGATCAAATCTTTGATCGAAAATATCTCAATAAAAGTACCCTTTATGTCACTAAACCTTTTGAATGTATATAGATTGAATCTTTGAAACAAAATAAGAGTTTTAATTTAAAATTATTCGTGTTACCTATGAAGTCGCGCAGAGTATTTTAATGAGTATATGTTGAATCTTTAAATGGAAGTACTTCAATAAAGGTACCTTTTATGTCACTAGACCTTTTCAATGTATAAAGATTGAATCTTTGAAAGAAAATGAGGTCTTTGAATTAAACTTATTCTAGTTCCCTTTGACGTCCCTTAGAGTGTTTTACATAGTAAAGATTGAATCTTCGAATGAAAATACCTTAATAAACGTACCTATTATTTCACTAAACAATGTTAATGTATAAAGATTGAATCCTTGAAAGAAAATGAGAGTTTTGAGTCTAACTTTTTTGTATTTCCTATAAAGTCGTGAAGAGTGTTTTAATATGTAATGATCGAATCTTTGAATGAATATACCTCACTAAAGGTATCTTTTATGTCACTAGAGCTTTTTAATTTATAAAGATTGAGTCTTTGAAACAAAATGAGGTTTTTGAGTTAAACTTATTTGAGTTCCCTTTGAATCTTTAAATGAAAGTACCTCAATAAAAGTACCTTTTATGTCACTAGACCATTTCAATGTATAAAGATCGAATCTTCGAAGAAAATGAGGTTTTTAAATTAAACTTATTTGAGTTCCCTTTAACGTCCCGAAGAGTGTGTTACAGAGTAAAGATTAAATCTTTGAATGAAAATATCTCGATAAAATGATCGTTTTGAAAATAACTTATTCGACTTACCTATGAAGTTGCAGAGCGTGTTTTAATGACTAAAGATTACATCTTTGAATGAAAATATCTCAATAAAGAAGCCTATTTTGTGATTAGACTTTTTAATGTATAAAAATTGAATCTTTGAAAGAAAATAAGAGTTTTGAGTGAAACTTATTCGAGTTCCATTTGACGTCCCGAAGAGTGTTTTAATGAGTAAAAATTGAATCTTTTTAATGTATACACGTGGAATCTTTGAAAGAAAATAAGAGTATTGATTTAAACTTATTCGAACAACCTATGAAGTGGTGAAGAATGTTTTAATGAGTAAAGATCAAACCTTTGATTGAAAATATCTCAATAAAAGTACCTTTAATGTCACTAGGCCTTTTTAACGTATATAGATTGAATCTTTGAAACAAAATAAGAGTTTTAATTTAAAATTATTTGTGTTACCTATAAAGTCACGAATAGTGTTTTATTGAGTATATGTTGAATATTTAATTAAAGTATCTCAATAAAAGTACCTTTTATGTCACTAGACCTTTTCAATGTATAAAGATTGAATCTTTGACAGAAAATAAGGTTTTTGAGTTAAACTTATTCGAGTTCCCTTTGACGTCCCGTAGAGGGTTTTACAGAGAAAAGATTGAATCTTTGAAATAAAATACCTCAATAAAATGATAGTTTTGAGATTTACTTATTCGAGTTGTCAATGAAGTCGCGAAGAGTGTTTTAATGACTAAAGATTAAATCTTTGAATAAAAATACCTCAATAAAGGAACCTATTATGTTACTAAACCTTTTTAATGCATAAAGATTGAATCTTTGAAAGAAAATAGGGGTTTTGAGTGAAACTTATTCGAGTTCCCTTTGACGTCCCGAAGAGTGTTTTAATGAGTAAAAATTGAATCTTTGAATGAAAATACCTCAATAAAGGTACCTATTACGTTACTAGACCTTTTTAATGTATAAACGTTGAATCGTTGAAAGAAAATAGGAGTATTGATTTAAACTTATTTGAGTTACTTATGAAGTGGCGAAAAGTGTTTTAATGAGTAAAGATCGAACCTTTGGTTGAAAATATCTCAATAAAAGTACATTTTATGTCACTAAACCTTTGAAAGAAAATACCTTAATAAAGGTACCTAGTTTGTCACTAGCCCTTTTTTATGTAAAAAGATTGAATCTTTCGAATAAAATGATTGTTTTGAGATTAACTAATTTGAGTTACCTATGAAGTCGTGAAGCGTGTTTTAATGAATGAAAATACCTCAATAAAGGAACCTATTATGTGACTAGACCTTTTTAATGTATAAAGATTGAATCTTTGAAAGAAAATTAGAGTTTTGAGTGAAACTTATTCGAGTTTCCTTTGACGTCCCGAATAGTGTTTGAAAAAGTAAAAATTAAATCTTTGAATGAAAGTACCTCAATAAAGGTACTTATTATGTTACAAGACCTTTTTAATGTATAAACGTTGAATCTTTGAAAAAAAATAAGAGTATTGATTTAAACTTATTCGACTTACCTATGAAGTGGCGAAGAATGTTTTAAGGAGCCTAGATCGAATCTTTGATCGAAAATATCTCAATAAAAGTACCTTTTATGTCATTAAACCTTTTTAATATATATAGATAGAATATTTGAAACAAAACAAGTGTTTTAATTTAAAATTATTCGTGTCACCTATGAAGTCGCGCAGAGTATTTTAATGAGTATATGTTGAATCTTTAAATTAAAGTACCTCAATAAAGGTACCTTTTATGTCACTAGACTTTTTCAATGTATAAAGCTTGAATCTTTAAAAGAAAATGAGGTTTTTGAGTAAACTTATTCGAGTTCCCTTTGACGTCCCGTAGAGTGTTTTACAGAGGAAAGATTGAATCTTTGAATGAAAATACCTTAATAAAAGTACCTATTATGTCACTAAACCTTTTTAATGTATAGAGATTGAATCCATGAAAGAAAATGAGAATTTTGAGTCAAACTTATTTGTATTTCCTATAAAGTCGTGAAGAGTGTTTTAATAATTAATGATCGAATCTTTGAATGAATATACCTCATTAAAGGTTCCTTTTATGTCACTAGACCATTTTAATTTATAAAGATTGAATCTTTGAAAGAAAATGAGGTTTTTGAGTTAAACTAATTCGAGTTCCCTTTGATGCCCCGAAGAGTGTTTTACAAAGAATAGATTGAATCTTTGAATGAAAATACCTCAATAGAGGTACCTAGTAGGTCACTAGACCTTTTTAATGTAAAAAAATTGAATCTTTGAAAGAAAATGAGAGTTTTGAGATTAACTTATCCGAGTTACTTATGAAGTCGCGAAGCGTCATTTAATGACAAAAGATTAAATCTTTGAATGAAAATACCTCAATAAAGGAACCTATTACGTGACTAGACCTTTTTAATGTATGAAGATTGAATCTTTGAAAGAAAATGAGAGTTTTGAGTGAAACTTGTTCGAGTTCCCTTTGACTTCCCGAAAAGTGTTTTTATGAGTAAAAATTGAATCTTTGAATGAAAATACCTAAATAAAAGTACCTATTATGTTACTAAACCTTTATAATGTATAAATGTTGAATATTTGAATGAAAATAAGAGTATTGATTTAAACTTATTCGAGTTACCTATGAAGTGGCGAAGCGTGTTTTAATAAGTAAAGATCGAATCTTTGGTTGAAAATATCTCAATAAAAGTACCCTTTATGTCACTAAACCTTTTTATTGTATATAGATTGAATCTTTGAAATAAAACAAGAGTTTTAATTTAAAATTATTCGTGTTAACTATGAAGTCGCACAGAGTATTTTAATTAGTATATGTTGAATCTTTAAATGAAAGTACCTCAATATAGGTACCTTTTATGTTACTAGACTTTTTCAATGTATAAAGATAGAATCTTTGATAGAAAATGAGGATTTTGAGTTAAACTTATTCGAGTTCCCTTTGATGTCCCGTAGAGTGTTTTATAAAGTAAAGATTGAATCTTTGAATGAAAATACCTTAATAAAGGTACCTATTATGTCACTAAACCTTTTTAATGTATAAAGATTGAATCCTTAAAAGAAAATGAGAGTTTTGAATCAAACTTATTTGTATTTCCCATAATGTTGTGATGAGTGTTTTAATAAGTAATGATCGAATCTTTGAATGAATATACCTCATTACAGGTACTTTTTATGTCACTAGACCTTTTTAATTAATAAAGACTGAATCTTTGAAAGAAAATGATGTTTTTGAGTTATACTTATTCGTGATCCATTTGACGTCCTGAAGAGTGTATTACAGAGTATAGATTGAATCTTTGAATGAAAATACCTCAATAAAGGTACCTAATATGTCACTAGATCTTTTCAATGTAAAAAGATTGAATCTTTGACAGAAAATGAGAGTTTTGAGATTAACTTATTCGAGATACCTATGAAGTCGCGAAGCGTGATTTAATGACTAAAGATTAAATTTTAGAAAGAAAATACCTCAATAAAGAAACCTATTATGTGACTAGACCTTTTTAATGTAGAAAGATTGAATCTTTGAAAGAAAATGAGAGTTTTGAGTGATACTTATTCGAATTCCCTTTGACTTCCCGAAGAGTGTTTTAATGAGTAAAAATTGAATCTTTGAATAAAATACCTCAATAAAAGTACCTATTATGTTTCTAGACCTTTTTAATGTATAAACGTTGAATCTTTGAAAGAAAATAAGAGTACAGATTTAAACTTATTCGAGTTACCTTTGAAGAGGCGAAGAGTGTTTTAATGAGTAAAGTTCGAATCTTTGATTGAAAATATCTCATTAAAAGCACCTTTTATGTCACTAAACCTTCTTAATGTATATAATTGATTCTTTGAAACAAAACAAGAGAATTAATTTAAAATTATTCGCGTTACCTATGAAGTCACGAAGAGTGTTTTAATGAGTATATGTTGAATCTTTAAATGAAAGTACGTCAATAAAGGTACCTTTTATGTCACTAGACCTTTTCAATGTATAAAGATTGAATCATTGAAAAAAAATATGGTTTTTGAGTTAAACTTATTCGAATTCCCTTTTACGTCCCTTAGAGTGTTTTACAAAGTAAAGATTGAATCTTTGAATGAAAATACCTCAATAATGGTTCCTAGTATGTCACTAGACATTTTTAAAGTAAAATGATTGAATCTTTAAAAGAAAATGAGAGTTTTGAGATTAACTTATTCGAGTTACCTATGAAGTTGCGAAGCGTATTTTAATGACTAAAGATTAAATCTTTGAATGTAAATACCTCAATAAAGGAACTTATTATGTGACTAGACCTTTTTAATTAAATCTTTGAAAGAAAATGAGAGTTTTGAGTGAAACTTATTCGAATTCCCTTTGACGTACCGAAGAGTGTTTTAATGAGTAAAAACTAAATCTTTGAATGAAAATACCTCAATAAAGGTACCTATTATATTAGTAGGCCATTTTAATGTATAAACATTGAATCTTTGAAAGAAAATAAGAGTATTGATTTAAACTTATTCGAGTTACCTAAGAAGTGGCGAATAGTGTTTTAATGAGTAAAAATCGAACCTTTGATTGAAAATATCTCAATAAAAGTACCTTTTATGTCACTAAACCTTTTTAATGTATATAGATTGAATCTTTAAAACAAAACAAGAGTTTTAATTTAAAATTATTCGTGTTACCTATGAAGTCGCGAAGAGTGTTTTAATGAGTATATGTTGAATCTTTAAATGAAAGTATCTTAATAAAGGTACCTTTTATTTCACTAGACCTTTTCAATGTATAAAGATTGAATCTTTGACAGAAAATGAGGTTTTTGTGTTTAACTTATTCGAATTTCCTTTGACGTCCCGTAGAGTGTTTTACAGAGTAAAGATTGAATCTTTGATTGAAAATACCTCAATAAAATGATAGTATTGAGATTAACTTATTCGAGTTACCTATGAAGTCGCAAAGTGTGTTTTAATGACTAAAGATTAAATCTTTGAATAAAAATACCTCAATAAAGGAACCTATTATGTGACTACACCTTTTTAATGTATAAAGATTGAATCTTTGAAAGAAAATGAACGTTTTGAGTGAAACTTATTCGAGTTCCCTTTGACGTACCGAAGGGTGTTTTAATGAGTAAAAATTGAATCTTTGAATGAAAATACCTCAATAAAGGTACCTATTATGTTAGTAGACCTTTTTAATGTATAAACGTTGAATCTTTGAAAGTAAATAAGAGTATTGATTTAAACTTATTCGAGTTACCTAAGAAGTGGCAAAGCGTGTTTTAATGAGTAAAGATCGAACCTTTGATTGAAAATATCTCAATAAAAGTACCTTTTATGTCACTAAACCTTTTTAATGTATATAGATTGAATCTTTGAAACAAAACAAGAGTTTTAATTTAAAATTATTCGTGTTACCTATGAAGTCGCGAAGAGTGCTTTAATGAGTATCTGTTGAATTTTTAAATGAAAGTATCTCAATAAAGGTACCTTTTATTTCACTAGACCTTTTCAATGTATAAAGATTGAATCTTTGACAGAAAATGAGGTTTTTGAGTTAAACTTATTCGAGTTCCCGTTGACGTCCCGTAGAGTTTTTTACAATGTAAAGATTGAATATTTGAATGAAAATACCTTAATAAAGGTACCTATTATGTCACTAAACCTTTTTAATGTATAAAGATTGAATCCTTGAAAGAAAATGAGACTTTTGAGTCAAACTTATTTGTATTTCCTATAAAGTCATGAATAGTGTTTTAATAACTAATAATCGAATGTTTTAATGAATATACCTCATTAAAGGTACCTTTTATATCACTAGACCTTTTTAATTTATAAAGATTGAATCTTTGAAAGAAAATGAGATTTTTGAGTTAAATTTATTCGAGTTCCCTTTGACGTCCCGAAGAGTGTTTTACAGAGTATAGATTGAATCTCAAGGGCAGACGTCAGGTATTGCAGAGGTCAAGGGTTTTCCAAACATAAATCTGTACAACAAGGTAGCTTTGGAGGACGTGGTAATGGCAGGGGTTATTTTTAATGTGGAAGGGAAGGCCATCAGAAAAAGGATTGTCCTGTGTTAAATGCAGATGAGTGCTATCATTGCCACCAGCCGGGTCATCGGAAAAAAGATTGTCCTATGTTGACAGGATTGACTTCAGTGGGTAGTGTTGCCGGCTCTGGTAAAAGTTTTGCACGGGGGAGCTCGTCAAGAAGAGGTAGGGGTGCTACAAGTGGTTCGCAAGCCCAGGGAAGAGTGTTTGCTATGACACTTCAAGATGCTCAAGCAACACCAGAAGTGGTGACAGGTACACTTTCTATTTTGGATAAAAATATTACGGTGCTTATTGATCCTGGCTCAACTCATTCATTTGTTGCATCATCTATTGCTATGCATTTGGGTAGACCACTTTCATCATTAGATAGTAAATTATTTATTTCAACACCAATGGGGGAAGTGGTAGTGGTTGCAAATGAATATCGGGATTGTGTATTGCAAATGGGAGATAGATAGTTAAAAATGAATTTGATACCGCTGGGTATACCAGACTTTGATATCATTTTGGGTATGAATTGGCTATTTGCATATCATGCTTCAATAGATTGTTTTCGAAAAGAAGTGGTATTTCAGATACCAGGGGAAACAGAATTCAGATTTACCGAAGAAAGAATTGTTATTCCAAACTGTCTCATCTCAGCTATACAAACCAGAAAGTTGTTGAAGAAAGGGTATCAGGGTTACTTGGCTTATGTGGTTAGTTCTGAAAATAAAGAGGTGACACTTGAACATGTACCAGTGGTATGAGAATTCACAGATGTGTTTCCAAAAGAATTACCGGGATTGCCAGTGGACAGAGAGGTAGATTTTACCATTGAGTTGGTACCGAGAACAACTCCAATTTCTATCGCTCCGTATCGAATGGCACCGATAGAATTGAAAGAGTTGAATATACAGTTGCAAGATTTACTGGATAACGGCTACATTCGACCTAGCATTTCACCATGTGGTGCACCGGTGTTATTTGTTAAGAAGGAGGATGGTACCATGCGGTCGTGTATTGACTATAGACAGTTAAATAAAGTAACAACCAGAAACAAGTATCCATTGCCACGAATTGATGATCTTTTTGATCAGTTGGAAGAGGCAAAGGTGTTTTCTAAGATTGACTTGAGGTCAGGATATCACCGGTTGAAAGTAAAGGATAGTGACATTTCTAAAACTGCTTTTCGAACTCGATATGGCCATTATGAGTTATTGGTAATGCCTTTTGGGTTAACCAATGCTCCAGCGGTGTTTATGGATTTAATGAATCAAGTATTTCATCATTATGTTGACTCTTTTGTTATTATCTTCATCGATGATATTTTGATATATTCTCGGAGTGTGGATGAACATCAAAAGCATTTAAGAAATTGTATTACAGATTTTACGGGAAAACAACTTTTTGCTAAGTTCAGCAAATGTGAGTTTTGGCTTGATAAAGTTGTATTTTTGGGGCATGTGGTAGCTGGGGATGGTATTTATGATGACCCATCAAAAGTCGAAGCAATGGTGAAATGGGAAAGGCCTACTAATGTGATAGAAGTCAGAAGTTTTATAGGATTAGCAGAGTATTACAGGAAGTTCATCCAAGGGTTTTCTAGTATTACATTACCATTAACAAAGTTGACCCGGAAGGAAGTAAAGTTTGTATGGAGTGAGGAATGCCAAAGAAGTTTGAAGAATTGAAGAAAAAGTTAACGTCAGCCCCAGTATTAACTATTCCGTGTGGTGGCGAAGGTTTTGTGATTTACACTGATGCTTCACATCAGGGTTTGGGTTGTGTTTTGATGCAGAATGGCAAGGTAATTGCATATGTTTCTAGACAATTGAAGAATCATGAATTGAATTATCCTACGCATGACTTGGAGTTAGCTACTATTGTTTTTGCTTTGAAATTGTGGAGGCATTATCTGTATGGTGAAATATGTGAAATATTCACTAATCATCAGAGTTTGAAGTATTTGTTTACATAGAAGGACTTAAATTTGAGACAGATGTGTTGGATGGAGTTAATAAAAGATTATGATTGTAATATTCACCATCATCCTGGAAAGGCCAATGTAGTAGCAGATTCCTTGAGTAGGAAGTCTTTAGGGAGACTATCTTGTGTACAGTGTGCACGGGTGGCAAATATTTTGGAGTTGAGACTGATGGGAGTTGGATTGACAGTTACTAATAAAGGAGCATTGTTTGCACATGTTACGGTGAGACCTTTGTTGCTGGATCGAATTAAAGAATTATAAATTCATGATGTATTCCTGGATAAGAAAAGAAGAGAAGCTCAAGAAGGTATGCAAACTGAATTTATAGTTAGGGATGATGGGACTTTGTATTTTAAAAGTCGAATTTGTGTTCCAAATGATGTTTCTCTGAAGAAAGATATTTTAGATGAAGCCCACAGTTCTATATATGCTATGCATCCGGGGGGTACTAAAATGTACAGGGATTTAAAGGAATACTGCTGGTGGAACATTATGAAGCGTGAAATTGCAGAATTTGTATCAAAGTGTTTAGTATGTTAACAAGTGAAAGCTGAACATCAGAAACCAGCGGGGTTGTTGCCACCGTTGCCAGTTCCACAGTGGAAATGGGAGCATGTAACAATGGATTTTGTGACAGGACTTCCAAGATCAAAAAGTGGACATGATTCCATTTGGGTTATAGTTGATAGGTTGACGAAATCAGCTCATTTTCTGGCAGTGAAAACTACTTATTCTACAAGGGAGTATGCTCGATTGTATGTTGACGAGATCATATGTTTACATGGGGCTCCAGTTTCCATTGTTTGTGACAGGGATCCGAAGTTCACTTCGAGATTTTGGTGTAGTTTACATGAAGCCATGAAAACTTCTTTGAAGTTTAGTACAACTTTTCACCCGCAGACGGATAGGAAATCAGAACGAACTATATAGATTTTGGAAGATATGTTGAGAGCTTGTGTGCTGGATTTCAAAGTTAGTTAGGATAACTATTTACCGTTGATTGAATTTGTTTATAACAATAGTTATCAATCTACTATTAGGATGGCACCGTATGAAGCTTTGTATGGGATAAAATGTAGAACTCCATTGTGTTGGGGTGAAGTAGGTGAAAGAAAGTTATTGGGTCCAGAATTGGTTGCACTTACAACAGAAAAAGTGAAGGTAATTCAGCAGCGCATGAAAGTAGCACAGGATAGACAGAAAAGTTATGTAGATGTGCGAAAAAGAAGGGATTTGGAATTTGAAGTTGGTGATTTTGTTTTTATTTATATTTCTCCTTGGAAAGGTATTATGAGGTTTGGAAAGAAGTGTAAATTAAGCCCCAGGTACATTGGACCGTACAAAATTCTGGAGCGGATAGGAGCAGTAGCGTATCGGTTGGAGTTACCCGAAGAATTATCAAGATTACATGACGTTTTCCATGTGTCTATGCTTCGGAAGTATATATCGGATCCATCTCATGTTTTAATTGTGGAACCGATAGAGTTGAAGGAGGATTTAACTTATGTAGAAGAACCGGTACAGATTTTGGATCACCGAGAGCAAGTGCTTTGAAATAAGACTATATCACTGGTAAAAGTATTATGGAGGAGTCACACGGTTGAAGAAGCGACTTGGGAAAGCGAGGAAACTATGAGAATGCAATATCCTCACTTATTCGGTATGTTTCATGCATTTTAATTTCGAGGACGAAATTAATTAAAGGGGGGAAGAATTGTAAGGCCCCGGAACAAAAATTTAATTCATTAGCTTAATTTAATTTTAAGTTTACATGATTTATATATGAATATTTAATGAGGTGGGCTATTTTTTTGTTAAAGCTTATTAATTTAAGTAGTAAGTAGTATCAGTCAAGTGAATGAAACAAAAAATAATAATAAATAAATAAATAGGCAAAATTGTTACATGTTGGTATGGATGATGTCATATGTGGTGGGCATTTGTTGACTGTAAATAGTGAAAATTGTAAGAATCGATGAGTACCTTTAAGTATATATTATAATATTTAATTCTTTTGTATTCAAAACTTATTTTTCTATGTTGGTGACTAAAGTTGGAGTTGCCAGCACAAGGATTCACACACACACCACGTGTACGTAGAGATAGATATAACTTGTAGACATGCAAAGTAATGTATATGAAGCGAAATTAGGGATTAGTTCTGGGGTTGTTTACTGGCACCAAGAAAAATTAAATTAAAAAGAGAAGAAACATCAATAGCTTTGTACGGCCAAGGAGAAAAGGGAAAAGAAAAGGGATTTCAGACACATTACTACGTACAGGTAGAGGGTTTTTTTTTATTATTGGAAATTTTTCTTATTGGAAGATTTTTCAATCAAATTCCTTAAGAATGAATTATTGAGTTGGGTTGGATAAATTTTATTTAGGGTAAAGTGCACTAAACCCCCCTAAACTATGATGCAATTGCAAGAAACCCCCCTAAAGTAAGTAAAACCCTGTAAACTATCATTTTGTTGCATTGAAGGACAAAAGGTTAATAGCCGTTAACGGAAAAGTTAAATTACCTTTTAGCCCTTTAGTTGAACGAAGTCGTTTTAAGTGTCATCTATCTTTAGCTGCTTATGTGGCACATGCAATTTCAATTTCCAATAACAAAGTGACAACACATCAAAAATAATTTTTTTTTGATCGACTGTGTAGCAAAACCTCCATTGTTGCAGAGGATAACACAGAGGAGAGGTAGAGAGAGCGCAATCACGTTTGTAACGATGGCAATCTGTGTTGAAGTGGTGGCATACAAGCTCGCACCGCATCGGCTTCACTTACGTTCCTAACTAGTTCCAAAAAAAAAAAAAAAAATAGCTTTGTGTCTCTAAATATGGCCACTAAAGACCCAGCTTCTTTTTGGGTTGCTTCATTGTCCTTTCGTCTTCACTTTCTCTCTTCACCTTCTTCCTTCTCAGGTGAACCAAAATTTCATTCTCTTGTTACCCAGTTAAATTTCATCACATTTCGCTGACAAAAAATCCAAAATTAAGCTCTGATTGATTCACACTTTTTTTTTTTTTGGGCGTCTTTTAAAATTCATCCAATTATGTGGAATTTTTTAGCATTAAAATTGAAGTTTGGGCATGATTCAATTTTGGGTTTCCTTCAGTTGATTCAATTTGGTGTTTGATTAGTGAATTAAGTGATTGATATAAGGATTTTGTACTAGAAATTGATATAGGGAATTCTTTCATTGATAACAAATTGAGTAGAATGATGGAATTGGAGTAGTTCAAAAACTGCTATTCACGCGTGTTAGGATAGGCACTTCGATTGTAACTTATTATATGCAGTGTTATTTTCGCGTTTTGGCAAGGATCCGACGCTTTTTCGGTATACTTCGCAATTTCAGACCTCCCTGCTTCGCTAGACGACGCAATCCACGTCGTCGCTGACCAACTCTCTGGTTAATACCCACCTCGCAGATGGCGAATTCATCGGCACAGTTGAAGGTGATTTGGTGAAGAGAGCTTTGGCTGCTCTGATTCTACCTTTGTCTCACCAGTAGGAAAAGAGAAAGAGACTGAAGATGGCCTATTTTATCAAACATACAAATATGATATATATATATATATATATTATAATATTTTATCTCTTAACTGATATAAGGGCTAATTTTGTCTTTTTAAAAATTTTGCCCCACACGTGACCGGCATGCTGTGGTTTCTGTTATTTTTCTAACGGATATTTGATGATTTGCAACAAAAGAGATAGTTAAGGGAGTTAAGTGTCTTTCAGTTAGTTCAGGGGGGTTTCTTGGGAAAGAGAAGAAAATTCAGGGGGGTTTAGTGCACTTTACCCTTTTATTTATCTTATTGTCTTTCTCTTAATTGAGTTATTAATCTTTATAAAGTGAGATAAATCTGCTGGGCGTGTGTAAATTAGATATATCTTGATACCTATAATATATAATTAATCATGGTAAGAGAGGCGATTGGGAAGTTGGTTATGGAAGTTTTGTTTGATTGAGAAAACAAAAAAATTTAGTCCTGTGTCCATTGTACTGAACCCACAAAAAAATTAATTAAAAGAGGAAATCCTTGGGCGGAAGTGGCTAAAGGGAGAGTGAGGAGGAAAGAGAAAGAAAGAGAGAGGGAGAAAATTTAGAAGGAAGGGGATAAAACTGCTATTTGGAATTTTGGTTAAGTGTACTCAAGATACAAAATTTTCTATTGTAGGTTTATTGTTTGGTATTTTCATGGATAACTTGGTTAAGTGGTTCTACATAAACTTTATCTACTTTATTGATTTTACTTGATTCAAGTATTCTATTAGATGGGTTTAAATAATTGATACTGTTGGAATTGTTGAGATAAAGTTAATATAATATTTAGAATTAGAATTTGTACTATAATTGTGTATGGAATTGAGAAACAGATAAGTATTATTTATTTTTTCTTTAGAAATGGGTATGACGTAATTATAATTTTGTTCAGGCAAGGAGACGGAAGGGACCACATCGACAGTACCGAAGGCAAAATAAATAATTTGAAAAGTAGCCAAGGTGAGTGTACTCACTGGAAGTTTATACTTGGATGTGTTTAACTGAAGTATTGAAGTTGTTTATGTGAATTGAATATGAATATATATAATTTGATTATAATATATAAGGTCCATACTCTGGCTTGGAAGGAGAGTAATATATTATATAAGGTCCATACTCTGGCTTGGAAGGAGAGTACTACATTAAATAAGGTTCATACTCTGGCCAAGAAGGAGAGTACTATATTTAAATAAGGTCCATACTCTGGCCTAGAAGAAGAGTACTATATTTTAAATGCCTATAAAGCTAGAAATTATATGTAAGGAAGTTAAATTGAAGTTATCAAATAATATTTGTTTATATTACTCTGATGTCGTAGTGTTGCATTCACTGGGCTTTAAGCTCACTCCTTCCATATTTATATTTTCAGGTACAAGGTTGGGTCATTACTGCCAGGTTTAGAATTTTGAGTGGGAATGGGGAAAAGAACAATGGACGTCTTTTGTTTAAAATGTAAATATTGTAGTAAACTTTAATAGTGTGACTTGTCGTTAACATTTTAGTTTATCAGAATGTACATAGCAGGTCTATATTTTGTTTTAACATTATAAATGGTTAAACAGGTACTCTGATGTAGGATGACGTCATGGTTGAATAAGGTTAATGCAGATGGTTAGAAGCATTCCAATTTGTTCAATTTATTAAATAGTGTAAATTGGGTTGAGGTGTGTCAACTTTTGGTATCAGAGCCTAGATTTTCTAGGTTCTGAAGGTAGTAAGAGTCTAGACTGGCAATGGCAGTAGGAAGTGTGTAGTAAAGTCATTTCTTTGACTTGATTTTATACTAACAAATATATGTGGTAATTATGTATTATATATACATGTTATATTCAAAATTCATTGCAGATAAAAAGTAATGGAAGGAGGAAGTGGTTATCATAGAATCGAGGAAAAAGCCTCTTATGTTCTTGTTGAGGCTGAAGTGGAACAACCCATTCAGGGTGGTATGAGAAGAGAACAGGAGTACTTAACTGGTATGCAAAAAATAGAGAAGGCGATAACAAACTTGGCAGAACAAAACAAACAATTTATGGCAAGTCAACTGATGATACAAGAAAGGCAGGAAAGACAACAGAAAGGAAAGAAAGGCTCAGATTATGAGAGGTTTATCAAGTTAACACCCACAGAATTTTCAGGTACTACCAAACCAGAAGAAGCAGAGGGGTGGGTAAGAAGAATGGAATCGATATTTGCAGTGATGGGTGCAGCAGAAGACCAGAAGGTAAACTTAGCTACATTTATAATGAAGCTAGCTATTGGTGCGACACGATAAAACATTCATTACTCATTTCAAGAGAGAAAGAGGTAATATTATGGGATCCATTTGTTAAAGCTTTTTATGAGAAATATTTCCCTCCAATTTACAGAAAAGAGAAGGAACGGGAGTTTTTTCTCCTAAAACAAGATAGAATGTTTGTAGTTGATTATGAAGTTAAGTTTACAGCTTTATTGAGGTTTGCACCCAAGTTTATAGAGAATGAAGAAGATAAATGTACAAAATTCCAGGATGGTTTAGAGGCAGCTATTAAGTCCACAGTTTCAGTGTTTATGGAAACAGATTACAACAGACTTGTGAATAAATCCATGATTGCCGAAAGGGATGTGAAAGAATTGCAAGAAAGAAGGGAACAATACAAAAGAAATAGTTCTGAGCCATCACAATCAAGAGGAGGAGAAGGAATTTCAAGTCAGAAAAGTCAAAGGTTGCGGTATGGAAGGGGAAGGGGAAGAGGTAGTGAATCTCAAGGGCAGACGTCAGGTATTGGAAGAGGTCAAGGGTTTTCCAACAACAATCTGTACCACAAGGTAGCATTGGAGGACGTGGTACTGGCAGGGGGTGTTTTCAGTGCGGAATAGAAGGCCATCAGAAGAAAGATTGTCCTGTGTTAAAAGCAGAAGAGTGCTATCATTGCCACTAGTCGGGTCATCGGAAAAGAGATTGTCCTATGTTGACAAGAGTGACTTCAATGGGTAGTGCTGCCGGCTCTGGTAAAGGTTTTGCACAGGGGAGCTCGTCAAGAAGAGGTAGGAGTGTTACAAGTGGTTCGCAAGCCCAAGGAAGAGTGTTTGCTATGACACTTCAGGATGCTCAAGCAACACCAGAAGTGGTGACAGGTACACTTTCTATTTTGGATAGAAATGTTACGGTGCTTATTGATCCTGGCTCAACTCATTCATTTATTGCATCATCTATGGCTATACATTTGGGTAGACCACTTTCATCATTAGATAGTAAATTATTTATTTCAACAGCAATGGGGGAAGTGGTAGCGGTTGCAAATGAATATCGGGATTGTGTATTGCAAATGGGAGATAGACAGTTAAAAATGAATTTGATACCGTTGGGTATACCAGACTTTGATATCATTTTGGGTATAAATTGGCTATTTGCGTATCATGCTTTAATAGATTGTTTTCGGAAAGAAGTGGTATTTCAGATACCAAGGGAGCCAGAATTCAGATTTACCGAAGAAAGAAATGTTATTCCAAACTGTCTCATCTCAGCTATACAAACCAGAAAGTTGTTGAAGAAAGGGTGTCAGGGTTACTTGGCTTATGTGGTTAATACTGAAAATAAAGAGGTGACACTTGAACATGTACCATTGATACGAGAATTCACAGATGTGTTTCCAG
The DNA here is from genome assembly GCF_030987335.1 of Cornus florida. Classification (NCBI taxonomy): domain Eukaryota; kingdom Viridiplantae; phylum Streptophyta; class Magnoliopsida; order Cornales; family Cornaceae; genus Cornus; species Cornus florida. Next base: position 90,434,250 of record NW_026775578.1, on the reverse strand, counting down.
AAGAATTACCAGGGTTGCTAGTGGACGGAGAGGTAGATTTTACCATTGAGTTGGTACCGAGAACAACTCCAATTTCTATCGCTCCGTATCGAATGGCACCGACAGAATTGAAAGAGTTGAAGATAAAGTTGCAGGATTTACTGGATAAGGGCTTCATTCGACCTAGCATTTCACCATGGGGTGCACCGGTGTTATTTTTTAAGAAGAAGGATGGTACCATGCGGTTGTGTATTGACTATAGACAGTTAAATAAAGTAACCATTAGAAACAAATATCCATTACCACGAATTGATGATCTGTTTGATCAGTTGCAAGGGGCAAAGGTGTTTTCTAAGATTGACTTGAGGTCAGGATATCACCAGTTGAAAAGGTCTAGTGACATAAAAGGTACCTTTATTGAGGTACTTTAATTTAAAGATTCAACATATACTCATTAAAACACAATTCGCGACTACTAGGTAACACGAATAATTTTAAATTAAAACTCTTATTTTGTTTCAAAGATTCAATCTATATGCATTAAAATGGTTTAATGACATAAAAGGTACTTTTATTGAGATATTTTCAATCAAAGATTCGATCTTTACTCATTAAAACACTCTTCGCCACTTCATAAGTAACTCGAATAAGTTTAAATCAGTACTCTTATTTTCTTTCAAAGATTCAACATTTATACATTAAAAAGGTCTAGTAAAAAAATAAGTACCTTTATTGAGGTATTTTCATTCAAAGATTCTATTTTTACTCATTCAAACACTCTTCGGGACGTCAAAAGGAACTCAAATAAGTTTCATTCAAAACCCTCATTTTCTTTCAAAGATTCAATCTGTATACATTTAAAAGGTTTAATCATATAATATCTTCCTTTATTGAGGTATTTTCGTTCGAAGATTTAATCTTTAGTCATTAAAACACGCTTCGCGACTTCATAGGTAACTCGAATAAGTTAATCTCAAAACTCTCATTTTCTTTCAAAGATTCAATCTTTTTACATTAAAAAGGTCTAGTGACATACTAGGTGCCTTTACTGAGGTATTTTCATTCAAAGATTCAATCTATACTCTGTAAAACACATTTCGGGACGTCAAAGGGAACTCGAATAAGTTTCACTCAAAACTCTCAATTTCGTTAAATGATTCAATCTTTATAAATTAAAAAGGTCTAGTCACATAATAGGTTCCTTTATTGAGATATTTTTATTCAAAGATTTAATATTGAGTCATTACAACATGATTCGCGACTTCATAGGTAACTCGAACAAGTTAATCTCTAAACTTTCATTTTTTTTTAGAGATTCAATCTTTTTACATTAAAAAGGTCTAGTGACATACTAGGTACCTTTATTAAGATATTTTCGTTCAAAAATTCAATCTTTATTCTGTAATACACTCTACGGGACGTCAAAGGGAACTCGAATAAGTTTAACTCAAAAACCTCATTTTCTTTCAAAGATTCAATCTTTATACATTGAAAAGGTCTAGTGACATAAAAGGTACCTTTATTGAGGTACTTTAATTTATAGATTCAACATATAGTCTTTAAAACACTCTTCGCGACTACTAGGTAACATGAATAATTTTAATTAAAACTCTTGTTTTGTTTCATAGATTCAATCTATATGCACTAAAAAGGTTTAATGACATAAAAGGTACTTTTATTAAGATATTTTCAATCAAAGATTCGATCTTTACTCATTAAAACACTCTTCGCCAATTCATAAGTAACTCGAATAAGTTTAAATCAATACTCTTATTTTCTTTCAAAGATTCAACGTTTATATATTAAAAAGGTCTAGTAAAAAAATAGGTACCTTTATTGAGGTATTTTCATTCAAAGATTCTATTTTTACTCATTAAAACACTCTTCGGGACGTCAAAAGGAACTCGAAAAAATTTCATTCAAATCCCATATTTTCTTTCAAAGATTCAATCTGTATACATTTAAAAGGTTTAGTCATATAATAGGTTCCTTTTTTGAGGTATTTTCATTCAAAGATTTAATCTTTAGTCATTAAAACACGCTTTGCGATTTCATATGTAACTTGAATAAGTTAATCTCAAAATTCTCATTTTCTTTCAAAGATTCAATCTTTTTACATTGAAAATGTCCAATGACATACTAGGTACTTTTACTGAGGTATTTTCATTAAAAGATTCAATCTATACTCTGCAAGACACTTTTTGGGACGTCAAAGGGAACTCAGATAAGTTTCACTCAAAACTCTCATTTTCTTTAAAAGATTCAATCTTTATACATTAAAAAGGTCTAGTCACAGAATAGGTTCCTTTGTTAAGATATTTTCATTCAAAGATTTAATATTTAGTCATTACAACACGATTCACGATTTCATAGGTAACTCGAATAAGTTAATCTCTAAACCATCATTTTTTTTGCAGAGATTCAATCTTTTTACATTAAAAAGGTCTAGTGACATACTAGGTACCTTTATTAAGGTATTTTTGTTCAAAGATTCAATCTTTACTCTGTAAAACACTCTACGGGACGTAAAAGGAACTCGAATAAGTTTAACTCAAAAACCTCATTCTCTTTCAAAGATTCAATCTTTACACATTGAAAAGGTCTAGTGACATAAAAGGCACCATTATTGAGGTACTTTAATTTAAAGATTCAACATATACTCATTGAAACACTCTTCGCGACTACTAGGTAACACGAATAATTTTAAATTGAAACTCTTGCTTTGTTTCAAAGATTCAATCTATATGCATTAAAAAGGTTTAATGACATAAAAGGTACTTTTATTGAGATATTTTTAATCAAAGATTCAATCTTTACCTATTAAAACACTCTTCGCCACTTCATAAATAACTCGAATAAGTTTAAATCAATACTCTTATTTTCTTTCAAAGATTCAACGTTTATACATTAAAAAAGTCCAGTAACAAAATAGGTATCTTTATTGAGGTATTTTCATTCAAAGATTCTATTTTTACTCATTAAAACACTCTTCGGGACGTCACAAGGAACTCGAATAGGTTTCATTCAAAACTCTCATTTTCTTTCAAAGATTCAATCTGTATAGATTAAAAAGGTTTAGTCATATAATAGGTTCCTTTATTGAGGTATTTTCTTTCAAAGATTTAAACTTTAGTCTTTAAAACACGCTTCGCGACTTCATAGGTAACTCGAATAAGTTAATCTCAAAATTCTCATTTTCTTTCAAAGATTCAATCTTTTTGCATTAAAAAGGTCTAGAGACATACAAGGTACCTTTACTGAGGTATTTTCATTCAAAGATTCAATCTATACTCTGTAAAACACTCTTCGGGACGTAAAAGGGAACTAGAATAAGTTTCACTTAAAACTCTCATTTCCTTTAAAAGATTCAATCTTTATACATTAAAAAGGTTTAGTCACATAATAGGTTCCTTTGTTGAGGTATTTTCATTCAAAAATTTAATATTTAGTCATTACAACAACATTCGCTACTTCATAGGTAACTCGAATAAGTTAATCTCTAAACTATCATTTTTTTTCAGAGTTTCAATCTTTTTACATTAAAAAGGTCTAGTGACATACTAGGTACCTTTATTAAGGTATTTTCGTTCAAAGATTCAATCTTTAATCTGTAAAACTCTCTACGGGACGTCAAACGGAACTCGAATAAGCTTAACTCAAAAACCTCATTTTCTTTCAAAGATTCAATCTTTATACATTGAAAAGGTCTAGTGACATAAAAGGTACCTTTATTGAGGTACTTTAATTTAAAGATTCAACACATACTCATTAAAACACTCTTCGCGACTACTAGGTAACGCAAATAATTTTAAATTAAAACTCTTGTTTTGTTTTAAAGATTCAATCTATATGCATTAAAAAGGTTTAATGACATAAAGGTTACTTTTATTGACATAATTTCAAACAAAGATTCGATCCTTACTCATTAAAACACTCTTCGCCACTACATAAGTAACTCGAATAAGTTTAAATCAAAACTCTTATTTTCTTTCAAAGATTCAACGTTTATACATTAAAAAGGTCTAGTAACATAATAGGTACCTTTATTGAGGTATTTTCATTCAAAGATTCTATTTTTACTCATTAAAACACTCTTCGAGACGTCTAAAGGAACTCAAATAAGTTTCATTCAAAACCCTCATTTTCTTTCAAAGATTCAATCTGTATACATTTAAAAGGTTTAGTCATATAATAGGTTCCTTTATTGAGGTATTTCCATTCAAAGATTTAATCTTTAGTCATTAAAACACGCTTCTCGACTTCATAGGTAACTCGAATAAGCTAACCTCAAAACTCTCATTTTCTTTCTAAGATTCAATCTTTTTACATTAAAAAGGTCTAGTGACATACTAGGTACCTTTACTGAGGTATTTTCATTCAAAGATTCAATCTTTACTCTGTAAAACACTTTTCGGGATGTCAAAGGGAACTCGAATAAGTTTCACTCAAAACACTCATTTTCTTTAAAAGATTCAATCTTTATACTTTAAAAATGTCTAGTCACATAATAGGTTCCTTTGTTGGGATATTTTCATTCAAAGATTTAATATTTAGTCATTACAACACGATTCGCGACTTCATAGGTAACTCGAATAAGTTAATATCTAAACTATCATTTTTTTTCAAAGATTCATTCTTTTTACATTGAAAAGGTCTAGTGACATACTAGGTACCCTTATTAAGGTATTTTCGTTCAAAGATTCAATCTTTACTTTGTAAAACACACTACGGGACGTCAAAGGGACCTTGATTAAGTTTAACTCAAAAACCTCATTTTCAAAGATTCAATCTTTATACATTGAAAAGGTCTAGTGAGATAAAAGGTACCTTTATTGAGGTACTTTAATTTAAAGATTAAACATATACTCATTAAAACACTCTTCCTGACTACTAGGTAACACGAATAATTTTAAATTAAAACTCTTGTTTTGTTTCAAAGATTCAATCTATATGCATTAAAAAGGTTTAATGACATAAAAGGTACTTTTATTGAAATATTTTCAATCAAAGATTCGATCTTTACTCATTAAAACACTCTTCGCCACTTCATAAGCAACTCGAATAAGTTTAAATCAATACTCTTATTTTCTTTCAAAGATTCAACGTTTATACATTAAAAAGGTCTTGTAACAGAACAGGTACCTTTATTAAGCTATTTTCATTCAAAGATTCTATTTGTACTCATTAAAACACTCTTCAAGACGTCAAAAGGAACTTGAATAAGTTTCATTCAAAACTCTCGTTTTCTTTCAAAGATTCTATTTGTATACATTTAAGAGGTTTAGTCATATAAATGGTTCCTTTATTGAGGTATTTTCATTCAAATATTTAATCTTTAGTAATTAAAACACGCTTCGCGACTTCATAGGTAACTCGAATAAGTTAATCTCAAAACTCTCATTTTCTTTCAAAGATTCAATCTATTTACATTAAAAAGGTCTAGTAACATACTAGGTACCTTTACTGAGATATTTTCATTCAAAGATTCAATCTATACTCTGTAAAACACTCTTCAGGACGTCAAAGGGAACTCGAATAAGTTTCACTCAAAACTCTCATTTTCTTTAAAAAATTCAATCTTCATACATTAAAAAGGTCTAGTCACATAATAGGTTCCTTTGTCGAGATATTTTCATTCAAAGATTTAATATTTAGTCATTATAATACGATTCGCGACTTCGTAGGTAACTCGAATAAGTTAATCTCTAAACTATCATTTTTATTTCAGAGATTCAGTCTTTTTACATTAAAAAGGTCTAGTGACATACTAGGTACCTTTATTAAGGTTTTTCGACCAAAGATTCAATCTTTACTCTGTAAAACACTCTACGGGACGTCAAAGGGAACTCGAATAAGCTTAACCCAAAAACCTCATTTTCTTTCAAAGATTCGATCTTTATACATTGAAAAGCTCTAGTGACATAAAAGGTACCTTTATTGAGATACTTGAATTTAAAGATTCAACATATACTCAATAAAACACTCTTCGCGACTACTAGGTAACACGAATAATTTTAAATTAAAACTCTTGTTTTCTTTCAAAGATTCAATCTATATGCATTAAAAAGGTTTAATGACATAAAAGTTACTTTTATTGAGATAATTTCAATCAAAGATTCGATCTTTACTCATTAAAACACTCTTCGCCACTTCATAAGTAACTCGAATAAGTTTAAATCAATACTCTAATTTTCTTTCAAAGATTCAACGTTTATACAATAAAAAGGTCTAGTAACATAATAGGTACCTTTATTGAGGTATTTTCATTCAAAGATTCTATTTTTACTCATTAAAACACTCTTCGGGCGTCAAAAGGAACTCGAATAAGTTTCATTCAAAACCCTCATTTTCTTTCAAAGATTCAATCTGTATACATTTAAAACGTTTAGTCATATAATAGGTTCCTTTATTGAGGTATTTCCATTCAAAGATTTAATCTTTAGTCATTAAAACACGCTTCGCGACTTTATAAGTAACTTGAATAAGTTAATCTCAAAACTCTCATTTTCTTTCAAAGATTTAATCTTTTTACATTAAAAATGTCTAGTAACATACTAGGTAGCTTTATTGAGATATTTTCATTCAAGGATTCAAGCTATACTCTGCAAAACACTTTTCGGGACGTCAAAGGGAACTCGAATAAGTTTTACTCAAAACTCTCATTTTCTTTAAAAGATTTAATTTTTGAACATCAAAAAGGTCTAGTCATATAATAGGATCCTTTGTTGAGAAATTTTCATTCAAAGATTTAATATTTAGTCATTACAACACGATTCACGACTTCATAGGTACCTCGAATAAGTTAATCTTTAAACTATCATTTTTTTTCAGCGATTCAATCTTTTTACATTAAAAAGGTCTAGTGACATACTAGCTACCTTTATTAAGGTATTTTCGTTCAAAGATTCAATCTTTACTCTGTAAAACACTCTACGGGACGTCAAAGGGAACTCGAATAAGTTTAACTCAAAAGCCACATTTTCTTTCAAAGATTCAATCTTTATACATTGAAAAGGTCTAGTGACATAAAAGGTTCCTTTATTGAGGTACTTTAATTTAAAGATTCAACACATACTCATTAAAACACTCTTCGCGACTACTAGGTAACACGAATAATTTTAAATTAAAACTCTTGCTTTGTTTCAAAGATTCAATCTATATGCATTAAAAAGGTTTAATGACATAAAAGGTACTTTTATTGAGATATTTTCAATCAAAGATTCAATCTTTACTCATTAAAACACTCTTCGCCACTTCATAAGTAACTCGAATAAGTTTAAATCAATACTCTTATTTTCATTCAAAGATTCAACGTTTATACATTAAAAAGGTCTAGTAACATAATAGGTACCTTTATTGAGATATTTTCATTCAAAGATTCTATTTTTACTCATTAAAACACTCTTCGGGACGTCAAAAGGAACTCGAATAGGTTTCATTCAAAACTCTCATTTTCTTTCAAAGATTCAATCTGTATAGATCAAAATGGTTTAGTCATATAATAGGTTCCTTTATTGAGATATTTTCATTCAAAGATTTAAACTTTAGTCTCTAAAATACGCTTTGCGACTTCTTAGGTAACTCGAATAAGTTAATCTCAAAATTCTCATTTTCTTTCAAAGATTCTATCTTTTTGCATTAAAAAGGTCTAGTGACATACTAGGTACCTTTACTGAGGTATTTTCATTCAAAGATTCAATCTATACTCTGTAAAACACTCTTCGGGACGTAAAAGGAAACTCGAATAAGTTTCACTCAAAACTCTCATTTTCTCTAAAATATTCAATCTTTATACATTAAAAAGGTCTAGTCACATAATAGATTCCTTTGTTGAGGTATTTTCATTCTAAAATTTAACATTTAGTCATTACAACACGATTCGCTACTTCAAAGGTAACTCGAACAAGTTAATCTCTAAACTATCATTTTTTTTCAGAGGTTCAATCTTTTTACATTAAAAAGGTCTAGTGACATACTAGGTACCTTTATTAAGGTATTTTTGTTCAGAGATTCAATCTTTACTCTGTAAAACTCTCTACGGGACGTCAAACGGAACTCGAATAAACTTAACTCAAAAACCTCATTTTCTTTCAAAGATTCAATCTTTATACATTGAAAAGGTCTAGTGACATAAAAGGTACCTTTATTGAGGTACTTTAATTTAAAGATTCAACACATACTCATTAAAACACTCTTCGCGACTACTAGGTAACGCGAATAATTTTAAATTAAAACTCTTGTTTTGTTTCAAAGATTCAATCTATCTACATTTAAAAGGTTTAATGACATAAAGTTACTTTTATTGAGATAATTTCAATCAAAGATTCGATCCTTACTCATTAAAACACTCTTCGCCACTTCATAAGTAACTCGAATAAGTTTAAATCAATACTCTTATATTCTTTCAAAGATTCAACGTTTATACATTAAAAAGGTCTGATAACATAATAGGTACCTTTATTGAGGTATTTTCATTCAAAGATTCTATTTTTACTCATTAAAACACTCTTCGGGACGTCAAAAGGAACTCGAATAAGTTTCATTCAAAACCCTCATTTTCTTTCAAAGATTTAATCTGTATACATTGAAAAGTTTTAGTCATATAATAGGTTCCTTTATTGAGGTATTTCCATTCAAAGATTTAATCTTTAGTCATTAAAACACGCTTCTCGACTTCATAGGTAATTCGAATAAGTTAATCACAAAACTCTCATTTTCTTTCAAAGATTCAATCTTTTTATATGAAAAAGGTCTAGTGACATACTACGTACCTTTACTGAGGTATTTTCATTCAGAGATTCAATCTACACTCTGTAAAACACTCTTCGGGACGTCAAAGGGAACTCGAATAAGTTTCACTCAAAACTCTCATTTTGTTTAAAAGATTCAATCTTTATACATTAAAAAGGTCTAGTCACATAATAGGTTTCTTTGTTGAGATATTTTCATTCATGGATTTAATATTTAGTCATTACAACACGATTCGCGACTTCATAGGTAACTCGAATAAGTTAATCTCTAAACTATCATATTTTTTCAGAGATTCAATCTTTTTACAATAAATAGGTCTAGTGACATGCTAGGTACCATTATTAAGGTATTTTCGTTCAAAGATGAAATCTTTACTCTGTAAAACACTCTACGGGACGTCAAAGGAAACTCGAATAAGCTTAAGTCAAAAACCCCAATTTCTTTCAAAGTTTCAATCTTTATACATTGAAAAGGTCTAGTGACATAAAAGGTACCTTTGTTGAGGTACTTTAATTTAAAGATTCAACATATACTTATTAAAACATTCTTCGCGACTACTAGGTAACATGAATAATTTTAAATTAAAACTCTTGTTTTGTTTCAAAGATTCAATCTATATGCATTAAAAAGGTTTAATGACATAAAAGGTACTTTTATTGAGATAATTTCAATCAAAGATTCGATCTTTACTCATTAAAACACTCTTCGCCACTTCATAAGTAACTAGAATAAGTTTAAATCAATACTTTTATTTTCTTTCAAAGATTCAACGTTTATACATTAAAAAGGTCTAGTAACATAATAGGTACCTTTGCTGAGGTATTTCGATTCAAAGATTCTATTTTTACTCATTAAAACACTCCTCGGGACGTCAAAAGGAACTCGAATAAGTTTCATTCAAAACTCTCATTTTCTTTCAAATATTCAATCTTTTTACATTAAAAAGGTCTAGTGACATACTAGGTACCTTTATTGAGGTATTTTCATTCAAAGATTCAATCTATACTCTGTAAAACACTTTTCGGGACGTCAAAGGGAACTCGAATAAGTTTCACTCAAAACTCTTATTTTCTTTAAAAGATTCAATCTTTATACATCAAAAAGGTCTAGTCACAGAATAGGTTCCTTTGTTGAGATATTTTCATTTAAAGATTTAATACTTAGTCATTACAACACGATTCGCGACTTCATAGGTAACTCGAATAAGTTAATCTCTAAACTATCATTTTTTTTTAGCGATTCAATCTTTTTACATTAAAAAGGTCTAGTGACATACTAGGTGCCTTTATTAAGGTATTTTCGTTCAAAGATTCAATCTTTACTCTGTAAAATACTCTACGGGACATCAAAGGGAACTCGAATAAGTTTAACTCAAAAACCTCTTCTTTCAAAGATTCAATCTTTATACATTGAAAAGGTCTAGTGATATAAAAGGTACCTTTATTTAGGTACTTTAATTTAAAGATTCAACATATACTCATTAAAACATTCTTCGCGACTACTACGTAACACGAATAATTTTAAATTAACACTCTTGTTTTGTTTCAAAGACTCAATCTATATGCATTAAAAAGGTTTAATGACATAAAAGGTACTTTTATTGAGATAATTTCAATGAAAGATTCAATCTTTACTCATTAAAATACTCTTCGCCACTTCATAAGTAACTCGAATAAGTTTAAATCAATACTCTTATTTTCTTTCAAAGATTCAACGTTTATACATTAAAAAGGTCTAGTAACATAATAGGTATCTTTATTGAGGTATTTTCATCAAAGATTCTATATTTACTTATTAAAACACTCTTCGGGACGTCAAAAGGAACTCGAATAAGTTTCATTCAAAACCCTCATTTTCTTTCAAAGATTCAATCTGTATACATTTAAAAGGTTTAGTCATATAATAGGTTCCTTTATTGAGGTATTTTAATTCAAAGATTTAATCTTTAGTCATTAAAACACGCTTCGCGACTTCATAGGTAACTCGAATAAGTTAATCTCAAAACTCTCATTTTCTTTCAAAGATTCAATCTTTTTACAGTAAAAAGGACTAGTGACATACTAGGTACCTTTATTGAGGTATTTTCATTCAAAGATTCAATCTATTCTCTGTAAAACACTCTTCGGGACATCAAGAGGAACTCGAATAAGTTTCACTCAAAACTCTCATTTTCTTTAAAAGATTCAATCTTTATACATTAAAAATGTCTAGTCACATAATATGTTCCTTTGTTGAGATATTTTCATTCAAAGATTTAATATTTAGTCATTACAACACGATTCGTGACTTCATAGGTAACTCGAATAAGTTAATCTCTAAACTATCATTTTTTTTCAGAGATTCAATCTTTTTACATTAAAAAGGTCTAGTGACATACTAAGTACCTTTATTAAGGTATTTTAGTTCAAAGATTCAATCTTTACTCTGTAAAACACTATACGGGACGTCAAAGGGAACTCGAATAAATTTTACTCAAAAACCTCATTTTCTTTCAAAGATTCAATCTTTATACATTGAAAATGTCTAGTGATATAAAAGGTACCTTTATTGAGGTACTTTAATTTAAAGATTCAACATATACTCATTAAAACACTCTTCGCGACTACTAGGTAACACGAATAATTTTAAATTAAAACTCTTATTTTGTTTCAAAGATTCAATCTATATGCATTAAAAAGGTTTAATAACATAAAAGGTACTTTTATTGAGATATTTTCGATCAAAGATTCGATCTTTACTCATTAAAACATTCTTCGCCACTTCATAAGTAACTCGAATAAGTTTATATCAATACTCTTATTTTCTTTCAATGATTCAACGTTTATATACTAAAAAGGTCTAGTAACATAATAGGTACCTTTATTGCGGTATTTTCATTCAAAGACTTTATTTTTACTCATTAAAACACTCTTCGGGACGTAAAAAGGAACTCGAAATGGTTTCATTCAAAACTCTCATTTTTTTTCAAAGATTCAATCTGTATACATTAAAAAGGTTTAGTCATATAATAGGTTCCTTTATTGAGGTATTCTCATTCAAAGATTTAATCTTCAGTCATTAAAACACGCTTCGCGATTTCATAGGTAACTCGAATAAGTTAATCTCAAAACTCTCATTTTCTTTCAAAAATTCAATCTTTTTACATTAAAAAGGTTTAGTGACATACTAGGTACCTTTACTAAGGTATTTTCATTCAACGATTCAATCTATACTCTGTAAAACACTTTTCGGGGACGTCAAAGGGAACTCGAATAAATTTCACTCAAAACTCTCATTTTCTTTAAAAGATTCAATCTTTATAAATTAAAAAGGTCTAGTCACATAATAGGTTCCTTTGTTGAGATATTTTCATTAAAAGATTTAATATTTAGTCATTACAACACGATTCGCGACTTCATAGGTAACTCGAATAAGTTAATCTCTAAACTATCATTTTTTTTCAGAAATTCAATCTTTTTACATTAAAAAGGTCTAGTGACATATTAGGTACCTTTATTAAGGTATTTTCGTTCAAAGATTCAATCTTTACTCTGTAAAACACTCTACGGGACGTCAAAGGGAACTCGAATAAGTTTAACTCAAAAACCTCATTTTCTTTCAAAGATTCAATCTTTATACATTGAAAAGGTCTAGTGACATAAAAGGAACCTTTATTGAGGTACTTTAATTTAAAGATTCAACATATACTCATTAAAACACTCTTCGCTACTGCTACGTAACACGAATAATTTTAAATTAAAACTCTTGTTTTGTTTCATAGATTCAATCTATATACATTAAAAAGGTTTAATGACATAAAAGGTACTTTTATTAAGATATTTTCAATCAAAGATTCGATCTTTACTCATTAAAACACTCTTCGCCACTTCATAAGTAACTCGAATAAGTTTAAATCAATACTCTTATTTTCTTTCAAAGATTCAACGTTTATACATTAAAAAGGTCTATTAACATAATAGGTACCTTTATTGAGCTTTTCATTCAAAGATTCCATTTTTACTCATTAAAACACTCTTCGGGACGTCAAAAGGAACTCGAATAAGTTTCATTCGAAACCCTCATTTTCTTTCAAAGATTCAATCTTATTACATTTAAATGGTTTAAAAATATAATATCTTCCTTTATTGAGGTATTTTCATTTAAAGATTTAATCTTTAGTTATTAAAACACGCTTCGCGACTTCATAGGTAACTCGAAAAAGTTAATCTCGAAACTCTCTTTTTCTTTCAAAGATTCAATCTTTTTACATTAAAAAGGTCTAGTGACATACTAGGTACCTTTACTGAGGTATTTTCATTCAAAGATTCAATTTATACTCTGTAAAACACTTTTCGGGACGTCAAAGGGAACTCGAATAAGTTTCACTCAAAACACTCATTTTCTTTAAAAGATTCAATCTTTATAAATTAAAAAGGTCTAGTCACATAATAGGTTCCTTTGTTGAGATATTTTCATTCAAATTTTTAATATTTAGTCATTACAACACGATTCGCGACTTCATAGGTACCTCGAATAAGTTAATCTCTAAACTATCATTTTTTTTCAGCGATTCAATCTTTTTACATTAAAAAGGTCTAGTGACATACTAGGTACCTTTATTAAGGTATTTTCGTTCAAAGATTCAATCTTTACTCTGTAAAACTCTCTACGAGACGTCAAACGGAACTCGAATAAGCTTAACTCAAAAACCTCATTTTCTTTCAAAGATTCAATCTTTATACATTGAAAAGGTCTAGTGACATAAAAGGTACCTTTATTGAGGTACTTTAATTTAAAGATTCAACACATTCTCATTAAAACACTCTTCGCGACTACTAGGTAACGCGAATAATTTTAAATTAAAACTCTTGTTTTGTTTTAAAGATTCAATCTATATGCATTAAAAAGGTTTAATGACATAAAAGTTACTTTTATTGAGATAATTTCAAACAAAGATTCGATCCTTACTCATTAAAACACTCTTCGCCACTTCATAAGTAACTCGAATAAGTTTAAATCAAAACTCTTATTTTCTTTCAAAGATTCAACGTTTATACATTAAAAAGGTCTAGTAACATAATAGGTACCTTTATTGAGGTATTTTCATTCAAAGATTCTATTTTTACTCATTAAAACACTCTTCGGGACGTCAAACGGAACTCAAATAAGTTTCATTCAAAACCCTCATTTTCTTTCAAAGATTCAATCTGTATACATTTAAAAGGTTTAGTCATATAATAGGTTCCTTTATTGAGGTATTTCCATTCAAAGATTTAATCTTTAGTCATTAAAACACGCTTCTCGACTTCATAGGTAACTCGAATAAGTTAACCTCTAAACTCTCATTTTCTTTCAAAGATTCAATCTTTTTACATTAAAAAGGTCTAGTGACATACTAGGTACCTTTACTGAGGTATTTTCATTCAAAGATTCAATCTTTACTCTGTAAAACACTTTTCGGGATGTCAAAGGGAACTCGAATAAGTTTCATTCAAAACTCTCATTTTCTTTAAAAGATTCAATCTTTATACTTTAAAAATGTCTAGTCACATAATAGGTTCCTTTGTTGGGATATTTTCATTCAAAGATTTAATATTTAGTCATTACAACACGATTCGCGACTTCATAGGTAACTCGAATAAGTTAATCTCTAAACTATCATTTTTTTTTCAGAGATTCAATCTTTTTACATTGAAAAGGTCTAGTAACATACTAGGTACCCTTATTAAGGTATTTTCGTTCAAAGATTCAATCTTTACTTTGTAAAACACACTACGGGACGTCAAAGGGACCTCGATTAAGTTTAACTCAAAAACCTCATTTTCTTTCAAAGATTCAGTCTTTATACATTGAAAAGGTCTAGTGAGATAAAAGGTACCTTTATTGAGGTACTTTAATTTAAGGATTAAACATATACTCATTAAAACACTCTTCGCAACTAGTAGGTAACACGAATAATTTTAAATTAAAACTCTTGTTTTGTTTCAAAGATTCAATCTATATGCATTAAAAATGTTTAATGACATAAAATGTACTTTTATTGAGATATTTTCAATCAAAGATTCGATCTTTACTCATTAAAACACTCTTCGCCACTTCATAAGCAACTCGAATAAGTTTAAATCAATACTCTTATTTTCTTTCAAAGATTCAACGTTTATACATTAAAAAGGTCTTGTAACAGAACAGGTACCTTTATTGAGGTATTTTCATTCAAAGATTCTATTTGTATTCATTAAAACACTCTTCAAGACGTCAAAAGGAACTTGAATAAGTTTCATTGAAAACTCTCATTTTCTTTCAAAGATTCAATTTGTATACATTTAAGAGGTTTAGTCATATAAATGGTTCCTTTAGAGAGGTATTTTCATTCAAATATTTAATCTTTAGTCATTAAAAAACGCTTCGCGACTTCATAGGTAACTCGAATAAGTTAATCTCAAAACTCTCATTTTCTTTCAAAGATTCATTCTCTTTACATTAAAAAGGTCTAGTGACATACTAGGTACCTTTACTGAGATATTTTCATTCAAAGATTCAATCTATACTCTGTAAAACACTCTTCAGGACGTCAAAGGGAACTCGAATAAGTTTCACTCAAAACTCTCATTTTCTTTAAAAGATTCAATCTTTATACATTAAAAAGGTCTAGTCACATAATAGGTTCCTTTGTCGAGATATTTTCATTCAAAGATTTAATATTTAGTCATTACAATACGATTCGCGACTTCGTAGGTAACTCGAATAAGTTAATCTCTAAACTATCAATTTTATTTCAAAGATTCAATCTTTTTACATTAAAAAGGTCTAATGACATACTAGGTACCTTTATTAAGGTTTTTTGATCAAAGATTCAATCTTTACTCTGTAAAACACTCTACGGGAAGTCAAAGGGAACTCGAATAAGTTTAACTCAAAAAACCTCTACTTTCAAAGATTCAATCTTTATACATTGAAAAGGTCTAGTGACATAAAAGGTACCTTTATTTAGGTACTTTAATTTAAAGATTCAACATATACTCATTAAAACACTCTTCGCGACTACTAGGTAACACGAATAATTTTAAATTAAAACTCTTATTTTGTTTCAAAGATTCAATCTATATGCATTAAAATGGTTTAATGACATAAAAGGTACTTTTATTGAGATATTTTCAATCAAGGATTCGATCTTTACTCATTAAAACACTCTTCGCCACTTCATAATTAACTCGAATAAGTTTAAATCAACACTCTTATTTTCTTTCAAAGATTCAACGTTTATACATTAAAAAGGTCTAGTAACATAATAGGTACCTTTATTGAAATATTTTCATCCAAAGATTCTATTTTTACTCATTAAAACACTCTTCGGGACGTCAAAAGGAACTAGAATTGGTTTCATTCAAAACTCTCATTTTCTTTCAAAGATTAAATCTGTATAGATTAAAAAGGTTTAGTTATATAATAGGTTCCTTTATTGAGGTATGTTCATTCAAACATTTAAACTTTAGTCTTTAAAACACGCTTCGCGACTTCATAGGTAGCTCGAATAAGTTAATCTCAAAATTCTCATTTTCTTTCAAAGATTCATTCTTTTTTCATTGAAAAGGTCTAGTGACATACTAGGTACCTTTACTAGAGATATTTTCATTCAAAGATTCAACCTATACTCTGTAAAACACACTTCGGGACGTAAAAGGGAACTCGAATAAGTTTCACTCAAAACTCTCATTTTCTTTAAAAGATTCAATCTTTATTCATTAAAAAAGTCTAGTCACATAATAGATTCATTTGTTGAGGTATTTTCATTCAAAAATTTAATATTTAGTCATTACAACACGATTCGCTACTGCATAGGTAACCCGAATAAGTTAAACCCTAAACTATCATTTTTATTCAGAGTTTCAATCTTTTTACATTAAAAAGGTCTAGTGACATACTAGGTACCTTTATTAAGGTATTTTCGTTCAAAGATTCAATCTTTACTCTGTAAAACTCTCTACGGGACATCAAACGGAACTCGAATAAGCTTAACTCAAAAACCTCATTTTCTTTCAAATATTCAATCTTTAAACATTGAAAAGTTCTAGGGACATAAAAGTTACCTTTATTGAGGTACTTTAATTTAAAGATTCAACACATACTTATTTAAACACTCTTCGCGACTTCTAGGTAACGTGAATAATTTTAAATTAAAACTCTTGTTTTGTTTCAAAGATTCAATCTATATGCATTAAAAAGGTTTAACGACATAAAAGTTACTTTTATTGAGATAATTTCAATCAAAGATTCGATCTTTACTCATTAAAACACTCTTCGCCACTTCATAAGTAACTCGAATAAGTTTAAATCAATACTCTTATTTTCTTTCAAAGATTCAACGTTTATACATTAAAAAGGTCTAGTAACATAATAGGTACCTTTATTGAGGTATTTTCATTCAAAGATTCTATTTTTACTCATTAAAACACTCTTCGGGACGTCAAAAGGAACTCGAATAAGTTTAATTCAAAACCTCATTTTTTTTCAAAGATTCAATCTGTATACATTTAAAAGTTTTAATCATATAATACCTTCCTCTATTGAGGTATTTTCTTCTCAAGATTTAATCTTTAGACATTAAAACATGATTCGCGACTTCATAGGTAACTCGAATAAGTTTATCTCTAAACTATCATTTTTTTTCAGCAATTCAATCTTTTTACATTAAAAAGGTCTAGTGACATACTAGGTACCTTTATTAAGGTATTTTCGTTCAAAGATTCAATCTTTACTCTGTAAAACACTCTACGGGACGTCAAAGGGAACTCGAATAAGTTTAACTCAAAAGCCACATTTTCTTTCAAAGATTCAATCTTTATACATTGAAAAGGTCTAGTGACATAAAAGGTACCTTTATTGAGGTACTTTAATTTAAAGATTAAACATATACTCATTAAAACACTCTTCGCAACTAGTAGGTAACACGAATAATTTTAAATTAAAACTCTTGTTTTGTTTCAAAGATTCAATCTATATGCATTAAAAAGGTTTAATGACATAAAAGGTACTTTTATTGAGATATTTTCAATCAAAGATTCGATCTTTACTCATTAAAACACTCTTCGCCACTTCATAAGCAACTCGAATAAGTTTAAATCAATACTCTTATTTTCTTTCAAAGATTCAACGTTTATACATTAAAAAGGTCTTGTAACAGAACAGGTACCTTTATTGAGGTATTTTCATTCAAAGATTCTATCTGTACTCATTAAAACACTCTTCAAGACGTCAAAAGGAACTTGAATAAGTTTCATTGAAAACTCTCATTTTCTTTCAAAGATTCAATTTGAATACATTTAAGAGGTTTAGTCATATAAATGGTTCCTTTATAGAGGTATTTTCATTCAAATATTTCATCTTTAGTTATTAAAAAACGCTTCGCGACTTCATAGGTAACTCGAATAAGTTAATCTCAAAACTCTCATTTTCTTTCAAAGATTCATTCTCTTTACATTAAAAAGGTCTAGTGACATACTAGGTACCTTTACTGTGATATTTTCATTCATAGATTCAATCTATACTCTGTAAAACCCTCTTCAGGACGTCAAAGGGAACTCGAATAAGTTTCACTCAAAACTCTCATTTTCTTTAAAAGATTCAATCTTTATACATTAAAAAGGTCTAGTCACATAATAGGTTCCTTTGTCGAGATATTTTCATTCAAAGATTTAATATTTAGTCATTACAATACGATTCGCGACTTCGTAGGTAACTCGAATAAGTTAATCTCTAAACTATCATTTTTATTTCAGAGATTCAGTCTTTTTACATTAAAAAGGTCTAATGACATACTAGGTACCTTTATTAAGGTTTTTCGATCAAAGATTCAATCTTTACTCTGTAAAACACTCTACGGGACGTCAAAGGGAACTCGAATAAGCTTAACCCAAAAACCTTATTTTCTTTCAAAGATTCAATCTTTATACACTGAAAAGGTCTAGTGACATAAAAGGTACCTTTATTGAGATACTTTAATTTAAAGATTCAACATATACTCAATAAAACACTCTTCGCGACTACTAGGTAACACGAATAATTTTAAATTAAAACTCTTGTTTTCTTTCAAAGATTCAATCTATATGCATTAAAAAGGCTTAATGACATAAAAGTTACTTTTATTGAGATAATTTCAATCAAAGATTCGATCTTTACTCATTAAAACACTCTTCGCCACTTCATAAGTAACTCGAATAAGTTTAAATCAATAATTTAATTCTCTTTCAAAGATTCAACGTTTATACAATAAAAAGGTCTAGTAACATAATAGGTACCTTTATTGAGGTATTTTCATTCAAAGATTCTATTTTTACTCATTAAAACACTCTTCGGGACGTCAAAAGGAACTCGAATAAGTTTCATTCAAAACCCTCATTTTCTTTCAAAGATTCAATCTGTATACATTTAAAAGGTTTAGTCATATAATAGGTTCCTTTATTGAGGTATTTCCATTCAAAGATTTAATCTTTAGTCATTAAAACACGCTTCGCGACTTCATAAGTAACTTGAATAAGTTAATCTCAAAACTCTCATTTTCTTTCAAAGATTTAATCTTTTTACATTAAAAATGTCTAGTAACATACTAGGTTGCTTTACTGAGATATTTTCATTCAAAGATTCAATCCATACTCTGCAAAACACTTTTCGGGACGTCAAAGGGAACTCGAATAAGTTTCACTCAAAACTCTCATTTTCTTTAAAAGATTCAATTTTTGAACATCAAAAAGGTCTAGTCATATAATAGGATCCTTTGTTGAGAAATTTTCATTCAAAGATTTAATATTTAGTCATTACAACACGATTCACGACTTCATAGGTACCTTGAATAAGTTAATCTTTAAACTATCATTTTTTTTCAGCGATTCAATCTTTTTACATTAAAAAGGTCTAGCGACATACTAGCTACCTTTATTAAGGTATTTTCGTTCAAAGATTCAATCTTTACTCTGTAAAACACTCTACGGGACGTCAAAGGAAACTCGAATAAGTTTAACTGAAAAGCCACATTTTCTTTTAAAGATTCAATCTTTATACATTGAAAAGGTCTAGTAACATAAAAGGTTCCTTTATTGAGGTACATTAATTTAAAGATTCAACATATACTCATTAAAACACTCTTCGCGACTGCTAGGTAACACGAATAATTTTAAATTAAAACTCTTGCTTTGTTTCAAAGATTCAATCTATATGCATTAAAAAGGTTTAATGACATAAAAGGTACTTTTATTGAGATATTTTCAATCAAAGATTCAATCTTTACTCATTAAAACACTCTTCGCCACTTCATAAGTAACTCGAATAAGTTTAAATCAATACTCTTATTTTCTTTCAAAGATTCAACGTTTATACATTAAAAAGGTCTAGTAACATAATAGGTACCTTTATTGAGGTATTTTCATTCAAAGATTCTATTTTAACTCATTAAAAGACTCTTCGGGACGTCAAAAGGAACTCGAATAGGTTTCATTCAAAACTCTCATTTTCTTTCAAAGATTCAATCTGTATAGATTAAAATGGTTTAGTCATATAATAGGTTCCTTTATTGAGGTATTTTCATTCAAAGATTTAAACTTTAGTCTCTAAAATACGCTTCGCGACCTCATAGGTAACTCGAATAAGTTAATCTCAAAATTCTCATTTTCTTTCAAAGATTCAATCTTTTTGCATTAAAAAGGTCTAGTGACATACTAGGTACCTTTACTGAGGTATTTTCGTTCAAAGATTCAATCTATACTCTGTAAAACACTCTTCGGGACGTAAATGGGAACTCGAATAAGTTTCACTCAAAACTCTCATTTTCTTTCAAAGATTCAATCTTTATACATTAAAAAGGTCTAGTCACATAATAGATTCCTTTGTTCAGGTATTTTCATTCTAAAATTTAACATTTGGTCATTACAACACGATTCGCTACTTCAAAGGTAACTCGAACAAGTTAATCTCTAAACTATCATTTTTTTTCAGAGGTTCAATCTTTTTACATTAAAAAGGTCTAGTGACATACTAGGTACCTTTATTAAAGTATTTTCGTTCAAAGATTCAATCTTTACTCTGTAAAACTCTCTACGGGACGTCAAAGGAAACTCGAATAAACTTAACTCAAAAACCTAATTTTCTTTCAAAGATTCAATCTTTATACATTGAAAAGGTCTAGTGACATAAAAGGTACCTTTATTGAGGTACTTTAATTTAAAGATTCAACACATACTCATTAAAACACTCTTCGCGACTACTGGGTAACGCTAATAATTTTAAATTAAAACTCTTGTTTTGTTTCAAAGATTCAATCTATCTGCATTTAAAAGGTTTAATGACATAAAAGTTACTTTTATTGAGATAATTTCAATCAAAGATTCGATCCTTACTCATTAAAACACTCTTCGCCACTTCATAAGTAACTCGAATAAGTTTAAATCAATACTCTTATATTCTTTCAAAGATTCAACGTTTATACATTAAAAAGGTCTAGTAACATAATAGGTACCTTTATTGAGGTATTTTCATTCAAAGATTCTATTTTTACTCATTAAAACACTCTTCGGGACGTCAAAAGGAACTCGAATAAGTTTTATTCAAAAGATTTAGTCATACAATAGGTTCCTTTATTGAGGTATTTCCATTCAAAGACTTAATCTTTAGTCATTAAAACACGCTTCTCGACTTCATAGGTAATTCGAATAAGTTAATCACAAAACTCTCATTTTCTTTCAAAGATTCAATCTTTTTATATGAAAAAGGTCTAGTGACATACTACGTACCTTTACTGAGGTATTTTCATTCAGAGATTCAATCTATACTCTGTAAAACACTCTTCGGGACGTCAAAGGGAACTCGAATAAGTTTCACTCAAAACTCTCATTTTGTTTAAAAGATTCAATCTTTATACATTAAAAAGGTCTAGTCAGATAATAGGTTTCTTTGTTGAGATATTTTCATTCATGGATTTAATATTTAGTCATTACAACACGATTCGCGACTTCATAGGTAACTCGAATAAGTTAATCTCTAAACTATCATATTTTTTCAGAGATTCAATCTTTTTACAATAAAAAGGTCTAGTGACATGCTAGGTACCATTATTAAGGTATTTTCGTTCAAAGATGAAATCTTTACTCTGTAAAACACTCTACGGGACGTCAAAAGGAACTCGAATAAGCTTAACTCAAAAACCCCAATTTCTTTCAAAGTTTCAATCTTTATACATTGAAAAGGTCTAGTGACATAAAAGGTACCTTTGTTGAGGTACTTTAATTTAAAGATTTAACATATACTTATTAAAACATTCTTCGCGACTACTAGGTAACATGAATAATTTTAAATTAAAACTCTTGTTTTGTTTCAAAGATTCAATCTATATGCATTAAAAAGGTTTAATGACATAAAAGGTACTTTTATTGACATAATTTCAATCAAAGATTCGATCTTTACTCATTAAAACACTCTTCGCCACTTCATAAGTAACTAGAATAAGTTTAAATCAATACTTTTATTTTCTTTCAAAGATTCAACGTTTATACATTAAAAAGGTCTAGTAACATAATAGGTACCTTTGTTGAGGTATTTTCATTCAAAGATTCTATTTTTACTCATTAAAACACTCTTCGGGACGTCAAAAGGAACTCGAATAAGTTTCATTCAAAACTCTCATTTTCTTTCAAAGATTTAATCTTTTTACATTAAAAAGGTCTAGTGACATACTAGGTACCTTTATTGAGGTATTTTCATTCAAAGATTCAATCTATACTCTGTAAAACACTTTTCGGGACGTCAAAGGGAACTCGAATAAGTTTCACTCAAAACTCTCATTTTCTTTAAAAGATTCAATCTTTATACATCAAAAAGGTCTAGTCACAGAATAGGTTCCTTTGTTGAGATATTTTCATTCAAAGATTTAATACTTAGTCATTACGACACGATTCGCGACTTCTTAGGTAACTCGAATAAGTTAATCTCTAAACTATAATTTTTTTTCAGCGATTCAATC
The DNA here is from genome assembly GCF_030987335.1 of Cornus florida. Classification (NCBI taxonomy): domain Eukaryota; kingdom Viridiplantae; phylum Streptophyta; class Magnoliopsida; order Cornales; family Cornaceae; genus Cornus; species Cornus florida. Next base: position 90,411,536 of record NW_026775578.1, on the reverse strand, counting down.
TTTTTACATTAAAAAGGTCCAGTGACATACTAGGTGCCTTTATTAAGGTATTTTCGTTCAAAGATTCAATCTTTACTCTGTAAAATAATCTACGGGACATCAAAGGAAACTCGAATAAGTTTAACTCAAAAACCACATTTTCTTTCAAAGATTCAATCTTTATACACTTAAAAGGTCTTGTGACATAAAATGTACCTTTATTGAGGTACTTTAATTTAAAGATTCAACATATACGCATTAAAATACTCTTCGCGACTACTAGGTAATACGAATAATTTAATATTAAAACCTTTTTTTTTGTTTCAAAGATTCAATCTATATGCATTAAAAAGGTTTAATGACATAAAAGGTACTTTTATTGAGATATTTTCAATCTAAGATTCGATCTTTACTCATTAAAACACTCTTTGCCACTTCATAAGTAACTCGAATATGTTTAAATCAGTACTCTAATTTTCTTTCAAAGATTCAACGTTTATACATTCAAAAGGTCTAGTAACATAATAGGTACCTTTATTGAGGTATTTTCATTCAAAGATTCTATTTTTACTCATTAAAACACTCTTTGGGACGTCAAAAGGAACTCGAATAAGTTTCATTCAAAACCCTCATTTTCTTTCAAAGATTCAATCTGTATACATTTAAAAGGTTTAATCATATAATATCTTCCTTTTTTGAGGTATTTTCATTCAAGGATTTAATCTTTAGTCATTAAAACACGCTTCGCGACTTCATAGGTAACTCGAATAAGTTAATCTCAAAACTCTCATTTTCTTTCAAAGATTCAATCTTTTTACATCAAAAAGGTCTAGTGACATACTAGGTACCTTTACTGAGGTATTTTCATTTAAAGATTGAATTTATACTCTGTAAAACACTTTTCGGGACGTCAAAGGGAACTCGAATAAGTTTCACTCAAAACTCTCATTTTCTTCAAAAGCTTCAATCTTTATACATTAAAAAGGTCTAGTCACATAATTGGGTCCTTTGTTGAGATATTTTCATTCAAAGATTTATTATTTAGTCATTACAACACGATTCGCGACTTCATAGGTAACTCGAATAAGTTAATCTCTAAACTATCATTTTTTTTCAGAGATTCAATCTTTTTACATTAAAAAGGTTAAGTGACATACTTGGTACCTTTATTAAGGTATTTTCGTTCAAAGATGAAATCTTTACTCTGTAAAACACTCTACAGGACGTCAAAGGGAACTCGAATAAGCTTAACTAAAAAATCTCATTTTCTTTCAAAGATTCAATCTTTATACATTGAAAAGGTCTAGTGACATAAAAGGTACCTTTATTGAGGTACTTTAATTTAAAGATTCAACATATACTCATTAAAACAATCTTCGCGACTACTAGGTAAAACGAATAATTTTAAATTAAAACACTTGTTTTGTTTCAAAGATTCAATCTATATACATTAAAAAGGTTTAATGACATAACATGTACTTTTACTGAGATAATTTCAATCATCGATTCAATCTTTACTCATTAAAACACTCTTCGCCACTTAATAAGTAACTCGAATAAGTTTAAATCAATACACTTATTTTCTTTCAAAGATTCAACGTTTACACATTAAAAAGGTCTAATAACATAATAGGTACCTTTATTGAGGTATTTTCATTCAAAGATTTTATTTTTACTCATTAAAACACTCTTCCGGACGTCAAAAGGAACTCGAATAAGTTTCATTCAAAACCCTCAATTTCTTTCAAAGATTCAATCTGTATACATTTAAAAGGTTTAGTCATATAATAGGTTCCTTTATTGAGATATTTTAAATCAAAGATTTAATCTTTAGTCATTAAAACACGCTTCGCGAATTCATAGGTAACTCGAATAAATTAGTCTCAAAACTCTCATTTTCTTTCAAAGATTCAATCTTTTTACATTAAAAAGGTCTAGTGACATACTAGGTACATTTACTATGGTATTTTGATTCAAAGATTCCATCTATACTCTGTAAAACACTTTTCGGGACGTCAAAGGGAACTCGAATAAGTTTCACTCAAAACTCTCATTTTCTTTAAAATATTCAATCTTTATACATCAAAAAGGTCTAGTCACATAATAGGTTCCTTTGTTGAGATATTTTCATTCAAAGATTTAATATTTAGTCATTAGAACACGATTCGCGACTTCATAGGTAACTCGAATAAGTTAATCTCTAAACTATCATTTTTTTTCAGCGATTCAATCTTTTTACATTAAAAAGGTCTAGTGACAAAGTAGGTATCTTTATTAAGGTATTTTCGTTCAAAGATTCAATCTTTACTCTGTAAAACACTCTACGGGACATCAAAGGGAACTCGAATAAGTTTAACTCAAAAACCTCATTCTCTTTCAAAGATTCAATCTTTATACATTGAAAAGGTCTAGTGACATAAAAGGAGCCTTTATTGAGGTACTTCAATTAAAAGATTCAACATATACTCATGAAAATACTCTTCGCGACTACTAGGTAACACGATTAATTTTATATTAAAACTCTTGTTTTGTTTCAAAGATTCAATCTATATGCATTAAAAAGGTTTAATGACATAAAAAGTACTTTTATTGAGATATTTTCAATCTAAGATTCGATCTTTACTCATTAAAACACTCTTCGCCACTTCATAAGTAACTCGAATAAGTTTAAATCAATACTCTTATTTTCTTTCAAAGATTCAACGTTTATACATTAAAAAGGTCTAGTAACATAATAGGTACCTTTATTGAGGTATTTTCATTCAAAGATTCTATTTTTACTCATTAAAACACTCTTCGGGACGTCAAAAGGAACTCGATTAAGTTTCGTTCAAAACTCTCATTTTCTTTCAAAGATTCAATCTATATACATTAAAAAGGTTTAGTCATATTATAGGTTCTTTTATTGAGGTATTTTCATTCAAAGATTTAATCTTTAGTCATTAAAACACGCTTCGCGACTTCATAGGTAACTCGAATAAGTTAATCACAAAACTCTTATTTTCTTTCAAACATTCAATCTTTTTACATTACAAAGGTCTAGTGACATTCTAGGTACCTTTACTGAGGTATTTTCTTTCAAAGATTCAATCTATACTCTGTAAAACACTCTTCGGTACGTCGAAGGGAACTCGATTAAGTTTCGCTCAAAACTCTCATTTTTTTTAAAAGAATCAATCTTTATACATTCAAAAGGTCTAGTCACATAATAGGTTCCTTTGTTGAAATATTTTCATTCAAAGATTTCATATTTAGTCATTACAACACGATTCGCGACTTCATAGGTAACTCGAATAAGTTAATCTCTAAACTGTCATTTTTTTTTCAGAGATTCAATCTTTTTACATTAAAAAGGTCTAGTGACAGACTAGGTACCTTTATTAAGGTATTTTCGTTCAAAGATTCAATTTTCATCTGTAAAATACTCTATTGGACGTCAAAGGGAACTCGAATAAAAACCTCTTTTTTTTTTCAAAGATTCAATCTTTATACATTGAAAAGGTCTAGTGACATAAAAGGTACCTTTATTGAGGTACTTTAATTTAAAGATTCAACATATACTCATTAAAACACTCTTCGCGACTACTAGGTAACACGAATAATTTTAAATTAAAACTCTTGTTTTGTTTCAAAGATTCAATCTATATGCATTAAAAAGGTTTAATGACATAAAAGGCACTTTTATTGAGATAATTCCAATCAAAGACTCAATCCTTACTCATTAAAACACTCTTCGCCACTTCATAAATAACTCGAATAAGTTTAAATCAATACTCTTATTTTCTTTCAAAGATTCAACGTTTATACATTAAAAAGGTCTAGTAACATAATAGGTATCTTTATTGAGGTATTTTCATTCAACGATTCTATTTTTACTCATTAAAACACTCTTCGGGACGTCAAAAGGAACTCGAATAAGTTTCATTCAAAATCCTCATTTTATTTCAAAGATTCAATCTGTATGCATTTAAAAGGTTTAGTCATATAATAGGTTCCTTTATTGAGGTATTTTCATTCAAAGATTTAATCTTTAGTCATTAAAACAACCTTCGCGACTTCATAGGTAACTCGAATAAGTTAATCTCAAAACTCTCATTTTCTGTCAAAGATTCAATCTTTTTACATTAAAAAGGTCTAGTGACATACTAGGTACCTTTACTGAGGTATTTTCATTCAAAGATTCAATCTATACTCTGTAAAACACTTTTCGGGACGTCAAAGGGAACTCGAATAAGTTTCACTCAAAACTCTCATTTTCTTTAAAAGATTCAATCTTTATACATCAAAAAGGTCTAGTCACATAATAGGTTCCTTTGTTGAGATATTTTCATTCAAAGATTTAATATTTAGTCATTTCGACATGATTCGCGATTTCATAGGTACCTCGAATAAGTTAATCTCTAAACTATCATTTTCTTTCGGCGATTCAATCTTTTTACATTAAAAAGGTCTAGTGACATACTAGGTACCTTTATTAAGGTATTTTCATCCAAAGATTCAATCTTTACTCTGTAAAACACTCTACGGGACGTCAATGGGAACTCGAATAAGTTTAACTAAAAAACCTCATTTTCTTTCAAAGATTCAATCTTTATACATTTAAAAGGTCTAGTGACATAAAAGATACCTTTATTGAGGTACTTTAATTTAAAGATTGAACATATACTCATTAAAACACTCTTCGCGACTACTAGGTAACACGAATAATTTTAAATTAAAACTCTTGTTTTGTTTCAAAATTCAATCTATATGCATTAAAACACTCTTCGCCACTTCATAAGTAACTCGAATAAGTTTAAATCAATACTCTTATTTTCTTTCAAAGATTCAACGTTTACACATTAAAAAGGTCTAGTAACGTAATAGGTACCATTATTGAGATATTTCCATTCAAAGATTCAATTTTTACTCATTAAAACACTTTTCGGGTCGTCAAAAGGAACTCGAATAAGTTACATTCAAAACTCTCATTTTCTTTCAAAGATTCAATCTGTATACATTAAAAAGGTTTAGTCATATAATAGGTTCCTTTATTGAGGTATTTTCATTCAAAGATTTTATCTTTAGTCATTAAAACACGCTTCGCGACTTCATAGGTAACTCGAATAAGTTAATCACAAAACTCTCATTTTCTTTCAAAGATTCAATCTTTTTACATTAAAAAGGTCTAGTGACATACTAGGTACCTTTATTGAGGTATTGTCATTCAAAGATTCAATCTATACTCTGTAAAACACTCTTCGGGACGTCAGAGGGAACTCGAATAAGTTTCACTCAAAACTCTCATTTTCTTTAAAAGATTCAATCTTTATACATTAAAAAGGTCTAGTCACATAATAGGTTCCTTTGTTGAGATATTTTCATTTAAAGATTTAATCTCTAAACTATCATTTTTTTTTCAGAGATTCAATCTTTTTTCGTTAAAAATATCTAATGACATACTAGGTACCTTTATTAAGGTATTTTCGTTCAAAGATTCAATCTTTACTCTGTAAAACACTCTACGGGACGTCGAAGGGAACTCAAATAAAAACCTCATTTTTTTTCAAACATTCAATCTTTATACATTGAAAAGGTCTAGTGACATAAAAGGTACCTTTATTGAGGTACTCTAATTTAACGATTCAGCATATACTCATTAAAACACTCTTTGCGACTACTAGGTAACACGAATCATTTTAAATTAAAACTCTTGTTTTACTTCAAAGATTCAGTCAATATGCATTAAAAAGGTTTAATGCCGTAAAAGGTACTTTTATTGAGATAATTTCAATCAAAGATTCTATCTTTACTCATTAAAACACTCTTCGCCACTTCATAAGTAACTCGAATAAGTTTAAATCAATACTCTTATTTTCTTTCAAAGATTCAACGTTTATAAATTAAAAAGGTCTAGTAACATAATAGGTACCTTTATTGAGGTATTTTCATTCAAAGATTCTATTGTTATTCATTAAAACACACTTTGAGACGTCAAAAGGAAATCGAATAAGTTTCATTCAAAACCCTCATTTTCTTTTAAAGATTCAATCTGTATACATTTAAAAGGTTTAGTCGTATAATAGGTTCCTTTATTGAGGTATTTTCATTCGAAGATTTAATCTTTGGTCATTAAAACACGCTTCGCGACTTTATAGGTAACTCGAATAAGTTAATCTCAAAACTCTCATTTTCTTTCAAAGATTCAATCTTTTTACATTAAAAAGGTCCAATGACATACTAGGTACCTTTATTAAGGTATTTTAATTCAAAGATTCAATCTATACTCTGTAAAACACTTTTCGGGACATCAAAGGGAACTCGAATAAGTTTCACTCAAAACTCTCATTTTCTTTAAAAGATTCAATCTTTATACATTAAAAAGGTCTAGTCACGTAATAGGTTTCTTTATTCAGATATTTTCATTCAAAGATTTAATATTTAGTCATTACAACACGATTCACGACTTCATAGGTAACTCGAATAAGTTAATCTCTAAACTATCATTTTTTTTCAGAGATTCAATCTTTTTACATTAAAAAGGTCTAGTGACATACTAGGTACCTTTATTAAGGTATTTTCGTTCAAAGATTCAATCTTTACTCTGCAAAACACTCTACGGGACGTCAAAGGGAACTCGAATAAGTTTAACTCAAAAACCTTATTTTCTTTCAAAGATTCAATCTTTATACATTGAAAAGGTCTAGTGACATAAAAGGTACCTTTATTGAGGTACTTTAATTTAACGATTCAACATATACTCATTAAAACACTCTTTGCGACTACTAGGTAACACGAATTATTTTAAATTAAAACTCTTGTTTTACTTCAAAGATTCTGTCAATATGCATTAAAAAGGTTTAATGCCGTAAAAGGTACTTTTATTGAGATAATTTCAATCAAAGATTCTATCTTTACTCATTAAAACACTCTTCGCCACTTCATAAGTAACTCGAATAAGTTTAAATCAATACTCTTATTTTCTTTCAAAGATTCAACATTTATAAATTAAAAAGGTCTAGTAACATAATAGGTACCTTTATTGAGGTATTTTCATTCAAAGATTCTATTGTTATTCATTAAAACACACTTCGAGACGTCAAAAGGAAATCGAATAAGTTTCATTCAAAACCCTCATTTTCTTTTAAAGATTCAATCTGTATACATTTAAAAGGTTTAGTCGTATAATAGGTTCCTTTATTGAGGTATTTTCATTCGAAGATTTAATCTTTGGTCATTAAAACACGCTTCGCGACTTCATAGGTAACTCGAATAAGTTAATCTCAAAACTCTCATTTTCTTTCAAAGATTCAATCTTTTTACATTAAAAAGGTCCAATGACATACTAGGTACCTTTATTAAGGTATTTTAATTCAAAGATTCAATCTATACTCTGTAAAACACTTTTCGGGACATCAAAGGGAACTCGAATAAGTTTCACTCAAAACTCTCATTTTCTTTAAAAGATTCAATCTTTATACATTAAAAAGGTCTAGTCACGTAATAGGTTTCTTTATTCAGATATTTTCATTCAAAGATTTAATATTTAGTCATTACAACACGATTCACGACTTCATAGGTAACTCGAATAAGTTAATCTCTAAACTATCATTTTTTTTCAGAGATTCAATCTTTTTACATTAAAAAGGTCTAGTGACATACTAGGTACCTTTATTAAGGTATTTTCGTTCAAAGATTCAATCTTTACTCTGCAAAACACTCTACGGGACGTCAAAGGGAACTCGAATAAGTTTAACTCAAAAACCTTATTTTCTTTCAAAGATTCAATCTTTATACATTGAAAAGGTCTAGTGACATAAAAGGTACCTTTATTGAGGTACTTTAATTTAACGATTCAACATATACTCATTAAAACACTCTTTGCGACTACTAGGTAACACGAATCATTTTAAATTAAAACTCTTGCTTTACTTCAAAGATTCTGTCAATATGCATTAAAAAGGTTTAATGCCGTAAAAGGTACTTTTATTGAGATAATTTCAATCAAAGATTCTATCTTTACTCATTAAAACACTCTTCGCCACTTCATAAGTAACTCGAATAAGTTTAAATCAATACTCTTATTTTCTTTCAAAGATTCAACGTTTATAAATTAAAAAGGTCTAGTAACATAATAGGTACCTTTATTGAGGTATTTTCATTCAAAGATTCTATTGTTATTCATTAAAACACACTTCGAGACGTCAAAAGGAAATCGAATAAGTTTCATTCAAAACCCTCATTTTCTTTTAAAGATTCAATCTGTATACATTTAAAAGGTTTAGTTGTATAATAGGTTCCTTTATTGAGGTATTTTCATTCGAAGATTTAATCTTTGGTCATTAAAACACGCTTCGCGACTTCATAGGTAACTCGAATAAGTTAATCTCAAAACTCTCATTTTCTTTCAAAGATTCAATCTTTTTACATTAAAAAGGTCCAATGACATACTAGGTACCTTTATTAAGGTATTTTAATTCAAAGATTCAATCTATACTCTGTAAAACACTTTTCGGGACATCAAAGGGAACTCGAATAAGTTTCACTCAAAACTCTCATTTTCTTTAAAAGATTCAATCTTTATACATTAAAAAGGTCTAGTCACGTAATAGGTTTCTTTATTCAGATATTTTCATTCAAAGATTTAATATTTAGTCATTACAACACGATTCACGACTTCATAGGTAACTCGAATAAGTTAATCTCTAAACTATCATTTTTTTTCAGAGATTCAATCTTTTTACATTAAAAAGGTCTAGTGACATACTAGGTACCTTTACTAAGGTATTTTCGTTCAAAGATTCAATCTTTACTCTGCAAAACACTCTACGGGACGTCAAAGGGAACTCGAATAAGTTTAACTCAAAAACCTCAATTTCTTTCAAAGATTCAATCTTTATACATTGAAAAGGTCTAGTGACATAAGAGGTACCTTTATTGTGGTACTTTAATTTAAAGATTTAACATATACTCATTAAAACACTCTTCGCGACTACTAGGTAACACGAATAATTTTAAATTAAAACTCTTGTTTTGTTTCAAAGATTCAATCTATATGCATTAAAAAGGTTTAATGACATAAAAGGTACTTTTATTGAGATAATTTCAATCAAAGATTCGATCTTTACTCATTAAAACACTCTTCGCCACTTCATAAGTAACTCGTATAAGTTTAAATCAATACTCCTATTTTCTTTCAAAGATTCAACGTTTATACATTAAAAAGGTCTAGTAAAATAATAGGTACATTTATTGAGGTATGTTCATTCAAAGATTCTATTTTTACTCATTAAAACACTCTTCGGTACGTCAAAAGGAACTCGAATAAGTTTCATTCAAAACCCTCATTTTCTTTCAAAAATTCAATCTGTATACATTTAAAAGGTTTAGTCATATAATAGGTTCCTTTATTGAGGTATTTTCATTCAAATATTTAATCTTTAGTCATTAAAACACGCTTCGCGACTTCATAGGTAACTCGAATAAGTTAATCTAAAAACTCTCATTTTATTTCAAAGATTCAATCTTTTTACATTGAAAAGGTCCAATGACATACTACGTACCTTTACTGAGGTATTTTCATTCAAAGATTCAATCTATACTCTGCAAAACACATTTCGGGACGTCGAAGGGAACTCGAATAAGTTTTACTCAAAACTCTCATTTTCTTTAAAAGATTCCATCTTTATACAGCAAAAAGGTCTGGTCACATAATAGGTACCTTTATTGAGGTATTTTCATTCAAAGATTCTATTTTTACTCATTAAAACTCTCTTCGGGACGTCAAAATGAATTCGAATAAGTTTCATTCAAAACCCTCATTTTCTTTCAAAGATTCAATCTGAATACATTTAAAAGGTTTAGTCATATAATAGGTTCCTTTATTTAGATATTTTCATTCAAAGATTTAATCTTTAGTCATTAAAACGCGCTTCGCGACTTCGTAGGTAACTAGAATAAGTTAATCTCAAAACTCTCATTTTTTTTCAAATATTCAATCTTTTTACATTAAAAAGGTTTAGTGACATACTAGATACCTTTACTCAGGTATTTTTGTTCAAAGATTCAATCTATACTCTGCAAAACACTTTTCGGGACGTCAAAGGGAACTCGAATAAGTTGAACTCAAAACTCTCATTTTCTTTAAAATATTCAATCTTTATACATTGGAAAGGTCTAGTGACAAAAAAAGTCCTTTTATTAAGGTACTTTAATTTAAAGATTCAACATATACTCATTAAAACACTATTCGCAACTACTAGGTAACCCGAATAATTTTAAATTAAAACTCTTGTTTTGTTTCAAAGATTCAATCTATATGCATTAAAAAGGTTTAATGACATAAAAGGTACTTTTATTGAGATATTTTCAATCTAAGATTCAATCTTTACTCATTAAAACACTCTTCGCCACTTTATAAGTAACTCGAATAAGTTTAAGTCAATACTCTTATTTTCTTTCAAAGATTCAACGTTTATACACTAAAAAGGTCTAGTAACATAATAGGTACCTTTATTGAGGTATTTTCATTCAAAGATTCTATTTTTACTCATTAAAACACTCTTCGGGACGTCAAAAGGAACTCGAATAGGTTTCATAGAAAACTCTAATTTTTTTTTCAAAGATTCAATCTGTATACATTAAAAAGGTTTAGTCATATAATAGGTTCCTTTATTGAGTTATTTTCATTCAGAGATTTAATCTTTAGTCATTAAAACACGCTTCGCGACTTCATAGGTAACTCAAATAAGTTAATCTCAAAACTCTCATTTTCTGTCAAAGATTGAATCTTTTTACATTACAATGGTCTAGTGACATACTAGGTACCTTTACTGAAATATTTTCATTCAAAGATTCAATCTATACTCTGTAAAACACTCTTCAGAAAGTCAAAGGGAACTCGAATAAGTTTCACTCAAAATTCTCATTTTCTTTAAAATATTCAATCTTTATACATTAAAAAGGTCTAGTCACATAATAGGTTCCTTTGTTGAGATAATTTCGTTCAAAGATTTAATATTTAGTCATTACAACACGTTTCGCGACTTCATAGGAAACTCGAATAAGTTAATCTCTCAACTATCATTTTTTAATCAAAGATTCAATCATTACTCATTAAAACACTCTTCACCACTTCATAAGTAACTCGAATAAGTTTAAGTCTATACTCTTATTTTCTTTCAAAGATTCAACGTTTATACATTAAAAATGTCTAGTAACAAAATAGGTACCTTTATTGAGGTATTTTCAATCGAAAATTCTATTTTTACTCATTAAAACACTCTTTGGGACGTCAAAAGGAACTCGAATAAGTTTCATTCAAAACCCACATTTTCTTTCAAAGATTCAATCTGTATACATTTAAAAGGTTCAGTCATAAAATAGGTTCCTTTATTGAGGTATTTTCATTCAAAGATTTAATCTTTAGTCATTAAAACACGCTTCACGACTTCATAGGTAACTCGAATAAGTTAATCGCAAAACTCTCATTTTCTTTCAAAGATTCAATCTTTTTACATTAAAAAGGTCTAGTGACATAGTAGGTACCTTTACTGAGGTATTTTCATTCAAAGATTCAATCTATACTCTCTTAAACACTCTTCGGGACGTCAAAGGAACTCGAATAAGTTTCACTCAAAACTCTCATTTTCGTTAAAAGATTCAATCTTTATACATTAAAAAGGTCAAGTCACATAATAGGTTCCTTTGTTGAGATATTTTCCTTCAAAGATTTAATATTTTGTCATTACAACACGATTCGCGACTTCATAGGTAACTCGAATAAGTTAATCTCTAAACTATCATTTTTTTTCAGAGATTCAATCTTTTTACATTAAAAAGGTCTAGTGACATACTAGGTACCTTTATTAAGGTATATTCGTTCAAAGATTCAATCTTTACTCTGTAAAACACTCTACGGGACGTCAAAGGGAACTCGAATAAAAACCTCATTTTTTTTCAAAGATTCAATCTTTATACATTGAAAAGGTCTAGTGACGTAAAAGGTACCTTTATTGAGATACTTTAATTTAAAGATTCAACATATACTCATTAAAAAATTCTTCGCGACTACTAGGTAACACGAATAATTTTAAATTAAAACTCTTGTTTTATTTCAAAGATTCAATCTATATGCATTAAAAAGGTTTAATGACATAAAAGGTACTTTTAATGAGATAATTTCAATCAAAGATTCGATCTTTACTCATTAAAACACTCTTCGCCACTTCATAAGTAACTCGAATAAGTTTAAATCAATACTTTTATTTTCTTTCAAAGATTCAACGTTTATACATTAAAAATGTCTAGTAACATAATAGGTACCTTTGTTGAGGTATTTTCATTCAAAGATTCTATTTTTACTCATTAAAACACTCTTCGGGACGTCAAAAGGAACTCGAATAATTTTCATTCAAAAACTCTCATTTTCTTTCGAAGATTCAATGTTTTTACATTAAAAAAGTCTAGTGACATACTAGGTACCTTTACTGAGGTATTTTAATTCAAAGATTCAATCTATACTCTGTAAAACACTCTTCGGGACGTCAAAGGGAACTCGAATAAGTTTCACTCAAAACTCTCATTTTCTTTAAAAGATTCAATCTTTATACATTAAAAAGGTCTAGTCACATAATAGGTTCCTTTGTTGAGATATTTTCATTTAAAGATTTAATATTTAGTCATTACAACACGATTCGCGACTTCATAGGTAACTCGAATAAGTTAATCTCTAAACTGTCATTTTTTTTCAGAGATTCAATCTTTTTACATTAAAATGGTCTACTGACATACTAGGTACCGTTATTAAGGTATTTTCGTTCAAAGATTCAATCTTTACTTTGTAAAACACACTACGGGACGTCAAAGGAACTCGAATAAAAACCTCATTTTTTTTCGAAGATTCAATCTTTATACATTGAAAAGGTCAAGTGACATAAAAGGTACCTTTATTGAGGTACTTTAATTTAAAGATTCAACATATACTCATTAAAACACTCTTCGCGACTACTAGGTAACACGAATAATTTTAAATTAAAACTCTTGTTTTGTTTCAAAGATTCAATCAATATGCATTAAAAAGTTTAATGACATAAAAGGTACTTTTATTGAGATAATTTCAATCAAAGATTCAATCTTTACTCGTTAAAACACTCTTCGCCACTTCATAAGTAACTCGAATAAGTTTAAATCAATACTCTTATTTTCTTTCAAAGATTCAACGTTTATACATTAAAAAAGTCTAGTAATATAATAGGTACCTTTATTGCGGTATTTTCATTCAAAGATTCTATTTTTACTCATTAAAACACTCTTCGGGACGTCAAAAGGAACTCGAATAAGTTTCATTCAAAACCCTCATTTTCTTTCAAAGATTCAATCTGTATACATTTAAAAGGTTTAGTAATATAATAGGTTCCTTTATTGAGGTATTTTCATTCTAAGATTTAATTTTTAGTCATTAAAACACGCTTCGCGACTTCATAGGTAACTGGAATAAGTTAATCTCAAAACTCTCATTTTCTTTCAAAGATTCAATCTTTTTACATTAAAAAGGTCTAGTGACATACTAGGTACCTTTACTGAGGTATTTTCATTCAAAGATTCAATCTATACTCTGTAAAACACTCTTTAGGACGTCAAAAGGAACTCGAATAAGTTTCACTCAAAACTCTCATTTGCTTTAAAGGATTCAATCTTTATACATTAAAAAGGTCTAGTCACATAATAGGTTCATTTGTTGAGATATTTTCATTCAAAGATTTAATATTTAGTCATTACAACACGATTCGCGACTTCATAGGTAACTCGAATAAGTTAATCTCTAAACTTTCAATTTTTTTCAGAGATTCAATCTTTTTACATTAAAAAGGTCTTGTTACATACTAGGTACCTTTATTAAGGTATTTTCGTTCAATGATTCAATCTTTACTCTGCAAAACACTCTACGGGACGTCAAAGGGAACTCGAATAAGGTTAACTCAAAAACCTCATTTTCTTTCAAATATTCAATCTTTATACATTGAAAAGATCTAGTGACATAAAAGGTACCTTTATTGAGGTACTTTAATTTAAAGATTCAACATATAGTCATTAAAACACTCTTCGCGACTACTAGGTAACACGAATAATTTTAAATTAAAACTCTTGTTTTGTTTCAAAGATTCAATCTATATGCACTAAAAAGGTTTAATGACATAAAAGGTACTTTTATTGAGATAATTTCAATCAAAGATTCGATCTTTACTCATTAAAACACTCTTCGCCACTTCATAAGTAACTCGAATAAGTTAAATCAATACTCTTTTTTTCTTTCAAAGATTCAACGTTTATACATTAAAAAGGTCTAGTAACATAAAAGGTACCTTTATTGAGGTATTTTTATTCAGAAAATCTATTTTTAATCATTAAAACACTCTTCGGGACGTCAAAAAGAACTCGAATAAGTTTCATTCAAAACCCTCATTTTCTTTCAGAGATTCAATCTGTATACATTTAAAAGGTTTAGTCATAAAATAGGTTTATTTATTGAGGTATTTTCATTCAAAGATTTAATCTTTAGTCATGAAAACACGTTTCGCGACTTCATAGCTAACTCGAATAAGTTAATCTCAAAACTCTCATTTTCTTTCAAAGATTCCATCTTTTTACATTAAAATGGTCTAGTGACATACTAGGTACCTTTACTGAGGTATTTTCATTCAAGGATCAAATCTATACTCTGCAAAACACTTTTCGGGATGTTCAAGGGAACTCGAATAAGTTTCACTCAAAACTCTCATTCTCTTTAAAAGATTCAATCTTTATACATTAAAAAGGTCTAGTCACATTATAGGTTCTTTAATGAGATATTTTCATTCAAAGATTTAATATTTAGTCATTACAACACGATTCGCGACTTCATAGTTAACTCGAATAAGTTAATCTCTAAACTATCATTTTATTTCAGAGATTCAATCTTTTTACATTAAAAAGGTCTAGTGACATACTAAGTACCTTTATTAAGGTATTTTCGTTCAAAGATTCAATCTTTACTCTGTAAAACACTCTACAGTACGTCAAAGGGAACTCGAATAAGTTTAACTCAAAAACCTCATTTTCTTTCAAAGATTCAATCTTTATACATTGAAAAGGTCTAGTGACATAAAAGGTACCTTTATTGAGGTACTTTAATTTAAAGATTCAACATATACTCATTAAAACACTCTTCGCGACTACTAGGTAACACGAATAGTTTTCAATTAAAACTCTTGTTTTGTTTCAAAGATTTAATCTATATGCATTAAAAAGGTTTAATGACATAAAAGGTATTTTACTGAGATATTTTCAATCAAAGATTCTATCTTTACTCATTAAAACACTCTTCGCCACTTCATAAGTAACTCGAATAAGTTTAAATTAATACTCTCATTTTCTTTCAAAGATTCAACGTTTATACATTAAAAATGTCTAGTAACATAATAGGTACCTTTATTGATGTATTTTCATTCAAATATTCTATTTTTACTCATTAAAACACTCTTCGGGACGTCAAAAGGAACTCGAATAGGTTTCATTCAAAACTCTCATTTGCTTTCAATGATTCAATCTGCATACATTAAAAAGGTTTAGTTATATAATAGGTTCAATTATTGAGGTATTTTCATTCAAAGATTTAATCTTTGGTCATTAAAGCACAATTCGCGACTTCATAGGTAACTTGAATAAGTGAATCTCAAAACTCTCATTTTCTTTCAAAGATTCAATCTTTATACATTAAAAAGGTCTAGTGACATACTAGGTCCCTTTACTGAGGTATTTTCATTCAAAGATTCAATCTATACTCTGTAACACACTCTTCGGGACGTCAACGGGAACTCGATTAGGTTTCACTCAAAACTCTCATTTTCTTTAAAAGATTCAATCTTTATACATTATAAAGGTCTAGTCACATAATAGGTTCCTTTGTTGATATATTTTCATTCAAACATTTAATTTTTAGTCATTACAACTCGATTCGCGACTTCATAGGTAACTCGAAAAAGTTAATCTCCAAACTATCATTTTTTTTTCAGAGATTCCATCTTTTTACATTAAAAAGGTCTAGTGACATACTAGGTACCTTTATTAAGGTATTTTCGTTCAAAAATTCAATCTTTACTCTGTAAAACACTCTACGGGATGTCAAAGGGAAGTCGAATAAGCTTAATTCAAAAACCTCATTTTCTTTCAAAGATTCAATCTTTATACATTGAAAAGGTCTAGTGACATAAAAGGTACCTTTATTGAGGTACTTTATTTTAAAGATTCAGCATATACTCATTAAAACACTCTTCGCGACTACTAGGTAACACGAATAATTTTAAGTTAAAACTCTTGTTTTGTTTCAAAGATTCAATCTATATGCATTAAAAAGGTTTAATGACATAAAAGGTACTTTTATTGAGATAATTTGAATCAAAGATTCGATCTTTACTCATTAAAACACTCTTCGCCAATTCATAAGTAATTCGAATAAGTTTAAATCAATACTCTTATTTTCTTTCAAAGATTCAACGTTTATACATTAAAAAGGTCTAGTAACATAATTGGTACATTTATTGAGGTATTTTCATTCAAAGATTCTATTTTTACTCATTAAAACACTCTTCGGGACGTCAAAAGGAATTCGAATAAGTTTCATTCAAAATCCTCATTTTCTTTCAAAGATTCAATCTGTATACATTTAAAAGGTTTAGTCATCTAATAGGTTTCTTTATTGAGGTATTTTCATTCAAAGATTTAATCTTTAATCATTAAAACACGGTACGCGACTTCATAGGTAACTCGAATAAGTTAAGCTCAAAACTCTCATTTTCTTTCAAAAATTCAATCTTTTTACATTAAAAAGGTCTAGTGACGTACTAGGTACCCTTACTGAGGTATTTTCACTCAAAGATTCAATCTATACTCTGTAAAACACTTTTCGGGACGTCAATGGGAATTCGAATAAGTTTCACTCAAAACTCTCATTTTCTTTAAAAGATTCAATCTTTTTACATTAAAAAGGTCTAGTCACATAATTGGTTCCTTTGTTGAGGTATTTTCAATCAAAGATTTAATATTTAGTCATTACAACACGATTCGCGACTTCATAGGTAACTCGAATAAGTTCATCTCTTAACTATCATTTTTTTTCTGCGATTCAATCTTTTTACATTAAAAAGGTCTAGTGACATACTAGGTACCGTTGTTAAGGTATTTTCGTTCAAAGATTCAATCTTTACTATGTAAAACACTCTACAGGACGTCAAAGGGAACTCGAATAAGTTTAACTCAAAAACCTCATTTTCTTTCAAATATACAATCTTTATACATTGAAAAGGTCTTGTGACATAAAAGGTACCTTTGTTGAGGTAGTTTACTTTAATGATTCAAGATATACTCATTAAAACACTCTTCGCGACTACTAGGTAACACGAATAATTTTAAGTTAAAACTCTTGTTTTGTTTCAAAGGTTCAATCTATATGCATTAAAAAAGTTCAATAACATAAAATATACTTTTATTGGGATATTTTCAATCAAAGATTCGATCTTTACTCATTAAAACACTGTTCGCCACTTCATAAGTGACTCGAATAAGTTTAAATCAATACTCTTATTTTCTTTCAAAGATTCAACGTTTATACATTAAAAAGGTCTAGTAACATAATGGGTACCTTTATTGAGGTATTTTCATTCAATGATTCTATTTTTACTCATTAAAACACTCTTCGAGACGTCAAAAGGAACTCGAATAGGTTTCATTCAAAACTCTCATTTTCTTTCAAAGATTCAATCTGTATACATTAAAAAGGTTTAGTCATATAATAGGTTCCTTTATTGATGTATTTTCATTCAAAGATTTAGTCTTTAGTCATTAAAATATGCTTCGCGACTTCATAGGTAACTCGAATAAGTTAATCTCAAAACTCTCATTTTCTTTCAAAGATTCAATCTTTTTACATTAAAAAGTTCTAGTGACATACTAGGTTTGTTTACTGAGATATTTTCATTCTAAGATTCAATCTATACTCTGTAAAACACTCTTCGGGACGTCAAAGGGAACTCGAATAAATTTCACTCAAAATTCCCATTTTCTTTAAAAGATTCAATCTTTATACATTAAAAAGGTCTAGTCACATAATAAGTTCCTTTGTTGAGATATTTTCATTCAAAGATTTAATATTTAGTCATTAAAACACGATTCACGACTTCATAGGTAACTCGAATAAGTTAATCTCTAAACCATCATTTTTTTTCAGAGATTCAATCTTTTTACATTAAAAAGGTCTAATGACATACTAGGTACCTTTATTAAGGTATTTTCGTTCAAATATTCAATCTTTACTCTGTAAAACACTCTACGTCAAAGGGAACTCGAATAAGCTTAATTCAAAAACCTCATTTTACTTCAAAGATTCAGTCAATATGCATTAAAAAGGTTTAATGCCGTAAAAGGTACTTTTATTGAGATAATTTCAATCAAAGATTCGATCTTTACTCATTAAAACACTCTTCGCCACTTCATAAGTAACTCGAATTAGTTTAAATCAATACTCTTATTTTCTTTCAAAGATTCAACGTTTATACATTAAAAAGGTCTGGTAACATAATAGGTACCTTTATTGAGGTATTTTCATTCAAAGATTCTATTTTTACTCATTAAAACACTCTTCGAGACGTCAAAAGGAACTCGAATAAGTTTCATTCAAAACTCTCATTTTCTTTCAAAGATTCAATCTGTATACATTTAAAAGGTTTAGTCATATAATAGGTTCCTTTATTGAGGTACTTTCATTCAAAGATTTAATTTTTAGTCATTAAAACACGCTTCGAGACTTCATAAGTAACTCGGATAAGTTAATCTCAAAACTCTAATTTTCTTTCAAAGATTCAATCTTTTTACATTAAAAATGTATAGTGACATACTAGATACCTTTACTGAGGTATTTTCATTCAAAGATTCAATCTATACTCTGTAAAACACTTTTCGGGACGTCGAAGGGAAATCGAATAAATTTCACTCAAAACTGTCATTTTCTTTAAAAGATTCAATCCTTATACATCAAAAAGGTTTGGTCACATAATTGGTTCCTTTGTTGAGTTATTTTCATTCAAAGATTTAATATTTAGTCATTACAACACAATTCGCGACTTCATAGGTAACTCGAATAAGTTAATCTCTAAACTATCACTTTATTTCAGAGATTCAATCTTTTTACATTAAAAAGGTCTAGTGACATACTAGGTACCTTTATTAAGGTATTTTCGTTCAAAGATTCAATCTTTACTCTGTAAAACACTCTATGGGACGTCAAAGGAAACTCGAATAAGTTTAACTCAAAAACCTCATTTTCTTTCAAAGATTCAATCTTTATACATTGAAAAGGTCTAGTGACATAAAAGGTACCTTTATTAAGGTACTTTAATTTAAAGATTCAATATATACTCATTAAAACACTCTTCGCGACTACTAGGTAACCCGAATAATTCTAAATTAAAACTCTAGTTTTGTTTCAAAGATTCAATCTATATGCATTAAAAAGGTTTAATGTCATAAAAGGTACTTTTATTGAGATATTTTCAATCTATAATTCGATCTTTACTCATTAAAACACTCTTCGCCACTTCATAAGTAACTCGAATAAGTTTAAATCAATACTCTTATTTTCCTTCAAAGATTCAACGTTTATACATTAAAAAGGTCTAGTAACATAATAGGTACCTTTATTGAGGTATTTTCATTCAAAGATTCTATTTTTACTCATTAAAACACTCTTCGGGACGTCAAAATGAACTTGAATAGGGTTCATTAAAAACTCTCATTTTTTTTCAAAGATTCAATCTGTATACATTAAAAAGGTTTAGTCATATAATAGGTTCCTTTATTGAGGTATTTTCATTCAAAGATTTAGTCTTTAGTCATTAAAACATGCTTCGCGACTTCATAGGTAACTCGAATAAGTTAACCTCAAAACTCTCATTTTTTTTCAAAGATTCAATCTTTTTACATTACAAAGGTCAAGTGACATACTAGGTACCTTTACTGAGGTATTTTCATTCAATGATTCAATCTATACTCTGTAAAACACTCTTCGGGACGTCAAAGGGAACTCGAATAAGTTTCACTCAAAACTCTCATTTTCTTTCAAAGATTCAATCTTTATACATTAAAAAGGTCTACTCACATAATAGGTTCCTTTGTTGAGATATTTTCATTCAAAGATTTAATATTTAGTCATTACAACACGATTCGCGACTTCATAGGTAACTCGATAAAGTTAATCTCTAAACAGTCATTTTTTTTTTCAGAGATTCAATCTTTTTACATTAAAAAGGTCTAGTGACATACTTGGTACCTTTATTATGGAATTTTCGTTTAAAGATTTAATCTTTACTCTGTAAAACACACTACGGGACGTCAAAGGGAACTTAAATAAGTTTAACTGAAAAACCTCATTTTCTTTCAAAGATTCAATCTTTATACATTGAAAAGTTCTAGTGACATAAAGGTACCTTTATTGAGGTACTTTAATTTAAAGATTCAACATATACTCATTAAAACACTCTTCGCGACTACTAGGTAAAACGAATAATTTTAAATTAAAATTCTTGTTTTGTTTCAAAGATTCAATCTATATGCATTAAAAAGGTTTAATGACATAAAAGGTACTTTTATTGTGATAATTTCAATCAAAGATTCGATCTTTACCAATTAAAACACTCTTCGCCACTTCATAAGTAACTCGAATAAGTTTAAATCAATACTCTTATTTTCTTTCAGAGATTCAACGTTTATACATTGAAAAGGTCTAGTAACATAATAGGTACCTTTATTGAGGTATTTTCATTCAAAGATTCTATTTTTACTCATTAAAACACTCTTCGGGACGTCAAAAGGAACTCGAATAAGTTTAATTCAAAACACTCATTTTCTTTCAAAAATTCAATCTGTATACATTTAAAAGGTTCAGTCATATAATAGGTTACTTTATTGAGGTATTTTTATTCAAAGATTTAATCTTTAGTCGTTAAAACAAGCTTCCCGACTTTATAGGTAACTGGAATAAGTTAATTTCAAAACTTTCATTTTCTTTCAAAGATTCAATCTTTTTACATTAAAAAGGTCTAGTGACATACTAGATACCTTTACTGAGGTATTTTCATTCAAAGATTCAATCTATACTCTGTAAAACACTTTTCGGGACGTCAAAGGGAACTCGAATAAGTTTCACTCAAAACTCTCATTTTCTTTAAAAGATTCAATCTTTTTACATTAAAAAGGTCTGGTCACATAATAGGTTCCTTTGTTGAGATATTTTCATTCAAAAATTTAATATTTAGTCGTTACAACACGATTCGCGACTTTATATATAACTCGAATAATTTAGTCTCTAAACTATCATTTTTTTTTCAGCGATTCAATCTTTTTACATTAAAAAGTCTAGTGACATACTAGGTACCTTTATTAAGGTATTTTCGTTCTAAGATTCAATCTTTACTCTGTAAAACACTCTACGGGACGTCAAAGGGAACTCGAATAAGTTTAACTCAAAACCTCATTTTCTTTCAAAAATTCAATCTTTATACATTGAAAAGGTCTTGTGGCATAAAAGGTACCTTTGTTGAGGTACTTTACTTTAATGATTCAACAAATACTCATTAAAACACTCTTCGCGACTACTAGGTAACACGAATAATTTTAAATTAAAACTATTGTTTTGTTTCAAAGATTCAATCTATATGCATTAAAAAGGTTCAATGACATAAAATGTACTTTTATTGAGATATTTTCAATCAAAGATTCGATTTTTACTCATTAAAACACTGTTCGCCACTTCATAAGTAACTCGAATAAGTTTAAATCAATACTCTTATTTTCTTTCAAAGATTCAACGCTTATACATTAAAAAGGTCTAGTAACATAATGGGTACCTTTATTGAGGAATTTTCACTCAATGATTCTATTTTTACTCATTAAAACACTCTTCGGGACGTCAAAATGAACTCGAATAAGTTTCATTTAAAACTCTCATTTTCTTTCAAAGATTCAATCTGTATACATTAAAAAGGTTTAGTCATATAATAGGTTCCTTTATTGATGTATTTTCATTCAAAGATTTAGTCTTTAGTCATTAAAATACGCTTCGCGACTTCATAGGTAACTCGAATAAGTTAATCTCAAAACTCTCATTTTCTTTCAAAGATTCAATCTTTTTACATTAAAAAGTTTTTGTGACATACTAGGTATCTTTACTGAGATATTTTCATTCTAAAGATTCAATCTTTACTCTGTAAAACCCTCTTCGGGACGTCAAAGGGAACTCGAACAAATTTCACTCAAAACTCTCATTTTCTTTAAAAGATTCAATCTTTTTAGGTTAAAAAGGTCTAGTCACATAATAGGTTCCTTTGTTGAGATATTTTCATTCAAAGATTTAATATTTAGTCATTACAACACGATTCGCGACTTCATAGGTAACTCGAATAAGTTAATCACTAAACCATCATTTTTTTTCAGAGATTCAATCTTTTTACATTAAAAAGGTCTAGTGACATACTAGGTACCTTTATTAAGGTATTTTCGTTCAAATATTCAATCTTTACTCGGTAAAACACTCTACGGGACATCAAAGGGAACTCGAATAAGCTTAATTCAAAAACCTCATTTTCTTTCAAAGATTCAATCTTTGTACATTAAAAAGGTCTAGTGACATAAAAGGTACCTTTATTGAGGTACTTTAATTTAAAGATTCAACATATACTCATTAAAACACTCTTCGCGACTACTAGGTAACACGAATAATTTTAAATTAAAACTCTTGTTTTGTTTCAAAGATTCAATCTATATGCATTAAAAAGGTTTAATGACATAAAAGGTACTTTTATTGAGATAATTTCAATCAAAGATTCAATCTTTACTCATTAAAACACTCTTCGCCACTTCATAAGTAACTCGAATAAGTTTAAATCAGTACTCTTTTTTTCTTTCAAAGATTCAACGTTTATACATTAAAAAGGTCTAGTAACATAATAGGTACCGTTATTGAGGTATTTTTATTCAAAGATTCTATTTTTACTCATTAAAACACTGTTCGGAACGTCAAAAAGAACTCGAATAAGTTTCATTCTGAACCCTCATTTTCTATCAAAGATTCAATCTGTATACATTTAAAAGGTTTAGTCATATAATAGGTTCCTTTATTGAGGTATTTTCATTCAGATATTTAATCTTTAGTCTTTAAAACACGTTTCGCGACTTCATAGGTAACTCGAATAAGTTAATCTCAAAACTCTCATTTTCTTTCAAAGATTCAATCTTTTTGCTTTAAAAAGGTCCAGTGACATACTAGGTACCTTTACTGAGGTATTTTTATTCAAAGATTCAATCTATACTCTGCAAAACACTTTTCGGGACGTCAAAGGGAACTCGAATAAGTTTCACTGAAAACTCTAATTTTCTTTAAAAGATTCAATCTTTATACATTAAAAAGGTCTAATCACATAATAGGTTCCTTTGTTGAGATATTTTCATAAAAAAATTTAATATTTAGTCATTACAACACGATTCGCGACTTCATAGGTAACTCGAATAAGTAAATCTCTAAACTATCATTTTATTTCAGAGATTCAATCTTTTTACATTAAAAAGGTCTAGTGACATAGTAAGTACCTTTATTAAGGTATTTTCGTTCACAGATTCAATCTTTACTCTGTAAAACACTCTACGGGACGTCAAAAGGAACTTGAATAAGTTTAACTCAAAAACCACATTTTCTTTCAAAGATTCAATCGTTATACATTGAAAAGGTTTAGTGACATAAAAGGTATCTTTATTAAGGTACTTTAAGTTAAAGATTAAACATATGCTCATTAAAACACTCTTCGCGACTACTAGGTAACACGAATAAATTTAAATTAAAACTCTTATTTTGTTTCAAAGATTCAATCTATATGCATTAAAAATGTTTAATGACATAAAAGTTACTTTTATTGAGATATTTTCAATCTAAGATTCGATCTTTACTTATTAAAACACTATTCTCCACATCATAAGTAACTCGAATAAGTTTAAATCAATACTCTTATTTTCTTTTAAAGATTCAACGTTTATACATTAAAAAGATCTAGTAACATAATAGGTACCTTTATTGAGGTATTTTCATTAAAAGATTCTATTTTTACTCATTAAAACACTCTTCGGGACGTCAAAAGGAACTCGAATAGGTTTCATTCAAAACTCTCATTTTCTTTCAATGATTCAATCTGTATACATTAAAAATGTTTAGTCATATAATAGGTTCCTTTATTGAGGTATTTTCATTCAAAGATTTAGTCTTTAGTCATTAAAATACGCTTCGCGACTTCGTAGGTAACTCGAATAAGTTAATCTCAAAACTCTCATTTTCTTTCAAAGATTCAATCTTTTTACATTAAAAAGTTCCAGTGACATACTAGGTATCTTTACTGAGATATTTTCATTCAAAGATTCAATCTATACTCTGTAAAACAATCTTCGGGACGTCAAAGGGAACTCGAATAAGTTTCATTCAAAACTCTCATTTTCTTTAAAAATTCAATCTTTATACATTATAAAGGTCTAGTCACATAATAGGTTCCTTTGATCAGATATTTTCACTCAAATATTTAATATTTAGTCATTACAACACGATTCGCGACTTCATAGGTAACTCGAATAAGTTAATCTCTAAACTATCATTTTTTTTTCAGAGATTCAATCTTTTTACATTAAAAAGGTCTAGTGACATACTAGGTACCTTTATTAAGGTATTTTCGTTCAAAGATTCAATATTTGCTCCGTAAAACACTCTACGAGACGTCAAAGGGAACTCGAATAAGCTTAATTCAAAAACCTCATTTTCTTTCAAAGATTCAATCTTTATATATTGAAAAGGTCTAGTGACATAAAAGGTACCTTTATTGAGGTACTTTAATTTAAAGATTCAACATATACTCATTAAAACACTCTTCGCGACTACTAGGTAACACGAATAATTTTAAATTAAAACTCTTGTTTTGTTTCAATAATTCAATCTATATGCATTAAAAAGGTTTAATAACATTAAAGGTACTTTTATTGAGATAATTTCAATCAAAGATTCGATCTTTATTCATTAAAACACTCTTCGCCACTTCATAAGTAACTCGAATAAGTTTGAATCAATACTCTTATTTTCTTTCAAAGATTCAACGTTTATACATTAAAAAGGTCTAGTAACATAATAGGTACCTTTATTGAGGTATTTTCATTCAAAGATTCTATTTTTACTCATTAAAACACTCTTCGGAACGTCAAAAGGAACTCGAATAAGTTTCATTCAAAACCCTCACTTTCTTTCAAAGATTCAATCTGTATACATTTAAAAGGTTCAGTCATATAATAGGTTCCTTTATTGAGGTATTTTCATTTAAAGATTTAATCTTTAATCATTAAAACACGCTTCGCGACTTCATAGGTAACTCGAATAAGTTAAGCTCAAAACTCTCATTTTCTTTCAAAGATTCAATCTTTTTACATAAAAAAGGTCTAGTGACAGACTAGGTACCTTTATTGAGGTATTTTCACTCAAAGATTCAATTTATACTCTGTAAATACTTTTCGGGACGTCAAAGGGAACTCGAATAAGTTTCTCTCAAAACTCTCATTTTCTTTAAAAGATTCAATTTTTATACATTAAAAAGGTCTAGTTACATAATTGGTTCCTTTGTCGAGATATTTTCATTCAAAGATTTAATATTTAGTCATTATAACACGATTCGCGACTCCATAGGTAACTCGAATAAGTTCATCTCTTAACTATCATTTTTCTTCTGCGATTCAATCTTTTTACATTAAAAAGGTCTAGTGACATACTAGGTACCGTTATTAAGGTCTTCTCGTTCAAAGATTCAATCTTTACTCTGTAAAACACTCTATAGGACATCAAAGGGAACTCGAATAAGTTTAACTCAAAAACATCATTTTCTTTCAAAGATTTAATCTTTATACATCGAAAAGGTTTAGTGACGTAAAAGGTACCTTTGTTGAGGTACCTTAATTTAATGATTCAACATATACTCCTTAAAACACTCTTTGCGACTACAAGGTAACACGAATAATTTTAAATCAAAACTCTTGTTTTGTTTCAAAGATTCAATCTATATGCATTAAAAAGGTTTAATGACATAAAATGTACTTTTATTGAGACATTTTTAATCAAAGATTCGATCTTTACTAGTTAAAACACTGTTCGCAACTTCATAAGTAACTCGAAGAAGTTTAAATCAATACTCTTATTTTCTTTCAAAGATTCAACGTTTATACAATAAAAAGGTCTAGTAACATAATGAGTACCTTTATTGGGGTATTTTCATTCAAATATTCTATTTTTACTCATTAAAACACTCTTCGGGACGTCAAAAGGAACTCGAATAGTTTTCATTCAAAACTCTCATTTTCTTTCAAAGATTCAATCTGTATACATTAAAATGGTTTAGTCATATAATAGGTTCCTTTATTGATGTATTTTCATTCAAAGATTTAGTCTTTAGTCATTAAAATACGCTTCGCGACTTCGTAGGTAACTCGAATAAGTTAATCTCAAAACTCTCATTTTCTTTCAAAGATTCAATCTTTTTACATTAAAAAGTTCCAGTGACATACTAGGTATCTTTACTGAGATATTTTCTTTCAAAGATTCAATCTATACTCTGTAAAACAATCTTCGGGACGTCAAAGGGAACTCGAATAAGTTTCACTCAAAACTCTCATTTTCTTTAAAAGATTCAATCTTTATACATTAAAAAGGTCTAGTCACATAATAGGTTCTTTTGTTGATATATTTTCATTCAAAGATTTAATATTTAGTCATTAAAACACGCTTCGCGACTTCATAGGTAACTCAAATAAGTTAATCACAAAACTCTCATTTTCTTTCAAAGATTCAATCTTTTTACATTAAAAAGGTCTAGTGACATACTAGGTACCTTTACTGAGGTATTTTCACTCAAAGATTCAATCTATACTCTGTAAAAAACTTTTCGAGACGTCAAAGGGAACTCGAATAAGTTTCACTCAAAACTCTCATTTTCTTTAAAAGATTCAATCCTTATACATTAAAAAGGTCTAGTCACACAATTGGTTCCTTTGTTGAGATATTTTCATTCAAAGATTTACTATTTAGTCATTATAACATGATTCGCGACTTCATAGGTAACTCGAATAAGTTCATCTCTTAACTATCATTTTTTTTTCTGCGATTCAATCTTTTTACATTAAAAAGGTCTAGTGACATACTAGGTACCGTTATTAAAGTATTTTCGTTCAAAGATTCAATCTTTACTCTGTAAAACACTCTACCGGACGTCAAAGGGAACTCGAATAAGTTTAACTCAAAAACCTCATTTTCTTTCAAAGATTCAATCTTTAGACATTGAAAAGGTCTAGTGACATAAAAGGTACCTTTGTTGAGGTACTTTCATTTAAAGATTGATCATACACTCATTGAAACACTATTCGCGACTACTTGGTAACACGAATAATTTTAAATTCAAACTCTTGTTTTGTTTCAAAGATTCAATCTATATGCATTAAAAATGTTTAACGACATAAAAGGTACTTTTATTGAGATATTTTCAATCAAAGATTCGATCTTTACTCATTAAAACACTCTTCGCCACTTCATAGGTAACTCGAATAAGTTTAAATCAATACTCTTATTTTCTTTCAAAGATTCAACGTTTATACATTAAAAAGGTCTAGTAACATAATAGATACCTTTATTGAGATATTTTCATTCAAAGATTCTATTTTACTCATTAAAACACTCTTCGAAACGTCAAATGGAACTCGAATAAGTTTCATTCAAAACTCTAATTTTCTTTTAAAGATTCAATCTATATACATTAAAAAGGTTTTGTCATATAACAGGTTCCTTTATTGGCGTATTTTCATTCAAAGATTTAATCTTTAGTCATTATAACACGATTCGCGACTTCATAGGTAACTCGAATAAGTTAATCTTAAAAGTCTCATTTTCTTTCAAAAATTCAATCTTTTTACATTAAAAACGTCTAGTGACATACTAGGTACCTTTACTGAGGTATTTTAATTTAAAGATTCAATCTATACTCTGTAAAACACTCTTCGGGACGTCAAAGTGAACTCGAATATGTTTCACCAAAAACTCTCATTTTCTTTAAATGATTCAATCTTTATACATTAAAAAGGTCAAGTCACGTAATAAGTTTCTTTGTTGAGATATTTTCATTCATAGATTTAATATTTAGTCATTACAACACGATTCTCGACTTCATAGGCAACTCGAATAAGTTAATCTCTAAACTATCATTTTTTTTCAGAGATTCAATCTTTTTACATTTAAAATGTCTAGTGACATACTAGGTACCTTTATTAAGGTATTTTCGTTCAAAGATTCAATCTTTACTCTGTAAAACACTCTACGGGACGTCAAAGGGAACTCGAATAAGTTTAACTCAAAAACCTCATTTTCTTTCAAAGATTCAATCTTTATACATTGAAAAGGTCTAGTGACATAAAAGGTACCTTTATTGAAGTACTTTCATTTAAAGATTGATCATATACTCATTAAAACACTATTCGCGACAACTAAGTAACACGAATAATTTTAAATTGAAACTCTTGTTTTGTTTAAAAGATTCAATCTATATGCATTAAAAAGGTTTAATGACATAAAAGGTACTTTTGTTAAGATATTTTCAATGAAAGATTCGATCTTTACTCATTAAAACACTCTTCGCCAATTCATAGGTAACTCGAATAAGTTTAAATCAATACTCTTATTTTCTTTCAAAGATTCAACGTTTATACACTAAAAAGGTCTAGTAATACAATAGGTACCTTTATTGAGGTATTTTCATTCGAAGATTTTTTTTTTTTACTCATTAAAACACTCTTCGGGACGTCAAAAGGAACTCGAATAAGTTTCCTTCAAAACTCTTATTTTCTTTCAAAGATTCAATCTGTATACATTCAAAAGGTTGAGTCATATAATAGGTTCCATTACTGAGGTATTTTCATTCAAAGATTTAATCTTTAGTCATTAAAATACGCCTCGCGACTTCATTGGTAACTCGAATAAGTCAGTCTCAAAACTCTCATTTTCTTTCAAAGATTCAATCATTTTACATTAAAATGGTCTAATAACATATTAGGTACCTTTACTGAGGTATTTTCATTCAAAGATTTAATATATACTCTGTAAAACACTATTCGGGACGTAAAAAGGATTCAAAACTCTCATTTTCTTTAAAAGATTCAATCTTTATACATTAAAAAGTTCGAGTTTCATAATAGGTTCCTTTGTTGAGATATTTTCATTCGAAGATTTAATATTTAGTCATTACAACACGATTCGCAACTTCATAGGTAACTCGAATAAGTTAATCTCTAAACTATCATTTTTTTTAGAGATTCAATCTTTTTACATTAAAAAGGTCTAGCGACATACTGGGTACCTTTATTAGGGTATTTTCATTAAAAGATTCAATCTTTACTCTCTAAAACATTCGACAGAACGTCAAAGGAAACTCGAATAAGTTTAACTCAAAAACCTCATGTTCTTTCGAAGATTCAATATTTATACATTGAAAAAGTCTAGTGACATAAAAGGAACCTTTATTGAGGTACTTTCATTTAAAGATTCAACATATCCTCATTAAAACACTCTTCGCGACTTCTAGGTAACACAAATAATTTTACATTAAAACTCTTGTTTTGTTTCAAAGATTCAATCTATATGCATTAAAAAGGTTTAGAGACATAAAAGGAACTTTTGTTGAGATATTTTCAATTAAAGATTCGATCTTTACTTATTAAAACATCTTCGCCACTTCAGAAGTAACTCGAATAAGTTTAAATCAATACTCTTATTTTCTTTCAAAGATTCATCGTTTATACATTAAAAAGGTCTAGTAACATAATAGGTACCTTTATTGCGATATTTTCATTCAAAGATTCAATTTTTACTCATTAAAACACTCTTTGGGACGTCAAAAGGAACTCGAATAAGTTACATTCAAAACTCTTATTTTCTTTCAAAGATTCAATCTGTATACATTAAAAATGTTTAGTCATATAATAGGTTCCTTTATTGAGGTATTTTCATTCAAAGATTTAATCTTTAGTCATTAAAACACGCTTCGCGACATCATAGGTAACTCGAATAAGTTAATCACAAAACTCTCATTTTCTTTCGAAGATTCAATCTTTTTGCATTAAAAAGGTCTAGTGACATACTAGGTAACTTTACTGAGGTATTATCATTCAAAGATTCAATCTGTACTCTGTAAAACACTCTTCGGGACGTCAAAGGTAACTCGAACAAGTTTCACTCAAAACACTCATTTTCTTTAAAAGATTCAATCTTTATACATTAAAAAGGTCTAGTCACATAATAGGTTCCTTTATTGAGGTATTTTCATTCAAAGATTCAATCTTTACTCTGTAAAACACGCTACGGGACGTCAAAGGGAACTCGCATAAGTTTAACTCAAAAACCCCAATTTCTTTCAAAGATTCAATCTTCATACATTCAAAAGATCTAGTGACATAATAGGTACCTTTATTGAGGTACTTTCTTTTAAAGATTTAACATATACTCCTTAAAACACTCTTCGCGACTACATGGTAACACAAATAATTTTAAATTAAAACTCTTGTTTTGTTTCAAAGATTCAATCTATATGCATTAAAAAGGTTTAGAGACATAAAAGGTACTTTTGTTGAGATATTTTCAATTAAAGATTCGATCTTTACTCATTAAAACACTCTTCACCACTTCATAGGTAACTCGAATAAGTTTAAATCAATACTCTTATTTTCTTTCAAAGATTCAATGTTTATACATTAAAAAGGTCTAGTAACATAATAGGTACCTTTATTGAGGTATTTTCATTCAAAATTCAATTTTTACTCATCAAAACACTCTGCGGGACGTCAAAAGGAACTCGAATAAGTTTCATTCAAAACTCTCATTTTCTTTCAAAAATTCAATCTGTATACATTAAAAATGTTTATAAATATAATAGGTTCATTTATTGAGGTATTTTCATTCAAAGATTTAATCTTTAGTCATTAAAACACGCCTCGCGACTTCATAGGTAACTCGAATAAGTTAATCTCAAAACTCTCATTTTCTTTCAAAGATTCAATCTTTTTACATTAAAAAGGTCTAGTGACATTCTAGGTAACTTTACTGAGGTATTTTCATTCAAAGATTCAATCTATACTCTGTAAAACACTCTTCGGGACGTCAAAGGGAACTCGAATAAGTTTCACTCAAAACTCGCATTTTCTTTAAAAGATTCAATCTTTATACATTAAAAAGGTCTAGTCACAGAATAGGTTCCTTTGTTGAGATATTTTCATTCAAAGATTTAACATTTAGTTATTACAACACGATTCGCGACTTCATAGATAACTCGAATAAGTTAATCTCTAACCTATCATTTTTTTTCAGAGATTCAATCTTTTTACATTAAAAAGGTCTAGTGACAAACTAGGTACCTTTATTAAGGTATTTTCGTTCAAATATTCAATCTTTACTCTGTAAAACTCTCTACGGGACGTCAAAGGGAAATCGAATAAGCTTAACTCGAAAACCTAATTTTCTCTACGGGACATAAAAGGTACCTCAGATTGAATCTTTGAAACAAAATGAAGGTTTTGAATGAAACTTATTCGAGTTCCTTTTGAATCTTTGAAAGAAAATAAGAGTTTTGATTTAAACTTATTCGAGTTACTTTTGAAGTGGCGAAGAGTGTTTTAATGAGTAAAGATCGAATCTTTGATTGAAATTATCTCAATAAAAGTACCTTTTATGCCATTAAATGCATATAGATTGAATCTTTGAAACAGAACAAGAGTTTTAATTTAAATTTATTCGTGTTACCTAGCAATCGCGAAGAGTGTTTTAATGAGTATATGTTGAATCTTTAAATTAAAGTACCTCAATAAAGGTACATTTTATGTCACTTGACCTTTTCAATATATAAAGATTGAATCTTGGAAAAAAAATGAGGTTTTTGAGTTAAGCTTATTCGAGTTCCCTTTGACGTCCCGTAAAGTGTTTTACAGAGTAAAGATTGAATCTTTGAATGAAAATACCTTAATAAAGGTACCTAGTATGTCACTAGACCTTTTTAATGTAAAAAGATTGAATCTCTGAAAAAAAAATGATAGTTTAGAGATTAACTTATTCGAGTTACCTATGAAGTCGCGAATCGTGTTGTAATGACTAAATATTAAATCTTTGAACTGAAAATATCTCGACAAAGGAACCTATTATGTGACTAGACCTTTTTAATGCATAAAGATTGAATCTTTTAAAGAAAATGAGAGTTTTGAGAGAAACTTATTCGAGTTCCCTTTGACGTCCCGAAGAGTGTTTTACAGAGTATAGATTGAATCTTCGAATGAAAATACCTCAGTAAAGGTACCTAGTATGTCACTAGACCTTTTTAATGTAAAAAGATTGAATCTCTGAAAAAAATGAGAGTTTTGAGATTAACTTATTCGAGTTACCTATGAAGTCGCGAATCGTGTTGTAATGACTAAATATTAAATCTTTGAATGAAAAATATCTCGACAAAGGAACCTATTATGTGACTAAACCTTTTAATGTATAAAGATTAAATCTTTTAAAGAAAATGAGAGTTTTGAGTGAAACTTATTCGAGTTCCTTTTCACGTACCGAAGAGTGTTTTAATGAGTAAAAATAGAATCTTTGAATGAAAATTCCTTAATAAAAGTACCTATTATGTTACTAGACCTTTTTCATGTATAAACGTTGAATCTTTGAAAGAAAATAAGAGTATTGATTTAAACTTATTCAACTTACTTACGAAGTGGCGAAGAGTGTTTTAATGAGTAAAGATCGAATCTTTGATTGAAATTATCTCAATAAAAGTACCTTTTATGCCATTAAACCTTTTTAATGCATATAGATTGAATCTTTGAAACAAAACAAGAGTTTTAATTTAAATTTATTCGTGTTACCTAGTAGTCGCGAAGAGTGTTTTAATGAATATATGTTGAATCTTTAAATTAAAGTACCTCAATAAAGGTACCTTTTATGTCACTAGACCTTTTCAATGCATAAAGATTGAATCTTGGAAAGAAAATGAGATTTTTGAGTTAAGCTTATTCGAGTTCCCTTTGACATCCCGAAGAGTGTTTTACAAAGTAAAGATTGAATCTTTGAACGAAAATACCTTAATAAAGGTACCTAGTATGTCACTAGACCTTTTTAATGTAAAAAGATTGAATCTCTGAAAAAAAATGATAGTTTAGAGATTAACTTATTCGAGTTACCTATGAAGTCGCGAATCGTGTTGTAATGAATAAATATGAATCTTTAAATGAAAAATATCTCGACAAAGGAACCTATTATGTGACTAGACCTTTTTAATGTATAAAGATTGAATCTTTTAAAGAAAATGAGAGTTTTGAGTGAAACTTATTCGAGTTCCCTTTGACGTCCCGAAGCGTGTTTTACAGAGTATAGATTGAATCTTCAAATGAAAATTCCTCAGTAAAGGTACCTAGTACGTCACTAG
Organism: Cornus florida; assembly: GCF_030987335.1. Lineage (NCBI taxonomy): Eukaryota > Viridiplantae > Streptophyta > Magnoliopsida > Cornales > Cornaceae > Cornus > Cornus florida. The sequence continues at coordinate 90,377,979 of NW_026775578.1, read as the reverse complement.
ACCTTTTTAATGTAAAAAGATTGAATCTTTGAAAGAAAATGAGAGTTTTGAGATTAACTTATTCGAGTTACCTATGAAGTCGCGAAGCGTGTTTTAATGACTAAAGATTAAATCTTTGATTGAAAATACCTCAATAAAGGAACCTATTATATGACTAAACCTTTTTAATGTATACAAATTGAATCTTTGAAAGAAAATGAGAGTTTTGAATGAAACCTATTCGAGTTCCTTTTGACGCCCCGAAGAGTGTTTTAATGAGTAAAAATAAAATCTTTGAATGAAAATTCCTCAATAAAAGTACCTATTATGTTACTAGACCTTTTTCATATATAAACGTTGAATGTTTGAAAGAAAATAAGAGTATTTATTTAAACTTATTCGAGTTACTTACGAAGTGGCGAAGAGTGTTTTAATGAGTAAAGATCGAATCTTTGATTGAAAATATCTCAATAAAAGTACCCTTTATGTCATTAAACCTTTTTAATGCATATAGATTGAAACTTTGCAATAAAACAAGAGTTTTAATTTAAAATTATTCATGTTACCTAGTAGTCGCGAAGAGTGTTTTAATGAGTATATGTTGAATCTTTAAATTAAAGTACCTCAATAAAGGTACCTTTTATGTCATTAGATCTTTTCAATGTATAAAGATTGAATCTTTGTAAGAAAATGAGGTTTTTGAGTTAAACTTATTCGAGTTCCCTTTGACGTTCCGTACAGTGTTTTACGGAGTAAAGATTGAATCTTTGAACGAAAATACCTTAATAAAGGTACCTAATACGTCACTAGACCTTTTCAATGAAAAAAGATTGAATCTCTAAAAAAAAATGATAGTTTAGAGATTAACTTATTCGAGTTTCCTATGAAATCGTGAATCGTGTTGTAATGACTAAATATTAAATCTTTGAATGAAAATATCTCGACAAATGAGCCTATTATGTGACTAGACCTTTTTAATGTATAAATATTGAATCGTTTAAAGAAAATGCGAGTTTTGGGTGAAACTTATTCGAGTTCCCTTTGACGTTACAAAAAGTGTTTTACATAGTACAGATTGAATCTTTGAATGAAAATACCTCAGTAAAGGTACCTAGTATGTCACTAAACCTTTTTAATGTAAAAAGATTAAATCTTTGAAAGAAAATGTGAGTTTTGAGATTAACTTATTCGAGTTATCTATGAAGTCGCGAAGCGTGTTTTAATGACTAAAGATTAAATTTTTGAAAGAATATACCTCAATAAAGGAACCTATTATATGACTAAACCTTTTAAATGTATACAGATTGAATCTTTGAAAGAAAATGAGTGTTTTGAATGAAACTTATTCGAGTTCCTTTTGACGCCCCGAAGAGTGTTTTAATGAGTAAAATAGAATCTTGAATGAAAATAACTCAATAAAGGTGCCCATTATGTTACTAGACCTTTTTAATGTATAAACGTTGAATCTTTGAAAGAAAATAAGAATATTGATTTAAACGTATTCGAGTTACTTAGGAAGTGGCGACGAGTTTTTTAATGAGTAAAGATTGAATCTTTGATTGAAATTATCTCAATAAAAGTACCTTTAATGTCATTAAACCTTTTTAATGCATATAGATTGAATCTTTGAAACAAAACACGAGTTTTAATTTAAAATTATTCGTGTAACGTAGTAGTCGCGAAGAGTGTTTTAATGAGTATATGTTGAATCTTTAAATTAAAGTACCTCAATAAAGGTACCTTTTATGTCGCTAGACCTTTTCAATGTATAAAAATTGAATCTTTGAAAGAAAATGAGGTTTTTGAGTTAATCTTATTCGAGTTCACTTTGACGTCCCGTAGAGTTTTTTATAGAGTAAAGATTGAATCTTTGAATAAAAATACCTTAATAAAGGTACCTAGTATGTCACTAGACCTTTTTAATGTAAAAAGATTGAATCTCTGAAAGAAAAAATGACAGTTTAGAGATTAACGTATTAGAGTTGCCTATGAAGTCGCGAATCGTGTTGTAATGACTAAATATTAAATCTTTGAATGAAAATATCTCGACAAAGGAACCTATTATGTGACTAGACATTTTTAATGTATGAATATTGAATCGTTTGAAGAAAATGAGAGTTTTGGGTGAAACTTATTCGAGTTCCCTTTGACGTTTCAAAAAGAGTTTTACAGAGTATAGATTGAATCTTTGAAAGAAAATACCTCAGTAAAGGTACCCAGTATGTCACTAGACCTTTTTAATGTAAAAAGATTGAATCTTTGAAAGAAAATGAGAGTTTTGAGATTAACTTATTCGAGTTACCTATGAAGTCGCGAAGCGTGTTTTAATGACTAAAGATTAAATCTTTGAATGAAAATACCTCAATAAAGGAACCTATTATATGACTAAACCTTTTAAATGTATACAGATTGAATCTTTGAAAGAAAATGAGGGTTTTGAATGAAACTTATTCGAGTTCCTTTTGACGTCCCGAAGAGTGTTTTAATGAGTAAAAATAGAATCTTTGAGTGAAAATACTACAATAAAGGTACCTATTATGTTACTAGACCTTTTTAATGTATAAACCTTGAATCTTTGAAAAAAATAAGAGTATTGATTTAAACTTATTCGAGTTACTTATGAAGTAGCGAAGAGTGTTTTAATGAGTAAAGATCGAATCTTTGATTGAAATTATCTCAATAAAAGTACCTTTTTCTGTCATTAAACCATTTTAATGCATATAGATTGAATCTTTGAAACAAAACAAGAGTTTTAATTGAAAATTATTCGTGTTACCTAGTAGTCGCGAAGAGTGTTTTAATAAGTATATGTTGAATCTTTAAATCAAATTACCTCAATAAAGGTACCTTTTATGACACTAGACCTTTTCAATGTGTAAAGATTGAATCTTTGAAAGAAAATGAGGTTTTTGAGTTAAGCTTATTCGAGTTCCCTTTGACGTCCCGTAGAGTGCTTTACAGAGTAAAGATTGAATCTTTGAACGATAAGGTGCCTAGTATGTCACTAGACCTTTTTAATGTAAAAAGATTCAATCTCTCAAACAAAATGATAGTTTGGTGATTAACTTATTCGAGTTACCTATGAAGTCGCGAATCGTGTTGTAATGACTAAATATTAAATCTTTGAATGAAAATATCTTGACAAAGGAACCTATTATGTGACTAGACCTTTTTCATGTATAAAGATTGAATCTTTTAAAGAAAATGAGAGTTTTGAGATTAACTTATTCGAGTTACCTATAAAGTCGCGAAGCGTGTTTTAATGACTAAAGATTAAATCTTTGAATGAAAATACCTCAATAAAGGAACCAATTATATGACTAAACCTTTTTAATGTATACAGATTCAATCTTTGAAAGAAAAAGAGAGTTTTGAATGAAACCTATTCGAGTTCCTTTTGACGTCCCGAAGAGTGTTTTAATGAGTAAAAATAGAATCTTTGAATGAAAATACCTCAATAAAGGTACCTGTTATGTTACTAGACCTTTTTAATGTATAAACGTTGAATCTTTGAAAGAAAATAAGAGTATTGATTTAAAATTATTCGAGTTACTTATGAAGTGGCGAAAAGTGTTTTAATGAGTAAAGATCGAATCTTTGAATGAAAATATCTCAATAAAAGTACCTTTTATGTCATTAAACCTTTTTAATGCATATAGATTGAATCTTTGAAACAAAACAAGAGTTTTAATGTAAAATTATTCGTGTTACCTAGTAGTCGCGAAGAGTGTTTTAATGACTATATGTTGAATCATCAAATTAAAGTACCTCAATAAAGGTACCTTTTATGTCACTAGACCTTTTCAATGTATAAAGATTGAATCTTTGAAAGAAAATGAGGTTTTTGAGTTAAACTTATTCGAGTTCCCTTTGACGTCTCGTAGAGTGTTTTACAGAGTAAAGATTATATCTTTGAACGAAAATACCTTAATAAAGGTACCTAATATGTCACTAGACCTTCTGAATGTAAAAAGATTGAATCTCTGAAAAAAAAATGATAGTTTAGAGATTAACTTATTCGAGTTACCTATGAAGTCACGAATCGTGTTATAATGACAAAATATTAAATCTTTGACTGAAAATATCTCACCAAAGGAACCTATTATGTAACTAGACTTTTTTAATGTATAAAGATTGAATCTTTTAAAGAAAATGAGAGTTTTAAGTGAAAATTATTCGAGTTCCCTTTGACGTCCCGAAAAGTATTTTACAGAGTAGAGATTGAATCTTTGAATGAAAGTACCTCAGTAAAGGTACTTAGTATGTCACTAGACCTTTTTAATGTAAAAAGATTGAATCTTTGAAAGAAAATGAGAGTTTTGAGATTAACTTATTCGAGTTACCTATGAAGTCGCGAAGTGTGTTTTAATGACTAAAGATTAAATCTTTGAATGAAAATACCTCAATAAAGAAACCTATTATATGACTAAACCTTTTAAATGTATACAGATTGAATCTTTGAAAGAAAACAAGGGTTTTGAATGAAACTTATTCGAGTTTCTTTTGACGTCCCGAAGAGTGTTTTAATGAGTAAAAATAGAATCTTTGAATAAAAATTCCTCAATAAAGGTACCTATTATGTTATTAGACCTTTTTAATGTATAAACGTTAAATCTTTGAAATAAAATAAAAATATTGATTTAAACGTATTTGAGTTACTTAGGAAGTGGCGAAGAGTTTTTTAATGAGTAAAGATCGAATCTTTGATTGAAATTATCTCAACAAAAGTACCTTTTATGTCATTAAACCTTTTTAATGCATATAGATTGAATCGTTGAAACAAAACAAGAGTTTTAATTTAAAATTATTCGGGTAACGTAGTAGTCGCGAAGAGTGTTTTAATGAGTATATGTTGAATCTTTAAATTAAAGTACCTTAATAAAGGTACCTTTTATGTCATTAGATCTTTTCAATGTATAAAGATTGAATCTTTGTAAGAAAATGAGGTTTTTGAGTTAAACTTATTCGAGTTCCCTTTGACGTTCCGTACAGTGTTTTACGGAGTAAAGATTGAATCTTTGAACGAAAATACCTTAATAAAGGTACCTAATACGTCACTAGACCTTTTCAATGAAAAAAGATTGAATCTCTAAAAAAAAATGATAGTTTAGAGATTAACTTATTCGAGTTTCCTATGAAATCGTGAATCGTGTTGTAATGACTAAATATTAAATCTTTGAATGAAAATATCTCGACAAATGAGCCTATTATGTGACTAGACCTTTTTAATGTATAAATATTGAATCGTTTAAAGAAAATGCGAGTTTTGGGTGAAACTTATTCGAGTTCCCTTTGACGTTACAAAAAGTGTTTTACATAGTACAGATTGAATCTTTGAATGAAAATACCTCAGTAAAGGTACCTAGTATGTCACTAAACCTTTTTAATGTAAAAAGATTAAATCTTTGAAAGAAAATGTGAGTTTTGAGATTAACTTATTCGAGTTATCTATGAAGTCGCGAAGCGTGTTTTAATGACTAAAGATTAAATTTTTGAAAGAATATACCTCAATAAAGGAACCTATTATATGACTAAACCTTTTAAATGTATACAGATTGAATCTTTGAAAGAAAATGAGTGTTTTGAATGAAACTTATTCGAGTTCCTTTTGACGCCCCGAAGAGTGTTTTAATGAGTAAAATAGAATCTTGAATGAAAATAACTCAATAAAGGTGCCCATTATGTTACTAGACCTTTTTAATGTATAAACGTTGAATCTTTGAAAGAAAATAAGAATATTGATTTAAACGTATTCGAGTTACTTAGGAAGTGGCGACGAGTTTTTTAATGAGTAAAGATTGAATCTTTGATTGAAATTATCTCAATAAAAGTACCTTTAATGTCATTAAACCTTTTTAATGCATATAGATTGAATCTTTGAAACAAAACACGAGTTTTAATTTAAAATTATTCGTGTAACGTAGTAGTCGCGAAGAGTGTTTTAATGAGTATATGTTGAATCTTTAAATTAAAGTACCTCAATAAAGGTACCTTTTATGTCGCTAGACCTTTTCAATGTATAAAAATTGAATCTTTGAAAGAAAATGAGGTTTTTGAGTTAATCTTATTCGAGTTCACTTTGACGTCCCGTAGAGTTTTTTATAGAGTAAAGATTGAATCTTTGAATAAAAATACCTTAATAAAGGTACCTAGTATGTCACTAGACCTTTTTAATGTAAAAAGATTGAATCTCTGAAAGAAAAAATGACAGTTTAGAGATTAACGTATTAGAGTTGCCTATGAAGTCGCGAATCGTGTTGTAATGACTAAATATTAAATCTTTGAATGAAAATATCTCGACAAAGGAACCTATTATGTGACTAGACATTTTTAATGTATGAATATTGAATCGTTTGAAGAAAATGAGAGTTTTGGGTGAAACTTATTCGAGTTCCCTTTGACGTTTCAAAAAGAGTTTTACAGAGTATAGATTGAATCTTTGAAAGAAAATACCTCAGTAAAGGTACCCAGTATGTCACTAGACCTTTTTAATGTAAAAAGATTGAATCTTTGAAAGAAAATGAGAGTTTTGAGATTAACTTATTCGAGTTACCTATGAAGTCGCGAAGCGTGTTTTAATGACTAAAGATTAAATCTTTGAATGAAAATACCTCAATAAAGGAACCTATTATATGACTAAACCTTTTAAATGTATACAGATTGAATCTTTGAAAGAAAATGAGGGTTTTGAATGAAACTTATTCGAGTTCCTTTTGACGTCCCGAAGAGTGTTTTAATGAGTAAAAATAGAATCTTTGAGTGAAAATACTACAATAAAGGTACCTATTATGTTACTAGACCTTTTTAATGTATAAACCTTGAATCTTTGAAAAAAATAAGAGTATTGATTTAAACTTATTCGAGTTACTTATGAAGTAGCGAAGAGTGTTTTAATGAGTAAAGATCGAATCTTTGATTGAAATTATCTCAATAAAAGTACCTTTTTCTGTCATTAAACCATTTTAATGCATATAGATTGAATCTTTGAAACAAAACAAGAGTTTTAATTGAAAATTATTCGTGTTACCTAGTAGTCGCGAAGAGTGTTTTAATAAGTATATGTTGAATCTTTAAATCAAATTACCTCAATAAAGGTACCTTTTATGACACTAGACCTTTTCAATGTGTAAAGATTGAATCTTTGAAAGAAAATGAGGTTTTTGAGTTAAGCTTATTCGAGTTCCCTTTGACGTCCCGTAGAGTGCTTTACAGAGTAAAGATTGAATCTTTGAACGATAAGGTGCCTAGTATGTCACTAGACCTTTTTAATGTAAAAAGATTCAATCTCTCAAACAAAATGATAGTTTGGTGATTAACTTATTCGAGTTACCTATGAAGTCGCGAATCGTGTTGTAATGACTAAATATTAAATCTTTGAATGAAAATATCTTGACAAAGGAACCTATTATGTGACTAGACCTTTTTCATGTATAAAGATTGAATCTTTTAAAGAAAATGAGAGTTTTGAGATTAACTTATTCGAGTTACCTATAAAGTCGCGAAGCGTGTTTTAATGACTAAAGATTAAATCTTTGAATGAAAATACCTCAATAAAGGAACCAATTATATGACTAAACCTTTTTAATGTATACAGATTCAATCTTTGAAAGAAAAAGAGAGTTTTGAATGAAACCTATTCGAGTTCCTTTTGACGTCCCGAAGAGTGTTTTAATGAGTAAAAATAGAATCTTTGAATGAAAATACCTCAATAAAGGTACCTGTTATGTTACTAGACCTTTTTAATGTATAAACGTTGAATCTTTGAAAGAAAATAAGAGTATTGATTTAAAATTATTCGAGTTACTTATGAAGTGGCGAAAAGTGTTTTAATGAGTAAAGATCGAATCTTTGAATGAAAATATCTCAATAAAAGTACCTTTTATGTCATTAAACCTTTTTAATGCATATAGATTGAATCTTTGAAACAAAACAAGAGTTTTAATGTAAAATTATTCGTGTTACCTAGTAGTCGCGAAGAGTGTTTTAATGACTATATGTTGAATCATCAAATTAAAGTACCTCAATAAAGGTACCTTTTATGTCACTAGACCTTTTCAATGTATAAAGATTGAATCTTTGAAAGAAAATGAGGTTTTTGAGTTAAACTTATTCGAGTTCCCTTTGACGTCTCGTAGAGTGTTTTACAGAGTAAAGATTATATCTTTGAACGAAAATACCTTAATAAAGGTACCTAATATGTCACTAGACCTTCTGAATGTAAAAAGATTGAATCTCTGAAAAAAAAATGATAGTTTAGAGATTAACTTATTCGAGTTACCTATGAAGTCACGAATCGTGTTATAATGACAAAATATTAAATCTTTGACTGAAAATATCTCACCAAAGGAACCTATTATGTAACTAGACTTTTTTAATGTATAAAGATTGAATCTTTTAAAGAAAATGAGAGTTTTAAGTGAAAATTATTCGAGTTCCCTTTGACGTCCCGAAAAGTATTTTACAGAGTAGAGATTGAATCTTTGAATGAAAGTACCTCAGTAAAGGTACTTAGTATGTCACTAGACCTTTTTAATGTAAAAAGATTGAATCTTTGAAAGAAAATGAGAGTTTTGAGATTAACTTATTCGAGTTACCTATGAAGTCGCGAAGCGTGTTTTAATGACTAAAGATTAAATCTTTGAATGAAAATACCTCAATAAAGAAACCTATTATATGACTAAACCTTTTAAATGTATACAGATTGAATCTTTGAAAGAAAACAAGGGTTTTGAATGAAACTTATTCGAGTTTCTTTTGACGTCCCGAAGAGTGTTTTAATGAGTAAAAATAGAATCTTTGAATAAAAATTCCTCAATAAAGGTACCTATTATGTTATTAGACCTTTTTAATGTATAAACGTTAAATCTTTGAAATAAAATAAAAATATTGATTTAAACGTATTTGAGTTACTTAGGAAGTGGCGAAGAGTTTTTTAATGAGTAAAGATCGAATCTTTGATTGAAATTATCTCAACAAAAGTACCTTTTATGTCATTAAACCTTTTTAATGCATATAGATTGAATCGTTGAAACAAAACAAGAGTTTTAATTTAAAATTATTCGGGTAACGTAGTAGTCGCGAAGAGTGTTTTAATGAGTATATGTTGAATCTTTAAATTAAAGTACCTCAATAAAGGTACCTTTTATGTCATTAGATCTTTTCAATGTATAAAGATTGAATCTTTGTAAGAAAATGAGGTTTTTGAGTTAAACTTATTCGAGTTCCCTTTGACGTTCCGTACAGTGTTTTACGGAGTAAAGATTGAATCTTTGAACGAAAATACCTTAATAAAGGTACCTAATACGTCACTAGACCTTTTCAATGAAAAAAGATTGAATCTCTAAAAAAAAATGATAGTTTAGAGATTAACTTATTCGAGTTTCCTATGAAATCGTGAATCGTGTTGTAATGACTAAATATTAAATCTTTGAATGAAAATATCTCGACAAATGAGCCTATTATGTGACTAGACCTTTTTAATGTATAAATATTGAATCGTTTAAAGAAAATGCGAGTTTTGGGTGAAACTTATTCGAGTTCCCTTTGACGTTACAAAAAGTGTTTTACATAGTACAGATTGAATCTTTGAATGAAAATACCTCAGTAAAGGTACCTAGTATGTCACTAAACCTTTTTAATGTAAAAAGATTAAATCTTTGAAAGAAAATGTGAGTTTTGAGATTAACTTATTCGAGTTATCTATGAAGTCGCGAAGCGTGTTTTAATGACTAAAGATTAAATTTTTGAAAGAATATACCTCAATAAAGGAACCTATTATATGACTAAACCTTTTAAATGTATACAGATTGAATCTTTGAAAGAAAATGAGTGTTTTGAATGAAACTTATTCGAGTTCCTTTTGACGCCCCGAAGAGTGTTTTAATGAGTAAAATAGAATCTTGAATGAAAATAACTCAATAAAGGTGCCCATTATGTTACTAGACCTTTTTAATGTATAAACGTTGAATCTTTGAAAGAAAATAAGAATATTGATTTAAACGTATTCGAGTTACTTAGGAAGTGGCGACGAGTTTTTTAATGAGTAAAGATTGAATCTTTGATTGAAATTATCTCAATAAAAGTACCTTTAATGTCATTAAACCTTTTTAATGCATATAGATTGAATCTTTGAAACAAAACACGAGTTTTAATTTAAAATTATTCGTGTAACGTAGTAGTCGCGAAGAGTGTTTTAATGAGTATATGTTGAATCTTTAAATTAAAGTACCTCAATAAAGGTACCTTTTATGTCGCTAGACCTTTTCAATGTATAAAAATTGAATCTTTGAAAGAAAATGAGGTTTTTGAGTTAATCTTATTCGAGTTCACTTTGACGTCCCGTAGAGTTTTTTATAGAGTAAAGATTGAATCTTTGAATAAAAATACCTTAATAAAGGTACCTAGTATGTCACTAGACCTTTTTAATGTAAAAAGATTGAATCTCTGAAATAAAAAATGACAGTTTAGAGATTAACGTATTAGAGTTGCCTATGAAGTCGCGAATCGTGTTGTAATGACTAAATATTAAATCTTTGAATGAAAATATCTCGACAAAGGAACCTATTATGTGACTAGACATTTTTAATGTATGAATATTGAATCGTTTGAAGAAAATGAGAGTTTTGGGTGAAACTTATTCGAGTTCCCTTTGACGTTTCAAAAAGAGTTTTACAGAGTATAGATTGAATCTTTGAAAGAAAATACCTCAGTAAAGGTACCCAGTATGTCACTAGACCTTTTTAATGTAAAAAGATTGAATCTTTGAAAGAAAATGAGAGTTTTGAGATTAACTTATTCGAGTTACCTATGAAGTCGCGAAGCGTGTTTTAATGACTAAAGATTAAATCTTTGAATGAAAATACCTCAATAAAGGAACCTATTATATGACTAAACCTTTTAAATGTATACAGATTGAATCTTTGAAAGAAAATGAGGGTTTTGAATGAAACTTATTCGAGTTCCTTTTGACGTCCCGAAGAGTGTTTTAATGAGTAAAAATAGAATCTTTGAGTGAAAATACTACAATAAAGGTACCTATTATGTTACTAGACCTTTTTAATGTATAAACCTTGAATCTTTGAAAAAAATAAGAGTATTGATTTAAACTTATTCGAGTTACTTATGAAGTAGCGAAGAGTGTTTTAATGAGTAAAGATCGAATCTTTGATTGAAATTATCTCAATAAAAGTACCTTTTTCTGTCATTAAACCATTTTAATGCATATAGATTGAATCTTTGAAACAAAACAAGAGTTTTAATTGAAAATTATTCGTGTTACCTAGTAGTCGCGAAGAGTGTTTTAATAAGTATATGTTGAATCTTTAAATCAAATTACCTCAATAAAGGTACCTTTTATGACACTAGACCTTTTCAATGTGTAAAGATTGAATCTTTGAAAGAAAATGAGGTTTTTGAGTTAAGCTTATTCGAGTTCCCTTTGACGTCCCGTAGAGTGCTTTACAGAGTAAAGATTGAATCTTTGAACGATAAGGTGCCTAGTATGTCACTAGACCTTTTTAATGTAAAAAGATTCAATCTCTCAAACAAAATGATAGTTTGGTGATTAACTTATTCGAGTTACCTATGAAGTCGCGAATCGTGTTGTAATGACTAAATATTAAATCTTTGAATGAAAATATCTTGACAAAGGAACCTATTATGTGACTAGACCTTTTTCATGTATAAAGATTGAATCTTTTAAAGAAAATGAGAGTTTTGAGATTAACTTATTCGAGTTACCTATAAAGTCGCGAAGCGTGTTTTAATGACTAAAGATTAAATCTTTGAATGAAAATACCTCAATAAAGGAACCAATTATATGACTAAACCTTTTTAATGTATACAGATTCAATCTTTGAAAGAAAAAGAGAGTTTTGAATGAAACCTATTCGAGTTCCTTTTGACGTCCCGAAGAGTGTTTTAATGAGTAAAAATAGAATCTTTGAATGAAAATACCTCAATAAAGGTACCTGTTATGTTACTAGACCTTTTTAATGTATAAACGTTGAATCTTTGAAAGAAAATAAGAGTATTGATTTAAAATTATTCGAGTTACTTATGAAGTGGCGAAAAGTGTTTTAATGAGTAAAGATCGAATCTTTGAATGAAAATATCTCAATAAAAGTACCTTTTATGTCATTAAACCTTTTTAATGCATATAGATTGAATCTTTGAAACAAAACAAGAGTTTTAATGTAAAATTATTCGTGTTACCTAGTAGTCGCGAAGAGTGTTTTAATGACTATATGTTGAATCATCAAATTAAAGTACCTCAATAAAGGTACCTTTTATGTCACTAGACCTTTTCAATGTATAAAGATTGAATCTTTGAAAGAAAATGAGGTTTTTGAGTTAAACTTATTCGAGTTCCCTTTGACGTCTCGTAGAGTGTTTTACAGAGTAAAGATTATATCTTTGAACGAAAATACCTTAATAAAGGTACCTAATATGTCACTAGACCTTCTGAATGTAAAAAGATTGAATCTCTGAAAAAAAAATGATAGTTTAGAGATTAACTTATTCGAGTTACCTATGAAGTCACGAATCGTGTTATAATGACAAAATATTAAATCTTTGACTGAAAATATCTCACCAAAGGAACCTATTATGTAACTAGACTTTTTTAATGTATAAAGATTGAATCTTTTAAAGAAAATGAGAGTTTTAAGTGAAAATTATTCGAGTTCCCTTTGACGTCCCGAAAAGTATTTTACAGAGTAGAGATTGAATCTTTGAATGAAAGTACCTCAGTAAAGGTACTTAGTATGTCACTAGACCTTTTTAATGTAAAAAGATTGAATCTTTGAAAGAAAATGAGAGTTTTGAGATTAACTTATTCGAGTTACCTATGAAGTCGCGAAGCGTGTTTTAATGACTAAAGATTAAATCTTTGAATGAAAATACCTCAATAAAGAAACCTATTATATGACTAAACCTTTTAAATGTATACAGATTGAATCTTTGAAAGAAAACAAGGGTTTTGAATGAAACTTATTCGAGTTTCTTTTGACGTCCCGAAGAGTGTTTTAATGAGTAAAAATAGAATCTTTGAATAAAAATTCCTCAATAAAGGTACCTATTATGTTATTAGACCTTTTTAATGTATAAACGTTAAATCTTTGAAATAAAATAAAAATATTGATTTAAACGTATTTGAGTTACTTAGGAAGTGGCGAAGAGTTTTTTAATGAGTAAAGATCGAATCTTTGATTGAAATTATCTCAACAAAAGTACCTTTTATGTCATTAAACCTTTTTAATGCATATAGATTGAATCGTTGAAACAAAACAAGAGTTTTAATTTAAAATTATTCGGGTAACGTAGTAGTCGCGAAGAGTGTTTTAATGAGTATATGTTGAATCTTTAAATTAAAGTACCTCAATAAAGGTACCTTTTATGTCACTAGATCTTTTCAATGTATAAAGACTTAATCTTTGAATGAAAATGAGGTTTTTGAGTTAAGCTTATTCGAGTTCCCTTTGACGTCCCGTAGAGTGTTTTACAGAGTAAAGATTGAATCTTTGAACGAAAATACCTTAATAAAGGTACTTCGTATGTCACTAGACCTTTTTAATGTAAAAAGATTGAATCTCTGAAAAAAAATGATATTTTAGAGATTAACTTATTCGAGTTATCTATGAAGTCGCGAATCGTGTTGTAATGACTAAATATTAAATCTTTGAATGAAAATATCTCAACAAAGGAACCTACTAAGTGACTAGACCTTTTTAATGTATAAAGATTTAATCTTTTAAAGAAAATGAGAGTTTTGAGTGAAACTTATTCGCGTTCCCTTTGACGTCCCGAAAAGTGTTTTACAGAATATAGATTGAATCTTTGAATAAAAATACCTTAGTAAAGGTACCTAGTATGTCACCAGACCTTTTTAATGTAAAAAGATTGAATCTTTGAAAGAAAATGAGAGTTTTGAGATTAACTTAATCGAGTTACCTATGAAGTCGCGAGGCGTGTTTTAATGACTAAAGATTAAATCTTTGAATGAAAATACCTCAATAAATGAACCTACTATATTTATAAACATTTTTAATGTATACAGATTGAATTTTTGAAAGAAAATGAGAGTTTTGAATGAAACTTATTCGAGTTCCTTTTGACGTCCCGCAGAGTGTTTTGATGAGTAAAAATTGAATTTTGAATGAAAATACCTCAATAAAGGTACCTATTATGTTACTAGACCTTTTTAATGTATAAACATTGAATCTTTGAAAGAAAATAAGAGTAGTGATTTAAACTTATTCGAGTTACTTATGAAGTGGCGAAGAGTGTTTTAATGAGTAAAGATCGAATCTTTGATTGAAATTTTCTCTATAAAAGTACCTTTTATGTCATTAAACCTTTTTAATGCATATAGATTGAATCTTTGAAACAAAATAAGAGTTTTAATTTAAATTTATTCGTGTTACCTAGTAGTCGCGAAGAGTGTTTTAATGAGTATATGTTGAATCTTTAAATTAAAGTACCTCAATACAGGTACCTTTTATGTCACTAGACCTTAAAAGAAAATGAGATTTTTTAGTTAAGCTTATTCGAGTTCCCTTTGACGTCCCGTAGAGTGTTTTACTGAGTAAAGATTGAATCTTTGAATGTAAATACCTCAGTAAACGTACCTAGTATGTCACTAGACCTTTTTAATGTAAAAAGATTGAATCTTTGAAAGAAAATGAGAGTTTTGAGATTAACTTATTCGAGTTACCTATGAAGTCGCGAAGCGTGTTTTAATGACTAAAGATTAAATCTTTGAATGAAAATACCTCAATATAGGAACCTGTTATATGACTAAACCTTTTTAATGTATACGGATTGAATCTTTGAAAGAAAAAGAGAGTATTGAATGAAACCTATTCGAGTTTCTTTTGACGTCCCGAAGAGTGTTTTAATGAGTAAAAATAGAATCTTTGAATGAAAATACCTCAATAAAGGTACCTGTTATGTTACCAGACCTTTATAATGTATAAACGTTTAATCTTTGAAGGAAAATAAGAGTATTGATTTAAACTTATTCGAGTTACTTATGAAGTGGTGAAAAGTGTTTTAATGAGTAAAATTGAATCTTTGAATGAAAATATCTCAATAAAAGTACCTTTTATGTCATTAAACCTTCTTAATGCATATAGATTGAATCTTTGAAAAAAACAAGAGTTTTAATGTAAAATTATTCGTGTTGCCTAGTAGTTGCGAAGAGTGTTTTAATGACTATATGTTGAATCATTAAATTAAAGTACCTCAATAAAGGTACCTTTTATGTCACTAGACCTTTTCAATGTATAAAGATTGAATCTTTGAAAGAAAAAGAGGTTTTTGAGTTAAACTTATTCGAGTTCCCTTTGACGTCCCGTAGAGTGTTTTACAAAGTAAAGATTGAATCTTTGAACGAAAATACCTTAATAAAGGTACCTAGTATGTCACTAGAGCTTTTTAATGTAAAAAGACTGAATCTCTGAAAATAAATGATAGTTTAGAGATTAACTTATTCGAGAAACCTATGAAGTCGCGAATCGTGTTGTAATGACTAAATATTAAATCTTTGAATGAAAATATCTTAATAAAGGAACCTATTATGTGACTAGACCTTTTTAATGTATAAAGATTGAATCTTTTAAAGAAAATGAGAGTTTTGAGTGAAACTTATTCGAGTTTCCTTTGACGTCCCGAAAGGTGTTTTACAGAGTCTAGATTGAATCTTTGAATTAAAATACCTCAGTAAAGGTACCTAATATGTCACTAGACCTTTTTAATGTAAAAAGATTGAATCTTTGAAAGAATATGAGAGATTTGAGATTAACTTATTCGAGTAAACTATGAAGTCGCGAAGCGGGTTTTAATGACTAAAGATTAAATTTTTGAATGAAAATACCTCAATAAAGGAACCAATTATATGACTAAACCTTTTAAATGTATACAGATTGAATCTTTGAAAGAAAACGAGGGTTTGAATGACACATATTCGAGTTCCTTTTGACGTCCCGAAGAGAGTTTTAATGAGTAAAAATAGAATCTTTGAATGAAAATACCTCAATAAAGATACCTATTATGTTACTAGACCTTTTTAATGTATAAACGTTGAATCTTTGAAAGAAAATAAGAGTTTTAATTTAAAATTATTCGTGTTACCTAGTAGTCGCGAAGAGTGTTTTAATGAGTATAGGTTGAATCTTTAAATTAAAGTACCTCAATAAAGGTACCTTTAATGTCACTAGACCTTTTCAATGTATAAAGATTGAATCTTTGAAAGAAAATGAGGTTTTTGAGTTAAGCTTATTCGAGCTCCCTTTGTCGTCCCGTAGAGTGTTTTACAGAATAAAGATTGAATATTTGAATGAAAATAACTTAATAAAGGTACCTAGCATGTCACTAGACCTTTTAATGTAAAAAGATTGAATCTCTGAAAAAAAAATGATAGTTTAGAGATTAACTTATTCGAGTTACCTATGAAGTCGCGAATCGTGTTGTAATGACTAAATATTAAATCTTTGAATGAAAATATCTCAACAAAGGAACCTATTTTGTGACTAGACCTTTTTAATGTTTAAAGATTGAATCTTTTAAAGAAAATGAGAGTTTTAAGTGAAACTTATTCGAGTTATCTTTGACGTCCCGAAGAGTGTTTTACAGAGTATAGATTGAATCTTTGAATGAAAATACCTCAGTAAAGCTACCTAGTATGTCACTAGACCTTTTTAATGTAACTTATTCGAGTTACCTATAAAGTCGCGAAGCGTGTTTTAATGACTAAAGATTAAATCTTTGAATGAAAATACCTCAATAAAGGAACCAATTATATGACTAAACCTTTTTAATGTATACAGATTCAATCTTTGAAAGAAAAAGAGAGTTTTGAATGAAACCTATTCGAGTTCCTTTTGACGTCCCGAAGAGTGTTTTAATGAGTAAAAATAGAATCTTTGAATGAAAATACCTCAATAAAGGTACCTGTTATGTTACTAGACCTTTTTAATGTATAAACGTTGAATCTTTGAAAGAAAATAAGAGTATTGATTTAAACTTATTCGAGTTACTTATGAAGTGGCGAAAAGTGTTTTAATGAGTAAAGATCGAATCTTTGAATGAAAATATCTCAATAAAAGTACCTTTTATGTCATTAAACCTTTTTAATGCATATAGATTGAATCTTTGAAACAAAACAAGAGTTTTAATGTAAAATTATTCGTGTTACCTAGTAGTCGCGAAGAGTGTTTTAATGACTATATGTTGAATCATTAAATTAAAGTACCTCAATAAAGGTACCTTTTATGTCACTAGACCTTTTCAATGTATAAAGATTGAATCTTTGAAAGAAAAAGAGGTTTTTGAGTTAAACTTATTCGAGTTCCCTTTGACGTCTCGTAGAGTGTTTTACAAAGTAAAGATTGAATCTTTGAACGAAAATACCTTAATAAATGTACCTAGTATGTCACTAAAGCTTTTTAATGTAAACAGATTGAATCTCTGAAAAAAAAATGATAGTTTAGAGATTAACTTATTCAAGTAACCTATGAAGTCGCGAATCGTGTTGTAATGACTAAATATTAAATCTTTGAATGAAAATATCTTAATAAAGGAACCTATTATGTGACTAGACCTTTTCAATGTATAAAGATTGAATCTTTTAAAGAAAATGAGAGTTTTGAGTGAAACTTATTCGAGTTCCCTTTGACGTCCCGAACGGTGTTTTACAGAGTCTAGATCGAATCTTTGAATGAAAATACCTCAGTAAAGGTACCTAATATGTCACTAGACCTTTTTAATGTAAAAAGATTGAATCTTTGAAAGAATATGAGTGATTTGAGATTAACTTATTCGAGTAAACTATGAAGTGGCGAAGCGGGTTCTAATGACTAAAGATTAAATTTTTGAATGAAAATACCTCAATAAAGGAACCTATTATTTGACTAAACCTTTTAAATGTATACAGATTGAATCTTTGAAAGAAAACGAGGATTTTGAATGAAACATATTCGAGTTCCTTTTGACGTCCCGAAGAGTGTTTTAATGAGTAAAAATAGAATCTTTGAATGAAAATACCTCAATAAAGATACCTATTATGTTACTAGACTTTTTTAATGTATAAACGTTGAATCTTTGGAAGAAAATAAGAGTTTTAATTTAAAATTATTCGTGTTACCTTGTAGTCGCGAAAAGTGTTTTAATGAGTATATG
Organism: Cornus florida; assembly: GCF_030987335.1. NCBI lineage: Eukaryota > Viridiplantae > Streptophyta > Magnoliopsida > Cornales > Cornaceae > Cornus > Cornus florida. Next base: position 90,359,823 of record NW_026775578.1, on the reverse strand, counting down.
TTGAATCTTTAAATAAAAGTACCTCAATAAAGGCACCTTTTACATCACTAGACCTTTTCAATGTATAAAGATTGAATCTTTGAAAGAAAATGAGATTTTTGAGTTAAGCTTATTCGAGCTCCCTTTGTCGTCCCGTAGAGTGTTTTACCGAATAAAGATTGAATATATGAACGAAAATAACTTAATGAAGGTACCTAGCATGTCACTAGACCTTTTTAATGTAAAAAGATTGAATCTCTGAAAAAAAATGATAGTTTAGAGATTAACTTATTCGAGTTACCTATGAAGTCGCGAATCGTATTGTAATGACTAAATATTAAATCTTTGAATGAAAATATCTCGACAAAGGAACCTATTATGTGACTAAACCTTTTTAATGTATAAAGATTGAATCTTTTAAAGAAAATGAGAGTTTTGAGTGAAACTTATTCGAGTTCCCTTTGACGTCCCGAAGAGTGTTTTACAGAGTATAGATTGAATCTTTGAATTAAAATACCTCAGAAAAGGTACCTAGTATGTCGTTAGACCTTTTTAATGTAAAAAGATTGAATCTTTGAAAAAAAATGAGAGTTTTGAGATTTAACTTATTCGAGTTACCTATGAAGTCGCGAAGCGTGTTTTAATGACTAAAGATTAAATCTTTGAATGAAAATACCTCAATAAAGGAACCTATTGTATGACAAAACCTTTTTAATGTATATAGATTGAATCTTTGAAAGAAAATGAGAGTTTTGAATGAAACCTATTCCAGTTCCTTTTGACATCCAGAAGAGTGTTTTAATGAGTAAAAATATATAATCTTTAAATGAAAATACCTCAATAAAGGTACCTATTATGTTACTAAAATGTATAAACGTTGAATCTTTGAAAGAAAATAGGAGTATTGATTTAAATTTATTCGAGTTACTTATGAAGTGGCGAAGAGTGTTTTAATGAGTAAAGATCGAATCTTTGATTGAAATTATCTCAATAAAAGTACCTTTTGTGTCATTAAACCTTTTTAATGCATATAGATTGAATCTTTGAAACAAAACAAGAGTTTTAATTTAAAATTATTCGTGTTACCTAGTAGTCGCGAAGAGTGTTTTAATGAGTATATGTTGAATCTTTAAATTAAAGTACCTCAATAAAGGTACCTTTTATGTCACTAGACCTTTTCAATGTATAAAGATTGAATCTTTGAAAGAAACTGAGATTTTTGAGTTAAACTTATTCGAGTTCCCTTTGACGTCCCGTAGAGTGTTTTACAGAGTAAAGATTGAATCTTTGAACGAAAATACCTTAATAAAGGTACCTAGTATGTCATTAGACCTTTTAAATGTAAAAAGATTGAATCTCTGAAAAAAAAAATGATAGTTTAGAGATTAACTTATTCGAGTTACCTATGAAATCGCGAATCATGTTGTAATGACTAAATATTAAATCTTTCAATGAAAATATCTCAACAAAGGAACCTATTTTGTGACTAGACCTTTTTAATGTATAAAGATTGAATCCTTTAAAGAAAATGAGAGTTTTAAGTGAAACTTATTCGAGTTCCCTTTGACGTCTTGAAAAGTGTTTTACAGAATATAGATTGAATCTTTGAATGAAAATACCTCAGTAAAGGTACCTAGTATGTCACTAGACCTTTTTAATGTAAAAAGATTGAATCTTTGAAAGAAAATGAGAGTTTTGAGATTAACTTATTCGAGTTACCTACTGTAATACCCCGTAATTTTAAAGAATGTATTTAAATTAATTTTGTGTTAGGTTAATTAATTTTATTTATTTGTGCATACTACATTATTATATTATGTTCATTTAATTGTGCATGTAAAGTGATTGTGTATGTTAAAATAGTAAATTTATTTATGCATGTATTATTAATAATAATTTTATTTGTTGGTTATGCTTATATTAATCATTATTAGTTAATTAAAGTATTATATTTGTGTTATATAGTATTATGATGATATAATGTATTATTTTGTAATAATAATAATTATATTAGTTTAATAATAATAATAATAATAATAATATAATAATAATAATAATTATTATAAAAGTTTATTAATAATAATATTAGTAATAATAATAATAATATTTATAATAATAATAATAGTATTAAACCAAAGTCATGATGAAATTAGAGATTAGGATAGGATTGCATCAATGGTTATGGTTGGAATTAAAGCCATATAGGTAGGAATATGAGAAATGGGTGAGAAGTTATTATAAATTAGATATTTGTAATATTTATATTATATATTTTGTCTATAAATTAACTAGCTTGCCTTAGAAAAAAAAAATAAAGGGAGTTAGAAGCAAAGTATAAATTCTAGAGAGCTATTTTATAAGAGTGAAAGGAAAAGAGAAAGAGAAAGAAGCTTGGACCGGTGTAGGCAATTTTACCCGACTACGCGCAGACCGGCGGATTTATTTTAAATCCAAAAAGGCAAGTTATTATCTACTTTTCCCCTTTGAATTAATAAATTAATTGTTTAGCTTATTTTTATGCATAGAGCCAAGGTTTGGGGGTTAATAAATTATTAATTTTATTTTATTAAATTAATGGAATTTTAATTATATAGGATGGTATATATTTATTTAATGTCCTATGAAATTAATAATGGCTAAAAATAATTAAATAAGACTTTAGGGATTTTTCTAGAATTTTCTAGATTTTTCCGGGCATTTTCTGCAATTTCCGGCGACCTTCCGGCGAGTTTTCCGGTCGCCGGCAGTGGGGGAGACGACCGGAGTGATCCGGTGCGACGCGGCACACCATAGGAGGGTGTACGCGCGCATTCTGGCCATTAGTGGAGTCTGATTGATCCGGTGCATCGCGGTCCATGATACCGCGGTACACCCGGATCTGTGGGCGTTGGATGGAGGGAAGATAGGGTGAGATGATCCGGTGTGACGCGAGTACGGAATCCGGATGCAGCCAACCAACCAGGAAGTGACACGTCAGCAAGGCACCCTTAGTGCGCGCGTGGCAGCGCGTGCGCGCGCGTGGGAGCGCGTGGCTGATGCCAGACGCGCGTGGAGGCGCGTAGGAGAGTGGGGAAGGTTGGGCTGCGCGTGGGGAGGCTCTGGGAGGCGCGTGAGGGCGCGTGTGGGGTCCCTACAGCTGCTGGAAATTACCAGAATACCCCTAGGGCCTGTTTTGTAAATTCCAGAACCTTAAACTTGGATTTTTAGGTACTGTGTTGGTAATTACGGGTTTAACGGGCCACGAAATTATTATTTTAACACCCGTTACTCATTTTTATGGCCGATTAATCTTTTCTAAGCATTTATTGGCTCGTTCGCAGTACGGATACTAATGTGATTTATTTAACGACATTGTTAAATATAAATAGTGTTATTATCGTATTTAATGGTATCAAACATTACTGTTAAATTAAATAAGGCCATGGTTTTAGTCAGATAAATTATCCATGATATCTTATAGGATGTTTATACTGTTAATTGATATATAAACCATGATTATTATGCTGTGTGCATTTCAGGGAATAAATGGACTGTTTATTATGTCGCATTTATATTATATGGATGTGTTGCCATATAGAACCATGTGAGCTGACTAATAAGTTTAGACTCATTTATACCTTATGCATTCGTTGCGATAGACAGATGTGTGGCTGTCGGGGTATGTGGTTTAATATTATTGGCATGTGTTGCCTAATTGACATACTCGGTATATTTATTAATATTATTGGCATGTGTTGCCTAAATTGACATTCTCGGTACATTTATTAATATTGTTGGCATGTGTTGCCTAATTTATATGCTCAGTATATTCATCAGTACTTTGCGAGGTGTTATCACTGTGTAGTTCGTTATAGTCTGTGTTGTCAGTACCGTGCACCATGTATAATAGCTGATTTCCCGGGTAGGGAAAGGCGACACTTGACCACCTAGTGTGAGTCTAAGTGATCTCCGTCTATTCTGGTTGAGGTCATGTTATACATCGGATAGTTCCCGTAGGATGTATACAGATATAGTACTCATCCGATTCATAATGATTAATTTATTTGATTCTCTGATTTGGGTCATAGTAGAGAGGACTTGCTCGTGGGGTTGACCCACCATTGTTGTTATTTCAGGATACGGTCAGTATCCGTTTCAAGGCTGAGGTTAGCAGTGTGGGACCATCATCCGAACTCATCTACTCCTACGATCCAGTGCAGGGTAGAAGTTTTATGTAGTATTTCAGTTTCAGTTTTTATCTACTTTTGACGTTGAACTCTCAGGGTTATATTTAGGGATCCCTGACGTAGGATTTCCAAGTTGTAATGAAGTACTGTATCAAATAAAGGATGGATGGATGTTGTATTATTTAATGTTTCTTTCCTGTCTAAATTCTTTTATTTCCATCATTTTGTATTCCATGCTTGTATATTGCCAATTGTTTTTGATATCCCTCGTTTTTCGTGTATAAGCCTGATCAACTTATGCGTGGGAAATGTGGGGGTGTTACAGTTGGTATCAGAGCATTCCAGGTTCGAGTGTCTTAGGGATCTGTGATTACTATACTTCCGCGTTGTGTATTCTGATAATTAGAGCCTAAGTATTAGGGTTCTTTGTATTCTTTTAGTCGGTCCATGATAATGTACTGACGTTAGATTCTTTCTGAATGTAATAGAAGGATGTCTCGGCGTGGGACAAGGAATGCGAACCGTCATCGCAGTATTTCCCCAACTCAAAATGAGAATCAGGAATTTTCTCCTCAAGTTGCTGATATCATTGCACGAGCGGTGGCAGCAGGAGTAGCATCTGCTCTACGAAACCAGCAACCTCCTCCGATAGTACCTGTTCCTGAACCAGTGGCACAGCCAATGTCATGGGACAAAGTTCGTCACTCATTCATCCGGGGAAATCCACCGACATTTGCGGGGTCCACAGATGTCTTGTTAGCATATCAGTGGAAACAGGAGAGCGAGCGTCATCTTCGGATGGTAATCTGTACCGAAGTGCAGAAACAGATGCTGGCTACGTTTATGCTGATAGGCAATGCATTGCAGTGGTGGGAGTCTATTACTACTGTCGATGAGAGGACCAGATTGACATATGCTGAATTTCAGACTCGCTTTGACGGCAAGTATTTTCCTATGTCAGTAAGATCAGCGATGAAGACCGAATTTCTGGATCTGCAACAGGAAGATCTGACTGTGGCTGAGTATGAACAGAAGTTCATAAATTTGTCATTATTTGCACCAGAGGAGGTCAATACGGAAGAAAAGAAGAGAGACCGCTTTGTGAAGGGGTTGATATGGCCGATTAAAGTGGTGATCTTAGGTAGTCCGGCATATACTACTTATATCCAGGTGGTTAATGCCGCCTTACAGCACTGCCAGATGAGGAGTGATTACCGGAAGTCCAAGGGAGATAAGCGGACTAACCGAGACTACCAGACAGTGGAGAAAGGAAGCGGCAGTGGTGCCAAGTCCAATGATCGGGGCAGATTTCAAGGACATCAACCTTGGAAGAAAAACAAAGGAAACCTAGATGTGCAGAGGGATGGAGTCCCTAATCAGGGTAGACAAGGTGGGATACCTCAGACCGGACAGGAACAGTGGTCGGGAAATCAACAGAGAAGGCAGGCAGGTCCTTTTACGGGACGTTGTTATCACTGTAGAGAGATTGGGCATCCGGCCAAGATGTGTCCCAAAGCTAAGCAGGGACAGTATGGGCAGCCGAGACCTAATCAGCCGTTACCTCTACCGGCCCCACCGATGCCACGTGGGCAAGTTCAGAATTTTCCGGCACTTCCAGCACCACCATTTCCTCCGGGACAACCTCCACAGCAGTTGCACCATGGCAGAGTTTATAACTTCATGCCACATAATACGCAGGCTCCTCAGGCTATTGAGGGTATGTTTTCTATACATGGTAGAACTGCTCGTATACTGTTTGACACTGGTGCATCACATTCTTTTGTGTCTAGATCTTTTGTTATCTTATCTGGTATGACGACTCAGTTATGTGACCAACCTCTTAATATTTATACACCATTGGGAGTTGGCGCAATTTTACGAGAGTATAGCGGTGATATCCTTATAGATATGGGCCGACTTCGATTTCTTGCAAATTTGTTAGTGTTAGATATGCATTCGTATGATGTTATACTTGGGATGGACTGGTTATCTCAGTACCATGCTCAGGTTAACTGTTACGAAAAGTCTATTGGATTTTCTATACCAGGACAGGAGATGTATCTTCTTGTTGTACCACAACCTGATAGAGGGCCTAGCACTTATTTATTCGTTCTTGAGGAGGACTCACAGGAAGCGACTGCGGTATCTCTTGACAGCATCCCGGTAGTACAGGAATTCCAGGATGTATTCCAGGAAATTCCAGGCTTGCCACCGAGTCGAGAGATAGATTTCGTTATTGATTTAGCTCCAGGCACTACGCCTATTGCTAAGGCGCCGTACCGAATGGCACCAGTAGAGATGCGAGAGTTGAAGGATCAAATTCAGCAGCTGCTCAGCCAGGGATTTATTCGTAGGAGTACTTCACCATGGGGAGCACCAGTACTGTTTGTCAAGAAGAAGGATGGATCTCTTCGTCTTTGTATTGATTACAGAGAACTGAACAAGGTCACTATTCGCAACAAGTACCCGTTGCCCAGAATTGATGACCTGTTTGATCAGTTGAAGGGAGCTACTTACTTCTCAAAGATCGATTTGAGGTCTGGTTATCATCAGCTACGAGTCAGAGAACAAGATGTTCCAAAGACAGCATTTCTCACGAGGTACGGATCTTATGAGTTTCGTGTTATGCCTTTCGGTTTAACGAACGCTCCAGCTGTCTTTATGGACTTGATGAATAGAGTATTCAGAGAATACTTAGATCAGTTTGTCATTGTTTTCATTGATGATATTCTGGTTTACTCTAAGTCGGAGAAGGACCATGCCAGACATTTACGCACAGTATTGCAGACACTTCGAGAACATCAGTTGTTTGCGAAGTTTGAGAAGTGTGAATTTTGGCAGAAAGAGGTCAAATTTCTGGGACATGTAGTGTCAGAAGAAGGGTTAGCAGTAGATCCAGCCAAGGTTGCGGCCGTTATGGAGTGGGGACGGCCTACCTCACCGACAGACATTCGCAGTTTTCTGGGATTGGCGGGGTATTATCGCCGGTTCATCCAGGGATTTTCCAAAATTGCGGGTCCACTTACTCATCTGACTAAGAAGAATGTACCATTTGTATGGGATGATTCTTGTCAGGCTGCTTTTGCTGAATTGAAGAGTAAGTTAACTTCTGCACCTGTCTTAGCCACACCTCAGAGTGGAATCGAGTATTTAGTATTTACCGACGCTTCTCTGAAGGGTTTGGGTTGTGTGTTGATGCAAGACGAGCGACCAGTTTCTTATGGGTCTAGGAAGCTTAAGCCTCATGAGCTTAATTACCCGACTCACGACCTAGAGCTCGCCGCAGTGGTTTTTGCCTTGCGTATTTGGAGACATTATCTTTTGGGGGAGACTTTTCGATTGTTTAGCGATCATAAGAGTCTACAGTATTTGTTCACACAGAGGGAACTGAATATGAGACAGCGCAGATGGTTGGAGTTCGTGAAAGACTATCATTTCTCTATTCAGTATCATCCAGGGAAGGCGAATGTTGTAGCAGACGCACTCAGCCGCCGACCCTATGTCAGCCTTTCAGCTTTGTTTACAACAGAGTGGGATGCTTTGAAGACTGTTGATGAGTTAGTAGACGCTTTTATGGCATGTGTGGTAGTAACTCCTTCTATCATTCATCAGGTCATTCAAGCGCAACTCTCAGATCAACAGTGTATTGATCGGGTTTCGGAGTTAGCCTCCGGAGATGTTCCTTTTTATTCTATAGGGACTGATGGAGGATTGAGGTACAAGGGACGTTTAATTGTGCCTTCAGCTGATAATTTGAGAAATGTTGTGATGAGAGAGACACACACTTCTCAGTTCTCTGTACATCCAGGGGGAGACAAGATGTATCAGGACATGAAACGCCAGTTTTGGTGGGCCGGCATGAAAAGAGATATAGCTATCTTTGTCTCTAAATGTAGCACCTGTCAGATGATTAAGATTGATCATCAGAGACCGCCAGGGTCGTTACAGCCACTTCCCATACCAGAGTGGAAATGGGAAAGTATTTCCATGGACTTTATAGAGGGATTACCTACTTCACAGCACAATCACAACTCTATTTGGGTCATTGTTGATAGATTGACCAAGTCCGCTCACTTTCTGCCTGTTCGTTCAAACTTTACGTCAGAACAGTATGATAAGCTGTATATTGCAGAAATGGTGAAACTTCATGGTGTACCATTGTCCATCGTATCAGATAGAGATCCGAAGTTTGTATCAGGATTTTGGAGGAGCTTTCAGCAGGCTTTGGGTACAGAACTATATCTTAGCACTGCTTATCATCCTCAAACAGATGGACAGACTGAGCGAGTTAATCAGATTTTAGAAGACATGTTGCGGGCATGTGTTCTTGATTTTAAGGGCAATTGGGAGGAATATTTGCCGCTTTCAGAGTTTGCTTATAACAATAGTTATCAGAAAACTATTGGTATGGCACCATTTGAGGCTTTGTACGGCAGACCGTGTAGGTCTCCTGTCTGTTGGCTTGGAGTTGGTGAGAACAACTTTCTGGGTCCTGAATTTATTAAGGACACGTCAGAAAAGATCGCTATTATTAGCGATCGGATGCGTACAGCTCAAAGCAGACAGAAAAGTTATGCTAACCGTCGAACTCGTGCTTTGGAGTTTAAGGTTGGTGATCAGGTTTTGCTTAAGGTTTCTCCTATGAAGGGAGTAATGCGGTTTGGGTCAAAGGGTAAGTTATCGCCTCGTTTTGTGGGTCCTTTTATGATTACAGATCGGATTGGGGCAGTAGCTTATCGTCTGGCTCTACCAGATAATCTTCATAGGGTACATAATGTTTTTCATGTATCTATGCTGCGAAAATTTCTACGGGATGAAGATCGATACCAACACATTGATGTGGGTGAGATTGAGTTGCAACCCGATGCAACCTATTTGGAACAACCTTACTGTATTCTCGATCGTAGGAATCAGATACTGCGCACGAAGACTATTCCATTAGTACGTGTACAGTGGAGCCATCATAGTGCTACAGAGTCTACTTGGGAACGGGAAGATATTATCCGGGCCAAGTATCCAGAACTTTTTAAGACAGGTATGTAGTGAATTTCGGGGACGAAATTCCTTTATTAGGGGGGGAGAATGTAATACCCCGTAATTTTAAAGAATGTATTTAAATTAATTTTGTGTTAGGTTAATTAATTTTATTTATTTGTGCATACTACATTATTATATTATGTTCATTTAATTGTGCATGTAAAGTGATTGTGTATGTTAAAATAGTAAATTTATTTATGCATGTATTATTAATAATAATTTTATTTGTTGGTTATGCTTATATTAATCATTATTAGTTAATTAAAGTATTATATTTGTGTTATATAGTATTATGATGATATAATGTATTATTTTGTAATAATAATAATTATATTAGTTTAATAATAATTATATTAGTTTAATAATAATAATAATAATAATAATATAATAATAATAATAATTATTATAAAAGTTTATTAATAATAATATTAGTAATAATAATAATAATATTTATAATAATAATAATAGTATTAAACCAAAGTCATGATGAAATTAGAGATTAGGATAGGATTGCATCAATGGTTATGGTTGGAATTAAAGCCATATAGGTAGGAATATGAGAAATGGGTGAGAAGTTATTATAAATTAGATATTTGTAATATTTATATTATATATTTTGTCTATAAATTAACTAGCTTGCCTTAGAAAAAAAAAATAAAGGGAGTTAGAAGCAAAGTATAAATTCTAGAGAGCTATTTTACAAGAGTGAAAGGAAAAGAGAAAGAGAAAGAAGCTTGGACCAGTGTAGGCAATTTTACCCGACTACGCGCAGACCGGCGGATTTATTTTAAATCCAAAAAGGCAAGTTATTATCTACTTTTCCCCTTTGAATTAATAAATTAATTGTTTAGCTTATTTTTATGCATAGAGCCAAGGTTTGGGGGTTAATAAATTATTAATTTTATTTTATTAAATTAATGGAATTTTAATTATATAGGATGGTATATATTTATTTAATGTCCTATGAAATTAATAATGGCTAAAAATAATTAAATAAGACTTTAGGGATTTTTCTAGAATTTTCTAGATTTTTCCGGGCATTTTCTGCAATTTCCGGCGACCTTCCGGCGAGTTTTCCGGTCGCCGGCAGTGGGGGAGACGACCGGAGTGATCCGGTGCGACGCGGCACACCATAGGAGGGTGTACGCGCGCATTCTGGCCATTAGTGGAGTCTGATTGATCCGGTGCATCGCGGTCCATGATACCGCGGTACACCCGGATCTGTGGGCGTTGGATGGAGGGAAGATAGGGTGAGATGATCCGGTGTGACGCGAGTACGGAATCCGGATGCAGCCAACCAACCAGGAAGTGACACGTCAGCAAGGCACCCTTAGTGCGCGCGTGGCAGCGCGTGCGCGCGCGTGGGAGCGCGTGGCTGATGCCAGACGCGCGTGGAGGCGCGTGGGAGAGTGGGGAAGGTTGGGCTGCGCGTGGGGAGGCTCTGGGAGGCGCGTGAGGGCGCGTGTGGGGTCCCTACAGCTGCTGGAAATTACCAGAATACCCCTAGGGCCTGTTTTGTAAATTCCAGAACCTTAAACTTGGATTTTTAGGTACTGTGTTGGTAATTACGGGTTTAACGGGCCACGAAATTATTATTTTAACACCCGTTACTCATTTTTATGGCCGATTAATCTTTTCTAAGCATTTATTGGCTCGTTCGCAGTACGGATACTAATGTGATTTATTTAACGACATTGTTAAATATAAATAGTGTTATTATCGTATTTAATGGTATCAAACATTACTGTTAAATTAAATAAGGCCATGGTTTTAGTCAGATAAATTATCCATGATATCTTATAGGATGTTTATACTGTTAATTGATATATAAACCATGATTATTATGCTGTGTGCATTTCAGGGAATAAATGGACTGTTTATTATGTCGCATTTATATTATATGGATGTGTTGCCATATAGAACCATGTGAGCTGACTAATAAGTTTAGACTCATTTATACCTTATGCATTCGTTGCGATAGACAGATGTGTGGCTGTCGGGGTATGTGGTTTAATATTATTGGCATGTGTTGCCTAATTGACATACTCGGTATATTTATTAATATTATTGGCATGTGTTGCCTAAATTGACATTCTCGGTACATTTATTAATATTGTTGGCATGTGTTGCCTAATTTATATGCTCAGTATATTCATCAGTACTTTGCGAGGTGTTATCACTGTGTAGTTCGTTATAGTCTGTGTTGTCAGTACCGTGCACCATGTATAATAGCTGATTTCCCGGGTAGGGAAAGGCGACACTTGACCACCTAGTGTGAGTCTAAGTGATCTCCGTCTATTCTGGTTGAGGTCATGTTATACATCGGATAGTTCCCGTAGGATGTATACAGATATAGTACTCATCCGATTCATAATGATTAATTTATTTGATTCTCTGATTTGGGTCATAGTAGAGAGGACTTGCTCGTGGGGTTGACCCACCATTGTTGTTATTTCAGGATACGGTCAGTATCCGTTTCAAGGCTGAGGTTAGCAGTGTGGGACCATCATCCGAACTCATCTACTCCTACGATCCAGTGCAGGGTAGAAGTTTTATGTAGTATTTCAGTTTCAGTTTTTATCTACTTTTGACGTTGAACTCTCAGGGTTATATTTAGGGATCCCTGACGTAGGATTTCCAAGTTGTAATGAAGTACTGTATCAAATAAAGGATGGATGGATGTTGTATTATTTAATGTTTCTTTCCTGTCTAAATTCTTTTATTTCCATCATTTTGTATTCCATGCTTGTATATTGCCAATTGTTTTTGATATCCCTCGTTTTTCGTGTATAAGCCTGATCAACTTATGCGTGGGAAATGTGGGGGTGTTACACCTACGAAGTTGCGAAGTGTGTTTTAATGACTAAAGATTAAATCTTTGAATGAAGATACCTCAATAAAGGAACCAATTATATGACTAAACCTTTTTAATGTATACAGATTGAATCTTTGAAAGAAAAAGAGACTTTTGAATGAAACCTATTCGAGTTCCTTTCGACGTCCCGAAGAGTGTTTTAATGAGTAAAAATAGAATCTTTGAATGAAAATACCTCAATAAAGGTACCTGTTATGTTACTAGACATTTTTAATGTATAAACGTTGAATCTTTGAAAGAAAATAAGAGTATTTATTTAAACTTATTCGAGTTACTTATGAAGTGGCGAAAAGTGTTTTAATGAGTAAAGATCGAATCTTTGAATGAAAATATCTCAATAAAAGTACCTTTTACGTCATTAAACCTTTTTAATGCATATATATTGAATCTTGGAAACAAAACAATTGTTTTAATGTAAAATTATTCGTGTTACCTAGTAGTCGCGAAGAGTGTTTTAATGACTATATGTTGAATCATTAAATTAAAGTACCTCAATAAAGGTTCCTTTTATGTCACTAGACCTTTTCAATGTATAAAGATTGAATCTTTGAATGAAGAAGAGGTTTTTGAGTTAAACTTATTCGAGTTCCCTTTGACGTCCCGTAGAGTGTTTTACAAAGTAAAGATTGAATCTTTGAACGAAAATACCTTAATAAAGGTACCTAGTATGTCACTAGAGCTTTTTAATGTAAAAAGTTTGAAGCTCTGAAAAAAAAATGATAGTTTAGAGATTAACTTATTCGAGTAAGCTATGAAGTCGCGAATCGTGTTGTAATGACTAAATATTAAATCTTTGAATGTAAATATCTTAATAAAGGAACCTATTATGTGACTAGACCTTTTTAATGTATAAAGATTGAATCTTTTAAGGAAAATGAGAGTTTTGAGTGAAACTTATTCGAGTTCCCTTTGACGTCCCGAAAGGTGTTTTACAAAGTCTAGATTGAATCTTTGAATGAAAATACCTTAGTAAAGGTACCTAATATGTCACTAGACCTTTTTAATGTAAAAAGATTGAATCTTTGAAAGAATATGAGAGATTTGAGATTAACTTATTCGAGTAAACTATGAAGTCGCGAAGCGGGTTTTAATGAATAAAGATTAAATTTTTGAATGAAAATACCTCAATAAAGGAACCTATTATATGACTAAACCTTTTAAATGTATACAGATTGAATCTTTGAAAGAAAACGAGAGTTTTGTATGAAACATATTCGAGTTCCTTTTGACGTCCCGAAGAGTGTTTTAATGAGTAAAAATAGAATCTTTGAATGAAAATACCTTAAAAAAGATACCTATTATGTTACTAGACCTTTTTAATGTATAAACGTTGAATCTTTGAAAGAAAATAAGAGTTTTAATTTAAAATTATTCGTGTTGCCTAGTAGTCGCGAAGAGTGTTTTAATGAGTATATGTTGAATCTTTAAATTAAAGTACCTCAATAAAGGTACCTTTTATGTCACTAGACCTTTTCAATGTATAAAGATTGAATCTTTGAAAGAAAATGAGGTTTTTGAGTTAAGCTTATTCGAGCTCCCTTTGTCGTCCCGTAGAGTGTTTTACAGAATAAAGATTGAATATTCAAATGAAAATAACTTAATAAAGGTACCTAGCATGTCACTAGACCATTTTAATGTAAAAAGATTGAATCTCTGAAAAAAAAAATGATAGTTTAGATATTAACTTATTCGAGTTACCTATGAAGTCGCGAATCGTGTTGTAATGACTAAATATTAAATCTTTGAATGAAAATATCTCGACAAAGGAACCTATTATGTGACTAAACTTTTTTAATGCATAAAGATTGAATCTTTTAAAGAAAATGAGAGTTTTGAGTGAAACTTATTCGAGTTCCCTTTGACATCCCGAAGAATGTTTTACAGAGTATAGATTGAATCTTTGATTGAAAATACCTCAGTAAAGGTACCTAGTATGTCACTAGACCTTTTTAATGTAAAAAGATTGAATCTTTGAAAAAAAATGAGAGTTTTTAGATTTAACTTATTCGAGTCACCTATGAAGTCGCGAAACGTGTTTTAATGATTAAAGATTAAATCTTTGAATGAAAATACCTCAATAAAGGAACCTATTATATGACAAAACCTTTTTAATGTATACAGATTGAATCTTTGAAAGAAAATGAGAGTTTTGAATGAAACTATTTCAGTTCCTTTTGACGTCCCGAAGAGTGTTTTAATGAGTAAAAATAGAATCTTTGAATGAAAATACCTCAATAAAGGTACCTATTATGTTACTAGACCTTTTTAATGTATAAACGTTGAATCTTTGAAAGAAAATAAGAATATTGATTTAAATTTATTCGAGTTACTTATGAAGTGGCGAAGAGTGTTTTAATGAGTAAAGATCGAATCTTTGATTGAAATTATCTCAATAAAGGTACCTTTTGTGTCATTAAACCTTTTTAATGCATATAGATTGAATCTTTGAAACAAAACAAGAGTTTTAATTTAAAATTATTCGTATTACCTAGTAGTGGCGAAGAGTGTTTTAATGAGTATATGTTGAATCTTTAAATTAAAGTACCTCAATAAAGATACCTTTTATGTCACTAGACCTTTTCAATGTATAAAGATTGAATCTTTGAAAGAAACTGAGATTTTTGAGTTAAACTTATTCGAGTTCCCTTTGACGTCCCGTAGAGTGTTTTACAGAGTAAAGATTGAATCTTTGAACGAAAATACTTTAATAAAGGTACCTAGTATGTCACTAGACCTTTTAAATGTAAAAAGATTGAATCTCTGGAAAAAAAAAAATGATAGTTTAGAGATTAACTTATTCGAGTTACCTATAAAGTCGCGAATCAAGTTGTAATGACTAAATATTAAATCTTTGAATGAAAATATCTCAACAAAGGAACCTATTTTGTGACTAGACCTTTTTAATGTATAAAGATTGAATCCTTTAAAGAAAATTAGAGTTTTAAGTGAAACTTATTCGAGTTCCCTTTGACGTCCCGAAGAGTGTTTTACAGAGTATAGATTGAATCTTTGAATGAAAATACCTCAGTAAAGGTACCTAGTATGTCACTAGACCTTTTTAATGTAAAAAGATTGAATCTTTGAAAGAAAATGAGAGTTTTGAGATTAACTTATTCGAGTTACCTATGATGTCGCGAAGCGTTTTTTAATGACTAAAGATTAAATCTTTGAATGAAAATACCTCAATAAAGGAACCAATTATATGACTAAACCTTTTTAATGTATACAGATTGAATATTTGAAAGAAAAAAGAGAGTGTTGAATGAAATCTATTCGAGTTCCTTTTGACGTCCCGAAGAGTGTTTTAATTAGTAAAAATAGAATCTTTGAATGAAAATACCTCAATAAAGGTACCTGTTATGTTACTAGACCTTTTTAATGTATAAACGTTGAATCTTTGAAAGAAAATAAGAGTATTGATTTAAACTTAATCGAGTTACTTATGAAGTGGCGAAAAGTGTTTTAATGAGTAAAGATCGAATCTTTGAATGAAAATATCTCAATAAAAGTACCTTTTATGTCATTAAACCTTTTTAATGCATATAGATTGAATCTTTGAAACTAAACAAGAGTTTTAATGTAAAATTATTCGTGTTACCTAGTAGTCGTGAAGAGTGTTTTAATGACTATATGTTGAATCATTAAATTAAAGTACCTCAATAAAGGTACCTTTTATGTCACTAGACCTTTCCAATGTATAAAGATTGAATCTTTGAGTTAAACTTATTCGAGTTCCCTTTGACGTCCCGTAGAGTGTTTTACAAAGTAAAGATTGAATCTTTGAACGAAAATACCTTAATAAAGGTACCTAGTATGTCACTAGAGCTTTTTAATGTAAAAAGATTGAATCTCTGAAAACAAAATGATAGTTTAGAGATTAACTTATACGGGTAACCTATGAAGTTGCGAATCGTGTTGTAATGACTAAATATTAAATCTTTGAATTAAAATATCTTAATAAAGGAACCTATTATGTGACTAGACCTTTTTAATGTATAAAGATTGAATCTTTTAAAGAAAATGAGAGTTTTGAGTGAAACTTATTCGAGTTCCCTTTGATGTGCCGAAAAGTGTTTTACAGAGTCTAGATTGAATCTTTGAATGAAAATACCTCAATAAAGGTACCTAATATGTCACTAGACCTTTTTAATGTAAAAAGATTGAATCTTTGGAAGAATATGGGAGATTTGAGATTAACTTATTCGAGTAAACTATGTAGTCGCGAAGCGGGTTTTAATAACTAAAGATTAAATTTTTGAATGAAAATACCTCAATAAAGGAACCTATTATATGACGAAACCTTTTAAATGTATACAGATTGAATCTTTGAAAGAAAACGAGGGTTTTGAATGAAACATATTCGAGTTCCTTTTGACGTCCTGAAGAGTGTTTTAATGAGTAAAAATAGAATCTTTGAATGAAAATACCTCAATAAAGATACCTATTATGTTACTAGACCTTTTTAATGTATAAACGTTGAATCTTTGAAAGAAAATAAGAGTTTTAATTTAAAATTATTCGTGTTACCTAGTAGTCGCGAAGAGTGTTTTAATGAGTATATGTTGAATCTTTAAATTAAAGTACCTCAATAAAGGTACCTTTTATGTCACTAGACCTTTTCAATGTATAAAGATCGAATCTTTGAAAGAAAATGAGGTTTCTGAGTTAAGCTTATTCGAGCTCCCTTTGTCGTCCCGTAGAGTGTTTTACAGAATAAAGAATGAATATTTGAACGAAAATAACTTAATAAAGGTACCTAGCATGTCACTAGACCTTTTTAATGTAAAAAGATTGAATCTCTAAAAAAAAATGATAGTTTAGAGATTAACTTATTCGAGTTACCTATGAAGTCGCAAATCGTGTTGTAATGACTAAATATTAAATCTTTGAATGAAAATATCTCGACAAAGGAACCTATTATGTGACTAAACCTTTTTAATGTATAAAGATTGAATCTTTTAAAGAAAATGAGAGTTTTGTGTGAAACTTATTCGAGTTCCCTTTGACATCCCGAAGAGTGTTTTACGGAGTATAGATTGAATCTTTGAATTAAAATACCTCAGTAAAGGTACCTAGTATGTCGCTAGACCTTTTTAATGTAAAAAGATTGAATCTTTGAAAAAAAATGAGAGTTTTGAGATTTAACTTATTCGAGTTACCTATGAAGTCGCGAAGCGTGTTTTAATGACTAAAGATTAATTCTTTGAATGAAAATACCTCAATAAAGGAACCTATTATATGACAAAACCTTTTTAGTGTATACAGAATGAATCTTTGAAAGAAAATGAGAGTTTTGAATGAAACTTATTCCAGTTCCTTTTGACGTCCCGAAGAGTGTTTTAACGAGTAAAAATAGAATATTTGAATGAAAATACCTCAACAAAGGTACCTATTATGTTACTAGACCTTTTTAATGTATAAACATTGAATCTTTGAAAGAAAATAAGAGTATTGATTTAAATTTATTTGAGTTACTTATGAAGTGGCGAAGAGTGTTTTAATGAGTAAAGATCGAATCTTTGATTGAAATTATCTCAATAAAAGTACCTTTTGTGTCATTAAACCTTTTTAATGCATATAGATTGAATCTTTGAAACTAAACAAGAGTTTTAATTTAAAATTATTCGTGTTACCTAGTAGTCGCGAAGAGTGTTTTAATGAGTATATGTTGAATATTTAAATTAAAGTACCTCAATAAATGTACCTTTTATGTCACTAGACCTTTTCAATGTATAAAGATTGAATCTTTGAAAGAAACTAAGATTTTTGAGTTAAACTTATTCGAGTTCCCTTTGACGTCCCATAGAGTGTTTTACAGAGTAAAGATTGAATTTTTGAACGAAAATACCTTAATAAAGGTACCTAGTATGTCACTAGACCTTTTAAATGTAGAAAGATTGAATCTCTAAAAAAAAAAATGATAGTTTAGAGATTAACTTATTCGAGTTACCTATGAAGTCGCGAATCATGTTGTAATGACTAAATATTAAATCTTTGAATGAAAATATCTCAACAAAGGAACCTATTTTGTGACTAGACCTTTTTAATGTATAAAGATTGAATCCTTTAAAGAAAATGAGAGTTTTAAGTGAAACTTATTCGAGTTCCCTTTGACGTCCCGAAGAGTGTTTTACAGAGTATAGATTGAATCTTTGAATAAAAATACCTCAGTAAAGGTACCTAGTATGTCACTAGACCTTTTTAATGCAAAAAGATTGAATCTTTGAAAGAATATGAGAGTTTTGAGATTCACTTATTCGAGTTACCTATGAAGTCGCGAAGCGTGTTTTAACGACTAAAGATTAAATCATTGAATGAAAATACCTCAATAAAGGAACCAATTATATGACTAAACCTTTTTAATGTATACAGATTGAATCTTTGAAAGAAAAAGAGAGTTTTGAATGAAACCTATTCGAGTTTCTTTTGACGTCCCGAAGAGTGTTTTAATGAGTAAAAATAAAATCTTTGAATGAAAATACCTCAATAAAGGTACCTGTTATGTTACTAGACCTTTTTAACGTATAAACGTTGAATCATTGAAAGAAAATAAGAGTATTGATTTATACTTATTCGAGTTACTTATGAAGTGGCGAAAAGTGTTTTAATGAGTAAAGATCGAATCTTTGAATGAAAATATCTCAATAAAAGTACCTTTTATGTCATTAAACCTTTTTAATGCATATAGATTGAATCTTTGAAACAAAACAAGAGTTTTAATGTAAAATTATTCGTGCTACCTAGTAGTCGCAAAGAGTGTTTTAATGACTATATGTTGAATCATTAAATTAAAGTACCTCAATAAAGGTACCTTTTATGTCACTAGACCTTTTCAATGTATAAAGATTGAATCTTTGAAAGAAAAAGAGGTTTTTGAGTTAAACTTATTCGAGTTCCCTTTGACGTCCCGTAGAGTGTTTTACAAAGTAAAGATTGAATCTTTGAACGAAAATACCTTAATAAAGGTACCTAGTATGTCAATAGAGCTTTTTAATGTAACAAGATTGAATCTCTGAAAAAAAAATGATAGTTTAGAGATTAACTTATTCGAGTAAGCTATGAAGTCGCGAATCGTGTTGTAATGACTAAATATTAAATCTTTGAATGAAAATATCTTAATAAAGGAACCTATTATGTGACTAGACCTTTTTAATGTATAAAGATTGAATCTTTTAAAGAAAATGAGAGTTTTGAGTGAAACTTATTCGAGTTCCCTTTGACATCCCGAAAAGTGTTTTACAAAGTCTAGATTGAATCTTTGAATGAAAATACCTCAGTAAAGGTACCTAATATGTCACTAGACCTTTTTAATGTAAAAAGATTGAATCTTTGAAAGAATATGAAAGATTTGAGATTAACTTCTTTGAGTAAACTGTGAAGTCGCGAAGCGGGTTTTAATGACTAAAGATTAAATTTTTGAATGAAAATACCTCAATAAAGGAACCTATTATATGACTAAACCTTTTAAATGTATACAGATTGAATCTTTGAAAGAAAACGAGGGTTTTGAATGAAACATATTCGAGTTCCTTTTGATGCCCCGAATAGTGTTTTAATGAGTAAAAATAGAATCTTTGAATAAAAATACCTCAATAAAGATACCTATTATGTTACTAGACCTTTTTAATGCATAAACGTTGAATCTTTGAAAGAAAATAAGAGTTTTAATTTAAAATTATTCGGGTTACCTAGTAGTCGTGAAGAGTGTTTTAATGAGTATATGTTGAATCTTTAAATTAAAGTACCTCAATAAAGGTATCTATTATGTCACTAGACCTTTTCAATGTATAAAGATTGAATCTTTGAAAGAAAATGAGGTTTTTGAGTTAAGCTTATTCGAGTTCCCTTTGACATCCCGTAGAGTGTTTTACAGAATAAAGATTGAATATTTGAACGAAAATAACTTAATAAAGGTACCTAGCATGTCACTAGACCTTTTTAATGTAAAAAGATTGAATCTCTGAAAAAAAATGATAGTTTAGAGATTAACTTATTCGAGTTACCTATGAAGTCGCGAATCGTGTTGTAATGACTAAATATTAAATCTTCGAATGAAAATATCTCGACAAAGGAACCTATTATGTGACTAAACCTTTTTAATGTATAAAGATTGAATCTTTTAAAGAAAATGAGAGTTTTGAGTGAAACTTATTCGAGTTCCCTTTGACGTCCCGAAGAGTGTTTTACGGAGTATAGATTGAATCTATGAATGAAAATACCTCAGTAAAGGTACCTAGTATGTCAATAAACCTTTTTAACATAAAAAGATTGAATCTTTGAAAGAGAATGTGAGTTTTGAGATTCACTTATTCGAGTTACCTATGAAGTCGCGAAGCGTGTTTTAATGACTAAAGATTAAATCTTTAAATGCAAATACCTCAATAAAGGAACCTATTGTATAACTAAACCTTTTAAATGTATACAGATTGAATCCTTGAAAGAAAATGAGGGTTTTGAATGAAACTTATTCGAGTTCCTTTTGACGTCCCGAAGAGTGTTTTAATGAGTATAAATAGAATCTTTGAATGAAAATACCTCAATAAAGGTACCTATTATGTTACTAGACCTTTTTAATGTATAAACGTTGAATCTTTGAAAGAAAATAAGAGTTTTAATTTAAAATTATTCATGATACCTAGTAGTCGCGAAGATTGTTTTAATGAGTATATGTTGAATCTTTAAATTAAAGTACCTCAATAAAGGTACCTTTTATGTCACTAGACCTTTTCAAGGTATAAAGATTGAATCTTTGAAAGAAAATGACGTGTTTGAGTTAGGCTTATTCGAGTTCCCTTTGACGTCCTGTAGTGTGTTTTTCAGAATAAAGATTGAATATTTGAATTAAAATACCTTAATAAAGGTACCTAGCATGTCACTAGACCTTTTCAATATAAAAAGATTGAATCTCTGAAAAAAAATGATAGTTTAGAGATTAACTTATTCGAGTTACCTATGAAGTCGCGAATCATGTTGTAATGACTAAATATTAAATCTTTGAATGAAAATATCTCGACAAAGGAACTTATTATGTGACTAGACCTTTTTAATGTATAAATATTATATCTTTTAAAGAAAATGAGAGTTTTGGGTGAAACTTAGTCGAGTTCTATTTGACGTCCCGAAGAGTGTTTTACAGAGTATAGATTGAATCTCTAAATGAAAATACCTCAGTAAACGTACCTAGTATGTCACTAGACCTTTTTAATGTAAAAAATTGAATCTTTGAAAGAAAATGAGAGTTTTGAGATTAACTTATTCGAGTTATCTATGAAGTCGCAAAGCGTGATTTAATGACTAAAGATTAAATCTTTGAATGAAAATACCTCAATAAAGGAACCTATTATATGACTAAACCTTTTTAATGTATACAGATTGAATCTTTGAAAGACAATGAGAGTTTTGAATAAAACCTATTCGAGTTCCTTTTGAGGTCCCGAAGAGTGTCTTATTGAGTAAAAATAGAATCTTTGAATGAAAATACCTCAATAAAGGTACCTATTATGTTACTAGACCTTTTTAATGTATAAACGTTGAATCTTTGAAAGAAAATAAGAGTATTGAATTAAACTTATTCGAGTTACTTATGAAGTGGCGAAGAGTGTTTTAATGAGTAAAGATCGAATCTTTGATTGAAATTATCTAAATCAAAGTACCTTTTGTGTCATTAAACCTTTTTAATGCATATAGATTGAATCTTTCAAACAAAACAAGAGTTTTAATTGAAAATTATTCGTGTTATATAGTAGTCGCGAAGAGTGTTTTAATGAGTATATGTTGAATCTTTAAATCAAATTACCTCAATAAAGGTACCTTTTATGTCACTACACCTTTTCAATGTATAAAGATTGAATCTTTGAAAGAAAATGAGGTTTATGAATTAAGCTTATTCGAGTTCCCTTTGACGTCCCGTCAAGTGTTTTACAGAGTAAAGATTGAATCTTTGAACGTAAATACCTTAATAAAGGTGCCTAGAATGTCACTAGAGCTTTTTAATGTAAAAAGATTGAATCTCTGAAAAAAAATGATAGTTTAGAGATTAACTGATTCGAGTTACCTATGAAGTCGCGAATCGTATTGTAATGACTAAATATTAAATCTTTGAATAAAAATATCTCGACAAAGGAACCTATTATTTGACTAGACCTTTTTAATATATAAAGATTGAATCTTTTAAAGAAAATGAGAGTTTGGAGTGAAACTTATTCGAGTTCCCTTTGACGTCCCGAAGAGTGTTTTACGGAGTATAGATTGAATCTTTGAATGAAAATACCTCAGTAAAGGTACCTAGTATGTCACTAGACCTTTTTAATTTAAAAAGACTAAATCTTTGAAAGAAAATGAGAGTTTTGAGATTAACTTATTCGAGTTACCTATGAAGTCGCGAAGCGTGTTTTAATGACTAAAGATTAAATCCTTGAAAGAAAATACATCAATAAAGGAACCAATTATATAACTAAACCTTTTAAATGTATATAGAATTAATCTTTGAAAGAAAATGTGTGTTTTGAATGACACTTATTCGAGTTCCTTTTGACGTCCCGAAGAGTGTTTTAATGAGTAAAAATAGAATCTTTGAATGAAAATACCTCAATAAAGGTACCTATTATGTTACTAGACCTTTTTAATGTATAAACGTTGAATGTTTGAAAGAAAATAAGAGTATTGATTTAAACTAATTCGAGTAACTTATGAAGTGGCTAAAAGTGTTTTAAGGAGTAAAGATCGAATCTTTGAATGAAATTATCCCAATAAAAGTACCTTTTATGTCATTAAACCTTTTTAATGCGTATAGATTAAATCTTTGAAACAAAATAAGAGTTTTAATTTAAAATAATTCGTGTTGCCTAGTAGTCGCGAAGAGTGTTTTAATGAGTATATGTTGAATCTTTAAATTAAAGTACCTCAATAAAGGTACCTTTTATGTCACTAGACCTTTTCAATGTATAAAGATTGAATCTTTGCAAGAAAATGAGGTTTTTGAGTAAAGCTTATTCGAGTTCCCTTTAACGTCCTGTAGAGTGTTTTACAGAGTAAAGATTGAATCTTTGAACGAAAATACCTTAATAAAGGTATCTAGTATGTCACTAGACCTTTTTTTAAGTAAAAAGATTGAATCTCTGAAAAAAAATGATAGTTTAGAGATTAACTTATTTGAGTTACCTATGAAGTAGCGAATCGTGTTGTAATGATTAAATATTAAATCGTTGAATGAAAATATCTCAACAAAGGAACCTATTATGTGACTAGACTTTTTTAATGTATAAATATTGAATCTTTTAAAGAAAATGAGAGTTTTGAGTGAAACTTATTCGATTTCCGTTTGACGTTCGAAAAAGTTTTTTACAGAGTATAGATTGAATCTTTGAATGAAAATACCTCAGTAAAGGTACCTACTATGTCACTAGACCTTTTTAATGTAAAAAGATTGAATCTTTCAAAGAAAATGAGAGTTTTGAGATTAACTTATTCGAGTTACCTATGAAGTCGCAAAGCGTGTTTTAATAACTAAAGATTAAATCTTTAAATGAAAATACCTCAATAAAGGAACCTATTATATGACTAAACCTTTTGATGTATACAGATTGAATCTTTGAAAGAAAATGAGAGTTTTGAATGAAACCTATTCGAGTTCCTTTTGACGTCCCGAAGAGTGTTTTAATAAGTAAAAATAGAATCTTTGAATGAAAATACCTCAATAAAGGTACCTATTATGTTACTAGACCTTTTTAATGTATAAACGTTGAATCTTTGAAAGAAAATAAGAGTATTGATTTAAACTTATTCGAGTTACTTATGAAGTGGCGAAGAGTGTTTTAATGCGTAAAGATCGAATCTTTGATTGAAATTATCTCAATAAAAATACCTTTTATGTCATTGAACCTTTTTAATGCATATAGATTGAATCTTTGAAACAAAACAAGAGTTTAAAATTTAAATTATTCGTGTTACCTAGTAGTCGCGAAGAGTCTTTTAGTGACTATATGTTGAATTTTTAATTTAAAGAACCTCAATAAATGAACCTTTTATGTCACTAGACCTTTTCAATGTATAAAGATTGAATCTTGGAAAGAAAAAGTGGTTTTTGAGTTAAGCTTATTCGAGTCCCTTTTGACGTCCCGTAGAGTGTTTTTCAGAGTAAAGATGGAATCTTTGAACGAAAATACCTTAATAAAGGTACCTAGTATGTCACTAGACCTTTTTAATGTAAAAAGATTGAATCTCTGAAAAAAAAAATGATAGTTTAGAGATTAACTTATTTGAGTTACCTATGAAGTCTCGAATCGTGTTGTAATGACTAAATATTAAATCTTTGAATTAAAATATCTCGATAAAGGAACCTATTATGTGACTAGACCTTTTTAACGTTTAAAGATTGAATCTTTTAAAGAAACTGAGAGTTTTGAGTAAAACTTATTCGAGTTCCTTTTGACGTCCCGAAGTGTGTTTTAATGAGTAAAAATAGAATCTTTGAATGAAAATACCTCAATAAAGGTACCTCTTATGTTACTAGACTTTTTTAATGTATAAACGTTGAATCTTTGAAAGAAAATAAGAGTATTGATTTAAACTTATTCGAGTTACTTATGAAGTGGCGAAGAGTGTTTTAATGAGTAAAGATCGAATCTTTGAATGAAAATATCTCAATAAAAGTACCTTTTATGTCATTAAATCTTTTTAATGCATATAGATTGAATCTTTGAAACAAAACATTAGTTTTAATGTAAAATTATTCGTGTTACCTAGTAGTCGCGAAGAGTGTTTTAATGACTATATGTTGAATCACTAAATTAAAGTACCTCAATAAAGGTACCTTTTATGTCACTAGACCTTTTCAATGTATAAAGATTGAATCTTTGAAAGAAAAAGAGGTTTTTGAGTTAAACTTATTCGAGTTCCCTTTGACGTCCCGTAGAGTGTTTTACAAAGTAAAGATTGAATCTTTGAACGAAAATACCTTAATAAAGGTTCCTAGTATGTCACTAGAGCTTTTTAATGTAAAAAGATTGAATCTCTGAAAAAAAAATGATAGTTTAGAGATTAACTTATTCGAGTAAGCTATGAAGTCGCGAATCGTGTTGTAATGACTAAATATTAAATCTTTGAATGAAAATATCTTAATAAAGGAACCTATTATGTGACTAGACCTTTTTAATGTATAAAGATTGAATCTTTTAAAGAAAATGAGAATTTTAAGTGAAACTTATTCGAGTTCCCTTTAACGTCCCGAAAAGTGTTTTACAGAGTATAGATTCAATCTTTGATTGAAAATACCTCAGTAAAGGTACCTAATATGTCACTAGACCTTTTTCATGTAAAAAGATTGAATCTTTGAAAGAATATGAGAGATTTGAGACTAACTTATTCGAGTAAACTACGAAGTCGCGAAGCGAGTTTTAATGACTAAAGATTAAATTTTTGAATGAAAATACCTCAATAAAGGAACCTATTATATGACTAAACCTTTTAAATGTATACAGATTGAATCTTTGAAAGAAAAAGAGGGTTTTGAATGAAACATATTTGAGTTCCTTTTGACGTCCCGAAGAGTGTTTTAATGAGTAAAAATAGAATCCTTGAATGAAAATACCTCAATAAAGATACCTATTATGTTACTAGACCTTTTTAATGTATAAACGTTGAATCTTTGAAAGAAAATAAGAGTTTTAATTCAAAATTATTCGTGTTACCTAGTAGTCGCGAAGAGTGTTTTAATGAGTATATGTTGAATCTTTAAATTAAAGTACCTCAATAAAGGTACCTTTTATGTCACTAGACCTTTTCAATGTATAAAGATTGAATCTTTGAAAGAAAATGAGGTTTTTGAGTTAAGCTTATTCGAGTTCCCTTTGACGTCCCGTAGAGTGTTTTACAGAATAAAGATTGAATATTTGAACGAAAATACCTTAATAAAGTTACCTAGCACGTCACTAGACCTCATTTAACGTAAAAAGATTGAATCTCTGAAAAAAAATGATAGTCTAGAGATTAACTTATTCGAGTTACCTATGAAGTGCGAATCGTATTGTAATGACTAAATATTAAATCTTTAAATGAAAATATCTCGACAAAGGAACCTATTATGTGACTAAACCTTTTTAATGTATAAAGATTGAATCTTTTAAAGAAAATGAGAGTTTTGAGTGAAACTTATTCGAGTTTCCTTTGACGTCCCGAAGAATGTTTACAGAGTATAGATTGAATCTTTGAATGAAAATACCTCAGTAAAGGTACCTCGTATGTCACTAGACCTTTTTAATGAAAAGATTGAATCTTTGAAAGAAAATGAGAGTTTTGACATTTAACTTATTCTAGTTACCTAAAAAGTCGCGAAGCGTGTTTTAATGACTAAAGATTAAATCTTTAAATGAAAATACTTCATTAAAGGAACCTATTATATGACTAAACCTTTTTAACGTATACAGATTGAATCTTTGAAGGAAAATGAGAGTTTTTAATGAAACCTATTCCAGTCCCTTTTGATGTCCCGAAGAGTGTTTTAATGGGTAAGAATATAATCTTTGAATGAAAATACCTCAATAAAGGTACCTGTTATGTTACTAGACCTTTTTAATGTATAAACGTTGAATCTTTGAAAGAAAATAAGAGTATTGATTTAAACTTATTCAAGTTACTTATGAAGTGGCGAAGAGTGTTTTAATGAGTAAATATCGAATCTTTGATTGAAATTATCTCAATAAAAGTACCTTTTGGGTCATTAAACCTTTTAATGCATATAGATTGAATCTTTGAAACAAAACAAGAGTTTTAATTTAAAATTATTCGTGTTACGTAGTAGTCGCGAAGAGTGTTTTAATAAGTATATATGTTGAATCTTTAAATTAAATTACCTCAATAAAGGTACCTTTTATGTCACTAGACCTTTTCAATGTATAAAGATTGAATCTTTGAAAGATAATGAGGTTTTTGAGTTAAGCCTATTCGAGTTCCCTTTGACGTCCCGTAGAGTGTTTTACAGAGTAAAGATTGAATCTCTGAACGAAAATACCTTAATAAAGGTGTCTAATATGTCACTAGAGCTTTTTAATGTAAAAAGATTGAATCTCTGAAAAAAAATGATAGTTTTGAAATTAACTTATTCGAGTTACCTATGAAGTCGCAAATCGTGTTGTAATGACTAAATATTAAATCTTTGAATGAAAATATCTCGACAAAGGAACCTATTATGTGACTAGACCTTTTTAATAGATAAGGATTGAATCTTTAAAAGAAAATTAGAGTTTTGAGTGAAACTTATTCGAGTTCCCTTTGACGTCCTGAAGAGTGTTTTACGGAGTATAGATTGAATCTATGAATGAAAATACCTCAATAAAGGTACCTATTAAGTTGCTAGACCTTTTTAATGTATAAACGTTGAATCTTTGAAAGAAAATATGAGTATTGATTTAAACTAATTCGAGTTACTTATGAAGTGGCGAAGAGTGTTTTAAGGAGTAAAGATCGAATCTTTGATTGAAATTATCTCAATAAAAGTACCTTTTGTGTCATTAAACTTTTTTAATGCATATAGATTGAATCTTTGAAACAAAATAAGAGTTTTAATTTAAAATTATTCGTGTTACCTAGTAGTCGCGAAGAGTGTTTTAATGAGTATATATTGAATCTTTAAATTAAAGTACCTCAATAAAGGTACCTTTTATGTCACTAGACCTTTTCAATGTATAAAGATTGAATCTTTGCAAGAAAATGAGGTTTTTGAGTTAAGCTTATTCGTGTTCTCTTTAACGTCCCGTAGAGTGTTTTACAGAGTAAAGATTGAATCTTTAAACGAAAATACCTTAATAAAGGTATCTACTATGTCATTAGACCTTTTTAATGTAAAAAGATTGAATCTCTGAAAAAAAATGATAGTTTAGAGATTAACTTATTCGAGTTACCTATGAAGTCGCGAATCGTGTTGTAATGATTAAATATTATATCTTTGAATGAAAATATCTCAACAAAGGAACCTATTATGTGACTACACCTTTTTAATGTTTAAATATTGAATCTTTTAAAGAAAATCAGTGTTTTGAGTGAAACTTATTCGATTTCCCTTTGACGTTCGAAAAAGTGTTTTACAGAGTATAGATTGAATCTTTGAAGGAAAATACCTCAGTAAAGGTACCTACTATGTCACTAGACCTTTTTAATGTAAAAAGATTAAATCTTTCAAAGAAAATGAGAGTTTTGAGATTAACTTATTCGAGTTACCTATGAAGTCGTGAAGCGTGATTTAATAACTAAAGATTAAATCTTTAAATGAAAATACCTCAATAAAGGAACCTATTATATGACTAAACCTTTTAATGTATACAGATTGAATCTTTGAAAGAAAATGAGGGTTTTGAATGAAACCTATTCGAGTTCATTTTGACGTCCCGAAGATTGTTTTAATGAGTAAAAATAGAATCTTTGAATGAAAATACCTCAATAAAGGTACCTATTATGTTACTAGACCTTTTTAATGTATAAACGTTGAATCTTTGAAAGAAAATAAGAGTATTGATTTAAACTTATTCAAGTTACTTATGAAGTGGCGAAGAGTGTTTTAATGAGTAAATATCGAATCTTTGATTGAAATTATCTCAATAAAAGTACCTTTTGGGTCATTAAACCTTTTTAATGCATATAGATTGAATCTTTGAAACAAAACAAGAGTTTTAATTTAAAATTATTCGTGTTACGTAGTAGTCGCGAAGAGTGTTTTAATAAGTATATGTTGAATCTTTAAATTAAATTACCTCAATAAAGGTACCTTTTTTGTCACTAGACCTTTTCAATGTATAAAGATTGAATCTTTGAAAGATAATGAGGTTTTTGAGTTAAGCCTATTCGAGTTCCCTTTGACGTCCCGTAGAGTGTTTTACAGAGTAAAGATTGAATCTCTGAACGAAAATACCTTAATAAAGGTGTCTAATATGTCACTAGAGCTTTTTAACGTAAAAAGATTGAATCTCTGAAAAAAAATGATAGTTTTGTAATTAACTTATTCGAGTTACCTATGAAGTCGCAAATCGTGTTGTAATGACTAAATATTAAATCTTTGAATGAAAATATCTCGACAAAGGAACCTATTATGTGACTAGACCTTTTTAATAGATAAGGATTGAATCTTTAAAAGAAAATTAGAGTTTTGAGTGAAACTTATTCGAGTTCCCTTTGACGTCCTGAAGAGTGTTTTACGGAGTATAGATTGAATCTATGAATGAAAATACCTCAGTAAAGGTACCTAGTATGTCACTAGACATTTTTAACGTAAAAAGATTGAATCTTTGAAAGAAAATGTGAGTTTTGAGATTAACTTATTCGAGTTACCTATGAAGTCGCGAAGCGTGTTTTAATGACTAAAGATTAAATCTTTGAATGAAAATACCTCAATAAAGGAACCTATTATATAACTAAACCTTTTAAATGTATACAGATTGAATCTTTGAAAGAAAACGAGGGTTTTGAATGAAACTTATTCGAGCTCCTTTTGACATCCCGAAGAATGTTTTGATGAGTAAAAATAGAATCTTTGAATGAAAATACCTCAATAAAGGAACCTATTATGTTACTAAACCTTTTTAATGTATAAACGTTGAATCTTTGAAAGAAAATAAGAGTTTTAATTTAAAATTATTCTAGTTACCTAGCAGTCACGAAGAGTGTTTTAATGAGTATATGTTGAATCTTTAAATTAAAGTACCTCAATAAAGGAACTTTTATGTCACTAGACCTTTTCAATGTATAAAGATTGAATCTTTGAAAGGAAATGAGGTTTTTGAGTTAAGCTTATTCAAGTTCCCTTTGACGTCCCGTAGAGTATTTTTCAGAGTAAAGATTGAATCTTTGAACGAAAATACCTTAATAAAGGTACCTAGCATGTCAATAGACCCTTTCAATGTAAAAAGATTGAATCTCTAAAAAAAAATGATAGTTTAGAGATTAACTTATTCGAGTTACCTATGAAGTCGCGAATCGTGTTGTAATGACTAAATATTAAATCTTTGAATGAAAATATCTCGACAAAGGAACCTATTATGTGACTAGACCTTTTTAATGTATAAATATTATATCTTTTAAAGAAAATGAGAGTTTTGGGTGAAACTTAGTCGAGTTCCATTTGACGTCCCGAAGAGTGTTTTACAGAGTATAGATTGAATCTCTAAATGAAAATACCTCAGTAAACGTACCTAGTATGTCACTAGACCTTTTTAATGTAAAAAATTGAATCTTTGAAAGAAAATGAGAGTTTTGAGATTAACTTATTCGAGTTATCTATGAAGTCGAAAAGCGTGATTTAATGACTAAAGATTAAATCTTTGAATGAAAATACCTCAATAAAGGAACCTATTATATGACTAAACCTTTTTAATGTATATAGATTGAATCTTTGAAAGAAAATGAGAGTTTTGAATGAAACCTATTCGAGTTCCTTTTGCCGTCCCGAAGAGTGTTTTAATGAGTCAAAATAGAATCTTTGAATGAAAATACCTCAATAAAGGTACCTATTATGTTACTAGACCTTTTTAATGTATAAACGTTGAATCTTGGAAAGAAAATAAGAGTTCTGAATTAAACTTATTCGAGTTACTTATGAAGTGGCGAAGAGTGTTTTAATGTGTAAAGATCGAATCTTTGATTGAAATTATCTCAATCAAAGTACCTTTTGTGTCATTAAACCTTTTTAATGCATATAGATTGAATCTTTCAAACAAAACAAGAGTTTTAATTGAAAATTATTCGTGTTACCTAGTAGTCGCGAAGAGTGTTTTAATGAGTATATGTTGAATCTTTAAATCAAATTACCTCAATAAAGGTACCTTTTATGTCACTAGACCTTTTCATTGTATAAAGATTGAATCTTTGAAAGAAAATGAGGTTTTTTAATTAAGCTTATTCGAGTTCCCTTTGACGTCCCGTAGAGTGTTTTAAAGTGTAAAGATTGAATCTTTGAACGAAAATACCTTAATAAAGGTGCCTAGTATGTCACTAGAGCTTTTTAATGTAAAAAGATTGAATCTCTGAAAAAAAATGATAGTTTATAGACTAACTGATTCGAGTTACCTATGAAGTCGCGAATCGTGTTGTAATGACTAAATATTAAATCTTTGAATGAAAATATCTCGACAAAGGAACCTATTATTTGACTAGACCTTTTTAATATATAAAGATTGAATCTTTTAAAGAAAATGAGAGTTTTGAGTGAAACTTATTCGAGTTCCCTTGGACATCCCGAAGAGTGTTTTACGGAGTATAGATTGAATCTTTGAATGAAAATACCTCAGTAAAGGTGCCTAGTATCTCACTAGACCTTTTTAATGTAAAAAGACTAAATCTTTGAAAGAAAATGAGAGTTTTGAGATTAACTTATGCGAGTTACCTATGAAGTCGCGAAGCTTGTTTTAATTACTAAAGATTAAATCTTTGAAAGAAAATACATCAATAAAGGAACCTATTATATGACTAAACCTTTTAAATATATACAGATTGAATCATTGAAAGAAAATGAGTGTTTTGAATGAAAATAATTCGAGTTCCTTTTGACGTCCCGAAGAGTGTTTTAATGAGTAAAAATAGAATCTTTGAATGAAAATACCTCAATAAAGGTACCTATTAAGTTGCTAGACCTTTTTAATGTATAAACGTTGAATCTTTGAAAGAAAATATGAGTATTGATTTAAACTAATTCGAGTTACTTATGAAGTGGCGAAGAGTGTTTTAAGGAGTAAAGATCGAATCTTTGATTGAAATTATCTCAATAAAAGTACCTTTTGTGTCATTAAACTTTTTTAATGCATATAGATTGAATCTTTGAAACAAAATAAGAGTTTTAATTTAAAATTATTCGTGTTACCTAGTAGTCGCGAAGAGTGTTTTAATGAGTATATATTGAATCTTTAAATTAAAGTACCTCAATAAAGGTACCTTTTATGTCACTAGACCTTTTCAATGTATAAAGATTGAATCTTTGCAAGAAAATGAGGTTTTTGAGTTAAGCTTATTCGTGTTCTCTTTAACGTCCCGTAGAGTGTTTTACAGAGTAAAGATTGAATCTTTAAACGAAAATACCTTAATAAAGGTATCTACTATGTCATTAGACCTTTTTAATGTAAAAAGATTGAATCTCTGAAAAAAAATGATAGTTTAGAGATTAACTTATTCGAGTTACCTATGAAGTCGCGAATCGTGTTGTAATGATTAAATATTATATCTTTGAATGAAAATATCTCAACAAAGGAACCTATTATGTGACTACACCTTTTTAATGTTTAAATATTGAATCTTTTAAAGAAAATGAGTGTTTTGAGTGAAACTTATTCGATTTCCCTTTGACGTTCGAAAAAGTGTTTTACAGAGTATAGATTGAATCTTTGAAGGAAAATACCTCAGTAAAGGTACCTACTATGTCACTAGACCTTTTTAATGTAAAAAGATTAAATCTTTCAAAGAAAATGAGAGTTTTGAGATTAACTTATTCGAGTTACCTATGAAGTCGTGAAGCGTGATTTAATAACTAAAGATTAAATCTTTAAATGAAAATACCTCAATAAAGGAACCTATTATATGACTAAACCTTTTAATGTATACAGATTGAATCTTTGAAAGAAAATGAGGGTTTTGAATGAAACCTATTCGAGTTCATTTTGACGTCCCGAAGATTGTTTTAATGAGTAAAAATAGAATCTTTGAATGAAAATACCTCAATAAAGGTACCTATTATGTTACTAGACCTTTTTAATGTATAAACGTTGAATCTTTGAAAGAAAATAAGAGTATTGATTTAAACTTATTCAAGTTACTTATGAAGTGGCGAAGAGTGTTTTAATGAGTAAATATCGAATCTTTGATTGAAATTATCTCAATAAAAGTACCTTTTGGGTCATTAAACCTTTTTAATGCATATAGATTGAATCTTTGAAACAAAACAAGAGTTTTAATTTAAAATTATTCGTGTTACGTAGTAGTCGCGAAGAGTGTTTTAATAAGTATATGTTGAATCTTTAAATTAAATTACCTCAATAAAGGTACCTTTTATGTCACTAGACCTTTTCAATGTATAAAGATTGAATCTTTGAAAGATAATGAGGTTTTTGAGTTAAGCCTATTCGAGTTCCCTTTGACGTCCCGTAGAGTGTTTTACAGAGTAAAGATTGAATCTCTGAACGAAAATACCTTAATAAAGGTGTCTAATATGTCACTAGAGCTTTTTAATGTAAAAAGATTGAATCTCTGAAAAAAAATGATAGTTTTGAAATTAACTTATTCGAGTTACCTATGAAGTCGCAAATCGTGTTGTAATGACTAAATATTAAATCTTTGAATGAAAATATCTCGACAAAGGAACCTATTATGTGACTAGACCTTTTTAATAGATAAGGATTGAATCTTTAAAAGAAAATTAGAGTTTTGAGTGAAACTTATTCGAGTTCCCTTTGACGTCCTGAAGAGTGTTTTACGGAGTATAGATTGAATCTATGAATGAAAATACCTCAGTAAAGGTACCTAGTATGTCACTAGACCTTTTTAACGTAAAAAGATTGAATCTTTGAAAGAAAATGTGAGTTTTGAGATTAACTTATTCGAGTTACCTATGAAGTCGCGAAGCGTGTTTTAATGACTAAAGATTAAATCTTTGAATGAAAATACCTCAATAAAGGAACCTATTATATAACTAAACCTTTTAAATGTATACAGATTGAATCTTTGAAAGAAAACGAGGGTTTTGAATGAAACTTATTCGAGCTCCTTTTGACATCCCGAAGAATGTTTTGATGAGTAAAAATAGAATCTTTGAATGAAAATACCTCAATAAAGGAACCTATTATGTTACTAAACCTTTTTAATGTATAAACGTTGAATCTTTGAAAGAAAATAAGAGTTTTAATTTAAAATTATTCGTGTTACCTAGTAGTCGCGAAGAGTGTTTTAATGAGTATATGTTGAATCTTTAAATTAAAGTACCTCAATAAAGGAACTTTTATGTCACTAGACCTTTTCAATGTATAAAGATTGAATCTTTGAAAGGAAATGAGGTTTTTGAGTTAAGCTTATTCAAGTTCCCTTTGACGTCCCGTAGAGTATTTTTCAGAGTAAAGATTGAATCTTTGAACGAAAATACCTTAATAAAGGTACCTAGCATGTCAATAGACCTTTTCAATGTAAAAAGATTGAATCTCTAAAAAAAAATGATAGTTTAGAGATTAACTTATTCGAGTTACCTATGAAGTCGCGAATCGTGTTGTAATGACTAAATATTAAATCTTTGAATGAAAATATCTCGACAAAGGAACCTATTATGTGACTAGACCTTTTTAATGTATAAATATTATATCTTTTAAAGAAAATGAGAGTTTTGGGTGAAACTTAGTCGAGTTCCATTTGACGTCCCGAAGAGTGTTTTACAGAGTATAGATTGAATCTCTAAATGAAAATACCTCAGTAAACGTACCTAGTATGTCACTAGACCTTTTTAATGTAAAAAATTGAATCTTTGAAAGAAAATGAGAGTTTTGAGATTAACTTGTTCGAGTTATCTATGAAGTCGCAAAGCGTGATTTAATGACTAAAGATTAAATCTTTGAATGAAAATACCTCAATAAAGGAACCTATTATATGACTAAACCTTGTTAATGTATATAGATTGAATCTTTGAAAGAAAATGAGAGTTTTGAATGAAACCTATTCGAGTTCCTTTTGCCGTCCCGAAGAGTGTTTTAATGAGTCAAAATAGAATCTTTGAATGAAAATACCTCAATAAAGGTACCTATTATGTTACTAGACCTTTTTAATGTATAAACGTTGAATCTTGGAAAGAAAATAAGAGTTCTGAATTAAACTTATTCGAGTTACTTATGAAGTGGCGAAGAGTGTTTTAATGTGTAAAGATCGAATCTTTGATTGAAATTATCTCAATCAAAGTACCTTTTGTGTCATTAAACCTTTTTAATGCATATAGATTGAATCTTTCAAACAAAACAAGAGTTTTAATTGAAAATTATTCGTGTTACCTAGTAGTCGCGAAGAGTGTTTTAATGAGTATATGTTGAATCTTTAAATCAAATTACCTCAATAAAGGTACCTTTTATGTCACTAGACCTTTTCATTGTATAAAGATTGAATCTTTGAAAGAAAATGAGGTTTTTTAATTAAGCTTATTCGAGTTCCCTTTGACGTCCCGTAGAGTGTTTTAAAGTGTAAAGATTGAATCTTTGAACGAAAATACCTTAATAAAGGTGCCTAGTATGTCACTAGAGCTTTTTAATGTAAAAAGATTGAATCTCTGAAAAAAAATGATAGTTTATAGACTAACTGATTCGAGTTACCTATGAAGTCGCGAATCGTGTTGTAATGACTAAATATTAAATCTTTGAATGAAAATATCTCGACAAAGGAACCTATTATTTGACTAGACCTTTTTAATATATAAAGATTGAATCTTTTAAAGAAAATGAGAGTTTTGAGTGAAACTTATTCGAGTTCCCTTGGACATCCCGAAGAGTGTTTTACGGAGTATAGATTGAATCTTTGAATGAAAATACCTCAGTAAAGGTACCTAGTATCTCACTAGACCTTTTTAATGTAAAAAGACTAAATCTTTGAAAGAAAATGAGAGTTTTGAGATTAACTTATGCGAGTTACCTATGAAGTCGCGAAGCTTGTTTTAATTACTAAAGATTAAATCTTTGAAAGAAAATACATCAATAAAGGAACCTATTATATGACTAAACCTTTTAAATATATACAGATTGAATCTTTGAAAGAAAATGAGTGTTTTGAATGAAAATAATTCGAGTTCCTTTTGACGTCCCGAAGAGTGTTTTAATGAGTAAAAATAGAATCTTTGAATGAAAATACCTCAATAAAGGTACCTATTAAGTTGCTAGACCTTTTTAATGTATAAACGTTGAATCTTTGAAAGAAAATATGAGTATTGATTTAAACTAATTCGAGTTACTTATGAAGTGGCGAAGAGTGTTTTAAGGAGTAAAGATCGAATCTTTGATTGAAATTATCTCAATAAAAGTACCTTTTGTGTCATTAAACTTTTTTAATGCATATAGATTGAATCTTTGAAACAAAATAAGAGTTTTAATTTAAAATTTTTCGTGTTACCTAGTAGTCGCGAAGAGTGTTTTAATGAGTATATATTGAATCTTTAAATTAAAGTACCTCAATAAAGGTACCTTTTATGTCACTAGACCTTTTCAATGTATAAAGATTGAATCTTTGCAAGAAAATGAGGTTTTTGAGTTAAGCTTATTCGTGTTCTCTTTAACGTCCCGTAGAGTGTTTTACAGAGTAAAGATTGAATCTTTAAACGAAAATACCTTAATAAAGGTATCTACTATGTCATTAGACCTTTTTAATGTAAAAAGATTGAATCTCTGAAAAAAAATGATAGTTTAGAGATTAACTTATTCGAGTTACCTATGAAGTCGCGAATCGTGTTGTAATGATTAAATATTATATATTTGAATGAAAATATCTCAACAAAGGAACCTATTATGTGACTACACCTTTTTAATGTTTAAATATTGAATCTTTTAAAGAAAATGAGTGTTTTGAGTGAAACTTATTCGATTTCCCTTTGACGTTCGAAAAAGTGTTTTACAGAGTATAGATTGAATCTTTGAAGGAAAATACCTCAGTAAAGGTACCTACTATGTCACTAGACCTTTTTAATGTAAAAAGATTAAATCTTTCAAAGAAAATGAGAGTTTTGAGATTAACTTATTCGAGTTACCTATGAAGTCGTGAAGCGTGATTTAATAACTAAAGATTAAATCTTTAAATGAAAATACCTCAATAAAGGAACCTATTATATGACTAAACCTTTTAATGTATACAGATTGAATCTTTGAAAGAAAATGAGGGTTTTGAATGAAACCTATTCGAGTTCATTTTGACGTCCCGAAGATTGTTTTAATGAGTAAAAATAGAATCTTTGAATGAAAATACCTCAATAAAGGTACCTATTATGTTACTAGACCTTTTTAATGTATAAACGTTGAATCTTGGAAAGAAAATAAGATTATTGATTTATACTTATTCGAGTTACTTATGAAGTGGCGAAGAGTGTTTTAATGAGTAAAGATCGAATCTTTGATTGAAATTATCTCAATAAAAGTACCTTTTATGTCATTAAACCTTTTTAATGCATATAGATTGAATCTTTGAAACAAAACAAGAGTTTTAATTTAAAATTATTCGTGTTACCTAGTAGTCGCGAAGAGTGTTTTACTGAGTATATGTTGAATCTTTAAATTAAAGTACCTCAGTAAAGGTAACTTTTATGTCACTAGACCTTTTCAATGTATAAAGATTGAATCTTTGAAAGAAAAAGAGGTTTTTGAGTTAAGCTTATTCGAGTCCCCTTTGACGTCCCGTAGAGTGTTTTACAGAGTAAAAATGGAATCTTTGAACGAAAATACCTTAATAAAGGTACCTTGTATGTCACTAGACCTTTTTAATTTAAAAGATTGAATCTCTGAAAAAAAATGATAGTTTAGAGATTAACTTATTTGAGTTAACTATGAAGTCGCGAATCGTGTTGTAATGACTAAATATTAAATATTTGAATTAAAATATCTCGACAAAGGAACTTATTATGTGACTAGACCTTTTTAACGTATAAAGATTGAATCTTTTAAAGAAAATGAGAGTTTTGAGTGAAACTTATTCGAGTTCCCTTTGACGTCCCGAAGAGTGTTTTACAGAGTATAGATTGAATCATTGAATGAAAATACCTCAGTAAAGGTACCTAGTATGTCACTAGACCTTTTTAATGTAAAAAGATTGAATCTTTGAAAGAAAATGTGAGTTTTGAGATTAACTTATTCGAGTTACCTATGAAGTCGCGAAGCGTGTTTTAATGACTAAAGATTAAATCTTTAAATGAAAAGACCTCAATAAAGGAACCTATTCTATTGCTAAACCTTTTTAATGTATACAAGTTGAATCTTTGGAAGAAAATTAGGGTTTGGAACGAAACTTATTCGAGTTACTTATTCGAGTTCCTTTTGACGTCCCGAACAGTATTTTATTGAGTAAAAATAGAATATTTGAATGAAAATACCTCAATAAAGGTACCTATTATGTTACTAGACCTTTTTAATGTATAAACGTTGAATCTTTGAAAGAAAATAAGAGTATTGATTTAAACCAATTCGAGTTACTTATGAAGTGGCGAAGAGTGTTTTCATGAGTAAAGATCGAATCTTTGATTGAAAATATATCAATAAAAGTACCTTTTATGTAATTAAAACTTTTAAATGTGTATAGATTGAATCTTTGAAACAAACTGAGATTTTTAATTTAAAATTATTCGTGTTACCTAGTAGTCGCGAACAGTGTTTTAATGAGTATATGTTGAATCTTTAAATTAAAGTACCTCAATAAATGTACCTTTTATGTCACTAAACCTTTTCATTGTAATAAGATTGAATCTTTGAAAGAAAATGAGGTTTTTGAGTTAAGCTTATTTGAGTTTCCTTTGACGTCTCGTAGAGTGTTTTACAAAGTAAAGATTGAATCTTTGGACGAAAATACCTTAATAAAGGTACTTAGTATGTCACTGGACCTTTTTAATGTAAAAAGATTGAATCTCTGAAAAAAAATGATAGTTTAGATGTTAACTTATTCGAGTTACCTATGAAGTCGCGAATCGTGTTGTAATGACTAAATATTAAATCTTTGAATTAAAATATCTCGACAAAGGAGCCTATTATGTGACTCGACCTTTTTAATGTATAAATATTGAATCGTTTAAAGAAAATGAGGGTTTGAGGTGAAACTTATTTGAGTTCCCTTTGACGTTCCAAAAAGTGTTTTACAGAGTATAGATTGAATCTTTGAATGAAAATACCTCAGTAAAGGTACCTAGTATATCACTAGACCTTTTTAATGTAAAAAGATTGAATCAGTGAAAGAAAATGAGAGTTTTGAGATTAACTTATTCGAGTTACCTATGAAGTCCCGAAGCGTGTTTAAATGACTAAAGATTAAATCTTTGAATTAAAATACCTCAATAAAGGAACCTATTATATGACTAAACCTTTTAATTGTATACAGATTGAATCTTTGAAAGAAAATGAGGGTTTTGAATGAAACTTATTCGAGTTCCTTTTGACGTCTGAAAGAGTGTTTTTATGAGTAAAAATAAAATCTTTGAATGAAAATACCTCAATAAAGGTACCTATTATGTTATTAGACCTTTTTAATATATAAACGTTGAATCTTTGAAAGAAAATAAGAGTATTGATTTAAACTTATTCGTGTTACTTATGAAGTGGCGAAGAGTGTTTTAATGAGTAAAGATCGAATCTTTGATTGAAATTATCTCAATAAAAGTACCTTTTGCGTCATTAAACCTTTTTAATGCATATAGATTGAATCTTTGAAACAAAAGAAGAGTTTTAATTGAAAATTATTCGTGTTACCGAGTAGTCGCGAAGAGTGTTTTAATGAGTATATGTTGAATCTTTAAATCAAATTACCTCAATAAAGGTACCTTTTATGTCACTAGACCTTTTCAATATATAAAGATTGAATCTTTGAAAGAAAATGAGGTTTTTGAGTTAAGCTTATTCGAGTTCCCTTTCACATCCTGTAGAGTGTTTTACAGAATAAAGATTGAATATTTGAACGAAAATAGCTTAATTAAGATACATAGCGTGTCACTAAACCTTTTTAATGTAAAAAGATTGAATCTCTGAAAAAAAATGATAGTTTAGAGATTAACTTATTCGAGTTACCTATGAAGTCGCGAATCGTGTTGTAATGACAAAATATTAAATCTTTGAATGAAAATATCTCGACAAAGAAACTTATTATGTGACCAGACCTTTTTAATGTATAAAGATTGAATATTTGAAAGAAAATGAGGTTTTTGAGTTAAACTTATTCGAGTTCCCTTTGACGTCCCGTAGAATGTTTTACACAGTAAAAATTGAATCTTTGAACGAAAATACCTTAATAAAGGGACCTAGTATGTCACTAGACCTTTTTAATGTAAAAAGATTGAATCTCTAAAAAAAAAATGATAGTTTAGAGATTAACTTATTCGAGTTACCTATGAAGTCGCGAAGCGTGTTTTAATGACTAAAGATTAAATCTTTGAATGAAAATACCTCAATAAAGAAACCTATTATATGACTAAACCTTTTAAATGTATACAGATTGAATCTTTGGAAGAAAATGAGGGTTTTGAATGAAACTTATTCGAGTTCCTTTTGACGTCCCGAAGAGTGTTTTAATGAGTAAAAATATAATCTTTAAATGAAAATACCTCAATAAATGTACCTATTATGTTACTAAACCATTTTAAAGTATAAACGTTGAGTCTTTGAAAGAAAATAAAAGTATTGATTTAACTTTATTCGAGTTACTTATGAAGTGGCGAAGAGTGTTTTAATGTGTAAAGATCGAATCTTTGATTGAAATTATCTCAATAAAAGTACATTTTATGTGATTAAACCTTTTTAATGTTTTACAGAGTATATGTTGAATCTTTAAATTAAAGTACCTCAATAAAGGTACCTTTTATGTCGCTACACCTTTTCAACGTATAAAGATTGAATCTTTGAAAGAAAATGAGGTTCTAGAGTTAAACTTATTCGAGTTCCCTTTGACGTCCCGTAGAGTGTTTTACAGAGTAAAGATTGAATATTTGAACGAAAATACCTTAATAAAGGTACCTAGTATGTCACTAAACCTTTTTAATGTAAAAAGATTGAATCTCTGAAAAAAAATCATAGTTTAGAGATTAACTTATTCGAGTTACCTATGAAGTCGCGAATCGTGTTGTAATGACTAAATATTAAATCTTTGAATAAAAATATCTCGACAAAGGAACCTATTATGTGACTAGACCTTTTTAATGTGTAAAGATTGAATCTTTTAAAGAAAATGAGAGTTTTGAGTGAAACTTATTCGAGTTCCCTTTGACGTCCCGAAGAGTGTTTTACAGAGTATAGATTGAATCTTTGAATGAAAATACCTCAGTAAAGGTACCTAGTATGTCACTAGACCTTTTTAATGTAAAAAGATTGAATCTTTGAAAGAAAATGAGAGTTTTGAGATTTACTTATTCGAGTTACCTATGAAGTCGCGAAGCGTGTTTTAATGGCTAAAAATTAAATCTTTGAATGAAAATACCTCAATAAAAGAACCTATTATATGACTAAACCTTTTAAATGTATAGAGATTGAATCTTTGAAAGAAAATGAGGGTTTTGAATAAAACTTATTCGAGTTC
Source organism: Cornus florida (assembly GCF_030987335.1). Lineage (NCBI taxonomy): Eukaryota > Viridiplantae > Streptophyta > Magnoliopsida > Cornales > Cornaceae > Cornus > Cornus florida. The sequence continues at coordinate 90,318,525 of NW_026775578.1, read as the reverse complement.
CTTTTGACGTCCCGAAGAGTGTTTTAATAAGTAAAATAGAATCATTGAATGAAAATACCTCAATAAAGGTATCTATTATGTTAGTAGACCTTTTTAATGTATAAACGTTGACTCTTTGAAAGAAAATAAGAGTACTGATTTAAACTTATTCGAGTTACTTATGAAGTGGCGAAGAGTGTTTTAATGAGTAAAAATCGAATCTTTGATTGAAAATATCTCAATAAAAGTACCTTTTATGTCATTAAACCTTTTTAATGCATATAGATTGAATCTTTGAAACAAAACAAGAGTTTTATTTAAAATTATTCGTGTTACCTTCTAATCGCGAAGAGTGTTTTAATGAGTATATGTTGAATCTTTAAATTAAAGTACCTCAATAAAGGTACCTTTTATAACACTAGACCTTTTCAATGTATAAAGATTAAATCTTTGAAAGAAAATGAGGTTTTTAGTTAAACTTATTCGAGTTCCCTTTGACGTCCCGTAGAGTGTTTTACAGAGTAAAGATTGAATCTTTGAACGAAAATACCTTAATAAAGGTACCTAGTATGTCACTAGACCTTTTTAATGTAAAAAGATTGAATCTCTGAAAAAAAATGATAGTTTAGAGATTAACTTATTCGAGTTACCTATGAAGTCGTGAATCGTGTTGTAATTACTAAATATTAAATCTTTGAATGAAAATATCTCAACAGAGGAACCTATTATGTGACTAGACCTTTTTAATGTATAAAGATTGAATCTTTTAAAGAAAATGAGAGTTTTGACTGAAACTTATTCGAGTAAACTGTGAAGTCGCGAAGCGGGTTTTAATGACTAAAGATTAAATTTTTGAATGAAAATACCTCAATAAAGGAACCTATTATATGACTAAACCTTTTAAATGTATAGAGATTGAATCTTTGAAAGAAAATGAGGGTTTTGAATGAAACTTATTCGAGTTCCTTTTGACGTCCCGAAGAGTGTTTTAATGAGTAAAATAGAATCATTCAATGAAAATACCTCAATAAAGGTATCTATTATGTTACTAGACCTTTTTAATGTATAAACGTTGACTCTTTGAAAGAAAACAAGAGTATTGATTTAAACTTATTCGAGTTACTTATGAAGTGGCGAAGAGTGTTTTAATGAGTAAAAATCGAATCTTTGATTGAAAATATCTAAATAAAAGTACCTTTTAAGTCATTAAACCTTTTTAATGCATATAGATTGAATCTTTCAAACAAAACAGGAGTTTTAATTTAAAATTATTCGTGTTACCTAGTAGTCGCGAATAGTGTTTTAATGAGTATATGTTGAATCTTTAAATTAAAGTACCTCAATAAAGGTACCTTTTATGACACTAGACCTTTTCAATGTATAAAGATTAAATCTTTGAAAGAAAATGAGGTTTTTAGTTAAACTTATTCGAGTTCTCTTTGACGTCCCGTAGAGTGTTTTACAGAGTAAAGATTGAATCTTTGAACGAAAATACCTTAATAAAGGTACCTAGTTTGTCACTAGACCTTTTTAATGTAAAAAGATTGAATCTCTGAAAAAAAATGATAGTTTAGAGATTAACTTATTCGAGTTACCTATGAAGTCGCGAATCGTGTTGTAATGACTAAATATTAAATCTTTGAATGAAAATATCTCAACAGAGGAACATATTATGTGACTAGACCTTTTTAATGTATAAAGATTGAATCTTTTAAAGAAAATGAGAGTTTTGAGTGAAACTTATTCGAGTTCCCTTTGACGTCCCGAAAAGTGTTTTACAGAGTATAGATTGAATCTTTGAATGAAAATACCTCAGTAAAGGTACCTAGTATGTTACAAGACCTTTTTAATGTAAAAATATTGAATCTTTGAAAGAAAATGAGAGTTTTGAGATTAACTTATTCGAGTTACCTATCAAGTCGCGAAGCATGTTTTAATGACAAAAGATTAAATCTTTGAATGAAAATACCTCAATAAAGGAACCTATTATATGACTAAACCTTTTAAATGTATAGAGATTGAATCTTTGAAAGAAAATGAGGGTTTTGAATGAAACTTATTCGAGTTCCTTTTGACATCCCGAATAGTATTTGAATTAGTAAAATAGAATCATTGAATGAAAATACCTCAATAAAGGTACCTATTATGTTACTAGACCTTTTCAATGTATAAACATTGACTCTTTGAAAGAAAATAAGAGTATTGATTTAAACTTATTCGAGTTACTTATGAAGTGGCGAAGAGTGTTTTAATGAGTAAAAATCGAATCTTTGACTGAAAATATCTCAATAAAAGTACCTTTTATGTTATTAAACCTTTTAAATGCATATAGATTGAATCTTTGAAACAAACAAGAGTTTTAATTTAAAATTATTCGTGTTACCTAGTAGTCGCGAAGAGTGTTTTAATGAGTATAAGTTGAATCTTTAAATTAAAGTACCTCAATAAAGGTTCCTTTTATGTCACTAGTCCTTTTTATTGTATAAAGATTGAATCTTTGAAAAAAAATGAGGTTTTTGAGTTAAGCTTATTCGAGTTCCCTTTGACGTCCCGCAGAGTGTTTTACAGAGTAAAGATTGAATCTTTGAACGAAAATACCTCAGTAAAAAGATTGAATCTCTGAAAAAAAATGATAGTATAGAGATTAACATATTTGAGTTACTTATGAAATCGCGAATCGTGTTTTAATGACTAAATATTAAATCTTTGAATGAAAATATCTCGACAAAGGAACCTATTATCTGACTGGACCTTTTTAATGTATAAAGATTGAATATTTTAAAGAAAATGAGAGTTTTGAGTGAAACTTATTCGAGTTCCCTTTGACGTCCCGAAGAGTGTTTTACAGAGTATAGATTGAATCTTTGAATGAAAATACCTCAGTAAAGGTACCTAGTATGTCAATAGACCTTTTTAATGTAAAAAGATTGAATCTTTGAAAGAAAATGAGAGTTTTGAGATTAACTTATTTGAGTTACCTATGAAGTCGCGAAGCGTGTTTTAATGACTAAAGATTAAATCTTTGAATGAAAATACCCCAATAAAGGAACCTATTATATGACTAAACCTTTTAAATGTATAGAGATTGAATCTTTGAAAGAAAATGGGGGTTTTGAACGAAACTTATTCGAGTTCCTTTTGACATCCCGAAGAATATTTTAATGAGTAAAAATAGAATCTTTGAATGAAAGTACCTCAATAAAGGTACCTGTTATGTTACTAGACCTTTTTAATGTATAAACGTTGAATCATTGAAAGAAAATAAGAGTATTGATTTAAACTAATTCGAGTTACTTATGAAGTGGCGAAGAGTGTTTTAATGAGTAAAGATCGAATCTTTGATTGAAAATATCTCAATAAAAGTACCTTTTATGTAATTAAAACTTTTTAATGCGTATAGATTGAATCTTTGAAACAAAACAAGAGTTTTAATTTAAAATTATTCGTGTTACCTAGTAGTCGCGAACAGTGTTTTAATGAGTACATGTTGAATCTTTAAATTAAAGTACCCCAATAAAGGTACCTTTTATGTCACTAGACCTTTCCAATGTATAAAGATTGAATCTTTGAAAGAAAATGAGATTTTTGAGTTAAGCTTATTCGAGTTCCCTTTGACGTCTCGTAGAGTGTTTTACAGAGTAAAGATTGAATCTTTGAACGAAAATACCTTAATAAAGGTACCTAGCATGCCACTAGACCTTTTCAATGTAAAAAGATTGAATCTCTGAAAAAATATGATAGTTTAGAGATTAACTTATTCGAGTTACCTATGAAGTCGCGAATCGTGTTGTAATGACTAAATATTAAATCTTTGAATGAAAATATCTCGACAAAGGAACCTATTATGAGACTAGACCTTTTTAATGTATAAAGATTCAATCTTTTAAAGGAATTGAGAGTTTTGAGATTAACTTATTCGAGTTACCTACGAAGTCGCAAAGCGTGTTTAAATGACTAAAGATTAAATCTTTGAATCAAAATACCTTAATAAAGGAACCTATGATATGACTAAACCTTTTAAATGTATACAGATTAAATCTTTGAAGTGCGTTTCGAATGAAACTTATTCGAGTTCCTTTTGACGTCCCGAAGAGTGTTTTAATGAGTAAAAATAGAATCTTTGAATGAAAATACCTCAATAAAGGTACCAATTATGTTATTAGACCTTTTTAATATTTAAACGTTGAATCTTTGAAAGAAAATAAGAGTATTGATTTAAACTTATTCGAGTTACTTATGAAGTGGCGAAGAGTGTTTTAATGAATAAAGATCGAATCTTTGATTGAAATTATCTCAATAAAAGTACCTTTTATGTCATTAAACCTTTTTAATGCATGTAGATTGAATCTTTGAAACGAAACAAGAGTTTTAATTTAAAATTATTCGTGTTACCTAGTATTCGCGAAGAGTGTTTTACTGAGTATATGTTGAATCTTTAGATTAAAGTACCTCAATAAAGGTACCTTTTATGTCACTAGACCTTTTCAATGTATAAAGATTGAATCTTTGAAAGAAAATGAGGTTTTTGAGTTAAGCTTATTCGAGTTCCCTTTGACGTCCCGTAGAGTGTTTTATAGAGTAAGGATTGAATCTTTGAACGAAAATACCTTAATAAAGGTACCTAGTATGTCACTAGACCTTTTTAGTGTAAAAAGATTGAATCTCTGAAAAAAAAAATTATAGTTTAGAGATTAACTTATTCGAGTTACATATGAAGTCGCGAATCGTGTTCTAATGACTAAATATTAAATCTTTGAATGAAAATATCTCGACAAAGGAACCTATTATGTGACTAGACCTTTTTAATGCATAAAGATTGAATCTTTTAAAGAAAATGAGAGTTTTGAGTGAAACTTAATCGAGTTCCCTTTGACGTCCCGAAGAGTGTTTTACAGAGTATAGATTGAATCTCTGAATGAAAATACGTCAGTAAAGGTACCTAGTATGTCACTAGACCTTTTTAATGTAAAAAGATTGACTCTTTGAAAGAAAATGTGAGTTTTGAGATTAACTCATTCGAGTTACCTATGAAGTCCCGAAGCGTGTTTTAATGACTAAAGATTAAATCTTTGAATGAAAATACCTCAATAAAGGAACCTATTCTATGACTAAACCTTTTAAATGTTTACAGATTGAATCTTTGAAAGAAAATGAGGGTTTTGAATGAAACTTATTCGAGTTCCTTTTGACGTCCCGAAGAGTATTTTAATGAGTTAACATAGAATCTTTGAATGAAAATACCTCAATAAAGGTACCTGTTATGTTACTAGACCTTTTTAATGTATAAACGTTGAATCTTTGAAAGAAAATAAGAGTATTGATTTAAACTAATTCGAGTTACTTATGAAGTGGCGAAGAGTGTTTTAATGAGTAAAGATCGAATCTTTGATTGAAATTATCTCAATAAAAGTACCTTTTATGTAATTAAATCTTTTTAATGCGTATAGATTGAATCTTTGAAACAAAACAAGAGTTTTAATTTAAAATTATTCGTGTTACCTAGTAGTCGGGAATAGTGTTTTAATGAGTATATGTTGAATCTTTAAATTAAAGTACCTCAATAAAGGTACCTTTTATGTCACTAGACCTTTTCAATGTATAAAGATTGAATCTTTGAAAGAAAAAGAGGTTTTTCAGTTAAGCTTATTCGAGTTCCATTTGACGTCCCGTAGAGTGTTTTACAGAGTAAAGATTGAATCTTTGAACGAAAATACCTTAATAAAGGTACCTAGTATGTCACTAGACCATTTTAATGTAAAAAGATTGAATCTCTGAAAAAAAATGAGAGTTTTGAGATTAACTTATTCGAGTTACCTCTGAAGTCGCAAAGCATGTTTTAGTGACTGAAGATTAAATCTTTAAATGAAAATACAGCAATAAAGGAACCTATTATATGACTAAACCTTTTTAATGTATACAGATTAAATCTTTGAAAAAAAATGAGAGTTTTGAATGAAACCTATTCGAGTTCCTTTTGACGTCCCGAAGGGTGTTTTAATGAGTAAAAATAGAATCTTTGAATGAAAATACCTCAATAAAGGTACCTATTATGTTACTAGACCTTTTTAATGTATAAACGTTGAATCTTTGAAAGAAAATAAGAGTATTGATTTAAACTTATTCGAGTTACTTATGAAGTGCCGAAGAGTGTTTTAATGAGTAAAGATCGAATCTTTGATTGAAAATATCTCCATAAATGTACCTTTTATGTCATTAAACCTTTTTAATGCATATAGATTGAATCTTTGAGACAAAACAAGAGTTTTAATTTAAAATTATTCGTGTTACCAAGTAGTCGCGAAGAGTGTTTTAATGATTATATGTTGAATCTTTAAATTAAAGTACCTCAATAAAGGTACCTTTTATGTTACTAGACCTTTTCAATGTATAAAGATTGAATCTTTAAAAGAAAATGAGGTTTTTGAGTTAAACTTATTCGAGTTCCCTTTGACGTCCCGTAGAGTGTTTTACAGAGTAAAGATTGAATCTTTGAACTAAAATACATTAATAAAGGTACCTAGTATTTCACTAGACCTTTTTAATGTAAAAAGATTGAATCTCTGAAAAAAAATGATAGTTTAGAGATTAACATATTTGAGTTACCTATGAAGTCGCGAATCGTGTTGAAATGACAAAATATTAAATCTTTGAATGAAAATATCTCGACAAAGGAACCTATTATGTGACTAGACCTTTTTAATGTATAAAGATTGAATCTTTGAAAGAAAATGAGGTTTTTGAGTTAAACTTATTCGAGTTCCCTTTAACGTCCCGTAGAGTGTTTTACAAAGTAAAGATTGAATCATTGAACGAAAATACCTTGATAAAGGTACCTAATATGTCACTAGACCTTTTTAATGTAAAAAGATTGAATCTCTGAAAAAAAATGATAGTTTAGAGATTAACTTATTCGAGTTACCTATGAAGTCGCGAAGCGTATTTTAACGACTAAAGATTAAATCTTTGAATGAAAATACCTCAATAAAGAAACCTATTATATGACTAAACCTTTTAAATGTATACAGATTGAATCTTCGAAAGAAAATGAGGGTTTTGAATGAAAATTATTCGAGTTCCTTTTGACGTCCCGAAGAGTGTTTTAATGAGTAAAAATAGAATCTTTGAATGAAAATACCTCAATAAAGGTACCTATTATGTCACTAGACCTTTTTAATGTATAAACGTTGAATCTTTGAAAGAAAATAAGAGTTTTAATTTAAAATTATTCGTGTTACCAAGTAGTCGCGAAGATTGTTTTAATGAGTATATGTTGAATCTTTAAATTAAAGTACCTCAATAAAGGTTCCTTTTATGTTACTAGACCTTTTCAATGTATAAAGATTGAATCTTTGTAAAAAAATGAGGTTTTTGAGTTAAGCTTATTCGTGTTCCCTTTGACGTCCCGTAGAGTGTTTTATAGAGTAAAGATTGAATCTTTGAACGAAAATACCTTAATAAAGGTACCTAGTATGTCACTAGGCCTTTTTAATGTAAAAAGATTGAATCTCTGAAAAAAAATGTTAGTTTAGAGATTAACTTATTCGAGTTACGTATGAAGTCGCAAATCGTGTTGTAATGACTAAATATTAAATCTTAGAATGAAAATATCTCGACAAAGGAACCAATTATGTGACTAGACCTTTTAATGTATAAAGATTGAATCTTTTAAAGAAAATGAGAGTTTTGAGTGAAACATATTCGAATTCCCTTTGACGTCCCAAAGAGTGTTTTGCAGAGTATAGATTGAATCTTCGAATGAAAATACCTCAGTAAAGGTACCTAGTATGTCAATAGACCTTTTTAATGTAAAAAGATTGAATTTTTGAAAGAAAATGAGAGTTTTGAGATTAACTTATTCGAGTTACCTATGAAGTCGCGAAGCGTATTTTAATGACTAAAGATTAAATCTTTGAATGAAAATACCTCAATAAAGGAACCTATTATATGACAAAACCTTTTTAATGTATGCAGATTGAATCTTTGAAAGAAAATGAGTGTTTTGAATGAAACCTATTCGAGTTCCTTTTGACGTCCCGAAGAGTGTTTTAATGAGTAAAAATAGAATCTTTGAATGAAAATACCTCAATAAAGGTACCTATTATGTTACTGGACATTTTTAATGTATAAACGTTGAATCTTTGAAAGAAAATAAGAGTATTGATTTAAACTTATTCGAGTTACTTATGAAGGGGCGAAGAGTGTTTTAATGAGTAAAGATCGAATCTTTGATTGAAAATATCTCAATAAAAGTACCTTTTATGTCATTAAACCTTTTTAATGCATATAGATTGAATCTTTGAAACAAAACAAGAGTTTTAATTTAAAATTATTCGTGTTACCTAGTAGTCGGGAAGAGTGTTTTAATGAGTATATGTTTAATCTTTAAATTAAAGTACCTCAATAAAGGTACCTTTTATGACACTAGACATTTTCAATGTAAAAAGATTAAATCTTTGAAAGAAAATGAGGTTTTTAGTTAAACTTATTCGAGTCCCGTAGAGTGTTTTACAGAGTAAAGATTGAATCTTTGAATGAAAATACCTTAATAAAGGTACCTAGTATGTCACTACACCTTTTTAATGTAAAAAGATTGAATCTCTGAAAAAAAATGATAGTTTAGAGATTAACTTATTCGAGTTACCTATGAAGTCAAGAATCGTGTTGTAATGACTAAATATTAAATCTTTGAATGAAAATATCTCAACAGTGGAACCTATTATGTGACTAGACCTTTTTAATGTATAAAGATTGAATCTTTTAAAGAAAATGAGAGTTTTGAGTGAAACTTATTCGAGTTCCCTTTGACGTCCCGAAAAGTGTTTTACAGAGTATAGATTGAATTTTTGAATGAAAATACCTCAGTAAAGGTACCTATTATGTCACTAGACCTTTTTAATGTAAAAAGATTGAATCTTTCAAAGAAAATGAGAGTTTTAAGATTAACTTATTCGAGTTACCTATGAAGTCGCGAAGCGTGTTTTAATGACTAAAGATTAAATCCTTGAATGAAAATATCTCAAAAAAGGAACCTATTATATGACTAAACCTTTTAAATGTATAGAGATTGAATCTTTGAAAGAAAATGAGGGTTTTGAATGAAACTTGTTCGAGTTCATTTTGACGTCCCGAAGAGTGTTTTAAGGAGTAAAATAGAATCATTGAATGAAAATACCTCAATAAAGGTATCTATTATGTTACTAGACCTTTTTAATGTATAAACGTTTACTCTTTGAATGAAAATAAGAGTATTCGAGTTACTTATGAAGTGGCGAAGAGTGTTTTAATGAGTAAATATCGAATCTTTGATTGAAAATATCTCAATAAAAGTACCTTTTATCTCATTAAACCTTTTTAATGCATATAGATTGAATCTTTGAAACAAACAAGAGTTTCAATTTAAAATTATTCGTGTTTCCAAGTAGTCGCGAAGAGTGTTTTAATGAGTATAAGTTGAATCTTTAAATTAAAGTACCTCAATAAAGATTATTAAATTAAAATTAAAATTACAATTAAAATTAAAGTATAAGTTGAATCTTTAAGTTGAATCTTTAAATTAAAATTACTAGACCTTTTCAATGTATAAAGATTGAATCTTTGAAAAAAAATGAGGTTTTTGAGTTAACTTATTCGAGTTCCCTTTGACGTCCCGTAGAGTGTTTTACAGAGTAAAGATTGAATCTTTGAACGAAAATACCTTAATAAAGGTACCTAGTATTTCACTAGGCCTTTTTAATGTAAAAAGATTGAATCTCTGAAAAAAAGATTTATGATAGTTTATGAGTACATGTTGAATCTTTAAATTAAATTACCCCAATAAAGGTACCTTTTATGTCACTAGACCTTTTCAATGTATAAAGATTGAATCTTTGAAAGAAAATGAGGTTTTTGAGTTAAGCTTATTCGAGTTCCCTTTGACGTCTCGTAGAGTGTTTTACAGAGTAAAGATTGAATTCTTGAACGAAAATACCTTAATAAAGGTACCTAGTATGTCAATAGACCTTTTTAATGTAAAAAGATTGAATCTCTGAAAAAAAATGATAGTTTAGAGATTAACTTATTCGAGTTACCTATGAAGTCACGAATCGTGTTGTAATGACTCAATATTAAATCTTTGAATGAAAATATCTCGACAAAGGAACCTATTATGTGACTACACCTTTTTAATTTATAAATATTGAATCGTTTAAAGAAAATGAGAGTTTTGGGTGAAACTTATTCGAGTTCCCTTCGACGTTCCAAAAAGTGTTTTACAGAGTATAGATTGAATTTTTGAATGAAAAGAACTCAGTAAAGGTACCTTGTATGTCACTAGTCCTTTTTAATGTAAAAAGATTAAATCTTTGAAAGAAAATGAGCGTTTTGAGATTAACTTATTCGAGTTATCTATGAAGTCGCGAAGCGTGTTTTAATGACTAAAGATTAAATCTTTGAAGGAAAATACCTCAATAAAGGAACCAATTCTATGACTAAACCTTTTAAATGTATATAGATTGAATCTTTGAAAGAAAATAAGGGTTTTGAATGAAACTTATTCGAGTTCCTTTTGACGTACCGGAGAGTTTTTTAATGAGTTAAAATAGAATCTTTGAATGAAAATACCCCAATAAAGGTACCTATTATGTTACAAGACCTTTTTAATATATAAACGTTGAATCTTTGAAAGAAAATAAGAGTATTGATTTAAACTAATTCGAGTTACTTATGAAGTGGTGAAGAGTGTTTTAATGAGTAAAGATAGAATCTTTGATTGAAATTATCTCAATAAAAGTACCTTTTATGTAATTAAAACTTTTTAATGCGTATAGATTGAATCTTTGAAACAAAACAAGAGTTTTAATTTAAAATTATTCGTGTTACCTAGTAGTCGCGAATAGTGTTGTAATAAGTATATGTTGAATCTTTAAATTAAACTACCTCAATAAAGGTACCTTTTATGTCACTAGACCTTTTTAATGTATAAAGATTGAATCTTTGAAAGTAAATGAGGTTTTTGAGTTAAGCTTATTCGAGTTCCCTTTGACGTCCCGTAGAGTGTTTTACAGAGTAAATATTGAATCTTTGAACGAAAATACCTTAATAAAGGTACCTAGTATGTCATTAGACCTTTTTAAGGTAAAAATATTGAATCTCTGAAAAAAAATGATAGTTTAGAGATTAACTTATTCGAGTTACCTATGAAGTCGCGAATCGTGTTGTAATGACTAAATATTAAATCTTTGAATGAAAATATCTCGACAAAGGAACCTATTATGTGACTAGACCTTTTTAATGTATAAATATTGAATCTTTTAAAGAAAATGAGAGTTTTGGGTGAAACTTATTCGATTTCCATTTGACGTCCCGAAGAGTGTTTTTCAGAGTATAGATTGAATATTTGAATGAAAATACCTCAGTAAAGGTACCTAGTATGTCACTAGACCTTTTTAATGTAAAAAGATTGAATCTTTAAAAGAAAATGAGAATTTTGAGATTAACTTATTCGAGTTACCTATGAAGTCGTGAAACATGTTTTAATGACTAAAGATTAAATCTTTAAATGAAAATACCTCAATAAAGGAACCTATTATATGACTAAACGTTTTTAATGTATAAAGATCGAATCTTTGAAAGGAAATGAGAGTTTTGAGTGAAACCTATTCGAGTTCCTTTTGACGTCCCGAAGAGTCTTTTAATGAGTAAAAAGAAAATCTTTGAATCAAAATACCTCAATAAAGGTGCCTATTATGTTACTAGACCTTTTTAATGTATAAACGTTGAATCTTTGAAGGAAAATAAGAGTGTTGATTTAAACTTATTCGAATTTCTTATGAAGTGGCGAAGAGTGTTTTAATGAGTAAAGATCGAATCTTTGATTGAAATTTTCTCAATAAAAGTACCTTTTATGTCACTAAACCTTTTTAATGTATATAGATTGAATCTTTGAAACAAAATAAGAGTTTTAATTTGAAATTATTCGTGTTACCTAGTAGTCGCGAAGAGTGTTTTAATGAGTATATGTGGAATCTTTAAATTAAAGTACCTCAATAAAGATACCTTTTATTGCAGTAGACCTTTTCAATGTATAAAGATTGAATCTTTGAAAGAAAAAGTGGTTTTTGAGCTAAGCTTATTCGAGTTCCATTTGACGTCCCGTAGAGTGTTTTACAGAGTAAAGATTGAATCTTTGAACGAAAATACCTTAATAAAGGTACCTATTATGTCACTAGACCTTTTTAATGTAAAAAGATTGAATCTCTGAAAAAAAATGATAGTTTAGAGATTAACTTATTTGAGTTACCTATGAAATCGCGAATCGTGTTGTAATGACTAAATATTAAATCTTTGAATGAAAATATCTCGACAAAGGAACCTATTATGTGACTAGACCTTTTTACTGTATAAAGATTGAATCTTTTAAAGAAATTGAAAGTTTTGAGTGAAATTTATTCGAGTTCCCTTTGACGTCCCGAAGAGTGTTTTACAGAGTATAGATTGAATCTTTGAATGAAAATACCTCAGTAAAGGTACCTTGTATGTCACTAGACCTTTTTAATGTAAAAAGATTGAATCTTTGAAAGAAAATGAGAGTTTTGAGATTAACTTATTCGAGTTACCTATGGAGACGCGAAGCGTGTTTTAATGACTAAAGATTAAATATTTGAATGAAAATACCTCAACAAAGGAACCTATTATATGACTAAACCTTTTTAATGTATACAGATTAAATCTTTGAAAGAAAATGAGAGTTTTGAATGAAACCTATTCGAGTTCCTTTTGACGTCCCGAAGAGTGTTTTAATGAGTAAAAATAGAATCTTTGAATGAAAATACCTCAATAATGGTACCTATTATGTTACTAGACCTTTTTAATGTATAAACGTTGAATCTTTGAAAGAAAATAAGAGTATTGATTTAAACTTATTCGAGTTACTTATGAAGTGGCGAAGTGTGTTTTAATGAGTAAAGATCGAATCTTTGATTGAAATTATCTCAATAAAAGTAACTTTTATGTCATTAAACCTTATTAATGCATATAGATTGAATCTTTGAGACAAAACAAGAGTTTTAATTTAAAATTATTCGTGTAACCAAGTAGTCGCGAAGAGTGTTTTAATGATTATATGTTGAATCTTTAAATTAAAGTACCTCAATAAAGGTACCTTTTATGTCACTAGACCTTTTCAATGTATAAAGATTGAATCTTTGAAAGAAAATGAGGTTTTTGAGTTAAACTTATTCGAGTTCCTTTGACGTCCCGTAGAGTGTTTTACAGAGTAAAGATTGAATCTTTGAACGAAAATACCTTAATAAAGGAACCTAGTATGTCACTAGACCTTTTTAATGTAAAAAGATTGAATCTCCGAAAAAAAAATGATAGTTTAGAGATTAACTTATTCGAGTTACCTATGAAGTCGCGAATTGTGCTGTAATGACTAAATATTAAATCTTTGAATGAAAATATCTCAACAAAGGAACCTATTATGTGACTAGACCTTTTTAATGTATAAAGATTGAATCTTTTAAAGAAAATGAGAGTTTTGAGTGAAACTTATTCGAGTTCCCTTTGACGTTCCAAAAAGTATTTTACAGAGTATAGATTGAATCTTTGAATGAAAATACCTCAGTAAAAGTACCTAGTATGTCACTAGACCTTTTTAATGTAAAAAGATTAAATCTTTGAAAGGAAATGAGAGTTTTGAGATTAACTTATTCGAGTTACCTATGAAGTCGCGAAGCGTGTTTTAATGATGAAAGATTAAATATTTGAATGAAAATACCTCAATAATGAAACCTATTCTATGACTAAACCTTTTAAATATATACAGATTGAATCTTTGAAAGAAAATGAGGGTTTTTAATGAAACTTATTCGAGTTCCTTTTGACGTCCTGAAGAGTATTTTAAAGAGTAAAAATAGTATATTTGAATGAAAATACCTCAATAAAGGTACCTATTATGTTACTAGACCTTTTTAATGTATAAACGTTGAATCTTTGAAAGAAAATAAGAGTATTGGTTTAAAGTTATTCGAGTTACTTATGAAGTGGCGAAGAGTGTTTTAATGAGTAAAGATCGAATCTTTGGTTGAAATTATGTCAATAAAAGTACCTTTTATGTCATTAAACCTTTTTAATGCATATAGATTGAATCTTTGAAACAAAACAAGAGTTTTAATTTAAAATTATTCGTGTTACCTAGTAGTCGGGAAGAGTGTTTTACTGAGTATATGTTGAATCTTTAAATTAAAGTACCTCAACAAAGGTACCTTTTATGTCACTAGACCATTTCAATGTATAAAGATTGAATCTTTGAAAGAAAATGAGGTTTTTGAGTTAAGCTTATTCGAGCTCCCTTTGACGTCCCGTAGAGTGTTTTACAGAGTAAAGATTGAATCTTTGAACGAAAATACCTTAATAAAGGTACCTAGTTTGTCACAAGATCTTTTTAATATAAAAAGATTGAATCTCTGAAAAAAAATGATAGTTTAGAGATTAACTTATTCGAGTTACCTATGAAGTCGCGAATCGTGTTGTAATGACTAAATATTAAATCTTTGAATGAAAATATCTCAACAAAGGAACCTATTCTGTGACTAGACCTTTTTAATGTATAAAGATTGAATCTTTTAAAAAAATGAGAGGTTTGAGGGAAACTTATTCGAGTTCCCTTTGACGTCCCAAAAAGTATTTTACAGAGTATAGATTGAATCTTGAATGAAAATACCTCTGTAAAGGTACCTAGTATGTCACTAGACCTTTTTAATGTAAAAAGATTAAATCTTTGAAAGAAAATGAGAGTTTTGAGATTAACTTATTTGAGTTACCTATGAATTCGCGAAGCGTGTTTTAATGACTAAAGATTAAATCTTTGAATGAAAATACCTCAATAAAGGAACCTATTATATGACTAAACCTTTTAAATGTATACAGATTGAATCTTTGAAAGAAAATGTGGGTTTTGAATGAAACTTATTCGAGTTCCTTTCGACGTCCCGAAGAGTATTTTAATGAATAAAAATAGAATCTTTGAATGAAAATACCTTAATAAAGGTACCTATTATGTTACTAGACCTTTTTAATGTATAAACGTTGAATCTTTGAAAGAAAATAAGAGTATTGATTTAAACTTATTTGAGTTACTTATGAAGTGGCGAAGAGTGTTTTAATGAGTAAAGATCGAATCTTTGATTTAAATTATCTCAATAAAAGTACCTTTTATGTCATTAAACCTTTTTAATGCATATAGATTGAATCTTTGAAACAAAACAAGAGTTTTAATTTAAAATTATTCGTGTTACCTTGTAGTCGCGAAGAGTGTTTTACTGAGTATATGTTGAATCTTTAAATTAATGTACCTCAGTAAAGGTACCTTTAATGTCACTAGACCTTTTCAATGTATAAAGATTGAATCTTGGACAAAAAATGAGATTTTTGAGTTAAGCTTATTCGAGTTCCCTTTGACGTTCCATAGAGTGTTTTACGGAGTAAAGATTGAATATTTGAACGAAAATACCATAATAAAGGTACCTAATATGTCACTAGACCTTTTTAATGTAAAAAGATTGAATTTCTGAAAAAAAATGATAATTTAGAGATTAACTTATTCGAGTTACCTATGAAGTCGCGAATCGTGTTGTAATGACTAAATAGAAAATCTTTGAATGAAAATATCTCGACAAAGGAGCCTATTATGTGACTAGACCTTTTTAATGTATAAAGATTGAATCTTTTCAAGAAAATGAGTGTTTTGAGTGAAACTTATTCGAGTCCCTTTGACGTCCTGAAGAGTGTTTTACAGAGTATAGATTGAATCTTTGAATTAAAATACCTCAGTAAAGGTACCTAATATGTCACTAGACCTTTTTAATGTCAAAAGATTGAATCTTTGAAAGAAAAGGAGAGTTTTGAGATTAACTTATTCGAGTTACCTATGAAGTCGCGAATCATGTTGTAATGACTAAATATTAAACCTTTGAATGAAAATATCTTGACAAAGGAACCTATTATGTGACTAGACCTTTTTAATGTATAAAGATTGAATCTTTTAAAGAAAATGAGAGTTTTGAGTGAAACTTATTCGAGTTCCCTTTGACGTCCCAAAAAGTATTTTACAGAGTATAGATTGAATCTTGAATGAAAATACCTCAGTAAAGGTACCGAGTATGTCACTAGACCTTTTTAATGTAAAAAGATTGAATCTTTGAAAGAAAATGAGAGTTTTGAGATTAACTTATTCGAGTTACCTATGAATTCGCGAAGCGTGTTTTAATGACTAAAGATTAAATCTTTGAATGAAAATACCTCAATAAAGGAACCTATTATATGACTAAACCTTTTAAATGTATGCAGATTGAATCTTTGAAAGAAAATGAGGGTTTTGAATGAAACTTATTCGAGTTCCTTTTGACGTCCCGAAGAGTATTTTAATAAGTAAAAATAGAATCTTTGAATGAAAATACCTCAATAAAGGTACCTATTATGTTACTAGACCTTTTTAATGTATAAACGTTGAATCTTTGAAAGAAAATAAGAATATTGATTTAAACTTATTCGAGTTACTTATGAAGCGGCGAAGAGTGCTTTAATGAGTAAAGATCGAATCTTTGATTTAAATTATCTCAATAAAAGTACATTTTATGTCATTAAACCTTTTGAATGCATATAGATTGATTCTTTGAAACAAAACAAGAGTTTTAATTTAAAATTATTCGTGTTACCAAGTAGTCGCGTAGAGTGTTTTAATGAGTATATGTTGAATCTTTAAAATAAAGTACCTCAGTAAAGGTACCTTTAATGTCACTAGACCTTTTCAACGTATAAAGATTGAATCTTGGACAAAAAATGAGATTTTTGAGTTAAGCTTATTCGAGTTCCCTTTGACGTTCCGTAGAGTGATTTACAGAGTAAGGATTGAATCTTTGAACGAAAATACCTTAATAAAGGTACCTAGTATGTCACTATACCTTTTTAATGTAAAAAGATTGAATCGCTGAAAAAAAATGATAGTTTTGAGATTAACTTATTCGAGTTACCTATGAAGTCGCGAATCGTGTTGTAATGACAAAATATTAAATCTTTGAATGAAAATATCTCGACAAAGGAGCCTATTATGTGACTAGACCTTTTTAATGTATAAAGATTGAATCTTTTAAAAAAAATGAGAGTTTTGAATGAAACCTATTCGAGTTCCTTTTGATGTCCCGAATGGTGTTTTAATGAGTAAAAATAGAATCTTTGAATGAAAATAGCTCAATAAAGGTACCTATTATGTTACTAGACCTTTTTAATGTATAAACGTTGAATCTTTGAAACAAAATAAGAGTGTTGATTTAAACTTATTCGAGTTACTTATGAAGTGGCGAAGAGTGTTTTAATGAGTAAAGATGGAATCTTTGATTGAAAATATCTCAATAAAAGTACCTTTTATGTCATTAAACCTTTTTAATGCATATAGATTGAATCTTTGAAACAAAATAAGAGTTTTAATTTAAAATTATTCGTGTTTCCAAGTAGTCGCGAAGAATGTTTTAATGATTATATGTTGAATCTTTAAATTAAAGTACCTCAATAAAGGTACCTTTATGTCACTAGACCTTTTCAATGTAAAAAGATTGAATCTTTGAAAGAAAATGAGAGTTTTGAGATTAACTTATTCGAGTTACCTATGAAGTCTCAAAGCGTGTTTTAAAGACTAAAGATTTAATCTTTGAAAGAAAATACCTCAATAAAGGAACCAATTATATGACTAAACCTTTTAAATGTATACAAATTGAATCTTTGAAAGAAAATGAGGGTTTTGAAAGAAACTTATTCGAGTTTCTTTTGACGTCCCGAAAAGTGTTTTAATGAGTAAAAATAGAATCTTTGAATGAAAATACCTCAATAAAGGTACCTATTTTGTTAGTAGACCTTTTTAATGTATAAACGTTGAATCTTTGAAAGAAAATAAGAGTATTGATTTAAACTTACTCGAGTTACTTATGAAGTGGAGAAGAGTGTTTTAATGAGCAAAGATCGAATCT
The DNA here is from genome assembly GCF_030987335.1 of Cornus florida. Lineage (NCBI taxonomy): Eukaryota > Viridiplantae > Streptophyta > Magnoliopsida > Cornales > Cornaceae > Cornus > Cornus florida. Next base: position 90,300,547 of record NW_026775578.1, on the reverse strand, counting down.
TTGATTGAAATTATCTCAATAAAAGTACCTTTTATGTCATTAAACCTTTTTAATGCATATAGATTGAATCTTTCAAACAAAACAAGAGTTTTAACTTATTCGAGTTACCTACGAAGTCGCGAATCGTGTTGTAATGACTAAATATTAAATCTTTGAATGAAAATATTTCCACAAAGGAACCAATTATGTGACTAGACCTTTTTAATGTATAGAGATTGAATCTTTTAAAGAAAATGAGAGTTTTCAGTGAAACTTATTCGAGTTCCCTTTGACGTTCCAAAAAGTATTTTACAGAGTATAGATTGAATCTTTGAATGAAAATACCTCAGCAAAGGTACCTAGTATGTCACTAGACCTTTTTAATGTAAAAAGATTGAATCTTTGAAAGAAAATGAGAGTTTTGAGATTAACTTATTCGAGTTACCTGTGAAGTCGCGAAGCGTGTTTTAATGACTAAAGATTAAATCCTTGAATGAAAATACCTCAATAAAGGAACCTATTATATGACTAAACCTTTTAAATGTATACATATTGAATCTTTGAAAGGAAGTGAGGGTTTTGAATGAAACTTATTCGAGTTCCTTTTGACGTCCCGAATAGTGTTTTAATGAGTAAAAATAGAATCTTTTAATGAAAATACCTCAACAAACGTACATATTATGTTACTAGACCTTTTTAATGTATAAACGTTGAATCTTTGAAAGAAAATAAGAGTATTGGTTTAAACTTATTCGAGTTACTTATGAAGTAGCGAATAGTGTTTTAATGAGTAAAGATCAAATCTTTGATTGAAATTATCTCAATAAAAGTACATTTTTTGTCATTAAACCTTTTTAATGCATATAGATTGAATCTTTGAAACAAAACAAGAGTTTTAATTTAAAATTATTCGTGTTACCTAGTAGTCGCGAAGAGTGTTTTTCTGAGTATATGTTGAATCTTTAAATTAAAGTACCTCAATAAAGGTACCTTTTATGTCACTAGACCTTTTCAATGTATAAAGTTTGAATCTTTGAAAGAAAATAAGGTTTTTGAGTTAAGCTTATTCGAGTTCCCTTTGACATCCCGTAGAGTGTTTTATAGAGTAAAGATTGAATTTTGAACGAAAATACCTTAATAAAGGTACCTAGTATGTCACTAGAGATTTACTTATTCGAGTTGCCTATGAAGTCGCGAATCGTGTTGTAATGACTAAATATTAAATCTTTGAATGAAAATAACTCGACAAAGGAACCTATTATGTGACTAGACCTTTTTAATGTATAAAGATTGAATCTTTTAAGGAAAATGAGTGTTTTGAGTAAAACTTATTCGAGTTCCCTTTGACGTCCCGAAGAGTGTTTTACAGAGTATAGATTGAATCTTTGAATGGAAATACCTCAGTCAAGGTATGTAGTATGTCTCTAGACCTTTTTAATGTAAAAAGATTGAAGCATTGAAAGAAAATGAGAGTTTTGAGATTAACTTATTCGAACTACCTATGAAGTCGCGAAGCGTGTTTTAATGACTAAGGATTAAATCTTTGAATTAAAATACCTCAATAAAGGTACCTATTATATGACTAAACCTGTTAAATTTATACAGATTGAATCTTTGAAAGAAAATGAGTGTTTTGAATGAAACCTATTCGAGCTCCTTTTGACGTCCCGAAGAGTGTGTAATGAGTAAAAATAGAATCTTTTAATGAAAATACATCAATAAAGGTACCTATTATGTTACTAGACCTTTTTAATGTATAAACGTTGAATCTTTGAAAGAAAATAAGAGTATTGATTTAAACTTATTCGAGTTACTAATGAAGTAGCGTAGAGTGTTTTACAGAGTAAAGATCGAATATTGGATTGAAAATATCTCCATAAAAGTACCTTTTATGTTATCAAACCTTTTTAATGCATATATATTGAATCTTTGAAGCAAAACAAAAGTTTAAATTTAAAATTATTTGTGTTACCAAGTATTCGCGAAGAGTGTTTTTCTGAGTATATGTTGAATCTTTAAATTAAAGTACCTCAATAAAGGTACCTTTTATGTCACTAGACCTTTTCAATGTATAAAGATTGAATCTTTGAAAGAAAATGAGGTTTTTGAGTTAAGCTTATTCGAGTTCCCTTTGACGTCCCGTAGAGTGTTTTACGGAGTAAAGATTGAATATTTGAACGAAAATACCTTAATAAAGGTACCAAATATGTCACTAGAACTTTTTAATGTAAAAAGATTGAATATCTGAAAAAAAATGATAGTTTAGAGATTAACTTATTCGAGTTACCTATAAAGTCGCGAATCGTGTTGTAATGACTAAATAGTAAATCTTTGAATGAAAATATCTCGACAAAGGAACCTATTATGTGACTAGACCTTTTTAATGTATAAAGATTGAATCTTTAAAGAAATTGAGAGTTTTGAGCGAATCTTATTCGACTTCCCTTTGACGTCCCAAAAAGTATTTTACAGAGTATAGATTGAATCTTTGAATGAAAATACCTCAGTAAAGGTCTTTAGTATGTCACTAGACCTTTTTAATGTAAAAAGATTGAATCTTTGAAAGAAAATGAGAGTTTTGAGATTAACTTATTCGAATTAACTATAAAGTCGCGAAGCGTGTTTTAATGACTAAAGAATAAATCTTTGAATGAAAATACCTCAATAAAGGAACCTATTATATGACTAAACCTTTTAAATGCATACAGAATGAATCTTTGAAAGAAAATGAGGGTTTTGAAAGAAACTTATTCGAGTTCTTTTTAACGTCCTGAAGAGTGTTTTAATGGGTAAAAATAGAATCTTTGAATGAAAATACCTCAATAAAGGTACCTATTATGTTAGTAGACCTTCTTAATGTATAAACGTTGAATCTTTAAAAGAAAATAAGAGTATTGATTTAAACTTATTCGAGTTAGTTATGAAGTGGCGAATAGTGTTTTAATTAGTAAATATCGAATCTTTGATTGAAATTATCTCAATAAAAGTACGTTTTATGTAATTAAACCTTTTTAATGCATATAGATTGAATCTTTGAAAGAAAATAAGAGTTTTAATTTAAAATTAATCGTGTTACCTAGTAGTCGGGAAGAGTGTTTTACTGAGTTTATGTTGAATCTTAAAATTAAAGTACCTCAATAAAGGTACCTTTTATGTCAATAGACCTTTTCAATGTATAAAGATTGAATCATGAAAAGAAAATGAGGTTTTTGAGTTAAGCTTATTCGAGTTCCCTTTGACGTCACGTAGAGTGTTTTACAGTGTAAGGATTGAATCTTTGAATGAAAATATCTTAATAAAGGTACCTAGTATGTCACTAGACCTTTTTCATGTAAAAATATTGAATCTCTGAAAAAAATGATAGTTTAGAGATTAACTTATTCGAGTTACCTATGAAGTCGCGAATCGTGTTGTAATAACTAAATATTAAATCTTTGAATGAAAATATCTCGACAAAGGAACCTATTATGTGACTAGACCTTTTTAATGTATAAAGATTGAGTCTTTTAAAGAAAATGAGAGTTTTGAGTGAAACTTATTCGAGTTCCCTTTGACGTCCCGAAGAGTGTTTTACAGAGTATAGATTGAGTCTTTGAATGAAAATTCCTCAGTAAAGGTACCTAGTATGTCACTAGACCTTTTTAATGTAAAACGATTGAATCTTTGAAAGAAAATTAGAGTTTTGAGATTAACTTATTCGAGTTACCTATGAATTCGCGAAGCGTGTTTTAATGACTAAAGATTAAATCTTTGAATGAAAATACCTCAATAAAGGAACCTATTATATGACTAAACCTTTTAAATGTATACAGATTGAATCTTTGAAAGAAAATGAGAGTTTTGAATGAAACCTATTCGAGTTCCTTTTAACGTCCCGAAGAGTGTTTTAATGAGTAAAAATAAAATCTTTGAATTAAAATACCTCAATAAAGGTACCTATTATGTTACTAGACCTTTTTAGTGTATAAACGTTGAATCTTTGAAAAAAATAGGAGTATTGATTTAAACTTATTCGAGTTACTTATGAAGTGGCGAAGAGTGTTTTAATGAGTAAAGATCGAATCTTTGATTGAAAATATCTCAATAAAATTACTTTTTATGTCATTAAACCTTTTTAATGCATATAGATTGAATCTTTGAAACAAAACAAGAGTTTTAATTTAAAATTATTTGTGTTACCTAGTAGTCGCGAAGAGTGTTTTAATGAGTATATGTTGAATTTTTAAATTAAAGTACCTCAATAAAGGTACCTTTTATGACACTAGACCTTTTCAATGTCTAAAGATAAAATCTTTGAAAGAAAAATGAGGATTTTGAGTTAAACTTATTCGAGTTCCCTTTGACGTCCCGTAGAGTGTTTTACAGGGTAAAGATTGAATCTTTGAATGAAAATACCTTCATAAAGGTACCTAGTATGTCATTAGACCTTTTTAATGTAAAAAGATTGAATCTCTGAAAAAAAATGATAGTTTAGAGATTAATTTATTCGAGTTACCTATGAAGTCGCGAATCGTGTTGTAATGACTAAATATTAAATTTTTGAATGAAAATATCTCAACAGAGGAACCTATTATGTGACTAGACTTTTTTAATGTATAAAGATTGAATCTTTTAAAGAAAATGAGAGTTTTGAGTGAAACTTATTCGAGTTCCCTTTGACGCGCCGAAAAGTGTTTTACAGAGTATAGATTGAATCTTTGAATGAAAATACCTCAGTAAAGGTACCTAGTATGTCACTAGACCTTTTTAACGTAAAAAGATTGAATATTTGAAAGAAAATGAGAGTTTTGAGATTAACTTATTCGAGTTACCTATGAAGTCGCGAAGCGTGTTTTAATGACTAAAGAATAAATCTTTGAATGAAAATACCTCAATAAAGGAACCTATTATATGACTAAACCTTTTAAATGTTTACAGATTGAATCTTTGAAAGAAAATGAGGGTTTTGAATGAAACTTATTCGAGTTCCTTTTGACGTCCCGAAGAGTGTTTTAATGAGTAAAAATAGAATCTTTGAATGAAAATACCTCAATAAAGATACCTATTATGTTACTAGACCTTTTTAATGCATAAACGTTGAATCTCTGAAAGAAAATAAAAGTATTGATTTGAACTTATTCGAGTTACTTATGAAGTGGCGAAGAGTGTTTTAATGAGTAAAGATCGAATCTTTGATTGAAAATATCTCAATAAAAGTACCTTTTATGTCATTAAACCTTTTTAATGCATATAGATTGAATCTTTGAAACAAAACAAGAGTTTTAATTTAAATTTATTCGTGTTACCAAGTAGTCGCGAAGAGTGTTTTAATGATTATATGTTGAATCTTTAAATTAAAGTATCTCAATAAAGGTACCTTTTATGTCAGTAGACCTTTTCAATATATAAAGATTGAATCTTTGAAAGAAAATGAGGTTTTTGAGTTAAACTTATTCGAGTTCTTTTGACGTCCCATAGAGTGTTTTACAGAGTAAAGACTGAATCTTTGAACGAAAATGCCTTCATAAAGGTACCTAGTATGTCACTAGACCTTTTTAATGTAAAAAGATTGAATCTCTGCAAAAAAAATGATAGTTTAGAGATTAACTTATTCGAGTTACCTATGAAGTCGCGAATCGTGTTGTAATGCCTAAATATTATATCTTTGAATGAAAATATCTCAACAAAGGAACCTATTATGTGACTAGACCTTTTTAATGTATAAATATTGAATCTTTTAAAGAAATTGAGAGTTTTAAGTGAAACTTATTCGAGTTCCCTTTGACGTCCCAAAAAGTATTTTACAGAGTATAGATTGAATCTTTGAATGAAAATACCTCAGTAAAGGTACCTAGTATGTCACTAGACCTTTTTAATGTAAAAAGATTGAATCTTTGAAAGAAAATGAGAGTTTTGAGATTAACTTATTCGATTTACCTATAAAGTCGCGAAGCGTGTTTTAATGACTAAAGATTAAATCTTTGAATGAAAATACCTCAATAAAGGAATCTATTATATGACTAAACCTTTTAAATGCATACAGATTGAATCTTTGAAAGAAAATGAGGGTTTTGAATGAAACTTATTCGAGTTCTTTTTGACGTCCTAAAGAGTGTTTTAGTGAGTAAAAATAGAATCTTTGAATGAAAATACCTTAATAAAGGTACCCATTACGTTAGTAGACCTTTTTAATGTATAAACGTTGAATCTTTGAAAGAAAATAGGAGTATTGATTTAAACTTATTCGAGTTACTTATGAAGTGGCGAATAGTGTTTTAAATAGTAAAGATCGAATCTTTGATCGAAATTATCTAAATAGAAGTACATTTTATGTCATTAAACCATTTTAATGCATATAGATTGAATCTTTGAAAGAAAACAAGAGTTTTAATTTAAAATTATTCGTGTTACCTAGTAGTCGCGAAGAGTGTTTTACTGAGCTTATGTTGAATCTTTAAATTAAAGTACCTCAATAAAGGTACCTTTTATGTCACTAGACCTTTTCAATGTATAAAGATTGAATCTTGGAAAGAAAATGAGGTTTTTGAGTTAAACTTATTCCAGTTCCCTTTGACGTCACGTAGAGTGTTTTACTGAGTAAGGATTGAATCTTTCAACGAAAATACCCTAATAAAGGTACCTAGTATGTCACTAGACCTTTTTAATGTAAAAAGATTGAATCTCTGAAAAAAAATGATAGTTTAGAAATTAACTTATTCGAGTTACCTATGAAGTCGTGAATCGTGTTGTAATGACTAAATATTAAATCTTTGAATGAAAATATCTCGACAAAGGAACCTATTATGTGACTAGACCTTTTTAATGTATAAAGATTGAATCTTTTAAAGAAAATGAGAATTTTAAGTGAAACTTATTCGAGTTCCCTTTGACGTCCCGAAGAGTGTTTTACAGAGTATAGATTGAATCTTTGAATGAAAATACCTCAGTAACGGTACCTACTATGTCACTAGACCTTTTTAATGTAAAAAGATCGAATCTTTGAAAGAAAATGAGAGTTTTGAGAGTAACTTATTCGAGTTACCTATGAAGTCGCGAAGCGTGTTTTAATGACTAAACATTAAATCTTTGAATAAAAATACCTCAATAAAGGAACCTATTATATGACTAAACCTTTTTAATGTATACAGATTGAATCTTTGAAAGAAAATGAGAGTTTTGAATGAAACCTATTCGAGTCCCTCTTGACGTCCCGAAAAATGTTTTAATGAGTAAAAATAGAATCTTTGAATGAAAATACCTCAATAAAGGTACCTATTATGTTACTAGACCTTTTTAAGGTATAAATGTTGAATCTTTGAAAGAAAATAAGAGTATTGATTTAAACTTATTCGAGTTACTTATGAAGTGGCGAAGAGTGTTTTAATGAGTAAAGATCGAATCTTTGATTGAAAATATCTCAATAAAAGTACCTTTTATGTCATTAAACCTTTTTAATGCATATAGATTGAATCTTTGAAACAAAATAGGAGTTTTAATTTAAAATTATTCGTGTTACCAAGTAGTCGCGTAGAGTGTTTTAATGAGTATATGTTGAATCTTTAAATTAAAGTACCTCAGTAAAGGTACCTTTTATGTCACTAGACCATTTCAATGTATAAAGATTGAATCTTGGAAATAAAATGAGATTTTTGAGTTAAGCTTATTCGAGTTCCCTTTGACGTCCCGTAGAGTGTTTTAAAGAGTAAGGATTGAATCTTTGAACGAAAATACCTTAATAAAGGTACGTAGTATGTCACAAGACCTTTTTAATGTAAAAAGATTGAATCGCTGAAAAAAAATGATAGTTTAGAGATTAACTTATTCAAGTTAGCTATGAAGTCGCGAATCGTGTTGTAATGACAAAATATTAAATCTTTGAATGAAAATATCTCGACAAAGGAGCCTATTATGTGACTAGACCTATTTATTGTATAAAGATTGAATCTTTTAAAGAAAATGAGAGTTTTGAGTGAAACTTATTCGAGTTCTCTTTGACGTCCCGAAGAGTGTTTTACAGAGTATAGATTTAATCTTTGAATGAAAATACCTCAGTAAAGGTACCGAGTATGTCACTAGACCTTTTTAATGTAAAAAGATTGAATCTTTGAAAGAAAATGAGAATTTTGATATTAACTTATTTGAGTTACCTATGAAGTCGCGAATCATGTTGTAATGACTAAATATTAAATCTTTGAATGAAAATATCTCGACAAAGGAACCTATTATGTGACTAGACCTTTTTAATGTATAAAGATTGAATCTTTTAAAGAAAATGAGAGTTTTGAGTGAAACTTATTCGAGTTCCCTTTGACGTCCTAAAGAATGTTATATAGAGTATAGATTGAATCTTTGAATGAAAATATCTCAGTAAAGGTACCTAGTATGTCACTAGACCTTTTTAATGTAAAAAGATTGAATCTTTGAAAGAAAGTGAGAGTTTTGAGATTAACTTATTCGAGTTACCTATGAAGTCGCAAAGCTTGTTTTAATGACTAAAGATTAAATCTTTGATTGAAAATACCTCAGTAAAGGAACCTATTATATGACTAAACCTTTTTAATGTATACAGATTTAATCTTTGAAAGAAAATGAGAGTTTTGAAGAAACCTATTCGAGTTCCTTTTGATGTCCCGAAGAGTGTTATAATGAGTAAAAATAGAATCTTTGAATGAAAATACCTCAATAAAGGTACCTATTATGTTACTAGACCTTTTTAATGTACAAACGTTGAATCTTTGAAAGAAAATAAGAGTATTGATTTAAACTTATTCAAGTTGCTTATGAAGTGGCGAAGAGTGTTTTAATGGGTAAAGATCGAATCTTTGATTGTAAATATCTCAATAAAAGTACCTTTTATGTCAATAAACCTTTTTCATGCATATAGATTGAATCTTTGAAACAAAACAAGAGTTTTAATTTAAAATTATTCGTGTTACCAAGTAGTCGCGAAGAGTGTTTTAATGATTATATGTTGAATCTTTAAATTAAAGTACCTCAATAAAGGTACCTTTTATGTCACTAGACCTTTTCAATGTACAAAGATTGAATCTTTGAAAGAAAATGAGGTTTTTGAGTTAAACTTATTCGAGTTCCTTTGACGTCCCATAGAGTGTTTTACAGAGTAAAGATTGAATCTTTGAACGAAAATACTTTAATAAAGGTACCGGGTATGTCACTAGACCTTTTGAATGTAAAAAGATTGAATCTCTGAAAAAAAATGATAGTTTAGAGATTAACTTATTCGAGTTTCCTATGAAGTCGCGAATCGTGTTGCAATGTCTAAATATTAAATCTTTGAATGAAAATATCTCAACAAAGGAACCTATTATATGACTAGACCTTTTTAATGTATAAATATTGAATCTTTAAAGAAATTGAGAGTTTTGAGCGAAACTTATTCGAGTTCCCTTTGACGTCCCAAAAAGTATTTTACAGAGTATAGATTGAATCTTTGAATGAAAATACCTCAGTAAAGGTACCTAGTATGTCACTAGACCTTTTTAATGTAAAAAGATTGAATCTTTGAAAGAAAATGAGAGTTTTGAGATTAACTTATTCGAATTAACTATAAAGTCGCGAAGCGTGTTTTAATGACTAAAGATTAAATCTTTGAATGAAAATACCTCAATAAAGGAACCTATTATATGACTAAACCTTTTAAATGCATACAGATTGAATCTTTGAAAGAAAATGAGGGTTTTGAATGAAACTTATTCGAGTTCTTTTTAACGTCCTGAAGAGTGTTTTAATGGGTAAAAATAGAATCTTTGAATGAAAATACCTCAATAAAGGTACCTATTATGTTAGTAGACCATTTTATTGTATAAACGTTGAATCTTTAAAAGAAAATAAGAGTATTGATTTAAACTTATTCGAGTTAGTTATGAAGTGGCGAATAGTGTTTTAATTAGTAAAGATCGAATCTTTGATTGAAATTATCTCAATAAAAGTTCGTTTTATGTCATTAAACCTTTTTAATGCATATAGATTGAATCTTTGAAAGAAAACAAGAGTTTTAATTTAAAATTATTCGTGTTACCTAGTAGTCGCGAAGAGTGTTTTACTGAGTTTATGTTGAATCTTAAAATTAAAGTACCTCAATAAAGGTACCTTTTATGTCACTAGACCTTTTCAATGTATAAAGATTGAATCATGAAAAGAAAATGAGGTTTTTGAGTTAAGCTTATTCGTGTTCCCTTTGACGTCACGTAGAGTGTTTTACAGAGTAAGGATTGAATCTTTGAACGAAAATACCTTAATAAAGGTACCTAGTATGTCACTAGACCTTTTTCATGTAAAAATATTGAATCTCTGAAAAAAAATGATAGTTTAGAGATTAACTTATTTGAGTTACCTATGAAGTCGCGAATCATGTTGTAATGACTAAATATTAAATCTTTGAATGAAAATATCTCGACAAAGGAACCTATTATGTGACTAGATCTTTTTAATGTATAAAGATTGAGTCTTTTAAAGAAAATGAGAGTTTTGAGTGAAACTTATTCGAGTTCCCTTTGACGTCCCGAAGAGTGTTTTATAGAGTATAGATTAAGTCTTTGAATGAAAATTCCTCAGTAAAGGTACCTAGTATGTCACTAGACCTTTTTAATGTAAAACGATTGAATCTTTGAAAGAAAATTAGAGTTTTGAGATTAACTTATTCGAGTTACCAATGAATTCGTGAAGCGTGTTTTAATGACTAAAGATTAAATCTTTGAATGAAAATACCTCAATAAAGGAACCTATTATATGACTAAACCTTTTAAATGTATACAGATTGAATCTTTGAAAGAAAATGAGAGTTTTGAATGAAACCTATTCGAGTTCCTTTTAACGTCCCGAAGAGTGTTTTAATGAGTAAAAATAAAATCTTTGAATTAAAATACCTCAATAAAGGTACCTATTATGTTACTAGACCTTTTTAATGTATAAACGTTGAATCTTTGAAAGAAAATAAGAGTATTGATTTAAACTTATTCGAGTTACTTATGAAGTGGCGAAGAGTGTTTTAATGAGTTAAGATCGAATCTTTGATTGAAATTATCTCAATAAAAGTACCTTTTATGTCGTTAAACACTTTTAATGCATATAGATTTAATCTTTGAAACAAAACAAGAGTTTTAATTTAAAATTATTCGTGTTACCTAGTAGTCGCGAAGAGTGTTTTAATGAGTATATGTTAAATCTTTAAATTAAAGTACCTCAATAAAGATACCTTTTATGTCAGTAGAACTTTTCAATGTATAAAGATTGAATCTTTGGAAGAAAATGAGGTTTTCGAGTTAAACTTATTCAAGTTCCCTTTGACGTCCCGTAGAGTGTTTTACAAAGTAAAGATTGAATCTTTGAACGAAAATACCTTAATAAAGGTACCTAGCATGTCACTAGACCTTTTTAATGTAAAAAGATTGAATCTCTGAAAAAAAATGATAGTTAAGAGAATAACTTATTCGAGTTACCTATGAAGTCGCGAATCATGTTGTAATGACTAAATATTAAATCTTTGAATGAAAATATCTCAATAAAGGAACCTATTATGTGGCGAGACCTTTTTAATGTATAAAGATTGAATCTTTTAAAGAAAATGAGAGTTTTGAGTGAAACTTATTCGAGTTCCCTTCGACGCCCCGAAAAGTGTTTTACAGAGTATAGATTGAATCTTTGAATGAAAATACCTTAGTAAAGGTACCTAGTATGTCACTAGACCTTTTTAATGTAAAAAGATTGAATCTTTGAAAGAAAATGAGAGTTTTGAGATTAACTTATTCGAGTTATCTATGAAGTCGCGAAGCGTGTTTTAATGACTAAAGATTAAATCTTTGAATGAAAATACCTCAATAAGGGAACCTATTATATGACTAAACCTTTTAAATGTATACAGATTGGATCTTTGAAAGAAAATGAGGGTTTTGAATGAAACTTATTCGAATTCCTTTTGACGTTCCGAAGAGTGTTTTAATAAGTAAAAATATAATCTTTGAATGAAAATACCTCAGTAAAGGTACCTATTATGTTACTAGACCTTTTTAAAGTATAAACGTTGAATCTTTGATAGAAAATAAGAGTATTGATTTAACCTTATTCGAGTTACTTATGAAGTGGCGAAGAGTGTTTTAATGAGTAAAGATCGAATCTTCGATTGAAATTATCTCAATAAAAGTACATTTTATGTCATTAAACCTTTTTAATGCATATAGATTGAATCTTTGAAACAAAAAAAGAGTTTTAATTTAAAATTATTCGTGTTACCTAGTAGTCGCGAAGAGTGTTTTAATGAGTATATGTTGAATCTTTAAATTAAAGTACCTCAATAAAGGTACCTTTGATGTCACTAGACCTTTTCAATGTATAAAGATTGAATCTTTCAAAGTTCCCTTTGACGTCCCGTAGAGTGTTTTACAGAGTAAAGATTGAATATTTGAACGAAAATACCTTAATAAAGGTACCTAATTTGTCACTAGACTTTTTTATTGTAAAAAGATTGAATCTCTGAAAAAAAATGATAGTTTAGAGATTAACTTATTCGAGTTACCTATGAAGTCGCGAATCGTGTTGTAATGACTAAATATTAAATCTTTGAATGAAAATATCTCGACAACGGAACCAATGATTTGACCAGACCTTTTTAATGTATAAAGATTGAATCTTTTAAAGAAAATGAGAGTTTTGAGTGAAAGTTAGTCGAGTTCCATTTAACGTCCCGAAGAGTGTTTTACAGAGTATAGATTGAATCTTTGAATGAAAATACCTCAGTAAAGGTACCTAGTATGTCAATAGACCTTTTAAATGAAAAAAGATTGAATCTTTGAAAGAAAATGAGAGCTTGAGATTAACTTATTCGAGTTACCTATGAAGTCGCAAAGCGTGTTTTAATGACTAAAGATTAAATCTTTGAATCAAAATACCTCAATAAATGAACCTATTATATGACAAAACCTTTTTAATGTATGCAGATTGAATCTTTGAAAGAAAATGATTGTTTTGAATGAAACCTATTCGAGTTCCTTTTGACGTCCCGAAGAGTGTTTTAATGAGTAAAAATAGATTCTTTGAATGAAAATACCTCAATAAAAATACCTATTATGTTACTAGACCTTTTTAATGTATAAACGTTGAATCTTTGAAAGAAAATAAGAGTATTGATTTAAACTTATTCGAGTTACTTATGAAGTGGCGAAAATTGTTTTAATGAGTAAAGATCGAATCTTTAATTGAAAATATCTCAATAAAAGTACCATTTATGTCATTAAACCATTTTCATGCATATAGATTTAATCTTTGAAATAAAAGAAGAGTTTTAATTTAAAATTATTCGTGTTACCTAGTAGTCGCGAAGAGTGTTTTAATGAGTATATGTTGAATCTTTAAATTAAAGTACCTCAATAAAGATACCTTTTATATCAGTAGAACTTTTCAATGTATAAAGATTGAATATTTGAAAGAAATGAGGTTTTTGAGTTAAGTTTATTCGAGTTTCCTTTGACGTCCCGTAGAGTGTTTTACAGAGTAAAGATTGAATCTTTGAACGAAAATACCTTAATAAAGGTACCTAGTATGTCACTAGACCTTTTTAATGTAAAAAGATTGAATCTCTGAAGAAAAAAAATGATAGTTAAGAGATTAACTTATTCGAGTTACCTATGAAGTCGCGAAGCGTGTTTTAATGACTAAATATTAAATCTTTGAACGAAAATACCTCAATAAAGGAACCTATTATATGACTAAACCTTTTAAATGTATACAGATTGAATCTTTGAAAGAAAATGAGGGTTAGAATGAAACTTATTCGAGTTCCTTTTGACGTCCCGAATAGTCTTTTAATGAGTAAAAATAGAATCTTTGAATGAAATTACCTCAATAAAGGTACCTATTATGTTACTAGACCTTTTTAATGTATAAATATTGAATCTTTGAAAGAAAATAAGCGTATTGATTTAAACTTATTCGAGTTACTTATGAAGTGGTGAAGAGTGTTTTAATGAGTAAAGATCAAATCTTTGATTGAAAATATCTCAATAATAGTACCTTTTATGTCATTAAACATTTTTAATGCATATAGATTGAATCTTTGAAACAAAAAAAGTGTTTAAATTTAAAAATATTCGTGTTTCCTAGTAGTCGCGAAGAGTGTTTTAATGAGTATATGTTGAATCTTTAAATTAAAGTACCTCAATAAAGGTACCTTTTATGTCACTAGACCTTTTCAATGCATAAAGATCGAATCTTTAAAAGAAAATGAGGTTTTTGAGTTAAGCTTATTCGAATTCTCTTTGACGTCCCGTAGAGTGTTTTATAGAGTAAAGATTGAATCTTTTAACGAAAATACCTTAATAAAGGTATCTAGTATGTCACTAGACCTTTTTATTGTAAAAAGATTGAATCTCTGAAAAAAAATGATAGTTTAGAGATTAACTTATTCGAGTTACCTATGAAGTCGCGAATCGTGTTGTAATGACTAAATATTAAATCTTTGAATGAAAATATCTCAACAAAGGAACCTATTATGTGACTAGACCTTTTTAATGTATAAAGATTGAATCTTTTGAAGAAAATGAGAGTTTTGAGTGAAACTTATTCGAGTTCTCTTTGACGTCCCAAAAAGTGTTTTACAGAGTATAGATTGAATCTTTGAATGAAAATACCTCAATAAAGGTACCTATTATGTTACTAGACCTTTTTAATGTATAAACGTTGAATCTTTGAAAGAAAATAAGAGTATTGATTTAAACTTATTCAAGTCACTTATGAAGTGGCGAAGAGTGTTTTAATGAGTAAAGATCGAATATTTGATTGAAATTATCTCAATAAAAGTACCTTTTATGTCATTAAACCTTTTTAATGCATTATGATTGAATCTTTGAAACAAAACAAGAGTTTTAATTTAAAATTATTCGTGTTACCTAGTAGTCGCGAAGTGTGTTTTAATTAGCATATATTGAATCTTTAGATTAAAGTACCTCAATAATGGTACCTTTTATGTCACTAGACCTTTTCAATGTATAAAGATTGAATCTTTGAAAGAAAATGAGGTTTTTGAGTTAAGCTTATTCGAGTTCTCTTTGACATCCCGTAGAGTGTTTTATAGAGTAAAGATTAAATATTTGAACGAAAATACCTTAATAAAGGTACCTAGTATGTCACTAGACCATTTTAATGTAAAAATATTGAATCTCTGAATAAAAATGATAGTTTAGATTTTAACTTATTCGAGTTACCTATGAAGTCACGAATCGTGTTGTAATGACTAAATATTAAATCTTTTAATGAAAATATCTCGATAATGGAACCTATTTTGTGACTAGACCTTTTTAATGTATAAAGATTGAATCTTTTAAAGAAAATGAGAGTTTTGAGTGAAACTTATTCGAGTTCCCTTTGACGTCCCGAAGAGTGTTTTACAGAGTATAAATTGAATCTTTGAATTAAAATACCTCAGCAAAGGTACCTAGTATGTCACTAGACCTTTTTAATGTAAAAAGATTGAATCTTTGAAAGAAAATGAGAGTTTTGAGATTAACTTATTCGAGTTGCCTATGAAGTCGCAAAGCGTGTTTTAATGACTAAAGATTAAATCTTTGAATGAAAATACCTCAATAAAGGAACCTATTATATGACTAAACCTTTTTAATGTATACAGATGGAATCTTTGAAAGAAAATGTGAGTTTTGAAAGAAACCTATTCGAGTTCCTTTTGACGTCCCGAAGAGTGTTTTATTGAGTAAAAATAGAATCTTTGAATGAAAATACCTCAATAAAGATACATATTATGTTACTAGACGTTTTTAATGTATAAACGTTGAATCTTTGAAAGAAAATAAGAGTATTGATTTAAACTTATTCGAGTTACTTATGAAGTGACGAAGAGTGTTTTAATGAGTAAAGATCGAATCTTTGATTGAAAATATCTCAAATAAAGTACCTTTTATGTAATTAAACCTTTTTAATGCATACAGGTAGAATCTTTGAAACAAAACAAGAGTTTTAATTTAAAATTATTCGTGTTCCCTAGTAGTCGCGAAGAGTGTTTTAATGAGTTTATGTTGAATCTTTAAATTAAAGTACCTCAATAAAGGTACCTTTTATGTCTCTAGACCTTTTCAATATATAAAGATTGAATCTTTGAAAGAAAATGATGTTTTCGAGTTAAACTTATTCGAGTTCCCTTTGACATCCCGTAGAGTGTTTTACAGAGTAAAGATTGAATCTTTGAACGAAAATACCTTAATAAAGGTACCTAGTATGTCACAAGACCTTTTTAATGTAAAAAGATTGAATCTTTGAAAAAATATGATAGTTTAGAGATTAACTTATTCGAGTTACCTATGAAGTCGCGAAGCGTGTTTTAATGACTAAAGATTAAATCTTTGAATCAAAATACCTCAATAAATGAACCTATTATATGACAAAACCTTTTTAATGTATGCAGATTGAATCTTTGAAAGAAAATGATTGTTTTGAATGAAACCTATTCGAGTTCCTTTTGACGTCCCGAAGAGTGTTTTAATGAGTAAAAATAGATTCTTTGAATGAAAATACCTCAATAAAAATACCTATTATGTTACTAGACCTTTTTAATGTATAAACGTTTAATCTTTGAAAGAAAATAAGAGTATTGATTTAAACTTATTCGAGTTACTTATGAAGTGGCGAAAAGTGTTTTAATGAGTAAAGATCGAATCTTTGATTGAAAATATCTCAGTAAAAGTACCTTTTATGTTATTAAACCATTTTCATGCATATAGATTTAATCTTTGAAACAAAAGAAGAGTTTTAATTTAAAATTATTCGTGTTACCTAGTAGTCGCGAAGAGTGTTTTAATGAGTATATGTTGAATCTTTCAATTAAAGTACCTCAATAAAGATACCTTTTATATCAGTAGAACTTTTCATTGTATAACGATTGAATATTTGAAAGAAATGAGGTTTTTGAGTTAAGTTTATTCGAGTTTCCTTTGACGTCCCGTAGAGTGTTTTACAGAGTAAAGATTGAATCTTTGAACGAAAATACCTGAATAAAGGTACCTAGTATGTCACTAGACCTTTTTAATGTAAAAAGATTGAATCTCTGAAAAAAAAAATGATAGTTAGGAGATTAATTTATTCGAGTTACCTATGAAGTCGCGAAGCGTGTTTTAATGACTAAAGATTAAATCTTTGAATGAAAATACCTCAATAAAGGAACCTATTATATGACTAAACCTTTTAAATGTATACAGATTGAATCTTTGAAAGAAAATGAGAGTTTTGAATGAAACTTATTTGAGTTCCTTTTGACATCCCGAAGAGTGTTTTAATGAGTAAAAATAGAATCTTTGAATGAAAATACCTCAATAAAGGTACCTATTATGTTACTAGACCTTTTTAATGTATAAACGTTGAATCTTTGAAAGAAAATAAGAGTATTGATTTAAACTTATTCGAGTTACTTATGAAGTGGCGAAGAGTGTTTTAATGAGTAAAGATCGAATCTTTGATTGAAATTGTCACAATAAAAGTACCTTTTATGTTATTAAACCATTTTAATGCATATAGATTGAATCTTTAAAACAAAACAAGAGTTTTAATTTAAAATTATTCGTGTTACCTACTAGTCGCGAAGAGTGTTTTAATGAATATATGTGGAATCTTTAAATTTAAGTACCTCAATAATGGTACCTTGTATGTCATTAGACCTTTTCAATGTATAAAGATTGAATCTTTGAAAGAAAATGAGGTTTTTGAGTTAAGCTTATTTGAGTTTCCTTTGACGTCTCGTAGAGTGTTTTACAGAATAAAGATTGAATCTTTGAAAGAAAATACCTATTTTTAATGTATACAAATGAAAGAAAATGAATGTTTTGGACGAAACCTATTCGAGTTCTTTTTGACGTCCCGAAGTGTGTTTTAATGAGTAAAAATAGAATCTTTGAATGAAAATACCTCAATAAAGGTACCTATTATGTTACTAGACCTTTTTAATGTATAAACGTTGAATCTTTGAAAGAAAATAAGAGTATATATTTAAACTTATTCGAGTTACTTATGAAGTGGCGAAGAGTGTTTTAATGAGTAAAGATCGAATCTTTGATTGAAAATATCTCAATAAAAGTACCTTTTATGTCATTAAACATTTTTAATGCATATAGAATGAATCTTTGAAACAAAATAAGAGTTTAAATTAAAAGTTATTCGTGTTACCTAGTAGTCGCGAAGAGTGTTTTAATGAGTTTATGTTCAATCTTTAAATTAAAGTACCTCAATAAAGGTACCTTTTATGTCACTAGACCTTTTAAATGTATAAAGATTGAATCTTTGAAAGAAAATGAGGTTTTTGAGTTATACTTATTCGAGTTCTCCTTGACGTTCCGTAGAGTGTTTTACAGATTAAGATTGAATCTTTGAACGAAAATACCTTAATAAAGGTACCTAGTATGTCACTAGACCTTTTAAAGTAAAAAGAATGAATCTCTGAAAAAAAATGATAGCTTAGAGATTAACTTATTCGAGTTACATATGAAGTTGCGAATAGTGTTGTAATGACTAAATATTAAATCTTTGAATTAAAATATCTCAACAAAGGAACCTATTATGTGACTAGACCTTTTTAATGTATAAAGATTGAATCTTTTAAAGAAAACGAGAGTTTTGAGTGAAACTTATTCGAGTTCCCTTTGACGTCCCGAAAAGTGTTTGACAGAGTATAGATTGAATCTTTGAATGAAAATACCTCAGTAAAGGTACCTGGTATGTCACTAGACGTCCCGAACAGTGTTTTAATGAGTAAAAATAGAATCTTTGAATGAAAATACCTCAATAAAGGTACCTATTATGTTACTAGACATTTTTAATGTATAAACGTTGAATCATTGAAAGAAAATTAGAGTATTGATTTAAACTTATTCGAGTTACTTATGAAGTGGCGAAAAGTGTTTTAATGAGTAAAGATCGAATCTTTGGTGGAAATTATCTCAAGAAAAGTACCTTTTATGTCATTAAACCTTTTTAATGCACATAGATTGAATCTTTGAAACAAAACAAAAGTTTTAATTTAAAATTATTCATGTTACCTAGTAGTCGCGAAGAGTGTTTTGCTGAGTATATGTGGAATCTATAAATTAAAGTACCTCAATAAATGTACCTTTTATGTCACTAGACCTTTTCAGTGTATAAAGATCGAATCTTTGAAAGAAAATGAGGTTTTTGAGTTAAATTTATTCGAGTTCCCTTTGACGTCCCGTAGAGTGTTTTACAGAGTAAAGATTGAATCTTTGAACGAAAATACCTTAATAAAGGTACCTGTATGCCACTAGACCTTTTAAATGTAAAAAGATTGAATTTCTGAAAAAAAATGATAGTTTAGAGATTAACTTATTCGAGGTACCTATGAAGTCGCGAATCGTGTTGTAATGACTAAATATTAAATCTTTGAATGAAAAAATCTCGACAAAGGAACCTATTATGTGACTAGACCTTTTTAATGTATAAAGATTGAATCTTTTAAAGAAAATGAGAGTTTTGAGTGAAATTTATTCGAGTTCCCTTTGACGTCCCGAAAAGTGTTTTGCAGAGTATAGATTGAATCTTTGAATGAAAATACCTCAGTAAAGGTACCTAGTATGTCCCTAGACCTTTTTAATGTAAAAAGATTGAATCTTTGAAAGAAAATGGGAGTTTTAAGATTAACTTATTCGAGTTACCTATGAAGTCGCGAAGCGTGTTTTAATGACTAAAGATTAAATCTTTGAATGAAAATACCTCAATAAAGGAACCTATTATATGACTAAACCTTTTTAATGTATATAAATTGAATCTTTGAAAGAAAATGAGAGTTTTGGATGAAACCTATTCGAGTTCCTTTTGACGTCCCGAAGAGTGTTTTACTGAGTATATGTGGAATCTGTAAATTAAAGTACCTCAATAACGGTACCTTTTATGTCACTAGACCTTTTCAGTATATAAAGATCGAATCTTTGAAAGAAAAAGAGGTTTTTGAGTTAAACTTATTCGAGTTCCCTTTGACGTCCCGTAGAGTGTTTTACAGAGTACAGATTGAATCTTTTAACGAAAATACCTTAATAAAGGTACCTAGTATGCCACTAGACCTTTTTAATGTAAAAAGATTGAATTTCTGAAAAAAAAATGATAGTTTAGAGATTAACTTATTCGAGTTACCTATGAAGTCGCGAATCATGTTGTAATGACTAAATATTAAATCTTTGAATGAAAAAATCTCGACAAAGGAACCTATTATGTGACTAGACCTTTTTAATGTATAAAGATTGAATCTTTTAAAGAAAATGAGAGTTTTGAGTGAAATTTATTCAAGTTCTCTTTGACGTCCCGAAAAGTATTTTACAGAGTATAGATTGAATCTTCGAATGAAAATACCTCAGTAAAGGTACCTAGTATGTCCCTAGACCTTTTTAATGTAAAAAGATTGAATCTTAGAAAGAAAATGAGCGTTTTGAGATTAACTTATTCGAGTTACCTATGAAGTCGCGAAGCATGTTTTAATGACTAAAGATTAAATCTTTGAATGAAAATACCTCAATAAGGGAACCTATTATATGACTAAACCTTTTAATGTATACAGATTGAATCTTTGAAAGGAAATGAGAATTTTGGATGAAACCTATTCGAGTTCCTTTTGACGTCCCGAAGAGTGTTTTAATGAGTAAAAATAGAATCTTTGAATGAAAATACTTCAATAAAGGTACCTATTATGTTACTAGACCTTTTTAATGTATAAACGTTGAATCTTTGAAAGAAAATAAGAGTATTGATTTAAACATATTCGAGTTACTTATGAAGTGGCGAAGAGTGTTTTAATGAGTAAAGATCGAATCTTTGATTGAAAATATCTCAATAAAAGTACTTTTTATGTCATTAAACATTTTTAATGCATATAGATTGAATCTTTGAAACAAAACAAGAGTTTAAATTTAAAATTATTCGTATTACCTAGTAGTCGCGAAGAGTGTTTTATTGAGTATATGTTCAATCTTGAAATTAAAGTACCTCAATAAAGGTACCTTTTATGTCACTACACCTTTCCAATATATAAAGATTGAATCTTCGAAAGAAAATGAGGTTTTTGAGTTAAGCTTATTCGAGTTCTCCTTGACGTCCCGTAGAGTGTTTTACATAGTAAAGATTGAATCTTTGAACGAAAATACCATAATAAAGGTATCTAGTATATCACAAGACCTTTTTTAATGTAAAAAGATTGAATCTCTGAAAAAAAAAATGATAGTTTAGAGATTAACTTATTCGAGTTACCTATGAAGTTGCGAATCGTGTGGTAATGACTAAATATTAAATCTTTGAATGAAAATATCTCGACAAAGGAACCTATTATGTAACTAGACCATTTTAATGTATAAAGATTGATTCTTTTAAAGAAAACAAGAGTTTTGAGTAAAACTTATTCGTGTTCCCTTTGACGTCCCGAAAAGTATTTTGACAGAGTATAGATTGAATCTTTGAATGAAAATACCTCAGTAAAGGTACCTAGTATGTCGCTAGACCTTTTTAATGTAAAAATATTGAATCTTTGAAAGAAAATGAGAGTTTTATGATTATCTTATTCGAGTTACATATGAAATCGCGAAGCGTGTTTTAATGACTAAAGATTAAATCTTTGAATGAAAATACCTCAATAAAGGAACCAATTATTTGACTAAACCTTTTAAATGTATACAGATTGAATCTTTGAAAGAAAATAAGGGTTTTGAATGAAACTTATTCGAGTTCCTTTTGACGTCCCGAAGAGTGTTTTAATGAGTAAAAATAGAATCTTTGAATGAAAATACCTCAATAAAGGTACCTATTATGTTACTAGACCTTTTTAATGTATAAACGTTGAATCTTTGAAGGAAAATAAGAGTATTGATTTAAACTTATTCAAGTTACTTATGAAGTGGCGAAAAGTGTTTTAATGAGTAAATATCGAATCTTTGATTGAAATTATCTCAATACAAGTATCTTTTATGTCATTAAACCTTTTTAATGCATATAGATCGAACCTTTGAAACAAAACAAGAGTTTTAATTTAAAATTATTCGTGTTACCTAGTAGTCGCGAAGAGTGTTTTAATGAGTATATGTGGAATCTTTAAATTAAAGTACCTCAATAAAGGTACCTTTTATGTAACTCGACCTTTTCAATGTATAAAGATTGAATCTTTGAAAGAAAATGAGGTTTTTGAGTTAAACTTATTCGAGTTCCCTTTGACGTCCCGTAGGGTGTTTTACAGAATAAAGATTGAATCTTTGAAAGAAAATACCTTAATAAAGGTACCTAGTATGCCACTAGACCTTTTTAATGTAAAAAGATTGAATCTCTGAAAAAAAATGATAGTTTAGAGATTAACTTATTCGAGTTACCTATGAAGTGGCGAATCGTGTTGTAATGACTAAATATTAAATCTTTGAATGAAAATATCTCGACAAAGGAACCTATTATGTGACTAGACCTTTTTAATGTATAAAGATTGTATCTTTTAAAGAAAATGAAAGTTTTGAGTAAAACCTATTCGTGTTCCCTTTGACGTCCCGAAGAGTGTTTTACAGAGTACAGATTGAATCTTTTAATGAAAATACCTCAGTAAAGGTACCTAGTATGTCACTAGACCTTTTTAATGTAAAAAGATTGAATCTTTGAAAGAAAATGAGAGTTTTGAGATTAACTTATTCGAGTTACTTATAAAGTCGCGAAGCGTATTTTAATGACTAAAGATTAAATCTTCGAATGAAAATACCTCAATAAAGGAACCTATTATATGACTAAACCTTTTTAATGTATATTGATTGAATCTTTAAAAGAAAATGAGAGTTTTGAATGAAACCTATTCGAGTTCCTTTTGACGTCCCGAAGAGTGTTTTAATGAGTAAAAATAGAATTTTTGAATGAAAATACCTCAATAAAGGTACCTATTATGTTACTAGACCTTTTTAATGTATAAACGTTGAATCTTTGAAAGAAAATAAGAGTATTGATTTAAACTTATTCGAGTTACTTATGAAGTGGCGAAGAGTTTTTTAATGAGCAAAGATCGAATCTTTGATTGAAATTATCTCAATAAAAGTACCTTTTATATCATTAAACCTTTTGAATGCATATACATTGAATCTTTGAAACAAAATAAGAGTTTTAATTTAGAATTATTCATGTTACCCAGTAGTCGCGAAGAGTGCTTTAATGAGTATATGTTGAATCCTTAAATTAAAGTACCTCAATAAAGGTACCTTTTATGTCACTAGACCTTTTCAATGTAAAAAGATTGAATCTTTGAAAGAAAATGAGGTTTTTGAGTTAAACTTATTCGAGTTCTCTTTGACGTCCCGTAGAGTGTTTTACAGAGTAAAATTGAATTTTTGAACGAAAATACCTTAATAAAGGTACCTAGTAAGACACTAGACCTTTTTAATGTAAAAAGATTGAATCTCTTGAAAAAAATGATAGTTTAGAGATTAACTTATTCGAGTTACCTATGAAGTCGCGAATCGTGTTGTAATGACTAAATATTAAATCTTTAAATGAAAATATCTCAACAAAGGAACCTATTATGTGACTAAACCTTCTTAATGTATAAAGATTGAATCTTTTAAAGGAAATGAGAGTTTTGAGTGAAACTTATTCGAGTTCCCTTTGACGTCCCGAAGAGTGTTTTACAGAGTATATATTGAATCTTTGAATGAAAATATCTCAGTAAAGGTACCTAGTATGTCGCTAGACCTTTTTAATGTAAAAGGATTGAATCATTGAAAGAAAATGAGAGTTTTGAGATTAACTTATTCGAGTTACCTATGAAATCGCGAAGCGTGTTTTAATGACTAAAGATTAAATCTTTGAATGAAAATACCTCAATAAATGAACCAATTATATGACTAAACCTTTTAAATATATACAGATTGAATATTTGAAAGAAAATAAGGGTTTTGAATGAAACTTATTCGAGTTTTTTTTGACGTCCCTAAGAGTGTTTTAATGAGTAAAAATAGAATCTTTGAATAAAAATACCTCAATAAAGGTATCTATTATGTTAGTAGACCTTTTTAATGTATAAACGTTGAATCTTTGAAAGAAAATAAGAATATTGATTTAAACTTATTCGAGTTACTTATGAAGTGGCGAAAAGTGTTTTAATGAGTAAAGATCGAATATTTGATTGAAATTATCTCAATAAAAGTACCTTTTATGTCATTAAACCTTTTTAATACATATAGTTTGAATCTTTGGAACAAAACAAGAGTTTTAATTTAAAATTATTCGTGTTACTTATTAGTCGCGAAGAGTGTTTTAATGAGTATATGTTGAATCTTTAAATTAAAGTTCCTCAATAATAGTACATTTTATGTCACTAGACCTTTTCAATGTATAAGGATTGAATCTTTGAAAGAAAATGAGGTTTTTGAGTTAAGCTTATTCGAGTTCCTTTTGACATCCCTTAGAGTGTTTTACAGAGTAAAATTGAATATTTGAACGAAAATACCTTAATAAAGGTTCCAAGTATGTCACTAGACCTTTTAAATGTAAAAAGAATGAATCTCTGAAAAAAAATGATAGTTTAGAGATTAACTTATTCGAGTTACCTATGAAGTCGCGAATCGTGTTGTAATGACTAAATATTAAATCTTTGAATGAAAATATCTCGACAAAGGAACCTATTATGTGACTAGACCTTTTTAATGTATAAAGATTGAGTCTTTTAAACAAAATGAGTGTTTTGAGTGAAACTTATTCGAATTTCCTTTGACGTCCCGAAGAGTGTTTTACAGAGTATAGATTGAATCTTTGAATGAAAATACCTCAGTAAAAGTACCTAGTATGTCACTAGACCTTTTTAATGTAAAAAGATTGAATCTTTGAAAGAAAATGAGTTTTTTGAGATTAACTTATTCGAGTTACCTATAAAGTCGCGAAGCGTGTTTTAATGATTAAAGATTAAATTTTTGAATGACAATACCTCAATAAAGTATCCTATTATTTGATTAAACCTTTTTAATGTATATAGATTGAATCTTTGAAAGAAAATGAGAGTTTTGAATGGAACCTATTCGAATTCCTTTTGACGTCCTGAACAGTGTTTTAATTAGTAAAAATAAAATCTATGAATGAAAATACCTCAATAAAGGTATCTGTTATGTTACTAGACCTTCTTAATGTATAAACGTTGAATCTTTGAAAGAAAATAAGAATATTGATTCAAACTTATTCGACTTACTTATGAAGTGGCGAAGAGTGTTTTAATGACTAAAGATCGAATATTTGATTGAAATTATCTCAATAAAAGTTCCTTTTATGTCATTAAACCTTTTTAATGCATATAGATTGAATCTTTGAAAGAAAACAAGAGTTTTAATTTCAAATTATTCGTGTTACCTATTAGTCGCGAAGAGTGTTTTAATGAGTATATGTTGAATCTTTAAATTAATGTATCTCAATAATGGTACCTTTTATGTCACTAGACCTTTTCAATGTATAAAGATTGAATCTTTGAAAGAAAATGAGGTTTTTGAGTTAAGCTTATTCGAGTTCCCTTGGACGTCCCGTAGAGTGTTTTACAGAGTAAAATTGAATATTTGAACGAAAATACCTTAATAAAGGTACCTAGTATGTCACTAGACCTTTTTAATGTAAAAAGATTGAATCTCTGAAAAAAAATGATAGCTTAGAGATTAACTTATTCGAGTTACCTATGAAATCGCGAATCGTGTTGTAATGACTAAATATTAAATCTTTGAATGAAAATATCTCGACAAAGGAACCTATTATGTGACTAGACCTTTTTAATGTATAATGATTGAGTCTTTTAAACAAAATGAGAATTTTGAGTGAAACTTATTCGAATTTCCTTTGACATCCCGAAGAGTGTTTTACAGAGTATAGATTGAATCTTTGAATGAAAATACCTCAGTAAAAGTACCTAGTATGTCACTAGACCTTTTTAATGTAAAAAGATTGAATCTTTGAAAGAAAATTAGTTTTTTGAGATTAACTTATTCGAGTTACCTATAAAGTCGCGAAGCGTGTTTTAATGATTAAAAATTAAATCTTTGAATGAAAATACCTCAATAAAGGAACCTATTATTTGATTAAACCTTTTTAATGTATATAGATTGAATCTTTGAATGAAAATGTGAGTTTTGAATGAAACCTATTCGAATTCCTTTTGACGTCCCGAACAGTGTTTTAATTAGTAAAAATAGAATCCATGAATGAAAATACCTCAATAAAGGTATCTATTATGTTACTAGACCTTTTTAATGTATAAACGTTGAATCTTTGAAAGAAAATAAGAATATTGATTCAAACTTATTCGACTTACTTATGAAGTGGCGAAGAGTTTTTTAATGAGTAAAGATCGAATCTTTGATTGAAATTATCTCAATAAAAGTACCTTTTATGTCATTAAACCTTTTTAATGAATATAGATTGAATATTTGAAAGAAAACAAGAGTTCTAATTTCAAATTATTCGTGTTACCTATTAGTCGCGAAGAGTGTTTTAATGAGTATATGTTGAATCTTTAAATTAAAGTATCTCAATAATGGTACCTTTTATGTCACTAGACCTTTTCAATGTATAAAGATTGAATCTTTGAAAGAAAATGAGGTTTTTGAGTTAAGCTTATTCGAGTTCCATTTGACGTCCCGTAGAGTGTTTTACAGAGTAAAATTGAATATTTGAACGAAAATACCTTAATAAAGGTACCTAGTATGTCACTAGACCTTTTTAATGTAAAAAGATTGAATCTCTGAAAAAAAATGATAGTTTAGAGATTAACTTATTCGAGTTACCTATGAAATCGCGAATCGTGTTGTAATGACTAAATATGAAATCGCGAATCGTGTTGTAATGACTAAATATTAAATCTTTGAATGAAAATATCTCGACAAAGGAACCTATTATGTGACTAGACCTTTTTAATGTATAAAGATTGAGTCTTTTAAACAAAATGAGAGTTTTGAGTTAAACTTATTCGAATTCCCTTTGACGTCCCGAAGAGTGTTTTATAGAGTATAGATTGAATCTTTGAATGAAAATACCTTAGTAAAGGTACTTAGTATGTCACTAGACCTTTTTAATGTAAAAAGATTGAATATTTGAAAGAAAATGAGAGTTTTGAGATTAACTTATTCGAGTTACCTATAAAGTCGCGAAGCGTGTTTTAATGATTAAAGATTAAATCTTTAAATGAAAATACCTCAATAAAGGAACCTATTATATGACTAAACCTTTTTAATGTATATAGATTGAATCTTTGAAAGAAAATGAGAGTTTTGAATAAAACCTATTCGAGTTCCTTTCGACGTCCCGAACAGTGTTTTAATGAGTAAAAATAGAGTCTTTGAATGAAAATACCTCAATAAAGGTACCTATTATGTTAGTAGACCTTTTTAATGTGTAAACGTTGAATCTTTGAAAGAAAATAAGAATATTGATTTAAACTTATAAGAGTTACTTATGAAGCGGCGAAGAGTGTTTTAATGAGTAAAGATCGAATCTTTAATTGAAATTATCTCAATAAAAGTACCTTTTATGTCATTAAACCTTTTTAATGCATATAGATTAAATTTTTGAAACAAAACAAGAGTTTTAATTTAAAATTATTCGTGTTACCTATTAGTCGCGAAGAGTGCTTTAATGAGTATATGTTGAATCTTTAAATTAAAGTACCTGAATAAAGGTTCTTTTATGTCACTAGACCTTTTCAATGTATAAAGATTGAATCTTTGAAAGAAAATGAGGTTTTTGAGTTATGCTTATTCGAGTTCCCTTCGACGTCCTGTAGAGTGTTTTACAGAGTAAAGATTGAATATTTGAACGAAAATACCTTAATAAAGGTACCTAGTATGTCACTAGACCTTTTTAATCTAAAAAGATTGAATCTCTGAAAAAAAATGATAGTTTAGAGATTAAATTATTCGAGTTACCTATGAAGTCGCGAATCGTGTTGTAATGACTAAATATTAAATCTTTGAATGAAAATATCTCGAAAAAGGAACCTATTATGTGACTAGACCTTTTTAATGTATAAAGATTGAGTCTTTTAAACAAAATGAGAGTTTTGAGTGAAACTTATTCGAATTCCCTTTGACGTCCCGAAGAGTGTTTTACAGAGTATAGATTGAATCTTTGAATGAAAATACCTCAGTAAAGGTACCTAGTATGTCAGTAGACCTTTTTAATGTAAAAATATTGAATATTTGAAAGAAAATGAGAGTTTTGAGATTAACTTATTCGAGTTACCTATGAAGTCGCGAAGCGTGTTTTAATGATTAAAGATTAAATTTTTGATTTAAAATTCCTCAATAAAGGAACCTATTATATGACTAAACCTTTTTAATGTATATAGATTGAATATTTGAAAGAAAATGAGAGTTTTGAATGAAACCTATTCGAGTTCCTTTTGACGTCCCGAACAGTGTTTTAATTAGTAAAAATAGAATCTTTGAATGAAAATACCTCAATAAAGGTATCTATTTTGTTACTAGACCTTTTTAATGTATAAACGTTGAATCTTTGAAAGAAAATAAGAATATTGATTTAAACTTATTCGAGTTACTTATGAAGTGGCGAAGAGTATTTTAATGAGTAAAGATCGAATCTTTAATTGAAATTATCTCAATAAAAGTACCTTTTATGTCATTAAACCTTTTTAATGCATATAGATTGAATCTTTGAATCAAAACAAGAGTTTTAATTTAAAATTATTCGTGTTACCTATTAGTCGCGAAGAGTGTTTTAATGAGTATATGTTGAA
Source organism: Cornus florida (assembly GCF_030987335.1). Lineage (NCBI taxonomy): Eukaryota > Viridiplantae > Streptophyta > Magnoliopsida > Cornales > Cornaceae > Cornus > Cornus florida. The sequence continues at coordinate 90,271,842 of NW_026775578.1, read as the reverse complement.
TCTTTAAATTAAAGTACCTCAATAAAGGTACATTTTATGTCACTAGACCTTTTCAATGTATAAAGATTGAATATTTGAAAGAAAATGAGGTTTTTGAGTTAAGCTTATTCGAGTTCCCTTTAACGTCCCGTAGAGTGTTTTACAGAGTAAAGATTGAATATTTGTACGAAAATACCTTAATAAAGGTACCTAGTATGTCAGTAGACCTTTTTAATGTAAAAAGATTGAATCTCTGAAAAAAAAATGATTGTTTAGAGATTAACTTATTCGAGTTACCTATGAAGTCGCGAATCGTGTTGTAATGACTAAATATTAAATCTTTGAATGAAAATATCTCGCCAAAGGAACCTATTATGTGACTAGACCTTTTTAGTGTATAAAGATTGAATCTTTTAAACAAAATGAGAGTATTGAGTGAAACTTATTCGAATTCCCTTTGACGTCCCGAAGAGTGTTTTACAGAGTATAGATTGAATCTTTGAATGAAAATACCTCAGTAAAGGTACCTAGAATGTCACTAGACCTTTTTAATGTAAAAAGATTGAATATTTGAAAGAAAATGAGAGTTTTGAGATTAACTTATTCGAGTTACCTATAAAGTCGCGAAGCGTGTTTTAATGATTAAAGATTAAATCATTGAATGAAAATACATCAATAAAGGAACCTATTATATGACTAAACCTTTTTAATGTATATAGATTGAATCTTAGAAAGAAAATGAGAGTTTTGAATGAAACCTATTCGTGTTCCTTTCGACGTCCCGAGCAGTGTTTTGATGAGTAAAAATAGAATCTTTGAATGAAAATTCCTCAATAAAGGTACCTATTATGTTACTAGACCTTTTTAACGTATAAACGTTGAATCTTTGAAAGAAAATAAGAATATTGATTTAAACTTATTCGAGTTACTTGTGAAGTGGCGAAGAGTGTTTTAATTAGTAAAGATCGAATCTTTGATTGAAATTATCTCAATAAAAGTACCTTTTATGTCATTAAACCTTTTTAATGCATATACATTGAATCTTTGAAACAAAACAAGAGTTGTAATTTAAAATTATTCGTGTTACCTATTAGTCGCGAAGAGTGTTTTAATGAGTATATGTTGAATCTTTAAATTAAAGTACCTCAATAAAGGTACCTTTTTTGTCACTAGACCTTTTCAATGTATAAAGATTAAATTTTTGAAAGAAAATGAGGTTTTTGAGTTATGCTTATTCGAGTTCCCTTTGACGTCCTGTAGAGAGTTTACATAGTAAAGATTGAATATTTGAAAGAAAATACCTTAATAAAGGTACCAAGTATGTCCCTAGACCTTTTTAATGTAAAAAGATTGAATCTTTGAAAAAAAATGATAGTTTAGAGATTAACTTATTCGAGTTATCTATGAAGTCGCGAATCGTGTTGTAATGACTAAATATTAAATCTTTGAATGAAAATATCTCGACAAAGGAACCTGTTATGTGACTAGACCTTTTTAATGTATAAAGATTGAGTCTTTTAAACAAAATGAGAGTTTTGAGTGAAACTTATTCGAATTCCCTTTGACGTCCCGAAGAGTGTTTTACAGAGTATAGATTGAATCTTTGAATGAAAATACTTCAGTAAAGGTACCTTGTACGTCACTAGACCTTTTTATTGTAAAACGATTGAATCTTTGAAAGAAAATGAGAGTTTTGAGATTAACTTATTCGAGTTACGTATAAAGTCGCGAAGCGCCTTTTAATGAGTAAAGATTAAATCTTTGGATGAAAATACCTCAATAAAGGAACATATTATATGAGTAAACCTTTTTAATGTATACAGATTGAATCTTTGAAAGAAAATGAGAATTTTGAATGAAACATTTTCGAGTTCCTTTTGACGTCCCGAAAAGTGTTTTAATTAGTACAAATAGAATCTTTGAATGAAAATAACTCAATAAAGGTACCTATTATATTACTAGACCTTTTTAATGTATAAACGTTGAATCTTTTAAAGAAAAGAAGAGTATTGATTTAAACCTATTCGAGTGACTTATGAAGTGGCGAAAAGTGTTTTAATGAGTAAAGATCGAATCTTTGATTGAAATTATCTCAATAAAAGTTCCTTTTGTGTCATTAAACCTTTTTAATTCATATAGATTGGATCTTGGAAACAAAACAAGGGTTTTAATTGAAAATTATTCGTGTTACAGAGTAGTCGCGAAGAGTGTTTTAATGAGTATATGTGGAATCTTTAAATTAAAGTACCTCAATAGAGGTACCTTTTATGTCACTAGACCTTTTCAATGCATAAAGATTGAATCTTTGAAAGAAAATGAGGTTTTTGAGTTAAACTAATTCGAGTTCTCTTCGACGTCCCGTAGAGTGTTTTACAGAGTAAAGATTGAATCTTTGAACGAAAATACCTTAATAAAGGTACCTAGTATGTCACTAGACCTTTTTAATGTATAAAGATTGAATCTCTGAAAAAAAATGATAGTATAGAGATTAACTTATTCAAGTAACCAATGAAGTAGCGAATCGTGTTGTAATGACTAAATATTAAATCTTTGAATGAAAATATCTCAACAAAGGAACCTATTATGTGACTAGACCTTTTTAATGTATAAAGATTGAATCTTTTAAAGAAAATGAGAGTTTTGAGTGAAACTTATTCGAGTTCCCTTTGACGTCCCAAAAAGTGTTTTATAGATTATAGATTGAATCTTTGAATGAAAATACCTCAGTAAAGGTACCTAGTATGTCACTAGACATTTTTAATGTAAAAGATTGAATCTTTGAAAGAAAATGAGAGTTTTGAGATTAACTTATTCGAGTTACCTATAAAGTCGCGAAGCGTGTTTTAATGATTAAAGATTAATTCTTTAAAAGAAAATACCTCAATAAAGGAACCTATTATATGACTAAACCTTTTTAATGTATATTGATTGAATCTTTGAAAGAAAATAAGGGTTTTGAATGAAACCTATTCGAGTTCCTTTCGACGTCCTGAAGAGTGTTTTAATGAGTAAAAATAGAGTCTTTGAATGAAAATACATCAATAAAGGTACCTATTATGTTACTAGACCTTTTTAATGTATAAACGTTGAATCTTTGAAAGAAAATAAGAATATTGATTTAAACTTATTCGAGTTACTTATGAAGTGGCGAAGAGTGTTTTAATTAGCAAAAATCGAATCTTTGATTGAAATTATCTCAATACAAGTACCTTTTATGTGATTAAACCTTTTTAATGCATATAGATTGAATCTTTGAAACAAAACAAGATTTTTAATTTAAAATTATTCGTGTTACCTATTAGTCGCGAAAAGTGTTTTAATGAGTATATGTTGAATCTTTAAATTAAAGTACCTCAATAAAGGTACCTTTTATGTCACTAGACCTTTTCAATGTATAAAGATTGAATCTTTGAAACAAAATGAGGTTTTTGAGTTAAGCTTATTCGAGTTCCCTTTGACGTCCCGTAGAGTGTTTTACAGAGTAAAAATTTAATATTTGAACGAAAGTACCTTAATAAAGGTACCTAGTATGTCACTAGACCTTCTTAAAGTAAAAAGATTGAATCTCTGAAAAAAAATGATAGGTTAGAGATTAACTTATTTGAGTTACCTATGAAGTCGCGAATCGTGTTGTAATGACTAAATATTAAATCTTTGAATGAAAATATCTCGACAAAGGAACCTATTATGTGACTAGACCTTTTTAATGTATAAAGATTGAGTCTTTTAAACAAAATGAGAGTTTTGAGTGAAACTTATTCGAATTACCTTTGACATCCCGAAGAGTGTTTTACAGAGTATAGATTGAATCTTTGAATGAAAATACGTCAATAAAGGTACCTAGTATGTCACTAGACCTTTTTAATGTAAAAAGATTGAATATTTGAAAGAAAATGAGAGTTTTGAGATTAACTTATTCGAGTTACCAATAAAGTCGCGAAGCGTGTTTTAATGATTAAAGATGAAATCTTTGAATGAAAATACCTCAATAAAAGAATCTATTATATGACTAAACCTTTTTAATGTATATAGATTGAATCTTTGAGAGAGAATGAGAGTTTTGAATGAAACCTATTCGAGTTCCTTTCGACGTCCCGAACAGTGTTTTAATGAGTAAAAATAGAATCTTTAAATGAAAATACCTCAATAAAGGTACCTATTATGTTAGTAGACCTTTTTAATGTATAAACGTTGAATCTTTGAAAGAAGATAAGAATATTGATTTAAACTTATTCGAGTTACTTATGAAGTGGCGAAGAGTGTTTTAATTAGTAAAGATCGAATCTTTGATTGAAATTATCTCAATACAAGTACCTTTTTATGTCAATAAACCTTTTTAATGCATATAGATTGAATCTTTGAAACAAAACAAGAGTTTTAATTTAAAATTATTCGTATTTCCAATTAGTCGCGAAGAGTGTTTTAATGAGTATATGTTGAATCTTTAAATTAAAGTACCTCAATAAAGGTACCTTTTTTGTCACTAGACCTTTTCAATGTATAAAGATTGAATATTTGAAAGAAAATGAGGTTTTTGAGTTATGCTTATTCGAGTTCCCTTTGACGTCCTGTAGAGTGTTTTACATAGTAAAGACTGAATATTTGAACGAAAATACCTTAATAAAGGTACCTAGTATGTCACTAGACCTTTTTAATGTAAAAAGGTTGAATCTTTGAAAAAAAATGATAGTTTACAGATTAACTTATTCGAGTTATCTATGAAGTCGCGAATCGTGTTGTAATGACAAAATATTAAATCTTTGAATGAAAATATCTCGACAAAGGAACCTGTTATGTGACTAGACCTTTTTAATATATAAAGATTGAGTCTTTTAAACAAAATGAGAGTTTTGAGTGAAACTTAATCGAATTCCCTTTGACGTCCCGAAGAGTGTTTTACAGAGTATAGATTGAATCTTTGAATGAAAATACCTCAGTAAAGGTACCTAGTATGTCACTAGACCTTTTTAATCTAAAAAGATTGAATCTTTGAAAGAAAATGAGAGTTTTGAGATTAACTTATTCGAGTTACCTATAAAGTCGCGAAGCGTGTTTTAATGAGTAAAGATTAAATCTTCGAATGAAAATACCTCAATAAATGAACATATTATATGAGTAAACCTTTTTAATGTATACAGATTGAATCTTTCAAAGAAAATGAGAGTTTTGAATGAAACCTTTTCAAGTTCCTTTTGACGTCCCGAAAAGTGTTTTAATGAGTAAAAATAGAATCTTTGAATGAAAATACCTCAATTAGGGTACCTATTATGTTACTAGACCTTTTTAATGTATAAACGTTGAATCTTTGAAAGAAAATAAGAGTATTGATTTAAACTTATTCGAGTTACTTATGAAGTGGCGAAAAGTGTTTTAATGAGTAAAGATCGAATCTTTGGTTGAAATTATCTCAATAAAAGTACCTTTTGTGTCATTAAAACTTTTTAATGCATATAGATTGAATCTTTGAAACAAAACAAGAGTTTTAATTTAAAATTATTCGTGTTACCTAGTAGTCGCGAAGAGTGTTTTAATGAGTATATGTGGAATCTTTAAATTAAAGTACCTCAATAAATGTACCTTTTATGTCAATAGACCTTTTCAATGTATAAAGATTGAATCTTTGAAAGAAAATGAGGTTTTTGAGTTAAACTTATTCGAGTTCTCTTCGACGTCCCGTAGAGTGTTTTACGGAGTAAAGATTGAATCTTTGAACGAAAATACCTTCATAAAGGTACCTTGTATGTCGCTAGACCTTTTTAATGTAAAAAGATTAAATCTCTGAAAAAAAAATGATAGTTTAGAGATTAACTTATTCATGTAACCAATGAAGTCGCAAATCGTGTTGTAATGACTAAATATAAAATCTTTGAATGAAAATATCTCAACAAAGGAACCTATTTTGTGACTAAACCTTTTTAATATATAAAGATTCAATCTTTCAAAGAAAATGAGAGTTTTGAGTGAAACTTATTCGAGTTCGCTTTGACGTCCCAAAAAGTGTTTTACAGAGTATAGATTGAATCTTTGAATGAAAATACCTCAGTAAAGGTACCTAGTATGTCACTAGACCTTTTTAATGTAAAAAGATTGAATCGTTGAAAGAAAATGAGAGTTTTGAGATTAACTTATTCGAGTTACCTATGAAGTCGCGAAGCGTGTTTTGATGACTAAAGATTAAATCTTTGAATGAAAATACCTCAATAAAGGAACCTATTATATGACTAAACCTTTTTAATGTATACAGATTGAATCTTTGAAAGAAAATGAGGGTTTTGAATGAAACTTGTTCGAGTTCCTTTTGACTTCCCGAAGAGTGTTTTAATGAGTAAAAATAGAATCTTTGAATGAAAATACCTCAATAAAGGTACCTATTATGTTACTAGACCTTTCTAATGTATAAACGTTGAATCTTTGAAAGAAAATAAGAATATTGATTTAAACTTATTCGAGTTACTTATGAAGTGGCGAAAAGTGTTTTAATGAGTAAAGATCAAATCTTTGATTGAAATTATCTCAATAAAAGTACCTTTTATGTCATTAAACCTTTTTAATGCATATAGATTGAATCTTTAAAACAAAACAAGAGTTTTAATTTATAATAATTCGTGTTACCTATTAGTCGCGAAGAGTGTTTTAATGAGTATATGTTGAATCTTTAAATTAAAGTACCTCAATAAAGGTAACTTTTATGTCACTAGACCTTTTCAATGTATAAAGTTTGAATCTTTGAAAGAAAATGAGGTTTTTGAGTTAAGCTTATTCGAGTTCCCTTTGACGTCTCGTAGAGTGTTTTACTGGGTAAAGATTGAATATTTGAACGAAAATACCTTAATAAAGGTACCTAGTATGTCACTAGACATTTTTAATGTAAAAAGATTCAATCTCTGAAAAAAAAAAATGGTAGTTTAGAGATTAAGTCTCAACAAAGGAACCTATTATGTGACTAGACCTTTTTAATGTATAAAGATTGAGTCTTTAAAGAAAATGAGAGTTTTGAGTGAAACTTATTTGAATTCCCTTTGACGTCCCGAAGAGTGTTTTACAGAGTATAGATTGAATCTTTGAATGAAAATACCTTAGTAAAGGTACCTAGTTTGTCACTAGACCTTTTTATTGTAAAAAGATTGAATCTTTGAAAGAAAATGAGAGTTTTGAGAATAACTTATTCGAGTTACCTATAAAGTCGCGAAGCGTGTTTTAATGATTAAAGATTAAATCTTTGAATGAAAATACCTCAATAAAGGAACCTATTATATGACTAAACCTTTTTAATGTATATGGATTGAATCTTTGAAAGAAAATGAGTGTTTTGAATGAAACCTATTCGAGTTCCTTTTGACGTCCCGAACAGTGTTTTAATGAGTAAAAATAGAATCTTTGAATGAAAATACCTCAATAAAGGTACCTATTATGTTACTGGACCTTTTTAACGTATAAATGTTGAATCTTTGAAAGAAAATAAGAGTATTGATTTAAACTTATTCGAGTTACTTATGAAGTGGCGAAAAGTGTTTTAATGAGTAAAGATCGAATCTTTGGTTGAAATTATCTCAAAAGAAGTCCCTTTTATGTCATTAAACCTTTTTAATGCATGTAGATTGAATCTTTGAAACAAAATAAGAGTTTTAATTGAAAATTATTCGTGTTACCTAGTAGTCGCGAAGAGTGTTTTAATGAGTATATGTGGAATCTTTAAATTAAAGTACCTCAATAAAGGTACCTTTTAGGTCACTAGACCTTTTCAATGTATAAAGATTGAATCTTTGAAAGAAAAAGAGGTTTTTGAGTTAAACTTATTCAAGTTCTCTTTGACGTCCCGTAGAGTGTTTTACAGAGTAAAGATTAAATCTTTGAACTAAAATACCTTAATAAAGGTACCTAGCATGTCCCTAGACCTTTTTAATGTAAAAAGATTGAATCTCTGAAAAAAAATAATTGTTTAGAGATTAACTTATTCGAGTTACCTATGAAGTCGCGAATCGTGTTGTAATGACTAAATATTAAATCTTTGAATGAAAATATCTGAACAAAGGAACCTATTATGTGACTAGACCTTTTTAATGTATAAAGATTGAATCTTTTAAAGAAAATGAGAGTTTTGAGTGAAACTTATTCGAGTTCGCTTTGACGTCCCAAAAAGTGTTTTACAGAGTATAGATTGAATCTTTGAATGAAAATACCTCAGTAAAGGTACCTAGTATGTCACTTGACCTTTCTAATGTAAAAAGATTGAATTTTTGAAAGAAAATGAGAGTTTTGAGATTAACTTATTCGAGTTACCTATGGAGTCGCGAAGCGTGTTTTAATGACTAAAGATTAAATCTTTGAAGGAAAATACCTCAATAAACGAACCTATTATATGACTAAACCTTTTAAATGTATTCAGATTGAATCTTTGAAAGAAAATGAGAGTTTTGAATGAAACCTATTCGAGTTCCTTTTGACGTCCTGAACAGTGTTTTAATGAGTAAAAATAGAATCTTTGATTGAAAATACCTCAATAAAGGTACCTATTATGTTACTAGACCTTTTTAATGTATAAACGTTGAATCTTTGAAAGAAAATAAGAATATTGATTTAAACTTATTCGAGTTACTTATGAAGTGGCGAAGAGTGTTTTAATGAGTAAAGATCGAATCTTTGATTGAAATTATCTCAATTAAAGTACCTTTTATGTCATTAAACCTTTTTAATGCATATAGATTGAATCTTTGAAACAAAATAATAGTTTTAAATTAAAATTATTCGTGTTACCTATTAGTCGCGAAGAGTGTTTTAATGAGTATATGTTAAATCTTTAAATTAAAGTACCTCAATAAAGGTACCTTTTATGTCACTAGACCTTTTCAATGTATAAAGATTGAATCTTTGAAAGAAAATGACGTTTTTGAGTTAAGCTTATTCGAGTTCCCTTTGAAGTCCTGTAGAGTGTTTTATGGAGTAAAGATTGAATATTTGAACGAAAATACCTTAATAAAGGTACCTAGTATGTCACTAGACCTTTTTAATGTAAAAAGATTGAATCTCTGAAAAAAAAATGATAGTTTAGAGATTAACTTATTCGAGTTACCTAAGAAGTCGCGAATCGTGTTGTAATGACTAAATATTAAATCTTTGAGTGAAAATATCTCGACAAAGGAACCTATTATGTGATTAGACCTTTTTAATGTATAAAGATTCAGTCTTTTAAAGAAAATGAGAGTTTTGAGTGAAACTTATTCGAATTCCCTTTGACGTCCCAAAGAGTGTTTTACAGAGTATAGATTGAATCTTTGAATGAAAATACCTCAGTAAAAGTACCTAGTATGTCACTAGACCTTTTTAATGTAAAAAGATTCAATCTTTGAAAAAAAATGAGAGTTTTGAGATTAACATATTCGAGTTACATATAAAGCCGCGAAGCGTGTTTTAATGATTAAAGATAAAATCTTTGATTGAAAATACCTCAATAAAGGAACCTATTATATGAGTAAACCTTTTTAATGTATACAGATTGAATCTTTGAAAGAAAATGAGAGTTTTGAATGAAACCTATTCGAGTTCCTTTTGACGTCCCGAACAGTGTTTTAATGAGTAAAAATAGAATCTTTGAATGAAAATACCTCAATAAAGGTACCTATTATGTTAGTAGACCTTTTTAATGTATAAACGTTGAATCTTTAAAAGAAAATAAGAGTATTGATTTAAACTTATTAACGTTACTTATGAAGTGGCGAAGAGTGTTTTATTAAGTAAAGATTGAATCTTTGATTGAAATTATCTCAATAAAAGTACCTTTTATGTCATTAAACCTTTTTAATGCATATAGATTGAATCTTTGAAACAAAACCAGAGTTTTAATTTAAAATTATTTGTGTTACCTAGTAGTCGCGAATAGTGTTTTAATGAGTATATGTGGAATCTTTAAATTAAAGTACCTCAATAAAGGTACCTTTTATGTCACTAGACCATTTCAATGTATAAAGATTGAATCTTTGAAAGAAAATGAGGTTTTTGAGTTAAACTTATTCGAGTTCTCTTTGACGTCCCGTAGAGTGTTTGACAGAGTAAAGATTGAATCTTTGAACAAAAATACCTTAATAAAGGTACCTAGTATGTCACTAGACCTTTTTAATATAAAAAGATTGAATCTCTAAAAAAAAATGATAGTTTAGAAATTAACTTATTCGAGTTACCTATGAAGTCGCGAATCGTGTTGTAATGACTAAATATTAAATCTTTGAATTAAAATATCTCAACAAAGGAACCTGTTATGTGACTAGACCTTTTTAATGTATAAAGATTGAATCTTTTAAAAAAAATGAGAGTTTTGTGTGAAACTTATTCGAGTTCCCTTTGACGTCCCGAAAAGTGTTTTACAGAGTATAGATTGAATCTTTGAATGAAAATACCTCAGTAAAGGTACCTAGTATGTCACTAGACCTTTTTAATGTAAAAAGATTGAATCTTTGAAAGAAAACGAGAGTTTTGAGATTAACTTATTCGAGTTACCTATGAAGTCGCGAAACGTGTTTTAATGACTAAAGATTAACTTATTCGAGTTACCTAGTAGTCGCGAAGAGTGTTTTAATGAGTATATGTTGAATCTTTAAATTACAGTACCTCAATAAAGATACCTTTTATGTCACTAGACCTTTTCAATGTATAAAGATTGAATCTTTGAAAGAAATTGAGGCTTTTGAGTTAAGCTTTTTCGAGTTTCCTTCGACATCCCGTTGAGTGTTTTACAGAGTAAAGATTGAATCTTCGAACAAAAATACCTTAATAAAGGTACCTAGTATGTCACTAGACCTTTTTAATGTAAAAAGATTGAATCCCTGAAAAAATATGATAGTTTAGAGATTAACTAATTCGAGTTACCTATGATGTCGCGAATCGTGTTTTAATGACTAAATATTAAATCTCTGAATGAAAATATCTCAACAAAGGAACCTATTATGTGACTAGACCTTTTTAATGTATAAAGATTGAATCTTTTGAAGAAAATGAGAGTTTTGAGCGAAACTTATTCGAGTTCTCTTTGACGTCCCAAAAAGTGTTTTACAGAGTATAGATTGAATCTTTGAATGAAAATACCTCAGTAAAGGTACCAAGTATGTCACTAGACCTTTTTAATGTAAAAAGATTGAATATTTGAAAGAAAATGAGAGTTTTGAAATTAACTTATTCGAGTTACCTACGAAGTCGCGAAGCGTGTTTTAATGACTAAAGATTAAATCATTGAATGAAAATACCTCAATAAAGAAACCTATTATATGACTAAACCATTTAAATGTATACAGATTGAATCTTTGAAAGAAAATGAGAGTTTTGAATGAAACCTATTCGAGTTCCTTTTGACGTCCCGAAGAGTGTTTTAGTGATTAAAAATAGAATCTTTGAATGAAAATACCTCAATAAAGGTACATATTAAGTTACTAAACATTTTTAATGTATAAACGTTGAATCTTTGAAAGAAAATAAGAGTATTGATTTAAACTTATTCGAGTTACTTATGAAGTGGCGAAGAGTGTTTTAATGAATAAAGATCGAATCTTTGATTGAAAATATCTCAATAAAAGTACCTTTTATGTCATTAAACCTTTTTAACGCATATAGATTCAATCTTTGAAACAAAACAAGAGTTTTAATTTAAAATTATTCGTGTTACCTAGTAGTCGCGAAGAGTGTTTTAATGAGTATATGTTGAATCTTTAAATTAAAGTACCTCAATAAAGTTACCTTTTATGTCACTAGACCTTTTCAATGTCTAAAGATTGAATCTTTGAAAGAAAATGAGTTTTTTGAGTCAAGCTTATTCGAGTTCGCTTTGACGTCCCGTAGAGTGTTTTACAGAGTGAAGATTGAATCTTTGAACAAAAATACTTTAATAAAGGTACCTAGTATGTCACTAGACCTTTTTAATGTAAAAAGATTGAATCTCTAGGAAAAAATGATTGTTTAGAGATTAACTTATTCGAGTTACCTATGAAGTCGCGAAACGTGCTTTAATGACTAAATATTAAATCTTTGAATGAAAATACCTCAATAAAGGAACCTATTATATGACTAAACATTTTAAATGTATACAGATTGAATCTTTGAAAGAAAATGAGGGTTTTGAATGAAACTTATTCGAGTTCCTTTTGACGTCCCGAAGAGTGTTTTAATGAGTAAAAATAGAATCTTTGAATGGAAATACCTCAATAAAGGTACCTATTATGTTACTAGACCTTTTTAAAGTATAAACGTTGAATCTTTGAAAGAAAATAAGAGTATTGATTTAAACTTATTCGAGTTACTTATGAAGTGGCGAAGAGTGTTTTAATGAGTAAGGATCGAATCTTTGATTGAAATTCTCTCAATAAAAGTAACTTTTATGTCATTAAACCTTTTTAATGCATATAGATTGAATCTTTGAAACAAAACAAGAGTTTTAATTTAAAATTATTCGTGTTACCTAGTAGTCGCGAAGAGTGTTTTAATGAGTATATGTTGAATCTGTAAATTAAAGTACCTCAATAAAGGTACATTTTATGTCACTTGACCTTTTCAATGTATAAAGATTGAATCTTTCAAAGAAAATGAGGTTTTTGAGTTAAACTTATTCAAGTTCTCTTTGACGTCCCGTAGAGTGTTTGACAGAGTAAAGATTGAATCTTTGAACGAAAATACCTTAATAAAGGTACCTAGTATGTCACTAGACCTTTTTAATATAAAAAGATTGAATCTCTGAAAAAAAATGATAGTTTAGAAATTAACTTATTCGAGTTACCTATGAAGTCGCGAATCGTGTTGTAATGACTAAATATTAAATCTTTGAATTAAAATATCTCAACAAAGGAACCTGTTATGTGACTAGACCTTTTTAATGTATAAAGATTGAATCTTTTAAAAAAAATGAGAGTTTTGAGTGAAAGTTATTCGAGTTCCCTTTGACGTCCCGAAATGTGTTTTACAGAGTGTAGATTGAATCTTTGAATGAAAATACCTCAGTAAAGGTACCTGGTATGTCACTAGACCTTTTTAATGTAAAAAGATTGAATCTTTGAAAGAAAATGAGAGTTTTGAGGTTAACTTATTCGAGTTACCTATGAAGTCGCGAAGTGTGTTTTAATGGCTAAAGATTAAATCTTTGAATGAAAATACCACAACAAAGGAACCTATTATATGACTAAACCTTTTAAATGTATACAGATTCAATCTTTGAAAGAAAATGAGGGTTTTGAATGAAACTTATCCGAGTTAGTTTTGACGTCCCGAAGAGTGTTTTAATGAGTAAAAATAGAATCTTTGAATGAAAATACCTCAATAAAGGTACCTATTATGTTACTAGACCTTTTTAATGTATAAACGTTGAATCTTTGAAAGAAAATAAGAGTATTGATTTAAACTTATTAACGTTACTTATGAAGTGGCGAAGAGTGTTTTAATGAGTAAAGATCGAATCTTTGATTGAAATTATCTCAATAAAAGTACCTTTTATGTCATTTAACCTTTTTAATGCATATAGATTGAATCTTTGAAACAAAATAAGAGTTTTAATTTAAAATTATTCGTTTTACCTAGTAGTCGCGAAGGGTGTTTTAATGAGTATATGTTGAATCTTTAAATTAAAGTACCTCAAAAAAGGAACCTTTTTTGTCACTAGACCTTTTCAATGTATAAAGATTGAATCTTTGGAAGAAAATGAGGTTTTTGAGTTATGCTTATTCGAGTTTCCTTTGGCGTCCTATAGAGTGTTTTACAGAGTAAAGATTGAATATTTGAACGAAAATACCTTAATAAAGGTACCTAGTATGTCACTAGACCTTTTTCATATAAAAAGATTTAATCTTTGAAAAAAAATGATAGTCTAGAGATTAACTTATTCGAGTTATCTATGAAGTCGCGAATCGTGTTGTAATGACTAAATATTAAATCTTTGAATGAAAATATCTCGACAAAGGAACCTGTTATGTGACTAGACCTTTTTAATGTATAAAGATTGAGTCTTTTAAACAAAATGAGAGTTTTGAGTGAAACTTATTCAAATTCCCTTTGACGTCCCGAAGAGTGTTTTACAGAGTATAGATTGAATCTTTGAATGAAAATACCCCAGTAAAGGTACCTAGTATGTCACTAGACCTTTTTAAAGTAAAAAGATTGAATCTTTGAAAGAAAATGAGAGTTTTGAGATTAACTTATTCGAGTTACCTATAAAGTCGCGAAGCGTGTTTTAATGAGTAAAGATTAAATCTTTGAATGAAAATACCTCAATAAAAGAACATATTATATGAGTAAACCTTTTTAATGTATACAGATTGAATCTTTTAAAGAAAATGAGAGTTTTGAATGAAACCTATTCGAGTTCCTTTTGGTGTCCCGAAAAGTGTTTTAATGAGTAAAAATAGAATCTTTGAATGAAAATACCTCAATAAAGGTACCTATTATGTTACTAGACCTTTTTAATGTATAAACGTTGAATCTTTGAAAGAAAATAAGAGTATTGATTTAAACTTATTCGAGTTACTTATGAAGTGGCGAAAAGTGTTTTAATGAGTAAAGATCGAATCTTTGGTTGAAATTATCTCAAAAAAAGTACCTTTTGTGTCATTAAACCTTTTTAATGCATATAGATTGAATCTTTGATACAAAACATGAGTTTTAATTTAAAATTATTTGTGTTACCTAGTAGTCGCAAAGAGTGTTTTAATGAGTTTATGTTGAATCTTTAAATTAAAGTACCTCAATAAAGATACCATTTATGTCACTAGACCTTTTCAACGTATAAAGATTGAATCGTTGAAAGAAACTGAGGTTTTTGAGTTAAGCTTATTCGAGTTCCCTTTGACGTCCCGTAGAGTGTTTTACAGAGAAAAAATTGAATATTTGAATGAAAATACCTTAATAAAGGTACCTAGTATGTCACTAGACCTTCTTAATGTAAAAAGATTGAATCCCAGGAAAAAAATGATAGTTTAGAGATTAACTTATTCGAGTTACCTATGAAGTCGCGAATCGTGTTTTAATGACTAAATATTAAATCTTTGAATGAAAATATCTCAACAAAGGAACCTATTATGTGACTAGACCTTTTTAATGTATAAAGATTGAATCTTTTGAAGAAAATGAGAGTTTTGAGTGAAACTTATTCGAGTTCTCTTTGACGTCCCGAAAAGTGTTTTACACAGTATAGATTGAATCTTTGAATGAAGATACCTCAGTAAAGGTACCTAATATGTCACTAGACCTTTTTAATGTAAAAAGATTGAATCTTTAAAAGAAAATGAGAGTTTTGAGATTAACTTATTCGAGTTACCTATGAAGTCGCGAAGCGTGTTTTAATGACTAAAGATTAAATCTTTGAATGAAAATACCTCAATAAAGGAACCTATTATATGACTAAACCTTTTCAATGTATACAGATTGAATCTTTGAAAGAAAATGAGGGTTTTGAATGAAACTTGTTCGAGTTCCTTTTGACTTCCCAAAGCGTGTCTTAATGAGTAAAAATAGAATCTTTGAATAAAAATACCTCAATAAAGGTACCTATTATGTTACTAGACCTTTCTAATGTATAAACGTTGAATCTTTGAAAGAAAATAAGAATATTGATTTAAACTTATTCGAGTTACTTATGAAGTGGCGAAGAGTGTTTTAATGAGTAAAGATCGAATCTTTGATTGAAATTATCTCTATAAAAGTACCTTTTATGTCATTAAACCTTTTTAATGCATATAGATTGAATCTTTGAAACAAAACAAGAGTTTTAATTTATAATTATTCGTGTTACCTATTAGTCGCGAAGAGTGTTTTAATGAGTATATGTTGAATCTTTAAATTAAAGTACCTCAATAAAGGTACCTTTTATGTCACTAGACCTTTTCAATGTATAAAGATTGAATCTTTGAAAGAAAATGAGATTTTTCAGTTAAGCTTATTCGAGTTCCCTTTGACGTCCCGACGTCCCGTAGAGTGTTTTACAGAGTAAAGATTGAATATTTGAACGAAAATACCTTAATAAAGGTACCTAGTATGTCACTAGACCTTTTTAATGTAAAAAGATTGAATCTCTGAAAAAAAAATGATAGTTTAGAGATAAACTTATTCGAGTTACCTATGACGTCGCGAATCGTGTTGTAATGACTAAATATTAATTATTTGAATGAAAATATCTCGACAAAGAAACCTATTATGTGACTAGACCTTTTTAGTGTATAAAGATTGAGTCTTTGAAAAAAAATGAGAGTTTTGAGTTAACCTTATTCGAATTCTCTTTGACGTCCCGAAGAGTGTTTTACAGAGTATAGATTGAATCTTTGAATGAAAATACCTCAGTAAAGGTACCTAATATGTCACTAGACCTTTTTAATGTAAAAAGATTGAATCTTTGATTGAAAATGAAAGTTTTGAGATTAACTTATTCAAGTTACCTATAAAGTCGCGAAGCGTGTTTTAATGACCAAAGATTAAATCTTTGAATGAAAATACCTCAATAAAGGAACCTATTATATGACTAAACCTTTTTAATGTATACAGATTGAATCTTTGAAAGAAATTGAGGGTTTTGAATGAAACTTATTCGAGTTCCTTTTGATGTCCCGAACAGTATTTTAATGAGTAAAAATAGAATCTTTGAATGAAAATACATCAATAAAGGTACCTATTATGTTACTAGACCTTTTTAATGTATAAACGTTGAATCTTTGAAAGAAAATAAGAGTATTGATTTAAACTTATTCGAGTTACTTATGAAGTGGCAAAGAGTGTTTTAATGAGTAAAGATCGAATCTCTGATTGAAATTATCTCAATAAAAGTACCTTTTATGTCATCAAACCTTTTTAATGCATATAGATTGAATCTTTGATACAAAACAAGAGTTTTAATTTAAAATTATTTGTGTTATCTAGTAGTCGCGAAGAGTGTTTTAACGAGTATATGTTGAATCTTTAAATTAAAGTACCTCAATAAAGATACCTTTTATGTCACTAGACCTTTCCAATGTATAAAGATTGAATCGTTGAAAGAAACTGAGGTTTTTGAGTTAAGCTTATTCGAGTTCCCTTTGACGTCCCGTAGAGTGTTTTACAGAGTAAAAATTGAATCTTTGAATGAAAATACCTTAATAAAGGTACCTAGTATGTCACTAGACCTTTCTAATGTAAAAATATTGAATCCCTGAAAAAAAATGATAGTTTAGAGATTAACTTATTCGAGTTACCTATGAAGTCGCGAATCGTGTTTTAATGACTAAATATTAAATCTTTGAATGAAAATATCTCAACAAAGGAACCTATTATGTGACTAGACCTTTTTAATGTATAAAGATTGAATCTTTTGAAGAAAATGAGAGTTTTGAGTGAAACTTATTCGAGTTCTCTTTGACGTCCCAAAAAGTGTTTTACAGAGTATAGATTGAATCTTTGAATGAAAATACCTCAGTAAAGTTACCTAGTATGTCACTAGACCTTTTTAATGTAAAAAGATTGAATCTTTGAAAAAAATGAGAGTTTTGAAATTAACTTATTTGAGTTACCTACGAAGTCGCGAAGCGTGTTTTAATGACTAAAGAATAAATGTTTGAATGAAAATACCTCAATAAAGGAACCTATTATATGACTAAACCTTTTAAATGTATATAGATTGAATCTTTGAAAGAAAATGAGGGTTTTGAATGAAACTTATTCGAGTTCCTTTTGACGTCCCGAAGAATGTTTTAATGAGTAAAAATAGAATCTTTGAATGAAAATACCTCAATAAAGGTACCTATTATGTTACTAAACCTTTTTAATGTATAAACGTTGAATCTTTGAAAGAAAATAAGAGTATTGATTTAAACTTATTCGAGTTACTTATGAACTGGCAAAAAGTATTTTAATGAGTAAAGATCGATTCTTTGATTGAAATTATCTCAATAAAAGTACCTTTTTATGTCATTAAACCTTTTTAATGCATATAGATTGAATCTTTGAAACAAAACAAGAGTTTTAATTTAAAATTATTTGTGTTACCTAGTAGTCGCGAAGAGTGTTTTAACGAGTATATGTTGAATCTTTAAATTAAAGTACCTCAATAAAGATACCTTTTATATCACTAGACCTTTTCAATGTATAAAGATTGAATCTTTGAAAGAGAATGAGGTTTTTGAGTTAAGCTTATTCAAGTTCCCTTTGACGTCCCGTAGAGTGTTTTATAGAATAAAGATTGAATCTTTGAAAGAAAATACCTTAATAAAGGTACCTAGTATGTTTCTAGACCTTTTTAATGTAAAAAGATTGAATCTCTAAAAAAAAAATGATACTTTAGAGATTAACTTTTTCGAGTTACTTGTGAAGTCGCGAATCGTGTTGTAATGACTAAATATTAAATCTTTGAATGAAAATATCTCGACAAAGGAATCTATTATGTGACAAGACCTTTTTAATGTATAAAGATTGAATCTTTTAAAGAAAATCAGAGTTTTGAGTGAAACTTATTCGAGTTCCCTTTGACGGCCCAAAAAGTATTTTACAGAGTATAGATTGAATCTTTGAATGAAAATACCTCAGTAAAGGTACCTAGTATGTCACTAGACCTATTTAATGTAAAAAGATTGAATCTTTGAAAGAAAATGAGAGTTTTGAGATTAACTTATTCGAGTTACCTACGAAGTCGCGAAGCGTATTTTAATGACTAAAGATTTAATCTTTGAATGAAAATACCTCAATAAAGGAACCTATTATATGACTAAACCTTTTAAATGTATACAGATTGAATCTTTGAAAGAAAATGAGGGTTTTGAATGAAACTTATTCGAGCGCCTTTTGACGTCCCGAAGAGTGTTTTAATGAGTAAAAATAGAATCTTTGAATGAAAATACCTCAATAAAGGTACCTACTATGTTACTAGACCTTTTTAATGTATAAACGTTGAATCTTTGAAAGAAAATAAGAGTATTGATGTCAACTTATTCGAGTTACCTATGAAGTCGCGAAGCGTGTTTTAATGACTAAAGATTAAATCATTGAATGAAAATACCTCAATAAAGGAACATATTATATGACAAAACCTTTTAAATGTATACAGATTGAATCTTTGAAAGAAAATGAGGGTTTTGAATGAAACTTATTCGAGTTCCTTTTGACGTCCCGAAGAGTGTTTTAATGAGTAAAAATAGAATCTTTGAATGAAAATACCTCAATAAAGGTACCTATTATGTTACTAGACCTTTCTAATGTATAAACATTGAATCTTTGAAAGAAAATAAGAATATTGATTTAAACTTATTCGAGTTACTTATGAAGTGGCGAAGAGTGTTTTAATGAATAAAGATCGAATCTTAGATTGAAATTATCTCAATAAAAATACCTTTTATGTCATTAAACCTTTTTAATGCATATAGATTGAATCTTTGAAACAAAACAAGAGTTTTAATTTAAAATTATTCGTGTTACCTATTAGTCGCGAAGAGTGTTTTAATGAGTATATGTTGAATATTTAAATTAAAGTACCTCAATAAAGGTACCTTTTATGTCACTAGACATTTTCAATATATAAAGATTGAATCTTTGAAAGAAAATGAGGTTTTTGAGTTAAGCTTATTCGAGTTCCCTTTGACGTCCCGTAGAGTGTTTTACAGAGTAAAGATTGAATATTTGAACGAAAATACCTTAATAAGGGTACCTAGTATGTCACTAGACCTTTTTAATAAAAGATTGAATCTCTAAAAAAAATGATAGTTTAGAGATTAACTTATTCGAGTTACCTATAAAGTCGCGAAGCGTGTTTTAATGATTAAAGATTAAATCTTTGAATGAAAATACCTCAATAAAGGAACCTATTATATGAGTAAACCTTTTTAATGTATACAAATTGAATCTTTGAAAGAAAATGAAAGTTTTGACTGAAACCTATTTGAGTTCCTTTTGACCTCCCGAAGAGTGTTTTAATGAGTTAAAATAGAATCTTTGAATGAAAATACCTCAATAAAGGTACCTATTATGTTACTAGACCTTTTTAATGTATAAACGTTGAATCTTTGAAAGAAAATAAGAGTATTGATTTAAACTTATTCGAGCTATTTATGAAGTGGCGAAGAGTTTTTTAATGAGCAAAGATCGAATCTTTGGTTGAAATTATCTCAATAAAATTACCTTTTATGTTATTAAACCTTTTTAATGCATATAGATTGAATCTTTGAAAGAAAACAAGAGTTTTAATTTAAAATTATTCATGTTACCTAGTAGTCGCGAAGAGTGTTTTAATGAGTATATGTTGAATCTTTAAATTAAATTACCTTAATAAAGGTACCTTTTATGTCACTAGACCTTTCAATGTATAAAGATTGAATCTTTGAAAGAAATTGAGGTTTTTGAGTTAAACTTATTCGA
Organism: Cornus florida; assembly: GCF_030987335.1. Taxonomy (NCBI): domain Eukaryota; kingdom Viridiplantae; phylum Streptophyta; class Magnoliopsida; order Cornales; family Cornaceae; genus Cornus; species Cornus florida. The sequence continues at coordinate 90,251,532 of NW_026775578.1, read as the reverse complement.
GTTCTCTTTGACGTCCTGTAGAGTGTTTTATAGAGTAAAGATTGAATCTTTCAATGAAAATACCTTAATAAAGGTACCTAGTATGTCACTATGCCTTTTTAATGTAAAAAGATTGAATCTCAGAAAAAAAAAATGATAGTTTAGAGATTAATTTATTCGAGTTACCTATGAAGTAGCGAATCGTGTTGTAATGACTAAATATTAAATCTTTGAATGAAAATATCTCAACAAAGGAACTTATTATGTGACTAAACCTTTTTAATGTATACAGATTGAATCTTTGAAAGAAAATGAGGGTTTTGAATGAAACTTATTCGAGTTCCTTTTGACGTCCCGAACAGTGTTTTAATGAGTAAAAATAGAATCTTTGAATGAAAATACCTCAATGAAGGTACCTATTATGTTACTAGACCTTTTTAATGTATAAACGTTGAATCTTTGAAAGAAAATAAGAGTATTAATTTAAACTTACTCGAGTTACTTATGAAGTGGCGAAGAGTGTTTTAACGAGTAAAGATTGAATCTTTAATTGAAATTATCTCAATAAAAGTACCTTTTATGTCATTAAACCTTTTTAATGTATATAGATTGAATCTTTGAAACAAAATAAGAGTTTTGATTTCAAATTATTCGTTTTACCTAGTAGTCGCGAAGAGTGTTTTAATGAGCATATGTTGAATCTTTAAATTAAAGTACCTCAATAAAGATACCTTTTATGTCACTAGACCTTTTTAATGTGTAAAGATTGAATCTTTGAAAGAAACTGAGGTTTTTGAGTTAAGCTTATTCGAGTTCTCTTTGACGTCCCGTAGAGTGTTTTACAGAGTAAAGATTGAATCTTTGAACGAAAATACCTTAATAAAGGTACCTAGTATGTCACTAGACCTTTCTAATGTAAAAAGATTGAATCCTTGAAAAAAAATTAAAGTTTAGAGATTAACATATTCGAGTTACCTATGAAGTCGCGAATCGTGATTTAATGACTAAATATTAAATCTTTTGAATGAAAATATCTCAACAAAGGAACCTATTATGTGACTAGACCTTTTTAATGTATAAAGATTGAACCTTTTGAAGAAAATGAGAGTTTTGAGTGAAACTTATTCGAGTTCTCTTTGACGTCCCAAAAAGTGTTTTACAGAGTATAGATTGAATCTTTGAATGAAAATACCTCAGTAAAGGTACCAAGTATGTCACTAGACCTTTTTAATGTAAAAAGATTGAATCTTTGAAAGAAAATGAGATTTTTGAAATTAACTTATTCGAGTTACCTGCGAAGTCGTGAAGCGTGTTTTAATGACTAAAGATTAAATCTTTGAATGAAAATACCTCAATAAAGGAACCTATTATATTACTAAACATTTTAAATGTATACAGATTGAATCTTTGAAAGAAAATGAGGGTTTTGAGTGAAACTTATTCGAGTTCCTTTTAACGTCCCGAACAGTGTTTTAGTGAGTAAAAATAGAATCTTTGAATGAAAAATACCTCAATAAAGGTACCAATAATGTTACTAGACCTTTATAATGCATAAATGTTGGATCTTTGAAAGAATATCAGAGTATTGATTTAAACTTATTCGAGTTACTTACGAAGTGGCGAAGAGTGTTTTAATGAGTAAAAATAGAATCTTTGAATGAAAATACTTCAATATAGGTACCTATTATGTTACTCGACCTTTTTAATGTATAAACGTTGAATCTTTGAAAGAAAATAAGAGTATTGATTTAAACTTACTCGAGTTACTTATGAAGTGGCGAAGAGTGTTTTAATGAGTAAAAATCAAATCTTTGATTGAAATTATCACAATAAAAGTACCTTTTATGTTATTAAAACTTTTTAATGCATATAGATTGAATCTTTGAAAATAAACAAGAGTTTTAATTTAAAATTATTCTTGTTACCTATTAGTCGCGAAGAGTGTTTTAATGAGCATATGTAGAATCTTTAAATTAAAGTACCTCAATAAAGGTACCTTTTATGTCACTAGACCTTTTCAATGTATAAAGATTGAATCTTTGAAAGAAAATGAGTTTTTGAGTTAAGCTTATTCGAGCTCCCTTTGACATCCCGTAGAGTGTTTTATAGAGTAAAGATTAAATATATGAACGAAAATACCTTAATAAAGGTACCTAGTATGTCACTAGACCTTTTTAATGTAAAAAGATTGATTCCTTGAGAAAAAATGATAGTTGAGAGATTAACTTATTCGAGTTACCTATGAAGTCGCGAATCGTGTTGTAATGACTAAATATTAAATCTTTGAATGAAAATATCTCGATAAAGGAACCTATTATGTGGCTAGACCTTTTTAATGTATAAAGATTGAATCTTTTAAAGAAAATGAGAGTTTTGAGTGAAACTTATTCGAGTTCCCTTTGACGTCCTGTAGAGTGTTTTACAGAGTATAGATTGAATCTTTAAATGAAAATACCTCAGTAAAGGTACGTAGTATGTCACTAGACCTTTTTAATGTAAAAAGATTGAATCTTTGAAAGAAAATGAGAGTTTTGAGATTAACTTATTCGAGTTACCTATGAAGTCGCGAAGCGTGTTTTATTGACTAAATATTAAATCTTTGAATGAAAATACCTCAATAAAGGAATCTATTATATGACTAAACCTTTTTAATGTATACAGATTGAATCTTTTAAACAAAATGAGAGTTTTGAATGAAACATATTCGAGTTCCTTTTGACGTCCCGAAGAGTGTTTTAATGAGTAAAAATTGAATCTTTGAATGAAAATACCTCAATAAAGGTACATTTTATGCTACTAGATCTTTTTAATGTATAAACATTGAATCTTTGAAAGAAAATAAGAGTATTGATTTAAACTTATTCGAGTTACTTATGAAGTGGCGAAGAGTGTTTTAATGAGTAAAGATCGAATCTTTGATTGAAAATTATCTCAATAAAAGTACCTTTTATGTCATTAAACCTTTTTAATGCATATAGATTGAATCTTTGAAACAAAACAACAGTTTTAATTTAAAATTATTCATGTTACCTAGTAGTCGCGAAGAGTGTTTTAATGAGTATATGTTGAATCGTTAAATTAAAGTACCTCAATAAAGGTACCTTTTATGTCACTAGACCTTTTCAATGTATGAAGATTGAATCTTTGAAAGAAAATGATGTTTTTGAGTTAAACTTATTCGAGTTCCCTTTGACGTCCCGTAGAGTGTTTTACAGAGTAAAGAATAAATCTTTGAACGAAAATACCTTAATAAAGGTACCTAGTATGTCACTAGACCTTTTTAATGTAAAAAGATTGAATCTCTGAAAAAATATGATAGTTTAGAGATTAACTTATTCGAGTTACCTATGAAGTCGCGAATCCTGTTGTAATGACTAAATATTAAATCTTTGAATGAAAATATCTCAACAGAGGAACCTATTATGTGACTAGACCTTTTTAATGTAAAAAGATTGAATCTTTTAAAGAAAATGAGAGTTTTGAGTGAAACTTATTCGAGTTCCCTTTGACGTCCCGAAGAATGTTTTACAGAGTATAGATTGAATCTTTGAATGAAAATACCTTAGTAAAAGTACCTAGTATGTCACTAGAACTTTTTTATGTAAAAAAATTAAATCTTTGAAAGAAAAAGAGAGTTTTGAGATTAACTTATTCGAGTTACCTATGAAGTCGCGAAGCGTGTTTTAATGACTAAAGATTAAATCTTTGAATTAAAATACCTCAATAAAGGAACGTATTATATGACTAAACCTTTTTAATGTATACAGATTGAATCTTTGAAAGAAAATGAGAGTTTTGAATGAAACCTATTCGAGTTCCTTTTGACGTCCCGAAGAGTGTTTTAATGAGTAAAAATAGAATCTTTGAATTAAAATACCTCAATAAAGGTACCTGTTATGTTACTAGACCTTTTTAATGTACAAACGTTGAATCTTTGAAAGAAAATAAGAGTATTGATTTAAACTTATTCGAGTTATTTATGAAGTGGCGAAGAGTTTTTTAATGTGCAAAGATCGAATCTTTGATTGAAATTATCTCAATAAAAGTACATTTTATGTCATTAAACCTTTTTAATGCATATGGATTGAATCTTTGAAAGAAAACAAGAGTTTTAATTTAAAATTATCCAAGTTACCTAATAGTCGTGAAGAGTACTTTAATGAGTATATGTTGAATCTTTAAATTAAAGTACCTCAATAAAGGTACCTTTTATGTCACTAGACCTTTTAAATTTATAAAGATTGAATCTTTGAAAGAAAATGAGGTTTTTGAGTTAAACTTATTCGAGTTCTCTTTGACGTACCGTAGAGTGTTTTACAGAGTAAAGATTGAATCTTTGAACTAAAATACCTTAATAAAGGTACCTAGTATGCCACTAGACCTTTTTAATGTAAAAAGATTGAATCTTTGAAAAAAAAGGATAGTTTAGAGATTAACTTATTCGAGTTACCTATGAAGTCGCGAATCGTGTTGTAAATACTAAATGTTAAATCTTTGAATGAAAATATTTCAACAAAGGAACCTATTATGTGATTAGACCTTTTTAATGTATAAAGATTGAATCTTTTAAAGAAAATGAGAGTTTTGATTGAAACTTATTCGTGTTCCCTTTGACGTCCCGAAGAGTGTTTTACAGAGTATAGATTGAATCTTTGAACGAAAATACCTCAGTAAAGGTACCTAGTATGTCGCTAGATCTTTTTATTGTAAAAAGATTGAATCTTTGAACGAAAATACTTTAATAAAGGTACCTAGTATGTCACTAGGCCATTTTAATGTAAAAAGATTGAATCTTTGAAAAAAAATGAAAGTTTAGAGATTAACTTATTCGAGTTACCTATGAAGTCCCGAATCGTGTTTTAATGACTAAATATTAAATCTTTGAATGAAAATATCTCAACAAAGGAACCTATTACGTGACTAGACCTTTTTAATGTATAAAGATTGAATCTTTTAAAGAAAATGAGAGTTTTGAGTGAAAATTATTCGAGTTCCCTTTGACGTCCCGAAGAGTATTGTTTTACAGAGTATAGATTGAATCTTTGAATGAAAATACCTCAGTAAAGGTTCCTAGTATGTCGCTAGACCTTTTTAATATAAAAAGATTGAATCATTGAATGAAAATACCTTAATAAAGGTACCTAGTATGTCATTACACCTTTTTAATGTAAAAAGATTGAATCTCTGAAAAAAAAAATGATAGTTTAGAGATTATCTTATTCGAGTTACCTATGAAGTCGCGAATCGTGTTTTAATGACTAAATATTAAATCTTTGAATGAAAATATCTCAACAAAGGAATCTATTATGTGACTAGACCTTTTTAATGTATGAAGATTGAATCTTTTAAGGAAAATGAGTGTTTTGAGTGAAACTTATTCGAGTTCCCTTTGACGTCCCGAAGAGTGTTGTTTCACAGAGTGTAGATTGAATATTTGAATGAAAATACCTCAGTAAAGGTACCTAGTATGTCACTAGACCTTTTTAAAGTAAAAAGATTGAATCTCTGAAAAAAAATGAAAGTTTAGAGATTAACTTATTCGAGTTACCTATGAAATCGCGAATCATGTTGTAATGACTAAATATTAAATCTTTGAATGAAAATATCTCGACAAAGGAACCTATTATGTGACTAGCCTTTTTAATGTATAAAGATTGAGTCTTTTAAAGAAAATGAGAGTTTTGAGTGAAACTTTTTCGAATTTCCTTTGACGTTCCGATGAGTGTTTTACAGAGTGTAGATTGAATCTTTGAATGAAAATACCTCAGTAAAGGTACCTAGTATGTCACTAGACCTTTTTAATGTAAAAAGATTGAATTTTTGAAAGAAAATAAGAGTTTTGAGATTAACTTATTCGAGTTCCCTATAAAGTCGCGAAGTGTGTTTTAATGATTAAAGATTAAATCTTAGAATGAAAATACCTCAATAAAGGAACCTATTATATGACTAAACCTTTTTAATGTATACAGATTGAAACATTGAAAGAAAATGAGAGTTTTGAATGAAACCTATTCGAGTTCCTTTTGACGTCCCGAAGAGTGTTTTAATAAGTAAAAATAGAATCTTTGAATGAAAATACCTCAATAAAGGTACCTATTATGTTACTAGACCTTTTTAATGTATAAACGTTGAATCTTTGAAAAAAAATACGTGTATTGATTTAAACTTATTCGAGTTATTTATGAAGTGGCGAAGAGTTTTTTTAATGAGCAAAGATCGAATCTTTGATTGAAATTATCTCAATAAAAGTACCTTTTATGTCATTAAACCTTTTTAATGCATATAGATTGAATCTTTGAAACAAAATAAGACTTTTAATTTAAAAATATTCATGTTACCTAGTAGTCGCGAAGAGTGTTTTAATGAGTATATGTTAAATCTTTAAATTAAATTACCTCAATAAAGGTACCTTTTATGTCACTAGACCTTTTCAATGTATAAAGATTGAATCTTTGAAAGAAAATGAGGTTTTTGAGTTAAACTTATTCGAGTTCTCTTTGACGTCCCGTAAAGTGTTTTACAGAGTAAAGATTGAATCTTTGAACGAAAATACCTTAATAAAGGCACCTAGTATGTCACTAGGCCTTTTTAATGTAAAAAGATTGAATCTCTGAAAAAAAATGATAGTTTAGAGATTAACTTATTTGAGTTACCTATGAAGTAGCGAATCGTGTTGTAATGACTAAATATTAAATCTTTGAATGAAAATATCTCAACAAAGGAACCTATTATGTGACTACACCTTTTTAATGTATAAAGATTGTATCTTTTAAAGAAAATGAGAGTTTTGAATGAAACTTATTCAAGTTCCCTTTGACGTCTCGAAGAGTGTCTTACAGAGTATAGATTGAATCTTTGAATGAAAATACCTCAGTAAAGGTACCTAGTATGTCGCTAGACCTTTTTAATGTAAAAAGATTGAATCTTTGAAAGAAAATGAGAGTTTTGAGATTAACTTATTCGAGTTACCTAAGAAATCGCGAAGCGTGTTGTAATGACTAAAGATTAAATCTTTGAATGAAAATACCTCAATAAAGGAACCTATTATATGACTAAACCTTTTAAATGTATACAGATTGAATCTTTGAGAGAAAATGAGAGTTTTGATTGAAACTTATTCGAGTTCCCTTTGACGTCCCGAAGAGTGTTTTACAGAGTATAGATTGAATCTTTAAATGAAAATACCTCAGTAAAGGTACCTAGTATGTCACTAGACCTTTTTAATATAAAAAGATTGAATCTTTGAAAGAAAATGAGAGTTTTGAGATTAACTAATTCGAGTTACCTATGAAGTCGCGAAGCGTGTTTTAATGACTAAAGATTAAATCTTTGAATGAAAATACCTCAATAAAGGAACTTATTATATGACTGAACCTTTTTAATGTATACAGATTGAATCTTTGAAAGAAAATGAGGGTTTTGAATGAAACTTATTCGAGTTCTTTTTGACGTCCCGAACAGTGTTTTAATGAGTAAAAATAGAAACTTTTAATGAAAATACCTCAATAAAGATACCTATTATGTTAGTAGACCTTTTCAATGTATAAACGTTGAATCTTTGAAAGAAAATAAGAGTATTGATTTAAACTTATTCGAGTTACTTATGAAGTGGCGAAGAGTGTTTTAATGAGTAAAGATTGAATCTTTGATTGAAATTATCTCAATAAAAGTACCTTTTATGTCATTAAACCTTTTAATTGCATATAGATTGAATCTTTGAAACAAAACAAGAGTTTTAATTTAAAATTATTCGTGTTACCTAGTAGTCGCGAAGAGTGTATTAATGAGTATATGTTGAATCTTTCAATTAAATTACCTTAATAAAGATACCTTTTATGTCACTAGACCTTTTCAATGTATAAAGATTGAATCTTTGAAAGAAACTGGGGTTTTTCAGTTAAGCTTATTCGAATTCCCTTTGACGTCCCGCAGAGTGTTTTACAGAGTAAAGATTGAATCTTTGAACGAAAATACCATAATAAAGGTACCTAGTATGTCACTAGACCTTTTTAATGTAAAAAGATTGAATCTCTGAATAAAAATGATAGTTTAGAGATTAACTTATTCGAGTTACCTATGAAGTCGCGAATCGTGTTTTAATGACTAAATATTAAATCTTTGAATGAAAATATCTCAGCAAAGGAACCTATTATGTGACTAGACCTTTTTAATGTATAAAGATTGAACCTTTTGAAGAAAATGAGAGTTTTGAGTGAAACTTATTAGAGTTCTCTTTGACGTCCCAAAAAGTGTTTTACAGAGTATAGATTGAATCTTTGAATGAAAATACCTCAGTAAAGGTACCTAGTATGTCACTAGACCTTTTTAATATTAAAAGATTGAATCTTTGAAAGAAAATGAGAGTTTTGAAATAAACTTATTCGAGTTACCTGCGAAGTCGCGAAGCGTGTTTTGATGACTAAAGATTAAATCTTTGAATGAAAATACATCAATAAAGGAACCTATTATATGACTAAACCTTTTAAATGTATACAGATTGAATCTTTGAAAGAAAATGAGAGTTTTGAGTGAAACTTATTCGAGTTCCCTTTTACGTCCCGAAGAGTGTTTTACAGAGTATAGATTGAATCTTTAAATGAAAATACCTCAGTAAAGGTACCTAGTATGTCACTAGACCTTTTTAATATAAGAAGATTGAATCTTTGAAAGAAAATGAGAGTTTTGAGATTAACTTATTCGAGTTACCTATGAAGTCGCGAAGCGTGTTTTAATGACTAAAGATTAAATCTTTGAATAAAAATACCTCAATAAAGGAACTTATTATATAACTGAACCTTTTTAATGTATACAAATTGAATCTTTGAAAGAAAATGAGGGTTTTGAATGAAACTTATTCGAGTTCCTTTTGACGTCCCGAACAGTGTTTTAATGAGTAAAAATAGAATCTTTGGATGAAAATACCTAAATAAAAGTACCTATTATATTACTAGACCTTTTTAATGTATAAACGTTGAATCTTTGAAAGAAAATAAGAGTATTGATTTAAACTTATTCGAGTTACTTATGAAGTGTCGAATAGTGTTTTAATGAGTAAAGATCGAATCTTTGATTTAAATTATCTCAATAAAAGTACCTTTTATGTCATGAAACCTTTTTAATGCATATAGATTGAATCATTGAAACAAAACAAGAGTTTTAATTTAAAATTATTCGTGTTACCTAGTAGTCGCGAAGAGTGTTTTAATGAGTATATGTTGAATCGTTAAATTAAAGTACCTCAATAAAGGTACCTTTTATGTCACTAGACCTTTTCAATGTATAAAGATTGAATCTTTGAAAGAAAATGATGTTTTTGAGTTAAGCTTATTCGAATTCCCTTTGACGTCCCGTAGAGAGTTTTACAGAGTAAAGATTGAATCTTTAAACGAAAATACCTTAATAAAGGTACCTAGTATGTCACAAGACCTTTTTAACGTAAAAAGATTGAATCTCTGAAAAAAAATGATAGTTTAGAGATTAACTTATTCGAGTTACCTATGAAGTCGCGAAACGTGTTTTAATGACTAAATATTAAATCTTTGAATGAAAATATCTCAACAAAGAAACCTATTATGTGACTAGACCTTTTTAATGTATAAAGATTGAATCTTTTAAAGAAAATGTGAGTTTTGAGTGAAACTTATTCGAGTTCCCTTTGACGTCTCGAAGAGTGTCTTACAGAGTATAGATTGAATCTTTGAATGAAAATACCTCAGTAAAGGTACCTAGTATGTCGTAAGACCTTTTTAATGTAAAAAGATTGAATCGTTGAAAGAAAATGAGAGTTTTGAGATTAACTTATTCGAGTTACCTATGAAGTCGCGAAGCGTGTTTTAATGACTAAAGATTAAATCTTTGAATGAAAATACCTCAATAAAGGAACCTATTTTATGACTAAACCTTTTTAATGTTTACAGATTGAATATTTGAAAGAAAATGAGGGTTTTGAATGAAACTTATTCGAGTTCCTTTTGACGTCCCGAACAGTGTTTTAATGAGTAAAAATAGAATCTTTGAATGAAAATACCTCAATAAAGGTACCAATTATGTTATTAGGCCTTTTTAATGTATAAACGTTGAATCTTCGAAAGAAAATAAGAATATTGATTTAAACTTATTCGAGTTACTTATGAAGTGGCGAAGAGTGTTTTAATGAGTAAAGATCGAATCTTTGATTGAAATTATCTCAATAAAAGTACCTTTTATATCATTAAACCTTTTTAATGCATATAGATTGAATCTTTGAAACAAAACTAGAGTTTTAATTTAAAGTTATTTGTGTTACCTATTAGTCGCGAAGAGTGTTTTAATGAGTATATGTTGAATCTTTAAATTAAAGTACCTCAATAAAGGTACCTTTATGTCACTAGACCTTTTCAATGTATAAAGATTGAATCTTTGAAAGAAAATGAGGTTTCTGAGATAAGCTTATTCGAGTTCCCTTTGACGTCCCGTAGAGTGTTTTACAGAGTAAAGATTGTATATTTGAACGAAAATACCTTAATAAAGGTACCTAGTATGTCAGTAGACCTTTTTAATGTAAAAAGATTGAATCTCTGAAAAAAAATGATAGTTTAGAAATTGACTTATTCGAGTTACCTATGAAGTCGGCAATCGTGTTGTAATGACTAAATATAAAATCTTTGAACGAAAATATCTCGACAAAGGAACCTTTTATGTGACTAGACCTTTTTAATGTACAAAGATTGAGTCTCTTAAAGAAAATGAGAGTTTTGAGTGAAACTTATTCGAATTTCCTTTGACGTCCCGATGGGTGTTTTACAAAGTATAGATTGAATCTTTGAATAAAAATACCTTAGTAAAGGTACCTAGTATGTCACTAGACCTTTTTAATGTAAAAAGATTGAATCTTTGGAAGAAAATGAGAGTTTTGAGATTAACTTATTCGAGTTACCTATAAAGTTGCGAAGCGTGTTTTAATAATTAAAGATTAAATCTTTGAATGAAAATATCTCAATAAAGGAACCTATTATATGACTAAACCTTTTTAATGTGTACAGATTGAATCTTTGAAAGAAAATGAGAGTTTTGAATGAAACCTATTCGAGTTCCTTTTGACGTCCCGAACAGTGTTTTAATAAGTAAAAATAGAATTTTTGAATGAAAATACCTCAATAAAGGTACCTATTATGTTACTAGACCTTTTTAATGTATAAACGTTGAATCTTTAAAAGCAAATAAGGGTATTGATTTATACTTATTCAAGTTACTTAGGAAGAGGCGAAAAGTGTTTTAATGGGTAAAGATCGAATCTTTGGTTGAAATTATCTCAATAAAAGTACCTTTTATGTCATTAAACCTTTTTAATGCATATAGATTAAATCTTTGAAACAAAACAAGAGTTTTAATTTAAACTTATTCGTGTTACCTACTAGTCGCGAAGAGTGTTTTAATGAGTATATGTTGAATCTTTAAATTAAAGTACCTCAATAAATGTACCTTTTATGTCACTAGACCTTTTCAATGTATAAAGATTGAATCTTTCAAAGAAAATGAGATTTTTGATTTAAACTTATTCGAGCTCGCTGTGACGTCCTGTAGAGTGTTTTACAGAGTAAAGATTGAATCTTTGAACGAAAATACCTTAATAAAGGTACCTAGTATGTCACTAGAACTTTTTAATTTAAAAAGATTGAATCTCTGAAAAAAAATGATACTTTAGAGATTAACTTATTCGAGTTACCTATGAAGTCGCGAATCGTGTTGTAATAACTAAATATTAAATCTTTGAATGAAAATATCTCGACAAAGGAACCTATTATGTGACTAGACCTTTTTAATGTACAAAGATTGAATCTTTTAAAGAAAATGAGAGTGTTGAGTGAAACTTATTCGAGTCCCTTTGACGTCCCGAAGAGTGTTTTACAGAGTATAGATTGAATCTTTGAATGAAAATACCTCAGTAAAGGTACCTAGTATGTCGCTAGACCTTTTTAATGTAAAAAGATTGAATCTTTGAAAGAAAATGAGAGTTTTGAGATTAACCAATTCGAGTTACCTATTAAGTCGCGAAGCGTGTTTTAATGACTAAAGATTAAATCTTTGAATGAAAATACCTCAATAAAGGAACCTATTATATGACTAAACCCTTTTAATGTATAAAGATTGAATCTTTGAAAGAAAATGGGAGTTTTGAATGAAACCTATTCGAGTTCCTTTCGACGTTCCGAAGAGTATTTTGATGAGTAAAAATAGAATCATTGAATGAAAATACCTCAATAAAGGTACCTATTATGTTACTAGACCTTTTTAATGTATAAATGTTGAATCTTTGATAGAAAATAAGATTATTGATTCAAACTTATTCGAGTTACTTATGAAGTGACGAAAAGTGTTTTAATGAGTAAAGATCGAATCTTTGGTAGAAATTATCTCAATAATAGTACCTTTTATGATATTAAACCTTTTTAATGCATATAGATTGAATCTTTGAAACAAAACAATTGTTTTAATTTAAAAATATTCATCTTACCTAGTAGTCGCGAAGAGTGTTTTAATGAGTATATGTGAAATCTTTAAATTGAAGTGCCTCAATAAAGGTACCTTTTATGTCACAAGACCTTTTTAATGTATAAAGATTGAATCTTTGAAAGAAAATGAGATTTTTGAGTTAAACTTATTCGAGTTCTCTTTGACGTCCCGGAGAGTGTTTTACAGAGTAAAGATTGAAACTTTGAACGAAAATACCATAATAAAGGTACCTAATATGTCACTAGACCTTTTTAACGTAAAAAGATTGAATCTCTAAAAAAAAATGATAGTTTAGAGATTAACTTATTCGAGTTACCTGTGAAGTCGCGAATCGTGTTATAATGACTAAATATTAAATCTTTGAATGAAAATATCTCAACAGAGGAACCTATTATGTGACTAGACCTTTTTAATGTATAAAGATTGAATCTTTTAAAGAAAATGAGAGTTTTGAGTGAAACTTATTCGAGTTCCCTTTGACGTCCCAAAAAGTGTTTTACTGAGTATAGATTGAATCTTTGAATGAAAATACCTCAGTAAAGGTACCTAGTATGTCGTTAGACCTTTTTAATGTAAAATGATTGAATCTTTGAAAGAAAATGAGAGTTTTGAGATTAACTTATTCGAGTTACTTATGAAGTCACGAAACGTGTTTTAATGACTAAAGATTAAATTTTTGAATGAAGATACCTCAATAAAAAAAACCTATTATATGACTAAACCTTTTAAATGTATACAGATTGAAACTTTGAAAGAAAATGAGGGTTTTCAATGAAATTTATTCGAGTTCCTTTTGACGTCCCGAAGAGTGTTTTATTGAGTAAAAATAGAATCTTTGAAAGAAAATACCTCAATAAAGGTACCTATTATGTTCCTAGACCTTTTTAATGTATAAACGTTGAATCATTGAAAGAAAATAAGAGTATTGATTCAAACTTATTCGAGTTACTTATGAAGTGGCGAAAAGTGTTTTAATGAGTAAAGATCGAATCTTTGGTTGAAATTATCTCAATAAAAGTACCTTTATTGTCATTAAACCTTTTTAATGCATATAGATTGAATCTTTGAAACAAAACAATTGTTTTAATTTAAAATTATTCGTCTTACCTAATAGTCGCGAAGAGTGTTTTAATGAGTATATGTGGAATCTTTAAATTAAAGTACCTCTATAAAGGTACCTTTTATGTCACTAGACCTTTTCAATGTATAAAGATTGAATCTTTGAAAGAAAATGAGGTTTTTGAGTTAAGTTTATTCGAGTTCCCTTTAACGTCCCGTAGAGTGTTTTACAGAGTAAAGATTGAATATTTCAACGAAAATACCTTAATAAAGGTACCTAGTATGTCACTAGACCTTTTTAATGTAAAAATATTGAATCTCTGAAAAAAAATGATAGTTTAGAGATTAACTTATTCGAGTTATCTATGGAGTCGCGAATCGTGTTGTAATGACTAAATATTAAATCTTTGAATGAAAATATCTCAACAAAGGAACCTATCATGTCACTAGACCTTTTTAATGTATAAAGATTGAGTCTTTTAAAGAAAATGAGAGTTTTGAGTGAAACTTATTCGAATTCCCTTTGACGTCCAGAAGAGTGTTTTACAGTAAAGGTACCTAGTATGTTACTAGACCTTTTTAATGTAAAAAGATTGAATCTTTGAAAGAAAATAGAGTTTTGAGATTAACTTATTCGAGTTACCTATAAAACCGCGAAGCGTGTTTTAATGACTAAAGATCAAATCTTTGAATGAAAATACCTCAATAAAGGAACCTATTATATGACTAAACCTTTTTAATGTATACAGATTGAATATTTGAAAGAAAATGAGGGTTTTGAATGAAACTTATTCGAGTTCCTTTTAACGTCCCGAAGAGTGTTTTACTAAGTTAAAATAGAATCTTTGAATGCAAATACCTCAATAAAGGTACCTATTATGTTACTAGACTTTTTTAATGTATAAACGTTGAATCTTTGAATGAAAATAAGAGTATTGATTTAAACTTATTCGAGTTACTTATGAAGTGGCGAAGAGTGTTTTATTAATTAAAGATCGAATCTTTGATTGAAATGATCTCAATAAAAGTACCAAACCTTTTTAACGTATATAGATTGAATCTTTGAAACAAAACAAGAGTTTAATTTAAAATTATTCGTGTTACATAGTAGTCGCGAAAAGTGTTTTAACGAGTATATGTTGAATCTTTAAACTAAAGTACCTCAATAAAGATACCTTTTATGTCACTAGACCTTTTCAATGTATAAAGATTGAATCTTTGAAAGAATCTGAGGTTTTTGAGTTAAGCTTATTCGAGTTCCCTTTCACGTCCCGTAAAGGTACCTACTATGTCACTAGACCTTTTTAATGTAAAAAGATTGAATCTTGGAAAGAAAATGAGAGTTTTGAGATTAACTTATTCGAGTTACCTATGAAGTCGCGAAGCGTGTTTTAATGACTAAAGATTAAACTTTGAATGAAAATACCTCAATAAAGGAACCAATTATATGACTAAACCTTTTTAATGTATACTGATTGAATCTTTGAAAGAAAATGAGAGTTTTGAATGAAACCTATTCGAGTTCCTTTCGACGTCCCGAAGAGTGTTTTAATGAGTAAAAATAGAATCTTTGAATGAAAATACCTCAATAAAGGTACCTATTATGTTACTTGACCTTTTTAATGTATAAAAGTTGAATCTTTGAAAGAAAATAAGAGTATTGATTTAAACTTATTCGAGGTAGTTATGAAGTGGCGAAAAGTGTTTTAATGAGTAAAGATCGAATCTTTGATAGAAATTATCTCAATAAAAGTACCTTTTATGTCATTAAACATTTTTAATGTATATAAATTGAATCTTTGAAACAAAACAAGAGTTTTAATTTAAAATTATTCGTGTTACCTAGTAGTCGCGAAGAGTGTTTTAATGAGTATATGTGGAATCTTTAAAATAAAGTACCACAATAAAGGTACCTTTTATGTCACTAGACCTTTTCAATGTATAAATATTGAATTTTTGAAAGAAAATGAGGTTTTGAGTTAAGCTTATTCGAGTTCCCTTTGACGTCCCGTAGAGTGTTTTACAGAATAAAGATTGAATCTTCCAGAGAAAATACCATAATAAAGGTACCTAGTATGTCACTAGACCGTTTTAATGCAAAAAGATTGAATCTCTGGAAAAAAAATAATAGTTTAGAGATTAACTTATTCGAGTTACCTATGAAGTCGTGAATCGTGTTGTAATGACTAAATATTAAGTCTTTGAATGAAAATATCTTGACAAAGGAACCTATTATGTGACTAGACCTTTTTAATGTATAAAGATTGAATCTTTTAAAGAAAATGAGAATTTTAAGTGAAACTTATTCGAGTTCCCTTTGACGTTCCGAAGAGTGTTTTACAGAGTATAGATTGAATCTTTGAATGAAAATACCTTAGTAAAGGTACCTAGTATGTCGCTAGACCTTTTTAATATAAAAAGATTGAATCTTTGAAAGAAAATGAGAACTTTGAGATTAACTTATTCGAGTTACCTATGAAGTCGGGAAGCGTGTTTTAATGACTAAAGATTAAATCTTCGAATGAAAATACCTCAATAAAGGAAGCTATTATATGACTAAACCTTTTTAATGTATACCTATTGAATCTTTGAAAGAAAATGGGAGTTTTGAATGAAACCAATTCGAGTTCCTATTGACGTCCCGAAGAGTGTTTTAATGAGTAAAAATAGAATCATTGAATGAAAATACCTCAATAAAGGTACCTATTATATTACTAGACCTTTTTAATGTATAAACGTTGAATCTTTGAAAGAAAATAAGAGTATTGATTTAAACATATTCGAGTTACTTATGAAGTGGCGAAAAGTGTTTTAATGAGTAAAGATCGAATCTTTGATTGAAATTATCTCAATAAAAGTACCTTTTATGTCATTAAACCTTTTTAATGTATATAGATTGAATCTTTGAAACAAAACAAGAGTTTTAATTTAAAATTATTCGTGTTACCTATTAGTCGCGAAGAGTGTTTTAATGAGTATATGTTGAATCTTTAAATTAAAGTACCTCAATAAAGGTACCTTTTATGTCTCTAGACCTTTTCAATATATAAAGATTGAATCTTTAAAAGAAAATGAGGTTTTTGAGTTAAGCTTATTCGAGTTCCCTTTAACGTCCTGTAGAGTGTTATACAGAGTAAAGATTGAATATTTGAACGTAAATACCTTAATAAAGGTTCCTAGTATGTCACTAGACCTTTTTAATGTAAAAAGATTGAATCTCTGAAAAAAAATGATATTTTAGAAATTAACTTATTCGAGTTACCTATGAAGTTGCGAATCGTGTTTTAATGACTGAATATTAATTCTTTGATTGAAAATATCTCAACAAAGGAACCTATTATGTGATTAGACCTTTTAAATTTATAAAGATTGAATCTTTTAAAGAAAATGAGAGTTTTGAGTGAAACTTATTCGAGTTCCCTTTGACGTCCCGAAGAGTGTTTTACAGATTATAGATTGAATCTTTGAATGAAAATACCTCAGTAAAGGTACCTAGTATGTCACTAGACCATTTTAATGTAGAAAGACTGACTCTTTGAAAGAAAATGAGAGTTTTGAGTTTAACTTATTCGAGTTACCTGTGAAGTCGCGAAGCGTGTTTTAATGACTAAAGGTTAAATCTTTGAATGAAAATACCTCAATAAAGGAACCTATTATATGACTAAACCTTTTTAATGTATACAGATTGAATCTTTGAAAGAAAATGAGGGTTTTGAATGAAACTTATTCGAGTTCCTTTTGACGTCACGAACAGTGTTTTAATGAGTAAAAATAGAATCTTTGAATGAAAATACCTCAATAAAGGTACCTATTATGTTACTAGACCTTTTTAATGTATAAACGTTGAATCTTTGAAAGAAAATAAGAGTATTGATTTAAACTTATTCAAGTTACTTATAAAGTGGCGAAGAGTATTTTAATGATTAAAGATCGAATATTTGATTGAAATTATCTCAATAAAAGTACCTTTTATGTCATTAAACCTTTTTAATGCATATAGATTGAATCTTTGAAACAAAACAAGAGTTTTAATTTAAAGTTATTCGTGTTACCTAGTTGTCGCGAAGAGTGTTTTAACGAGTATATGTGGAATCTTTAAATAAAAGTACCTCAATAAAGGTACCTTTTATGTCACTAGACCTTTTCAATGTATAAAGATTAAATCTTTGAAAGAAAATGAGGCTTTTGAGTTAAGCTTATACGAGTTCCCTTTGACGTCCCGTAGAGTGTTTTACAAAGTGAAGATTGAATCTTTGAACGAAAATACCTTAAGAAAGGTACCTAGTATTTAACTTGACCTTTTTAATGTAAAAAGATTGAATCTCTGGAAAAAAATGATAGTTTAAAGATTAACTTATTCGAGTTACCTATGAAGTCGCGAATCGTGTTGTAATGACTAAATATTAAATCTTTGAATGGAAATATCTCAACAAAGTAACCTATTATGTGACAAGATCTTTTTAATGTATAAAGATTGAATCTTTTAAAGAAAATGAGAGTTTTGAGTGAAACTTATTCGAGTTCCCTTTGACGTCCCGAAGAGTGTTTTACATAGTATAGATTAAATCTGCGAATGAAAATTCCTCAGTAAAGGTACCTAGTATGTCACTAGACATTTTTAACGTAAAAAGATTAAATCATTGAAAGAAAATGAGAGTTTTGAGATTAACTTATTCGAGTTACCTATGAAGTCGCGAAGCGTGTTTTAATGACTAAAGATTAAATCTTTGAATGAAAATACCTCAATAAAGGAACCTATTATATGACTAAACCTTTTTATCGTATACAGATTGAATCTTTGAAAGAAAATAAGAGTTTTGAATGAAACCTATTCGAGTTCCTTTTGAAGTCCCGAAGAGTGTTTTAATGAGTAAAAATAGAATCTTTGAATGAAAATACCTCAATAAAGGTACCTATTATGTTACTTAACCTTTTTAATGTATAAACGTTGAATCTTTGAAAGAAAATAAGAGTATTGATTTAAACTTATTCGAGTTACTTATGAAGTGGCGAAGAGTGTTTTAATGAGTAAAGATCGAATCTTTGATTGAAATGATCTCAATAAAAGTACATTTTATGTCATTAAACCTTTTTAATGCGTATAGATTGAATCATTGAAACAAAACAAGAGTTTTAATTTAAAATTATTCGTGTTACTTAGCAGTCGCGAAGAGTGTTTTAACGAGTATATGTTGAATATTTAAACTAAAGTACCTCAATAAAGATACCTTTTATGTCACTAGACCTTTTCAATGTATAAAGATTGAATCTTTGAAAGAATCTGAGGTTTTTGATTTAAGCTTATTCGAGTTCCCTTTGACGTCACGTAGAGTGTTTTACAGAGTAAAGATTGAATCTTTGAACGAAAATACCTTAATAAAGGTACCTAGTATGTCACTAGACCTTTTTAATGTAAAAAGATTGAATCCCGGAAAAAAAAAATGATAGTTTAGTGATTAATTTATTCGAGTTTCCTATGAAGTCGCGAATCGTGTTTTAATGATTAAATATTAAATCTTTGAATGAAAATATCTCAACAAAGGAACCTATTATGTGACTAGACCATTTTAATGTATAAAGATTGAATCTTTTAAAGAAAATGAGAGTTTTGAGTGAAACTTTTTCGAGTTCCCTTTGACGTCCCGAAGAGTGTTTTACAGAGTATAGATTGAATCTTTGAAGGAAAATACCTCAGTAAAGGTACCTAGTATGTCACTACACCTTTTTAATGTAAAAAGACTGAATCTTTGAAAGAAAATGAGAGTTTTGAGATTAACTTATTCGAGTTACCTATTAAGTCGTGAAGCGTGTTTTAATTTCTAAAGATTAAATCTTTGAATGAAAATACCTCAATAAAGGAACCTATTATATGTGAAAACCTTTTTAATGTATACAGATTGAATCTTTGAAAGAAAATGAGGATTTTGAATGAAACTTATTCGAGTTCCTTTTGACGTCATGAACAGTGTTTTAATGAGTAAAAATAGAATCTTTGAATGAAAATACCACAATAAAGGTACCTATTATGTTACTAGACCTTTTTAATGTATAAACGTTGAATCTTTGAAAGAAAATAAGAGTATTGATTTAAACTTATTTGAATAACTTATGAAGTGGTGAAGAGTGTTTTAATGAGTAAAGATCGAATCTTTGATTGAAATTATCTCAATAAAAGTACCTTTTATGTCATTAAACCTTTTTAATGCATATAGATTGAATATTTGAAACAAAACGAGAGTATTAATTTAAAATTATTCGAGTTACCTAGTAGTCGCGAAGAGTGTTTTAATGAGTATATGTGGAATCTTTAAATAAAAGTACGTCAATAAAGGTACCTTTTATGTCACTAGGCTTTTTCAATGTATAAAGATTGAATCTTTGAAAGAAAATGAGGCTTTTGAGTTAAGCTTATTCGAGTTCCCTTTGACGTCCCGTAGAGTGTTTTACAGAGTGAAGATTAAATCTTTTAACGAAAATACCTTAATAAAGGTACCTAGTATGTAACTTGACCTTTTTAATGTAAAAAGATTGAATCTCTGGAAAAAAATGATAGTTTAGAGATTAACTTATTCGAGTTACCTATGAAGTCGCGAATCGTGTTATAATGACTAAATATTAAATCTTTGAATGAAAATATCTCAACAAAGTAACCTATTATGTGACAAGACCTTTTTAATGTATAAAGATTGAATCTTTTAAAGAAAATGAGAGTTTTGAGTGAAACTTATTCGAGTTCTCTTTGACGTCCCAAAGTGTGTTGTACAGAGTATAGATTAAATCTGTGAATGAAAATACCTCAGTAAAGGTACCTAGTATGTCACTAGACCTTTTTAATGTAAAAAGATTAAATCTTTGAAAGAAAATGAGAGTTTTGAGATTAACTTATTCGAGTTACCTATGAAGTCGCGAAGCGTGTTTTAATGACTAAAGATTAAATCTTTGAATGAAAATACCTCAATAAAGGAATCTATTATATGACTAAACCTTTTTAATATATACAGATTGAATCTTTGAAAGAAAATGAGAGTTTTGAATGAAACCTATTCGAGTTCCTTTTAACATCCCGAAGAGTGTTTTAATGAGTAAAAATAGAATCTTTGGATGAAAATACCTCAATAAAGGTGCCTATTATGTTACTAGACCTTTTTAATGTATAAACGTTGAATCTTTGAAAGAAAATAAGAACATTGATTTAAACTTATTCGAGTTACTGATGAGGTGGCAAAAAGTGTTTTAATGGGTAAAGATCGAATCTTTGATTGAAATTATCTCAATAAAAGTACCTTTTATGTCATTAAACCTTTTTAATGCATATAGATTGAAACTTTGAAACAAAACAAGAGTTTTAATTTAAAATTATTCGTGTTACCTAGTCGTTGCGAAGAGTGTTTTAATGAGTATATGTGGAATCTTTAAATTAAAGTACCTCAATAAAGGTACATTTTATGTCACTAGACCTTTTTAATGTATAAAGATTGAGTCTTTTAAAGAAAATGAGAGTTTTGAGTGAAACTTATTCGAATTCCCTTTGACGTCCCGATGAGTATTTTACAGAGTATAGATTGAATCTTTGAATGAAAATACCTCAGTAAGGGAACCTAGTATGTCACTAGACCTTTTTAATGTAAAAAGATTGAATCTTTGAAAGAAAATGAGAGTTTTGAGATTAACTTATTCGAGTTACCTATAAAGTCGCGAAGCGTGTTTTAATGACTAAAGATTAAATCTTTGAATGAAAATACATCAATAACGGAACCTATTATATGACTAAACCTTTTTAATGTATACAGATAGAATCTTTGAAAGAAAATGAGGGTTTTGAATGAAACTTATTCGAGTTCCTTTTGACGCCCCGAACAGTGTTTTAATGAGTAAAAATAGAATCTTTGAATGAAAATACCTCAATAAAGGTCCCTATTATGTTACTAGACCTTTTTAATGTATAAACGTTGAATCTTTGAAAGAAAATAAGAGTATCGATTTAAACTTATTCGAGTTACTTATGAAGTAGCGAAGAGTGTTTTAATGAGTAAAGATCGAATCTTTGATTGAAATGATCTCAATAAAAGTACCTTTTATGTCATTAAAACTTTTTAATGCATATAGATTAAATCTTTAAAACAAAACAAGAGTTTTAATTTAAAATTATTCGTGTTACTTAGTAGTCGCGAAGAGTGTTTTAACGAGTATATGTTGAATCTTTAAATTAAAGTACCTCAATAAAGATACCTTTTATGTCACTAGACCTTTTCAATGTATAAAGATTGAATCTTTGAAAGAAACTGAGGTTTTTGAGTTAAGCTTATTCGAGTTCACTTTGACGTCCCGTAGAGTGTTTTACAGAGTAAAGATTGAATATTTGAACGAAAATACATTCATAAAGGTACCTAGTATGTCACTCGACCTTTTTAATGTAAAAATATTGATTCTCTAAAAAAAAATGATTGTTTAGAGATTAACTTATCCGATTTACCTATGAAGTCGCGAATCGTGTTGTAATGACTAAATATTAAATCTTTGAATGAAAATTTCTCGACAAAGGAACCTATTATGTGACTAGACCTTTTTAATGTATAAAGATTGAGTCCTTTAAAGAAAATGAGAGTTTTGAGTGAAACTTATTCGAGTTCCCCTTGACGTCACGAAGAGTGTTTTACAGAGTATAGATTGAATCTTTGAATGAAAATACCTCAGTAAAGGTACCTAGTATGTCACTAGACCTTTTTAATGTAAAACGACTCTATCTTTGAAAGAAAATAAGAGTTTTGAGATTAACTTATTCGAGTTACCTATGAAGTCGCGAAGCGTGTTTTAATGACTAAAGATTAAATCTTTGAATGAAAATACCTCAATAAAGGAACCTATTATATGACTAAACCTTTTTAATGTATACAGATTGAATTTTTGAAAGAAAATGAGGGTTTTGAGTGAAACTTATTCGAGTTCCTTTTGACGTCCCGAATAGTGTTTTAATGAGTAAAAATAGAATCTTTGAATGAAAATACCTCAATAAAGATACCTATTATGTTACTAAACCTTTTTAATATATAAACGTTGAATCTTTGGAAGAAAATAAGAGTATTACTTATTCGAGTTACTTATGAAGTGGGGAAGAGTGTTTTAATGAGTAAAGATCGAATCTTTGATTGAAATGATCAAAATAAAAGTACATTTTATGTCATTAAACCTTTTTAATGCATATAGATTGAATCTTTGAAACAAAACAAGAGTTTTAAATTAAATTTATTCGTGTTACCAAGTAGACGCGAAGAGTGCTTTAATGAGTATATGTGGAATCTTTAAATAAAAGTACCTCAATAAAGGTGCCTTTTATGTCACTAGACCTTTTCAATGTATAAAGATTGAATCTTTGAAAGAAAATGAGGCTTTTAAGTTAAGCTTATTCGAGTTCCCTTTGACGTCCCGTAGAGTGTTTTACAGAGTGAAGATTGACTATTTGAACGAAAATACCTTAATAAAGGTACCTAGTATGTAACTTGACCTTTTTAATCTAAAAAGATTGAATCTCTGGAAAAAAATGATAGTTTAGAGATTAACTTATTCGAGTTACCTATGAAGTCGCGAATCGTGTTGTAATGACTAAATTTTAAATCTTTGAATGAAAATATCTCAACAATGTAACCTATTATGTGACAAGACCTTTTTAATGTATAAAGATTGAATCTTTTAAAGAAAATTAGAGTTTTGAGTAAAACTTATTCGAGTTTCCTTTGATGTCCCGAAGAGTGTTTTACAGAGTATAGATTGAATCTGTGAATGAAAATACCTCAGTAAAGGTACCTAGTATATCACTAGACCTTTTTAATGTAAAAAGATTGAATCTTTGAAAGAAAATGAGAGTGTTGAGGTTAACTTATTCGAGTTACCTATGAAGTCGCGAAGCGTGTTTTAATGACTAAAGATAAAATCTTTGAATGAAAATACCTCAATAAAGGAACCTATTATATGACTAAACCTTTTAAATGTATACAGACTGAATCTTTGAAAGAAAATGAGGATTTTGAATGAAACTTATTCGAGTTCCTTTTGACGTCCCGAAGAGTGTTTTAATCAGTAAAAATAGAATCTTTGAATGAAAATCCCTCAATAAAGGTACCTATTATGTTACTAGACCTTTTTAATGTATAAACGTTGAATCTTTGAAAGAAAATTAGAATATTTATTTAAACTTATTCGAGTTACTTACGAAGTGGCGAAGAGTGTTTTAATGAGTAAAGATCGAATCTTGGATTGAAATTATCTCAATAAATGTACCTTTTATGTCATTAAACCATTTTAATGCATATAGATTGAATCTTTGATACAAAACAAGAGTTTTAATTTAAAATTATTCATGTTACCTATTTGTCGCGAAGAGTGTTTTAATGAGTATAAGTTGAATCTTTAAATTAAAGTACCTCAATAAAGGTACCTTTTATGTCACTAGACCTTTTCAATGTATAAAGATTGAATATTTGAAAGAAAATGAGGTTTTTGAGTTAAGCTTATTCGAGTTCCCTTTGACGTCCCGTAGAGTGTTTTAAAGAGTAAAGTTGAATATTTGAACGAAAATACCTTAATAAATGTACCTACTATGTCACTGGACCTTTTTAATGTAAAAAGATTGAATCTCTGAAAAAAGTTGATAGTTTGGAGATTAAATTATTCGAGTTACATATGAAGTCGCGAATTATGTTGTAATGACTAAATATTAAATCTTTGAATGAAAATATCTCGACAAAGGAACCTATTATTTGACTAGACCTTTTTAATGTATAAAGATGGAATCTTTTAAAGAAAAAGAGAGTTCTGAGTGAAACTTATTTGAGTTCCCTTTGACGTCCCAAAGAGTGTTTTAAAGAGTATAGATTGAATCTTTGAATTAAAATACCTCAGTAAAGATACCTAGTATGTCACTAGACCTTTTTAATGTAGAAAGACTGAATCTTTGAAAGAAAATGAGAGTTTTGAGATTAACTTATTCGAGTTACCTTTGAAGTCGCGAAGCGTGTTTTAATGACTAAAGATTAAATCTTTGAATGAAAATACCTCAATAAAGGAACCTATTATATGACTAAACCTTTTTGATATATACAGATTGAATCTTTGAAAGAAAATGAGAGTTTTGAATTAAACCTATTCGAGTTTCTTTTGACGTCCCGAAAAGTGTTTTAATGAGTAAAAATAGAATCTTTGAATCAAAATACCTCAATAAAGGTACCTATTATGTTACTAGACCTTTTTAATGTATAAACGTTGAATCTTTGAAAGAAAATAAGAGTATTGATTTAAACTTATTCGAGTTACTTATGAAGTGGCGAAAAGTGTTTTGATGAGTAAAGATCGAATCTTTGATTGAAATTATCTCAATAAAAGTACCTTTTATGTCATTAAACGTTTTTAATGCATATAGATTGAATCTTTGAAACAAAACAAGAGTTTTAATTTAAAATTATTCGTGTTACCTAGTAGTCGCGAAGAGTGTTTTAATGAGAATATGTGAAATCTTTAAATTAAAGTACCTCAATAAAGGTACCTTTTGTGTCACTAGACCTTTTCAATGTATAAAGATTGAATCTTTGAAAGAAAATGAGGTTTTTGAGTTAAGCTTATTCGAGTTGCCTTTGACGTCCCGAAGTGTGTTTTACGGAGCGAAGATTGAATCTTTGAACGAAAATACCTTAATAAAGGTACCTAGCATGTAACTCGACCTTTTTAATGTAAAAAGATTGAATCTTTGGAAAAAAAATGATAGTTTAGAGATTAACTTATTCGAGTTGCCTATGAAGTCGCGAATCGTATTGTAATGACTAAATATTAAATCTTTGAATGAAAATATCTCAACAAAGTAACATATTATGTGACAAGACCTTTTTAACATATGAAGATTGATTCTTTTAAAGAAAATGAGAGTTTTGAGTGAAACTTATTCGAGTTCCTTTTGACGTCTCGAAGAGTGTTTTACAGAGTATAGATTCAATCTTTGAATAAAAATACGTCAGTAAAGGTACCTAGCATGTCACTAGACCTTTTTAATGTAAAAAGATTGAATCTTTGAAAGAAAATGAGAGCTTTGAGATTAACTTATTCGAGTTACCTATGAAGTCGCGAAACGTGTTTTAATGACTAAAGATTAAATCTTTGAATGAAAATACCACAATAAAGGAACTTATTATATGACTAAACCTTTTTAATGTATACAGATTGAATCTTTGAAAGAAAATGAGGGTTTTGAATGAAACTTATTCGAGTTCCTTTTGACGCCCCGAACAGTGTTTTAATGAGTAAAAATAGAATCTTTTAATGAAAATACCTCAATAAAGGTACCTATTATGTTACTAGACCTTTTTAATGTATAAACGTTGAATCTTTGAAAGAAAATAAGAGTATTGATTTAAACTTATTCCAGTTACTTATGAAGTGGCAAAGAGTGTTTTTAATGAATAAAGATCGAATCTTTTATTGAAATTATCTCAATAAAAGTAACTTTTATGTCATTAAACATTTTTAATGCATATAGATTGAATCTTTCAAACAAAACAAGGGTTTTAATTCAAAATTATTCGCGTTACCTATTATTCGTGAAGAGTGTTTTAATAAGTATATGTTGAATCTTTAAATTAAAGTACCTCAATAAAGGTACCTTTTATGTCACTAGACCTTTTCAATGTATAAAGATTGAATCTTTGAAAGAAAATGAGGTTTTTGAGTTAAACTTATTCGAGTTCCCTTTGACGTCCCGTAGAGTGTTTTATAGAGTGAAGATTGAATCATTGAACGAAAATACCTTAATAAATTAACCTAGTATGTAACTTGACCTATTTAATGTAAAAAGAATGAATCTCTGGAAAAAATTGATAGTTTAGAGATTAACTTATTCGAGTTACCTATGAAGTCGCGAATCATGTTGTAATGACTAAATATTAAATCTTTGAATGAAAATATCTCAACAAAGTAACCTATTATGTGACAAGACCTTTTTAACGTATAAAGATTGACTCTTTTAAAGAAAATGAGAGTTTTGAGTGAAACTTATTCGAGTTCCCTTTGACGTCTCGAAGAGTGTTTTACAGAGTATAGATTGAATCTTTGAATGAAAATACCTCAGTATAGGTACCTAGCATGTCACTAGACCTTTTTAAGATATAAAAAGATTAAATCTTTGAAAGAAAATGAGAGTTTTGAGATTAACTTATTCGAGTTACCTATGAAGTCGCGAAGCGTGTTTTAATGACTAAAGATTAAATCTTTGAATTAAAATACCTCAATAAAGGAACCTATTATACGACTAAACCTTTTTCATGTATACAGATTGAATCTTTGAAAGAAAATGAGGGTTTTGAATGAAACTTATTCGAGTTCCTTTTGACGTCCCGAACAGTGTTTTAATGAGTAAAAATAGAATCTTTTAATGAAAATAGCTCAATAAAGGTACCTATTATGTTACTAGACCATTTTAATGTATAAAAATTGAATCTTTGAAAGAAAATAAGAGTATTGATTTAAACTTATTCGAGTTACTTATGAAGTGGCGAAGAGTGTTTTAATGAGTAAAGATCGAATCTTTGATTGAAATGATCTCAATAAAAGTACCTTTTCTGTCATTAAACCTTTTAAATGCATTTAGATTGAATCGTTGAAACAAAACAGGAGTTTTAATTTAAAATTATTGGTGTTACCTAGTAGTCGCGAACAATGTTTTAATGAGTATATGTTGAATCTTTAAATTAAAGTACCTCAATAAAGATACCTTTTATGTCACTAGACCTTTTCAATGTATAAAGATTGAATCTTTGAAAGAAACTGAGGTTTTTAAGTTAAGCTTATTCGAGTTCCCTTTGACGTCCCGTAGAGTGGTTTACAGAGTAAAGATTGAATCTTTGAACGAAAATACCTTCATAAAGGTACCTAGTATGTCACTAGACCTTTTTAATGTAAAAAGATTGAATCCCTGAAAAAAAATGATAGTTTAGAGATTAACTTATTCGAGTTACCTATGAAGCCGCGAATCGTGTTGTAATGACTAAATATTAAATCTTTGAATGAAAATATATCAACAAAGTAACCTATTGTGTAACAAGACCTTCTTAATGTATAAAGATTGAATCTTTTAAAGAAAATGAGAGTTTTGAGTTAAACTTATTCGAGTTCCCTTTGACGTCCCGAAGAGTGTTTTACAGAGTAGAGATTGAATCTTTGAATGAAAATACCTCAGTAAAGGTACCTAGTATGTCACTAGACCTTTTTAATGTAAAAAGATTGAATCTTTGAAAGAAAATGAGAGTTTTGAGATTAACTTATTCGAGTTACCTATGAAGTCGCGAAGTGTGTTTTAATGACTAAAGATTAAATCTTTGAATGAAAATACCTCAATAAAGGAACCTATTATATGACTAAACCTTTTTAATGTATACAGATTGAATCTTTGAAAGAAAATGAGAGTTTTGAATGAAGCCTATTCGAGTTCCATTTGATGTCCCGAAGAGTGTTTTAATGAGTAAAAATAGAATCTTTGAATGAAACTACCTCAATAAAGGTACCTATTAAGTTAGTAGACCTTTTTAATGTATAAACGTTGAATCTTTGAAAGAAAATAAGAGTATTGATTTAAACTTATTCGAGTTACTTATAAAGTGGCGAAAAGTGTTTTAATGAGTAAAGATCGAAACTTTGATTGAAATTATCTCAATAAAAGTACTTTTTATGTCATTAAACCTTTTTAATGCATATAGATTGAATCTTTGAAACAAAATAAGAGTTTTAATTTAAAATTATTCGTGTTACCTAGTAGTCGCGAAGAGTGTTTTAATGAGTATATGTGGAATCTTTAAATTAAAGTACCTTAATAAAGGTGACTTTTATGTCACTAGACCTTTTCAATGTATAAAGATTGAATCTTTGAAAGAAAATGAGGTTTTAGAGTTAAGCTTATTCGAGTTCCCTTTGACGTCCCGTAGAGTGTTTTACAGAGTGGAGATTGAATCTTTGAACGAAAATACCTTAATAAAGGTACCTAGTATTTACATTGACCTTTTTAATGTAAAAAGATTGAATCTTTGGAAAAAAATGATAGTTTAGAGATTAACTTATTCGAGTTACCTATGAAGACGCGAATCGTGTTGTGATGACTAAATATTAAGTCTTTGAATGAAAATATCTCAACAAAGTAATCTATTATGTGACAAGACCTTTTTAATTTATAAATATTGAATCTTTTAAAGAAAATGAGAGTTTTGAGTTAAACTTATTCGAGTTCCCTTTGATGTCCCGAAGAGTGTTTTACAGAGTATAGATTGAATCTGTGAATGAAAATACTTCAGTAAAGGTACCTAGTATGTCACTAGACCTTTTTAATGTAAAAAGATTGAATCTTTGATAGAAAATGAGAGTTTTGAGATAAACTTATTCGAGTTACCTATGAAGTCGCGAAGCATGTTTTAATGACTAAAGATTAAATCTTTCAATGAAAATACCTCAATAAAGGAATCTATTATATGACTAAACCTTTTTAATGTATACAGATTGAATCTTTGAAAGAAAATGGGAGTTTTAAGTGAAACCTATACTGTGATACCCCCTAATTTTGGAACACGGATTGATCAAGTCCGCGCACAAAATCAAGGGATATCAAAACAATTTAAGTATTTGACAAGCACAGAATACAAAGATGAATAATAAAGAATAAATAAACCGCTGAAGAAAACTAATAAATAAATATTACTTAATGATTCTCCAACAATTACAATTCGGAAATCCCATAACTCAATGACCCCTTAAAACATTATCCAATAATCCAATACTATTTAAAAGTACACAAGATGAATAGACGAATGACAGTCTCCCAGCTGCGGATCCTCAACCTCGAGACTGGAACCTCTAATAACCTGAAAAATAAATCGTGGGTTAAACCCTACGAGCAAGTTCACTCTACCAGGCCTCTGAAAACCAATAAGCAGATCATCTCTGATCAAAACCAAACCTAATAAAGTTTTAACTTTAATAAAGCACGATATACATGTCTATATATAATTATATATACTATACTAATCACATCCATTAATAGGTTTATTAAATTTCCATACCTATTAAATAATTATTAAAATAATATTCATACCTAGACCAATCTACCATTTCATTTTATAAAAACTCCTTTGACCTTAATCCCATCCTAGTCAGTTGTCTAATCATTTAAACAACAAATTATAATAAAAGAAATACTCTATTTAATCCCAACCCGATAATGATTTTAATTGTTTAAATCACATATCCAAAATCCAAGTTTTGACAAATCATCCGCGTCTTCCCCAATATTATTTTATTAATGTAAAATAATACACTAACCAGTAAGTACTAAACTATTCTCATTTAAGAATATCTAACCCTAATCCAATCCATACATACAACAACCATAGATGATATTTTAATCATCTAGCACATAACAACGTAATTATGCTTTGGCAAATCAACCATGCCATTGTAAATATTTTTATTTATATATTGGCAATTCAACCATGCCTCCATAAGTAAATTTATTTATACATTGGCAATTCAACCATGCCTCCGTGTATGTATATTTATACATTTAATTAGCAATTCATCCATGCTTTCCATATATGTATTCTATTCATACAAATATTTAGGTAATATATTTAATCACTTGACAATTCATCCATGCCCACACTTTAACCATGAATTAACTTTAAAATTAACAATACGCTAAATCATACATAGCCATCACATGCATATTATACGCATATCATTAATTTAACAACCAGCCTATTAAGATATGCCAAATAAGAATGATAATATTAATTATCTTAAATGATTTATATATATATATATACCTACACATATGTTATTTAATGTATATATGTGTTTAACACCTTCTTTAATAATCCTTGATTATTTAAAATCAATGTACATACATACATACATATATATATATATATATATACACTTCCTTCCATAACAAATTATTAATTTATTATATTTACACAAATTAGTGCAACTAAATATGTCAGAAATAGTTTCCTTTAAATACTCCATATTGGTTTAAATAGTTTTCCGACACTTTCTCACTAAAACATAAATATTTCCTAGTAGGATGGGAATCTGATAATGAAATTGGTACCATTGGAAAGAAGACGAAAAATCCTTGAATTTGAGCTCAAAAATGACCCAATTTCGATTTAAAATGATTAAGTTATGACCGTTTTAATTTCTAGTGTCGAATTAGGCCAACATAGTTTCCCACGCGCACCCACGTGCTTACTATGCACTTGCACGCGCTGGATTCAAGCCTCCTTGTGTGCTGGTATTGGCTAAGCTCTTTCAGCTACCGTGAGCTCACCACACTGAATCCATCACTTCCTTTATGCCGCATCCAATGGTCATAAATGAGTGCGCAAATGAACACGCTCACACTAGATTATTTTCTATTAACTATAATAGATCTAAGGTCCAAATCAGCGAGTGCACCATCTTCTCATGGTCTGCAATACACCAAATAATCCCATAGTTGACCAGACCACTTCTATGGTCCAGATACACATGCGCACCAAAGTTTTATGCGCCGCGATGCACCATATCAATTCACATAAGTTTAATTAATCAAATGGCCCTAATTGGCGTATACACCCTATTATCCTACACCGCGCCGCACTGGATCAGTTACCTAGTATATATATAATTATTTTCCTAACAAATAATAGGAAAATAAATCCTAATAAATTCCTAAAAATATCAGAAAAATTCCAGAAAATTACAGAACAATTCTAGAAAATAAAGAAACCATAATTAACTCTCTTGGGTCACAAATCCACCTATAGATTGATTTTAAAATATACATAACACCTATATATATCAATTAAAATCCAATAATCTAAAAATCAAATATATGAGTTCTAAGAGGAAAGTTAGAGAAAACTCGCCTGAAAGTTTCGAAACGAAACCGATGCTTTAAGCTTTAATTATCTCTTCCAATTCCGACGTCCTCCTTTTCAGATCCGACCTCCTCCTTGTCAGCCCTTCTTCTTCCTCTCTCTCTGTCTGTTTTATTTTTCTAACTTGTAAAACCTTTAACCCTAAAGCCTTATGTGTATTTTTATACACTTTAAATTCCAAATCCTATTCCAACTAGTATTATGAATTAAAATAATAATCTTTAAATAATTTATATCTATAAACATATATATATATATAAATATATATTCCTTCCATAATTAACTCATTAGTTAATTAAATCATATATACTTATAAATATCAATAAATATATATCTATATATATATCTTTCCATAACAATTATTAATTAATTATATTTATATATAATTATAAATATATATATATATATATATATTTATAATTAATACAAAAGTGATCATTTAAATAATTAAATAACCACCGGCCTTCATTAAGTAATCTAATAAGGTTTCATACAAACCCAAGACCACATCTTTTGGTCCAACTTTCCTTAAACCCAATCCAATTAATTTAAATAAATAAGATAATTAATTAAATACTAAAATTAAAATAACTAATTACATGAAGCACATAAACAAACAAGAATTTACAACTAAGTCACACAATACCAATAAAATCAACACACCAATAATTCAATCAATAATCAACCACACAAACAATCAATCATCATACATAATCACGAAATATAACTTAATTAAAATAAGATAATTAATCTAGCACTCAATAAAATAAAATAAATCATTGAAAAATAAAATAAAATAATTAATCCTAATTACTAAATCTTTTAAAATTCTCGGGGTATTACATTCTTCCCCCCTAACAAACGGAATTCCGTCCTCGGAATTCACAAATCCATGAAATAAAAACTTTGATTATTTAATTTCAAATTTCATTATTCCTTTTATCCGTGTGGAAATTAACCCATCCACACATATTCATTATTAGCACACACATCACGTAATTAGCTAATTCCATATTTATATAATTGATAAATATAAGTACACACTAGAGACTCTCACTGGATTAAAGCAGTTTCAACCGGATAGTGGGTATCTCATGTAAAACGCACACAAAGGTGGTTATGAGTCCTCCTTCTACCAGAGCCCACACATCCTTAAACCCAGCTACCCATCTCAATCGGCAATATACGCCTCCATCCTAACCACTGATCCTGAGACTCAAGCTTATATCATGGCCCATATATGTGTGTGTGTATGTATATATATATATATATATATATATATATATATATATATATATATAATCCATTATATCCACATAAAAGTAAACTATCCAACCATATTATTTCAATGGCATACCATCCAACTATTCCGTTGACCTGACACGAATAAGTAGGACTTAACGCTGTGGTTAATCCGTTCCCTTATAAATATATAGGTAGGATTTAACTTCTTTGGTTAATCCGTCCCTGAAATGCCACCGTCCCATACCGGTGTATTAAACCATACAATTCATAAATAAATAGGTAGGACTTAACTATTCCGTTAATCCGTCCCTAAAATACCTCCATATTATTTTATTGGTGCATAAATCCATAAAACCCATACTTCAAAATTAGGGGAAGACTTAACGATTTACCAATACCTTCTAAATCGGTGTCTTACCATTTTCATGATAAGACTCAATGATTTACCATTAGGACACACTAACGGACCGAATATAGAATACAATGAATCCTAAACTTAAGCTCTAAGTAAAAGAGTACACAACGCGGAAGTCACACAACGAAAGACACCCTAGGGACACTTGAACCTGGAGTGCTCTGATACCAACTGTAATACCCCCCTAATTTTGGAACACGGATTGATCAAGTCCGCGCACAAAATCAAGGGATATCAAAACAATTTAAGTATTTGACAAGCACAGAATACAAAGATGAATAATAAAGAATAAATAAACCGCTGAAGAAAACTAATAAATAAATATTACTTAATGATTCTCCAACAATTACAATTCGGAAATCCCATAACTCAATGACCCCTTAAAACATTATCCAATAATCCAATACTATTTAAAAGTACACAAGATGAATAGACGAATGACAGTCTCCCAGCTGCGGATCCTCAACCTCGAGACTGGAACCTCTAATAACCTGAAAAATAAATCGTGGGTTAAACCCTACGAGCAAGTTCACTCTACCAGGCCTCTGAAAACCAATAAGCAGATCATCTCTGATCAAAACCAAACCTAATAAAGTTTTAACTTTAATAAAGCACGATATACATGTCTATATATAATTATATATACTATACTAATCACATCCATTAATAGGTTTATTAAATTTCCATACCTATTAAATAATTATTAAAATAATATTCATACCTAGACCAATCTACCATTTCATTTTATAAAAACTCCTTTGACCTTAATCCCATCCTAGTCAGTTGTCTAATCATTTAAACAACAAATTATAATAAAAGAAATACTCTATTTAATCCCAACCCGATAATGATTTTAATTGTTTAAATCACATATCCAAAATCCAAGTTTTGACAAATCATCCGCGTCTTCCCCAATATTATTTTATTAATGTAAAATAATACACTAACCAGTAAGTACTAAACTATTCTCATTTAAGAATATCTAACCCTAATCCAATCCATACATACAACAACCATAGATGATATTTTAATCATCTAGCACATAACAACGTAATTATGCTTTGGCAAATCAACCATGCCATTGTAAATATTTTTATTTATATATTGGCAATTCAACCATGCCTCCATAAGTATATTTATTTATACATTGGCAATTCAACCATGCCTCCGTGTATGTATATTTATACATTTAATTAGCAATTCATCCATGCTTTCCATATATGTATTCTATTCATACAAATATTTAGGTAATATATTTAATCACTTGACAATTCATCCATGCCCACACTTTAACCATGAATTAACTTTAAAATTAACAATACGCTAAATCATACATAGCCATCACATGCATATTATACGCATATCATTAATTTAACAACCAGCCTATTAAGATATGCCAAATAAGAATGATAATATTAATTATCTTAAATGATTTATATATATATATACCTACACATATGTTATTTAATGTATATATGTGTTTAACACCTTCTTTAATAATCCTTGATTATTTAAAATCAATGTACATACATACATACATATATATATATATATATATATACACTTCCTTCCATAACAAATTATTAATTTATTATATTTACACAAATTAGTGCAACTAAATATGTCAGAAATAGTTTCCTTTAAATACTCCATATTGGTTTAAATAGTTTTCCGACACTTTCTCACTAAAACATAAATATTTCCTAGTAGGATGGGAATCTGATAATGAAATTGGTACCATTGGAAAGAAGACGAAAAATCCTTGAATTTGAGCTCAAGAATGACCCAATTTCGATTTAAAATGATTAAGTTATGACCGTTTTAATTTCTAGTGTCGAATTAGGCCAACATAGTTTCCCACGCGCACCCACGTGCTTACTATGCACTTGCACGCGCTGGATTCAAGCCTCCTTGTGTGCTGGTATTGGCTAAGCTCTTTCAGCTACCGTGAGCTCACCACACTGAATCCATCACTTCCTTTATGCCGCATCCAATGGTCATAAATGAGTGCGCAAATGAACACGCTCACACTAGATTATTTTCTATTAACTATAATAGATCTAAGGTCCAAATCAGCGAGTGCACCATCTTCTCATGGTCTGCAATACACCAAATAATCCCATAGTTGACCAGACCACTTCTATGGTCCAGATACACATGCGCACCAAAGTTTTATGCGCCGCGATGCACCATATCAATTCACATAAGTTTAATTAATCAAATGACCCTAATTGGCGTATACACCCTATTATCCTACACCGCGCCGCACTGGATCAGTTACCTAGTATATATATAATTATTTTCCTAACAAATAATAGGAAAATAAATCCTAATAAATTCCTAAAAATATCAGAAAAATTCCAGAAAATTACAGAACAATTCTAGAAAATAAAGAAACCATAATTAACTCTCTTGGGTCACAAATCCACCTATAGATTGATTTTAAAATATACATAACACCTATATATATCAATTAAAATCCAATAATCTAAAAATCAAATATAATAGTTTATACTTTTTAATTATTCCGATCTAACCATAATTTTTAAACAAATAAATTTAATTAAAGCCTTGATACTCAAGGTGAAATCCTTATGAGTTCTAAGAGGAAAGTTAGAGAAAACTCGCCTGAAAGTTTCGAAACGAAACCGATGCTTTAAGCTTTAATTATCTCTTCCAATTCCGACGTCCTCCTTTTCAGATCCGACCTCCTCCTTGTCAGCCCTTCTTTTTCCTCTCTCTCTGTCTGTTTTATTTTTCTAACTTGTAAAACCTTTAACCCTAAAGCCTTATGTGTATTTTGATGACCCTGTGGGCGGGTGTGCCGTGGGCGGGTGCGAGAGACACTGTCAGGCTACCACACTGGCGAGCTACGGGTGCACAGTCCCACATCGCCTGGGTAAAGGAAAGGTGAAGTACTTATATGTAAGTGTGTCACCTCCAATTGGTATGAGGCCTTTTGGGGTAAAGCCCAAGAACAAAACCGTGCGGGTTCAGGCCCAAAGCGGACAATATCATACCATATGGTGGAGTGGGTCGTTACAAATGGTATCAGAGCCTGACCCAGCCGGAAGTGTGGCCAATGAGGACGTTGGGCCCCAAAGGAGGGATGATTGTGGCGACCTTGTGGGAGGGTGTGTGTGAGCATGTGCAGGGGGCACCAGTAGGCTGCCACACTGGGCGAGCTACAGGTGCACAATCCCACATCGTTTGGGTGTGGATGGGGCAAGTGCTATATGTAGATTCAACACCCTTCTATGACACAACGCGTTTTAAAGCCGTGATGGCCGTGAACCCATCAGAACTCTGTAGTTAAGCGTGCTTAACTTGGAGTAGTACCAGGATGGGTGACCCCCTGGGAAGTCTCTGGTCTGGGTGAGCCAAAAGTGGACAATATTGTGTCTGGCCAGGGTGAGGGTCGTTACAAATGGTATCAGAGCCTGACCCAGCCGGAAGTGTGCCGACGGAGACGTCGGGCCTCCAAGGGGGGTGGATTGTGATGACCTTGTGGGCGGGTGTGCCGTAGGCGGGTGCGAGAGACACTGACAGGCTACCACACTGGCGAGCTACGGGTGCACAGTCCCACATCGCCTGGGTAGAGGAAAGGTGAAGTGCTTATATGTAACTGCATCATCTCCAATTGGTATGAGGCCTTTTGGGGTAAAGCCCAAGAGCAAAACCGTGAGGGCTCAGGCCCAAAGCGGACAATATCATACCATGTGGTAGAGCGGGTCGTTACAAATGGTATCAGAGCCTGACCCAGTCGGAAGTGTGCCGACGGGGACGTCGGGCCTCCAAGGGGGGTGGATTGTGATGACCCTGTGGGCGGGTGTGCCGTGGGCGGGTGCGAGAGACACTGTCAGGCTACCACACTGGCGAGCTACGGGTGCACAGTCCCACATCGCCTGGGTAAAGGAAAGGTGAAGTACTTATATGTAAGTGTGTCACCTCCAATTGGTATGAGGCCTTTTGGGGTAAAGCCCAAGAACAAAACCGTGCGGGTTCAGGTCCAAAGCGGACAATATCATACCATATGGTGGAGTGGGTCGTTACATATTCGAGTTCCTTTTGACGTCCTGAAGAGTGTTATAATGAGAAAAATAAAATCTTTGAACGAAAATACCTCGATAAAGGTACCTATTATGTTACTAGACCTTTTTAATGTATAAACGTTGAATCTTTGAAAGAAAATACGAGTATTGATTTAAACTTATTCGAGTTACTTATGAAGTAGCGAAAAGTTTTTTCATGAGTAGAGATCGAATCTTTGATTTAAATGTTCTCAATAAAAGTAACTTTTATGTCATTAAACCTTTTTAATGCATATAGATCGAATCTTTGAAACAAAACAAGAGTTTTAATTTAAAATTATTCGTGTTACCTAGTAGTCGCGAAGAGTGTTTTAATGAGCATATGTGGAATCTTTAAATTAAAGTACCTCAATAAAGGTACCTTTTATGTCACAAGACCATTTCAATGTATAAAGATTGAATCTTTGAAAGAAAATGAGGTTTTTGAGTTAAGCTTATTCGAGTTCCCTTTGACGTCCCGTAGAGTGTTTTACAGAGTGAAGATTGAATCTTTGAACGAAAATACCTTAATAACGGTACCTAGTATGTAACTTGACCTTTTTAATGTAAAAAGATTGAATCTCTGGAAAAAAATGATACTTTAGAGATTAACTTATTCGAGTTACCTATGAAGTCGCGAATCGTGTTGTAATGACTAAATATTAAATCTTTGAATGAAAATATCTCAACAAAGTAACCTATTATTTGACAAGACCTTTTTAACGTATAAAGATTGAATCTTTTAAAGAAAATGAGAGTTTTGAGTTAAACTTATTCGAGTTCCCTTTGACGTCCCGAAGAGTGTTTTATAGAGTATAGATTGAATCTTTGAATGAAAATACCTCAGTAAAGGTACCTAGTATGTCACTAGACCTTTTTAATGTAAAAATATTGAATCTTTGAAAGAAAATGAGAGTTTTGAGATTAACTTATTCGAGTTACCTATAAAGTCGCGAAGCGTGTTTAAATGACTAAAGATTAAATCTTTGAATGAAAATACCTCAAAAAAGGAACCTATTATATGACTAAACCTTTTTCATGTATACAGATTCAATCTTTGAAAGAAAATGAGGGTTTTGAATGAAACTTATT
This sequence comes from Cornus florida, assembly GCF_030987335.1. Taxonomy (NCBI): domain Eukaryota; kingdom Viridiplantae; phylum Streptophyta; class Magnoliopsida; order Cornales; family Cornaceae; genus Cornus; species Cornus florida. The sequence goes on along the minus strand of NW_026775578.1, from coordinate 90,213,238 downwards.
CGAGTTTCTTTTGACGTCCCGAACAGTGTTTTAATGATTAAAAATAGAATCTTTGAATGAAAATACCTCAATAAAGGTACCTATTACATTACTAGACCTTTTTAATGTATAAACGTTGAATCTTTGAAAGAAAATAAGAGTATTAATTTAAACTTATTCGAGTTACGTATGAAGTGGCGAAGAGTGTTTTAATGAGTAAAGATCGAATCTTTGATTGAAATGATCTCAATAAAAGAACCTTTTATGTCATTAAACATTTTTAATGCATTTAGATTGAATCTGTGAAACAAAACAGGAGTTTTAATTTAAAATTATTCGTGTTACCTAGTAGTCGCGAAGAGTGTTTTAATGAGTATATGTTGAATCTTTAAATTAAAGTACCTCAATAAAGATACCTTTTATGTCACTAGACCTTTTCAATGTATAAAGATTGAATCTTTGAAAGAAACTGAGGTTTTTGAGTTAAGCTTATTCGAGTTCCCTTTGACGCCCCGTAGAGTGTTTTACAGAGTAAAGATTGAATCTTTGAACGAAAATACCTTAATAAAGGTACCTAGTATGTCACTAGACCTTTTTAATGTAAAAAGATTGAATCCCTGAAAAAAAAATGATAGTTTAGAGAGTAACTTATTCGAGTTACCTATGAAGTCGCGAATCGTGTTTTAATGACTAAATATTAAATCTTTGAATAAAAATATCTCAACAAAGGAACCTATTATTCAACTAGACCTTTTTCATGTATAAAGATTGAAACTTTTAAAGAAAATGAGAATTCTGAGTGAAACTTATTCGAGTTCCCTTTGACGTCCCGAAGAGTGTTTTACAGAATATAGATTGAATCTTTGAATGAAAATACCTCAGTAAAGGTATCTAGTATGTCACTATACCTTTTTAATGTAAAAAGACTGAATCTTTGAAAGAAAATGAGAGTGTTGAGATTAACTTATTCGAGTTACCTATGAAGTCGCGAAGCGTGTTTTAATGACAAAAGCTTAAATCTTTGAATAAAAATACCTAAATAAAGGAACCTATTATGTGACTAAACATTTTAATGTATACAGATTGAATCTTTGAAAGAAAATGAGAGTTTTGAATGAAACCTATTCGAGTTCCTTTTGACGTCCCGAAGAGTGTTTTAATGAGAAAAATAGAATCTTTGAATGAAAATACCTCAACAAAGGTACCTAGTATGTAACTTGACCTTTTTAATGTAAAAAGATTGAATCTCTGGAAAAAAATTGATAGTTTAGAGATTAACTTATTCGAGTTACCTATGAAGTCGCGAATCGTGTTGTAATGACTAAATATTAAATCTTTGATTGAAAATATCTTAACAAAGTAACCTATTATGTGACAAGACCTTTTTAATGTATAAAGATTGAATCTTTTAAAGAAAATGAGAGTTTTGAGTTAAACTTATTCGAGTTCCCTTTGACGTCCCGAAGAGTGTTTTACCGAGTATAGATTGAATCTTTGAATGAAAATACCTCAGTAGAGGTACGTAGTATGTCACTAGACCTTTTTAATGTAAAAAGATTGAATCTTTGAAAGAAAATGAGAGTTTTGATATTAACTTATTCGAGTTACCTATGAAGTTGCGAAGCGGGTTTTAATGACCAAAGATTAAATCTTTGAATGAAAATACCTCAATAATGGAACCTATTATATGATTAAACCTTTTTAATGTATACAGATTGAATCTTTGAAAGAAAATGAGAGTTTTGAATGAAACCTATTCGAGTTCATTTTGACGTACCGAAGAGTGTTTTACCGAGTTAAAATAGAATCTTTGAATGAAAATACCTCAATAAAGGTACCTATTAAGTTACTAGACCTTTTTAATGTATAAATGTTGAATCTTTGAAAGAAAATAAGAGTATTGATTTAACCTTATTCGAGTTACTTCTGAAGTGACGAAAAGTGTTTTAATGAGTAAAGATCGAATCTTTGATTGAAATAATCTCAATAAAAGTACCTTTTATGTCATTAAACCTTATTAATGCGTATAGATTGAATCTTTGAAACAAAACAAGAGTTTTAATTTAAAATTATTCGTGTTGCCTAGTAGTCGCGAAGAGTGTTTTAATGAGTATATGTGGAATCTTTAAATTAAAGTACCTCAATAAAGGTACCTTTTATGTCACTAGACCTTTTCAATGTATAAAGATTGAATCTTTGAAAGAAAATGAGAGTATTGATTTAACCTTATTCGAGTTACTTCTGAAGTGACGAAAAGTGTTTTAATGAGTAAAGATCGAATCTTTGATTGAAATAATCTCAATAAAAGTACCTTTTATGTCATTAAACCTTATTAATGCGTATAGATTGAATCTTTGAAACAAAACAAGAGTTTTAATTTAAAATTATTCGTGTTGCCTAGTAGTCGCGAAGAGTGTTTTAATGAGTATATGTGGAATCTTTAAATTAAAGTACCTCAATAAAGGTACCTTTTATGTCACTAGACCTTTTCAATGTATAAAGATTGAATCTTTGAAAGAAAATGAGGTTTTTGAGTTTAGCTTATTCGAGTCCCTTTGACGTCCCGTAGAGTGTTTTACAGAGCGAAGATTGAATCTTTGAACGAAAATACCTTAATAAAGGTACCTAGTATGTAACTTGACCTTTTTAAGGTAAAAAGATTGAATCTCTAGAAAAAAATGATAGCTTAGAGATTAACTTATTCGAGTTACCTATGAAGTCGCGAATCGTGTTGTAATGACTAAATATTAAATCTTTGAATGAAAATATCTCAACAAAGTAACCTATTATGTGACATGACCTTTTTAATGTATAAAGATTGAATCTTTTAAAGAAAATGAGAGTTTTGAGTGAAACTTATTCGAGTTCCCTTTGACGTCCCGAAGAGTGTTTTACATAGTATAGATTGAATCTGTGAATGAAAATACGTCAGTAAAGGTACCTAGTATGTCACTAGACCTTTTTAATGTAAAAAGATTGAATCTTTGAAAAAAAATGAGAGTTTTGAAATAAACTTATTCGAGTTACCTATGAAGTCGTGAAACGTATTTTAATGACTAAACCTTTTTAATGTATACAGATTGAATCTTTGAAAGAAAATGAGAGTTTTGAAAGAATCCTATTCGAGTTCCTTTTGACGTCCTGAAGAGTGTTTTAATGAGAAAAATAGAATCTTTGAATGAAAATACCTCAATAAAGGTACCTATTATGTTACTAGACCTTTTTATTGTATAAACGTTGAATCTTTGAAAGAAAATAAGAGTATTGATTTAAACTTATTCGAGTTACTTATGAAGTGGCGAAAAGTGTTTGAATGAGGAAAGATCGAATCTTTGATTGAAATTATCTCAATAAAAGTACATTTTATGTCATTAAACCTTTTTAATGCATATAGATTGAATCTTTGAAACAAAACAAGAGTTTTAATTTAAAATTATTCGTGTTACCTAGTAGTCGCGAAGAGTGTTTTAATGAGTATATGTGGAATCCTTAAATTAAAGTACTTTAATAAAGGTACCTTTTATGTCACTAGACCTTTTCAATGTATAAAGAATGAATCTTTGAAAGAAAATGAGATTTTTGAGTTAAGCTTATTCGAGTTACCTATGAAGTCGCGAATCGTGTTGTAATGACTAAATATTAAATCTTTGGATGAAAATATCTCGACAAAGGAACCTATTATGTGACTAGACCTTTTTAATGTATAAAGATTGAATCTTTTAAAGAAAATGAGAGTTTTGAGTGAAACTTATTCGAGTTCCCTTTGACGTCCCGAAGAGTGTTTTACAGAGTATAGATTGAATCTTTGAATGAAAATACCTCAGTAAAGGTACCTAGTATGTTGCTAGACCTTTTTAATGTAAAAAGATTGAATCTTTGAAAGAAAATGAGAGTTTTGAGATTAACTTATTCGAGTTACCTATGAAGTCGCGAAGCATATTTTAATGACTAAAGATTAAATCTTTGAATGAAAATACATCAATAAAGGAACCTATTATATGACTAAACCTTTTAAATTGATAAAGATTGAATCCTTGAAAGAAAATGAGCGTTTTGAATGAAACTTATTCGAATTCCTTTTGACGTCCCGAAAAGTATTTTAATGAGTAAATATAGAATCATTGAATGAAAATACCTCAATAACGGTACCTATTATGTTACTAAACTTTTTTAATGTAGAAACGTTTAATCTTTGAAAGAAAATAAGAGTATTGATTTAAACTTATTCGAGTTACTTATGAAGTGGCGAAAAGTGTTTTAATAAGTAAAGATCGAATCTTTGATTGAAATTATCTCAATAAAAGTACATTTTATGTCATTAAGCATTTTTAATGCATATAGATTGAATCTTTGAAACAAAACAAGAGTTTTAATTTAAAATTATTCGTGCTACCTAGTAGTCGCGAAGAGTGTTTTAATGAGTATATGTGGAATCTTTAAATTAAAGTACCTCAATAAAGGTACCTTTAATGTCACTAGACCTTTTCAATGTATAAAGATTGAATCTTTGAAAGAAAATGAGGTATTTGAGTTAAGCTTATTCGAGTTCCCGTTGACCTCCCGTTGAGTGTTTTATAGAGTAAAGATTGAATATTTGAACGAAAATACCTTAATAAAGGTACCTAGTATGTCACTAGTACTTTTTTATGTTAAAAGATTGAATCTCTGAAAAAAAATGATAGTTTAGAGATTAACTTATTCGTGTTACCTATGAAGGCGTGAATCGTGTTGTAATGACTAAATATTAAATCTTTGAATGAAAATATCTCGACAAAGGAACCTATTATGTGACTAGACTTTTTAATGTATAAAGATTGAGTCTTTTAAAGAAAATGAGAGTTTTGAGTGAAACTTATTTAAATTCCCTTTGACGTCCCAAAGAGTGTTTTACAGAGTATAGATTGAATTTCTGAATGAAAATACCTCAGTAAAGGTACCTAGTATGTCACTAGACTTTTCTAATGTAAAAAGATTGAATCTTTGAAAGAAAATGAGAGTTTTGAGATTAACTTATTCGAGTTACCTATGAAGTCGCGAAGCATGTTTTAATGACTAAAGATTAAATCTTTGAATGAAAATACCTCAATAAAAGAACCTATTATATGACTAAACCTTTTTAATGTATAGAGATTGAATCTTTGAAAGAAAATGAGGGTTTTGAATGAAACTTATTCGAGTTCCTTTTGACGTCCCGAACAGTGTTTTAATGAGTAAAAAAAGAATCTTTGAATGAAAATACCTCAATAAAGGTACCTATTATGTTACTAGACCTTTTTAAATTATAAACGTTGAATCTTTGAAAGAAAATAAGAATATTGATTTAAACTTATTCGAGTTACTTATGAAGTGGCGAAAAGTGTTTTAATGAGTAAAGATCAAATCTTTGATTGAAATGATCTCAATAAAAGTACCTTTTATGTCATTAAACCTTTTTAATGCATATAGATTGAATCTTTGAAACAAAACAAGAGTTTTAATTTAAAATTATTCGTGTTACCTAGTAGTCGCGAAGAGTGTTTTAATGAGTATATGTTGAATCTTTAAATTAAAGTACCTCAATAAAGCTACCTTTTATGTCACTAGACCTTTTCAATGTATAATAATTGAATCTTTGAAAAAAGCTGGGTTTTTGAGTTAAGCTTACTCGAGTTCCCTTTGACGTCCCGTAGAGTGTTTTACGGAGTAAAGATTGAATCTTTGAATGAAAATACCTTAATAAAGGTACCTAGTACGTCACTAGACCTTTTTAATGTAAAATGATTGAATCCCTGAAAAAAAAATGATGGTTTAAAAATTAACTTATTCGAGTTACCTATGAAGTCGCGAATCGTGTTTTAATGACTAAATATTAAATCTTTGAATGAAAATATCTCAACAAAGGAACCTATTATGTGACTAGACCTTTTTAATGTATAAAGATTGAATCTTTTAAAGAAAATGAGAGTTTTGAGAGAAACTTATTCGAGTTCCCTTTGACTTCCCGAAGAGTGTTTCACAGAGTATAGATTGAATCTTTGAATGAAAATACCTCAGTAAAGGTACCTAGTATGTCGCTAGACCTTTTTAATGTAAAAAGACAAAATCTTTGAAAGAAAATGAGAGTTTTGAAATTAACTTATTCGAGTTACCTATGAATGAAAATACCTTAATAAAGGAACCTATTATATGACTAAACCTTTTTAATGTATACAGATTGAATCTTTGAAAGAAAATGAGGGTTTTGAATCAAACTTATTCGAGTTCCTTTTGATGTCACGAACAGTGTTTTAATGAGTAACTATAGAATCTTTGAAAGAAAATACCGCAATAAAGGTACTTATTATGTTACTAGACCTTTTTAATGTATAAACGTTGAATCTTTGAAAGAAAATAAGAGTATTGATTTAAACTTATTTCAGTCACTTATGAAGTGGCGAAGAGTATTTTAATGAGTAAAGATCGAATCTTTGATTGAAATTATCTCAATAAAAGTAACTTTTATGTGATTAAACCTTTTTAATGCATATGGATTGAATCTTTGAAACAAAACAAGGGTTTTAATTTAAAATTATTCGTGTTACCTATTAGTCACGAAGAGTGTTTTAATGAGTATATGTTCAATCTTTAAATTAAAGTACCTCAATAAAGGTACCTTTTATATCACCAGACCTTTTCAATGTATAAAGATTGAATCTTTGAAAGAAAATGAGGTTTTTGAGTTAAGCTTATTCGAGTTCCCTTTGACGTCCCGTAGAGTGTTTTACAGCGTGAAGATTGAATCATTGAACGAAAATACCTTAATAAAGGTACCTAGTATGTAACTTGACCTTTTTAATGTAAAAAGATTGAATCTCTGGAAAAAAATGATAGTTAAGAGATTAACTTATTCGAGTTACCTATGAAGTCGGGAATCGTATTTTAATGACTAAATATTAAATCTTTGAATGAAAATATCTCAACAAAGGAACCTATTATGTGACTAGATCTTTTTAATGTATAAAGATTGAATCTATTAAAGAAAATGAGAGTTTTGAGTGAAACTTATTCCAGTTCCCTTTGACTTCCCGAAGAGTGTTTTACAGAGTATAGATTGAATCTTTGAATGAAAATACCTCAATAAAGGTACCTAGTTTGTCACTAGACCTTTTTAATGTAAAAAGACTGAATCTTTGAAACAAAATGAGAGTTTTGAGATTAACTTATTCAAGTTACTTATGAAGTCGCGAAGCGTGTTTTAACGACTAAAGATTAAATCTTTGAATGAAAATACCTCAATAAAGGAACCTATTATATGACTAAACCTTTTTAATGTATGCCGATTGAATCTTTCAAAGAAAATGAGGGTTTGAATGAAACTTATTCGAGTTCATTTTGACATCACGAACAGTGTTTTAATGAGTAAAAATAAAATCTTTGATTCAAAATACCTCAATAAAGGTACCTATTATGTTACTAGACCTTTTTAATTTATAAACGTTGAATCTTTGAAAGAAAATAAAAGTATTGATTTAAACTTATTCGAGTCTCTTATGAAGTGGCGAAGAGTGTTTTAATGAGTAAAGATCGAATCTTTGATTAAAATTATCTCAATAAAAGTACCTTTTATGTCATTAAACCTTTTTAATGCATATAGATTGAATCTTTGAAACAAAACAAGAGTTTTAATTTAAAATTATTCGTATTACCTAGTAGTCGCGAAGAGTGCTTTAATGAGTATATGTTGAATCTTTAAATTACAGTACCTCAATAAAGATACATTTTATGTCACTAGACCTTTTCAATGTATAATGATTGAAACTTTGAAAAAAACTGAGGTTTTTGAGTTAAGCTTATTCGAGTTCCCTTTGACGTCCCGTAAAGTGTTTTACAGAATAAAGATTCAATCTTTGAATGAAAATACCTTAATAAAGGTACCTAGTATGTCACTAGACTTTTTAATGTAAAAAGATTGAATCTCTGAAAAAAAATGATAGTTAAGAGATTAACTTATTCGAGTAACCTATGAAGTCGCGAATCGTGTTTTAATGACTAAATATTAAATCTTTGAATGAAAATATCTCAACAAAGGAACCTATTATGTGACTAGACCTTTTTAATGTATAAAGATTGAATCTTTTAAAGAAAATGAGAGTTTTGAGAGAAACTTATTCGAGTTCCCTTTGACTTCCCGAAGAGTGTTTTACAGAGTATAGATTGAATCTTTGAATGAAAATACCTCAATAAAGGTACCTAGTTTGTCACTAGACCTTTTTAATGTAAAAAGACTGAATCTTTGAAAGAAAATGAGAGTTTTGAGATTAACTTATTCGAGTTACTTATGAAGTCGCGAAGCGTGTTTAAATCACTAAAGATTAAATCTTTGAATGAAAATACCTCAATAAAGGAACCTATTATATGACTAAACCTTTTGAATGTATGCCGATTGAATCTTTGAAAGAAAATGAGGGTTTTGAATGAAACTTATTCAAGTTCATTTTGACGTCACGAACAGTGTTTTAATGAGTAAAAATAGAATCTTTGAATGAAAATACCTCAATAAAGGTACCTATTATGTTACTAGACCTTTTTAATGTATAAACGTTGAATCTTTGAAAGAAAATAAGAGTATTTATTTAAACTTATTCGAGTCACTTATGAAGTGGCGAAGAGTGTTTTAATGAGAAAAAATTGAATCTTTGATTGAAATTATCTCAATAAAAGTACCTTTTATGTCATTAAACCTTTTTAATGCATATAGATTGAATCTTTGAAACAAAACAAGAGTTTCAATTTAAAATTATTCGTGTTACCTAGTAGTCGCGAAGAGTGTTTTAATGAGTATATGTTGAATCTTTAAATTAAAGTACCTCAATAAAGATACATTTTATGTCACTAGACCTTTTCAATGTATAATGATTGAATCTTTGAAAAAAACTGGGGTTTTTGAGTTAAGCTTATTTGAGTTCCCTTTGACGTCCCGTAAAGTGTTTTACAGAGTAAAGATTGAATCTTTGAACGAAAATACCTTAATAAAGATACCTAGTATGTCACTAGACCTTTTTAATGTGAAAAGATGGAATCTCTGAAAAAAAATGACAGTTAAGAGATTAACTTATTCGAGTTACCTATGAAGTCGCGAATCGTATTTTAATGACTAAATATTAAATCATTGAATGAAAATATCTCAACAAAGGAACCTATTATGTGACTAGACCTTTTTAATGTATAAAGATTGAATCTATTAAAGAAAATGAGAGTTTTGAGTGAAACTTATTCGAATTCCCTTTGACTTCCCGAAGAGTGTTTTACAGAGTATAGATTGAATCTTTGAATGAAAATACCTCAATAAAGGTACCTAGTTTGTCACTAGACCTTTTTAATGTTAAAAGACTGAAACTTTGAAACAAAATGAGAGTTTTGAGATTAACTTATTCGAGTTACTTATGAAGTCGCGAAGCGTGTTTTAATGACTAAATATTAAATCTTTGAATGAAAATACCTCAATAAAGGAACCTATTATATGACTAAACCTTTTTAATATATGACGATTGAATCTTTGAAAGAAAATGAGGGTATGAATGAAACTTAGTCGAGTTCATTTTGACGTCACGAACAGTGTTTTAATGAGTATATGTTGAATCTTTAAATTAAAGTATCTCAATAAAGGTACCTTTTATATCACTAGACCTTTTCAATGTATAAAGATTGAATCTTTGAAAGAAAAGGAGGTTTTTGAGTTAAGCTCATTCGAGTTCCCTTTGACGTCCTGTAGAGTGTTTTACAGAGTGAAGATTGAATCTTTGAACGAAAATACCTAAATAAAGGTACCTAGTATGTAACTTGACCTTTTTAATGTAAAAAGATTGAATCTTCGGAAAAAAATGATAGTTTAGAGATTAACTTATTCGAGTAATCTATAAAGTCGCGAATCGTGTTGTAATGACTAAATATTAAATCTTTGAATGAAAATATCTCAACAAAGGAGCCTATTATGTGACAAGACCTTTTTAATGTATAAAGATTGAATCTTTTAAAGAAAATGAGAGTTTTGAGTGAAACTTATTCGAGTTCCCTTTGACGTCCCGAAGAGTGTTTTACAGAGTATAGATTGAATCTTTGAATGAAAATACCTCAGTAAAGGTATCTAGTATGTCACTAGACCTTTTTAATGTAAAAAGATTGAATCTTTGAAAGAAAATGAGAGTTTTGAGATTAACTTATTCGAGTTACCTATGAAGTCCCGAAGCGTGTTTTAATGACTAAGGATTAAATCTTTGAATGAAAATACCTCAATAAAGGAACCTATTATATGACTAAACCTTTTTAATGCATATAGATTGATTCTTTGAAACAAAACAAGAGTTTTAATTTAAAATTATTCGTGTTACTTAGTAGTCGCGAAGAGTGTTTTAATGAGTATATGTGAAATATTTAAATTAAAGTACCTCAATAAAGGTACCTTTTATGTCACTAGACCTTTTCAATGTATAAAGATTGAATCTTTGAAAGAAAATGAGGTTTTTGAGTTAAGCTTATTCGAGTTCCCTTTGACGTCCCGTATAGTGTTTTACAGAATAAAGATTGAATCTTTGAAAGAAAATACCTTAATAAAGGTACCTAGTATGTCACTAGACCGTTTTAATGTAAAAAGATTGAATCTCTGAAAAAAAATGATAGTTTAGAGATTAACTTATTCGAGTTACCTATGAAGTTGCGTATCGTGTTGTAATGACTAAATATTAAATCTTTGAATGAAAATATCTCGACAAAGGAACCTATTATGTGACTAGACCTTTTTAACGTATTCAGATTGAATCTTTTAAAGAAAATGAGAGTTTTGATTGAAACTTATTCGAGTTCCCTTTGACGTCCCGAAGAGTGTTTTACAGAGTATAGATTGAATCTTTGAATGAAAATACCTCAGTAAAGGCACCTAGTATGTCGCTAGACCTTTTTAATGTAAAAAGATTGAATCTTTGAAAGAAAATGAGAGTTTTGAGATTAACTTATTCGAGTTACCTATGAAGTCGCGAAGCGTGTTTTAATGACTAAAGATTAAATCTTTGAATGAAAATACCTCAATAAAGGAACCTATTATATGACTAAACCTTTTAAATGTATAAAGATTCAATCTTTGAAAGAAAATGAGCATTTTGAATGAAACTTATTCGAGTTCCTTTTGACGTCCTGAAGAGTATTTTAATGAGTAAAAATAGAATCATTGAATGAAAATACCTCAATAAAGGTACCTATTATGTTAATAGACCTTTTTAATGTATAACGTTGAATCTTTGAAAGAAAATAAGTGTATTGATTTAAATTTATTCGAGTTACTTATGAAGTGGCGAAAAGTGTTTTAATGAGTAAAGACCGAATCTTTGATTGAAATTATCTCAATAAAAGTACCTTTTATGTCATTAAACATTTTTAATGCATATAGATTGAATCTTTCAAACAACACAAGAGTTTTAATTTAAAATTATTCGTGCTACCTAGTAGTCGCGAAGAGTGTTTTAAAGAGTATATGTTGAATCTTAAAATTAAAGTACCTCAATAAAGGTACCTTTTATGTCACTAGACCTTTTCAATGTATAAAGATTGAATCTTTGAAAGAAAATGAGGTTTTTGAGTTAAACTTATTCGAGTTCTCTTTCACGTCCCGTAGAGTGTTTTACAGAGTAAAGATTGAATCTTTGAACGAAAATACCTTAATAAAGGTACCTAGTAAGTCACTAGACCTTTAATGTAAAAAGATTGGATCTCTGAAAAAATATGATGGTTTAGAGATTAACTTATTCGAGTTACCTATGAAGTCGCGAAACGTGTTGTAATGACTAAATATTTAATCTTTGAATGAAAATATCTCAAGAAAGGAACCTATTATGTGGCTAGACCTTTTTAATATATAAAGATTGAATCTTTTAAAGAAAATGAGAGTTTTGAATGAAAATTATTCGAGTTCCCTTTGACGTCCCAAAAAGTGTTTTACAGAGTATAGATTGAATATTTGAATGAAAATACCTCAGTAAAGGTGCCTAGTATGTCACTAGACCTTTTTAACGTAAAAAGATTGAATCTTTGAAAGAAAATGAGAGTTTTTAGATTAACTTATTCGAGTTACCTATGAAGTCGCGAAGCATGTTTTAATGACTAAGGATTAAATCTTTGAATGAAAATACCTCAATAAAGGAATGTATTATATGACTAAACCTTTTTAATATATACAGATTGAATCTTTGAAAGAAAATGAGAGTTTTGAATGAAACCTATTCGAGTTCCTTTTGACGTCCCGAAGAGTGTTTTAATACGTAAAAATAGAATCTTTGAAAGAAAATATCTCAATAAAGGTACCTATTATGTTACTAGACCTTTTCAATGTAAAAATGTTAAATCTTTGAAAGAAAATATGAGTATTGATTTAAACTTATTCGAGTTACTTATGAAGTGGCGAAAAGTGTTTTAATGAGTAAAAATCGAATCTTTGATTGAAATTATCTCAATAAAAGTACCTTTTATGTCATTAAACCTTTTTAATGCATATAGATTGAATCTTTGAAACAAAATAAGAGTTTTAATTTAAAATTATTCGTGGTACCTAGTAGTCGCGAAGAGTGTTTTATTGAGTATATGTTGAATCTTTAAATTAAATTACCTCAATAAAGATAACTTTTATATCACTAGACATTTTCAATGTATAATGATTGAATCTTTGAAAAAAACAGAAGTTTTTGAGTTAAGCTTATTCGAGTTCCCTTTGACGTCCCGTAAAGTGCTTTACAGAGTAAAGATTGAATCTTTGAACGAAAATACCTTAATAAAGGTACCTAGTATGTCACTAGACCTTTTTATTGAAAAAGATTTAATCGCTGAAAACAAATGATAGTTTAGAGATTAACTTATTTGAGTTACCTATGAAGTCGCGAATCGTGTTTTAATGACTAAATATTAAATCTTTGAATGAAAATACCTTAGTAAAGGTACCTAGTATGTCACTAGACCTTTTTAATTTAAAAAGATTGAATCTTTGAAATGAGAGTTTTGTGATTAACTTATTCGAGTTACTTATGAAGTCACGAAGCGTGTTTTAATGACTAAAGATTAAATCTTTGAATGAAAATAACTCAATAAAGGAACCTATTATATGACTAAACCTTTTTAATGTATACAGATTGAATCTTTGACAGAAAATGAGAGTTTTGAAAGAAACCTATTCGAGTTCCTTTTGACGTCCCGAAGAGTGTTTTAATGAGTAAAAATAGAATCTTTGAATGAAAATATCTCAATAAAGGTACCTATTATGTTACTAAACCTTTTTAATGTATAAACGTTGAATCTTTGAAAGAAAATAAGAGATTTGATTTAAACTTATTCGGGTTAGTTATGTTACTAGACCTTTTTAATATATAAACGTTGAATCTTTGAAAGAAAATAAGAGATTTGATTTAAACTTATTCGAGTTACTTATGAATCTTTGATCGAAAATATCTCAATAAAAGTACCTTTTATGTCATTAAACATTTTTAATGCATATAGATTGAGTCTTTGAAACAAAATAAGAGTTTAAATTTAAAATTATTCCCATTACCTAGTAGTTGCGAGGAGTGTTTTAATGACTATATGTTGAATCTTTAAATTAAAGTACCACAATAAAGGTACCTTTTATCTCACTAGACCTTTTCAATGTATAAAGATTGAATCTTTGAAGGAAAATGAGGTTTTTGAGTTAAGCTTATTCGAGTTCTATTTGACGTCCCGTAGAGTGTTTTACAGAGTAAAGATTGAATCTTTGAACGAAAATACCTTAATAAAGGTACCTAGTATGTCACTAGACATTTTTAATGTAAAAAGATCGAATCTCTGAAAAAAAAATGATAGTTTAGAGATTAACTTATTCGAGTTACGTATGAAGTTGCGAATCGTGTTGTAATGGCAAAATATTAAATCTTTGAATGAAAATATCTCAACAAAGGAACCTATTATGTGACTAGATCTTTTTAATGTATAAAGATTGAATCTTTTAAAGAAAATGAGAGTTTTGAGTGAAACTTATTCGAGTTTCCTTTGACGTCCCAAAATGTGTTATACAGAGTTTAGATTGAATCTTTGAATGAAAATACCTCAGTAAAGGTACCTAGTATGTCCCTCGACCTTTTTAATGTAAAAAGATTGAATCTTTGAAAGAAAATGGGAGTTTTGAGATTAACTTATTCGACTTACCTATGAAGTCGTGAAGCGTGTTTTAATGACTAAAGATTAAATCTTTGAATGAAAATACCACAATAAAGGCACCTATTATATTACTAGACCTTTTTAGTGTATAAACGTTGAATATTTGAAAGAAAATAAGAGTATTGATTTAAACTTATTCGAGTTACTTATGAAGTGGCGAAGAGTGTTTTAATGGGTAAAGATCGAATCTTTGATTGAAATTATCTCAATAAATGTATCTTTTATGTCGTTAAACCTTTTTAAAGTATATAGATTGAATCTTTGAAACAAAACAAGAGTTTTAATTTAAAATTATTCGTGTTACCTAGTAGTCGCGAAGAGTGTTTTAATGAGTATACGTTGAATCTTTAAATTAAAGTACCTCAATAAAGGTACCTTTTATGTCACTAGACCTTTTCAATGTATAAAGATCGAATCTTTGAAAGAAAAAGAGGTTTTTGAGTTAAGCTTATTCGAGTTGCCTTTGACGTCTCGTAGAGTGTTTTACAGAGTAAAGATTGAATATTTGAACGAAAATACCTTAATAAAGGTACCTAGTATGTCACTAGACCTTTCTAATGTAAAAAGATTGAATCTCTGAAAAAAAATGACAGTTTAGAGATTAACCTATTCGAGTTACCTCTGAAGTCGCGAATCGTGTCGTAATGACTAAATATTAAATCTTTGAATAAAAATATATCGACAAAGGAACCTATTATGTGACTAGACCTTTTTAATGTATAAAGATTGAATCTTTTAAAGAAAATGAGAGTTTTGAGTGAAACTTATTCGAGTTCCCTTTGACATCCCGAACAGTGTTTTACAGAGTATTGATTAAATCTTTGAATGAAAATACCTCAGCAAAGGTACCTAGTATTTCACTAGACCTTTTTAATGTAAAAAGATTGAATCTTTGAAAGAAGATGAGAGTTTTGAGATTAACTTAATCGAGTTACCTATGAAGTTGCGGAGCGTGTTTTAATGACTAAAGATTAAATCTTTGAATGAAAATACCTCAATAAAGGAACCTATTATATGACTAAACCTTTTAAATGTATACAGATTGAATCTTTGAAAGAAAATGAGGGTTTTCAATGAAACTTATTCGAGTTCCTTTTGACGTCCCGAACAGTGTTCTAATGAGTAAAAATAGAATCTTTGAATGAAAATACCTCAATAAAGGTACCTATTATGTTACTAGACCTTTTTAATGTATAAACGTTGAATCTTTGAAAGAAAATAAGAGTATTGATTTAAACTTATTCGAGTTACTTATGAAGTGGCGAAAAGTATTTTAATGAGTAAAGATTGAATCTTTGATTGAAATTATCTCAATAAAAGTACCTTTTATGTCATTAAACCTTTTTAATGCATATAGATTGAATCGTTGAAACAAAACAAGAGTTTTAATTTAAAATTATTCGTGTTTCCTAGTAGTCGCGAAGAGTGTTTTATTGAGTATATGTTGAATCTTTAAATTAAAATACCTCAATAAAGGTACCTTTTATGTCACTATACCTTTTCAATGTATAAAGATTGAATCTTTGAAAGAAAATGAGGTTTTTGAGTTAAGCTTATTCGAGTTCCCTTTGACGTCCCGTAGAGTGTTTTACAGAATAAAGATTGAATCTTTGAAAGAAAATACCTTAATAAAGATACCTAGTATGTCACTAGACCGTTTTAATGTAGAAAAATTGAACCTCTAAAAAAAAATTATAGTTTAGAGATTAACTTATTCGAGTTACCTATGAAGTCGCGAATCGTGTTGTAATGACTAAATATTAAATCTTTGAATGAAAATATCTCGACAAAGGAACCTATTATGTGACTAGATCTTTTTAATGTATAAAGATTGAATCTTTTAAAGAAAATGAGAGTTTTGAGTGAAACTTATTTGAGTTTCCTTTGACGTCCCGAAGAGTGTTTTACAGAGTATAAATTGAATCTTTGAATGAAAATACCTCAGTAAAGGTACCTAGTATGTCACTAGACCTTTTTAATGTAAAAAGATTGAATCTTTTAAAGAAAATGAGAGTTTTGAGATTAACTTATTCGAGTTACCTATGAAGTTGCGAAGCGTGTTTTAATAACTAAAGATTAAATCTTTGAATGAAAATAGCTCAATAAAGGAACCGATTATATGACTAAACCTTTTTAATGTATTCAGATTTAATCTTTGAAAGAAAATGAGAGTTTTGAATGAAACCTATTCGAGTTCCTTTTGACTTCCCGAAGAGTGTTTTAATGAGTAAAAATAGAATCTTTGAATGAAAATACCTCAATAAAGGTACCTTTTATGTCACTAGACCTTTTCAATATATAAAGATTGAATCTTTGAAAGAAAATGAGGTTTTTGAGTTAAGTTTATTCGAGTTCCCTTTGACGTCCCGTAGAGTGTTTTACAGAGTGAAGATTGAATCTTTGAACGAAAATACCTTGATAAAAGTACCTAGTATGTAACTTGACCTTTTTAATGTAAAAAGATTGAATCTCTGGAAAAAAATGATAGTTTAGAGATTAACTTATTCGAGTTACCTATGAAGTCGCGAATCGTGTTGTAATGACTAAATATTAAATCTTTGAATGAAAATATCTCAACAAACTAACCTATTATATGACAAGACCTTTTTAATGTATAAAGATTGAATCTTTTAAAAAAAATGAGAGTTTTGAGCGAAACTTATTCGAGTTCCCTTTGACGTCCCGAAGAGTGTTTTACAGAGTATAGATTGAATCTGTGAATGAAAATACCTTAGTAAAGGTAGCTAGTTTGTCGCTAGACCTTTTTAATGTAACAAGATTGAATCTTTGAAAGAAAATGAGAGTTTTGAGATTAACTTGTTCGAGTTACCTATGAAGTCGCGAAGCGTGTTTTAATGACTAAAGCCTAAATCTTTGAATGAAAATACCTCAATAAAGGAACCTATTATATGATTAAACCATTTTAATGTATACAGATTGAATCTTTGAAAGAAAATGAGAGTTTTGAATGAAACCTATTCGAGTTCCTTTTGACGTCCCGAAGAGTGTTTTAATCAGAAAAATAGAATCTTTGAATGAAAATACCTCAATAAAGGTACCTATTATGTTACTAGACCTTTTTAATATATAAACGTTGAATCTTTGAAAGAAAATAAGAGTATTGATTAAAAACTTATTGGAGTTACTTATGAAGTGGCGAAAAGTGTTTTAATGAGTAAAGATCGAATCTTTGATTGAAATTATCTCAATAAAAGTACCTTTTATGTCATTAAACCTTTTTAATGCATATAGATTGAATCTTTCAAACAAAACAAGTGTTTTAATTTAAAATTATTCCTGCTACCTAGTAGTCGCGAAGAGTGTTTTAATGAGTATATGTTGAATCTTTAAATTAAAGTACCTCAATAAAGGTACCTTTTATGTCACTAGACCTTTTCAATGTATAAAGATTGAATCTTTGAAAGAAAATGAGGTTTTTGAGTTAAACTTATTCGAGTTTTCTTTGACGTCCCGTAGAGTGTTTTACAGAGTAAAGATTCATTCTTTGAACGAAAATACCTTAGTAAAGGTACCTAGTATGTCACTAGGCCTTTTTAATGTAAAAAGATTGAATCTCTGAAAAAATATGATGGTTTAGAGATTAACTTATTCGAGTTACCTATGAAGTCGCGAAACGTGTTGTAATGACTAAATATTAAATCTTTGAATGAAAATATCTCAACAAAGGAACCTATTATGTGGCTAGACCTTTTTAATATATAAAGATTGAATCTTTTAAAGAAA
Source organism: Cornus florida (assembly GCF_030987335.1). Lineage (NCBI taxonomy): Eukaryota > Viridiplantae > Streptophyta > Magnoliopsida > Cornales > Cornaceae > Cornus > Cornus florida. The sequence continues at coordinate 90,195,328 of NW_026775578.1, read as the reverse complement.
ATGAGAGTTTTGAATGAAACTTATTCGAGTTCCCTTTGACGTCCCAAAAAGTGTTTTACAGAGTATAGATTGAATATTTGAACGAAAATACCTCAGTAAAGATGCCTAGTATGTCAGTAGACCTTTTTAACATTAAAAGATCGAATCTTTGAAAGAAAATGAGAGTTTTGAGATTGACTTATTCGAGTTACCTATGAAGTCGCGAAGTATGTTTTAATGACTAAGGATTAAATCTTTGAATGAAAATACCTCAATAAAGGAACCTATTATATGACTAAACCTTTTTAATGTATACAGATTGAATCTTTGAAAGAAATTGAGAGTTTTGAATGAAACCTATTCGAGTTCCTTTTGACGTCCCGAAGAGTGTTTTAATACGTAAAAATAGAATCTTTGAAAGAAAATATCTCAATAAAGGTACCTATTATGTTACTAGACCTTTTTAATGTATAACTGTTGAATCTTTGAAAGAAAATAAGAGTATTGATTTAAACTTATTCGAGTTACTTATGAAGTGGCGAAAAGTGTTTTAATGAGTAAAAATCGAATCTTTGATTGAAATTATCTTAATAAAAGTACCTGTTATGTCATTAAACCTTTTTAATGCATATAGATTGAATCTTTGAAACAAAACAAGAGTTTTAATTTAAAATTATTTGTGGTACCTAGTAGTCGCGAAGAGTGTTTTCTTGAGTATATGTTGAATCTTTCAATTAAATTACCTCAATAAAGATACCTTTTATGTCACTAGACCTTTTCAATGTATAATGATTGAATCTTTGAAAAAAACTGAAGTTTTTGAGTTAAGCTTATTCAAGTTCCCTTTGACGTCCCGTAAAGTGTTTTACAGAGTAAAGATTGAATCTTTGAACGAAAATACCTTAATAAAGGTACCTAGTATGTCACTAGACCTTTTTAATGTAAAAAGATTTAATCCCTGAAAACAAATGATAGTTTAGAGATTAACTTATTCGAGTTACCTATGAAGTCACGAATCGTGTTTTAATGACTAAATATTAAATCTTTGAATGAAAATACCTCAGTAAAGGTACCTAGTATGTCACTAGACCTTTTTAATTTAAAAAGATTGAATCTTTGAAATGAGAGTTTTGAGATTAACTTATTCGAGTTACCTATGATGTCGCGAAGCGTGTTTTAATGACTAAAGATTAAATCTTTGAATGAAAATAGATCAATAAAGGAACCTATTATATGACTAAACCTTTTTAATGTATACAGATTGAATCTTTGACAGAAAATGAGAGTTTTGAAAGAAACCTATTCGAGTTCCTTTTGACGTCCCGAAGAGTGTTTTAATGAGTAAAAATAGAATCTTTGAATGAAAATATCTCAATAAAGGCACCTATTATGTTACTAGACCATTTTAATGTATAAACGTTGAATCTTTGAAAGAAAATAAAAGATTTGATTTAAACTTATTCGAGTTAGTTATGAAGTGGCGAAGAGTGTTTTAATGAGTAAAGATCGAATCTTTGATTGAAAATATCTCAATAAAAGTACCTTTTATGTCATTAAACATTTTTAATGCATATAGATTGAGTCGTTGAAACAAAACAATAGTTTAAATTTAAAAATATTCGTGTTACCTAGTAGTCGCAAAGAGTGTTTTAATGACTATATGTTGAATCTTTAAATTAAAGTACCACAATAAAGGTACCTTTTATGTCACTAGACCTTTTCAATGTATAAAGATTGAATCTTTGAATGAAAATGTGGTTTTTGAGTTAAGCTTATTCGATTTCTCTTTGACGTCCCGTAGAGTGTTTTACAGAGTAAAGATTGAATCTTTGAACGAAAATACCTTAATAAAGGTACCTAGTATGTCACTAGACCTTTTTAATGTAAAAAGATCGAATCTCTGAAAAAAAATGATAGTTAAGCGATTAACTTATTCGAGTTACGTATGAAATCGCGAATCGTGTTGTAATGACAAAATATTAAATCTTTGAATGAAAATATCTCGACAAAGGAACCTATTATGTGAGTAGACATTTTTAATGTATAAAGATTGAATCTTTTAAAGAAAATGAGAGTTTTGAGTGAAACTTATTCGAGTTCCCTTTGACGTCCCAAAAAGTATTTTTTAGAGTTTAGATTGAATCTTTGAATGAAAATACCTCAGTAAAGGTACCTAGTATGTCCCTAGACCTTTTTAATGTAAAAAGATTGAATCTTTGAAAGAAAATGAGAGTTTTGAGATTAAATTATTCGACTTACCTATGAAGTCGTGAAGCGTGGTTTAATGACTAAAGATTAAATCTTTGAATGAAAATAGTACAATAAAGGTACCTATTATGTTACTAGACCTTTTTAGTGTATAAACGTTGAATATTTGAAAGAAAATAAGAGTATTGATTTAAATTTATTCGAGTTACTTATGAAGTGGCGAAGAGTGTTTTAATGAGTAAAGATCGAATCTTTGATCGAAATTATCTCAATAAAAGTATCTTTTATGTCGTTAAACCTTTTTAATGTATATAGATTGAATCTTTGAAACAAAATAAGAGTTTTAATTTAAAATTATTCGTGTTACCTAGTAGTCGCGAAGAGTGTTTTAATGAGTATATGTTGAATCTTTAAATTAAAGTACCTCAATAAAGGTACCTTTTATGTCACTAGACCTTTTCAATGTATAAAGATCGAATCTTTGAAAGAAAAAGAGGTTTTTGAGTTAAGCTTATTCGAGTTGCCTTTGACGTCCCGTAGAGTGTTTTACAGAGTAAAGATTGAATATTTAAACAAAAATACCTTAATAAAGGTACCTAGTATGTCACTAGACATTTCTAATGTAAAAAGATTGAATCTCTGAAAAAAAATGATAGTTTAGAGATTAACCTATTCGAGTTACCTATGAAGTCGCGAATCGTGTTGTAATGACTAAATATTAAATCTTCGAATAAAAATATCTCGACAAAGGAACCTATTATGTGACTAGACCTTTTTAATGTATAAAGACTGAATCTTTTAAAGAAAATGAGAGTTTTGAGTGAAACTTATTCGAGTTCCCTTTGACATCCCGAACAGTGTTTTACAGAGTATTGATTGAATCTTTGAATGAAAATACCTCAGCAAAGGTACCTAGTATTTCACTAGACCTTTTTAATGTAAAAAGATTGAATCTTTGAAAGAAAATGAGATTTTTGAGATTAACTTATTCGAGTTACCTATAAGTCGCGGAGCGTGTTTTAATGACTAAAGATTAAATCTTTGAATGAAAATACCTCAATAAAGGAACCTATTACATGACTAAACCTTTTAAATGTATACAGATTGAATCTTTGAAAGAAAATGAGGGTTTTGAATGAAACTTATTCGAGTTCCTTTTGACGTCCCGAAAAGTGTTCTAATGAGTAAAAATAGAATCTTTGAATGAAAATACCTCAATAAAGGTACCAATTATGTTACTAGACCTTTTTAATGTATAAACGTTGAATCTTTGAAAGAAAATAAGAGTATTGATTTAAACTTATTCGAGTTACTTATGAAGTGGCGAAAAGTATTTTAATGAGTAAAGATCGAATCTTTGATTGAAATTATCTCAATAAAAGTACCTTTTATGTCATTAAACCTTTTTAATGCATATAGATTGAATCTTTGAAACAAAACAAGAGTTTTAATGTAAAATTATTCGTGTTTCCTAGTAGTCGCGAAGAGTGTTTTAATGAGTATATGTTGAATCTTTAAATTAAAGTACCTCAATAAAGGTACCTTTTATGTCACTAGACCTTTTCGATGTATAAAGATTGAATCTTTGAAAGAAAATGAGGTTTTTGAGTTAAGCTTATTCGAGTTCCCTTTGACGTCCCGTAGAGTGTTTTACAGAATAAAGATTGAATCTTTGAAAGAAAATACCTTAATAAAGGTACCTAGTATGTCACTAGACCGTTTTAATGTAGAAAGATTGAACCTCTAAAAAAAAATTATAGTTTAGAGATTAACTTATTCGAGTTACTTATAAAGTCGAGAATCGTGTTGTAATGACTAAATATTAAATCTTTAAATGAAAATATCTCGACAAAGGAACCTATTTTGTGACTAGACCTTTTTAATGTGTAAAATTGAATCTTTTAAAGAAAATAAGAGTTTTGAGTGAAACTTATTCGAGTTTCCTTTGACGCCTCGAAGAGTGTTTTACAGAGTATAGATTAAATCTTTGAATGAAAATACCTCAGTAAAGGTACCTAGTATGTCACTAGACCTTTTTAATGTAAAAAGATTGAATCTTTTAAAGAAAATGAGAGTTTTGAGATTAACTTATTCGAGTTACCTATGAAGTCGCGAAGCGTGTTTTAATGACTAAAGATTAAATCTTTGAATGAAAATAGCTCAATAAAGGAACCTATTATATGACTAAACCTTTTTAATGTATTCAGATTGAATCTTTGAAAGAAAATGAGAGTTTTGAATGAAACCTATTCGAGTTCCTTTTGACGTCCGGAAGAGTGTTTTAATGAGTAAAAATAGAATCTTTGAATGAAAATACCTCAATAAAGGTACCTTTTATGTCACTAGACCTTTTCAATGTATAAAGATTGAATCTTTGAAAGAAAATGAGGTTTTTGAGTTAAGCTTATTCGAGTTCCCTTTGACGTCCCGTAGAGTGTTTTACAGAGTGAAGATTGAATCTTTGAACGAAAATACCTTAATAAAAGTACCTAGTATGTAACTTGACCTTTTTAATGTAAAAAGATTGAATCTCTGGGAAAAAAATGATAGTTTAGAGATTAACTTATTCGAGTTACCTATGAAGTCGCGAATCGTGTTGTAATGACTAAATATTAAATCTTTGAATGAAAATATCTCAACAAAGTAACCTATTATGTGACAAGACCTTTTTAATGTATAAAGATTGAATCTTTTAAAAAAAATGAGAGTTTTGAGTGAAACTTATTCGAGTTCCCTTTGACGTCCCGAAGAGTGTTTTACAGAGTATAGATTGAATCTGTGAATGAAAATACCTCAACAAAGGTACCTAGTATGTCACTAGACCTTTTTAATTTAAAAAGATTGAATCTTTGAAAGAAAATGAGGGTTTTGAGATTAACTTATTCGAGTTACCTTTAAAGTCGCGAAGCGTGTTTTAATGACTAAAGCTTAAATCTATGAATGAAAATACCTCAATAAAGGAACCTATTATATGACTAAATCTTTTTAATGTATACAGATTGAATCTTTGAAAGAAAATGAGAGTTTTGAATGAAACCTATTCGAGTCCCTTTTGACATCCCGAAGAGTGTTTTAATGAGTAAAAATAGAATCTTTGAATGAAAATACCTCAATAAAGGTACCTATTACGTTACTAGACCTTTTTAATGTATAAAAGTTGAATCTTTGAAAGAAAATAAGAGTATTGATTTAAACTTATTCGAGTTACTTATGAAGTGTCGAAAAGTGTTTTAATGAGTAAAGATCGAATCTTTGATTGAAATTATCTCAATAAAGGTACCTTTTATGTCATTAAACCTTTTTATTGCATATAGATTGAATCTTTGAAACAAAACAAGAGTTTTAATTTAAAATTATTCGTGTTACTTAGTAGTCGCGAAGAGTGTTTTAATGAGTATATGTGGAATATTTAAATTAAAGTACCTCAAGAAAGGTACCTTTTATGTTACTAGACCTTTTCAATGTATAAAGATTGAATCTTTGAAAGAAAATGAGGTTTTTGAGTTAAGCTTATTCGAGTTCCCTTTGACGTCCCGTAGAGTGTTTTGCAGAATAAAGATTGAATCTTTGAAAGAAAATACCTTAATAAAGGTACCTAGTATGTCACTAGACCGTTTCAATGTAAAAAGATTGAATCTCTAAAAAAAAATGATAGTTTAGAGATTAACTTATTCGAGTTACCTATGAAGTCGCGAATCGTGTTGTAATGACAAAATATTAAATCTTTGAATGAAAATATCTCGACAAAGGAACCTATTTTGTGACTAGACCTTTTTAATGTATTAAGATTGAATCTTTTAAAGAAAATGAGAGTTTTGAGTGAAACTTATTCGAGTTCCCTTTGACGTCCCGAAGAGTGTTTTGCAGAGTATAGATTGAATCTTTGAATGAAAATACCTTAGTAAAGGTACCTAGTGTGTCGCTACACCTTTTTAATGTAAAAAGATTGAATCTTTGAAAGAAAATGAGAGTTTTGAGATTAACTTATTCGAGTTACCTATGAAGTCGCGAAGCGTGTTTTAATGACTAAAGAATAAATCTTTGAATGAAAATACTTCAATAAAGGAACCTATTATATGACTAAACCTTTTACATGTATAAAGATTGAATCTTTGAAAGAAAATGAACGTTTTGAATGAAACTTATTCGAGTTCCTTTTGACGTCCCGAAGAGTATTTTAATGAGTAAAAATAGAATCATTGAATGAAATACCTCAATAAAGGTACCTATTATGTTACTAGACCTTTTAAATGTATAAACGTTGAATCTTTGAAAGAAAATAAGAGTATTGATTTAAACTTATTCGAGTTACTTATGAAGTGGCGAAAAGTGTTTTAATGAGGAAAGATCAAATCTTTGATTGAAATTATCTCAATAAAAATACCTTTTATGTCGTTAAACATTTTAAATGCATATAGATTGAATCTTTCAAACAAAACAAGAGTTTTAATTTAAAATTATTCGTGCTACCTAGTAGTCGCGAAGAGTGTTTTAATGAGTATATGTTGAATCTTTAAATTAAAGTACCTCAATAAAGGTACCTTTTATGTCACTAGACCTTTTCAATGTATAAAGATTGAATCTTTGAAAGAAAATGAGGTTTTTTAGTTAAACTTATTCGAGTTCTCTTTGACGTCCCGTAGAGTGTTTTACAGAGTAAAGATTCAATCTTTGAACGAAAATACCTTAATAAAGGTACCTAGTAAGTCACTAGACCATTTTAATGTAAAAAGATTGAATCTCTGAAAAAAAAATGATGGTTTAGAGATTAACTTATTCGAGTTACCTTTGAAGTCGCGAAACATGTTATAAGGACTAAATATTAAATCTTTGAATGAAAATATCTCAACAAAGGAACCTATTATGTGGCTAGACCTTTTTAGTGTATAAAGATTGAATCTTTTATAGAAAATGAGAGTTTTGAATGAAACTTATTCGAGTTCCCTTTGACGTCCCAAAAAGTGTTTTACAGAGTATAGATGAATCTTTGAATGAAAATACCTCAGTAAAGGTGCCTAGTATGTCACTAGACCTTTTTAACGTAAAAAGATCAAATCTTTGAAAGAAAATGAGAGTTTTGAGATTAACTTATTCGAGTTACCTATGAAGTCGCGAAGCATGTTTTAATGACTAAGGATTAAATCTTTGAATGAAAATACCTCAATAAAAGAACCTATTATATGACTAAACCTTTTTATTGTATACAGATTGAATCTTTGAAAGAAAATGAGAGTTTTGAATGAAACCTATTCGAGTTCCTTTTGACGTCCCGAAGAGTGTTTTAATACGTAAAAATAGAATCTTTGAAAGAAAATATCTCAATAAAGGTACCTATTATGTTACTAGACCTTTTTAATGTATAAACGTTGAATCTTTGAAAGAAAATAAGAGTATTGATTTAAACTTATTCGAGTTACTTATGAAGTGGCGAAAAGTGTTTTAATGAGTAAAAATCGAATCTTTGATTGAAATTATCTCAATAAAAGTACCTTTTATGTCATTAAACCTTTTTAATGCATATAGATTGAATCTTTGAAACAAAACAAAAGTTTTAATTTAAAATTATTCGTGGTACCTAGTAGTCGCGAAGAGTGTTTTATTGAGTATATGTTGAATCTTTAAATTAAATTACCTCAATAAAGATACCTTTTATGTCACTAGACCTTTTCAATGTATAATGATTGAATCTTTGAAAAAAACTGAGGTTTTTGAGTTAAGCTTATTCAAGTTCCCTTTGACGTCCCGTAAAGTGTTTTCCAGAGTAAAGATTGAATCTTTGAACGAAAATACCTTAATAAAGGTACCTAGTATGTCACTAGACCTTTTTAATGTAAAAAGATTTAATCCTTGAAAACAAATGATAGTTTAGAGATTAACTTATTCGAGTTACCTATGAAGTCGCGAATCGTGTTTTAATGACTAAATATTAAATCTTTGAATGAAAATACCTCAGTAAAGGTACCTAGTATATCACTAGACCTTTTTAATTTAAAAAGATTGAATGTTTGAAATGAGAGTTTTGAGATTAACTTATTCGAGTTACCTATGAAGTCGCGAAGCGTGTTTTAATGACTAAAGATTAAATCACTGAATGAAAATAGCTCAATAAAGGAACCTATTATATGACTAAACCTTTTTAATGTATACAGATTGAATCTTTGGATGAAAATGAGAGTTTTGAAAGAAACCAATTCGAGTTCCTTTTGACGTCCCGAAGAGTGTTTTAATGAGTAAAAATAGAATCTTTGAATGAAAATACCTCAATAAAGGTACCTATTATGTTACTAGACCTTTTTAATATATAAACGTTGAATCTTTGAAAGAAAATAAGAGATTTGATTTAAACTTATTCGAGTTACTTATGAATCTTTGATCGAAAATATCTCAATAAAAGTACCTTTTATGTCATTAAACATTTTTAATGCATATAGATTGAGTCTTTGAAACAAAACAAGAGTTTAAATTTAAAATTACTCGCGTTAACTAGTAGTCGCGAAGAGTGTTTTAATGACTATATTTTGAATCTTTAAATTAAAGTATCACAATAAAGGTACCTTTTATGTCACTAGACCTTTTCAATGTATAAAGATTGAATCTTTGAAGGAAAATGAGGTTTTTGAGTTAAGCTTATTGGAGTTCTCTTTGACGTCCCGTAGAGTGTTTTACAGAGTAAAGATTGAATCTTGGAACGAAAATACCTTAATAAAGGTACCTAGTATGTCACTAGACCTTTTTAATGTAAAAAGATCGAATCTCTGAAAAAAATGATAGTTTAGAGATTAACTTATTCGAGTTACATATGAAGTTGCAAATCGTGTTGTAATGACAAAATATTAAATCTTTGAATGAAAATATCTCGACAAAGGAACCTATTATGTGAATAGACCTTTTTAATGTATAAAGATTGAATCTTTTAAAGAAAATGAGAGTTTTGAGTGAAACTTATTCGAGTTCCCTTTGACGTCCCAAAAAGTGTTTTACAGAGTTTAGATTGAATCTTTGAATGAAAATACCTCAGTAAAGGTACCTAGTATGTCCCTAGACCTTTTTAATGTAAAAAGATTGAATCTTTGAAAGAAAATGAGAGTTTTGAGATTAACTTATTCGACTTACCTATGAAGTCGCGAAGCGTGTTTTAATGACTAAAGATTAAATCTTTGAATGAAAATACCTCAATAAAGAAACCTATTATATGGCTAAACCTTTTTAATGTATACAGATTGAATTTTTGAAAGAAAATGAGAGTTTTGAATGAAACCTATTCGAGTTTCTTTTGACGTCCCGAAGAGTGTTTTAATGAGTAAAAATAAAATCTTTGAATGAAAATACCTCAATAAAGGTACCTATTATCTTACTAGACATTTTTAATGTATAAAGGTTGAATCTTTGAAAGAAAATAAAAGTATTGATTTAAACTTATTCGAGTTACTTATGAAGTGGCGAAGAGTGTTTTAATGAGTAAAGATCTAATCTTTGATTTAAAATATCTCAATAAAAGTACCTTTTATGTCATTAAACATTTTTAATACATATAGATTGAATCTTTGAAATAAAACAAGAATTTAAATTTAAAATTATTTGTGTTACCTAGTAGTCGCGAAGAGTGTTTTATTGACTATATATTGAATCTTTAAATTAAAGTACCTCAATAAAGGTACCTTTTATGTCACTAGACCTTTTCAATGTATAGAGATTGAATCTATGAAAGAAAATGTGGTTTTTGAGTTAACCTTATTCGACTTCTCTTTGACGTCCCGTAGAGTGTTTTACAGAGTAAAGATTGAATCTTTGAACGAAAATACATTAATAAAGGTACCTAGTATGTCACAAGACCTTTTTAATGTAAAAAGATTGAATTTCTGAAAAAAAAAATGATAGTTTAGAGATTAACTTATTCGAGTTACCTATGAAGTCGCGAATCGTGTTGTAATAACTAAATATTAAAATTTTGAATGAAAATATCTCGACAAAGGAACCTATTATGTGACTAGAATTTTTTAATGTATAAAGATTGAATCTTTTAAAGAAAATGAGAGTTTTGAGTTAAACTTATTCGAGTTCCCTCTGACGTCCCAAAAAGTGTTTTACAGAGTATAGATTGAATCTTCGAATGAAATTACCTCAGCAAAGGTACCTAGTATGACACTAGACCTTTTTAATGTAAAAAGATTGAATCTTTGAAAGAAAATGAGAGTTTTGAGATTAACTTATTCGAGTTACCTATGAAGTCGCGAAGCATGTTTTAATGACTAAAGATTAAATCTTTGAATGAAAATACCTCAATAAAGGAACCTATTATATGACTAAACCTTTTAAATGTATACAGATTGAATCTTTGAAAGAAAATGAGGGTTTTGAATGAAACTTATTCGAGTTCCTTTTGACGACCCGAACAGTGTTTTAATGAGTAGAAATAGAATCTTTGAATGAAAATACCTCAATAAAGGTACCTATTATGGTACTAGACCTTTTTAAGGTATAAACGTTGAATCTTTGAAAGAAAATAAGAGTATTGATTTAAACTTATTCGAGTTACTTATGAAGTGACGAAAAATGTTTTAATGAGTAAAGATCGAATCTTTGATTGAAATTATCTCAAAAAAAGTACATTTTATGTCATTAAACCTTTTTAATGCATATAGATTGAATCTTTGAAACAAAACAAGAGTTTTATATTTAAAATTATTCGTGCTTCCTTGTAGTCGCGAAGAGTGTTTTAATGAGTATATGTTGAATCTTTAAATTAAAGTATCTCAATAAAGGTACCTTTTATGTCACTAGAACTTTTCAATGTATAAAGATTTAATCTTTGAAAGAAAATGAGGTTTTTGAGTTAAGCGTATTCGAGTTCCCTTTGACGTCCCGTAGAGTGTTTTACAGAATAAAGATTGAATCTTTGAAAGAAAATACCTTAATAAAGGTACCTAGTACGTCGCTAGACCATTTTATTGTAAAAAGATTGAATCTCTGAAAAAAAATGATAGTTTAGAGATTAACTTATTCGAGTTACCTATGAAGTCGCGAATCATGTTGTAATGACAAAATATTAAATCTTTGAATGAAAATATCTCGACAAAGGAACCTATTATGTGACTAGACCTTTTTAATGTATAAAGATTGAATCTTTTAAAGAAAATGAGAGTTTTGAGTTAAACTAATTCGAGTTCCCTTTGACGTCCCGAAGAGTGTTTTACAGAGTATAGTTTCAATCTTTGAATGAAAATACCTAAGTAAAGGTACCTAGTATGTCACTAGACCTTTTTAATGTAAAAAGATTGAATCTTTTAAAGAAAATTAGAGTTTTGAGATTAACTTATTCGAGTTACCTATGAGGTCGCGAAGCGTGTTTTAATGACTAAAGATTAAATCTTTGAATGAAAATAGCTCAATAAAGGAACCTATTATATGACTAAACCTTTTTAATGTATTCAGATTGAATCTTTGGAAGAAAATGAGAGTTTTGAATGAAACCTATTCGAGTTCCTTTTGATGTCCCGAAGAGTGTTTTAATGAGTAAAAATAGAATCTTTGAATGAAAATACCTCAATACAGGTACCTATTATGTTACTAGACCTTTTTAATGTATAAACGTTGAATCTTTGAAAGAAAATAGGAGTATTGATTTAAACTTATTCGAGTTACTTATGAAGTGGCGAAGAGTGTTTTAATGAGTAAAGATCGAATCTTCGATTGAAAAAATATCTCAATAAAAGTACCTTTTATGTCATTAAACAGTTTTAATGCATATAGATTGAGTCTTTGAAACAAAACAAGAGTTTAAATGTAAAATTATTCGCGTTACCTAGTAGTCGCGAAGAGTGTTTTAATGACTATATGTTGAATCTTTAAATTAAAGTACCACAATAAAGGTACCTTTTATGTCACTAGACCATTTCAATGTATAAAGATTGAATCTTTGAAAGAAAATGAGGTTTTTGAGTTAAGCTTATTCGAGTTCTCTTTAACGTCCCGTAGAGTGTTTTACAGAGTAAAGATTGAATCTTTGAACGAAAATACCTTAATAAAGGTACCTAGTATGTCACTAGACCTTTTTAACGTAAAAAGATTGAATCTCTGAAAAAAAATGATAGTTTAGAAATTAACCTATTCGAGTTACATATGAAGTCGCGAATCGTGTTGTAATGACTAAATATTAAATCTTTGAATAAAAATATCTCGACAAAGGAACCTATTATGTGACTAGACCTTTTTAATGTATAAGGATTGAATCTTTTAAAGAAAATGAGAGTTTTTTAGTGAAACTTATTCGAGTTCCCTTTGACGTCCCTAACAGTGTTTTACAGAGTATAGATTGAATCTTTGATTGAAAATACCTCAGCAAAGGTACCCAGTATGTCACTAGACTTTTTTAATGTAAAAAGATTGAATCTTTGAAAGAAAATGAGAGTTTCAAAATTAACTTATTCGAGTTACCTAAGAAGTCGCGAAGCGTGTTTTAATGACTAAAAATTAAATCTTTGAATGAAAATACCTCAATAAAGAAACCTATTATATGACTAAACCTTTTAAATGTATACAGATTGAATCTTTGAAAGAAAATGAGGGTTTTGAATGAAAATTTTTCAAGTCCCTTTTGACGTCCCGAACAGTGTTTTAATGAGTAAAAATAGAATATTTAAATGAAAATACCTCAATAAAGGTACCTAGTATGTTATTAGACCTTTTTAATGTATAAACGTTGAATCTTTAAAAGAAAATAAGAGTATTGATTTAAACTTATTCGTGTTACTTATGAAGTGGCGAAAAGTATTTTAATGAGTAAAGATCGAATCTTTGATTGAAATTATCTCAATAAAAGTACCTTTTATGTCATTAGACCTTTTTAATGCATATAGATTGAATCTTTGAAACAAAATAAGAGTTTTAATTAAAAATTATTCGTGTTTCCTAGTAGTCGCGAAGAGTGTTTTAATGAGTATATGTTGAATCCTTAAATTAATGTACCTCAATAAAGGTACCTTTTATGTCACCAGACCTTTTCAATGTATAAAGATTGAATCTTTGAAAGAAAATGAGGTTTTTGAGTTAAGCTTATTCGAGCTCCCTTTGACGTCCCGTAGAGTGTTTTACAGAATAAAGATTGAATCTTTGAAAGAAAATACCTTAATAAAGGTACCTAGCATGTCACTAGACCGTTTTAATGTAAAAAGATTGAATCTCTGAAAAAAAATGATAGTTTAGAGATTAACTTATTCGAGTTACCTATGAAGTCGCGAATCGTGTTGTAATGACTAAATATTAAATCTTTGAATGAAAATATCCCGACAAAGGAACCTACTGATGGGACTAGACCTTTTTAATGTATATAGATTGAATCTTTGAAAGAAAATGAGAGTTTTGAGTGAAACTTATTCGAGTTCCCTTTGACGTCCCGAAGAGTGTTTTACATAGTATATATTGAATATTTGAATGAAAATACCTCAGTAAAGGTACCTAGTATGTCACTAGACCTTTTTAATGTAAAAAGATTGAATCTTTGAAAAAAAATGAGAGTTTTGAGGTTAACTTATTCGAGTTACCTATGAAGTCGCGAAGCGTGTTTTAATGACTAAAAATTAAATCTTTGAATGAAAATACCTCTATAAAGGAACATATTATATGACTAAACCTTTTTAATGTATACAGATTGAATCTTTGAAAGAAAATGAGAGTTTTGAATGAAACCTATTCGAGTTTCTTTTAATGTCCCGAAGAGTGTTTTAATGAGTAAAAATAGAATCTTTGAATGAAAATATCTCAATAAAGGTACCTATTATGTTACTAGACCTTTTTAATGTATAAACGTTGAATCTTTGAAAGAAAATAAAAGTATTGATTTAAACTTATTCGAGTTACTTATGAAGTAGCGAAGAGTGTTTTAATGAGTAAAGATCGAATCTTTGATTTAAAATATCTCAATAAAAGTACTTTTTATGTCATTAAACATTTTTAATGCATATAGATTGAATCTTTGAAACAAAAGAAGAATTTAAATTTAAAATTATTTGTGTTACCTAGTAGTCGCGAAGAGTGTTTTAATGACTATATGTTGAATCTTTAAATTAAAGTACCACACTAAGGTACCTTTTCTGTCAGTAGACCTTTTCAATGTATAAAGATTGAATCTTTGAAAAAAAATGAAGTTTTTGAGTTAAGCTTATTCGAGTTCTCTTTGACGTCCCGTAGTGTGTTTTGCAGAGTAAAGATTGAATATTTGAACGAAAATACAATAATAAAGGTACCTAGTATGTCACTAGACCTTTTTAATGTAAAAAGATTGAATCTCTGAAAAAAAATGATAGTTTAGAGATTAACTTATTCGAGTTACCTATGAAGTCGCGAATCGTGTTGTAATGACTAAATATTAAATCATTGAATGAAAATATCTCAACAAAGGAACCTATTATGTGACTAGACTTTCTTAATGTATAAAGATTGAATCTTTTAAAGAAAATGAGAGTTTTGAGTTAAATTTATTCGAGTTCCCTTTGACGTCCCAAAAAGTGTTTTACAGAGTATATATTGAATCTTTGAATGAAAATACCTCAGCAAAGGTACCTAGTATGTCACTAGACCTTTTTAATGTAAAAAGATTGAATCTTTGAAAGAAAATGAGAGTTTTAAGATTAACTTATTCGAGTTACCTATGAAGTCGCGAAACATGTTTTAATGACTAAAGATTAAATCTTTGAATGAAAATACCTCAATAAATGAACCTATTATATGATTAAACCTTTTAAATGTATACAGATTGAATCTATGAAAGAAAATAAGGGTTTTGAATGAAACTTATTCGAGTTCTTTTGACGTCCCGAACAGTGTTTTAAAGAATAAAAATAGAATCTTTGAATGAAATTACCTCAATAAAGGTACCTATTATGTTATTAGACCTTTTTAATGTATAAACGTTGAATCTTTGAAAGAAAATAAGAGTATTGATTTAAACTTATTCGAGTTACTTATGAAGTGGCGAAGAGTGTTTTAATGAGTGAAGTTCGAATCTTTGATTGAAAATATCTCAATAAAAGTACCTTTTATGTTATTAAACCTTTTTAATGCATATAGATTGAATCTTTAAAACAAAACAAGAGTTTTAATTTAAAATTATTCGTGTTTCCTAGTAGTCGCGAAGAGTGTTTTAATGAGTATATGTTGAATCTTTAAATTAAAATACCTCAATAAAGGTAACTTTTATGTCACTAGACCTTTTCAATGTATAAAGATTGAATATTTGAAAGAAAATGAAATTTTTGACTTAAACTTATTCGAGTTCCCTTTGACGTCCCGTAGAGTGTTTTACAGAGTAAAGATTGAATCTTTGAACGAAAATACCTTAATAAAGGTACCGAGTATGTCACTAGACCTTTTTAATGTAAAAAGATTGAATCACTGAAAAAAAAAATGATAATTTAGAGATTAACTTATTCGAGTTACCTTTGAAGTCACGAATCGTGTTGTAATGACTAAATATTAAATCTTTGAATGAAAATATCTCGACAAAGGAACCTATTATGTGACTAGACCTTTTTAATGTATAAAGATTGAATCTTGTAAAGAAAATGAGAGTTTTGAGTGAAACTTATTCGAGTTCCCTTTAACGTGCCGAAAAGTGTTTTAAATGTATAGATTGAATCTTTGAATGAAAATACCTCAGTAAAGGTGCCTAGTATGGCACTAGACCCTTTAAATGTAAAAAGATTGAATCTTTGAAAGAAAATGAGAGTTTTGAGATTAACTTATTCAAGTTACCTATGAAGTCGCGAAGCGTGTTTTAATGACTAAAGATTAAATCTTTCAATGAAAATACCTTAATAAAGGAACCTATTATATGACTAAACCTTTTAAATGTATACAGATTGAATCTTTGAAAGAACATGAGGGTTTTGAATTAAACTTATTCGAGTTCCTTTTGACGTTCCGAAGAGTGTTTTAATGAGTAAAAATAGAATCTTTGAATGAAAATACCTCAATAAAGGTACCTATAATGTTACTAGACCTTTTTAATGTATAAATGTTGAATCTTTGAAAGAAAATAAAACTATTGATTTAAACTTATTCGAGTTACTTATGAAGTGGCGAAGAGAGTTTTAATGAGTGAAGTTCGAATCTTTGATTGAAAATATCTCAATAAAAGTACCTTTTATGTCATTAAACCTTTTTAATGCATATAGATTGAATCTTTAAAACAAAACAAGAGTTTTAATTTAAAATTATTCGTGTTTCCTAGTAGTCGCGAAAAGTGTTTTAATGAGTATATGTTGAATCTTTAAATTAAAGTACCTCAATAAAGGTACCTTTTATGTCACTAGACCTTTTCAATGTATAAAGATTGAATCTCTAAAAGAAAATGATGTTTTTGAGTTAAGCTTATTCGAGTTCCCTTTGACGTCCCGTAGAGTGTTTTACAAAGTAAAGATTGAATTTTTGAACGAAAATACCTTAATAATGGTACCTAGTATGTCACTAGACCTTTTTAATGTAAAAAGATTGAATCCCTGAAAAAAAATTAATAGTTTAGAGATTAGCTTATTCGAGTTACCTATGAAGTCGCGAATCATGTTGTAATGATTAAATTTTAAATCTTTGAAAGAAAATATCTCAACAAAGGAACCTATTATGTCACTAGACCTTTTTAATGTATAAAGATTGAATCTTTTAAAGAAAATGAGCGTTTTGAGTGAAACTTATTCGAGTTCCCTTTAACGTCCCTAAAAGTATTTTACAGAGTATAGATTGAATCTTCGAATGAAAATACCTCAGTAAAGGTACCTTGTATGTCACTAGACATTTTTAATGTAAAAAGATTGAATCTTTGAAAGAAAATGAGAGTTTTGAGATTAACTTATTCGAGTTACCTATGAAGTCGCGAAGCGTGTTTTAATCACTAAAGATTAAATCTTTGAATGAAAATATCTCAATAAAGGAACCTATTATATGACTAAACCTTTTAAATGTATACAGATTGAATTTTGAAAGAAAAAGAGGGTTTTGAATGAAGCTTATTCGAGTTTCTTTTGACGTCCCAAAGAGTGTTTTAATGAGTTAAAATAGAATCCTTGAATGAAAATACCTCAATAAAGGTACCTAAGATGTTACCAGACCTTTTTAATGTATAAACGTTGAATCTTTGAAAGAAAATAAGAGAATTGATTTAAACTTATTCGAGTTACTTATGAAGCGGCGAAGAGTGTTTTAATGAGTAAAGATCGAACCTTTGATTGAAATTATCTCAATAAAAGTACCTTTTATGTCCGTTAAACCTTTTTAATGCATATAGATTGAATCTTTGAAACAAAACAAGAGCTTTAATTTAAAATTATTCGTGTTACCTAGTAGCCGCGAAGAGTGTTTTGATGAGTATATGTTGAATCTTTAAATTAAAGTACCTCAATAAAGGTACCTTTTATGTCACTAGACCTTTTCAATGTATAAAGATTGAATCTTTGAAAGGAAATGAGGTTTTTGAGTTAAGCTTATTCGAGTTCCCTTTGACGTCCCGTAGAGTGTTTTACAAAGTGAAGATTGAATATTTGAACGAAAATACCTTAAGAAAGGTACCTAGTATGTCACTAGACCTTTTTAATGTAAAAAGATTGAATCTCTGAAAAAAAATGATAGTTTAGAGATTAACTTATTCGAGTTACCTTTGAAGTCGCGAATCGTGTTGTTTAAATCTTTGAATAAAAATATCTCGACAAAGGAACTTATTATGTGACTAGATCTTTTTAATGTATAAAGATTGAATCTTTTAAAGAAAATGAGAGTTTTGAGTGAAACTTATTCGAGTTTCCTTTTACGTCCCGAAGAGTGTTTTACAGAGTATAGATTGAATCTTTCAAATGAAAATACCTCAGTAAAGGTACCTAGTATGTCACCAGACGTTTTTAATGTAAAAAGATTGAATCTTTGAAAGAAAATGAGAGTTTTGAGATTAACTTATTCGAGTTACCTATGAAGTCGCGAAGCGTGTTTTAATGACTAAAGATTAAATCTTTGTATGAAAATACCTCAATAAAGGAACCTATTATATGACTAAACCTTTTTAATGTATACAGATTGAATCTTTGAAAGAAAATGAGAGTTTTGAATGAAACTTATTCGAGTTCCTTTTGACGTCCCGAAGAGTATTATAATGAGTAAAAATAAAATCTTTGAATGAAAATACCTCAATAAAGGTACCTATTATGTTACTAGAACTTTTTAATGTATAAACGTTGAATCTTTGAAAGAAAATAAGACTATTGATTTAAACTAATTCGAGTTACTTATGAAATGGCGAAGAGTGTTTTAATGAGTAAAGATCGAATCTTTGATTGAAAATATCTCAATAAAAGTACCTTTTATATCATTAAACCTTTTTAATGCATATAGATTGAATCTTTGAAACAAAACAAGAGTTTTAATTTAAAATTCTTCGTGTTACCTAGTAGTCACGAAGAGTGTTTTATTGAGTATATGTTGAAACTTTAAATTAAAGTACCTCAATTAAGGTACCTTTTATGTCACTAGACCTTTTCAATGTATAAAGATTGAATCTTTGAAAGAAAATGAGGTTTTTGAGTTAAACTTAGTCGAGTTACCTTTGACGTCCCGTAGTGTATTTTACAGAGTAAAGATAGAATCTTTGAATGAAAATACCTTAATAAAGGTACCTAGTATGTCACTAGACCTTTTTAATGTAAAAAGATTGAATCTCTGAAAAAAAATGATAGTTTAGAGATTAACTTATTTGAGTTACCTATGAATTCGCGAATCGTGTTGTAATGACTAAATATTAAATCTTTGAATGAAAATATCTCAACAAAGGAACCTATTATGTGACTAGACCTTTTTAATGTATAAAGACTGAATCTTTTACAGAAAATGAGAGTTTTGAGTGAAACTTATTCGAGTTCCCTTTGGCGTCCCGAAGAGTGTTTTACAGAGTATAGATTGAATCTTTCAAGTGAAAATACCTCAGTAAAGGTACCTAGTATGTCACTAGACCTTTTTAATGTAAAAAGATTGAATCTTTGAAAGAAAATGAGAGTTTTGAGATTAACTTATTCGAGTTACCTATGAAGTCGCGAAGCGTGTTTTAATGACTAAAGATTAAATCTTTGGATGAAAATGCCTCAATAAAGGAACCTATTATATGACTAAACCTTTTTAATGTATACAGATTGAATCTTTGAAAGAAAATGAGAGTTTTGAATGAAACCTATTCGAGTTCCTTTTGACGTCCTGAAGAGTGTTTTAATGAGTAAAAATAGAATCTTTGAATTAAAATACCTCAATAAAGGTACCTTTTATGTCACTAGACCTTTTCATTGTATAAAGATTGAATCTTTGAGAGAAAATGAGGTTTTTGAGTAAAACTTATTCGAGTTCCCTTTGACGTCTCGTAGAGTGTTTTACATTGTAAAGATTGAATCTTTGAACGAAAATACCTTAATAAAGGGACCTAGTGTGTCACTAGACCTTTTTAATGTAAAAAGATTGAATCTCAGAAAAAAAATGATAGTTTAGAGATTAACTTATTCGAGTTACCAGTGATGTCGCGAATCGTGTTGTAATGACTAAATATTAAATCTTTGAATGAAAATATCTCAACAAAGGAACCTATTACATGACTAGACCTTTTTAATGTATAAAGATTGAATCGTGTAAAGAAAATGAGAGTTTTGAGTGAAACTTATTCGAGTTCCCTTTAACGTCTCGAAGAGTGTTTTACAGAGTATAGATTGAATTTTTCAAATGAAAATATCTCAGTAAAGGTACCTAGTATGTCACTAGACCATTTTAATGTTAAAAGATTAAATCTTTGAAAGAAAACGAGAGTTTTGAGATTAACTTATTTGAGTTACCTATGAAGTCGCGAAGCGTGTTTTAATGACTAAAGATTAAATCTTTGGATGAAAATGCCTCAATAAAGGAACCTGTAATATGACTAAACCTTTTTAATGTATACAGATTGAATCTTTGAAAGAAAATGAGTGTTTTGAATGAAACCTATTCGAGTTCCATTTGACGTCCCGAAGAGTGTTTTAATGAATAAAAATATAATCTTTGAATGAAAATACCTCAATAAAGGTACCTTTGATGTCACTAGACATTTTCAATGTATAAAGATTGAATCTTTGAAAGAAAATGAGGTTTTTGAGTTAAACTTATTCGAGTTCCCTTTGACGTCCCGTTGTGTGTTTTACAGAGTAAAGATTGAATATTTGAACGAAAATACCTTAATAAAGGTACCTAGTATGTCACTAGACCTATTTAATGTAAAAAGATTGAATCTCTGAAAAAAAATGATAGTTTAGAGATTAACTTATTCGAGTAACCTTTGAAGTCGCGAACCGTGTTGTAATGACTAAATATTAAATCTTTGAATGAAAATATATCGACAAAGGAACCTATTATGTGACTAGACCTTTTTAATGTATAAAGATTGAATCTTTTACAGAAAATGAGAGTTTTGAGTAAAACTTATTCGAGTTCCCTTTGACGTCCCGAAGGGTGTTTTACAGAGTATGGATTGAATCTTTCAACTGAAAATACCTCAGTAAAGGTACCTAGTATGTCACTAGACCTTTTTAATGTAAAAAGATTGAATCTTTGAAAGAAAATGAGAGTTTTGAGATTAACTTATTCGAGTTACCTATGAAGTCGCGAAGCGTGTTTTAATGACTAAAGATTAAATCTTTGGATGAAAATGCCTCAATAAAGGAACCTATTATATGACTAAACCTTTTTAATGTATACAGATTGAATCTTTGAAAGAAAATGAGAGTTCTGAATGAAACCTATTCGAGTTCCTTTTGACGTCCCGAAGAGTATTTTAATGAGTAAAAACAGAATCTTTAAATGAAAATACCTCAATAAAGGTACCTATTGTTTAACTAGACCATTTTAATGTATAAACGTTGAATCTTTGAAAGAAAATAAGAGTATTGATTTAAACTTATTTGAGTTACTTATGAAGTGGCGAAGAGTTTTTTAATGAGCAAAGATCGAATCTTTGATTGAAATTATCACAATAAAAGTAACTTTTATGTCATTAAACCTTTTTAATGCATATAGATTGAATATTTGAAACAAAACAAGAGTTTTAATTTAAAATTATTCGTGTTACCTAGTAGTTGCGTAGAGTGTTTTAATGAGTATATGTTGAATCTTTAAATTAAAGTACCTCAATAAAGGTACCTTTTATGTCACTAGACCTTTTCAATGTATAAAGATTGAATCTTTGAAAGAAAATGAGGTTTTTGAGTTAAACTTATTCAAGTTCCCTTTGACATCCCGTAGAGTGTTTTACAGAGTAAAGATTGAATCTTTGAACGAAAATACCTTAATAAAGGTACCTAGTATGTCACTAGACCTTTTTAATGTAAAAATGTTGAATCATTGAAAAAAAATGATAGTTTAGAGATTAACTTATTTGAGTTACCTATGAAGTCGAGAATCGTGTTGTAATGACTAAATATTAAATCTTTGAATGAAAATATCTCAACAATGGAACCTATTATGTGACTAGAGCTTTTTAATGTATAAAGATTGAATCTTTTAAAAAAAATGAGAGTTTTGAGTTAAACTTATTCGAGTTCCCTTTGACGTCCCAAAAAGTTTTTTACAGAGTATAAATTGAATCTTTGAATGAAAATACCTCAGCAAAGGTACCTAGTATGTCACTAGGTACCTTTGAAAGAAAATGAGAATTTTGAGATTAACTTATTCGAGTTATCTATGAAGTCGCGAAGCGTGTTTTAATGACTAAAGATTAAATCTTTGAATGAAAATAGCTAAATAAATGAACCTATTATATGACTAAACCTTTTAAATGTATACAGATTGAATCTTTGAAAGAAAATGAGGGCTTTGAATGAAACTTATTCGAATTCCTTTTGACGTTCCGAAGAGTGTTTTAAAGAGTAAAAATAGAATCTTTGAATGAAAATACCTCAATAAAGGTACCTATTATGTTATTAGACCTTTTAATGTATAAACGTTGAATCTTTGAAAGAAAATAAGAGTATTGTTTTAAACTTATTCGAGTTACTTATGAAGTGGCGAAGAGTGTTTTAATGAGTAAAGATCGAATCTTTGATTGAAAATATCTTAATAAAAGTACCTTTTATGTCATTAAACCTTTTTATTGCATATAGATTGAATCTTTGAAACAAAACAAGAGTTTTAATTTAAAATTATTCGTGTTACCTAGTAGTTGCGAAGAGTGTTTTAATGAGTATATGTTGAATCTTTAAATTAAAGTACCTCAACAAAGGTACCTTTTATGTCACTAGACCTTTTCAATGTATAAAGATTGAATCTTTGAAAGAAAATGACGTTTTTGAGTTAAACTTATTCGAGTTCCCTTTTTAATGTAAAAAGATTGAATCTCTAAAAAAATATGATAGTTTAGAGATTAACTTATTCGAGTTACCTATGAAGTCGCGAATCGTGTTGTAATGACTAAATATTAAATCTTTGGATGAAAATATCTCAACAGAGGAACCTATTATGTGACCAGACCTTTTTAATATATAAAGATTGAAACTTTTAAAGAAAATGAGAGTTCTGAGTGAAACTTATGCGAGTTCCCTTTGACGTCCCGAAGAGTGTTTTACAGAGTATAGATTGAATCTTTGAATGAAAATACCTCAGTAAAGGTGCCTAGTATGTCACTAGACCTTTTTAATGTAAAAAGATTGAATTTTTGAAAGAAAATGAGAGTTTTAAGATTAACTTATTCGAGTTACCTATGAAGTCGCGAAGCGTGTTTTAATGACTAAAGATTAAATCTTTGAATGAAAATACCTCAATAAATGAACCTATTATATGACTAAACCTTTTAAATGTATACAGATTGAATCTTTGAAAGAAAATTAGGGTTTTGAATGAAACTTATTCGAGTTCCTTTTGACGTTCTGAAGAGTGTTTTAATGTGTAAAAATAGAATCTTTGAATGAAAATACCTCAATAAAGATACCTATTATGTTACTAGACCTATTTAATGTATAAACGTTGAATCTTTGAAAGAAAATAAGAGTATTGATTTAAACTTATTCGAGTAACTTATGAAGTGGCCAAGAGTGTTTTAACGAGTAAAGATCGAATCTTTGATTGAAATTATCTCAATAAAAGTACATTTTATGTCATTAAACCTTTTTAATGCATATAGATTGAATCTTTGAAACAAAATAAGAATTTTAATTTAAAATTATTCGTGTTACCTAGTAGTCGCGAAGAGTGTTTTAATGAGTATATGTTGAATCTTTAAATTAAAGTACCTCAATAAAGATACCTTTTATGTCACTAAACCTTTTCAATGTATAAAGATTGAATCTTAGAAAGAAAATGAGGTTGTTGAGTTAAGCTTATTCGAGTTTCCTTTGACGTCCCGTAAAGTGTTTCACAGAGTAAAGATTGAATCTTTGAACGAAAATATCTTAATAATGGTACCTATTATGTCACTAGAACTTTTTAATATAAAAAGATTGAATCCCTGAAAAAAAATGATAGTTTAGAGATTAACTTATTCGAGTTACCTATGAGGTCGCGAATCGTGTTGCAATGACTAAATATTAAATCTTTGAAGGAAAATATATCAACAAAGGAACTTATTATGTGACTAGAGCTTTTTAATGTATAAAGATTGAATCTTTTAAAGAAAATGAGAGTTTTGATTGAAACTTATTCGAGTTCCCTTTGACGTCCCAAAAAGTGTTTTACAGAGTATAGATTGAATCTTCGAATGAAAATACCTCAGTAAAGGTACCTAGTATGTCACTAGACCTTTTTAATGTAAAAAGATTGAATCTTTGAAAGAAAATGAGAGTTTTGAGATTAACTTATTCGAGTTACCTATGAAGTCGCGAAGCGTGTTTTAATGACTAAAGATTAAATCTTTGAATGAAAATACCAAAATAAAGGAACCTATTATATGACTAAACCTTTTAAATGCATACAGATTGAATCTATGAAAGAAAATGAGGGTTTTGAATGAAACTTATTCGAGTTCTTTTTGACGTTCCGAAGAGTGTTTTAATGAGTAAAAATAGAATCTTTGAATGAAAATACCTCAATAAAGATACCTATTATGTTACTAGACCTTTTTAATGTATAAACGTTGAATCTTTGAAAGAAAATAAGAGTATTGATTTAAACATATTCGAGTTACTTATGAAGTGGCGAAGAGTGTTTTAACGAGTAAAGATCGAATCTTTGATTGAAATTATCTCAATAAAAGTACCTTTTATGTCATTAAACCTTTTTAATGCACATGGATTGAATCTTTGAAACAAAACAAGAGTTTTAATTTAAAATTATTCGTGTTACCTAGTAGTCGCGAAGAGTGTTTTAATGTGTATATGTTGAATCTTTAAATTAAAGTACCTCAACAAAGGTACCTTTTATGTCACTAGACTTTTTCAATGTATAAAGATTGAATATTTGAAAGAAAATGAGGTTTTTGAGTTATGCTTATTCGAGTTCCCTTTAACGTCCCGTAGAGTGTTTTACAGAGTAAAGATGGAATCTTTGAAAGAAAATACCTTAATAATGGTACCTTGGATGTCACTAGACCTTTTTAATGTAAAAAGATTGAATTCCCGAAAAAAAACAATAGTTTAGAGATTAACTTATTCGAGTTACCTATGAAGTCGCGAATCGTGTTGTAATGACTAAATATTAAATCTTTGAATGAAAATATCTCAACAAAGGAACCTATTATGTGACTAGACCTTTTTAATGTATAAAGATTGAATCTTTTAAAGAAAATGAAAGTTTTGAGTGAAACTTATTCGAGTTTCCTTTGACGTCAAAAAAAGTTTTTTACAGAGTATAGATTGAATCTTCGAATGAAAATACCTCAGTAAAGGTACCTAGTATGTCAACAGACCTTTTTAATTCAAAAAGATTGAATCTTTGAAAGAAAATGAGAATTTTGATATTAACTTATTCGAGTTGCCAATGAAGTCGCGAAGCGTGTTTTAATGACTAAAGATTAAATCTTTGAATGAAAATACCTCAATAAAGGAACCTATTATATGACTAAACCTTTTAAATGTATACAGATTGAATCTTTGAAAGAAAATGAGGGTTTTGAATGAAACTTATTTGAGTTCCTTTTGACGTTCTAAAGAGTGGTTTAATGATTAAAAATAGAATCTTCTAATGAAAATACTTCAATAAAGATACCTATTATGTTACAAAACGTTTTTAATGTAAAAACGTTGAATCTTTGAAAGAAAATAAAAGTATTGATTTAAACTTATTCGAGTTACTTATGAAGTGGCGAAGAGTGTTTTAATGAGTAAAGATCGAATCCTTGATGGAAATTATCTTAATAAAAGAACCTTTTATGTCATTAAACCTTTTCAATGTATATAGATTGTATCTATGAAACAAAACAAGAGTTTTAATTTAAAATTATTCGTGTTACATAGTAGTCGCGAAGAGTGTCTTAATGAGTATATGTTGAATCTTTAAATTAAAGTACCTCAATGTATAACCTTTTATGTCACTAGACCTTTTCAATGTATAAAGATTGAATCTTTGAAAGAAAATGAGGTTTTTGAGTTAAGCTTATTCGAGTTCCCTTTGACGTCCCGTAGAGTGTTTTACAGAGTAAAGATTGAATCTTTGAACGAAAATACCTTAATAAAGGTACCTAGTATGTCACTAGACCTTTTTAATGTAAAAAGATTGAATCTCTGAAAAAAAATGATAGTTTAGAGATTAACTTATTCGAGTTACCTATGAAGTCGCGAATCATGTTGTAATGACTAAATATTAAATCTTTGAATGAAAATATCTCAACAAAGGAACCTATTATGTGACTAGACCTTTTTAATGTATAAAGATTGAGTCTTTTAAAGAAAATGAGAGTTTTGAGTGAAACTTATTCGAATTCCTTTTGACGTCCCGAAGAGTGTTTTACAGAGTATAGATTGAATCTTTGAATGAAAATACCCCAGTAAAGGTACCTAGTATGTCACTAGACATTTTTAATGTAAAAAGATTGAATCTTTGAAAGAAAATGAGAGTTGCGAGATTAACTTATTCGAGTTACCTATAAAGTCGCGAAGCGTGTTTTAATGACAAAAGATTAAATTTTTGGATGAAAATACCTCAATAAAGGAACTTATTATATGACTAAACCTTTTTAATGTATACAGATTGAATCTTTGAAAGAAAATGAGGGTTTTCTATGAAACTTATTCGAGTTCCTTTTGACGTCCCGAACAGTGTTTTAATGAGTAAAAATAGAATCTTTGAATGAAAATACCTAAATAAAGGCACCTATTATGTTACTAGACCTTTTTAATGTATAAACGTTGAATCTTTGAAAGAAAATAAGAGTATTGATTTAAACTTATTCGAGTTACTTATGAAGTGGCGAAGAGTGTTTTAATGAGTAAAGATCGAATCTTTGATTGAAATTATCTCAATAAAAGTACATTTTATGTCATTAAACCTTTTTAATGCATACAGATTGAATCTTTGAAACAAAACAAGAGTTTTAATTTAAAATTATTCGTGTTACCTAGTAGTCGCGAAGAGTCTTTTAATGACAATGTTGAATCTTTAAATTAAAGTACCTCAATAAAGATACCTTTTATGTCACTAAACCTTTTTAATGTATAAAGATTAAGTCATTCAATGAAAATACCTTAATAAAGGAACCTATTATATGACTAAACCTTTTTAATGTATACAGATTGAATCTTTGAAAGAAAATGAGAGTTTTGAATGAAACCTATTCGAGTTCCTTTTGACGTCCCGAACAGTGTTTTAATGAGTAAAAATAGAATCTTTGAATGAAAATACCTCAATAAAGGTACCTATTATGTTACTAGACCTTTTTAATGTATAAACGTTGAATCTTTGAAAGAAAATAAGAGTATTGATTTAAACTTATTCGAGTTACTTATGAAGTGGCGAAAAGTGTTTTAATGAGTAAAGATCGAATCTTTGGTTGAAATTATCTCAATAAAAGTACCTTTTATGTCATTAAACCTTTTTAATGCTTATAGATTGAATCTTTGACACAAAACAAGAGTTTTAATTTAAAATTATTCGTGTTACCTAGTAGTCGCGAAGAGTGTTTTAATAAGTATATGTGGAATCTTTAAATTAAAGTACCTCAATAAAGGTACCTTTTATGTCACTCGACCTTTTCAATGTATAAAGATAGAATCTTTGAAAGAAAATGAGGTTTTTGAGTTAAACTTATTCGAGTTCCCTTTGACGTCCCGTAGAGTGTTTTACAGAGTAAAGATTGAATTTTTGAACGAAAATACCTTAATAAAGGTACCTAGTATGTCACTAGACCTTTTTAATGTAAAAAGATTGAATCTCTGAAAAAAAATGATAGTTTAGAGATTAACTTATTCGTGTTACCTATGAAGTCGCGAATCGTGTTTTAATGACTAAATATTAAATCTTTGAATGGAAATATCTCAACAAAAGAACCTATTATGTGACTAGACCTTTTTAATGTATAAAGATTGAATCTTTTAAAGAAAAAGAAATTTTTGAGTGAAACTTATTCGAGTTCGTTTTGACGTCCCGAAAAGTGTTGTTTTACAGAGTATAGATTGAATCTTTGAATGAAAATACCGCAGTAAAGGTACCAACTATGTCACTAGACCTTTTTAATGTAAAAAGATTGAATCTTTGAAAGAAAATGTGAGTGTTGAGATTAACTTATTCGAGTTACCTATGAAGTCGCGAAGCGTGTTTTAACGACTAAAGATTAAATATTTGAATTAAAATACCTCAATAAAGGAACCTATTATATGACTAAACCTTTTAAATGTATACAGATTGAATCTTTGAAAGGAAATGAGGGTTTTGAATGAAACTTATTCGAGTTCCTTTTGACGTCACGAACAGTGTTTTAATGAGTAAAAATAGAATTTTTGAATGAAAATACCTCAATAAAGGTACCTATTATGTTACTAGACATTTTTAATGTATAAACGTTGAATCTTTGAAAGAAAATAAGAGTATTGATTTAAACTTATTCGAGTTACTTATGAAGCGGCGAAGAGTGTTTTAATGAGTAAAGATCTAATCTTTGATTGAAATTATAGCAATAAAAGTAACTTTTATGTCATTAAACCATTTTAATGCATATAGATTGAATCTTTGAAACAAAACAAGAGTTTTAATTTAAAATTATTCGTGTTACCTATTAGTCGCGAAGAGTCTTTTAATTAGTATATGTTGAATCTTTAAATTAAAGTACCTCAATAAAGGTACCTTTTATGTCACTAGACCTTTCCAATGTATAAAGATTGAATCTTTGAAAGAAAATGAGGTTTTTGAGTTAAGCTTATTCGAGTTCCCTTTGACGTCCCGTAGAGTGTTTTACAGAGTGAAGATTGAATTTTTAAACGAAAATACCTTAATAAAGGTACCTAGTATGTAACTTGACCTTGTTAATGTAAAAAGATTGAATCTCTGGAAAAAAAATGATAGTTTAGAGATGAACTTATTCGAGTTACCTATGAAGTAGCGAATCGTGTTGTAATAACTAAATATGAAATCTTTGAATGAAAATATCTCAACAAAGGAACCTATTATGTGACAAGACCTTTTTAATGTATAAAGATTGAATCTTTTAAAGAAAATGAGAGTGTTGAGTGAAACTTATTTGAGTTCCCTTTGACGTCCCGAAGTGTGTTTTACAGAGTATAGATTGAATCTTTGAATGAAAATACCTCCGTAAAGGTACCTAGTATGTCGCTAGACCTTTTTAATGTAACAAGATTGAATCTTTAAAAGAAAATGAGAGTTTTGAGATTAACTTATTCGAGTTACCTATGAAGTTGTGAAGCGTGTTTTAATGACTAAAGATTAAATCTTTGAATGAAAATACCTCAATAAAGGAACCTATTATATGGCTAAACCTTTTTAATGTATACAGATTGAATCTTTGAAAGAAAATGGGAGTTTTGAATGAAACTTATTCGAGTTTTTTTCGACGTTCTGAAGAGTGTTTTAATGAGTAAAAATAGAATCATTGAATGAAAATACCTCAATAAAGGTACCTGTTATGTTAATAGACCTTTTTAATGTATAAACGTTGAATCTTTTAAAGAAAATAAGAGTATTGATTCAAACTTATTCGAGTTACTTATGAAGCGGCGAAAAGTGTTTTAATGAGTAAAGATCGAATCTTTGGTTGAAATTATCTCAATAAAAGGACCTTTTATGTCATTAAACCTTTTTAATGCATATAGATTGAATCTTTAAAACAAAACAAGAGTTTTAATTTAAAATTATTCGTCTTACCTAGTAGTCGCGAAGAGTGTTTTAATGAGTATATGTGGAATCTTTAAATTAAAGTACCTCAATAAAGGTACCTTTTATGTCACTAGACCTATTCAATGTATAAAGATTGAATCTTTGAAAGAAAATGAGGTTTTTGAGTTAAACTTATTCGAGTTCTCTTTGACGTCCCGGAGAGTGTTTTACAGAGTAAAGATTGAAACTTTGAACGACAATACCTTAATAAAGGTACCTAGTATGTCACTAGACCTTTTTAACGTAAAAAGATTGAATCTCTGAAAAAAAAATGATAGTTTAGAGATTTACTTATTCGAGTTACCTATGAAGTCGCGAATCGTGTTGTAATGACTAAATATTAAATCTTTGAATGAAAATATCTCAACAAAGGAACCTATTATGTGACTAGACCTTTTTAATGTATAAAGATTAAATCTTTTAAAGAAAATGAGAGTTTTGAGTGAAACTTATTCGAGTTCCCTTTGACGTCCCAAAAAGTGTTTCACAGAGCATAGATTGAATCTTTGAATGAAAATACCTCAGTAAAGGTACCTAGTATGTCACTAGACCTTTTTAATGTAAAAAGATTGAATCTTTGAAAGAAAATGAGAGTTTTGAGATTAACTTATTCAAGTTACTTATGAAGTCATGAAGAGTGTTTTAATGGCTAATGATTAAATTTTTGAATGAAAATACCTCAATAAAGAAACCTATTATATGACTAAACCTTTTAAATGTATACAGATTGAATCTTTTAAAGAAAATGAGAGTGTTGAGTGAAACTTATTTGAATTCCCTTTGACGTCCCGAAGAGTGTTTTACAGAGTATAGATTGAATCTTTGAATGAAAATACCTCAGTAAAGGTACCTAGTATGTCACTAGACCTTTTTAATATAAAAAGATTGAATCTTTGAAAGAAAATGAGAGTTTTGAGATTAACTTATTCGAGTTACCTATGAAGTCGCGAAGCGTGTTTTAATGACTAAAGATTAAATCATTGAATGAAAATACCTTAATAAAGGAACTTATTATATGACTAAACCTTTTTAATGTATACAGATTGAATCTTTGAAAGAAAATGAGAGTTTTGAATGAAACCTATTCGAGTTCCTTTTGACGTCCCGAAGAGTGTTTTAATGAGTAAAAATAGAATCTTTGAATGCAAATACCTCAATAAAGGTACCTATTATGTTACTAGACCTTTTCAATGTATAAACGTTGAATCTTTGAAAGAAAATAAGAGTATTGATTTAAACTTATTCGAGTTACTTATGAAGTGGCGAAAAGTGTTTTAATGAGTAAATATCGAATCTTTGATTGAAATTATCTCAATAAAAGTACCATTTATGTCATTAAACCTTTTTAATGCATATAGATTGAATCTTTGAAACAAAACAAGAGTTTTAATTTAAAATTATTCGTGTTACCTAGCTGTCACGATCAGTGTTTTAATGAGTATATGTGGAATCTTTAAATTAAAGTACCTCAATAAAGGTACCTTTTATGTCACAAGACCTTTTCAATGTATAAAGATTGAATCTTTGAAAGAAAATGAGGTTTTTGAGTTTAACTTATTCGAGTTCTCTTTGACGTCCCGGAGAGTGTTTTACAGAGTAAAGATTGAAACTTTGAACGAAAATACCTTAATAAAGGTAACTAGTATGTCACTAGACCTTTTTAACGTAAAAAGATTGAATCTCTGAAAAAAAATGATAGTTTAGAGATTAACTTATTCGAGTTACCTATGAAGTCGCAAATCGTGTTGTAATGACTAAATATTAAATCTTTGAATGAAAATATCTCAACAAAGGAACCTATTATGTGACTAGACCTTTTTAATGTATAAAGATTAAATCTTTTAAAGAAAATGAGAGTTTTTAGTGAAACTTATTCGAGTTCCATTTGATGTCCCAAAAAGTGTTTCACAGAGTATAGATTAAATCTTTGACTGAAAATACCTCAGTAAAGGTACCTAGTATGTCACTAGACCTTTTTAATGTAAAAAGATTGAATCTTTCAAAGAAAATGAGAGTTTTGTGATTAACTTATTCAAGTTACTTATGAAGTCACGAAGAGTGTTTTAATGACTAATGATTAAATTTTTGAATGAAAATACCTCAATAAAGAAACCTATTATATGACTAAACCTTTTAAATGTATACAGATTGAATCTTTGAAAGAAAATGAGGGTTTTGAATGAAACTTATTCGAGTTCCTTTTGACGTCCCGAACAGTGTTTTAATGAGTAAAAATAGAATCTTTGAATGAAAATACCTCAATAGAGGTACCTATTATGTTACTAGACCTTTTTAATGTATAAACGTTGAATCATTGAAAGAAAAAAAGAATACTGATTTAAACTTATTCGAGTTACTTATGAAGTGGCAAAGAGTATTTTAATGAGTAAAGATCGAATCTTTGATTGAAATTATCTCAATAAAAGTACGTTTTATGTCATTAAACCTTTTTAATGCATATAGATTGATTCTTTGAAACAAAACAAGAGTTTTAATTTAAAATTATTCGCCATACTTAGTAGTCGCGAAGAGTGTTTTAATGAGTATATGTTGAATCTTTAAATTAAAGTACCTCAATAAAGGTACCTTTTATGCCACTAGACCTTTTCAATGTATAAAGATTGAATCTGTGAAAGAAAATATGGTTTTTGAGTTAAGCTTATTCGAGTTCCCTTTGACGTTCCGTAGAGTGTTTTACAGTAAAGGTACCTAGTATGTCACTAGACCTTTTTAATGTAAAAAGGTTGAATCTTTGAAAGAAAATGAGAGTTTTGAGATTAACTTATTCGAGTTACCTATAAAGTCGCGAAGCGTGTTTTAATGACTAAAGATTAAATCTTTGAATGAAAATACCTCAATAAAGGAACCTATTATATGACTAAACCTATTTAACGTATACAGATTGAATCTTTGAAAGAAAATGAGAGTTTTGAGTGAAACTTATTCGAGTTCCCTTTGAGGTCCCGAAGAGTGTTTTACAGAGTATAGATTGAATCCTTGAATAAAAATACCTCAGTAAAGGTACCTAGTATGTCACTAGATCTTTTTAATGTAAAAAGATTCAATCTTTGAAAGAAAATGAGAGTTGTGAAATTAACTTATTCGAGTTACCTATGATGTCGGGATGCGTGTTTTAATGAATAAAAATTAAATCTTTGAATGAAAATACCTTAATAAAGGAACCTATTATATGACCAAACCTTTTAAATGTATATAGATTGAATCTTTGAAAGAAAATCAGGGTTTTGAATGAAACTTATTCGAGTTCCTTTTGACGTCACGAACAGTGTTTTAATGAGTAAAAATAGATTCTTTGAATGAAAATACCTTAATAAAGGTACCTATTATGGTACTAGACATTTTTAATGTATAAACGTCGAATCTTTGAAAGAAAATAACAGTGTTGATTTAAACTTATTTGAGTTACTTATGAAGTGAAGAGTGTTTTAATGACTAAAGATCGAATCTTTGATTGAAATTATCTCAATAAAAGTAACTTTTATGTCATTAAACCTTTTTAATGCATATAGATTAAATCTTTGAAACAAAACAAGAGTTTTAATTTAAAATTATTCGTGTTACCTATTAGTCGCGAAGAGTGTTTTAATGAGTATATATTGAATTTTTAAATTAAAGTACCTTAATAAAGGTACCTTTTATGTCACTAGACCTTTTCAATGTATAAAGATTGAATCTTTGAAAGAAAATATGATTTTTGAGTTACGCTTATTCGAGTTACCTTCGACGTCCCGTAGAGCGTTTTACAGAGTGAAGATTGAATCTCTGGAAAAAAAATGATTGAATCTCTGGAAAAAAATAATTGAATCTTAGAAAGAAAATAAGTTTTTAAGTAACTTGACCTTTTTACTTTAAAAAGATTGAATCTCTGGAAAAAAAATGATAGTTTAGAGATTAACTTATTCGAGTTACCTATGTAGTGGCGAATCGTGTTGTAATGACTAAATATTAAATCTTGGAATGAAAATATCTCAACAAAGGAACCTATTATGTAACAAGACCTTTTTAATGTATAAAGATTGAATCTTTTAAAGAAAATGATAGTTTTGAGTGAAACTTATTCGAATTCCCTTTGACATCTCGAAGAGTGTTTTACAGAGTATAGATTGAATCTTTGAATGAAAATACCTCAGTAAAGGTACCTAGTATGTCACTAGACCTTTTTAATATAAAAAGATTGAATCTTTGAAAGAAAATGAGAGTTTTGAGATTAACTTATTCGAGTTACCTATGAAGTCGCGAAGCGTGTTTTAATGACTAAAGATTAAATCATTGAATGAAAATACCTCAATAAAGGAACTTATTATATGACTAAACCTTTTTAATGTATACAGATTGAATCTTTGAAAGAAAATGAGAGTTTTGAATGAAACCTATTCGAGTTCCTTTTGACGTCCCGAAGAGTGTTTTAATGAGTAAAAATAGAATCTTTGAATGAAAATACCTCAATAAAGGTACCTATTATGTTACTAGACCTTTTCAATGTATAAACGTTGAATCTTTGAAAGAAAATAAGAGTATTGATTTAAACTTATTCGAGTTACTTATGAAGTGGCGAAAAGTGTTTTAATGAGTAAATATCGAATCTTTGATTGAAATTATCTCAATAAAAGTACCTTTTATGTCATTAAACCTTTTTAATGCATATAGATTGAATCTTTGAAACAAAACAAGAGTTTTAATTTAAAATTATTCGTGTTACCTAGTTGTCGCGATCAGTGTTTTAATGAGTATATGTGGAATCTTTAAATTAAAGTACCTCAATAAAGGTACCTTTTATGTCACAAGACCTTTTCAATGTATAAAGATTGAATCTTTGAAAGAAAATGAGGTTTTTGAGTTAAACTTATTCGAGTTCTCTTTGACGTCCCGGGGAGTGTTTTACAGAGTAAAGATTGAAACTTTGAACGAAAATACCTTAATAAAGGTACCTAGTATGTCACTAGACCTTTTTAACGTAAAAAGATTGAATCTCTGAATAAAAATGATAGTTTAGAGATTAACTTATTCGAGTTACCTATGAAGTCGCGAATCGTGTTGTAATGACTAAATATTAAATCTTTGAATAAAAATATCTCAACAAAGGAACCTATTATGTGACTAGACCTTTTTAATGTATAAAGATTAAATCTTTTAAAGAAAATGAGAGGTTTTGGTGAAACTTATTCGAGTTCCCTTTGACGTCCCAAAAAGTGTTTCACAGAGTATATATTGAATCTTTGACTGAAAATACCTCAGTAAAGGTACCTTGTATGTCACTAGACCTTTTTAATGTAAAAAGATTGAATCTTTCAAAGAAAATGAGAGTTTTGAGATTAACTTATTCAAGTTACTTATGAAGTCACGAAGAGTGTTTTAATGACTAATGATTAAATTTTTGAATGAAAATACCTCAATAAAGAAACCTATTATATGACTAAACCTTTTAAATGTATACAGATTGATTTTTTGAAAGAAAATGAGGGTTTTGAATGAAACTTATTCGAGTTCCTTTTGACGTCCCGAAGAGTGTTTTAATGAGTAAAAATAGAATCTTTGAATGAAAATACCTCAATAAAGGTACCTATTATGTTACTAGAACTTTTTAATGTATAAACGTTGAATCATTGAAAGAAAAAAAGAATATTGATTTAAACTTATTCGAGTTACTTATGAAGTCGCGAAGAGTGTTTTAATGAGTAAAGATCGAATCTTTGATTGAAATTATCTCAATAAAAGTACCTTTTATGTCATTAAACCTT
The DNA here is from genome assembly GCF_030987335.1 of Cornus florida. Classification (NCBI taxonomy): domain Eukaryota; kingdom Viridiplantae; phylum Streptophyta; class Magnoliopsida; order Cornales; family Cornaceae; genus Cornus; species Cornus florida. The sequence continues at coordinate 90,160,091 of NW_026775578.1, read as the reverse complement.
TTTAATGCATATAGATTGATTCTTTGAAACAAAACAAGAGTTTTAATTTAAAATTATTCGCGTTACCTATTAGTCGCGAAGAGTGTTTTAATGAGTATATGTTGAATCTATAAATTAAAGTACCTCAATAAAGGTACCTTTTATGCCACTAGACCTTTTCAATGTATAAAGATTGAATCTGTGAAAGAAAATATGGTTTTTGAGTTAAGCTTATTCGAGTTCCCTTTGACGTTCCGTTGAGTGTTTTACAGAGTAAAGATTGAATATTTGAACGAAAATACCTTAATAAAGGTACCTAGTACGTCACTAGACCTTTTTAATGCAAAAATATTGAATCTCTGAAAAAAAATGATAGTTTAGAGATTAACTTATTCGAGTTACCTATGAAGTCACGAATCGTGTTGTAATGACTAAATATTAAATCTTTGAATGAAAATATCTCAACAAAGGAGCCTATTATGTGACTAGACCTTTTTAATGTATAAAGATTGAGTCTTTTAAAGAAAATGAGAGTTTTGAGTGAAACTTATTCGAATTCCCTTTGACGTCCCGAAGAGTGTTTTGCAGTAAAGGTACCTAGTATGTCACTAGACCTTTTTAATGTAAAAAGATTGAATCTTTGAAAGAAAATGAGAGTTTTGAGATTAACTTATTCGAGTTACCTATAAAGTCGCGAAGCGTATTTTAATAACTAAAGATTAAATCTTTGAATGAAAATACCTCAATAAAGGAACCTATTATATGACTAAACCTATTTAATGTATACAGATTGAATCTTTGAAAGAAAATGAAAGTTTTGAGTGAAACTTATTCGAGTTCCCTTTGAGGTCCCGAAGAGTGCTTTACAGAGTATAGATTGAATCCTTGAATGAAAATACCTCAGTAAAGGTACCTAGTATGTCACTAGATCTTTTTAATGTAAAAAGATTGAATCTTTGAAAGAAAATGAGAGTTTTGAAATTAACTTATTCGAGTTACCTAAGAAGTCGGGATGCGTGTTTTAATGAATAAAAATTAAATCTTTGAATGAAAATACCTCAATAAAGGAACCTATTATATGACCAAACCTTTTAAATGTCTATAGATTGAATCTTTGAAAGAAAATCAGGGTTTTGAATGAAACTTATTCGAGTTCCTTTTGACGTCACGAACTGTGTTTTAATGAGTAAAAATAGATTCTTTGAATGAAAATACCTTAATAAAGCTACCTATTATGGTACTAGACCTTTTTAATGTATAAACGTCGAATCTTTGAAAGAAAATAAGAGTGTTAATTTAAACTTATTCGAGTTACTTATGAAGTGAAGAGTGTTTTAATGACTAAAGATCGAATCTTTGATTGAAATTATCTCAATAAAAGTAACTTTTATGTCATTAAACCTTTTTAATGCATATAGATTAAATCTTTGAAACAAAACAAGAGTTTTAATTTAAAATTATTCGCGTTACCTATTAGTCGCGAAGAGTGTTTTAATGAGTATATGTTGAATTTGTAAATTAAAGTACCTCAATAAAGGTACCTTTTATGTCACTAGACCTTTTCAATGTATAAAGATTGAATCTTTGAAAGAAAATATGGTTTTTGAGTTACGCTTATTCGAGTTACCTTCGACGTCCCGTAGAGTGTTTTACAGAGTGAAGATTGAATCTCTGGAAAAAAAATGATTGAATCTCTGGAAAAAAATGATTGAATCTTAGAAAGAAAATAAGTTTTTAAGTAACTTGACCTTTTTACTGTAAAAAGATTGAATCTCTGGAAAAAAAATGATAGTTTAGAGATTAACTTATTCGAGTTACCTATGTAGTGGCGAATCGTGTTGTAATGACTAAATATTAAATCTTTGAATGAAAATATCTCAACAAAGGAACCTATTATGTGACAAGACCTTTTTAATGTATAAAGATTGAATCTTTTAAAGAAAATGATAGTTTTGAGAGAAACTTATTCGAATTCCCTTTGACGTCTCGAAGAGTGTTTTACAGAGTATAGATTGAATTTTTGAATGAAAATACCTCAGTAAAGGTACCTCGTATGTCACTAGACCTTTTTAATGTAAAAAGATTGAATCTTTGAAAGAAAATGAGAGTTTTGAGATTAACTTATTCGAGTTACCTATAAAGTCGCGAAGCGTATTTTAATGACTAAAGATTAAATCTTTGAATGAAAATACCTCAATAAAGGAACCTATTATATGACTAAACGTTTTTAATGTATACAGATTGAATCTCTGAAAGAAAATGGGAGTTTTGAATGAAACCAATTCGAGTTCCCTTTGATATCTCGAAGAGAGTTTTAAAGAGTAAAAATAGAATCATTGAATGAAAATACCTCAATAAAGGTACCTATTATGTTACTAGACCTTTTTAATGTATAAACGTTGAATCTTTGAAAGAAAATAAGAGTATTGATTTAAACTTAATTGAGTTACTTATGAAGTGGCGAAAAGTGTTTTAATGAGTAAAGATCGAATCTTTGATTGAAATTATCTCAATAAAAGTACCTTTTATGTCATTAAACCTTTTTAATGCATATAGATTGAATCTTTGAAACAAAACAAGAGTTTTAATTTATAATTATTCGTGTTACCTATTAGTCGCGAAGAGTGTTTTAATGAGTATTTGTTGAATCTCTAAATTAAAGTACCTCAATAAAAGTACCTTTTATGTCACTAGACGTTTTCAATATATAAAGATTGAATCTTTCAAAGAAAATGAGGTTTTTGAGTTAAGTTTATTCGAGTTCCCTATAACGTCCCGAAAAGTGTTTTACAGAGTAAAGATTGAATATTTGAACGAAAATACCTTAATAAAGGTACGTACTATGTCACTAGACCTTTTTAATGTAAAAAGATTGAATCTCTAAAAAAAAATGATAGTTTAGAGATTAACTTATTCAAGTTACCTATGAAGTCGCGAATCGTATTGTAATGACTAAATATTAAATCTTTGAATGAAAATATCTCGACAAAGGAACCTATTATGTGACTAGACCTTTTTAATGTATAAAGATTGAATATTTTAAAGAAAATGAGAGTTTTGAGTGAAACTTATTCGAATTCCCTTTGACGTTCGGACGAGTGTTTTACAGAGTATAGATTGAATCTTTGAATGAAAATACCTTAGTAAGGGTACCTAGTATGTCACTAGACCTTTTTAATGTAAAAAGATTGAATCTTTGAAAGAAAATGAGAGTTTTGAGATTAACTGATTCGAGTTACCTATAAAGTCGCGAAGCGTGTTTTAATGACTAAAGATTAAATCTTTGAATGAAAATACCTCAATAAAGGAACCTATTATATGACTAAACCTTTTTAATGTATACAGATTGAATCATTGAAAGAAAATGAGGGTTTTGAATGAAACTTATTCGAGTTCCTTTTGATGTCCCGAACAGTGTTTTAATGAGTAAAAATAGAATCTTTGAATGAAAATACCTCAATAAAGGTACCTATTATGTTACAAGGCCTTTTTAATGTATAAACGTTAAATCTTTAAAAGAAAATAAGAGTATTGATTTAAACTTATTCGAGTTACTTATGAAGTGGCGAAGAGTGTTTTCATGAGTAAAGATCGAATCTTTGATTGAAATAATCTCAATAAAAGTACCTTTTATGTCATTAAACCTTTTTAATGCATATAGATTGAATCTTTGAAACAAAACAAGAGTTTTAATTTAAAATTATTCGTGTTACTTGGTAGTCGCGAAGAGTGTTTTAACGAGTATATGTTGAATCTTTAAACTAAAGTACCTCAATAAAGATACCTTTTATGTCACTAAACCTTTTCAATGTATAAAGATTGAATCTTTGAAAGAATCTGAGGTTTTTGAGTTAAGCTTATTCGAGTTCCGTTTGACGTCCCGTAGAGTGTTTTAAAGAGTAACGATTGAATCTTTGAACGAAAATACCCTAATAAAGGTACCTAGTATGTCACTAGACCTTTTAATGTAAAAAGATTGAATCCCTGAAAAAAAAATGATAGTTTAGAGATTAACTTTTTCGAGTTACCCATGAAGTCGCGAATCGTGTTTTAATGACTAAATATTAAATCTTTGAATGAAAATATCTCAACAAAGGAACCTATTATGTGACTAGACCTTTTTAATGTATAAAGATTGAATCTTTAAAGAAAATGAGAGTTTTGAGTGAAACTTATTCGAGTTCCCTTTGACGTCCCGAAGAGTGTTTTACAGAGTATAGATTGAATCTTTGAATGAAAATACCTCAGTAAAGGTACCTAGTATGTCACTAGACCTTTTTAATGTAAAAAAACTGAATCTTTGAAAGAAAATGAGAGTTTTGAGATTAACTTATTCGAGTTACCTATGAAGTCGCGAAGCGTGTTTTAATGACTAAAGATTAAATCTTTGAATGAAAATACCTCAATAAAGGAACCTATTATATGACTAAACCTTTTTAATGTATACATATTGAATCTTTGAAAGAAAATGAGGGTTTTGAATGAAACTTATTCGAGTTCCTTTTGATGTCACGAACAGTGTTTTAATGAGTAAAAATAGAATTTTTGAATGAAAATATCTCAATAAAGGTACCTATTATTTTACTAGACCTTTTTAATGTATAAACGTTTAATCTTTGAAAGAAAATAAGAGTATTGATTTAAACTTATTCGAGTTACTTATGAAGTGGCGAAGACTGTTTTAATAAGTAAAGATCGAATCTTTGATTGAAATTATCTCAACAAAAGTACCTTTTATGTCATTAAACCTTTTTAATGCATATAGATTAAATCTTTGAAACAAAACAAGAGTTTTAATTTAAAGTTATTCGTGTTACCTAGTAGTCGCGAAGAGTGTTTTAATAAGTATATGTGGAATCTTTAAATAAAAGTACCTCAATAAAGGTACCTTTTATGTCACTAGACCTTTTCAATGTATAAAGATTGAATCTTTGAAAGAAAATGAGGCTTTTGAGTTAAGCTTATACGAGATCCCTTTGACGTCCCGTAGAGTGTTTTACAGAGTGAAGATTGAATCTTTGAACGAAAATACCTTAATAAAGGTACCTTGTATGTAACTTGACCTTTGTAATCTAAAAAGATTGAATCTCTGGAAAAAAATGATAGTTTAGAGATTAACTTATTCGAGTTACCTACGAACTCGCGAATCGTGTTGTAATGACTAAATATTAAATCTTTGAATGAAAATATCTCAAGAAAGTAACCTATTATGTAACAAGACCTTTTTAATGTATAAAGATTGAATCTTTTAAAGAAAATGAGAGTTTTGAGTGAAACTTATTCGAGTTCCCTTTGACGTCCCGAAGAGTGTTTTACAGAGTATAGATTAAATCAGTGAATGAAAATACCTCAGTAAAGGTACCTAGTATGTCACTAGACCTTTTTAATGTAAAAAGATTAAATCTTTGAAAGAAAATGAGAGTTTTGAGATTAACTTATTCGAGTTACCTATAAAGTCGCGAAGCGTGTTTTAATGACTAAAGACAAAATCTTTGAATGAAAATACCTCAATAAAGGAACCTATTATATGACTAAACCTTTTTAATGTATACATATTAAATCTTTGAAAGAAAATAAGAGTTTTGAATGAAACCTGTTCGAGTTCCTTTTGAAGTCCAGAAGAGTGTTTTAAGGAGTAAAAATAGAATCTTTGAATGAAAATACCTCAATAAAGGTACCTATTATATTACTAGACCTTTTTAATGTATAAACGTTGAATCTTAGAAAGAAAATAAGAGTATTGATTTAAACTTATTCGAGTTACTTATGAAGTGGCGAAGAGTGTTTTAATGAGTAAAGATCAAATCTTTTATTGAAATGATCTCATTTAAAGTACCTTTTATGTCATTAAACCTTTTTAATGCATATATATTGAATCTTTGAAACAAAACAAGAGTTTTAATTTAAAATTATTCGTGTTACTTAGTAGTCGCGAAGAGTGTTTTAACGGGTATATGTTGAATCTTTAAACTAAAGTACCTCAATAAAGATACCTTTTATGTCACTAAACCTTTTCAATGTATAAAGATTGAATCTTTGAAAGAAAATGAGGCTTTTGAGTTAAGCTTAATCGAGTTCCCTTTGACGTCCCGTAGAGTGCTTTACAGAGTGAAGATTGAATATTTGAACGAAAATACCTTAATAAAGGTACCTAGTATGTAACTTGACCTTTTTAATGTAAAAAGATTGAATCTCTGGAAAAAAATGATAGTTTAGAGATTAACTTATTCGAATTACCTATGAAGTCGCGAATCGTGTTGTAATGACTAAATATTAAATCTTTGAATGAGAATATGTCAACAAAGTAACCTATTATGTGACAACACCTTTTTAATGTATAAAGATTGAATCTTTTAAAGAAAATGAGAGTTTTGAGTGAAACTTATTCGAGTTCCCTCTGACGTCCTGATGAGTGTTTTACAGAGTATAGATTAAATCTGTGAATGAAAATACCTCAGTAAGTTACCTAATAAGTCACCAGACCTTTTTAATGTAAAAGGATTAAATCTTTGAAAGAAAATGAGAGTTTTTAGATTAACTTATTCGAGTTACCTATGAAGTCGCGAAGCGTGTTTTAATGACTAAAGATTAAATCTTTGATTGAAAATACCTCAATAAAGGAACCTATTATATGATTAAACCTTTTTAATGTATACAGATTGAATCTTTGAAAGAAAATGAGAGTTTTGAATGAAACCTATTCGAGTTTCTTTTGACGTCCCGAAGAGTGTTTTAATGAGTAAAAATAGAATCTTTGAATGAAAATATCTCAATAAAGGTACCTATTATGTTACTAGACCTTTTTAATGTATAAACGTTGAATCTTTGAAAGAAAATAAGAGTATTGATTTAAACTTATTCGAGTTACTTATGAAGTGGCGAAAAGTGTTTTAATGGGTAAAGATCGAATCTTTGATTGATTTTATCTCAATAAAAGTATCTTTTATGTCATGAAACCTTTTTAATGCATATAGATTGAATCTTTGAAACAAAACAAGAGTTTTAATTTAAAATTATTCGTGTTACCTAGTAGTCGCGAAGAGTGTTTTAATGAGTATATGTGGAATCTTTAAATTAAAGTACCTCAATAAAGGTACATTTTATGTCACTAGACCTTGTCAATGTATAAAGATTGAATCTCTGAAAGAAAATGAGGTTTTTGAGTTAAGCTTATTCGAGTTCCCTTTGACGTTCCGTAGAGTGTTTTACTGAATAAAGATTGAATCTTTGAGGGAAAATACCTTAATAAAGGTACCTATTATGTCACTAGACCGTTTTAATGCAAAAAGATTGAATCTCTGAAAAAAAATGATAGTTCAGAGATTAACTTATTCGAGTTACCAATGAAGTTGCGAATCGTGTTGTAATGACTAAATATTAAACCTTTGAATGAAAATATCTCGACAAAGGAACCTATTATGTGACTAGATATTTTTAATGTATAAAGATTGAATCTTTTAAAGAAAATGTGAGTTTTGAGTGAAACTTATTCGAGTTCCCTTTGACGTCCCGAAGTGTCTTTTGTAGAGTATAGATTGAATCTTTGAATGAAAATACCTCAGTAAAGGTACCTAGTATGTCGCTAGACCTTTTTAATGTAAAAAGATTTAATCTTTGAAAGAAAATGAGAGTTTTCAGATTAACTTATTCGAGTTACCTATGAAGTCGCGAAGCGTATTTTAATGACTAAAGATTAAATCTTTGAATGAAAATGGGAGTTTTGAATGAAACCTATTCGAGTTCCTTTTGACGTCCCGAAGAATGTTTTAATGAGTAAAAATAGAATCTTTGAATGAAAATACCTCAATAAAGGTACCTATTATGTTACTAGACCTTTTTAATGTATAAACGATGAATCTTTGAAAGAAAATAAGAGTATTGATTTAAACTTATTCAAGTTACTTATGAAGTGGCGAAAAGTGTTTTAATGAGTAAAGATTGAATCTTTGATTGAAATTATCTCAATAAAAGTACCTTTTATGTCATTAAACCTTTTTAATGCATATAGATTGAATCTTTGATACAAAACAAGAGTTTTAATTGAAAATTATTCGTGTTACCTATTAGTCGCGAAGAGTATTTTAATGAGTATAAGTTGAATCTTTAAATTAAAGTACCTCAATAAACGTACCTTTTATGTCACTAGACCTTTTCAATGTATAAAGATTGAATCTTTGAAAGAAAATGAGGTTGTTGAGTTAAGCTTATTCGATTTCCCTTTGACATCCCGTAGAGTGTTTTACAGAGTATAGATTGAATCTTTGAATGAAAATACCTCAGTAAGGGTACCTAGAATGTCACTAGACCTTTCTAATGTAAAACGATTGAATCTTTGAAAGAAAATGAGAGTTTTGAGATTAACTTATTCGAGTTGCCTATACAGTCGCGAAGCGTGTTTTAATGACTAAAGATTAAATCTTTGAATGAAAATACCTCAATAAAGGAACCTATTATATGACTAAACCTTTTTAATGTATACAGATTGAATCTTTGAAAGAAAATGAGAGTTTTGAATGAAACTTATTCGAGTTCCTTTTGACGTCACGAACAGTGTTTTAATGAGTAAAAATAGAATCTTTGAATGAAAATACCTCAATAAAGGTACCTATTATGTTACTAGACCTTTTTAATGTATAAACGTTGAATCTTTGAAAGAAAATAAGAGTATTGATTTAAACTTATTCGAGTTACTTATGAAGTGGCGAAGAGTGTTTTAATGAGTAAAGATCGAATCTTTGATTGAAATTATCTCAACAAAAGTACATTTTATGTCTTTAAACCTTTTTAATGCATATAGATTGAATCTTTGAAACAAAACAAGAGTTTTAATTTAAAGTTATTCGTGTTACCTAGTAGTCGTGAAGAGTGTTTTAATGAGTATATGTGAATCTTTAAATAAAAGTACCTCAATAAGGGTACCTTTAAGGTCACAAGACCTTTTCAATGTATAAAGATTGAATCTTTGAAAGAAAATGAGGCTTTTGAGTTAAGCTTATACGAATTCCCTTTGACGTCCCGTAGAGTGTTTTACAGAGTGAAGATTGAATCTTTGATCGAAAATACCTTAATAAAGGTACTTAGTATGTAACTTGACCTTTTTAATGTAAAAAGATTGAATCTCTGGAAAAAATGATAGTTTAGAGATTAACTTATTCGAGTTACCTATGAAGTCGCGAATCGTGTTGTAATGACTAAATATTAAATCTTTGAATGAAAATATCTCAACAAAGTAACCTATTATGTGACAAGACCTTTTTAATGTATAAAGATTGAATCTTTTAAAGAAAATGAGAGTTTTGAGTTAAACTTATTCGAGTTCCCTTTGACGTCCCGAAGAGTGTTTTACAGAGTATAGATTAAATCTGTGAATGAAAATACCTCAGTAAAGGTACCTAGTATGTCACTAGACCTTTTTAATGTAAAAAGATTAAATCTTTGAAAGAAAATGAGAGTTTTGAGATTAACTTATTCGAGTTACCTATGAAGTAGCGAAGCGTGTTTTAATGACTAAAGATTAAATCTTTGAATGAAAATACCTCAATAAAGGAACCTATTATATGACTAAACTTTTTTAATGTATACAGATTGAATCTTTGAAAAAAAATGAGAGTTTTGAATGAAACCTATTAGTGTTCCTTTTGACGTCCCGAAGAGTGTTTTAATGAGGAAAAATAGAATCTTTGAATGAAAATACCTCAATAAAGGTACCTATTATGTTACTAGACCTTTTTAATGTATAAACGTTGAATCTTTGAAAGAAAATAAGAGTATTAATTTAAACTTATTCGAGTTACTTATGAAGTGGCGAAGAGTGTTTTAATGAGTAAAGATCGAATCTTTGATTGAAATGATCTTAATAAAAGTACCTTTTATGTCATTAACCCTTTATAATGCATATAGATTGAATCTTTGAAACAAAACAAGAGTTTTAATTTAAAATTATTTGTGTTACTTAGTAGTCGCGAAGAGTGTTTTAACGAGTATATGTTGAATCTTTAAATTAAAGTACCTCAATAAAGATACCTTTTATGTCACTAGACCTTTTCAATGTATAAAGATTGAATCTTTGAAAAAAAATGAGGTTTTTGAGTTAAGCTTATTCGAGTTCCCTTTGATGTCCCGTAGAGTGTTTTATAGAGTATAGATTGAATCTTTGAATTAAAATACCTCAGTAAGGGTACCTAGTATGTCACTAGACCTTTTTAATGTAAAAAGATTGAATCTTTGAAAGAAAATGAGAGTTTTGAGATTAACTTATTCTAGTTACCTATAAAGTCGCGAAGCGTGTTTTAATGACTAAAGATTAAATCTTTGAATGAAAATACCTCAATAAAGGAACCTATTATATGGCTAAACCTTTTAAATGTATACAGATTGAATATTTGAAAGAAAATGAGAGTTTTGAATGAAACTTATTCGAGTTCTTTTTGACGTCCCGAACAGTGTTTTAATGAGTAAAAATAGAATCTTTGAATGAAAATACCTCAATAAAGGTACATATTATGTTACTAGACCTTTTTAATGTATAAACGTTAAATCTTTGAAAGAAAATAAGAGTATTGATTTAAACTTATTCGAGTTACTTATGAAGTGGCGAAGAGTGTTTTAATGAGTAAAGATCGAATCTTTGATTGAAATGATCTCAATAAAAGTACCTTTTATGTCATTAAACCTTTTTAATAAATATAGATTGAATCTTTGAAACAAAACAAGAGTTTTAATTTAAAATTATTCGAGTTACTTAGTAGTCGCGAAGAGTGTTTTAACGAGTATATGTTGAATCTTTAAATTAAAGTACCTCAATAAAAATATATTTTATGTCACTAGACCTTTTCAATGTATAAAGATTGAATCTTTGAAAGAAACTGAGGTTTTTGAGTTAAGCTTATTCGAGTTCCCTTTGACGTCCCGTAGAGTGCTTTTACAGAGTAAAGATTGAATATTTGAACAAAAATACCTTAATAAAGGTACCTAGTATGTCACTAGACCTTTTTAATGTAAAAAGATTGAATCTCTGAAAAAAAAATGATAGTTTAGAGATTAACTTATTCGAGTTACCTATGAAGTCGCGAATCGTGTTGTAATGACTAAATATTAAATCTTTGAATGAAAATATCTCGACAAAGGAACCTATTATGTGACTAGACCTTTTTAATGTATAAAGATTGAGTCGTTTAAAGAAAATGAGAGTTTTGAGTTAAACTTATTCGAGTTCCCTTTGACGTCCCGAAGAGTGTTTTACAGAGTATAGATTGAATCTTTGAATGAAAATACCTCAGTAAAGGTACCTAGTATGTCACTAGACCTTTTTAATGTAAAAAGATTAAATCTTTGAAAGAAAATGAGAGTTTTGAGATTAACTTATTCGAGTTACCTATGAAGTAGCGAAGCGTGTTTTAATGACTAAAGATTAAATCTTTGAATGAAAATACCTCAATAAAGGAACCTATTATATGACTAAACTTTTTTAATGTATACAGATTGAATCTTTGAAAAAAAATGAGAGTTTTGAATGAAACCTATTAGTGTTCCTTTTGACGTCCCGAAGAGTGTTTTAATGAGGAAAAATAGAATCTTTGAATGAAAATACCTCAATAAAGGTACCTATTATGTTACTAGACCTTTTTAATGTATAAACGTTGAATCTTTGAAAGAAAATAAGAGTATTGATTTAAACTTATTCGAGTTACTTATGAAGTGGCGAAGAGTGTTTTAATGAGTAAAGATCGAATCTTTGATTGAAATGATCTCAATAAAAGTACCTTTTATGTCATTAACCCTTTATAATGCATATAGATTGAATCTTTGAAACAAAACAAGAGTTTTAATTTAAAATTATTTGTGTTACTTAGTAGTCGCGAAGAGTGTTTTAACGAGTATATGTTGAATCTTTAAATTAAAGTACCTCAATAAAGATACCTTTTATGTCACTAGACCTTTTCAATGTATAAAGATTGAATCTTTGAAAAAAAATGAGGTTTTTGAGTTAAGCTTATTCGAGTTCCCTTTGACGTCCCGTAGAGTGTTTTATAGAGTATAAATTGAATCTTTGAATTAAAATACCTCAGTAAGGGTACCTAGTATGTCACTAGACCTTTTTAATGTAAAAAGATTGAATCTTTGAAAGAAAATGAGAGTTTTGAGATTAACTTATTCTAGTTACCTATAAAGTCGCGAAGCGTGTTTTAATGACTAAAGATTAAATCTTTGAATGAAAATACCTCAATAAAGGAACCTATTATATGGCTAAACCTTTTAAATGTATACAGATTGAATATTTGAAAGAAAATGAGAGTTTTGAATTAAACTTATTCGAGTTCTTTTTGACGTCCCGAACAGTGTTTTAATGAGTAAAAATAGAATCTTTGATTGAAAATTCCTCAATAAAGGTACATATTATGTTACTAGACCTTTTTAATGTATAAACGTTAAATCTTTGAAAGAAAATAAGAGTATTGATTTAAACTTATTCGAGTTACTTATGAAGTGGCGAAGAGTGTTTTAATGAGTAAAGATCGAATCTTTGATTGAAATGATCTCAATAAAAGTACCTTTTATGTCATTAAACCTTTTTAATAAATATAGATTGAATCTTTGAAACAAAACAAGAGTTTTAATTTAAAATTATTCGAGTTACTTAGTAGTCGCGAAGAGTGTTTTAACGAGTATATGTTGAATCTTTAAATTAAAGTACCTCAATAAAGATATATTTTATGTCACTAGACCTTTTCAATGTATAAAGATTGAATCTTTGAAAGAAACTGAGGTTTTTGAGTTAAGCTTATTCGAGTTCCCTTTGACGTCCCGTAGAGTGTTTTACAGAGTAAAGATTGAATATTTGAACAAAAATACCTTAATAAAGGTACCTAGTATGTCACTAGACCTTTTTAATGTAAAAAGATTGAATCTCTGAAAAAAAAATGATAGTTTAGAGATTAACTTATTCGAGTTACCTATGAAGTCGCGAATCGTGTTGTAATGACTAAATATTAAATCTTTGAATGAAAATATCTCGACAAAGGAACCTATTATGTGACTAGACCTTTTTAATGTATAAAGATTGAGTCGTTTAAAGAAAATGAGAGTTTTGAGTTAAACTTATTCGAGTTCCCTTTGACGTCCCGAAGAGTGTTTTACAGAGTATAGATTGAATCTTTGAATGAAAATACCTCAGTAAAGGTACCTAGTATGTCACTAGACCTTTTTAATGTAAAAAGATTAAATCTTTGAAAGAAAATGAGAGTTTTGAGATTAACTTATTCGAGTTACCTATGAAGTAGCGAAGCGTGTTTTAATGACTAAAGAATAAATCTTTGAATGAAAATACCTCAATAAAGGAACCTATTATATGACTAAACTTTTTTAATGTATACAGATTGAATCTTTGAAAAAAAATGAGAGTTTTGAATGAAACCTATTAGTGTTCCTTTTGACGTCCCGAAGAGTGTTTTAATGAGGAAAAATAGAATCTTTGAATGAAAATACCTCAATAAAGGTACCTATTATGTTACTAGACCTTTTTAATGTATAAACGTTGAATCTTTGAAAGAAAATAAGAGTATTGATTTAAACTTATTCGAGTTACTTATGAAGTGGCGAAGAGTATTTTAATGAGTAAAGATCGAATCTTTGATTGAAATGATCTCAATAAAAGTACCTTTTATGTCATTAACCCTTTATAATGCATATAGATTGAATCTTTGAAACAAAACAAGAGTTTTAATTTAAAATTATTTGTGTTACTTAGTAGTCGCGAAGAGTGTTTTAACGAGTATATGTTGAATCTTTAAATTAAAGTACCTCAATAAAGATACCTTTTATGTCACTAGACCTTTTCAAGGTATAAAGATTGAATCTTTGAAAAAAAATGAGGTTTTTGAGTTAAGCTTATTCGAGTTCCCTTTGACGTCCCGTAGAGTGTTTTATAGAGTATAGATTGAATCTTTGAATTAAAATACCTCAGTAAGGGTACCTAGTATGTCACTAGACCTTTTTAATGTAAAAAGATTGAATCTTTGAAAGAAAATGAGAGTTTTGAGATTAACTTATTCTAGTTACCTATAAAGTCGCGAAGCGTCTTTTAATGACTAAAGATTAAATCTTTGAATGAAAATACCTCAATAAAGGAACCTATTATATGGCTAAACCTTTTAAATGTATACAGATTGAATATTTGAAAGAAAATGAGAGTTTTGAATGAAACTTATTCGAGTTCTTTTTGACATCCCGAACAGTGTTTTAATGAGTAAAAATAGAATCTTTGAATGAAAATACCTCAATAAAGGTACATATTATGTTACTAGACGTTTTTAATGTATAAACGTTAAATCTTTGAAAGAAAATAAGAGTATTGATTTAAACTTATTCGAGTTACTTATGAAGTGGCGATGAGTGTTTTAATGAGTAAAGATCGAATCTTTGATTGAAATTATCTCAACAAAAGTACATTTTATGTCTTTAAACCTTTTTAATGCATATAGATTGAATCTTTGAAACAAAACAAGAGTTTTAATTTAAAATTATTCGAGTTACTTAGTAGTCGCGAAGAGTGTTTTAACGAGTATATGTTGAATCTTTAAATTAAAGTACCTCAATAAAGATATATTTTATGTCACTAGACCTTTTCAATGTATAAAGATTGAATCTTTGAAAGAAACTGAGGTTTTTGAGTTAAGCTTATTCGAGTTCCCTTTGACGTCCCGTAGAGTGTTTTACAGAGTAAAGATTGAATATTTGAACGAAAATACCTTAATAAAGGTACCTAGTATGTCACTAGACCTTTTTAATGTAAAAAGATTGAATCTCTGAAAAAAAAATTATAGTTTAGAGATTAACTTATTCGAGTTACCTATGAAGTCGCGAATCGTGTTGTAATGACTAAATATTAAATCTTTGAATGAAAATATCTCGACAAAGGAACCTATTATGTGACTAGACCTTTTTAATGTATAAAGATTGAGTCGTTTAAAGAAAATGAGAGTTTTGAGTGAAACTTATTCGAATTCCCTTTGACGTCCCGACGAGTGTTTTACAAAGTATAGATTGAATCTTTGAATGAAAATACCTCAGTAAGGGTACCTAGTATGTCACTAGACCTTTTTAATGTAAAAAGATTGAATCTTTAAAAGAAAATGAGAGTTTTGAAATTAACTTATTCGAGTTACCTATAAAGTCGCGAAGCGTGTTTAAATGACTAAAGATTAAATCTTTGAATGAAAATACCTCAATAAAGGAACCTATTATATGACTAAACTTTTTTAATGTATACAGATTGAATCTTTGAAAGAAAATGAGGGTTTTGAATGAAACTTATTCGAGTTACTTTTGACGTCCCGAACAGTGTTTTATTGAGTAAAATAGAATCTTTGTATGAAAATACCTCAATAAAGGTACCTATTATGTTACTAGACCTTTTTAATGCATAAACGTTGAATCTTTGAAAGAAAATAAGAGTATTAATTTAAACTTATTCGAGTTACTTATGAAGTGGCGAAGAGTGTTTTAATGAGTAAAGATCGAATCTTTGATTGAAATGATCTCAATAAAAGTACCTTTTATGTCATTAAACCTTTTTAATGCATATAGATTGAATCTTTGAAACAAAACAAGAGTTTTAATTTAAAATTATTTGTGTTACTTAGTAGTCGCGAAGAGTGTTTTAACGAGTATATGTTGAATCTTTAAATTAAAGTACCTCAATAAAGATACCTTTTATGTCACTAGACCTTTTCAATGTATAAAGATTGAATCTTTGAAAAAAAATGAGGTTTTTGAGTTAAGCTTATTCGAGTTCCCTTTGACGTCCCGTAGAGTGTTTTATAGAGTATAGATTGAATCTTTGAATTAAAATACCTCAGTAAGGGTACCTAGTATGTCACTAGACCTTTTTAATGTAAAAAGATTGAATCTTTGAAAGAAAATGAGAGTTTTGAGATTAACTTATTCTAGTTACCTATAAAGTCGCGAAGCGTGTTTTAATGACTAAAGATTAAATCTTTGAATGAAAATACCTCAATAAAGGAACCTATTATATGGCTAAACTTTTTAAATGTATACAGATTGAATATTTGAAAGAAAATGAGAGTTTTGAATGAAACTTATTCGAGTTCTTTTTGACATCCCGAACAGTGTTTTAATGAGTAAAAATAGAATCTTTGAATGAAAATACCTCAATAAAGGTACATATTATGTTACTAGACCTTTTTAATGTATAAACGTTAAATCTTTGAAAGAAAATAAGAGTATTGATTTAAACTTATTCGAGTTACTTATGAAGTGGCGAAGAGTGTTTTAATGAGTAAAGATCGAATCTTTGATTGAAATGATCTCAATAAAAGTACCTTTTATGTCATTAAACCTTTTTAATAAATATAGATTGAATCTTTGAAACAAAACAAGAGTTTTAATTTAAAATTATTCGAGTTACTTAGTAGTCGCGAAGAGTGTTTTAACGAGTATATGTTGAATCTTTAAATTAAAGTACCTCAATAAAGATATATTTTATGTCACTAGACCTTTTCAACGTATAAAGATTGAATCTTTGAAAGAAACTGAGGTTTTTGAGTTAAGCTTATTCGAGTTCCCTTCGACGTCCCGTAGAGTGTTTTACAGAGTAAAGATTGAATATTTGAACGAAAATACCTTAATAAAGGTACCTAGTATGTCACTAGACCTTTTTAATGTAAAAAGATTGAATCTCTGAAAAAAAAATGATAGTTTAGAGATTAACTTATTCGAGTTACCTATGAAGTCGCGAATCGTGTTGTAATGACTAAATATTAAATCTTTGAATGAAAATATCTCGACAAAGGAACCTATTATGTGACTAGACCTTTTTAATGTATAAAGATTGAGTCGTTTAAAGAAAATGAGAGTTTTGAGTGAAACTTATTCGAATTCCCTTTGACGTCCCGACGAGTGTTTTACAAAGTATAGATTGAATCTTTGAATGAAAATACCTCAGTAAGGGTACCTAGTATGTCACTAGACCTTTTTAATGTAAAAAGATTGAATCTTTAAAAGAAAATGAGAGTTTTGAAATTAACTTATTCGAGTTACCTATAAAGTCGCGAAGCGTGTTTAAATGACTAAAGATTAAATCTTTGAATGAAAATACCTCAATAAAGGAACCTATTATATCACTAAACTTTTTTAATGTATACAGATTGAATCTTTGAAAGAAAATGAGGGTTTTGAATGAAACTTATTCGAGTTCCTTTTGACGTCCCGAACAGTGTTTTATTGAGTAAAATAGAATCTTTGTATGAAAATACCTCAATAAAGGTACCTATTATGTTACTAGACCTTTTTAATGCATAAACGTTGAATCTTTGAAAGAAAATAAGAGTATTGATTTAAACTTATTCGAGTTACTTATGAAGTGGCGAAGAGTGTTTTAATGAGTAAAGATCGAATCTTTGATTGAAATGATCTCAATAAAAGTACCTTTTATGTCATTAAACCTTTTTAATGCATATAGATTGAATCTTTGAAACAAAACAAGAGTTTTAATTTAAAATTATTTGTGTTACTTAGTAGTCGCGAAGAGTGTTTTAACGAGTATATGTTGAATCTTTAAATTAAAGTACCTCAATAAAGATACCTTTTATGTCACTAGACCTTTTCAATGTATAAAGATTAAATCTTTGAAAGAAATTGAGGTTTTTGAGTTAAGCTTATTCGAGTTCCCTTTGACGTCCCGTAGAGTGTTTTACAGAGTATAGATTGAATCTTTGAATGAAAATACCTCAGTAAAGGTACCTAGTATGTCACTAGACCTTTTTACGGTAAAAAGATTGAATCTTTGAAAGAAAATGAGAGTTTTGAGATTAACTTATTCGAGTTACCTATAAAGTCGCGAAGCGTGTTTTACTGACTAAAGATTAAATCTTTGAATGAAAATACCTCAATAAAGGAACCTATTATATGACTAAACCTTTTTAATGTATACAGATTGAATCTTTGAAAGAAAATGAGGGTTTTGAATGAAACTTATTCGAGTTCCTTTTGACGTCCCGAACAGTGTTTTAATGAGTTAAAATAGAATCTTTGAATGAAAATACCTCAATAAAGGTACCTATTATGTTACTAGACCTTTTTAATGTATAAAAGTCGAATCTTTGAAAGAAAATAAGAATATTGATTTAAACTTATTCGAGTTACTTATGAAGTGGCGAAGAGTGTTTTAATGAGTAAAGATCGAATCTTTGGTTGAAATGATCTCAATAAAAGTACCTTTTATGTCATTAAACCTTTTTAATGCATATAGATTGAATCTTTGAAACAAAACAAGAGTTTTAACATAAAATTATTTGTGTTACTTAGTAGTCGCGAAGAGTGTTTTAACGAGTATATGTTGAATCTTTAAATTAAAGTACCTCTATAAAGGTACCTTTTATGTCACCAGACCTTTTCATTGTATAAAGATTGAATCTTTGAAAGAAAATGAGGTTTTTGAGTTAGGCTTAATCGAGTTCCCTCTGACGTCCCGTAGAGTGTTTTACGGAGTAAAGATTGAATATTTGGACGAAAATACCTTAATAAAGGTACCTAGTATGTCACTAGACCTTTTTAATATAAAAATATTGAATCTCTGAAAAAAAAATGATAGTTTAGAGATTAACTTATTCGAGTTACCTATGAAGTCGCGAATCATGTTGTAATGACTAAATATTAAATCTTTGAATGAAAATATCTCGACAAAGGAACCTATTATGTGACTAGACCTTTTTAATGTATAAAGATTGAGTCTTTTAAAGAAAATGAGAGTTTTGAGTGAAACTTATTCGAATTCCCTTTGACGTCACGATGAGTGTTTTACAGAGTATAGATTGAATCTTTGATTAAAATACCTCAGTAAGGGAACCTAGTATGTCACTAGACCTTTTTAATGTAAAAAGATTGAATCTTTGAAAGAAAATGTGAGTTTTGAGATTAACTTATTGGAGTTACCTATAAAGTTGCGAAGTGTGTTTTAATGACTAAAGATTAAATCTTTGAATTAAAATACCTCAATAAAGGAACCTATTATATGACTAATCCTTTTTAATGTATACAGATTGCATCTTTGAAAGAAAATGAGAGTTTTGAATGAAACTTATTCGAGTTCCTTTTGACGTCCCGAACAGTGTTTTAATGAGTAAAAATAGAATTTTTGAATGAAAATACCTCAATAAAGGTACCTATTATGTTACTAGACCTTTTTAATGTATAAACGTTGAATCTTTGAAAGAAAATTAGAGTATTGATTTAAACTTATTCGAGTTACTTATGAAGTGGCGAAGAGTGTTTTAATGAGTAAAGATCGAATCTTTGATTGAAATTATCTCAATAAAAGTACCTTTTATGTCATTAAAACTTTTTAATGCATATAGATTGAATCTTCGAAACAAAACAAGTGTTTTAATTTAAAATTATTCGCCTTACTTAGTAGTCGCGAAGGGTGTTTTAACGAGTATATGTTGAATCTTTAAATTAAAGTACCTCAATAAAGATACCTTTTTTGTCACTAGACCTTTTCAATGTATAAAGATTGAATCTTTGAAAGAAACTAAGGTTTTTGAGTTAAGCTTATTCGAGTTCCCTTTGACGTCCCGTAGAGTGTTTTACTGAGTAAAGATTGAATATTTGAACGAAGATACCTTAATAAAGGTACCTAGTATGTCACTAGACCTTTTTAATGTAAAAAGATTGAATCTCTGAAAAAAAATAATAGTTTAGAGATTAACTTATTCGAGTTACCTATGAAGTCGCGAATCGTGTTGTAATGACCAAATAATAAATCTTTGAATGAAAATATCTCGACAAAGAAACCTATTATGTGACTAAACCTTTTTAATGTATAAAAATTGAGTCTTTTAAAGAAAATGAGAGTTTTGAGTGAAACTTATTCGGCCTTTGACGTCCCGACGAGTGTTTTACAGAGTATAGATTGAATCTTTGATTGAAAATAATTCAGTAGGGGTACCTTGTATGTCACTAGACCTTTTTAATGTAAAAAGATTGAATCTTTGAAAGAAAATGAGAGTTTTGAGATTAACTTATTCGAGTTACCTATAAAGTCGCGAAGTGTGTTTTAATGACTAAAGATTAAATCTTTGAATTAAAATACCTCAATAAAGGAACCTATTATATGACTAAACCTTTTTAATGTATACAGATTGAATCTTTGGAAGAAAACGAGAGTTTTGAATGAAACTTATTCGAGTTCCTTTTGATGTCCCGAACAGTGTTTTAATGAGTAAAAATAGAATCTTTGAATGAAAATACCTCAATAAACGTACCTATTATGTTACTAGACCTTTTTAATGTATAAACGTTGAATCTTTGAAAGAAAATAAGAGTATTGATTTAAACTTATTCGAGTTACTTATGAAGTGGCAAAGAGTGTTTTAATGAGTAAAGATCGAATCTTTGATTGAAATGATCTCAATAAAAGTACCTTTTATGTCATTAAACCTTTTTAATGCATATAGATTGAATCTTTGAAACAAAACAAGAGTTTTAATTTAAAATTATTCGCCATACTTAGTAGTCGCGAAGAGTGTTTTAACGAGTATATGTTGAATCTTTAAATTAAAGTACCTCAATAAAGATACATTTTATGTCACTAGACCTTTTCAATGTATAAAGATTGAATCTTTGAAAGAAATTGAGGTTTTAGAGTTAATCTTATTCGAGTTCCCTTTGATGTCCCGTAGAGTGTTTTACAGAGTAAAGATTGAATATTTGAACGAAAATACCTTAATAAAGGTACGTAGTATGTCACTAGACCTTTTTAAAGTAAAAAGATTGAATCTCTGAAAAAAAAATGATAGTTTAGAGATCAACTTATTCGAGTTACCTATGAAGTCGCGAATCGTGTTGTAATGACCAAATATTAAATCTTTGAATGAAAATATCTCGACAAAGGAA
Organism: Cornus florida; assembly: GCF_030987335.1. Taxonomy (NCBI): domain Eukaryota; kingdom Viridiplantae; phylum Streptophyta; class Magnoliopsida; order Cornales; family Cornaceae; genus Cornus; species Cornus florida. The sequence goes on along the minus strand of NW_026775578.1, from coordinate 90,139,199 downwards.
CCTATTATGTGACTAGACCTTTTTAATGTATAAAGATTGAGTCTTTTAAAGAAAATGAGAGTTTTGAGTGAAACTTATTCGAATTCTCTTTGACGTCCCGACGAGTGTTTTACAGAGTATAGATTGAATCTTTGATTGAAAATACCTCAGTAAGGGTACCTAGTATGTCACTAGACTTTTTTAATGTAAAAAGATTGAATCTTTGACAGAAAATGAGAGTTTTGAGATTAACTTATTCGAGTTACCTATAAAGTCGCGAAGCGTGTTTTAATGACTAAAGATTAAATCTTTGAATGAAAATACCTCAATAAAGGAAACTATTATATGACTAGACCTTTTTAATGTATACAGATTGAAATCTTTGAAAGAAAATGAGGGTTTTGAATGAAACTTATTCGAGTTCCTTTTGAAGTCCCGAATGGTGTTTTAATGAGTAAAAATAGAATCTTTGAATGAAAATACCTCAATAAAAGTACCTATTATGTTACTAGACCTTTTTAATGTATAAACGTTGAATCTTTGAAAGAAAATAAGAGTATTGATTTAAACTTATTCGAGTTACTTATGAAGTGGCGAAGAGTGTTTTAATGAGTAAAGATCGAATCTTTGATTGAAATGATCTCAATAAAAGTACCTTTTATGTCATTAAACCTTTTTAATGCATATAGATTTAATCTTTGAAACAAAACAAGAGTTTTAATTTAAAATTATTTGTGTTACTTAGTAGTCGCGAAGAGTGTTTTAACGAGTATATGTTGAATCTTTAAATTAAAATACCTCAATAAAGATACCTTTTATGTCACTAGACCTTTTCAATGTATAAAGATTGAATCTTTGAAAGAAACTGAGGTTTTTGAGTTAAGCTTATTCGAGTTCCCTTTGACGTCCCGTAGAGTGTTTTCCAGAGTAAAGATTGAATATTAGAACGAAAATACCTTACTAAAGGTATCTAGTATGTCACTAGACCTTTTTAATGTAAAAATTTTGAATCTCTGAAAAAAAATGAAAGTTTAGAGATTAACTTATTCGAGTTACCTATAAAGTCGCGAATCGTGTTGTAATGACTAAATATTAAATCTTTGAATGAAAATATCTCGACAAAGGAACCTATTATGTGACTAGACCTTTTTAATGTATAAAGATTGAGTCTTTTAGAGAAAATGAGAGTTTTGAGTGAAACTTATTCGAATTCCCTTTGACGTCCCGAGGAGTGTTTTACAGAGTATAGATTGAATCTTTGAATGGAAATACCTCAGTAAGGGAACCTAGTATGTCACTAGACCTTTTTAATGTAAAAAGATTGAATCTTTGAAAGAAAATGAGAGTTTTGAGATTAACTTATTCGAGTTACCTATAAAGTCGCGAAGCGTGTTTTAATGACTAAAGATTAAATCTTTGAATGGAAATACCTCAATAAAGGAACCTATTATATGACTAAACCTTTTTAATGTATACAGATTAAATCCTTGAAAGAAAATGAGGGTTTTGAATGAACCTTATTCGAGTTCCTTTTGCCGTCCCGAACAGTGTTTTAATGAGTAAAAATAGAATCTTTGAATGAAAATACTTCAATAAAGATACCTATTATGTTACTAGACCTTTTTAATGTATAAACGTTGAATCTTTGAAAGAAAATAAGAGTATTGATTTAAACTTATTCGAGTTACTTATGAAGTGGCGAAGAGTGTTTTAATGAGTAAAGATCGAATCTTTGATTGAAATGATCTCAATAAAAGTACCTTTTATGTCATTAAACCTTTTTAATGCATATAGATTGAATCTTTGAAACAAAACAAGAGTTTTGATTTAAAATTATTCGCCTTACTTAGTAGTCACGAAGAGTGTTTTAACGAGTATATGTTGAATCTTTAAATTAAAGTACCTCAATAAAGATACCTTTTATGTCACTAGACCTTTTCAATGTATAAAGATTGAATCTTTGAAAGAAACTGAGGTTTTTGAGTTAAGCTTATTCGAGTTCCCTTTGACGTCCCGTAGAGTGTTTTACAGAGTAAAGATTGAATATTTGAACGAAAATACCTTAATAAAGGTACCTAGTATGTCACTAGACCTTTTTAATGTAAAAAGATTGAATCTCTGAAAAAAAAAATGATAGTTTAGAGATCAACTTATTCGAGTTACCAATGAAGTCGCGAATCGTGTTGTAATGACCAAATACTATATCTTTGAATGAAAATATCTCGACAAAGGAACCTATTATGTGACTAGACCTTTTTAATGTATAAAGATTGAGTCTTTTAAAGAAAATGAGAGTTTTGAGTGAAACTTATTCGAATTCTCTTTGACGTCCCGACGAGTGTTTTACAGAGTATAGATTGAATCTTCGATTGAAAATACCTCAGTAAGGGTACCTAGTATGACACTAGGCTTTTTTAATGTAAAAAGATTGAATCTTTGACAGAAAATGAGAGTTTTGAGATTAACTTATTCGAGTTACCTATAAAGTCGCGAAGCGTGTTTTAATGACTAAAGATTAAATCTTTGAATGAAAATACCTCAATAAAGGAAACTATTATAAGACTAAACCTTTTTAATGTATACAGATTGAATCTTTGAAAGAAAATGAGGGTTTTGAATGAAACTTATTCGAGTTCCTTTTGACGTCCCGAATGGTATTTTAATGAGTAAAAGTAGAATCTTTGAATGAAAATACCTCAATAAAGGTACCTATTATGTTACTAGACCTTTTTAATGTATAAACGTTGAATCTTTGAAAAAAAATAAGAGTATTGATTTAAACTTATTCGAGTAACTTATGAAGTGGGGAAGAGTGTTTTAATGAGTAAAGATCGAATCTTTGATTGAAATGATCTCAATAAAAGTAGCTTTTATGTCATTAAACCTTTTTAATGCATATAGATTGAATCTTTGAAACAAAACAAGAGTTTTAATTTAAAATTATTTGTGTTACTTAGTAGTCGCGAAGAGTGTTTTAACGAGTATATGTTGAATCTTTAAATTAAAATACCTCAATAAAGATACCTTTTATGTCACTAGACCTTTTCAATGTATAAAGATTGAATCTTTGAAAGAAACTGAGGTTTTTGAGTTAAGCTTATTCGAGTTCCCTTTGACGTCCCGTAGAGTGTTTTCCAGAGTAAAGATTGAATATTAGAACGAAAATACCTTACTAAAGGTATCTAGTATGTCACTAGACCTTTTTAATGTAAAAATATTGATTCTCTGAAAAAAAATGATAGTTAGAGATTAACTTATTCGAGTTACCTATAAAGTCACGAATCGTGTTGTAATGACAAATTATTAAATCTTTGAATGAAAATATCTCGACAAAGGAACCTAATATGTGACTAGACCTTTTTAATGTATAAAGATTGAGTCTTTTAGAGAAAATGAGAGTTTTGAGTGAAACTTATTCGAATTTCCTTTGACGTCCCGAGGAGTGTTTTACAGAGTATAGATTGAATCTTTGAATGGAAATACCTCAGTAAGGGAACCTAGTATGTCACTAGACCTTTTTAATGTAAAAAGATTGAATCTTTGAAATAAAATGAGAGTTTTGAGATTAACTTATTCGAGTTACCTATAAAGTCGCGAAGCGTGTTTTAATGACTAAAGATTAAATCTTTGAATGGAAATATCTCAATAAATGAACCTATTATATGACTAAACCTTTTTAACGTATACAGATTAAATCCTTGAAAGAAAATGAGGGTTTTGAATGAAACTTATTCGAGTTCCTTTTGTCGTCCCGAACAGTGTTTTAATGAGTAAAAATAGAATCTTTGAATGAAAATACTTCAATAAAGGTACCTATTATGTTAGTAGACCTTTTTAATGTATAAATGTTGAATCTTTGAAAGAAAATAAGAGTATTGATTTAAACTTATTCGAGTTACTTATGAAGTGGCGAAGAGTGTTTTAATGAGTAAAGATCGAATCTTTGATTGAAATGATCTCAATAAAAGTACCTTTTATGTCATTAAACCTTTTTAATGCATATAGATTGAATCTTTGAAACAAAACAAGAGTTTTAATTTAAAATTATTCGCCTTACTTAGTAGTCGCGAAGAGTGTTTTAACGAGTATATGTTGAATCTTTAAATTAAAGTACCTCAATAAAGATACCTTTTATGTCACCAGACCTTTTCAATGTATAAAGATTGAATCTTTGAAAGAAACTGAGGTTTTTGAGTTAAGCTTATTCGAGTTCCCTTTGACGTCCCGTAGAGTGTTTTACAGAGTAAAGATTGAATATTTGAACGAAAATACCTTAATAAAGGTACCTAGTATGTCACTAGACCTTTTTAATGTAAAAAGATTGAATCTCTGAAAAAAAATGATAGTTTAGAGATCAACTTATTCGAGTTACCTATGAAGTCGCGAATCGTGTTGTAATGACCAAATACTAAATATTAAATCTTTGAATGAAAATATCTCGACAAAGGAACCTATTATGTGACTAGACCTTTTTAATATATAAAGATTGAGTCTTTTAAAGAAAATGAGAGTTTTGAGTGAAACTTATTCGATTTCCCTTTGACGTCCCGTAGAGTGTTTTACAGAGTATAGATTGAATCTTTGATTGAAAATACCTCAGTAAGGGTACCTAGTATGTCACTAAACCTTTTTAATGTAAAAAGATTGAATCTTTGAAAGAAAATGAGAGTTTTGAGATTAACTTATTCGAGTTGCCTATAAAGTCGCGAAGCGTGTTTTAATGACTAAAGATTAAATCTTTGAATGAAAATACCTCAATAAAGGAACCTATTATATGACTAATCCTTTTTAATGTATACAGATTAAATCTTTGAAAGAAAATGAGGGTTTTGAATGAAACTTATTCGAGTTCCTTTTGTCGTCCCGAACAGTGTTTTAATGAGTAAAAATAGAATTTTTGAATGAAAATACCTCAATAAAGATACCTATTATGTTACTAGACCTTTTTAATGTATAAACGTTGAATCTTTGAAAGAAAATACGAGTATTGATTTAAACTTATTCGAGTTACTTATGAAGTGGCGAAGAGTGTTTTAATGAGTAAAGATTGAATCTTTGATTGAAATTGTCTCAATAAAAGTACTTTTTATGTCATTAAACCTTTTTAATACATATAGATTAAATCTTTGAAACAAAACAAGAGTTTTAATTTAAAATTATTCGCCTTACTTAGTAGTCGCGAAGAGTGTTCTAACGAGTATATGTTGAATCTTTAAATTAAAGTTCCTCAATAAAGATACATTTTATGTCACCAGACCTTTTCAATGTATAAAGATTGAATCTTTGAAAGAAAATGAGGTTTTTGAGTTAAGCATATTCGAGTTCCCTTTGACGTCCCGTAGAGTGTTTTACAGAGTATAGATTGAATCTTTGAATGAAAATACCTCAGTAAGGGTACCTAGTATGTCACTAGACCTTTTTAATGTAAAAAGATTGAATTTTTGAAAGAAAATGAGAGTTTTGAGATTAACTTATTCGAGTTACCTATAAAGTCGCGAAGCGTGTTTTAATGACTAAAGATTAAATCTTTGAATGAAAATACCTCAATAAAGGAACCTATTATATGACTAAACCTTTTTAATGCATACAGATTGAATCTTTGAAAGAAAATGAGAGTTTTGAATGAAGCTTATTCGAGTTCCTTTTGACGTCCCGAACAGTGTTTTAATGAGTAAAAATAGAATCTTTGAATAAAAATACCTCAATTAAGGTACCTATTATGTTACTAGACCTTTTTAATGTATAAACGTTGAATCTTTGAAAGAAAATAAGAGTATTGATTTAAACTTATTCGAGTTACTTATGAAGTGGCGAAGAGTGTTTTAATGTGTAAAGATTGAATCTTTGATTGAAATGATCTCAATAAAAGTACCTTTTATGTCGTTAAACCTTTTTAATGCATATAGATTGAATCTTTGAAACAAAACAAGAGTTTTAATTTAAAATTATTCGTGTTACTTAGTAGTCGCGAAGAGTGTTTTAACGAGTATATGTTGAATCTTTAAATCAAAGTACCTCAACAAAGATACCTTTTATGTCACTTGACCTTTTCAATGTATAAAGAATGAATCTTTGAAAGAAACTAAGGTTTTTGAGTTAAGCTTATTCGAGTTCCCTTTGACGTCCCGTAGAGTGTTTTCCAGAGTAAAGATTGAATATTTGAAGAAAATACCTTAATAAAGGTACCTAGTATGTCACTAGATCTTTTTAATGTAAAAAGATTGAATCTCTGAAAAAAAATGATAGTTTAGAGATTAACTTATTCAAGTTACCTATGAAGTCGCGAATCGTGTTGTAATGACGAAATATTAAATCTTTGAATGAAAATATCTCGACAAAGGAACCTATTATGTGACTAGACCTTTTCAATGTATAAAGATTGAGTCTTTTAAGGAAAATGAGAGTTTTGAGTGAAACTTAATCGAATTCCCTTTTACGTCCCGACGAGTGTTTTACAGAGTATAGATTTAATCTTTGATTGAAAATACCTCAGTAAGGGTACCTAGTATGTCACTAGACCTTTTTAATGTAAAAAGATTGAATCTTTGAAAGAAAATGAGACTTTTGAGATTAGCTTATTCGAGTTACCTATAAAGTCGCGAAGCGTGTTTTAATAACTAAAGATTAAATCTTTGAATGAAAATACCTCAATAAAGGAACCTATTATATGACTAAACCTTTTTAATGTATACAGATTGAATCTTTGAAAGAAAATGAGAGTTTTGAATGAAACTTATTCGAGTTCCTTTTGACGTCCCGAACAGTGTTTTAATGAGTAAAAATAGAATCTTTGAATGAAAATATCTCAATAAAGGTACATATTATGTTACAAGACCTTTTTAATGTATAAACATTGAATCTTTGAAAGAAAATAAGAGTATTGATTTAAACTTATTCGAGTTACTTATGAAGTGGCGAAGAGTGTTTTAATAAGTAAAGATCGAATCTTTGATTGAAATGATCTCAATAAAAGTACCTTTTATGTCATTAAACCTTTTTAATGCACATAGATTGAATCTTTGAAACAAAACAAGAGTATTAATTTAAAATTATTTGTGTTACTTAGTAGTCGCGAAGAGTGTTTTAACGAGTATATGTTGAATATTTAAATTTAAGTACCTCAATAAAGATACCTTTTATGTCACTAGACCTTTTCAATGTATAAAGATTGAATCTTTGAAAGAAAATGAGGTTTTTGAGTTAAGCTTATTCGAGTTCCCTTTGACGTCCCGTAGAGTGTTTTACAGAGTATAGATTGAATCTTTGAATGAAAATACCTCAGTATGGGAACCTAGTATGTCACTAGACCTTTTTAATGTAAAAAGATTGAATCTTTGAAAGAAAATGAGAGATTTGAGATTAACTTATTTGAGTTACCTATAAAGTCGAGAAACGTGTTTTAATGACTAAAGATTAAATCTTTGAATGAAAATACCTCAATAAAGGAACCTATTATATGACTAAACCTTTTTAATGTATACAGATTAAATCTTTGAAAGAAAATGAGGGTTTTGAATGAAACTTATTCGAGTTCCTTTTGTCGTCCCGAACAGTGTTTTGATGAGTAAAAATAGAATCTTTGAATGAAAATACCTCAATAAAGGTACCTATTATGTTATTAGACCTTTTTAATGTATAAACGTTGAATCTTTGAAAGAAAATAGGAGTATTGATTTAAATTTATTCGAGTTACTTATGAAGTGGCGAAGAGTGTTTTAATGAGTAAAGATCGAATCTTTGATTGAAATGATCTCAATAAAAGTACATTTTCTGTCGTTAACCCTTTTTAATGCATATAGATTGAATCTTTGAAACAAAACAAGAGTTTTAATTTTAAATTATTCATGTTACTTAGTAGTCGCGAAGAGTGTTTTAACGAGTATATGTTGAATCTTTAAATTAAAGTACCTCAATAAAGATACCTTTTATGTCACTAGACCTTTTTAATGTATAAAGATTGAATCTTTGAAAGAAACTGAGGTTTTTGAGTTAAGCTTATTCGAGTTCCCTTTGACGTCCCGTAGGGTGTTTTACAGATTAAAGATTGAATATTTGAACGAAAATACCTTAATAAAGGTACCTAGTATGTCACTAGACCTTTTTAATGTAAAAAGATTGAATCTCTGAAAAAAAAATGATAGTTTAGAGATTATCTTATTCGAGTTACCTATGAAGTCGCGAATCGTGTTGTAATGACCAAATATTAAATCATTGAATGAAAATATCTCGACAAAGGAACCTATTATGTGACTAGACCTTTTTAATGTATAAAGATTGAGTCTTTTAAAGAAAATGAGAGTTTTGAGTGAAACTTATTCGAATTCCCTTTGACGTCCCGACGAGTGTTTTATAGAGTATAGATTGAATCTTTGATTGAGAATACCTCAGTAAGGGTACCTAGTATGTCACTAGACCTTTTTAATGTAAAAAGATTGAATCTTTGAAAGAAAATGAGAGTTTTGAGATTAAATTATTCGAGTTACCTATAAAGTCGCGAAGCGTGTTTTAATGACTAAAGATTAAATCTTTGAATGAAAATACCTCAATAAAGGAACTTATTATATGGCTAAACCTTTTTAATGTATACAGATTGAATCTGTGAAAGAAAATGAGGGTTTTGAATAAAACTTATTCGAGTTCCTTTTGACGTCCCGAATAGTGTTTTAATGAGTAAAAATAGAATCTTTGAATGAAAATACCTCAATAAAGGTACCTCTTATGTTAGTAGACCTTTTTAATGTACTAACATTGAATCTTTGAAAGAAAATAAGAATATTGATTTAAACTTGTTCGAGTTACTTATGAAGTGGCAAAGAGTGTTTTAATGAGTAAAGATCGAATCTTTGATTGAAATGATCTCAATAAAAGTACCTTTTATATCATTAAAACTTTTTAATGCATATAGATTGAATCTTTGGAACAAAACAAGAGTTTTAATTTAAAATTATTTGTGTTACTTAATAGTCGCGAAGAGTGTTTTAAAGAGTATATGTTGAATTTTTAAATTAATGTACCTCAATAAAGATACCTTTTAAGTCACTAGACCTTTTCAATGTATAAAGATTGAATCTTTGAAAGAAACTGAGGTTTTTGAGTTAAGCTTATTCGAGTTCCCTTTGACGTCCCGTAGAGTGTTTTACAGAGTAAAGATTGAATATTTGAACGAAAATACCTTAATAAAGGTACCTAGTATGTCACTAGACCTTTTTAATGTAAAAATATTGAATCTCTGAAAAAAAATGATAGTTTAGAGATTAACTTATTCGAGTTACCTATGAAGTCGCAATCGTGTTGTAATGACTAAATATTAAATCTTTGAATGAAAATATTTCGACAAAGGAACCTATTATATGACTAGACCTTTTTAATGTATAAAGATTGAGTCTTTTAAAGAAAATGAGAGTTTTGAGTGAAACTTATTCGAATTCCCTTTGACGTCCCGATGAGTGTTTTACAGAGTATAGATTGAATCTTTGAATGAAAATACCTCAGTATGGGAACCTAGTATGTCACTAGACCTTTTTAATGTAAAAAGATTGAATCTTTGAAAGAAAATGAGAGATTTGAGATTAACTTATTTGAGTTACCTATAAAGTCGAGAAGCGTGTTTTAATGACTAAAGATTAAATCTTTGAATGAAAATACCTCAATAAAGGAACCTATTATATGACTAAACCTTTTTAATGTATACAGATTAAATCTTTTTGAAACAAAATGAGGGTTTTGAATGAAACTTATTCGAGTTCCTTTTGTCGTCCCGAACAGTGTTTTGATGAGTAAAAATAGAATCTTTGAATGAAAATACCTCAATAAAGGTACCTATTATGTTATTACACCTTTTTAATGTATAAACGTTGAATCTTTGAAAGAAAATAGGAGTATTGATTTAAACTTATTCGAGTTACTTATAAAGTGGCGAAGAGTGTTTTAATGAGTAAAGATCGAATCTTTGATTGAAATGATCTCAATAAAAGTACCTTTTATGCATTAAACCTTTTTAATGCTTATAGATTGAATCTTTGAAACAAAACAAGAGTTTTAATTTTAAATTATTTGTGTTACTTAATAGTCGCGAAGAGTGTTTTAACGAGTATATGTTGAATCTTTAAATTAAAATACCTCAATAAAGATACCTTTTATGTCATCAGACCTTTTCAATGTATAAAGATTGAATCTTTGAAAGAAAATGAGGTTTTTGAGTTAAGCTTATTCGAGTTCCCTTTGACGTCCCTTTGAGTGTTTTACAGAGTATAGATTGAATCTTTGAATGAAAATACCTCAGTAAGGGTACCTTGTATGTCACTAGACCTTTTTAATGTAAAAAGATCGAATCTTTGAAAGAAAATGAGAGTTTTGAGATTAACTTATTCGAGTTACCTATAAAGTCGCGAAGCGTGTTTTAATGACTAAAGATTAAATCTTTGAATGAAAATACCTCAATAAATGAACCTATTATATGACTAAACCTTTTTAATGTATACAAATTGAATCTTTGAAAGAAAATGAGAGTTTTGAATGAAACTTATTCGAGTTCCTTTTGACGTGCCGAACAGTGTTTTAATGAGTAAAAATAGAATCTTTGAATAAAAATACCTCAATTAAGGTACCTATTATGTTACTAGACCTTTTTAATGTATAAACGTTGAATCTTTGAAAGAAAATAATAGTATTGATTTAAACTTATTCGAGTTACTTATGAAGTGGCGAAGAGTGTTTTAATGTGTAAAGATCGAATCTTTGATTGAAATGATCTCAATAAAAGTACCTTTTATGTTATTAAACCTTTTTAATGCATATAGATTGAATCTTTGAAACAAAACAAGAGTTTTAATTTAAAATTATTCATGTTCCTTAGTAGTCGCGAAGAATGTTTTAACGAGTATATGTTGAATCTTTAAATTAAAGTACCTCAACAAAGATACCTTTTATGTCAGTAGACCTTTTCAATGTATAAAGACTGAATCTTTGAAAGAAACTGAGGTTTTTGAGTTAAGCTTATTCGAGTTCCCTTTGACGTCCCGTAGAGTGTTTTCCAGAGTAAAGATTGAATATTTGAAGAAAATACCTTACTAAAGGTACCTAGTATGTCATTAGATCTTTTTAATGTATAAAGATTGAATCTCTGAAAAAAAATGATAGTTTAGAGATTAACTTATTCAAGTTACCTATGAAGTCGCGAATCGTGTTGTAATGACGAAATATTAAATCTTTGAATGAAAATATCTCGACAAAGGAACCTATTATGTGACTAGACCTTTTCAATGTATAAAGATTGAGTCTTTTAAGGAAAATGAGAGTTTTGAGTGAAACTTATTCGAATTCCCTTTGACGTCCCGACAAGTGTTTTACATAGTATAAATTTAATCTCTGATTGAAAATACCTCAGTAAGGGTACCTAGTATGTCACTAGACCTTTTTAATGTAAAAAGATTGAATCTTTGAAAGAAAATGAGAGTTTTGTGATTAACTTATTCGAGTTACCTATAAAGTCGCGAAGCGTGTTTTAATAACTAAAGATTAAATCTTTGAATGAAAATACCTCAATAAAGGAACCTATTATATGACTAAACCTTTTTAATGTATACAGATTGAATCTTTGAAAGAAAACGAGAGTTTTGAATGAAATTTATTCGAGTTCCTTTTGACGTCCCGAATAGTGTTTTAATGAGTAAAAATAGAATCTTTGAATGAAAATACCTCAATAAAGGTACCTATTATGTTACAAGACCTTTTTAATGCGTAATTGTTGAATCTTTGAAAGAAAATAAGAGTATTGATTTAAACTTATTCGAGTTACTTATGAAGTGGGGAAGAGTGTTTTAATAAGTAAAGATCGAATCTTTGATTGAAATGATCTCAATAAAAATACCTTTTATGTCATTAAACCTTTTTAATGCACATAGATTGAATCTTTGAAACAAAACAAGAGTATTAATTTAAAATTATTTGTGTTACTTAGTAGTCGCGAAGAGTGTTTTAACGAGTATATGTTGAATATTTAAATTTAAGTACCTCAATAAAGATACCTTTTATGTCACTAGACCTTTTCAATGTATAAAGATTGAATCTTCGAAAGAAAATGAGGTTTTTGAGTTAAGCTTATTCGAGTTCCCTTTGACGTCCCGTAGAGTGTTTTACAGAGTATAGATTGAATCTTTGAATGAAAATACCTCAGTAAGACTACCTAGTATGTCACTAGACCTTTTTAATATAAAAAGATTGAATCTTTGAAAGAAAATGAGAGTTTTGAGATTAACTTATTCGAGTTACCTATAAAGTCGCGAAGCGTGTTTTAATGACTAAAGGTTAAATCTTTGAATAAAAATACCTCAATAAAGGAACCTATTATATGACTAAACCTTTTTAATGTATACAGATTAAATCTTTGAAAGAAAATGAGGGTTTTGAATGAAATTTATTCGAGTTCCTTTTGTCGTCCCGAACAGTGTGTTAATGAGTAAAAATAGAATCTTTGAATGAAAATACCTTAATAAAGGTACCTATTATGTTACTAGACCATTTTAATGTATAAACGTTGAATCTTTGAAAGAAAATAAGAGTATTGATTTAAACTTATTCGAGTTACTTATGAAGTGGCGAAGAGTGTTTTAATGAGTAAAGATCGAATCATTGATTGAAATGATCTCAATCAAAGTACCTTTTATGTCGTTAACCCTTTTTAATGCATATAGATTGAATCTATGAAACAAAACAAGAGTTTTAATTTAAAATTATTCGTGTTACTTAGTAGTCGCGAAGAGTGTTTTAACGAGTATATGTTGAATCTTTAAATTAAAGTACCTCAATAAAGATACCTTTTGTGTCACTAGACCTTTTCAATGTATAAAGATTGAATCTTTGAAAGAAACTGAGGTTTTTGAGTTAAGCTTATTCGAGTTCCCTTTGACGTCCCATAGAGTGTTTTCCATAGTAAAGATTGAATATTTGAAGAAAATACCTTAATAAAGGTACCTAGTATGTCACTAGATCTTTTTAATGTATAAAGATTGAATCTCTGAAAAAAAATGACAGTTTAGAGATTAACTTATTCAAGTTACCTATGAAGTCGCGAATCGTGTTTGAACTGATGAAATATTAAATCTTTGAATGAAAATATCTCGACAAAGGAACCTATTATGTGGCTAGACCTTTTCAATGTATAAAGATTGAGTCTTTTAAGGAAAATGAGAGTTTTGAGTGAAACTTATTCGAATTCCCTTTGACGTCCCGACGAGTGTTTTACAGAGTATAGATTTAATCTTTGATTGAAAATACCTCAGTAAGGGTACCTAGTATGTCACTAGACCTTTTTAATGTAAAAAGATTGAATCTTTGAAAGAAAATGAGAGTTTTGAGATTAACTTATTCGAGTTACCTATAAAGTCGCGAAGCGTGTTTTAATAACTAAAGATTAAATTTTTGAATGAAAATACCTCAATAAAGGAACCTATTATATGACTAAACCTTTTTAATGTATACAGATTGAATCTTTGAAAGAAAACGAGAGTTTTGAATGAAACTTATTCGAGTTCCTTTTGACGTCCCGAATAGTGTTTTAATGAGTAAAAATAGAATCTTTGAATGAAAATACCTCAATAAAGGTACCTATTATGTTACAAGACCTTTTTAATGTATAAACGTTGAATCTTTGAAAGAAAATAAGAGTATTGATTTAAACTTATTCGAGTTACTTATGAAGTGGGGAAGAGTGTTTTAATAAGTAAAGATCGAATCTTTGATTGAAATGATCTCAATAAAAGTACATTTTATGTCATTAAACCTTTTTAATGCACATAGATTGAATCTTTGAAACAAAACAAGAGTATTAATTTAAAATTATTTGTGTTACTTAGTAGTCGCGAAGAGTGTTTTAACGAGTATATGTTGAATATTTAAATTTAAGTACCTCAATAAAGATACCTTTTATGTCACTAGACCTTTTCAATGTATAAAGATTGAATCTTTGAAAGAAAATGAGGTTTTTGAGTTAAGCTTATTCGAGTTCCCTTTGACATCCCGTAGAGTGTTTTACAGAGTATAGATTGAATCTTTGAATGAAAATACCTCAGTAAGAGTACCTAGTATGTCACTAGACCTTTTTAATGTGAAAAGATTTAATCTTTGGAAGAAAATGAGAGTTTTGAGATTAACTTATTCGAGTTACCTATAAAGTCGCGAAGCGTGTTTTAATGACTAAAGGTTAAATCTTTGAATAAAAATACCTCAATAAAGGAACCTATTATATGACTAAACCTTTTTAATGTATACAGATTAAATCTTTGAAAGAAAATGAGGGTTTTGAATGATACTTATTCGAGTTCCTTTTGTCGTCCCGAACAGTGTTTTAATGAGTAAAAATAGAATCTTTGAATGAAAATACCTCAATAAAGGTACCTATTATGTTACTAGACCTTTTTAATGTATAAACGTTGAATCTTTGAAAGAAAATAAGAGTATTGATTTAAACTTATTCGAGTTACTTATGAAGTGGCGAAGAGTGTTTTAATGAGTAAAGATCGAATCTTTGATTGAAATGATCTCAATAAAAGTACATTTTCTGTCGTTAACCCTTTTTAATGCATATAGATTGAATCTTTGAAACAAAACAAGAGTTTTAATTTTAAATTATTCGTGTTACTTAGTAGTCGCGAAGAGTGTTTTAACGAGTATATGTTGAATCTTTAAATTAAAGTACCTCAATAAAGATACCTTTTATGTCACTAGACCTTTTTAATGTATAAAGATTGAGTCTTTGAAAGAAACTGAGGTTTTTGAGTTAAGCTTATTCGAGTTCCCTTTGACGTCCCGTAGGGTGTTTTACAGAGTAAAGATTGAATATTTGAACGAAAATACCTTAATAAAGGTACCTAGTATGTCACTAGACCTTTTTAATGTAAAAAGATTGAATCTCTGAAAAAAAAATGATAGTTTAGAGATTAACTTATTCGAGTTACCTATGAAGTCGCGAACCGTGTTGTAATGACCAAATATTAAATCTTTGAATGAAAATATCTCGACAAAGGAACCTATTATGTGACTAGACCTTTTTAATGTATAAAGATTGAGTCTTTTAAAGAAAATGAGAGTTTTGAGTGAAACTTATTCGAATTCCCTTTGACGTCCCGACGAGTGTTTTACAGAGTATAGATTGAATCTTTGATTGAAAATACCTCAGTAAGGGTACCTAGTATGTCACTAGACCTTTTTAATGTAAAAAGATTGAATCTTTGAAAGAAAGTGAGAGTTTTGAGATTAAATTATTCGAGTTACCTATAAAGTCGCGAAGCGTGTTTTAATGACTAAAGATTAAATCTTTGAATGAAAATACCTCAATAAAGGAACTTATTATATGGCTAAACCTTTTTAATGTATACAGATTGAATCTGTGAAAGAAAATGAGGGTTTTGAATAAAACTTATTCGAGTTCCTTTTGACGTCCCGAACAGTGTTTTAATAAGTAAAAATAGAATCTTTGAATGAAAATACCTCAATAAAGGTACCTCTTATGTTAGTAGACCTTTTTAATGTACTAACGTTGAATCTTTGAAAGAAAATAAGAATATTAATTTAAACTTATTCGAGTTACTTATGAAGTGGGGAAGAGTGTTTTAATAAGTAAAGATCGAATCTTTGATTGAAATGATCTCAATAAAAGTACCTTTTATGTCATTAAACCTTTTTAATGCACATAAATTGAATCTTTGAAACAAAACAAGAGTATTAATTTAAAATTATTTGTGTTACTTAGTAGTCGCGAAGAGTGTTTTAACGAGTATATGTTGAATCTTTAAATTAAAGTACCTCAATAAAGATACCTTTTATGTCACCAGACCTTTTCAATGTATAAAGATTGAATCTTTGAAAGAAACTGAGGTTTTTGAGTTAAGCTTATTCGAGTTCCCTTTGACGTCCCGTAGAGTGTTTTACAGAGTAAAGATTGAATATTTGAACGAAAATACCTTAATAAAGGTACCTAGTATGTCACTAGACCTTTTTAATGTAAAAAGATTGAATCTCTGAAAAAAAATGATAGTTTAGAGATCAACTTATTCGAGTTAACTATGAAGTCGCGAATCGTGTTGTAATGACCAAATACTAAATATTAAATCTTTCGACAAAGGAACCTATTATATGACTAGACCTTTTTAATGTATACAGATTAAATCTTTGAAAGAAAATGAGGGTTTTGAATGAAACTTATTCGAGTTCCTTTTGTCGTCCCGAACAGTGTTTTAATGCGTAAAAATAGAATCTTTGAATGAAAAAACCTCAATAAAGATACCTATTATGTTACTAGACCTTTTTAATGTATAAACGTTGAATCTTTGAAAGAAAATACGAGTATTGATTTAAACTTATTCGAGTTACTTATGAAGTGGCGAAGAGTGTTTTAATGAGTAAAGATTGAATCTTTGATTGAAATTATCTCAATAAAAGTCCTTTTTATGTCATTAAACCTTTTTAATACATATAGATTAAATCTTTGAAACAAAACAAGAGTTTTAATTTAAAATTATTCGCCTTACTTAGTAGTCGCGAAGAGTGTTTTAACGAGTATATGTTGAATCTTTAAATTAAAGTTCCTCAATAAAGATACATTTTATGTCACCAGACCTTTTCAATGTATAAAGATTGATTCTTTGAAAGAAAATGAGGTTTTTGAGTTAAGCATATTCGAGTTCCCTTTGACGTCCCGTAGAGTGTTTTACAGAGTATAGATTGAATCTTTGAATGAAAATACCTCAGTAAGGGTACCTAGTATGTCACTAGACCTTTTTAATGTAAAAAGATTGAATTTTTGAAAGAAAATGAGAGTTTTGAGATTAACTTATTCGAGTTACCTATAAAGTCGCGAAGCGTGTTTTAATGACTAAAGATTAAATCTTTGAATGAAAATACCTCAATAAAGGAACCTATTATATGACTAAACCTCTTTAATGCATACAGATTGAATCTTTGAAAGAAAATGAGAGTTTTGAATGAAGCTTATTCGAGTTCCTTTTGACGTCCCGAATAGTGTTTTAATGAGTAAAAATAGAATCTTTGAATAAAAATACCTCAATTATGGTACCTATTATGTTACTAGACCTTTTTATTGTATAAACGTTGAATCTTTGAAAGAAAATAAGAGTATTGATTTAAACTTATTCGAGTTACTTATGAAGTGGCGAAGAGTGTTTTAATGTGTAAAGATTGAATCTTTGATTGAAATGATCTCAATAAAAGTACCTTTTATGTCGTTAAACCTTTTTAATGCATATAGAATGAATCTTTGAAACAAAACAAGAGTTTTAATTTAAAATTATTCGTGTTACTTAGTAGTCGCGAAGAGTGTTTTAACGAGTATATGTTGAATCTTTAAATCAAAGTACCTCAACAAAGATACCTTTTATGTCACTTGACCTTTTCAATGTAAGGTTGAATCTTTGAAAGAAACTAAGGTTTTTGAGTTAAGCTTATTCGAGTTCCCTTTGACGTCCCGTAGAATGTTTTCCAGAGTAAAGATTGAATATTTGAAGAAAATACCTTAATAAAGGTACCTAGTATGTCACTAGATCTTTTTAATGTAAAAAGATTGAATCTCTGAAAAAAAATGATAGTTTAGAGATTAACTTATTCAAGTTACCTATGAAGTCGCGAATCGTGTTGTAATGACGAAATATTAAATCTTTGAATGAAAATATCTCGACAAAGGAACCTATTATGTGACTAGACCTTTTCAATGTATAAAGATTGAGTCTTTTAAAGAAAATGAGAGTTTTGAGTGAAACTTATTCGAATTCCCTTTGACGTCCCGACGGGTATTTTACAGAGTATAGATTTAATCTTTGATTGAAAATACCTCAGTAAGGGTATCTAGTATGTCACTAGACCTTTTTAATGTAAAAAGATTGAATCTTTGAAAGAAAATGAGACTTTTGAGATTAACTTATTCGAGTTACCTATAAAGTCGCGAAGCGTGTTTTAATAACTAAAGATTAAATCTTTGAATGAAAATACCTCAATAAAGGAACCTATTATATGACTAAACCTTTTTAATGTATACAGATTGAATCTTTGAAAGAAAATGAGAGTTTTGAATGAAACTTATTCGAGTTCCTTTTGACGTCCCGAACAGTGTTTTAATAAGTAAAATTAGAATCTTTGAATGAAAATATGTCAATAAAGGTACATATTATGTTACAAGACCTTTTTAATGTATAAACGTTGAATCTTTGAAAGAAAATAAGAGTATTGATTTAAACTTATTTGAGTTATTTATGAAGTGGCGAAGAGTGTTTTAATAAGTAAAGATCGAATCTTTGATTGAAATGATCTCAATAAAAGTACCTTTTATGTCATTAAACCTTTTTAATGCACATAGATTGAATCTTTGAAACAAAACAAGAGTATTAATTTAAAATTATTTGTGTTACTTAGTAGTCGCGAAGAGTGTTTTAACGAGTATATGTTGAATATTTAAATTTAAGTACCTCAATAAAGATACCTTTTATGTCACTAGACCTTTTCAATGTATAAAGATTGAATCTTTGAAAGAAAATGAGGTTTTTGAGTTAAGCTTATTCGAGTTCCCTTTGACGTCCCGTAGAGTGTTTTACAGAGTATAGATTGAATCTTTGAATGAAAATACCTCAGTATGGGAACCTAGTATGTCACTAGACCTTTTTAATGTAAAAAGATTGAATCTTTGAAAGAAAATGAGAGATTTGAGATTAACTTATTTGAGTTACCTATAAAGTCGAGAAGCGTGTTTTAATGACTAAAGATTAAATCTTTGAATGAAAATACCTCAATAAAGGAACCTATTATATGACTAAACCTTTTTAATGTGTACAGATTAAATCTTTGAAAGAAAATGAGTGTTTTGAATGAAACTTATTCGAGTTCCTTTTGTCGTCTCGAACAGTGTTTTGATGAGTAAAAATAGAATCTTTGAATGAAAATACCTCAATAAAGGTACCTATTATGTTATTAGACCCTTTTAATGTATAAACGTTGAATCTTTGAAAGAAAATAGGAGTATGGATTTAAATTTATTCGAGTTACTTATGAAGTGGCGAAGAGTGTTTTAATGAGTAAAGATCGAATCTTTGATTGAAATGATCTCAATAAAAGTACATTTTCTGTCGTTAACCCTTTTTAATGCATATAGATTGAATCTTTGAAACAAAACAAGAGTTTTAATTTTAAATTATTCGTGTTACTTAGTAGTCGCGAAGAGTGTTTTAACGAGTATATGTTGAATCTTTAAATTAAAGTACCTCAATAAAGATACCTTTTACGTCACTAGACCTTTTTAATGTTTAAAGATTGAATCTTTGAAAGAAACTGAGGTTTTTGAGTTAAGCTTATTCGAGTTCCCTTTGACGTCCCGTAGGGTGTTTTACAGAGTAAAGATTGAATATTTGAACGAAAATACCTTAATAAAGGTACCTAGTATGTCACTAGACCTTTTTAATGTAAAAAGATTGAATCTCTGAAAAAAAAATGATAGTTTAGAGATTAACTTATTCGAGTTACCTATGAAGTCGCGAATCGTGTTGTAATGACCAAATATTAAATCTTTGAATGAAAATATCTCGACAAAGGAACCTATTATGTGACTAGACCTTTTTAATGTATAAAGATTGAGTCTTTTAAAGAAAATGAGAGTTTTGAGTGAAACTTATTCGAATTCCCCTTGACGTCCCGACGAGTGTTTTACAGAGTATAGATTGAATCTTTGATTGAAAATACCTCAGTAAGGGTACCTAGTATGTCACTAGACCTTTTTAATGTACAAAGATTGAATCTTTGAAAGAAAATGAGAGTTTTGAGATTAAATTATTCGAGTTACCTATAAAGTCGCAAAGTGTGTTTTAATGACTAAAGATTAAATCTTTGAATGAAAATACCTCAATAAAGGAACTTATTATATGGCTAAACATTTTTAATGTATACAGATTGAATCTGTGAAAGAAAATGAGGGTTTTGAATAAAACTTATTCGAGTTCCTTTTGACGTCCCGAATAGTGTTTTAATGAGTAAAAATAGAATCTTTGAATGAAAATACCTCAATAAAGGTACCTCTTATGTTAGTAGACCATTTTAATGTACTAACGTTGAATCTTTGAAAGAAAATAAGAATATTGATTTAAACTTATTCGAGTTACTTATGAAGTGGCAAAGAGTGTTTTAATGAGTAAAGATCGAATCTTTGATTGAAATGATCTCAATAAAAGTACCTTTTATATCATTAAACCTTTTTAATGCATATAGATTGAATCTTTGAAACAAAACAAGAGTTTTAATTTAAAATTATTTGTGTTACTTAATAGTCGCGAAGAGTGTTTTAAAGAGTATATGTTGAATTTTTAAATTAATGTACCTCAATAAAGATACCTTTTAAGTCACTAGACCTTTTCAATGTATAAAGATTGAATCTTTGAAAGAAACTGAGGTTTTTGAGTTAAGCTTATTCGAGTTCCCTTTGACGTCCCGTAGAGTGTTTTACAGAGTAAAGATTGAATATTTGAACGAAAATACCTTAATAAAGGTACCTAGTATGTCACTAGACCTTTTTAATGTAAAAATATTGAATCTCTGAAAAAAAATGATAGTTTAGAGATTAACTTATTCGAGTTACCTATGAAGTCGCGAATCGTGTTGTAATGACTAAATATTAAATCTTTGAATGAAAATATTTCGACAAAGGAACCTATTATATGACTAGACCTTTTTAATGTATAAAGATTGAGTCTTTTAAAGAAAATGAGAGTTTTGAGTGAAACTTATTCGAATTCCCTTTGATGTCCCGATGAGTGTTTTACAGAGTATAGATTGAATCTTTGAATGAAAATACCTCAGTATGGGAACCTAGTATGTCACTAGACCTTTTTAATGTAAAAAGATTGAATCTTTGAAAGAAAATGAGAGATTCGAGATTAACTTATTTGAGTTACCTATAAAGTCGAGAATCGTGTTTTAATGACTAAAGATTAAATCTTTGAATGAAAATGCCTCAATAAAGGAACCTATTATATGACTAAACCTTTTTAATGTATACAGATTAAATCTTTGAAAGAAAATGAGGGTTTTGAATGAAACTTATTCGAGTTCCTTTTGTCGTCCCGAACAGTGTTTTGATGAGTAAAAATAGAATCTTTGAATGAAAATACCTCAATAAAGGTACCTATTATGTTATTACACCTTTTTAATGTATAAACGTTGAATCTTTGAAAGAAAATAGGAGTATTGATTTAAACTTATTCGAGTTACTTATGAAGTGGCGAAGAGTGTTTTAATGAGTAAAGATCGAATCTTTGATTGAAATGATCTCAATAAAAGTACCTTTTATGCATTAAACCTTTTTAATGCATATAGATTGAATCTTTGAAACAAAACAAGAGTTTTAATTTTAAATTATTTGTGTTACTTAATAGTCGCGAAGAGTGTTTTAACGAGTATATGTTGAATCTTTAAATTAAAATACCTCAATAAAGATACCTTTTATGTCATCAGACCTTTTCAATGTATAAAGATTGAATCTTTGAAAGAAAATGAGGTTTTTGAGTTAAGCTTATTCGAGTTCCCTTTGACGTCCCTTTAAGTGTTTTACAGAGTATAGATTGAATCTTTGAATGAAAATACCTTAGTAAGGGTACCTAGTATGTCACTAGACCTTTTTAATGTAAAAAGATTGAATCTTTGAAAGAAAATGAGAGATTTGAGATTAACTTATTTGAGTTACCTATAAAGTCAAGAAGTGTGTTTTAATGACTAAAGATTAAATCTTTGAATGAAAATACCTCAATAAAGGAACCTATTATATGACTAAACCTTTTTAATGTATACAGATTAAATCTTTGAAACAAAATGAGGGTTTTGAATGAAACTTATTCGAGTTCCTTTTGTCGTCCCGAACAGTGTTTTGATGAGTAAAAATAGAATCTTTGAATGAAAATACCTCAATAAAGGTACCTATTATGTTATTACACCTTTTTAATGTATAAACGTTGAATCTTTGAAAGAAAATAGGAGTATTGATTTAAACTTATTCGAGTTACTTATGAAGTGGCGAAGAGTGTTTTAATGAGTAAAGATCAAATCTTTGTTTGAAATGATCTCAATAAAAGTACCTTTTATGCATTAAACCTTTTTAATGCATATAGATTGAATCTTTAAAACAAAACAAGAGTTTTAATTTTACATTATTTGTGTTACTTAATAGTCGCGAAGAGTGTTTTAACGAGTATATGTTGAATCTTTAAATTAAAATACCTCAATAAAGATACCTTTTATGTCATCAGACCTTTTCAATGTATAAAGATTGAATCTTTGAAAGAAAATGAGGTTTTTGAGTTAAGCTTATTCGAGTTCCCTTTGACGTCCCTTTGAGTGTTTTACAGAGTATAGATTGAATCTTTGAATGAAAATACCTCAGTAAGGGTACCTAGTATGTCACTAGACCTTTTTAATGTAAAAAGATTGAATCTTTGAAAGAAAATGAGAGTTTTGAGATTAACTTATTCGAGTTACCTATAAAGTCGCGAAGCGTGTTTTAATGACTAAAGATTAAATCTTTGAATGAAAATACCTCAATAAAGGAACCTATTATATGACTAAACCTTTTTAATGTATACAAATTGAATCTTTGAAAGAAAATGAGAGTTTTGAATGAAACTTATTCGAGTTCCTTTTGACGTCCCGAATAGTGTTTTAATGAGTAAAAATAGAATCTTTGAATGAAAATACCTCAATAAAGGTACCTATTATGTTACAAGACCTTTTTAATGTATAAACGTTGAATCTTTGAAAGAAAATAAGAGTATTGATTTAAACTTATTCGAGTTACTTATGAAGTGGGGAAGAGTGTTTTAATAAGTAAAGATCGAATCTTTGATTGAAATGATCTCAATAAAAGTACCTTTTATGTCATTAAACCTTTTTAATGCACATAGATTGAATATTTGAAACAAAACAAGAGTATTAATTTAAAATTATTTGTGTTACTTAGTAGTCGCGAAGAGTGTTTTAACGAGTATATGTTGAATATTTAAATTTAAGTACCTCAATAAAGATACCTTTTATGTCACTAGACCTTTTCAAAGTATAAAGATTGAATCTTTGAAAGAAACTGAGGTTTTTGAGTTAAGCTTATTCGAGTTCCCTTTGACGTCCCGTAGGGTGTTTTACAGAGTAAAGATTGAATATTTGAACGAAAATACCTTAATAAAGGTACCTAGTATGTCACTAGACCTTTTTAATGTAAAAAGATTGAATCTCTGAAAAAAAAAATGATAGTTTAGAGATTAACTTATTCGAGTTACCTATGAAGTCGCGAATCGTGTTGTAATGACCAAATATTAAATCTTTGAATGAAAATATCTCGACAAAGGAACCTATTATGTGACTAGACCTTTTTAATGTATAAAGATTGAGTCTTTTAAAGAAAATGAGAGTTTTGAGTGAAACTTATTCGAATTCCCTTTGACGTCCCGACGAGTGTTTTACAGAGTATAGATTGAATCTTTGATTGAAAATACCTCAGTAAGGGTACCTAGTATGTCACTAGACCTTTTTAATGTAAAAAGATTGAATCTTTGAAAGAAAATGAGAGTTTTGAGATTAAATTATTCGAGTTACCTATAAAGTCGCGAAGCGTGTTTTAATGACTAAAGATTAAATCTTTGAATGAAAATACCTCAATAAAGGAACTTATTACATGGGTAAACCTTTTTAATGTATACAGATTGAATCTTTGAAAGAAAATGAGGGTTTTGAATAAAACTTATTCGAGTTCCTTTTGACGTCCCGAACAGTGTTTTAATGAGTAAAAATAGAATCTTTGAATTAAAATACCTCAATAAAGGTACCTCTTATGTTAGTAGACCTTTTTAATATACTAACGTTGAATCTTTGAAAGAAAATAAGAATATTGATTTAAACTTATTCGAGTTACTTATGAAGTGGCGAAGAGTGTTTTAATGAGTAAAGATCGAATCTTTGATTGAAATGATCTCAATAAAAGTACCTTTTATATCATTAAACCTTTTTAATGCATATAGATTGAATCTTTGAAACAAAACAAGAGTTTTAATTTAAAATTATTTGTGTTACTTAATAGTCGCGAAGAGTGTTTTAAAGAGTATATGTTGACTTTTTAAATTAAAGTACCTCAATAAAGATACCTTTTAAGTCACTAGAACTTTTCAATGTATAAAGATTGAATCTTTGAAAGAAACTGAGGTTTTTGAGTTAAGCTTATTCGAGTTCCCTTTGACGTCCCGTAGAGTGTTTTACAGAGTAAAGATTGAATATTTGAACGAAGATACCTTAATAAAGGTACGTAGTATGTCACTAGACCTTTTTAATGTAAAAATATTGAATCTCTGAAAAAAAATGATAGTTTAGAGATTAACTTATTCGAGTTAACTATGAAGTCGCGAATCGTGTTGTAATGACTAAATATTAAATCTTTGAATGAAAATATTTCGACAAAGGAACCTATTATATGACTAGACCTTTTTAATGTATAAAGATTGAGTCTTTTAAAGAAAATGAGAGTTTTGAGTGAAACTTATTCGAATTCCCTTTGACGTCCCGAGGAGTGTTTTACAGAGTATAGATTGAATCTTTGAATGAAAATACCTCAGTATGGGAACCTAGTATGGCACCAGACCTTTTTAATGTAAAAAGATTGAATCTTTGAAAGAAAATGAGAGATTTGAGATTAACTTATTTGAGTTACCTATAAAGTCGAGAAGCGTGTTTTAATGACTAAAGATTAAATCTTTGAATGAAAATATCTCAATAAAGGAACCTATTATATGACTAAACCTTTTTAATGTATACAGATTAAATCTTTGAAAGAAAATGAGGGTTTTGAATGAAACTTATTCGAGTTCCTTTTGTCGTCCCGAACAGTGTTTTGATGAGTAAAAATAGAATCTTTGAATGAAAATACCTCAATAAAGGTACCTATTATGTTATTAGACCTTTTTAGTGTATAAAAGTTGGATCTTTGAAAGAAAAGAAGAGTATTGATTTAAACTTATTCGAGTTACTTATGAAGTGGCGAAGAGTGTTTTAATGAGTAAAGATCGAATCTTTGATTGAAATGATCTCAATAAAAGTACCTTTTATGTCATTAAACCTTTTTAATGCATATAGATTGAATCTTTGAAACAAAACAAGAGTTTTAATTTTAAATTATTTGTGTTACTTAATAGTCGCGAAGAGTGTTTTAACGAGTATATGTTGAATCTTTAAATTAAAATACCTCAATAAAGATACCTTTTATGTCATCAGACCTTTTCAATGTATAAAGATTGAATCTTTGAAAGAAAATGAGGTTTTTGAGTTAAGGTTATTCGAGTTCCCTTTGACGTCCCTTAGAGTGTTTTACAGAGTATAGATTGAATCTTTGAATGAAAATACCTCAGTAAGGGTACCTAGTATGTCACTAGACCTTTTTAATGTAAAAAGATTGAATCTTTGAAAGAAAATGAGAGTTTTAAGATTAACTTATTCGAGTTACATATAAAGTCGCGAAGCGTGTTTTAATGACTAAAGATTAAATCTTTGAATGAAAATACTTCAATAAAGGAACCTATTATATGACTAAACCTTTTTAATGTATACAGATTGAATCTTTGAAAGAAAATGAGAGTTTTGAATGAAATTTATTCGAGTTCCTTTTGACGTCCCGAATAGTGTTTTAAGGAGTAAAAATAGAATCTTTGAATGAAAATACCTCAATAAAGGTACCTATTATGTTACAAGACCTTTTTAATGTATAAACGTTGAATCTTTGAAAGAAAATAAGAGTATTGATTTAAACTTATTCGAGTTACTTATGAAGTGGGGAAGAGTGTTTTAATAAGTAAAGATCGAATCTTTGATTGAAATGATCTCAATAAAAGTACCTTTTATGTCATTAAACCTTTTTAATGCACATAGATTGAATCTTTGAAACAAAACAAGAGTATTAATTTGAAATTATTTGTGTTACTTAGTAGTCGCGAAGAGTGTTTTAACGAGTATATGTTGAATATTTAAATTTAAGTACCTCAATAAAGATACCTTTTATGTCACTAGACCTTTTCAATGTATAAAGATTGAATCTTTGAAAGAAAATGAGGTTTTTGAGTTAAGCTTATTCGAGTTCCCTTTGACGTCCCGTAGAGTGTTTTACAGAGTATAGATTGAATCTTTGAATGAAAATACCTCAGTAAGAGTACCTAGTATGTCACTAGACCTTTTTAATGTAAAAAGATTGAATATTTGAAAGAAAATGAGAGTTTTGAGATTAACTTATTCGAGTTACCTTTAAAGTCGCGAAGCGTGTTTTAATGACTAAAGGTTAAATCTTTGAATAAAAATACCTTAATAAGGGAACCTATTATATGACTAAACCTTTTTAATGTATACAGATTAAATCTTTGAAAGAAAATGAGGATTTTGAATGAAACTTATTCGAGTTCCTTTTGTCGTCCCGAACAGTGTGTTAATGAGTAAAAATAGAATCTTCGAATGAAAATACCTTAATAAAGGTACCTATTATGTTACTAGACCATTTTAATGTATAAACGTTGAATCTTTGAAAGAAAATAAGAGTATTGATTTAAACTTATTCGAGTTACTTATGAAGTGGCGAAGAGTGTTTTAATGAGTAAAGATCGAATCTTTGATTGAAATGATCTCAATAAAAGTACCTTTAATGTCGTTAACCCTTTTTAATGCATATAGATTGAATCTTTGAAACAAAACAAGAGTTTTAATTTAAAATTATTCGTGTTACTTAGTAGTCGCGAAGAGTGTTTTAACGAGTATATGTTGAATCTTTAAATTAAAGTACCTCAATAAAGATACCTTTTATGTCACTAGACCTTTTCAATGTATAAAGATTGAATCTTTGAAAGAAACTGAGGTTTTTGAGTTAAGCTTATTCGAGTTCCCTTTGACGTCCCGTAGGGTGTTTTACAGAGTAAAGATTGAATATTTGAACGAAAATACCTTAATAAAGGTACCTAGTATGTCACTAGACCTTTTTAATGTAAAAAGATTGAATCTCTGAAAAAAAAAATGATAGTTTAGAGATTAACTTATTCGAGTTACCTATGAAGTCGCGAATCGTGTTGTAATGACCAAATATTAAATCTTTGAATGAAAATATCTCGACAAAGGAACCTATTATGTGACTAGACCTTTTTAATGTATAAAGATTGAGTCCTTTAAAGAAAATGAGAGTTTTGAGTGAAACTTATTCGAATTCCCTTTGACGTCCCGACGAGTGTTTTACAGAGTATAGATTGAATCTTTGATTGAAAATACCTCAGTAAGGGTACCTAGTATGTCACTAGACCTTTTTAATGTAAAAAGATTGAATCTTTGAAAGAAAATGAGAGTTTTGAGATTAAATTATTCGAGTTACCTATAAAGTCGCGAAGCGTGTTTTAATGACTAAAGATTAAATCTTTGAATGAAAATACCTCAATAAAGGAACTTATTACATGGCTAAACATTTTTAATGTATACAGATTGAATCTTTGAAAGAAAATGAGGGTTTTGAATAAAACTTATTCGAGTTCCTTTTGACGTCCCGAACAGTGTTTTATTGAGTAAAAATAGAATCTTTGAATTAAAATACCTCAATAAAGGTACCTCTTATGTTAGTAGACCTTTTTAATGTACTAACGTTGAATCTTTGAAAGAAAATAAGAATATTGATTTAAACTTATTCGAGTTACTTATGAAGTGGCGAAGAGTGTTTTAATGAGTAAAGATCGAATCTTTGATTGAAATGATCTCAATAAAAGTACCTTTTATATCATTAAACCTTTTTAATGCATATAGATTGAATCTTTGAAACAAAACAAGAGTTTTAATTTAAAATTATTTGTGTTACTTAATAGTCGCGAAGAGTGTTTTAAAGAGTATATGTTGAATTTTTAAATTAAAGTACCTCAATAAAGATACCTTTTAAGTCACTAGAACTTTTCAATGTATAAAGATTGAATCTTTGAAAGAAACTGAGGTTTTTGAGTTAAGCTTATTCGAGTTCCCTTTGACGTCCCGTAGAGTGTTTTACAGAGTAAAGATTGAATATTTGAACGAAGATACCTTAATAAAGGTACGTAGTATGTCACTAGACCTTTTTAATGTAAAAATATTGAATCTCTGAAAAAAAATGATAGTTTAGAGATTAACTTATTCGAGTTAACTATGAAGTCGCGAATCGTGTTGTAATGACTAAATATTAAATCTTTGAATGAAAATATTTCGACAAAGGAACCTATTATATGACTAGACCTTTTTAATGTATAAAGATTGAGTCTTTTAAAGAAAATGAGAGTTTTGAGTGAAACTTATTCGAATTCCCTTTGACGTCCCGAGGAGTGTTTTACAGAGTATAGATTGAATCTTTGAATGAAAATACCTCAGTATGGGAACCTAGTATGGCACTAGACCTTTTTAATGTAAAAAGATTGAATCTTTGAAAGAAAATGAGAGATTTGAGATTAACTTATTTGAGTTACTTATAAAGTCGAGAAGCGTGTTTTAATGACTAAAGATTAAATCTTTGAATGAAAATATCTCAATAAAGGAACCTATTATATGACTAAACCTTTTTAATGTATACAGATTAAATCTTTGAAAGAAAATGAGGGTTTTGAATGAAACTTATTCGAGTTCCTTTTGTCGTCCCGAACAGTGTTTTGATGAGTAAAAATAGAATCTTTGAATGAAAATACCTCAATAAAGGTACCTATTATGTTATTAGACCTTTTTAGTGTATAAACGTTGGATCTTTGAAAGAAAAGAAGAATATTGATTTAAACTTATTCGAGTTACTTATGAAGTGGCGAAGAGTGTTTTAATGAGTAAAGATCGAATCTTTGATTGAAAAGATCTCAATAAAAGTACCTTTTATGTCATTAAACCTTTTTAATGCATATAGATTGAATCTTTGAAACAAAACAAGAGTTTTAATTTTAAATTATTTGTGTTACTTAATAGTCGCGAAGAGTGTTTTAACGAGTATATGTTGAATCTTTAAATTAAAATACCTCAATAAAGATACCTTTTATGTCATCAGACCTTTTCAATGTATAAAGATTGAATCTTTGAAAGAAAATGAGGTTTTTGAGTTAAGGTTATTCGAGTTCCCTTTGACGTCCCTTAAAGTGTTTTACAGAGTATAGATTGAATCTTTGAATGAAAATACCTCAGTAAGGGTACCTAGTATGTCACTAGACCTTTTTAATGTAAAAAGATTGAATCTTTGAAAGAAAATGAGAGTTTTAAGATTAACTTATTCGAGTTACATATAAAGTCGCGAAGCGTGTTTTAATGACTAAAGATTAAATCTTTGAATGAAAATACCTCAATAAAGGAACCTATTATATGACTAAACCTTTTTAATGTATACAGATTGAATCTTTGAAAGAAAATGAGAGTTTTGAATGAAATTTATTCGAGTTCCTTTTGACGTCCCGAATAGTGTTTTAATGAGTAAAAATAGAATCTTTGAATGAAAATACCTCAATAAAGGTACCTATTATGTTACAAGACCTTTTTAATGTATAAACGTTGAATCTTTGAAAGAAAATAAGAGTATTGATTTAAACTTATTCGAGTTACTTATGAAGTGGGGAAGAGTGTTTTAATAAGTAAAGATCGAATCTTTGATTGAAATGATCTCAATAAAAGTACCTTTTATGTCATTAAACCTTTTTAATGCACATAGATTGAATCTTTGAAACAAAACAAGAGTATTAATTTAAAATTATTTGTGTTACTTAGTAGTCGCGAAGAGTGTTTTAACGAGTATATGTTGAATATTTAAATTTAAGTACCTCAATAAAGATACCTTTTATGTCACTAGACCTTTTCAATGTATAAAGATTGAATCTTTGAAAGAAAATGAGGTTTTTGAGTTAAGCTTATTCGAGTTCCCTTTGACGTCCCGTAGAGTGTTTTACAGAGTATAGATTGAATCTTTGAATGAAAATACCTCAGTAAGAGTACCTAGTATGTCACTAGACCTTTTTAATGTAAAAAGATTGAATATTTGAAAGAAAATGAGAGTTTTGAGATTAACTTATTCGAGTTACCTTTAAAGTCGCGAAGCGTGTTTTAATGACTAAAGGTTAAATCTTTGAATAAAAATACCTTAATAAGGGAACCTATTATATGACTAAACCTTTTTAATGTATACAGATTAAATCTTTGAAAGAAAATGAGGATTTTGAATGAAACTTATTCGAGTTCCTTTTGTCGTCCCGAACAGTGTGTTAATGAGTAAAAATAGAATCTTCGAATGAAAATACCTTAATAAAGGTACCTATTATGTTACTAGACCATTTTAATGTATAAACATTGAATCTTTGAAAGAAAATAAGAGTATTGATTTAAACTTATTCGAGTTACTTATGAAGTGGCGAAGAGTGTTTTAATGGGTAAAGATCGAATCTTTGATTGAAATGATCTCAATAAAAGTACCTTTTATGTCGTTAACCCTTTTTAATGCATATAGATTGAATCTTTGAAACAAAACAAGAGTTTTAATTTAAAATTATTCGTGTTACTTAGTAGTCGCGAAGAGTGTTTTAACGAGTATATGTTGAATCTTTAAATTAAAGTACCTCAATAAAGATACCTTTTATGTCACTAGACCTTTTCAATGTATAAAGATTGAATCTTTGAAAGAAACTGAGGTTTTTGAGTTAAGCTTATTCGAGTTCCCTTTGACGTCCCGTAGGGTGTTTTACAGAGTAAAGATTGAATATTTGAACGAAAATACCTTAATAAAGGTACCTAGTATGTCACTAGACCTTTTTAATGTAAAAAGATTGAATCTCTGAAAAAAAAAATGATAGTTTAGAGATTAACTTATTCGAGTTACCTATGAAGTCGCGAATCGTGTTGTAATGACCAAATATTAAATCTTTGAATGAAAATATCTCGACAAAGGAACCTATTATGTGACTAGACCTTTTTAATGTATAAAGATTGAGTCTTTTAAAGAAAATGAGAGTTTTGAGTGAAACTTATTCGAATTCCCTTTGACGTCCCGACGAGTGTTTTACAGAGTATAGATTGAATCTTTGATTGAAAATACCTCAGTAACGGTACCTAGTATGTCACTAGACCTTTTTAATGTAAAAAGATTGAATCTTTGAAAGAAAATGAGAGTTTTGAGATTAAATTATTCGAGTTACCTATAAAGTCGCGAAGCGTGTTTTAATGACTAAAGATTAAATCTTTGAATGAAAATACCTCAATAAAGGAACTTATTACATGGCTAAACCTTTTTAATGTATACAGATTGAATCTTTGAAAGAAAATGAGGGTTTTGAATAAAACTTATTCGAGTTCCTTTTGACGTCCCGAACAGTGTTTTAATGAGTAAAAATAGAATCTTTGAATGAAAATACCTCAATAAAGGTACCTCTTATGTTAGTAGACCTTTTTAATGTACTAACGTTGAATCTTTGAAAGAAAATAAGAATATTGATTTAAACTTATTCGAGTTACTTATGAAGTGGCGAAGAGTGTTTTAATGAGTAAAGATCGAATCTTTGATTGAAATGATCTCAATAAAAGTACCTTTTATATCATTAAACCTTTTTAATGCATATAGATTGAATCTTTGAAACAAAACAAGAGTTTTAATTTAAAATTATTTGTGTTACTTAATAGTCGCGAAGAGTGTTTTAAAGAGTATATGTTGAATTTTTAAATTAAAGTACCTCAATAAAGATACCTTTTAAGTCACTAGAACTTTTCAATGTATAAAGATTGAATCTTTGAAAGAAACTGAGGTTTTTGAGTTAAGCTTATTCGAGTTCCCTTTGACGTCCCGTAGAGTGTTTTACAGAGTAAAGATTGAATATTTGAACGAAGATACCTTAATAAAGGTACGTAGTATGTCACTAGACCTTTTTAATGTAAAAATATTGAATCTCTGAAAAAAAATGATAGTTTAGAGATTAACTTATTCGAGTTACCTATGAAGTCGCGAATCGTGTTGTAATGACTAAATATTAAATCTTTGAATGAAAATATTTCGACAAAGGAACCTATTATATGACTAGACCTTTTTAATGTATAAAGATTGAGTCTTTTAAAGAAAATGAGAGTTTTGAGTGAAACTTATTCGAATTCCCTTTGACGTCCCGAGGAGTGTTTTACAGAGTATAGATTGAATCTTTGAATGAAAATACCTCAGTATGGGAACCTAGTATGGCACTAGACCTTTTTAATGTAAAAAGATTGAATCTTTGAAAGAAAATGAGAGATTTGAGATTAACTTATTTGAGTTACCTACAAAGTCGAGAAGCGTGTTTTAATGACTAAAGATTAAATATTTGAATGAAAATACCTCAATAAAGGAACCTATTATATGACTAAACCTTTTTAATGTATACAGATTAAATCTTTGAAAGAAAATGAGGGTTTTGAATGAAACTTATTCGATTTCCTTTTGTCGTCCCGAACAGTGTTTTGATGAGTAAAAATAGAATCTTTGAATGAAAATACCTCAATAAAGGTACCTATTATGTTATTAGACCTTTTTAGTGTATAAACGTTGGATCTTTGAAAGAAAAGAAGAGTATTGATTTAAACTTATTCGAGTTACTTATGAAGTGGCGAAGAGTGTTTTAATGAGTAAAGATCGAATCTTTGATTGAAATGATCTCAATAAAAGTACCTTTTATGTCATTAAACCTTTTTAATGCATATAGATTGAATCTTTGAAACAAAACAAGAGTTTTAATTTTAAATTATTTGTGTTACTTAATAGTCGCGAAGAGTGTTTTAACGAGTATATGTTGAATCTTTAAATTAAAATACCTCAATAAAGATACCTTTTATGTCATCAGACCTTTTCAATGTATAAAGATTGAATCTTTGAAAGAAAATGAGGTTTTTGAGTTAAGGTTATTCGAGTTCCCTTTGACGTCCCTTAGAGTGTTTTACAGAGTATAGATTGAATCTTTGAATGAAAATACCTCAGTAAGGGTACCTAGTATGTCACTAGACCTTTTTAATGTAAAAGGATTGAATCTTTGAAAGAAAATGAGAGTTTTAAGATTAACTTATTCGAGTTACCTATAAAGTCGCGAAACGTGTTTTAATGACTAAAGATTAAATCTTTGAATGAAAATACCTCAATAAAGGAACCTATTATATGACTAAATCTTTTTAATGTATACAAATTGAAACTTTGAAAGAAAATGAGAGTTTTGAATGAAACTTATTCGAGTTCCTCTTGACGTCCCGAACAGTGTTTTAATGAGTAAAAATAGAATCTTTGAATAAAAATACCTCAATTAAGGTACCTATTATGTTACTAGACCTTTTTAATGTATAAACGTTGAATCTTTGAAAGAAAATAAGAGTATTGATTTAAACTTATTCGAGTTACTTATGAAGTGGCGAAGAGTGTTTTAATGTGTAAAGATCGAATCTTTGATTGAAATGATCTCAATAAAAGTACCTTTTATGTCATTAAACCTTTTTAATGCATATAGATTGAATCTTTGAAACAAAACAAGAGTTTTAATTTAAAATTATTCATGTTACTTAGTAATCGCGAAGAGTGTTTTAACGAGTATATGTTGAATCTTTAAATTAAAGTACCTCAACAAAGATACCTTTTATGTCACTAGACCTTTTCAATGTATAAAGACTGAATCTTTGAAAGAAACTGAGGTTTTTGAGTTAAGCTTATTCGAGTTCCCTTTGACGTCCCGTAGAGTGTTTTCCAGAGTAAAGATTGAATATTTGAAGAAAATACCTTAATAAAGGTACCTAGTATGTCACTAGATCTTTTTAATGTATAAAGATTGAATCTCTGAAAAAAAATGACAGTTTAGAGATTAACTTATTCAAGTTACCTATGAAGTCGCGAATCGTGTTGTAATGATGAAATATTAAATCTTTGAATGAAAATATCTCGACAGAGGAACCTATTATGTGGCTAGACCTTTTCAATGTATAAAGATTGAGTCTTTTAAGGAAAATGAGAGTTTTGAGTGAAACTTATTCGAATTCCCTTTGACGTCCCGACGAGTGTTTTACAGAGTATAGATTTAATCTTTGATTGAAAATACCTCAGTAAATGTACCTAGTATGTCACTAGACCTTTTTAATGTAAAAAGATTGAATCTTTGAAAGAAAATGAGAGTTTTGAGATTAACTTATTCGAGTTACCTATAAAGTCGCGAAGCGTGTTTTAATAACTAAAGATTAAATTTTTGAATGAAAATACTTCAATAAAGAAACCTATTATATGACTAAACCTTTTTAATGTATACAGATTGAATCTTTGAAAGAAAACGAGAGTTTTGAATGAAACTTATTCGAGTTCCTTTTGACGTCCCGAACAGTGTTTTAATGAGTAAAAATAGAATCTTTGAATGAAAATACCTCAATAAAGGTACCTATTATGTTACAAGACCTTTTTAATGTATAAACGTTGAATCTTTAAAAGAAAATAAGAGTATTGATTTAAACTTATTCGAGTTACTTTTGAAGTGGGGAAGAGTGTTTTAATAAGTAAAGATCGATTCTTTGATTGAAATGATCTCAATAAAAGTACCTTTTATGTCATTAAACCTTTTTAATGCACATAGATTGAATCTTTGAAACAAAACAAGAGTATTAATTTAAAATTATTTGTGTTACTTAGTAGTCGCGAAGAGTGTTTTAACGAGTATATGTTGAATATTTAAATTTAAGTACCTCAATAAAGATACCTTTTATGTCACTAGACCTTTTCAATGTATAAAGATTGAATCTTTGAAAGAAAATGAGGTTTTTGAGTTAAGCTTATTCGAGTTCCCTTTGACGTCCCGTAGAGTGTTTTACAGAGTATAGATTGAATCTTTGAATGAAAATACCTCAGTAAGAGTACCTAGTATGTCACTAGACCTTTTTAATGTGAAAAGATTGAATCTTTGAAAGAAAATGAGAGTTTTGAGATTAACTTATTCGAGTTACCTATAAAGTCGCGAAGCGTGTTTTAATGACTAAAGGTTAAATCTTTGAATAAAAATACCTCAATAAAGGAACCTATTATATGACTAAACCTTTTTAATGTATACAGATTAAATCTTTGAAAGAAAATGAGGGTTTTGAATGAAACTTATTCGAGTTCCTTTTGTCGTCCCGAACAGTATTTTAATGAGTAAAAATAGAATCTTTGAATGAAAATACCTCAATAAAGGTACCTATTATGTTACTAGACCTTTTTAATGTATAAACGTTGAATCTTTGAAAGAAAATAAGAGTATTGATTTAAACTTATTCGAGTTACTTATGAAGTGGCGAAGAGTGTTTTAATGAGTAAAGATCGAATCTTTGATTGAAATGATCTCAATAAAAGTACATTTTCTGTCGTTAACCCTTTTTAATGCATATAGATTGAATCTTTGTAACAAAACAAGAGTTTTAATTTAAAATTATTCGTGTTACTTAGTAGTCGCGAAGAGTGTTTTAACGAGTATATGTTGATTCTTTAAATTAAAGTACCTCAATAAAGATACCTTTTATGTCACTAGACCTTTTCAATGTATAAAGATTGAATCTTTGAAAGAAACTGAGGTTTTTGAGTTAAGCTTATTCGAGTTCCCTTCGACGTCCCGTAGGGTGTTTTACAGCGTAAAGATTGAATATTTGAACGAAAATACCTTAATAAAGGTACCTAGTATATCACTAGACCTTTTTAATGTAAAAAGATTGAATCTCTGAAAAAAAAATGATAGTTTAGAGATTAACTTATTCGAGTTACCTATGAAGTCGCGAATCGTGTTGTAATGACCAAATATTAAATCTTTGAATGAAAATATCTCGACAAAGGAACCTATTATGTGACTAGACTTTTTTAATGTATAAAGATTGAGTCTTTTAAAGAAAATGAGAGTTTTGAGTGAAACTTATTCGAATTCCCTTTGACGTCCCGACGAGTGTTTTACAGAGTATAGATTGAATCTTTGATTGAAAATACCTCAGTAAGGGTACCTAGTATGTCACTAGACCTTTTTAATGTAAAAAGATTGATTCTTTGAAAGAAAATGAGAGTTTTGAGATTAAATTATTCGAGTTACCTATAAAGTCGCGAAGCGTGTTTTAATGACTAAAGATTAAATCTTTGAATGAAAATACCTCAATAAAGGAACTTATTATATGGCTAAACCTTTTTAAAGTGTACAGATTGAATCTTTGAAAGAAAATGAGGGTTTTGAGTAAAACTTATTCGAGTTCCTTTTGACGTCCCGAACAGTGTTTTAATAAGTAAAAATAGAATCTTTGAATGAAAATACCTCAATAAAGGTACCTCTTATGTTAGTAGACCTTTTTAATGTACTAACGTTGAATCTTTGAAAGAAAATAAGAATATTGATTTAAACTTATTCGAGTTACTTATGAAGTGGCGAAGAGTGTTTTAATGAGTAAAGATCGAATCTTTGATTGAAATGATCTCAATAAAAGTACCTTTTATATTATTAAACCTTTTTAATGCATATAGATTGAATTTTTGAAACAAAACAAGAGTTTTAATTTAAAATTATTTGTGTTACTTAATAGTCGCGAAGAGTGTTTTAACGAGTATATGTTGATTTTTTAAATTAAAGTACCTCAATAAAGATACCTTTTATGTCACTAGACCTTTTCAATGTATAAAGATTGAATCTTTGAAAGAAACTGAGGTTTTTGAGTTAAGCTTATTCGAGTTCCCTTCGACGTCCCGTAGGGTGTTTTACAGAGTAAAGATTGAATATTTGAACGAAAATACCTTAATAAAGGTACCTAGTATGTCACTAGACCTTTTTAATGTAAAAATATTGAATCTCTGAAAAAAAATGATAGTTTAGAGATTAACTTATTCGAGTTACCTATGAAGTCGCGAATCGTGTTGTAATGACTAAATATTAAATCTTTGAATGAAAATATTTCGACAAAGGAACCTATTATATGACTACACCTTTTTAATGTATAAAGATTGAGTCTTTTAATGAAAATGAGAGTTTTGAGTGAAACTTATTCGAATTCCCTTTGACGCCCCGAGGAGTGTTTTACAGTGTATAGATTGAATCTTTGAATGAAAATACCTCAGTATGGGAACCTAGTATGTCACTAGACCTTTTTAATGTAAAAAGATTGAATCTTTGAAAGAAAATGAGAGATTTGAGATTAACTTATTTGAGTTACCTATAAAGTCGAGAAGCGTGTTTTAATGACTAAAGATTAAATCTTTGAATGAAAATACCTCAATAAAGGAACTTATTATATGACTAAACCTTTTTAATGTATACAGATTAAATCTTTGAAAGAAAATGAGGGTTTTGAATGAAACTTATTCGAGTTCCTTTTGTCGTCCCGAACAGTGTTTTAATGAGTAAAAATAGAATCTTTGAATGAAAATACCTCAATAAAGGTACCTATTATGTTACTAGACCTTTTTAATGTATAAACGTTGAATCTTTGAAAGAAAATAAGAGTATGGATTTAAACTTATTCGAGTTACTTATGAAGTGGCGAAGAGTGTTTTAATGAGTAAAGATCGAATCTTTGATTGAAATGATCTCAATAAAAGTACCTTTTATGTCATTAAACCTTTTTAATGCATATAGATTGAATCTTTGAAACAAAACAAGAGTTTTAATTTTAAATTATTTGTGTTACTTAATAGTCGCGAAGAGTGTTTTAATGAGTATATGTTGAATCTTTAAATTAAAATACCTCAATAAAGATACCTTTTATGTCATCAGACCTTTTCAATGTATAAAGATTGAATCTTTGAAAGAAAATGAGGTTTTTGAGTTAAGCTTATTCGAGTTCCCTTTGACGTCCCTTAGAGTGTTTTACAGAGTATAGATTGAATCTTTGAATGAAAATACCTCAGTAAGGGTACCTAGTATGTCACTAGACCTTTTTAATGTAAAAAGATTGAATCTTTGAAAGAAAATGAGAGTTTTGAGATTAACATATTCGAGTTACCTATAAAGTCGCGAAGCGTGTTTTAATGACTAAAGATTAAATCTTTGAATGAAAATACCTCAACAAAGGAACCTATTATATGACTAAACCTTTTTAATGTATACAGATTGAATCTTTGAAAGAAAATGAGAGTTTTGAATGAAACTTATTCGAGTTCCTTTTGACGTCCCGAACAGTGTTTTAATGAGTAAAAATAGAATCTTTGAATAAAAATACCTCAATTAAGGAACCTGTTATGTTACTAGACCTTTTTAATGTATAAACGTTGAATCTTTGAAAGAAAATAAGAGTATTGATTTAAACTTATTCGAGTTACTTATGAAGTGGCGAAGAGTGTTTTAATGTGTAAAGATCGAATATTTGATTGAAATGATCTCAATAAAAGTACCTTTTATGTCATTAAACCTTTTTAATGCATATAGATTGAATCTTTGAAACAAAACAAGAGTATTAATTGAAAATTATTTGTGTTACTTAGTAGTCGCGATGAGTGTTTTAACGAGTATATGTTGAATCTTTAAATTAAAGTACCTCAACAAAGATACCTTTTATGTCACTAGACCTTTTCAATGTATAAAGACTGAATGTTTGAAAGAAACTGTGGTTTTTGAGTTAAGCTTATTCGAGTTCCCTTTGAGTCCCGTAGAGTGTTTTCCAGAGTAAAGATTGAATATTTGAAGAAAATACCTTAATAAAGGTACCTAGTATGTCACTAGATCTTTTTAATGTAAAAAGATTGAATCTCTGAAAAAAAATGATAGTTCAGAGATTAACTTATTCAAGTTACCTATGAAGTCGCGAATCGTGTTGTAATGACGAAATATTAAATCTTTGAATGAAAATATCTCAACAAAGGAACCTATTATGTGACTAGACCTTTTCAATATATAAAGATTGAGTCTTTTAAGGAAAATGAGAGTTTTGAGTGAAACTTATTCGAATTCCCTTTGACGTCCCGACGAGTGTTTTACAGAGTATAGATTTAATCTTTGATTGAAAATACCTCAGTAAGGGTACCTAGTATGTCACTAGACCTTTTTAATGTAAAAAGAATGAATCTTTGAAAGAAAATGAGAGTTTTGAGATTAACATATTCGAGTTACCTATAAAGTCGCGAAGCGTGTTTTAATAACTAAAGATTAAATCTTTGAATGAAAATACCTCAATAAAGGAACCTATTATATGACTAAACCTTTTTAATGTATACAGATTGAATCTTTGAAAGAAAATGAGAGTTTTGAATGAAACTTATTCGAGTTCCTTTTGACGTCCCGAACAGCGTTTTAATGAGTAAAAATAGAATCTTTGAATGAAAATACCTCAATAAAGGTACCTATTATGTGACTAGACCTTTTCAATATATAAAGATTGAGTCTTTTAAGGAAAATGAGAGTTTTGAGTGAAACTTATTCGAGTTCCCTTTGACGTCCCGTAGAGTGTTTTACAGAGTATAGATTGAATCTTTGAATGAAAATACCTCAGTAAGAGTACCTAGTATGTCACTAGACCTTTTTAATGTAAAAAGATTGAATCTTTGAAAGAAAATGAGAGTTTTGAGATTAACTTATTCGAGTTACCTATAAAGTCGCGAAACGTGTTTTAATGACTAAAGGTTAAATCTTTGAATAAAAATACCTCAATAAAGGAACCTATTATTGACTAAACCTTTTTAATGTATACAGATTAAATCTTTGAAAGAAAATGAGGGTTTTGAATGAAACTTATTCGAGTTCCTTTTGTCGTCCCGAACAGTGTTTTAATGAGTAAAAATAGAATCTTTGAATGAAAATACCTCAATAAAGGTACCTATTATGTTACTAGACCTTTTTAATGTATAAACGTTGAATCTTTGAAAGAAAATAAGAGTATTGATTTAAACTTATTCGAGTTACTTATTAAGTGGCGAAGAGTGTTTTAATGAGTAAAGATCGAATCTTTGATTGAAATGATCTCAATAAAAGTACTTTTTATGTCGTTTACCCTTTTTAATGCATATAGATTGTATCTTTGAAACAAAACAAGAGTTTTAATTCAAAATTATTCGTGTTACTTAGTAGTCGCGAAGAGTGTTTTAACGAGTATATGTTGAATCTTTAAATTAAAGTTCCTCAATAAAGATACCTTTTATGTCACTAGACCTTTTCAATGTAAAAAGATTGAATCTTTGAAAGAAACTGAGGTTTTTGAGTTAAGCTTATTCGAGTTCCCTTTGACGTCCCGTAGGGTGTTTTATAGAGTAAAGATTGAATATTTGAACGAAAATACCTTAATAAAGGTACCTAGTATGTCACTAGACCTTTTTAATGTAAAAAGATTGAATCTCTGAAAAAAAAATGATAGTTTAGAGATTAACTTATTCGAGTTACCTATGAAGTCGCGAATCGTGTCGTAATGACCAAATATTAAATCTTTGAATGAAAATATCTCGACAAAGGAACCTATTATGTGACTAGACCTTTTTAATGTATAAAGATTGAGTAATTTAAAGAAAATGAGAGTTTTGAGTGAAACTTATTCGAATTCCCTTTGACGTCCCGACGAGTGTTTTTCAGAGTATAGATTGAATCTTTGATTGAAAATACCTCAGTAAGGGTACCTAGTATGTCACTAGACCTTTTTAATGTAAAAAGATTGAATCTTTGAAAGAAAATGAGAGTTTTGAGATTAAATTATTCGAGTTACCTATAAAGTCGCGAAGCGTGTTTTAATGACTAAAGATTTATTCTTCGAATGAAAATACCTCAATAAAGGAACTTATTATATGGCTAAACCTTTTTAATGTACACAGATTGAATCTTTGAAAGAAAATGAGGGTTTTGAATAAAACTTATTCGAGTTCCTTTTGTCGTCCCGAACAGTGTTTTAATGAGTAAAAATAGAATCTTTGAATGAAAATACCTCAATAAAGGTACCTCTTATGTTAGTAGACCTTTTTAATGTACTAACGTTGAATCTTTGAAAGAAAATAAGAATATTGATTTAAACTTATTCGAGTTACTTATGAAGTGGCGAAGAGTGTTTTAATGAGTAAAGATCGAATCTTTGATTGAAATGATCTCAATAAAAGTACCTTTTATATCATTAAACCTTTTTAATGCATATAGATTGAATCTTTGAAACAAAACAAGAGTTTTAATTTAAAATTATTTGTGTTATTTAATAGTCGCGAAGAGTGTTTTAACGAGTATATGTTGAATTTTTAAATTAAAGTACCTCAATAAAGATACCTTTTAAGTCACTAGACCTTTTCAATGTATAAAGATTGAATCTTTGAAAGAAACTGAGGTTTTTGAGTTAAGCTTATTCGAGTTCCCTTTGACGTCCCGTAGAGTGTTTTACAGAGTAAAGATTGAATATTTGAACGAAAATACCTTAATAAAGGTACCTAGTATGTCACTAGACCTTTTTAATGTAAAAATATTGAATCTCTGAAAAAAAATGATAGTTTAGAGGTTAACTTATTCGAGTTACCTATGAAGTCGCGAATCGTGTTGTAATGACTAAATATTAAATCTTTGAATGAAAATATTTCGACAAAGGAACCTATTATATGACTAGACCTTTTTAATGTATAAAGATTGAGTCTTTTAAAGAAAATGAGAGTTTTGAGTGAAACTTATTCGAATTCCCTTTGACGTCCCGAGGAGTGTTTTACAGAGTATAGATTGAATCTTTGAATGAAAATACCTCAGTATGGGAACCTAGTATGTCACTAGACCTTTTTAATGTAAAAAGATTGAATCTTTGAAAGAAAATGAGAAATTTGAGATTAACTTATTTGAGTTACCTATAAAGTCGAGAAGCGTGTTTTAATGACTAAAGATTAAATCTTTGAATGAAAATACCTCAATAAAGGAACCTATTATATGACTAAACCTTTTTAATGTATACAGATTGAATCTTTGAAAGAAAATGAGAGTTTTGAAAGAAACCCATTCGAGTTCCTTTTGACGTACCGAAGAGTGTTTTAATGAGTAAAAATAGAATCTTTGAAAGAAAATACCTCAATAAAGGTACCTATAAATTTACTAGACCTTTTTAATGTATAAACGTTGAATCTTTGAAAGAAAATAAGAGTATTGATTTAAACTTATTCGAGTTACTTATGAAGTGACGAAAAGTGTTTTAATAAATAAAGATCGAATCTTTGATTGAAATTATCTCAATAAAAGTACCTTTTTTGTCATTAACCCTTTTTAATGCGTATAGATTGAATCTCTGAAACAAAACAAGAGTTTTAATTTAAAATTATTCGTGTTACCTAGTTGTCGCGAAGAGTATTTTAATGAGTATATGTGGAATCTTTAAATTAAAATAGCTCAATAAAGGTACTTTTTATGTTATTAGACCTTTTCAATGTATACAGATTGAATCTTTGAAAGAAAATGAGGTTTTTGAGTTAAGCTTATTCGAGTTCACTTTGATGTCCCGTAGAGTGTTTTACAGAGTGAAGATTGAATCTTTGAACGAAAATACCTTAATAAAGGTACCTAGTATGTAACTTGACCTTTTTAATGTAAAAAGACTGAATCTCTGGAAAAAAATTATAGTTTAGAGATTAACTTATTCGAGTTACCTATGAAGTCGCGAATCGTGTTGTAATGACTAAATATTAAATCTTTGAATGAAAATATCTCAACAAAGTAACCTATTATGTGACAAGACCTTTTTAATGTATAAAGATTGAATCTTTTAAAGAAAATGAGAGTTTTGAGTGAAACTTATTCGAGTTCCTTTGACGTCCCGAAGAGTGTTTTACAGAGTATAGATTGAATCTTTGAATGAAAATATCTCAGTAAAGGTACCTAGTATGTCACTAGACCTTTTTAATGCAAAAAGATTGAATCTTTGAAAGAAAATGAGAGTTTTGAGATTAACTTATTCGAGTTACCTATGAAGTCGCGAAGCGTGTTTTAAAGACTAAAGATTAAATCTTTGAATGAAAATACCTCAATAAAGGAACCTATTATTTGACTAAACCTTTTAAATGTATAAAGATTGAATCTTTGAAAGAAAATGAGCGTTTTGAATGAAACTTATTCGAGTTCCTTTTGACGTCCCGAAGAGTGTTTTAATGAGTAAAAATAGAATCATTGAATGAAAATACCTCAATAAAGGTACCTATTATGTTACTAGACCTTTTTAATGTATAAACGTTGAATCTTTGAAAGAAAATAAGAGTATTGATTTAAACTTATTCGAGTTACTTATGAAGTTGCGAAAAGTGTTTTAATGAGTAAAGATCGAATCTTTGATTGAAATTATCTCAATAAAAGTACCTTTTATGTCATTAAACATTTTTAATGCATATAGATTGAATCTTTGAAACAAAACAAGAGTTTTAATTTAAAATTATTCGTGCTACCTAGTAGTCGCAAAGAGTGTTTTAATGAGTATATGTGGAATCTTTAAATTAAAGTACCTCAATAAAGGTACCTTTTATGTCACTAAACCTTTTCAATGTATAAAGATTGAATCTTTGAAAGAAAATGAGGTTTTTGAGTTAAACTTATTCGAGTTCTCTTTGACGTCCCGTAGAGTGTTTTACAGAGTAAAGATTGAATCTTTGAACGAAAATACCTTAATAAAGGTACCTATTATGTCACTAGACCATTTTAATGTAAAAAGATTGAATCCCTGAAAAAAAAATGATAGTTTAGAGATTAACTTATTCGAGTTACACATGAAGTCGCGAATCGTGTTGTAATGACTAAATATTAAATCTTTGAATGAAAATATCTCAACAAAGTAACCTATTATTTGACAAGACCTTTTTAATGTATAAGGATTGAATCTTTTAAAGAAAATGAGAGTTTTGAGTGAAACTTATTCGAGTTCCCTTTAACGTCCCGAAGAGTGTTTTACAGAGTATAGATTGAATCTTTGAATGAAAATACCTCAGTAAAGGTACCTAGTATGTCACTAGACCTTTTTAATGTAAAAAGATTGAATCTTTGAAAGAAAATGAGAGTTTTGAGATTAACTTATTCGAGTTACCTATGAAGTCGCGAAGCGTGTTTTAATGTATTAAGATTGAATCTTTGAAAGAAAATGAGGGTTTTGAATGAAACTTATTCGAGTTCCTTTTGACGTCCCGAAAAGTGTTTTAATGAGTAAAAATAGAATCTTTGAATGAAAATACCTCAATAAAGGTACCTATTATGTTACTAGACCTTTTCAATGTATAAACGTTGAATCTTTGAAAGAAAATAAGAATATTGATTTAAACTTATTCGAGTTACTTATGAAGTGGCGAAGAGTGTTTTAATGAGTAAAGATCGAATCTTTGATTGAAATTATCTAAATAAAAGTACCTTTTAGGTCATTAAACCTTTTTAATGCATATAGATTGAATCTTTGAAACAAAACAAGAGTTTTAATTTAAAATTAATAGCGTTACCTATTAGTCGCGATGGGTGTTCTAATGAGTATATGTTGAATCTTTAATTTAGAGTACCTCAATAAAGGTACCTTTTATGTCACTAGATCTTTTCAATGTATAAAGATTGAATCTTTGAAAGCAAATGAGGTTTTTGAGTTAAGCTTATTCGAGTTCGCTTTGACATCCCGTAGAGTATTTTACAGAGTAAAGATTGAATATTTGAACAAAAATACCTTAATAAAGGTACCTAGTAT
Source organism: Cornus florida (assembly GCF_030987335.1). Taxonomy (NCBI): domain Eukaryota; kingdom Viridiplantae; phylum Streptophyta; class Magnoliopsida; order Cornales; family Cornaceae; genus Cornus; species Cornus florida. The sequence continues at coordinate 90,094,592 of NW_026775578.1, read as the reverse complement.
GTTACTAGACTTTTTTAATGTAAAAAGATTGAATCTCTGAAAAAAATGATAGTTTAGAGATTAACTTATTCGAGTTACCTAAGAAGTCGTGAATCGTGTTGTAATGACTAAATATTAAATCTTTCAATGAAAATATCTCGACAAAGGAACCTATTTTGTGACTAGACCTTTTTAATGTATAAAGATTGAGTTTTTTAAACAAAATGAGAGTTTTGAGTGAAACTTAATCGAATTCCCTTTGACGTCCCGAAGAGTGTTTTACAGAGTATAGATTGAATCTTTGAATGAAAATACCTCAGTAAAGGTACCTACTATGTCACTAGACCTTTTTAATGTAAAAAGATTGAATCTTTGAAAGAAAATGAGAGATTGAGATTAACTTATTCGAGTTACCTATAAAGTCGCGAAGCTTGTTTTAATGACTAAAGATTAAATCTTTGAATGAAAATACCTCAATAAAGGAACTTATTACATGACTAAACCTTTTTAATGTATATAGATTGAATCTTTGAAAGAAAATGAGGGTTTTGAATAAAACTTATTCGAGTTCCTTTTGACGTCCCGAACAGTGTTTTAATGAGTAAAAATAGAATCTTTGAATGAAAATACCCCAATAAAGATAACTATTATGTTACTAGACCTTTTTAATGTATAAACGTTGAATGTTTGAAAGAATATAAGAGTATTAATTTAAACTTATTCGAGTTACTTATGAAGTGGCGAAGAGTGTTTTAATGAGTAAAGATCAAATCTTTGATTGAAATGATCTCAATAAAAGTACCTTTTATGTCATTAAACCTTTTTAATGCATATAGATTGAATCTTTGAAGCAAAACAAGAGTTTTAATTTAAAATTATAAGTGTTACCTAGTAGTCGCGAAGAGTGTTTTAATGAGTATATGTTGAATCTTTAAATTAAAGTACCTCAATAAAGACACCTTTTATGTCACTAGATCTTTTCAATGTATAATGATTGAATCTTTGAAAAAATCTGAGGTTTTTGAGTTAAGCTTATTCGAGTTCCCTTTGACGTCCCGTAGAGTGTTTTACAGAGTAAAGATTGAATCTTTGAACGAAAATACCTTAATAAAGGTACCTAGTATGTCACTAGACCTTTTTAATGTAAAAAGATTGAATCGTTGAAAAAAAATGATAGTTTAGAGATTAACTTATTCGAGTTACCAATGAAGTCGCGAATCATGTTTTAATGACGAAATATTAAATCTTTGAATGAAAATATCTCAACAAAGGAACCTATTATGTGACTAGACCATTTTAATGTATAAAGATTGAATCTTTTAAAGAAAATGAGAGTTTTGAGTAAAACTTATTCGAGTTCCCTTTGACGTCCCGAAGAGTGTTTTACAGAGGATAGATTGACTCTTTGAAAGAAAATACTTCAATAAAGGTACCTAGTATGTCACTAGACCTTTTTAATGTAAAAACACTGAATCTTTGAAAGAAAATGAGAGTTTTGAGATTAACTTATTCGAGTTACCTATGAAGTCGCGAATCGTGTTTTAATGACGAAATATGAAATCTTTGAATGAAAATATCTCAACAAAGGAACCTATTATGTGACTAGACCTTTTTAATGTCTAAAGATTAAATCTTTTAAAGAAAATGAGAGTTTTGAGTGAAATTTATTCGAGTTTCCTTTGACGTCCAGAAGAGTGTTTTACAAAGTATAGATTGAATCTTTGAATGAAAATACCTCAGTAAAGGTACCTAGTATGTCACTACACCTTTTTAATGTAAAAAGATTGAATCTTTGAAAGAAAATGAGAGTTTTGAGATTAACTTATTCGAGTTACCTATGAAGTCGCGAAGCGTGTTTTAATGACTAAAGATTAAATCTTTGAAAGAAAATACCTCAATAAAGGAACCTATTATATTACTAAACTTTTTTAATGTATACAGATTGAATCTTTGACAGAAAATGAGGGTTTTGAATCAAACTTATTCGAGTTCCTTTTGACGTCACGAACGGTGTTTTAATGAGTAAAAATAGAATCTTTGAATGAAAATACCTCAATAAAGGTACCTATTATGTTACAAGACCTTTTTAATGTATAAACGTTGAATCTTTGAAAGAAAATAAGAATATTGATTTAAACTTATTCGAGTCACTTATGAAGTGGCGAAGAGTGTTTTAATGAGTAAAGATCGAATCTTTGATTGAAATTATCTCAATAAAAGTAACTTTTATGTCATTAAACCTTTTTAATGCATATAGATTGAATCTTTGAAACAAAACAAGAGCTCTAATTTAAAATTATTCGTGTTACCTATTAGTCGCGAAGAGTGTTTTAATGAGTATATGTTGAATCTTTAAATTAAAGTACCTCAATAAAGGTACCTTTTACGTCGCTAGACCTTTTCAATGTATAAAGATTGAATCTTTGAAAGAAAACTTATTCGAGTTCTCTTTGACGTCCCGTAGAGTGTTTTACAGCGTGAAGATTTAATCTTTGAACGAAAATACCTTAATAAAGGTACCTAGTATGTAACTTGACCTTTTTAATGTAAAAAGATTGAATTTCTGGAAAAAAAAATGATAGTTTAGAGATTAACTTATTCGAGTTACCTATGAAGTCACGAATCGTGTTGTAATGACTAAATATTAAATCTTTGAATGAAAATATCTAAACAAAGGAACCTATTATGTGACAAGACCTTTTTAATGTATAAAGATTGAATCTTTTAAAGAAAATGAGAGTTTTGAGTGAAACTTATTCGAGTTCCCTTTGACGTCCCGAAGAGTGTTTTACAGAGTACAGATTGAATCTTTGAATGAAAATACCTTAGTAAAGGTACCTAGTATGTCACTAGACCTTTTTAATGTAAAAAGATTGAATCTTTGAAAGAAAATGAGAGTTTTGAGGTTAACTTATTCGAGTTACCTATGAAGTCGCGAAGCATGTTTTAATGACATAAGATTAAATCTTTGAATGAAAATACCTCAATAAAGGAACCTGTAATATGACTAAACCTTTTTAATGTATACAGATTCAATCTTTGAAAGAAAATGAGAGTTTTGAATGAAACCTATTCGAGTTCCTTTTGACGTCCCGAAGAGTGTTTTAATAAGTAAAAATAGAATCTTTGAATGAAAATATCTCAGTAAAGGTACCTATTATGTTACTAAACCTTTTTAATGTATAAATGTTGAATCTTTGAAAGAAAATAGGAGTATTGATTTAAACTTATTCGAGTTACTTATGAAGTGGCGAAAAGTATTTTAATGAGTAAAAATCGAATCTTTGACTGAAATTATCTCAATAAAAGTACCTTTTATGTCATTAAACCTTTTTAATGCATATAGATTGAATCCTTGAAACAAAACAAGAGTTTTAATTTAAAATTATTCGTGTTACCGAGTAGTCGCGAAGAGTGTTTTAATGAGTATATGTGGAATCTTTAAATTAAAGTATCTAAATAAAGATATCTTTTATGTCACTAGACCTTTTCAATATATAATGATTGAATCTTTGAAAAAAACTGAGGTTTTTGAGTTAAGCTTATTCGAGTTCCCTTTGACGTCCCGTAAAGTGTTTTACATAGTAAAGATTGAATCTTTCAACGAAAATACCTTAATAAAGGTACCTAGTATGTCACTTGACCTTTTTAATGTAAAAAGATTGAATCCCTGAAAACAAATGATAGTTTAGAGATTAACTTATTCGAGTTACCTATGAAGTCGCGAATCGTGTTTTAATAACTAAATTTTAAATCTTTGAATGAAAATATCTCAACAAAGGAACCTATTATGTGACTAGACCTTTTTAATGTATAAAGATTGAATCTTTTAAAGAAAATGAGAGTTTTGAGTGAAACTTATTCGAGTTCCCTTTGACGTCCCGAAGAGTGTTTTACAGAGTATAGATTGAATCTTTGAATGAAAATACCTTAATAAAGGTACCTAGTATGTCACTAGACCTTTTTAATGTAAAAAGATTGAATCTTTGAAAGAAAATGAGAGTTTTGAGATTAATTTATTCGAGTTGCCTATGAATTCGCGAAGCGTGTTTTAATGACTAAAGATTAAATCTTTGAATGAAAATACCTTAATAAAGGAACCAATTATATGAATAAACCTTTTTAATGTATACAAATTGAATCTCTGAAAGAAAATGAGGGTTTTGAATGAAACATATTCGAGTTCCTTTTGACGTCACGAACAGTGTTTTAATGAGTAAAAATAAAATCTTTGATTGAAAATACCTCAGTAAAGGTACCTATTATGTTACTAGACCTTTTTAATGTATAAACGTTGAATCTTTGAAAGAAAATAAGAGTATTGATTTAAACTTATTGGAGTCACTTATGAAGTGGCGAAGAGTGTTTTAATGAGTAAAGATCGAATCTTTGATTGAAATTATCTCAATAAAAGTAACTTTTATATCATTAAACATTTTTAATGCATATAGATTGAATCTTTGAAACAAAACAAGAGTTTTAATTTAAAATTATTCGTGTTACCTATTAGTCGCGAAGAGTGTTTTAATGAGTATATGTTGAATCTTTAAATTGAAGTATCTCAATAAAGGTACCATTTATGTCACTAGACCTTTTCAATGTATAAAGATTGAATCTTTGAAAGAAAAGGAGGTTTTTGAGTTAAGCTTATTCGAGTTCCCTTTGACGTCCTGTAGAGTGTTTTACAGAGTGAAGATTGAATCTTTGAACGAAAATGCCTTAATAATGGTACCTAGTATGTAACTTGACCTTTTTAATGTAAAAAGATTGAATCTCCGGAAAAAAATGATAGTTTAGAGATTAACTTATTCGAATTACCTATAAAGTCACGAATCGTGTTGTAATGACTAAATATTAAATCTTCGAATGAAAATATCTCAACAAAGGAACCTATTATGTGACAAGACCTTTTTAATGTATAAAGATTGAATATTTTAAAGAAATTGAGAGTTTTGAGTGAAACTTATTCGAGTTCCCTTTGACGTCTCGAAGAGTGTTTTACAGAGTATAGATTGAATCTTTGAATGAAAATACCTCAGTAAAGGTACCTAGTATCTCACTAGACCTTTTTAGTGTAAAAAGATTGAATATTTGAAAGAAAATGAGAGTTTTGAGATTAACTTATTCGAGTTACCTATGAAGTCGCGAAGCATGTTTAATGACTAAGGATTAAATCTTTGAATGAAAATACCTCAATAAAGGAACCTATTATATGACTAAACCTTTTTAATGTATACAGATTGAATCTTTGAAAGAAATTGAGAGTTTTGAATGAAACTTATTCGAGTTCCTTTTGACGTCCCGAAGAGTGTTTTAATAAGTAAAAATAGAATCTTTGAATAAAAATATCTCAATAAAGGTGCATATTATGTTACTAGACCTTTTTAAGGTATAAACGTTGAATCTTTGAAAGAAACAAGAGTTTTGATTTAAACTTATTCGAGTTACTTATGAAGTGGCGAAAAGTGTTTTAATGAGTAAAAATCGAATCTTTGATTCAAATTATCACAATAAAAGTACCTTTTATGTCGTTAAACCTTTTTAATGCATAAAGATTGAATCTTTCAAACAAAACAATAGTTTTAATTTAAAATTATTCGTGTTACCAAGTAGTCGCGAAGAGTGTTTTAATGAGTATATGTGGAATCTTTAAATTAAAGTACCTCAATAAAGGTACCTTTTATGTCACTAGACCTTTTCAATGCATAAAGATTGAATCTTTGAAAGCAAATGAGGTTTTTGAGTTAAGCTTATTCGAGTTCCCTTTGACGTCCCGTAGAGTGTTTTACAGAGTGAAGATTGAATCTTTGAACGAAAATACCTTAATAAAGGTACCTAGTATGTAACTTGACCTTTTTATTGTAAAAAGATTCAATCTCGGGAAAAAAATGATAGTTTAGAGATTAACTTATTCGAGTTACCTATGAAGTCGCGAATCGTGTTGTAATGACTAAATATTAAATCTTTGAATGAAAATATCTCCACAAAGTAACCTATTATGTGACAAGACCTTTTTAATGTATAAAGATTGAATCTTTTTAGGAAAATGAGAGTTTTGAGTGAAACTTATTCGAGTTCCCTTTGACGTCCCGAAGAGTGTTTTACAGAGTATAGATTGAATCTTTGAATGAAAAACCTCAGTAAAGGTACCTAGTATGTCACTAAACCTTTTTAATGTAAAAAGATTGAATCTTTGAAAGAAAATGAGAGTTTTGAGATTAACTTATTCGAGTTGCCTATGAAGTCGCGAAGCGTGTTTTAATGACAAAAGATTAAATCTTTGAATCAAAATACCTCAATAAAGGAACCTATTATATGACTAAACCTTTTTAATGTATACAGATTGAATCTTTGAAAGAAAATGAGGGTTTTGAATGAAACTTATTCGAGTTCCTTTTGACGTCCCGAACTGTGTTTTAATGAGTAAAAATAGAATCTTTGATTGAAAATACCTTAATAAAGGTACCTATTATGTTACTAGACCTTTTTAATGTATAAACGTTGAATCTTTAAAAGAAAATAAGAGTATTGATTTAAACTTATTCGAGTTACTGATGAAGTGGCGAAGAGTGTTTTTATGAGTAAAGATCGAATCTTTGATTGAAAATATCTCAATAAAAGTACCTTTTATGTCATTAAACATTTGTAATGCATATAGATTGAATCTTTGAAACAAAACAAGAGTTTAAATTTAAAATTATTCGCGTTACCTAGTAGTTGCGAAGAGTGTTTTAATGACTATATGTTGAATCTTTATATTAAAGTACCACAATAAAGGTACCTTTTATGTCACTAGACCTTTTCAATGTATAAAGATTGAATCTTGGAAAGAAAATGAGGTTTTTGAGTTAAGCTTATTCGAGTTCTTATTGACGTCCCGTAGAGTGTTTTACAGAGTAAAGATTGAATCTTTGAATGAAAATACCTTAATAAAGGTACCTAGTATGTCACTAGACCTTTTTAATGTAAAAAGATTGAATCTCTGAAAAAAAATGATAGCATAGAGAATAATTTATTCGAGTTACCTATGAAATCGCGAATCGTGTTGTAATGATTAAATATTAAATCTTCGAATGAAAATATCTCAACAAAGGAACCTATTATGTGACTAGACCTTTTTAATGTATAAAGATTGAATCTTTTAAAGAAAATGAGAGTTTTGAGTGAAACTTATTCGAGTTCCCTTTGACGTCCCAAAAAGTGTTTTACAGAGTATTGATTGAATCTTTGAATGAAAATACCTCAGTAAAGGTACCCAGTATGTCCCTAGACCCTTTTAATGTAAAACGATTGAATCTTTGAATGAAAATGACAGTTTTGAGATTAACTTATTCGAGTTACCTTTGAAGTCGCGTAGCGTGTTTTAATGACTAAAGATTAAATCTTTGTATGAAAATACCTCAATAAAGATACCTATCATGTTACTAGACCTTTTTAATGTATAAACGTTGAATATTTGAAAGAAAATAAGAGAATTGATTTAAACTTCTTCGAGTTACTTATGAAGTGGCGAAGAGTGTTTTAATGAGTAAAGATCGAATCTTTGATCGAAATTATCTCTATAAAAGTATCTTTTATGTCATTAAACCTTTTTAATGTATATAGATTGAATATTTGAAACAAAACAATAGTTTTAATTTAAAATTATTCGTGTTACCTAGTAGTCGCGAAGAGTGTTTTAATGAGTATATGTTGAATCTTTAAATTAAAGTACCCCAATAAAGGTACCTTTTATGTCACTAGACCTTTTCAATGTAAAAAGATTGAATCTTTGAAAGAAAATGATGTTTTTGAGTTAAACTTATTCGAGTTCCCTTTGACGTCCCGTAGAGTGTTTTACAGAGTAAAGATTGAATCTTTGAACGAAAATACCTTAATAAAGGTACCAAGTATGTCACTAGACCTTGTTAATGTAAAAAGATTGAATCTCTGAATAAAAATGATAGTTTAGAGATTAACTTATTCGAGTTACCTACGAAGTCGCGAATCATGTTGTAATGACTAAATATTAAATCTTTGAATGAAAATATCTCAACAAAGGAACCTATTATGTGACTAGACCTTTTTAATGTATAAAGATTGAATCTTTTAAAGAAAATGAGAGTTTTGAGTAAAACTTATTCGAGTTTCATTTGACGACTGAAAACTGTTTTATAGAGTATAGATTGAATCTTTAAATGAAAATACCTCTTTAAAGGTGCCTAGTATGTCACTAGACCTTTTTAATGTAAAAAGATTGAATTTTTGAAAGAAAATGAGAGTTTTGAGATTAACTTATTCGAGTTACCTATGAAGTCGCGAAGCGTGTTTTAATGACTAAAGATTAAATCTTTGAATGAAAATACCTCAATTAAGGAACCTATTATATGACTAAACCTTTTAAATGCATACAGATTGAATCTTTGAAAGAAAATGAGGGTTTTGAATGAAACTTATTCGAGTTCCTTTTGACGTTCTGAAGAGTGTTTTAATGAGTAAAAATTGAATCTTTGAATGAAAATACGTCAATAAAGATACCTATTATATTACTAGACTTTTTTAATGTATAAACGTTGAATCTTTGAAAGAAAATAAGAGTATTGATTTAAACTTATTCGAGTTACTTATGAAGTGGCGAAAAGTGTTTTAATGCGTAAAGATCGAATCTTTGATTGAAATTATCTCAATAAAAGTACCTTTTATGTCATTGAACCTTTTTAATGCATATAGATTGAATCTTTGAAACAAAACGAGAGTTTTAATTGAAAATTATTCGTGTTACCTAGTAGTCGCGAAGAGTGTTTTAATGAGTATATGTTGAATCTTTAAATTAAAGTACATTAATAAAGGTACCTTTTATGTCACTAGACCTTTTCAATGTATAAATATTGAATCTTTGAAAGAAAATGAGGATTTTGAGTTAAGCTTATTCGAGTTCCCTTTGACGTCCCGTAGAGTGTTTTACAGTGTAAAGATTGAATCTATGAACGAAAATACCTTAATAAAGGTACCTAGTATGTCACTAGACTTTTTTAAGGTAAAAAGATTGAATTTCTGAAAAAAAATGATAGTTTAGAAATTAACTTATTCGAGTTACCTATGAAGTCGCGAATCGTGTTGTAATGACTAAATATTAAATTTTTGAATGAAAATATCTCAACAAAGGAACCTATTATGTGACTAGACCTTTTTAATTTATAAAGATTGAATCTTTTATAGAAAATGAGAGTTTTGAGTGAAACTTATTCTAATTCCCTTTGACGTCCCGAAAAGTATTTTACAGAGTATAGATTGACTCTTCGAATGAAAATACCACAGTAAGGGTATCTTGTATGTCACTAGACCTTTTTAATGTAAAAAGATTGAATCTTTGAAAGAAAATGAGAGTTTTGAGATTAACTTATTCGAGTTACCTATGAAGTCGGGAAGCGTGTTTTAATGACAAAAGATTAAATCTTTGAATGAAAATACCTCAATAAAGGAACCTATTATATGACTAAACCTTTTAATGTATACAGATTGAATCTTTGAAAGAAAATGAGAGTCTTGAATGAAACCTATTCGAGTTCCTTTTGACGTCCCGAAGAGTGTTTTAATGAGAAAAATAGAATCTTTGAATGAAAATACCTCAATAAAGGTGCCTATTATGTTACTAGACCATTTTAATGTATAAACGTTGAATCTTTGAAAGAAAATAAGAGCATTCATTTAAACTTATTCGAGTTACTTATGAAGTGGCGAAGAGTGTTTTAATGTGTAAAGATCGAATCTTTGATTGAATATATCTCACGAAAAGTAACTTTTATGTCATTAAACCTTTTTAGTGCATATAGATTGAATCTTTGAAAAAAAACATGAGTTTTAATTTAAAATTATTCGTGTTACCTAGTAGTCTCGAAGAGTGTTTTAATGAGTATATGTTGAATCTTTAAATTAAAGTACCTCGATAAAGGTACCTTTTATGTCACTAGACCTTTTCAATGTATAAAGATTGAATCTGTGAAAGAAAATAAGGTTTTTGAGTTAAGCTTATTCGAGTTCCCTTTGACGTCCCATAGAGTGTTTTACAGAGTGAAAATTGAATCTTTGAACGAAAATACCTTAATAAAGGTACCTAGTATATCACTAGACCTTTTTAATGTAAACAGATTGAATCTCTGAAAAAAAAATGATAGTTTAGAGATTAACTTATTCGAGTTACCTATAACGTCGCGAATCGTGTTAAATCTTTGAATGAAAATAACTCAACAAAGGAACCTATTATGTGAAAATACCTTTTTAATGTATAAAGATTGAATCTTTTAAGGAAAATGAGAGTTTTGAGTGAAACTTATTCGAGTTTCCTTTGACGTCCCGAAGAGTGTTTTACAGAGTATAGATTGAATCTTTGAATGAAAATACCTCAGTAAAGGTACCTAGTACGTCACTAGACCTTTTTAATATAAAAAGATTGAATCTTTGAAAGAAAATGAGAGTTTTGAGATTAACTTATTCGAGTTGCCTATGAAGTCGCGAAGCGTGTTTTAATGACTAAAGATTAAATCTTTGAATGAAAATACCTCAATAAAGGAACCTATTATATGACTAAACCTTTTTAATGTATACAGATTGAATCTTTGAAAGAAAATGAGAGTTTTGAATAAGACCTACTCGAGTTCCTTTTGACGTACCAAAGAGTGTTTTAATGAGTAAAAATAGAATCTTTGAATGAAAATACCTCAATAAAGGTACCTATTATGTTACTAGACCATTTTAATGTATAAACGTTGAATCTTTGAAAGAAAATAAGAGTATTGATTTAAACTTATTCGAGTTAGTTATGAAGTGGCGAAGAGTGTTTTAATGAGTAAAGATCGAATCTTTTATTGAATATATCTCAATAAAAGTACCATTTATGTCGTTAAACCTTTTTAATGCATATAGATTGAATCTTTGAAACAAAACAAGAGTTTTAATTTAAAATTATTCGTGTTACCTAGTAGTCGCGAAGAGTGTTTTAATGAGTATATGTGGAATCTTTAAATTAAAGTACCTCAATAAAGGTACCTTTTATGTCAATAGACCTTTTCAATGTATAAAGATTGAGTCTTTGAAAGAAAATGAGGTTTTTGAGTTAAGCTTATTCGAGTTCCCTTTGACGTCCCGTAGAGTGTTTTGCAGAATAAAGATTGAATTTTTGGAAGAAAATACCTTAATAAAGGTACCTAGTATGTCACTAGACCATTTTAATGTAAAAAGATTGAATCTCTAAAAAAAAATGATAGTTTAGAGATTAACTTATTCGAATTACCTACGAATTCACGAATCGTGTTGTAATGACTAAATATTAAATCTTTGAATGAAAATATCTCGACAAAGGAACCTATTATGTGACTAGACCTTTTTAATGTATAAAGATTAAATCTTTTAAAGAAAATGAAAGTTTTGAGTGAAACTTATTCGAGTTCCCTTTGACGTCCCGAAGAGTGTTTTACAGAGTATAGATTGAATCTTTGAATGAAAATACCTCAGTAAAGGTACCTAGTATGTCACTAGATCTTTTTAATGTAAAAAGATTGAATCTTTTAAAGAAATGAGAGTTTTGAGATTAACTTATTCGAGTTACCTATGAAGTCGCGAATCGTGTTTTAGTGACTAAAGATTAAATCTTTGAATGAAAATACCTCAATAAGGGAACCTATTATATGACTAAACCTTTTTAATGTATAAAGATTAAATCTTAGAAATAAAATGAGAGTTTTGAATGAAATCTATTCAAGTTCTTTTTGACGTCCCGAAGAGTGTTTTAATGAGAAAAAATAGAATCTTTGAACGAAAATACCTCAATAAAGGTACCTATTATGTTACTAGACCTTTTTAATGTATAAACATTGAATATTTGAAAGCACATAAGAGTATTTATTTAAACTTATTCGAGCTACTTTTGAAGTGGCGAGGAGTGTTTTAATGAGTAAAGATTGAATCTTTGATTGAAATTATCTCAATAAAAGTATCTTTTATGTCATTAAACGTTTTTAATGTATATAGATTGAATCTTTGAAACAAAACAAGAGTTTTAATTTAAAATTATTCGTGTTACCTAGTAGTCGCGAAGAGTGTTTTAATGAGTATATGTTGAATCTTTAAATTAAAGTACCTCAATAGAGATACCTTTTATGTCACTAGACCTTTTCAATGTATAAAGATCGAATCTTTGAAAGAAAATGAGGTTTTTGAGTTAAGCTTATTCGAGTTACCTTTGACATCCCGTAGAGTGTTTTACAGAGTAAAGATTGAATATTTGAACGAAAATACCTTAATAAAGGTACCTAGTATGTCACTAGACCTTTTTAATGTAAAAAGATTGAATCTCTAAAAAAATTTTATAGTTTAGAGATTAACCAATTCGAGTTACCTATGAAGTCGCGAATCGTGTTGTAATGACTAAATATTCAATCTTTGAATAAAAATATCTCGACAAAGGAACCTATTATATAAAGATTGAATCTTTTAAAGAAAATGAGTGTTTTGTGTGAAACTTATTCGAGTTCCCTTTGACGTCCCGAAAAGTGTTTAACAGTGTATAGATTGAATGTTTGAATGAAAATACCTCTGTAAAGGTACCTGGTATGTCACTAGACCTTTTTAATGTAAAAAGATTGAATCTTTGAAAAAAAATGAGAATTTTGAGATTAACTTATTCGAGTTACCCATGAAGTTGCGAAGCGTGTTTTAATGACTAAAGATTAAATCTTTGAATGAAAATACCTCAACAAAGGAACCTATTATATGACTAAACGTTTTAAATGTATACAGATTGAATCTTTGAAAGAAAATGAGGGTTTTGAATGAAACTTATTCGAGTTCCTTTTGACGTCTCGAACAGTGTTTTAATGAGTAAAAATAGAATCTTTGAATGAAAATACCTCAATAAAGGTACCTATTATGTTACTAGACCTTTTTAATGTATAAACGTTGAATCTTTGAAAGAAAATAAGAGTATTGATTTAAACTTATTCGAGTTACTTATGAAGTGGCGAAAAGTATTTTAATGAGTAAAGATCGAATCTTTGATTGAAATTATCTCAATAAAAGTACATTTTATGTCATTAAACCTTTTTAATGCATATAGATTGAATCTTTGAAACAAAACACGAGTTTTAATTTAAAATTATTCGTGTTACCTAGTAGTCGCGAAGAGTGTTTTAATAAGTATATGTTAAATTAAAGTACCTTAATAAAGGTACCTTTTATGTCACTAGACCTTTTCAATATATAAAGATTGAATCCTTGAAAGAAAATGAGGTTTTTGAGTTAAGCTTATTCGAGTTCTATTTGACGTCCCGTAGAGTGTTTTACAGAGTAAAGATTGAATCTTTGAACGAAAATATCTTAATAAAGGTACCTAGTATGTCACTAGACCTTTTTAATGTAAAAAGATTGAATCTCTGAAAAAAAATGATAATTTAGAGATTAACTTATTCGAGTTACTTATGAAGTTGCGAATCGTGTTGCCATGACTAAATATTAAATCTTTGAATGAAAATCTCAACAAAGGAACCTATTATGTGACTAAACCTTTTTAATGTATAAAGATTGAATCTTTTAAAGAAAATGGGAGTTCTGAGTGAAACTTATTCGAGTTCCCTTTGACGTCCCGAAAAGTGTTTTACAGAGTATAGATTGAATCTTTGAATGAAAATACCTTAGTAAAGGTGCCTAGTATGTCACTAGACCTTTTTAATGTAAAAAGATTGAATTTTTGAAAGAAAATGATAGTTTTGAGATTAACTTATTCGAGTTACCTATGAAGTCACGAAACGTGTTTTAATGACTAAAGATTAAATCTTTGAATGAAAATACCTCTATAAAGGAACCTATTATATAACTAAACCTTTTAAATGCTTACAAATTGAATCTTTGAAAGAAAATGAGAGTTTTGAATGAAACTTATTCGAATTCCTTTTGATGTTCCGAAGAGTGTTTTAATGAGTAAAAATAAAATCTTTGAATTAAAATACCTCAATAAAGATACCTATTATGTTACTAGACCTTTTTAATGTATAAACGTTGAATCTTTGAAAGAAAATAAGAGTATCGATTTAAACTTATTCGAGTTACTTATGAAGTGGCGAAGAGTGTTTTAATGAGTCAAGATCGAATCTTTGATTGAAATTATCTCAATAAAAGTACCTTTTTTGTCATTAAACCTTTTTAATGCATATAGATTGAATCTTTGAAACAAAGCAAGTGTTTTAATTTAAAATTATTCGTGTTACCTAGTAGTCGCGAAGAGTGTTTTAATGAGTATATGTTGAATCTTTAAATTAAAGTACCTCAATAAAGGTACCTTTTATGTCACTAGACCTTTTCAATGTATAAAGATTGAATCTTTGAAAGAAAATGAGGTTTTTGAGTTAAGCTTATTCGAGTTCCCTTTGACGTCCCGTAGAGTGTTTTACAGTGTAAAGATTGAATCTATGAACGAAAATACCTTAAAAAAGGTACCTAGTATATCACTAAACCTTTTTAATGTAAAAAGATTGAATCTCTGAAAAAAAATGATAGTTTAGAAATTAACTTATTCGAGTTAGCTATGAAGTCGCGAATCGTGTTGTAATGACTAAATATTAAATTTTTGAATGAAAATATCTCAACAAAGGAACCTCTTATGTGACTAGACCTTTTTAATTTATAAAGATTGAATCTTTTAAAGAAAATGAGAGTTTTGAGTGAAACTTATTCTAATTCCCTTTGACGTCCCGAAAGGTATTTTACAGAGTATAGATTGACTCTTCGAATGAAAATACCACAGTAGAGGTATCTTGTATGTCACTAGACCTTTTTAATGTAAAAAGATTGAATCTTTGAAAGAAAATGAGAGTTTTGAGATTAACTTATTCGAGTTACCTGTGAAGTCGGGAAGCGTGTTTTAATGACAAAAGATTAAATCTTTGAATGAAAATACCTCAATAAAGGAACCTATTATATGACTAAACCTTTTAATGTATACAGATTGAATCTTTGAAAGAAAATGAGGGTTTTCAATGAAACTTATTCGAGTTCCTTTTGACGTCCCGAAGAGTTTTTTAATGAGTAAAAATAGAATCTTTGAATGAAAATACCTCAATAAAGGTGCCTATTATGTTACTAGACCTTTTTAATGTATAAACGTTGAATCTTTGAAAGAAAATAAGAGCATTGATTTAAACTTATTCGAGTTACTTATGAAGTGGCGAAGAGTGTTTTAATAAGTAAAGATCGAATCTTTGATTGAATATATCTCACGAAAAGTAACTTTTATGTCATTAAACCTTTTTAATGCATATAGATTGAATCTTTGAAACAAAACAAGAGTTTTAATTTAAAATTATTCGTGTTACCTAGTAGTCGCGAAGAGTTTTTTAATGAGTATATGTTGAATCTTTAAATTAAAGTACCTCAATAAATGTACCTTTTATGTCACTAGACCTTTTCAATGTATAAAGATTGAATCTTTGAAAGAAAATGAGGTTTTTGAATTAAGCTTATTCGAGTTCCCTTTGACGTCCCGTAGAGTGTTTTACATAGTGAACATTGAATCTTTGAACGAAAATACCTTAATAAAGGTACCTAATATGTCAGTAGACCTTTTTAATGTAAAAAGATTGAATCTCAGGAAAAAAATGATAGTTTAGAGATTAACTTATTCGAGTTACCTATAAAGACGCGAATTGTGTTGTAATGACTAAATATTAAATCTTTGAATGAAAATATCTCAACAAAGGAACCTATTATGTGACAAGTCCTTTTTAATGTCTAAAGATTAAATCTTTTAAAGAAAAAGAGAGTTTTGAGTGAAATTTATTCGAGTTTCCTTTGACGTCCAGAAGAGTGTTTTACAGAGTATAGATTGAATCTTTGAATGAAAATACCTCAGTAAAGGTACCTAGTATGTCCCTAGACCTTATGAATGTAAAAAGATTGAATCTTTGAAAGAAAATGAGAGTTTTGAGATTAACTTATTCGAGTTACCTATGAAGTCGCGAAGCGTGTTTTAATGACTAAAGATTAAATCTTTGAATGAAAATACCTCAATAAAGGAACCTATTATATGACTAAACGTTTTCAATGTATACAGATTGAATCTTTGAAAGAAAATGAGGGTTTTGAATGAAACTTATTCGAGTTCCTTTTGACGTCCCGTACAGTGTTTTAATGTGTAAAAATCGAATCTTTGAACGAAAATACCTCAATAAAGGTACCTATTATGTTACTAGATCTTTTTAATGTATAAACGTTAAATCTTTGAAAGAAAATAAGAGAATTGATTTAAACTTATTCGAGGTACTTATGAAATGGCGTAAAGTGTTTTAATGAGTAAAAATCGGATCTTTGATTAAAATTATCTCAATAAAAGTACCTTTTATGTCATTAAACCTTTTTAATCCATATAGACTGAATCTTTGAAACAAAACAAAAGTTTTAATTTAAAATTATTCGTGTTACTTAGTAGTCGCGAAGAGTGTTTTAATGAGTATATGTGGAATCTTTAAATTAAAGTACCTCAATAAAGTTACCTTTTATGTCAATAAACCTTTTCAATGTATAAAGATTGAATCTTTGAAAGAAAATGAGGTTTTTGAGTTAAGCTTATTCGAGTTCCCTTTGACGTCCCGTAGAGTGTTTTGCAGAATAAAGATTGAATCTTTGAAAGAAAATACCTTAATAAAGGTACCTAGTATGTCTCTAGACTGTTTTAATGTAAAAAGATTGAATCTCTAAAAAAAAATGGTAGTTTAGAGATTAACTTATTCAAGTTACCGGTGAAGTCGCGAATCGGGTTGTAATGACTAAATATTAAATTTTTGAATGAAAATATCTCGACAAACGAACCTATTATTTAACTAGACCTTTTTAATGTAGAAAGACTGAATCTTTTAAAGAAAATGAGAGCTTTGAGTGAAACTTATTCGAGTTCCCTTTGACGTCCCGAAGAGTTTTTTACAGAGTAAAGATTGAATCTTTGAATGAAAGTACGTCAGTAAAGGTACCTAGTATGTCACTAGATCTTTTTAATGTAAAAAGATTGAATCTTTTAAAGAAAATGAGAGTTTTGAGATTAACTTATTCGAGTTACCTATGAAGTCGCGAAGCGTGTTTTAATGACTAAAAATTAAATCTTTGAATGAAAATACCTCAATAAAGGAACCTATTATATGACTAAACCTTTTTAATGTATACAGATTGAATCTTTGAAAGAAAATGAGAGTTTTGAATGAAATCTATTCGAGTTCTTTTTGACGTCCCGAAGAGTGTTTTAATAAGTAAAAATAGAATCTTTGAATGAAAATACCTCAATAAAGGTACCTATTATGTTACTAGACCTTTTTAATGTATAAACGTTGAATCTTTGAAAGAAAATAAGAGCATTGATTTAAACTTATTCGAGTTACTTATGAAGTGGCGAAGAGTGTTTTAATGAGTAATGATCGAATCTTTGATTGAAATTATCTCAATAAAAGTACCTTTTATGTCATTAAACATTTTTAATGCATATAGATTGAATCTTTGAAACAAAACAAGAGTTTTAATTTAAAATTATTCGTGCTACCTAGTGGTCGCGAAGAGTGTTTTAATGAGTATATGTGGAATCTTTAAATTAAAGTATCTCAATAAAGGTGCCTTTTATGTCACTAGACCTTTTGAATGTAAAAATATTGAATCTTTGAAAGAAAATGAGGTTTTTGAGTTAAGCTTATTTGAGTTCCCTTTGACGTCCCTTAGACTGTTTTACAGAATAAAGATTGAATCTTTGAAAGAAAATACCTTAATAAAGGTACCTAGTGTGTCACTAGACCATTTTAATGTAAAAAGATTGAATCTCTGAAAAAAAATGATAGTTTAGAGATTAACTTATTCGTGTTACCTATAAAGTCGCGAATCGTGTTGTAATGACTAAATATTAAATCTTTGAATGAAAATATCTCGACAAAGGAACCTATTATGTGACTAGACCTTTTTAATGTATAAAGATTGAATCTTTTAGAGAAAATGAGAGTTTTGAGTGAAACTTATTCGAGTTCCCTTTGACGTCCCGAAGTGTGTTTTACATAGTATAGATTGAATCTTTGAATAAAAATACCTCAGTAAAGCTACCTAGTATGTCACTAGACCTTTTTAATGTAAAAAGATTGAATTTTTGAAAGAAAATGATAGTTTTGAGATTAACTTATTCGAGTTACCTATGAAGTCGCGAAGCGTGTTTTAATGACTAAAGATTAAATCTTTGAATGAAAATACCTCAATAAAGGAACCTATTATATGACTAAACCTTTTAAATGCAACAGATTAAATCTTTGAATGAAAATGAGGGTTTTGAATGAAACTTATTCGAGTTCCTTTTGACGTTCCGAAGAGTGTTTTAATGAGTAAAAATAGAATCTTTGAAAGAAAATTCTTCAATAAAGATACCTATTATGTTACTAGACCTTTTTAATGTATAAACGTTGAATCTTTGAAAGAAAATAAGAGTATTAATTTAAACTTATTCGAGTTACTTATGAAGTGGCGAAGAGTGTTTTAATGAGTAAAGATCGAATCTTTGATTGAAAATATCTCAATAAAAGTACCTTTTATGTCATTAACATTTTTAATGCATATAGATTGAATCTTTGAAACAAAACAAGAGTTTATATTTAAAATTATTCGCGTTACCTAGTAGTCGCGAAGAGTGTTTTAATGACTATATGTTGAATCTTTAAATTAAAGTACCACAATAAAGGTACCTTTTATGTCACTAGACCTTTTCAATGTAAAAAGATTGAATCTTTGAAAGAAAATGAGGTTTTTGAGTTAAGCTTATTCGAGTTCTCTTTGACGTCCCGTAGAGTGTTTTACAGAGTAAGGATTGAATCTTTGAACGAAAATACCTTAATAAAGGTACCTAGTATATCACTAGACCTTTTTAATGTAAAAAAATTGAATCTCTGAAAAAAAAATGATAGGTTAGAGATTAACTTCTTCGAGTTACCTATGAAGTCGCGAATCGTGTCGTAATAACTAAATATTAAATCTTTGAATAAAAATATCTCAACAAAGGAACCTATTATGTGACTAGACCTTTTTAATGTATAAATATTGAATCTTTTAAAGAAAATGAGAGTTTTGAGTGAAACTTATTCGAGTTCCCTTTGACGTCCCAAAAAGTGTTTTACAGAGTATAGATTGAATCTTTGAATGAAAATACCTCAGTAAAGGTACCATGTATGTCCCTAGACCTTTTTAATGTAAAAAGATTGAATCTTTGAATGAAAATGAGAGTTTTGATATTAACTTATTCGAGCTACCTATGAAGTCGCGAGGCGTGTTTTAATAACTAAAGATTAAATCTTTGAATGAAAATACCTCAATAACGGTACCTATTATGTTATTAGACCTTTTTAATGTATAAACGTTGAATATTTGAAAGAAAATAAGAATATTGATTTAAATTTATTCGAGTTACTTATGAAGTGGCGAAGAGTGTTTTAATGAGTAAAGATCGAATATTTGATTGAAATTATCTCAATACAAGTTCTTTTATGTCGTTAAACCTTTTTAATGTATATAGATTGAATCTTTGAAACAAAACAAGAGTTTTAATTTAAAATTATTCGTGTTACCTAGTAGTCGCGAAGAGTTTTTTTATGAGTATATGTTGAATCTTTAAATTAAAGTAGCTCAATAAAGGTACTTTTTTTGTCAATAGACCTTTTCAATGTATAAAGATTGAATCTTTGAAAGAAAATGAGGTTTTTGAGTTAAACTTATCCGAGTTCCCTTTGACGTCCCGTAGAGTGTTTTGCAGAATAAGGATTGAATCTTTGAAAGAAAATACCTTAATAAAGGTACCTAGTATGTCTCTAGACTGTTTTAATGTAAAAAGATTGAATCTCTAAAAAAAAATGATAGTTTAGAGATTAACTTATTCGAGTTACCTATGAAGTCGCGAATCGTATTGTAATGACTAAATATTAAATCTTTGAATGAAAATATCTCGACAAAGGAACCTATTATGTGACTAGACCTTTTTAATGTATAAAGATTAAATCTTTTAAAGAAAATGAAAGTTTTGGGTGAAACTTATTCGAGTTCCCTTTGACGTCCCGAAGAGTGTTTTACAGAGTATAGGTTGAATCTTTGAATTAAAGTACGTCAGTAAAGGTACCTAGTATGTCACTAGATCTTTTTAATGTAAAAAGATTGAATCTTTTAAAGAAAATGAGAGTTTTGAGATTAATTTATTCGAGTTACCTATGAAGTCGCGAAGCGTGTTTTAACGACTAAAGATTAAATCTTTGAATGAAAATACCTCAGTAAAGGAACCTATTATATGGCTAAACCTTTTTAATGTATACAGATTGAATCTTTGAAAGAAAATGAGAGTTTTGAATGAAATCTATTCGAGTTCTTTTTGACGTCCCGAAGAGTGTTTTAATAAGTAAAAATAGAATCTTTGAATGAAAATACCACAATAAAGGTACCTATTATGTTACTAGACCTTTTTAATGTATAATCGTTGAATCTTTGAAAGAAAATAAGAGTATTGATTTAAACTTATTCGAGTTACTTATGAAGTAGCGAAGAGTGTTTTAATGAGTCAAGATCGAATCTTTGATTGAAATTGTCTCAATAAAAGTACCTTTTTTGTCATTAAACCTTTTTAATGCATATAGATTGAATCTTTGAAACAAAGCAATTGTTTTAATTTAAAATTATTCGTGTTACCTAGTAGTCGCGAAGAGTGTTTTAATGAGTATATGTTGAATCTTTAAATTAAAGTACCTCAATAAAGGTACCTTTTATGTCACTAGACCTTTTCAATGTATAAAGATTGAATCTTTGAAAGAAAATGAGGTTTTTGAGTTAAGCTTATTCGAGTTCCCTTTGACATCCCGTAGAGTGTTTTACAGTGTAAAGATTGAATCTATGAACGAAAATACCTTAATAAAGGTACCTAGTATGTCACTAGACCTTTTTAATGTAAAAAGATTGAATCTCTGAAAAAAAATGATAGTTTAGAAATTAACTTATTCGAGTTACCTATGAAGTCGTGAATCGTGTTGTAATGACTAAATATTAAATTTTTGAATGAAAATATCTCAACAAAGGAACCTATTATGTGACTAGACCTTTTTAATTTATAAAGATTGAATCTTTTAAAGAAAATGAGAGTTTTGAGTGAAACTTATTCTAGTTCCCTTTGACGTCCCGAAAAGTATTTTACAGAGTATAGATTGACTCTTCGAATGAAAATACCACAGTAAAGGTATCTTGTATGTCACTAGACCTTTTTAATGTAAAAAGATTGAATCTTTGAAAGTAAATGAGAGTTTGGAGATTAACTTATTCGACTTACATGTGAAGTCGGGAAGCGTGTTTTAATGACAAAAGATTAAATCTTTGAATGAAAATACCTCAATAAAGGAACCTATTATATGACTAAACCTTTTAAATGCATACAGATTAAATCTTTGAATGAAAATGACGGTTTTGAATGAAATTTATTCGAGTTCCTTTTGACGCTCCGAATTGTGTTTTAATAAGTAAAAATAGAATCTTTGAATGAAAATTCCTCAATAAAGATACCTATTATGTTTCTAGACCTTTTTAATGCATAAACGTTGAATCTTTGAAAGAAAATAAGAGTATTAATTTAAACTTATTCGAGTTACTTATGAAGTGGCGAAGAGTGTTTTAATGAGTAAAGATCGAATCTTTGATTGAAAATATCTCAATAAAAGTACCTTTTATGTCATTAACATTTTTAATGCATATAGATTGAATCTTTGAAACAAAACAAGAGTTTATATTTAAAATTATTCGCGTTACCTAGTAGTCGCGAAGAGTGTTTTAATGACTATATGTTGAATCTTTAAATTAAAGTACAACAATAAAGGTACCTTTTATGTCACTTGACCTTTTCAATGTAAAAAGATTGAATCTTTGAAAGAAAATGAGGTTTTTGAGTTAAGCTTATTCGAGTTCTCTTTGATGTCCCGTAGAGTGTTTTACAGAGTAGGGATTGAATCTTTGAACGAAAATACCTTAATAAAGGTACCTAGTATGTCACTAGACCTTTTTAATGTAAAAAAATTGAATCTCTAAAAAAAAATGATAGGTTAGAGATTAACTTCTTCGAGTTACCTATGAAGTCGCGAATCGTGTCGTAATGACTAAATATTAAATCTTTGAATAAAAATATCTCAACAAAGGAACCTATTATGTGACTAGACCTTTTTAATGTATAAAGATTGAATCTTTTAAAGAAAATGAGAGTTTTGAGTGAAACTTATTCGAGTTCCCTTTGACGTCCCAAAAAGTGTTTTACAGAGTATAGATTGAATCTTTGAATGAAAATACCTCAGTAAAGGTACCATGTATGTCCCTAGACCTTTTTAATGTAAAAAGACTGAATCTTCGAATGAAAATGAGAATTTTGAGATTAACTTATTCAAGCTACCTACGAAGTCGCGAGGCGTGTTTTAATGACTAAAGATTAAATCTTTGAATGAAAATACCTCAATAAAGGTACCTATTATGTTATTAGACCTTTTTAATGTATAAACGTTGAATATTTGAAAGAAAATAAAAGTATTGATTTAAATTTATTCGAGTTACTTATGAAGTGGCGAAGAGTGTTTTAATGAGTAAAGATCGAATCTTTGATTGAAATTATCTCAATAAAAGTATCTTTTATGTCGTTAAACCTTTTTAATGTATATAGATTGAATCTTTCAAACAAAACAAGAGTTTTAATTTAAAATTATTCGTGTTACCTAGTAGTCGCGAAGAGTTTTTTAATGAGTATATGTTGAATCATTAAATTAAAGTACCTCAATAAAGGTACCTTTTATGTCAATATACCTTTTTAATGTATAAAGATTGAATCTTTGAAAGAAAATGAGGTTTTTGAGTTAAGTTTATTCGAGTTCCCTTTGAAGTTCCGTAGAGTGTTTTGCAGAATAAAGATTGAATCTTTGAAAGAAAATACCTTAATAAAGGTACCTAGTATGTCTCTAGACTGTTTTAATATAAAAAGATTGAATCTCTAAAAAAAAAATGATAGTTTACAGATTAACTTTTTCGAGTTACCTATGAAGTCGCGAATCGTGTTGTAATGACTAAATATTAAATCTTTGAATAAAAATATCTCGACAAAGGAACCTATTATGTGATTAGACCTTTTTAATGTATCAAGATTAAATCTTTTAAATAAAATGAAAGTTTTGAGTGAAACTTATTCGAGTTCTCTTTGACGTCCCGAAGAGTGTTTTACAGAGTATAGGTTGAATCTTTGAATTAAGGTACGTCAGTAAAGGTACCTAGTATGTCACTAGATCTTTTTAATGTAAAAAGATTGAATCTTTTAAAGAAAAGGAGAGTTTTGAGATTAACTTATTCGAGTTACCTATGAAGTCGCGAAGCGTGTTTTAATGACTAAAGATTAAATCTTTGAATGGAAATACCACAATAAAGGAACCTATCATATGACTAAACCTTTTTAATGTATACAAATTAAATCTTTGAAAGAAAATGAGAGTTTTGAATGAAATCTATTCAAGTTCTTTTTGACGTCCCGAAGAGTGTTTTAATGAGTAAAAATAGAATCTTTGAATGAAAATACCTCAATAAAGGTACCTATTATGTTACTAGACCTTTTTAATGTATAAACCTTGAATCTTTGAAAGAAAATAAGAGTATTGATTTAAACTTATTCGAGTTACTTATGAAGTGGCGAAGAGTGTTTTAATGAGTAAAGATCGAATATTTGATTGAAAATATCTCAATAAAGTACCTTTTATGTCATTAAACATTTTTAATGCATATAGATTGAATCTTTGAAACAAAACAAGAGTTTAAATTTAAAATTATTCGCATTACCTAGTAGTCGCGAAGAGTATTTTAATGACTATATGTTGAATCTTTAAATTAAAGTACCACAATAAAGGTACCTTTTTTGTCACTAGACCTTTTCAATGTATAAAGATTGAATCTTTAAAAGAAAATGAGGTTTTTGAGTTAAGCTTATTCGAGTTCTCTTTGACGTCCCGTAGAGTGTTTTACAGAGTAAAGATTGAATCTTTGAACGAAAATACCTTAATCAAGGTACCTAGTATGTCACTAGACCTTTTTAATGTAAAAAGATTGAATCTCTAAAAAAAAAATGATAGTTTAGAGATTAACTTATTCGAGTTACCTATGAGGTCGCGAATCATGTTGTAATGACTAAATATTAAATCTTTGAATGAAAATATCTCAACAAAGGAACCTATTATGTGACTAGACCTTTTTAATGGATAAAGATTGAATCTTTTAAAGAAAATGAGAGTTTTGAGTGAAACTTATTCGAGTTCCCTTTGACGTCCCAAAAAGTGTTTTACAGAGTATAGATTCAATCTTTGAGCGAAAATACCGCAGTAAAGGTGCCTAGTATGTCCCTAGACCTTTTTAATGTAAAAAGATTGAATCTTTGAATGAAAATGAGAGTTTTGAGATTAACTTATTCGAGTTACCTATGAAGTCGCGAAGCGTGTTTTAATGACTAAAGATTAAATCTTTGAACGAAAATACCTCAATAAAGGTACCTATTATGTTACTAGACCTTTTTAATGTATAAACATTGAATATTTGAAAGAACATAAGAGTATTGATTTAAACTTATTCGAGTTACTTATGAAGTGGCGAAGAGTGTTTTAATGAGTAAAGATCGAATCTTTGATTGAAATTATCTCAATAAAAGTATCTTTTATGTCATTAAACGTTTTTAATGTATATAGATTGAATCTTTGAAAAAATCTGAGGTTTTTGAGTTAAGCTTATTCGAGTTGCCTTTGACGTCCCGTAGAGTGTTTTACAGAGTAAAGATTGAATATTTGAACGAAAATACCTTAATAAAGGTACCTAGTATGTCACTAGACCTTTTTAATGTAAAAAGATTGAATCTCTAAAAAAAAATTATAGTTTAGAGATTAACCAATTCGAGTTACCTATGAAGTCGCGAATCGTGTTGTAATGACTAAATATTAAATCTTTGAATAAAAATATCTCGACAAAGGAACCTATTATATAAAGATTGAATCTTTTAAAGAAAATGAGTGTTTTGAGTGAAACTTATTCGAGTTACCTTTGACGTCCCGAAAAGTGTTTAACAGAGTATAGATTGAATGTTTGAATGAAAATACCTCTGTAAAGGTACCTGGTATGTCATTAGTCCTTTTTAATGTAAAAAGATTGAATCTTTGAAAGAAAATGAGAGTTTTGAGATTAACTTATTCGAGTTACCTATGAAGTTGCGAAGCGTGTTTTAATGACTAAAGATTAAATCTTTGAATGAAAATACCTCAACAAAGGAACCTATTATATGACTAAACGTTTTAAATGTATACAGATTGAATCTTTGAAAGAAAATGAGGGTTTTGAATGAAACTTATTCGAGTTCCTTTTGACGTCCCGAACAGTGTTTTAATGAGTAAAAATAGAATCTTTGAATGAAAATACCTCAATAAAGGTACCTATTATGTTACTAGACCTTTTTAATGTATAAACGTTGAATCTTTGAAAGAAAATAAGAGTATTGATTTAAACCTATTCGAGTTACTTATGAAGTGGCGAAAAGTATTTTAATGAGTAAAGATCGAATCTTTGATTGAAATTATCTAAATAAAAGTTCCTTTTATGTCATTAAACCTTTTTAATGCATATAGATTGAATCTTTGAAACAAAACACGAGTTTTAATTTAAAATTATTCGTGTTACCTAGTAGTCGCGAAGAGTGTTTTAATGAGTATATGTTAAATTAAAGTACCTCAATAAAGGTACCTTTTATGTCACTAGACCTTTTCAATATACAAAGATTGAATCCTTGAAAGAAAATGAGGTTTTTGAGTTAAGCTTATTCGAGTTCTATTTGACGTCCCGTAGAGTGTTTTACAGAGTAAAGATTGAAGCTTTGAACGAAAATACCTTAATAAAGGTACCTAGTTTGTCACTAGACCTTTTTAATGTAAAAAGATTGAATCTCTGAAAAAAAATGATAATTTAGAGATTAACTTATTCGAGTTACCTATGAAGTCGCGAATCGTGTTGCAATGACTAAATACTAAATCTTTGAATGAAAATATCTCAACAAAGGAATCAATTATGTGACTAGACCTTTTTAATGTATAAAGATTGAATCTTTTAAAGAAAATGGGAGTTCTGAGTGAAACTTATTCGAGTTCCCTTTGACGTCCCGAAAAGTGTTTTACAGAGTATTGATTGAATCTTTGAATGAAAATACCTTAATAAAGGTGCCTAGTATGTCACTAGACCTTTTTAATGTAAAAAGATTGAATTTTTGAAAGAAAATGATAGTTTTGAGATTAACTTATTCGAGTTACCTATGAAGTCACGAAACGTGTTTTAATGACTAAAGATTAAATCTTTGAATGAAAATACCTCTATAAAGGAACCTATTATATAACTAAACCTTTTAAATGCATACAGATTGAATCTTTGAAAGAAAATGAGAGTTTTGAATGAAACTTATTCGAATTCCTTTTGATGTTCCGAAGAGTGTTTTAATGAGTAAAAATAGAATCTTTGAATTAAAATACCTCAATAAAGATACCTATTATGTTACTAGACCTTTTTAATGTATAAACGTTGAATCTTTGAAAGAAAATAAGAGTATTGATTTAAACTTATTCGAGTTACTTTTGAAGTGGCGAAGAGTGTTTTAATGAGTAAAGATCGAATCTTTGATTGAAATGATCTCAATAAAAGTACCTTTTATATCATCAAAGTATTTTACAGAGTATATCATCAAAGTATTTTACAGAGTGTTTTAATGAGTGAAACTTATTCTAGTTCCCTTTGACGTCCCGAAAAGTATTTTACAGAGTATAGATTGACTCTTCGAATGAAAATACCACAGTAAAGGTATCTTGTATGTCACTAGACCTTTTTAATGTAAAAAGATTGAATCTTTGAAAGAAAATGAGAGTTTGGAGATTAACTTATTTGACTTACCTGTGAAGTCGGGAAGCGTGTTTTAATGACAAAAGATTAAATCTTTGAATGAAAATACCTCAATAATGGAACCTATTATATGACTAAACCTTTTTAATGTATACAGATTGAATCTTTGAAAGAAAATGAGGGTTTTCAATGAAACTTATTCGAGTTCCTTTTGACGTCCCGAAGAGTTTTTTAATGAGTAAAAATAGAATCTTTGAATGAAAATACCTCAATAAAGGTGCCTATTATGTTACTAGACCTTTTTAATGTATAAACGTTGAATCTTTGAAAGAAAATAAGAGCATTGATTTAAACTTATTCGAGTTACTTATGAAGTGGCGAAGAGTGTTTTAATGGGTAAAGATCGAATCTTTGATTGAATATATCTCTCGAAAAGTAACTTTTATGTCATTAAACCTTTTTAATGCATATAGATTGAATCTTTGAAACAAAACAAGAGTTTTAATTTAAAATTATTCGTGTTACCTAGTAGTCGCGAAGAGTGTTTTAATGAGTATATGTTGAATCTTTAAATTAAAGTACCTCAATAAAGGTACCTTCTATGTCACTAGTCCTTTTCAATGTATAAAGATTGAATCTTTGAAAGAAAATGAGGTTTTTGAATTAAGCTTATTCGAGTTCCCTTTGACGTCCCGTAGAGTGTTTTACAGAGTGAAGATTGAATCTTTGAACGAAAATACCTTAATAAAGGTACCTAATATGTCACTAGACCTTTTTAATGTAAAAAGATTGAATCTCAGGAAAAAAATGATAGTTTAGAGATTAACTTATTCGAGTTACCTATGAAGACGCGAATCGTGTTGTAATGACTAAATATTAAATCTTTGAATGAAAATATCTCAACAAAGGAACCTATTATGTGACAAGACCTTTTTAATGTCTAAAGATTAAATCTTTTAAAGAAAATGAGAGTTTTGAGTGAAACTTATTCGAGTTTCCTTTGACGTCCAGAAGAGTGTTTTACAAAGTATAGATTGAATCTTTGAATGAAAATACCTCAGTAAAGGTACCTAGTATGTCACTAGACCTTTTTAATGTAAAAAGATTGAATCTTTGAAAGAAAATGAGAGTTTTGAGATTAACTTATTCGAGTTACCTATGAAGTCGCGAAGCGTGTTTTAATGACTAAAGATTAAATCTTTGAATGAAAATACCTCAATAAAGGAACCTATTATATGACTAAACGTTTTCAATGTATACAGATTGAATCTTTGAAAGAAAATGGGGGTTTTGAATGAAACTTATTCGAGTTCCTTTTGACGTCCTGAACAGTTTTTAATGAGTAAAAATAGAATCTTTGAACGAAAATACCTCAATAATTGTACCTATTATGTTACTAGACCTTTTTAATGTATAAACGTTAAATCTTTGAAAGAAAATAAGAGTATTGATTTAAACTTATTCGATGTACTTATGAAGTGGCGAAAAGTGTTTTAATGAGTAAAAATCGAATCTTTGATTGAAATTATCTCAATAAAAGTACCTTTTATGTCATTAAACCTTTTTAATACATATAGATTGAATCTTTGAAACAAAACAAGAGTTTTAATTTAAAATTATTCGTGTTACATAGTAGTCGCGAAGAGTGTTTTAGAGAGTATATGTGGAATCTTTAAATTAAAGTACCTCAATAAAGGTACCTTTTATGTCAATAGACCTTTTCAATGTATAAAGATTGAATCTTTGAAAGAAAATGAGGTTTTTGAGTTAAGCCTATTCGAGTTCCCTTTGACGTCCCGTAGAGTGTTTTGCAGAAAAAAGATTGAATATTTGAAAGAAAATACCTTAATAAAGGTACCTAGTATGTCTCCAGACTGTTTTTATGTAAAAAGATTGAATCTCTAAAAAAAAATGATAGTTTAGAGATTAACTTATTCAAGTTACCGATGAAGTCGCGAATCGTGTTGTAATGAGAAAATATCTCGACAAACGAACCTATTATGTGACTAGACCTTTTTAATGTATAAAGATTGAATCTTTTAGAGAAAATGAGAGTTTTGAGTGAAACTTATTCGAGTTCCCTTTGACGTCCCGAAGTGTGTTTTACATAGTATAGATTGAATCTTTGAATGAAAATACCTTAGTAAAGCTACCTAGTATGTCACTAGACCTTTTTAATGTAAAAAGATTGAATTTTTGAAAGAAAATGATAGTTTTGAGATTAACTTATTCGAGTTACCTATGAAGTCGCGAAGCGTGTTTTAATGACTAAAAATTAAATCTTTGAATGAAAATACCTCTATAAAGGAACCTATTATATGACTAAACCTTTTGAATGCATACAGATTAAATCTTTGAATGAAAATGAGGGTTTTGAATGAAACTTATTCGAGTTCCTTTTGACGTTACGAAGAGTGTTTTAATGAGTAAAAATAGAATCTTTGAAAGAAAATTCCTCAATAAAGATACCTATTATGTTACTAGACCTTTTTAATGTATAAACGTTGAATCTTTGAAAGAAAATAAGAGTATTAATTTAAACTTATTCGAGTTACTTATGAAGTGGTGAAGAGTGTTTTAATAAGTAAAGATCGAATCTTTGATTGAAAATATCTCAATAAAAGTACCTTTTATGTCATTAACATTTTTAATGCATATAGATTGAATCTTTGAAACAAAACAAGATTTTATATTTAAAATTATTCGCGTTACCTAGTTGTCGCGAAAAGTGTTTTAATGACTATATGTTGAATCTTTAAATTAAAGTACCACAATAAAGGTACCTTTTATGTCACTAGACCTTTTCAATGTAAAAAGATTGAATCTTTGAAAGAAAATGAGGTTTTTGAGTTAAGCTTATTCGAGTTCTCTTTGACGTCCCGTAGAGTGTTTTACAGAGTAAGGATTGAATCTTTGAACGAAAATACCTTAATAAAGGTACCTAGTATGTCACTAGACCTTTTTAATGTAAAAAAATTGAATCTCTAAAAAAAAATGATAGGTTAGAGATTAACTTATTCGAGTTACCTATGAAGTCGCAAATCGTGTCGTAATGACTAAATATTAAATCTTTGAATAAAAATATCTCAACAAAGGAACCTATTATGTGTCTAGACCTTTTTAATGTATAAAGATTGAATCTTTTAAAGAAAATGATAGTTTTGAGTGAAACTTATTCGAGTTCCCTTTGACGTCCCAAAAAGTGTTTTACAGAGTATAGATTGAATCTTTGAATGAAAATACCTCAGTAAAGGTACCATGTATGTCCCTAGACCTTTTTAATGTAAAAAGATTGAATCTTTGAATGAAAATGAGAGTTTTGAGATTAACTTATTCAAGCTACCTATGAAGTCGCGAGGCGTGTTTTAATGACTAAAGATTAAATCTTTGAATGAAAATACCACAATAAATGTACCTATTATGTTATTAGACCTTTTTAATGTATAAACGTTGAATATTTGAAAGAAAATAAGAGTATTGATTTAAATTTATTGGAGTTACTTTTGAAGTGGCGAAGAGTGTTTTAATGAGTAAAGATCGAATCTTTGATTGAAATTATCTCAATAAAAGTATCTTTTATGTCGTTAAACCTTTTTAATGTATATAGATTGAATCTTTGAAACAAAACAAGAGTTTTAATTTAAAATTATTCGTGTTACCTAGTAGTCGCGAAGAGTTTTTTAATGAGTATATGTTGAATCTTTAAATTAAAGTACCTCAATAAAGGTACCTTTTATATCAATAGACCTTTTTAATGTATAAAGATTGAATCTTTGAAAGAAAATGAGGTTTTTGAGTTAAGCTTATTCGAGTTCCCTTTGACGTCCCGTAGAGTGTTTTGCAGAATAAAGATTGAATCTTTGAAAGAAAATACCTTAATAAAGGTACCTAGTATGTCTCTAGACTGTTTTAATGTAAAAAGATTGAATCTCTAAAAAAAAAATGATAGTTTAGAGATTAACTTATTCGAGTTACCTATGAAGTCGCGAATCGTGTTGTAATGACTAAATATTAAACCTTTGAATGAAAATATCTCGACAAAGGAACCTATTATGTGACTAGACCTTTTTAATGTATAAAGATTAAATCTTTTAAAGAAAATGAAAGTTTTGAGTGAAACTTATTCGAGTTCCCTTTGACGTCCCGAAGAGTGTTTTACAGAGTATAGGTTGAATCTTTGAATTAAAGTACGTCAGTAAAGGTACCTAGTATGTCACTAGATCTTTTTAATGTAAAAAGATTGAATCTTTTAAAGAAAATGAGAGTTTTGAGATTAACTTATTCGAGTTACCTATGAAGTCGCGAAGCGTGTTTTAATGACTAAAGATTAAATCTTTGAATGAAAATACCTCAATAAAGGAACCTATTATATGACTAAACCTTTTTAATGTATACAGATTAAATCTTTGAAAGAAAATGAGAGTTTTGAATGAAATCTATTCAAGTTCTTTTTGACGTCCCGAAGAGTGTTTTAATGGGTAAAAATAGAATCTTTGAATGAAAATACCTCAATAAAGGTACCTATTATGTTACTAGACCTTTTTAATGTATAAACCTTGAATCTTTGAAAGAAAATAAGAGTATTGATTTAAACTTATTCGAGTTACTTATGAAGTGGCGAAGAGTGTTTTAATGAGCAAAGATCGAATATTTTATTGAAAATATCTCAGTAAAAGTACCTTTTTTGTCATTAAACATTTTTAATGCATATAGATTGAATCTTTGAAACAAAACAAGAGTTTAAATTTAAAATTATTCGCATTACCTAGTAGTCGCGAAGAGTATTTTAATGACTATATGTTGAATCTTTAAATTAAAGTACCACAATAAAGGTGCCTTTTTTGTCACTAGACCTTTTCAATGTATAAAGATTGAATCTTTGAATGAGAATGAGGTTTTTGAGTTAAGCTTATTCGAGTTCTCTTTGACGTCCCGTAGAGTGTTTTACAGAGTAAAGATTGAATCTTTGAACGAAAATACCTTAATCAAGGTACCTAGTATGTCACTAGACCTTTTTAATGTAAAAAGATTGAATCTCTGAAAAAAAAATGATAGTTTAGAGATTAACTTATTCGAGTTACCTATGAGGTCGCGAATCGTGTTGTAATGACTAAATATTAAATCTTTGAATGAAAATATCTAAACAAAGGAACCTATTATGTGACTAGACCTTTTTAATGGATAAAGATTGAATCTTTTAAAGAAAATGAGAGTTTTGAGTGAAACTTATTCGAGTTCCCTTTGACGTCCCAAAAAGTGTTTTACAGAGTATAGATTCAATCTTTGAGCGAAAATACCCCAATAAAGGTGCCTAGTATGTCCCTAGACCTTTTTAATGTAAAAAGATTGAATCTTTGAATGAAAATGAGAGTTTTGAGATTAACTTATTCGAGTTACCTATGAAGTCGCGAAGCGTGTTTTAATGACTAATGATTAAATCTTTGAACGAAAATACCTCAATAAAGGTACTTTTATGTTACTAGACCTTTTTAATGTATAACCATTGAATATTTGAAAGAACATAAGAGTATTGATTTAAACTTATTCGAGTTACTTATGAAGTGGCGAAGAGTGTTTTAATGAGTAAAGATCAAATCTTTGATTGAAATTATCTCAATAAAAGTATCTTTTATGTCATTAAACGTTTTTAATGTATATAGATTGAATCTTTGAAACAAAACAAGAGTTTTAATTTAAAATTATTCGTGTTACCTAGTAGTCGCGAAGAGTGTTTTAATGAGTATATGTTGAATCTTTAAATTAAAGTACCTCAATAGAGATACCTTTTATGTCACTAGACCTTTTCAATGTATAAAGATCGAATCTTTGAAAGAAAATGAGGTTTTTGAGTTAAGCTTATTCGAGTTGTCTTTGACGTCCCGTAGAGTAGTTTTACAGAGTAAAGATTGAATATTTGAACTAAAATACCTTAATAAAGGTACCTAGTATGTCACCAGACCTTTTTAATGTAAAAAGATTGAATCTCTAAAAAAAAATTATAGTTTAGAGATTAACCAATTCGAGTTACCTATGAAGTCGCGAATCGTGTTGTAATGACTAAATATTAAATCTTTGAATAAAAATATCTCGACAAAGGAACCTATTATATAAAGATTGAATCTTTTAAAGAAAATGAGTGTTTTGAGTGAAACTTATTCGAGTTTCCTTTGACGTCCCGAAAATTGTTTAACAGAGTATAGATTGAATGTTTGAATGAAAATACCTCTGTAAAGGTACCTGGTATGTCACTAGACCTTTTTTAACTTATTCGAGTTACCTATGAAGTTGCGAAGCGTGTTTTAATGACTAAAGATTAAATCTTTGAATGAAAATACCTCAACAAAGGAACCTATTATATGACTAAACGTTTTAAATGTATACAGATTGAATCTTTGAAAGAAAATGAGGGTTTTGAATGAAACTTATTCAAGTTCCTTTTGACGTCCCGAACAGTGTTTTAATAAGTAAAAATAGAATCTTTGAATTAAAATACCTCAATAAAGGTACCTATTATGTTACTAGACTTTTTTAATGTATAAACGTTGAATCTTGGAAAGAAAATAAGAGTATTGATTTAAACTTATTCGAGTTACTTATGAAGTGGCGAAAAGTATTTTAATGAGTAAAGAGCGAATCTTTGATTTAAATTATCTCAACAAAAGTACCTTTTATGTCATTAAACCTTTTTAATGCATATAGATTGAATCTTTGAAACAAAACACGAGTTTTAATTTAAAATTATTCGTGTTACCTAGTAGTCGCGAAGATTGTTTTAATAACTATATGTTAAATTAAAGTACCTCAATAAAGGTACCTTTTATGTCACTTGACCTTTTTCAATATATAAAGATTGAATCCTTGAAAGAAAATGTGGTTTTTGAGTTAAGCTTATTCGAGTTCTATTTGACGTCCCGTAGAGTGTTTTACAAAGTAAAGATTGAATCTTTGAACGAAAATACCTTAATAAAGGTACCTAGTATGACACTAGACCTTTTTAATGTAAAAAAATTGAATCTCTGAAAAAAAAATGATAGTTTAGAGATTAACTTATTCGAGTTACCTATGAAGTCGCGAATCGTGATATCTCGACAAAGGAACCTATTATGTGACTATACCTTTTTAATGTAAAAAGATTGAATCTTTGATAGAAAATGAGAGTTTTGAGATTAAATTATTCGAGTTACCTATGAAGTCGCGAAGCGTGTTTTAATGACTAAAAATTAAATCTTTGAATGAAAATACCACAATAAAGGAACCTATTATATGACTAAACCTTTTTAATGTATATAGATTGAATCTTTGAAAGAAAATGAGAGTTTTGAATGAAACTTATTCGAGTTCATTTTGACGTCCCGAAAAGTGTTTTAATGAGTAAAAATACCTCAATAAAGGTACCTAATATGTTACTAGACCTTTTTAATGTATAAACGTTGAATCTTTGAAAGAAAATAAGAGTATTGATTTAAACTTATTCGAGTTACTTATGAAGTGGCGAAGAGTGTTTTAATGAGTAAAGATCGAATCTTTGATTGAAATGAACTCAATAAGAGTACCTTTTATGTCATTAAACCTTTTTAATGCATATAGATTGAATCTTTGAAACAAAACAAGAGTTTTAATTTAAAATTATTTGTGTTACTTAGTAGTCGCGAAGAGTGTTTTAATGAGTATATGTTGAATCTTTAAATTAAAGTACCTCAATAAAGGTACCTTTAATGTCACCAGACCTTTTCAATGTATAAAGATTGAATCTTTGAAAGAAAATGAGGTTTTTGAGTTAAGCTTATTCGAGTTACCTTTGACGTCCCGTAGAGTGTTTTACGGAGTAAAGATTGAATATTTTAACGAAAATACCTTAATGAAGGTACCTAGTATGTCACTACACCTTTTTAATGTAAAAATATTGAATCTCTGAACAAAAATGATAGTTTAGAGATTAACTTATTCGAGTTACCTATGAAGTCGTGAATCGTGTTGTAATGACTAAATATTAAATCTTTGAATGAAAATATCTCGATAAAGGAACCTAAAATGTGACTAAACCTTTTTAATGTATAAAGATTGAGTCTTTTAAAGAAAATGAGAGTTTTGAGTGAAACTTATTCGAATTCCCTTTGACGTCCCGATGAGTGTTTTACAGAGTATAGATTAAATCTTTGAATGAAAATACCTCAGTAAGGGAACCTAGTATGCCACTAGACCTTTTTAATGTAAAAAGATTGAATCTTTGAAAGAAAATGAGAGTTTTGAGATTAACTTATTCGAGTTACCTATAAAGTCGCGAAGCGTGTTTTAATGACTAAAGATTAAATCTTTGAATTAAAATACCTCAATAAAGGAACCTATTATATGACTTAACCTTTTTAATGTATACAGATTGAATCTTTGAAAGAAAATGAGAGTTTTGAATGAAACTTATTCGAGTTCCTTTTGACGTCCCGAACAGTGTTTCAATGAGTAAAAATAGAATCTTTGAATGAAAATACCTCAATAAAGGTACCTATTATGTTACTAGACCTTTTTAATGTATAAACGTTGAATCTTTGAAAGAAAATAAGAGTATTGATTTAAACTTATTCGAGTTACTTTTGAAGTGGCGAAGAGTGTTTTAATGAGTAAAGATCGAATCTTTGATTGAAATGATCTCAATAAAAGTACCTTTTATATCATCAAACCTTTTTAATGCATATAGATTGAATCTTTGAATCAAAACAAGAGTTTTAATTTAAAATTATTTGTGTTAGTCGCGAAGAGTGTTTTAATGAGTATATGTTGAATCTTTAAATTAAAATACCTCAATAAAGGTACCTTTTATGTCACCAGACATTTTCACTGTATAAAGATTGAATCTTTGAAAGAAAATGAGGTCTTTGAATTAAGCTTATTCGAGTTCCCTTTGACGTCCCGTAGAGTGTTTTACAGAGTAAAGATTGAATATTTGAACTAAAATACCTTAGTAAAGGTACCTAGTATGTCACTAGACCTTTTTAATGTAAAATTATTGAATCTCTGAAAAAAAAAAATGATAGTTTAGAGATTCACTTATTCGAGTTACCTATGAAGTCGCGAATCGTGTTGTAATGACTAAATATTAAATCTTTGAATGAAAATATCTCGACAAAGGAACCTATTATGTGACTAGACCTTTTTAATGTATAAAAATTGAGTCTTTTAAAGAAAATGAGAGTTTTGAGTGAAACTTATTCGATTTCCCTTTGACGTCCCGAGGAGTGTTTTACAGAGGATGGATTGAATCTTTGAATTAAAATACCTCAGTAAGGGAACCTAGTATGCCACTAGACCTTTTTAATGTAAAAAGATTGAATCTTTGAAAGAAAATGAGAGTTTTGAGATTAACTTATTCGAGTTACCTATAAAGTCGCGAAGCGTGTTTTAATGACTAAAGATTAAATCTTTGAATTAAAATACCTCAATAAAGGAACCTATTATATGACAAAACCTTTTTAATGTATACAGATTGAATCTTTGAAAGAAAATGAGGGTTTTAAATGAAACTTATTCGAGTTCCTTTTGACGTCCCGAACAGTGTTTTAATGAGTAAAAATAGAATCTTTGAATGAAAATAACTCAATAAAGGTACCTATTATGTTACTAGACCTTTTTAATGTATAAAGGTTGAATCTTTGAAAGAAAATAAGAGTATTGATTTAAACTTATTCGAGTTACTTATGAAGTGGCGAAGAGTGTTTTAATGAGTAAAGATCGAATCTTTGATTGAAATGATCTCAATAAAAGTACCTTTTATATCATCAAACCTTTTTTATGCATATAGATTGCATTTTTGAAACAAAACAAGAGTTTTAATTTAAAATTATTTGTGTTACTTAGTAGTCGCGAAGAGTGTTTTAATGAGTATATGTTGAATCTTTAAATTAAAGTACCTCAATAAAGGTACCTTTTATGTCACCAGACATTTTCAATGTATAAAGATTGAATCTTTGAAAGAAAATGAGGTCTTTGAGTTAAGCTTATTCGCGTTCCCTTTTACGTCCCGTAGAGTGTTTTACAGAGTAAAGATTGAATATTTGAACTAAAATACCTTAGTAAAGGTGCCTAGTATGTCACTAGACCTTTTTAATGTAAAAATATTGAATCTATGAAAAAAAATGATAGTTTAGAGATTAACTTATTCGAGTTACCTATGAAGTCGCGAATTGTGTTGTAATGACTAAATATTAAATCTTTGAATGAAAATATCTCGACAAAGGAACCTATTATGTGACTAGACCTTTTTAATGTATAAAAATTGAGTCTTTTAAAGAAAATGAGAGTTTTGAGTGAAACTTATTCGATTTCCCTTTGACGTCCCGATGAGTGTTTTACAGAGTATAGATTGAATCTTTGAATGAAAATACCTCAGTAAGGGAACCTAGTATGTCACTAGACCTTTTTAATGTAAAAAGATTGAATATTTGAAAGAAAATGAAAGTTTTGAGATTAACTTATTCGAGTTACCTATAAAGTCGCGAAGCGTGTTTTAATAACTAAAGATTAAATCTTTGAATGAAAATACCTCAATAAAGGAACCTATTATATGACTAAACCTTTTTAATGTATACGGATTGAATCTTTGAAAGAAAATGAGGGTTTTGAATCAAACTTATTCGAGTTCCTTTTGACGTCCCGAACAGTGTTTTAATGAGTAAAAATAGAATCTTTGAATGAAAATAACTCAATAAAGGTACCTATTATGTTACTAGACCTTTTTAATGTATAAAGGTTGAATCTTTGAAAGAAAATAAGAGTATTGATTTAAACTTATTCTAGTTACTTATGAAGTGGCGAAGAGTATTTTAATGAGTAAAGATCGAATCTTTGATTGAAATGATCTCAATAAAAGTACCTTTTATATCATCAAACCTTTTTAATGCATATTGATTGAATCTTTGAAACAAAACAAGAGTTTTAATTTAAAATTATTTGTGTTACTTAGTAGTCGGGAAGAGTGTTTCAATGAGTATATGTTGAATCTTTAAATTAAAGTACCTCAATAAAGGTACCTTTTATGTCACCAGACCTTTTCAATGTATAAAGATTGAATCTTTGAAAGAAAATGAGGTCTTTGAATTAAGCTTATTCGAGTTCCCTTTGACGTCCCGTAGAGTGTTTTACAGAGTTAAGATTGAATATTTGAACTAAAATACCTTAGTAAAGGTACCTAGTATGTCACTAGACCTTTTTAATGTAAAAATATTGAATCTCTGAAAAAAAACGATAGTTTAGAGATTAACTTATTCGAGTTACCTATGAAGTCGTGAATCGTGTTGTAATGACTAAATATTAAATCTTTGAATGAAAATATCTCGACAAAGGAACCTATTATGTGACTAGACCTTTTTAATGTATAAAAATTGAGTCTTTTAAAGAAAATGAGAGTTTTGAGTGAAACTTATTCGATTTCCCTTTGACGTCCCGAGGAGTGTTTTACAGAGTATAGATTGAATCTTTGAATGAAAATACCTCAGTAAGGGAACCTACTTTGTCACTAGACCTTTTTAATGTAAAAAGATTGAATCTTTGAAAGAAAATGAGAGTTTTGAGATTAACTTATTCGAGTTACCTATAAAGTCGCGAAGCGTGTTTTAAAGACTAAAGATTAAATCTTTGAATGAAAATACCTCAATAAAGGAACCTATTATATGACTAAACCTTTTTAATGTATACAGATTGAATCTTTGAAAGAAAATGAGGGTTTTGAATGAAACTTATTCGAGTTCCTTTTGACGTCCCGAACAGTGTTTTAATGAGTAAAAATAGAATCTTTGAATGAAAATAACTCAATAAAGGTACCTGTTATGTTACTAGGCCTTTTTAATGTATAAAGGTTGAATCTTTGAAAGAAAATAAGAGTATTGATTTAAACTTATTCGAGTTACTTATGAAGTGGCGAAGAGTGTTTTAATGAGTAAAGATCGAATCTTTGATTGAAATGATCTCAATAAAAGTACCTTTTATATCATCAAACCTTTTTAATGCGTATAGATTGAATCTTTGAAACAAAACAAGAGTTTTAATTTAAAATTATTTGTGTCACTTAGTAGTCGCGAAG
Organism: Cornus florida; assembly: GCF_030987335.1. NCBI lineage: Eukaryota > Viridiplantae > Streptophyta > Magnoliopsida > Cornales > Cornaceae > Cornus > Cornus florida. Next base: position 90,055,603 of record NW_026775578.1, on the reverse strand, counting down.
AGTGTTTTAATGAGTATATGTTGAATCTTTAAATTAAAGTACCTCAATAAAGGTACCTTTTCTGTCACCAGTCCTTTTCAATGTATAAAGATTGAATCTTTGAAAGAAAATGAGGTCTTTGGGTTAAGCTTATTCGAGTTCCCTTTGACGTCCCGTAGAGTGTTTTACAGAGTAAAGATTGAATATTTGAACTAAAATACCTTATTAAAGGTACCTAGTATGTCACTAGACCTTTTTAATGTAAAAATATTGAATCTCTGAAAAAAAATGATAGTGTAGAGATTAACTTATTCGAGTTACCTATGAAGTCGCGAATCGTGTTGTAATGACTAAATATTAAATCTTTGAATGAAAATATCTCGACAAAGGAACCTATTATGTGACTAGACCTTTTTAATGTATAAAAATTGAGTCTTTTAAAGAAAATGAGAGTTTTGAGTGAAACTTATTCGATTTCCCTTTTACGTCCCGAGGAGTGTTTTACAGAGTATAGATTGAATCTTTGAATGAAAATACCTCAGTAAGGGAACCTAGTATGTCACTAGACCTTTTTAATGTAAAAAGATTGAATCTTTGAAAGAAAATGAGAGTTTTGAGATTAACTTATTCGAGTTACCTATAAAGTCGTGAAGCGTGTTTTAATGACTAAAGATTAAATCTTTGAATGAAAATACCTCAATAAAGGAACCTATTATATGACTAAACCTTTTTAATGTATACAGATTGAATCTTTGAAAGAAAATGAGAGTTTTGAATGAAACTTATTCGAGTTTCTTTTGACGTCCCGAACAGTGTTTTAATGAGTAAAAATAGAATCTTTGAATGAAAATACCTCAATAAAGGTACCTGTTATGTTACTAGGCCTTTTTAATGTATAAACGTTGAATCTTTGAAAGAAAATAAGAGTATTGGTTAAAACTTATTCGAGTTACTTATGAAGTGGCGAAGAGTGTTTTAATGAGTAAAGATCGAATCTTTGATTGAAATGATCTCAATAAAAGTACTTTTATGTCATTAAACCTTTTTTATGCATATAGATTGAATCTTTGAAACAAAACAAGAGTTTTAATTTAAAATTATTCGTGTTACTTAGTAGTCGCGAAGAGTGTTTTAACGAGTATATGTTGAATCTTTAAATTAAAGTACCTCAATAAAGATACCTTTTATGTCACTAGACCTTTTCAATGTATAAAGATTGAATCTTTGAAAGAAACTGAGGTTTTTGAGTTAAGCTTATTCGAGTTCCCTTTGACGTCCCGTAGAGTGTTTTACAGAGTAAAGATTGAATATTTGAACGAAAATTCCTTAATAAAGGTACCTAGTATGTCACTAGAACTTTTTAATGTAAAAAGATTGAATCTCTGAAAAAAAATGATAGTTTAGAGATTAACTTATTCGAGTTACATATGAAGTCGCGAATCGTGTTGTAATGACCAAATATTAAATCGTTGAATGAAAATATCTCGACAAAGGAACCTATTATGTGACTAGACCTTTTTAATGTATAAAGATTGAGTCTTTTAAAGAAAATGAGAGTTTTGAGTGAAACTTATTCGAATTCCCTTTGACGTCCCGACGAATGTTTTACAGAGTATAGATTGAATCTTTGATTGAAAATACCTCAGTAAGGGTACCTAGTATGTCACTAGACCTTTTTAATGTAAAAAGATTGAATCTTTGAAAGAAAATGAGAGTTTTGAGATTAACTTATTCGAGTTACCTATAAAGTCGCGAAGCGTGTTTCAAAGACTAAAGCTTAAATCAATGAATGAAAATACCTCAATAAAGGAACCTATTATATGACTAAACCTTTTTAATGTATACAGATTGAATCTTTGAAAGAAAATGAGGGTTTTGAGTGAAACTTATTCGAGTTCCTTTTGACGTCCCGAACAGTGTTTTATTAAGTAAAAATAGAATCTTGGAATGAACATACCTCAATAAAGGTACCTATTATGTTACTAGACCTTTTTAGTGTATAAACGTTGAATCTTTGAAAGAAAATAAGAGTATTGATTTAAACTTATTCGAGTTACTTATGAAGTGGCGAAAAGTGTTTTAATGAGTAAAGATCGAATCTTTGATTGAAATGATCTTAATAAAAGTACCTTTTATGTCATTAAACCTTTTTAATGCATATAGATTGAATCTTTGAAATAAAACATGAGTTTTAATTTAAAATTATTTGTGTTACTTAGTAGTCGTGTAGAGTGTTTTAACGAGTATATGTTGAATCTTTAAATTAAAGTACCTCAATAAAGAAACCTTTTATGTCACTAGACCTATTCAATGTCTAAAGATTGAAACTTTGAAAGAAACTGAGGTTTTTGAGTTAAGCTTATTCGAGTTCCCTTTGACGTCCCGTATAGTGTTTTACAGAGTAAAGATTTAGTATTTGAACGGAAATACCTTAATAAAGGTACCTAGTATGTCACTAGACCTTTTTAATGTAAAAATATTGAATCTCTGAAAAAAAAAATGATAGTTTAGAGATTAACTTATTCGAGTTACCTATGAAGTCCCGAATCGTGTTGTAATGACTAAATATTAAATCTTTGAATGAAAATATCTCAACTAAGTAACCTATTATGTGACAAGATCTTTTTAATGTATAAAGATTGAGTCTTTTAAAGAAAATGAGAGTTTTGAGTGAAACTTATTCGAATTCCCTTTGACAACCCGAGGAGTATTTTACAGAGTATAGATTGAATCTTTGAATGAAAATACCTCAGTAAGGGAACCTAGTATGTCACTAGACCTTTTTAATGTAAAAAGATTGAATCTTTGAAAGAAAATGAGAGTTTTGAGATTAACTTATTCGAGTTACCTATAAAGTCGCGAAGCGTGTTTTAATGACTAAAGATTAAATCTTTGAATGAAAATTCCTCAATAAAGGAACCTATTATATGACTAAACCTTTTTAATGTATACAGATTAAATCTTTGAAAGAAAATGAGGGTTTTTAATGAAACTTATTCGAGTTCCTTTTGTCGTCCCGAACAGTGTCTTAATGAGTAAAAATAGAATCTTTGAATGAAAATACCTCAATAATGGTACGTATTATGTTACTAGACCTTTTTAATGTATAAACATTGAACCTTTGAAAGAAAATAAGAGTATTGATTTAAACTTATTCGAGTTACTTATGAAGTGGGGAAGAGTGTTTTAATGAGTAAAGATCGAATCTTTGATTGAAATGATCTCAATAAAAGTACCTTTTATGTCATTAAACCTTTTTAATGCATATAGATTGAATCTTTGAAGCAAAACAAGAGTTTTAATTTAAAATTATTCGTGTTACTTAGTAGTCGCGAAAAGTGTTTTAACGAGTATATGTTGAATCTTTAAATTAAAGTACCTCAATAAAGATACCTTTTATGTCACTAGAACTTTTCAATGTATAAAGATTGAATCTTTGAAAGAAACTGTGGTTTTTGAGTTAAGCTTATTCGAGTTCCCTTTGACGTCCCGTAGAGTGTTTTACAGTGTAAAGATTGAATATTTGAACGAAAATACCTTAATAAAAGTACCTAGTATGTCACTAGACCTTTTTAATGTAAAAAGATTGAATCTCTGAAAAAAAATGATTGTTTAGAGATTAACTTATTCGAGTTACCTATGATGTAGCGAATCGTGTTGTAATGACTAAATATTAAATCTTTGAATGAAAATATCTCGACAAAGGAACCTATTATGTGACTAGACCTTTTTAATGTACAAAGATTGAGTCTTTTAAAGAAAATGATAGTTTTGAGTGAAACTTATTAGAATTCCCTTTGACGTCCCGACGAGTGTTTTACAGAGTATAGATTGAATCTTTGAATGAAAATACCTCAGTAAAGGTACCTAGTATGTCACTAGACCTTTTTAATGTAAAAAGATTGAATCTTTGAAAGAAAATGAGAGTTTTGAGATTCACTTATTCGAGTTACCTATGAAGTCGCGAAGCGTGTTTTAATGACTAAAGATTAAATCTTTGAATGAAAATACCTCAAGAAAATAAGAGTATTGATTTAAACTTATTCGAGTTACTTATGAAGTGGCAAAAAGTGTTTCAATAAGTAAAGATCGAATCTTTGATTGAAATTATCTCAATAAAAGTACCTTTTATGTCATTAAACCTTTCTAATGCATATAGATTGAATCTTTGAAACAAAACAAGAGTTTTAATTTAAAATTATTTGTGTTACCTAGTAGTCGCGAAGAGTGTTTTAATGAGTATATGTGGAATCTTTAAATTAAAGTATCTCAACAAAGTTGCCTTTTATGTCACTAGACCTTTTCAATGTATAAAGATTGAATCTTTGAAAGAAAATGAGGTTTTTGAGTTAAGCTTATTGGAGTTCCCTTTGACGTCCCGTAGAGTGTTTTACAGAGTGAAGATTGAATCTTTGAACGAAATACCTTAATAAAGGTAACTAGTATGTAACTTGACATTTTTAATGTAAAAAGATTGAATCTCTAGAAAAAAATGATAGTTTGGAGATTAACTTATTCGAGTTACCTATGAAGTCGCGAATCGTGTTGTAATGACTAAATATTAAATCTTTGAATGAAAATATCTCAACAAAGTAACCTATTATGTGACAAGACCTTTTTAATGTATAAAGATTGAATCTTTTAAAGAAAATGAGAGTTTTGAGTAAAACTTATTCGAGTTCCCTTTGACGTCCGAAGAGTGTTTTACAGAGTATAGATTGAATCTGTGAATGAAAATACCTCAGTAAAGGTACCTAGTATGTCACTAGACCTTTTTAATGTAAAAAGATTGAATCTTTGAAAGAAAATGAGAGTTTTGAGATTAACATATTCGAGTTACCTATGAAGTCGCGAAGCGTGTTTTAATGACTAAAGATTAAATCTTTCAATGAAAATACCTCAATAAAGGAACCTATTATATGACTAAACCTTTTTAATGTATACAGATTGAATCATTGAAAGAAAATGAGAGTTTTGAATGAAACCTATTCGAGTTCCTTTTGACGTCTCGATGAGTGTTTTAATGAGAAAAATAGAATCTTTGAAGTGGTGAAAAGTGTTTTAATGAGTAAAGATCGAATCTTTGATTGAAATTATCTAAATAAAAGTACCTTTTATGTCATTAAACCTTTTTAATGCATATAGATTGAATCTTTGAAACAAAACAAAAGTTTTAATTTAAAATTATTCGTGTTTCTTAGTTGTCGCGAAGAGTGTTTTAATGAGTATATGTGGAATCTTTAAATTAAAGTACCTCAATAAAGGTACCTTTTATGTCACTAAACCTTTTCAATGTATAAAGATTGAATCTTTGAAAGAAAATAAGGTTTTTGAGTTAAGCTTATTCGAGTTCCCTTTGACGTCCCGTAGAGTGTTTTACAGAGTGAAGATTGAATCTTTGAACGAAAATACCTTAATAAAGGTACCTAGTACGTAATTTGACCTTTTTAATGTAAAAAGATTGAATCTCTGGAAAAAAATGATAGTTTAGAGATTATCTTATTCGAGTTACCTATGAAATCGTGAATAGTGTTGTAATGACTAAATATTAAATCTTTGAATGAAATTATCTCAACAAAGTAACCTATTATGTGACAAGACCTTTTTAATGTATAAAGATTGAATCTTTGAAAGAAACTGAGGTTTTTGAGTTAAGCCTATTCGAGTTCCCTTTGACGTCCCGTAGAGTGTTTTACAGAGTAAAGATTGAATCTTTAAACGAAAATACCTTAATAAAGGTACCTAGTATGTCACTAGACCTTTTTAATGTAAAAAGATTGAATCCCTGAAAACAAATGACAGTTTAGAGATTAACTTATTCGAGTTACCTATGAAGTCGCGAATCGTGTTTTAAGGACTAAATATTAAATCTGTGAATGAAAATATCTCAACAAAGGAACCTATTATTTGACTAGACCTTTTTAATGTATAAAGATTGAAACTTTTAAAGAAAATGAGAGTTCTGAGTAAAACTTATTCGAGTTCCCTTTGACGTCACGTAGAGTATTTTACAGAGTATAGATTGAATCTTTGAATGAAAATGCCTCAGTAAAGGTACCTAGTATGTCACTAGACCTTTTTAATGTAAAAAGACTGAATCTTTGAAAGAAAATGAGAGTTTTTAGACTAACTTATTCGAGTTACCTATGAAGTTGTGAAGCGTGTTTTAATTACTAAAGATTAAATCTTTGAATGAAAATACCTCAATAAAGGAACCTGTTATATGACTAAACCTTTTTAATGTATACAGATTGAGTCTTTGAAAGAAAATGAGGGTTTTGGAAGAAACTTATTCGAGTTCCTTTTGACGTCACGAACAGTGTTTTAATGAGTAAAAATAAAATCTTTGAATGAAAATACCTCAACAAAGGTACCTATTATGTTATTAGACCTTTTTAATATATAAACGTTGAATCTTTGAAAGAAAATAAGTGTATTGATTTAAACTTATTCGCGTTACTTATGAAGTGGCGAAGCGTGTTTTAATGACTAAAGATTAAATCTTTCAATGAAAATACCTCAATTAAGGAACCTATTTTATGACTAAACCTTTTTAATGTATACAGATTGAATCTTTCAAATAAAATGAGAGTTTTGAATGAAACTTATTCGAGTTTCTTTTGACGTCCCGAAGAGTGTTTTAATGAGTAAAAATAGAATCTTTGAATGAAAATAACTCAATAAAGGCACCTATTATGTTACTAGGCCTTTTTAATGTATAAAGGTTGAATCTTTGAAAGAAAATAAGAGTATTGATTTAAACTTATTCGAGTTACTTATGAAGTGGCGAAGAGTGTTTTAATGAGTAAAGATCGAATCTTTGATTGAAATGATCTAAATAAAAGTACCTTTTATATCATCAAACCCTTTTAATGCGTATAGATTGAATCTTTGAAACAAAACAAGAGTTTCAATTTAAAATTATTTGTGTCACTTAGTAGTCGCGAAGAGTGTTTTAATGAGTATATGTTGAATCTTTAAATTAAAGTACCTCAATAAAGGTACCTTTTATGTCACCAGACCTTTTCAATGTATAAAGATTGAATCTTTGAAAGAAAATGAGGTCTTTGAGTTAAGCTTATTCGAGTTCCCTTTGACGTCCCGTAGAGTGTTTTACAGAGTAAAGATTGAATATTTGAACTAAAATACCTTAGTAAAGGTACCTAGTATGTCACTAGACCTTTTTAATGTAAAAATATTGAATCTCTGAAAAAAAATGATAGTTTAGAGATTAACTTATTCGAGTTCCCTATGAAGTCGCGAATCGTGTTGTAATGACTAAATATTAAATCTTTGAATGAAAATATCTCGACAAAGGAACCTATTATGTGACTAGACCTTTTTAATGTATAAAAATTGAGTCTTTTAAAGAAAATGAGAGTTTTGAGTGAAACTTATTCGATTTCCCTTTGACGTCCCGAGGAGTGTTTTACAGAGTATAGATTGAATCTTTGAATGAAAATACCTCAGTAAGGGAACCTAGTATGTCACTAGACCTTTTTAATGTAAAAAGATTGAATCTTTGAAAGAAAATGAGAGTTTTGAGATTAACTTATTCGAGTTACCTATAAAGTCACGAAGCGTGTTTTAATGACTAAAGATTAAATCTTTGAATGAAAATACCTCAATAAAGGAACCTATTATATGACTAAACCTTTTTAATGTATACAGATTGAATCTTTGAAAGAAAATGAGAGTTTTGAATGAAACTTATTCGAGTTTCTTTTGACGTCCCGAACAGTGTTTTAATGAGTAAAAATAGAATCTTTGAATGAAAATACCTCAATAAAGGTACCTATTATGTTACTAGGCCTTTTTAATGTATAAACGTTGAATCTTTGAAAGAAAATAAGAGTATTGGTTAAAACTTATTCGAGTTACTTATGAAGTGGCGAAGAGTGTTTTAATGTGTAAAGATCGAATCTTTGATTGAAATGATCTCAATAAAAGTACCTTTTATGTCGTTAACCCTTTTTAATGCATATAGATTGAATCTTTGAAACAAAACAAGAGTTTTAATTTAAAATTATTCGTGTTACTTAGTAGTCGCGAAGAGTGTTTTAACGAGTATATGTTGAATCTTTAAATTAAAGTACCTCAATAAAGATACCTTTTATGTCACTAGACCTTTTCAATGTATAAAGATTGAATCTTTGAAAGAAACTGAGGTTTTTGAGTTAAGCTTATTCGAGTTCCCTTTGACGTCCCGTAGAGTGTTTTACAGAGTAAAGATTGAATATTTGAACGAAAATTCCTTAATAAAGGTACCTAGTATGTCACTAGAACTTTTTAATGTAAAAAGATTGAATCTCTGAAAAAAAATGATAGTTTAGAGATTAACTTATTCGAGTTACCTATGAAGTCGCGAATCGTGTTGTAATGACCAAATATTAAATCTTTGAATGAAAATATCTCGACAAAGGAACCTATTATGTGACTAGACCTTTTTAATGTATAAAGATTGAGTCTTTTAAAGAAAATGAGAGTTTTGAGTGAAACTTATTCGAATTCCCTTTGACGTCCCGACGAATGTTTTACAGAGTATAGATTGAATCTTTGATTGAAAATACCTTAGTAAGGGTACCTAGTATGTCACTAGACCTTTTTAATGTAAAAAGATTGAATCTTTGAAAGAAAATGAGAGTTTTGAGATTAACTTATTCGAGTTACCTATAAAGTCGCGAAGCGTGTTTCAAAGACTAAAGCTTAAATCAATGAATGAAAATACCTCAATAAAGGAACCTATTATATGACTAAACCTTTTTAATGTATACAGATTGAATCTTTGAAAGAAAATGAGGGTTTTGAGTGAAACTTATTCGAGTTTCTTTTGACGTCCCGAACAGTGTTTTAATGAGTAAAAATAGAATCTTTGAATGAACATACCTCAATAAAGGTACCTATTATGTTACTAGACCTTTTTAGTGTATAAACGTTGAATCTTTGAAAGAAAATAAGAGTATTGATTTAAACTTATTCGAGTTACTTATGAAGTGGCGAAGAGTGTTTTAATGAGTAAAGATCGAATCTTTGATTGAAATGATCTCAATAAAAATACTTTTATGTCATTAAACCTTTTTTATGCATATAGATTGAATCTTTGAAACAAAACAAGAGTTTTAATTTAAAATTATTCGTGTTACTTAGTAGTCGCGAAGAGTGTTTTAACGAGTATATGTTGAATCTTTAAATTAAAGTGCCTCAATAAAGATACCTTTTATGTCACTAGACCTTTTCAATGTATAAAGATTGAATCTTTGAAAGAAACTGAGGTTTTTGAGTTAAGCTTATTCGAGTTCCCTTTGACGTCCCGTAGAGTATTTTACAGAGTAAAGATTGAATATTTGAACGAAAATTCCTTAATAAAGGTACCTAGTATGTCACTAGAACCTTTTAATGTAAAAAGATTGAATCTCTGAAAAAAAATGATAGTTTAGAGATTAACTTATTCGAGTTACCTACGAAGTCGCGAATCGTGTTGTAATGACCAAATATTAAATCTTTGAATGAAAATATCTCGACAAAGGAACCTATTATGTGACTAGACCTTTTTAATGTATAAAGATTGAGTCTTTTAAAGAAAATGAGAGTTTTGAGTGAAACTTATTCGAATTCCCTTTGACGTCCCGAGGAGTATTTTACAGAGTATAGATTGAATCTTTGAATGAAAATACCTCAGTAAAGGTACCTAGTATGTCACTAGACCTTTTTAATGTAAAAAGATTGAATCTTTGAAAGAAAATGAGAGTTTTGAGATTCACTTATTCGAGTTACCTATGAAGTCGCGAAGCGTGTTTTAATGACTAAAGATTAAATCTTTGAATGAAAATACCTCAAGAAAATAAGAGTATTGATTTAAACTTATTCGAGTTACTTATGAAGTGGCGAAAAGTGTTTCAATAAGTAAAGATCGAATCTTTGATTGAAATTATCTCAATAAAAGTACCTTTTATGTCATTAAACCTTTCTAATGCATATAGATTGAATCTTTGAAACAAAACAAGAGTTTTAATTTAAAAACTTTCGTGTTTCCTAGCAGTCGCGAAAAGTGTTTTAATGAGTATATGTTGAATCTTTAAATTAAAGTATCTCAACAAAGGTGCCTTTTATGTCCCTAGACCTTTTCAATGTATAAAGATTGAATCTTTGAAAGAAAATGAGGTTTTTGAGTTAAGCTTATTCGAGTTCCCTTTGACGTCCCGTAGAGTGTTTTACAGAGTGAAGATTGAATCTATGAATGAAATACCTTAATAAAGGTAACTAGTATGTAACTTGACATTTTTAATGTAAAAAGATTGAATCTCTAGAAAAAAATGATAGTTTAGAGATTAACTTATTCGAATTACCTATGAAGTCGCGAATCGTGTTGTAATAACTAAATATTAAATCTTTGAATGAAAATATCTCAACAAAGTAACCTATTATGTGACAAGACCTTTTTAATGTATAAAGATTGAATCTTTTAAAGAAAATAAAAGTTTTGAGGAAAACTTATTCGAGTTCCCTTTGACGTCCGAAGAGTGTTTTACAGAGTATAGAGTGAATCTGTGAATGAAAATACCTTAGTAAAGGTACCTAGTATGTCACTAGACCTTTTTAATGTAAAAAGATTGAATCTTTGAAAGAAAATGAGAGTTTTGAGATTAACATATTCGAGTTACCTATGAAGTCGCGAAGCGTATTTTAATGACTAAAGATTAAATCTTTCAATGAAAATACCTCAATAAAGGAACCTATTATATGACTAAACCTTTTTAATGTATACAGATTGAATCATTGAAAGAAAATGAGAGTTTTGAATGAAACCTATTCGAGTTCCTTTTGACGTCTCGATGAGTGTTTTAATGAGAAAAATAGAATCTTTGAATGAAAATACCTCAATAAAGGTACCTTTTATGTCACTAAACCTTTTCAATGTATAAAGATTGAATCTTTGAAAGAAAATAAGGTTTTTGAGTTAAGCTTATTCGAGTTCCCTTTGACGTCACGTAGAGTGTTTTACAGAGTTAAGATTGAATCTTTGAACGAAAATTCCTTAATAAAGGTACCTAGTACGTAATTTGACCTTTTTAATGTAAAAAGATTGAATCTCTGGAAAAAAATGATAGTTTAGAGATTATCTTATTCGAGTTACCTATGAAGTCGTGAATAGTGTTGTAATGACTAAATATTAAATCTTTGAATGAAATTATCTCAACAAAGTAACCTATTATGTGACAAGACCTTTTTAATGTATAAAGATTGAATCTTTGAAAGAAACTGAGGTTTTTGAGTTAAGCTTATTCGAGTTCCCTTTGACGTCCCGTAGAGTGTTTTACAGAGTAAAGAATGAATCTTTAAACGAAAATACCTTAATAAAGGTACCTAGTATGTCACTAGACCTTTTTAATGTAAAAAGATTGAATCCCTGAAAACAAATGATAGTTTAGAGATTAACTTATTGGAGTTACCTATGAAGTCGCGAATCGTGTTTTAAGGACTAAATATTAAATCTTTGAATGAAAATATCTCAACAAAGGAACCTATTATTTGACTAGACCTTTTTAATGTATAAAGATTGAAACTTTTAAAGAAAATGAGAGTTCTGAGTGAAACTTATTCGAGTTCCCTTTGACGTCACGTAGAGTATTTTACAGAGTATAGATTGAATCTTTGAATGAAAATGCCTCAATAAAGGTGCCTAGTATGTCACTAGACCTTTTTAATGTAAAAAGACTGAATCTTTGAAAGAAAATGAGAGTTTTTAGACTAACTTATTCGAGTTACCTATGAAGTTGCGAAGCGTGTTTTAATGACTAAAGATTAAATCTTTGAATGAAAATACCTCAATAAAGGAACCTGTTATATGACTAAACCTTTTTAATGTATACAGATTGAATCTTTGAAAGAAAATGAGGGTTTTGGATGAAACTTATTCGAGTTCCTTTTGACGTCACGAACAGTGTTTTAATGAGTAAAAATAAAATCTTTGAATGAAAATACCTCAACAAAGGTACCTATTATGTTATTAGACCTTTTTAATATATAAACGTTGAATCTTTAAAAGAAAATAAGTGTATTGATTTAAACTTATTCGCGTTACTTATGAAGTGGCGAAGAGTGTTTTAATGAGTAAAGATCGAATCTATGATTGAAATTATCTCAATAAAAGTAACTTTTATGTCATTAAACCTTTTTAATGCATATAGATTGAATCTTTGAAACGAAACAAGGGTTTTAAATTAAAATTAATCGTGTTACCTTTTAGTCGCGAAAAGTGTTTTAATGTGTATATGTTGAATCTTTAAATTAAAGTACCTCAATAAAGGTACCTTTTATGTCACTAGACCTTTTCAATGTACAAAGATTGAATATTTGAAAGAAAATGAGGTTTTTGAATGAAACCTATTCGAGTTCCTTTTGACGTCTCGATGAGTGTTTTAATGAGAAAAATAGAATCTTTGAATGAAAATACCTCAATAAAGGTACCTTTTATGTCACTAAACCTTTTCAATGTATAAAGATTGAATCTTTGAATGAAAATAAGGTTTTTGAGTTAAGCTTATTCGAGTTCCCTTTGACATGTCGTGGAGTGTTTTACAGAGTGAAGATTGAATTATTGAACGAAAATACCTTAATAAAGGTACCTAGTATGTAACTTGACCTTTTTAATGTAAAAAGATTGAATCTCTGGAAAAATTGATAGTTTAGAGATTAACTTATTCGAGTTACCTATGAAGTCGAGAATCGTGTTGTAATGACTAAATATTAAATCTTTAAATGAAAATATCTCAACAAAGTAACCAATTATGTGACAAGACCTTTTTAATGTATAAAGATTGAATCTTTTAAAGAAAATGAGACTTTTGAGTTAAACTTATTCGAGTTCCCTTCGACGTCCCGAAAAGTGTTTTACAGAGTACAGATTGAATCTTTGAATGAAAATATTTCAGTAAAGGTACCTAGTATGTCACTAGACCTTTTTAATGTAAAAAGATTGAATCTTTGAAAGAAAATGAGAGTTTTGAGATTAACTTATTCGAGTTAACTATGAAGTCGCGAAGCGTGTTTTAATGACTAAAGATTAAATCTTTCAATGAAAATACCTCAATAAAGGAACCTATTTTATGACTAAACCTTTTTAATGTATACAGATTGAATCTTTGAAATAAAATGAGAGTTTTGAATGAAACTTATTCGAGTTACTTTTGACGTCCCGAAAAGTGTTTTAATGAGTAAAAATAGAATCTTTGAATGAAAATACCTTAATAAAGGTACCTATTATGTTACTAGACCTTTTTAATGTATAAATGTTGAATCTTTGAAAGAAAATAAGAGTATTGATTTAAACTTATTCGAGTTACTTATGAAGTGGCGAAAAGTGTTTTAATAAGTAAAGATCGAATCTTTGATTGAAATTATCTCAATAAAAGTATCTTTTATGTCATTAAACCCTTCTAATGCATATAAATTGAATCTTTGAAACAAAACAAGAGTTTTAATTTAAAATTATTCGGGTTACCTAGTAGTCGCGAAGAGTGTTTTAATGAGTATATGTGGAATCTTTAAATTAAAGCACCTCAACAAAGGTGTCTTTTATGTCACTAGACCTTTTCAATGTATAAAGATTGAATCTTTGAACGAAAATGAGGTTTTTGAGTTAAGCTTATTCGAGTTCCGTTTGACGTCCCGTAGGGTGTTTTACAGAGTGAAGATTGAATCTTTGAACGAAAATACCTTAATAAAGGTAACTAGTATGTAACTTGACCTTTTAAGTGTAAAAAGGTTGAATCTCTGGAAAAAAAATGAATGTTTAGAGATTAACTTATTCGAGTTACCTATGAAGTCGCGAATCGTGTTGTAATGACTAAATATTAGATCTTTGAATGAAAATATCTTAACAAAGTAACCTATTATGTGACAGGACCTTTTTAATGTATAAAGATTGAATCTTTTAAAGAAAATGAGAGTTTTGAGTAAAACTTATTCGAGTTCCCTTTGACGTCCCGAAGAGTGTTTTACAGAGTATAGATTGAATCTGTGAATGAAAATACCTCAGTAAAGGTACCTAGTATGTCACTAGACCTTTTTAATGTAAAAAGATTGAATCTTTGAAAGAAAATGAGAGTTTTGAGATTAACATATTCGAGTTACCTATGAAGTCGCGAAGCGTGTTTTAATGACTAAAGATTAAATCTTTCAATGAAAATACCTCAATAAAGGAACCTATTATATGACTAAACCTTTTTAATGTATACAGATTGAATCATTGAAAGAAAATGAGAGTTTTGAATGAAACCTATTCGAGTTCCTTTTGACGTCCCGAAGAGTGTTTTAATGAGAAAAATAGAATCTTTGAATGAAAATACCTTAATAAAGGTACCTATTATGTTACTAGACTTTTTTAATGTATAAACATTGAATCTTTGAAAGAAACCTATTATATGACTAAACCTTTTTAATGTAAAAAGATTGAATCTTTGAAAGAAAATGAGGGTTTTGAATGAAACTTATTCTAGTTCCTTTTGACGTCCCGAAGAGTGTTTTAATGAGTAAAAATAGAATTTTTTAATGCAAATACCTCAATAAATGTACCTATTATGTTACTAGACTTTTTTAATGTATAAACATTGAATCTTTGAAAGAAAATAAGAGTATTGATTTAAACTTATTCGAGTTACTTATGAAGTGGCGAAAAGTGTTTCAATAAGTAAAGATCGAATCTTTGATTGAAATTATCTCAATAAAAGTACCTTTTATGTCATTAAACCTTTCTAATGCATATAGATTGAATCTTTGAAACAAAACAAGAGTTTTAATTTAAAATTATTTGTGTTACCTAGTAGTCGCGAAGAGTGTTTTAATGAGTATATGTGGAATCTTTAAATTAAAGTATCTCAACAAAGGTGCCTTTTATGTCACTAGACCTTTTCAATGTATAAAGATTGAATCTTTGAAAGAAAATGAGGTTTTTGAGTTAAGCTTATTCGAGTTCCCTTTGACGTCCCGTAGAGTGTTTTACAGTGTGAAGATTGAATCTTGGAACGAAAATACCTTAATAAAGGTACCTAGTATGTAACTTGAACTTTTTAAGGTAAAAAGATTGAATCTCTGGAAAAAAAAATGATAGTTTAGAGATTAACTTATTCGAGTTACCTATGAAGTCACGAATCGTGTTGTAATGACTAAATATTAAATCTTTGAATGAAAATATCTCAACAAAGGAACCTATTATGTGACAAGACCTTTTTAATGTATAAAGATTGAATCTTTTAAAGAAAATGAGAGTTTTGAGTGAAACTTATTCGAGTTTCCTTTGACGTCCCGGAGAGTGTTTTAAAGAGTATAGATTGAATCTTTCAATGAAAATACCTCAGTAAAGGTACCTAGTATGTCACTAGACCTTTTTAATGTAAAAAGATTGAATCTTTGAAAGAAAATGAGAGTTTTGAGATTAACTTATTCGAGTTACCTATGAAGTCGCGAAGTATGTTTTAATGACTAAAGATTAAATCTTTGAATGAAAATACCTCAATAAAGGAACCTATTATATGACTAAATCTTTTTAATGTATACTGATTGAATCTTTGAAAGAAAATGAGAGTTTTAATGAAACCTATTCGAGTTCCTTTTGACGTCCCGAAGAGTGTTTTAATAAGTAAAAATAGAATCTTTGAATGAAAATATCTCAGTAAAGGTACCTATTATGTTACTAGACCTTTTTAATGTATAAACGTTGAATCTTTGAAAGAAAATAGGAGTATTGATTTAAACTTATTCGAGTTACTTATGAAGTGGCGAAAAGTATTTTAATGAGTAAAAATCCAATCTTTGATTGAAATTATCTCAATAAAAGTACATTTTATGTCATTAAACCTTTTTAATGCATAAAGATTGAATCTTTGAAACAAAAAAAGAGTTTTAATTTAAAATTATTCGTGTTACCTAGTAGTCGCGAAGAGTGTTTTAATGAGTATATGTTGAATCTTTAAATTAAAGTACCTCAATAAAGATACCTTTTTATGTCACTAGACCTTTTCAATATATAATGATTGAATCTACGAAAAAAACTGAGGTTTTTGAGTTAAGCTTATTCGAGTTCCCTTTGACGTCCCGTAAAGTGTTTTACAGAGTAAAGAATGAATCTTTGAACGAAAATACCTTAATAAAGGTACCGAGTATGTCAGTAGACCTTTTTAATGTAAAAAGATTGAATCCCTGAAAACAAATGATAGTTTAGAGATTAACTTATTCGAGTTACATATGAAGTCGCGAATCGTGTTTTAATGACTAAATATTAAATCTTTGAATGAAAATATCTCAACAAAGGAACCTATTATGTGACTAGACCTTTTTAATGTATAAAGATTGAATCTTTTAAAGAAAATGAGAGTTTTGAGTGAAACTTATTCGAGTTCCCTTTGACATCATGAAGAGTGTTTTACAGAGTATAGATTGAATCTTTGAATGAAAATACCTCAATAAAGGTACCTAGTATGTCACTAGACCTTTTTAATGTAACAAGATTGAATCTTTGAAAGAAAATTAAAGTTTTGAGGTTAATTTATTCGAGTTACCTATGAAGTCGCAAAGCGTGTTTTAATGACTAAAGATTAAATCTTTGAATGAAAATACCTTAATAAAGGAACCTATTATATGACTAAACCTTTTTAATGTATACAGATTGAATCTTTGAAAGAAAATGAGGGTTTTGATTGAAACATATTCGAGTTCCTTTTGACGTCATGAACAGTGTTTTAATGAGTAAAAATAGAATATTTGATTGAAAATACCTCAATAAAGATACCTATTATGTTACTAGACCTTTTTAATGTATAAAGGTTGAATCATTGAAAGAAAATAAGAGTATTGATTTAAATTTATTGGAGCCACTTATGAAGTGGCGAAGAGTGTTTTAATAAGTAAAGATCGAATCTTTGATTGAAGTTATCTCAATAAAAGTAACTTTTATATCATTAAACCTTTTTAATGCATATAGATTGAATCTTTGAAACAAAACAAGAGTTTTAATTTAAAATTATTCGTGTTACCTATTAGTCGCGAAGAGTGTTTTAATGAGTATATGTTGAATCTTTAAATTAAAGTATCTCAATAAAGGGACCTTTTATATCACTAGACCTTTTCAATGTATAAAGATTGAATCTTTGAAAGAAAAGGAGGTTTTTGAGTCAAGCTTATTCGAGTTCCCTTTGACATCCTGTAGAGTGTTTTACAGAGTGAAGATTGAATCTTTGAACGAAAATACCTTAATAATGGTACCTAGTATGTAACTTGACCTTTTTAATGTAAAAAGATTGAATCTCCGGAAAAAAATGATAGTTTAGAGATTAACTTATTCGAGTTAATCTTTGAATGAAAATACCTCAGTAAAGGTACCTAGTATCTCACTAGACCTTTTTAATGTAAAAAGATTGAATATTTGAAAGAAAATGAGAGTTTTGAGATTAACTTATTCGAGTTACCTATGAAGTCGCGAAGCATGTTTTAATGACTAAGGATTAAATCTTTGAATGAAAATACCTCAATAAAGGAACCTATTATATGACTAAACCTTTTTAATGTATACAGATTGAATCTTTGAAAGAAATTGAGAGTTTTGAATGAAACCTATTCGAGTTCCTTTTGACGTCCCGAAGAGTGTTTTAATAAGTAAAAATAGAATCTTTAAATGAAAATATCTCAATAAAGGTACCTATTATGTTACTAGACCTTTTTAATGTATAAACGTTGAATCCTTGAAAGAAATAAGAGTTTTGATTTAAACTTATTCGAGTTACTTATGAAGTGGCGAAAAGTTCTTTAATGAATAAAAATCGAATCTTTGATTCAAATAATCTCTATAAAAGTACATTTTATGTCGTTAAACCCTTTTAATGCATATAGATTGAATCTTTCAAACAAAACAAGAGTTTTAATTTAAAATTATTCGTGTTACCAAGTAGTCGCGAAGAGTGTTTTAATGAGTATATGTGGAATCTTTAAATTAAAGTACCACAATAAAGGTACCTTTTATGTCACTAGACCTTTTCAATGTATAAAGATAGAATCTTTGAAAGAAAATGAAGTTTTTGAGTTAAGCTTATTCGAGTTCTTATTGACGTCCCTTAGAGTGTTTTACAGAGTAAAGATTGAATCTTTGAACGAAAATACCTTAATAAAGGTACCTAGTATGTCCTAGACCCTTTTAATGTAAAAAGATTGAATCTCTGAAAAAAAAAAATGATAGCTTAGAGATTAACTTATTCGAGTTACCTATAAAATCGCGAATCGTGTTGTAATGACTAAATATTAAATCTTTGAATGAAAATATCTCAACAAAGGAACCTATTATGTGACTAGACCTTTTTAATGTATAAAGATTGAATCTTTTAAAGAAAATGAGTGTTTTGAGTGAAACTTATTCGAGTTCCCTTTGACGTCCCAAAAAGTGTTTTACAGAGTATAGATTGAATCTTTGAATGAAAATACCTCAGTAAAGGTACCTAGTATGTCCCTAGACCTTTTTAATGTAAAAAGATTGAATCTTTGAATGAAAATGACAGTTTTGAGATTAACTTATTCGAGTTACCTATGAAGTCGCGTAGCGTGTTTTAATGACTAAAGATTAAATCTTTGTATGAAAATACCTCAATAAAGATACCTATCATGTTACTAGACCTTTTTAATGTATAAACATTGAATATTTGAAAGAAAATAAGAGAATTGATTTAAACTTCTTCGAGTTACTTATGAAGTGGCGAAGAGTGTCTTAATGAGTAAAGATCGAATCTTTGATTGAAATTATCTCAATAAAAGTATCTTTTATGTCATTAAACCTTTTTAATGTATATAGATTGAATATTTGAAACAAAACAACTGTTTTAATTTAAAATTATTCGTGTTACCTAGTAGTCGCGAAGACTGTTTTAATGAGTATATGTTGAATCTTTAAATTAAAGTACCTTAATAAAGGTAATTTTTATGTCACTAAACCTTTTCAATGTATAAAGATTGAATCTTTGAAAGAAAATGAAGTTTTTGAGTTAAACTTATTCGAGTTCCCTTTGACGTCCCGTAGAGTGTTTTACAGAGTAAAGATTGAATCTTGAACGAAAATACCTTAATAAAGGTACCAAGTATGTCACTAGGCCTTTTTAATGTAAAAAGATTGAATCTCTGAAAAAAAATGATAGTTTAGAGATTAACTTATTCGAGTTACCTATGACGTCGCGAATCGTGTTGTAATGACTAAATATTAAATCTTTGAATGAAAATATCTCTACAAAGGAACCTATTATGTGACTAGACCTTTTTAATGTATAAAGATTGAATCTTTTAAAGAAAATGAGAGTTTTGAGTGAAACTTATTCGAGTTCCCTTTGACGTCCCGAAAAGTATTTTACAGAGTATAGATTGACTCTTCGAATGAAAATACCTCAGTAAAGGTATCTCGTATGTCACTAGACCTTTTTAATGCAAAAAGATTGAATCTTTGAAAGAAAATGAGAGTTTTGAGATTAATTTATTCGAGTTACCTATGTAGTCGCGAAGCGTGTTTTAATGACTAAAGATTAAATCTTTGAATGAAAATACCTCAATAAATGAACCTATTATATGACTAAACCTTTTAAATGTATACAGATTGAATCTTTGAAAGAAAATGAGGGTTTTGAATGAAACTTATTCGAGTTCCTTTTGACGTCCGGAAGGGTGTTTTAATAAGTAAAAATAGAATCTTTGAATGAAAATACCTCAATAAAGGTACCTATTATGTTACTAGACCTTTTTAATGTATAAACGTTGAATCTTTGAAGGAAAATAACAGTATTGATTTAAACTTATTCGAGTTACTTATGAAGTAGCGAAGAGTGTTTTAATGAGTAAAGATCGAATCTTTGATTCAACATATCTCACGAAAAGTAACTTTTATGTCATTAAACCTTTTTAATGCATATAGATTGAATCTTTGAAACAAAACAAGAGTTTTAATTTAAAATTATTCGTGTTACCTAGTAGTCGCGAAGAGTGTTTTAATGAGTATATGTTGAATCTTTAAATTAAAGTACCTCAATAAAGGTACCTTTTATGTCACTAGACCTTTTCAATGTATAAAGATTGAATCTTTGAAAGAAAATGAGGTTTTTGAGTTAAGCTTATTCGAGTTCCGTTTGACGTCCCGTAGAGTGTTTTACAGAGTGAAAATTGAATCTTTGAACGAAAATACCTTAATAATGGTACCTAGTATGTCACTAGACCTTTTTAATGTAAAAAGATTGAATCTCTGAAAAAAAAATGATAGTTTGGAGATTAACTTATTCGAGTTACCTATGACGTCGCGAATCGTGTTGTAATGACTAAATATTAAATCTTTGAATGAAAATAACTCAACAAAGGAACCTATTATGTGAAAATTCCTTTTTAATGTATAAAGATTGAATCTTTTAAAGAAAATGAGAGTTTTGAGTAAAACTTATTCGAGTTTCCTTTGACGTCCCGAAGAGTGTTTTACAGAGTATAGATTGAATCTTTGAATGAAAATACCTCAGTAAAGGTACCTAGTACGTCACTAGACCTTTTTAATATAAAAAGATTGAATCTTTGAAAGAAAATGAGAGTTTTGAGATTAACTTATTCTAGTTACCTATGAAGTCGCGAAGCGTGTTTTAATGACTAAAGATTAAATCTTTGAATGAAAATACCTCAATAAAGGAACCTATTATATGACTAAACCTTTTTAATGTATACAGATTAAATCTTTGAAAGAAAATGAGAGTTTTGAATGAAACCTACTCAAGTTCCTTTTGACGTGCCGAAGAGTGTTTTAATGAGTAAAATTAGAATCTTTGAATGAAAATAGCTCAGTAAAAGTACCTATTATGTTACTAGACCTTTTGAATGTATAAACGTTGAATCTTTGAAAGAAAATAAGAGTATTGATTTAAACTTATTCGAGTTAGTTATGAAGTGGCGAAGAGTGTTTTAATGAGTAAAGATCGAATCTTTTATTGAATATTTCTCAACAAAAGTACCATTTATGTCATTAAACCTTTTTAATGCATATAGATTGAATCTTTGAAATAAAGCAAGAGTTTTAATTTAAAATTATTCGTGTTACCTAGTAGTGACGAGGAGTGTTTTAGTGAGTATATGTTGAATCTTTAAACTAAAGTACCTCAATAAAGGTAACTTTTATGTCACTAGACCTTTTCAATGTATAAAGATTGAATCTTTGAAAGAAAATGAGGTTTTTGAGTTAAACTTATTCGAGTTGCCTTTGACGTCCCGTAGAGTGTTTTACAAAGTAAAGATTGAATCTTTGAACGAAAATACCATAATAAAGGTACCTAGTATGTCACTAGACCTTTTTAATGTAAAAAGATTGAATCTCTGGAAAAAAATGATAGTTTAGAGATTAACTTATTCAAGTCAACTAAGAAGTCGCGAAACGTGTTGTAATGACTAAATATTAAATCTTTGAATGAAAATATCTCAACAAAGGAACCTATTATATGACCAGACCTTTTTAATGTATAAAGATCGAATCTTTTAAAGAAAATGAGAGTTTTGAGTGAAACTTATTCGAGTTCCCTTTGACGTCCCGAAAAGTGTTTTACAGAGTATAGATTGAATCTTTGAAAGAAAATACCTCTGTAAAGGTACCTAGTATGTCACTAGACCTTTTTAATGTAAAAAGATTGAATCTTTGAAAGAAATTGAGAGTTTTGATATTAACTTATTCGAGTTACCTATGAAGTCGCGAAGCGTGTTTTAATGACTAAAGATTAAATCTTTGAATGAAAATACTTCAATAAAGGAACCTATTATATGACTAAACGTTTTAAATGAGGGTTTTGAATGAAACTTATTTGAGTTCCTTTTTACATCCCGAACAATGTTTTAATGGGTAAAAATAGAATCTTTGAATGAAAATACCTCAATAAAGGTACCTATTTTGTTACTAGACCATTTTAATGTATAAACGTTGAATCTTTGAAAGAAAAAAAGAGTTTTGATTTAAACTTATTCGAGTTAGTTATGAAGTAGCGAAAAATGTTTTAATGAGTATAGATCAAATCTTTGATTGAAATTATCTCAATAAAAGTACCTTTTATATCATTAAACCTTTTTAATGCATATAGATTGAATCTTTGAAACAAAACAAGAGTTTTAATTTAAAATTATTCGTGTTACCTAGTAGTCGCGAAGAGTGTTTTAATGAGTATATGTGGAATCCTTAAATTAAAGTACCTCAATAAAGGTACCTTTTATGTCAATAGACCTTTTCAATGTATAAAGATTGAATCTTTGAAAGAAAATGATGTTTTTAAGTTAAGCTTATTCGAGTTCCCTTTGACGTCTCGTAGAGTGTTTTGCAGAATAAAGATTGAATTTTTGGAAGAAAATACCTTAATAAAGGTACCTAGTATGTCACTAGACCGTTTTAATGTATAAAGATTGAATCTCTAGAAAAAAATGATAGTTCAGAAATTAACTTATTCGAGTTACCTATGAAGTCGCGAATCGTGTTGTAATGACTAAATATTAAATCTTTGAATGAAAATATCTCGACAAAGGAACCTATTATGTGACTAGACCTTTTTAATGTATAAAGATTAAATCTTTTAAAGAAAATGAAAGTTTTGAGTGAAACTTATTCGAGTTCCCTTTGACGTCCCGAAGAGTGTTTTACAGAGTATAGATTGAATCTTTGAATGAAAGTACGTCAGTAAAGGTACCTAATATATCACTAGATCTTTTTAATGTAAAAAGATTGAATCTTTTAAAGAAAATGAGAGTTTTGAGATTAACTTATTCGAGTTACCTATGAAGTCGCGAAGCGTGTTTTAATGACTAAAGATTAAATCTTTGAATGAAAATACCTCAATAAACGAACCTATTATATGACTAAACCTTTTTAATGTATACAGATTAAATCTTTGAAAGAAAATGAGAGTTTTAATTGAAATCTATTCAAGTTCTTTTTGACGTCCCGAAAAGTGTTTTAATAAGTAAAAATAGAATCTTTGAATGAAATACCTCAATAAAGGTACATATTATGTTACTAGACCTTTTTAATGTATAAACGTTGAATCTTTGAATGAAAATAAGAGTATTGATTTAAACTTATTCAAGTTACTTATGAAGTGGCGAAGAGTGTTTTAATGAGTAAAGATCGAATATTTGATTGAAAATATCTCAATAAAAGTACCTATTATGTCATTAAACATTTTTAATGCATATAGATTGAATCTTTGAAACAAAACAAGAGTTTAAATATAAAATTATTCGCATTACCTAGTAGTCGCGAAGAGTATTTTAATGACTATATGTTGAATCTTTAAATTAAAGTACCACAATAAAGGTACATTTTATGTCACTAGACTTTTTCAATGTATAAAGATTGAATCTTTGAAAGAAAATGAGGTTTTTGAGTTAAGCTTATTCGAGTTCTCTTTGACGTCCCGTAGAGTGTTTTACAGAGTAAAGATTGAATCTTTGAACGAAAATACCTTAATCAAGGTACCTAGTATGTCACTAGACCTTTTTAATGTAAAAAGATTGAATCTCTGAAAAAAAATGATAGTTTAAAGATTAACTTATTCGAGTTACCTATGAGGTCGCGAATCGTGTTGTAATGACTAAATATTAAATCTTTGAATGAAAATATCTCAACAAAGGAACCTATTATGTGACTAGACCTTTTTAATGTATAAAGATTGAATCTTTTAAAGAAAATGAGTGTTTTGAGTGAAACTTATTCGAGTTCCCTTTGATGTCCCAAAAAGTGTTTGACAGAGTATAGATTGAATCTGTGAGCGAAAATACCCCAGTAAAGGTACATAGTATGTCCATAGACCTTTTTAATGTAAAAAGATTGAATCTTTGAATGAAAATGAGAGTTTTGAGATTAACTTATTCGAGTTACCTATGAAGTCGCGAAGCGTGTTTTAATGACTAAAGATTAAATCTTTGAACGAAAATACCTCAATAAAGGTACCTATTATGTTACTAGACCTTTTTAATGTATAAACATTGAATATTTGAAAGAACATAAGAGTATTGATTTAAAATTACTCGAGTTACTTATGAAGTGGCGAAGAGTGTTTTAATGAGTAAAGATCGAATCTTTGATTGAAATTATCTCAGTAAAAGTATCTTTTATGTCATTAAATGTTTTTAATGTATATAGATTGAATCTTTGAAACAAAACAAGAGTTTTAATTTAAAATTATTCGTGTTACCTAGAAGTCGCGAAGAGTGTTTTAATGAGTATATGTTGAATCTTTAAATTAAAGTACCTCAATAGAGATACCTTTTATGTCACTAGACCTTTTCAATGTATAAAGATCGAATCTTTGAAAGAAAATGAGGTTTTTGAGTTCAACTTGACGTCCCGTAGAGTGTTTTATAGAGTAAAGATTGAATATTTGAACGAAAATACCTTAATAAAGGTACATAGTATGTCACTAAACCTTTTTAATGTAAAAAGATTGAATCTCTAAAAATAAATTATAGTTTAGAGATTAACCAATTCGAGTTACCTATAAAGTCGCGAATTGTGTTGTAATGACTAAATATTAAATCTTTGAATAAAAATATTTCGACAAAGGAACCTATTATATAAAGATTGAATCTTTTAAGAAAATGAGTGTTTTGAGTGAAACTTATTCGAGTTCCCTTTGACGTCCCGAAAAGTGTTTAACAGAGTATAGATTGAATGTTTGAATGAAAATACCTCTGTAAAGGTACCTGGTATGTCACTAGACCTTTTTAATGTAAAAAGATTGAATCTTTGACAGAAAATGAGAGTTTTGAGATTAACTTATTCGAGTTACCTATGAAGTTGCGAAGCGTGTTTTAATGACTAAAGATTAAATCTTTGAATGAAAATACCTCAACAAAGGAACGTTTTAAATGTATACAGATTGAATCTTTGAAAGAAAATGAGGGTTTTGAATGAAACTTATTCGGGTTCCTTTTGACGTCCCGAAGAGTGTTTTAATGAGTAAAAATAGAATCTTTGAATGAAAATACCTCAATAAAGGTACCTATTATCTTACTAGACCTTTTTAATGTATAAACGTTGAATCTTTGAAAAAAAATAAGAGTATTGATTTAAACTTATTCGAGTTATTTATGAAGTAGCGAAAAGTATTTTAATGAGTAAAGATCGAATCTTTGATTGAAATTATCTCAATAAAAGTACCTTTTATGTCATTAAACCTTTTTAATGCAAATAGATTGAATCTTTGAAACAAAACACGAGTTTTAATTTAAAATTATTCGTGTTACCTAGTAGTCGCGAAGAGTGTTTTAATGAGTATATGTTAAATTAAAGTACCTCAATAAAGGTACCTTTTATGTCACTAGACCTTTTCAATATATAAAGATTGAATCCTTGAAAGAAAATAATGTTTTTGAGTTAAGCTTATTCGAGTTCTATTTGACGTCCCGTAGAGTGTTTTACAGAGTAAAGATTGAATCTTTGAACGAAAATACCTTAATAAAGGTACCTAGTATGTCTCCAGACCTTTTTAATGTAAAAAGATTGAATCTCTGAAAAAAAATGATAATTTAGAGATTAACTTATTCGAGTTACCTATGAAGTCGCGAATCGTGTTTTAATGACTAAATATTAAATTTTTGAATGAAAATATCTGAGCAATGGAACCTATTATGTGACTAGACCTTTTTAATTTATAAAGATTGAATCTTTTAAAGAAAATGAGAGTTCTGAGTGAAACTTATTCGAGTTCCCTTTGACGTCCCGAAAAGTGTTTTACAGAGTATAGATTGAATCTTTGAATGAAAATACCTTAGTAAAGGTGCCTAATATGTCACTAGACCTTTTTAATGTAAAAAGATTGAATTTTTGAAAGAAAATGATAGTTTTGAGAATAACTTATTCGAGTTACCTATGAAGTCACGAAACGTGTTTTAATGACTAAAGATTAAATCTTTGAATGAAAATACCTCTATAAAGGAACCTATTATATAACTAAACCTTTTAAATGCATACAGATTGAATCTTTGAAAGAAAATGAGGGTTTTGAATGAAACTTATTCGAATTCCTTTTGATGATCCGAAGAGTGTCTTAATGAGTAAAAATAGAATCTTTGAATTAAAATACCTCAATAAAGATACCTATTATATTACTAGACCTTTTTAATGTATAAACGTTGAATCTTTGAAAGAAAATAATAAGTATTGATTTAAACTTATTCGAGTTACTTATGAAGTGGCGAAGAGTGTTTTAATGAGTCAAGATCGAATCTTTGATTGAAATTATCTCAATAAAAGTACCTTTTTTGTCATTAAACCTTTTTAATGCATATAGATTGAATCTTTGAAACAAAGCAAGTGTTTCAATTTAAAATTATTCGTGTTACCTAGTAGTCACGAAGAGTGTTTTAATGAGTATATGTTGAATCTTTAAATTAAAGTACCTCAATAAAGTTACCTTTTATGTCACTAGACCTTTTCAATGTATAAAGATTGAATCTTTGAAAGAAAATGAGGTTTTTGAGTTAAGCTTATTCGAGTTCCCTTTGACGTCCCGTAGAGTGTTTTACAGTGTAAAGATTGAATCTATGAACGAAAATACCTTAATAAAGGTACCTAGTATGTCACTAGACCTTTTTAATGTAAAAAGATTGAATCTCTGAAAAAAATGATAGTTTAGGGATTAACTTATTCGAGTTACCTATGAAGTTGCGAATCGTGTTGTAATGACTAAATATTAAATTTTTGAACGAAAATATCTCAACAAAGGAACCTATTATGTGACTAGACCTTTTTAATTTATAAAATTGAATCTTTTAAAAAAAATGAGAGTTTTGAGTGAAACTTATTCGAGTTCCCTTTGACGTCCCGAAAAGTATTTTACAGAGTATAGATAGACTCTTCGATTGAAAATACAACAGTAAAGGT
Organism: Cornus florida; assembly: GCF_030987335.1. Taxonomy (NCBI): domain Eukaryota; kingdom Viridiplantae; phylum Streptophyta; class Magnoliopsida; order Cornales; family Cornaceae; genus Cornus; species Cornus florida. The sequence goes on along the minus strand of NW_026775578.1, from coordinate 90,028,713 downwards.
ATCTTGTATGTCACTAGACCTTTTTAATGTAAAAAGATTGAATCTTTAAAAGAAAATGTGAGTTTTAAGATTAACTTATTCGAGTTACCTATGAAGTCGGCAAGCGTGTTTTAATGACTAAAGATTAAATCTTTGAATGAAAATACCTTAATAAAGGAACCTATTATATGACTAAACCTTTTAATGTATACAGATTGAATCTTTGAAAGAAAATGAGGGTTTTCAATGAAATTTATTCGAGTTCCTTTTCACGTCCCGTAGACTGTTTTAATGAGTAAAAATAGAATCTTTGAATAAAAATACCTCAATAAAGGTGCCTATTATGTTACTAGACCTTTTTAATGTATAAACGTTCAATCTTTGAAAGAAAATAAGAGTAGTGATTTAAACTTATTCGAGTTACTTATGAAGTGTCGAAGAGTGTTTTAATGTGTAAAGATCGAATCTTTGATTGAATATATCTCACGAAAAGTAACTTTTATGTCATTAAACCTTTTTAATGCATATAGATTGAATCTTTGAAACAAAACAAGAGTTTTAATTTAAAATTATTCGTGTTACCTAGTAGTCGCGAAGAGTGTTTTAATGAGTATATGTTGAATCTTTAAATTAAAGTACCTCAATAAAGGTACCTTTTATGTCATTAGACCTTTTCAGTGTATAAAGATTGAATCTTTGAAAGAAAATGAGGTTTTTGAGTTAAGCTTATTGGAGTTCCCTTTGACGTCCCGTAGAGTGTTTTACAGAGTGAAGATTGAATCTTTGAACGAAAGTACCTTAATAAAGGTACCTAATATGTCACTAGACCTTTTTAATGTAAAGAGATTGAATCTCTGGAAAAAAATGATAGTTTAGAGATTAACTTATTCGAGTTACCTATGAAGACGCGAATGGTGTTGTAATGACTAAATATTAAATCTTTGAATGAAAATATCTCAACAAAGGAACCTATTATGTGACAAGAGCTTTTTAATGTATAAAGATTGAATCTTTTAAAGAAAATGAGAGTTTTGAGTGAAACTTATTCGAGTTTCCTTTGACGTCCCGAAGAGTGTTTTACAGAGTATAGATTGAATCTTTGAATGAAAATACCTCAGTAAAGGTACCTAGTATGTCACTAGACCTTTTTAATGTAAAAAGATTGAATCTTTGAAAGAAAATGAGAGTTTTGAGATTAACTTATTTGAGTTACCTATGAAGTCGCGAAGCGTGTTTTAATGACTAAAGATTAAATCTTTGAATGAAAATACCTCAATAAAGGAACCTATTATATGACTAAACGTTTTCAATGTATACAGATTGAATCTTTGAAAGAAAATGAGGGTTTTGAATGAAACTTATTCGAGTTCCTTTTGACGTCCCGAACAGTGTTTTAATGAGTAAAAATAGAATCTTTGAACGAAAATACCTCAATAAAGGTACCTATTATGTGACTAGACCTTTTTAATGTATAAACGTTGAATCTTTGAAAGAAAATAAGAGTATTGATTTAAACTTATTCGAGTTACTTATGAAGTGGCGAAAAGTGTTTTAATGAGTAAAAATCGAATCTTTGATTGAAATTATCTCAATAAAAGTACCTTTTATGTCATAAAACCTTTTTAATGCATATAGATTGAATCTTTGAAACAAAACAAGAGTTATAATTTAAAATTATTCGTGTTACCTAGTAGTCGCGAAGAGTGTTTTAATGAGTATATGTGGAATCTTTAAATTAAAGTACCTCAATAAAGGTACCTTTTATGTCAATAGACCTTTTCATTGTATAAAGATTGAATCTTTGAAAGAAAATGAGGTTTTTGAGTTAAGCTTATTCGAGTTCTCTTTGACGTCCCGTAGAGTGTTTTACAGAGTAAAGATTGAATCTTTGTACGAAAATACCTTAATAAAGGTACCTAGTATGTCAGTAGACCTTTTTAATGTAAAAAGATTGAATCTCTGGAAAACATGACAGTTTACAGAATAACTTATTCGAGTTACATATGAACATGCGAATAGTGTTGTAATGACTAAATATTAAATCTTTGAATTAAAATATCTCAACAAAGGAACCTATTATGTGACTAGGCCTTTTTAATGTATAAAGATTGAATCTTTTCAAGAAAATGAGAGTTTTTAGTGAAACTTATTCGAGTTCCCTTTGACGTCCCAAAAAGTGTTTTACAGAGTATAGATTGAATCTATGAATGAAAATACCTCAGTAAAGGTACCAAGTATGTCCCTAGACCTTTTTAATGTAAAAAGATTGAATCTTTGAATGAAAATAAGAGTTTTGAGATTAACTTATTCGAGTTACCTATGAAGTCGCGAAGCGTGTTTTAACAACTAAAGATTAAATCTTTGAATGAAAATACCTCAATAAAAGTACCTATTATGTTATTAGACCTTTTTAATGTATAAACGTTGAATATTTTAAAGAAAATAAGAGTATTGATTTAAACTTATTCGAGTTACTTATGAAGTGGCGAAGAGTGTTTTAATGAGTAAAGATCAAATCTTTGATTGAAATTATCTCAATAAAAGTATCTTTTATGTCATTAAACCTTTTTAATGTATATAGATTGAATCTTTGAAACAAAAGAAGAGTTTTAATTTAAAATTATTCGTGTTACCTAGTAGTCGCGAAGAGTGTTTTAATGAGTATATGTTGAATCTTTAAATTAAAGTACCTCAATAAAGGTACCTTTTATGTCACTAGATCTTCTCAATGTATAAAGATTGAATCTTTGAAAGAAAATGAGGTTTTTGAGTTAAGCTTATTCGAGTTGCCTTTGAGCTCCCGTAGAGTGTTTTACAGAGTAAAGATTGAATATTTAAACGAAAATACCTTAATAAAGGTACCTAGTATGTCACTAGACCTTTTTAATGTAAATAGATTAAATCTCTGAAAAAAAATGATAGTTTAGAGATTAACCAATTCGAGTTACCTATGAAGTCGCGACTCATATTGTAATGACTAAATATTAAATCTTTGAATAAAAATATCTCGTCAAAGGAACCTATTATATAAAGATTGAATCTTTTAAAGAAAATGAGAGTTTTGAGTGAAACTTATTCGAGTTCCCTTTGACGTCCCGAAAAGTGTTTTACAGAGTATAGATTGAATTTTTGAATGAAAATACCTCAGTAAAAGTACCTAGTATGTCACTAGACCTTTTTAATGTAAAAAGATTGAATCTTTGAAAGAAAATGAGAGTTTTGAGATTAACTTAATCGAGTTACCTATGAAGTCGTGAAGCATGTTTTAATGACTAAAGATTAAATCTTTGAATGAAAATACCTCAATAAAGGAACCTATTATATGACTAAACCTTTTTAATGTACACAGATTGAATCTTTGAAAGAAAATGAGAGTTTTGAATGAAACCTATTCGAGTTTCTTTTAACGTCCCGAAGAGTGTTTTAATGAGTAAAAATAGAATCTTTGAATGAAAATACCTCAATAAAGGTACCTATTATGTTACTAGACCTTTTTAATGTATAAACGTTGAATCTTTGAAAGAAAATAAACGTATTGATTTAAACTTATTCGAGTTACTTATGAAGTGGCGAAGAGTGTTTTAATAAGTAAAGATCAAATCTTTGATTTAAAATATCTCAATAAAAGTACCTTTTATGTCATTAAACATTTTTAATGCATATAGATTGAATCTTTGAAACAAAATAAGAATTTAAATTTAAAATTATTTGAGTTACCTAGTAGTCGCGAAGAGTGTTTTAATGACTAAATGTTGAATCTTTAAATTAAAGTACCACAATAAAGGTACCTTTTATGTCACTAGACCTTTTCAATGTATAAAGATTGAATCTTTGAAAGAAAATGAGGTTTTTGTGTTAAGCTTATTCGAGTTCTCTTTGACGTCCCGTAGAGTGTTTTACAGAGTAAAGATTGAATCTTTGAACGAAAATACATTAATAAAGGTACCTAGTATGTCACTAGACCTTTTTAATGTAAAAAGATTGAATCTCCGAAAAAAAAATTATAGTTTAGAGATTAACTTATTCGAGTTACCTATGAAGTCGCGAATCGTGTTTTAATGACTAAATATTGAATCTTTGAATGAAAATATCTCAACAAAGGAACCTATTATGTGACTAGATCTTTTTAATGTATAAAGATTGAATCTTTTAAAGAAAATGAGAGCTTTGAGTAAAACTTATTCGAGTTTCCGTTGACGTCCCGAAGAGTGTTTTACAGAGTATAGATTGAATCTTTGAATGAAAATACCTCAGCAAAGGTACCAAGTATGTCACTAGACCTTTTTAATGTAAAAAGATTGAATCTTTGAAAGAAAATGAGAGTTTTGAGATTAACTTATTCGAGTTACCTATGAAGTCGCGAAGCGTGTTTTAATGACTAAAGATTAAATCTTTGAATGAAAATACCTCAATAAAGGAACCTATTATATGACTAAACGTTTTAAATGTATACAGATTGAATCTTTGAAAGAAAATGAGGGTTTTGAATGAAACTTATTCGAGTTCCTTTTGACGTCCCGAACAGTGTTTTCATGAGTAAAAATAGAATCTTTGAATGAAAATACCTCAATAAAGGTACATATTATGTTACTAGACCTTTTTAATGTATAAACGTTGAATCTTTGAAAGAAAATAAGAGTATTGATTTAAACTTATTCGAGTTACTTATGAAGTGGCGAAAAGTATTTTAATGAGTAAAGATCGAATCTTTGATTGAAATTATCTCAATAAAAGTACATTTTATGTCATTAAACCTTTTTAATGCATATAGATTGAATCTTTGAAACAAAACAAGAGTTTTAATTTAAAATTATTCGAGTTTCCGAGTAGTCGCGAAAAGTGTTTTAATGAGTGAAACTTATTCGAGTTCCCTTTGACGTCCCGAAGAGTGTTTTACATAGTATAGATTGAATCTTTGAATGAAAATACCTAAGTAGAGGTACCTAGTATGTCACTAGACGTTTTAAATGTATACAGATTGAATCTTTGAAAGAGAATGAGAATTTTGAATGAAACCTATTCGAGTTTCTTTTAAAGTCGCGAAGCGTGTTTTAGTGAGTAAAAATTAAATCTTTGATTGAAAATACCTCAATAAAGGAACCTATTATATGACTAAACCTTTTTAATGTATACAGATTGAATCTTTGAAAGAAAATGAGAGTTTTGAATGAAACCTATACGAGTTTCTTTTAATGTCCCGAAGAGTGTTTTAATGAATAAAAATACCTCAATAAAGGTACCTATTATGTTACTAGACCTTTTTAATGTATAAACGTTGAATCTTTGAAAGAAAATAAAAGTATTGATTTAAACTAATTCGAGTTACTTATGAAGTGGCGAAGAGTGTTTTAATGAATAAAGATCGAATCTTTGATTTAAAATATCTCAATAAAAGTACCTTTTATGTCATTAAACATTTTTAATGCATATAGATTGAATCTTTCAACCAAAACAAGAATTTAAATTTTAATTTATTTGTGTTACCTAGTAGTCGCGAAGAGTGTTTTAATGACTATATGTTTAATCTTTAAATTAAAGTACCACAATAAAGGTACCTTTTATGTCACTAGACCTTTTCAATGTATAAAGATTGAATCTTTGAACGAAAATGAGGTTTTTGAGTTAAGCTTATTCGAGTTCTCTTTGATGTCCCGTAGAGTGTTTTACAGAGTAAAGATCGAATCTTTGAGCGAAAATACATTAATAAAGGTACCTAGTATGTCACTAGACCTTTTTAATGTAAAAAGATTGAATCTCTGAAAAAAAATTATAGTTTAGAGATTAACTTATTCGAGTTACCTATGAAGTCGCGAATCGTGTTTTAATGACTAAATATTAAATCTTTGAATGAAAATATCTCAACAAAGGAACCTATTATGTGATTAGACCTTTTTAATGTATAAAGATTGAATCTTTTAAAGAAAATGGGAGTTTTGAGATTAACTTATTCGAGTTACCTATGAAGTCGCGAAGCGTGGTTTAATGACTAAAGATTAAATCTTTAAATGAAAATACCTCAATAAAGGAACATATTATATGACTAAACCTTTTAAATGCATACAGATTGAATCTTTGAAAGAAAATGAGGGTTCGGAATGAAACTTATTCGAGTTCCTTTTGACGTTCCGAAGAGTGTTTTAATTTGTAAAAATAGAATCTTTGAATGAAAATACCTCAATAAAGATACCTATTATGTTACTAGACCTTTTTAATGTATAAACGTTGAATCTTTGAAAGAAAAGAAGAGTATTGATTTAAACTTATTCGAGTTACTTATGAAGTGGCGAAGAGTGTTTTAACGAGTAAAGATCGAATCTTTGATTGAAATTATCTCAATAAAAGTACCTTTTATGTCATTAAAGCTCTTTAATGCATATAGATTGAATCTTTGAAACAAATCAAGAGTTTTAATTTAAAATTATTCGTGTTACCTAGTAGTCGTGAAGAGTGTTTTAATGAGTATATGTTGAATCTTTAAATTAAAGTACCTCAATAAAGATACCTTTTATGTCACTAGACCTTTTCAATGTATAAAGATTGAATCTTTGAAAGAAAATGAAGTTTTTGAGTTAAGCTTATTCGAGTTCCCTTTGACGTCCTGTAGAGTGTTTTACAGAGTAAAGATTGAATCTTTGATCGAAAATACCTTAATAATGGTACCTAGTATGTCACTAGACCTTTTTAATGTAAAAAGATTGAATCCCTGAAAAAAAATGATAGTTTAGAGATTAACTTATTCGAGTTACCTATGAAGTCGCGAATCGTGTTGTAATGACTAAATATTAAATCTTTGAATTAAAATATCTCAACAAAGGAACCTATTATGTGACTAGACCTTTTTAATGTATAAAGATTGAATCTTTTAAAGAAAATAAAGTTTTTAGTGAAACTTATTCGAGTTCCCTTTGATGTCCCAAAAAGTTTTTTACAGAGTGCAGACTGAATCTTCGAATGAAAATACGTCAGTAAAGGTACCTATTATGTCACTAGACCTTTGTAATGTAAAAAGATTGAATCTTTGAAAGAAAATGAGAGTTTTGAGATTAACTTATTCGAGTTACCTATGAAGTCGCGAAGCGTGTTTTAATGACTAAAGATTAAATCTTAGAATGAAAATACCTTAATAAAGGAACCTATTATATGACTAAATCTTTTAAATGTATACAGATTGAATCTTTGAAAGAAAATAAGGGTTTTGAATGAAACTTATTAGAGTTCCTTTTGACGTCCCGAAGAGTGTTTTAATGAGTAAAAATAGAATCTTTGAATGAAAATACCTCAATAAAGATACCTATTATGTTACTAGACCTTTTTAATGTATAAACGTTGAATCTTTGAAAGAAAATAAGAGTATTGATTTAAACTTATTCGAGTTACTTATGAAGTGGCGAACAATGTTTTAACGAGTAAAGATCGAATCTAAATCTTTGAAACAAAACAAGAGTTTTAATTTAAAATTATTTGTGTTACCTAGTAGTAGCGAAGAGTGTTTTAACGAGTATATGTTGAATCTTTAAATTAAAGTACCTCAATAAAGGTACCTTTTATGTAATTCGGCGGTATCACATTTTATGTCACTAGACCTATTCAATGTATAAAGATTGAATCTTTGAAAGAAAAAGAGGTTTTTGAGTTAAGCTTATTCGAGTTCCCTTTGACGTCCCTTAGAGTGTTTTACAGAATAAAGATTGAATCTTTGAAAGAAAATATCTTAATAAAGGTACCTACTATGTCACTAGACCGTTTTAATGTAAAAAAATTGAATCTCTGAAAAAAAATGATAGTTTAGAGATTAACTTATTCGAGTTACCTATGAAGTCTCGAATCGTGTTGTAATGAGTAAATATTAAATCTTTGAATGAAAATCTCTCAACAAAGGAACCTACTATGTGACTAGACCTTTTTAATGTATAAAGATTGAATCTTTTAAAGAAAATGAGAATTTTGAGTGAAACTTATTCGAGTTCCCCTTGACGTCCAGAAGAGTGTTTTACAGAGTATAGATTGAATCTTTGAATGAAAATACCTCAGTAAAGGTACCTAGTATGTCACTAGACCTTTTTAATGTAAAAAGATTGAACCTTTGAAAGAAAATGAAAGTTTTGAGATTAACTTATTCGACTTACCTATGAAGTCGCGAAGCGTGTTTTAATGACAAAAGATGAAATCTTTGAATGAAAATACCTCAATAAAGGAACCTATTATATGACTAAACCTTTTTAATGTATACAGATTGAATCTTTGAAAGAAAATGAGAGTTTTGAATGAAACCTATTCGATTTCCTTTTGACGTCCCGAAGAGTGTTTTAATGAGTAAAAATAGAATCTTTGAATGAAAATACCTCAATAAAGATACCTATTATGTTACTAGACCTCTTTAATGTATAAACGTTGAATCTTTGAAAGAAAATAAGAGTATTGATTTAAACTTATTCGAGTTACTTATGAAGTGGCGAAGAGTGTTTTAATGAGTAAAGATCGAATCTTTGATTGAATATATCTCAATAAAAGTACCTTTTATGTCATTAAAACTTTTTAATGCATATAGATTGAATCTTTGAAACAAAACAAGAGTTTTAATTTAAAATTATTCGTGTTGCTTAGAAGTAGCGAAGAGTGTTTTAATGGGTATATGTTGAATCTTTAAATTAAAGTACCTCAATAACGGTACCTTTTATGTCACTAGACCTTTTCAATGTATAAAGATTGAATCTTTGAAAGAAAATGAGGTTTTTGAGTTAAGCTTATTCGAGTTCCCTTTGACGTCCCGTAGAGTGTTTTACAAAATAAAGATTGAATCTTTGAAAGAAAATACCTTAATAAAGGTACCTAGTATGTCACTAGACCGTTTTAATGTAAAAAAATTGAATCTCTAAAAAAAAATGATAGTTTAAAGATTAACTTATTCGAGTTACCTATGAAGTCGCGAATCGTGTTGTAATGACTGAATATTAAATCTTTGAATGAAAATATCTCAACAAAGGAACCTATTATGTGACTAGACCTTTTTAATGCATAAAGATTGAATCATTTAAAGAAAATGAGAGTTTTGAGTGAAATTTATTCGAGTTCCCCTTGACGTCCCGAAGAGTGTTTTACAGAGTATAGATTGAATCTTTGAATGAAAATACCTCAGTAAAGGTACCTAGTATGTCACGAGACCTTTTTAATGTAAAAAGATTGAATCTTTGAAAGAAAATGAGAGTTTTGAGATTAACTTATTCGAGTTACTTATGAAGTGGCGAAGAGTGTTTTAATGAGTAAAGATCGAATCCTTTATTGAATATATCTCAATAATAGTACCTTTTATGTCATTAAACCTTTTAAATGCATATAGATTGAATCTTTGAAACAAAACAAGAGTTTTAATTTAAAATTATTCGTGTTACCTAGTAGTAGCGAAGAGTGTTTTAATGAGTATATGTTGAATCTTTAAATTAAAGTACCTTAATAAAGGTACCTTTTATGTAATTCGGGGGTATCACATTTTATGTCACTAGACCTTTTCAATGTATAAAGATTGAATCTTTGAAAGAAAATGAGGTTTTTGAGTTAAGCTTATTCGAGTTCCCTTTGACGTCCCGCAGAGTGTTTTACAGATAAAGATTGAATCTTTGAAAGAAAATACCTTAATAAAGGTACCTAGTATGTCACTAGACCATTTTAATGTAAAAAAATTGAATCTCTGAAAAAAAATGATAGTTTAGAAATTGACTTATTCGAGTTACCTATGAAGTTGCGAATCGTGTTGTAATGACTAAATATTAAATCTTTGAATGAAAATATCTCGACAAAGGAACCTATTATGTGACTAGACCTTTTTAATGTATAAAGATTGAATCTTTTAAAGAAAATGAGAGTTTTGAGTGAAACTTATTCGAGTTTCCCTTGACGTCCCAAAGAGTGTTTTACAGAGTATAGATTGAATCTTTGAATGAAAATACCTCAGTAAAGGTACCTAGTATGTCACTAGACCTTTTTAATGTAAAAAGATTGAATCTTTGAAAGAAAATGAGAGTTTTGAGATTAACTTATTCGAGTTACCCATGAAGTCGCGAAGCATGTTTTAATGACAAAAGATTAAATCTTTGAATCAAAATACCTCAATAAAGGAACCTATTATATGACTAAACCTTTTTAATGTATACAGATTGAATCTTTGAAAGAAAATGAGAGTTTTGAATGAAACCTATTCGAGTTCCTTTTGACGTCCCGAATAGTGTTTTAATGAGTAAAAATAGAATCTTTAAATGAAAATACCTCAATAAAGGTACCTATTATGTTACTAGACCTCTTTAATGTATAACCGTTGAATCTTTGAAACAAAATAATAGTATTGATTTAAACTTATTCGAGTTACTTATGAAGTGGCGAAGAGTGTTTTAATGAGTAAAAATCGAATCTTTTATCGAATATATCTCAAGAAAAGTACCTTTTATGTCATTAAACCTTTTTAATGCATATAGATTCAATCTTTGAAACAAAACAAGAGTTTTAATTTAAAATTATTCGTGTTACCTAGTAGTAGCGAAGAGTGTTTTAATGAGTATATGTTGAATCTTTAAATTAAAGTACCCCAATAAAGGTACCTTTTATGTAATTCGGGGGTATCACATTTTATATCACTAGACCTTTTCAATGTATAAAGATTGAATCTTTCAAAGAAAATGAGGTTTTGATTTAATGAGTAAAATCGAATCTTTGATTGAAATTATCTCAATAAAAGTATAATTTATGTCATTAAACCTTTTTAATGCATATAAATTGAATCTTTGAAACAAAACAAGAGTTTTAATTTAAAATTATTCGTGTTACCTAGTAGTCGCGAAGAGTGTTTTAATGAGTATATGTTGAATCTTTAAATTAAAGTACCATAATAAAGATACCTTTTATGTCACTAGACCTTTTCAATGTATAAAGATTGAATCTTTGAAAGAAAATGAGATTTTTGAGTTAAGCTTATTCGAGTTCCCTTTGACGTCCCGTAGAGTGTTTTACAGAGTAAAGATTGAATCTTTGATCGAAAATACCTTAATAATGGTACCTAGTATGTCACTAGACTTTTTTAATGTAAAAAGATTGAATCCCTGAAAAAAAATGATAATTTAGAGATTAACTTATTCGAGTTATCTCAACAAAGGAACCTATTACGTGACTAGACCTTTTTAATGTATAAAGATTGAATCTTTGAAAGAAAATGAGGGTTTTGAATGAAACTTATTCGAATTCCGTTTGACGTCCCAAAAAGTGTTTTACAGAGTATAGATTGAATCTTCGAATGAAAATACCTCAGTAAAGGTACCTAGTATGTCACTAGACCTTTTTAATGTAAAAATATTGAATCTTTGAAAGAAAATGAGAGTTTTGAGATTAACTTATTCGAGTTACCTATGAAGTCGCGAAGCGTGTTTTAATGACTAAAAATTAAATCTTTGAATGAAAATACCTCAATAAAGGAACCTATTATATGACTAAACCTTTTAAATGTATACAGATTGAATCTTTGAAAGAAAATGAGGGTTTTGAATGAAACTTATTCGAGTTCCTTTTGACATTCCGAAGGGTGTTTTAATGAGTAAAAATAGAATCTTTGAATGAAAATATCTCAATAAAGATACCTATTATGTTACTAGACCTTTTTATTGTATAAACGTTGAATCTCAGAAAGAAAATAAGAGTATTGATTCAAACTTATTCGAGTTACTTATGAAGTGGCGAAAAGTGTTTTAATGAGTAAAGATCGAATCTTTGATTGAAATTATCTCAATAAAAGTGCATTTTATATCATTAAACCTTTTTAATGCATATAGATTGAATCTTTGAAACAAAACAAGAGTTTTAATTTAAAATTATTCGTGTTACCGAGTAGTCGCGAAGAGTGTTTTAAAGAGTATATGTTGAATCTTCAAATTAAAGTACCTCAATAAAGGTACCTTTTATGTCACTAGACCTTTTCAATGTATAAAGATTGAATCTTTGAAAGAAAATGAGGTTTTTGAGTTATGCTTATTCAAGTTCCCTTTGACATCCCGTAGAGTGTTTTACAGAGTAAAGATTGAATCTTTGAACGAAAATACATTAATAAAGGTACCTAGTATGTCATTAGACCTTTTTAATGTAAAAAGATTGAATCTCTGGAAAAAAATGATAGTTTAGAGATTAACTTATTCGAGTTACCTATGAAGTCGCGAATCGTGTTGTAATTACTAAATATTAAATCTTTGAATGAAAATATCTCAACAAAGGAACCTATTATGTGACTAGACCTTTTTAATGTATAAAGATTGAATCTTTTAAAGAAAATGAGAGTTTTGAGTGAAACTTATTCGAGTTCCCTTTGACATCCCGAAAAGTATTTTACAGACTATAGATTGAATCTTCGAATGAAAATGCCTCAGTAAAGGTATCTTCTATGTCACTAGACCTTTTTAATGTAAAAAGATTGAATCTTTGAAAGAAAATGAGAGTTTTGAGATTAACTTATTCGAGTTACCTATGAAGTCGCGAAGCGTATTTTAATGACTAAAGATTAAATCTTTGAATGAAAATATCTCAATAAAGGAACCTATTATATAACTAAACCTTTTAAATGCATACAGATTGAATCTTTGAAAGAAAATGAGGGTTTTGAATGAAACTTATTCGAGTTCCTTTTGACGTCCCGAAGAGTGTCTTAATGAGTAAAAATAGAATCTTTGAATGAAAATACCTCAATAAAGGTACCTATTATGTTACTAGACCTTTTTAATGTATAAACGTTGAATCTTTGAAAGAAAATAAGAGTATTGATTTAAACTTATTCGAGTTACTTATGAAGTGGCGAAGAATGTTTTAATGAGTAAAGATCGAATCTTTGATTGAAATTATCTCAATAAAAGTAACTTTTATGTCATTAAACCTTTTTAATGCATATAGATTGAATCTTTGAAACAAAAAAAGAGTTTTAATTTAAAATCATTCATGTTACCTAGTAGTCGAGAAGAGTGTTTTAATGAGTATATGTTGAATCTTTAAATTCAAGTACCTCAATAAAGGTACCTTTTATGTCACTAGACCTTTTCAATGTATAAAGATTGAATCTTTGAAAGAAAATGAGGTTTTTGAGTTAAGCTTGTTCGAGTTCCCTTTGACGTCCCTTAGAGTGTTTTACAGAGTGAAGATTGAATCTTTGAACGAAAATACCTTAATAAAGGTACCTAGTATGTCACTAGACCTTTTTAATGTAAAAAAATTGAATCTCTGGGAAAAAATGATAGTTTAGAGATTAACTTATTCGAGTTACCAGTGAAGTCGCGAATCGTGTTGTAATGACTAAATATTAAATCTTTGAATGAAAATATCTCAACAAAGGAACCTATTATGTGACAAAACCTTTTTAATGTATAAAGATTGAATCTTTTAAAGAAAATGATAGTTTTGAGTGAAACTTATTTGAGTTCCCTTTGACGTCCCGAAGAGTGTTTTATAGAGTATAGATCGAATCTTTGAATGAAAATACCTCAGTAAAGGTACCTACTATGTCACTAGACCTTTTTAATGTAAAAAGATTGAATCTTTGAAAGAAAATGAGAGTTTTGAGATTAACTTATTCGAATTACCTATGAAGTCGCGAAGCGTGTTTTAATAACTAAAGATTAAATCTTTCAATGAAAATACCTCAATAAAGGAACGTATTATATGACTAAACCTTTTTAATGTATACAGATTGAATCTTTGAAAGAAAATAAGAGTTTTGAATGAAACCTATTCGAGTTCCTTTTGACGTCCCGAAGAGTGTTTTAATGAGTAAAAATAGAATCTTTGAATGAAAATACCTCAATAAAGGTACCTATTATGTTACTGCACCTTTTTAATGTATAAACGTTGAATTTTTGATAGAAAATATGAGTATTCATTTAAACTTATTCGAGTTACTTATGAAGTGGCGAAGAGTTTTTTAATGAGCAAAGATCGAATCTTCGATTGGTATTATCTCAATAAAAGTACCTTTTATGTCATTAAACCTTTTTAATGCATATAGATTGAATTTTTGAAACAAAATAAGAGTTTTAATTTAAAATTATTCGTGTTACCTAGTAGTAGCGAAGAGTGTTTTAATGAGTATATGTTGAATCTTTAAATTAAAGTACCTCAATAAAGGTACCTTTTATGTAATTCGGGGGTAACACATTTTATGTCACTAGACCTTTTTAATTTATAAAGATTGAATCTTTGAAAGAAAATGAGGTTTTTGAGTTAAGCTTATTCGAGTTCCCTTTGACGTCCCGTAGAGTGTTTTACAGAATAAAGATTGAATCTTTGAAAGAAAATACCTTAATAAAGGTACCTAGTTTGTCACTAGACCGTTTTAATGTAAAAAAATTGACTCTCTGAAAAAAAATGATAGTTTAGAGATTAACTTATTCAAGTTACCTATGAAGTCGCGAATCGTGTTCTAATGACTAAATATTAAATCTTTGAATGAAAATATCTCGACAAAGGAACCTATTATGTGACTTGACCTTTTTAATGTATAAAGATTGAATCTTTGAAAGAAAATGAGAGTTTTGAGTGAAACTTATTCGACTTCCCCATGACGTCCCGAAGAGTGTTTTACAGAGTATAGATTGAATCTTTGAAGGAAAATACCACAGTAAAAGTACCTAGTATGTCCCTAGACCTTTTTAATGTAAAAAGATTGAATCTTTGAAAGAAAATGAGAGTTTTGAGATTAACTTAATCGAGTTACCTATGAAGTCGCGAAACGTGTTTTAATGACTAAAGATTAAATCTTTGAATGAAAATACCTGAATAAATGAACCTATTATATGACTAAACCTTTTAAATGTATACAGATTGAATCTTTTAAAGAGAATGAGGGTTTTGAATGAAACTTATTCGAGTTCCTTTTGACGTCCCGAACAGTGTTTTAATGAGTAAAAATAGAATCTTTGAATGAAAACACCTCAATAAAGGTACCTACTATGTCACTAGACCTTTTTAATGTAAAAAGATTGAATCTTTGAAAGAAAATGAGAGTTTTGAGATTAACTTATTCGAATTACCTATGAAGTCGCGAAGCGTGTTTTAATAACTAAAGATTAAATCTTTCAATGAAAATACCTCAATAAAGGAACGTATTATATGACTAAACCTTTTTAATGTATACAGATTGAATCTTTGAAAGAAAATAAGAGTTTTGAATGAAACCTATTCGAGTTCCTTTTGACGTCCCGAAGAGTGTTTTAATGAGTAAAAATAGAATCTTTGAATGAAAATACCTCAATAAAGGTACCTATTATGTTACTGCACCTTTTTAATGTATAAACGTTGAATTTTTGATAGAAAATATGAGTATTCATTTAAACTTATTCGAGTTACTTATGAAGTGGCGAAGAGTTTTTTAATGAGCAAAGATCGAATCTTCGATTGGTATTATCTCAATAAAAGTACCTTTTATGTCATTAAACCTTTTTAATGCATATAGATTGAATTTTTGAAACAAAATAAGAGTTTTAATTTAAAATTATTCGTGTTACCTAGTAGTAGCGAAGAGTGTTTTAATGAGTATATGTTGAATCTTTAAATTAAAGTACCTCAATAAAGGTACCTTTTATGTAATTCGGGGGTAACACATTTTATGTCACTAGACCTTTTTAATTTATAAAGATTGAATCTTTGAAAGAAAATGAGGTTTTTGAGTTAAGCTTATTCGAGTTCCCTTTGACGTCCCGTAGAGTGTTTTACAGAATAAAGATTGAATCTTTGAAAGAAAATACCTTAATAAAGGTACCTAGTTTGTCACTAGACCGTTTTAATGTAAAAAAATTGACTCTCTGAAAAAAAATGATAGTTTAGAGATTAACTTATTCAAGTTACCTATGAAGTCGCGAATCGTGTTCTAATGACTAAATATTAAATCTTTGAATGAAAATATCTCGACAAAGGAACCTATTATGTGACTTGACCTTTTTAATGTATAAAGATTGAATCTTTGAAAGAAAATGAGAGTTTTGAGTGAAACTTATTCGACTTCCCCATGACGTCCCGAAGAGTGTTTTACAGAGTATAGATTGAATCTTTGAAGGAAAATACCACAGTAAAAGTACCTAGTATGTCCCTAGACCTTTTTAATGTAAAAAGATTGAATCTTTGAAAGAAAATGAGAGTTTTGAGATTAACTTAATCGAGTTACCTATGAAGTCGCGAAACGTGTTTTAATGACTAAAGATTAAATCTTTGAATGAAAATACCTGAATAAATGAACCTATTATATGACTAAACCTTTTAAATGTATACAGATTGAATCTTTTAAAGAGAATGAGGGTTTTGAATGAAACTTATTCGAGTTCCTTTTGACGTCCCGAACAGTGTTTTAATGAGTAAAAATAGAATCTTTGAATGAAAATACCTCAATAAAGGTACCTATTATGTTAGTACACCTTTTTAATGTTTAAACGTTGAATCTTTGAAAGAAAATAAGAGTATTGATTTAAACTAATTCGAGTTACTTATGAAGTAGCGAAGAGTGTTTTAATGAGTAAAGATCGAATTTTTGATTGAAATTATCTCAATAAAAGTACCGTTTATGTCATTAAACCTTCTTAATGCATATAGATTGAATCTTTGAAACAAAACAAGAGTTTTAATTTAAAATTATTCGAGTTACCAAGTAGTCGCGAAGAGTGTTTTAATGAGTATATGTTGAATCTTTAAATTAAAGTACCTCAATAAAGGTACCTTTTATGTCACTAGACCTTTTCAATGTATAAAGATTTAATCTTTGAAAGAAAATTAGGTTTTTGAGTTAAACTTATTCGAGTTCTCTTTGACGTCCCGTAGAGTGTTTTACAGAGTAAAGATTCAATCTTTGAACGAAAATACCTTAATAAAGGTACCTAGTCTGTCACTAGACCTTTTTAATGTAAAAAGATTGAATCCCTGGAAAAAAATGATAGTCTAGAGATTAACTTATTCGAGTTACCTATGAAGTCGCGAATCGTCTTGTAATGACAAAATATTAAACCTTTGAATGAAAATATCTCAACAAAGGAACTTATTATGTGACTAGACCTTTTTAATGTATAAAGATTGAATCTTTTAAAGAAAATGAGGGTTTTGAGTTAAACTTATTCGAGTTCCCTTTGACGTCCCAAAAAGTGTTTTACAGAGTATAGATTGAATCTTTGAATGAAAATACCTCAGTAAAGGTACCTAGTATGTCACTAGACCTTTTTAATGTAAAAAGATTGAATCTTTGAAAGAAAATGAGAGTTTTGAGATTAACTTATTCGAGTTATCTATGAAGACACGAAGCGTGTTTTAATGAGTAAAGATTAAATCTTTGAATGAAAATACCTCATTAAAGGAACCAATTATATGACTAAACCTTTTTAATGTATACAGATTGAATCTTTGAAAGAAAATGAGAGTTTCGAATGAAACATATTCGAGTTACTTTTGACGTTCCGAAGAGTGTTTTAATGAGTAAAAATAGAATCTTTGAATGAAAATACCTCAATAAAGTACATTACCAGACCTTTTTAATGCATAAACGTTGAATCTTTGAAAGAAAATAAGAGTATTGATTTAAACTTATTCGAGTTACTTTTGAAGTGGCAAAGAGTGTTTTAATGAGTAAAGATCGAATCTTTGATTGAAATTATTTCAATAAAAGTGACTTTTATGTCATTAAACCTTTTTAATACATATAGATTGAATCTTTGAAACAAAACAAGAGTTTTAATTTAAAATTATTCGTGTTACCGAGTAGTCGCGAAGAGTGTTTTAATGAGTATATGTTGAAACTTTAAATTAAAGTACCTCAATAAAGGTACCTTTTATGTCACTAGACCTTTTCAATGTATAAAGATTGAATCTTTGAAAGAAAATGAGGTTTTTGAGTTAAGCTTATTCGAGTTCCCTTTAACGTCCCGTAGAGTGTTTTACAGAGTGAAGATCTTTGAACGAAAATACCTTAATAAAGGTACCTAGTATGTCACTAGACCTTTTTAACGTAAAAAGATTGAATCTCTGGAAAAAGAATGATAATTTAAAGATTAACTTATTCGAGTTACCTATGAAGTCGCGAATCGTGTTGTAATGACTAAATATTAAATCTTTGAATGAAAATATCTCAACAAAGGAACCTATTATGTGACAAGACCTTTTTAATTTATAAAGATTGAATCTTTTAAAGAAAATGAGTGTTTCGAGTGAAACTTATTTGAGTTCCCTTTGACGTCCCGAAGAGTGTTTTACAGAGTATAGATTGAATCTTTGATTGGAAATACTTCAGTAAAGGTACCTAGTATGTCACTAGACCTTTTTAATGTAAAAAGATTAAATCTTTGAAAGAAAATTAGAGTTTTGAAATTAACATATTCGAGTTACCTAAGAAGTCGCGAAGCGTGTTTTAATGACAAAAGATGAAATCTTTGAATGAAAATACCTCAATAAAAGAACCTATTATATCACTAAACCTTTTTAATATATATAGATTGAATCTTTGAAAGAAAATCAGGGTTTTGAATGAACCTTATTAGAGTTCTTTTTGACGTTCCGAAAAGTGTTTTAATGAGTAAAAATAGAATCTCTGAATGAAAATACCTCAATAAAGGTACCTATTATGTTACTAGACCTTTTAAATGTATAAACGTTGAATCTTTGAAAGAAAATGAGAGTTTGAGATTAACTTATTCGAGTTACCCATGAAGTCGCGAAGCGTGTTTTAATGACAAAAGATTAAATCTTTGAATGAAAATACCTCAATAAAGGAACCTATTATATGACTAAACCTTTTTAATGTATACAGATTGAATCTTTGAAAGAAAATGAGCGTTTTGAATGAAACTTATTCGAGTTACTTATGAAGTGGCGAAGAGTTTTTTAATGAGCAAAGATCGAATCTTCGATTGGAATTATCTCAATAAAAGTACCTTTATGTCATTAAACCTTTTCAATGCATATAGATTGAATCTTTGAAATAAAACAAGAGTTTTAATTTAAAATTATTCGTGTTACCTAGAAGTAGCGAAGAGTGTTTTAATGAGTATATGTTGAATCTTTAAATTAAAGTACCTCAATAAAGGTACCTTTTATGTCACTAGACCTTTTCAATGTATAAAGATTGAATCTTTGAAAGAAAATGATGTTTTTGATTTAAGCTTATTCGAGTTCCCTTTGACGTCCCGTAGAGTGTTTTACAGAATAAAGATTGAATCTTTAAAAGAAAATACCTTAATAAAGGTACCTAGTATGTCACTAGACCGTTTTACTGTAAAAAAATTAAATCTCTGAAAAAAATTGATAGTTTAGAGATTAACTTATTCGAGTTACCTATGAAGTCGCGAATCGTGTTGTAATGACTAAATATTAAATCTTTGAATGAATATAACTCGACAAAGGAACCTATTATGTGACTAGACCTTTTTAATGTATAAAGATTGAATCTTCTAAAGAAAATGAGAGTTTTGAGTGAAACTTATTCGAGTTCCCCTTGACGTCCCGAAGAGTGTTTTACAGAGTATAGATTGAATCTTTGAATGAAAATACCTCAGTAAAGGAACCTAGTATGTCACTAGACCTTTTTAATGTAAAAAGATTGAATCTTTGAAAGAAAATGAGAGTTTTGAGATTAACTTATTCGAGTTACCTATGAAGTCGCAAATCGTGTTTTAATGACAAAAGATTAAATCTTTAAATAAAAATACCTCAATAAAGGAACCTATTATATGACTAAACCTTTTTAATGTATACAGATTGAATCTTTGAAAGAAAATGAGAGTTTTGAATGAAACCTATTCGAGTTCCTTTTGACGTCCCAAAGAGTGTTTTCATGAGTAAAAATAGAATCTTTGAATGACAATACCTCAATAAAGGTACCTATTATGTTACTAGACCTCTTTAATGTATAAACGTTGAATCTTTGAAAGAAAATAAGAGTATTGATTTAAATTTATTCGAGTTACATATGAAGTGGCGAAAGTGTTTTAATGAGTAAAAATCGAATCTTTTATTGAATATATCTCAATAAAAGTAGCTTTTATGTCAATAAACCTTTTTAATGCATATAGATTGAATCTTTGAAACAAAACAAGAGTTTTAATTTAAAATTATCCGTGTTACCTAGTGGTAGCGAAGAGTGTTTTAATGAGTATATGTTGAATCTTTAAATTAAAGTACCTCAATAAAGGTACCTTTTATGTAATTCGAGGGTATCACATTTTATGTCACTAGACCTTTTCAATGTATAAAGATTGAATCGTTGAAAGAAAATGAGGTTTTTGGGTTAAGCATATTCGAGTTCCCTTTGACGTCCCGTAGAGTGTTTTACAGAATAAAGATTGAATCTTTGAAAGAAAATACCTTAATAAAGGTACCTAGTATGTCACTAGACCATTTTAATGTAAAAAAATTGAATCTCTGAAAAAAAATGATAGTTTAGAGATTAACTTATTCGAGTTACCTATGAAGTCGCGAATCGTGTTGTAATGACTAAATATTAAATCTTTGAATGAAAATATCTCGACAAAGGAACCTATTATGTGACTAGACCTTTTTAATGTATAAAGATTGAATCTTTTAAAGAAAATGAGAGTTTTGAGTGAAACTTATTCGACTTCCCCTTGACGTCCCGAAGAGTGTTTTACAGATTATAGATTGAATCTTTGAATGAAAATACCTCAGTAAAAGTACCTAGTATGTCACTAGACCTTTTTAATGTAAAAAGATTGACTCTTTGAAAGAAAATGAGAGTTTTGAGATTAACTTATTCGAGTTTCCTATGAAGTCGCGAAGCGTGTTTTAATGACTAAAGATTAAATCGTTGAATGAAAATACCTCAATAAAGGAACCTATTATATGACTAAACCTTTTTAATGTATACAGATTGAATCTTTGAAAGAAAATGAGAGTTTTGAATGAAACCTATTCGAGTTCCTTTTGACGTCCCGAAGGGTGTTTTAATGAGTAAAAATAAAATCTTTGAATGAAAATATCTCAATAAAGGTACCTATTTTGTCACTAGACCTTTTTAATGTATAAACGTTGAATCTTTGAAAGAAAATAAAAGTATTGATTTAAACTTGTTCGAGTTACTTTTGAAGTGGCGAAGAGTGTTTTAATGAGTAAAGATCGAATTTTTTATTGCATATATCTCAATAAAAGTATCTTTTATGTCATTAAACCTTTTTAATGCATATAGATTGAATCTTTGAAACAAAATAAGAGTTTAAATTTAAAATTATTCGTGTTACCTAGTAGTCGCGAAGAGTGTTTTAATGAGTATATGTTGAATCTTTAAATTAAAGTACCTCAATAAAGGTACCTTTTATGTTAGCAGACCTTTTCAATAAATAAAGATTGAATCTTTGAAAGAAAATGAGGTTTTTGAGTTAAACTAATTCAAGTTCCCCTGGACGTCCCGTAGAGTGTTTTACAGAGTAAAGATTGAATCTTTGACCGAAAATACCTTAATAAAGGTACCTAGTATGTCACTAGACCTTTTTAATGTAAAAAGATTGAATGTCTGAAAAAAAATTATAGTTTAGAGATTAACTTCTTCGACTTACCTGTGAAGTCGCGAATCGTGTTGTAATGACTAAATATTAAATCTTTCAATGAAAATATCTCAACAAAGGAACCTATTATGTGACTAGACCTTTTTAATGTATAAAGATTGAATCTTTTAAAGAAAATGAGAGTTTTGAGTTAAACTTATTCGAGTTCCCTTTGGCGTCCCAAAAAGTGTTTTACAGAGTATAGATTGAATCTTTGAATGAAAATACCTCAGCAAAGGTACCTAGTATGTCACTAGACTTTTTTAATGTAAAAAGATTGAATCTTTGAAAGAAAATGAGAGTTTTGAGATTAACTTATTCGAGTTACCTATGAAGTCGCGAAGCGTGTTTTAATGACTAAAGATTAAATCTTTGAATGAAAATACCCCAATAAATGAACCTATTATATGACTAAACCTTTTAAATGTATACAAATTGAATCTTTGAAAGAAAATGAGGGTTTTGAGGGAAACTTATTTGAGTTCCTTTTGACGTCCCGAACAGTGTTTTAATGAGTAAAAATAGAATCTTTGAATGAAAATACCTCAATAAAGATATCTATTATGTTACTAGACCTTTTTAATGTATAAACGTTGAATACTTGAAACAAAATAAGAGTATTGATTTAAACTTATTCGGGTTACTTATGAAGTGGCGAAAAGTGTTTTAACGAGTAAAATAGAATCTTTGATTGAAATTATCTCAATAAAAGTACCTTTTATGTCATTGAACCTTTTTAATGCATATAGATTGAATCTTTGATACAAAACAAGAGTTTTGATTTAAAATTATTCGTGTTACCTAGTAGTCGCGAAGAGTGTTTTAATGAGTATATGTTCAATCTTTAAACTAAAGTACCTCAATAAAGATACCTTTTATGTCACTAGACCTTTTCAATGTATAAAGATTGAATCTTTGAAAGAAAATGAGGTTTTTTAGTTAAGCTTATTCGAGTTCCCTTTGACGTCCCGTAGAGAGTTTTACAGAGTAAAGATTGAATCTTTGATCGAAAATACCTTAATAATGGTACCTAGTATGTCACTAGACCTTTTTAATGTAAAAAGATTGAATCCCTGAAAAAAAATGATAGTTTAGAGATTAACTTATTCGAGTTACCTATGAAGTCGCGAATCGTGTTGTAATGACTAAATATTAAATCTTTGAATGAAAATATCTCAACAAATGAACCTATTATGTGACTAGAGCTTTTTAATGTATAAAAATTGAATCTTTTAAAGAAAATGAGAGTTTTGAGTGAAACTTAATCGAATTCCTTTTGACGTCCCCAAAGAGTGTTTTACAGAGTATAGATTGAATCTTCGAATGAAAATACCTCAGTAAAGGTACCTCGTATGTCACTAAACCTTTTTAATGTAAAAAGATTGAATCTTTGAAAGAAAATGAGAGTTTTGAGATTAACTAATTCGAGTTACCTATGAAGTCGCGAAGCGTGTTTTAATGATTAATTTTTAAATCTTTGAATGAAAATACCTCAATAAAAGAACCTATTATATGACTAAACCTTTTAAATGAATACAGATTGAATCTTTGAAAGAAAAAGAGGGTTTTGAACGAAACTTATTCGAGTTCCTTTTGACCTTCCGAAGAGTGTTTTAATGAGTAAATAGAATCTTTGAATGAAAATACCTCAATAAAGATACCTATTATGTTACTAGACCTTTTTAATGTATAAACGTTGAATCTCTGAAAGAAAATAAGAGTATTGATTTAAACTTATTCGAGTTACTTATGAAGTGGCGAAGAGTGTTTTAATGAGTAAAGATCGAATCTTTGATTGAAATTATCTCAGTAAAAGTACCTTTTATGTCATTAAACATTTTTAAGGCATATAGATTGAATCTTTGAAACAAAACAAGAGCTTTAATTTAAAATTATTCGTGTTACCCAGTAGTCGCGAAGAGTGTTTTAATGAGTATATGTTGAATCTTTAAATTAAAGTACCTCAACAAAGGTACCTTTTATGTCTCTAGACATTTTCAATGTATAAAGATTGAATATTTGAAAGAAAATGAGGTTTTTGAGTTAAGCTTATTCGAGTTCCCTTTAACGTCCCGTAGAGTGTTTTACAGAGTAAAGATTGAATCTTTGGACGAAAATACCTTAATAAAGGTACCTAGTATGTCACTAGACCTTTTTAATGTAAAAAGATTGAATCTCTGGAAAAAAATGATAGTTTAGAGATTAACTTATTCGAGTTACCTATGAAGTCGCGAATCGTGTTGTAATGACTAAATATTAAATCTTTGAATGAGAATATCTCAACGAATGAACCTATTATATGACTAGACCTTTTTAATGTATAAAGATTGAATCTTTTAAAGAAAATGAGAGTTTTGAGTGAAACTTATTCGAGTTCCCTTTGACGTCCCGAAAAGTATTTTACAGAGTATAGATTGAATCTTCGAATGAAAATGCCTCAGTAAAGGTATCTTGTATGTCACTAGACCTTTTTAATGTAAAAAGATTGAATCTTTGAAAGAAAATGAGAGTTTTGAGATTAACTTATTCGAGTTTCCTATGAAGTCGCGAAGCGTGTTTTAATGACTAAAGATTAAATCTTTGAATGAAAATACCTCAATAAAGGAACCTATTATATGACTAAACCTTTTTAATGTATACAGATTGAATCATTGAAAGAAAATGAGAGTTTTGAATGAAACCTTTTCGAGTTTCTTTCGACGTCCCGTAGAGTGTTTTAATGAGTAAAAATAAAATCTTTGAATGAAAATACCTCAATAAAGGTACCTATTATGTCACTAGACCTTTTTAATGTATAAACGTTGAATCTTTGAAAGAAAATAAGAGTATTGATTTAAACTTGTTCGAGTTACTTTTGAAGTGGCGAAGAGTGTTTTAATGAGTAAAGATCGAATTTTTTATTGAATATATCTCAATAAAAGTATCTTTTATGTCATTTAACCTTTTTAATGCATATAGATTGAATCTTTGAAACAAAACAAGAGTTTAAATTTAAAATTATTCGTGTTACCTAGTAGTCGCGAAGAGTGTTTTAATGAGTATATGTTGAATCTTTAAATTAAAGTATCTCAATAAAGGTACCTTTTATGTCACCAGACCTTTTCAATAAATAAAGATTGAATCTTTGAAAGAAAATGAGGTTTTTGAGTTAAACTAATTCGAGTTCCCCTGGACGCCCCGTAGAGTGTTTTACAGAGTAAAGATTGAATCTTTGACCGAAAATACCTTAATAAAGGTACCTAGTATGTCACTAGACCTTTTTAATGTAAAAAGGTTGAATGTCTGAAAAAAAATAATAGTTTAGAGATTAACTTATTCGACTTACCTATGAAGTCGCGAATCGTGTTGTAATGACTAAATATTAAATCTTTCAATGAAAATATCTCGACAAAGGAACCTATTATGTGACTAGACCTTTTTAATGTATAAATCTTTTAAAGAAAATGAGAGTTTTGAGTTAAACTTATTCGAGTTTCCTTTGGCGTCCCAAAAAGTGTTTTACAGAGTATAGATTGAATCTTTGAATGAAAATACCTCAGCAAAGGTACCTAGTATGTCACTAGACTTTTTTAATGTAAAAAGATTGAATCTTTAAAAGAAAATGAGAGTTTTGAGATTAACTTATTCGAGTTACCTATGAAGTCGCGAAGCGTGTTTTAATGACTAAAGATTAAATCTTTGAATGAAAATACCCCAATAAATAAACCTATTATATGACTAAACCTTTTAAATGTATACAGATTGAATCTTTGAAAGAAAATGAGGGTTTTGAATGAAACTTATTCTAGTTCCTTTTGACGTCCCGAAGAGTGTTTTAATGAGTAAAAATAGAATTTTTTAATGCAAATACCTCAATAAAGGTACCTATTATGTTACTAGACTTTTTTAATGTATAAACATTGAATCTTTGAAAGAAAATAAGAGTATTGATTTAAACTTATTCGAGTTACTTATGAAGTGGCGAAGAGTGTTTTAATGAGTAAAGATCGAATCTTTGATTGAAATTATCTCAATAAAAATAACTTTTATGTCATTAAACCATTTTAATTCATATAGATTGAATCTTTGAAACTAAAAAAGAGTTTTAATTTAAAATCATTTGTGTTACCTAGTAGTCGCGAAGAGTGTTTTAATGAGTATATGTTGAATCTTTAAATTAAAGTACCTCAATAAAGGTACCTTTTATGTCAGTAGACCTTTTCAATGTATAAAGATTGAATATTTGAAAGAAAATGATGTTTTTGTGTTAAGCTTATTCGAGTTACCTTTGACGTCCCTTAGAGTGTTTTACAGAGTGAAGATTGAATCTTTGAACGAAAATACCTTAATAAAGGTACCTAGTATGTTACTAGACCTTTTTAATGTAAAAAAATTGAATCTCTGGAAAAAAATGATAGTTTAGAGATTAACTTATTCGAGTTACCTATGAAGTCGCGAATCGTGTTGTAATGACTAAATATTAAATATTTGAATTAAAATATCTCAACAAAGGAACCTATTATGTGGCAAAACCTTTTTAATGTATAAAGATTGAATCTTTTAAAGAAAATGAGAGTTTTGAGTGAAACTTATTTGAGTTCCCTTTGACGTCCCGAAGAGTCTTTTACAGAGTATAGATTGAATCTTTGAATGAAAATACCTCAGTAAAGGTACCTAGTATTTCACTAGACCTTTTTAATGTAAAAAGATTGAATCTTTAAAAGAAAATGAGAGTTTTGAGATTAACTTATTCGAGTTATCTATGAAGTCGCGAAGCGTGTTTTAATGAATAAAGATTAAATCTTTGAATGAAAATACCTCAATAAAGGAACCTATTATATGGCTAAACCTTTTTAATGTATACAGATTGAATCTTTGAAAGAAAATAAGAGTTTTGAATGAAACCTATTCGAGTTCATTTCGACGTCCCGAAGAGTGTTTTAATGAGTAAAAATAGAATCTTTGAATGAAAATACCTCAATAAAGGTACCAATTATGTTACTAGACCTTTTTAATGTATAAACGTTGAATCTCTGAAAGAAAGTAAAAGTAGTGATTTAAACTTATTCGAGTTACTTATGAAGTGGCGAAGAGTTTTTTAATGAGCAAAGATCAAATCTTCGATAGGAATTATCTCAATAAAAGGACATTTTATGTCATTAAACCTTTTTAATGCATATAGATTGAATCTTTGAAACAAAATAAGAGTTTTGATTTAAAATTATTCGTGTTACCTAGTAGTAGCGAAGAGTGTTTTAATGAGTATATGTTGAATCTTTAAATTAAAGTACCTCAATAAAGGTACCTTTTATGTAATTCGGGGGTATCACATTTTATGTCACTAGATCTTTTCAATGTATAAAGATTGAATCTTTGAAAGAAAATGAGATTTTTGAGTTAAGTTTATTCGAGTTCCCTTTGACATCCCGTAGAGTGTTTTATAGAATAAAGATTGAATCTTTGAAAGAAAATACCTTAATAAAGGTACCTAGTATGTCACTAGACCGTTTTAATGTAAAAAAATTGACTCTCTGAAAAAAAATGATAGTTTAGAGATTAACTTATTCGAGTTACCTATGAAGTCGCGAATCGTGTTGTAATGACTAAATATTAAATCTTTGAATGAAAATATCTTGACAAAGGAACCTATTATGTGACTAGACCTTTTTAATGTATAAAGATTGAATCTTTTAAAGAAAATGAGAGTTTTGAGTGAAACTTATTCGACTTCCCCTTGACGTCCCGAAGAGTGTTTTACAGAGTATAGATTGAATCTTAGAATGAAAATATCACAGTAAAAGTACCTAGTATGTCACTAGACCTTTTTAATGTAAAACGACTGAATCTTTGAAAGAAAATGAGAGTTTTGAGATTAACTTATTCGAGTTACCTATGAAGTCGCGAAGAGTGTTTTAATGACTAAAGATTAAATCTTTGAATGAAAATACCTCAATAAAGGAACCTATAATATGACTAAACCTTTTTAATGTATACAGATTGAATCTTTGAAAGAAAATAAGAGTTTTGAATGAAACCTATTCGAGTTCCTTTTGACGTCCCGAAGAGTGTTTTAATGAGTAAAAATAGAATCTTTGAATGAAAATACCTCAATAAAGGTACCTATTATGCCACTAGACCTTTTTAATGTACAAACGTTGAATCTTTGAAAGAAAATAAGAGTATTGATTTAAACTTATTCGAGTTACTTTTGAAGTGGCGAAGAGTGTTTTAATGAGTAAAGATTGAATTTTTGGTTGAAATTATCTCAATAAAAGTACCTTTTATGTCATAAAACCTTTTTAATGCATATAGATTGAATCTTTGAAACAAAATAAGAGTTTTAATTTAAAATTATTCGTGTTACCTAGTAGCCGCGAAGAGTGTTTTAATGAGTATATGTTGAATCTTTAAATTAAAGTACCTCAATAAAGGTACCTTTTATGTCATTAGACTTTTTCAATGTATAAAGATTGAATCTTTGAAAGAAAATGAGGTTTTTGAGTTAAGCTTATTTGAGTTCCCTTTGACGTCTCGTAGAGTGTTTTACGGAGTAAAGATTGAATATTTGAACGAAAATACCGTAATAAAGGTACCTAGTATGTCACTAGACATTTTTAATGTAAAAAGATTGAATCTCTGAAAAAAAAATGATAGTTTAGAGATTAACTTATTCGAGTAACCTATGAAGTCGCGAATCGTGTTGTAATGACTAAATAATAAATCTTTGAATGAAAATATCTCGGCAAAGGAACCTATTATGTGACTAGACCTTTTTAATGTATAAAGATTGAATCTTTTAAAGAAAATGAGAGTTTTGAGTGAAACTTATTCGAGTTTCCTTTGACATCCCGAAGAGTGTTTTACAGAGTGTAGATTGAATCTTTCAAATGAAAATACCTCAATAAAGGTACCTAGTATGTCTCTAGACCTTTGTAATGTAAAAAGATTGAATCTTTGAAAAAAAATGAGAGTTTTGAGATTAACTTATTCGAGTTACCTATGAAGTCGCGAAGCGTATTTTAATGACTAAAGATTAAATCTTTGGATAAAAATACCTCAATAAAGGAACCTATTATATGACTAAACCTTTTTAATGTATACAGATTGAATCTTTGAAAGAAAATGAGAGTGTTGAATGAAACCAATTCGAGTTCCTTTTGACGTCCCGAAGAGTATTTTAATGAGTAAAAATAGAATCTTTGACTGAAAATACCTCAATAAAGGTACCTATTATGTTACTAGAACTTTTTAATGTATAAACGTTGAATCTTTGAAAGAAAATGAGAGTATTGATTTAAACATATCCGAGTTACTTATGAAATGGCGAAGAGTGTTTTAATGAGTAAAGATCGAATCTTTGATTGAAAATATTTCAATAAAAGTACCTTTTATGTCATTAAACCTTTTTAATACATATAGATTGAATCTTTGAAACAAAACAAGAGTTTTAATTTAAAATTATTCGTGTTACCTAGTAGTCGCGAGAAGTGTTTTAACGAGTATATGTTGAAACTTTAAATTAAAGTACCTCAATAAAGGTACCTTTTATGTCGCTAGACTTTTTCAATGTATAAAGATTGAATCTTTGAAAGAAAATGAGGTTTTTGAGTTAAACTTATTCGAGTTCCCTTTGACGTCCCGTAGTTTGTTTTATAGAGTAAAGATTGAATCTTTGAACGAAAATACCTTAATAAAGGTTCCTAGTATGTCACTAGACCATTTTAATGTAAAAAGATTGAATCTCTGAAAAAAAAATGATAGTTTAGAGATTAACTTATTCGAGTTACCTATGAAGTCGCGAATCGTGTTGTAATGACTAAATGTTAAATCTTTGAATGAAAATATCTCGACAAAGGAACCTATTATGTGACTAGACCGTTTTAATGTATAAAGATTGAATCTTTTACAGAAAATGAGAGTTTTGAGTGAAACTTATTCGAGTTCCTTTTGACGTCCCGAAGAGTATTTTCCAGAGTATAGATTGAATCTTTCAAATGAAAATACCTCAGAAAAGGTACTTAGTATGTCACTAGACCTTTTTAATGTAAAAAGATTGAATCTTTGAAAGAAAATGAGAGTTTTGAGATTAACTTATTCGAGTTACCTATGAAGTCGCGAAGCGTGTTTTAATGACTAAAGATTAAATTTTTGGATGAAAATACCTCAATAAAGGAACCTATTATGTGACTAAACCTTTTTAATGTATACAGATTGAATCTTTGAAAGAAAATGAGAGTTTTGAATGAAACCTATTCGAGTTCCTTTTGACGTCCCGAAGAGTGTTTTAATGAGTAAAACTAGAATCTTTGAATGAAAATACCTCAATAAAGGTACCTTTTTTGTCACTAGACCTTTTCAATGTATAAAGATTGAATATTTGAAAGAAAATGAGGTTTTTGAGTTAAACTTATTCGAGTTCCATTTGACGTCCCGTAGAGTGTTTTACATTGTAAAGATTGAATCTTTGAACGAAAATACCTTAATAAAGGTACCTAGTATGTCACTAGACCTTTTTAATGTAAAAAGATTGAATCTCTGAAAAAAATGATATTTTAGAGATTAACTTATTCGAGTTACCTACGAAGGCGCGAATCGTGTTGTAATGACTAAATATTAAATCTTTGAATGAAAATATTTCAACAAAGGAACCTATTACATGACTAGACCTTTTTAATGTATAAGATTGAATCTTGTAAAGAAAATGAGAGTTTTGAGTGAAACTTATTCGAGTTCCCTTTGACGTCCCAAAAAGTGTTTTACAGAGTATAGATTGAGTCTTTGAATGAAAATACCTCAGTAAAGGTACCTAGTATGTCACTAGACCTTTTTAATGTAAAAAGATTGAATCTTTGAAAGAAAATGAGAGTTTTGAGATTAACTTATTCGAGTTACCTATGAAGTCGCGAAGCGTGTTTTAATGACTAAAGATTAAATCTTTGAATGAAAATACCTCAATAAAGGAACCTTTTATATGACTAAATCTTTTAAATGTATACAGATTGAATCATTGAAAGAAAATGAGGGTTTTGAATGAAACTTATTCGAGTTCCTTTTGACGTCCCGAAGAGTGTTTTAATGACTAAAAATAGAATCTTTGAATAAAAACACCTCAATAAAGGTACCTATTATGTTACTAGACCTTTTTAATGAATAAACGTTGAATCTTTGAAAGAAAATAAGAGTATTGATTTAAACTTATTCGAGTTACTTATGAAGTGGCGAAGAGTTTTTTAATGAGCAAAGATCGAATCTTTGATTGAAATTATCTCAATAAAAGTACCTTTTATGTCATTATACCTTTTTAATGCATATAAATTGAATCTTTGAAACAAAACAAGAGTTTTAATTTAAAATTATTCGTGTTACCTAGTAGTCGCGAAGAGTGTTTTAATGAGTATATGTGGAATCTTTAAATTAAAGTACCTCAATAAAGGTACCTTTTATGTCTCTAGACCTTTTCAATATATAAAGATTGAATCTTTAAAAGAAAATGAGGTTTTTGAGTTAAGCTTATTCGAGTTCCTTATGACGTCCCGTAGAGTGTTTTACAGAATAAAGATTGAATCTTTGAAAGAAAATACCTTAATAAAGGTACCGACTATGTCGCTAGACCGTTTTAATGTAAAAAGATTGAATCTCTGAAAAAAAAAGGATAATTTAGAGATTAACTTATTCGAGTTACCTATGAAGTCGCGCATCGTGTTGTAATGACTAAATATTAAATCTTTGAATGAAAATTTCTCGACAAAGGAACCTATTATGTGACTAGACCTTTTTAATGTATAAAGATTGAATTTTTTAAAGAAAATGAGAGTTTTGAGTCAAAATTATTCGAGTTTCCTTTGACGTCCCGAAGAGTGTTTTACAGAGTATAGATTGAATCTTTCAAATGAAAATACCTCCGTAAAGGTACCTAGTATGTCACTAGACATTTTTAATGTAAAAAGATTGAATCTTTGAAAGAAAATGAGAGTTTTGAGATTAACTTATTCGAGTTACCTATGAAGTCGCGAAGGGTGTTTTAATGACTAAAAATTAAATCTTTGAATGAAAATACCTCAATAAAGGAACCTATTATATGACTAAACCTTTTCAATGTATACAGATTGAATCTTTGAAAGAAAATGAGAGTTTTGAATGAAACCTATTCGAGTTCCTTTTGACGTCCCGAAGAGTGTTTTAATGAGTAAAAATAGAATCTTTGAATGAAAATACCTCAATAAAGGTACCTTTCTTGTCACTAGACCTTTTCAATGTATAAAGATTGAATCTTTGAAAGAAAATGAGGTTTTTGAGTTAAACTTATTCGAGTTCCATTTGACGTCCCGTAGAGTGTTTTACATTCTAAAGATTGAATCTTAGAACGAAAATACCTTAATAAAGGTACCTAGTATGTCACTAGACCTTTTTAATGTAAAAAGATTGAATCTCTGAAAAAAATGATATTTTAGAGATTAACTTATTCGAGTTACCTACGAAGTCGCGAATCGTGTTGTAATGACTAAATATTAAATCTTTGAATGAAAATATTTCAACAAAGTAACCTATAACATGACTAGATCTTTTTAATGTATAAAGATTGAATCTTGTAAAGAAAATGAGAGTTTTGAGTGAAACTTATTCGAGTTCCCTTTGACGTCCCTAAAAGTGTTTTACAGAGTATAGATTGAGTCTTTGAATAAAAATACCTCAGTAAAGGTACCTAGTATGTCACTAAACCTTTTAATGTAAAAAGATTGAATCTTTGAATGAAAATGAGAGTTTTGAGATTAACTTATTCGAGTTACCTATGAAGTCGCGGAGCGTGTTTTAATAACTAAAGATTAAATCTTTGAATAAAAATACCTCAATAAAGGAACCTTTTATATGACTAAATCTTTTAAATGTATACAGATTGAATCTTTGAAAGAAAATGAGGGTTTTGAATGAAACTTATTCGAGTTCCTTTTGACGTCCCGAAGAGTGTTTTAATGACTAAAAATAGAATCTTTGAATGAAAACACCTCAATAAAGGTACCTATTATGTTACTAGACCTTTTTAATGAAGAAACGTTGAATCTTTGAAAGAAAATAAGAGTATTGATTTAAACTTATTCGAGTTACTTATGAAGTGGTGAAGAGTTTTTTAAAGAGCAAAGATCGAATCTTTGATTGAAATTATCTCAATAAAAGTACCTTTTATGTCATTATACCTTTTTAATGCATATAAATTGAATCTTTGAAACAAAACAAGAGTTTTAATTTAAAATTATTCGTGTTACCTAGTAGTAGTGAAGAGTGTTTTAATGAGTATATGTGGAATCTTTAAATTAAAGTACCTCAATAAAGGTACCTTTTATGTCACTAGACCTTTTCAATATATAAAGATTGAATCTTTGAAAGAAAATGAGGTTTTTGAGTTAAGCTTATTCGAGTTCCTTATGACGTCTCGTAGAGTGTTTTACAGAATAAAGATTGAATCTTTGAAAGAAAATACCTTAATAAAGGTACCGAGTATGTCGCTAGACCGTTTTAATGTAAAAAGATTGAATCTCTGAAAAAAAAGGATAGTTTAGAGATTAACTTATTCGAGTTACCTATGAAGTCGCGCATCGTATTGTAATGACTAAATATTAAAGCTTTGAATGAAAATATCTTGACAAAGGAACCTATTATGTGACTAGACCTTTTTAATGTATAAAGATTGAATTTTTTAAAGAAAATGAGAGTTTTGAGTCAAAATTATTCGAGTTTCTTTTGACGTCCCGAAGAGTGTTTTACAGAGTATAGATTGAATCTTTCAAATGAAAATACCTCCGTAAAGGTACCTAGTATGTCACTAGACCTTTTTAATGTAAAAAGATTGAATCTTTGAAAGAAAATGAGAGTTTTGAGATTAACTTATTCGAGTTACCTATGAAGTCGCGAAGCGTGTTTTAATGACTAAAAATTAAATCTTTGAATGAAAATACCTCAATAAAGGAACCTATTATATGACTAAACCTTTTTAATGTATACAGATTGAATCTTTGAAAGAAAATGAGAGTTTAAATTTAAAATTATTCGTATTACCTAATAGTCGCGAAGAGTGTTTTAATGAGTATATGTTGCATCTTTAAATTAAAGTACCTCAATAAAGGTACCTTTTATGTCACTAGACCTTTTCAATGTATAAAGATTGAATCTTTGAAAGAAAATTAGTCTTTTAAGTTAAACTTATTCGAGTTCCCTTTCACGTCCCGTAGAGTGTTTTAGAGAGTAAAGATTGAATCTTTAAACGAAAATATCTTAATAAAGGTAACTAGTATGTCACTAGACCTTTTTAATGTAAAAAGTTTGAATCTCTGAAGAAAAAAAATGACAGTTTAGAGATTAACTTATTCGAGTTACCTATGAAGTCGCGAATCGTTTTGTAATGACTCAATATTAAATCTTTGAATGAAAATATCTCAACAAAGGAACCTATTATGTGACTAGACCTTTTTAATGTATAAAGATTGAATCTTTTAAAGAAAATGAGAGTTTTGAGCGAAACTTATTCGAGTTCCATTTGACGTCCCAAAAAGTGTTTTACAGAGTATTGATTGAATCTTTGAATGAAAATACCTCAGTAAAGGTACCTAGTATGTCACTAGACCTTTTTAATGTATAAAGATTGAATCTTTGAAAGAAAATGAGAGTTTTGAGATTAACTTATTTGAGTTACCTATGAAGTCGCGAAGCGTGTTTTAATGACTAAAGATTAAATCTTTGAAGGAAAATACCTCAATAAAGGAACCTATTATATGACTAAACCTTTTAAATGTATACAGATTGAATCTTTGAAAGAAAATGAGGGTTTTGAATGACACGTATTCGAGTTCCTTTTGACGTACCGAAGAGTGTTTTAATGAGTAAAATTAGAATCTTTGAATGAAAATACCTCAATAAAGGTACCTATTATGTTACTAAACCTTTTTAATGTATAAACGATGAATCTTTGAAAGAAAATAAGAGTATTGATTTAAACTTATTCGAGTTACTTATGTAGTGGCGTAGAGTGTTTTAATGAGTAAAGATCGAATCTTTGATTGAAATTATCTCAATAAGAGTACCTTTTATGTCATTAAACCTTTTTAATGCATATAGATTGAATCTTTGAAACAAAACAAGAGTTTTAATTTAAAATTATTCGAGTTACCTAGTAGTCGCGAAGAGTGTTTTAAAGAGTAGATGTTGAATCTTTAAATTAAAGTACTTCAATAAAGATACCTTTTATGTCACTAGACCTTTTCAATGTATTAAGATTGAATTTTTGATAGAAAATAAGGTTTTTGAGTTAAGCTTATTCGAAAATACCTTAATAAAGGTATCTTTGAACAAAAAGACCTTAATAAAGGTACCTAGTATGTCACAAGACCTTTTTAATGTAAAAAGATTGAATCTCTGAAAAAAAAATGGTAGTTTAGAAGTTAACTTATTCGAGTTACCTATGAAGTCGCGAATCGTGTTATAATGACTAAACATTAAATCTTTGAATGAAAATATCTCAACAAAGAAACCTATTATGTGACTAGACCTTTTTAATGTATAAAGATCGAATCTTTTAAAGAAAATGAGAGTTTTGAGTGAAACTTATTGGAGTTCCCTTTGACGTCCCGAAGAGTGTTTTACAGAGTATAGATTGAATCCTTGAATGAAAATACCTCAGTAAAGGTACCTAGTATGTCACTAGACATTTTTAATGTAAAAAGATTGAATCTTTAAAAGAAAATGAGAGTTTTGAGATTAAATTATTCGAGTTACCTATGAAGTCGCGAAGTGTGTTTTAATGACTAAAGATTAAATCTTTGAATGAAAATACCTCAATAAATGAGCCTATTATATGACTAATCCTTTTAAATGTATACAGATTGAATCTTTGAAAGAAAATGAGGGTTTTGAATGAAACTTATTTGAGTTCCTTTTGACGTCCCTAAAAGTGTTTTAATGAGTAAAATTACAATCGTTGAACGAAAATACCTCAATAAAGGTACCTATTATCTTACTATACTTTTTTAATGTATAAACGTTGAATCTTTGAAAGAAAATAAGATTATTGATTTAAACTTATTCGAGTTACTTATGAAGTGGCGAAGAGTGTTTGAATGAGTAAAGATCGAATCTTCGATTGAAATTATCTCAATAAAAGTACCTTTTATGTCATTAAACCTTTTTAATGAATATAGATTGAATCTTCGCAACAAAACAAGAGTTTTAATTTAAAATTATTCATGTTACCTAGTAGTCGCGAAAAGTATTTTAATGAGTATATGTTGAATCTCTAAATTAAAGTACCTCAATAAAGGTACCTTTTATGTCACTAGACCTTTTCAATGTATAAAGATTGATTCTTTGAAAGAAAATGAGGTTTTTGATTTAAGCTTATTCGAGTTCCCTTTGACGTCCCGTAGAGTGTTTTACAGAGTAAAGGTTGAATATTTGAACGAAAATACCTTAGTAAAGGTACCTAGTATGTCACTAGACCTTTTTAATGTAAAAAGATTGAATCTCTGAAAAAAAATGATAGTTTAGAGATTAACTTATTCGAGTTACATATGAAGTCGCGAATCGTGTTGTAATGACTAAATATTAAATCTTTGAATGAAAATATCTCAACAATGGAACCTATTGTGTGAGTAGACCTTTTTAATGTATAAAGATTGAATCATTTAAAGAAAATGAGAGTTTTGAGTGAAACTTATTCGAGTTCCCTTTGACGTCTCGAATAGTGTTTTACAGAGTATAGATTGAATCTTTGAAGGAAAATACCTCAGTAAAGGTACCTAGTATGTCACTAGACCTTGTTAATGTAAAAAGATTGAATCTTTGAAAGAAAATGAGAGTTTTAAGATTAACTTATTCAAGTTACCTACGAAGTCGCGAAGCGTGTTTTAATGACTAAAGATTAAATCTTTGAATGAAAATACCTCAATAAAGGAACCTATTATATGACTAAACCTTTTTAATGTATACAGATTGAATCTTTGAAAGAAAATGAGAGTTTTGAATGAAACCTATTCGAGTTCCGTTTGACGTCCCAAAGAGTGTTTTAATGTGTAAAAGTAGAATCTTTGAATGAAAATACCTCAATAAAGGTACCTTATATGTTACTAGACCTTTTTAATGTATAAACGTTGAATCTTTGAAGGAAAATAAGTGTATTGATTTAAACTTATTCGAGTTACTTATGAAGTAGTGAAGAGTGTTTTAATGAGTAAAGATCGAATCTTTGATTGAAATTATCTCAATAAAAGTACCTTTTAAGTCATTAAACCTTTTTAATGCATATAGATTGAATCTTTGAAAGAATACAAAAATTGTAATATAAAATTATTCGTTTTAGCTAGTAGTCGCGAAGAGTGTTTTAATGAGTATATGTTGAATCTTTAAATTAAAGTACCTCAATAAAGGTACCTTTTATGTCACTAGACCTTTTCAATGTATAAAGATTGAATCTTTGAAAGAAAATGAGGTTTTTTAGTTAAGCTTATTCGAGTTCCCTTTGACGTCCCGTTGAGTATTTTACAGAGTAAAGGTTGAATCTTTGAACGAAAATTCCTTAATAAAGGTACCTAGTATGTCACTAGACCTTTTTAATGTAAAAAGATTGAATCTCTGAAAAAAAAAAATGATAGTTTAGAGATTAACTTATTCGAGTTACCTATGAAGTCGCGAATCGCGATGTAATGACTAAATATTAAATCTTTGAATGAAAATACCTCCACAAAGGAACCTATTATGTGACTAAACCTTTTTAATGTATAAAGATTGAATCTTTTAATGAAAATGAGAGTTTTGAGTGACACTTATTCGAGTTCCCTTTGACGTTCCGAAGAGTGTTTTACAGAGTATAGATTGAATCTTTGAGTGAAAATACTTCAGTAAAGGTACCTAGTATGTCGCTAGACTTTTTTAATGTAAAAAGATTGAATCTTTGATAGAAAATGAGAGTTTTGAGATTAACTTATTAGAGTTACCTGTGAAGTCGCGAAGCGTGTTTTAATGACTAAAGATTAAATCTTTGAATGAAAATATCTCAACAAAGGAACCTTGTATGTCACTAGACCTTTTTAATGTAAAAAGGTTGAATCTTTGATAGAAAATGATAGTTTAGAGATTAACTTATTCGAGTAACCTATGAAGTCGCGAATCGTGTTGTAATGACTAAATATTAAATCTTTGAATGAAAATATCCTAGCAAAGGAACCTATTGTGTGACTAGAGCTTTTTAATGTATAAAAATTGAATCTTTTAAAGAAAATGAGAGTTTTGAGTGAAACTTATTCGAATTCCCTTTGACGTCCCAAAAAGTGTTTTACAGAGTATAGATTGAATCTTCGAATGAAAATACCTCAGTAAAGGTACCTTGTATGTCACTAGACCTTTTTAATATAAAAAGATTGAATCTTTGAAAGAAAATGAGAGTTTTGAGATTAACTTATTCGAGTTACCTATGAAGTCGCGAAGCGTGTTGTAATGACTAAATATTAAATCTTTGAATGAAAATATCTAAACAAAGGAACCTATTATGTGACTAGACCTTTTTAATATATAAAAATTGAATCTTTTAAGGAAAATTAGAGTTTTGAGTGAAACTTATTCGAATTCCATTTGACGTCCCAAAAAGTGTTTTACAGAGTATAGACTGAATCTTTGAATGAAAATACCTCAGTAAAGGTACCTAGTATGTCACTAGACCTTTTTAATGTAAAAAGATTGAATCTTTGAAAGAAAATGAGAGTTTTGAGATTAACTTATTCGAGTTACCTATGAAGTCGCGAAACGTGTTTTAATGACTAAAGATTAAATCTTTGAATGAAAATACCTCAATAAAGGAACCTATTATATGACTAAACCTTTGAAATGTATACAGATTGAATCTTTGAAAGAAAATGAGGGTTTTGAATTAAATTTATTCGAGTTCCTTTTGACGTACCGAAGAGTGTTTTAATGAGTAAAAATAGAATCTTTGAATGAAAATACCTCAATAAAGGTACCTATTACGTTACTAGACCTTTTTAATGTATAAACGTTGAATTTTTGAAAGAAAATAAGAGTATTGATTTAAACTTATTCGAGTTACTTATGAAGTGGCGAAGAGTGTTTTAATGAGTAAAGATTGAATCTTTGATTGAAATTATCTCTATAAAAGTACCTTTTTATGTCACTAAACCTTTTTAATGCATATAGATTGAATCTTTGAAACAAACAAGAGTTTTAATTTAAAATTATTCGTGCTACCTAGTAGTCGCGAAGAGTGTTTTAATGAGTATATGTTGATTCTTTAAATTAAAGTACCTCAATAAAGGTACCTTTTATGTCACTAGACCTTTTCAATGTATAAAGATTAAATCTTTGAAAGAAAATGAGGTTTTTAAGTTAAACTTATTCGAGTTCCCTTTGACGTCCCGTAGAGTGTTTTAAAGAGTAAAGATTGAATCTTTGAACGAAAATACCATAATAAAGATACCTAGTATGTCACTAGACCTTTTTAATGTAAAAAGATTGAATCTCGGAAGAAAAAAAATGATAGTTTAGAGATTAAATTATTGTAGTTACCTATGAAGTCGCGAATCGTGTTGTAATGACTAAATATTAAATCTTTGAATGAAAATATCTCTACAAAGGAACCAATTATGTGACTATACCTTTTTAATGTATAAAGATTGAATCTTTTAAAGAAAATGAGAGTTTTGAGTGAAACTTATTCGAGTTCCCTTTGACGTCCCGAAAAGTGTTTTACAAAATATAGATTGAATCTTCGAATGAAAATACCTCAGTAAAGGTACTTAGTATGTCACTTGACCTTTTTAATGTAAAAAGATTGAATCTTTGAAAGAAAATGAGAGTTTTGAGATTAACTTATTCGACTTACCTATGAAGTCGCGAAGCGCGTTTTAATGACTAAAGATTAAATTTTTGAGTGAAAATACCTCAATAAATGAACCTATTATATGACTAAACCTTTTAAATGTATACAAATTGAATCTTTGTAAGAAAATGAGGGTTTTGAATGAAACCTATTCGAGTTCCTTTTGAGGTCCCAAAGAGTGTTTTAATGAGTAAAAAAAGAATCTTTGAATGAAAACACCTCAATAAAGGTACCTATTATGTTACTAGACCTTTTTAATATACAAACGTTGAATCTTTGAAAGAAAATAAGAGTATTGATTTAAACTTATTCGAGTTACTTATGAAGTGGCGAAGAGTGTTTTAAGGAGTAAAGATCGAATCTTTGATTTAAATTATCTCAATAAAAGTACCTTTTATGTCATTAAACCTTTTTAATGCATATAGATTGAATCTTTGAAACAAAACAAGAGTTTTAATTTAAAATTATTCGTGTTACCTGGTAGCCGCGAAGAGTGTTTTAATGAGTATATGTTGACTCTTTAAATTAAAGTACCTCAATAAAGGTACCTTTTATGTCACTAGACCTTTTCAATGTATAAAGATTGAATCTTTGAAAGAAAGTGAGGTTTTTGAGTTAAGCTTATTCGAGTTCCCTTTGACGTTCCGTAGAGTGTTTTACAGAGTAAAGATTGAATATTTGAACGAAAATATCTTAATAAAGGTACCTAGTATGTCACTAGGCATTTTGAATGTAAAAAGATTGAATCTCTGAAAAAAATGATAGTTTAGAGATTAACTTATTCGAGTTACCTATGAAGTCGCGAATCATGTTGTAATGACTATATATTAAATCTTTGAATGAAAATATCTCGACAAAGGAACCTATTATGTGACTAGAACTTTTTAATGTATAAAGATTTAATCTTTTAAAGAAAATGAGAGTTTTGAGTGAAACTTATTCGAGTTCCCTTTGACGTCCCGAAGAGTGTTTTACAGAGTATAAATTGAATCTTTGAATGAAAATACCTCAGTAAAGGTACCTAGTATTTCACTAGACCTTTTTAATGTAAAAAGATTGAATCTTTAAAAGAAAATGAGAGTTTTGAGATTCACTTATTCGAGTTAACTATGAAGTCGCGAAGCGTGTTTTAATGACTAAAGATTAAATCTTTAGATGAAAATACTTCAATAAAGAAACCTATTATATGACTAAACCTTTTTAATGTATACAGATTGAATCTTTGAAAGATAATGAGAGTTTTGAATGAAACCTATTCGAGTTCCTTTTGACGTCCCGAAGAGTGTTTTAATGAGTAAAAATAGAATCTTTGAATGAAAATACCTCAATAAAGGTAGCTACTATGTTACTAGACCTTTTTAATATATAAACGTAGAAAACTTTGTAAGAAAATAAGAGTATTGATTTAAACTTATTCGAGTTACTTATGAAGTGGCGAAGATTGTTTTAATGAGTAAAGATCGAATCTTTGATTGAAATTATCTCAATAAAAGTACCTTTTATATCTTTAAACCTTTTTAATGCATATAGAAAGAATCTTCGAAGCAAAACAAGTGTTTTAATTTAAAATTATTCGTGTTACCTAATAGTCGCGAAGACTGTTTTAATGAGTATATGTTGAACCTTTAAATTAAAGTACCTCAATAAAGGTACCTTTTATGTCACTAGACCTTTTCAATGTATAAAGATTGAATCTTCGGAAGAAAATAACGTTTTGGAGTTAAACTTATTCGAGTTCTCTTTGACGTCTGTAGAGTGTTTTACAGAGTAAAGATTGAATCTTTGAACCAATATACCTTAATAAAGGTATCTAGTATATCACTAGACCTTTTTAATGTAAAAAGATTGTATCAATGAAAAAAAATGATAGTTTAGAGATTAACTTATTCGAGTTACCTATGAAGTCGCGAATCGTGTTGTAATGACTAAATATTAAATCTTTGAATGAAAATATCTCAACAAAGGAACCTATTATGTGACTAGACCTTTTTAATGTATAAAGATTGAATCTTTTAAAGAAAATGAGAGTTTTGAGTGAAACTTATTCGAGTTCCCTTTGACATCCCGAAAAGTGTTTTACAGAGTATAGATTGAATCTTTAAACGAAAATACCTCAGTAAAGGTGCCTAGTGTGTCACTAGACCTTTTTAATGTAAAAAGATTGAATCTTTGAAAGAAAATGAGAGTTTTGAGATTAACTTATTCGAGTTACCTATGAAGTCGCGAAACGTGTTTTAATGACTAAAGAATAAATCTTTGAATGAAAATACCTCAACAAAGGAACCAATATATGACTAAGCCTTTTAAATGTATACAGAATGAATCTTTGAAAGAAAATGAGGGTTTTGAATGAAACTTATTCGAGTTCCTTTTGACGTTCCGAAGAGTGTTTTAATGAGTAAAAATAGAATTTTTGAATGAAAATACATCAATAAACGTATCTATTATGTTACTAGACTTTTTTAATGTATAAACGTTGAATCTTTGAAAGAAAATAAGAGTATTGATTTAAACTTATTCGAGTTACTTATGAAGTGGCGAAGAGTGTTTTAATGAGTAAAGATTGAATCTTTGATTGAAATTATCTAAATAAAAGTACTTTTTAAGTCATTAAACCTTTTTAATACATATAGATTAAATCTTTGAAACAAAACAAGAGTTTTAATTTAAAATTATTCGTGTTACCTAGTAGTCGCGAAGAGTGTTTTAATGAGTATATGTTGAATCTTGAAATTAAAGTACCTCAATAAAGGTACCTTTTATGTCACTAGACCTTTTCATTGTATAAAGATTGAATTTTTGAGAGAAAATGAGGTTTTTGAGTTAAGCTTATTCGAGTTCCCTTTCCCGTCCCGTAGAGTGTTTTACAGAGTAAAGATTGAATCTTTGAACAAAAATATCATAATAAAGGTGCCTAGTATGTCACTAGACCTTTTTAATATAAAAAGTTTGAATCTCTGAAAAAAAATGATAGTTTAGAGATTAACTTATTCGAGTTACCTATGAAGTCGCAAATCGTGTTGTAATGACTAAATATTAAATCTTTGAATGAAAATATCTCAACAAAGGACCCTATTATGTGTCTAGACCTTTTTAATGTATAAAGTTTGAATCTTTAAAAGAAAATGAGAGTTTTGAGTGAAACTTATTCGAGTTCCCTTTGACGTCCCGGAGAGTGTTTTACAGAGTATAGATTGAATCTTTGAATGAAAATACCTCAGTAAAGGTATCTACTTTGTCACTAGACCTTTTTAATGTAAAAAGATTGAATCTTTGAAAGAAAATGAGAGTTTTGAGATTAACTTATTCGAGTTACCCATGAAGTCACGAACCTTGTTTTAATGACTAAAGATTAAATCTTTGAATGAAAATACCTCAATAACGGAACCTATTATATGACCAAATCTTTTAAATGTATCCAGATTGAATCTTTGAAAGAAAATGAGAGTTTTGAATGAAAGTTATTCGAGTTCCTTTTGACGTCCCGAAGAGTGTTTTATTGAGTAAAAATAGAATCTTTGAATGAAAATACCTCAATAAAGGTACCTATTATGTTACTAGACCTTTTTAATGTATAAACGTTGAAAACTTTGAAAGAAAATAAGGGAATTGATTTAAACTTATTCGAGTTACTTATGAAGTGGCGAAGATTGTTTTAATGAGTAAAGATCGAATCTTTGATTGAAATTATCTCAATAAAAGTACCTTTTAAGTCATTAAACCTTTTTAGTGCATATAGATTGAATCTTTGAAGCAAAACAAGTGTTTTAATTTAAAATTATTCGTGTTACCTAGTAGTCGCGAAGACTGTTTTAATGAGTATATGTTGAATCTTTAAATTAAAGTACCTCAATAAAGATACTTTTTATGTCACTAAACCTTTTCAATGTATAAAGATTGAATCTTTGAAAGAAAATGAGGTTTTTGAGTTTAGCTTATTCGAGTTCCCTTTGACGTCCCGTAGACTTTTTACTGTGTAAAGATTGAATCTTTGAACGAAAATACCTTAATAAAGGTACCTAGTATATTACTAGACCTTTTTTAATGTAAAAAGATTGAATCTCTAAAAAAAAATGATAGTTTAGAGATTAACTTATTCGAGTTACCTATGAAGTCGCGAATCGTGTTGTAATG
The DNA here is from genome assembly GCF_030987335.1 of Cornus florida. Classification (NCBI taxonomy): domain Eukaryota; kingdom Viridiplantae; phylum Streptophyta; class Magnoliopsida; order Cornales; family Cornaceae; genus Cornus; species Cornus florida. The sequence continues at coordinate 89,985,210 of NW_026775578.1, read as the reverse complement.
ACTAAATATTAAATCTTTGAATGAAAATATCTCGACAAAGGAACCTATTATGTGACTAAACCTTTTTAATGTATAAAGATTGAATCTTTGAGAAAAACTTATTCGAGTTCCCTTTGACGTCTCGAAGAGTGGTTTATAGAGAATAGATTGAATCTTTGAATGAAAATACCTCAGTAAAGGTACCTAGTATGTCACTCGACCTTTTTATTGTGAAAAGATTGAATCTTTGAAAAAAACTGAGACTTTTAAGATTAACTTATTCGAGTTACCTATGAAGTCGCGAAACGTGTTTTAATGACTAAAGATTAAATCTTTGAATTAAAATGCCTCAATAAAGGAACCTATTATATGACTAAACCTTTTTAATGTATACAGATTGAATCTTTGAAAGAAAATGAGAGTTTTGAATGAAACCTATTCGAGTTCCGTTTGACGTCCCGAAGATTGTTTTAATGAGTAAAAACAGAATCTTTGAATGAAAATACCTCAATAAAGGTACCTATTATGTTACTAGACCTTTTTAATATTTAAACGTTGAATCTTTGAAAGAAAATAAGAGTATTGATTTAAACTTATTCGAGTTACTTATGAAGTGGCGAAGAGTGTTTTAATGAGTAAAGATCGATTCTTTGATTGAAAATATCTCAATAAAAGTACCTTTTATGTCATTAAACCTTTTTAATGCATATAGATTGAATCTTTAAAACAAAACAAGAGTTTTAAATTAAAATTATTCGTGTTACCTGGTAGTCGCGAAGAGTGTTTTAATGAGTATATGTTGAATCTTTAAATTAAAGTACCGCAATAAAGGTACCTTTTATGTCACTAGTCCTTTTTAATGTAAAAAGATTGAATCTCTGAAAAAAAATGATAGTTTCGAGATTAACTTATTCGAGTTACCTATGAAGTCGCGAATCGTGTTGTAATGACTAAATATTAAATCTTTGAATGAAAATATCTCGACAAACGAATCTATTATGTGACTAGACCTTTTTATTGTATAAAGATTGAATCTTTTAAAGAAAATGAGAGTTTTGAGTGAAACTTATTCGAGTTTCCTTTGACGTCCCGAAGAGTGTTTTACAGAGTATAGATTAAATCTTTCAAATGAAAATACCTCAGTAAAGGTACCTAGTATGTCACTAGACCTTTTTAATGTAAAAAGATTGAATCTTTGAAAGAAAATGAGAGTTTTGAGATTAAATTATTCGAGTTACCTATGAAGTCGCGAAGCGTGTTTTAATGACTAAAAATTAAATCTTTGGATGAAAATACATCAATAAAGGAACCTATAATATGACTAAACGTTTTTAATGTATACAGATTGAATCTTTGAAAGAAAATGAGAGTTTTGAATGAAACCTATTCGAGTTCCTTTTGACGTCCCGAAGAGTATTTTAATGAGTAAAAATAGAATCTTTGAATGAAAATACCTCAGTAAAGGTACCTATTATTTTACTAGCACTTTTTAATTTATAAACGTTGAATCTTTGGAAAAAAATAAGAGTATTGATTTAAATTTATTCGAGTTACTTATGAAATGGCGAAGAGTGTTTTAATGAGCAATGATCGAATCTTTGATTGAAAATATCTCAATAAAAGTACATTTTATGTCATTAAACTTTTTAATGTATATAGATTGAATCTTTGAAACAAAACAAGAGTTTTAATTTAAAATTATTCGTGTTACCTAGTAGTCGCGAAGAGTGTTTTAATGAGTATATGTTGAAACTTTAAATTAAAGTACCTCAATAAAGGTACCTTTTATGTCACTAGACCATTTCAATGTATAAAGATTGAATCTTTAAAAGAAAATGAGGTTTTCGAGTTAAACTTATTCGAGTTCCCTTTGACGTCCCGTAGTGTGTTTTACACAGTAAAGATTGAATTTTTGAATGAAAATACCTTAATAAAGGTACCTACTATGTCACTAGACCTTTTTAATGTGAAAAGGTTGAATCTCTGAAAAAAAAATAATAGTTTAGAGATTAACTTATTCGAGTTACCGATGAAGTCGCGAATCGTGTTGTAATGACTAAATATTAAATCTTTGAATGAATATATCTCGACAAAGGAACCTATTATGTGACTAGACCTTTTTAATGTATAAAGATTGAATCTTTTACAGAAAATGAAAGTTTTGAGTGAAACTTATTCGAGTTTCCTTTGACGTACCGAAGAGTGTTTTACAGAGTACAGATTGAATCTTTTAAATGAAAATACCTCAGTAAAGGTACCTAGTATGTCACTAGACCTTTTTAATGTAAAAAGGTCGAATCTTTGAAAGAAAATGAGAATTTTGAGATTAACTTATTCGACTTACCTATGAAGTCGCGAAGCGTGTTTTATTGACTAAAAATTAAATCTTTGGATGAAAATAGCTCAATAAAGGAACCTATTATATAACTAAACATTTTTAATGTATACAGATTGAATCTTTGAAAGAAAATGAGCGTTTTGAATGAAACATATTCGAGTTCCTTTTGACGTCCCGAAGAGTATTTTAACGAATAAAAATAGAATCTTTGAATGAAAATACCTCAATAAAGGTACCTTTTTTCTCACTAGACCTTTTCAATGTATAAAGATTGAATCTTTGAAAGAAAATGAGGTTTTTGAGTTAAACTTATTCGAGTTCCCTTTGACGTCCCGTAGAGTGTTTTACATTGTAAAAATTGAATCTTTGAACGAAAATTCCGTAATAAAGGTACCTAGTATGTCGCTAGACCTTTTTATGGTAAAAAGAATGAATCTCTGAAAAAAAATTATAGTTTAGAGTTTAACTTATTCGAGTTACCTATGAAGTCGCGAATCGTGTTGTAATGGCGATATATTAAATCATTGAATGAAAATATCTCAACAAAGGAACCTATTATATGTCTAGAGCTTTTTAATGTACAAAGATTGAATATTTTAAAGAAAATGAGAGTTTTGAGTTAAACTTATTCGAGTTCCCTTTGACGTCCCGAAGAGTGTTTTACAGAGAATAGATTGAATCTTTGAATGAAAATACCTCAGTAAAGGTACCTACTTTGTCACTAGACCTTTTTAATGTAAAAAGATTGAATCTTTGAAAGAAAATGAGAGTTTTGAGATTAACTTATTCGAGTTACCTACGAAGTCGCGAAGCGTGTTTTAATGACTAAAGATTAAATCTTTGAATGAAAATACCTCAATAAAGGAACCTATTATATGACTAAACCTTTTTAATGTATACAGATTGAATCTTTGAATGAAAATGAGAGTTTTGAATGAAACCTATTCGAGTTCCTTTTGACGTCCCGAAGAGTGTTTTAATGTGTAAAAATAGAATCTCTGAATGAAAATACCTCAATAAAGGTACCTATTATGTTACTAGACCTTTTTAATGTATAAACGTTGAATGTTTGAAAGAAAATAAGAGTATTGATTTAAACTTATTCGAGTTACTTATGAAGTGGCGAAGAGTGTTTAAATGAGCAAAGATCGAATCTTTGATTGAAATTATCTCAATAAAAGTACCTTTTATGTCATTAAACCTTTTTAAGGCATATAGATTGAATCTTTAAAAACAAAACAAGAGTTTTAATTTAAAATTATTCGTGTTACCTAGTAGTCGCGAAGAGTGTTTTAATGAGTATATGTTGAATCTTTAAATTAAAGTACCTCAATAAAGGTACCTTTTATGTCACTAGACCTTTTCAATGTATAAAGATTGAATCTTTGAAAGAAAATGAGGTTTTTGAGTTAAACTTATTCGAGTTCCCTTTGACGTCCCGTAGAGTGTTTTACAGATGTAAGTTTGAATCTTTGAATGAAAATACCTTAATAAAGGTACCTAGTATGTCAGTAGACCTTTTTAATGTAAAAAGATTGAATCTCTGAAAAAAAATGATAGTTTAGAGATTAACTTATTCGAGTTACCTATGAAGTTGCGAATCGTGTTGTAATGACTAAATATTAAATCTTTTAATAAAAATATCTCAACAAAGGAACCAATTATGTGACTAGACCTTTTTAATGTATAAAGATTGAATCTTTTATAGAAAATTAGAGTTTTGAGTGAAACTTATTCGAGTTCCCTTTGTCGTCCCGAAAAGTGTTTTACAGAATATAGATTGAATCTTTGAATGAAAATACCTCAGTAAAGGTACCTAGTATGTCACTAGACCATTTTAATGTAAAAAGATTGAATCTTCAAAAGAAATTAAGAATTTTGAGATTAACATATTCGAGTTACCTATGAAGTCGCGAATCGTGTTGTAATGACTAAATATTAAATCTTTGAATGAAAATATCTCAACAAAGAAATGAGAGTTTTTGGTGAAACTTATTCGAGTTCCCTTTGACGTCCCGAAAAGTGTTTTACAGAGTATAGATTGAGTCTTCGAATGAAAATACCTCAGTAAAGGTACCTAGTATGTCACTAGACCTTTTTAATGTAAAAAGATTGAATCTTTGAAAGAAAATGAGAGTTTTGAGATTAACAAATTCGAGTTACCTATGAAGTCGCGAAGCATGTTTTAATGACTAAAGATTATATCTTTGAATGATAATACCTCAATAAAGGAACCTATTATATGACTAAACCTTTTAAATGTATACAGATTGAATCATGGAAAGAAAATTAGGGTTTTGACTGAAACTTACTCGAGTTCCTTTTGACGTCCCGAAGAGTGTTTTAATGAGTAAAAATAGAATCTTTGAATGAAAATACCTCAATAAAGGTACCCATTATGTTACTAGACCTTTTTAATGTATAAACGTTGAATCTTTGAAAGAAAATAAGAGTATTGATTAAAACTTATTCGAGTTACTTATGAAGTGGCGAAGAATGTTTTTATGAGTAAAGATCGAAACTTTGATTGAAATTATCTCAATAAAAGTATCCTTTATGTCATTAAACCTTTTTAATGCATATAAATTGAATCTTTGAAACAAAACAAGAGTTTTGATTTAAAATTATTCGTGTTACCTAGTAGTCGCGAAGAGTGTTTTAATGAGTATATGTTGAATCTTTAAATTAAAGTACCTCAGTAAAGGTACCTTTTATGTCACTAGAACTTTTCAATGTATAAAGATTGAATCTTTGAAAGAAAATGAGATTTTTGAGTTAAGCTTATTTGAGTTCCCTTTGACGTCCCGTAGAGTGTTTTATAGAGTGAAGATTGAATCTTTGAACGAAAATACCTTAATAAAGGTACCTAGTATGTCACTTGACCATTTTAATGTAAAAAGATTGAATTTTGGGAAAAAAATGATAATTTAGAGATTAACTTATTCGAGTTACCTATGAAGTCGCGAATCGTGTTGTAATGACTAAATATTAAATCTTTGAATGAAAATATCTCAATAACGGAACCTATTACACGACTAGACCTTTTTAATGTATAAAAATTGAATCTTTTAATGAAAATGAGAGTTTTGAGAGAAACTTAGTTGAGTTCCCTTTGACGTACCGAAGAGTGTTTTACAAAATATATATTGAATCTTTGAATGAAAATACCTCAGTAAAGGTACCTAGTATGTCACTAGAATTTTGAGATTTAACGTCCCGAAGAGTATTTTAATGAGTAAAAATAGAATCTTTGAATGAACATACCTCAATAAAGGTACCTATTATGTTACTAGAACTTTTTCATGTATAAACGTTGAATCTTTGAAAGAAAATAAGAGTATTGATTTAAACTTATTCGAGTTACTAATGAAATGGCGAAGAGTGTTTTAATGAGTAAAAATAGAATCTTTGAATGAAAATACCTCAATAAAAGTACCTTTTTTGTCACTAGACCCTTTCAATGTATAAAGATTGAGTCTTTGAAAGAAAATGAAGTTTTTGAGTTAAACTTATTCGAGTTCCCTTTGACGTCCCGTAGAGTGTTTTACATTGTAATGATTGAATATTTGAACGAAAATACCTTAATAAAGGTACCTAGTATGTCACTAGACCTTTTTAATGTAAAAAGATTGAATCTCTGAAGAAAAAAATGATAGTTTAGAGATTAACTTATTCGAGTTACCGATGAAGTCGCGAATCGTGTTGTAACGACTAAATATTAAATTTTTGAATGAAAATATCTCAACAAAGGAACCTATTATATGACTAGACATTTTTAATGTATAAAGATTGAATCTTGTAAAGAAAATGAGAGTTTTGAGTGAAACTTATTCGAGTTCCCATTGACGTCCCAAAAAGTGTTTTACAGAGTATAGATTGAATCTTTGAATAAAAATACATCAGTAAAGGTACCTAGTTTGTCACTAGACCTTTTTATTGTACAAAGATTGAATCTTTGAAAGAAAATGAGAATTTTGAGATTTACTTATTCGAGTTACCTATGAAGTCGCGAAGCGTGTTTTAATGACTAAAGATTAAATCTTTTAATGAAAATACCTCAATAAAGGAACCTATTATATGACTAAACCTTTTTAATGTATACAGATTGAATCTTTGAAAGAAAATGAGATTTTTGAATGAAACCTATTCGAATTCCTTTTAACGTCCTGAAGAGTGTTTTAATGAGTAAAAATAGAATCTTTGAATGAAAATACCTCAATAAAGGTACCTATTATGTTACTAGACCTTTTAAATTTATAAACGTTGAATCTTTGAAAGAAAATAAGAGTATTGATCTAAACTTATTAGAGTTACTTATGAAGTGGCGAAGAGTGTTTTAATGAGCAAAGATCGAATCTTTGATTGAAATTATCTCAATAAAAGTACCTTTTATATCATTAAACCTTTATAATGCCTATAGATTGAATCTTTGAAACAAAATAAGAGTTTTAATTTAAAATTATTCGCGTTACCTAGTAGTCGTGAAGAGTGTTCTAAGGAGTATATGTTGAATCTTTAAATTAAAGTACCTCAATAAAGGTACCTTTTATGTCACTAGACCTTTTCAATGTATAAAGATTGAATCTTTGAAAGAAAATGAGGTTTTTGAGTTAAACTTATTCGAGTTCCCTTTGACGTCCCGTAGAGTGTTTTACAGAGTAAAGATTGAAACTTTGAACGAAAATACCTTAATAAAGGTACCTAATATGTCACTAGACCTTTTTAATGTAAAAAGATTGAATCTCTGGAAAAAAATGATAGTTTAGGGATTAACTTATTCGAGTTGCCAATGAAGTCGCGAATCGTGTTGTAATGACTAAATATTAAATCTTTGAATGAACATATCTAAATAAAGGAACCTATTATGTGACTAGATCTTTTTAATGCATAACGATTGAATCTTTTAAAGAAAATGAGAGTTTTGAGTGAAACTTATTCCAGTTCCCTTTGACGTCCCAAAAAGTGTTTTACAGAGTATAGAATGAATCTTTGAATGAAAATACCTCAGCAAAGGTACCTAGTATGTCACTAGACCTTTTTAAGGTAAAAAAATTGAATCTTTGAAAGAAAATGAGTGTTTTGAGATTAACTTATTCGAGTTACCTATGAATCTTTGAAAAAAATGACTAAAGATTAAATCTTTGAATGAAAATACCTCAATAAATGAACCTATTATATGACTAAACCTTTTAAATGTATACAGATTGAATCTTTCAAAGAAAATGAGGGTTTTGAATGAAACTTATTCGAGTTCCTTTTGACGTCCCGAACCGTGTTTTAATGAGTAAAAATAGAATCTTTGAATGAAAATACCTCAATAAAGGTACCTATTATATTACTAGACCTTTTTAATGTATAAACGTTGAATCTTTGAAAGAAAATAAGAGTATTGATTTAAACTTATTTAAGTTACTTATGAAGTGGCGAAGAGTGTTTTAATGAGTAAAGATCGAACTTTGATTGATAATTTCTCAATAAAAGTACCTTTTATGTCATTAAACCTTTTTAATGCATATAGATTGAATCTTTGAAACAAAACAAGAGTTTTAATTTAAAATTATTCGTGTTACCTAGTAGCCGCGAAGAGTGTTTTGATGAGTATATGTTGAATCTTTAAATTAAAGTATCCCAATAAAGGTACCTTTTATGTCACTAGACCTTTTCAATGTATAAAGATTGAATCTTTGAAAGAAAATGAGGTTTTTGAGTTAAGCTTATTCGAGTTCCCTTTGACGTCCCGTAGAGTGTTTTACAGAGTAAAGATTGAATATTTGAACGAAAATACCTTAATAAAGGTACCTAGTATGCCACTAGACCTTTTTAATGTATAAAGATTGAATCTCTGAAAAAAAATGATAGTTTATAGATTAACTTATTCGAGTTACTTATGAAGTCGCAAATCGTGTTGTAATGACTAAATATTAAATCTTTAAATGAAAATATCTCTACAAACGAGCCTATTATGTGACTAGACCTTTTTAATGTATAAAGACTGAATCTTTTAAAGAAAATGAGAGTTTTGAGTGAAACTTATTCGAGTTTCCTTTGACGTCCCGAAGAGTGTTTTACAGAGTATACATTGAATCTTTCAAATGAAAATACCTCAGTAAAGATACCTAGTATGTCACTAGACCTTTTTAATGTAAAAAGATCGAATCTTTGAAAGAAAATGAGAGTTTTGAGATTAACTTATTCGAGTTACCTATGAAGTCGCAAAGCGTGTTTTAATGACTAAAAATTAAATCTTTGGATGAAAATACCTCAATAAAGGAACCTATTATATGACTAAACCTTTTTAATGTATACAGATTGAATCTTTGAAAGAAAATGAGAGTTTTGAAAGAAACCTATTCGAGTTCCTATTAACGTCCCGAAGAGTATTTTAATGAGTAAAAATAGAATCTTTGAATGAAAATACCTCAATAAAGGTACCTATTATGTTACTAGAACTTTTTCATGTATAAACGTTGAATCTTTGAAAGAAAATAAGAGTATTGATTTAAACTTATTCGAGTTACTTATGAAATGGCGAAGAGTGTTTTAATGAGTAAAAATAGAATCTTTGAATGAAAATACCTCAATAAAGGTACCTTTTTTGTCACTAGACCCTTTCAATGTATAAAGATTAAATCTTTGAAAGAAAATGAGATTTTTGAGTTAAACTTATTCGAATTCCCTTTGACGTCCCGTAGAGTGTTTTACATTGTAAAGATTGGATATTTGAACGAAAATACCTTAATAAAGGTACCTAGTACGTCACTAGACCTTTTTAATGTAAAAAGATTGAATCTCTGAAAAAAAATGATAATTTAGAGATTAACTTATTCGAGTTACCGATGAAGTCGCGAATCGTGTTGTAATGACTAAATATTAAATCTTTGAATGAAAATATCTCAACAAAGGAACCTATTATATGACTAGACCTTTTTAATGTATAAAGATTGAATCTTGTAAAGAAAATGAGAGTTTGAGTAAAACTTATTCGAGTTCCCATTGACGTCCCAAAAAGTGTTTTACAGAGTATAGATTGAATCTTTGAATAAAAATACCTCAGTAAAGGTTCCTAGTTTGTCACTAGACCTTTTTAATGTACAAAGATTGAATCTTTGAAAGAAAATGAGAATTTTGAGATTAACTTATTCGAGTTACCTATGAAGTCGCGAAGCGTGTTTTAATGACTAAAGATTAAATCTTTTAATGAAAATACCTCAATAAAGGAGTCTATTATATGACTAAACGTTTTTAATGTATACAGATTGAACGTCCTGAAGAGTGTTTTAATGAGTAAAAATAGAATCTTTGAATGAAAATACCTCAATAAAGGTACCTATTATGTTACTAGACCTTTTTAATGTATAAACGTTGAATCTTTGAAAGAAAATAAGAGTTTTGATTTAAACTTATTCGAGTTACTTATGAATTTCGCGAAGAGTGTTTTAATGAGCAAAGATCGAATCTTTGATTGAAATTATCTCAATAAGAGTAGCTTTTATATCATTAAACCTTTATAATGCATATAGATTGAATCTTTGAAACAAAATAAGATTTTAATTTAAAATTATTCGTGTTACCTAGTAGTCGCGAAGAGTGTTTTAATGAGTATATGTTGAATCTTCAAATTAAAGTACCTCAATAAAGGTACCTTTTATGCCACTAGACCTTTTCAATGTATAAAGATTGAATCTTGGAAAGAAAATGAGGTTTTTGAGTTAAACTTATTCGAGTTCCCTTTCACGTCCCATAGAGTGTTTTATAGAATAAAGATTGAATCTTTGAAAGAAAATACCTTAATAAAGGTACCTAGTATGTCACTCGACTGTTTTAATGTAAAAAGATTGAATCTCTGAAAAAAAATGATAGTTTAGAGGTTAACATATTTGAGTTACCTATGAAGTCGCGCATCGTTTTGTAATGACTAAATATTAAATCTTTGAATGAATATATCTCGACAAAAAAGAACCTATTATGTGACTAGACCTTTTTAATGTATAAAGATTGAATCTTTTAAAGAAAATGAGTGTTTTGAGTGAAATTTATTCGAGTTCCCTTTGATGTCCTGAATAGTGTTTTACAGAGTATAGATTGAATCTTTTGATGAAAATACCTCAGTAAAGGTACCTAGTATGTCACTAGACCTTTTTAATGTAAAAAGATTGAATCTTTGAATGAAAATGAGAGTTTTGAGATTAACTTATTCGAGTTACTTATGTAGTCGCGAAGCGTGTTTTAATGACTAAAGATTAAATCTTTGAATGAAAATACCTTAATAAAGGAACCTATTATATGACTAAACCTTTTTAATGTATACAGATTGAATCTTTGAAAGAAAATGAGAGTTTTGAATGAAACCTATTCGAATTCCTTTTGATTTCCCGAAGAGTTTTTTAATGCGTAAAAATAGAATCTTTGAATATAAATACCTCAATAAAGGTACCTATTATGTTACTAGACCTTTTTAATGTATAAACGTTGAATCTTTGAACGAAAATAAGAGTATTAATTTAAACTTATTCGAGTTACTTATGAAGTGGCGAAGAGTGTTTTAATGAGTAAAGATCGAATCTTTGATTGAAAATATATCAATAAAAGTACCTTTTATGTCATTAAACCTTTTTAATGCATATAGATTGAAGCTTTGAAACAAAACTAGAGTTTAAATTTAAAATTATTCGTGTAACCTTGTAGTCACGAAGAGTGTTTTAATGAGTATATGTTCAATCTTTAAATTAAAGTACCTCCATAAAGGTACCTAGTATGTCACTAGGCCTTTTTACTGTAAAAAGATTGAATCTCTGAAAAAAAATGATAGTTTAGAGATTAACTTATTCGAGTTACCTATGAAGTCGCGAATCGTGTTGTAATGACTAAATATTAAATCTTTGAGTGAAAATATTTTAACAAAGGAACCTATTATGTGACTAGACCTTTTTAATGTATAAAAATTGAATCTTATAAAGAAAATGAGAGTTTTGAGAGAAACTTATTCGAGTTCCCTTTGACGTCCCGAAAAGTGTTTTATAAAGTATAGATTGAATCTTCAAATGAAAATACCTCAGTAAAGGTACCTAGTACGTCACTAGACCTTTTAAATGTAAAAAGATTGAATCTTTGAAAGAAAATGAGAGTTTTAAGATTAACTTATTCGAGTTTCCTATGAAGTCGCGAAGCGTGTTTTATTGACTAAAGATTAAATCTTTTAATGAAAATACCTCAATAAAGGAACCTATTATATGACTAAACCTTTTAAATGTATACAGATTGAATCTTTGAAAGCAAATGAGGGTTTTGAATAAAACTTATTCGAGTTCCTTTTGACGTCCCGAAGAGTGTTTTAGTGAGTAAAATTAGAATCTTTGAATGAAAATACCTCAATAAAGGTACCTATTATGTTACTAGACCTTTTTAATGTATAAACGTTGAATCTTTGAAAAAAAATAAGAGTATAGATTTAAACTTATTCGAGTTACTTATGAAGTGGTGAAGAGTGTTTTAATGAGTAAAGATCGAATCTTTGATTGAAATTATCTCAATAAAAGTACCTTATATGTCATTAAACCTTTTAAACGCATATAGATTGAATCTTTGAAACAAAACAAGAGTTTTAATTTAAAATTATTCGAGTTACCTAGTAGTCGCGAAGAGTGTTTTAATGAGTATATGTTGAATCTTTAAATTAAAGTACCTCAATGAAGGTACCTTTTATGTCACTAGACATTTCAATGTATAAAGATTGAATCTTTGAAAGAAAATGAGGTTTTTGAGTTAAGCTTATTCGAGTTCCCTTTGACGTCCCGTTGAGTATTTTACAGAGTAAAGATTGAATCTATGAACGAAAATACCTTAATAAAGGTACCTAGTATGTCACAAGACCTTTTTAATGTAAAAAGATTGAATCTCTGAATAAAAATGATAGTTTAGAGACTAACTTATTCGAGTTGCCTATGAAGTCGCGAATCGTGTTGTAATGACTAAATATTAAATCTTTGAAAGAAAATATCTCAACAAAGAAACCTATTATGTGACTAGACCTTTTTAATGTATAAAGATTGAAACTTTTAAAGAAAATAAGAGTTCTGAGTGAAACTTATTCGAGTTCCCTTTGACGTCCCGAAGAGTGTTTTACAGAGTATAGATTAAATTCTTGAATGAAAATACCTCAGTAAAGGTACCTAGTATGTCACTAGACCTTTTTAATGTAAAAAGATTGAATCTTTGAAAGAAAATGAGAGTTTTGAGATTAAATTATTCGAGTCACCTTTGAAGTTGCGAAACATGTTTTAATGACTAAAGATTAAATCTTTGAATGAAAATACCTCAATAAATGAGCCTATTATATGACTAAACCTTTTAAATGTATACAGATTGAATCTTTGAAAGAAAATGAGAGTTTTGAATGAAACATATTCGAGTTCCTTTTGATGTCCCGAAAAGTGTTTTAATGAGTAAAAATAGAATCTCTGAATAAAAATACCTCAATAAAGGAACCTATTATGTTAATAGACCTTTTTAATGTATAAACGTTGAATCTTTGAAAGAAAATAAGAGTATTGATTTAAACTTATTCGAGTTACCTATGAAGTCGCGAAACGTGTTTTAATGACTAAAGATTAAATCTTTGAATTAAAATGCCTCAATAAAGGAACCTTTTATATGACTAAACCTTTTTAATGTATACAGATTGAATCTTTGAAAGAAAATGAGAGTTTTTAATGAAACTATTCGAGTTCCCTTTGACGTCCCGAAGAGTGTTTTAATGAGTAAAAACAGAATCTTTGAATGAAAATACCTCAATAAAGGTACCTATTAAGTTAATAGACCTTTTTAATGTATAAACGTTGAATCTTTGAAAGAAAATAAGAGTATTGATTTAAACTTATTCGAGTTACTTATGAAGTGGCGAAGAGTGTTTTAATGAGTAAAGATCGAATCTTTGATTGAAAATATCTCAATAAAAGTACCTTTTATGTCATTAAACCATTTTAATGCATATAGATTGAATCTTTGAAACAAAACAAGAGTTTAAATTTAAAATTATTCGTGTTACCTAGTAGTCGCGAAGAGTGTTTTAATGAGTATATGTTGAATATTTAAATTAAAGTACCTCAACAAAGGTACCTTTTATGTCAACAGACCTTCTCAATGTATAAAGATTGAATCTTTGAAAGAAAATTAGGTTTTTTAGTTAAACTTATTCAAGTTCCCATTGACGTCCCGTAGAGTGTTTTACAGAGTAAAGATTGAATCTTTGAACGAAAATACCTTAATAAAGGTACCTAGTATGTCACTAGACTTTGTTAATGCAAAAAGGATGAATCTCTAAAAAAAAATGATAGTTTAGAGATTAACTTATTCGCGTTACCTATGAAGTCGCGAATCGTGTTGTAATGACTAAATATTAAATCTTTGAATGAAAATACCTCAATAAAGGAACCTATTATGTGACCAGACCTTTTTAATGTATAAAAATTGAATCTTACAAAGAAAATGAGAGTTTTGAGAGAAACTTATTCGAGTTCCCTTTGACGTCCCGCAGAGTGTTTTATAGAGTATAGATTGAATCTTTGGATGAAAATACCTCAGTAAAAGTACCTAGTATGTCACTAGACCTTTTTATTGTAAAAAGATTGAATCTTTAAAAGAAAATGAGTGTTTTCAGATAAACTTATTCGAGTTACCTATGAAGTCGCGAAGCATGTTTTAATGACTAAAGATTAAATCTTTGAATGAAAATACCTCAATAAATGAACCTATTATATGATTAAACCTTTTAAATGTATACAGATTGAATCTTTGAAAGAAAATGAGGGTTTTGAATTAAATTTATTCGAGTTCCTTTTGACGTCCCGAAGAGTGTTTTAATGAGTAAAAATAGAATTTTTTAATGAAAATACCTCAATAAAAGTACTTATTATGTTAATAGACGTTTTTAATGTACGAACGTTGAATCTTTGAAAGAAAATAAGAGTGTTGATTTAAACTTATTCGAGTTACTTATGAAGGGGCGAAGAGTGTTTGAATGAGTAAAGATCGAATCTTTGATTGAAAATATCTCAATAAAAGTACATTTTATGTCATTAAACCTTTTCAATGCATATAGAATGAATCTTTGAAACAAAACAAGAGTTTTAATTTAAAATTATTCGTGTTACCTAGTAGTCGCGAAGAGTGATTTAATGAGTATATGTTGAATCTTTAAATTAAAGTACCTCAATAAAGGTATATTTTATGTCACTAGACCTTTTCAATTTATAAAGATTGAATCTTTGAAAGAAAATGAGGTTTTTGAGTTAAACTTATTCGAGTTCCCTTTGACGTCCCGTAGAGTGTTTTACAGAGTAAAGATTGAATCTTTGAATGAAAATACCTTAATAAAGGTACCTAATATATCACTAAACCTTTTTAATGTAAAAAGATTGAATCTCTGAAAAAAAATGATAGTTTAGAGATTAACTTGTTCGAGTTACCTATGAAGTTGCGAATCGTGTTGTAATGACTAAGTATTAAATATTTGAATGAAAATATCTCAACAAAGGAACCTATTATGTGACTAGACCTTTTTAATATATAAAGATTGAATCTTTTAAAGAAAATGAGAGTTTTGAGTGAAAATTATTCGAGTTCCCTTTGACGTCCCGAAAAGTGTTTTACAGAGTATAGATTGAATCTTTGAATGAAAATACCTCAGTAAGGGTACCTAGTATGTCACTAGACCTTTTTAATGTAAAAAGATTGAATCTTCGAAAGAAAATGAGAGTTTTGAGATTAACTTATTTGAGTTACCTATGAAGTCGCAAAGCGAGTTTTAATGACTAAAGATTAAATCTTTGAATGAAAATACCTCAATAAAGGAACCTATTATATGACTAAACCTTTTAAATGTATACAGATTGAATCTTTGAAAGAAAATGAGGGTTTTGAATGAAATTTATTCGAGTTCCTTTTGACGTCCCAAAGAGTGTTTTAATGAGTAAAAATAGAATCTTTGAATGTAAATACCTCAATAAAGGTACCTATTATGTTACTAGACCTTTTTAATGTATAAAATTTGAATCTTTGAAAGAAAATAAGAGTATTGATTTAAACTTATTCGAGTCACTTATGAAGTGGCGAAGAGTGTTTTAATGAGTAAAAATTGAATCTTTGATTGAAATTATCTCAAACAAAGTGCCTTTTATGTCACTAAACCTTTTTAAGGCATATAAATTGAATCTTTGAAACAAAACAAGAGTTTTAATTTAAAATTATTCGTGTTATCTTGTAGTCGCGAAGAGGGTTTTAATGAGTATATGTTGATTCTTTAAATTAAAGTACCTCAATAAAAGTACCTTTTATGTCACTAGACCTTTTCAATGTATAAAGATTAAATCTTTGAAAGAAAATGAGGTTTTTATGTTAAACTTATTCGAGTTCCCTTTGACGTCCCGTAGAGTGTTTTACAGAGTATAGATTGAATCTTTGAATGAAAATACCTCAGTAAAGGTGCCTTTTATGTCACTAGACCTTTTTAGTGTGAAAAGATTGAATCTTTGAAAGTAAATGAGAGTTTTGAGATTAACATATTCGAGTTACCTATGAAGTCGCGAAGCGTGTTTTGATGACTAAAGATTAAATCTTTGAATGAAAATACCTCAATAAAGGAACCTATTATATGACTAAACCTTTTTAATGTATACAGATTGAATCTTTGAAAGAAAATGAAAGTTTTGAATGAAACCTATTCGAGTTCCTTTTGACATCCCGAAGAGTGTTTTAACGAGTAAAAATAGAATCTTTGAATGAAAATACCTCAATAAAGGTACCTATTATGTTAGTAGACCTTTTTAATGTATAAACGTTGAATCTTTGAAAGAAAATAAGAGTATTGATTTAAACTTATTCGAGTTACTTATGAAGCGGCGAAGAGTGGTTTAATAAGTAAACATCGAATCTTTGATTGAAAATATCTCAATAAAAGTGCCTTTTATGTCATTAAACATTTTTAATGCATATAGATTGAATCTTTGAAACAAAACAAGAGTTTAAATTTAAAATTATTCGTGTTACCTAGTAGTCGCGAAGAGTGTTTGAATGAGTATATGTTGAATTTTTAAATTAAAGTACCTCAATAAAGGTACCTTTTATGTCACTAGACCTTTTCAATGTATAAAGATTGAATCTTTGAAAGAAAATGAGGTTTTTGAGTTAAACTTATTCGAGTTTCCTTTGACGTCCCGTAGACTGTTTTACAGAGTAAAGATTGAATTTTTAAACGAAAATACCTTAATAAAGGTACCTAGTATGTCACTAGACCTTTTTAAAGTAAAAAGATTGAATCTCTGAAAAAAAAATTATAGTTTAGAGATTAACTTATTCGAGTTACCTATGAAGTCGCTAATCGTGTTGTAATGACAAAATATTAAATCTTCGAATGAAAATATCTCAACAAAGGAATCTATTATGTGACTAGACCTATTTAATGTATAAAGATTGAATCTTTTAAAGAGAATGAAAGTTTTGCGTGAAACTTTTCCAAGTTCCCTTTGACGTCCCAAAAAGTGTTTTACAGAGTATAGATTGAATCTTTGAATGAAAATACCTCAGTAAAGGTACCTAGTATGTCACTAGACCTTTTTAATGTAAAAAGATTGAATGTTTGAAAGAAAATGAGAGTTTTGAGATTAACTTATTCGAATTACCTATGAAGTCGCGAAGCGCGTTTTAATGACTAAAGATTAAATCTTTGATTGAAAATACCTCAATAAATGAACCTATTATATGACTAAACCTTTTAAATGTATACAGATTGAATCTTTGTAAGAAAATGAGGGTTTTGAATGAAACTTATTCGAGTTCCTTTTGACGTCCCGAAGAGTGTTTTAATGAGTAAAAATAGAATCTTTAAATGAAAATACCTCAATAAAGGTACCTATTATGTTACTAGAACTTTTTAATGTATAAACGTTGAATCTTTGAAAGAAAATAAGAGTATTGATTTAAACTTATTCGAGTTACTTATGAAGTGGCGAAGAGTGTTTTAATAAGTAAAGATCGAATCTTTGATTGAAATTATCTCAATAAAAGTACTTTTTATGTCATTAAACCTTTTTAATGCATATAGATTGAATCTTTGAAACAAAACAAGAGTTTTAATTTAAAATTATTCGTGTTACCTAGTAGCCGCGAAGAGTTTTTTAATGAGTATATGTTGAATCTTTAAATTAAAGTACCTCAATAAAGGTACCTTTTATGTCACTAGACCTTTTCAGTGTACAAAGATTGAATCTTTGAAAGAAAATGAGGTTTTTGAGTTAAGCTTATTCGAGTTCCCTTTGACGTTCCGTAGAGTGTTTTACATAGTAAAGATTGAATATTTGAACGAAATTACCTTAATAAAGGTACCTAGTATGTCAGTAGACTTTTTTAATGTAAAAAGATTGAATCTCTGAAAAAAAATGATAGTTTAGAGATTAACTTGTTCGAGTTACCTATGAAGTTGCGAATCGTGTTGTAATGACTAAATATTAAATCTTTGATTGAAAATATCTCGACAAAGGAACCTATTATGTGACTAGACCTTTTTAATGTATAAAGATTGAATCTTTGAAAGAAAATGGGAGTTTGAGAGAAACTTATTCGAGTTTCCATTGACGTCTCGAAGAGTATTTTACAGTGTATAGATTGAATCTTTGAATGAAAATACGTCAGTAAAGGTACCTAGTTTGTCACTGACCTTTTTATTGTAAAAAGATTGAATCTCTGAAAAAAAAAAATAATAGTTTAGAGATTAACTTATTCGAGTTACCTATGAAGTCGCGAATCGTGTTATAATGACTAAATATTAAATCTTTGAATGAAAATGTCTCTACAAAGAAATGAGAGTTTTGAGTGAAACTTATTCGAGTTCCCTTTGACGTCCCGAAAAGTGTTTTACAGAGTATATATTGAATCTTCGAATGAAAATAACTCAGTAGAGGTACCTAGTTTGTCACTAGACCTTTTTAATGTAAAAAGATTGAATCTTTGAAATAAAATGAGAGTTTTGAAATTAACTTATTCGAGTTACCTATAAAGTCGCGAAGCGTGTTTTAATGACTAAAGATTAAATCTTTGATTGAAAATTCCTCAATAAAGGAACCTATTATATGACTAAACATTTTAAATGTATACAGATTGAATCGTTGAAAGAAAATTAGGGTTTTGAATAAAACTTATTCGAGTTCCTTTTGACGTCCCGAAGAGTGTTTTAATGAGTAAAAATAGAATCTTTGAATGAAAATACCTCAATAAAGGTATCAATTATGTTACAAGATCTTTTTAATGTATAAACCTTGAATCTTTGAAAGAAAATAAGAATATTGGTTTAAACTTATTCGAGTTACTTATGAAGTGGCGAAGAGTGTTTTAATGAGTAAAGATCGAATCTCTGATTGAAAATATCTCAATTAAAGTACTTTTTATGTCATTAAACCTTTTTAATGCATATAAATTGAATCTTTGAAACAAAACAAGGGTTTTAATTTAAAAACTTCCGTGTTTCCTAGCAGTCGCGAAGAGTGTTTTAATGAGTATATGTTGAATCTTTAAGTTAAAGTACCTCAATAAAGGTACCTTTTATGTCACTAGACCTTTTCAATGTGTAAAGATTGAATCTTTGAAAGAAAATGAGGTTTTTGAGTTAAACTTATTCGAGTTCCTTTTGACGTCCCGTAGAGTGTTTTACCGAGTAAAGATTGAATCTTTGAAAGAAAATACCTTAATAAAGGTACCTAGTATGTCACTAGACCTTTTTAATGTAAAAAGATTGAATCTCTGAAATAAAATTATAGCTTAGAGATTAACTTATTCGAGTTACCTATGAAATCGAGAATCGTGTTGTAATGATTAAATATTAAATCTTCGATTGAAAATATCTCAACAAAGGAACCTATTATGTGACTAGACCTTTTTAATATATAAAGATTGAATCTTTTACAGAAAATGAGAGTTTTGAGTGAAACTTACTCGAGTTCCCTTTGACGTCGTGAAGAGTGTTTTACTGAGTATAGATTGAATCTTTGAATGAAAATACCTCAGTAAAGGTACCTAGTATGTTACTAGACCCTTTTAATGTAAAAAGATTGAATCTTTGAAAGAAAATGAGAGTTTTGAGATTAACTTATTCGAGTTACCTATGAAGTCGCGAAACGTGTTTTAATGACTAAAGATTAAATCTTTAAATGAAAATACCTCAATAAAGGAACCTATTATATGACTAAACCTTTTTAATGTGTACAGATTGAATCTTTGAAAGGAAATGAGAGTTTTGAATTAAACTTATTCGAGTTCCTTTTGACGTCCCGAAGAGTGTTTTAATGAGTAAAAGTAGAATCTTTGAATGAAAATACCTCAATAAAGGTACCTATTATGTTACTAGATCTTTTTAATGTATAAACCTCGAATCCTTGAAAGAAAATAAGAGTATTGATTTAATTTTATTCGAGTTACTTATGAAGTGGCGAAGAGTGTTTTAATGAGTAAAGATCGAATCCCTGATTGAAAATATCTCAATAAAAGTACCTTTTATGTCATTAAACATTTTTAATGCATATAGATTGAATCATTTAAATAAAACAAGAGTTTTAATTTAAAAAATTTCGTGTTACCTAATAGTCGCGAAGAGTGCTTTAATGAGTATATGTTGAATCTTTAAATTAAAGTACCTTAACAAAGGTACCTTTTATGTAACTAGACCTTTTCAATGTATAAAGATTGAATCTTTGAAAGAAAATGAGGTTTTTGAGTTAAACTTATTCGAGTTCCCTTTGACGTCCCGTAGAGTGTTTTACCGAGTAAAGATTGAATTTTTGGATGAAAATACCTTAATAAAGGTACCTAGTATGTCACTAGACCTTTTTAATGTAAAAAGATTGAATCTCTGAAATAAAATGATAGTTTAGAGATTAACTTATTCGAGTTACCTATGAAGTCGAGAATCGTGTTGTAATGATTAAATATTAAATCTTTGAATGAAAATATCTCAACAAAGGAACCTATTATGCGACTAGACCTTTCCAATGTATAAAGATTGAATCTTTTAAAGAAAATGAGAGTTTTGAGTGAAACTTATTCGAGTACCCTTTCACGTCTCGAAGAGTGTTTTACTGAGTATAGATTCAATCTTTGAATGAAAATACCTCAGTAAAGGTACCTAGTATGTCACTAGACCTTTTTAATGTAAAAAGATTGAATCTTTGAAAGAAAATGAGAGTTTTGAGATTAACTTATTCGAGTTACCTATGAAGTTGCGAAACGTGTTTTAATGACTAAAGATTA
This sequence comes from Cornus florida, assembly GCF_030987335.1. Taxonomy (NCBI): domain Eukaryota; kingdom Viridiplantae; phylum Streptophyta; class Magnoliopsida; order Cornales; family Cornaceae; genus Cornus; species Cornus florida. The sequence continues at coordinate 89,964,602 of NW_026775578.1, read as the reverse complement.
AATTTTTGAATGAAAATACCTCAATAAAGGAACCTATTATATGACTAAACCTTTTTAATGTGTATAGATTGAATCTTTGAAAGAAAATGAGAGTTTTGAAAGAAACTTATTCGAGTTACTTTTGACGTCCCGAAGAGTGTTTTAATGAGTAAAAATAGAATCTTTGAATGAAAATACCTCAATAAAGATACCTATTATGTTGCTATATGTTTTTAATGTATAAACCTCGAATCTTTGAAAGAAAATAAGAGTATTGATTTAAACTTATTCGAGTTACTTATGAAGTGGCGAAGAGTGTTTTAATGAGTAAAGATCGAAACTCTAATTGAAAATATCTGAATAAAAGTACCTTTTATGTCATTAAACCTTTTTAATGCATATAGATTAAATCTTTGAAACAAAACAAGAGTTTTAATTTTAAAAATTTCGTGTTACCTAGTAGTCGTGAAGAGTGTTTTAATGAGTATATGTTGAATCTTTAAATTAAAGTACCTCAATAAAGGTACCTTTTACGTCGCTAGACCTTTTCAATGTATAAAGATTGAATCTTTGAAAGAAAATGAGGTTTTTGAGTTAAACTTATTCGAGTTCCCTTTGACGTCCCGTAGAGTGTTTTACCGAGTAAAGATTGAATTTTTCGATAAAAATACCTTAATAAAGGTACCTAGTATGTCACACGACCTTTTTAATGTAAAAAGATTGAATCTCTGAAATAAAATGATAGTTTAGAGATTAACTTATTCGAGTTACCTATGAAGTCGAGAATCGTGTGGTAACAACTAAATATTAAATCTTTGAATAAAAATATCTCAACAAAGGAACCTATTATGTGACTAGACCTTTTTAATGTATAAAGATTAAATCTTTTAAAGAAAATGAGAGTTTTGAGTGAAACTTATTCGAGTTCCTTTTGACGTCCCGAAGAGTGTTTTACTGAGTATAGATTGAATCTTTGAATGAAAATACCTCAGTAAAGGTACCTAGTATGTCACTAGACCTTTTTAATGTAAAAAGATAGAATCTTTGAAAGGAAATGAGAGTTTTGAGATTAACTTATTCGAGTTACCTATGAAGTCGCGAAGCGTGTTTTAATAACTAAAGATTAAATCTTTGAATGAAAATACCTCAATAAAGGAACCTATTATATGACTAAACCTTTTTAATGTATACAGATTGAATCTTTGAAACAAAATGAGAGTTTTGAATGAAACTTATTCGAGTTCCTTTTGACGTCCCGAAGAGTGTTTTAATGAGTAAAAATAGAATCTTTGAATGAAAATACCTCAATAAAGGTACCTAATATGTTACTAGATCTTTTTAACGTATAAACCTTGAATCTTTGAAAGAAAATAAGAGTATTGATTTTATTTTATTCGAGTTACTTATGAAGTGGCGACGAGTGTTTTAATGAGTAAAGATCGAATCCCTGATTGAAAATATCTCAATAAAAGTACCTTTTATGTCATTAAACCTTTTTAATGCATATAGATTGAATCTTTGAAACAAAACAAGAGTTTTAATATAAAAATTTTCGTGTTACCTAGTAGTCGCGAAGAGTGTTTTAATGAGTATATGTTGAATCTTTAAATTAAAGTACCTCAATAAAGGTAACTTTTATGTCACTAGACCTTTTCATTGTATAAAGATTGAATTTTTGAAAGAAAATGAGGTTTTTGAGTTAAACATATTCGAGTTTCCTTTGACGTCCCGTAGAGTGTTTTACAAAGTAAAGATTGAATCTTTGAATGAAAATACCTGAATAAAGGTACCTAGTACGTCACTAGACCTTTTTAATGTAAAAAGATTGAATCTCTGAAATAAAATTATAGTTTAGAGATTAACTTATTCGAGTTACCTATGAAGTCGCGAATCGTGTTGTAATGACTAAATATTAAATCTTTGAATGAAAATATTTGAACAAAGAAACCTATTATGCGACTAGACCTTTTGAATGTATAAAGATTGAATCTTTTAAAGAAAATGAGAGTTTTGAGCGAAACTTATTCGAGTTCCGTTGGACGTCCCAAATAGTGTTTTACAGAGTATAGATTGAATCTTTGAATGAAAATACCTCAGTAAAGGTACCTAGTATGTCACTAGACCTTTTTAATGTAAAAAGATTGAATCTTTGAAAGAAAATGAGAGTTTTGAGATTAACTTATTCGAGTTACCTATGAAGTCGTGAAGCGTGTTTTAATGACTAAAGATTAAATCTTTGAATGAAAATACCTCAATAAAGGAACCTATTATATGACTAAACCTTTTTAATGTATACGGATTGAATCTTTGAAAGAAAATGAGAGTTTTGAATGAAACTTATTCGAGTTCCTTTTGACGTCCCGAAGAGTGTTTTAATGAGTAAAAATAGAATCTTTGAATGAAAATACCTCAATAAAGGTATCTATTCTGTTACTAGATCTTTTTAATGTATAAACCTTGAATCTTTGAAAGAAAATAAGAGTATTGATTTAAACTTATTCGAGTTACTTATGAAGTGGCGAAGATGTTTTAATGAGTAAAGATCGAATCTCTGATTGAAAATATCTCAATAAAAGTACCTTTTATGTCATTAAACCTTTTTAATGCATATAGGTTGAATCTTTGAAACAAAACAAGAGTTTTAATTTAAAAATTTTCGTGTTACCTAGTAGTCGCGAAGAGTGTTTTAATGAGTATATGTTGAATTTTTAAATTAAAGTACCCCAATAACGGTACTTTTTATGTCACTAGACCTTTTCAATGTATAAAGATTGAACCTTTGAATGAAAATGTGGTTTTTGACTTAAACTTATTCGAGTTCCCTTTGACGTCCCGTAGAGTGTTTCACAGAGTAAAGATTGAATCTTTGAATGAAAATACCTTAATAAAGGTACCTAGTATGTCACTAGACCTTTTTAATGTAAAAAGATTGAATCTCTGAAATAAAATGATAGTTTTGAGATTAACTTATTCGAGTTACCTATGAAGTCGAGAATCGTGTTGTAATGACTAAATATTAAATCTTTGAATGAAAGTATCTCAACAACGGAACCTATTATGTGACTAGACCTTTTTAATGTATAAAGATTGAATCTTTTAAAGAAAATGAGAGTTTTGAGTGAAACTTATTCGAGTTCCCTTTGAAGTCCCGAAGAGTGTTTTACAGAGTATAGATTGAATCTTTGAATGAAAATACCTCAGTAAAGGTACCTAGTATGTCACTAGACCTTTTTAATGTAAAAAGATAGAATCTTTGAAAGAAAATGAGAGTTTTGAGGTTAACTTATTCGAGTTACCTAAGAAGTCGCGAAACGTGTTTTAATGACTAAAGATTAAATCTTTGAATGAAAATACCTCAATAAATGAACCTATTATATGACTAAACCTTTTTAATGTATACAGATTGAATCTTTGAATGAAAATGAGAGTTTTGAATGAAACTTATTCGAGTTCCTTTTGACGTCCCGAAAAGTGTTCTAATGAGTAAAATTAGAATCTTTGAATGAAAATACCTCAATAAAGGTATCAATTATGTTACTTGATCTTTTTAATGTAAAAACCTTGAATCTTTGAAAGAAAATAAGAGTATTGATTTAAACTTATTCGAGTTACTTATGAAGTGGCGAAGAGTGTGTTAATGAGTAAAGATCGAATCTCTGATTGAAAATATCTCAATAAAAGTACCTTTTATGTCATTAAACCTTTTTAATGCAGATAGATTGAATCTTTGAAACAAAACAAGAGTTTTAATTTAAAAACTTTCGTGTTTCCTAGCAGTCGCGAAGAGTGTTTTAATGAGTATATGTTGAATCTTTAAATTAAAGTACCTCAACAAAGGTACCTTTTATGTCACTAGACCTTTTCAATGTATAAAGATTGAATCTTTGAAAGAAAATGAGGTTTTTGAGTTAAGCTTATTCGAGTTCCCTTTGACGTCCCGTAGAATGTTTTACAGAGTAAAGATTGAATCTTTGAATGGAAATAATTTAATAAAGGTACCTAGTATGTCAACAGACCTTTTTAATGTAAAAAGATTGTATCTCTGAAATAAAATGATAGTTTAGAGATTAACTTATTCGAGTTACCTATGAAGTCGCGAATCGTGGTTTAATGATTAAATATTAAATCTTTGAATGAAAATATCTCAATAAAGGAACCTATTATGCGACTAGACCTTTTCAATGTATAAAGATTGAATCTTTTAAAGAAAATGAGAGTTTTGAGTGAAACTTATTCAAGTTCCCTTTGACGTCCCGAAGAGTGTTTTACTGAGTATAGATTGAATCTTTGAATGAAAATACCTCAGTAAAGGTACCTAGTATGTCACTAGACCTTTTTAATGTAAAAAGATTGAATCTTTGAAAGAAAATGAGAGTTTTGAGATTAACTTATTCGAGTTACCTATGAAGTTGCGAAACTTGTTTTAATGACTAAAGATTAAATTTTTCAATGAAAATACCTTAATAAAGGAACCTATTATACGACAAAACCTTTTTAATGTATAAAGATTGAATCTTCGAAAGAAAATGAGAGTTTTGAATAAAACTTATTCGAGTTCCTATTGACGTCTCAAAGAGTGTTTTAATGAATAAAAATAGAATCTTTGAATGAAAATACCTCAATAAAGTTATCAATTATGTTACTAGATCTATTTAATGTATAAACCTTGAATCTTTGAAAGAAAATAAGAGTAGTGATTTAAACTTATTCGAGTTACTTATGAAGTGGCGAAGAGTGTTTTAATGAGTAAAAATCGAATCTCTGATTGAAAATATCTCAATAAAAGAACCTTTTATGTCATTAAACCTTTTTAATGCATATAGATTGAATCTTTGAAACAAAACAAGAGTTTTAATTTAAAAACTTTCGTGTATCCTAGCAGTCGCGAAGAGTGTTTTAATGAATATATGTTGAATCTTTAAATTAAAGTACCTCAATAAAGGTACCTTTTATGTCACTAGACCTTTTCAATGTATAAAGATTGAATCTTTGAATGAAAATGAGGTTTTTTAGTTAAGCTTATTCGAGTTCCCTTTGACGTCCCGTAGAGTGTTTTACAGAGTAAAGATTGAATCTTTGAATGGAAATAATTTAATAAAGGTACCTAGTATGTCAATAGACCTTTTTAATGTAAAAAGATTGAATCTTTGAAATAAAATGATAGTTTAGAGATTAACTTATTCCAGTTACCTATGAAGTCGCGAATCGTGTTTTAATGACTAAATATTAAATCTTTGAATGAAAATATCTCAACAAAGGAACCTACTATGCGACTAGACCTTTTCAATGTATAAAAATTGAATCTTTTAAAGAAAATGATAGTTTTGAGTGAAACTTATTCGAGTTCCCTTTGACGTCCCGAAGAGTGTTTTAATGAGTATAGATTGAATCTTTGAATGAAAATACCTCAGTAAAGGTACCTAGTATGTCACTAGACCTTTTTAATGTAAAAAGATTGAATCTTTGAAAGAAAATGAGAGTTTTGAGATTAACTTATTCGAGTTACCTATGAAGTTGCGAAACGTGTTTTAATGACTAAAGATTAAATTTTTGAATGAAAATACCTCAATAAAGGAACCTATTCTATGCCAAAACCTTTTTAATGTATACAGATTGAATCTTCGAAAGAAAATGAGAGTTTTGAATGAAACTTATTCGAGTTCCTTTTGACGTCTCAAAGAGTGTTTTAATGAATAATAATAGAATCTTTGAATGAAAATACCTCAATAAAGGTATCAATTATGTTACTAGACTTTTTAATGTATAAACCTTGAATCTTTGAACGAAAATAAGAGTATTGATTTAAACTTATTCGAGTTACTTATGAAGTGGCGAAGAGTGTTTTAATCAGTAAAGATCGAATCTCTGATTGAAAATATCTCAATAAAAGTACCTTTTATGTCATTAAACCATTTTAATGCATATAGATTGAATCTTTGAAACAAAACAAGAGTTTTAATTTAAAAACTTTTGTGTTTCCTAGCAGTCGCGAATAGTGTTTTAATGAGTGTATGTTGAATCTTTAAATTAAAGTATCTCAATAAAGGTACCTTTTATGTCACTAGACCTTTTCAATGTATAAAGATTGAATCTTTGAAAGAAAATGAGGTTTTTTAGTTAAACTTATTCGAGTTCCCTATGACGTCCCGTAGAGTGTTTTACAGAGTAAAGATTGAATCTTTGAATGAAAATACCTTAATAAAGGTACTTAGTATGTCAATAGACCTTTTTAATTTAAAAAGATTGTATCTCTGAAATAAAATGATAGTATAGAAATTAACTTATTCGAGTTACCTATGAAGTCGCGAAACGTGTTGTAATGACTAAATATTAAATCTTTGAATGAAAATATCTCACCAAAGGAACCTATTATGGGACTAGCCCTTTTGAATGTATAAAGATTGAATCTTTTAAAGAAAATGAGAGTTTGGAGCGAAACTTATTCGAGTTCCCTTGGACGTCCCGAATAGTGTTTTACAGAGTATAGATTGAATCTTTGAATGAAAATACCTCAGTAAAGGTACCTAGTATGTCACTAGACCTTTTTAATGTAAAAAGATTGAATCTTTGAAAGAAAATGAGAGTTTTGAGATTAACTTATTCGAGTTACCTATGAAGTTGCGAAACGTGTTTTAATGACTAAAGATTAAATTTTTGAATGAAAATACCTCAATAACGGAACCTTTTATATGACTAAACCTTTTTAATGTATACAGATTGAATCTTTGAAAGAAAATGAGAGTTTTGAATGAAACTTATTCGAGTTCCTTTTGACGTCTCGAAGAGTGTTTTAATGAATAAAAATAGAATCTTTGAATGAAAATACCTCAATAAAGGTATCAATTATGTTACTCGATCTTTTTAATGTATAAACCTTAAATCTTTGAAAGAAAATAAGAGTATTGATTTAAACTTATTCGAGTTACTTATGAAGTGGCGAACAGTGTTTTAATGAGTAAAGATCGAATCTCTGATTGAAAATATCTCAATAAAAGTACATTTTATGTCATTGAACCTTTTTAATGCATATAGATTGAATCTTTGAAACAAAACAAGTGTTTTAATTTAAAAACTTTTGTGTTTCCTAGCAGTCGCGAAGAGTGTTTTAATGAGTATATGTTGAATCTTTAAATATAAGTACCTCAATAAAGGTACCTTTTATGTCACTAGAACTTTTCAATCTATAAAGATTGAATCTTTGAAAGAAAATGAGGTTTTTTAATTAAACTTATTCGAGTTCCCTTTGACGTCCCGTAGAGTGTTTTACAGAGTAAAGATTGAATCTTTGAATGAAAATACCTTAATAAAGGTACCTAGTATGTCAATAGACCTTTTTAATTTAAAAAGATTGAATCTCAGAAATAAAATGATAGTTTAGAGATTAACTTATTCGAGTTACCTATGAAGTCACGAATCGTGTTGTAATGACTAAATAGTAAATCTTTGAATGATAATATCTCAACAAAGGAACCTATTATGCGACTAGCCCTTCTTAATGTATAAAGATTGAATCTTTTTAAAGAAAATAAGAATTTTGAACGAAACTTATACGAGTTCCCTTGGACGTCGCAAATAGTGTTTTACAAAGTATAGATTGAATCTTTGATTGAAAATACCTCAGTAAAGGTACATAGTCACTAGACCTTCTTAATGTAAAAGATTGAATCTTTGAAAGAAAATGAGAGTTTTGAGATTAACTTATTCGAGTTACCTATGAAGTTGCGAAACGTGTTTTAACGACTAAAGATTAAATTTTTGAATGAAAATACCTCAATAAAGGAACCTATTATATGACTAAACCTTTTTAATGTATACAGATTGAATATTTGAAAGAAAATGAGAGTTTTGAATGAAACTTATTCGAGTTCCTTTTGACGTCTCGAAGAGTGTTTTAATGAATAAAAATAGAATCTTTGAATGAAAATACCTCAATAAAGGTATCAATTATGTTACTAGATCTTTTTAATGTATAAACCTTGAATCTTTGAAAGAAAATAGGAGTATTGATCTAAACTTATTCGAGTTACTTATGAAGTGGCGAAGAGTGTTTTAATGAGTAAAGATCGAATCTCTGATTAAAATATCTCAATAAAAGTACCTTTTATGTCATTAAACTTTTTAATGCATATAGATTGAATCTTTGAAACAAAATAAGAGTTTTAATTTAAAAACTTTCGTGTTTCATAGCAGTCGCGAAGAGTGTTTTAATGAGTATATGTTGAATCTTTAAATTAAAGTACCCCAATAAAGGTACCTTTTATGTCAGTAGACCGTTTCAATGTATAAAGATTTAATCTTTGAAAGAAATTGAGGTTTTTGAGTTAAACTTATTCGAGTTCCCTTTGACGTACCGTAGAGTGTTTTACCGGGTAAAGATTGAATCTTTGAATGAAAATACCTTAATAAAGGTACCTAGCATGTCACTAGACCTTTTTAATGTAAAAAGATGGAATCTCTAAAATAAAATGATAGTTTAGAGAATAACTTATACGAGTTACCTATGAAGTCGAGAATCGTATTGTAATGACTAAATATTAAATCTTTGAATGAAAATATCTCAACAAAGGAACCTATTATGTGACTAGACCTTTTTAATGTATAAAGATTGAATCTTTTAAAGAAAATGAGAGTTTTGAGTGAAACTTATTCGAGTTCCCTTTGACGTCCAGAAGAGTGTTTTACTGAGTATAGATTGAATCTATGAATGAAAATACCTCAGTAAAGGTACCTAGTATGTCACTAGACCTTTTTAATGTAAAAAGATTGAATCTTTGAAAGAAAATGAGAGTTTTGAGATTAACTTATTCGAGTTAACTATGAAGTCGCGAAACGTGTTTTAATGACTAAAGATTAAATCTTTGTATGAAAATACCTCAATAAATGAACCTATTATATGACTAAACCTTTTTAATGTATACAGATTGAATCTTTGAAAGAAAATGAGAGTTTTGAAAGAAACTTATTCGAGTTCCTTTTGACGTCCCGAAGAGTGTTTTAATGAGTAAAAATAGAATCTATGAATGAAAATACCTCAATAAAGGTATCAATTACGTTACTAGATCTTTATAATGTATAAACCTTGATTCTTTGAAAGAAAATAAGAGTATTGATTTAAACTTATTCGAGTTTCTTATGAAGTGGCGAAGAGTGTTTTAAGGAGTAAAGATCGAATCTTTGATTGAAAATATCTCAATAAAAGTACCTTTTATGTCATTAAACCTTTTTAATGCATATAGATTGAATCTTTGAAACAAAACAAGAGTTTTAATTTAAAAACTTTCGTGTTTCCTAGCAGTCGCGAAGAGTGTTTTAATGAGTATATATGTTGAATCTTTAAATTAAAGTACCTCAATAAAGGTACCTTTTATGTCACTAGACCTTTTCAATGTATAAAGATTGAATCTTTGAAAGAAAATGAGGTTTTTTAGTTAAACTTATTCGAGTTCCCTTTGACGTCCCGTAGAGTGTTTTACAGAGTAAAGATTGAATCTTTGAATGAAAATACCTTAATAAAGGTACCTAGTATGTCAATAGACCTTTTTAATGTAAAAAGATTGAATCTCTGCAATAAAATGATAGTTTAGAGATTAACTTATTCGAATTACCTATGAAGTCGCGAATCGTGTTGTAACGACTAAATATTAAATCTTTGAATGAAAATATCTCAACAAAGGAACCTATTATGCGATTAGACCTTTTGAATGTATAAAGATTGAATCTTTTAAAGAAAATGAGAGTTTTGAGCGAAACTTATTCGAGTTCCCTTGGACGTCCCAAATAGTGTTTTACAGAGTATAGATTGAATCTTTGAATGAAAATACCTCAGTAAAGGTACCTAGTATGTCACTAGACCTTTTTAATATAAAAAGATTGAATCTTTGAAAGAAAATGAGAGTTTTGAAATTAACTTATTCGAGTTACCTATGAAGTCACAAAGCGTGTTTTAATGACTAAAAATTAAATCTTTGAATGAAAATACCTCAATAAAGGAACCTATTATATGACTAAACCTTTTTAATGTATACGGATTGAATCTTTGAAAGAAAATGAGAGTTTTAAATGACACTTATTCGAGTTCCTTTTGACGTCCCGAAGAGTGTTTTAATGAGTAAAAATAGAATCTTTGAATGAAAATACCTCAATAAAGGTATCTATTACGTTACTAGATCTTTTTAATGTATAAACCTTGAATCTTTGAAAGAAAATAAGAGTATTGATTTAAACTTATTCGAGTTACTTATGGAGTGGCGAAGAGTGTTTTAATGAGTAAAGATCGAATCTCTGATTGAAAATATCTCCATAAAAGTACCTTTTATGTCATTAAACCTTTTAAATGCATATTGCTTGAATCTTTGAAACAAAAAAAGAGTTTTAATTTAAATTTTTTCGTGTTACCTAGTAGTCGCGAAGACTGTTTTAATGAGTATATGTTGAATCTTTAAATTAAAGTACCTCAATAAAGGTACTTTTTATGTCACTAGACCTTTTCAATGTATAAAGATTGAATCTTTGAAAGAAAATGAGGTTTTTGAGTTAAACTTATTCGAGTTACCTTTGACGTCCCGTAGAGTGTTTTACCTGGTAAAGATTGAATCTTTGAATGAAAATACCTTAATAAAGGTACCTAGTATGTCACTAGACCTTTTTAATGTAAAAAGATTGAATCTCTAAAATAAAATGATAGTTTAGAGATTAACTTATTCGAGTTACCTATGAAGTCGAGAATCGTGTTGTAATGACTAAATATTAAATCTTTGAATGAAAATATCTCAACAAAGGAACCTATTATGTGACTAGACCTTTTTAATGTATAAAGATTGAATCTTTTAGAGAAAATGAGAGTTTTGAGTGAAACTTATTCGAGTTCCCTTTGACGTCCCGAAGAGTGTTTTACTGAGTATAGATTGAATCTTTGAATGAAAATACCTCAGTAAAGGTACCTAGTATGTCACTAGACCTTTTTAATGTAAAAAGATTGAATCTTTGAAAGAAAATGAGAGTTTTGAGATTAACTTATTCGAGTTAACTATGAAGACGCGAAATGTGTTTTAATGACTAAAGATTAAATCTTTGAAAGAAAATACATCAATAAATGAACCTGTTATATGACTAAACCTTTTAATGTATACAGATTGAATCTTTAAAAGAAAATGAGAGTTTTGAATGAAACTTATTCGAGTTCCTTTTGACATCCCGAAGAGTGTTTTAATGAGTAAAGATAGAATCTTTGAATGAAAATACCTCAATAAAGGTATCAAGTATGTTACTAGATCTTTTTAATGTATAAACCTTGAATCTTTGAAAGAAAATGAGTGTATTGATTTAAACTTATTCGAGTTACTTATGAAGTCGCGAAGAGTGTTTTAATGAGTAAAGGTCGAATCTCTGATTGAAAATATCTCAATAAAAGTACCTTTTATGTCATTAAACCTTTTTAATGCATATAGATTGAATCTTTGAAACAAAACAAGAGTTTTAATTTAAAAACTTTCGTGTTTCCTAGTAGTCGCGAAGAGTGTTTTAATGAGTATTTGTTGAATCTTTAAATTAAAGCACCACAATAAAGGTACCTTTTATGTCACTAAGCCTTTTCAATGTATAAAGATTGAATCTTTGAAAGAAAATGAGGTTTTTTAGTTAAACTTATTCGAGTTCCCTTTGACATCCCGTAGAGTGTTTTTCATAGTAAAGATTGAATCTTTGAATGAAAATACCTTAATAAAGGTACCTAGTATGTTAATAGACCTTTTTAATGTAAAAAGATTGAATCTCTGCAATAAAATGATAGTTTAGAGATTAACTTATTCGAGTTACCTATGAAGTCGCGAATCGTGTTGTAACAACTAAATATTAAATCTTTGAATGAAAATATCTCAACAAAGGAACTTATTATGCGACTAGACCTTTTGAATGTATAAAGATTGTATCTTTTAAAGAAAATGAGAGTTTTGAGCGAAACTTATTCGAGTTCCCTTGGACGTCCCAAATAGTGTTTTACAGAGTATAGATTGAATCTTTGAAAGAAAATACCTCAGTAAAGGTACCTAGTATGTCACTAGACCTTTTTAATATAAAAAGATTGAATCTTTGAAAGAAAATGAGAGTTTTGAAATTAACTTATTCGAGTTACCTATGAAGTCGCGAAGCATGTTTTAATGACTAAAAATTAAATCTTTGAATGAAAATACCTCAATAAAGGAACCTATTATATGACTAAACCTTTTTAATGTATACGGATTGAATCTTTGAAAGAAAATGAGAGTTTTGAATGAGACTTATTCGAGTTCCTTTTGACGTCCCGAAGAGTGTTTTAATGAGTAAAAATAGAATCTTTGTATGAAAATACCTCAATAAAGGTATCTATTATGTTACTAGATCTTTTTAATGTATAAACCTTGAATCTTTGAAAGAAAATAAGAGTATTGATTTAAACTTATTCGAGTTACTTATGGAGTGGCGAAGAGTGTTTTAATGAGTAAAGATTGAAACTCTGATTGAAAATATCTCCATAAAAGTACATTTTATGTCATTAAACCTTTTTAATGCATATTGATTGAATCTTTGAAACAAGAAAAGAGTTTTAATTTAAATTTTTTCGTGTTACCTAGTAGTCGCGAAAAGTGTTTTAATGAGTATATGTTGAATCTTTAAATTAAAGTACCTCAATAAAGGTACTTTTTATGTCACTAGACCTTTCCAATGTATAAAGATTGAATCTTTGAAAGAAAATGAGGTTTTTAAGTTAAACTTATTCGAGTTCCTTTGACGTCCCGTAGAGTGTTTTACCTTGTAAAGATTGAATCTTTAAATGAAAATACCTTAATAAAGGTACCTAGTATGTCACTAGACCTTTTTAATGTAAAAAGATTGAATCTCTAAAATAAAATGATAGTTTAGAGATTAACTTATTCGAGTTACCAATGAAGTCGAGAATCGTGTTGTAATGACTAAATATTAAATCTTTGAATGAAAATATCTCAACAAAGGAACCTATTATGTGACTAGACCTTTTTAATGTATAAAGATTGAATCTTTTAAAGAAAATGAGAGTTTTGAGTGAAACTTATTCGAGTTCCCTTTGACGTCCCGAAGAGTGTTTTACTGAGTATAGATTGAATCTTTGAATGAAAATACCTCAGTAAAGGTACCTAGTATGTCACTAGACCTTTTTAATGTAAAAAGATTGAATCTTTGAAAGAAAATGAGAGTTTTGAGATTAACTTATTCGAGTTACCTATGAAGTCGCGAAACCTGTTTTAATGACAAAAGATTAAATCTTTGAATGAAAATACCTCAATAAAGGAACCTATTATATGACTAAACCTTTTTAATGTATACAGATTGAATCTTTGAAAGAAAATGAGAGTTTTGAATGAAACTTATTCGAGTTTCTTTTGACGTCCGAAGAGTGTTTTAATGAGTAAAAATAGAATCTTTGAATGAAAATACCTCAACAAAGGTATCAATTATGTTACTAGATCTTTTTAATGTACAAACCTTGAATCTTTGAAAGAAAATAAGAGTATTGATTTAAATTTATTCGAGTTACTTATGAAGTGGCGAAGAGTGTTTTAATGAGTAAAGATCGAATCTCTGATTGAAAATATCTCAATAAAAGTACCTTTTATGTCATTAAACCTTTTTAATGCATATAGATTGAATCTTTGAAACAAAACAAGAGTTTTAATTTAAAAACTTTCGTGTTTCCTAGCAGTCGCGAAAAGTGTTTTAATGAGTATATGTTGAATCTTTAAATTAAAGTACCTCAATAAAGGTACCTTTTATGTCACTAGACCTTTTCAATGTATAAAGATTGAATCTTGGAAAGAAAATGAGGTTTTTTAGTTAAACTTATTCGAGTTCCCTTTGACGTCCCGTAGAGTGTTTTACAGAGTAAAGATTGAATCTTTGAATGAAAATATCTTAATAAAGGTACCTAGTATTTCAATAGACCTTTTTAATGTAAAAAGATTGAATCTCTGAAAAAAAATGATAGTTTAGAGATTAACTTATTCAAGTTACCTATGAAGTCGCGAATCGTGTTGTAATGACTAAATATTAAATCTTTGAATGAAAATATCTCAACAAAGGAACCTATTATGCGACTTGCCCTTTTGAATGTAAAAAGATTGAATTTTTAAAGAACATGAGAGTTTTGAGCGAAACTTATTCGAGTTCCCTTGGACGTCCCAAATAGTGTTTTACTGAGTATAAATTGAATCTTTGAATGAAAATACCTCAGTAAAGGTACCTAGTATATCACTAGACCTTTTTATTGTAAAAAGATTGAATCTTTGAAAAAAAATGAGAGTTTTGAGATTAACTTATTCGAGTTACCTATGAAGTCGCGATGCGTGTTTTAATGACTAAAAATTAAATCTTTGAATGAAAATACCTCAATAAAGGAACCTATTATATGACTAAACCTTTTTAATGTATACGGATTGAATCTTTGAAAGAAAATGAGAGTTTTGAATGAAACTTATTTGAGTTCCTTTTGACGTCCCGAAGAGTGTTTTAATGAGTAAAAATAGAATCTTTGAATGAAAATACCTCAATAAAGGTATCTATTATGTTACTATATCTTTTGAATGTATAAACCTTGAATCTTTGAAAGAAAATAAGAGTATTGATTTAAACTTATTCGAGTTACTTATGAAGTGGCGAAGAGTGTTTTAATGAGTAAAGATCGAATCTCTGACTGAAAATATCTCAATAAAAGTACCTTTTATGTCATTAAACCTTTTTAATGCTTATAGATTGAATCTTTGAAACAAAACAAGAGTTTTAATTTAAAAACTTTCGTGTTTCCTAGCAGTCGCGAAGTGTGTTTTAATGAGTATATGTTGAATCTTTAAATTAAAGTACCTCAACAAAGGTACCTTTTATGTCACTAGACCTTTTCAATGTATAAAGATTGAATCTTTGAAAGAAAATGAGGTTTTTCAGTTAAACTTATTCGAGTTCTCTTTGACCTCCCGTAGAGTGTTTTACAGAGTAAAGATTGAATCTTTGAATGAAAATACCTTAATAAAGGTACCTAGTATGTCAATAGACATTTTTAATGTAAAAAGATTGAATCTCTGAAATAAAATGATAGTTTAGAGATTGAGTTGTTCGAGTTTCCTATGAAGTCGCGAATCGTGTTGTAATGACTAAATATTAAATCTTTGAATGAAAATATCTCAACAAAGGAACCTATTATGCGACTAGCCCTTCTGAATGTATAAAGATTGAATCTTTTAAAGAAAATGAGAGTTTTGAGCGAAACTTATTCAAGTTCCCTTGGACGTCCCAAATAGTGTTTTACAGAGTATAGATTGAATCTTTGAATGAAAATACCGCATTAAAGGTACCTAGTATGTCACTGGACCTTTTTAATGTAAAAAGATTGAAACTTTGAAAGAAAATCAGAGTTTTGATATTAACTTATTCGAGTTACCTATGAAGTCGCGAAGCGTGTTTTAATGACTAAAAATTAAATCTTTGAATGAAAATAGCTCAATAAAGGAACCTATTATATGACTAAACCTTTTTAATGTATACGGACTGAATCTTTGAAAGAAAATGAGAGTTTTGAAGGAAACTTATTCGAGTTCCTTTTGACATCCCGAAGAGTGTTTTAATGAGTAAAAATAGAATCATTGAATGAAAATACCTCAATAAAGGTATCTATTATGTTACTAGATCATTTTAATGTATAAACCATGAATCTTTGAAGAAAAATAAGAGTATTGATTTAAACTTATTCGAGTTACTCATGAAGTGGCGCAGAGTGTTTTAATGAGTAAAGATCGAATCTCTGATTGAAAATATCTCAATAAAAGTACATTTTATGTCATTAAACCTTTTTAATGCATATAGATTGAATCTTTGAAACAAAACAAGAGTTTGAATTTAAAAACTTTCGTGTTTCCTAGCAGTCGCTAAGAGTGTTTTAATGAGTATATGTTGAATCATTAAATTAAAGTACCTCAATAAAGGTACCTTTTATGTCACTAGATCTTTTCAATGTATAAAGATAGAATCTTTGAAAGAAAATGAGGTTTTTTAGTTAAACTTATTCGAGTTCCCTTTGACATCCCGTAGAGTGTTTTACAGAGTAAAGATTGAATCTTTGAATGAAAATACCTTAATAAAGGTACCTAGTATGTCAATAGACCTTTTTAATGTAAAAAGATTGAATCTTTGAAATAAAATGATAGTTTAGAGATTAACTTATTCGAGTTACCTATGAAGTCGCGAATCATGTTGTAAATATTAAATCTTTGAATGAAAATATCTCAACAAAGGAACCTATTATGCGACTAGCCCTTTTGAATGTATAAAAATTGAGTCTTTTAAAGAAAATGAGAGTTTTGAGCGAAACTTATTCGAGTTCCCTTGGACGTCCCAAATAGTGTTTTACAGAGTACAGATTGAATCTTTGAATGAAAATACCTCAGTAAAGGTACCTAGTATGTCACTAGACCTTTTTAATGTAAGAAGATTGAATCTTTGAAAGAAAATTAGAGTTTTGAGATTAAATTATTCGAGTTACCTATGAAGTCGCGAAGCTTGTTTTAATGACTAAAAATTAAATTTTTGAATGAAAATACCTCAATAAAGGAACCTATTATATGACTAAACCTTTTAATGTATACAGATTGAATCTTTGGAAGAAAATGAGAGTTTTGAATGAAACTTATTCGAGTTCCTTTTGACGTCCCGAAGAGTGTTTTAATGAGTAAAAATAGAATCTTTGAATGAAAATACCTCAATAAAGGTATCTATTACGTTACTAGATCTTTTTAATGTATAAACCTTGAATCTTTGGAAGAAAATAAGAGTATTGATTTAAACTTATTCGAGTTACTCATGAAGTGGCGCGGAGTGTTTTAATGAGTAAAGATCGAATCTCTGATTGAAAATATCTCAATAAAAGTACCTGTTATGTCATTAAACCTTTTTAATGCATATAGATTGAATCTTTGAAAGAAAAAAAGAGTTTTAATTTAAAATTTTTCATGTTACCTAGTAGTCGCGAAGAGTGTTTTAATGAGTATATGTTGAATCTTTATATTAAAGTACCTCAATAAAGGTACTTTTTATGTCACTAGACCTTTTCAATGTATAAAGATTGAATCTTTGAAAGAAAATGAGGTTTTTGAGTTAAACTTATTCGAGTTCCCTTTGACGTCCCGTAGAGTGTTTTACAGAGTAAAGACTAAATCTTTGAACGAAAATACCTTAATAAAGGTACCTAGTATGTTACTAGACCTTTTTAATGTAAAAAGATTGAATCTCTGAAAAAAAAAATGATAGTTTGGAGATTAACTTATTCGAGTTACCTATGAAGTCGAGAATCGTGTTGTAATGACTAAATATTAAATCTTTGAATGAAAATATCTCAACAAAGGAACCTATTATGTGACTAGACCTTTTTAATGTATAAAGATTGAATCTTTTAAAGAAAATGAGAGTTTTGAGTGAAACTTATTCGAGTTCCCTTTGACGTCCCGAAGAGTGTTTTACTGAGTATAGATTGAATCTTTGAATGAAAATACCTCAGTAAAGGTACATAGTATGTCACTAGACCTTTTTAATGTAAACAGATTGAATCTTTGAAAGAAAATTAGAGTTTTGAGATTAAGAAATTCGAGTTACCTATGAAGTCGCGAAACGTGTTTTAATGACTAAAGATTAAATCTTTGAATGAAAATACCTCAATAAAGGAACCTATTATATGACTAAACCTTTTTAATGTATACAGATTGAATCTTTGAAAGAAAATGAGAGTTTTGAATGAAACTTATTCGAGTTCCTTTTGACGTCCCGAAGAGTGTTTTAATGAGTAAAAATAGAATCTTTGAATGAAAATACCTCAATAAAGGTATCAATTATGTTACTAGATCTTTTTAATGTATAAACCTTGAATCTTTGAAAGAAAATAAGAGTATTGATTTAAACTTATTCGAGTTACTTTTGAAGTGGCGAAAAGTGTTTTAATGAGTAAAGATCGAATCTCTGATTGAAAATATCTCAATAAAAGTACCTTTTATGTTGTTAAACCTTTTTAATTCATAATAGATTGAATCTTTGAAACAAAACAAGAGTTTTAATTTAAAAACTATCGCGTTTCCTAGCAGTCGAGAAGAGTGTTTTAATGAGTATATGTTGAATCTTTAAATTAAAGTACCTCAATAAAGGTACCTTTTATGTCACTAGATCTTTTCAATGTATAAAGATTGAATCTTTGAAAGAAAATGAGGTTTTTTAGTTAAACTTATTCGAGTTCCCTTTGACATCCCGTAGAGTGTTTTACAGAGTAAAGATTGAATCTTTGAATGAAAATACCTTAATAAAGGTACCTAGTATGTCAATAGACCTTTATAATGTAAAAAGATTGAATCTTTGAAATAAAATGATAGTTTAGAGATTAACTTATTCGAGTTACCTATGAAGTCGCGAATCGTGTTGTAATGACTAAATATTAAATCTTTGAATGAAAATATCTCAACAAAGGACCCTATTATGCGACTAGCCCTTTTGAATGTATAAAGATTGAGTCTTTTAAAGAAAATGAGAGTTTTGAGCGAAACTTATTCGAGTTCCCTTGGACGTCACAAATAGTGTTTTACAGAGTATAGATTGAATCTTTGTATGAAAATACCTCAGTAAAGGTACCTTGTATGTCACTAGACCTTTTTAATGTAAAAAGATTGAGTCTTTGAAAGAAAATGAGAGTTTTGAGATTAACTTATTCGAGTTATCTACGAAGTCGCGAAGCGTGTTTTAATGAGTAAAGATTAAATCTTTGAATGAAAATACCTCAATAAAGGAACCTATTATATGATTAAACCTTTTTAATGTATACAGATTGAATCTTTGAAAGAAATTGAGATTTTTGAATTAAACTTATTCGAGTTCCTTTTGACGTCCCGAAGAGTGTTTTAATGAGTAAAAATAGAATCTATGAATGAAAATACGTCAATAAAGGTACATTACCAGACCTTTTTAATGCATAAACGTTGAATCTTTGAAGGAAAATAAGAGTATTGATTTAAACTTATTCAAGTTACTTATGAAGTGGCGAAGAGTGTTTTAATGAGTAAAGATCGAATCTTTGATTGAAAATATCTCAATAAAAGTACCTTTTATGTCATTAAACCTTTTTAATGCATATAGATTGAATCTTTGAAACAAAACAAGAGTTTGAATTTAAAATTATTCGTGTTACCTAATAGTCGCGAAGAGTGTTTTAATGAGTATATGTTGAATCTTTAAATGAAAGTATCTCAATAAAGGTACCTTTTATGTCGTTAGACCTTTTCAATGTATAAAGATTGAATCTTTGAAAGATAATGAGGTTTTTGAGTTAAACTTATTCGAGTTCCCTTTGATGTCCCGTAGAGTGTTTTACAGAGTAAAGATTAAATCTTTGAACGAAAATATCTTAATAAAGGTACCTAGTATGTCACTAGCCTTTTTAATGTAAAAAGATTGAATCTCTGAAATAAAATGATAGTTTAGAGATTAACTTATTCGAGTTACCTATGAAGTCGCGAAGCGTGTTTTAATGACTAAAAATTAAATTTTTGAATGAAAATACCTCAATAAAGGAACCTATTATATGACTAAACCTTTTAATGTATACAGATTGAATCTTTGGAAGAAAATGAGAGTTTTGAATGAAACTTATTCGAGTTCCTTTTGACGTCCCGAAGAGTGTTTTAATGAGTAAAAATAGAATCTTTGAATGAAAATACCTCAATAAAGGTATCTATTACGTTACTAGATCTTTTTAATGTATAAACCTTGAATCTTTGGAAGAAAATAAGAGTATTGATTTAAACTTATTCGAGTTACTCATGAAGTGGCGCGGAGTGTTTTAATGAGTAAAGATCGAATCTCTGATTGAAAATATCTCAATAAAAGTACCTGTTATGTCATTAAACCTTTTTAATGCATATAGATTGAATCTTTGAAAGAAAAAAAGAGTTTTAATTTAAAATTTTTCATGTTACCTAGTAGTCGCGAAGAGTGTTTTAATGAGTATATGTTGAATCTTTATATTAAAGTACCTCAATAAAGGTACTTTTTATGTCACTAGACCTTTTCAATGTATAAAGATTGAATCTTTGAAAGAAAATGAGGTTTTTGAGTTAAACTTATTCGAGTTCCCTTTGACGTCCCGTAGAGTGTTTTACAGAGTAAAGACTAAATCTTTGAACGAAAATACCTTAATAAAGGTACCTAGTATGTTACTAGACCTTTTTAATGTAAAAAGATTGAATCTCTGAAAAAAAAATGATAGTTTGGAGATTAACTTATTCGAGTTACCTATGAAGTCGAGAATCGTGTTGTAATGACTAAATATTAAATCTTTGAATGAAAATATCTCAACAAAGGAACCTATTATGTGACTAGACCTTTTTAATGTATAAAGATTGAATCTTTTAAAGAAAATGAGAGTTTTGAGTGAAACTTATTCGAGTTCCCTTTGACGTCCCGAAGAGTGTTTTACTGAGTATAGATTGAATCTTTGAATGAAAATACCTCAGTAAAGGTACATAGTATGTCACTAGACCTTTTTAATGTAAACAGATTGAATCTTTGAAAGAAAATTAGAGTTTTGAGATTAAGAAATTCGAGTTACCTATGAAGTCGCGAAACGTGTTTTAATGACTAAAGATTAAATCTTTGAATGAAAATACCTCAATAAAGGAACCTATTATATGACTAAACCTTTTTAATGTATACAGATTGAATCTTTGAAAGAAAATGAGAGTTTTGAATGAAACTTAT
Organism: Cornus florida; assembly: GCF_030987335.1. NCBI lineage: Eukaryota > Viridiplantae > Streptophyta > Magnoliopsida > Cornales > Cornaceae > Cornus > Cornus florida. The sequence continues at coordinate 89,943,836 of NW_026775578.1, read as the reverse complement.
TCGAGTTCCTTTTGACGTCCCGAAGAGTGTTTTAATGAGTAAAAATAGAATCTTTGAATGAAAATACCTCAATAAAGGTATCAATTATGTTACTAGATCTTTTTAATGTATAAACCTTGAATCTTTGAAAGAAAATAAGAGTATTGATTTAAACTTATTCGAGTTACTTTTGAAGTGGCGAAAAGTGTTTTAATGAGTAAAGATCGAATCTCTGATTGAAAATATCTCAATAAAAGTACCTTTTATGTTGTTAAACCTTTTTAATTCATAATAGATTGAATCTTTGAAACAAAACAAGAGTTTTAATTTAAAAACTATCGCGTTTCCTAGCAGTCGAGAAGAGTGTTTTAATAAGTATATGTTGAATCTTTAAATTAAAGTACCTCAATAAAGGTACCTTTTATGTCACTAGATCTTTTCAATGTATAAAGATTGAATCTTTGAAAGAAAATGAGGTTTTTTAGTTAAACTTATTCGAGTTCCCTTTGACATCCCGTAGAGTGTTTTACAGAGTAAAGATTGAATCTTTGAATGAAAATACCTTAATAAAGGTACCTAGTATGTCAATAGACCTTTATAATGTAAAAAGATTGAATCTTTGAAATAAAATGATAGTTTAGAGATTAACTTATTCGAGTTACCTATGAAGTCGCGAATCGTGTTGTAATGACTAAATATTAAATCTTTGAATGAAAATATCTCAACAAAGGACCCTATTATGCGACTAGCCCTTTTGAATGTATAAAGATTGAGTCTTTTAAAGAAAATGAGAGTTTTGAGCGAAACTTATTCGAGTTCCCTTGGACGTCACAAATAGTGTTTTACAGAGTATAGATTGAATCTTTGTATGAAAATACCTCAGTAAAGGTACCTTGTATGTCACTAGACCTTTTTAATGTAAAAAGATTGAGTCTTTGAAAGAAAATGAGAGTTTTGAGATTAACTTATTCGAGTTATCTACGAAGTCGCGAAGCGTGTTTTAATGAGTAAAGATTAAATCTTTGAATGAAAATACCTCAATAAAGGAACCTATTATATGATTAAACCTTTTTAATGTATACAGATTGAATCTTTGAAAGAAATTGAGATTTTTGAATTAAACTTATTCGAGTTCCTTTTGACGTCCCGAAGAGTGTTTTAATGAGTAAAAATAGAATCTATGAATGAAAATACGTCAATAAAGGTACATTACCAGACCTTTTTAATGCATAAACGTTGAATCTTTGAAAGAAAATAAGAGTATTGATTTAAACTTATTCAAGTTACTTATGAAGTGGCGAAGAGTGTTTTAATGAGTAAAGATCGAATCTTTGATTGAAAATATCTCAATAAAAGTACCTTTTATGTCATTAAACCTTTTTAATGCATATAGATTGAATCTTTGAAACAAAACAAGAGTTTGAATTTAAAATTATTCGTGTTACCTAGTAGTCGCGAAGAGTGTTTTAATGAGTATATGTTGAATCTTTAAATGAAAGTATCTCAATAAAGGTACCTTTTATGTCGTTAGACCTTTTCAATGTATAAAGATTGAATCTTTGAAAGATAATGAGGTTTTTGAGTTAAACTTATTCGAGTTCCCTTTGACGTCCCGTAGAGTGTTTTACAGAGTAAAGATTAAATCTTTGAACGAAAATATCTTAATAAAGGTACCTAGTATGTCACTAGCCTTTTTAATGTAAAAAGATTGAATCTCTGAAATAAAATGATAGTTTAGAGATTAACTTATTCGAGTTACCTATGAAGTCGCGAATCGTGTTGTAATGACTAAATATTAAACCTTTGAATGCAAATATCTCAAGAAAGGAACTTATTATGTGACTAGACCTTTTTAATGTATAAAGATTGAATCTTTTGAAGAAAATGAGAGTTTTGAGTGAGACTTATTCGACTTCCCTTTGACGTCCCGAAGAGTGTCTTACAGAGTATAGATTGAATCTTTGAATGAAAATACCTCAGTAAAGGTACCTAGTATGTCACTAGACCTTTTTAATGTACAAAGATTAAATCTTTGAAAGAAAATGAGAGTTTTGAGATTAACTTATTCGAGTTATCTATGAAGTCGCGAAGCGTGTTTTAATAACTAAAGATTAAATCTTTGGATGAAAATACCTTAATAAAGGAACCTATTATATGACTAAAACTTTTTAATGTATACAAATTGAATCTTTGAAAGAAAATGAGAGTTTTGAATGAAACTAATTCGAGTTCCTTTTGACGTCCCAAAGAATGTTTTAATGAGTAAAAATATAATCTATGAATGAAAATATCTCAATAAAGGTACCTATTATGTTAGCAGACCTTTTTAATGCATAAACGTTGAATCTTTGAAAGAAAATAAGAGTATTGATTTAAACTTATTCGAGTAACTTATGAAGTGGCGAAGAGTGTTTTAATGAGTAAAGAACAAATCTTTGATTCAAAATATCTCAATAAAAGTACATTTTATGTCATTAAACCTTTTTAATGCATATAGATTGAATCTTTGAAACAAAACAAGAGTTTGAATTTAAAATTATTCGTGTTACCTAGTAGTCGCGAAGAGTGTTTTAATGAGTAGATGTTGAATCTTTAAATGAAAGTACCTCAGTAAAGGTACCTTTTATGTCACTAGACCTTTTCAATGTATAAAGATTGAATCTTTGAAAGGAAACGAGATTTTTGAGTTAAACTTATTCGAGTTCCCTTTGACGTCCCGTAGAGTGTTTTACTGAGTAAAGATTGAATCTCTGAAGGAAAATACCTTAATAAAGGTACCTAGTATGTCACTAGACCTTTTTAATGCAAAAAGATTGAATCTCTGAAATAAAATGATAGTTTAGAGATTCCCTTATCCGAGTTACCTATGAAATCGCGAATCGTGTTGTAATGACTAAATATTAAATCGTTGAATGAAAATATCTCAACAAAGGAGCCTATTATGTGACAAGACCTTTTTAATGTATAAAGATTGAATCTTTTAAAGAAAGTTAGAGTTTTGAGTGAAACTTATTCGAGTTCCCTTTGACGTCCCGAAGAGTATTTTACAGAGTATAGATTGAATCTTTGAATGAAAATACCTCAGTAAAGGTACCAAGTATGTCACTAGACCTTTTTAATGTAAAAAGATTGAATCTTTGAAAGAAAATGAGAGTTTTGAGATTAACTTATTCGAGTTATCTATGAAGACACGAAACTTGTTTTAATGACTAAAGATTAAATCTTTGAATGAAAATACGTCAATAAAGGAACCAATTATATGACTAAACCTTTTTAATGTATATAGATTGAATCTTTGAAAGAAAATGAGTGTTTTGAATGAAACTTATTCGAGATCATTTTGACATCCCGAATAGTGTTTTAATGAGTAAAAATAGAATCTTTGAATGAAAATACCTCAATAAAGTGCATTACTAGACCTTTTTAATGCATAAACGTTGAATCTTTGAAAGAAAATAAGAGTATTGATTTAAACTTATTCGAGTTACTTATGAAGTGGCGAAGAGTGTTTTAATGAGTAAAGATCGAATCTTTGATTGAAAATATCTCAATAAAAGTTCCTTTTATGTCATTAAACCTTTTTAATGCATATAGATTGAATCTTTGAAACAAAACAAGAGTTTGAATTTAAAATTATTCGTGTTACCTAGTAGTCGCGAAGAGTGTTTTAATGAGTATATGTTGAATCTTTAAATGAAAGTACCTCAATAAAGGTACCTTTTATGTCACTAGACCATTTCAATGTATAAAGATTGAATCTGTGAAAGAAAATTAGGTTTTTGAGTTAAACTTATTCGAGTTCCCTTTGACGTCCCGTAGAGTGTTTTACAGAGTAAAGATTGAATCTTTGAACGAAAATACCTTAATAAAGGTACCTAGTATGTCACTAGACCTTTTTAATGTAAAAAGATTGAATCTCTGAAATAAAATGATAGTTTAGAGATTAACTTATTCGAGTTACCTATGAAGTCGCGAATCATGTTGTAATGACTAAATATTAAATCATTGAATGAAAATATCTCAACAAAGGAACCTATTATGTGACTAGACCTTTTTAATGTATAAAGATTGAACTTTTAAAGAAAATGAGAGTTTTGAGTAAAACTTATTTGAGTTCCCTTTGACGTCCCGAAGAGTGTTTTACAGAGTATAGATTGAATCTTTGAATGAAAATACCTCAATAAAGGTACCTTGTATGTCACTAGACCTTTTTCATGTAAAAAGATTGAATCTTTGAAAGAAAATGAGAGTTTTGAGATTAACTTATTCGAGTTATCTATGAAGTCGCGAAGCATGTTTTAATTACAAAAGATTAAATCTTTGAATGAAAATACCTCAATAAAGGAACCTATTATATGACTTAACCTTTTTAATGTATACAGATTGAATCTTTGAAAGAAAATGAGAGTTTTGAATGAAACTTATTCGAGTTCCTTTTGACGTCCCGAAGAGTGTTTTGATGAGTAAAAATAGAATCTGTGAATGAAAATACCATAATAAAGGTACCTATTATGTTACCAGACCTTTTTAATGCATAAACGTTGAATCTTTGAAAGAAAATAAGAGTATTGATTTAAAGTTATTCGAGTTACTTATGAAGTGGCGAAGAGTGTTTTAATGAGTAAAGAACAAATCTTTGATTGAAAATATCACAATAAAAGTACCTTTTATGTCATTAAACCTTTTTAGTGCATATAGATTGAATCTTTGAAACAAAACAAGAGTTTGAATTTAAAATTATTCGTGTTACCTAGTAGTCGCGAAGAGTATTTTAATGAGTATATGTTGAATCTTTAAAGGAAAGTACCTCAATAAAGGTACCTTTTATGTCACTAGACATTTTCAATGTATAAAGATTGAATCTTCGAAAGAAAATGAGATTTTTGAGTTAAACTTATTCGAGTTTCCTTTGACGTCCCGTAGAGTGTTTTACAGAGTAAAGATTGAATCTTTGAAGGAAAATACCTTAATAAAGGTACCTAGTATGTCACTAGACCTTTTTAACGCAAAAAGATTGAATCTCTGAAATAAAATGATAGTTTAGAGATTCCCTTATCCGAGTTACCTATGAAATCGCGAATCGTGTTGTAATGACTAAATATTAAATCGTTGAATGAAAATATCTCAACAAAGGAACCTATTATGTGACTAGACCTTTTTAATGTATAAAGATTGAATCTTTTAAAGAAAGTTAGAGTTTTGAGTGAAACTTATTCGAGTTCCCTTTGACGTCCCGAAGAGTGTTTTACAGAGTATAGATTGAATCTTTGAATGAAAATACCTCTGTAAAGGTAACTAGTATGTCACTAGACCGTTTTAATGCAAAAAGATTGAATCTTTGAAAGAAAATAAGAGTTTTGAGATTAACTTATTCGACTTATCTATGAAGTCGCGAAACGTGTTTTAATGACTAAAGATTAAATCTTTGAATGAAAATACCTCAATAAAGGAACCAATTATATGACTAAACCTTTTTAATGTATACAGATTAAATATTTGAAAGAAAATGAGAGTTTTGAATGAAATTTATTCGAGTTCCTTTTGACATCCCAAAGAGTGTTTTAATGAGTAAAAATATAATCTATGAATGAAAATACCTCAATAAAGGTACCTATTATGTTACCAGACCTTTTTAATGCATAAACGTTGAATCTTTGAAAGAAAATAAGAGTATTGATTGAAACTTATTCGAGTTACTTATGAAGTGGCGAATTGTGTTTTAATGAGTAAAGAACAAATCTTTGATTGAAAATATCTCAATAAAAGTACCTTTTATGTCATTAAACCTTTTTAATGCATACAGGTTGAATCTTTGAAACAAAACAAGAGTTTGAATTTAAAATTATTCGTGTTACCTAGTAGTCGCGAAGAGTGTTTTAACGAGTATATGTTGAATCTTTAAATGAAAGTACCTCAATAAAGGTACCTTTTATGTCACTAGACCTTTTCAATGTATAAAGATTGAATCTTTGAAAGATAGTGAGGTTTTTGAGTTAAACTTATTCGAGTTCCCTTTGACGTCCCGTAGAGTGTTTTACAGAGTAAAGATTGAATCTTTGAACGAAAATACCTTAATAAAGGTACCAGTTTGTCACTAGACCTTTTTAATGGAAAAAGATTGAATCTCTGAAACAAAATGATAGTTTAGAGATTAACTTATTCGAGTTACCTATGAAGTCGCGAATCGTGTTGTAATGACTAAATATTAAATCGTTGAATGAAAATATCCCAACAAATGAACCTATTATGTGACTAGACCTTTTTAATGTATAAAGATTGAATCTTTTAAAGATAATGAGAGGTTTGAGTGAAACTTATTCGAGTTCCCTTTGACGTCCCGAAGAGTGTTTTACAGAGTATATAATGAATCTTTGATTGAAAATACCTCAGTAAAGGTACCTTGTATGTCACTCGAACCTTTTTAATGTAAAAAGATTGAATCTTTGAAAGAAAATGAGAATTTTGAGATTAACTTATTCGAGTTATCTATGAAGTCGCGAAGCGTGTTTTAATGACTAAAGATTAAATCTTTGGATGAAAATAACTCAATAAAGGAACCTATTATATGACTAAACCTTTTTAATGTCTACAAATTGAATCTTTGAAAGAAATTGAGAGTTTTGAATGAAACATATTCGAGTTCCTTTTGACGTCCCAAAGAGTGTTTTAATGAGTAAAAATATAATCTATGAATGAAAATACCTCAATAAAGGTACCTATTATGTTACCAGACCTTTTTAATGCATAAACGTTGAATCTTTGAAAGAAAATAAGAGTATTGATTTAAACTTATTCGAGTTACTTATGAAGTGGCGAAGAGTGTTTTAATGAGTAAAGATCGAATCTTTGATTGAAAATATCTCAATAAAAGTACCTTTTATGTCATTAAATCTTTTTAATGCATATAGATTGAATCTTTGAAACAAAACAAGAGTTTGAATTTAAAATTATTCGTGTTACCTAGTAGTCGCGAAGAGTGTTTTAAGGAGTATATATTGAATCTTTAAATGAAAGTACCTCAATAAAGGTACCTTTTATGTCACTAGACCTTTTCAATGTATAAAGATTGAATCTTCGAAAGAAAATGAGGTTCTTGAGTTAAACTTATTCGAGTTCCCTATGACGTCCCGTAGAGTGTTTTACAGAGTAAAGATTGAATCTTTGAACGAAAATACCTTAATAAAGGTACCTAGCATGTCACTAGACCTTTTTAATGTAAAAAGATTGAATCTCTGAAATAAAATGATAGTTTAGAGATTAACTTATTCGAGTTACCTATGAAGTCGCGAATCGTGTTGTAATGAATAAATATTAAATCATTGAATGAAAATATCTTAACAAAGGAACCTATTATGTGACTAGACCTTTTTAATGTATAAAGATTGAATCTTTTAAAGAAAATGAGGGTTTTGAGTGATACTTATTCGAGTTCCCTTTGAGGTCCCGAAGAGTATTTTATAGAGTATAGATTGAATCTTTAAATGAAAATACTTCAATAAAGGTACCTTGTATGTCACTAGACCTTTTTAATGTAAAAAGATTGAATCTTTTAAAGAAAATGAGAGTTTTGAGATTAACTTATTCGAGTTATCTACGAAGTCGCGAAGCGTGTTTTAATGACTAAAGATTAAATCTTTGAATGAAAATACCTCAATAAAGGAACCTATTATATGACTAAACCTTTTTAATGTATACAGATTGAATCTTTGAAAGAAATTGAGAGTTTTGAATTAAACTTATTCGAGTTCCTTTTGACGTCCCGAAGAGTGTTTTAATGAGTAAAAATAGAATCCTTGAATGAAAATATCTCAATAAAGGTACATTACCAGACCTTTTAAATGCATAAACGTTGAATCTTTGAAAGAAAATAAGAGTATTGATTTAAACTTATTCGAGTTACTTATGAAGTGGCGAAGAGTGTTTTAATGAGTAAAGATCGAATCTTTGATTGAAAATATCTCAATAATAGTACCTTTTATGTCATTAAACCTTTTTAATGCATATAGATTGAGTCTTTGAAACAAAACAAGAGTTTGAATTTAAAATTATTCGTGTTACCTAATAGTCGCGAAAAGTGTTTTAATGAGTATATGTTGAATCTTTAAAAGAAAGTACCTCAATAAAGGTACCTTTTATGTCACTAGACCATTTCAATGTATAAAGATTGAATCTGTGAAAGAAAATGAGGTTTTTGAGTTAAACTTATTCGAGTTCCCTTTGACGTCGCGTAGAGTGTTTTACAGACTAAAGATTGAATCTTTGAACGAAAATACCTTAATAAAGGTACCTAGTATGTCACTAGACCTTTTTAATGTAAAAAAATTGAATCTCTGAAATAAAATTATAGTTTAGAGATTAACTTATTCGAGTTACCTATGAAGTCGCGAATAATGTTGTAATGACTAAATATTAAATCGTTGAATGAAAATATCTCAACAAAGGAACCTATTATGTGACTAGACCTTTTTAATGTATAAAGATTGAACTTTTAAAGAAACTGAGAGTTTTGAGTAAAACTTATTTGAGTTCCCTTTGACGTCCGGAAGAGTGTTTTACAGAGTATAGATTGAATCTTTGAATGAAAATACCTCAATAAAGGTACCTTGTATGTCACTAGACCTTTTTAATGTAAAAAAATTGAATCTTTGAAAGAAAATGAGAGTTTTGAGATTAACTTATTCGAGTTATCTATGAAGTCGCGAAGAATGTTTTAATTACAAAAGATTAAATTTTTGAATGAAAATACCTCAATAAAGGAACCTATTATATGACTTAACCTTTTTAATGTATACAGATGGAATCTTTGAAAGAAAATGAGAGTTTTGAATGAAACTTATTCGAGTTCCTTTTGACGTCCCGAAGAGTGTTTTATTGAGTAAAAATAGAATATGTGAATGAAAATACCATAATAAAGGTACCTATTATGTTGCCAGACCATTTTAATGTATAAACGTGGAATCTTTGAAAGAAAATAAGAGTATTGATTTAAACTTATTCGAGTTACTTATGAAGTGGCGAAGAGTGTTTTAATGAGTAAAGAACAAATCTTTGATTGAAAATATCTCAATAAAAGTACCTTTTATGTCATTAAACCTTTTTAATGCAAATAGATTGAATCTTTGAAACAAAACAAGAGTTTGAATTTAAAATTATTCGTGTTACCTAGTAGTCGCGAAGAGTATTTTAATGAGTAGATGTTGAATCTTTAAATGAAAGTACCTCAATAAAGGTACCTTTTATGTCACTAGACCTTTTCAATGTATAAAGATTGAATCTTTGAAAGAAAATGAGATTTTTGAGTTAAACTTATTCGAGTTCCCTTTGACGTCCCGTAGAGTGTTTTACTGAGTAAAGATTGAATCTTTGAAGGAAAATACCTTAATAAAGGTACCTAGTATGTCACTAGACCTTTTTAATGCAAAAAGATTGAATCTCTGAAATAAAATGATAGTTTAGAGATTCCCTTATCCGAGTTACCTATGAAATCGCGAATCGTGTTGTAATGACTAAATATTAAATCGTTGAATGAAAATATCTCAACAAAGGAGCCTATTATGTGACAAGACCTTTTTAATGTATAAAGATTGAATCTTTTAAAGAAAGTTAGAGTTTTGAGTGAAACTTATTCGAGTTCCCTTTGACGTCCCGAAGAGTGTTTTACAGAGTATAGATTGAATCTTTGAATTAAAATACCTCTGTAAAGGTAACTAGTATGTCACTAGACCTTTTTATTGTAAAAAGATTGAATCTTTGAAAGAAAAAGAGAGTTTTGAGATTAACTTATTCGACTTATCTATGAAGTGGCGAAGCGTGTTTTAATGACTAAAGGTTAAATATTTGAATGAAAATACTTCAATAAAGGAACCTATTATATGACTAAACCTTTTTAATGTATACAGATTGAATATTTAAAAGAAAATGAGAGTTTTGAATGAAACTTATTCGAGTTCCTTTTGACATCCCAAAGAGTGTTTTAATGAGTAAAAATATAATCTATGAATGAAAATACCTCAATAAAGGTACCTATTATGTTACCAGACCTTTTTAATGCATAAACGTTGAATCTTTGAAAGAAAATAAGAGTATTGATTGAAACTTATTCGAGTTACTTATGAAGTGGCGAAGTGTGTTTTAATGAGTAAAGAACAAATCTTTGATTGAAAATATCTCAATAAAAGTACCTTTTATGTCATTAAACCTTTTTAATGCATACAGGTTGAATCTTTGAAACAAAACAAGAGTTTGAATTTAAAATTATTCGTGTTACCTAGTAGTCGCGAAGAGTGTTTTAACGAGTATATGTTGAATCTTTAAATGAAAGTACCTCAATAAAGGTACCTTTTTTGTCACTAGACCTTTTCAATGTATAAAGATTGAATCTTTGAAAGATAGTGAGGTTTTTGAGTTAAACTTATTCGAGTTCCCTTTGACGTCCCGTAGAGTGTTTTACAGAGTAAAGATTGAATCTTTGAACGAAAATACCTTAATAAAGGTACCTAATTTGTCACTAGACCTTTTTAATATAAAAAGATTGAATCTCTGAAATAAAATGATAGTTTAGAGATTCCCTTATTCGAGTTACCTATGAAATCGCAAATCGTGTTGTAATGACTAAATATTAAATCGTTGAATGAAAATATCTCAACAAAGGAACCTATTATGTGACTAGACCTTTTTAATGTATAAAGATTGAATCTTTTAAAGAAAATTAGAATTTTGAGTGAAACTTATTCGAGTTGCCTTTGACGTCTTGGAGAGTGTTTTACAGAGTATAGATTGAATCTTTGAATGAAAATACCTCTGTTATCTATGAAATCGCGAAGCGTGTTTCAATGACTAAAGATTAAATATTTGAAAGAAAATACCTCAATAAAGGAACCTATTGTATAACTAAACCTTTTTAATGTATACAGATTGAATATTTGAAAGAAAAAGAGAGTTTTGAATGAAACTTATTCGAGTTCCTTTTGACGTCCCGAAGAGTGTTTTAATGAGTAAAAATAGAATCTATGAATGAAAATACCTCAATAAAGGTACCTATTATGTTACCAGACCTTTTTAATGCATAAACGTTGAATCTTCGAAAGAAAAAATAAGAGCATTGATTTAAACTTATTCGAGTTACTGATGAAGTGGCGAAGAGTGTTTTAATGAGTAAAGATCGAATCTTTGATTGAAAATAGCTCAATAAAAGTACCTTTTATGTCATTAAAACTTTTTAATGCATATAGATTGAATCTTTGAAACAAAACAAGAGTTTGAATTTAAAATTATTCGTGTTACCTAGTAGTCGCGAAGAGTGTTTTAATGAGTATATGTTGAATTTTTAAATGAAAGTACCTCAACAAAGGTACCTTTTATGTCACTAGACCTTTTCAATGTATAAAGACTGAATCTTTGAAAGAAAATAAGATTTTTGAGTTAAACTTATTCGAGTTCCCTTTGACGTCCCGTAGAGTGTTTTACAGAGTAAAGATTGAATATTTGAACGAAAATACCTTAATAAAGGTACCTAGTATGTCACTAGACCTTTTTAATGTACAAAGATTGAATCTCTGAAATAAAATGAAAGTTCAGAGATTAACTTATTCGAGTTACCTATGGAGTCGCGAATCGTGTTGTAATGACTAAATATTAAATCGTTGAATGAAAATATCTCAACAAAGGAACCTATTATGTGATTAGACCTTTTTAATGTATAAAGATTGAATCTTTTAAAGAAAATGAGAGGTTTGAGCGAAATTTATTCGAGTTCCCTTTGACGTCCCGAAGAGTGTTTTACCGAGTATAGATTGAATCTTTAAATGAAAATACCTCAGTAAAGGTACCTTGTATGTCACTAGACCTTTTTAATGTAAAAAGATTGAATCTTTGAAAGAAAATGAGGGTTTTGAGATTAACTTATTCGAGTTATCTATGAAGTCGCGAAGCGTGTTTTAATGACTACAGATTAAATCTTTGGATGAAAATACCTCAATAAAGGAACCTATTATATGACTAAATCTTTTTAATGTATACAGATTGAATCTTTGAAAGAAAATGAAAGTTTTGAATGAAAATTATTCGAGTTCCTTTTGACGTCCCAAAGAGTGTTTTAATGAGTAAAAATTGAATCTATGAATGAAAATACCTCAATAAAGGTACCTATTATGTTACCAGACCTTTTTAATGCATAAACGTTGAATCTTTGAAAGAAAATAAGAGTATTGATTTAAACTTATTCGAGTTACTTATGAAGTGGCGAAGAGTGTTTTAATGAGTAAAGATCGAATCTTTGATTGAAAATATCTCAATAAAAGTACCTTTTATGTCATTAAATCTTTTTAATGCATATAGATTGAATCTTTGAAACAAAACAAGAGTTTGAATTTAAAATTATTCGTGTTACCTAGTAGTCGCGAAGAGTGTTTTAAGGAGTATATATTGAATCTTTAAATGAAAGTACCTCAATAAAGGTACCTTTTATGTCACTAGACCTTTTCAATGTATAAAGATTGAATCTTCGAAAGAAAATGAGGTTCTTGAGTTAAACTTATTCGAGTTCCCTATGACGTCCCGTAGAGTGTTTTACAGAGTAAAGATTGAATCTTTGAACGAAAATACCTTAATAAAGGTACCTAGCATGTCACTAGACCTTTTTAATGTAAAAAGATTGAATCTCTGAAATAAAATGATAGTTTAGAGATTAACTTATTCGAGTTACCTATGAAGTCGCGAATCGTGTTGTAATGAATAAATATTAAATCATTGAATGAAAATATCTTAACAAAGGAACCTATTATGTGACTAGACCTTTTTAATGTATAAAGATTGAATCTTTTAAAGAAAATGAGGGTTTTGAGTGATACTTATTCGAGTTCCCTTTGAGGTCCCGAAGAGTATTTTACAGAGTATAGATTGAATCTTTAAATGAAAATACTTCAATAAAGGTACCTTGTATGTCACTAGACCTTTTTAATGTAAAAAGATTGAATCTTTTAAAGAAAATGAGAGTTTTGAGATTAACTTATTCGAGTTATCTACGAAGTCGCGAAGCGTGTTTTAATGACTAAAGATTAAATCTTTGAATGAAAATACCTCAATAAAGGAACCTATTATATGACTAAACCTTTTTAATGTATACAGATTGAATCTTTGAAAGAAATTGAGAGTTTTGAATTAAACTTATTCGAGTTCCTTTTGACGTCCCGAAGAGTGTTTTAATGAGTAAAAATAGAATCCTTGAATGAAAATATCTCAATAAAGGTACATTACCAGACCTTTTAAATGCATAAACGTTGAATCTTTGAAAGAAAATAAGAGTATTGATTTAAACTTATTCGAGTTACTTATGAAGTGGCGAAGAGTGTTTTAATGAGTAAAGATCGAATCTTTGATTGAAAATATCTCAATAATAGTACCTTTTATGTCATTAAACCTTTTTAATGCATATAGATTGAGTCTTTGAAACAAAACAAGAGTTTGAATTTAAAATTATTCGTGTTACCTAATAGTCGCGAAAAGTGTTTTAATGAGTATATGTTGAATCTTTAAAAGAAAGTACCTCAATAAAGGTACCTTTTATGTCACTAGACCATTTCAATGTATAAAGATTGAATCTGTGAAAGAAAATGAGGTTTTTGAGTTAAACTTATTCGAGTTCCCTTTGACGTCGCGTAGAGTGTTTTACAGACTAAAGATTGAATCTTTGAACGAAAATACCTTAATAAAGGTACCTAGTATGTCACTAGACCTTTTTAATGTAAAAAAATTGAATCTCTGAAATAAAATTATAGTTTAGAGATTAACTTATTCGAGTTACCTATGAAGTCGCGAATAATGTTGTAATGACTAAATATTAAATCGTTGAATGAAAATATCTCAACAAAGGAACCTATTATGTGACTAGACCTTTTTAATGTATAAAGATTGAACTTTTAAAGAAACTGAGAGTTTTGAGTAAAACTTATTTGAGTTCCCTTTGACGTCCGGAAGAGTGTTTTACAGAGTATAGATTGAATCTTTGAATGAAAATACCTCAATAAAGGTACCTTGTATGTCACTAGACCTTTTTAATGTAAAAAAATTGAATCTTTGAAAGAAAATGAGAGTTTTGAGATTAACTTATTCGAGTTATCTATGAAGTCGCGAAGAATGTTTTAATTACAAAAGATTAAATCTTTGAATGAAAATACCTCAATAAAGGAACCTATTATATGACTTAACCTTTTTACTGTATACAGATGGAATCTTTGAAAGAAAATGAGAGTTTTGAATGAAACTTATTCGAGTTCCTTTTGACGTCCCGAAGAGTGTTTTATTGAGTAAAAATAGAATATGTGAATGAAAATACCATAATAAAGGTACCTATTATGTTGCCAGACCATTTTAATGTATAAACGTGGAATCTTTGAAAGAAAATAAGAGTATTGATTTAAACTTATTCGAGTTACTTATGAAGTGGCGAAGAGTGTTTTAATGAGTAAAGAACAAATCTTTGATTGAAAATATCTCAATAAAAGTACCTTTTATGTCATTAAACCTTTTTAATGCAAATAGATTGAATCTTTGAAACAAAACAAGAGTTTGAATTTAAAATTATTCGTGTTACCTAGTAGTCGCGAAGAGTATTTTAATGAGTAGATGTTGAATCTTTAAATGAAAGTACCTCAATAAAGGTACCTTTTATGTCACTAGACCTTTTCAATGTATAAAGATTGAATCTTTGAAAGAAAATGAGATTTTTGAGTTAAACTTATTCGAGTTCCCTTTGACGTCCCGTAGAGTGTTTTACTGAGTAAAGATTGAATCTTTGAAGGAAAATACCTTAATAAAGGTACCTAGTATGTCACTAGACCTTTTTAATGCAAAAAGATTGAATCTCTGAAATAAAATGATAGTTTAGAGATTCCCTTATCCGAGTTACCTATGAAATCGCGAATCGTGTTGTAATGACTAAATATTAAATCGTTGAATGAAAATATCTCAACAAAGGAGCCTATTATGTGACAAGACCTTTTTAATGTATAAAGATTGAATCTTTTAAAGAAAGTTAGAGTTTTGAGTGAAACTTATTCGAGTTCCCTTTGACGTCCCGAAGAGTGTTTTACAGAGTATAGATTGAATCTTTGAATTAAAATACCTCTGTAAAGGTAACTAGTATGTCACTAGACCTTTTTATTGTAAAAAGATTGAATCTTTGAAAGAAAAAGAGAGTTTTGAGATTAACTTATTCGACTTATCTATGAAGTCGCGAAGCGTGTTTTAATGACTAAAGGTTAAATATTTGAATGAAAATACTTCAATAAAGGAACCTATTATATGACTAAACCTTTTTAATGTATACAGATTGAATATTTAAAAGAAAATGAGAGTTTTGAATGAAACTTATTCGAGTTCCTTTTGACATCCCAAAGAGTGTTTTAATGAGTAAAAATATAATCTATGAATGAAAATACCTCAATAAAGGTACCTATTATGTTACCAGACCTTTTTAATGCATAAACGTTGAATCTTTGAAAGAAAATAAGAGTATTGATTGAAACTTATTCGAGTTACTTATGAAGTGGCGAAGTGTGTTTTAATGAGTAAAGAACAAATCTTTGATTGAAAATATCTCAATAAAAGTACCTTTTATGTCATTAAACCTTTTTAATGCATACAGGTTGAATCTTTGAAACAAAACAAGAGTTTGAATTTAAAATTATTCGTGTTACCTAGTAGTCGCGAAGAGTGTTTTAACGAGTATATGTTGAATCTTTAAATGAAAGTACCTCAATAAAGGTACCTTGTTTATCACTAGACCTTTTCAATGTATAAAGATTGAATCTTTGAAAGATAGTGAGGTTTTTGAGTTAAACTTATTCGAGTTCCCTTTGACGTCCCGTAGAGTGTTTTACAGAGTAAAGATTGAATCTTTGAACGAAAATACCTTAATAAAGGTACCTAATTTGTCACTAGACCTTTTTAATATAAAAAGATTGAATCTCTGAAATAAAATGATAGTTTAGAGATTCCCTTATTCGAGTTACCTATGAAATCGCAAATCGTGTTGTAATGACTAAATATTAAATCGTTGAATGAAAATATCTCAACAAAGGAACCTATTATGTGACTAGACCTTTTTAATGTATAAAGATTGAATCTTTTAAAGAAAATTAGAATTTTGAGTGAAACTTATTCGAGTTCCCTTTGACGTCCTGGAGAGTGTTTTACAGAGTATAGATTGAATCTTTGAATGAAAATACCTCTGTTATCTATGAAATCGCGAAGCGTGTTTCAATGACTAAAGATTAAATATTTGAAAGAAAATACCTCAATAAAGGAACCTATTATATAACTAAACCTTTTTAATGTATACAGATTGGATATTTGAAAGAAAAAGAGAGTTTTGAATGAAACTTATTCGAGTTCCTTTTGACGTCCCGAAGAGTGTTTTAATGAGTAAAAATAGAATCTATGAATGAAAATACCTCAATAAAGGTACCTATTATGTTACCAGACCTTTTTAATGCATAAACGTTGAATCTTCGAAAGAAAAAATAAGAGCATTGATTTAAACTTATTCGAGTTACTGATGAAGTGGCGAAGAGTGTTTTAATGAGTAAAGATCGAATCTTTGATTCAAAATAGCTCAATAAAAGTACCTTTTATGTCATTAAAACTTTTTAATGCATATAGATTGAATCTTTGAAACAAAACAAGAGTTTGAATTTAAAATTATTCGTGTTACCTAGTAGTCGCGAAGAGTGTTTTAATGAGTATATGTTGAATTTTTAAATGAAAGTACCTCAACAAAGGTACCTTTTATGTCACTAGACCTTTTCAATGTATAAAGACTGAATCTTTGAAAGAAAATAAGATTTTTGAGTTAAACTTATTCGAGTTCCCTTTGACGTCCCGTAGAGTGTTTTACAGAGTAAAGATTGAATATTTGAACGAAAATACCTTAATAAAGGTACCTAGTATGTCACTAGACCTTTTTAATGTACAAAGATTGAATCTTTGAAATAAAATGAAAGTTCAGAGATTAACTTATTCGAGTTACCTATGGAGTCGTGAATCGTGTTGTAATGACTAAATATTAAATCGTTGAATGAAAATATCTCAACAAAGGAACCTATTATGTGATTAGACCTTTTTAATGTATAAAGATTGAATCTTTTAAAGAAAATGAGAGGTTTGAGCGAAATTTATTCGAGTTCCCTTTGACGTCCCGAAGAGTGTTTTACCGAGTATAGATTGAATCTTTAAATTAAAATACCTCAGTAAAGGTACCTTGTATGTCACTAGACCTTTTTAATGTAAAAAGATTGAATCTTTGAAAGAAAATGAGAGTTTTGAGATTAACTTATTCGAGTTATCTATGAAGTCGCGAAGCGTGTTTTAATGACTACAGATTAAATCTTTGGATGAAAATACCTCAATAAAGGAACCTATTATATGACTAAACCTTTTTAATGTATACAGATTGAATCTTTGAAAGAAAATGAAAGTTTTGAATGAAAATTATTCGAGTTCCTTTTGACGTCCCAAAGAGTGTTTTAATGAGTAAAAATTGAATCTATGAATGCAAATACCTCAATAAAGGTACCTATTATGATACCAGACCTTTTTAATGCACAAACGTTGAATCTTTGAAAGAAAATAAGAGTATTGATTTTAACTTATTCGAGTTACTTATGAAGTGGCGGAGAGTGTTTTAACGAGTAAAGAGCAAATCTTTCATTGAAAATATCTCAATAAAAGTACCTTTGATGTCATTAAACCTTTTTAATGCATATAGATTGAATCTTTGAAACAAAACAAGAGTTTGAATTTAAAATTATTCGTGTTACCTAGTAGTCGCGAAGAGTGTATTAATGAGTATATGTTGAATCTTTAAATGAAAGTATTTCAATAAAGGTACCTTTTATATCACTAGACCTTTTCAATGTATAAAGTTTGAATCTTTGAAAGAAAATGAAGTTTTTGAGTTAAACTTATTCGAGTTCCCTTTGACGTCCCGTAGAGTGTTTTACAGAGTAAAGATTGAATCTTTGAACGAAAATACCTTAGTAAAGGTACCTAGTATTTCACTAGACCTTTTTAATGCAAAAAGACTGAATCTTTGAAATAAAATGATAGTTTAGTGATTAACTTATTCGAGTTACCTATGAAGTCGCGAATAGTGTTACAATGACTAAATATTAAATCGTTGAATGAAAATATCTCAACAAAGGAACCTATTATGTGACTAGACCTTTTTAATGTATAAAGATTGAATCTTTTAAAGAAAATTAGAATTTTGAGTGAAACTTATTCGAGTTCCCTTTGACGTCCTGGAGAGTGTTTTACAGAGTATAGATTGAATCTTTGAATGAAAATACCTCTGTTATCTATGAAGTCGCGAAGCGTGTTTTAATGACTAAAGATTAAATATTTGAAAGAAAATATCTCAATAAAGGAACCTATTGTATAACTAAACCTTTTTAATGTATACAGATTGAATATTTGAAAGAAAAAGAGAGTTTTGAATAAAACTTATTCGAGTTCCTTTTGACGTCCCGAAGAGTGTTTTAATGAGTAAAAATAGAATCTATGAATGAAAATACCTCAATAAAGGTACCTATTATGTTACCAGACCTTTTTAATGCATAAACGTTGAATCTTCGAAAGAAAAAATAAGAGCATTGATTTAAACTTATTCGAGTTACTGATGAAGTGGCGAAGAGTGTTTTAATGAGTAAAGATCGAATCTTTGATTGAAAATAGCTCAATAAAAGTACCTTTTATGTCATTAAAACTTTTTAATGCATATAGATTGAATCTTTGAAACAAAACAAGAGTTTGAATTTAAAATTATTCGTGTTACCTAGTAGTCGCGAAGAGTGTTTTAATGAGTATATGTTGAATTTTTAAATGAAAGTACCTCAACAAAGGTACCTTTTATGTCACTAGACCTTTTCAATGTATAAAGACTGAATCTTTGAAAGAAAATAAGATTTTTGAGTTAAACTTATTCGAGTTCCCTTTGACGTCCCGTAGAGTGTTTTACAGAGTAAAGATTGAATATTTGAACGAAAATATCTTAATAAAGGTACCTAGTATGTCACTAGACCTTTTTAATGTACAAAGATTGAATCTCTGAAATAAAATGAAAGTTCAGAGATTAACTTATTCGAGTTACCTATGGAGTCGCGAATCGTGTTGTAATGACTAAATATTAAATCGTTGAATGAAAATATCTCAACAAAGGAACCTATTATGTGATTAGACCTTTTTAATGTATAAAGATTGAATCTTTTAAAGAAAATGAGAGGTTTGAGCGAAATTTATTCGAGTTCCCTTTGACGTCCCGAAGAGTGTTTTACCGAGTATAGATTGAATCTTTAAATGAAAATACCTCAGTAAAGGTACCTTGTATGCCACTAGACCTTTTTAATGTAAAAAGATTGAATCTTTGAAAGAAAATGAGGGTTTTGAGATTAACTTATTCGAGTTATCTATGAAGTCGCGAAGCGTGTTTTAATGACTACAGATTAAATCTTTGGATGAAAATACCTCAATAAAGGAACCTATTATATGACTAAACCTTTTTAATGTATACATATTGAATCTTTGAAAGAAAATGAAAGTTTTGAATGAAAATTATTCGAGTTCCTTTTGACGTCCCAAAGAGTGTTTTAATGAGTAAAAATTGAATCTATGAATGAAAATACCTCAATAAAGGTACCTATTATGTTACCAGACCTTTTTAATGCATAAACGTTGAATCTTTGAAAGAAAATAAGAGTATTGATTTTAACTTATTCGAGTTACTTATGAAGTGGCGGAGAGTGTTTTAACGAGTAAAGAGCAAATCTTTCATTGAAAATATCTCAATAAAAGTACCTTTTATGTCATTAAACCTTTTTAATGCATATAGATTGAATCTTTGAAACAAAACAAGAGTTTGAATTTAAAATTATTCGTGTTACCTAGTAGTCGTGAAGAGTGTATTAATGAGTATATGTTGAATCTTTAAATGAAAGTATTTCAATAAAGGTACCTTTTATGTCACTAGACCTTTTCATTGTATAAAGTTTGAATCTTTGAAAGAAAATGAAGTTTTTGAGTTAAACTTATTCGAGTTCCCTTTGACGTCCCGTAGAGTGTTTTACAGAGTAAAGATTGAATCTTTGAAATAAAATGATAGTTTAGTGATTAACTTATTCGAGTTACCTATGAAGTCGCGAATAGTGTTACAATGACTAAATATTAAATCGTTGAATGAAAATATCTCAACAAAGGAACCTATTATGTGACTAGACCTTTTTAATGTATAAAGATTTAATCTTTTAAAGAAAATGAGAGTTTTGAGTCAAAACTTATTCGAGTTCCCTTTGACGTCCCGAAGAGTGTTTTACAGAGTATAGATTGAATCTTTGAATGAAAATACCTCTATAAAGTACATTAACAGACCTTTTTAATGCATAAACGTTGAATCCTTGAAAGAAAATAAGAGTATTGATTTAAACTTATTCGAGTTACTTATGAAGTGGCGAAGAGTGTTTTAATGAGTAAAGATCGAATCTTTGACTGAAAATATCTCAATAAAAGTACCTTTTATGTCATTAAACCTTTTTAATGCATATAAATTGAATCTTTGAAACAAAACAAGAGTTTGAATTTAAAATTATTCGTGTTACCTAGTAGTCGCGAAGAGTGTTTTAATGAGTATATGTTGAATCTTTAAATGAAAGTACCTCAATAAAGGTACCTTTTAATCCCACTAGACCTTTTCAATGTATAAAGATTGAATCTTTGAAAGAAAATGAGGTTTTTGAGTTAAACTTATTCGAGTTCCCTTTGACGTCCCGTAGAGTGTTTTACAAAGTAAAGATTGAATCTTTGAACGAAAATACCTTAATAAAGGTACCTAGTATGTCACTAGACCTTTTTAATGTAAAAAGATTGAATCTCTGAAATAAAATGATAGTTTAGAGATTAACTTATTCGAGTTACCTATGAAGTCGCGAATCATGTTGTAATGACTAAATATTAAATCGTTGAATGAAAATATCTCAACAACGGAACCTATTATGTGACTAGACCTTTTTAATGTATAAACATTTAATCTTTTAAAGAAAATGAGAGTTTTGAGTAAAACTTATTGGAGTTCCCTTTGACGTCCCGAAGAGTGTTTTACAGAGTATAAATTGAATCTTTGAATGAAAATTCCTCAGTAAAGGTACCATGTATGTCACTAGACCTTTTTAACATAAAAAGATTGAATCTTTGAAAGAAAATGAGAGTTTTGAGATTAACTTATTCGAGTTATCTATGAAGTCGCGAAGCGTGTTTTAATGACTAAAGATTAAATCTTTGAATGAAAATACCTCAATAAAGGAACCTATTATATGACTTAACCTTTTAATGTATACAGATTGAATCTTTGAAAGAAAATGAGAGTTTTGAATGAAACTTATTCGAGTTCCTTTTGACGTTCCGAAGAGTGTTTGGATGAGTAAAAATAGAATCTATGAATGAAAATACCACAATAAAGGTACCTATTATGTTACCAGACCTTTTTAATGCATAAACGTTGAATCTTTGAAAGAAAATAAGAGTATTGATTTAAACTTATTCGAATTACTTATGAAGTGGCGAAGAGTGTTTTAATGAGTAAAGAACAAATCTTTGATTGAAAATATCTCAATAAAAGTACATTTTATGTCATTAAACCTTTTTAATGCATATAGATTGAATCTTTGAAACAAAACAAGAGTTTTAATTTAAAATTATTCGTGTTACCTAGTAGTCGCGAAGAGTATTTTAATGAGTATATGTTGAATCTTTAAATGAAAGTACCTCAATAAAGGTACCTTTTATGTCACTAGACCTTTTCAATGTATAAAGATTGAATTTTTGAAAGAAAATGAGATTTTTGAGTTAAATTTATTCGTGTTCCCTTTGACATCCCGTAGAGTGTTTTATAGAGTAAAGATTGAATCTTTGAACGAAAATACCTTAATAAAGGTACCTAGTATGTCACTAGCCCTTTTTAATGTAAAAAGATTGAATCTCTGAAATAAAATGATAGTTTAAAGATTAACTTATTCGAGTTACTTATGAAATCGCGAATCGTGTTATAATGACTAAATATTAAATCGTTGAATGAAAATTTCTCAACAAAGGAACCTATTATATGAATAGACCTTTTTAATGTATAGAGATTGAATCTTTTAAAGAAAATTAGAGTTTTGAGTGAAACTTATTCGAGTTCCCTTTGACGTCCCGAAGAGTGTTTTACAGAGTATAGATTGAATCTTTGAATGAAAATACCTCAGTAAAGGTACCAAGTATGTCACTAGACCTTTTTAATGTAAAAAGATTGAATCTTTGAAAGAAAATGAGAGTTTTGAGATTAACTTATTCGAGTTATCTATGAAGACACGAAGCGTGTTTTAATGAGTAAAGATTAAATCTTTGAATGAAAATACCTCAATAAAGGAACCAATTATATGACTAAACCTTTTTAATGTATACAGATTGAATCTTTGAAAGAAAATAAGAGTTTTGAATGAAACATATTCGAGTTACTTTTGACGTCCCGAAGAGTGTTTTAATGAGTAAAAATAGAATCTTTGAATGAAAATACCTCAATAAAGTACATTACCAGACCTTTTTAATGCATAAACGTTGAATCTTTGAAAGAAAATAAGAGTATTGATTTAAACTTATTCGAGTTACTTATGAAGTGGCGAAGAGTGTTTTAATGAGTAAAGATCGAATCTTTGATTGAAAATATCTCAATAAAAGTACCTTTTATGTCATTAAACCTTTTTAATGCATATGAATTGAATCTTTGAAACAAAACAAGAGTTTGAATTTAAAATTATTCGTGTTACCTAGTAGTCGCGAAGAGTGTTTGAATGAGTATATGTTGAATCTTTAAATGAAAGTACCTCAATAAAGGTATCTTTTATATCACTAGACCTTTTCAATATATAACGATTGAATCTTTGAAAGAAAATGAGGTTTTTGAGTTAAACCTATTCGAGTTCCCTTTGACGTCCCGTAGAGTGTTTTACAGAGTAAAGATTGAATCTTTGAACGAAAATACCTTAATAAAGGTACCTAGTATGTCACTAGACCTTTTTAATGTAAAAAGATTGAATCTCTGAAATAAAATGATAGTTTAGAGATTAACTTATTCGAGTTACCTATGAAGTCGCGAATCATGTTGTAATGACTAAATATTAAATCGTTGAATAAAAATATCTCAACTAAGGAACCTATTATGTGACAAGACCTTTTAATGTATAAAGATTGAATCTTTTAAAGAAAATGAGAGTTTTGAGTAAAACTTATTTGAGTTCCCTTTGACGTCCCGAAGAGTGTTTTACAGAGTATAGATTGAATCTTTGAATGAAAATACCTCAGTAAAGGTATCTTGTATGTCACTAGACCTTTTTAATGTAAAAAGATTGAATCTTTGAAAGAAAATGAGAGTTTTGAGATTAACTTATTCGAGTTATTTATGAAGTCGCGAAGCGTGTTTTAATTACTAAAGATTAAATCTTTGAATGAAAATACCTCAATAAAGGAACCTATTATATGACTTAACCTTTTTAATGTATAAAGATTGAATCTTTGAAAGAAAATGAGAGTTTTGAATGAAACTTATTCGAGTTCCTTTTGAAGTCCCGAAGAGTATTTTAATGAGTAAAAATAGAATCTATGAATGAAAATACCACAATAAAGGTACCTATTTTGTTACGAGACCTTTTTAATGCATAAACGTTGAATCTTTGAAAGAAAATAAGAGCATTGATTTAAACTTATTCGAGTTACTTATGAAGTGGCGAAGAGTGTTTTAATGAGTAAAGAACAAATCTTTGTTTGAAAATATCTCAATAAAAGTACCTTTTATGTCATTAAACCTTTTTAATGCATATAGATTGAATCTTTGAAACAAAATAAGAGTTTTAATTTAAAATTATTTGTGTTACCTAGTAGTCGCGAAGAGTATTTTAATGAGTATATGTTGAATCTTTAAATGAAAGTACCTCAATAAAGGTACCTTTTATGTCACTAGACCTTTTCAATGTATAAAGATTGAATCTTTGAAAGTAAATGAGAATTTATAGTTAAACTTATTCGAGTTCCCTTTGACGTCCCGTAGAGTGTTTTATAGAGTAAAGATTGAATCTTTGAACGAAAATACCTTAATAAAGGTGCCTAGTATGTCACTAGACCTTTTTAATGTAAAAAGATTGAATCTCTGAAATAAAATGATAGTTTAGAGATTCCCTTATTCGAGTTACCTATGAAATCGCGAATCGTGTTGTAATGACTAAATATTAAATCGTTGAATGAAAATATCTCAACAAAGGAACCTATTATGTGACTAGACCTTTTTAATGTATAAAGATTGAATCTTTTAAAGAAATTTAGAATTTTGAGTGAAACTTATTCGAGTTCCCCTTGACGTCCTGAAGAGTGTTTTACAGAGTATAGATTGAATCTTTGAATGAAAATACCACTGTTATCTCTGAAGTCGCGAAGCGTGTTTTAATGACTAAAGATTAAATATTTCAAAGAAATTACCTCAATAAAGGAACCTATTGTATAACTAAACCTTTTTAATGTATACAGATTGAATATTTGAAAGAAAAAGAGAGTTTTGAATGAAACTTATTCGAGTTCCTTTTGACGTCCCGAAGAGTGTTTTAATGAGTAAAAATAGAATCTATGAATGAAAATACCTCAATAAAGGTACCTATTATGTTACCAGACCTTTTTAATGCATAAACGTTGAATCTTCGAAAGAAAAAATAAGAGCATTGATTTAAACTTATTCGAGTTACTGATGAAGTGGCGAAGAGTGTTTTAATGAGTAAAGATCGAATCTTTGATTGAAAATATCTCAATAAAAGTACCTTTTATGTCATTAAAACTTTTTAATGCATATAGATTGAATCTTTGAAACAAAACAAGAGTTTGAATTTAAAATTATTCGTGTTACCTAGTAGTCGCGAAGAGTGTTTTACTGAGTATATGTTGAATTTTTAAATGAAAGTACCTCAACAAAGGTAACTTTTATGTCACTAGACCTTTTCAATGTATAAAGATTGAATCTTTGAAAGAAAATAAGATTTTTGAGTTAAACTTATTCGAGTTCCCTTTGACGTCCCGTAGAGTGTTTTATAGAGTAAAGATTGAATCTTTGAACGAAAATACCCTAATAAAGGTACCTAGTATGTCACTAGACCTTTTTAATGTACAAAGATTGAATCTCTGAAATAAAATGATAGTTCAGAGATTAACTTATTCGAGTTACCTATGAAGTCGCGAATCGTGTTGTAATGACTAAATATTAAATCGTTGAATGAAAATATCTCAATAAAGGAACCTATTATATGACTTAGCCTTTTTAATGTATACAGATAGAATCTTTGAAAGAAAATGAGAGTTTTGAATGAAACTTATTCGAGTTCCTTTTGACGTCCCGAAGAGTGTTTTAATGAGTAAAAATAGAATCTATGAATGAAAATACCACAATAAAGGTACCTATTATGTTACCAGACCTTTTTAATGCATAAACGTTGAATCTTTGAAAGAAAATTAGAGTATTGATTTAAACTTATTCGAGTTACTTATGAAGTGGCGAAGAGTGTTTTAACGAGTAAAGAACAAATCTTTGATTGAGAATATCTCAATAAAAGTACCTTTTATGTCATTCAACATTTTTAATGCATATAGATTGAATCTTTGAAACAAAATAAGAGTTTTAATTTAAAATTATTCGTGTTACCTAGTAGTCGCGAAGAGTATTTTAATGGGTATATGTTGAATCTTTAAATGAAAGTACCTCAATAAAGGTACCTTTTATGTCACTAGACCTTTTCAATGTATAAAGATTGAATCTTTGAAAGAAAATGGGATTTTTGAGTTAAACTTATTCGAGTTCCCTTTGACATCCCGTAGAGTGTTTTACAGAGTAAAGATTGAATCTTTAAAAGAAAATAAGAGTATTGATTTAAACTTATTCAAGTTACTTATGAAGTGGCGAAGAGTGTTTTAATGAGTAAAGAACAAATCTTTGATTGAAAATATCTCAATAAAAGTACCTTTTGTGTCATTCAACCTTTTTAATGCATATAGATTGAATCTTTGAAACAAAACAAGAGTTTTAATTTAAAATTATTCGTGTTACCTAGTAGTCGCGAAGAGTATTTTAATGGGTATATGTTGAATCTTTAAATGAAAGTACCTCAATAAAGGTACCTTTTATGTCACTAGACCTTCTCAATGTATAAAGATTGAATCTTTGAAAGAAAATGAGGTTTTTGAGTTAAACTTATTCGAGTTCCCTTTGACGGCTCGTAGAGTGTTTTACAGAGTAAAGATTGAATCTTTGAACGAAAATACCTTAATAAAGGTACCTAGTATGTCACTAGACCTTTTTAATGTAAAAAGATTGAATCTCTGAAATAAAATGATAGTTTAGAGATTAACTTATTCAAGTTACCTATGAAGTCGCGAATCATTTTGTACTGACTAAATATTAAATCGTTGAATGAAAATATCTCAACAACGGAACCTATTATGTGACTAGACCTTTTTAATGTATAAACATTGAATCTTTTAAAGAAAATGAGAGTTTTGTGTAAAACTTATTGGAGTTCCCTTTGACGTCCCGAATAGTGTTTTACAGAGTATAGATTGAATCTTTGAATGTAAATACCTCAGTAAAGGTACCTTGTATGTCACTAGACCTTTTTAATGTAAAAAGATTGAATCTTTGAAAGAAAATGAGAGTTTTGAGATGAACTTATTCGAGTTATCTATGAAGTCGCGAAGCGTGTTTTAATGACTAAAGATTAAATCTTTGAATGAAAATACCTCAATAAAGGAACCTATTATATGACTAAACCTTTTTAATGTATACAGATTGAATCTTTGAAAGAAAATGAGAGTTTTGAATGAAACTTATTCGAGTTCCTTTTGACGTCCCGAAGAGTGTTTTAATGAGTAAAAATAGAATCTATGAATGAAAATACCTCAATAAAGGTACCTATTATGTTACCAGACCTTTTTAATGCATAAACGTTGAATCTTTGAAAGAAAATAAGAGTATTGATTTAAACTTATTCGAGTTACTTATGGAGTGGCGAAGAGTGTTTTAATGAGTAAAGATCGAATCTTTGATTGAAAATATCTCAATAAAAGTACCTTTTATGTCATTAAACCTTTTTAATGCATATAAATTGAATCTTTGAAACAAAACAAGAGTTTCAATTTAAAATTATTCGTGTTACCTAGTAGTCGCGAAGAGTGTTTGAATGAGTATATGTTGAATCTTTAAATGAAAGTACTTCAATAAAGGTACCTTTTATGTCACTAGACCTTTTCAATGTATAAAGTTTGAATCTTTGAAAGAAAATGAAGTTTTTGAGTTAAACTTATTCGAGTTCCCTTTGACGTCCCGTAGAGTGTTTTACAGAGTAAATATTGAATCTTTGAACGAAAATACCTTAGTAAAGGTACCTAGTATTTCACTAGACCTTTTTTATGCAAAAAGACTGAATCTTTGAAATAAAATGATAGTTTAGAGATTAACTTATTCGAGTTACCTATGAAGTCGCGAATCGTGTTGTAATGACTAAATATTAAATCGTTGAATGAAAATATCTCAACAAAGGAACCTATTATGTGACTAGACCTTTTTAATGTATAAAGATTTAATCTTTTAAAGAAAATGAGAGTTTTGAGTCAAACTTATTCGAGTTTCCTTCGACGTCCCGAAGAGTGTTTTACAGAGTATAGATTGAATCTTTGAATGAAAATACCTCAATAAAGTACATTAACAGACCTTTTTAATGCATAAACGTTGAATACTTGAAAGAAAATAAGAGTATTGATTTAAACTTATTCGAGTTACTTATGAAGTGGCGAAGAGTGTTTTATTGAGTAAAGATCGAATCTTTAATTGAAAATATCTCAATAAAAGTACCTTTTATGTCATTAAACCTTTTTAATGCATATAAATTGAATCTTTGAAACAAAACAAGAGTTTAAATTTAAAATTATTCGTGTTACCTAGTAGTCGCGAAGAGTGTTTTAATGAGTATATGTTGAATCTTTAAATGAAAGTACCTCAATAAATGTACCTTTTATGTCACTAGACCTTTTCAATGTATAAAGATTGAATCTTTGAAAGAAAATGAGGTTTTTGAGTTAAACTTATTCGAGTTCCCTTTGACGTCCCGTAGAGTGTTTTATAAAGTAAAGATTGAATCTTTGAACGAAAATACCTTAATAAAGGTACCTAGTATGTCACTAGACCTTTTTAACGTAAAAAGATTGAATCTCTGAAATAAAATGATAGTTTAGAGCTTAACTTATTCGAGTTACCTATGAAGTCGCGAATCATGTTGTAATGACTAAATATTAAATCGTTGAATGAAAATATCTCAACAACGGAACCTATTATGTGACTAGACCTTTTTAATGTATAAACATTTAATCTTTTAAAGAAAATTAGAACTTTGAGTAAAACTTATTGGAGTTCCCTTTGACGTCCCGAAGAGTGTTTTACAGAGTATAAATTGAATCTTAGAATGAAAATACCGCAGTAAAGATACCTTGTATGTCACTAGACCTTTTTAATGTAAAAAGATTGAATCTTTGAAAGAAAATGAGAGTTTTGAGATTAACTTATTCGAGTTATCTATGAAGTCGCGAAACGTGTTTTAATGACTAAAGATTAAACCTTTTTAATGCATATAAATTGAATCTTTGAAACAAAACAAGAGTTTGAATTTAAAATTATTCGTGTTACCTAGTAGTCGCGAAGAGTATTTTAATGAGTATATGTTGAATCTTTAAATGAAAGTACCTCAATAAAGGTACCTTTTATGTCACTAGACCTTTTCAATGTATAAAGATTGAATTTTTGAAAGAAAATGAGATTTTTGAGTTAAATTTATTCGTGTTTCCTTTGACATCCCGTAGAGTGTTTTATAGAGTAAAGATTGAATCTTTGAACGAAAATACCTTAATAAATGTACCTAGTATGTCACTAGCCATTTTTAATGTAAAAAGATTGAATCTCTGAAATAAAATGATAGTTTAAAGATTAACTTATTCGAGTTACTTATGAAATCGCGAATCGTGTTATAATGACTAGATATTAAATCGTTGAATGAAAATATCACAACAAAGGAACCTATTATATGAATAGACCTTTTTAATGTATAGAGATTGAATCTTTTAAAGAAAATTAGAGTTTTGAGTGAAACTTATTCGAGTTCCCTTTGACGTCCCGAAGAGTGTTTTACAGAGTATAGATTGAATTTTTGAATGAAAATACTTCAGTAAAGGTACCAAGTATGTCACTAGACCTTTTTAATGTAAAAAGATTGAATCTTTGAAAGAAAATGAGAGTTTTGAGATTAACTTATTCGAGTTATCTATGAAGACACGAAGCGTGTTATAATGAGTAAAGATTAAATCTTTGAATGAAAATACCTCAATAAAGGAACCAATTATATGACTAAACCTTTTTAATGTATATAGATTGAATCTTTGAAAGAAAATGAGAGTTTTGATTGAAACTTATTCGAGTTACTTTTGACGTCCCGAAGAGTGTTTTAATGAGTAAAAATAGAATCTTTGAATGAAAATACCTCAATAAAGTACATTACCAGACCTTTTTAATGCATAAACGTTGAATCTTTGAAAGAAAATAAGAGTATTGATTTAAACTTATTCGAGTTACTTATGAAGTGGCGAAGAGTGTTTTAATGAGTAAAGATCGAATCTTTGATTGAAAATATCTCAATAAAAGTACCTTTTATGTCATTAATCCTTTTTAATGCATATAAATTGAATCTTTGAAACAAAACAAGAGTTTGAATTTAAAATTATTCGTGTTACCTAGTAGTCGCGAAGAGTGTTTTAATGAGTATATGTTGAATCTTTAAATGAAAGTACCTCAATAAAGGTACCTTTTATATCACTAGACCTTGTCAATGTATAACGATTGAATCTTTGAAAGAAAATGAGGTTTTTGAGTTAAACTTATTCGAGTTCCCTTTGACGTCCCGTAGAGTGTTTTACAGAGTAAAGATAGAATCTTTGAACGAAAATACCTTAATAAAGGTACCTAGTATGTCACTAGACCTTTTTAAAGTAAAAAGATTGAATCTCTAAAATAAAATGATAGTTTAGAGATTAACTTATTCGAGTTACCTATGAAGTCGCGAATCATATTGTAATGACTAAATATTAAATCGTTGAATGAAAATATCTCAACAAAGGAACCTATTATGTGACTAGACCTTTTTAATGTATAAAGATTGAATCTTTTAAAGAAAATGAGCGTCTTGAGTAAAACTTATTTGAGTTCCCTTTGACGTCCCGGAGAGTGTTTTACAGAGTATAGATTGAATCTTTGAATGAAAATACCTCAGTAAAGGTATCTTGTATGTCACTAGACCTTTTTAATGTAAAAAGATTGAATCTTCGAAAGAAAATGAGAGTTTTGAGATTAACTTATTCGAGTTATCTATGAAGTCGCGAAGCGTGTTTTAATGACTAAAGATTAAATCTTTGAACGAAAATACCTCAATAAAGGAACCTATTATATGACTTAGCCTTTTTAATGTATACAGATAGAATCTTTGAAAGAAAATGAGAGTTTTGAATGAAACTTATTCGAGTTCCTTTTGACGTCCCGAAGAGTGTTTTGATGAGTAAAAATAGAATCTATGAATGAAAATACCACAATAAAGGTACCTATTATGTTACCAGACCTTTTTAATGCATAAACGTTGAATCTTTGAAAGAAAATAAGAGTATTGATTTAAACTTATTCGAGTTACTTATGAAGTGGCGAAGAGTGTTTTAATGAGTAAAGAACAAATCTTTGATTGAGAATATCTCAATAAAAGTACCTTTTATATCATTCAACATTTTTAATGCATATAGATTGAATCTTTAAAACAAAATAAGAGTTTTAATTTAAAATTATTCGTGTTACCTAGTAGTTGCGAAGAGTATTTTAATGGGTATATGTTGAATCTTTAAATGAAAGTACCTCAATAAAGGTACCTTTTATGTCACTAGACCTTTTCAATGTATAAAGATTGAATCTTTGAAAGAAAATGAGGTTTTTGAGTTAAACTTATTCGAGTTCCCTTTGACGGCTCGTAGAGTGTTTTACAGAGTAAAGATTGAATCTTTGAACGAAAATACCTTAATAAAGGTACCTAGTATGTCACTAGACCTTTTTAATGTAAAAAGATTGAATCTCTGAAATAAAATGATAGTTTAGAGATTAACTTATTCGAGTTACCTATGAAGTCGCGAATCATTTTGTACTGACTAAATATTAAATCGTTGAATGAAAATATCTCAACAACGGAACCTATTATGTGACTAGACCTTTTTAATGTATAAACATTGAATCTTTTAAAGAAAATGAGAGTTTTGAGTAAAACTTATTGGAGTTCCCTTTGACGTCCCGAATAGTGTTTTACAGAGTATAGATTGAATCTTTGAACGAAAATACCTCAGTAAAGGTACCTTGTATGTCACTAGACCTTTTTAATGTAAAAAGATTGAATCTTTGAAAGAAAATGAGAGTTTTGAGATTAACTTATTCGAGTTATCTATGAAGTCGCGAAGCGTGTTTTAATGACTAAAGATTAAATCTTTGAATGAAAATACCTCAATAAAGGAACCTATTATATGACTAAACCTATTTAATTTATACAGATTGAATCTTTGAAAGAAAATGAGAGTTTTGAATGAAACTTATTCGAGTTCCTTTTGACGTCCCAAAGAGTGTTTTAATAAGTAAAAATAGAATCTATGAATGAAAATACCTCAATAAAGGTACCTATTATGTTACCAGACCTTTTTAATGCATAAACGTTGAATCTTTGAAAGAAAATAAGAGTATTGATTTAAACTTATTCGAGTTACTAATGAAGTGGCGAAGAGTGTTTTAATGAGTAAAGAACAAATCTTTGATTGAAAATATCTCAATAAAAGTACCTTTTATGTCATTAAACCTTTTTAATGCATATAGATTGAATCTTTGAAACAAAACAAGAGTTTGAATTTAAAATTATTCGTGTTGCCTAGTAGTTGCGAAGAGTGTTTTAATGAGTATATGTTGAATCTTTAAATGAAAGTACCTCAATAAAGGTACCTTTTATGTCACTAGACCTTTTCAATGTATAAAGATTGAATCTTTGGAAGAAAATGAGGTTTTTGAGTTAAACTTATTTGAGTTCCCTTTGATGTCCCGTAGAGTGTTTTACGGAGTAAAGATTGAATCTTTGAACGAAAATACCTTAATAAAGGTACCTAGTATGTCACTAGACCTTTTTAACGTAAAAAGACTGAATCTTTGAAATAAAATGATAGTTTAGAGATTAACTTATTCGAGTTACCTATGAAGTCGCGAATCGTGTTGTAATGACTAAATATTAAATCGTTGAATTAAAATATCTCAACAAAGGAACCTATTATGTGACTAGACCTTTTTAATGTATAAAGATTTAATCTTTCAAAGAAAATGAGAGTTTTGAGTGAAACTTATTCGAGTTCCCTTTGACGTCCCGAAGAGTGTTTTACAGAATATAGATTGAATCTTTGAATGAAAATACCTCAATAAAGTACATTAACAGACCTTTTTAATGCATAAACGTTGATAGTTTAGAGATTAACTTATTCGAGTTACCTATGAAGTCGCGAATCGTGTTGTAATGACTAAATATTAAATCGTTGAATGAAAATATCTCAACAAAGGAACCTATTATGTGACTAGACCTTTTTAATGTATAAAGATTTAATCTTTTAAAGAAAATGAGAGTTTTGAGTGAAACTTATTCGAGTTCCCTTTGACGTCCCGAAGAGTGTTTTACAGAGTATAGATTGAATCTTTGAATGAAAATACCTCAATAAAGTACATTAACAGACCTTTTTAATGCATAAACGTTGAATCTTTGAAAGAAAATAAGAGTATTGATTTAAACTTATTCGAGTTACTTATGAAGTGGCGAAGAGTGTTTTAATGAGTAAAGTTCGAATCTTTGATTGAAAATATCTCAATAAAAGTACCTTTTATATCATTAAACCTTTTTAATGCATATAAATTGAATCTTTGAAACAAAACAAGAGTTTGAATTTAAAATTATTCGTGTTACCTAGTAGTCGCGAAGAGTGTTTTAATGAGTATATGTTGAATCTTTAAATGAAAGTACCTCAATAAAGGTACCTTTTATGTCACTCGACCTTTTCAATGTATAAAGATTGAATCTTTGAAAGAAAATGAGGTTTTTGAGTTAAACTTATTCGAGTTCCCTTTGACGGCTCGTAAAGTGTTTTACAGAGTAAAGATTGAATCTTTGAACGAAAATACCTTAATAAAGGTACCTAGTATGTCACTAGACCTTTTTAATGTAAAAAGATTGAATCTCTGAAATAAAATGATAGTTTAGAGATTAACTTATTCGAGTTACCTATGAAGTCGCGAATCATTT
Source organism: Cornus florida (assembly GCF_030987335.1). Taxonomy (NCBI): domain Eukaryota; kingdom Viridiplantae; phylum Streptophyta; class Magnoliopsida; order Cornales; family Cornaceae; genus Cornus; species Cornus florida. The sequence continues at coordinate 89,910,354 of NW_026775578.1, read as the reverse complement.
TGTAATGACTAAATATTAAATCGTTGATTGAAAATATCTCAACAAAGGAACCTATTATGTGACTAGACCTTTTTAATGTATAAACATTGAATCTTTTAAAGAAAATGAGAGTTTTGAGTAAAACTTATTGGAGTTCCCTTTGACGTCCCGAATAGTGTTTTACAGAGTATAGATTGAATCTTTGAATGAAAATACCTCAGTAAAGGTACCTTGTACGTCACTAGACATTTTTAATGTAAAAAGATTGAATCTTTGAAAGAAAATGAGAGTTTTGAGATTAACTTATTCGAGTTGTCTATGAAGTCGCGAAGCGTGTTTTAATGACTAAAGATTAAATCTTTGAATGAAAATACCTCAATAAAGGAACCTATTATATGACTAAACCTTTTTAATGTATACAGATTGAATCTTTGAAAGAAAATGAGAGTTTTGAATGAAACTTATTCGAGTTCCTTTTGATGTCCCAAAGAGTGTTTTAATGTGTAAAAATAGAATCTATGAATGAAAATACCTCAATAAAGGTACCTATTATGTTACCAGACATTTTTAATGCTTAAACGTTGAATCTTTGAAAGAAAATAAGAGTATTGATTTAAACTTATTCGAGTTACTTATGAAGTGGCGAAGAGTGTTTTAATGAGTAAAGAACAAATCTTTGATTGAAAATATCTCAATAAAGTACCTTTTATGTCATTAAACCTTTTTAATGCATATAGATTGAATCTTTGAAACAAAACAAGAGTTTGAATTTAAAATTATTCGTGTTACCTAGTAGTCACGAAGAGTGTTTTAATGAGTATATGTTGAATCTTTAAATGAAAGTACCTCAATAAAGGTACCTTTTATGTCACTAGACCTTTTCAATGTATAAAGATTGAATCTTTGGAAGAAAATGAGGTTTTTGAGTTAAACTTATTCGAGTTCCCTTTGACGTCCCGTAGAGTGTTTTACGGAGTAAAGATTGAATCTTTGAACGAAAATACCTTAATAAAGGTACCTAGTATGTCACTAGACCTTTTTAATGTAAAAAGACTGAATCTTTGAAATAAAATGATAGTTTAGAGATTAACTTATTCGAGTTACCTATGAAGTTGCGAATCGTGTTGTAATGACTAAATATTCAATCGTTGAATGAAAATATCTCAACAAAGGAACCTATTATGTGACTAGACCTTTTTAATGTATAAAGATTTAATCTTTTAAAGAAAATGAAAGTTTTGAGTGAAACTTATTCGAGTTCCCTTTGACGTCCCGAAGAGTGTTTTACAGAGTATAGATTGAATCTTTGAATGAAAATACCTCAATAAAGTACATTAACAGACTTTTTTAATGCATAAACGTTGAATCTTTGGAAGAAAATAAGAGTATTGATTTAAACTGATTCGAGTTACTTATGAAGTGACGAAGAGTGTTTTAATGAGTAAAGATCGAATCTTTGATTGAAAATATCTCAAAAAAAGTACCTTTTATGTCATTAAACCTTTTTAATGCATATAAATTGAATCTTTGAAACAAAACAAGAGTTTGAATTTAAAATTATTCGTGTTACCTAGTAGTCGCGAAGAGTGTTTTAATGAGTATATGTTGAATCTTTAAATGAAAGTACCTCAATAAAGGTACCTTTTATGTCACTAGACCTTTTCAATGCATAAAGATTGAATCTTTGAAAGAAAATGAGGTTTTTGAGTTAACTTATTCGAGTTCCCTTTGACGTCCCGTAGAGTGTTTTACAGAGTAAAGATTGAATCTTTGAACGAAAATACCTTAAAAAAGGTACCTAGTATGTCACTAGACCTTTTAAATGTAAAAAGATTGAATCTCTAAAATAAAATGATAGTTTAGAGATTAACTTATTCGAGTTACCTATGAAGTCGCGAATCATGTTGAAATGACTAAATATTAAATCGTTGAACGAAAATATCTTAACAACGGAACCTATTATGAGACCAGACCTCTTTAATGTATAAACATTTAATCTTTTAAAGAAAATGAGAGTTTTGAGTAAACTTATTGGAGTTCCCTTTGACGTCCCAAAGAGTGTTTAACAGAGTATAGATTGAATCTTTGAATGAAAATACCTCAGTAAAGGTACCTTGTATGTCTGTAGACCTTTTTAATGTAAAAAGATTGAATCTTTGAAAGAAAAAGAGAGTTTTGATATTAACTTATTCGAGTTATCTATGAAGTCGCGAAGCGTGTTTTAATGACTAAAGATTAAATCTTTGAGTGAAAATACCTCAATAAAGGAACCTATTATATGACTTGACCTTTTAATGTATAGAGATTGAATCTTTGAAAGAAAATGAGAGTTTTGAATGAAACTTATTCGAGTTTCTTTTGACGTCCCGAAGAGTGTTTGGATGAGTAAAAATAGAATCTATGAATGAAAATACTAAAATAAAGGTACCTATTATGTTACCAGACCTTTTTAATGCATAAACGTTGAAACTTTGAAAGAAAATAAGAGTATTGATTTAAACTTATTCGAGTTACTTATGAAGTGGCGAAGAGTGTTTTAATGAGTAAAGAACAAATCTTTGATTGAAAATATCTCAATAAAAGTACCTTTTATGTCGTTCAACCTTTTAAATGCATATAGATTGAATCTTTGAAACAAAACAAGAGTTTTAATTTAAAATTATTCGTGTTACCTAGTAGTCGCGAAGGGTATTTTAATGGGTATATGTTGAATCTTTAAATGAAAGTACCTCAATAAAGGTACCTTTTATGTCACTAGACCTTTTCAATGTATAAAGATTGAATCTTTGAAAGAAAATGGGATTTTTGAGTTAAACTTATTCGAGTTCCCTATGACATCCCGTAGAGTGTTTTACAGAGTAAAGATTGAATCTTTGAACGAAAATGCCTCAATAAAGGTACTTAGTATGTCACTAGACCTTTTTAATGTAAAAAGATTGAATCTCTGAAATAAAATGATAGTTTAGAGATTAACTTATTCGAGTTACCTATGAAATCGCGAATCGTGTTGTAATGACTAAATATTAAATCGTTGAATGAAAATATCTCAACAAAGGAACCTATTATGTGACTAGACCTTTTTAATGTATAAAGATTGAATCTTTTAAAGAAAATTAGAGTTTTGAGTGAAACTTATTCGAGTTCCCTTTGACGTCCCGAAGAGTGTTTTACAGAGTACAGATTAAATCTTTGAATGAAAATACCTCAGTAAAGGTACCAAGTATGTCACTAGACCTTTTTAATGTAAAAAGATTGAATCTTTGAAATAAAATGAGAGTTTTGAGATTAACTTATTCGAGTTATCTATGAAGACACGAAGCGTGTTTTAATGACTAAAGATTAAAGCTTTGAATGAAAATACCTCAATAAAGGAACCAATTATATGACTAAACCTTTTTAATGTATACAGATTGAATCTTTGAAAGAAAATGAGAGTTTTGAATGAAACTTATTCGATTTATTTTTGACGTCCCGAAGAGTGTTTTAATGAGTAAAAATAGAATCTTTGAATGAAAGTACCTCAATAAAGTACATTACCAGACCTTTTTAATGCATAAACGTTGAATCTTTGAAAGAAAATAAGAGTATTGATTTAAACTTATTCGAGTTACTTATGAAGTGGCGAAGAGTGTTTTAATGAGTAAAGATCGAATCTTTGATTGAAAATATCTCAATAAATGTACCTTTTATGTCATTAAACCTTTTTAATGCATATAAATTGAATCTTTGAAACAAAACAAGAGTTTGAATTTAAAATTATTCGTGTTACCTAGTAGTCGCGAAGAGTGTTTTAATGAGTATATGTTGAATGTTTAAATGAAAGTACCTCAATAAAGGTACCTTTTATGTCACTAGACCTTTTCAATGCATAAAGATTGAATTTTTGAAAGAAAATGAAGTTTTTAAGTTAAACTTATTCAAGTTCCCTTTGACGTCCCGTAGAGTGTTTTACAGAGTAAAGATTGAATCTTTGGACGAAAATACCTTAATAAAGGTACCTAGTATGTGACTATACCTTTTTAATGTAAAAAGATTGAATCTCTGAAATAAAATGATAGTTTAGAGATTAACTTATTCGAGTTACCAATGAAATCGCGAATCGTGTTGTAATGACTAAATATTAAATCGTTGAATGAAAATATCTCAACAAAGGAACCTATTATGTGACTAGACCTTTTTAATGTATAAAGATTGAATCTTTTAAAGAAAATGAGAGTTTTGAGTGAAACTTATTCGAGTTCCCTTTGACGTCCCGAAGAGTGTTTTACAGAGTATAGATTCAATCTTTGAATGAAAATACCTCAATAAAGTACATTAACAGACTTTTTTAATGCATAAACGTTGAATCTTTGAAAGAAAATAAGAGTATTGATTTAAACTAATTCGAGTTACTTATGAAGTGGCGAAGAGTGTTTTAATGAGTAAAGATCGAATCTTTGATTGAAAATATCTCAAAAAAGGTACCTTTTATGTCATTAAACCTTTTTAATGCATATAAATTGAATCTTTGAAACAAAACAAGAGTTTGAATTTAAAATTATTCGTGTTACCTAGTAGTCGCGAAGAGTGTTTTAATGAGTATATGTTGAATCTTTAAATGAAAGTACCTCAATAAAGGTACCTTTTATGTCACTAGACCTTTTCAATGTATAAAGATTGAATCTTTGAAAGAAAATGAGGTTTTTGAGTTAACTTATTCGAGTTCCCTTTGACATCCCGTAGAGTGTTTTACAGAGTAAAGATTGAATCTTTGAACGAAAATACCTTAAAAAAGGTACCTAGTATGTCACTAGACCTTTTAAATGTAAAAAGATTGAATCTCTAAAATAAAATGATAGTTTAGAGATTAACTTATTCGAGTTACCTATGAAGTCGCGAATCATGTTGTAATGACTAAATATTAAATCGTTGAATGAAAATATCTCAACAACGGAACCTATTATGAGACCAGACCTCTTTAATGTATAAACATTTAATCTTTTAAAGAAAATGAGAGTTTTGAGTAAACTTATTGGAGTTCCCTTTGACGTCCCGAAGAGTGTTTAACAGAGTATAGATTGAATCTTTGAATGAAAATACCTCAGTAAAGGTACCTTGTATGTCTCTAGACCTTTTTACTGTAAAAAGATTGAATCTTTGAAAGAAAAAGAGAGTTTTGAGATTAACTTATTCGAGTTATCTATGAAGTCGCGAAGCGTGTTTTAATGACTAAAGATTAAATCTTTGAATGAAAATACCTCAATAGAGGAACCTATTATATGACTTAACCTTTTAATGTATAGAGATTGAATCTTTGAAAGAAAATGAGAGTTTTGAATGAAACTTATTCGAGTTCCTTTTGACGTCCCGAAGAGTGTTTGGACGAGTAAAAATAGAATCTATGAATGAAAATACTAAAATAAAGGTACCTATTATGTTACCAGACCTTTTTAATGCATAAACGTTGAAACTTTGAAAGAAAATAAGAGTATTGATTTAAACTTATTCGAGTTACTTATGAAGTGGCGAAGAGTGTTTTAATGAGTAAAGAACAAATCTTTGATTGAAAATATCTCAATAAAAGTACCTTTTATGTCGTTCAACCTTTTAAATGCATATAGATTGAATCTTTGAAACAAAACAAGAGTTTTAATTTAAAATTATTCGTGTTACCTAGTAGTCGCGAAGGGTATTTTAATGGGTATATGTTGAATCTTTAAATGAAAGTACCTCAATAAAGGTACCTTTTATGTCACTAGACCTTTTCAATGTATAAAGATTGAATCTTTGAAAGAAAATGGGATTTTTGAGTTAAACTTATTCGAGTTCCCTTTGACATCCCGTAGAGTGTTTGACAGAGTAAAGATTGAATCTTTGAACGAAAATGCCTCAATAAAGGTACATAGTATGTCACTAGACCTTTTTAATGTAAAAAGATTGAATCTCTGAAATAAAATGATAGTTTAGAGATTAACTTATTTGAGTTACCTATGAAATCGCGAATCGTGTTGTAATGACTAAATATTAAATCGTTCAATGAAAATATCTCAACAAAGGAACCTATTATGTGACTAGACCTTTTTAATGTATAAAGATTGAATCTTTTAAAGAAAATTAGAGTTTTGAGTGAAACTTATTCGAGTTCCCTTTGACGTCCCGAAGAGTGTTTTACAGAGTACAGATTAAATCTTTGAATGAAAATACCTCAGTAAAGGTACCAAGTATGTCGCTAGACCTTTTTAATGTAAAAAGATTGAATCTTTGAAATAAAATGAGAGTTCTGATATTAACTTATTCGAGTTATCTATGAAGACACGAAGCGTATTTTAATGACTAAAGATTAAAGCTTTGAATGAAAATACCTCAATAAAGGAACAAATTATATGACTAAACCTTTTTAATGTATACAGATTGAATCTTTGAAAGAAAATGAGAGTTTTGAATGAAACTTATTCGATTTACTTTTGACGTCCCGAAGAGTGTTTTAATGAGTAAAAATAGAATTTTTGAATGAAAGTACCTCAATAAAGTACATTACCAGACCTTTTTAATGCATAAACGTTGAATCTTTGAAAGAAAATAAGAGTATTGATTTAAACTTATTCGAGTTACTTTTGAAGTGGCGAAGAGTGTTTTAATGAGTAAAGATCGAATCTTTGATTGAAAATATCTCAATAAATGTACCTTTTATGTCATTAAACCTTTTTAATGCATATAAATTGAATCTTTGAAACAAAACAAGAGTTTGAATTTAAAATTATTCGTGTTACCTAGTAGTCGTGAAGAGTGTTTTAATGAGTATATGTTGAATCTTTAAATGAAAGTAGCTCAATAAAGGTACCTTTTATGTCACTAGACCTTTTCAATGTATAAAGATTGAATCTTTGAAAGAAAATGAGGTTTTTGAGTTAACTTATTCGAGTTCCCTTTGACGTCCCGTAGAGTGTTTTACAGAGTAAAGATTGAATCTTTGAACGAAAATACCTTAAAAAAGGTACCTATTATGTCACTAGACCTTTTAAATGTAAAAAGATTGAATCTCTAAAATAAATTGATAGTTTAGAGATTAACTTATTCGAGTTACCTTTGAAGTCGCGAATCATATTGTAATGACTAAATATTAAATCGTTGAATGAAAATATCTCAACAACAAAACCTATTATGAGACCAGACCTCTTTAATGTATAAACATTTAATCTTTTAAAGAAAATGAGAGTTTTGAGTAAACTTATTGGAGTTCCCTTTGACGTCCCGAAGAGTGTTTAACAGAGTATAGATTGAATCTTTGAATGAAAATACCTCAGTAAAGGTACCTTGTATGTCTGTAGACCTTTTTAATGTAAAAAGATTGAATCTTTGAAAGAAAAAGAGAGTTTTGAGATTAACTTATTCGAGTTATCTATGAAGTCGCGAAGCGTGTTTTAATGACTAAAGATTAAATCTTGGAATGAAAATACCTTAATAAAGGAACCTATTATATGACTTAACCTTTTAATGTATACAGATTAAATCTTTGAAAGAAAATGAGAGTTTTGAATGAAACTTATTCGAGTTCCTTTTGACGTCCCGAAGAGTGTTTGAATGAGTAAAAATAGAATCTATGAATGAAAATACTAAAATAAAGGTACCTATTATGTTACCAGACCTTTTTAATGCATAAACGTTGAATCTTTGAAAGAAAATAAGTGTATTGATTTAAACTTATTCGAGTTACTTATGAAGTGGCGAAGAGTGTTTTAACGAGTAAAGAACAAATCTTTGATTGAAAATATCTCAATAAAAGTACCTTTTATGTCATTAAACCTTTTTAATGCATATAGATTGAATCTTTGAAATAAAACAAGAGTTTTAATTTTAAATTATTCGTGTTACCTAGTAGTCGCGAAGAGTATTTTAATGAGTATATGTTGAATCTTTAAATGAAAGTACCTCAATAAAGGTACCTTTTATGTCACTAGACCTTTTCAATGTATAAAGATTGAATCTTTGAAAGAGAATGAGATTTTTGAGTTAAACTTATTCGTGTTCCCTTTGACGTCCCGTAGAGTGTTTTACAGAGTAAAGATTGAATCTTTGAACGAAAATACCTTAATAAAGGTACCTAGTATGTCACTAGACCTTTTTAATGTAAAAAGATTGAATATCTGAAATAAAATGATAGTTTAAAGACTAACTTATTCGAGTTACCTATGAAATCGCGAATCGTGTTGTAATGACTAAATATTAAATCGTTGAATGAAAATATCTCAACAAAGGAACTTATTATGTGACTAGACCTTTTATTGTATAAAGATTGAATCTTTAAAAGACAAGTAGAGTTTTGAGTGAAACTTATTCGAGTTCTCTTTGACGTCCCGAAGAGTGTTTTACAGAGTATAGATTGAATCTTTAAATGAAAATACCTCAGTAAAGGTACCAAGTATGTCACTAGACCTTTTTATTGTAAAAAGATTGAATCTTTGAAAGAAAATGAGAATTTTGAGATTAACTTATTCGAGTTATCTATGAAGACACAAAGCGTGTTTTAATGACTAAAGATTAAATCTTTGAATGAAAATACCTCAATAAAAAAACCTATTATACGACTTAGCCTTTTTAATATATACAGATTGAATCTTTGAAAGAAAATGATAGTTTTGAATGAAACTTATTCGATTTACTTTTGACGTCCCGAAGAGTGTTTTGATGAGTAAAAATAGAATCTATGAATAAAAATACCACAATAAAGGTACCTATTATGTTACCAGACCTTTTTAATGCATAAACGTTGAATCTTTGAAAGAAAATAAGAGCATTGATTTAAACTTATTCGAGTTACTTATGAAGTGGCGAAGAGTGTTTTAATGAGTAAAGAACAAATCTTTGATTGAAAATATCTCAATAAAAGTACCTTTTATGTCGTTCAACCTTTTAAATGCATATAGATTGAATCTTTGAAACAAAACAAGAGTTTTAATTTAAAATTATTCGTGTTACCTAGTAGTCGCGAAGGGTATTTTAATGGGTATATGTTGAATCTTTAAATGAAAGTCCCTCAATAAATGTACCTTTTATGTCACTAGACCTTTTCAATGTATAAAGATTGAATCTTTGAAAGAAAATGGGATTTTTGAGTTAAACTTATTCGAGTTCCCTTTGACATCCCGTAGAGTGTTTTACAGAGTAAAGATTGAATCTTTGAACGAAAATGCCTCAATAAAGGTACCTAGTATGTCACTAGACCTTTTTAATGTAAAAAGATTGAATCTCCGAAATAAAATGATAGTTTAGAGATTAACTTATTCGAGTTACCTATGAAATCGCGAATCGTGTTGTAATGACTAAATATTAAATCGTTGAATGAAAATAACTCAACAAAGGAACCTATTATGTGACTAGACCTTTTTAATGTATAAAGATTGAATCTTTTAAAGAAAATTAGAGTTTTGAGTGAAACTTATTCGAGTTCCCTTTGACGTCCCGAAGAGTGTTTTACAGAGTACAGATTAAATCTTTGAATGAAAATACCTCAGTAAAGGTACCAAGTATGTCACTAGACCTTTTTAATGTAAAAAGATTGAATCTTTGAAATAAAATGAGAGTTTTGAGATTAACTTATTCGAGTTATCTATGAAGACACGAAGCGTGTTTTAATGACTAAAGATTAAAGCTTTGAATGAAAATACCTCAATAAAGGAACCAATTATATAACTAAACCTTTTTAATGTATACAGATTGAATCTTTGAAAGAAAATGAGAGGTTTGAATAAACTTATTCGATTTACTTTTGACGTCCCGAAGAGTGTTTTAATGAGTAAAAATAGAATCTTTGAATGAAAGTACCTCAATAAAGTACATTACCAGACCTTTTTAATGCATAAACGTTGAATCTTTGAAAGAAAATAAGAGTATTGATTTAAACTTTTTCGAGTTACTTATGAAGTGGCGAAGAGTGTTTTAATGAGTAAAGATCGAATCTTTGATTGAAAATATCCCAATAAATTTACCTTTTATGTCATTAAACCTTTTTAATGCATATAAATTGAATCTTTGAAACAAAACAAGAGTTTGAATTTAAAATTATTCGTGTTACCTAGTAGTCGCGAAGAGTGTTTTAATGAGTATATGTTGAATCTTTAAATGAAAGTACCTCAATAAAGGTACCTTTTATGTCACTAGACCTTTTCAATGCATAAAGATTGAATTTTTGAAAGAAAATGAAGTTTTTGAGTTAAACTTATTCAAGTTCCCTTTGACGTCCCGTAGAGTGTTTTACAGAGTAAAGATTGAATCTTTGGACGAAAATACCTTAATAAAGGTACCTAGTATGTGACTAGACCTTTTTAATGTAAAAAGATTGAATCTCTGAAATAAAATGATAGTTTAGAGATTAACTTATTCGAGTTACCAATGAAATCGCGAATCGTGTTGTAATGACTAAATATTAAATCGTTGAATGAAAATATCTCAACAACGGAACCTATTATGAGACCAGACCTCTTTAATGTATAAACATTTAATCTTTTAAAGAAAATGAGAGTTTTGAGTAAACTTATTGGAGTTCCCTTTGACGTCCCGAAGAGTGTTGAACAGAGTATAGATTGAATCTTTGAATGAAAATACCTCAGTAAAGGTACCTTGTATGTCTGTAGACCTTTTTAATGTAAAACGATTGAATCTTTGAAAGAAAAAGAGAGTTTTGAGATTAACTTATTCGAGTTATCTATGAAGTCGCGAAGCGTGTTTTAATGACTAAAGATTAAATCTTTGAATGAAAATACCTCAATAAAGGAACCTATTATATGACTTAACCTTTTAATGTATACAGATTAAATCTTTGAAAGAAAATGAGAGTTTTGAATGAAACTTATTCGAGTTCCTTTTGACGTCCCGAAGAGTGTTTGGATGAGTAAAAATAGAATCTATGAATGAAAATACTAAAATAAAGGTACCTATTATGTTACCAGACCTTTTTAATGCATAAACGTTGAAACTTTGAAAGAAAATAAGAGTATTGATTTAAACTTATTCGAGTTACTTATGAAGTGGCGAAGAGTGTTTTAACGAGTAAAGAACAAATCTTTGAGTGAAAATATCTCAATAAAAGTACCTTTTATGTCATTAAACCTTTTTAATGCATATAGGTTGAATCTTCGAAATAAAACAAGAGTTTTAATTTTAAATTATTCGTGTTACCTAGTAGTCGCGAAGAGTATTTTAATGAGTATATGTTGAATCTTTAAATGAAAGTACCTCAATAAAGGTACCTTTTATGTCACTAGACCTTTTCAATGTATAAAGATTGAATCTTTGAAAGAAAATGGGATTTTTGAGTTAAACTTATTCGAGTTCCCTTGACAGCCCGTAGAGTGTTTTACAGAGTAAAGATTGAATCTTTGAACGAAAATGCCCCAATAAAGGTACCTAGTATGTCACTAAACCTTTTTAATGTAAAAAGATTGAATCTCTGAAATAAAATGATAGTTTAGAGATTAACTTATTCGAGTTACCTATGAAATCGCGAATCGTGTTGTAATGACTAAATATTAAATCGTTGAATGAAAATATCTCAACAAAGGAACCTATTATGTGACTAGACCTTTTTAATGTATAAAGATTGAATCTTTTAAAGAAAATTAGAGTTTTGAGTGAAACTTATTCGAGTTCCCTTTGACGTCCCGAAGAGTGTTTTACAGAGTACAGATTAAATCTTTGAACGAAAATACGTCAGTAAAGGTACCAAGTACGTCACTAGACCTTTTTAATGTAAAAAGATTGAATCTTTGAAATAAAATGAGAGTTTTGAGATTAACTTATTCGAGTTATCTATGAAGACACGAAGCGTGTTTTAATGACTAAAGATTAAAGCTTTGAATGAAAATACCTCAATAAAGGAACCAATTATATGACTAAACCTTTTTAATGTATACAGATTGAATCTTTGAAAGAAAATGAGAGTTTTGAATGAAACTTATTCGATTTACTTTCGACGTCCCGAAGAGTGTTTTAATGAGTAAAAATAGAATCTTTGAATGAAAATACCTCAATAAAGTACATTACCAGACCTTTTTAATGCATAAACGTTGAATCTTTGAAAGAAAATAAGAGTATTGATTTAAACTTATTCGAGTTACTTATGAAGTGGCGAAAAGTGTTTTAATGAGTAAAGATCGAATCTTTGATTGAAAATATCTCAATAAATGTACCAATTATGTCATTAAACCTTTTTAATGCATATAAATTGAATCTTTGAAACAAAACAAGAGTTTGAATTTAAAATTATTCGTGTTACCTAGTAGTCGCGAAGAGTGTTTTAATGAGTATATGTTGAATCTTTAAATGAAAGTACCTCAATAAAGGTACCTTTTATGTCACTAGACCTTTTCAATGCATAAAGATTGAATTTTTGAAAGAAAATGAAGTTTTTGAGTTAAACTTATTCAAGTTCCCTTTGACGTCCCGTAGAGTGTTTTACAGAGTAAAGATTGAATCTTTGGACGAAAATACCTTAATAAAGGTACCTAGTATGTGACTAGACCTTTTTATTGTAAAAAGATTGAATCTCTGAAATAAAATGATAGTTTAGAGATTAACTTATTCGAGATACCAATGAAATCGCGAATCGTGTTGTAATGACTAAATATTAAATCGTTGAATGAAAATATCTGAACAAAGGAACCTATTATGTGACTAGACCTTTTTAATGTATAAAGATTGAATCTTTTAAAGAAAATTAGAGTTTTGAGTGAAACTTATTCGAGTTCCCTTTGACGTCCCGAAGAGTGTTTTACAGAGTATAGATTGAATCTTTGAATTAAAATACCTCAGTAAAGGTACTAAGTATGTCACTAGACCTTTTTAATGTAAAAAGATTGGATCTTTGAAAGAAAATGAGAGTTTTGAGATTAACTTATTCGAGTTATCTATGAAGACACGAAGCGTGTTTTAATGACTAAAGATTAAATCTTTGAATGAAAATACCTCAATAAATGAACCAATTATATGACTGAACCTTTTTAATGTATACAGATTGAATCTTTGAAAGAAAATGAGAGTTTTGAATGAAACTTATTCGAGTTACTTTTGACGTCCCGAATAGTGTTTTAATGAGTAAAAATAGAATCTTTGAATGAAAATACCTCAATAAAGTACATTACCAGACCTTTTTAATGCATAAACGTTGAATCTTTCAAAGAAAATAAGAGTATTGATTTAAGCTTATTCGAGTTACTTATGAAGTGGCGAAGAGTGTTTTAATGAGTAAAGATCGAATCTTTGATTGAAAATATCTCAATAAAAGTACATTTTACGTCATTAAACCTTTTTAATACATATAAATTGAATCTTTGAAACAATACAAGAGTTTGAATTTAAAATTATTCGTGTTACCTTGTAGTCGCGAAGAGTGTTTTAATGAGTATATGTTGAATCTTTAAAAGAAAGTACCTCAATAAAGGTACCTTTTATGTCACTAGACCTTTTCAATATATAAAGATTGAATCTTTGAAAGAAAATGAGGTTTTTTAGTTAAACTTATTCGAGTTCCCTTTGACGTCCCGTAGAGTGTTTTACAGAGTAAAGATTGAATCTTTGAACGAAAATACCTTAATAAAGTTACCTAGTATGTCACTAGACCTTTTTAATGTAAAAAGATTGAATCTCTGAAATAAAATGATAGTTTAGAGATTAACTTATTCGAGTTACCTATGAAGTCGCGAATAATGTTGTAATGACTAAATATTAAATCGTTGAATGAAAATATCTCAACAAAGGAACCTATTATGTGACTAGACCTTTTCAATGTATAAACATTGAATCTTTTAAAGAAAATGAGAGTTTTGAGTAAAACTTATTTGAGTTCTCTTTGACATCCCGAATAATGTTTTACAGAGTATAGATTGAATCTTTGAATTAAAATACCTCAGTATAGGTACCTTGCATGTCACTAGACCTTTTTAATGTAAAAAGATTGAATCTTTGAAAAAAATGAGAGTTTTGAGATTAACTTATTCGAGTTATCTATGAAGTCGCGAAGCGTGTTTTAATGACTAAAGATTAAATCTTTGAATGAAAATACCTCAATAAAGGAACCTATTATATGACTTAACCTTTTTAATGTATACAGATTGAATCTTTGAAAGAAAATGAGAGTTTTGAATTAAACTTATTCGAGTTCCTTTTGACGTCCCGAAGAGTGTTTTGATGAGTAAAAATAGAATCTATGAATGAAAATACCAAAATAAAGGTACCTATTATGTTACCAGACCTTTTTAATGCATAAACGTTGAATCTTTGAAAGAAAATAAGAGTATTGATTTAAACTTATTCGAGTTACTTATGAAGTGGAGAAGAGTGTTTTAATGAGTAAAGAACAAATCTTTGATTGAAAATATCTAAATAAAAGTACCTTTTATGTAATTAAACCTTTTTAATGCATATAGATTGAATCTTTGAAACAAAATAAGAGTTATAATTTAAAATTATTCGTGTTACCTAGTAGTCGCGAAGAGTATTTTAATGAGTATATGTTGAATCTTTAAATGAAAGTACCTCAATAAAGGTACCTTTTATGTCACTAGACCTTTTCAATGTATAATCATTGAATCTTTGAAAGAAAATGAGATTTTTGAATTAAACTTATTCGAGTTCCCTTTGACGTCCCGTTGAGTGTTTTACAGAGTAAAGATGGAATCTTTGGACGAAAATACCTTAATAAAGGTACCTAGTATTTCACTAGACCTTTTTAATGTAAAAACTTTGAATCTCTGAAATAAAATGATAGTTTAGAGATTAACTTATTCGAGTTACCTATGAAATCGCGAATCGTGTTGTAATGACTAAATATTAAATCGTTGAATGAAAATATCTCAACAAAGGAACTTATTATGTGACTAGACCTTTTTAATGTATAAAGATTGAATCTTTTAAAGAAAATTAGAGTTTTAAGTGAAACTTATTCGAGTTCCCTTTGACGTCCCGAAGAGTGTTTTACAGAGTATAGATTGAATTTTTGAATGAAAATACCTGGTTAAAGATACCAAGTATGTCACTAGACCTTTTTAATGTAAAAAGATTGAATCTTTGAAAGAAAATGTGAGTTTTGAGATTAATTTATTCGAGTTATCTATGAAGACACGAAGCGTGTTTTAATGACTAAAGATTAAATCTTTGAATGAAAATACCTCAATAAAGGAAACAATTATATGACTAAACATTTTTAATATATACAGATTGAATCTTTGAAAGAAAATGAGAGTTTTGAATGAAACTTATTCGAGTTACTTTTGACGTCCCGAAGAGTGTTTTAATGAGTAAAAATAGAATCTTTGAATGAAAATACCTCAATAAAGTACCTTACCAGACCTTTTTAATGCATAAACGTTGAATCTTTGAAAGAAAATAAGAGTATTGATTTAAACTTATTCGAGTTACTTATGAAGTGGCGAAGATTGTTTTAATGAGTAAAGATCGAATCTTTGATTGAAAATATCTCAATAAAAGTACCTTTTATGTCATTAAACCTTTTTAATGCATATAAATTGAATCTTTGAAACAAAACAAGAGTTTGAATTTAAAATTATTCGTGTTACCTAGTAGTCGCGAAGAGTGTTTTAATGAGTATATGTTGAATCTTTAAATGAAAGTACCTCAATAAAGGTACCTTTTATGTCACTAGACCTTTTCAATGTATAAAGATTGAATCTTTGGAAGAAAATGAGGTTTTTGAGTTAAACTTATTCGAGTTCCCTTTGACGTCCCGTAGAGTGTTTTACAGAGTAAAGATTGAATCTTTGAACGAAAATACCTTAATAAAGGTACCTAGTATGTCACTAGACCTTTTTAATGTAAAAAGATTGAATCTCTAAAATAAAATGATAGTTTAGAGATTAACTTATTCGAGTTACCTATGAAGTCGCGAATCATGTTGTAATGACTAAATATTAAATCGTTGAATGAAAATATCTCAACAAAGGAACCTATTATGTGACTAGACCTTTTTAAAGTATAAACATTTAATCTTTTAAAGAAAATGAGAGTTTTGAGTAAAACTTATTTGAGTTCCCTTTGACGTCCCGAAGATTGTTTTACAGAGTATAGATTGAATCTTTGAATGAAAATACCTCAGTAAAGGTACCTTGTATGTCACTAGACCTTTTTAATGTAAAAAGATTGAATTTTTGAAAGAAAATGAGAGTTTTGAGATTAACTTATTCGAGTTACCTATGAAGTCGCGAAGCGTGTTTTAATGACTAAAGATTAATTCTTTGAATGAAAATACCTCAATAAAGGAATCTATTATTTGACTTAACCTTTTTAATGTATACAGATTAAATCTTTGAAAGAAAATGAGAGTTTTGAATGAAACTTATTCGAGTTCCTTTTGACGTCCCGAAGAGTGTTTTGATGAGTAAAAATAGAATCTATGAATGAAAATACCAAAATAAAGGTACCTATTATGTTACCAGACCTTTTTAATGCATAAACGTTGAATCTTTGAAAGAAAATAAGAGTATTGATTTAAACTTATTCGAGTTACTTATGAAGTGGCGAAGAGTGTTTTAATGAGTAAAGATCGAATCTTTGATTGAAAATATCTAGATAAATGTACCTTTTATGTCATTAAACCTTTTTAATGCATATAGATTGAATCTTTGAAACAAAACATGAGTTATAATTTAAAATTATTCGTGTTGCCTAGTAGTCGCGAAGAGTATTTTAATGAGTAAAGATTAAATCTTTGAATGAAAATACCTCAACAAAGGAACCAATTATATGACTAAACCTTTTTAATGTATACAGATTGAATCTTTAAAAGAAAATGAGAGTTTTGAATGAAACTTATTCGAGTTACTTTTGACGTCCCGGAGAGTGTTTTAATGAGAAAAAATAGAATCTTTGAATGAAAATACCTCAATAAAGTACATTACCAGACCTTTTTAATGCATAAACGTTGAATCTTTGAAAGAAACTAAGAGTATTGATTTAAACTTATTCGAGTTACTTATGAAGTGGCGAAGACTGTTTTAATGAGTAAAGATCGAATCTTTGATTGAAAATATCTCAATAAAAGTACCTTTTATGTCATTAAACCTTTTTAATGCATATAAATTGAATCTTTGAAACAAAACAAGAGTTTGAATTTAAAATTATTCGTGTTACTTAGTAGTCGCGAAGAGTGTTTTAATGAGTATATGTTGAATCTTTAAAGAAAAGTACCTCAATAAAGGTACCTTTTATGTCACTAGACCTTTTCAATGTATAAAGATTGAATCTTTGAAAGAAAATGAGGTTTTTGAGTTAAACTTATTCGAGTTCTCTTTGACATCCCGTAGAGTGTTTTACAGAGTAAAAATTGAATCTTTAAACGAAAATACCTTAATAAAGGTACCTAGTATGTCACTAGACCTTTTCAATGTAAAAAGATTGAATCTCGGAAATAAAATGATAGTTTAGAGATTAACTTATTCGAGTTACCTATGAAGTCGCGAATCATGTTGTAATGACTAAATATTAAATCGTTGAATGAAAATATCTCAACAAAGGAACCTATTATGTGACTAGACCTTTTTAATGTATAAACATTGAATCTTTTAAAGAAAATGAGAGTTTTGAGTAAAACATATTTGAGTTCCCTTTGACGTCCCGAAGATTGTTTTACAGAGTATAGATTGAATCTTTGAATGAAAATACCTCAGTAAAGGTACCTTGTATGTCAGTAGACCTTTTTAATGTAAAAATATTGAATCTTTGAAAGAAAATGAGAATTTTGAGATTAACTTATTCGAGTTATCTATGAAGTCGCGAAGCGTGTTTTAATGACTAAAGATTAAATCTGTGAATGAAAATACCTCAATAAAGGAACCTATTATATGACTTAACCTTTTTAATGTATACAGATTGAATCTTTGAAAGAAAATGAGAGTTTTGAATGAAACTTATTCGAGTTCCTTTTGACGTCCCGAAGAGTGTTTTGATGAGTAAAAATAGAATCTATGAATGAAAATACCAAAATAAAGGTACCTATTATGTTAGCAGACCTTTTTAATGCATAAACGTTGAATCTTTGAAAGAAAATAAGAGTATTGATTTAAGCTTATTCGAGTTACTTATGAAGTGGCGAAGAGTGTTTTAATGAGTAAAGAACAAATCTTTGATTGAAAATATCTAAATAAAAGTACCTTTTATGTCATTAAACCTTTTAAATGCATATAGATTGAATCTTTGAAACAAAACAAGAGTTATAATTTAAAATTATTCGTGTTACCTAGTAGTCGCGAAGAGTATTTTAATGAGTATATGTAGAATCTTTAATTGAAAGTACCTCAATAAAGGTACCTTTTATGTCACTAGACCTTTTCAATGTATAAAGATTGAATCTTTGAAAGAAAATGAGATTTTTGAATTAAACTTATTCGAGTTCCCTTTGACGTCCCGTCGAGTGTTTTACAGAGTAAAGATTGAATCTTTGGACGAAAATACCTTAATCAAGGTACCTAGTATGTCACTAGACCTTTTCAATGTAAAAAGATTGAATCTCTGAAATAAAATAATAGTTTAGAGATTAACTTATTCGAGTTACCTATGAAGTCGCGAATCATGTGGTAATGACTAAATATTAAATCGTTGAATGAAAATATCTCAACAAAGGAACCTATTATGTGACTAGACCTTTTTAATGTATAAAGATTGAATCTTTTAAAGAAAATAAGAGTTTTGAGTAAAACTTATTTGAGTTCCCTTTGACGTCCCGAAGATTGTTTTACAGAGTATAGATTGAATCTTTGAATGAAAATACCTCAGTAAAGGTACCTTGTATGTCACTTGACCTTTTTAATGTAAAAAGATTGAATCTTTAAAAGAAAATGAGAGTTTTGAGATTAACTTATTCGAGTTATCTATGAAGTCGCGAAGCGTGTTTTAATGACTAAAGATTAAATCTTTGAATGAAAATACCTCAATAAAGGAACCTATTATTTGACTTAACCTTTTTAATGTATACAGATTGAATCTTTGAAATTAAATTAGAGTTTTCAATGAAACTTATTCGAGTTCCTTTTGACGTCCCGAAGAGTGTTTTGATGAGTAAAAATAGAATCTATGAATGAAAATACCAAAATAAAGGTACCTATTATGTTACTAGACCTTTTTAATGCATAAACGTTGAATCTTTGAAAGAAAATAAGAGTATAGATTTAAACTTATTCGAGTTACTTATGAAGTGGCGAAGAGTGTTTTAATGAGTAAAGATCGAATCTTTGATTGAAAATATCTAGATAAATGTACCTTTTATGTCATTAAACTTTTTTAATGCATATAAATTGAATCTTTGAAACAAAACAAGAGTTTAAATTTAAAATTATTCGTGTTACATAGTAGTCGCGAAGAGTGTTTTAATGAGTATATGTTGAATCTTTAAATGAAAGTACCTCAATAAAGGTACATTTTATGTCACTAGACCTTTTCAATGTATAAAGATAGAATCTTTGAAAGAAAATGAGGTTTTTGAGTTAAACTTATTCAAGTTCCCTTTTACGTCCCGTATAGTGTTTTACAGAGTAAAGATTGAATCTTTGGACGAAAATACCTTAATAAAGGTACCTAGTATGTCACTAGACCTTTTTAATGTAAAAAGATTGAATCTCTGAAATAAAATAATAGTTTAGAGATTAACTTATTCGAGTTACTTATGAAATCGCGAATCGTGTTGTAATGACTAAATATTAAATCGTTGAATGAAAATATCTCAACAAAGGAACCTATTATGTGACTAGACCTTTTTAATGTATAAAGATTGAATCTTTTAAAGAAAATTAGAGTTTTGAGTGAAATTTATTCGAGTTCCCATTGACGTCCCGAAGACTGTTTTACAGAGTATAGATTGAATCTTTGAATAAAAATACCTCAGTAAAGGTACTAAGTATGTCACTAGACCTTTTTAATGTAAAAAGATTGAATCTTTGAAAGAAAATGAGAGTTTTGAGATTAACTTATTCGAGTTATCTATGAAGACACGAAGCGTGTTTTAATGAGTAAAGATTAAATAATTGAATTAAAATACCTCAATAAAGGAACCAATTATATGACTAAACCTTTTTAATGTATAGAGATTGAATCTTTGATAGAAAATGAGAGTTTTGAATGAAACTTATTCGGGTTACTTTTGACTTCCCGAAGAGTGTTTTAATGAGTAAAAATAGAATCTTTGAATGAAAATACCTCAATAAAGTACATTACCAGACCTTTTTAATGCATATACGTTGAATCTTTGAAAGAAAATAAGAGTATTGATTTAAACTTATTCGAGTTACTTATGAAATGGCGAAGAGTGTTTTAATGAGTATATTTTGAATCTTTAAATGAAAGTACCTCAATAAAGGTACCTTTTATGTCACTAGACCTTTTCAATGTATAAAGATTGAATCTTTGGAAGAAAATCAGGTTTTTTAGTTAAACTTATTCGAGTTTCCTTTGACGTCCCGTAGAGTGTTTTACAGAGTAAAGATTGAATCTATGAACGAAATACCTTAAAAAAGGTACCTAGTATGTCACTAGACCTTTTTAATGTAAAAAGATTGAATCTCTAAAATAAAATGATAGTTTAGAGATTAACTTATTCGAGTTACCTATGAAGTCGCGAATCATGTTGTAATGACTAAATATTAAATCGTTGAATGAAAATATCTCAACAAAGGAACCTATTATGTGACTAGACCTTTTTAATGTATAAACATTGAATCTTTTAAAGAAAATGAGAGTTTGAGTAAAACTTATTTAAGTTCCCTTTGACGTCCCGAAGATTGTTTTACAGAGTATAGATTGAATCTTTGAATGAAAATACCTTAGTAAAGGTAACTAGTATGTCACTAGACCTTTTTAATGTAAAAGATTGAATCTTTGAAAGAAAATGAGAGTTTTGAGATTAACTTATTCGAGTTATCTATGAAGTCGCGAAGCGTGTTTTAATGACTAAAGATTAAATCTTTGATTGAAAATACCTCAATAAAGGAACCTATAATATGACTTAACCTTTTTAATGTTTACAGATTGAATCTTTGAAAGAAAATGAGAGTTTTGAATGAAACTTATTCGAGTTCCTTTTGACGCTCCGAAGAGTGTTTTGATGAGTAAAAATAGAATCTATGAATGAAAATACCAAAATAAAGGTACCTATTATGTTACCAGACCTTTTTAATGCATAAACGTTGAATCTTTGAAAGAAAATAAGAGTATTGATTTAAACTTATTCGAGTCACTTATGAAGTGGCGAAGAGTGTTTTAATGAGTAAAGATCGAATCTTTGATTGAAAATATCTAGATAAATGTACCTTTTATGTCATTAAACCTTTTTAATTTATATAAATTGAATCTTTGAAACAAAACAAGAGTTTGAATTTAAAATTATTCGTGTTACCTAGTAGTCGCGAAGAGTATTTTAATGAGTATATGTTGAATCTTTAAATGAAAGTACCTCAACAAAGGTACCTTTTATGTCACTAGACCTTTTCAATGTATAAAGATTGAATCTTTGAAAGAAAATGAGGTTTTTGAGTTAAACTTATTCAAGTTCCCTTTGACGTCCCGTAGAGTGTTTTACAGAGTAAAGATTAAATCTTTGGACGAAAATACCTTAATAAAGGTACCTAGTATGTCACTAGACCTTTTTAATGTAAAAAGATTGAATCTCTGAAATAAAATGATTGTTTAGAGATTAACTTATTCGAGTTATCTATCAAATCGCGAATCGTGTTGTAATAACTAAATATTAAATCGTTGAATGAAAATATCTCAACAAAGGAACCTATTATGTGACTAGACCTTTTTAATGTATAAAGATTGAATCTTTTAAAGAAAATTAGAGTTTTGAGTGAAACTTATTCGACTTCCCTTTAACGTCCCAAAGAGTATTTTACAGAGTATAGATTGAATCTTTGAATGAAAATTCCTCAGTAAAGGAACTAAGTATGTCACTAGACCTTTTTAATGTAAAAAGATTGAATCTTTGAAAGAAAATGAGAGTTTTGAGATTAACTTATTCGAGTTATCTATGATGACACGGAGCGTGTTTTAATGAGTAAAGATTAAATCTTTGAATGAAAATACCTCAATAAAGGAACCAATTATATGACTAAACCTTTTTAATGTATATAGATTGAATCTTTGAAAGAAAATGAGAGTTTTGAATGAAACTTCTTCGAGTTACATTTGACGTCCCGAAGAGTGTTTTAATGAGTAAAAATAGAATCTTTGAATGAAAATACCTCAATAAAGTACATTACCAGACCTTTTTAATGCATAAACGTTGAATCTTTGAAAGAAAATAAGAGTATTGATTTAAACTTATTCGAGTTACTTATGAAGTGGCGAAGAGTGTTTTAATGAGTAAAGATCGAATCTTTGATTGAAAATATCTCAATAACAGTACCTTTTATGTCATTAAACCATTTTAATGCATATAAATTGAATCTTTGAAACAAAACAAGAGTTTGAATTTAAAATTATTCGTGTTACCTAGTAGTCGCGAAGAGTGTTTTAATGAGTATATGTTGAATCTTTAAATGAAAGTACCTCAATAAAGGTACCTTTTATGTCACTAGACCTTTTCAATGTATAAAGATTGTATCTTTGAAAGAAAATGAGGTTTTTGAGTTAAACTTATTCGAGTTCCCTTTGACGTCCCGTAGAGTGTTTTACAGAGTAAAGATTGAATCTTTGAACGAAAATACCTTAATAAAGGTACCTAGTATGTCACTAGACCTTTTTAATGTAAAAAGATTGAATCTCTGAAATAAAATGATAGTTTAGAGATTAACTTATTCGAGTTACCTATGAAGTCGCGAATCATGTTGTAATGACTAAATCTTAAATCGTTGAATGAAAATATCTCAACAAAGGAACCTATTATGTGACTAGACCTTTTTAATGTATAAACATTGAATCTTTTAAAGAAAATGAGAGTTTTGAGTAAAACTTATTTGAGTTCCCTTTGACGTCCCGAAGATTGTTTTACAGAGTATAGATTGAATCTTTGAATGAAAATACCTCAGTAAAGGTACCTTGTATGTCACTAGACCTTTTTAATGTAAAAGGATTGAATCTTTGAAAGAAAATGAGAGTTTTGAGATTAACTTATTCGAGTTATCTATGAAGTCGCGAAGCGTGTTTTAATGACTAAAGATTAAATCTTTGAATGAAAATACCTTAATAAAGGAACCTATTATATGACTTAACCTTTTTAATATATACAGATTGAATCTTTGAAAGAAAATGAGAGTTTTGAATGAAACTTTTCGAGTTCCTTTTGACGTCCCGAAGAGTGTTTTGATGAGTAAAAATGGAATCTATGAATGAAAATACCAAAATAAAGGTACCTATTATGTTACCAGACCATTTTAATGCATAAACGTTGAATCTTTGAAAGAAAATAAGAGTATTGATTTAAACTTATTCGAGTTACTTATGAAGTGGCGAAGAGTGTTTTAATGAGTAAAGATCGAATCTTTGATTGAAAATATCTAGATAAATGTACCTTTTATGTCATTAAACCTTTTTAATGCATATAAATTGAATCTTTGAAATAAAACAAGAGTTTGAATTTAAAATTATTCGTGTTACCTAGTAGTCGCGAAGAGTGTTTTAATGAGTATATGTTGAATCTTTAAATGAAGGTACCTCAATAAAGGCGCCTTTTATGTCACTAGACCTTTTCAATGTATAAAGATTGAATCTTTGAAAGAAAATGAGGTTTCTGAGTTAAACTTATTCAACTTCCCTTTGACGTCCCGTAGAGTGTTTTACAGAGTAAAGATTGAATCTTTGGACGAAAATACCTTAATAAAGGTACCTAGTATGTCACTAGACCTTTTTAATGTAAAAAGATTGAATCTCTGAAATAAAATGATAGTTTAGAGATTAACTTATTCGAGTTACCTATGAAATCGCGAATCGTGTTGTAATGACTAAATATTAAATCGTTGAATGAAAATATCTCAACAAAGGAACCTATTATGTGACTAGACCTTTTTAATGTATAAAGATTGAATCTTTTAAAGAAAATTAGAGTTTTGAGTGAAACTTATTCGAGTTCCCTTTGACGTCCCGAAGAGTGTTTTACAGAGTATAGATTGAATCTTTCAATGAAAATACCTCAGTTAAGGTACCAAGTATGTCACTAGACCTTTTTAATGTAAAAAGATTGAATCTTTGAAAGAAAATGAGAGTTTTGAGATTAACTTATTCGAGTTATCGATGAAGACACGAAGCGTGTTTTAATGAGTAAAGATTAAATCATTGAATGGAAATACCTCAATAAAGGAACCAATTATATGACTAAACCTTTTTAATGTATACAGATTGAATCTTTGAAAGCAAATGAGAGTTTTGAATGAAACTTATTCGAGTTACTTTTGACATCCCGAAGAGTGTTTTAATGAGTAAAAATAGAATCTTTGAATGAAAATACCTCAATAAAGTACATTACCAGACCTTTTTAATGCATAAACGTTGAATCTTTGAAAGAAAATAAGAGTATTGATTTAAACTTATTCGAGTTACTTATGAAGTGGCGAAGAGTGTTTTAATGAGTAAAGATCGAATCTTTGATTGAAAATATCTCAATAAAAGTACCTTTTATGTCATTAAACCTTTTTAATGCATATAAATTGAATCTTTGAAACAAAACAAGAGTTTGAATTTAAAATTATTCGTGTTATCTAGTAGTCGCGAAGAGTGTTTTAATGAGTATATGTTGAATCTTAAAATGAAAGTACCTCAATAAAGGTACCTTTTATGTCACTAGACCTTTTCAATGTATAAAGATTGAATCTTTGAAAGAAAATGAGATTTTTGAGTTAAACTTATTCGAGTTCCCTTTGACGTCCCGTAGAGTGTTTTACAGAGTAAAGATTGAATCTTTGAACGAAAAACCTTAATAAAGGTACCTAGTATGTCACTAGACCTTTTTAATGTAAAAAGATTGAATCTCTAAAATAAAATGATAGTTTAGAGATTAACTTATTCGAGTTACCTATGAAGTCGCGAATCATGTTATAATGACTAAATATTAAATCGTTAAATGAAAATATCTCAACAAAGGAACCTATTATGTGACTAGACCTTTTTAATGTATAAACATTGAATCTTTTAAAGAAAATGAGAGTTTTGAGTAAAACTTATTTGAGTTCCCTTTGACGTCCCGAAGATTGTTTTACAGAGTATAAATTGAATCTCTGAATGAAAATACCTCAGTAAAGGTACCTTGTATGTCACTAGACCTTTTTAATGTAAAAAGATTGAATCTTTGAAAGAAAATGAGAGTTTTGAGATTAACTTATTCAAGTTATTTTTGAAGTCGCGAAGCGTGTTTTAATGACTAAAGATTAAATCTTTAAATGAAAATACCTCAATAAAGGTACATTTTATGTCATTAAACCTTTTTAATGCATATAAATTGAATCTTTGAAACAAAACAAGAGTTTGAATTTAAAATTATTCGTGTTACCTAGTAGTCGCGAAGAGTGTTTTAATGAGTATATGTTGAATCTTTAAATGAAGGTACCTCAATAAAGGCGCCTTTTATGTCACTAGACCTTTTCAATGTATAAAGATTGAATCTTTGAAAGAAAATGAGGTTTTTGAGTTAAACTTATTCAACTTCCCTTTGACGTCCCGTAGAGTGTTTTACAGAGTAAAGATTGAATCTTTGGACGAAAATACCTTAATAAAGGTACCTAGTATGTCACTAGACCTTTTTAATGTAAAAAGATTGAATCTCTGAAATAAAATGATAGTTTAGAGATTAACTTATTCGAGTTACCTATGAAATCGCGAATCGTGTTGTAATGACTAAATATTAAATCGTTGAATGAAAATATCTCAACAAAGGAACCTATTATGTGACTAGACCTTTTTAATGTATAAAGATTGAATCTTTTAAAGAAAATTAGAGTTTTGAGTGAAACTTATTCGAGTTCCCTTTGACGTCCTAAAGAGTGTTTTACAGAGTATAGATTGAATCTTTGAATGAAAATACCTCAGTACAGGTACTAAGTATGTCACTAGACCTTTTTAATGTAAAAAGATTGAATCTTTGAAAGAAAATGACAGTTTTGAGATTAAGTTATTCGAGTTATCTATAAAGACACGAAGCATGTTTTAATGAGTAAAGATTAAATCTTTGAATGAAAATACCTCAATAAAGGAACCAATTATATGACTAAACCTTTTTAATGTATACAGATTGAATCTTTGAAAGAAAATGAGAGTTTTGAATGAAACTTATTCGAGTTACTTTTGACGTCCCGAAGAGTGTTTTAATGAGTAAAAATAGAATCTTTGAATGAAAATACATCAATAAAGTACATTACCAGACCTTTTTAATGCATAAACGTTGAATCTTTGAAAGAAAATAAGTGTACTGATTTTAACTTATTCGAGTTACTTATGAAGTGGCGAAGAGTGTTTTAAAGAGTAAAGATCGAATCTTTGTTTGAAAATATCTCAATAAAAGTACCTTTTATGTCATTAAACCTTTTTAATGCATATAAATTGAATCTTCGAAACAAAACAAGAGTTTGAATTTAAAATTATTCGTGTTACCTAGTAGTCGCGAAGAGTGTTTTAATGAGTATATGTTGAATCTTTTCAATGTATAAAGATTGAATCTTTGAAAGAAAATGAGGTTTTTGAGTTAAACTTATTCAAGTTCCCTTTGACGTCCCGTAGAGTGTTTTACAGAGTAAAGATTGAATCTTTGAACGAAAATACCTTAATAAAGGTACCTAGTATGTCACTAGACCTTTTTAATGTAAAAAGATTGAATCTCTGAAATAAAATGATAGTTTAGAGATTAACTTATTCGAGTTACCTATGAAGTCGCGAATCATGTTGTAATGACTAAATATTAAATCGTTGAATGAAAATATCTCAACAAAGGAACCTATTATGTGACTAGACCTTTTTAATGTACAAACATTGAATCTTTTAAAGAAAATGAGAGTTTTGAGTAAAACTTATTTGAGTTCCCTTTGACGTCCCGAAGATTGTTTTACAGAGTATAGATTGAATCTTTGAATGAAAATACCTCAGTAAAGTTACCTTATATGTCACTAGACCTTTTTAATGTAAAAAGAGTGAATCTTTGAAAGAAAATGAGAGTTTTGAGATTAACTTATTCGAGTTATCTATGAAGTCGCGAAGCGTGTTTTAAGGACTAAAGATTAAATCTTTGAATGAAAATACCTCAATAAAGGAACCTATTATATGACTTAACCTTTTTAATGTATACAGATTGAATCTTTGGAAGAAAATGAGAGTTTTGAATGAAATTTATTCGAGTTCCTTTTGACGTACCGAAGAGTGTTTTGATGAGTAAAAATAGAATCTATGAATGAAAATACCAAAATAAAGGTACCTATTATGTTACTAGACCTTTTTAATGCATAAACGTTGAATCTTTGAAAGAAAATAAGAGTATTGATTTAAACTTATTCGAGTTACTTATGAAGTGGCGAAGAGTGTTTTAATGAGTAAAGAACAAATCTTTGATTGAAATTATCTAAATAAAAGTACCTTTTATGTCATTAAACCTTTTTAATGCATATAGATTGAATCCTTGAAACAAAACAAGAGTTATAATTTAAAATTATTCGTGTTACCTAGTAGTCGCGAAGAGTATTTAAATGAGTATATGTTGAATCTTTAAATGAAAGTACCTCAATAAAGGTACCTTTTATGTCACTAGACCTTTTCAATGTATAAATATTGAATCTTTGAAAGAAAATGAGATTTTTGAATTAAACTTATTCGAGTTCCCTTTGACGTCCCGTCGAGTGTTTTACAGAGTGAAGATTGAATCTTTGGACGAAAATACCTTAATAAAGGTACCTAGTATGTCACTAGACCTTTTTAATGTAAAAAGATTGAATCTCTGAAATAAAATGATAGTTTAGAGATTAACTTATTCGAGTTACCTATGAAATTGCGAATCGTGTTGTAATGACTAAATATTAAATCGTTGAATGAAAATATCTCAATAAAGGAACCTATTATGTGACTAGACCATTTTAATGTATAAAGGTTGAATCTTTTAAAGAAAATTAGAGTTTTGAGTGAAACTTATTCGAGTTCCCTTTGACTTCCCGAAGAGTGTTTTACAGAGTATAAATTGAATCTTTGAATGAAAATATCTCAGTAAAGGTACTAAGTATGTCACTAGACCTTTTTAATGTAAAAAGATTGAATCTTTGAAAGAAAATGAAAGTTTTGAGATTAACTTATTCGAGTTATCTATGAAGATACGAAGCGTGTTTTAATGACTAAAGATTAAATCTTAGAATGAAAATACTTCAATACAGGAACCAATTATATGACTAAACCTTTTTAATGTATACAGATTGAATCTTGGAAAGAAAATGAGAGTTTTGAATGAAACTTATTCGAGTTACTTTTGACGTCCCGAAGAGTGTTTTAATGAGTAAAAATAGAATCTTTGAATGAAAATACCTCAATAAAGTACATTACCAGACCTTTTTAATGCATAAACGTTGAATCTTTGAAAGAAAATAAGAGTATTGATTTAAACTTATTCGAGTTACTTATGAAGTGGCGAAGAGTGTTTTAATGAGTAAAGATCGAATCTTTGATTGAAAATATCTCAATAAAAGTACCTTTTATATCATTAAACCTTTTTAATGCATATAAATTGAATCTTTGAAACAAAACAAGAGTTTGAATTTAAAATTATTCGTGTTACCTAGTTGTCGCGAAGAGTGTTTTAATGAGTATATGTTGAATTTTTAAATGAAAGTATTTCAATAAAGGTACCTTTTATGTCACTAGACCTTTTCAATGTATAAAGATTGAATCTTTGAAAGAAAATGAGGTTTTTGAGTTAAACTTATTCGAGTTCCCTTTGACGTTCCGTAGAGTGTTTTACAGAGTAAAGATTGAATCTTTGAACGAAAATACCATAATAAAGGTACCTAGTATGTCACTAGACCTTTTTAATGTAAAAAGATTGAATCTCAGAAATAAAATGATAGTTTAGAGATTAACTTATTCGAGTTACCTATGAAGTCGCGAATCATGTTGTAATGACTAAATATTAAATCGTTGAATGAAAATATCTCAACAAAGGAACCTATTATGTGACTAGACCATTTTAATGTATAAACATTGAATCTTTTAAAGAAAATGAGAGTTTTTAGTAAAACTTATTTGAGTTTCCTTTGACGTCCCGAAGATTGTTTTACAGAGTATAGATTGAATCTTTGAATGAAAATACCTCAGTAAAGGTACCTTGTATGTCACTAGACCTTTTTAATGTAAAAAGATTGAATCTTTGAAAGAAAATGAGAGTTTTGAGATTAACTTATTCGAGTTATCTATGAAGTCGCGAAGCGTGTTTTAATGACTAAAGATTAAATCTTTGAATGAAAATACCTCAATAAAGGAACCTATTATATGACTTAACCTTTTTAATGTATACAGATTGAATCTTTGAAAGAAAATGAGAGTTTTGAATGGAACTTATTCGAGTTCCTTTTGACGTCCCGAAGAGTGTTTTGATGAGTAAAAATAGAATCTATGAATGAAAATACCAAAATAAAGGTACCTATTATGTTACCAGACCTTTTTAATGCATAAACGTTGAATCTTTGATAGAAAATAAGAGTATTGATTTAAACTTATTCGAGTTACTTATGAAGTGGCGAAGAGTGTTTTAATGTGTATAGAACAAATCTTTGATTGAAAATATCTAAATAAAAGTACCTTTTATGTCATTAAACCTTTTTAATGCATATAGATTGAATCTTTGAAACTAAACAAGAGTTATAATTTAAAATTATTCGTGTTACCTAGTAGTCGCGAAGAGTATTTTAAAGAGTACATATTGAATCTTTAAATGAAAGTACCTCAATAAAGGTACCTTTTATGTCACTAGACCTTTTCAATGTATAAAGATTGAATCTTTGAAAGAAAATTAGATTTTTGAATTAAACTTATTCGAGTTCCCTTTGAAGTCCCATCGAGTGTTTTACAGAGTAAAGATTGAATCTTTGGACGAAAATACCTTAATAAAGGTACCTAGTATGTCACTAGACCTTTTTAATGTAAAAAGATTGAATCTCTGAAATATAATGATAGTTTAGAGATTAACTTAATCGAGTTACCTATGAAGTCGCGAATCATGTTGTAATGACTAAATATTAAATCGTTGAATGAAAATATCTCAACAAAGGAACCTATTATGTGACTAGACCTTTTTAATGTATAAACATTGAATCTTTTAAAGAAAATGAGAGTTTTGAGTAAAACTTATTTGAGTTCCCTTTTACATCCCGAAGATTGTTTTACAGAGTATATATTGAATCTTTGAATGAAAATACCTCAGTAAAGGTACCTTGTATGTCACTAGACCTTTTTAATGTAAAAAGATTGAATCTTTGAAAGAAAATGAGAGTTTTGAGATTAACTTATTCGAGTTATCTATGAAGTCGCGAAGCGTGTTTTAATGACTAAAGATTAAATCTTTTAATGAAAATACCTCAATAAAGGAACCTATTATATGACTTAACTTTTTTAATGTATACAGATTGAATCTTTGAAAGAAAATGAGAGTTTTGAATGAAAGTTATTCGAGTTCCTTTTGACGTCCCGAAGAGTGTTTTGATGAGTAAAAATAGAATCTATGAATGAAAATACCAAAATAAAGGTACCTATTATGTTACCAGACCTTTTTAATGCATAAACGTTGAATATTTGAAAGAAAATAAGTGTATTGATTTAAACTTATTCGAGTTACCTATGAGGTGGCGAAGAGTGTTTTAATGAGTAAAGAACAAATCTTTGATTGAAAATATCTAAATAAAAGTGTCTTTTATGTCATTAAACCTTTTTAATGCATATAGATTGAATCTTTGAAACAAAACAAGAGTTATAATTTAAAATTATTCGTGTTACCTAGTAGTCGCGAAGAGTATTTTAATGAGTATATGTTGAATCTTTAAAAGAAAGAACATCAATAAAGGTACCTAGTATGTCACTAGACCTTTTTAATGTAAAAAGATTGAATCTCTGAAATAAAATGATAGTTTAGAGATTAACTTATTCGAGTTACCTATGAAATCGCGAATCAAGTTGTAATGACTAAATATTAAATCGTTGAATGAAAATATCTCAACAAAGGAACCTATTATGTGACTAGACCTTTTTAATGTATAAAGATTGAATCTTTTAAAGAAAATTAGAGTTTTGATTGAAACTTGTTCGAGTTCCCTTTGACGTCCCGAGGAGTGTTTTACAGAGTATAGATTGAATCTTTGAATGAAAATACCTCAGTAAAGCTACCAAGTATGTCACTAGACCTTTTTAATGTAAAAAGATTGAATCTTTAAAAGAAAATGAGAGTTTTGAGATTAACTTATTCGAGTTATCTATGAAGACACGAAGCGTGTTTTAATGAGTAAAGATTAAATCTTTGAATGAAAATACCTCAATAAAGGAACCAATTATATGACAAAACCTTTTTAATGTATACAGATTGAATCTTTGAAAGAAAATGAGAGTTTTGAATGAAACATATTCGAGTTACTTTTGACGTCCCGAAGAGTGTTTTAATGAGTAAAAATAGAATCTTTGAATGAAAATACCTCAATAAAGTACATTACCGGACCTTTTTAATGCATAAACGTTGAATCTTTGAAAGAAAATAAGTGTATTGATTTAAACTTATTCGAGTTACCTATGAGGTGGCGAAGAGTGTTTTAATGAGTAAAGAACAAATCTTTGATTGAAAATAACTAAATAAAAGTGTCTTT
Source organism: Cornus florida (assembly GCF_030987335.1). Lineage (NCBI taxonomy): Eukaryota > Viridiplantae > Streptophyta > Magnoliopsida > Cornales > Cornaceae > Cornus > Cornus florida. The sequence goes on along the minus strand of NW_026775578.1, from coordinate 89,878,600 downwards.
TATGTCATTAAACCTTTTTAATGCATATAGATTGAATCTTTGAAACAAAACAAGAGTTATAATTTAAAATTATTCGTGTTACCTAGTAGTCGCGAAGAGTGTTTTAATGAGTATATGTTGAATCTTTAAATGAAAGTACCTCAATAAAGGTACCTTTTATGTCACTAGACCTTATCAATGTATAAAGATTGAATCTTTGAAAGAAAATGAGGTTTTTGAGTTAAACTTATTTGAGTTCCCTTTGACGTCCCGTAGAGTGTTTTACAGAGTAAAGATTGAATCTTTGAACGAAAATACCTTAATAAAGGTACCTAGTATGTCACTAGACCTTTTTAATGTAAAAAGATTGAATCTCTGAAATAAAATGATAGTTTAGAGATTAACTTATTCGAGTTACCTATGAAGTCGCGAATCATGTTGTAATGACTAAATATTAAATCGTTGAATGAAAATATCTCAACAAAGGAACCTATTATGTGACTATACCTTTTTAATGTATAAACATTGAATCTTTTAAAGAAAATGAGAGTTTTGAGTAAAACTTATTTGAGTTCCCTTTGACGTCCCGAAAATTGTTTTACAGAGTATAGATTGAATCTTTGAATGAAAATACCTCAGTAAAGGTACCTTGTATGTCACTAGACCTTTTTAATGTAAAAAGATTGAATCTTTGAAAGAAAATGAGAGTTTTGAGATTAACTTATTCGAGTTATCTATGAAGTCGCGAAGCGTGTTTTAATGACTAAAGATTAAATCTTTGAATGAAAATACCTCAATAAAGGAACCTATTATATGACTTAACCTTTTTAATGTATACAGATTGAATCTTTGAAAGAAAATGAGAGTTTTGAATGGAACTTATTCGAGTTCCTTTTGACGTCCCGAAGAGTGTTTTGATGAGTAAAAATAGAATCTATGAATGAAAATACCAAAATAAAGGTACCTATTATGTTACCAGACCTTTTTAATGCATAAACGTTGAATCTTTGATAGAAAATAAGAGTATTGATTTACACTTATTCGAGTTACTTATGAAGTGGCGAAGAGTGTTTTAATGTGTAAAGAACAAATCTTTGATTGAAAATATCTAAATAAAAGTACCTTTTATGTCATTAAACCTTTTTAATGCATATAGATTGAATCTTTGAAACTAAACAAGAGTTATAATTTAAAATTATTCGTGTTACCTAGTAGTCGCGAAGAGTATTTTAAAGAGTACACGTTGAATCTTTAAATGAAAGTACCTCAATAAAGGTACCTTTTATGTCACTAGACCTTTTCAATGTATAAAGATTGAATCTTTGAAAGAAAATTAGATTTTTGAATTAAACTTATTCGAGTTCCCTTTGAAGTCCCGTCGAGTGTTTTACAGAGTAAAGATTGAATCTTTGGACGAAAATACCTTAATAAAGGTACCTAGTACGTCACTAGACCTTTTTAATGTAAAAAGATTGAATCTCTGAAATATAATGATAGTTTAGAGATTAACTTATTCGAGTTACCTATGAAGTCGCGAATCATGTTGTAATGACTAAATATTAAATCGTTGAATGAAAATATCTCAACAAAGGAACCTATTATGTGACTAGACCTTTTTAATGTATAAACATTGAATCTTTTAAAGAAAATGAGAGTTTTGAGTAAAACTTATTTGAGTTCCCTTTTACATCCCGAAGATTGTTTTACAGAGTATAGATTGAATCTTTGAATGAAAATACCTCAGTAAAGGTACCTTGTATGTCACTAGACCTTTTTAATGTAAAAAGATTGAATCTTTGAAAGAAAATGAGAGTTTTGAGATTAACTTATTCGAGTTATCTATGAAGTCGCGAAGCGTGTTTTAATGACTAAAGATTAAATCTTTGAATGAAAATACCTCAATAAAGGAACCAATTATATGACTTAACTTTTTTAATGTATACAGATTGAATCTTTGAAAGAAAATGAGAGTTTTGAATGAAAGTTATTCGAGTTCCTTTTGACGTCCCGAAGAGTGTTTTGATGAGTAAAAATAGAATATATGAATGAAAATACCAAAATAAAGGTACCTATTATGTTACCAGACCTTTTTAATGCATAAACGTTGAATCTTTGAAAGAAAATAAGTGTATTGATTTAAACTTATTCGAGTTACTTATGAGGTGGCAAAGAGTGTTTTAATGAGTAAAGAACAAATCTTTGATTGAAAATATCTAAATAAAAGTGCCTTTTATGTCATTAAACCTTTTTAATGCATATAGATTGAATCTTTGAAACAAAACAAGAGTTATAATTTAAAATTATTCGTGTTACCTAGTAGTCGCGAAGAGTATTTTAATGAGTATATGTTGAATCTTTAAATGAAAGAACCTCAATAAAGGTACCTAGTATGTCACTAGACCTTTTTAATGTAAAAAGATTGAATCTCTAAAATAAAATGATAGTTTAGAGATTAACTTATTCGAGTTACCTATGAAATCGCGAATCAAGTTGTAATGACTAAATATTAAATCGTTGAATGAAAATATCTCAACAAAGGAACCTATTATGTGACTAGACCTTTTTAATGTATAAAGATTGAATCTTTTAAAGAAAATTAGAGTTTTGATTGAAACTTGTTCGAGTTCCCTTTGACGTCCCGAGGAGTGTTTTACAGAGTATAGATTGAATCTTTGAATGAAAATACCTCAGTAAAGCTACCAAGTATGTCACTAGACCTTTTTAATGTAAAAAGATTGAATCTTTAAAAGAAAATGAGAGTTTTGAGATTAACTTATTCGAGTTATCTATGAAGACACGAAGCGTGTTTTAATGAGTAAAGATTAAATCTTTGAATGAAAATACCTCAATAAAGGAACCAATTATATGACTAAACATTTTTAATGTATACAGATTGAATCTTTGAAAGAAAATGAGAGTTTTGAATGAAACATATTCGAGTTACTTTTGACGTCCCGAAGAGTGTTTTAATGAGTAAAAATAGAATCTTTGAATGAAAATACCTCAATAAAGTACATTACCGGACCTTTTTAATGCATAAACGTTGAATCTTTGAAAGAAAATAAGAGTATTGATTTAAACTTATTTGAGTTACTTATGAAGTGGCGAAGAGTGTTTTAATGACTAAAGATCGAATCTTTGATTGAAAATATCTCAATAAAAGTACCTTTTATGTCATTAAACCTTTTTAATGCATATAAATTGAATCTTTGAAACAAAACAAGAGTTTGAATTTAAAATTATTCGTGTTACCTAGTAGTCGCGAAGAGTGTTTTAATGAGTATATGTTGAATCTTTAAATGAAAGTACCTCAATAAAGGTACCTTTTATGTCACTAGACCTTTTCAATGTATAAAGATTGAATCTTTGAAAGAAAATGAGGTTTTTGAGTTAAACTATTTCGAGTTCCCTTTGACGTCCCGTAGAGTGTTTTACAGAGTAAAGATTGAATCTTTGAACGAAAATACCTTAATAAAGGTACCTAGTATGTCACTAGACCTTTTTAATGTAAAAAGATTGAATCTCTGAAATAAAATGATAGTTTAGAGATTAACTTATTCGAGTTACCTATGAAGTCGCGAATCATGTTGTAATGACTAAATATTAAATCGTTGAATGAAAATATCTCAACAAAGGAACCTATTATGTGACTAGACCTTTTTAATGTATAAACATTGAATCTTTTAAAGAAAATGAGAGTTTTGAAAAAACTTATTTGAGTTCCCTTTGACGTCCCGAAAATTGTTTTACAGAGTATAGATTGAATCTTTGAATGAAAATACCTTAGTAAAGGTACCTTGTATGTCACTAGACCTTTTTAATGTAAAAAGATTGAATCTTTGAAAGAAAATGAGAGTTTTGAGATTAACTTATTCGAGTTATCTATGAAGTCGCGAAGCGTGTTTTAATGACTAAAGATTAAATCTTTGAATGAAAATACCTCAATAAAGGAACCTATTATATGACTTAACCTTTTTAATGTATATAGATTGAATCTTTGAAAGAAAATGAGAGTTTTGAATGAAACTTATTCGAGTTCCTTTTGACGTCCCGAAGAGTGTTTTGTTGAGTAAAAATAGAATCTATGAATGAAAATACCACTATAAAGGTACATATTATGTTACCAGACCTTTTTAATGCATAAACGTTGAATCTTTGAAAGAAAATAAGTGTATTGATTTAAACTTATTCGAGTTACTTATGAAGTGGCGAAGAGTGTTTTAATGAGTAAAGAACAAATCTTTGATTGAAAATATCTCAATAAAAGTACCTTTTATGTCATTAAACCTTTTTATTGCATATAGATTGAATCTTTGAAACAAAACAAGAGATTTAATTTAAAATTATTCGTGTTACCTAGAAGTCGCGAAGAGTATTTTATTGAGTATATGTTGAATCTTTAAATGAAAGTACCTCAATAAAGGTACCTTTTATGTCACTAGACCTTTTCAATGTATAAAGATTGAATCTTTGAAAGAAAATGAGATTTTTGAGTTAAACTTATTCGAGTTCCCTTTGACGTCCCGTAGAGTGTTTTACAGAGTAAAGATTGAATCTTTGAATGAAAATACCTTAATAAAGGTACCTAGTATGTCACTAGACCTTTTTAATATAAAAAGATTGAATCTCTGAAATAAATTGATAGTTTAGAGATTAACTTATTCCAGTTACCTATGAAATCACGAATCGTGTTGTAATGACTAAATATTAAATCGTTAAATGAAAATATCTCAACAAAGGAACCTATTATGTGACTAGACCTTTTTAATGTATAAAGATTGAATCTTTTAAAGAAAATTATAGTTTTGAGTGAAACTTATTCGAGTTCGCTTCGACGTCCCGAAGTGTGTTTTACAGATTATAGATTGAATCTTTGAATGAAAATACCTCAGTAAAGGTACCAAGTATGTCACTAGACCTTTTTAATGTAAAAAGATTGAATCTTTGAAAGAAAATGAGAGTTTTGAGATTAACTTATTCGAGTTTTCTATGAAGACACGAAGCGTGTTTTAATGACTAAAGATTAAATCTTTGAATGAAAATAGCTCAATAAAGGAACCAATTATATGACTAAACCTTTTTAAAATATACAGATTGAATCATTGAAAGAAAATGAGAGTTTTGAATGAAACTTGTTCGAGTTACTTTTGACGTCCCGAAGAGTGTTTTAATGAGTAAAAATAGAATCTTTGAATGAAACTACCTCAATAAAATACATTACCAGACCTTTTTAATGCATTAACGTTGAATCTTTGAAAGAAAATAAGAGTATTGATTTAAACTTATTCGAGTTACTTATGAAGTGGAGAAGAATGTTTTAATGACTAAAGATCGAATCTTTGATTGAAAATATCTCAATAAAAGTACCTTTTATGTCATTAAACCTTTTTAATACATATAAATTGAATCTTTGAAACAAAACAAGAGTTTGAATTTAAAATTATTCATGTTACCTAGTAGTCGCGAAGAGTGTTTTAATGAGTATATGTTGAATCTTTAAATGAAAGTACCTAAATAAAGGTACCTTTTATGTCACTAGACCTTTTTAATGTATAAAGATTGAATCTTTGAAAGAAAATGAGGTTTTTGAGTTAAACTCATTCGAGTTCCCTTTGAAGTCACGTAGAGTGTTTTACAGAGTAAAGATTGAATCTTTGAACGAAAATACCTTAATAAAGGTACCTAGTATGTCACTAGACCTTTTTAATGTAAAAAGATTGAATATCTGAAATAAAATGATAGTTTAGAGATTAACTTATTCGAGTTACCTATGAAGTCGCGAATCATGTTGTAATGACTAAATATTAAATCGTTGAATGAAAATATCTCAACAAAGGAACCTATTATGTGACTAGACCTTTTTAATGTATAAACATTGAATCTTTTAAAGAAAATGAGAGTTTTGAGTAAAACTTATTTGAGTTCCCTTTGACGTCCCGAAGATTGTTTTACAGAGTATAGATTGAATCTTTGAATGAAAATACCTCAGTAAAGGTACCTTGTATGTCACTAAACCTTTTTAATGTAAAAAGATTGAATCTTTGAAAGAAAATGAGAGTTTTGAGATTAACTTATTCGAGTTATCTATGAGGTCGCGAAGCGTGTTTTAATGACTAAACTTTTAAATCTTTTAAATCAAGTGTTTTGATGAGTAAAAATAGAATCTATGAATGAAAATACCACAATAAAGGTACCTATTAAGTTACCAGACCTTTTTAACGCATAAACGTTGAATCTTTGAAAGAAAATAAGTGTATTGATTTAAACTTATTCGAGTTACTTATGAAGTGGCGAAGAGTGTTTTAATGAGTAAAGAACAAATCTTTGATTGAAAATATCTCAATAAAAGTACCTTTTATGCCATTAAACCTTTTTAATGCATATAGATGGAATCTTTGAAACAAAACAAGAGTTTTAATTTAAAATTATTTGTGTTACCTAGTAGTCGCGAAGAGTATTTTAATGAGTATATGTTGAATCTTTAAATGAAAGTACCTCAATAAAGGTACCTTTTATGTCACTAGACCTTTTCAATGTATAAAGATTGAATCTTTGAAAGAAAATTAGATTTTTGAGTTAAACTTATTCGAGTTCCCTTTGACGTCCCGTAGAGTGTTTAACAGAGTAAAGATTGAATCTTTGAACGAAAATACCTTAATAAAGGTATCTAGTATGTCACTAGACCTTTTTATTGTAAAAAGATTGAATCTCTGAAATAAAATGATAGTTTAGAGATTAACTTATTCGAGTTACCTATGAAATCGCGAATCGTGTTGTAATGACTAAATATTAAATCGTTGAATGAAAATATCTCAACAAAGGAACCTATTATGTGACTAGACCTTTTTAATGTATGAAGAATGAATCTTTTAAAGAAAATTAGAGTTTTGAGTGAAACTTATTTGAGTTCCCTTTGACGTCCCGAAGAGTGTTTTACAGAGTATAGATTGAATCTTTGAATGAAAATACCTCAGTAAAGGTACCAAGTATGTCACTAGACCTTTCTAATGTAAAAAGATTGAATCTTTTAAAGAAAATGAGAGTTTTGAGATTAACTTATTCAAGTTATCTATGAAGACACGAAGCGTGTTTTAATGACTAAAGATTAAATCTTTGAATGAAAATACCACAATAAAGGAACCAATTATATGACTAAACCTTTTTAATGTATACAGATTGAATCTTTGAAAGAAAATGAGAGTTTTGAATGAAATTTATTCGAGTTACTTTTGACGTCCCGAAGAGTATTCTAATGAGTAAAAATAGAATCTTTGAATGAAAATACCTCAATAAAGTACATTACCAGACCTTTTTAATGCATAAATGTTGAATCTTTGAAAGAAAATAAGAGTACTGATTTAAACTTATTCGAGTTACTTATGAAGTGGCGAAGAGTGTTTTAATGAGTAAAGAACAAATCTTTGATTGAAAATATCTCAATAAAAGTACCTTTTATGTCATTAAACCTTTTTAATGCATATAGATTGAATCTTTGAAACAAAACAAGAGTTTTAATTTAAAATTATTCGTGTTACCTAGTAGTCGCGAAGAGTATTTTAATGAGTATATGTTGAATCTTTAAATGAAAGTACCTCAATAAAGGTACATTTTATGTCACTAGACCTTTTCACTGTATAAAGATTGAATCTTTGAAAGAAAATGTGATTTTTGAGCTAAACTTATTCGAGTTACCTTTGACGTCCTTTAGAGTATTTTACAGAGTAAAGATTGAATCTTTGAACGAAAATACCTAAATAAAGGTACTTAGTATGTCACTAGACCTTTTTAATGTAAAAAGATTGAATCTCTGAAATAAAATGATAGTTTAGAGATTAACTTATTCGAGTTACCTATGAAATCGCGAATCGTGTTGTAAGGACTAAATATTAAATCGTTGAATGAAAATATCTCAACAAATGAACCTATTATGTGACTAGACCTTTTTAATGTATAAAGATTGAATCTTTTAAAGAAAATTAGAGTTTTGAGTGAAACTTATTCGAGTTCCCTTTGACGTCCCGAAGAATGTTTTACAGAGTATAGATTGAATCTTTGAATGAAAATACCTCAGTAAAAGTACCAAGTATTTTAGTAGACCTTTTTAACGTAAAAAGATTGAATCTTTGAAAGAAAATGTGAGTTTTGAGATTAACTTATTCGAGTTATCTATGAAGACACGAAGCGTGTTTTAATGACTAATGATTAAATCTTTGAATGAAAATACCTCAATAAAGGAACCAATTATATGACTAAACCTTTTTAATGTATACAGATTGAATTTTTGAAAGAAAATGAGAGTTTTGAATGAAACTTATTCGAGTTACTTTTGACGTCCCGAAGAGTGTTTTAATGAGTAAAAATAGAATCTTTGAATGAAAATACCTCAATAAAGTACATTACCAGACCTTTTTAATGCATAAACATTGAATCTTTGAAAGAAAATAAGAGTATAGATTTAAACTTATTCGAGTTACTTATGAAGTGGCGAAGAGTGTTTTAATGAGTAAGGATCGAATCTTTGATTGAAAATATCTCAATAAAATTACCTTCTTTGTCATTAAACCTTTTTAATGCATATAAATTGAATTTTTGAAACAAAACAAGTGTTTGAATTTAAAATTATTCGTGTTACCTAGTAGTCGCGAAGAGTGTTTTAATGAGTATATGTTGAATCTTTAACTGAAAGTACCTCAATAAAGGTACCTTTTATGTCACTAGACCTTTTCAAGTTATAAAGATTGAATCTTTAAAAGAAAATGAGGTTTTTGAGTTAAACTTATTCGAGTTCCCTTTGACATCCCGTAGAGTGTTTTACAGAGTAAAGATTGAGTCTTTGAACGAAAATACCTTAATAAAGGTACCCAGTATGTCACTAGACCTTTTTAATGTAAAAAGATTGAATCTCTAAAATAAAATGATAGTTTAGAGATTAACTTATTCGAGTTACCTATGAAGTCGCGAATCATGTTATAATGACTAAATATTAAATCGTTGAATGAAAATATCTCAACAAAGGAACCTATTATGTGACTAGACCTTTTTAATGTATAAACATTGAATCTTTTAAAGAAAATGAGATTTTGAGTAAAACTTATTTGAGTTCTCTTTGACGTCCCGAAGAGTGTTTTACAGAGTATAGACTGAATCTTTGAATGAAAATACCTCAGTAAAGGTACCTTGTATGTCACTAGACCTTTTTAATGTAAAAAGATTGAATCTTAGAAAGAAAATGAGAGTTTTGAGATTAACTTATTCGAGTTATCTATAAAGTCGCGAAGCGTGTTTTAATGACTAAAGATTAAATCTTTTAATGAAAATACCTCAATAAAGGAACCTATTATATGACTTAACCTTTTTAATGTATACAGATTGAATCTTTGAAAGAAAATGAGAGTTTTGAATGAAACTTATTCGAGTTCCTTTTGACGTCCCGAAGAGTGTTTTGATGAGTAAAAATAGAATCTATGAATGAAAATACCACAATAACGGTACCTATTATGTTACCAGACCTTTTTAATGCATAAACGTTGAATCTTTGAAAGAAAATAAGAGTATTGAATTAAACTTATTCGAGTTACTTAAGAAGTGGCGAAGAGTGTTTTAATGAGTAAAGAACAAATCTTTGATTAAAAATATCACAATAAAAGTACATTTTATGTCATTAAACCTTTTTAATGCATATAGATTGAATCTTTGAAAAAAAATAAGAGTTTTAATTTAAAATTATTCGTGTTACCTAGTAGTCGCGAAGAGTATTTTAATGAGTATATGTTCAATCTTTAAATGAAAGTACCTCAATAAAGGTACCTTTTATGTCACTAGACCTTTTCAATGTAAAAAGATTGAATCTCTGAAATAAAATGATAGTTTAGAGATTAACTTATTCGAGTTACCTATGAAGTCGCGAATCATGTTGTAATGACTAAATATTAAATCGTTGAAAGAAAATATCTCAACAAAGGAACCTATTATGTGACTAGACCTTTTTAATGTATAAAGATTGAATCTTTTAAAGAAAATTAGAGTTTTGAGTGAAACTTATTCTAGTTCCCTTTGATTTCCCGAAGAGTGTTTTACAGAGTATAGATTGAATCTTTGAGTGAAAATACCTCAGTAAAGGTACCTAGTATGTCACTAGACCTTTTTAATGTCAAAAGATTGAATCTTTGAAAGAAAATGAGAGTTTTGAGATTAACTTATTCGAGTTATCTATGAAGACACGAAGCGTGTTTTAATGACTAAAGATTAAACCTTTAAATAAAAATACCTCAATAAAGGAACCAATTATATGACTAAACCTTTTTAATGTATACAGATTGAATCTTTGAAAGAAAATGAGAGTTTTGAATGAAACTTATTCGAGTTACTTTTGACGTCCCGAAGAGTGTTTTAATGAGTAAAAATAGAATCTTTGAATGAAAATACCTCAATAAAGGTACCTATTTTTTTACTAGACCTTTTTACTGTATAAACGTTGAATCTTTGAAAGAAAATAAGAGTATTGATTTAAACTTATTCGAGTTACTTATGAAGTGGCGAAGAGTGTTTTAATGAGTAAAGATCGAATCTTTGATTGAAAATATCACAATAAAAGTACCTATTATGTCATTAAACCTTTTTAATGCATATAGATTGAATCTTTGAAACAAAATAAGAGTTTTAATTTAAAATTATTCGTGTTACCTAGTAGTCGCGAAGAGTGTTTTAATGAGTATATGTTGAATCTTTAAATGAAAGTACCTCAATAAAGGTACCTTTTATGTCACTAGACCTTTTCAATGTATAAAGATTGAATCTCTGAAAGAAAATAAGATTTTTGAGTTAAACTTATTCGAGTTCCCTTTGACGTCCCGTAGAGTGTTTTACAGAGTAAAGATTGAATCTTTGAACGAAAATACCTTAATAAAGGTACCTAGTATGTCACTAAACCTTTTTAATGTAAAAAGATTGAATCTATGAAATAAAATGATAGTTTAGAGATTCACTTATTCGAGTTACCTATGAAGTCGCGAATCGTGTTGTAATGACTAAATATTAAATCGTTGAATGAAAATATCTCAACAAAGGAACCTATTATGTGACTAGACTTTTTTAATGTATAAATATTGAATCTTTTAAAGAAAATGAGAGTTTTGAGTAAAACTTATTTGAGTTCCCTTTGACGTCCCGAAGATTGTTTTACAGAGTGTAGATTGAATCTTTGAATGAAAATACCTCAGTAAAGGTACCTTGTATGTCACTAGACCTTTTTAATGTAAAAAGATTGAATCTTTGAAAGAAATGAGAGTTTTGAGATTAACTTATTCGAGTTATCTATGAAGTCGCGAAGCGTATTTTAATGACTAAAGATTAAATCTTTGAATGAAAATACCTCAATAAAGGAACCTAATATATGACTTAACCTTTTTAATGTATACAGATTGAATCTTTGAAAGAAAATGAGAGTTTTGAATGAAACTTATTCGAGTTCCTTTTGAAGTCCCGAAGAGTGTTTTGATGAGTAAAAATAGAATCTATGAATGAAAATACAACAATAAAGGTACCTATTATGTTACCAGACCTTTTTAATGCATAAACGTTGAATCTTTGAAAGAAAATAAGAGTATTAATTTAAACTTATTCGAGTTACTTATGAAGTGGCGAAGAGTGTTTTAATGAGTAAATAACAAATCTTTGATTGAAAATATCTCAATAAAAGTACCTTTTATGTCATTAAACCATTTTAATGCATATAGATTGAATCTTTGAAACAAAACAAGAGTTTTAATTTAAAATTATTCGGGTTACCTAGTAGTCGCGAAGAGTATTTTAATAAGTATATGTTGAATCTTTAAATGAAAGTAGCTCAATAAAGGTACCTTTTATGTCACTAGACCTTTTCAATGTATAAAGATTGAATCTTTGAAAGAAAATGAGATTTTTGAGTTAAACTTATTCGAGTTCCCTTTGACGTCCCGTAGAGTGTTTTACAGAGTAAAGATTGAATCTTTGAACGAAAATAACTTAATAAAGGTACCTAGTATGTCACTAGACCTTTTTAATGTAAAAAGATTAAATCTCTGAAATAAAACGATAGATTAGAGATTAACTTATTCGAGTTACCTATGAAATCGCGAATCGTGTTGTAATGACTAAATATTAAATCGTTGAATGAAAATATCTCAAAAAAGGAACCTATTATGTGACTAGACCTTTTTAATGTATAAAGATTCAATCTTTTAAAGAAAATTAGAGTTTTGAGTGAAACTTATTCGAGTTCCCGTTGACGTCCCGAAGAGTGTTTTACAGAGTATAGATTGAATCTTTGAATGAAAATACCACTGTAAAGGTATCTAGTATGTCACTAGACCTTTTTAATGTAAAAAGATTGAATCTTTGAAAGAAAATGTGAGTTTTGAGATTAACTTTTTCGCGTTATCTATGAAGTCGCGAAGCGTGTTTTAATGACTAAAAAATAAATCTTTGAATGAAAATACCTCAATAAAGGAACCAATTATATGACTAAACCTTTTTAATGTATACAGATTCAATCTTTGAAAGAAAATGAGAGTTTTGAATGAAACTTATTCGAGTTGCTTTTGACGTCCCGAAGAGTGTTTTAATGAGTAAAAATAGAATCTATGAATGAAAATACCTCAATAAAGGTACCTATTATCTTACCAGACCTTTTTAAAGCATAAACGTTGAATCTTTAAAAGAAAATAAGAGTATTGATTTAAACTTATTCGACTTACTTATGAAGTGGCGAAGGGTGTTTTAATGAGTAAAGAACAAATCTTTGATTGAAAATATCTCAATAAAAGTACCTTTTATGTCATTAAACCTTTTTATTGCATATAGATTGAATCTTTGAAACAAAACAAGAGTTCTAATTTAAAATTATTCGTGTTACCTAGTAGATGGGAAGAGTGTTTTAATGAGTATATGTTGAATCTTTACATGAAAGTACCTCAATAAAGGTACCTTTTATGTCACTAGACATTTTCAATATATAAAGATTGAATCTTTGAAAGAAAATGAGGTTTTTGAGTTAAACTTATTCGAGTTCCCTTTGACGTCCCGTACAGTGTTTTACAGAGTAAAGATTGAATCTTTGAACGAAAATACCTTAATAAAGGTACCTAGTATGTCACTAGACCTTTTTAATGTAAAAAGATTGAATCTCTGAAATAAAAAGATAGTTTAGAGATTAACTTATTCGAGTTACCTATGAAGTCTCGAATCGTGTTGTAATGACTAAATTATAAATCGTTGAATGAAAATATCTCAACAAAGGAACCTATTATGTGACTAGACATTTTTAATGTATAAACATTGAATCTTTTAAAGAAAATGAGAGTTTTGAGTAAAACTTATTTGAGTTCCTTTTAACGTCCCAAAGATTGTTTTACAGAGTATAGATTGAATCTTTGAATGGAAATACCTCAGTAAAGGTACCTTGTATGTCGCTAGACCTTTTTAATGTAAAAAGATTGAATCTTTGAAAGAAAATGAGAGTTTTGAGATTAACTTATTCGAGTTATCTATGAAGTCGCGAAGCGTGTTTTAATGACTAAAGATTAAATCTTTGAATGAAAATACCTCAATAAAGGAACCTATTATATGACTTAACCTTTTTAATGTATACAGATTGAATCTTTGAAAGAAAATGAGAGTTTTGAATGAAACTTATTCGAGTTCCTTTTGACGTCCCGAAAAGTGTTTTGATGAGTAAAAATAGAATCTATGAATGAAAATACCACAATAACGGTACCTATTATGTTACCAGACCTTTTTAATGCATAAACGTTGAATCTTTGAAAGAAAATAAGAGTATTGATTTAAACATATTCGAGTTACTCTTGAAGTGGCGAAGAGTGTTTTAATGAGTAAAGAACAAATCTTTGATTGAAAATATCTCAATAAAAGTACCTTTTATGTCATTAAACCTTTTTAATGCATATAGATTGAATCTTTGAAACAAAACAAGAGTTTTAATTTAAAATTATTCGTGTTACCTAGTAGTCGCAAAGAGTATTTTAATGAGTATATGTTGAATCTTTAAATGAAAGTACCTCAATAAAGGTACCTTTTATGTCACTAGACCTTTTCAATGTATAAAGATTAAATCTTTGAAAGAAAATGAGATTTTTGAGTTAAACTTATTCGAGTTCCCTTTGACGTCCCATAGAGTATTTTACAGAGTAAAGATTGAATCTTTGAACGAAAATACCTTAATAAAGGTACCTAATATGTCACTAGACCTTTTTAATGTAAAAAGATTGAATCTCTAAAATAAAATGATAGTTTAGAGATTAACTTATTCGAGTTACCTATGAAATCGCGAATCGTGTTGTAATGACTAAATATTAAACCGTTGAATGAAAATATCTCAACAAAGGAACCTATTATGTGACTAGACCTTTTTAATATATAAAGATTGAATCTTTTAAAGAAAATTAGAGTTTTGAGTGAAACTTATTCGAGTTCCCTTTGACGTCCCGAAGAGTGTTTTACAGAGTATAGATTGAATCTTTGACTGAAAATACCTCAGTAAAGGTACCAAGTATGTCACTAGACCTTTTTAATGGAAAAAGATTGAATCTTTGAAAGAAAATGAGAGTTTTGAGATTAACTTATTCGAGTTATCTATGAAGACACGAAGCGTGTTTTAATGACTAAAGATTAAATCTTTGTATGAAAATACCTCAATAAAGGAACCAATTATATGACTAACCTTTTTAATGTATATAGATTGAATATTTGAAAGAAAATGAGAGTTTTGAATGAAACTTATTCGAGTTACTTTTGACGTCCCGAAAAGTGTTTTAATGAGTAAAAATAGACCTTTTTAATGCATAAACGTTGAATCATTGAAAGAAAATAAGAGTATTGATTTAAAATTATTCGACTTACTTATGAAGTGGCGAAGAGTGTTTTAATGAGTAAGGATCGAATCTTTGATTGAAAATATCTCAATAAAAGTACCTTTTATGTCATTACACCTTTTTAATGCATATAAATTGAATCTTTGAAACAAAACAAGAGTTTGAATTCAAAATTATTCGTGTTACCTAGTAGTCGCGAAGAGTGTTTTAATGAGTATATGTTGGATCTTTAAATGAAAGTACCTCAATAAAGGTACCTTTTATGTCACTAGACCTTTTTAATGTATAAAAATTGAATCTTTGAAAGAAAATGAGGTTTTTGAGTTAAACTTATTCGAGTTCCCTTTGACGTCCCGTAGAGTGTTTTACCGAGTAAAGATTGAGTCTTTGAACGAAAACACCTTAATAAAGGTACCTAGTATGTCACTAGACCTTTTTAATGTAAAAAGATTGAATCTCTGAAATACAATGATAGTTTAGAGATTAACTTATTCGAGTTACCTATGAAGTCGCGAATCATGTTGTAATGACTAAATATTAAATCGTTGAAAGAAAATATCTCAACAAAGGAACCTATTATGTGACTAGACCTTTTTAATGTATAAAGATTGAATCTTTTAAAGAAAATTAGAGTTTTGAGTGAAACTTATTCGAGTTCCCTTTGACGTCCCGAAGAGTGTTTTACAAAGTAAAGATTGAATCTTTGAATGAAAATACCTCAGTAAAGGTACCTAGTATGTCACTAGACCTTTTTAATGTCAAAAGATTGAATCTTTGAAAGAAAATGAGAGTTTTGAGATTAACTTATTCGAGTTATCTATGAAGACACGAAGCGTGTTTTAATGACTAAAGATTAAATCTTTAAATAAAAATACCTCAATAAAGGAACCAATTATATGACTAAACCTTTTTAATGTATACAGATTGAATCTTTGAAAGAAAATGAGAGTTTTGAATGAAACTTATTCGAGTTACTTTTGACGTCCCGAAGAGTGTTTTAATGAGTAAAAATCGAATCTTTGAATGAAAATACCTCAATAAAGGTACCTATTTTTTTACTAGACCTTTTTACTGTATAAACGTTGAATCTTTGAAAGAAAATAAGAGTATTGATTTAAACTTATTCGAGTTACTTATGAAGTGGCGAAGAGTGTTTTAATGAGTAAAGATCGAATCTTCGATTGAAAATATCTCAATAAAAGTACCTTTTATGTCATTAAACCTTTTTAATGCATATAAATTGAATCTTTGAAACAAAACAAGAGTTTGAATTTAAAATTATTCGTGTTACCTAGTAGTCGCGAAGAGTGTTTTAATGAGTATATGTTGAATCTTTAAATGAATGTACCTCAATAAAGGTACCTTTTATGTCACTAGACCTTTTCAATGTATAAAGATTGAATCTTTGAAAGAAAATGAGATTTTTGAGTTAAACTTATTCGAGTTCCCTTTGACGTCCCGTAGAGTGTTTTACAGAGTAAAGATTGAATCTTTAAACGAAAATAACTTAATAAAGGTACCTAGTATGTCACTAGACCTTTTTAATGTAAAAAGATTAAATCTCTGAAATAAAATGATAGATTAGAGATTAACTTATTCGAGTTACCTATGAAATCGCGAATCGTGTTGTAATGACAAAATATTAAATCGTTGAATGAAAATATCTCAACAAAGGAACCTATTATGTGACTAGACCTTTTTAATGTATAAAGATTTAATCTTTTAAAGAAAATTAGAGTTTTGAGTGAAACTTATTCGAGTTCCCTTTGACGTCCCGAAGAGTGTTTTACAGAGTATAGATTGAATCTTTGAATGAAAATACCTCTGTAAAGGTAACTAGTATGTCACTAGACCTTTTTAATGTAAAAAGATTGAATCTTTGAAAGAAAATGAGAGTTTTGAGATTAACTTATTCGAGTTATCTATGAAGTCGCGAAGCGTGTTTTAATGACTAAAGATTAAATCTTTGAATGAAAATACCTCAATAAAGGAACCAATTATATGACTAAACCTTTTTAATGTATACAGATTAAATCTTTGAAAGAAAATGAGAGTTTTGAATGAAACTTATTCGAGTTCCTTTTGACGTCCCGAAGAGTGTTTTAATAAGTAAAAATAGAATCTATGAATGAAAATACCTCAATAAAGGTACCTATTATGTTACCAGACCTTTTTAATGCATAAACGTTGAATCTTTGAAAGAAAATAAGAGTATTGATTTAAACTTACTCGAGTTACTTATGAAGTGCCGAAGAGTGTTTTAATGAGTAAAGAACAAATCTTTGAGTAAAAATATCTCAATAAAAGTACCTTTTATGTCATTAAACCTTTTTAATGCATATAAATTGAATATTTGAAACAAAACAAGAGTTTGAATTTAAAATTATTCGTGTTACCTAGTTGTTGCGAAGAGTGTTTTAATGAGTATATGTTGAATCTTTAAATGAAAGTACCTCAATAAAGGTACCTTTTATGTCACTAGACCTTTTCAATGTATAAAGATTGAATCTTTGAAAGAAAATGAGGTTTTTTAGTTAAACTTATTCGAGTTCCCTTTGACGTCCCGTAGAGTGTTTTACAGAGTAAAGATTAAATCTTTGAACGAAAATACCTCAATAAAGGTACCTAGTTTGTCACTAAACCTTTTTAATGTAAAAAGATTGAATCTCTGAAAAAAAAATGATAGTTTAGAGATTCACTTCTTCGAGTTACCTATGAAGTCGCGAATCGTGTTGTAATGACTAAATTTTAAACCTTTGAATGAAAATATCTCAACAAAGGAACCTATTATGTGACTAGACATTTTTAATGTATAAAGATTGAATCTTTTGAAGAAAATGAGAGTTTTGAGTGAAACTTATTCGAGTTCCCTTTGACGTCCCGAAGAGTGTCTTACAGAATATAGATTGAATCTTTGAATGAAAATACCACAGTAAAGGTACCTAGTATGTCACTAGACCTTTTTAATGTAAAAACGTTAAATCTTTGAAAGAAAATGAGAGTTTTAGGATTAACTTATTCGAGTTATCTATGAAGTCGAGAAACGTGTTTTAATGACTAAAGATTAAATCTTTGAATGGAAATATCTCAATAAAGGAACCTATTATATGACTAAACCTTTTTAATGTTTACAGATTGAATCTTTGAAAGAAAATGAGAGTTTTGAATGAAACTTTTTCGAGTTCCTTTTAACGTCCCGAAGAGTGTTTTAATGAGTAAAAATTGAATCTTTGAATGAAAATAGCTCAATAAAGATACATTACCAGACCTTTTTAATGCATAAACGTTGAATCTTTGAAAGAAAATAAGAGTATTGATTTAAACATATTCGAGTTACTTATGAAGAGGCGAAGAGTGTTTTAATGAGTAAAGATCGAATCTTTGATTGGAAATATCTCAATAAAAGTACCTTTTATCTCATTAAACCTTTTTAATGCATATAGGTTGAATCTTTGAAACAAAACAAAAGTTTGAATTTAAAATTATTCGTGTTACCTAGTAGTCGCGAAGAGTGTTTTAATGAGTATATGTGGAATCTTTAAATGAAAGTACCTCAATAGAGGTACCTTTTATGTCACTAGACGTTTTCAATGTATAAAGATTGAATCTTTGAAAGAAAATGAGGTTGTTGAGTTAAACTTATTCGAGTTCCCTTTGACGTCCCGTAGAGTGTTTTACAGAGTAAAGATTGAATCTTTGAACGAAAATACCTTAATAAAGGTACCTAGTATGTCACTAGACCTTTTTAACGTAAAAAGATTGAATCTGTAAAATAAAATGATAGTTTAGAGATTAACTTATTCGAGTTACAAATGAAGTCGCGAATCATGTTGTAATGACTAAATATTAAATCGTTGAATTAAAATATCTCAACAAAGTAACCTATTATGTGACTAGACCTTTTTAATGTATAAAGATTGAATCTTTTAAAGAATATGAAAGTTTTGAGTAAAACTTATTTGAGTTCCCTTTGACGTCCCCAAGAGTGTTTTGATGAGTAAAAATAGAATCTAGGAATGAAAATACCTCAATAAAGGTACCTATTATGTTACCAGACCTTTTTAATGCATAAACGTTGAATCTTTGAAAGAAAATAAGAGTATTGATTTAAACTTATTCGAGTTACTTATGAAGTGGCGAAGAGTGTTTTAATGAGTAAAGAACAAATCTTTGATTGAAAATATCTCAATAAAAGTACCTTTTATGTCATTAAACCTTTTTAATGCATATAGATTGAATCTTTGAAACAAAACAAGAGTTTTAATTTAAAATTATTCGTGTTACCTAGTAGTCGCGAAGAGTGTTTTAATGAGTATATGTTGAATCCTTTAAATGAAAGTACCTCAATAAAGGTACATTTTATGTCACAAGACCTTTTCAATGTATAAAGATTGAATCTTTGAAAGAAATTGAGGTTTTTGAGTTAAACTTATTCGAGTTCCCTTTGACATCCCGTAGAGTGTTTTACAGAGTAAAGATTGAATCTTTGAACGAAAATGCCTCAATAAAGGTACCTAGTATGTCACTAGACCTTTTTAATGTATAAAAGATTGAATCTCTAAAATAAAATGATAGTTTAGAGATTAACTTATTCGAGTTACCTATGAAGTCGCGAATCGTGTTGTAATGACTAAATATTAAATCGTTGAATGAAAATATCTTAACAAAGGAACCTAATATGTGACTAGACCTTTTCAATGTATAAAGATTGAATCTTTGAAAGAAAATGAGGTTTTTGAGTTAAACTTATTCGAGTTCCCTTTCACGTCCCGTAGAGTGTTTTACAAAGTAAAGATTGAATCTTTGAACGAAAATACCTTAAACAAGGTACCTAGTATGTCACTAGGCCTTTTTAATGTAAAAATATTGAATCTCTGAAATAAAATGATAGTTTAGAGATTAACTTATTTGAGTTACCTATGAAGTCACGAATCATGTTGTAATGACTAAATATTAAATCGTTGAATGAAAATATCTCAACAAAGGAACCTATTATGTGACTAGACCTTTTTAATATATAAAGATTGAATCTTTTAAAGAAAATGAGAGTTTTGAGTAAAACTTATTTGAGTTCCCTTTGACGTCCCGAAAAGTGTTTTACAGAGTATAGATTGAATCTTTGAATGAAAATACCTCAGTAAATGTACCTTGTATGTCACTAGACCTTTTTAATGTAAAAGATTGAATCTTTGAAAGAAAATTAGAGTTTTGAAATTAACTTATTCGAGTTATATATGAAGTCACGAAGCGTGTTTTAATTTCTAAAGATTAAATCTTTGAATGAAAATACCGCAATAAAGGAACCCATTATATGACTTAACCTTTTTAATGTATACAGATTGAATCTTTGAAAGAAAATAAGAGTTTTCAATGAAACTTATTCGAGTTCCTTTTGACGTCCCGAAGAGTGTTTTGATGAGTAGAAATAGAATCTATGAATGAAAATACCTCAATAAAGGTACCTATTATGTTACCGGACCTTTTTAATGCATAAACATTGAATTTTTGAAAGAAAATAAGAGTATTGATTTAAACTTACTCGAGTTACTTATGAAGTGGCGAAGAGTGTTTTAATGAGTAAAGAACAAATCTTTGATTGAAAATATCTCAATAAAAGTACCTTTTATGTTATTAAACCTTTTTAATGCATATAGATTGAATCTTTGAAACAAAACAAGAGTTTTCATTTAAAATTATTCGTGTTACCTAGTAGTCGCGAAGAGTATTTTAATTAGTATATGTTGAATCTTTAAATCAAAATACCTCAATAAAGGTACCTTTTACGTCACTAGACCTTTTCAATGTATAAAGATTGAATCTTTGAAAGAAAATGAAATTTTTGAGTTAAACTTATTCGAGTTCCCTTTGACGTCCTGTAGAGTGTTTTACAGAATAAAGATTGAATCTTTGAACGAAAATACCTTAATAAAGGTACCTAGTATGTCACTAGACCTTTTTAATGTAAAAAGATTGAATCTCTAAAATAAAATGATAGTTTAGAGATTAACTTATTCGAGTTACCTATGAAGTCGCGAATCATGTTGTAATGACTAAATATTAAATCGTTGAATTAAAGTATATCAACAAAGGAACCTATTATGTGACTAGACCTTTTTAATGTATAAAGATTGAATCTTTTAAAGAAAATGAAAGTTTTGAGTAAAACTTATTTGAGTACCATTTGACGTCCCGAAGAGTGTTTTACAGAGTATAGATTGAATTTTGAACGAAAATACCTCAGTAAAGGTACCTTGCGTGTGACTAGAACTTTTTAATTAAAAAGATTGAATCTTTGAAAGAAAATGAGAGTTTTGAGATTAACTTATTCGAGTTATCTATGGAGTCGCGAAGCGTGTTTTAGTTACTAAAGATTCAATGTTTGAAAGAAAATACCTCAATAAAGGAACCTATTATATGACTTAACCTTTTTAATGTATACAGATTGAATCTTTGAAAGAAAATGAGAGTTTTGAATGAAACTTATTCGAGTTCCTTTTGACGTCCCGAAGAGTGTTTTGATGAGTAAAAATAGAATCTATGAATGAAAATACCTCAATAAAGGTACCTGTTAGGTTACCAGACCTTTTTAATGCATAAACGTTGAATCTTTGAAAGAAAATAAGAGTATTGATTTAAACTTATTCGAGTTACTTATGAAGTGGCGAAGAGTGTTTTAATGAGTAAAGAACAAATCTTTGATTGAAAATATCTCAATAAAAGTACCTTTTATGTCATTAAACCTTTTTAATGCATATAGATTGAATCTTTGAAACAAAACAAGAGTTTTAATTTAAAATTATTCGTGTTACCTAGTAGTCGCGAAGAGTATTTTAATGAGTATATGTTGAATCTTTAAATGCATGTACCTCAATAAAGGTACCTTTTATGTCACTAGACCTTTTCAATGTATAAAGATTGAATCTTTGAAAGAAAATAAGATTTTTAAGTTAAACTTATTCGAGTTCCCTTTGACGTCCCATAGAGTGTTTTACAGAGTAAAGATTGAATCTTTGAACGAAAATACCTTAATAAAGGTACCTAGTATGTCACTAGACCTTTTTAATGTAAAAAGATTGAATCTCTGAAATAAAATGATAATTTAGAGATTAACTTATTCGAGTTACCTATGAAGTCGCGAATCGTGTTGTAATGACTAAATATTAAATCGTCGAATGAAAATATCTCAACAAAGGAACCTATTATGTGACTAGACTTTTTTAATTTATAAAGGTTCAATCTTTTAAAGAAAATGAGAGTTTTGAGTGAAACTTATTCGAGTTCCCTATAGATTGAATCTTTGAATGAAAATATCTCAGTAAAGGTACCTAGTATGTCACTAGACCTTTTTAATGTAAAAAGATTGAATCTTTGAAAGAAAATGAGAGTTTTGAGATTGACTTATTCGAGTTATCTATGAAGTCGCGAAGCGTGCTTTAATGACTAAAGATTAAATCTTTGAATGAAAATACCTCAATAAAGAAACCTATTATATGACTAAACCTTTTTAATGTATACAGATTCAATCTTTGAAAGAAAATGAGAGTTTTGAATGAAACTTATTCGAGTTCCTTTTGACGTCCCGAAGAGTGTTTTAATGAGTAAAAATAGAATCTATGAATGAAAATACCTCAATAAAGGTACCTTTTATGTCACTAGACCTTTTCAATGTATAAAGATTGAATCTTTGAAAGAAACTGAGATTTTTGAGTTAAACTTATTCGAGTTCCCTTTAACGTCCCGTAGAGTGTTTTACAAAGTAAAGATTGAATCTTTGAACGAAAATACCTTAATAAAGGTACCTAGTATGTCACTAGGCCTTTTTAATGTAAAAATATTGAATCTCTGAAATAAAATGATAGTTTAGAGATTAACTTATTCGAGTTACCTATGAAGTCGCGAATCGTGTTGTAATGACTAAATATTAAATCGTTGATTCAAAATTTCTCAACAAAGGAACTTATTATGGGACTAGACCTTTTTAATGTATAAAGATTGAATCTTTAAAGAAAATGAGAGTTTTGAGTAAAACTTATTTGAGTTCCCTTTGACAGCCCGAAGAGTGTTTTACAGAGTATAGATTGAAATTTTGAATGAAAATACCTCGGTAAAGGTACCTTGTATGTCACTAGACCTTTTTAATGTAAAAAGATTGAATTTTTGAAAGAAAATGAGAGTTTTGAGATTAACTTATTCGAGTTATATATGAAGTCACGAAGCATGTTTTTATTACTAAAGATTAAATCTTTGAATGAAAATACCTCGATAAAGGAACCTATTATATGACTTAACCTTTTTAATGTATACAGATTGAATCTTTGAAAGAAAATGAGAGTTTTGAATGAAACTTATTCGAGTTCCTTTTGACGTCCCGAAGAGTGTTTTGATGAGTAGAAATAGAATCTATGAATGAAAATACCTCAATAAAGGTACCTATTATGTTACCGGACCTTTTTAATGCATAAACGTTAAATCTTTGAAAGAAAATAAGAGTATTATTTTAAACTTATTCGAGTTACTTATGAAGTGGCGAAGAGTGTTTTAATGAGTAAAGAACAAATCTTTGGTTGAAAATATCTCAATAAAAGTACCTTTTATGTCATTAAACCTTTTTAATGCATATAGATTGAATCTTTGAAAGAAAACAAGAGTTTTAATTTAAAATTATTCGTGTTACCTAGTAGTCGCGAAGAATATTTTAATGAGTATATGTTGAATCTTTAAATGAAAGTACCTCAATAAAGGTACCTTTTATGTCACTAGACCTTTTCAATGTATAAAGATTGAATCTTTGAAAGAAAATGAGATTTTTGAGTTAAAACTTATTCGAGTTCACTTTGACGTCCCGTAGAGTGTTTCACAGAGTAAAGATTGAATCTTTAAACGAAAATACCTTAATAAAGGTACCTAGTATGTCACTAGACCTTTTTAATGTAAAAAGATTGAATCTCTGAAATAAAATGATAGTTTAGAGATTAACTTAATCGAGTTACCTATGAAATCGCGAATCGTGTTGTAATGACTAAATATTAAATCGTTGAATGAAAATATCTCAACAAAGGAACCTATTATGTGACTAGACCTTTTTAATGTATAAAGATTGAATCTTTTAAAGAAAATGAGAGTTTTGAGTGAAACTTATTCGAGTTCCCTTTGCCGTCCCGAAGGGTGTTTTACAGAGTATAGATTGAATCTTTGAATGAAAATACTTCTGTAAGGGTAACTAGTATGTCACTAGGCCTTTTTCATGTAAAAAGATTGAATCTTTGAAAGAAAATGGGAGTTTTGAGATTAACTTATTCGAGTTATCTATGAAGTCGCGAAGCGTGTTTTAATGACTAAAGATTAAATCTTTGAATGAAAATACCTCAATAAAGAAACCTATTATATGACTAAACCTTTTTAATGTATACAGATTCAATCTTTGAAAGAAAATGAAAGTTTTGAATGAAACTTATTCGAGTTCCTTTTGATATGCCGAAGAGTGTTTTAATGAGTAAAAATAGAATCTATGAATGAAAATACCTCAATTAAGGTATCTATTATGTTACTAGACCTTTTTAAAGCATAAACGTTGAATCTTTGAAAGAAAAATAAGAGTACTGATTTAAACTTATTCGAGTTACTTATGAAGTGGCGAAGAGTGTTTTAATGAGTAAAGATCGAATCTTTGATTGAAAATATCTCAATAAAAGTACCTTTTATGTCATTAAACCTTTTTAATGCATATAGATTGAATCTTTGAAACAAAACAAGAGTTTGAATTTAAAATTATTCGTGTTACCTAGTAGTCGCGAAGAGTGTTTTAATGAGTATATGTTTAATGTTTAAATGAAAGTACCTCAATAAAGGTACCTTTTACGTCACTAGACCTTTTCAATGTATAAAGATTGAATCTTTGAAAGAAAATGAGGTTTTTGAGTTAAACTTATTCGAGTTCCCTTTGACGTCCCGTAGAGTGTGTTACAGAGTAAAGATTGAATCTTTGAACGAAAATACCTTAATAAAGGTACCTAGTATGTCACTATACCTTTTTAATGTAAAAAGATTGAATCTCTGAAATAAAATGATAGTTTAGAGATTAACTTATTCGAGTTACCTATGAAGTCGCGAATCGTGTTATAATGACTAAATATTAAATCGCTGAATGAAAATATCTCAACAAATGAACCTATTATGTGACTAGACCTTTTTACTGTATAAAGATTGAATCTTTTAAAGAAAATGAGAGTTTTGAGTGAAACTTATTCGAGTTCCCTTTGACGTTCCGAAGAGTGTTTTACAGAGTATAGACCGAATCTTTGAATGAAAATACCTCAGTAAAGGTACCTTGTATGTCACTAGACCTTTTTAATGTAAAAAGATTGAATCTTTGAAACAAAATGAGAGTTTTGAGATTAACTTATTCGAATTATCTATGAAGTCGCGAAGCGTGTTTTAATGACTAAAGATTAAATCTTTGAATGAAAATACCTCAATAAAGGAACCTATTATATGACTAAACCTTTTTAATGTATACAGATTGAATCTTTGAAAGAAAATGAGAGTTTTGAATGAAACTAATTCGAGTTCCTTTTAACGTCCCAAAGAGTGTTTTAATGAGTAAAAATAGAATCTATGAATGAAAATACCTCAATAAATGTACCTATTATGTTACCAGACCTTTTTAACGCATAAACGTTGAATCTTTGAAAGAAAATAAGAATATTGATTTAAACTTATTCGAGTTACTTATGAAGTGGCGAAGAGTGTTTTAATGAGTAAAGAACAAATCTTTGATTGAAAATATCTCAATAAAAGTACATTTTAAGTCATTAAAGCTTTTTAATGCATATAGATTGAATCTTTCAAAGAAAACAAGAGTTTGAATTTAAAATTATCCGTGTTACCTAGTAGTCGAGAAGAGTGTTTTAATGAGTATATGTTGAATCTTTAAATGAAAGTACCACAATAAAGGTACCTTTTATGTCCCTAGACCTTTTCAATGTATAAAGATTGAATCTTTGTAAGAAAATGAGGTTTTTGAGTTAAACTTATTCGAGTTCCCTTTGACGTCCCGTAGAGTGTTTTACAGAGTAAAGATTGAATCTTTGAACGAAAATACCTTAATAAGGTACCTAGTATGTCACTAGGCCTTTTTAATGTAAAATTATTGAATCCCTAAAATAAAATGATAGTTTAGAGATTAACTAATTCGATTTACCTATGAAGTCGCGAATCGTGTTGTAATGATTAAATATTAAATCGTTGAATGAAAATATCTCAACAAAGGAACCTATTATGTGACTAGACCTTTTTAATGTATAAAGATTGAATCTTTTAAAGAAAATGAGAGTTTTGAGCAAAACTTATTTGAGTTCCCTTTGACGTCCCGAAGAGTGTTTTACAGAGTATAGATTGAATCTTTGAATGAAAATACCTCAGTAAAGGTACCTTGTATGTCACTAGACCTTTTTAATGTAAAAAGATTGAATCTTTGAAAGAAAATGAGAGTTTTGAGATTAACTTATTCGAGTTATATATGAAGTCACGAAGCGTGTTTTTATTACTAAAGATTAAATCTTTGAATGAAAATACCTCAATAGAGAAAACTATTATATGACTTAACCTTTTTAATGTATACAGATTGAATCTTTGAAAGAAAATGAGAGTTTTGAATGCAACTTATTCGAGTTCCTTTTGACGTCCCGAAAAGTGTTTTGATGAGTAGAAATAGAATCTATGAATGAAAATACCTCAATAAAGGTACCTATTATGTTACCGGACCTTTTTAATGCATAAACGTTGAATCTTTGAAAGAAAATAAGAGTATTGATTTAAACTTATTCTTGTTACTTATGAAGTGGCGAAGAGTGTTTTAATGAGTAAAGAACAAATCTTTGGTTGAAAATATCTAAATAAAAGTAGCTTTTATGTCATTAAACCTTTTTAATGGATATAAATTGAATCTTTGAAACAAAACAAGAGTTTTAATTTAAAATTATTCGTGTTACCTAGTAGTCGCGAAGAGTATTTTAATGAGTATATGTTGAATCTTTAAATGAAAGTGCCTCAATAAAGGTACCTTTTATGTCACTAGACCTTTTCAATGTATAAAGATTGAATCTTTGAAAGAAAATGAGATTTTTGAGTTAAACTTATTCGAGTTCCCTTTGACGTCCCGTAGAGTGTTTTACAGAGTAAAGATTGAATCTTTGAACGAAAATACCTTAATAAAGGTACCCAGTATGTCACTAGACCTTTTTAATGTAAAAAGATTGAATCTCTGAAATAAAATGTTTAGAGATTAACTTAATCGAGTTACCTATGAAATCGCGAATCGTGTTGTAATGACTAAATATTAAATCGTTGAATGAAAATATCTCAACAAAGGAACCTATTATGTGACTATACCTTTTTAATGTATAAAGATTGAATCTTTTAAAGAAAATGAGAGTTTTGAGTGAAACTTATTCGAGTTCCCTTTGACGTCCCGAAGAGTGTTTTACAGAGTATAGATTGAATCTTTGAATGAAAATACTTCTGTAAAGGTAAATAGTATGTCACTAGACCTTTTTAATGTAAAAAGATTGAATCTTTGAAAGAAAATGGGAGTTTTGAGATTAACTTATTCGAGTTATCTATGAAGTCCCGAAACGTGTTTTAATGTCTAAAGATTAAATATTTGAATGAAAATACCTCAATAAAGGAACCTATTATATGACTAATCCTTTTTAATGTATACAGATTGAATATTTGAAAGAAAATGAGAGTTTTGAATGAAACTTATTCGAGTTCCTTTTGACGTCCCGAAGAGTGTTTTAATGAGTAAAAATTGAATCTATGAATGAAAATACCTCAATAAAGGTACCTATTATGTTACCAGACCTTTTTAATGCATATATGTTGAATCTTTGAAAGAAAATAAGAGTATTGATTTAAAATTATTCGAGTTACTTATGAGGTGGCGAAGAGTGTTTTAATGAGGAAAGATCGAATCTTTAATTGAAAATATCTCAATAAAAGTACCTTTTATGTCATTAAACCTTTTTAATGCATATAGATTGAATCTTTGAAACAAAACAAGAGTTTGAATTTAAAATTATTCGTGTTACCTAGTAGTCGCAGAGTGTTTTAATGAGTATATGTTTAATCTTTAAATGAAAGTACCTCAATAAAGGTACCTTTTATGTCACTAGACCTTTTCAATGTATGAAGATTGAATCTTTGAAAGAAAATGAGGTTTTTGAGTTAAACTTATTCGAGTTCCTTTTGACGTCCCGTAGAGTGTTTTACAGAGTAAAGATTGAATCTTTGAACGAAAATACTTTAATAAAGGTACCTAGTATGTCACTAGACCTTTTTAATGTAAAAAGATTGAATCTCTGAAATAAAATGATAGTTTAGAGATTAACTTATTCTAGTTACCTATGAAGTCCCGAATCGTGTTGTAATGACTAAATATTAAATCGTTGAATGAAAATATCTTAACAAAGGAACCTATTATGTGACTGGACCTTTTTAATGTATAAAGATTGAATCTTTTAAAGAAAATGAGAGTTTTGAGTGAAACTTATTCGAATTCCCTTTGACGTTCCGAAGAGTGTTTTACAGAGTATAGATCGAATCTTTGAATGAAAATACCTCAGTAAAGGTACCTTGTATGTCACTAGACCTTTTTAATGTAAAAAGATTGAATCTTTGAAAGAAAATGAGAGTTTTGAGATTAACTTATTCGAATTATTTATGAAGCCGCGAAGCGTATTTTAATGACTAAAGATTAAATCTTTGAATGAAGATACCACAATAAAGGAACCTATTATATGACTAAACCTTTTTAATGTATACAGATTGAATCTTTGAAAGAAAATGAGAGTTTTGAATGAAACTTATTCGAGTTCCTTTTAACGTCCCAAAGAGTATTTTAATGAGTAAAAATAGAATCTATGAATGAAAATACCTCAATAAAGGTAACTATTATGCTACCAGACCTCTTCAATGCATAAACGTTGAATCTTTGAAAGAAAATAAGAATATTGATTTAAACTTATTCGAGTTACTTATGAAGTGGCGAAGAGTGTTTTAATGAGTAAAGAACAAATCTTTGATTGAAAATATCTCAATAAAAGTACCTTTTATGTCATTAAACCTTTTTAATGCATATAAATTGAATCTTTCAAACAAAACAAGAGTTTGAATTTAAAATTATTCGTGTTACCAAGTAGTCGCGAAGAGTGTTTTAATGAGTATATGTTGAATCATTAAATGAAAGTACATCAATAAAGGTACCTTTTATGTCACAAGACCATTTCAATGTATAAAGATTAAATCTTTGAAAGAAAATGAGATTTTGAGTTAAACTTATTCGAGTTCCCTTTGACGTCCCGTAGAGTGTTTTACAGAGTAAAGATTGAATCTTTGAACGAAAATACCTTAATAAAGGTACCTAGTATGTCACTAGACCTTTTTAATGTAAAAAGTTAAATCTCTGAAATAAAATGATAGTTTAGAGATTAACTTATTCGAGTTACCTTTGAAGTCGCGAATCATGTTGTAATGACTAAATATTAAATCGTTGAATTAAATTATATCAACAAAGGAACCTATTATGTGACTAGACCTTTTTAATGTATAAAGATTGAATCTTTTAAAGAAATTGAAAGTTTTGAGTAAAACTTATTTGAGTACCATTTGACGTCCCAAAGAGTGTTTTACAGAGTATAGATTGAATTTTGAACGAAAATACCTCAGTAAAGGTACCTTGCGTGTCACTAGAACTTTTTAATTAAAAAGATTGAATCTTTGAAAGAAAATGAGAGTTTTGAGATTAACTTATTCGAGTTATCTATGGAGTCGCGAAGCGTGTTTTAGTTACTAAAGATTAAATGTTTGAAAGAAAATACCTCAATAAAGGAACCTATTATATGACTTAACCTTTTTAATGTATACAGATTGAATCTTTGAAAGAAAATGAGAGTTTTGAATGAAACTTATTCGAGTTCCTTTTGACGTCCCGAAGAGTGTTTTGATGAGTAAAAATAGAATCTATGAATGAAAATACCTCAATAAAGGTACCTATTAGGTTGCCAGACCTTTTTAATGCATAAACGTTGAATCTTTGAAAGAAAATAAGAGTATTGATTTAAATTTATTCGAGTTACTTATGAAGTGGCGAAGAGTGTTTTCATGAGTAAAGAACAAATCTTTGATTGAAAATATCTCAATAAAAGTACCTTTTATGTCATTAAACCTTTTTAATGCATATAGATTGAATCTTTGAAACAAAACAAGAGTTTTAATTTAAAATTATTCGTGTTACCTAGTAGTCGCGAAGAGTATTTTAATGAGTATATGTTGAATCTTTAAATGCATGTACCTCAATAATGGTACCTTTTATGTCACTAGACCTTTTCAATGTATAAAGATTGAATCTTTGAAAGAAAATGAGATTTTTAAGTTAAACTTATTCGAGTTCCCTTTGACGTCCCGTAGAGTGTTTTACAGAGTAAAGATTGAATCTTTGAACGAAAATACCTTAATAAAGGTACCTAGTATGTCACTAGACCTTTTTAATGTAAAAAGATTGAATCTCTGAAATAAAATGATAGTTTAGAGATTAACTTATTCGAGTTACCTATGAAGTCGCGAATCGTGTTGTAATGACTAAATATTAAATCGTTGAATGAAAATATCTCAACAAAGGAACCTATTATGTGACTAGACCTTTTTAATTTATAAAGGTTCAATCTTTTAAAGAAAATGAGAGTTTTGAGTGAAACTTATTCGAGTTCCCTATAGATTGAATCTTTGAATGAAAATACCTCAGTAAAGGTACCTAGTATGTCACTAGACCTTTTTAATGTAAAAAGATTGAATCTTTGAAAGAAAATGAGAGTTTTGAGATTGACTTATTCGAGTTATCTATGAAGTCGCGAAGCGTGCTTTAATGACTAAAGATTAAATCTTTGAAAGAAAATACCTCAATAAAGAAACCTATTATATGACTAAACTTTTTTAATGTATACAGATTCAATCTTTGAAAAGAAAATGAGAGTTTTGAATGAAACTTATTCGAGTTCCTTTTGATGTCCCGAAGAGTGTTTTAATGAGTAAAAATAGAATCTATGAATGAAAATACCTCAATAAAGGTACCTTTTATGTCACTAGACCTTTTCAATGTATAAAGATTGAATCTTTGAAAGAAAATGAGATTTTTGAGTTAAACTTATTCGAGTTCCCTTTAACGTCCCGTAGAGTGTTTTACAAAGTAAAGATTGAATCTTTGAACGAAAATACCTTAATAAAGGTACCTAGTATGTCACTAGGCCTTTTTAATGTAAAAATATTGAATCTCTGAAATAAAATGATAGTTTAGAGATTAACTTATTCGAGTTACCTATGAAGTCGCGAATCGTGTTGTAATGACTAAATATTAAATCGTTGATTCAAAATTTCTCAACAAAGGAACTTATTATGGGACTAGACCTTTTTAATGTATAAAGATTGAATCTTTAAAGAAAATGAGAGTTTTGAGTAAAACTTATTTGAGTTCCCTTTGACAGCCCGAAGAGTGTTTTACAGACTATAGATTGAAATTTTGAATGAAAATACCTCGGTAAAGGTACCTTGTATGTCACTAGACCTTTTTAATGTAAAAAGATTGAATTTTTGAAAGAAAATGAGAGTTTTGAGATTAACTTATTCGAGTTATATATGAAGTCACGAAGCGTGTTTTTATTACTAAAGATTAAATCTTTGAACGAAAATACCTCAATAAAGGAACCTATTATATGACTTAACCTTTTTAATGTATACAGATTGAATCTTTGAAAGAAAATGAGAGTTTTGAATGAAACTTATTCGAGTTCCTTTTGACGTCCCGAAGAGTATTTTGATGAGTAGAAATAGAATCTATGAATGAAAATACCTCAATAAAGGTACCTATTATGTTACCGGACCTTTTTAATGCATAAACGTTAAATCTTTGAAAGAAAATAAGAGTATTATTTTAAACTTATTCGAGTTACTTATGAAGTGGCGAAGAGTGTTTTAATGAGTAAAGAACAAATCTTTGGTTGAAAATATCTCAATAAAAGTACCTTTTATGTCATTAAACCTTTTTAATGCATATAGAT
The DNA here is from genome assembly GCF_030987335.1 of Cornus florida. Classification (NCBI taxonomy): domain Eukaryota; kingdom Viridiplantae; phylum Streptophyta; class Magnoliopsida; order Cornales; family Cornaceae; genus Cornus; species Cornus florida. The sequence goes on along the minus strand of NW_026775578.1, from coordinate 89,846,643 downwards.
TGAATCTTTGAAAGAAAACAAGAGTTTTAATTTAAAATTATTCGTGTTTCCTAGTAGTCGCGAAGAATATTTTAATGAGTATATGTTGAATCTTTAAATGAAAGTACCTCAATAAAGGTACCTTTTATGTCACTAGACCTTTTCAATGTATAAAGATTGAATCTTTGAAAGAAAATGAGATTTTTGAGTTAAACTTATTCGAGTTCACTTTGACGTCCCGTAGAGTGTTTCACAGAGTAAAGATTGAATCTTTAAACGAAAATACCTTAATAAAGGTACCTAGTATGTCACTAGACCTTTTTAATGTAAAAAGATTGAATCTCTGAAATAAAATGATAGTTTAGAGATTAACTTAATCGAGTTACCTATGAAATCGCGAATCGTGTTGTAATGACTAAATATTAAATCGTTGAATGAAAATATCTCAACAAAGGAACCTATTATGTGACTAGACCTTTTTAATGTATATAGATTGAATCTTTTAAAGAAAATGAGAGTTTTGAGTGAAACTTATTCGAGTTCCCTTTGACGTCCCGAAGAGTGTTTTACAGAGTATAGATTGAATCTTTGAATGAAAATACTTCTGTAAGGGTAACTAGTATGTCACTAGACCTTTTTAATGTAAAAAGATTGAATCTTTGAAAGAAAATGGGAGTTTTGAGATTAACTTATTCGAGTTATCTATGAAGTCGCGAAGCGTGTTTTAATGACTAAAGATTAAATCTTTGAATGAAAATACCTCAATAAAGAAACCTATTATATGACTAAACCTTTTTAATGTATAGAGATTCAATCTTTGAAAGAAAATGAAAGTTTTGAATGAAACTTATTCGAGTTCCTTTTGATATGCCGAAGAGTGTTTTAATGAGTAAAAATAGAATCTATGAATGAAAATACCTCAATTAAGGTATCTATTATGTTACTAGACCTTTTTAAAGCATAAACGTTGAATCTTTGAAAGAAAAATAAGAGTACTGATTTAAACTTATTCGAGTTACTTATGAAGTGGCGAAGAGTGTTTTAATGAGTAAAGATCGAATCTTTGATTGAAAATATCTCAATAAAAGTACCTTTTATGTCATTAAACCTTTTTAATGCATATAGATTGAATCTTTGAAACAAAACAAGAGTTTATGTCATTAAACCTTTTTAAAGAACTCACCAAGGCCTACTTTAATATCACATTACAAGTTGATTCTATGCTTGATACAACTAGGTGAATTAAACTTTCACAAAAGATAAATATTAAATAAATTTTGCAATTCTTATTCAAATAATCCCAATTTAATATATATCAACCACCATACCAAGGCCTAAATTTCTAGCATGCCACAATTTAATTCTAAGTTGCCTAGCATCATGAGAATTAAATCTTAAACAAAGAAAATAATTAAATTAAATTCTATACTTGAACAAGGCATGCTCACAAGTTGTATATGCTCATATAACAATCAATACAACATTAATATAACCCTAAAACATCTCCTACCTCAATTTGAGATGAAAATCTCAAAAGCCCACCGAAAAAAAAATGCTCCGAATCCGACGATACCGAAGGGTTTTGTTGGGGACAACACGATCTACATGAACCCACAAGAAGCCCCATCAAAATCACAACTTGACTTCAAACCTAAACTCAAAATTTGGCCAAAAATGGGTTCTAATAAGGGTGAACGAAGCGCGTAGTCAACACGAACACAAAACGCAAAGGCCCTACTATGTTCTGACAAAGAAATGAAGTTCAAATGAGGAGAGAGAAGGTGGCAGCCTCCCTTGGGCTGCCATGGAAGCTTCAGGTCGTGCAAGAGAGTGGGGAAGATGAAAAAATAAAATATCTCATCCCCCTTTTATAGAAATCTCAAAAACTGCCCCGAATGGGCCTTGCCAGGTCCGGAAAAGTGAAATTTGAGCAGACGCACTCAAATGATGAAATTATGTGAATGAAAAAGATTCAAAATGAGAAAATAAGAATAACGGAAGAAACAATGTCAAAAACTGAGTCCCGAACAGAAAGTTATGTCCCAAACAAGTTCGGCGGCAATCGGGGTCAGAAAATCTAAAACTAGAGAAAAACGACCAGAACGGAATTCTATGAGTACATGACTCGACGAAAAGTGAAAATAAATCCCGTACAAGGATCTAAGCTCAAAATAAGGCATTTTTGTAATAACTTTCATTAATTGCACAATGGCCCCTCCAAAAAGTGAAAACTGCACTAATGATCCAGAATGAAAATATCTTCCAAAAATATTTTCTTAAAAACCCATGAAATAAAATATCTTCAAAAGATATTTACGAAAAACACCCCAAGAAAAGAAAATAATTCTAAAGAACTTTGCATCCATACCCCTATGGACACCGGGAGCAACTAGAGTACTTTCTCGCAAAAGTAAAGATACGTATTTCATGGAAACCACTTAGAATGAAGATACGTGAAGTCAAAAACCAACTCCAAACACAAAGAGTGAGGTTAAGCCAATAAAGTGACAAACGGGCAAAAGACAAAATAAGCAAAAGGACAAAATAGGAATAAGGACAAAAAAGTGTATAGTGTCAAAAAATGAAAATTGTGGAAATGACTCGGTCTTCAAAGGAAGTTGTCAATCCAAAGGAAAGAGTCTCAGAAACCATTTCCGAGCACTTGAGATGACACTAAGCGACGAGAAACTGAACTCAGAAAAGAAATTTCAACGAAAAAAATTCATCCGTAAAATTCTGAGGAAAAAGGAAATGAAGGAAATGACCAGGTAATTACAAAATGCGAGTTTTGAGTTAAACAAAATTGAGTTACCTATGAAGTCATGAAAAGTGTTTGAATGAGTAAAGATTAACTCTTTGAATGAAAATACCTCAATAAAGGTACCTAATATGTCACTAAACCTTTTTAATGTAAAAATATTGAATTTTTGAAAGAAAATGAGAGTTTTGATTTTAACTTAATTGAGCTACCTATGAAGTCATGAAGAGTGTTTTAATGACTAAAGATTCAATCTTTGAATGAAAATACCTCAATAATGATACCTATTATATCACAAGACCTTTTTTAATGTATAAAGATTGAATCTTTGAAAGAAAATGAGAGTTTTGAATTTAACTTGAGTTTCCTTTTACGTCTCGAATAGTGTTTTAATGAGTAAAGATTATGTGACGACCCTGGTTTTTAGGCCAGCGTGTCCTGTGATGAACCGTAAGGATGATCCGATAATGGATCCGAATGTGGAAGCAAAAACAGAAAACAAGACTCTAAGAAGTCAAAGTGACCTTCCATGAGGTCGTGGAACTCAACAAGAACTGATGCAGAAGCAAAAGATCGAAAATATGACAAATAAACCCCCAGGGGTAAAATAGTCATTTCTGAAAATTGTAGATTCGGGTGCCACCGAGCACCCCGCTGGAAGGACAACGAAAAACTAATGAAGATGGATTCAAGAATCGCATGATTCGGAGTCCGGACGAAGGAGAAATGGCATGACGAAGAAAAATGAGCACTTAAAGCAAAAAGGGTAAACTGATAATTATCCAGGAAGAACCGGGTGCAACCGAGCACATCGTTGGAAAGACAGCGAAAAATTAGTCAAGTTCAAAAAAAATTCACTTGAATCGGAGTCCGGACAAATGAGAAAAGCCCAAAAGAAGAATTGGCGTCGCGGTGGCCCGACGAGGGGCCATGGCGCACACAGCGCCCATGCGCGAGCCCACCGACGTGCATGCCGGCGCCCAAAGACATGGCTGGTGGCAGCCCTTGGCTACTGCTACATTTTTTTTTATCTGCCCAGAACTGAGGCATGAAACGGAGGTCAAGACGAGTTTTTCTGGAAGAACCCGAAGAAGAAACCCCCCCTAAAATCGAGTTTTCTACCCGATATTGGGGACGGAATCGAAAAAAACTCAATGTGAAATTCCCAAAATGCCCCTAGATCAGAACTAAACAAGAGGGTCATAAAGCTGCTAAATGAAAACTGGAAGCTGAAACTTCACGAGGGATTTCCGGTACCAAGACGACATTTTCTGGAAAACACGAAGAAGAAACCCCCCTTAAAATCATGGTTTCTATTCAACCATGTCAAAAGAAGAAAATAAAACTGATGTGAAAGGTCCATAATGCCCCTAGATCAGAATATGCAAAAAAAATGGGAAATGAATTCACAAGAGGCTCAAAACACAAACGATAAGGTTTTGCCCGGAAATGACCATGCACACAAACGTAACTTACCTATTTAGACACGCTACAATGGTCCATGGCTTAAAAATATAGCCGATACAAAATCCGATCCCCCAATGGGCAAAAAGGCAAAAATGGACTTGGAATGGAAAATATGGAATCCAAAAATGTAAAATGGAGTCAAATGACCATTTAGCCCTTGGTCACACTTCATATAAGATTAATAAGACCCTATGAAAGAATGAAAATGGAATTCCCACACCCGATGCAACCATGGTGAAGCAATGACTTGCGATTTTTCAAGGTTTTCATAATATTTCATGAAGTTAAAAAGTTGTATAGAATACAATACATATGTCATTGGCCTCCGGCCTCATCTCATACATGTCAAATACATTGAAAGGAGTGCACTTATGTACACATTACATACATGGAATCAAATATACATATTTTGACATATAAGTCTACAAAATAACATTCCATGCTAACATTTGCATGAAATGGAAACTTGAAAGCTACACGACATCCAAGGAATGCTAGGCTTCACAAATCAAGTCTTCGTACCTGAAATATGACCTAGTATCGTAGGGGTGAGTAACATAAAGCTACTCGTAGGAGATGAGCATGCATCGACCTAGCATTTTACAAATTTATCACCTTAAGGTGAAACATGTTAAAGGGGCTCATGCCACCTAACGTCTATATCCAAGTGAGACTTGGGGAGCATCCTAAGCTACCTTAGAGTCTAAGCAACAAGAATCATGATATACATACGTGTATGAAACGAATCATGGTTGGGATAATCCAAAGAACACGACAAGAAGAATGCTTGAGCATAGATTAACATGAATTGCATTTTCAATGCAATTGAACTAGGTCTAGAGTAATCCATACAACATGATAAAAGTATATTTGAATACAAGTTAACAAGAATCACATTATCCATGCAATTCAACAACAAAAGAGCATGTTATACAATGCAACAAGGTTTAAGTTTTCAAAGCCATCAACTTACAATCTAAAGCACAAAATAACAGTAGTGGTTTATACCACCTAACGTCTATGTTATAAATGAATCAATAGGATCAATCCTAAGCTTTATTAGAACGTTAAAATACGATTTTCAATATCGATGCAATTTAACCAACATTGGAACTTGCAATACAACGCATAAAGCATAATTTCGCAAAGTTAACATCCTGTAATTTAAAATGAAACGACAAATAAGAAACAACAAGTTACAACATCATCTAGTTATCAACTTGAAAATGAAATGCGAAATCAAATAAAGTGGATACTCGGACGTCACACCGAATCAGACCGACACCATAGTTACTTTAGGGTTACTAGCCCATAGGTAACCTCCCTATGTGCGCACTAGACCATATAGAGGGACTATCCCCCGTACTAGAACCACGTCCTAGCCATAATCAAACAACGACATCCCCAAGTTTCCAAAATCAACAAGTTGTGCAATAACGCATATATCAACAGGAATATACAAGATAATCAACTATCTACTAAGCATAACCAAATTTGGAAACCTATACAATACATGCTCTAAATCCACAACTAATATGATATGATGAATGTCGAATCTTCAGTGTGCGATTCGTTACACGCTATGCATGAAAAATGTTAAACACGAAGTGTGCAAATCATTACACAAGGCAACAATATATTCAATAAGGAAAACATATTATCACGAATACAAACATAGCAACTATGTTATCCAATGTTCAAAACATAACCAAATGAATATACAACAAGTCCAAGTCCATGATTTGAATATATAAGCCACTTCTAAAACACAACTAGATCATGGAGCAAATTGATAGAATTTAAATAGATAAACACAATTAAATTCTCTAGATTCCGATTCAATTCCAAATAACCTCAATTTAGTACATGTTAAAGGACATGGCATGGTCATCACCTATATCCATTCTAAAACTCAATTAGGTTGTTGGAACAACAAAGTAGAACTTTAATTAAATCATGCTAATTTAATTACCAAGGTTCTAAAACAACTTCTAATAGTCCCAAATTAATATATACTAGTAAACAAGTCATGGCCCATACAAATATCAAGTTAAAACCTTAATTAAGCTAATGGGACCACAAAATAGATTTTAATTAATTCTTTTAATTAAAATCTCTTGATTTTCAAACTTAACCAAATGCTCTCAAATTAACCTATATTGGAAAACATGCCAAGGACTAATGTAATATCACATTACAAGTTTATTTCATTCAATTTACGACCATGCAAATTAAACATTCACTAAAGTTAAATATAAAACAAAAATTGCAATTCTCATGCAATAAATCCCAATTTAATACATGTTTACAACCATACCAAAACTTAATTTTCTAGCATGCCACAATACAAGTCCAAGTTGTATATCACCATGATTTTTAAATCTTAAACATGGAATTTAATTAAATAAAAGGTTTCAAAACCTAACCGAATATTCTAAATCAAATATATGTGAAACTATATGGCATGTAAATCAAGAATATCAAGTTGGAATTTAAATAGAGTGAATAGTGCACTCGGGGCAAATTAATTAATCAATTTAATTAATAATTACTAATTTTCAAAACACCTCCAATTACTTTCAAATTCAACTATGTTGAAGAGTATGCTAAGGCCTAATATAATATGCTAACACATATTAATTTCAAGCTAGTTAAGGCCATGTGAATTAATCTTTCACCTAAGATAAATATTAAATAAAATCTTTAATACTTATTCAAATGTTCCAATTTTAATACACGACAATGAGCATATCAAGGGGCAATATAAAATCATGCTATATGTTTAAACCAAGTCATGAGCAACCGGGAAAATTAGATCCCGTACAAGAAAAATAAATAATAAAATCTCTAGATTTTATATTTAATCATGCAAACAAGTAGTATAAGCATCGCAAGCATACTATATAACAAGAATTTAAACCTAAAACATCTCCTACCTCAATTTGAGATGAAAATCCCAAAGGCCCACCAAAATGGAACGGCTCCGAATCCGACGAACTACTAAGTTTTGTCAGGGACAATGCCGTAAACATAACCCCCATGAAAGCCCCATCAAAATCATAACTTGACCTCAAAACCAAACTCAAGAAATGGTCAAAATTGAATTCTAATAAGGGGGAAAGGTAGAGCACGACGAGGGGAACAACAAACGTTAAGGCCGAAGACTTTCCATCAAGGAAAAGTGAACCAAAAGAGGAGAGAGAAGATGGCAAAAAGTGCCCCGAATGGGCCTCGCCGGGTCTGAAAAAGTAAAATTTGAGCAGACGCGCTCAAATGGCAAAACTTTGTGAACAAAAAAGATTCAAAATGATAAAATATGGAAAATGGAAGAAACGGCATCAAAAACTGAGTCCCGAACAAAAAGTTATGCCCAAAATAAGTTTGGCGAAAATCGGGGCCAGAAACCCTAAAACTGGAAAACATTGACCAGGAGGAAATTCCAAGAGTACACAACTCGACGAAATGTGAAAATGAATCTTGTACAAGGATCCAGGCTCAAAATAAGACATTTTGCAATAACTTTCATTAATTGCACAATGACCCCTATAAAAAGTGAAAACTGCACTTATGGCCCAGAATGAAAATATCTTCCTAAAATATTTTCTTAAAAACCCCTAAAATAAAATATCTTCAAAAGATATTTACGAAAAATACCCCAAGAAAAGAAAATAATTTCAAAGAACTTTGCATCAATGCCCCTGTGGACACCGGGAGCAACCAGAGTACTTTCTTGCAAAAGTAAAGATACGTATTTCGAGGAAACCACTCAAGATGAAGACACGTGAAGTTAAAAACCAACTCCGAGCATGAGAAGTGAGGTTGTGCCAACAATGTGACAAATGGGGAAAAGACAGATAGGGAAAAAGACGAAACAGGGAAAAGGACAAAAAACGCATAGTGTCCGAAAAGTGAAAATGCAGAAATGACTCGGTCCTCAAAGGAAGTTGTCAATCCACGGAAAAGAGTCCCAGGAACCAATTCTGAGCACTTAAGATGACACTAAGCGACATGAAACAGAGCTTAGAAAAGAAAATTAAACGAAAAAAAATTCATTCGTAAAATTTTAGGAAAAAGGAAAGGAAGGCAAATGACCGGGTCATTACAGATTGAATCTTGGAATTAAAATACCTCACTAAAGGTACCTTTTTTGTCACTAAACTTTTTTAATGTATAAAGATTGAATCTTTGAAAGAAAATAAGAGTTTTAATTTAAAATTATTCGTGTTACCAATGATGTCGTGAAGATTGTTTTAATGAGTATAGATTGAATCTTTAAATGAAAAATACCCCAATAAAGGTGCCTTTTATGTCACTTGACCTTTTTAGTGTATAAAGATTAATTTTTTGAAAGAAAATTAGAATTTTGAGATAAGTTATTTGAGTTACCTAACAAGTCACGAATAATTTTTTAATGAGTAAAAATTGAATCTTTGAATGAAAATTCCTCAATCAAGGTACCTAATATGTCACTAGAACTTTTAAATGTAAAAAGATTAAATCTTTGAAAGAAAATGAAAATTTTGAGTTTAACATATTCAAGTTACCTATGATGTCGTGAAGAGTATTTTAATGATTAAAGATTGAATCTTAGAATGAAAATACCTCAATAAAGATACCTATTATGTCACTAGACCTTTTTTTAATGTAAAAGATTGAATCTTTGAAAGAAAATGAGAGTTTTCAGTTTAACTTATTCGAGTTCCCTTTGAAGTCCGAAGAGTTTTTTAATGAGTAAAGATTGAATCTTTGTATGAAAATACCTCTATAATGGTACCTATTATATTACTAGACGTTTTTAATGTGTAAAGATTGAATCTTTGAAAGAAAATGAGAGTTTTGAGTTATACTTATTCGAGTTACCGATGAAGTCGCGAAGAGTATTTTAATGAATAAAGATTGAATCTTTCAATGAAAATACCTCAATTATAATACCTTTTATTACAGTATAACTTTTTAAAGTATAAAGATTGAATCTTAGAAAGAAAACAAGAGTTTTGAGTTAAACTTAAACGAGTTCCTTTTGACGTCTTGAAGAATGTTTTAAAGAGTAAAGGTTGAATCTTTTAATGAAAATACCTCAATAAAGGTACCTATTATGTTACTAGATTTTTTAATGTATAAAGATTGAATCTTTGAAAGAAAATGAGAGTTTTGAGTTAAACTTATTCGAGTTCCCTTTGACGTCCCGAAGAGTGTTTTAATGAGTAAAGATTGAATCTTTGAATTAAAATACCTCAATAATGGTACCTAATATGTTACTAGACCATTTTAATGTATAAACATTGAATCGTCGAAAGAAAACGAGAGTTTTGAGTTAAACTTTTTGGAGTTACCTATGAAGTAACTTTTTCGAGTTACCTATAAACTTGACCGTTTTAATGTATAAAGATTGATTCTTTGAAAGAAAATGAGAGTTTTGAGATAAAATTATTCGAGTTACCTAAGAAGTCGCAAATAATTTTCTAATGAGTAAAAATTAAATCTTTGAATGAAAATACCTCAATCAAGGTACATAGTATGTCACTAGAACTTTAATGACTAAAGATTGAATCTTACCTATGATGTCGTGAAGAGTATTTTAATGACTAAAGATTGAATCTTCGAATGAAAATACCTCAATAAAGGTACCTATTATCTCACTAGACCTTTTTTTATTGTATAAAGATTGAATCTTTAAAAGAAAATGAGAGTTTTGAGCTTAACTTATTCAAGTTCCCTTTGACATCTCGAAGAGTGTTTTAATGAGTAAATATTGAATCTTTGTGTGAAAATACATTTATAATGGTACCTATTATGTAACTAAACGTTTTTAATTTGTAAAGATTGAATCTTCGAAAGAAAACGAGAGTTTTGAGTTATACTTATTCGAGTTATCTATAAAGCCGCGAAGAGTGTTTTAATGAATAAAGATTGAATCTTTCAATAAAAATACCTCAATTATGGTACCTTTTATGTCACTAGACCTTTTTAATATATAAAGATTCAATCTTAGAAAGAAAACGAGAGTTTTGAGTTAAACTTAAACGAGTTCCTTTTGACGTCCCGAAGATAGTTTTAAAGAGTAATGATTAAATCTTTGAATGAAAATACCTCAGTAAAGTACCTATTATGTCACTAAACCATTTTAGTGTTTAAAGATTGCATCTTTGAAAGAAAATGAGAGTTTTGAGTTAAACTTATTCGAGTTCACTTTGATGTCCTGAAGAGTGTTTTAATGAGTAAAGATTGAATCTTTGAATTAAAATACCTCAATAACGGTAGCTAATATGTTACTAGACCATTTTAATGTATAAACATTGAATTGTTGAAAGAAAATGAGAGTTTTGAGTTAAACTTTTTCGAGTTACCTATGAATCTTTGAATGAAAATACCTCAGTAATGGAACCATTTATGCACTAGACCTTTTTTATGTATAAAGATCAAATTTTTTAACGAAAATGAGAGTTTTGAGTTAAACTTATTCGAGTTCCCTTTGACGTCCCGAATAGTGTTTCAATGAGTAAAGACTGAATCTTTGAATGAAAATATCGCAATTAAGGTACCTAGTATGTCATTAGTCCTTTTTAATGTAAAAAGGTTGAATCTTTGAAAGAAAATGAGAGTTTTGAGTTTAACTTATTCGAGTTACCTATGAAATTGTGAAGAATGTTTTAATGACTAAAGATTGAATCTTTGAATGTAAATACCTCAAACAAGATACCTATTATGTCACTAGAGCTTTTTATTGCATAAAGATTGAATATATGAAAGAAAATGAGAGTTTTGAGTTAAAGTTATTCGAGTTACCAATGAACTCGGGAAGAGTGTTTTAAAGTGTAAAGAATGAATCTTTGAATGAAAATACCTCAATTGTGGTACCTTTTATGTCACTAGACCTTTTTAATGTATGAAGATTGAATCTCTTAAAGAAAATAAGAGTTTTGAGTTTAGACTATTCGAGTTACCTATGAAGTCGCAAAAAGTGTTTTAATAAGTAAAAATTGAATCTCTGAATGAAAATACCTCAATAAAGGTACCTTTTATGTCACTAGTCCTTTTTAATGTATAAAGATTAAATCTTTGAAAGAACTTGGGAGTTTTAAGTTAAACTTATTCGAGTTACCTACGAAGTCGCGAATAGTGTTTTAATGAGTAAAAATGGAATCTTTGAATGAAAATACCTCAACAAAGACTGTTTTATGTCACTAGACCTTTTAAAACTAATTCGAGTTCCCTTTGACATCCGGAATAGTGTTTTAATGAGTAAAGACTGAATCTTTGAGTGAAAATACCGCAATCAAGGTACTAAGTATGTTACTAGTCCTTTTTAATGTAAAAAGATTGAATCTTTAATAGAAAATGAGAGTTTTGAGTTTAACTTATTCGAGTTACCTTTGAAGTCATGATGAGTGTTTCAAAGACTAAAGATTAAATCTTTTAAAGTAAATACCTGAAAAAAGGTACCTATTATTTCACTAGACCTTTTTAATGTATAAAGATTGAATCTTTGAAAGAAAACGAGAGTTTTGAGTTAAACTTATTCGAGTTACCAATGAAGTCGCGAAGGGTGTTTTAAAGAGTAAAGATTGAATCTTTGAATGAAAATACCTAAATTATGGTACATTTTATGTCACTAGACCTTTTTAATGTATAAATATTGAATCTTTGAAAGAAAATGAGAGTTTTAAGTTTAAACTATTCGAGTTACCTATGAAGTCGAGAAGATTGTTTTAATAAGTAAAGATTGAATCTTTGAATGAAAATATCTCAATCAGGGAACCTATTATGTCACTAAACCATTTTAATATAAAAATACTGAATCCTTGAAAGAAAATGAGAGTTTTGAGTCCAACCTATTCGAGTTACCTTTGAAGTCCCGAAGACTGTTCTAATATGTAAAGATTGAATCTTTAAATGAAAATAGTACCTATTATTTCACTAAACCTTTTTAATGTATAAAGATTGAATCTTTGCAAGAAAACTAGAGTTTTGAGTTTAACTTATTTGTGTTACCTAAAAAGTTGCGAAGAGTGTTTTAATGAGTAATAATTGAATCTTTGGATGTAAATACCTCAAAAAAGGTACCTATTCTGTCACTAAACTTTTTTAATGTATAAAGATTGAATCTTTGAAAGAAAACGAGAGTGTTGAATTAAACTTATTCAAGTTATCTACGAAGTCGCGAAGAGTGTTTTAAAGTTTAAAGATTGAATTTTTGGATAAAAATACCTCAATTATGGTACCTTTTATGTCACTAGACCGTTATAATAAATAAAGATTGAGTCTTTGAAAGAAAATGAGAGTTTTGAGTTTAAACTATGCGAGTTACCTATGAAGTTGCGAAGAGTGTTTTAAAGAGTAAAGATTGATTCGTTGAATGGAAATACCTTAATAAAGGTACATATTATGTCACTAGACCTTTGAAAGAAAATAAGAGTTTTGAGTTTTACATATTCGAGTTCCCTTTGACGTCCCAAAGAGTGTTTTAATGAGTAAAAACTGAATCCTTGAATGAAAATTCCTCAATCAAGGAACCTATTATGTCATTAGACGATTTTAATGTAAAAATACGGAATCCTTAAAAGAAAATGAGAGGTTTGAGTTAAACTTATTCAATTTATGTCACCAGACCCTTTTAAATAACTCAATAAATGTACCTATTATGTCTCTAGACCTTTTTAATGTATAAAGATTGAAACTTTGAAAAAAAATAAGAGTTTTGAATTAAACTTATTCGAGTTCCCTTTGATGTTCCAAAGAATGTTTCAATGAGTAAAGATTGAATCTTTAAAGGAAAATACCTCAATCAAGGCACCGAGTATGTCACTAGACCTTTTTATTGTAAAAAGATTGAATCTTTAAAAGAAAATGAGAGCTTTGAGTTTAACTTATTTGAGTTACCCATGAAGTCGCGAAAAGTGTTTTAATGACTAAAAATTGAATCTTTGAATGAAAATACCTCAGTAAAGGTACATATTATATGACTTACATCTTTTAAATGTATTAAGATGAAACCTTTGAAAGAAAATGAGAGTAACGATTAAACTTATTCGAGTTACCCATGAAGTCGCGAAGAGTGTTTTTAAGAGTAAAGATTGAATCTTTGAATGGAGATACCTCAATTATGGTACCTTTTATGTCACTAGACCTTTTAATGTATAAAGATTAAATCTTTGAAAGAAAATGAGAGTTTTGAGTTTAAACAATTCGAGTTACCTCTGAAGTCGTGAAGAGTGTTTTAATAAGTAAAGATTGAATCTTTGAATGAAAATACCTCAATAAAGGTACAATTTTTGTCACTAAACCTTTTTAATGTATGAAGATTGAATCTTTGAACGAAAACAAGAGTTTTAATTTAAAATTATTCATGTTACCTATAATGTCGTGAAGAGTGTTTTAATGAGTATAGATTGAATCTTTAAATGAAAATACCCTAATGAAGGTGCCTTTTATGTCACTAGAACTTTTTGATGTATATAGATTGATTCTTTGAAAGAAAATGAGAGTTTTGAGATAAAATTATTCGAGTTACCTCAGAAGTCGTGAATAGTGTTTTAATGAGTGAAAATTGAATCTTTGAATGAAAATACCTCAATAAAGGAACCTATTATGTGACTAGACCTTTTTAATTTATAACGATTGAATCTTTGAAAGAAAATGAGAGTTTTGAGTTAAACTTATTCAAGTTCCCTTTGACGTCCCAAAGAGTGTTTTAATGAGTAAAGACTGAAATACCTCAATAAAGGAACCTATTATATGACTAAACCTTATTAATGTATACATATTGAATCTTTGAAAGAAAATGAAAGTTTTGAATGAAACTTATTCGAGTTCCTTTTAACGTCCCGAAGAGTGTTTTGATGAGTTAAAATAGAATATATGAATGAAAATACCTCAATAAAGGTACCTATTGTGTTACCAGACCTTTTTAATGCATAAACGTTGAATCTTTGAAAGAAAATAAAAGTATTGATTTAAACTTATTCGAGTTACTTATGAAGTGGCGAAGAGTGTTTTAATGAGTAAAGATCGAATCTTTGATTGAAAATATCTCAATAAAAGTACCTTTTATGTCATTAAACCTTTTTAATGCATATAGATTGAATCTTTGAAACAAAACAAGAGTTTGAATTTAAAATTATTCGTGTTACCTAGTAGTCGCGAAGAGGGTTTTAATGAGTTTATGTTGAATCTTTAAATGAAAGTACCTCAATAAAGGTACCTTTTATGTCACTAGACCTTTTCAATGTATAAAGATTGAATCTTTGAAAGAAAATGAGGTTTTTGAGTTAAACTTATTCGAGTTCCCTTTGACGTCCCGTAGAGTGTTATACAGAGTAAAGATTGAATCTTTGAATGAAAATACCTCAATAAAGGTATCTAGTTTCTCACTAGACCTTTTTAATGTAAAAAGATTGAATCTCTGAAAAAAAATGATAGTTTAGAGATTAACTTATTCGAGTTACCTATGAAGTCGCGAATCGTGTTGTAATGACTAAATATTAAACCTTTGAATGAAAATATCTCAACAAAGGAACTTATTATGTGACTAGACCTTTTTAATGTATAAAGATTGAATCTTTTGAAGAAAATGAGAGTTTTGAGTGAAACTTATTCGAGTTCCCTTTGACGTCCCGAAGAGTGTCTTATAGAGTATATATTGAATCTTTGAATGAAAATACCTCAGTAAAGGTACCTTGTATGTCACTGGACCTTTTTAATGTAAAAAGGTAGAATCTTTGAAAGAAAATGAGAGTTTTGAGATTAACTTATTCGAGTTATCTATGAAGTCGCGAAGCATGTTTTAATGACTAAAGATTAAATCTTTGAATGGAAATATCTCAACAATGGAACCTATTATATTACTAAACCTTTTTAGTGTATACAGATTGAATCGTCGAAAGAAAATGAGAGTTTTGAATGAAACTTATTCGAGTTCCTTTTGACGTCCCGAAGAGTGTTTTAATAAGTAAAAATAGAATCTTTGAATGAAAATACCTCAATAAAGATACATTACCAGACCTTTTTAATGCATAAACGTTGAATCATTGAAAGAAAATAAGAGTATTGATTTAAACTTTTTCGAGTTACTTATGAAGTGGCGAAGGGTGTTTTAATGAGTAAAGATCGAATCTTTGACTGAAAATATCTCAATAAAAGTACATTTTATGTCATTAAACCTTTTTAATGCATATAGATTGAATCTTTGAAACAAAACAAGAGTTTGAATTTAAAATTATTCGTGTTACCTAGTAGTCTCGAAGAGTGTTTTAATGTGTATATGTTGAATCTTTAAATGAAAGTACCTCAATAAAGGTACCTTTTATGTCACTAGACCTTTTCAATGTATAAAGATTGAATCTTTGAAAAAAAATGAGGTTTTTGAGTTAAACTTATTCGAGTTCCCTTTGACGTCCCGTAGAGTGTTTTACAGAGTAAAGATTGAATCGTTGTACGAAAATACCTCAATAAAGGTACCTAGTTTGTCACTAGACCTTTTTAATGTAAAAAGATTGAATCTCTGAAAAAAAATGATATTTTAGAGATTAACTTATTCGAGTTACCTATGAAGTCGCGAATCGTGTTGTAATGACTAAATATTAAACCTTTGAATGAAAATATCTCAACAAAGGAACTTATTATGTGACTAGACCTTTTTAATATATAAAGATTGAATCTTTTGAAGAAAATGAGAGTTTTGAGTGAAACTTATTCGAGTTCCCTTTGACGTCCCGAAGCGTGTCTTACAGAGTATAGATTGAATCTTTGAATGAAAATACCTCAGTAAAGGTACCTAGTATGTCACTAGACCTTTTTAATGTAAAAAGGTTGAATCTTTGAAAGAAAATGAGAGTTTTGAGATTAACTTATTCGAGTTATCTATGAAGTCGCGAAGCGTGTTTTAATGACTAAAGATTAAATCTTTGAATGAAAATACCTCAACAAAGGAACCTATTATATGACTAAACCTTTTTAATGTATACAGATTGTATCTTTGGAAGAAAATGAGAGTTTTGAATGAAACTTATTTGAGTACCTTTTGACATCCCGAAGAGTGTCTTAATGAGTAAAAATAGAATCTTTGAAAGAAAATACCTCAATAAAGGTACATTACCAGACCTTTTTAATGCATAAACGTTGAATCTTTGAAAGAAAATAAGAGTATTGATTTAAACTTATTTGAGTTACTTATGAAGTGGCGAAGAGTGTTTTAATGAGTAAAGATCAAATCTTTGATTGAAAATATCTCAATAAAAGTACCTGTTATGTCATTAAACCTTTTTAATGCATATAGATTGAATCTTCGAAACAAAACAAGAGTTTGAATTTAAAATTATTCGTGTTACCTAGTAGTCGCGAAGAGTGTTTTAATGAGTATATTCTGAATCTTTAATTTAAAGTACCTCAATAAAGGTACTTTTTATGTCACTAGACATTTTCAATGTACAAAGATTGAATCTTTGAAAGAAAATGAGGTTTTTGAGTTAAACTTATTCGAGTTCCCTTTAACATTCCGTAGAGTGTTTTACAGAGTAAAGATTGAATCTTTGAACGAAAATACCTTAATAAAGGTACCTCATATGTCACTAGACCTTTTTAATGTAAAAAGATTGAATCTCTGAAATAAAATGTAAAAAGTGATTAACTTATTCGAGTTACCTATGAAGTCGCGAATCGTGTTGTAATGACTAAATATTAAATCGTTGAATGAAAATATCTCAACAAAGGAACCTATTATGTGACTAGACCTTTTTAATGTATAAAGATTGAATCTTTTGAAAAAAATGAGAGTTTTGAGTGAAACTTATTCGAGTTCCCTTTGACGTCCCGAAGAGTGTCTTACAGAGTATAGATTGAATCTTTGAATGAAAATACCTCAGTAAAGGTACCTAGTATGTCACTAGACCTTTTTAATGTAAAAAGGTTGAATCTTTGAAAGAAAATGAGAGTTTTGAGATTTACTTATTTGAGTTATATATGAAGTCGCGAAGCGTGTTTTAATGACTAAAGATTAAATCTTTGAATGAAAATACCTCAATAAAGGAACCTATTATATGACTAAACCTTTTTAATGTATACAGATTGAATCTTTGAAAGAAAATGAGTGTTTTGAATGAAACTTATTCAAGTTCCTTTTGACATCCCGAAGAGTGTCCTAATGAGTAAAAATAGAATCTTTGAAAGAAAATACATCAATAAAGGTACATTACCCGACCTTTTTAATGCATAAACGTTGAATCTTTGAAAGAAAATAAGAGTATTGATTTAAACTTATTCGAGTTACTTTTGAAGTGGCGAAGAGTGTTTTAATATGTAAAGATCGAATCTTTGATTGAAAATATCTCAATAAAAGTACATTTTATGTCATTAAACCTTTTTAATGCATATAGATTGAATCTTTGAAACAAAACAAGAGTTTGAATTTAAAATTATTCGTGTTACCTAGTAGGCGCGAAGAGTGTTTTAATGAGTATATGTTGAATCTTTAAATGAAAGTACCTCAATAAAGGTACCTTTTATGTCACTAGACCTTTTCAATGTATAAAGATTGAATCTTTGAAAGAAAATGAGATTTTTGAGTTAAACTTATTCGTGTTCCCTTTGACGTTCCGTAGAGTGTTTTACAGAGTAAATATTGAATCTTTGAACGAAAATACCTTAATAAAGGTACCTAATATGTCATTAGACCTTTTTAATGTAAAAAGATTGAATCTCTGAACTAAAATGATAGTTTAGAGAATAACTTATTCGAGTTACCTATGAAGTCACGAATCGTGTTGTAATGACTAAATATTAAATCGTTGAATGAAAATATCTCAACAAAGGAACCTATTATGTGACTAGACCTTTTTAATGTATAAAGATTGAATCTTTTAAAGAAAATGAGAGTTTTGAGTGAAACTTATTCGAGTTCCCTTTGACGTCCCGAAGTGTGTTTTACATAGTATAGATTGAATCTTTGAAAGAAAATACCTCAGTAAAGGCACCTTGTATGTTACTAGACCTTTTTAATGTAAAAAGATTGAATCTTTGAAAGAAAATGGGAGTTTTGAGATTAACTTATTCGAGTTTTCTATGAAGTCGCGAAGCGTGTTTTAATGACTAAAGATTAAATCTTTGAATGAAAATACCTCAATAAAGGAACCTATTATAAGACTCAACCTTATTAATGTATACAGATTGAATCTTTGAAAGAAAATGAGAGTTTTGAATGAAACTTGTTCGAGTTCCTTTTAACGTCCCGAAGAGTGTTTTGATGAGTAAAAATAGAATATATGAATGAAAATACCTCAGTAAAGGTATCTATTGTGTTACCAGACCTTTTTAATGCATAAACGTTGAATCTTTGAAAGAAAATAAGAGTATTGATTTAAACTTATTCGAGTTACTTATGAAGTGGCGAAGAGTGTTTTAATGAGTAAAGATCGAATATTTGGTTGAAAATATCTCAATAAAAGTACCTTTTATGTCATTAAACCTTTTTAATGCATATAAATTGAATCTTTGAAACAAAACAAGAGTTTGAATTTAAAATTATTCGTGTTACCTAGTAGTCGCGAAGAGTGTTTTAAAGAGTATATGTTGAATCTTTAAATGAAAGTACCTCAATAAAGGTACCTTTTATGTCACTAGACCTTTTCAATGTATAAAGATTATATCTTTGAAAGAAAATAGGTTTTTGAGTTAAACTTATTCGAGTTTCCTTTGACGAACCGTAGAATGTTTTACAGAGTAAAGATTGAATCTTTGAACGAAAATACCTTAATAAAGGTACCTAGTATGTCGCTAGATCCTTTTAATATAAAAAGATTGAATCTCTGAAATAAAATGATAGTTTAGAGATTAACTTATTCGAGTTACCTATGAAGTCGCGAATCGTGATGTAGTGACTAAATATTAAATCGTTGAACGAAAATATCTCAACAAAGGAACCTATTATGTGACTAGACCTTTTTAATGTATAAAGATAGAATCTTTTGAAGAAAATGAGAGTTTTGAGTGAAACTTATTCGAGTTCCCTTTGACGTCCCGAAGAGTGTCTTAATGAGTAAAAATAGAATCTTTGAAAGAAAATACCTCAATAAAGGTACATTACCAGACCTTTTTAATGCATAAACGTTGAATCTTTGAAAAAAATAAGAGTATTGATTTAAACTTATTCGAGTTACTTATGAAGTGGCGAAGAGTATTTTAATGAGTAAAGATCGAATCTTTGATTGAAAATATCTCAATAAAAGTACATTTTTTGTCATTAAACCATTTTAATGCATATAGATTGAATCTTTGAAACAAAACAAGAGTTTGAATTTAAAATTATTCGTGTTACCTAGTAGTGGCGAAGAGTGTTTTAATGAGTATATGTTGAATCTTTAAATTAAAGTACCTCAATAAAGGTACCTTTTATGTCACTAGACCTTTTCAATGTATAAAGATTGAATCTTTGAAAGAAAATGAGGTTTTTGAGTTAAACTTATTCGAGTTCCCTTTGACGTCCCGTAGACTGTTTTACAGAGTAAAGATTGAATCTTTGAACGAAAATTCCTTAATATAAGGTACCTAGTATGTCACTAGACCTTTTTAATGTAAAAAGATTGAATCTCTGAAATAAAATGATAGTTTAGAGATTAACTTATTCGAGTTACCTATGAAGTCGCGAATCGTGTTGTAATGACTAAATATTAAATCGTTGAATGAAAATAGCTCAATAAAGGAACCTATTATGTGACTAGACCTTTTTAATGTATAAAGATTGAATCTTTTAAAGAGAATGAGAGTTTTAAGTGAAACTTATTCGAGTTCCCTTTGACGTCTCGAAGAGTATTTTACAGAGTATAGATTGAATCTTTGAATGAAAATACCTCAGTAAAGGTACCTTGTATGTCATTAGACCTTTTTAATGTACAAAGATTGAATCTTTGAAAGAAAATGAGAGTTTTGAGAGTAACTTATTCGAGTTATCTAAGAAGTCGCGAAGTGTGTTATTATGACTAAAGATTAAATCTTTGAATGAAAATACCTCAATAAAGGAACCTATTATATGACTAAACCTTTTTAATGTATACAGATTGAATCTTTGAAAGAAAATGAGAGTTTTGAATGAAACTTATTCGATTTCCTTTTGACTTCACGAAGAGTGTTTTAATGAGTAAAAATAGAATCTTTGAATGAAAATACCTCAATAAAGGTACATTACCAGACCTTTTTAATGTAGAAACGTTGAATCTTGGAAAGAAAATAAGAGTATTGATTTAAACTTATTCGAGTTACTTATGAAGTGGCGAAGAGTGTTTTAATGAGTAAAGATCGAATCTTTGATTGAAAATATCTCAATAAAAGTACCTTTTATGTCATTAAACCTTTTTAATGCATATAGATTGAATCTTTGAAACAAAACAAGAGTTTAAATTTAAAATTATTCGTGTTACCTAGTAGTCGCGAAGAGTGTTTTAAAGAGTATATGTTGAATCTTTAAATGAAAGTACCTCAATAAAGGTAGCTTTTATGTCACTAGACCTTTTCAATGTATAAAGATTGAATCTTTGAAAGAAAATGAGGTTTTTTATTTAAACTTATTCGAGTTCCCTTTGACGACCCGTAGAGTGTTTTACAGAGTAAAGATTGAATCTTTGAACGAAAATACCTCAATAAAGTTACCTAGTTTGTCACTAGACCTTTTTAATGTAAAAAGATTGAATCTCTGAAAAAAAATGATAGTTTAGAGATTAACTTATTCGAGTTACCTATGAAGTCGCGAATCGTATTGTAATGACTAAATATTAAACCTTTGAATGAAAATATCTCAACAAAGGAACTTATTATGTGACTAGACCTTTTTAATGTATAAAGATTGAATCTGTTGAGGAAAATGAGAGTTTTAAGTGAAACTTATTCGAGTTCCCTTTGACGTCCCGAAGAGTGTTTTACATAGTATAGATTGAATCTTTGAATAAAAATACCTCAGTAAAGGTACCTAGTATGTCACTAGACCTTTTTAATGTAAAAAGGTTGAATCTTTGAAAGAAAATGAGAGTTTTGAGATTATCTTATTCGAGTTATCTTTGAAGTCACGAAGCGTGTTTTAATGACTAAAGATTAAATCTTTGAATGGAAATATCTCAATAAAGGAACCTATTATACGACTAAACCTTTTTAATGTATACAGATTGAATCTTTGAAAGAAAATGAGAGTTTTGAATGAAACTTATTCGATTTCCTTTTGACGTCCCGAAGAGTGTTTTAAAGAGTAAAAATAGAATCTTTGAATGAAAATACCTCAATAAAGATACATTACCAAACCTTTTTAACGCATAAACGTTGAATCTTTGAAAGAAAATAAGAGTATTGATTTAAACTTATTCGAGTTACTTATGAAGTGGCGAAGACTGTTTTAATGAGTAAAGATCGAATCTTTGAATGAAAATATCTCAATAAAAGTACATTTTATGTCAGTAAACCTTTTTAATGCATATAGATTGAATCTTTGAAACAAAACAAGAGTTTGAATTTAAAATTATTCGTGTTACCTAGTAGTCGCGAAGAGTGTTTTAATGAGTATATGTTGAATCTTTAAATGAAAGTACCTCAATAAAGGTACCTTTTATGTCACTAGACCTTTTCAATGTATAAAGATTGAATCTTTGAAAGAAAATGAGGTTTTTGAGTTAAACTTATTCGAGTTCCCTTTGACGTCCCGTAGAGTGTTTTACAGAGTAAAGAGTGAATCTTTGAACGAAAATACCTTAATAAAGGTACCTAGTATGTCACTAGATCTTTTTAATGTAAAAAGATTGAATCTCTGAAATAAAATGATAGTTTAGAGATTAACTTATTCGAGTTACCTATGAAGTCGCGAATCGTGTTGTAATGACTAAATATTAAATCGTTGAACGAAAATATCTCAACAAAGGAACCTATTATGTGACTAGACCTTTTTAATGTATAAAGATTGAATTTTTTAAAGAAAATGAGAGTTTTGAGTGAAACTTATTCGAGTTCCCTTTGATGTCCCGAAGAGTGTTTTACAGTGTATAAATTGAATCTTTGAATGAAAATACCTCAGTAAAGGTACCTTGTATGTCACTAGACCTTTTTAATGTAAAAAGATTGAATCTTTGAAAGAAAATGAGAGTTTTGAGAGTAACTTATTCGAGTTATCTATGAAGTCGCGAAGCGTGTTTTAATGACTAAAGATTAAATCTTTGAATGAAAATACCTCAATAAAGGAACCTTTATATGACTAAACCTTTTTAATGTATACAGATTGAATCTTTGAAAGAAAATGAGAGTTTTGAATGAAACTTATTCGAGTTCCTTTTGACGTCCCGAAGAGTGTTTTAATGAGTAAAAATAAAATCTTTGAATGAAAATACCTCAATAAAGGTACATTACCAGACCTTTTTAATGCATAAACGTCGAATCTTTGAAAGAAAATAAGAGTATTGATTTAAACTTATTCGAGTTACTTATGAAGTGGCGAAGAGTGTTTTAATGAGTAAAAATCGAATCTTTGATTGAAAATATCTCAATAAAAGTACCTGTTATGTCATTAAACCTTTTTAATGCATATAGATTGAATCTTTGAAACAAAACAAAAGTTTGAATTTAAAATTATTCGTGTTACCTAGTAGTTGCGAAGAGTGTTTTATTGAGTATATGTTGAATCTTTAAATGAAAGCACCTCAATAAAGGTACCTTTTATGTCACTAGACCTTTTCAATGTATAAAGATTGAATCTTTGAAAGAAAATGAGATTTTTGAGTTAAACGTATTCGAGTTCCCTTTGACGTCCCGTAGAGTGTTTTACAGAGTAAAGATTGAATCTTTGAACGAAAATACCTCAATAAAGGTACCTAGTTTGTCACTAGACCTTTTTAATGTAAAAAGATTGAATATCTGAAAAAAAATGATAGTTGAGAGATTAACTTATTCGAGTTACCTATGAAGTCGCGAATCGTGTTGTAATGACTAAATATTAAACCTTTGAATGAAAATATCTTAACAAAAGAACTTATTATGTGACTAGACCTTTTTAATGTATAAAGATTGAATCTTTTTAAGAAAATGAGAGTTTTGAGTGAAACTTATTCGAGTTCCCTTTGACGTCCCGAAGAGTGTCTTAATGAGTAAAAATAGAATCTTTGAAAGAAAATACCTCAATAAAGGTACATTACCAGACCTTTTTAATGCATAAACGTTGAATCTTTGAAAGAAAATAAGAGTATTGATTTAAACTTATTCGAGTTACTTATGAAGTGGCGAAGAGTGTTTTTAATGAGTAAAGATCGAATCTTTGATTGAAAATATCTCAATAAAAGTACATTTTTTGTCATTAAACCTTTTTAATGCATATAGATTGAATCTTTGAAACAAAACAAGAGTTTGAATTTAAAATTATTCGTGTTACCTAGTAGTCGCGAATAGTGTTTTAATGAGTATATGTTGAATCTTTAAATGAAAGTACCTCAATAAAGGTACCTTTTATGTCACTAGACCTTTTCAATGTATAAATATTGAATCTTTGAAAGAAAATGAGGTTTTTGAGTTAAACTTATTCGAGTTCCCTTTGACGTCCCGTAGACTGTTTTACAGAGTAAAGATTGAATCTTTGAACGAAAATACCTTAATAAAGGTAACTATTATGTCACTAGACCTTTTTAATGTAAAAAGATTGAATCTCGGAAATGAAATAATAGTTTAGAGATTAACTTATTCGAGTTACCTATGAAGTCGCGAATCGTGTTGTAATGACTAAATATTAAATCGTTGAATGAAAATATCTCAACAAAGGAACTATTACGTGACTAGACCTTTTTAATGTATAAAGATTGAATCTTTTAAAGAAAATGAGAGTTTTGAGTGAAACTTATTCGAGTTCCATTTGACGTCCCGAAGAGTGTCTTACAGAGGATAGATTGAATCTTTGAATGAAAATACCTCAGTAAAGGTACCTTGTCTGTCACTAGACCTTTTTAATGTAAAAAGGTTGAATCTTTGAAAGAAAATGAGAGTTTTGAGATTAACTTATTCGAGTTATCTATGAAGTCGCGAAGCATGTTTTAACGACTAAAGATTAAATCTTTGGATGTAAATATCTCAATAATGGAACCAATTATATGACTAAACCTTTTTAATGTATACAGATTGAATCTTCGAAAGAAAATGCGAGTTTTGAATGAAACTTATTCGAGTTCCTTTTGACGTCCCGAATAGTGTTTTAATGAGTAAAAATAGAATCTTTGAATGAAAATACCTCAATAAAGGTACATTACCAGACCTTTTTACTGTATAAACGTTGAATCTTTGAAAGAAAATAAGAGTATTGATTTAAACTTATTTGAGTTACTTATGAAGTGGCGAAGAGTGTTTTAATGAGTAAAGATCGAATCTTTGATTGAAAATATCTCAATAAAAGTACCTGTTATGTCATTAAACCTTTTTAATGCATATAGATTGAATCTTTGAAACAAAACAAGAGTTTGAATTTAAAATTATTCGTGTTACCTAATAGTCGCGAAGAGTGTTTTAATGAGTATATGTTGAATCTTTAAATGAAAGTACCTCAATAAAGGTACCTTTTATGTCACTAGACCTTTTCAATGTATAAAGATTGAATCTTTAAAAGAAAATGAGATTTTTGAGTTAAACTTATTCGAGTTCCCTTTGACGTCCCGTAGAGTGTTTTACAGAGTAAAGATTGAATCTTTGGACGAAAATACCTCAATAAAGGTACCTAGTTTGTCACTAGACCTTTTTAATGTAAAAAGATTGAATCTCTGAAAAAAAATGATAGTTTAGAGATTAACTTATTCGAGTTACCTATGAAGTCGCGAATCGTGTTGTAATGACTAAATATTAAACCATTGAATGAAAATATCTTAACAAAGGAACTTATTATGTGATTAGACCTTTTTAATGTATAAAGATTGAATCTTTTGAAGAAAATTAGAGTTTTGAGTGAAACTTATTCGAGTTCCCTTTGACGTCCCGAAGAGTGTCTTAATGAGTAAAAATAGAATCTTTGAAAGAAAATACCTCAATAAAGGTACATTACCAGACCTTTTTAATGCATAAACGTTGAATCTTTGAAAGAAAATAAGAGTATTGATTTAAACTTATTCGAGTTACTTATGAAGTGGCGAAGAGTGTTTTAATGAGTAAAGATCGAATCTTTGATTGAAAATATCTCAATAAAAGTACATTTTTTGTCATTAAACCTTTTTAATGCATATAGATTGAATCTTTGAAACAAAACAAGAGTTTGAATTTAAAATTATTCATGTTACCTAGTAGTCGTGAAGAGTGTTTTAATGAGTATATGTTGAATATTTAAATGAAAGTACCTTAATAAAGGTACCTTTTACGTCACTAGACCTTTTCAATGTATAAAGATTGAAACTTGGAAAGAAAATGAGGTTTTTGAGTTAAACTTATTCGAGTTCCCTTTGACGTCCCGTAGACTGTTTTACAGAGTAAAGATTAAATCTTTGAACGAAAATTCCTTAATATAAGGTACCTAGTATGTCACTAGATCTTTTTAATGTAAAAAGATTGAATCTCTGAAATAAAATGATAGTTTAGAGATTAACTTATTCGAGTTACCTATGAAGTCGCGAATCGTGTTGTAATGACTAAATATTAAATCGTTGAACGAAAATATCTCAACAAAGGAACCTATTATGTGACTAGACCTTTTTAATGTATAAAGATTGAATCTTTTAAAGAAAATGAGAGTTTTGAGTGAAACTTATTCGAGTACCCTTTGATGTCCCGAAGAGTGTTTTACAGAGTATAAATTGAATCTTTGAATGAAAATACCTCAGTAAAGGTACCTTGTATGTTACTAGACCTTTTTAATGTAAAAAGATTGAATCTTTGAAAGAAAATGAGAGTTTTGAGAGTAACTTATTCGAGTTATCTATGAAGTCGCGAAGCGTGTTTTAATGACTAAAGATTAAATCTTTGAATGAAAATACCTCAATAAGGGAACCTATTATATGACTAAACCTTTTTAATGTACACAGATTGAATCTTTGAAAGAAAATGAGAGTTTTGAATGAAACTTATTCGAGTTCCTTTTGACGTACCGAAGAGTGTTTTAATGAGTAAAAATAGAATCTTTGAATGAAAATACCTCAATAAAGGTACATTGGCAGACCTTTTTAATGCATAAACGTTGAATCTTTGAAAGAAAATAAGAGTATTGATTTAAACTTATTCGAGTTACTTATGAAGTGGTGAAGAGTGTTTAAATGAGTAAAGATCGAACCTTTGATTGAAAATATCTCAATAAAAGTACATTTTATGTCATTAAACCTTTTTAATGCATATAGATTGAATCTTTGAAACAAAACAAGAGTTTGAATTTAAAATTATTCGTGTTACCTAGTAGTCGCGAAGAGTGTTTTAATGAGTATATGTTGAATCTTTAAATGAAAGTACCTCAATAAAGGTACCTTTTATGTCACTAGACCTTTTCAATGTATAAAGATTGAATCTTTGAAAGAAAATGAGGTTTTTGAGTTAAACTTATTCGAGTTCCCTTTGACATCCCGTAGAGTGTTTTACAGAGTAAAGATTGAATCTTTGGACGAAAATACCTCAATAAAGGTACCTAGTTTGCCACTAGACCTTTTTAATGTAAAAAGATTGAATCTCTGAAAAAAAATGATAGTTGAGAGATTAACTTATTCGAGTTACCTATGAAGTTGCGAATCGTGTTGTAATGACAAAAGAACTTATTATGTGACTAGACCTTTTTAATGTATAAAGATTGAATCTTTTGAAGAAAATGAGAGTTTTGAGTGAAACTTATTCGAGTTCCCTTTGACGTCCCGAAGAGTGTCTTAATGAGTAAAAATAGAATCTTTGAAAGAAAATACCTCAATAAAGGTACATTACCAGACCTTTTTAATGCATAAACGTTGAATCATTGAAAGAAAATTAGAGTATTGATTTAAACTTATTCGAGTTACTTATGAAGTGGCGAAGAGTGTTTTAATGAGTAAAGATCGAATCTTTGATTGAAAATATCTCAATAAAAGTACATTTTATGTCATTAAACCTTTTTAATGCATATAGATTGAATCTTTGAAACAAAATAAGAGTTTGAATTTAAAATTATTCGTGTTACCTAGTAGTCGTGAAGAGTGTTTTAATGAGTATATGTTGAATATTTAAATGAAAGTACCTTAATAAAGGTACCTTTTACGTCACTAGACCTTTTCAATGTATAAAGATTGAATCTTGGAAAGAAAATGAGGTTTTTGAGTTTAACTTATTCGAGTTCCCTTTGACGTCCCGTAGAGTGTTTTACAGAGTAAAGATTGAATCTTTGAACGAAAATACCTTAATAAAGGTACCTAGTATGTCACTAGATCTTTTTAATGTAAAAAGATTGAATCTCTGAAATAAAATGATAGTTTAGAGATTAACTTATTCGAGTTACCTATGAAGTCGCGAATCGTGTTGTAATGACTAAATATTAAATCGTTGAACGAAAATATCTCAACAAAGGAACCTATTATGTGACTAGACCTTTTTAATGTATAAAGATTGAATCTTTTAAAGAAAATGAGAGTTTTGAGTGAAACTTATTCGAGTACCCTTTGATGTCCCGAAGAGTGTTTTACAGAGTATAAATTGAATCTTTGAATGAAAATACCTCAGTAAAGGTACCTTGAATGTTACTAGACCTTTTTAATGTAAAAAGATTGAATCTTTGAAACAAAATGAGAGTTTTGAGAGTAACTTATTCGAGTTATCTATGAAGTCGCGAAGCGTGTTTTAGTGACTAATGATTAAGTCTTTGAATGAAAATACCTCAATAAGGGAACCTATTATATGACTAAACCTTTTTAATGTACACAGATTGAATCTTTGAAAGAAAATGAGAGTTTTGAATGAAACTTATTCGAGTTCCTTTTGACGTACCGAAGAGTGTTTTAATGAGTAAAAATAGAATCTTTGAATGAAAATACCTCAATAAAGGTACATTACCAGACCTTTTTAATGCATAAACGTTGAATCTTTGAAAGAAAATAAGAGTATTGATTTAAACTTATTTGAGTTACTTATGAAGTGGCGAAGAGTGTTTTAATGAGTAAAGATCAAATCTTTGATTGAAAATATCTCAGTAAAAGTACCTGTTATGTCATTAAACCTTTTTAATGCATATAGATTGAATCTTCGAAACAAAACAAGAGTTTGAATTTAAAATTATTCGTGTTACCTAGTAGTCGCGAAGAGTGTTTTAATGAGTATATGTTGAATCATTAAATGAAAGTACTTCAATAAAGGTACCTTTTATGTCACTAGACCTTTTCAATGTGTAAAGATTGAATCTTTGAAAGAAAATGAGGTTTTTGAGTTAAACTTATTCGAGTTCCCTTTGACGCCCCGTACACTGTTTTACAGAGTAAAGATTGAATCTTTGAACGAAAATACCTTAATAAAGGTAACTAGTATGTCACTAGACCTTTTTAATGTAAAAAGATTGAACCTCGGAAATAAAATGATAGTTTAGAGATTAACTTATTCGAGTTACCTATGAAGTCGCGACTCGTGTTGTAATGACTAAATATTAAATCGTTGAATGAAAATATCTCAACAAAGGAACCTATTATGTGACTAGACCTTTTTAATGTATAAAGATTGAATCTTTTAAAGAAAATGAGAGTTTTAAGTGAAACTTATTCGAGTTCCATTTGACGTCCCGAAGAGTGTCTTACAGAGGATAGATTGAATCTTTGAATGAAAATACATCAGTAAAGGTACCTTGTCTGTCACTAGACCTTTTTAATGTAAAAAGGTTGAATCTTTGAAAGAAAATGAGAGTTTTGAGATTAACTTATTCGAGTTATCTATGAAGTCGCGAAGCATGTTTTAACGACTAAAGATTAAATCTTTGAATGGAAATATCTTAATAATGGAACCAATTATATGACTAAACCTTTTTAATGTATACAGACTGAATCTTCGAAAGAAAATGAGAGTTTTGAATGAAACTTATTCGAGTTCCTTTTGACGTCCCGAAGAGTGTTTTAATGAGTAAAAATAGAATCTTTGAATGAAAATACCTCAATAAAGATACATTACCAGACCTTTTTAATGTATAAACGTTGAATCTTTGAAAGAAAATAGGAGTATTGATTTAAACTTATTCGAGTTACTTATGATGTGGCGAAGAGTGTTTTAATGAGTAAAGATCGAATATTTGGTTGAAAATATCTCAATAAAAGTACCTTTTATGTCATTAAACCTTTTTAATGCATATAAATTGAATCTTTGAAACAAAACAAGAGTTTGAATTTAAAATTATTCGTGTTACCTAGTAGTCGCGAAGAGTGTTTTAATGAGTATATGTTGAATCTTTAAATGAAAGTACCTCAATAAAGGTACCTTTTATGTCACTAGACCTTTTCAATGTATAAAGATTATATCTTTGAAAGAAAATAGGTTTTTGAGTTAAACTTATTCGAGTTTCCTTTGACGAACCGTAGAATGTTTTACAGAGTAAAGATTGAATCTTTGAACGAAAATACCTTAATAAAGGTACCTAGTATGTCGCTAGATCTTTTTAATATAAAAAGATTGAATCTCTGAAATAAAATGATAGTTTAGAGATTAACTTATTCGAGTTACCTATGAAGTCGCGAATCGTGATGTAGTGACTAAATATTAAATCGTTGAACGAAAATATCTCAACAAAGGAACCTATTATGTGACTAGACCTTTTTAATGTATAAAGATAGAATCTTTTGAAGAAAATGAGAGTTTTGAGTGAAACTTATTCGAGTTCTCTTTGACGTCCCGAAGAGTGTCTTAATGAGTAAAAATAGAATCTTTGAAAGAAAATACCTCAATAAAGGTACATTACCAGACCTTTTTAATGCATAAACGTTGAATCTTTGAAAAAAATAAGAGTATTGATTTAAACTTATTCGAGTTACTTATGAAGTGGCGAAGAGTATTTTAATGAGTAAAGATCGAATCTTTGATTGAAAATATCTCAATAAAAGTACATTTTTTGTCATTAAACCATTTTAATGCATATAGATTGAATCTTTGAAACAAAACAAGAGTTTGAATTTAAAATTATTCGTGTTACCTAGTAGTGGCGAAGAGTGTTTTAATGAGTATATGTTGAATCTTTAAATTAAAGTACCTCAATAAAGGTACCTTTTATGTCACTAGACCTTTTCAATGTATAAAGATTGAATCTTTGAAAGAAAATGAGGTTTTTGAGTTAAACTTATTCGAGTTCCCTTTGACGTCCCGTAGACTGTTTTACAGAGTAAAGATTGAATCTTTGAACGAAAATTCCTTAATATAAGGTACCTAGTATGTCACTAGACCTTTTTAATGTAAAAAGATTGAATCTCTGAAATAAAATGATAGTTTAGAGATTAACTTATTCGAGTTACCTATGAAGTCGCGAATCGTGTTGTAATGACTAAATATTAAATCGTTGAATGAAAATAGCTCAATAAAGGAACCTATTATGTGACTAGACCTTTTTAATGTATAAAGATTGAATCTTTTAAAGAGAATGAGAGTTTTAAGTGAAACTTATTCGAGTTCCCTTTGACGTCTCGAAGAGTATTTTACAGAGTATAGATTGAATCTTTGAATGAAAATACCTCAGTAAAGGTACCTTGTATGTCATTAGACCTTTTTAATGTACAAAGATTGAATCTTTGAAAGAAAATGAGAGTTTTGAGAGTAACTTATTCGAGTTATCTAAGAAGTCACGAAGTGTGTTATTATGACTAAAGATTAAATCTTTGAATGAAAATACCTCAATAAAGGAACCTATTATATGACTAAACCTTTTTAATGTATACAGATTGAATCTTTGAAAGAAAATGAGAGTTTTGAATGAAACTTATTCGATTTCCTTTTGACTTCACGAAGAGTGTTTTAATGAGTAAAAATAGAATCTTTGAATGAAAATACCTCAATAAAGGTACATTACCAGACCTTTTTAATGTAGAAACGTTGAATCTTGGAAAGAAAATAAGAGTATTGATTTAAACTTATTCGAGTTACTTATGAAGTGGCGAAGAGTGTTTTAATGAGTAAAGATCGAATCTTTGATTGAAAATATCTCAATAAAAGTACCTTTTATGTCATTAAACCTTTTTAATGCATATAGATTGAATCTTTGAAACAAAACAAGAGTTTAAATTTAAAATTATTCGTGTTACCTAGTAGTCGCGAAGAGTGTTTTAAAGAGTATATGTTGAATCTTTAAATGAAAGTACCTCAATAAAGGTAGCTTTTATGTCACTAGACCTTTTCAATGTATAAAGATTGAATCTTTGAAAGAAAATGAGGTTTTTAATTTAAACTTATTCGAGTTCCCTTTGACGACCCGTAGAGTGTTTTACAGAGTAAAGATTGAATCTTTGAACGAAAATACCTCAATAAAGTTACCTAGTTTGTCACTAGACCTTTTTAATGTAAAAAGATTGAATCTCTGAAAAAAAATGATAGTTTAGAGATTAACTTATTCGAGTTACCTATGAAGTCGCGAATCGTATTGTAATGACTAAATATTAAACCTTTGAATGAAAATATCTCAACAAAGGAACTTATTATGTGACTAGACCTTTTTAATGTATAAAGATTGAATCTGTTGAGGAAAATGAGAGTTTTAAGTGAAACTTATTCGAGTTCCCTTTGACGTCCCGAAGAGTGTTTTACATAGTATAGATTGAATCTTTGAATGAAAATACCTCAGTAAAGGTACCTAGTATGTCACTAGACCTTTTTAATGTAAAAAGGTTGAATCTTTGAAAGAAAATGAGAGTTTTGAGATTATCTTATTCGAGTTATCTTTGAAGTCACGAAGCGTGTTTTAATGACTAAAGATTAAATCTTTGAATGGAAATATCTCAATAAAGGAACCTATTATACGACTAAACCTTTTTAATGTATACAGATTGAATCTTTGAAAGAAAATGAGAGTTTTGAATGAAACTTATTCGATTTCCTTTTGACGTCCCGAAGAGTGTTTTAAAGAGTAAAAATAGAATCTTTGAATGAAAATACCTCAATAAAGATACATTACCAAACCTTTTTAACGCATAAACGTTGAATCTTTGAAAGAAAATAAGAGTATTGATTTAAACTTATTCGAGTTACTTATGAAGTGGCGAAGACTGTTTTAATGAGTAAAGATCGAATCTTTGAATGAAAATATCTCAATAAAAGTACATTTTATGTCAGTAAACCTTTTTAATGCATATAGATTGAATCTTTGAAACAAAACAAGAGTTTGAATTTAAAATTATTCGTG
Organism: Cornus florida; assembly: GCF_030987335.1. NCBI lineage: Eukaryota > Viridiplantae > Streptophyta > Magnoliopsida > Cornales > Cornaceae > Cornus > Cornus florida. Next base: position 89,814,160 of record NW_026775578.1, on the reverse strand, counting down.
TTACCTAGTAGTCGCGAAGAGTGTTTTAATGAGTATATGTTGAATCTTTAAATGAAAGTACCTCAATAAAGGTACCTTTTATGTCACTAGACCTTTTCAATGTATAAAGATTGAATCTTTGAAAGAAAATGAGGTTTTTGAGTTAAACTTATTCGAGTTCCCTTTGACGTCCCGTAGAGTGTTTTACAGAGTAAAGAGTGAATCTTTGAACGAAAATACCTTAATAAAGGTACCTAGTATGTCACTAGATCTTTTTAATGTAAAAAGATTGAATCTCTGAAATAAAATGATAGTTTAGAGATTAACTTATTCGAGTTACCTATGAAGTCGCGAATCGTGTTGTAATGACTAAATATTAAATCGTTGAACGAAAATATCTCAACAAAGGAACCTATTATGTGACTAGACCTTTTTAATGTATAAAGATTGAATTTTTTAAAGAAAATGAGAGTTTTGAGTGAAACTTATTCGAGTTCCCTTTGATGTCCCGAAGAGTGTTTTACAGTGTATAAATTGAATCTTTGAATGAAAATACCTCAGTAAAGGTACCTTGTATGTCACTAGACCTTTTTAATGTAAAAAGATTGAATCTTTGAAAGAAAATGAGAGTTTTGAGAGTAACTTATTCGAGTTATCTATGAAGTCGCGAAGCGTGTTTTAATGACTAAAGATTAAATCTTTGAATGAAAATACCTCAATAAAGGAACCTTTATATGACTAAACCTTTTTAATGTATACAGATTGAATCTTTGAAAGAAAATGAGAGTTTTGAATGAAACTTATTCGAGTTCCTTTTGACGTCCCGAAGAGTGTTTTAATGAGTAAAAATAGAATCTTTGAATGAAAATACCTCAATAAAGGTACATTACCAGACCTTTTTAATGCATAAACGTCGAATCTTTGAAAGAAAATAAGAGTATTGATTTAAACTTATTCGAGTTACTTATGAAGTGGCGAAGAGTGTTTTAATGAGTAAAAATCGAATCTTTGATTGAAAATATCTCAATAAAAGTACCTGTTATGTCATTAAACCTTTTTAATGCATATAGATTGAATCTTTGAAACAAAACAAAAGTTTGAATTTAAAATTATTCGTGTTACCTAGTAGTTGCGAAGAGTGTTTTATTGAGTATATGTTGAATCTTTAAATGAAAGCACTTCAATAAAGGTACCTTTTATGTCACTAGACCTTTTCAATGTATAAAGATTGAATCTTTGAAAGAAAATGAGATTTTTGAGTTAAACGTATTCGAGTTCCCTTTGACGTCCCGTAGAGTGTTTTACAGAGTAAAGATTGAATCTTTGAACGAAAATACCTCAATAAAGGTACCTAGTTTGTCACTAGACCTTTTTAATGTAAAAAGATTGAATATCTGAAAAAAAATGATAGTTGAGAGATTAACTTATTCGAGTTACCTATGAAGTCGCGAATCGTGTTGTAATGACTAAATATTAAACCTTTGAATGAAAATATCTTAACAAAAGAACTTATTATGTGACTAGACCTTTTTAATGTATAAAGATTGAATCTTTTGAAGAAAATGAGAGTTTTGAGTGAAACTTATTCGAGTTCCCTTTGACGTCCCGAAGAGTGTCTTAATGAGTAAAAATAGAATCTTTGAAAGAAAATACCTCAATAAAGGTACATTACCAGACCTTTTTAATGCATAAACGTTGAATCTTTGAAAGAAAATAAGAGTATTGATTTAAACTTATTCGAGTTACTTATGAAGTGGCGAAGAGTGTTTTTAATGAGTAAAGATCGAATCTTTGATTGAAAATATCTCAATAAAAGTACATTTTTTGTCATTAAACCTTTTTAATGCATATAGATTGAATCTTTGAAACAAAACAAGAGTTTGAATTTAAAATTATTCGTGTTACCTAGTAGTCGCGAATAGTGTTTTAATGAGTATATGTTGAATCTTTAAATGAAAGTACCTCAATAAAGGTACCTTTTATGTCACTAGACCTTTTCAATGTATAAATATTGAATCTTTGAAAGAAAATGAGGTTTTTGAGTTAAACTTATTCGAGTTCCCTTTGACGTCCCGTAGACTGTTTTACAGAGTAAAGATTGAATCTTTGAACGAAAATACCTTAATAAAGGTAACTATTATGTCACTAGACCTTTTTAATGTAAAAAGATTGAATCTCGGAAATGAAATAATAGTTTAGAGATTAACTTATTCGAGTTACCTATGAAGTCGCGAATCGTGTTGTAATGACTAAATATTAAATCGTTGAATGAAAATATCTCAACAAAGGAACTATTATGTGACTAGACCTTTTTAATGTATAAAGATTGAATCTTTTAAAGAAAATGAGAGTTTTGAGTGAAACTTATTCGAGTTCCATTTGACGTCCCGAAGAGTGTCTTACAGAGGATAGATTGAATCTTTGAATGAAAATACCTCAGTAAAGGTACCTTGTCTGTCACTAGACCTTTTTAATGTAAAAAGGTTGAATCTTTGAAAGAAAATGAGAGTTTTGAGATTAACTTATTCGAGTTATCTATGAAGTCGCGAAGCATGTTTTAACGACTAAAGATTAAATCTTTGAATGTAAATATCTCAATAATGGAACCAATTATATGACTAAACCTTTTTAATGTATACAGATTGAATCTTCGAAAGAAAATGCGAGTTTTGAATGAAACTTATTCGAGTTCCTTTTGACGTCCCGAATAGTGTTTTAATGAGTAAAAATAGAATCTTTGAATGAAAATACCTCAATAAAGGTACATTACCAGACCTTTTTACTGTATAAACGTTGAATCTTTGAAAGAAAATAAGAGTATTGATTTAAACTTATTTGAGTTACTTATGAAGTGGCGAAGAGTGTTTTAATGAGTAAAGATCGAATCTTTGATTGAAAATATCTCAATAAAAGTACCTGTTATGTCATTAAACCTTTTTAATGCATATAGATTGAATCTTTGAAACAAAACAAGAGTTTGAATTTAAAATTATTCGTGTTACCTAATAGTCGCGAAGAGTGTTTTAATGAGTATATGTTGAATCTTTAAATGAAAGTACCTCAATAAAGGTACCTTTTATGTCACTAGACCTTTTCAATGTATAAAGATTGAATCTTTAAAAGAAAATGAGATTTTTGAGTTAAACTTATTCGAGTTCCCTTTGACGTCCCGTAGAGTGTTTTACAGAGTAAAGATTGAATCTTTGGACGAAAATACCTCAATAAAGGTACCTAGTTTGTCACTAGACCTTTTTAATGTAAAAAGATTGAATCTCTGAAAAAAAATGATAGTTTAGAGATTAACTTATTCGAGTTACCTATGAAGTCGCGAATCGTGTTGTAATGACTAAATATTAAACCATTGAATGAAAATATCTTAACAAAGGAACTTATTATGTGATTAGACCTTTTTAATGTATAAAGATTGAATCTTTTGAAGAAAATTAGAGTTTTGAGTGAAACTTATTCGAGTTCCCTTTGACGTCCCGAAGAGTGTCTTAATGAGTAAAAATAGAATCTTTGAAAGAAAATACCTCAATAAAGGTACATTACCAGACCTTTTTAATGCATAAACGTTGAATCTTTGAAAGAAAATAAGAGTATTGATTTAAACTTATTCGAGTTACTTATGAAGTGGCGAAGAGTGTTTTAATGAGTAAAGATCGAATCTTTGATTGAAAATATCTCAATAAAAGTACATTTTTTGTCATTAAACCTTTTTAATGCATATAGATTGAATCTTTGAAACAAAACAAGAGTTTGAATTTAAAATTATTCATGTTACCTAGTAGTCGTGAAGAGTGTTTTAATGAGTATATGTTGAATATTTAAATGAAAGTACCTTAATAAAGGTACCTTTTACGTCACTAGACCTTTTCAATGTATAAAGATTGAAACTTGGAAAGAAAATGAGGTTTTTGAGTTAAACTTATTCGAGTTCCCTTTGACGTCCCGTAGACTGTTTTACAGAGTAAAGATTAAATCTTTGAACGAAAATTCCTTAATATAAGGTACCTAGTATGTCACTAGATCTTTTTAATGTAAAAAGATTGAATCTCTGAAATAAAATGATAGTTTAGAGATTAACTTATTCGAGTTACCTATGAAGTCGCGAATCGTGTTGTAATGACTAAATATTAAATCGTTGAACGAAAATATCTCAACAAAGGAACCTATTATGTGACTAGACCTTTTTAATGTATAAAGATTGAATCTTTTAAAGAAAATGAGAGTTTTGAGTGAAACTTATTCGAGTACCCTTTGATGTCCCGAAGAGTGTTTTACAGAGTATAAATTGAATCTTTGAATGAAAATACCTCAGTAAAGGTACCTTGTATGTTACTAGACCTTTTTAATGTAAAAAGATTGAATCTTTGAAAGAAAATGAGAGTTTTGAGAGTAACTTATTCGAGTTATCTATGAAGTCGCGAAGCGTGTTTTAATGACTAAAGATTAAATCTTTGAATGAAAATACCTCAATAAGGGAACCTATTATATGACTAAACCTTTTTAATGTACACAGATTGAATCTTTGAAAGAAAATGAGAGTTTTGAATGAAACTTATTCGAGTTCCTTTTGACGTACCGAAGATTGTTTTAATGAGTAAAAATAGAATCTTTGAATGAAAATACCTCAATAAAGGTACATTGGCAGACCTTTTTAATGCATAAACGTTGAATCTTTGAAAGAAAATAAGAGTATTGATTTAAACTTATTCGAGTTACTTATGAAGTGGTGAAGAGTGTTTTAATGAGTAAAGATCGAACCTTTGATTGAAAATATCTCAATAAAAGTACATTTTATGTCATTAAACCTTTTTAATGCATATAGATTGAATCTTTGAAACAAAACAAGAGTTTGAATTTAAAATTATTCGTGTTACCTAGTAGTCGCGAAGAGTGTTTTAATGAGTATATGTTGAATCTTTAAATGAAAGTACCTCAATAAAGGTACCTTTTATGTCACTAGACCTTTTCAATGTATAAGGATTGAATCTTTGAAAGAAAATGAGGTTTTTGAGTTAAACTTATTCGAGTTCCCTTTGACATCCCGTAGAGTGTTTTACAGAGTAAAGATTGAATCTTTGGACGAAAATACCTCAATAAAGGTACCTAGTTTGCCACTAGACCTTTTTAATGTAAAAAGATTGAATCTCTGAAAAAAAATGATAGTTGAGAGATTAACTTATTCGAGTTACCTATGAAGTTGCGAATCGTGTTGTAATGACAAAAGAACTTATTATGTGACTAGACCTTTTTAATGTATAAAGATTGAATCTTTTGAAGAAAATGAGAGTTTTGAGTGAAACTTATTCGAGTTCCCTTTGACGTCCCGAAGAGTGTCTTAATGAGTAAAAATAGAATCTTTGAAAGAAAATACCTCAATAAAGGTACATTACCAGACCTTTTTAATGCATAAACGTTGAATCATTGAAAGAAAATTAGAGTATTGATTTAAACTTATTCGAGTTACTTATGAAGTGGCGAAGAGTGTTTTAATGAGTAAAGATCGAATCTTTGATTGAAAATATCTCAATAAAAGTACATTTTATGTCATTAAACCTTTTTAATGCATATAGATTGAATCTTTGAAACAAAATAAGAGTTTGAATTTAAAATTATTCGTGTTACCTAGTAGTCGCAAAGAGTGTTTTAATGAGTATATGTTGAATATTTAAATGAAAGTACCTTAATAAAGGTACCTTTTACGTCACTAGACCTTTTCAATGTATAAAGATTGAATCTTGGAAAGAAAATGAGGTTTTTGAGTTTAACTTATTCGAGTTCCCTTTGACGTCCCGTAGAGTGTTTTACAGAGTAAAGATTGAATCTTTGAACGAAAATACCTTAATAAAGGTACCTAGTATGTCACTAGATCTTTTTAATGTAAAAAGATTGAATCTCTGAAATAAAATGATAGTTTAGAGATTAACTTATTCGAGTTACCTATGAAGTCGCGAATCGTGTTGTAATGACTAAATATTAAATCGTTGAACGAAAATATCTCAACAAAGGAACCTATTATGTGACTAGACCTTTTTAATGTATAAAGATTGAATCTTTTAAAGAAAATGAGAGTTTTGAGTGAAACTTATTCGAGTACCCTTTGATGTCCCGAAGAGTGTTTTACAGAGTATAAATTGAATCTTTGAATGAAAATACCTCAGTAAAGGTACCTTGTATGTTACTAGACCTTTTTAATGTAAAAAGATTGAATCTTTGAAACAAAATGAGAGTTTTGAGAGTAACTTATTCGAGTTATCTATGAAGTCGCGAAGCGTGTTTTAATGACTAATGATTAAGTCTTTGAATGAAAATACCTCAATAAGGGAACCTATTATATGACTAAACCTTTTTAATGTACACAGATTGAATCTTTGAAAGAAAATGAGAGTTTTGAATGAAACTTATTCGAGTTCCTTTTGACGTACCGAAGAGTGTTTTAATGAGTAAAAATAGAATCTTTGAATGAAAATACCTCAATAAAGGTACATTACCAGACCTTTTTAATGCATAAACGTTGAATCTTTGAAAGAAAATAAGAGTATTGATTTAAACTTATTTGAGTTACTTATGAAGTGGCGAAGAGTGTTTTAATGAGTAAAGATCAAATCTTTGATTGAAAATATCTCAGTAAAAGTACCTGTTATGTCATTAAACCTTTTTAATGCATATAGATTGAATCTTCGAAACAAAACAAGAGTTTGAATTTAAAATTATTCGTGTTACCTAGTAGTCGCGAAGAGTGTTTTAATGAGTATATGTTGAATCATTAAATGAAAGTACTTCAATAAAGGTACCTTTTATGTCACTAGACCTTTTCAATGTGTAAAGATTGAATCTTTGAAAGAAAATGAGGTTTTTGAGTTAAACTTATTCGAGTTCCCTTTGACGCCCCGTACACTGTTTTACAGAGTAAAGATTGAATCTTTGAACGAAAATACCTTAATAAAGGTAACTAGTATGTCACTAGACCTTTTTAATGTAAAAAGATTGAACCTCGGAAATAAAATGATAGTTTAGAGATTAACTTATTCGAGTTACCTATGAAGTCGCGAATCGTGTTGTAATGACTAAATATTAAATCGTTGAATGAAAATATCTCAACAAAGGAACCTATTATGTGACTAGACCTTTTTAATGTATAAAGATTGAATCTTTTAAAGAAAATGAGAGTTTTAAGTGAAACTTATTCGAGTTCCATTTGACGTCCCGAAGAGTGTCTTACAGAGGATAGATTGAATCTTTGAATGAAAATACATCAGTAAAGGTACCTTGTCTGTCACTAGACCTTTTTAATGTAAAAAGGTTGAATCTTTGAAAGAAAATGAGAGTTTTGAGATTAACTTATTCGAGTTATCTATGAAGTCGCGAAGCATGTTTTAACGACTAAAGATTAAATCTTTGAATGGAAATATCTTAATAATGGAACCAATTATATGACTAAACCTTTTTAATGTATACAGACTGAATCTTCGAAAGAAAATGAGAGTTTTGAATGAAACTTATTCGAGTTCCTTTTGACGTCCCGAAGAGTGTTTTAATGAGTAAAAATAGAATCTTTGAATGAAAATACCTCAATAAAGATACATTACCAGACCTTTTTAATGTATAAACGTTGAATCTTTGAAAGAAAATAGGAGTATTGATTTAAACTTATTCGAGTAACTTATGATGTGGCGAAGAGTGTTTTAATGAGTAAAGATCGAATCTTTGATTTAAAATATCTCAATAAAAGTACATGTTATGTCATTAAACCTTTTTAATGCATATAGATTGAATCTTTGAAACAAAACAAGAGTTTGAATTTAAAATTATTCGTGTTACCTAGTAGTCGCGAAGAGTGTTTTAATGAGTATATGTTGAATCTTTAAATGAAAGTACCTCAATAAAGGTACCTTTTATGTCACTAGACCTTTTCAATGTATAAAGATTGAATCTTTGAAAGAAAATTAGATTTTTGAGTTAAACTTATTCGAGTTCCCTTTGACGTCCCGTAGAGTGTTTTACGGAGTAAAGATTGAATCTTTGAACGAAAATACCTCAATAAAGGTACTTAGTTTGTCACTAGACATTTTTAATGTAAAAAGATTGAATCTCTTAAAAAAAATGATAGTTGAGAGATTAACTTATTCGAGTTACCTATGAAGTCGCGAATCGTGTTGTAATGACTAAATATTAAACCTTTGAATGAAAATATCTTAACAAAAGAACTTATTATGTGACTAGACCTTTTTAATGTATACAGATTGAATCTTTGAAAGAAAATGAGAGTTTTGAATGAAACTTATTCGAGTTCCTTTTGACGTCCCGAAGAGTGTTTTAATGAGTAAAAATAGAATCTTTGAATGACAATACCTCAATAAAGGTACATTACCAGACCTTTTTAATGCATAAACGTAGAATCTTTGAAAGAAAATAAGAGTATTGATTTAAACTTATTCGAGTTACTTATGGAGTGGCGAAGAGTGTTTTAATGAGTAAAGATCGAATCTTTGATTAAAAATATCTCAATAAAAGTACATTTTATGTCATTAAACCTTTTTAATGCATATAGATTGAATCTTTGAAACAAAACAAGAGTTTGAATCTAAAGTTATTCGTGTTACCTAGTAGTCGCGAAAAGTGTTTCAATGAGTATATGTTGAATCTTTAAATGAAAGTACCTCAATAAAGGTACCTTTTATGTCACTAGACCTTTTCAATGTATAAAGATTGAATCTTTGAAAGAAAATGAGGTTTTTGAGTTAAACTTATTCGAGTTCCCTTTGACGTCCAGTAGAGTGTTTTACAGAGTAAAGATTGAATCTTTGAACGAAAATACCTTAATAAAGGTACCTAGTATGTCACTAGATCTTTTTAATGTTAAAAGATTGAATCTCTGAAATAAAATGATAGTTTAGAGACTAACTTATTCGAGTTACCTATGAAGTCGCGAATCGTGTTGTAATGACTAAATATTAAATCGTTGAACGAAAATATCTCAACAAAGGAACCTATTATGTGACTAGACCTTTTTAATGTATAAAGATTGAATCTTTTAAAGAAAATGAGAGTTTTGAGTGAAACTTATTCGAGTTCCCTTTGATGTGCCGAAGAGTGTTTTACAGAGTATAAATTGAATCTTTGAATGAAAATACCTCAGTAAAGGTACCTTGTATGTCACTTGACCTTTTTAATGTAAAAATATTGAATCTTTGAAAGAAAATGAGAGTTTTGAGAGTAACTTATTCGAGTTATCTATGAAGTCGTGAAGCGTGTTTTAATGACTAAAGATTAAATCTTTGAACGAAAATACCTCAATAAAGGAACCTATTATATGACTAAACCTTTTTAATGTATACAGATTGAATCTTTGAAAGAAAATGAGAGTTTTGAATGAAACTTATTCGAGTTCCTTTTGACGTCCCGAAGAGTGTTTTAATGAGTAAAAATAGAATCTTTGAATGAAAATACCTCAATAAAGGTACATTACCAGACCGTTTTAATGCATAAACGTAGAATCTTTGAAAGAAAATAAGAGTATTGATTTAAACTTATTCGAGTTACTTATGGAGTGGCGAAGAGTGTTTTAATGAGTAAAGATCGAATCTTTGATTAAAAATATCTCAATAAAAGTACATTTTATGTCATTAAACCTTTTTAATGCATATAGATTGAATCTTTGAAACAAAACAAGAGTTTGAATCTAAAGTAATTCGTGTTACCTAGTAGTCGCGAAGAGTGTTTTAATGAGTATATGTTGAATCTTTAAATGAAAGTACCTCAATAAAGGTACCTTTTATGTCACTAGACCTTTTTAATGTATAAAGATTGAATCTTTGAAAGAAAATGAGGTTTTTGAGTTAAACTTATTCGAGTTCCCTTTGACATCCCGTAGAGTGTTTTACAGAGTAAAGATTGAATCTTTGAACGAAATACATTAATAAAGGTACCTAGTATGTCACTAGATCTTTTTAATGTAAAAAGATTGAATCTCTGAAATAAAATGATAGTTTAGAGATTAACTTATTCGAGTTACCTATGAAGTCGCGAATCGTGTTGTAATGACTAAATATTAAATCGTTGAACGAAAATATCTCAACAAAGGAACCTATTATGTGACTAGACCTTTTTAATGTATAAAGATTGAATCTTTTAAAGAAAATGAGAGTTTTGAGTGAAACTTATTCGAGTTCCCTTTGATGTCCCGAAGAGTGTTTTACAGAGTATAAATTGAATCTTTGAATGAAAATACCTCAGTAAAGGTACCTTGTATGTCACTAGACCTTTTTAATGTAAAAAGATTGAATCTTTGAAAGAAAGTGAGAGTTTTGAGAGTAACTTATTCGAGTTATCTATGAAGTCGCGAAGCATGTTTTAATGACTAAAGATTAAATCTTTGAATGAAAATACCTCAATAAGGGAACCTATTATATGACTAAACCTTTTTAATGTATACAGATTGAATCTTTGAAAGAAAATGAGAGTTTTGAATGAAACTTATTCGAGTTCCTTTTGACGTCCCGGAGAGTGTTTTAATGAGTAAAAATAGAATCTTTGAATGAAAATACCTCAATAAAGGTACATTACCAGACCTTTTTAATGCATAAACGTTGAATCTTTGAAAGAAAATAAGAGTATTGATTTAAACTTATTCGAGTTACTTATGAAGTGGCAAAGAGTGTTTTAATGAGTAAAGATCGAATCTTTGATTGAAAATATCTCAATAAAAGTACCTGTTATGTCATTAAACCTTTTTAATGCATATAGATTGAATCTTTGAAACAAAACAAGAGTTTGAATTTAAAATTATTCGTGTTACCTAGTAGTCGCGAAGAGTGTTTTAATGAGTATATGTTGAATCATTAAATGAAAGTACCCTAATAAAGGTACCTTTTATGTCACTAGACCTTTTCAATGTATAAAGATTGAATCTTTGAAAGAAAATGAGATTTTTGAGTTAAACTTATTCGAGTTCCCTTTGACGTCCCGTAGAGTGTTTTACAAAGTAAAGATTGAATCTTTGAACGAAAATACCTTAATAAAGGTAACTAGTATGTCACTAGACCTTTTTAATGTAAAAAGATTGAATCTCGGAAATAAAATGATAGTTTAGAGATTAACTTATTCGAGTTACCTATAAAGTCGCGAATCGTGTTGTAATGACTAAATATTAAATCGTTGAATGAAAATATCTCAACAAAGGTACCTATTATGTGACTAGACCTTTTTAATGTATAAAGATTGAATCTTTTAAAGAAAATGAGATTTTTGAGTTAAACTTATTCGAGTTCCCTTTGACGTCCCGTAGAGTGTTTTACAGAGTAAAGATTGAATTTTTGAACGAAAATACCTTAATAAAGGTAACTAGTATGTCACTAGACCTTTTTAATGTAAAAAGATTGAATCTCGGAAATAAAATGATAGTTTAGAGATTAACTTATTCGAGTTACCTATAAAGTCGCGAATCGTGTTGTAATGACTAAATATTAAATCGTTGAATGAAAATATCTCAACAAAGGTACCTATTATGTGACTAGACCTTTTTAATGTATAAAGATTGAATCTTTTAAAGAAAATGAGAGTTTTGAGTGAAACTTATTCGAGTTCCATTTGACGTCCCGAAGGGTGTCTTACAGAGGATAGATTGAATCTTTGAATGAAAATACCTCAGTAAAGGTACCTTGTCTGTCACTAGACCTTTTTAATGTTAAAAGGTTGAATCTTTGAAAGAAAATGAGAGTTTTGAGATTAACTTATTCGAGTTATCTATAAAGTCGCGAAGCATGTTTTAATGACTAAAGATTAAATCTTTGAAAGGAAATATCTCAATAATGGAACCCATTATATGACTAAACCTTTTTAATGTATACAGATTGAATCTTCGAAAGAAAATGAGAGTTTTGAATGAAACTTATTCGAGTTCCTTTTGACATCCCGAATAGTGTTTTAATGAGTAAAAATAGAATCTTTGAATGAAAATACCTCAATACAGATACATTACCAGACCTTTTTAATGTATAAACGTAGAATCTTTGAAAGAAAATAAGAGTATTGATTTAAACTTATTCGAGTTACTTATGATGTGGCGAAGAGTGTTTTAATGAGTAAAGATCGAATCTTTGATTCAAAATATCTCAATAAAAGTACCTGTTATGTCATTAAACCTTTTTAATGCATATAGATTGAATCTTTGAAACAAAACAAGAGTTTGAATTTAAAATTATTCGTGTTACCTAGTAGTCGCGAAGAGTGTTTTAATGAGTATATGTTGAATCTTTAAATGAAAGTACCTCAATAAAGGTACCTTTTATGTCACTAGACCTTTTCAATGTATAAAGATTGAATCTTTGAAAGAAAATGAGATTTTTGAGTTAAACTTATTCGAGTTCCCTTTGACGTCCCGTAGAGTGTTTTACAGAGTAAAGATTGAAATTTTGAACGAAAATACCTCAATAAAGGTACCTTGTTTGTCACTAGACCTTTTTAATGTAAAAAGATTGAATCTCTGTAAAAAAATGATAGTTTAGAGATTAACTTATTCGAGTTACCTATGAAGTCGCGAATCGTGTTGTAATGACTAAATATTAAACCTTTGAATGAAAATATCTTAACAAAGGAACTTATTATGTGACTAGACCTTTTTAATGTATAAAGATTGAATCTTTTGAAGAAAATGAGAGTTTTGAGTGAAACTTATTCAAGTTCCCTTTGACGTCCCGAAGAGTGTCTTAATGAGTAAACATAGAATCTTTGAAAGAAAATACCGCAATAAAGGTACATTACCAGACCTTTTTAATGCATAAACGTTGAATCTTTGAAAGAAAATAAGAGTATTGATTTAAACTTATTCGAGTTACTTATGAAGTGGCGAAGAGTGTTTTAATGAGTAAAGATCGAATCTTTGATTGAAAATATGTCAATAAAAGTACATTTTTTGTCATTAAACCTTTTTAATGCATATAGATTGAATCTTTGAAACAAAACAAGAGTTTGAATTTAAAATTATTCGTGTTACCTAGTAGTCGCGAAGAGTGTTTTAATGAATATATATTGAATCTTTAAATGAAAGTACCTCAATAAAGGTACCTTTTATGTCACTAGACCTTTTCAATGTATGAAGATTGAATCTTTGAAAGAAAATGAGGTTTTTGAGTTAAACTTATTCGAGTTCCCTTTGACGTCCCGTAGACTGTTTTACAGAGGAAAGATTGAATCTTTATTCAATAAACTTATTCGAGTTCCCTTTGACGTCTCGAAGAGTGTTTTACAGAGTATAGATTGAATCTTTGAATGAAAATACCTCTGTAAAGGTACCTTGTATGTCATTAGACCTTTTTAATGTACAAAGATTGAATCTTTGAAAGAAAATGAGAGTTTTGAGTGTAACTTATTCGAGTTATCTATGAAGTCGCAAAGCGTTTTTTAATGACAAAAGATTAAATCTTTGAATGAAAATACCTCAATAAAGGAACCTATTATATGACTAAACCTTTTTAATGTATACAGATTGAATCTTTGAAAGAAAATGAGAATTTTGAATGAAACTTATTCGAGTTCCTTTTGACGTCACGAAGAGTGTTTTAATGAGTAAAAATAGAATCTTTGAATGAAAATACCTCAATAAAGGTACATTACCAGACCTTTTTAATGTAGAAACGTTGAATCTTTAAAAGAAAATAAGAGTATTGATTTAAACTTATTCGAGATACTTATGAAGTGGCGAAGAGTGTTTTAATGAGTAAAGATCGAATCTTTAATTGAAAATATCTCAATAAAAGTACCTATTATGTCATTAAACCTTTTTAATGCATATAGATTGAATCTTTGAAACAAAACAAGAGTTTAAATTTAAAATTATTCGTGTTACCTAGTAGTCGCGAAGAGTGTTTTAAAGAGTATATGTTGAATCTTTAAATGAAAGTACCTCAATAAAGGTACCTTTTATGTCACTAGACCTTTTGAATGTATAAAGATTGAATCTTTGAAAGAAAATGAGATTTTTGAGTTAAACTTATTCGAGTTCCCTTTGACGTCCCGTAGAGTGTTTTACGGAGTAAAGATTGAATCTTTGAACGAAAATACCTCAATAAAGGTACCTAGTTTGTCACTAGACCTTTTTAATGTAAAAAGATTGAATCTCTGAAAAAAAAATGATAGTTTAGAGATTTAACTTATTCGAGTTACCTGTGAAGTCGCGAATCGTGTTGTAATGACTAAATATTAAACCTTTGAATGAAAATATCTTAACAAAGGAACTTATTATGTGACTAGACCTTTTTAATGTATAAAGATTGAATCTTTTGAAGAAAATGAGAGTTTTGAGTGAAACTTATTCGAGTTCCCTTTGACGTCCCGAAGAGTGTCTTAATGAGTAAAAATAGAATCTTTGAAAAAAATACCTCAATAAAGGTACATTACCAGACCTTTTTAATGCATAAACGTTGAATCTTTGAAAGAAAATAAGAGTATTGATTTAAACTTATTCGAGTTACTTATGAAGTGGCGAAGAGTGTTTTAATGAGTAAAGATCGAATCTTTGATTGAAAATATCTAAATAAAAGTATATTTTTTGTCATTAAACCTTTTTAATGCATATAGATTGAATCTTTGTAACAAAACAAGAGTTTGAATTTAAAATTATTCGTGTTACCTAGTAGTCGCGAAGAGTGTTTTAATGATTATATGTTGAATCTTTAAATGAAAGTACCTCAATAAAGGTACCTTTTATGTCACTAGACCTTTTCAATGTATAAAGATTGAATCTTTGAAAGAAAATGAGGTTTTTGAGTTAAACTTATTCGAGTTCCCTTTGACGTCCCGTAGACTGTTTTACAGAGTAAAGATTGAATCTTTGAACGAAAATTCCTTAATCTAAGGTACCAAGTATGTCACTAGACCTTTTTAATGCAAAAAGATTGCATCTCTTGAATAAAATGATAGTTTAGAGATTAACTTATTCGAGTTACCTATGAAGTCGCGAATCGTGTTGTAATGACTAAATATTAAATCGTTGAATGAAAATAGCTCAACAAAGGAACCTATTATGTGACTAGACCTTTTTAATGTATAAAGATTGAATCTTTTAAAGAAAATGAGAGTATAGAGTGAAACTTATTCGAGTTCCCTTTGACGTTTCGAAGAGTGTTTTACAGAGTATAGATTGAATCTTTGAATGAAAATACCTCAGTAAAGGTACCTTGTATGTCATTAGACCTTTTTAATGTACAAAGATTGAATCTTTGAAAGAAAATGAGAGTTTTGAGAGTAACTTATTCGAGTTATCTATGAAGTCGCGAAGCGTGTTTTAATGACTAAAGATTAAATCTTTGAATGAAAATACCTCGATAAAGGAACCTATTATATGACTAAACCTTTTTAATGTATACAGATTGAATCTTTGAAAGAAAATGAGAGTTTTGAATTAAACTTATTTGAGTTCCTTTTGACGTCACGAAGAGTGTTTTAATGAGTAAAAATAGAATCTTTGAATGAAAATACCTCAATAAAGGTACATTACTAGACCTTTTTAATGTAGAAACGTTGAATCTTTGAAAGAAAATAAGAGTATTGATTTAAACTTATTCGAGTTACTTATGAAGTGGCGAAGAGTGTTTTAATGAGTAAAGATCGAATCTTTGATTGAAAATATCTCAATAAAAGTACCTTTTATGTCATTAAACCTTTTTAATGCATATAGATTGAATCTTTGAAACAAAACAAGAGTTTGAATTTAAAATTATTCGTGTTACCTAGTAGTCGCGAAGAGTGTTTTAATGAGTTTTTGTTGAATCTTTAAATGAAAGTACCTCAATAAAGGTACCTTTTATGTCACTAGACCTTTTCAATATATAAAGATTGAATTTTTGAAAGAAAATGAGGTTTTTGAGTTAAACTTATTCGAGTTCCCTTTGACGTCCCGTAGAGTGTTATACAGAGTAAGGATTGAATCTTTGAACGAAAATACCTCAATAAAGGTATCTAGTTTGTCACTAGACCTTTTTAATGTAAAAAGATTGAATCTCTGAAAAAAAAATGATAGTTTAGAGATTAACTTATTCGAGTTACCTATGAAGTCGCGAATCGTGTTGTAATGACTAAATATTAAACCTTTGAATGAAAATATCTCAACAAAGGAACTTATTATGTGACTAGACCTTTTTAATGTATAAAGATTGAATCTTTTGAAGAAAATGAGAGTTTTGAGTGAAACTTATTCGAGTTCCCTTTGACGTCCCGAAGAGTGTTTTACATAGTATAGATTGAATCTTTGAATGAAAATACCTCAGTAAAGGTACCTAGTATGTCACTAGACCTTTTTAATGTAAAAAGGTTGAATCTTTGAAAGAAAATGAGAGTTTTGAGATTATCTTATTCGAGTTATCTTTGAAGTCACAAAGCGTGTTTTAATGACTAAAGATTAAATCTTTGAATGGAAATATCTCAATAATGGAACCTATTATATGACCAAACCTTTTTATTGTATACAGATTGAATCTTTGAAAGAAAATGAGAGTTTTGAATGAAACTTATTCGATTTCCTTTTGACGTCCCGAAGAGTGTTTTAATGAGTAAAAATAGAATCTTTGAATGAAAATACCTCAATAAAGATACATTACAAAACCTTTTTAACGCATAAACGTTGAATCTTTGAAAGAAAATAAGAGTATTGATTTAAACTTATTCGAGTTACTTATGAAGTGGCGAAGAGTGTTTTCATGAGTAAAGATCGAATCTTTGAATGAAAATAACTCAATAAAAGTACATTTTATGTCAGTAAACCTTTTTAATGCATATAGATTGAATCTTTGAAACAAAACAAGAGTTTGAATTTAAAATTATTCGTGTTACCTAGTAGTCGCGAAGAGTGTTTTAATGAGTATATGTTGAATCTTTAAATGAAAGTACCTCAATAAAGGTACCTTTTATGTCACTAGACCTTTTCAATGTATAAAGATTGAGTCTTTGAAAGAAAATGAGGTTTTTGAGTTAAACTTATTCGAGTACCCTTTGACGTCCCCTAGAGTGTTTTACAGAGTAAAGATTGAATTTTTGAACGAAAATACCTGAATAAAGGTACCTAGTACGTCACTAGATCTTTTTAATGTAAAAAGATTGAATCTCTGAAATAAAATGAGAGTTTTGAGATTAACTTATTCGGGTTACCTATGAAGTCGTGAATCGTGTTGTAATGACTAAATATTAAATCGTTGAACGAAAATATCTCAACAAAGGAACCTATTATGTGACTAGACCTTTTTAATGTATAAAGATTGAATCTTTTAAAGAAAATGAGAGTTTTGAGTGAAACTTATTCGAGTTCCCTTTGATGTCCCGAAGAGTGTTTTACAGAGTATAAATTGAATCTTTGAATGAAAATACCTCAGTAAAGGTAACTTGTATGTCACTAGACCTTTTTAATGTAAAAAGATTGAATCTTTGAAAGAAAATGAGAGTTTTGAGAGTAACTTATTCGAGTTATCTATGAAGTCGCGAAGCGTGTTTTAATGATTAAAGATTAAATCTTTGAATGAAAATACCTCAATAAGGGAACCTATTACATGACTAAACCTTTTTAATGTATACAGATTGAATCTTTGAAAGAAAATGAGAGTTTTGAATGAAACTTATTCGAGTTCCTCTTGACGTCCCGAAGAGTATTTTAATGAGTAAAAATAGAATCTTTGAATGAAAATACCTCAATAAAGGTACATTACCAAACCCTTTTAATGCATAAACGTTGAATCTTTGAAAGAAAATAAGAGTATTGATTTAAACTTATTCGAGTTACTTATAAAGTGGCGAAGAGTGTTTTAGTGAGTAAAGATCGAATCTTTGATTGAAAATATCTCAATAAAAGTACCTGTTATGTCATTAAACCTTTTTAATGCATATAGATTGAATCTTTGAAACAAAACAAGAGTTTGAATTTAAAATTATTCGTGTTACCTAGTAGTCGCGAAGAGTGTTTTAATGAGTATACGTTGAATCTTTAAATGAAAGTACCTCAATAAAGGTACCTTTTATGTCACTAGACCTTTTCAATGTATAAACATTGAATCTTTGAAAGAAAATGAGATTTTTGAGTTAAACCTATTCGAGTTCCCTTTGACGTCCCGTAGAGTGTTTTACAGAGTAAAGATTGAATCTTTGAACGAAAATACCTCAATAATGGCACCTAGTTTGTCACTAGACCTTTTTAATGTAAAAAGATTGAATCTCTGAAAAAAAATGATAGTTTAGAGATTAACTTATTCGAGTTACCTATGAAGTCGCGAATCGTGTTGTAATGACTGAATATTAAACTTTTGAATGAAAATATCTTAACAAAGGAACTTATTATGTGACTAGACCTTTTTAATGTATAAAGATTGAATCTTTTGAAGAAAATGAGAGTTTTGAGTGAAACTTATTCGAGTTCCCTTTGACGTCCCGAAGAGTGTCTTAATGAGTAAAAATAGAATCTTTGAAAGAAAATACCTCAATAAAGGTACATTACCAGACCTTTTTAATGCATAAACGTTGAATCTTTGAAAGAAAATAAGAGTATTGATTTAAACTTATTCGAGTTACTTATGAAGTGGCGAAGAGTGTTTTAATGAGTAAAGATCGAATCTTTGATTGAAAATATCTCAATAAAAGTACATTTTTTGTCATTAAACCTTTTTAATTCATATAGATTGAATCTTTGAAACAAAACAAGAGTTTCAATTTAAAATTATTCGTGTTACCTAGTAGTCGCGAAGAGTGTTTTAATGAGTATATGTTGAATCTTTAAATGAAAGTACCTCAATAAAGGTACCTTTTATGTCACTAGACCTTTTCAATGTATAAAGATTGAATCTTTGAAAGAAAGTGAGGTTTTTGAGTTAAACTTATTCGAGTTCCCTTCGACGTCCCGTAGACTGTTTTACAGAGTAAAGATTGAATCTTTGAACGAAAATACCTTAATAAAGGTAACTAGTATGTCACTAGACCTTTTTAATGTAAAAAGATTGAATCTCGGAAATAAAATGATAGTTTAGAGATTAACTTATTCGAGTTACCTATGAAGTCGCGAATCGTGTTGTAATGACTAAATATTAAATCGTTGAATGAAAATATCTCAACAAAGGAACCTATTATGTGACTAGACCTTTTTAATGTATAAAGATTGAATCTTTTAAAGAAAATAAGAGTTTTGAGTGAAACTTATTTGAGTTCCATTTGACGTCCCGAAGAGTGTCTTACTGAGGATAGATTGAATCTTCGAATGAAAATACCTCAGTAAAGGTACCTTGTCTGTCACTAGACCTTTTTAATGTTAAAAGGTTGAATCTTTGAAAGAAATGAGAGTTTTGAGATTAACTTATTCGAGTTATCTATGAAGTCGCGAAGCATGTTTTAACGACTAAAGATTAAATCTTTAAATGGAAATATCTCAGTAATGGAACCAATTATATGACTAAACCTTTTTAATGTATACAGATTGAATCTTCGAAAGAAAAAGAGAGTTTTGAATGAAACTTATTCGAGTTCCTTTTGACGTCCCGAAGAGTGTTTTAATGAGTAAAAAAGAGTGTTTTAATGAGTAAAGATCGAATCTTTGATTGAAAATATCTCAATAAAAGTACCTGTTATGTCATTAAACCTTTTTAATGCATATAGATTGAATCTTTGAAACAAAATAAGAGTTTGAATTTAAAATTATTCGTGTTACCTAGTAGTCGCGAAGAGTGTTTTAATGAGTATATGTTGAATCTTTAAAAGAAAGTACCTCAATAAAGGTACCTTTTATGTCACTAGACCTTTTCAATGTATAAAGATTGAATCTTTGAAAGAAAATGAGATTTTTGAGTTAAACTTATTCGAGTTCCCTTTGACGTCCCGTAGAGTGTTTTACAGAGTAAAGATTGAATCTTTGAACGAAAATACCTCAATAAAGGTACCTAGTTTGTCACTAGACCTTTTTAATGTAAAAAGATTGAATCTCTGAAAAAAAAATAATAGTTTAGAGATTAACTTATTCGAGTTACCTATGAAGTCGCGAATCGTGTTGTAATGACTAAATATTAAACCTTTGAATGAAAATATCTTAACAAAGGAACTTATTATGTGACAAGACCTTTTTAATGTATAAAGATTGAATCTTTTAAAGAAAATGAGAGTTTTGAGTGAAACTTATTCGAGTTCCCTTTGACGTCCCAAAGAGTGTCTTAATGAGTAAAAATAGAATCTTTGAAAGAAAATACCTCAATAAAGATACATTACCAGACCTTTTTAATGCATAAACGTTGAATCTTTGAAAGAAAATAAGAGTATTGATTTAAACTTATTCGAGTTACTTATGAAGTAGCAAAGAGTGTTTTAATGAGTAAAGATCGAATCTTTGATTGAAAATAGCTCCATAAAAGTACCTTTTATGTCATTAAACCTTTTTAATGCATATTGATTGAATCTTTGAAACAAAATAAGAGTTTGAATTTAAAATTATTCGTGTTACCTAGTAGTCGCGAAGAGTGTTTTAATGAGTATATGTTGAATCTTTAAATGAAAGTACCTCAATAAAGGTACCTTTTATGTCACTAGACCTTTTAAATGTATAAAGATTGAATCTTTGAAATAAAATGAGGTTTTTCAGTTAAACTTATTCGAGTTCCCTTTGACGTCCCGTAGACTGTTTTACAGAGTAAAGATTGAATCTTTGAACGAAAATACCTTAATAAAGGTAACTAGTATGTCACTAGACCTTTTTAATGTAAAAAGATTGAATCTCGGAAATAAAATGATAGTTTAGAGATTAACTTATTCGAGTTACCTATGAAGTCGCGAATCGTGTTGTAATTACTAAATATTAAATCGTTGAACGAAAATAGGTCAACAAAGGAACCTATTATGTGACTAGACCTTTTTAATGTATAAAGATTGAATCTTTTAAAGAAAATGAGAGTTTTGAGTGAAACTTATTCGAGTTCCCTTTGACGTCTCGAAGAGTGTTTTACAGAGTATAGATTGAATCTTTGAATGAAAATACCTCTGTAAAGGTACCTTGTATGTCATTAGACCTTTTTAATGTACAAAGATTGAATCTTTGAAAGAAAATGAGAGTTTTGAGAGTAACTTATTCGAGTTATCTATGAAGTCGCGAAGCGTGTTTTAATGACTAAAGATTAAATCTTTGAATGAAAATACCTCGATAAAGGAACCTATTATATGACTAAACCTTTTTAATGTATACAGATTGAATCTTTGAAAGAAAATGAGAGTTTTGAATGAAACTTATTTGAGTTCCTTTTGACGTCACGAAGAGTGTTTTAATGAGTAAAAATAGAATCTTTGAATGAAAATACCTCAATAAAGGTACATTACTAGACCTTTTTAATGTAGAAACGTTGAATCTTTGAAAGAAAATAAGAGTATTGATTTAAACTTATTCGAGTTACTTATGAAGTGGCGAAGAGTGTTTTAATGAGTAAAGATCGAATCTTTGATTGAAAATATCTCCATAAAAGTACCTTTTATGTCATTAAACCTTTTTAATGCATATTGATTGAATCTTTGAAACAAAATAAGAGTTTGAATTTAAAATTATTCGTGTTACCTAGTAGTCGCGAAGAGTGTTTTAATGAGTTTATGTTGAATCTTTAAATGAAAGTACCTCAATAAAGATACCTTTTATGTCACTAGACCTTTTCATTGTATAAAGATTGAATCTTTGAAAGAAAATGAGGTTTTTGAGTTAAACTTATTCGAGTTCCCTTTGACGTCCCGTAGAGTGTTATACAGAGTAAGGATTGAATCTTTGAACGAAAATACCTCAATAAAGGTATCTAGTTTGTCACTAGACCTTTTTAATGTAAAAAGATTTAATCTCTAAAAAAAAATGATAGTTTAGAGATTAAGTTATTCGAGTTACCTATGAAGTCGCGAATCGTGTTGTAATGACTAAATATTAAACCTTTGAATGAAAATATCTCAACAAAGGAACTTATTATGTGACTAGACCTTTTTAATGTATAAAGATTGAATCTTTTGAAGAAAATGAGAGTTTTGAGTGAAACTTATTCGAGTTCCCTTTGACGTCCCGAAGAGTGTTTTACATAGTATAGATTGAATCTTTGAATGAAAATACCTCAGTAAAGGTACCTAGTATGTCACTAGACCTTTTTAATGTAAAAAGGTTGAATCTTTGAAAGAAAATGAGAGTTTTGAGATTATCTTATTCGAGTTATCTTTGAAGTCACAAAGCGTGTTTTAATGACTAAAGATTAAATCTTTGAATGGAAATATCTCAATAATGGAACCTATTATATGACTAAACCTTTTTATTGTATACAGATTGAATCTTTGAAAGAAAATGAGAGTTTTGAATGAAACTTATTCGATTTCCTTTTGACGTCCCGAAGAGTGTTTTAATGAGTAAAAATAGAATCTTTGAATGAAAATACCTCAATAAAGATACATTACAAAACCTTTTTAACGCATAAACGTTGAATCTTTGAAAGAAAATAAGAGTATTGATTTAAACTTATTCGAGTTACTTATGAAGTGGCGAAGAGTGTTTTAATGAGTAAAGATCGAATCTTTGAATGAAAATAACTCAATAAAAGTACATTTTATGTCAGTAAACCTTTTTAATGCATATAGATTGAATCTTTGAAACAAAACAAGAGTTTGAATTTAAAATTATTCGTGTTACCTAGTAGTCGCGAAGAGTGTTTTAATGAGTATATGTTGAATCTTTAAATGAAAGTACCCCAATAAAGGTACCTTTTATGTCACCAGACCTTTTCAATGTATAAAGATTGAGTCTTTGAAAGAAAATGAGGTTTCTGAGTTAAACTTATTCGAGTTCTCTTTGACGTCCCGTAGAGTGTTTTACAGAGTAAAGATTGAATTTTTGAATGAAAATACCTGAATAAAGGTACCTAGTATGTCACTAGATCTTTTTAATGTAAAAAGATTGAATCTCTGAAATAAAATGAGAGTTTTGAGATTAACTTATTCGGGTTACCTATGAAGTCGTGAATCGTGTTGTAATGACTAAATATTAAATCGTTGAACGAAAATATCTCAACAAAGGAACCTATTATGTGACTAGACCTTTTTAATGTATAAAGATTGAATCTTTTAAAGAAAATGAGAGTTTTGAGTGAAACTTATTCGAGTTCCCTTTGATGTCCCGAAGAGTGTTTTACAGAGTATAAATTGAATCTTTGAATGAAAATACCTCAGTAAAGGTAACTTGTATGTCACTAGACCTTTTTAATGTAAAAAGATTGAATCTTTGAAAGAAAATGAGAGTTTTGAGAGTAACTTATTCGAGTTATCTATGAAGTCGCGAAGCGTGTTTTAATGACTAAAGATTAAATCTTTGAATGAAAATACCTCAATAAGGGAACCTATTATTTGACTAAACCTTTTTAATGTATACAGATTGAATCTTTGAAAGAAAATGAGAGTTTTGAATGAAACTTATTCGAGTTCCTCTTGACGTCCCGAAGAGTATTTTAATGAGTAAAAATAGAATCTTTGAATGAAAATACCTCAATAAAGGTACATTACCAAACCCTTTTAATGCATAAACGTTGAATCTTTGAAAGAAAATAAGAGTATTGATTTAAACTTATTCGAGTTACTTATGAAGTGGCGAAGAGTGTTTTAATGAGTAAAGATCGAATCTTTGATTGAAAATATCTCAATAAAAGTACCTGTTATGTCGTTAAACCTTTTTAATGCATATAGATTGAATCTTTGAAACAAAACAAGAGTTTGAATTTAAAATTATTCGTGTTACCTAGTAGTCGCAAAGAGTGTTTTAATGAGTATACGTTGAATCTTTAAATGAAAGTACCTCAATAAAGGTACCTTTTATGTCACTAGACCTTTTCAATGTATAAAGATTGAATCCTTGAAAGAAAATGAGATTTTTGAGTTAAACCTATTCGAGTTCCCTCAATAATTGACGTCCCGTAGAGTGTTTTACAGAGTAAAGATTGAATCTTTGAACGAAAATACCTCAATAATGGCACCTAGTTTGTCACTAGACCTTTTTAATGTAAAAAGATTGAATCTCTGAAAAAAAAATGATAGTTTAGAGATTAACTTATTCGAGTTACCTATGAAGTCGCGAATCGTGTTGTAATGACTGAATATTAAACTTTTGAATGAAAATATCTTAACAAAGGAACTTATTATGTGACTAGACCTTTTTAATGTATAAAGATTGAATCTTTTGAAGAAAATGAGAGTTTTGAGTGAAACTTATTCGAGTTCCCTTTGACGTCCCGAAGAGTGTCTTAATGAGTAAAAATAGAATCTTTGAAAGAAAATACCTCAATAAAGGTACATTACCAGACCTTTTTAATGCATAAACGTTGAATCTTTGAAAGAAAATAAGAGTATTGATTTAAACTTATTCGAGTTACTTATGAAGTGGCGAAGAGTGTTTTAATGAGTAAAGATCGAATCTTTGATTGAAAATATCTCAATAAAAGTACATTTTTTGTCATTAAACCTTTTTAATTCATATAGATTGAATCTTTGAAACAAAACAAGAGTTCGAATTTAAAATTATTCGTGTTACCTAGTAGTCGCGAAGAGTGTTTTAATGATTATATGTTGAATCTTTAAATGAAAGTACCTCAATAAAGGTACCTTTTATGTCACTAGACCTTTTCAATGTATAAAGATTGAATCTTTGAAAGAAAATGAGGTTTTTGAGTTAAACTTATTCGAGTTCCCTTTGACGTCCCGTAGAGTGTTTTACAGAGTAATGATTGAATCTTTGAACGAAAATACCTTAATAAAGGTACCTAGTATGTCACTAGATCTTTTTAATGTAAAAAGATTGAATCTCTGAAATAAAATGATAGTTTTGAGATTAACTTATTCGAGTTACCTATGAAGTCGCGAATCGTTTTGTAATGACTAAATATTAAATCGTTGAACGAAAATATCTCAACAAAGGAACCTATTATGTGACTAGACCTTTTTAATGTATAAAGATTGAATCTTTTAAAGAAAATGAGAGTTTTGAGTGAAACTTATTCGAGTTCCCTTTGATGTGCCGAAGAGTGTTTTACAGAGTATAGATTGAATCTTTGGATGAAAATACCTCAGTAAAGGTACCTTGTATGTCACTTGACATTTTTAATGTAAAAAGATTGAATCTTTGAAAGAAAATTAGAGTTTTGAGAGTAACTTATTCGAGTTATCTATGATGTCGCGAAGCGTGTTTTAATGACTAAAGATTAAATCTTTGAATGAAAATACCTCAATAAAGGAACCTATTATATGACTAAACCTTTTTAATGTATACAGATTGAATCTTTGAAAAAAAATGAGAGTTTTGAATGAAACTTATTCGAGTTCCTTTTTACGTCCCGAAGAGTGGTTTAATGAGTAAAAATAGAATCTTTGAATGAAAATACCTCAATAAAGGTACATTACCAGACCTTTTTAATGCATAAACGTTTAATCTTTGAAAGAAAATAAGAGTATTGATTTAAACTTATTCGAGTTACTTATGAAGTGGCAAAGAGTGTTTTAATGAGTAAAGATCGAATCTTTGATTGAAAATATCTCAATAAAAGTACATTTTATGTCATTAAACCTTTTTAATGCATATAGATTGAATCTTTGAAACAAAACAAGAGTTTGAATCTAAAATTATTCGTGTTACGTAGTAGTCGCGAAGAGTGTTTTAATGAGTATATGTTGAATCTTTAAATGAAAGTACCTCAATAAAGGTACCTTTTATGTCACTAGACCTTTTCAATGTATAAAGATTGAATCTTTGAAAGAAAATGAGGTTTTTGAGTTAAACTTATTCGAGTTCCCTTTGACGTCCCGTAGAGTGTTTTACAGAGTAAAGATTGAATCTTTGAACGAAAATACCTTAATAAAGGTAACTAGTATGTCACTAGACCTTTTTAATGTAAAAAGATTGAATCTCGGAAATAAAATGATAGTTTAGAGATTAACTTATTCGAGTTACCTATGAAGTCGCGAATCGTGTTGTAATGACTAAATATTAAATCGTTGAATGAAAATATCTCAACAAAGGAACCTATTATGTGACTAGACCTTTTTAATGTATAAAGATTGAATCTTTTAAAGAAAATGAGAGTTTTGAGTGAAACTTATTTGAGTTCCATTTGACGTCCCGAAGAGTGTCTTACTGAGGATAGATTGAATCTTCGAATGAAAATACCTCAGTAAAGGTACCTTGTCTGTCACTAGACCTTTTTAATGTTAAAAGGTTGAATCTTTGAAAGAAAATGATAGTTTTGAGATTAACTTATTCGAGTTATCTATGAAGTCGCGAAGCATGTTTTAACGACTAAAGATTAAATCTTTGAATGGAAATATCTCAATAATGGAACCAATTATATGACTAAACCTTTTTAATGTATACAGATTGAATCTTCGAAAGAAAAAGAGAGTTTTGAATGAAACTTATTCGAGTTCCTTTTGACGTCCCGAAGAGTGTTTTAATGAGTAAAAATAGAATCTTTGAATGAAAATACCTCAATAAAGATACATTACCAGACCTTTTTAATGTATAAACGTTGAATCTTTGAAAGAAAATAAGAGTATTGATTTAAACTTATTCGAGTTACTTATGATGTGGCGAAGAGTGTTTTAATGAGTAAAGATCGAATCTTTGATTGAAAATATCTCAATAAAAGTACCTGTTATGTCATTAAACCTTTTTAATGCATATAGATTGAATCTTTGAAACAAAACAAGAGTTTGAATTTAAAATTATTCGTGTTACCTAGTAGTCGCGAAGAGTGTTTTAATGAGTATATGTTGAATCTTTAAATGAAAGTACCTCAATAAAGGTACATTTTATGTCACTAGACCTTTTGAATGTATAAAGATTGAATCTTTGAAAGAAAATGAGATTTTTGAGTTAAACTTATTCGAGTTCCCTTTGACGTCCCGTAGAGTGTTTTACAGAGTAAAGATTGAATCTTTGAAAGAAAATACCTCAATAAAGGTACCTAGTTTGTCACTAGACCTTTTTAAAGTAAAAAGATTGAATCTCTGAAAAAAAATGATAGTTTAGAGATTAACTTATTCGAGTTACCTATGAAGTCGCGAATCGTGTTGTAATGACTAAATATTAAACCTTTGAATGAAAATATCTTAACAAAGGAACTTATTATGTGACTAGACCATTTTAATGTATAAAGATTGAATCTTTTGAAGAAAATGAGAGTTTTGAGTGAAACTTATTCGAGTTCCCTTTGACGTCCCGAAGAGTGTCTTAATGAGTAAAAATAGAATCTTTGAAAGAAAATACCATAAAGGTACATTACCAGACCTTTTTAATGCATAAACGTTGAATCTTTGAAAGAAAATAAGAGTATTGATTTAAACCTATTCGAGTTACTTATGAAGTGGCGAAGAGTGTTTTAATGAGTAAAGATCGAATCTTTGATTGAAAATATCTCAATAAAAGTACATTTTTTGTCATTAAACCTTTTTAATGCATATAGATTGAATCTTTGAAACAAAACAAGAGTTTGAATTTAAAATTATTCGTGTTACCTAGTAGTCGCGAAGAGTATTTTAATGAGTATAAGTTGAATCTTTAAATGAAAGTACCTCAATAAAAGTAGCTTTTATATCTCTAGACCTTTTCAATGTATAAAGATTGAATCTTTGAAAGAAAATGAGGTTTTTGAGTTAAACTTATTCGAGTTCCCTTTGACGTCCCGTAGACAGTTTTACAGAGTAAAGATTGAATCTTTGAACGAAAATTCCTTAATATAAGGTACCTAGTATGTCACTAGACCTTTTTAATGTAAAAAGATTGAATCTCTGAAATCAAATGATAGTTTTGAGATTAACTTATTCAAGTTACCTATGAAGTCGCGAATCGTGTTGTAATGACTAAATATTAAATCGTTGAATAAAAATAGCTCAACAAAGGAACCTATTATGTGACTAGACCTTTTTAATGTATAAAGATTGAATCTTTTAAAGAAAATGAGAGTTTTGAGTGAAATTTATTCGAGTTTCCTTTGACGTCTCGAAGAGTGTTTTACAGAGTATAGATTGAATCTTTGAATGAAAATACCTCAGTAAAGGTACCTTGTATGTCATTAGACCTTTTTAATGTACAAAGATTGAATCTTTGAAAGAAAATGAGAGTTTTGAGAGTAACTTATTCGAGTTATCTATGAAGTCGCGAAGCGTGTTTTAATGACTAAAGATTAAATCTTTGAATGAAAATACCTCAATAAAGGAACCTATTATATGACTAAACCTTTTTAATGTATATAGATTGAATCTTTGAAAGAAAATGAGAGTTTTGAATGAAACTTATTCTAGTTCCTTTTGACGTCACGAAGAGTGTTTTAATGAGTAAAAATAGAATCTTTGAATGAAAATACCTCAATAAAGGTACATTACCAGACCTTTTTAATGTTGAAACGTTGAATCTTTGAAAGAAAATAAGAGTATTGATTTAAACTTATTCGAGTTACTTATGAGGTGTCGAAGAGTGTTTTAATGAGTAAAGATCGAATCTTTGATTGAAAATATCTCAATAAAAGTACCTTTTATGTCATTAAACCTTTTTAATGCATATAGATTGAATCTTTGAAACAAAATAAGAGTATAAATTTAAAATTATTCGTGTTACCTAGTTGTCGCGAAGAGTGTTTTAAAGAGTATATGTTGAATCTTTAAATGAAAGTACCTCAATAAAGGTACCTTTTATGTCACTAGACCTTTTCAATGTATAAAGATTGAATCTTTGAAAGAAAATGAGGTTTTTTAGTTAAACTTATTCGAGTTCCCTTTGACGTCCCGTAAAGTGTTTTACAGAGTAAAGATTGAATCTTTGAACGAAAATACCTCAATAAAGGTACCTAGTTTGTCACTAGACCTTTTTAATGTAAAAAGATTGAATCTCTGAAAAAAAATGATAGTTTAGAGATTAACTTATTCGAGTTACCTATGAAGTCGCGAATCGTGTTGTAATGACTAAATATAAACCTTTGAATGAAAATATCTCAACAAAGGAACTTATTATGTGACTAGACCTTTTAATATATAAAGATTGAATCTTTTGAAAAAAATGAGAGTTTTGAGTGAAACTTATTCGAGTTTCCTTTGACGTCCCGAAGAGTGTTTTACATAGTATAGATTGAATCTTTGAATGAAAATAACTCAGTAAAGGTACCTAGTATGTCACTATACCTTTTTAATGTAAAAAGGTTGAATCTTTGAAAAAAAATGAGAGTTTTGAGATTATCTTATTCGAGTTATCTTTGAAGTCGCGAGGCATGTTTTAATAACTAAAGATTAAATCTTTGAATGGAAATATCTCAATAATGGAACCTATTATATGACTAAACCTTTTTAATGTATACAGATTGAATCTTTGAAAGAAAATGAGAGTTTTTAATGAAACTTATTCGATTTCCTTTTAACGTCCCGAAGAGTGTTTTAATGAGTAAAAATAGAATCTTTGAATGAAAATACCTCAATAAAGATACATTATCAAACCTTTTTAACGCATAAACGTTGAATCTTTGAAAAAAAATAAGAGCATTGATTTAAACTTATTCGAGTGACTTATGAAGTGGCGAAGAGTGTTTTAATGAGTAAAGATCGAATATTTGAATAAAAATATCTCAATAAAAGTACATTTTATGTCAGTAAACCTTTTTAAAGCATATAGATTGAATCTTTGAAACAAAACAAGAGTTTGAATTTGAAATTATTCGTGTTACCTAGTAGTCGCGAAGAGTGTTTTAATGAGTATATGTTGAATATTTAAATGAAAGTACCTCAATAAAGGTACCTTTTATGTCACTAGACCTTTGCAATGTATAAAGATTGAATCTTTGAAAGAAAATGAGGTTTTGAGTTAAACTTATTCGAGTTCACTTTGACGTCCCGTAGAGTGTTTTACAGAGTAAAGATTGAATCTTTGAACGAAAATACCTTAATAAAAGTACCTAGTATGTCACTAGATCTTTTTAATGTAAAAAGATTGAATCTCTGAAATAAAATGATAGTTTAGAGATTAACTTATTCGAGTTACCTATAAAGTCGCGAATCGTGTTGTAATAACTAAATATTAAATCGTTGAACGAAAATATCTCAACAAAGGAACCTATTATGTGACTAGACCTTTTTAATGTATAAAGATTGAATCTTTTAAAGAAAATGAGAGTTTTGAGTGAAACTTATTCGAGTTCCCTTTGATGTGTCGAAGAGTGTTTTACAGAGTATAGATTGAATCTTTGGATGAAAATACCTCAGTAAAGGTACCTTGTATGTCACTAGACCTTTTTAATGTAAAAAGATTGAATCTTTAAAAGAAAATAAGAGTTTTGAGAGTAACTTATTCGAGTTATCTATGAAGACGCGAAGCGTGTTTTAATGACTAAAGATTAAATCTTTAAATGAAAATACCACAATAAAGGAACCTATTATATGACTAAACCTTTTTAATGTATACAGATTGAATCTTTGAAAGAAAATGAGAGTTTTGAATGAAACTTATTCGAGTTCCTTTTAACGTCCCGAAGAGTGTTTTAATGAGTAAAAATAGAATCTTTGAATGAAAATACCAAAATAAAGGTACATTACCAGACCTTTTTAATGCATAAACGTTGAATCTTTGATAGAAAATAAGAGTATTGATTTAAACTTATTCGAGTTACTTATGAAGTGGCGAAGAGTGTTTTAATGAGTAAAGATCGAATCTTTGATTGAAAATATCTCAATAAAAGTACATTTCATGTCATTAAACCTTTTTAATGCGTATAGATTGAATCTTTGAAACAAAACAAGAGTTTGAATTTAAAATTATTCGTGTTACCTAGTAGTCGCGAAGAGTGTTTTAATGAGTATATGTTGAATCTTTAAATGAAAGTACCTCAATAAAGGTACCTTTTATGTCACTAGACCTTTTCAATGTATAAAGATTGAATCTTTGAAAGAAAATGAGGTTTTTGAGTGAAACTTATTCGAGTTCCCTTTGACGTCCCGTAGAGTGTTTTACAGAGTAAAGATTGAATCTTTGAACGAAAATACCTTAATAAAGGTACCTAGTATGTCACTAGATCTTTTTAATGTAAAAAGATTGAATCTCTGAAATAAAATGATAGTTTAGAGATTAACTTATTCGAGTTACCTATGAAGTCGCGAATCGTGTTGTAATAACTAAATATTAAATCGTTGAACGAAAATATCTCAACAAAGGAACCTATTATGTGACTAGAGCTTTTTAATGTATAAAGATTGAATCTTTTAAAGAAAATGAGAGTTTTAAGTGAAACTTATTCGAGTTCCCTTTGATGTTCCGAAGAGTGTTTTACAGAGTATAAATTGAATCTTTGAATGAAAATACCTCAGTGAAGGTAACTTGTATGTCACTAGACCTTTTTAATGTAAAAAGATTGAATCTTTGAAAGAAAATGAGAGTTTTGAGAGTAACTTATTCGAGTTATCTATGAAGTCGCGAAGCGTGTTTTAATGACTAAAGATTAAATCTTTGAATGAAAATACCTCAATAAGGGAACCTATTATATGACTAAACCTTTTTAATGTATACAGATTGAATCTTTGAAAGAAAATGAGAGTTTTGAATGAAACTTATTCGAGTTCCTTTTGACGTCCCGAAGAGTGTTTTTATGAGTAAAAATAGAATCTTTGAATGAAAATACCTCAATAAAGGTACATTACCAGACCTTTTTAATGCATAAACGTTGAATCTTTGAAAGAAAATAAGAGTATTGATTTAAACTTATTTGAGTTACTTATGAAGTGGCGAAGAGTGTTTTAATGAGTAAAGATCGAATCTTTGATTGAAAATATCTCAATAAAAGTACCTGTTATGTCATTAAACCTTTTTAATGCATATAGATTGAATCTTTGAAACAAAACAAGAGTTTGAATTTAAAATTATTCGTGTTACCTAGTAGTCGCGAAGAGTGTTTTAATGAGTATATGTTGAATCTTTAAATGAAAGTACCTCAATAAAGGTACCTTTTATGTCACTAGACCATTTAAATGTATAAAGATTGAATCTTTGAAATAAAATGAGGTTTTTCAGTTAAACTTATTCGAGTTCCCTTTGACGTCCCGTAGACTGTTTTACAGAGTAAAGATTGAATCTTTGAACGAAAATACCTTAATAAAGGTAACTAGTATGTCACTAGACCTTTTTAATGTAAAAAGATTGAATCTCGGAAATAAAATGATAGTTTAGAGATTAACTTATTCGAGTTACCTATGAAGTCGCGAATCGTGTTGTAATGACTAAATATTAAACCTTTGAATGAAAATATCTTAACAAAGGAACTTATTATGTGACAAGACCTTTTTAATGTATAAAGATTGAATCTTTTAAAGAAAATGAGAGTTTTGAGTGAAACTTATTCGAGTTCCCTTTGACGTCCCGAAGAGTGTCTTAATGAGTAAAAATAGAATCTTTGAAAGAAAATACCTCAATAAAGATACATTACCAGACCTTTTTAATGCATAAACGTTGAATCTTTGAAAGAAAATAAGAGTATTGATTTAAACTTATTCGAGTTACTTATGAAGTAGCAAAGAGTGTTTTAATGAGTAAAGATCGAATCTTTGATTGAAAATATCTCCATAAAAGTACCTTTTATGTCATTAAACCTTTTTAATGCATATTGATTGAATCTTTGAAACAAAATAAGAGTTTGAATTTAAAATTATTCGTGTTACCTAGTAGTCGCGAAGAGTGTTTTAATGAGTATATGTTGAATCTTTAAATGAAAGTACCTCAATAAAGGTACCTTTTATGTCACTAGACCTTTTAAATGTATAAAGATTGAATCTTTGAAATAAAATGAGGTTTTTCAGTTAAACTTATTCGAGTTCCCTTTGACGTCCCGTAGACTGTTTTACAGAGTAAAGATTGAATCTTTGAACGAAAATACCTTAATAAAGGTAACTAGTATGTCACTAGACCTTTTTAATGTAAAAAGATTGAATCTCGGAAATAAAATGATAGTTTAGAGATTAACTTATTCGAGTTACCTATGAAGTCGCGAATCGTGTTGTAATTACTAAATATTAAATCGTTGAACGAAAATAGGTCAACAAAGGAACCTATTATGTGACTAGACCTTTTTAATGTATAAAGATTGAATCTTTTTAAGAAAATGAGAGTTTTGAGTGAAACTTATTCGAGTTCCCTTTGACGTCTCGAAGAGTGTTTTACAGAGTATAGATTGAATCTTTGAATGAAAATACCTCTGTAAAGGTACCTTGTATGTCATTAGACCTTTTTAATGTACAAAGATTGAATCTTTGAAAGAAAATGAGAGTTTTGAGAGTAACTTATTCGAGTTATCTATGAAGTCGCGAAGCGTGTTTTAATGACTAAAGATTAAATCTTTGAATGAAAATCCCTCGATAAAGGAACCTATTATATGACTAAACCTTTTTAATGTATACAGATTGAATCTTTGAAAGAAAATGAGAGTTTTGAATGAAACTTATTTGAGTTCCTTTTGACGTCACGAAGAGTGTTTTAATGAGTAAAAATAGAATCTTTGAATGAAAATACCTCAATAAAGGTACATTACTAGACCTTTTTAATGTAGAAACGTTGAATCTTTGAAAGAAAATAAGAGTATTGATTTAAACTTATTCGAGTTACTTATGAAGTGGCGAAGAGTGTTTTAATGAGTAAAGATCGAATCTTTGATTGAAAATATCTCCATAAAAGTACCTTTTATGTCATTAAACCTTTTTAATGCATATTGATTGAATCTTTGAAACAAAATAAGAGTTTGAATTTAAAATTATTCGTGTTACCTAGTAGTCGCGAAGAGTGTTTTAATGAGTTTATGTTGAATCTTTAAATGAAAGTACCTCAATAAAGATACCTTTTATGTCACTAGACCTTTTCATTGTATAAAGATTGAATCTTTGAAAGAAAATGAGGTTTTTGAGTTAAACTTATTCGAGTTCCCTTTGACGTCCCGTAGAGTGTTATACAGAGTAAGGATTGAATCTTTGAACGAAAATACCTCAATAAAGGTATCTAGTTTGTCACTAGACCTTTTTAATGTAAAAAGATTGAATCTCTAAAAAAAAATGATAGTTTAGAGATTAAGTTATTCGAGTTACCTATGAAGTCGCGAATCGTGTTGTAATGACTAAATATTAAACCTTTGAATGAAAATATCTCAACAAAGGAACTTATTATGTGACTAGACCTTTTTAATGTATAAAGATTGAATCTTTTGAAGAAAATGAGAGTTTTGAGTGAAACTTATTCGAGTTCCCTTTGACGTCCCGAAGAGTGTTTTACATAGTATAGATTGAATCTTTGAATGAAAATACCTCAGTAAAGGTACCTAGTATGTCACTAGACCTTTTTAATGTAAAAAGGTTGAATCTTTGAAAGAAAATGAGAGTTTTGAGATTATCTTATTCGAGTTATCTTTGAAGTCACAAAGCGTGTTTTAATGACTAAAGATTAAATCTTTGAATGGAAATATCTCAATAATGGAACCTATTATATGACTAAACCTTTTTATTGTATACAGATTGAATCTTTGAAAGAAAATGAGAGTTTTGAATGAAACTTATTCGATTTCCTTTTGACGTCCCGAAGAGTGTTTTAATGAGTAAAAATAGAATCTTTGAATGAAAATACCTCAATAAAGATACATTACAAAACCTTTTTAACGCATAAACGTTGAATATTTGAAAGAAAATAAGAGTATTGATTTAAACTTATTCGAGTTACTTATGAAGTGGCGAAGAGTGTTTTAATGAGTAAAGATCGAATCTTTGAATGAAAATAACTCAATAAAAGTACATTTTATGTCAGTAAACCTTTTTAATGCATATAGATTGAATCTTTGAAACAAAACAAGAGTTTGAATTTAAAATTATTCGTGTTACCTAGTAGTCGCGAAGAGTGTTTTAATGAGTATATGTTGAATCTTTAAATGAAAGTACCCCAATAAAGGTACCTTTTATGTCACCAGACCTTTTCAATGTATAAAGATTGAGTCTTTGAAAGAAAATGAGGTTTCTGAGTTAAACTTATTCGAGTTCCCTTTGACGTCCCGTAGAGTGTTTTACAGAGTAAAGATTGAATTTTTGAATGAAAATACCTGAATAAAGGTACCTAGTATGTCACTAGATCTTTTTAATGTAAAAAGATTGAATCTCTGAAATAAAATGAGAGTTTTGAGATTAACTTATTCGGGTTACCTATGAAGTCGTGAATCGTGTTGTAATGACTAAATATTAAATCGTTGAACGAAAATATCTCAACAAAGGAACCTATTATGTGACTAGACCTTTTTAATGTATAAAGATTGAATCTTTTAAAGAAAATGAGAGTTTTGAGTGAAACTTATTCGAGTTCCCTTTGATGTCCCGAAGAGTGTTTTACAGAGTATAAATTGAATCTTTGAATGAAAATACCTCAGTAAAGGTAACTTGTATGTCACTAGACCTTTTTAATGTAAAAAGATTGAATCTTTGAAAGAAAATGAGAGTTTTGAGAGTAACTTATTCGAGTTATCTATGAAGTCGCGAAGCATGTTTTAATGACTAAAGATTAAATCTTTGAATGAAAATACCTCAATAAGGGAACCTATTATTTGACTAAACCTTTTTAATGTATACAGATTGAATCTTTGAAAGAAAATGAGAGTTTTGAATGAAACTTATTCGAGTTCCTCTTGACGTCCCGAAGAGTATTT
This sequence comes from Cornus florida, assembly GCF_030987335.1. NCBI lineage: Eukaryota > Viridiplantae > Streptophyta > Magnoliopsida > Cornales > Cornaceae > Cornus > Cornus florida. The sequence continues at coordinate 89,778,479 of NW_026775578.1, read as the reverse complement.
TAATGAGTAAAAATAGAATCTTTGAATGAAAATACCTCAATAAAGGTACATTACCAAACCCTTTTAATGCATAAACGTTGAATCTTTGAAAGAAAATAAGAGTATTGATTTAAACTTATTCGAGTTACTTATGAAGTGGCGAAGAGTGTTTTAATGAGTAAAGATCGAATCTTTGATTGAAAATATCTCAATAAAAGTACCTGTTATGTCGTTAAACCTTTTTAATGCATATAGATTGAATCTTTGAAACAAAACAAGAGTTTGAATTTAAAATTATTCGTGTTACCTAGTAGTCGCAAAGAGTGTTTTAATGAGTATACGTTGAATCTTTAAATGAAAGTACCTCAATAAAGGTACCTTTTATGTCACTAGACCTTTTCAATGTATAAAGATTGAATCCTTGAAAGAAAATGAGATTTTTGAGTTAAACCTATTCGAGTTCCCTCAATAATTGACGTCCCGTAGAGTGTTTTACAGAGTAAAGATTGAATCTTTGAACGAAAATACCTCAATAATGGCACCTAGTTTGTCACTAGACCTTTTTAATGTAAAAAGATTGAATCTCTGAAAAAAAATGATAGTTTAGAGATTAACTTATTCGAGTTACCTATGAAGTCGCGAATCGTGTTGTAATGACTGAATATTAAACTTTTGAATGAAAATATCTTAACAAAGGAACTTATTATGTGACTAGACCTTTTTAATGTATAAAGATTGAATCTTTTGAAGAAAATGAGAGTTTTGAGTGAAACTTATTCGAGTTCCCTTTGACGTCCCGAAGAGTGTCTTAATGAGTAAAAATAGAATCTTTGAAAGAAAATACCTCAATAAAGGTACATTACCAGACCTTTTTAATGCATAAACGTTGAATCTTTGAAAGAAAATAAGAGTATTGATTTAAACTTATTCGAGTTACTTATGAAGTGGCGAAGAGTGTTTTAATGAGTAAAGATCGAATCTTTGATTGAAAATATCTCAATAAAAGTACATTTTTTGTCATTAAACCTTTTTAATTCATATAGATTGAATCTTTGAAACAAAACAAGAGTTCGAATTTAAAATTATTCGTGTTACCTAGTAGTCGCGAAGAGTGTTTTAATGATTATATGTTGAATCTTTAAATGAAAGTACCTCAATAAAGGTACCTTTTATGTCACTAGATCTTTTCAATGTATAAAGATTGAATCTTTGAAAGAAAATGAGGTTTTTGAGTTAAACTTATTCGAGTTCCCTTTGACGTCCCGCAGAGTGTTTTACAGAGTAAAGATTGAATCTTTGAACGAAAATACCTTAATAAAGGTACCTAGTATGTCACTAGATCTTTTTAATGTAAAAAGATTGAATCTCTGAAATAAAATGATAGTTTTGAGATTAACTTATTCGAGTTACCTATGAAGTCGCGAATCGTTTTGTAATGACTAAATATTAAATCGTTGAACGAAAATATCTCAACAAAGGAACCTATTATGTGACTAGACCTTTTTAATGTATAAAGATTGAATCTTTTAAAGAAAATGAGAGTTTTGAGTGAAACTTATTCGAGTTCCCTTTGATGTGCCGAAGAGTGTTTTACAGAGTATAGATTGAATCTTTGGATGAAAATACCTCAGTAAAGGTACCTTGTATGTCACTTGACATTTTTAATGTAAAAAGATTGAATCTTTGAAAGAAAATTAGAGTTTTGAGAGTAACTTATTCGAGTTATCTATGATGTCGCGAAGCGTGTTTTAATGACTAAAGATTAAATCTTTGAATGAAAATACCTCAATAAAGGAACCTATTATATGACTAAACCTTTTTAATGTATACAGATTGAATCTTTGAAAAAAAATGAGAGTTTTGAATGAAACTTATTCGAGTTCCTTTTTACGTCCCGAAGAGTGGTTTAATGAGTAAAAATAGAATCTTTGAATGAAAATACCTCAATAAAGGTACATTACCAGACCTTTTTAATGCATAAACGTTTAATCTTTGAAAGAAAATAAGAGTATTGATTTAAACTTATTCGAGTTACTTATGAAGTGGCAAAGAGTGTTTTAATGAGTAAAGATCGAATCTTTGATTGAAAATATCTCAATAAAAGTACATTTTATGTCATTAAACCTTTTTAATGCATATAGATTGAATCTTTGAAACAAAACAAGAGTTTGAATCTAAAATTATTCGTGTTACGTAGTAGTCGCGAAGAGTGTTTTAATGAGTATATGTTGAATCTTTAAATGAAAGTACCTCAATAAAGGTACCTTTTATGTCACTAGACCTTTTCAATGTATAAAGATTGAATCTTTGAAAGAAAATGAGGTTTTTGAGTTAAACTTATTCGAGTTCCCTTTGACGTCCTGTAGAGTGTTTTACAGAGTAAAGATTGAATCTTTGAACGAAAATACCTTAATAAAGGTAACTAGTATGTCACTAGACCTTTTTAATGTAAAAAGATTGAATCTCGGAAATAAAATGATAGTTTAGAGATTAACTTATTCGAGTTACCTATGAAGTCGCGAATCGTGTTGTAATGACTAAATATTAAATCGTTGAATGAAAATATCTCAACAAAGGAACCTATTATGTGACTAGACCTTTTTAATGTATAAAGATTGAATCTTTTAAAGAAAATGAGAGTTTTGAGTGAAACTTATTTGAGTTCCATTTGACGTCCCGAAGAGTGTCTTACTGAGGATAGATTGAATCTTCGAATGAAAATACCTCAGTAAAGGTACCTTGTCTGTCACTAGACCTTTTTAATGTTAAAAGGTTGAATCTTTGAAAGAAAATGATAGTTTTGAGATTAACTTATTCGAGTTATCTATGAAGTCGCGAAGCATGTTTTAACGACTAAAGATTAAATCTTTGAATGGAAATATCTCAATAATGGAACCAATTATATGACTAAACCTTTTTAATGTATACAGATTGAATCTTCGAAAGAAAAAGAGAGTTTTGAATGAAACTTATTCGAGTTCCTTTTGACGTCCCGAAGAGTGTTTTAATGAGTAAAAATAGAATCTTTGAATGAAAATACCTCAATAAAGATACATTACCAGACCTTTTTAATGTATAAACGTTGAATCTTTGAAAGAAAATAAGAGTATTGATTTAAACTTATTCGAGTTACTTATGATGTGGCGAAGAGTGTTTTAATGAGTAAAGATCGAATCTTTGATTGAAAATATCTCAATAAAAGTACCTGTTATGTCATTAAACCTTTTTAATGCATATAGATTGAATCTTTGAAACAAAACAAGAGTTTGAATTTAAAATTATTCGTGTTACCTAGTAGTCGCGAAGAGTGTTTTAATGAGTATATGTTGAATCTTTAAATGAAAGTATCTCAATAAAGGTACATTTTATGTCACTAGACCTTTTGAATGTATAAAGATTGAATCTTTGAAAGAAAATGAGATTTTTGAGTTAAACTTATTCGAGTTCCCTTTGACGTCCCGTAGAGTGTTTTACAGAGTAAAGATTGAATCTTTGAAAGAAAATACCTCAATAAAGGTACCTAGTTTGTCACTAGACCTTTTTAATGTAAAAAGATTGAATCTCTGAAAAAAAATGATAGTTTAGAGATTAACTTATTCGAGTTACCTATGAAGTCGCGAATCGTGTTGTAATGACTAAATATTAAACCTTTGAATGAAAATATCTTAACAAAGGAACTTATTATGTGACTAGACCATTTTAATGTATAAAGATTGAATCTTTTGAAGAAAATGAGAGTTTTGAGTGAAACTTATTCGAGTTCCCTTTGACGTCCCGAAGAGTGTCTTAATGAGTAAAAATAGAATCTTTGAAAGAAAATACCATAAAGGTACATTACCAGACCTTTTTAATGCATAAACGTTGAATCTTTGAAAGAAAATAAGAGTATTGATTTAAACCTATTCGAGTTACTTATGAAGTGGCGAAGAGTGTTTTAATGAGTAAAGATCGAATCTTTGATTGAAAATATCTCAATAAAAGTACATTTTTTGTCATTAAACCTTTTTAATGCATATAGATTGAATCTTTGAAACAAAACAAGAGTTTGAATTTAAAATTATTCGTGTTACCTAGTAGTCGCGAAGAGTATTTTAATGAGTATAAGTTGAATCTTTAAATGAAAGTACCTCAATAAAAGTAGCTTTTATATCTCTAGACCTTTTCAATGTATAAAGATTGAATCTTTGAAAGAAAATGAGGTTTTTGAGTTAAACTTATTCGAGTTCCCTTTGACGTCCCGTAGACAGTTTTACAGAGTAAAGATTGAATCTTTGAACGAAAATTCCTTAATATAAGGTACCTAGTATGTCACTAGACCTTTCTAATGTAAAAAGATTGAATCTCTGAAATCAAATGATAGTTTTGAGATTAACTTATTCAAGTTACCTATGAAGTCGCGAATCGTGTTGTAATGACTAAATATTAAATCTTTGAATGAAAATAGCTCAACAAAGGAACCTATTATGTGACTAGACCTTTTTAATGTATAAAGATTGATTCTTTTAAAGAAAATTAGAGTTTTGAGTGAAATTTATTCGAGTTTCCTTTGACGTCTCGAAGAGTGTTTTACAGAGTATAGATTGAATCTTTGAATGAAAATACCTCAGTAAAGGTACCTTGTATGTCATTAGACCTTTTTAATGTACAAAGATTGAATCTTTGAAAGAAAATGAGAGTTTTGAGAGTAACTTATTCGAGTTATCTATGAAGTCGCGAAGCGTGTTTTAATGACTAAAGATTAAATCTTTGAATGAAAATACCTCAATAAAGGAACCTATTATATGACTAAACCTTTTTAATGTATATAGATTGAATCTTTGAAAGAAAATGAGAGTTTTGAATGAAACTTATTCTAGTTCCTTTTGACGTCACGAAGAGTGTTTTAATGAGTAAAAATAGAATCTTTGAATGAAAATACCTCAATAAAGGTACATTACCAGACCTTTTTAATGTTGAAACGTTGAATCTTTGAAAGAAAATAAGAGTATTGATTTAAACTTATTCGAGTTACTTATGAGGTGTCGAAGAGTGTTTTAATGAGTAAAGATCGAATCTTTGATTGAAAATATCTCAATAAAAGTACCTTTTATGTCATTAAACCTTTTTAATGCATATAGATTGAATCTTTGAAACAAAATAAGAGTTTAAATTTAAAATTATTCGTGTTACCTAGTTGTCGCGAAGAGTGTTTTAAAGAGTATATGTTGAATCTTTAAATGAAAGTACCTCAATAAAGGTACCTTTTATGTCACTAGACCTTTTCAATGTATAAAGATTGAATCTTTGAAAGAAAATGAGGTTTTTTAGTTAAACTTATTCGAGTTCCCTTTGACGTCCCGTAAAGTGTTTTACAGAGTAAAGATTGAATCTTTGAACGAAAATACCTCAATAAAGGTACCTAGTTTGTCACTAGACCTTTTTAATGTAAAAAGATTGAATCTCTGAAAAAAAATGATAGTTTAGAGATTAACTTATTCGAGTTACCTATGAAGTCGCGAATCGTGTTGTAATGACTAAATATAAACCTTTGAATGAAAATATCTCAACAAAGGAACTTATTATGTGACTAGACCTTTTAATATATAAAGATTGAATCTTTTGAAAAAAATGAGAGTTTTGAGTGAAACTTATTCGAGTTCCCTTTGACGTCCCGAAGAGTGTTTTACATAGTATAGATTGAATCTTTGAATGAAAATAACTCAGTAAAGGTACCTAGTATGTCACTATACCTTTTTAATGTAAAAAGGTTGAATCTTTGAAAAAAAATGAGAGTTTTGAGATTATCTTATTCGAGTTATCTTTGAAGTCGCGAGGCATGTTTTAATAACTAAAGATTAAATCTTTGAATGGAAATATCTCAATAATGGAACCTATTATATGACTAAACCTTTTTAATGTATACAGATTGAATCTTTGAAAGAAAATGAGAGTTTTTAATGAAACTTATTCGATTTCCTTTTAACGTCCCGAAGAGTGTTTTAATGAGTAAAAATAGAATCTTTGAATGAAAATACCTCAATAAAGATACATTATCAAACCTTTTTAACGCATAAACGTTGAATCTTTGAAAAAAAATAAGAGTATTGATTTAAACTTATTCGAGTGACTTATGAAGTGGCGAAGAGTGTTTTAATGAGTAAAGATCGAATATTTGAATAAAAATATCTCAATAAAAGTACATTTTATGTCAGTAAACCTTTTTAAAGCATATAGATTGAATCTTTGAAACAAAACAAGAGTTTGAATTTTAAATTATTCGTGTTACCTAGTAGTCGCGAAGAGTGTTTTAATGAGTATATGTTGAATATTTAAATGAAAGTACCTCAATAAAGGTACCTTTTATGTCACTAGACCTTTGCAATGTATAAAGATTGAATCTTTGAAAGAAAATGAGGTTTTGAGTTAAACTTATTCGAGTTCACTTTGACGTCCCGTAGAGTGTTTTACAGAGTAAAGATTGAATCTTTGAACGAAAATACCTTAATAAAAGTACCTAGTATGTCACTAGATCTTTTTAATGTAAAAAGATTGAATCTCTGAAATAAAATGATAGTTTAGAGATTAACTTATTCGAGTTACCTATAAAGTCGCGAATCGTGTTGTAATAACTAAATATTAAATCGTTGAACGAAAATATCTCAACAAAGGAACCTATTATGTGACTAGACCTTTTTAATGTATAAAGATTGAATCTTTTAAAGAAAATGAGAGTTTTGAGTGAAACTTATTCGAGTTCCCTTTGATGTGTCGAAGAGTGTTTTACAGAGTATAGATTGAATCTTTGGATGAAAATACCTCAGTAAAGGTACCTTGTATGTCACTAGACCTTTTTAATGTAAAAAGATTGAATCTTTAAAAGAAAATGAGAGTTTTGAGAGTAACTTATTCGAGTTATCTATGAAGACGCGAAGCGTGTTTTAATGACTAAAGATTAAATCTTTAAATGAAAATACCACAATAAAGGAACCTATTATATGACTAAACCTTTTTAATGTATACAGATTGAATCTTTGAAAGAAAATGAGAGTTTTGAATGAAACTTATTCGAGTTCCTTTTAACGTCCCGAAGAGTGTTTTAATGAGTAAAAATAGAATCTTTGAATGAAAATACCAAAATAAAGGTACATTACCAGACCTTTTTAATGCATAAACGTTGAATCTTTGATAGAAAATAAGAGTATTGATTTAAACTTATTCGAGTTACTTATGAAGTGGCGAAGAGTGTTTTAATGAGTAAAGATCGAATCTTTGATTGAAAATATCTCAATAAAAGTACATTTCATGTCATTAAACCTTTTTAATGCGTATAGATTGAATCTTTGAAACAAAACAAGAGTTTGAATTTAAAATTATTCGTGTTACCTAGTAGTCGCGAAGAGTGTTTTAATGAGTATATGTTGAATCTTTAAATGAAAGTACCTCAATAAAGGTACCTTTTATGTCACTAGACCTTTTCAATGTATAAAGATTGAATCTTTGAAAGAAAATGAGGTTTTTGAGTGAAACTTATTCGAGTTCCCTTTGACGTCCCGTAGAGTGTTTTACAGAGTAAAGATTGAATCTTTGAACGAAAATACCTTAATAAAGGTACCTAGTATGTCACTAGATCTTTTTAATGTAAAAAGATTGAATCTCTGAAATAAAATGATAGTTTAGAGATTAACTTATTCGAGTTACCTATGAAGTCGCGAATCGTGTTGTAATAACTAAATATTAAATCGTTGAACGAAAATATCTCAACAAAGGAACCTATTATGTGACTAGAGCTTTTTAATGTATAAAGATTGAATCTTTTAAAGAAAATGAGAGTTTTAAGTGAAACTTATTCGAGTTCCCTTTGATGTTCCGAAGAGTGTTTTACAGAGTATAAATTGAATCTTTGAATGAAAATACCTCAGTGAAGGTAACTTGTATGTCACTAGACCTTTTTAATGTAAAAAGATTGAATCTTTGAAAGAAAATGAGAGTTTTGAGAGTAACTTATTCGAGTTATCTATGAAGTCGCGAAGCGTGTTTTAATGACTAAAGATTAAATCTTTGAATGAAAATACCTCAATAAGGGAACCTATTATATGACTAAACCTTTTTAATGTATACAGATTGAATCTTTGAAAGAAAATGAGAGTTTTGAATGAAACTTATTCGAGTTCCTTTTGACGTCCCGAAGAGTGTTTTTATGAGTAAAAATAGAATCTTTGAATGAAAATACCTCAATAAAGGTACATTACCAGACCTTTTTAATGCATAAACGTTGAATCTTTGAAAGAAAATAAGAGTATTGATTTAAACTTATTTGAGTTACTTATGAAGTGGCGAAGAGTGTTTTAATGAGTAAAGATCGAATCTTTGATTGAAAATATCTCAATAAAAGTACCTGTTATGTCATTAAACCTTTTTAATGCATATAGATTGAATCTTTGAAACAAAACAAGAGTTTGAATTTAAAATTATTCGTGTTACCTAGTAGTCGCGAAGAGTGTTTTAATGAGTATATGTTGAATCTTTAAATGAAAGTACCTCAATAAAGGTACCTTTTATGTCACTAGACCTTTTCAATGTATAAAGATTGAATCTTTGAAAGAAAATGAGATTTTTGAGTTTAACGTATTCGAGTTCCCTTTGACGTCCCATAGAGTGTTTTACAGAGTAAAGATTGAATCTTTGAACGAAAATACCTTAATAAAGATAACTAGTATGTCACTAGACCTTTTTAATGCAAAAAGATTGAATCTCGGAAATAAAATGATAGTTTAGAGATTAACTTATTCGAGTTACCTATGAAGTCGCGAATCGTGTTGTAATAACTAAATATTAAATCGTTGAACGAAAATATCTCAACAAAGGAACCTATTATGTGACTAGAGCTTTTTAATGTATAAAGATTGAATCTTTTAAAGAAAATGAGAGTTTTAAGTGAAACTTATTCGAGTTCCCTTTGATGTCCCGAAGAGTGTTTTACAGAGTATAAATTGAATCTTTGAATGAAAATACCTCAGTGAAGGTAACTTGTATGTCACTAGACCTTTTTAACGTAAAAAGATTGAATCTTTGAAAGAAAATGAGAGTTTTGAGAGTAACTTATTCGAGTTATCTATGAAGTCGCGAAGCGTGTTTTAATGACTAAAGATTAAATCTTTGAATGAAAATACCTCAATAAGGGAACCTATTATATGACTAAACCTTTTTAATGTATACAGATTGAATCTTTGAAAGAAAAAGAGAGTTTTGAATGAAACTTATTCGAGTTCATTTTGACGTCCCGAAGAGTGTTTTTATGAGTAAAAATAGAATCTTTGAATGAAAATACCTCAATAAAGGTACATTACCAGACCTTTTTAATGCATAAACGTTGAATCTTTGAAAGAAAATAAGAGTATTGATTTAAACTTATTTGAGTTACTTATGAAGTGGCGAAGAGTGTTTTAATGAGTAAAGATCGAATCTTTGATTGAAAATATCTCAATAAAAGTACCTGTTATGTCATTAAACCTTTTTAATGCATATAGATTGAATCTTTGAAACAAAACAAGAGTTTGAATTTAAAATTATTCGTGTTACCTAGTAGTCGCGAAGAGTGTTTTAATGAGTATATGTTGAATCTTTAAATGATAGTACCTCAATAAATGTACCTTTTATGTCACTAGACCTTTTCAATGTATAAAGATTGAATCTTTGAAAGAAAATGAGATTTTTGAGTTTAACGTATTCGAGTTCCCTTTGACGTCCCATAGAGTGTTTTACAGAGTAAAGATTGAATCTTTGAACGAAAATACCTTAATAAAGATAACTAGTATGTCACTAGACCTTTTTAATGCAAAAAGATTGAATCTCGGAAATAAAATGATAGTTTAGAGATTAACTTATTCGAGTTACCTATGAAGTCGCGAATCGTGTTGTAATAACTAAATATTAAATCGTTGAACGAAAATATCTCAACAAAGGAACCTATTATGTGACTAGAGCTTTTTAATGTATAAAGATTGAATCTTTTAAAGAAAATGAGAGTTTTAAGTGAAACTTATTCGAGTTCCCTTTGATGTCCCGAAGAGTGTTTTACAGAGTATAAATTGAATCTTTGAATGAAAATACCTCAGTGAAGGTAACTTGTATGTCACTAGACCTTTTTAACGTAAAAAGATTGAATCTTTGAAAGAAAATGAGAGTTTTGAGAGTAACTTATTCGAGTTATCTATGAAGTCGCGAAGCGTGTTTTAATGACTAAAGATTAAATCTTTGAATGAAAATACCTCAATAAGGGAACCTATTATATGACTAAACCTTTTTAATGTATACAGATTGAATCTTTGAAAGAAAAAGAGAGTTTTGAATGAAACTTATTCGAGTTCCTTTTGACGTCCCGAAGAGTGTTTTTATGAGTAAAAATAGAATCTTTGAATGAAAATACCTCAATAAAGGTACATTACCAGACCTTTTTAATGCATAAACGTTGAATCTTTGAAAGAAAATAAGAGTATTGATTTAAACTTATTTGAGTTACTTATGAAGTGGCGAAGAGTGTTTTAATGAGTAAAGATCGAATCTTTGATTGAAAATATCTCAATAAAAGTACCTGTTATGTCATTAAACCTTTTTAATGCATATAGATTGAATCTTTGAAACAAAACAAGAGTTTGAATTTAAAATTATTCGTGTTACCTAGTAGTCGCGAAGAGTGTTTTAATGAGTATATGTTGAATCTTTAAATGATAGTACCTCAATAAAGGTACCTTTTATGTCACTAGACCTTTTCAATGTATAAAGATTGAATCTTTGAAAGAAAATGAGATTTTTGAGTTTAACGTATTCGAGTTCCCTTTGACGTCCCATAGAGTGTTTTACAGAGTAAAGATTGAATCTTTGAACGAAAATACCTCAATAAAGGTACCTAGTTTGTCACTAGACCTTTTTAACGTAAAAAGATTGAATCTCTGAAAAAAAATGATAGTTTAGAGATTAACTTATTCGAGTTACCTATGGAGTCGCGAATCGTGTTGTAATGACTAAATACTAAACCTTTGAATGAAAATATCTTAACAAAGGAACTTACTATGTAACTAAACCTTTTTAATGTATAAAGATTGAATCTTTGAATGAAAATGAGAGTCTTGAGAGTAACTTATTCGAGTTATCTATGAAGTCGCGAAGCGTGTTTTAATGACTAAAGATTAAATCTTTGAATGAAAATACCTCAATAAGGGAACCTATTATATGACTAAACCTTTTTAATGTATACAGATTGAATCTTTGAAAGAAAATGAGAGTTTTGAATGAAACTTATTCGAGTTCCTTTTGACGTCCCGAAGAGTGTTTTTATGAGTAAAAATAGAATCTTTGAATGAAAATACCTCAATAAAGGTACATTACCAGACTTTTTTAATGCATAAACATTGAATCTTTGAAAGAAAATAAGAGTATTGATTTAAACTTATTCGAGTTACTTATGAAGTGGCGAAGAGTGTTTTAATGAGTAAAGATCGAATCTTTGAATGAAAATATCTCAATAAATGTACATTTTATGTCAGTAAACCTTTTTAATGCATATAGATTGAATCTTTGAAACAAAACAAGAGTTTGAATTTAAAATTCTTCGTGTTACCTAGTAGTCGCGAAGAGTGTTTTAATGAGTATATGTTGAATCTTTAAATGAAAGTACCTCAATAAAGGTACCTTTTATGTCACTAGACCTTTTCAATGTATAAAGATTGAATCTTTGAAAGAAAATGAGGTTTTTGAGTTAAACTTATTCGAGTTCCCTTTGACGTTCCGTAGACTGTTTTACAGAGTAAAGATTGAATCTTTGAACGAAAATACCTTAATAAAGATAACTAGTATGTCACTAGACCTTTTTAATGTAAAAAGATTGAATCTCGGAAATAAAATGATAGTTTAGAGATTAACTTATTCGAGTTACCTATGAAGTCGCGAATCGTGTTGTAATGACTAAATATTAAATCGTTGAATGAAAATATCTCAACAAAGGAACCTATTATGTGACTAGACCTTTTTAATGTATAAAGATTGAATCTTTTAAAGAAAATGAGAGTTTTAAGTGAAACTTATTCGAGTTCCATTTGACGTCCCGAAGAGTGTCTTACAGAGGATAGATTGAATCTTTGAATGAAAATACCTCAGTAAAGGTACCTTGTCTGTCACTAGACCTTTTTAATGTAAAAAGGTTGAGTGTTTGAAAGAAAATGAGAGCTTTGAGATTAACTTATTCGAGTTATCTATGAAGTCGCGAAGCATGTTTTAACGACTAAAGATTAAATCTTTGAATGGATATATCTCAATAATGGAACCAATTATATGACTAAACCATTTTAATGTATACAGATTGAATCTTCGTAAGAAAATGAGAGTTTTGAATGAAACTTATTCGAGTTCCTTTTGACGTCCCGAAGAGTGTTTTAATGAGTAAAAATAGAATCTTTGAATGAAAATACCTCAATAAAGATACATTACCAGACCTTTTTAATGTATAAACGTTGAATCTTTGAAAGAAAATAAGAGTATTGATTTAAACTTATTCGAGTTACTTATGAAGTGGCGAAGAGTGTTTTAATGAGTAAAGATCGAATCTTTGATTGAAAATATCTCAATAAAAGTACATTTTTTGTCATTAAACCTTTTTAATGCATATAGATTGAATCTTTGAAACGAAACAAGAGTTTGAATTTAAAATTATTCGTGTTACCTAGTAGTCGCGAAGAGTGTTTTAATGAGTATATGTTGAATCTTTAAATGAAAGTACCTCAATAAAGGTACCTTTTATGTCACTAGACCTTTTCAATGTATAAAGATTGAATCTTTGAAAGAAAATGAGGTTTTTGAGTTAAACTTATTCGAGTTCCCTTTGACGTCCCGTAGACTGTTTTACAGAGTAAAGATTGAATCTTTGAACGAAAATACCTTAATAAAGATAACTAGTATGTCACTAGACCTTTTTAATGTAAAAAGATTGAATCTCGGAAATAAAATGATAGTTTAGAGATTAACTTATTCGAGTTACCTATGAAGTCGCGAATCGTGTTGTAATGACTAAATATTAAATCGTTGAATGAAAATATCTCAATAAAGGAACCTATTATGTGACTAGACCTTTTTAATGTATAAAGATTGACTCTTTTAAAGAAAATGAGAGTTTTGAGTGAAACTTATTCGAGTTCCATTTGACGTCCCGAAGAGTGTCTTACAGAGGATAGATTGAATCTTTGAATGAAAATACCTCAGTAAAGGTACCTTGTCTGTCACTAGACCTTTTTAATGTAAAAAGGTTGAGTCTTTGAAAGAAAATGAGAGCTTTGAGATTAACTTATTCGAGTTATCTATGAAGTCGCGAAGCATGTTTTAACGACTAAAGATTAAATCTTTGAATGGAAATATCTCAATAATGGAACCAATTATATGACCAAACCTTTTTCATGTATACAGATTGAATCTTCGTAAGAAAATGAGAGTTTTGAATGAAACTTATTCGAGTTCCTTTTGACGTCCCGAAGAGTGTTTTAATGAGTAAAAATAGAATCTTTGAATGAAAATACCTCAATAAAGATACATTACCAGACCTTTTTAATGTATAAACGTTGAATCTTTGAAAGAAAATAAGAGTATTGATTTAAACTTATTCGAGTTACTTATGAAGTAGCGAAGAGTGTTTTAATGAGTAAAGATCGAATCTTTGATTGAAAATATCTCAATAAAAGTACCTGTTATGTCATTAAACCTTTTTGATGCATATAGATTGAATCTTTGAAACAAAACAAGAGTTTGAATTTTAAATTATTCGTGTTACCTAGTAGTCGCGAAGAGTGTTTTAATGAGTATATGTTGAATCTTTAAATGAAAGTACCTCAATAAAGGTACCTTTTATGTCACTAGACCTTTTCAATGTATAAAGATTGAATCTTTGAAAGAAAATTAGGTTTTTGAGTTAAACTTATTCGAGTTCCCTTTGACGTCCCGTAGAGTGTTTTACAGAGTAAAGATTGAATCTTTGAACGAAAATACCTCAATAAAGGTACCTTGTTTGTCACTAGACCTTTTTAATGTAAAAAGATTGAATCTCTGAAAAAAATATGATTGTTTAGAGATTAACTTATTCGAGTTACCTATGAAGTCGCGAATCGTGTTGTAATGACTAAATATTAAACCTTTGAATGAAAATATCTTAACAAAGGAACTTATTATGTGACTAGACCTTTTTAATGTATAAAGATTGAATCTTTTGAAGAAAATGAGAGTTTTGAGTGAAACTTATTCGAGTTCCCTTCGACGTACCGAAGAGTGTCTTAATGAGTAAAAATAGAATCTTTGAAAGAAAATACCTCAATAAAGGTACATTACCAGACCTTTTTAATGCATAAACGTTGAATCTTTGAAAGAAAATAAGAGTATTGATTTAAACTTATTCGAGTTACTTATGAAGTGGCGAAGAGTGTTTTAATGAGTAAAGATCGAATCTTTGATTGAAAATATCTCAATAAAAGTACATTTTTTGTCATTAAACCTTTTTAATGCATATAGATAGAATCTTTGAAACAAAACAAGAGTTTGAATTTAAAATTATTCGTGTTACCTAGTAGTCGCGAAGAGTGTTTTCATGAGTATATGTTGAATCTTTAAATGAAAGTACCTCAATAAAGGTACCTTTTATGTCACTAGACCTTTTCAATGTATAAAGATTGAATCTTTGAAAGAAAACGAGGTTTTTGAGTTAAACTTATTCGAGTTCCCTTTGACGTCCCGTAGACTGTTTTACAGAGTAAAGATTGAATCTTTGACCGAAAATTCCTTAATATAAGGTACCTAGTATGTCACTAGACCTTTTTAATGTAAAAAGATTGAATCTCTGAAATAAAATGATAGTTTAGACATTAACTTATTCGAGTTACCTATGAAGTCGCGAATCGTGTTGTAATGACTAAATATTCAATCGTTGAATGAAAATAGCTCAACAAAGGAACCTTTTATGTGACTAGACCTTTTTAATGTATAAAGATTGAATCTTTTAAAGAAAATGAGAGTTTTGAGTGAAACTTATTCGAGTTCCCTTTGACGTCTCGAAGAGTGTTTTACAGAGTATAGATTGAATCTTTGAATGAAAATACCTTAGTACAGGTACCTTGTATGTCATTAGACCTTTTTAATGCACAAAGATTGAATCTTTGAAAGAAAATGAGAGTTTTGAGAGTAACTTATTCGAGTTATCTATGTAGTCGCGAAGCGTGTTTTAATGACTAAAGATTAAATCTTTGAATGAAAATACCTCAATAAAGGAACCTATTATATGACTAAACCTTTTTAATGTATACAGATTGAATCTTTGAAAGAAAATGAGGGTTTTGAATGAAACTTATTCGATTTCCTTTTGACGTCACGAAGAGTGTTTTAATGAGTAAAAATAGAATCTTTGAATTAAAATACCTCAATAAAGGTATTACCAGACCTTTTTAATGTAGAAACGTTGAATCTTTGAAAGAAAATAAGAGTATTGATTTAAACTTATTCGAGTTACTTATGAAGTGGCGAAGAGTGTTTTAATGAGTAAAGATCGAATCTTTGATTGAAAATATCTCAATGAAAGTACCTTTTATGTCATTAAACCTTTTTAATGCATATAGATTGAATCTTTGAAACAAAACAAGAGTTTAAATTTAAAATTATTCGTGTTACCTAGTAGTCGCGAAGAGTGTTTTAAAGAGTATAAGTTGAATCTTTAAATGAAAGTACCTCAATAAAGGTACCTTTTATGTCACTAGACCTTTTCAATGTATAAAGATTGAATCTTTGAAAGAAAATGAGGTTTTTTAGTTAAACTTATTCGAGTTCCCTTTGACGTCCCGTAGAGTGTTTTACAGAGTAAAGATTGAATCTTTGAACGAAAATACCTCAATAAAGGTACCTAGTTTGTCACTAGACCTTTTTAATGTAAAAAGATTGAATCTCTGAAAAAAAATGATAGTTTAGAGATTAACTTATTCGAGTTACCTATGAAGTCGCGAATCGTTTTGTAATGACTAAATATTAAACCTTTGAATGAAAATATCTCAACAAAGGAACTTATTTTGTGACTAGACCTTTTTAATGTATAAAGATTGAATCTTTTGAAGAAAATGAGAGTTTTGAGTGAAACTTATTCGAGTTCCCTTTGACGTCCCGAAAAGTGTTTTACATAGTATAGATTGAATCTTTGAATGAAAATACCTCAGTAAAGGTACCTAGTATGTCACTAGACCTTTTTAATGTAAAAAGGTTGAATCTTTGAAAGAAAATAAGAGTTTTGAGATTATCTTATGCGAGTTATCTTTGAAGTCGCGAAGCGTGTTTTAATGACTAAAGATTAAATCTTTGAATGGAAATATCTCAATAATGGAGCCTATTATATGACTAAACCTTTTTAATGTATACAGATTGAATCTTTGAAAGAAAAGGAGGGTTTTGAATGAAACTTATTCGATTTCCTTTTGACGTCACGAAGAGTGTTTTAATGAGTAAAAATAGAATCTTTGAATGAAAATACCTCAATTAATTAACATTACCAAACCTTGTTAACGCATAAACGTTGAATCTTTGAAAGAAAATAAGAGTATTGATTTAAACTTATTCGAGTTACTTATGAAGTGGCGAAGAGTGTTTTAATGAGTAAAGATCGAATCTTTGATTGAAAATATCTCAATGAAAGTACCTTTTATGTCAGTAAACCTTTTTAATGCATATAGATTGAATCTTTGCAACAAAACCAGAGTTTAAATTTAAAATTATTCGTGTTACCTAGTAGTCGCGAAGAGTGTTTTAATGAGTATATGTTGAATCTTTAAATGAAAGTACCTCAATAAAGGTACCTTTTATGTCACTAGACCTTTTCAATGTATAAAGATTGAATCTTTGAAAGAAAATGAGGTTTTTGACTTAAACTTATTCGAGTTCCCTTTGACGTCCAGTAGAGTGTTTTACAGAGTAAAGATTGAATCTTTGAAAGAAATACCTTAATAAAGGTGCCTAGTATGTCACTAGATCTTTTTAATGTAAAAGGATTGAATCTCTGAAATAAAATGATAGTTTAGAGATTAACTTATTCGAGTTACCTATGAAGTCGCGAATCGTGTTGTAATGACTAAATATTAAATCGTTGAACGAAAATATCTCAACAAAGGAACCTATTATGTGACTAGAACTTTTTAATGTATAAAGATTGAATCTTTTAAAGAAAATGAGAGTTTTGAGTGAAACTTATTCGAGTTCCCTTTGATGTGTCGAAGAGTGTTTTACAGAGTATAGATTGAATCTTTGGATGAAAATACCACAGTAAAGGTACCTTGTATGTCACTAGACCTTTTTAATGTAAAAAGATTGAATCTTTGAAAGAAAATGAGAGTTTTGAGAGTAACTTATTCGAGTTATCTAAGAAGTCGCGAAGCGTGTTTTAATGACTAAAGATTAAATCTTTGAATGAAAATACCTCAATAAAGGAACCTATTATATGACTAAACCTTTTTAATGTATACAGATTGAATCTTTGAAAGAAAATGAGAGTTTTGAATGAAACTTATTCGAGTTCCTTTTGACGTCCCGAAGAGTGTTTTATTGAGTAAAAATAGAATCTTTGATTGAAAATACCTTAATAAAGGTACCTATTATGTTACCAGACCTTTTTAATGCATAAACGCTGAATCTTTGAAAGAAAATAAGAGTATTGATTTAAACTTATTCGAGTTACTTATGAAGTGGCGAAGAGTGTTTTAATGAGTAAAGATCGAATCTTTGATTGAAAATATCTCAATAAAAGTACATTTTCTGTCATTAAACCTTTTTAATGCATATAGATTGAATCTTTGAAATAAAACAAGAGTTTGAATTTAAAATTATTCGTGTTACCTAGTAGTCGCGAAGAGTGTTTTAATGAGTATATGTTGAATCTTTAAATGAAAGTACCTCAATAAAGGTACCTTTTATGTCACTAGACCTTTTCAATGTATAAAGATTGAATCTTTGAAAGAAAATGAGGTTTTTGAGTTAAACTTATTCGAGTTCCCTTTGACGTCCCGTAGAGTGTTTTACAGAGTAAAGATTGAATCTTTGTACGAAAATACCTTAATAAAGGTACCTAGTATGTCACTAGATCTTTTTAATGTAAAAAGATTGAATATCTGAAATAAAATGATAGTTTAGAGATTAACTTATTCGAGTTACCTATGAAGTCGCGAATCGTGTTGTAATGACTAAATATTAAATCGTTGAACGAAAATATCTCAACAAAGGAACCTATTATGTGACTAGACCTTTTTAATGTATAAAGATTGAATCTTTTAAAGAAAATGAGAGTTTTGAGTGAAACTTATTCGAGTTCCCTTTGATGTCCCGAAGAGTGTTTTACAGAGTATAAATTGAATCTTTGAATGAAAATACCTCAGTAAAGGAAACTTGTATGTCACTAGACCTTTTTAATGTAAAAAGATTGAATCTTTGAAAGAAAATGAAAGTTTTGAGAGTAACTTATTCGAGTTATCTATGAAGTCGCGAAGCGTGTTTTAATGACTAAAGATTAAATCTTTGAATGAAAATACCTCAATAAGGAAACCTATTATATGAGTAAACCTTTTTAATGTATACAGATTGAATCTTTGAAAGAAAATGAGAGTTTTGAATGAAACTTATTCGAG
Organism: Cornus florida; assembly: GCF_030987335.1. Classification (NCBI taxonomy): domain Eukaryota; kingdom Viridiplantae; phylum Streptophyta; class Magnoliopsida; order Cornales; family Cornaceae; genus Cornus; species Cornus florida. The sequence goes on along the minus strand of NW_026775578.1, from coordinate 89,759,841 downwards.
TTCCTTTTGACGTCCCGAAGAGTGTTTTAATGAGTAAAAATAGAATCTTTGAATGAAAATACCTCAATAAAGGTACATTACCAGACCTTTTTAATGCATAAACGTTGAATCTTTGAAAGAAAATAAGAGTCTTGATTTAAACTTATTCGAGTTACTTATGAAGTGGCGAAGAGTGTTTTAATGAGTAAAGATCGAATCTTTGATTGAAAATATCTCAATAAAAGTACCTGTTATGTCATTAAACCTTTTTAATGCATATAGATTGAATCTTTGAAACAAAACAAGAGTTTGAATTTAAAATTATTCGTGTTACCTAGTAGTCGCGAAGAGTGTTTTAATGAGTATATGTTGAATCTTTAAATGAAAGTACCTCAATAAAGGTACCTTTTATGTCACTAGACCTTTTCAATGTATAAAGATTGAATCTTTGAAAGAAAATGAGATTTTTGAGTTAAACGTATTCGAGTTCCCTTTGACGTCCCGTAGAGTGTTTTACAGAGTAAAGATTGAATCTTTGAACGAAAATACCTCAATAAAGGTACCTAGTTTGTCACTAGACCTTTTTAATGTAAAAAGATTGAATCTCTGAAAAAAAAATGATAGTTTAGAGATTAACTTATTCGAGTTACCTATGAAGTCGCGAATCGTGTTGTAATGACTAAATATTAAACCTTTGAATGAAAATATCTTAACAAAGGAACTTACTATGTGACTAGACCTTTTTAATGTATAAAGATTGAATCTTTTGAAGAAAATGAGAGTTTTGAGTCAAACTAATTCGAGTTCCCTTTGACGTCCCGAAGAGTGTCTTAATGAGTAAAAATAGAATCTTTGAAAGAAAATAATTCAATAAAGGTACATTACCAGACCTTTTTAATGCATAAACGTTGAATCTTTGAAAGAAAATAAGAGTATTGATTTAAACTTATTCGAGTTACTTATGAAGTGGCGAAGAGTGTTTTAATGAGTAAAGATCGAATCTTTGATTGAAAATATCTCAATAAAAGTACATTTTTTGTCATTAAACCTTTTTAATGCATATAGATTGAATATTTGAAACAAAAGAAGAGTTTAAATTTAAAATTATTCGTGTTACCTTGTAGTCGCGAAGAGTGTTTTAATGAGTATATGTTGAATCTTTAAATGAAAGTACCTCAATAAAGGTACCTTTTATGTCACTAGACCTTTTCAATGTATAAAGATTGAATCTTTGAAAGAAAATGAGGTTTTTGAGTTAAACTTATTCGAGTTCCCTTTGAAGTCCCGTAGACTGTTTTACAGAGTAAAGATTGAATCTTTGAACGAAAATACCTAAATAAAGGTAACTAGTATGTCACTAGACCTTTTTAATGTAAAAAGATTGAATCTCGGAAATAAAATGATAGTTTAGAGATTAACTTATTCGAGTTACCTATGAAGTCGCGAATCGTGTTGTAATGACTAAATATTAAATCGTTGAATGAAAATATTTCAACAAAGGAACCTATTTTGTAACTAGACCTTTTTAATGTATAAAGATTGAATCTTTTAAAGAAAATGAAAGTTTTGAGTGAAACTTATTCGAGTTCCATTTGACGTCCCGAAGAGTGTCTTACAGAGGATAAATTGAATCTTTGAATGAAAATACCTCAGTAAAGGTACCTTGTCTGTCACTAGACCTTTTTAATGTAAAAAGGTTGAGTCTCTGAAAGAAAATGAGAGCTTTGAGATTAACTTATTCGAGTTATCTATGAAGTCGCGAAGCATGTGTTAACGACTAAAGATTAAATCTTTGAATGGGAATATCTCAATAATGGAACCAATTATATGACTAAACCTTTTTAATGTATACAGATTGAATCTTCGAAAGAAAATGAGAGTTTTGAATGAAACTTATTCGAGTTCATTTTGACGTCCCGAAGAATGTTTTAATGAGTAAAAATAGAATCTTTGAATGAAAATACCTCAATAAAGATACATTACCAGAACTTTTTAATGTATAAACGTTGAATCTTTGAAAGAAAATAAGGGTATTGATTTAAACTTATTCGAGTTTCTTATGAAGTGGCGAAGAGTGTTTTAATGAGTAAAGATCGAATCTTTGATTGAAAATATCTCAATAAAAGTACCTGTTATGTCATTAAACCTTTTTAATGCATATAGATTGAATATTTGAAACAAAACAAGAGTTTGAATTTAAAATTATTCGTGTTACCTAGTAGTCGCGAAGAGTGTTTTAATGAGTATATGTTGAATCTTTAAATGAAAGTACCTCAATAAAGGTGCCTTTTATGTCACTAAACCTTTTCAATGTATAAAGATTGAATCTTTGAAAAAAAATGAGATTTTTGAGTTAAACTTATTCGAGTTCCCTTTGACGTCCCGTAGAGTGTTTTACAGAGTAAAGATCGAATCTTTGAACGAAAATACCTCAATAAAGCTACCTAGTTTGTCACTAGACCTTTTTAATGTAAAAAGATTGAATCTCTGAAAAAAAATGATAGTTTAGAGATTAACTTATTCGAGTTACCTATGAAGTCGCGAATCGTGTTGTAATGACTAAATATTAAACCTTTGAATGAAAATATCTTAACAAAGGAACTTATTATGTGACTAGACCTTTTTAATGTATAAAGATTGAATCTTTTGAAGAAAATGAGAGTTTTGAGTGAAACTTATTCGGGTTCCCTTTGACGTCCCGAAGAGTGTCTTAATGAGTAAAAATAGAATCTTTGAAAGAAAATACCTCAATAAAGGTACATTACCAGACCTTTTTAATGCATAAATGTTGAATCTTTGAAAGAAAATAAGAGTATTGATTTAAACTTATTCGAGTTACTTATGAAGTGGCGAAGAGTGTTTTAATGAGTAAAGATCGAATCTTTGATTGAAAATATCTCAATAAAAGTACATTTTTTGTCATTAAACCTTTTTAATGCATATAGATTGAATCTTTGAAACAAAACAAGAGTTTGAATTTAAAATTATTCGTGTTACCTAGTAGTCGCGAAGAGTGTTTTAATGAGTATATGTTGAATCTTTAAACGAAAGTACCTCAATAAAGGTACCTTTTATGTCACTAGACCTTTTCAATGTATAAAGATTGAATCTTTGAAAGAAAATGAGGTTTTTGAGTTAAACTTATTCGAGTTCCCTTTGACGTCCCGTAGACTGTTTTACAGAGTAAAGATTGAATCTTTGAACGAAAATTCCATAATATAGGGTACCTAGTATGTCACTAGACCTTTTTAATGTAAAAAGATTGAATCTCTAAAATAAAATGATAGTTTAGAGATTAACTTATTCGAGTTACCTATGAAGTCGCGAATCGTGTTGTAATGACTAAATATTAAATCGTTGAATGAAAATAGCTCAACAAAGGAACCTATTATGTGACTAGACCTTTTTAATGTATAAAGATTGAATCTTTTAAAGAAAATGAGAGTTTTGAGTGAAACATATTCGAGTTCCCATTGACGTCTCGAAGAGTGTTTTACAGAGTATAGATTGAATCTTTGAATGAAAATACCTCAGTAAAGGTACCTTGTATGTCATTAGACCTTTTTAATGTACAAAGATTGAATCTTTGAAAGAAAATGAGAGTTTTGAGAGTCACTTATTCGAGTTATCTATGAAGTCGCGAAGCGTGTTTTAATGACTAAAGATTAAATCTTTGAATGAAAATACCTCAATAAAGGAACCTATTACATGACTAAACCTTTTTAATGTATACAGATTGAATCTATGAAAGAAAATGAGAGTTTTGAACGAAACTTATTCGAGTTCCTTTTGACGTCACGAAGAGTGTTTTAATTAGTAAAAATAGAATCTTTGAATGAAAATACCTCAATAAAGGTACATTACCAGACCTTTTTAATCTAGAAACGTTGAATCTTTGAAAGAAAATAAGAGTATTGATTTAAACTTATTCGAGTTACTTATGAAGTGGCGAAGAGTGTTTTAATGAGTAAAAATCGAATCTTTGATTGAAAATATCTCAATAAAAGTACCTTTTATGTCATTAAACCTTTTTAATGCATATAGATTGAATCTTTGAAACAAAACAAGAGTTTAAATTTAAAATTATTCGTGTTACCTAGTAGTCGCGAAGAGTGTTTTAAAGAGTATATGTTGAATCTTTAAATGAAATTACCTCAATAAAGGTACCTTTTATGTCACTAGACCTTTTCAATGTATAAAGATTGAATCTTTGAAAGAAAATGAGGTTTTTTAGTTAAACTTATTCGAGTTCCCTTTGACGTCCCGTAGAGTGTTTTACAGAGTAAAGATTGAATCTTTGAACGAAAATACCTCAATAAAGGTACCTAATTTGTCACTAGACCTTTTTAATGTAAAAAGATTGAATCTCTGAAAAAAAATGATTGTTTAGAGATTAACTTATTCGAGTTACCTATGAAGTCGCGAATCATGTTGTAATGACTAAATATTAAACCTTTGAATGAAAATATCTCAACAAAGGAACTTATTATGTAACTAGACCTTTTTAATGTATAAAGATTGAATCTTTTGAAGAAAACGAGAGTTTTGAGTGAAACTTATTCGAGTTCCCTTTGACGTCCCGAAGAGTGTTTTACATAGTATAGATTGAATCTTTGAATGAAAATACCTCAGTAAAGGTACCAAGTATGTCACTAGACCTTTTTAATGTAAAAAGGTTGAATCTTTGAAAGAAGATGAGAGTTTTGAGATTATCTTATTCGAGTTATCTTTGAAGTCGCGAAGCGTGTTTTAATGACTAAAGATTAAATCTTTGAATGGAAATATCTCAATAATGGAACCTATTATATGACTAAACCTTTTTAATGTATACAGATTGAATCTTTGAAAGAAAATGAGGGTTTTGAATCAAACTTATTCGATTTCCCTTTGACGTCCCGAAGAGTGTTTTAATGGGTAAAAATAGAATCTTTGAATGAAAATACCTCAATAAAGATACATTACCAAACCTTTTTAACGCATAAACGTTGAATCTTTTAAAGAAAATAAGAGTATTGATTTAAACTTATTCGAGTTACTTATGAAGTGGCGAAGAGTGTTTTAATGTGTAAAGATCGAATCTTTAATTGAAAATATCTCAATAAAAGTACATTTTATGTCAGTAAACCTTTTTAATGCATATAGATTGAATCTTTGCAACAAAACCAGAGTTTAAATTTAAAATTATTCGTGTTACCTAGTAGTCGCGAAGAGTGTTTTAATGAGTATATGTTGAATCTTTAAATGAAAGTACCTCAATAAAGGTACCTTTTATGTCACTAGACCTTTTCAATGTATAAAGATTGAATCTTTGAAAGAAAATGAGGTTTTTGACTTAAACTTATTCGAGTTCCCTTTGACGTCCAGTAGAGTGTTTTACAGAGTAAAGATTGAATCTTTGAAAGAAATACCTTAATAAAGGTGCCTAGTATGTCACTAGATCTTTTTAATGTAAAAGGATTGAATCTCTGAAATAAAATGATAGTTTAGAGATTAACTTATTCGAGTTACCTATGAAGTCGCGAATCGTGTTGTAATGACTAAATATTAAATCGTTGAACGAAAATATCTCAACAAAGGAACCTATTATGTGACTAGAACTTTTTAATGTATAAAGATTGAATCTTTTAAAGAAAATGAGAGTTTTGAGTGAAACTTATTCGAGTTCCCTTTGATGTGTCGAAGAGTGTTTTACAGAGTATAGATTGAATCTTTGGATGAAAATACCACAGTAAAGGTACCTTGTATGTCACTAGACCTTTTTAATGTAAAAAGATTGAATCTTTGAAAGAAAATGAGAGTTTTGAGAGTAACTTATTCGAGTTATCTAAGAAGTCGCGAAGCGTGTTTTAATGACTAAAGATTAAATCTTTGAATGAAAATAGCTCAATAAAGGAACCTATTATATGACTAAACCTTTTTAATGTATACAGATTGAATCTTTGAAAGAAAATGAGAGTTTTGAATGAAACTTATTCGAGTTCCTTTTGACGTCCCGAAGAGTGTTTTATTGAGTAAAAATAGAATCTTTGATTGAAAATACCTTAATAAAGGTACCTATTATGTTACCAGACCTTTTTAATGCATAAACGCTGAATCTTTGAAAGAAAATAAGAGTATTGATTTAAACTTATTCGAGTTACTTATGAAGTGGCGAAGAGTGTTTTAATGAGTAAAGATCGAATCTTTGATTGAAAATATCTCAATAAAAGTACATTTTCTGTCATTAAACCTTTTTAATGCATATAGATTGAATCTTTGAAATAAAACAAGAGTTTGAATTTAAAATTATTCGTGTTACCTAGTAGTCGCGAAGAGTGTTTTAATGAGTATATGTTGAATCTTTAAATGAAAGTACCTCAATAAAGGTACCTTTTATGTCACTAGACCTTTTCAATGTATAAAGATTGAATCTTTGAAAGAAAATGAGGTTTTTGAGTTAAACTTATTCGAGTTCCCTTTGACGTCCCGTAGAGTGTTTTACAGAGTAAAGATTGAATCTTTGTACGAAAATACCTTAATAAAGGTACCTAGTATGTCACTAGATCTTTTTAATGTAAAAAGATTGAATATCTGAAATAAAATGATAGTTTAGAGATTAACTTATTCGAGTTACCTATGAAGTCGCGAATCGTGTTGTAATGACTAAATATTAAATCGTTGAACGAAAATATCTCAACAAAGGAACCTATTATGTGACTAGACCTTTTTAATGTATAAAGATTGAATCTTTTAAAGAAAATGAGAGTTTTGAGTGAAACTTATTCGAGTTCCCTTTGATGTCCCGAAGAGTGTTTTACAGAGTATAAATTGAATCTTTGAATGAAAATACCTCAGTAAAGGAAACTTGTATGTCACTAGACCTTTTTAATGTAAAAAGATTGAATCTTTGAAAGAAAATGAAAGTTTTGAGAGTAACTTATTCGAGTTATCTATGAAGTCGCGAAGCGTGTTTTAATGACTAAAGATTAAATCTTTGAATGAAAATACCTCAATAAGGAAACCTATTATATGAGTAAACCTTTCTAATGTATACAGATTGAATCTTTGAAAGAAAATGAGAGTTTTGAATGAAACTTATTCGAGTTCCTTTTGACGTCCCGAAGAGTGTTTTAATGAGTAAAAATAGAATCTTTGAATGAAAATACCTCAATAAAGGTACATTACCAGACCTTTTTAATGCATAAACGTTGAATCTTTGAAAGAAAATAAGAGTCTTGATTTAAACTTATTCGAGTTACTTATGAAGTGGCGAAGAGTGTTTTAATGAGTAAAGATCGAATCTTTGATTGAAAATATCTCAATAAAAGTACCTGTTATGTCATTAAACCTTTTTAATGCATATAGATTGAATCTTTGAAACAAAACAAGAGTTTGAATTTAAAATTATTCGTGTTACCTAGTAGTCGCGAAGAGTGTTTTAATGAGTATATGTTGAATCTTTAAATGAAAGTACCTCAATAAAGGTACCTTTTATGTCACTAGACCTTTTCAATGTATAAAGATTAAATCTTTGAAAGAAAATGAGATTTTTGAGTTAAACGTATTCGAGTTCCCTTTGACGTCCCGTAGAGTGTTTTACAGAGTAAAGATTGAATCTTTGAACGAAAATAGCTCAATAAAGGTACCTAGTTTGTCACTAGAACTTTTTAATGTTAAAAGATTGAATCTCTGAAAAAAACGATAGTTTAGAGAATAACTTATTCTAGTTACCTATGAAGTCGCGAATCGTGTTGTAATGACTAAATATTAAACATTTGAATGAAAATATCTTAACAAAGGAACTTACTATGTGACTAAACCTTTTTAATGTATAAAGTTTGAATCTTTTGAGGAAAACAAGAGTTTTGAGTGAAACTTATTCGAGTTCCCTTTGACGTCCCGAAGAGTGTCTTAATGAGTAAAAATAGAATCTTTGAAAGAAAATAACTCAATAAAGGTACATTACCAGACCTTTTTAATGCATAAACGTTGAATCTTTGAAAGAAAATAAGAGTATTGATTTAAACTTATTCGAGTTACTTTTGAAGTGGCGAAGAGTGTTTTAATGAGTAAAGATCGAATCTTTGATTGAAAATATCTCAATAAAAGTACATTTTTTTGTCATTAAACCTTTTTAATGCATATAGATTGAATCTTTGAAACAAAACAAGAGTTTGAATTTAAAATTATTCGTGTTACCTAGTAGTCGCGAAGAGTGTTTTAATGAGTATATGTTGAATCTTTAAATGAAAGTACCTCAATAAAGGTACCTTTTATGTCACTAGACCTTTTCAATGTATAAAGATTGAATCTTTGAAAAAAAATGAGGTTTTTGAGTTAAACTTATTCGAGTTCCCTTTGACGTCCCGTAGACTGTTTTACAGAGTAAAGATTGAATCTTTGAACGAAAATACCTTAATAAAGGTACCTAGTATGTCACTAAATCTTTTTAATGTAAAAAGATTGAATCTCTGAAATAAAATGATAGTTTAGAGATTAACTTATTCGAGTTACCTATGAAGCCGCGAATCGTGTTGTAATGACTAAATATTAAATCGTTGAACGAAAATATCTCAACAAAGGAACCTATTATGTGACTAGACCTTTTTAATGTATAAAGATTGAATCTTTTAAAGAAAATGAGAGTTTTGAGTGAAACTTATTCGAGTTCCATTTGACGTCCCGAAGAGTGTCTTACAGAGGATAGATTCAATCTTTGAATGAAAATACCTCAGTAAAGGTACCTTGTCTGTCACTAGACCTTTTTAATGTAAAAAGGTTGAGTCTTTGAAAGAAAATGAGAGCTTTAAGATTAACTTATTCGAGTTATCTATGAAGTCGCGAAGCATGTTTTAACGACTAAAGATTAAATCTTTGAATGGAAATATCTCAATAATGGAACCAATTATATGACTAAACCTTTTTAATGTATACAGATTGAATCTTCGTAAGAAAATGAGAGTTTTGAATGAAACTTATTCGAGTTCCTTTTGACGTCCCTAAGAGTGTTTTCATGAGTAAAAATAGAATCTTTGAATGAAAAAACTCAATAAAGATACATTACCAGACCTTTTTAATGTATAAACGTTGAATCTTTGAAACAAAATAAAAGTATTGATTTAAACTTATTCGAGTTACTTATGAAGTGGCGAAGAGTGTTTTAATGAGTAAAGATCGAATCTTTGATTGAAAATATCTCAATAAAAGTACCTGTTATGTCATTAAACCTTTTTGATGCATATAGATTGAATCTTTGAAACAAAACAAGAGTTTGAATTTGAAATTATTCGTGTTACCTAGTAGTCGCGAAGAGTGTTTTAATGAGTATATGTTGAATCTTTAAATGAAAGTACCTCAATAAAGGTACTTTTTATGTCACTAGACCTTTTTAATGTATAAAGATTGAATCTTTGAAAGAAAATGAGATTTTTGAGTTAAACTTATTCGAGTTCCCTTTGACGTCCCGTAGAGTGTTTTACAGAGTAAAGATTGAATCTTTCAACGAAAATACCTCAATAAAGGTACCTAGTTTGTCACTAGACCTTTTTAATGTAAAAAGATTGAATCTCTGAAAAAAAATGATAGTTTAGAGATTAACTTATTCGAGTTACCTATGAAGTCGCGAATCGTGTTGTAATGACTAAATATTAAACCTTTGAATGAAAATATCTTAACAAAGGAACTTATTATGTGACTAGACCTTTTTAATGTATAAAGATTGAATTTTTTGAAGAAAATGAGAGTTTTGAGTGAAACTTATTCGAGTTCCCTTTGACGTCCCGAAGAGTGTCTTAATGAGTAAAAATAGAATCTTTGAAAGAAAATACCTCAATAAAGGTACATTACCAGACCTTTTTAATGCATAAACGTTGAATCTTTGAAAGAAAATAAGAGTATTGATTTAAACTTATTCGAGTTACTTATGAAGTGGCGAAGAGTGTTTTAATGAGTAAAGATCGAATCTTTGATTGAAAATATCTCAATAAAAGTACATTTTTTGTCATGAAACGTTTTTAATGCATATAGATTGAATCTTTGAAACAAAACAAGAGTTTGAATTTAAAATTATTCGTGTTACCTAGTAGTCGCGAAGAGTGTTTTAATGAGTATATGTTGAATCTTTAAATGAAAGTACCTCAATAAAGGTACCTTTTATGTCACTAGACCTTTTCAATATATAAAAATTGAATCTTTGAAAGAAAATGAGGTTTTTGAGTTAAACTTATTCGAGTTTCCTTTGACGTCCCGTAGAATGTTTTACAGAGTAAAGATTGAATCTTTGAACGAAAATACCTTAATAAAGGTACCTAGTATGTCACTAGATCTTTTTAATGTAAAAAGATTGAATCTCTGAAAAAAAAATGATAGTTTAGAGATTAACTTATTCGAGTTACCTATGAAGTCGCGAATCGTGTTGTAATGACTAAATATTAAACCTTTGAATGAAAATATCTTAACAAAGGAACTTATTATGTGACTAGACCTTTTTAATGTATAAAGATTGAATCTTTTGAAGAAAATGAGAGTTTTGAGTGAAACTTATTCGAGTTCCCTTCGACGTCCCGAAGAGTGTCTGAATGAGTAAAAATAGAATCTTTGAAAGAAAATACCTCAATAAAGGTACATTACCAGACCTTTTTAATGCATAAACGTTGAATCTTTGAAAGAAAATAAGAGTATTGATTTAAACTTATTCGAGTTACTTATGAAGTGGCGAAGAGTGTTTTAATGAGTAAAGATCGAATCTTTGGTTGAAAATATCTCAATAAAAGTACATTTTTTGTCATTAAACCTTTTTAATGCATATAGATTGAATCTTTGAAACAAAACAAGAGTTTGAATTTAAAATTATTCGTGTTACCTAGTAGTCGCGAAGAGTGTTTTAATGAGTATATGTTGAATCTTCAAATGAAAGTACCTCAATAAAGGTACCTTTTATGTCACTAGACCTTTTCAATGTATAAAGATTGAATCTTTGAAAGAAAATGAGGTTTTTGAGTTAAACTTATTCGAGTTCCCTTTGACGTCCCGTAGACTGTTTTTCAAAGTAAAGATTGAATCTTTGAACGAAAATTCCATAACATAAGGTACCTAGCATGTCACTAGACCTTTTTAATGTAAAAAGATTGAATCTCTGAAATAAAATGATAGTTTAGAGATTAACTTATTCGAGTTACCTATGAAGTCGCGAATCGTATTGTAATGACTAAATATTAAATCGTTGAATAAAAATAGCTCAACAAAGGAACCTATTATGTGACTAGACCATTTTAATGTATAAAGATTGAATCTTTTAAAGAAAATGAGAGTTTTGAGTGAAACTTATTCGAGTTCCATTTGACGTCTCGAAGAGTGTTTTACAGAGTATAGATTGAATCTTTGAATGAAAATACCTCAGTAAAGATACCTTGTATGTCATTAGACCTTTTTAATGTACAAAGATTGAATCTTTGAAAGAAAATGAGAGTTTTGAGAGTAACTTATTCGAGTTATCTATGAAGTCGCGAAGCGTGTTTTAATGACTAAAGATTAAATCTTTGAATGAAAATACCTTAATAAAGGAACCTATTATATGACTAAACCTTTTTAATGTATACAGATTGAATCTTTGAAAGAAAATGAGAGTTTTGAATGAAACTTATTCGAGTTCCTTTTGACGTCACGAAGAGTGTTTTAGTGAGTAAAAATAGAATCTTTGAATCAAAATACCTCAATAAAGGTACATTACCAGACCTTTTTGATGTAGAAACGTTGAATCTTTGAAAGAAAATAAGAGTATTGATTTAAACTTATTCGAGTCACTTATGAAGTGGCGAAGAGTGTTTTAATGAGTAAAGATCGAATCTTTGATTGAAAATATCTCAATAAAAGTACCTTTTATGTCATTAAACCTTTTTAATGCATATAGATTGAATCTTTGAAACAAAACAAGAGTTTAAATTTAAAATTATTCGTGTTCCCTAGTAGTCGCGAAGAGTGTTTTAAAGAGTATATGTTGAATCTTTAAATGAAAGTACCTCAATAAAGGTACCTTTTATGTCACTAGACCTTTTCAATGTATAAAGATTGAATCTTTGAAAGAAAATGAGGTTTTTGAGTTAAACTTATTCGAGTTCCCTTTGACGTCCCGTAGAGTGTTTTACAGAGTAAAGATTGAATCTTTGAACGAAAATACCTCAATAAAGGTACCTAGTTTGTCACTAGACCTTTTTAATGTAAAAAGATTGAATCTCTGAAAAAAAATGATAGTTTAGAGATTAACTTATTCGAGTTACCTATGAAGTCGCGAATCGTGTTGTAATGACTAAATATTAAAACTTTCAATGAAAATATCTTAACAAAGGAACTTATTATGTGACTAGACCTTTTTAATGTATAAAGATTGAATCTTTTGAAGAAAATGAGAGTTTTGAGTGAAACTTATTCGAGTTCCCTTTGACGTCCCGAAGAGTGTCTTAATGAGTAAAAATAGAATCTTTAAAAGAAAATACCTCAATAAAGGTACATTACCAGACCTTTTTAATGCATAAACGTTGAATCTTTGAAAGAAAATAAGAGTATTGATTTAAACTTATTCGAGTTACTTATGAAGTGGCGAAGAGTGTTTTAATGAGTAAAGATCGAATCTTTGATTGAAAATATCTCAATAAAAGTACATTTTTTGTCATGAAACTTTTTTAATGCATATAGATTGAATCTTTGAAACAATACAAGAGTTTGAATTTAAAATTATTCGTGTTACCTAGTAGTCGCGAAGAGTGTTTTAATGAGTATATGTTGAATCTTTAAATGAAAGTACCTCAATAAAGGTACCTTTTATGTCACTAGACCTTTTCAATGTATAAAGATTGAATCTTTGAAAGAAAATGAGGTTTTTGAGTTAAACTTATTCGAGTTCCCTTTGACGTCCCGTAGAGTGTTTTACAGAGTAAAGATTGAATCTTTGAACGAAAATACCTTAATAAAGGTACCTAGTATGTCACTAGATCTTTTTAATGTAAAAAGATTGAATCTCTGAAAAAAAATGATAGTTTAGAGATTAACTTATTCGAGTTACCTATGAAGTCGCGAATCGTGTTGTAATGACTAAATATTAAACCTTTGAATGAAAATATCTTAACAAAGGAACTTATTATGTGACTAGACCTTTTTAATGTATAAAGATTGAATCTTTTGAAGAAAATGAGAGTTTTGAGTGAAACTTATTCGAGTTCCCTTCGACGTCCCGAAGAGTGTCTGAATGAGTAAAAATAGAATCTTTGAAAGAAAATACCTCAATAAAGGTACATTACCAGACCTTTTTAATGCATAAAATTTGAATCTTTGAAAGCAAATAAGAGTATTGATTTAAACTTATTCGAGTTACTTATGAAGTGGCGAAGAGTGTTTTAATGAGTAAAGATCGAATCTTTGGTTGAAAATATCTCAATAAAAGTACATTTTTTGTCATTAAACCTTTTTAATGCATATAGATTGAATCTTTGAAACAAAACAAGAGTTTGAATTTAAAATTATTCGTGTTACCTAGTAGTCGCGAAGAGTGTTTTAATGAGTATATGTTGAATCTTCAAATGAAAGTACCTCAATAAAGGTACCTTTTATGTCACTAGACCTTTTCAATGTATAAAGATTGAATCTTTGAAAGAAAATGAGGTTTTTGAGTTAAACTTATTCGAGTTCCCTTTGACGTCCCGTAGACTGTTTTTCAAAGTAAAGATTGAATCTTTGAACGAAAATTCCATAACATAAGGTACCTAGCATGTCACTAGACCTTTTTAATGTAAAAAGATTGAATCTCTGAAATAAAATGATAGTTTAGAGATTAACTTATTCGAGTTACCTATGAAGTCGCGAATCGTATTGTAATGACTAAATATTAAATCGTTGAATAAAAATAGCTCAACAAAGGAACCTATTATGTGACTAGACCATTTTAATGTATAAAGATTGAATCTTTTAAAGAAAATGAGAGTTTTGAGTGAAACTTATTCGAGTTCCATTTGACGTCTCGAAGAGTGTTTTACAGAGTATAGATTGAATCTTTGAATGAAAATACCTCAGTAAAGGTACCTTGTATGTCATTAGACCTTTTTAATGTACAAAGATTGAATCTTTGAAAGAAAATGAGAGTTTTGAGAGTAACTTATTCGAGTTATCTATGAAGTCGCGAAGCGTGTTTTAATGACTAAAGATTAAATCTTTGAATGAAAATACCTTAATAAAGGAACCTATTATATGACTAAACCTTTTTAATGTATACAGATTGAATCTTTGAAAGAAAATGAGAGTTTTGAATGAAACTTATTCGAGTTCCTTTTGACGTCACGAAGAGTGTTTTAATGAGTAAAAATAGAATCTTTGAATGAAAATACCTCAATAAAGGTACATTACCAGACCTTTTTGATGTAGAAACGTTGAATCTTTGAAAGAGAATAAGAGTATTGATTTAAACTTATTCGAGTCACTTATGAAGTGGTGAAGAGTGTTTTAATGAGTAAAGATCGAATCTTTGATTGAAAATATCTCAATAAAAGTACCTTTTATGTCATTAAACCTTTTTAATGCATATAGATTGAATCTTTGAAACAAAACAAGAGTTTAAATTTAAAATTATTCGTGTTACCTAGTAGTCGCGAAGAGTGTTTTAAAGAGTATATGTTGAATCTTTAAATGAAAGTACCTCAATAAAGGTACCTTTTATGTCACTAGACCTTTTCAATGTATAAAGATTGAATCTTTGAAAGAAAATGAGGTTTTTTAGTTAAACTTATTCGAGTTCCTTTTGACATCCCGTAGAGTGTTTTACAGAGTAAAGATTGAATCTTTGAACGAAAATACCTCAATAAAGGTACCTAATTTGTCACTAGACCTTGTTAATGTAAAAAGATTGAATCTCTGAAAAAAAATGATAGTTTAGAGATTAACTTATTCGAGTTACCTATGAAGTCGCGAATCGTGTTTAATGGCTAAATATTAAACCTTTAAATGAAAATATCTCAACAAAGGAACTTATTATGTGACTAGACCTTTTTAATGTATAAAGATTGAATCTTTTGAAGAAAATGAGAGTTTTGAGTGAAACTTATTCGAGTTCCCTTTGACGTCCCGAAGAGTGTTTTACATAGTATAGATTGAATCTTTGAATGAAAATACCTCAGTAAAGGTACCTAGTATGTCACTAGACCTTTTTAATGTAAAAAGTTTGAATCTTTAAAAGAAAATGAGAGTTTTGAGATTATCTTATTCGAGTTATCTTTGAAGTCGCGAAGCGTGTTTTAATGACTAAAGATTAAATCTTTGAATGGAAATATCTCAATAATGGACCCTATTATATGACTAAACCTTTTTAATGTATACAGATTGAATCTTTGAAAGAAAATGAGAGTTTTGAATCAAACTTATTCGATTTCCTTTTGACGTCCCGAAGAGTGTTTTAATGAGTAAAAATAGAATCTTTGAATGAAAATACCTCAATAAATATACATTACCAGACCTTTTTAATGTATAAACGTTGAATCTTTGAAAGAAAATAAGAGTATTGATTTAAACTTATTCGAGTTACTTATGAAGTGGCGAAGAGTGTTTTAATGAGTAAAGATCGAAACTTTGATTGAAAATATCTCAATAAAAGTACGTGTTATGTCATTAAACCTTTTTAATGCATATAGATTGAATCTTTGAAACAAAACAAGAGTTTGAATTTAAAATTATTCGTGTTACCTAGTAGTCGCAAAGAGTGTTTTAATGAGTATATGTTGAATCTTTAAATGAAAGTACCTCAATAAAGGTACCTTTTATGTCACTAGACCTTTTCAATGTATAAAGATTGAATCTTTGAAAGAAAATGAGGTTTTTGAGTTATTCGAGTTCCCTTTGACGTCCCGTAGAGTGTTTTACAGAGTAAAGATTGAATCTTTGAACGAAAATACCTTAATAAAGGTACCTAGTATGTCACTAGATCTTTTTAATGTAAAAAGATTGAATCTCTGAAATAAAATGATAGTTTAGAGATTAACTTATTCGAGTTACCTATGAAGTCGCGAATCGTGTTGTAATGACTAAATATTAAATCGTTGAACGAAAATATCTCAACAAAGGAACCTATTATGTGACTAGACCTTTTTAATGTATAAAGATTGAATCTTTTAAAGAAAATGAGAGTTTTGAGTGAAACTTATTCGAGTTCCCTTTGATGTGTCGAAGAGTGTTTTACAGAGTATAGATTGAATCTTTGGATGAAAATACCTCAGTAAAGGTACCTTGTATGTCACTAGACCTTTTTAATGTAAAAAGATTGAATCTTTGAAAGAAAATGAGAGTTTTGAGAGTAACTTATTCGAGTTATCTATGAAGTCGCGAAGCGTGTTTTAATGACTAAAGATTAAATCTTTGAATGAAAATACCTCAATAAAGGAACCTATTATATGACTAAACCTTTTTAATGTATACAGATTGAATCTTAAAAAGAAAATGAGAGTTTTGAATCAAACTTATTCGAGTTCCTTTTGACGTCCCGAAGAGTGTTTTAATGAGTAAAAATAGAATCTTTGAATGAAAATACCTCAATAAAGGTACATTACCAGACCTTTTTAATGCATAAACGTTGAATCTTTGAAAGAAAATAAGAGTATTGATTTAAACTTATTCGAGTTACTTATGAAGTGGCCAAGAGTGTTTTAATGAGTAAAGATCGAATCTTTGATTGAAAATATCTCAATAAAAGTACATTTTCTGTCATTAAACCTTTTTAATGCATATAGATTGAATATTTGAAACAAAACAAGAGTTTGAATTTAAAATTATTCGTGTTACCTAGTAGTCGCGAAGAGTGTTTTAATGAGTATATGTTGAATCTTTAAATGAAAGTACCTCAATAAAGGTACCTTTTATGTCACTAGACCTTTTCAATGTATAAAGATTGAATCTTTGAAAGAAAATGAAGTTTTTGAGTTAAACTTATTCGAGTTCCCTTTGACGTCCCGTAGAGTTTTTTACAGAGTAAAGATTGAATCTTTGAACGAAAATACCTTAATAAAGGTACCTAGTATGTCACTAGATCTTTTTAATGTAAAAAGATTGAATCTCTGAAATAAAATGATAGTTTAGAGATTAACTTATTCGAGTTACCTATGAAGTCGCGAATCGTGTTGTAATGACTAAATATTAAATCATTGAACGAAAATATCTCAACAAAGGAACCTATTATGTGACTAGACCTTTTTAATGTATAAAGATTGAATCTTTTAAAGAAAATGAGAGTTTTGAGTGAAACTTATTCGAGTTCCCTTTGATGTCCCGAAGAGTGTTTTACAGAGTATAAATTGAATCTTTGAAAGAAAATACCTCAGTAAAGGTAACTTGTATGTCACTAGACCTTTTAAATGTAAAAAGATTGAATCTTTGAAAGAAAATGAGAGTTTTGAGAGTAACTTATTCGAGTTATCTATGAAGTCGCGAAGCGTGTTTTAATGACTAAAGATTAAATCTTTGAATGAAAATACCTCAATAAGGGAACCTATTATATGACTAAACCTTTTTAATGTATACAGATTGAATCTTTGAAAGAAAATGAGAGTTTTGAATGAAACTTATTCGAGTTCCTTTTAACGTCCCGAAGAGTGTTTTAATGAGTAAAAATAGAATCTTTGAATGAAAATACCTCAATAAAGGTACATTACCAGACCTTTCTAATGCATAAACGTTGAATCTTTGAAAGAAAATAAGAGTATTGATTTAAACTTATTCGAGTTACTTATGAAGTGGCGAAGAGTGTTTTAATGAGTAAAGATCGAATCTTTGATTGAAAATATCTCAATAAAAGTACCTGTTATGTCATTAAACCTTTTTAATGCATATAGATTGAATCTTTGAAACTAAACAAGAGTTTGAATTTAAAATTATTCGTGTTACCTAGTAGTCGCGAAGAGTGTTTTAATGAGTATATGTTGAATCTTTAAATGAAAGTACCTCAATAAAGGTACCTTTTATGTCACTAGACCTTTTCAATGTATAAAGATTAAATCTTTGAAAGAAAATGAGATTTTTGAGTTAAACGTATTCGAGTTCCCTTTGACGTCCCGTAGAGTGTTTTACAGAGTAAAAATTGAATCTTTGAACGAAAATAGCTCAATAAAGGTACCTAGTTTGTCACTTGACCTTTTTAATGTTAAAAGATTGAATCTCTGAAAAAAAATGATAGTTTAGAGATTAACTTATTCGAGTTACCTATGAAGTCGCGAATCGTGTTGTAATGACTAAATATTAAACATTTGAATGAAAATATCTTAACAAAGGAACTTACTATGTAACTAAACCTTTTTAATGTATAAAGATTGAATCTTTTGAAGAAAACAAGAGTTTTGAGTGAAACTTATTCGAGTTCCCTTTGACGTTCCGAAGAGTGTCTTAATGAGTAAAAATAGAATCTTTGAAAGAAAATACCTCAATAAAGGTACATTACCAGACCTTTTTAATGCATAAACGTTGAATCTTTGAAAGAAAATAAGAGTATTGAGTTAAACTTATTCGAGTAACTTTTGAAGTGGCGAAGAGTGTTTTAATGAGTAAAGATCGAATCTTTGATTGAAAATATCTCAATAAAAGTACATTTTTTGTCATTAAACCTTTTTAATGCATATAGAATGAATCTTTGAAACAAAATAAGAGTTTGAATTTAAAATTATTCGTGTTACCTAGTAGTCGCGAAGAGTGTTTTAATGAGTATATGTTGAATCTTTAAATGAAAGTACCTCAATTAAGGTACCTTTTATGTCACTAGACCATTTCAATGTATAAAGATTGAATGTTTGAAAGAAAATGAGGTTTTTGAGTTAAACTTATTCGAGTTCCCTTTGACGTCCCGTAGACTGTTTTACAGAGTAAAGATTGAATCTTTGAACAAAAATACCTTAATAAAGGTAACTAGTATGTCACTAGACCTTTTTAATGTAAAAAGATTGAATCTCGGAAATAAAATGATAGTTTAGAGATTAACTTATTCGAGTTACCTATGAAGTCGCGAATCGTGTTGTAATGACTAAATATTAAATCGTTGAATGAAAATATCTCAACAAAGGAACCTATTATGTGACTAGACCTTTTTAATGTATAAAGATTGAATCTTTTAAAGAAAATGAGAGTTTTGAGTGAAACTTATTCGAGTTCCATTTGACGTCCCAAAGAGTGTCTTACAGAGGATAGATTGAATCTTTGAATGAAAATACCTCAGTAAAGGTACCTTGTCTGTCACTAGACCTTTTTAATGTAAAAAGGTTGAGTCTTTGAAAGAAAATGAGAGCTTTGAGATTAACTTATTCTAGTTATCTATGAAGTCGCGAAGCATGTTTTAACGACTAAAGATTAAATCTTTGAATGGAAATATCTCAATAGTGGAACCAATTGTATGACTAAACCTTTTTAATGTATAAAGATTGAATCTTCGAAAGAAAATGAGAGTTTTGAATGAAACTTATTCGAGTTCCTTTTGACGTCCCGAAGAGTGTTTTAATGAGTAAAAATAGAATCTTTGAATGAAAATACCTCAATAAAGATACATTACCAAACCTTTTTAACGCATAAACGTTGAATCTTTGAAAGAAAATAAGAGTATTGATTTAAACTTATTCGAGTTACTTATGAAGTGGCGAAGAGTGTTTTAATGAGTAAAGATCGAATCTTTGATTGAAAATATCTCAATAAAAGTACCTATTATGTCATTAAACCTTTTTAATGCATATAGATTGAATCTTTGAAACAAAACAAGAGTTTGAATTTAAAATTATTCGTGTTACCTAGTAGTCGCGAAGAGTGTTTTAATGAGTATATGTTGAATCTTTAAATGAAAGTACCTCAATAAAGGTACCTTTTATGTCACTAGACCTTTTCAATGTATAAAGATTGAATCTTTGAAAGAAAATGAGGTTTTTGAATTAAACTTAATCGAGTTCCCTTTGACGTCCCGTAGACTGTTTTACATAGTAAAGATTGAATCTTTGAACGAAAATACCTTAATAAAGGTAACTAGTATGTCACTAGACCTTTCTAATGTAAAAAGATTGAATCTCGGAAATAAAATGATAGTTTAGAGATTAACTTATTCGAGTTACCTATGAAGTCGCGAATCGTGTTGTAATGACTAAATATTAAATCGTTGAATGAAAATATCTCAACAAAGGAACCTATTATGTGACTAGACCTTTTTAATGTATAAAGATTGAATCTTTTAAAGAAAATGAGAGTTTTGAGTAAAACTTATTCGAGTTCCATTTGACGTCCTGAAGAGTGTCTTACAGAGGATAGATTGAATCTTTGAATGAAAATACCTCAGTAAAGGTACCTTGTCTGTCACTAGACCTTTTTAATGTAAAAAGGTTGAGTCTTTGAAAGAAAATGAGAGCTTTGAGATTAACTTATTCGAGTTATCTATGAAGTCGCGAAGCATGTTTTAACGACTAAAGATTAAATCTTTGAATGGAAATATCTCAATAATGGAACCAATTATATGACTAAACCTTTTTAATGTATACAGATTGAATCTTCGAAAGAAAAGGAGAGTTTTGAATGAAACTTATTTGAGTTCCTTTTGACGTCCCGAAGAGTGTTTTAATGAGTAAAAATAGAATCTTTGAATGAAAATACCTCAATAAAGATACATTACCAGACCTTTTTAATGTATAAACGTTGAATCTTTGAAAGAAAATAAGAGTATTGATTTAAACTTATTCGAGTTACTTATGAAGTGGCGAAGAGTGTTTTAATGAGTAAAGATCGAAACTTTGATTGAAAATATCTCAATAAAAGTACCTGTTATGTCATTAAACCGTTTTAATGCATATAGATTGAATCTTTGAAACAAAACAAGAGTTTGAATTTAAAATTATTCGTGTTACCTAGTAGTCGCGAAGGGTATTTTAATGAGTATATGTTGAATCTTTAAATGAAAGTACCTCAATAAAGGTACCTTTTATGTCACTAGACCTTTTCAATGTATAAAGATTGAATCTTTGAAAGAAAATGAGGTTTTTGAGTTATTCGAGTTCCCTTTGACGTCCCGTAGAGTGTTTTACAGAGTAAAGATTGAATCTTTGAACGAAAATACCTTAATAAAGGTACCTAGTATGTCACTAGATCTTCTTAATGTAAAAAGATTGAATCTCTGAAATAAAATGATAGTGTAGAGATTAACTTATTCGAGTTACCTATGAAGTCGCGAATCGTGTTGTAATGACTAAATATTAAATCGTTGAACAAAAATATCTCAACAAAGGAACCTATTATGTGACTAGACCTTTTTAATGTATAAAGATTGAATCTTTTAAAAAAATGAGAGTTTTGAGTGAAACTTATTCGAGTTCCATTTGACGTCCCGAAGAGTGTCTTACAGAGGATAGATTGAATCTTTGATTGAAAATACCTCAGTAAAGGTACCTTGTCTGTCACTAGACCTTTTTAATGTAAAAAGGTTGAATCTTTGAAAGAAAATGAGAGCTTTGAGATTAACTTATTCGAGTTATCTATGAAGTCACGAAGCATGTTTTAACGACTAAAGATTAAATTTTTGAATGGAAATATCTCAATAATGGAACCAATTATATGACTAAACCTTTTTAATATATACAGGTTGAATCTTTGAAATATATACAGATTGAATCTTTGAACGAAAATACCTTAATAAAGGTACCTAGTATGTCCCTAGATCTTGTTAATGTAAAAAGATTGAATCTCTGAAATAAAATGATAGTGTAGAGATTAACTTATTCGAGTTACCTATGAAGTCGCGAATCGTGTCGTAATGACTAAATATTAAATCGTTGAATGAAAATATCTCAACAAAGGAACCTATTATGTGACTAGACCTTTTTAATGTATAAAGATTGAATCTTTTATAGAAAATGAAAGTTTTGAGTGAAACTTATTCGAGTTTCCTTTGACGTTCCGAAGAGTGGTTTACAGAGTATAGATTGAATCTTTGAATGAAAATACCTCAGTAAAGGTACCTTGTATGTCACTAGACCTTTTTAAGGTAAAAAGAATGAATCTTTGAAAGAAAATGAGAGTTTTGAGATTAACTTATTCGAGTTATCTATGAAGTCGCGATGCCTGTTTTAATGACTAAAGATTAAATCTTTGAATGAAAATACCTCAATAAAGGAAACTATTATATGACTAAACCTTTTTAATGTATACAGATTGAATCTTTGAAAGAAAATGAGAGTTTTGAATGAAACTTATTCGAGTTTCTTATGACGTCCCGAAGAGTGTTTTAATGAGTAAAAATAGAATCTTTGAATGAAAATACCTCAATAAAGGTTCATTACCAGACCTTTTTAGTACATAAACGTTGAATCTTTGAGAGAAAATAAGAGTATTGATTTAAACTTATTCGAGTTACTTATGAAATGGAGAAGAGTGTTTTAGTGAGTAAAGATCGAATCTTTGATTGAAAATATCTCAATAAAAGTACCTTTTATGTCATTAAACCTTTTTAATGCATATAGATTGAATCTTTGAAACAAAACAAGAGTTTGAATTTAAAATTATTCGTGTTACCTAGTAGTCGCGAAGAGTGTTTTAATGAGTATATGTTGAATCTTTAAATGAAAGTACCTCAATAAAGGTACCTTTTATGTCACTAGACCTTTTCAATGTATAAAGATTGAATCTTTGAAAGAAAATGAGGTTTTTGAGTTAAATTTATTCGAGTTCCCTTTGACATCCCGTAGAGTGTTTTACAGAGTAAAGATTGAATCTTTGAACGAAAATACCTTAATAAAGGTACCTAGTTTGTCACTAGACCTTTTTAATGTAAAAAGATTGAATATCTGGAAAAAAATGATAGTTTAGAGATTAACATATTCGAGTTACCTATGAAGTCGCGAATCGTGTTGTAATGACTAAATATTAAACCTTTGAATGAAAATATCTCAACAAATGAACTTATTATGTGACTAGACCTTTTTAATGTATAAAGATTGAATCTTTTGAAGAAAATGAGAGTTTTGAGTGAAACTTATTCGAGTTCCTTTGACGTCCCGAAGAGTGTCTTACAGAGTATAGATTGAATCTTTGAATGAAAATACCTCAGTAAAGGTACCTAGTATGTCACTAGACCTTTTTAATGTAAAAAGGTTGAATCTTTGAATGAAAATGAGAGTTTTGAGATTAACTTATTCGAGTTATCTATGAAGTCGCGAAGCGTGTTTTAATGACTAAAGATTAAATCTTTGAATGGAAATATCTCAATAAAAGAACCTATTATATGACTAAACCTTTTTTAATGTATACAGATTGAATCTTTGAAAGAAAATGAGTGTTTTGAATGAAACTTATTCGAGTTCTTTTTAACGTCCCGAAGAGTGTTTTCATGAGTAAAAATAAGATCTTTGGATGAAAATAACTCAATAAAGATACATTACCAGACCTTTTTAAAGCATAGACGTTGAATCTTTGAAACAAAATAAGAGTATTGATTTAAACTTATTCGAGTTACTTATGACGTGGCGAAGAGTGTTTTAATGAGTGAAGATCGAATCTTTGATTGAAAATATCTCAATAAAAGTACCTTTTATGTCATTAAACCTTTTTATTGCATATAGATTGATTCTTTGAAACAAAACAAGAGTTTGAATTTAAAATTATTCGTGGTACCTAGTAGTCGCGAAGAGTGTTTTGATGAGTATATGTTGAATCTTTAATTTAAAGTACCTCAATAAAGGTACTTTTTATGTCACTAGACCTTTTCAATGTATAAAGATTGAATCTTTGAAAGAAAATGAGGTTTTTGAGTTAAACTTATTCGAGTTCCCTTTGACATTCCGTAGAGTGTTTTACAGTGTAAAGATTGAATCTTTGAACGAAAATACCTTAATAAAGGTACCTTATATGTCACTAGACCTTTTTAATGTAAAAAGATTGAATCTCTGAAATAAAATGATAGTTTAGTGATTAACTTATTCGAGTTACCTATGAAGTCGCGAATCGTGTTTTAATGACTAAATATTAAATCGTTGAATGAAAATATCTCAACAAAGGAACCTATTATGTGACTAGACCTTTTTAATGTATAAAGATTGAATCTTTTAAAGAAAATGAGAGTTTTGAGTGAAACATATTCGAGTTCCCTTTGACGTCCCAAAGTGAGTTTTACAGAGTATAGATTGAATCTTTGAATGAAAATACCTCAGTAAAGGTGCCTTGTATGTTACTAGACCTTTTTAATGTAAAAAGATTGAATCCTTGAAAGAAAATGGGAGTTTTGAGATTAACTTATTCGAGTTATCTATGAAGTCGCGAAGCGTGTTTTAATGACTAAAGATTAAATTTTTGAATGAAAATACCTCAATAAAGGAACCTATTATATGACTAAACCTTATTAATGTATACAGATTGAATCTTTGAAAGAAAATGATAGTTTTGAATGAAACTTATTCGAGTTCCTTTTAACGTCCCGAAGAGTGTTTTGATGAGTAAAAATAGAATATATGAATGGAAATACCTCAATAAAGGTACCTATTGTGTTACCAGACCTTTTTAATGCATAAACGTTGAATCTTTGAAAGAAAATAAGAGTATTGATTTAAACTTATTCGAGTTACTTATGAAGTGGCGAAGAGTGTTTTAATGAGTAAAGATCGAATCTTTGATTGAAAATATCTCAATAGAAGTACATTTTTTGTCATTAAACCATTTTAATGCATATAGATTGAATCTTTGAAACAAAACAAGAGTTTGAATTTAAAATTATTCGTGTTACCTAGTAGTCGCGAATAGTGTTTTCATGAGTATATGTTGAATCTTTAAATGAAAGTACCTCAATAAAGGTACCTTTTATGTCACTAGACCTTTTCAATGTATAAAGATTGAATCTTTGAAAGAAAACGAGGTTTTTGAGTTAAACTTATTCGAGTTCCCTTTGACGTCCCGTAGACTGTTTTACAGAGTAAAGATTGAATCTTTGAACGAAAATTCCGTAATATAAGGTACCTAGTATGTCACCAGACCTTTTTAATGTAAAAAGATTGAATCTCTGAAATAAAATGATAGTTTAGAGATTAACTTATTCGAGTTACCTATGAAGTCGCGAATCGTGTTGTAATGACTAAATATTAAATCGTTGAATGAAAATAGCTCAACAAAGGAACCTATTGTGTGACTAGACCTTTTTAATGTATAAAGATTGAATCTTTTAAAGAAAATGAGAGTTTTGAGTGAAACTTATTCGAGTTCCCTTTGACGTCTCGAAGAGTGTTTTACAGAGTATAGATTGAATCGTTGAATGAAAATACCTCAGTAAAGGTACCTTGTATGTCATTAGACCTTTTTAATGTACAAAGATAGAATCTTTGAAAGAAAATGAGAGTTTTGAGAGTAACTTATTCGAGTTATCTATGAAGTCGCGAAGCGTGTTTTAATGACTAAAGATTAAATCTTTGAATGAAAATACCTCAATAAAGGAACCTATTATATGACTAAACCTTTTTAATGTATACAGATTGAATCTATGAAAGAAAATGAGAGTTTTGAATGAAACTTATTCGAGTTCCTTTTGACGTCACGAAGAGTGTTTTAATGAGTAAAAATAGAATCTTTGAATGAAAATACCTCAATAAAGGTACATTACCAGACCTTTTTAATGTAGAAACGTTGAATCTTTGAAAAAAAATAAGAGTATTGATTTAAACTTATTCGAGTTACTTATGAAGTGGCGAAGAGTGTTTTAATGAGTAAAGATCGAATCTTTGATTGAAAATATCTCAATAAAAGTACCTTCTATGTCATTAAACCTTTTTAATGCATATAGATTGAATCTTTGAAACAAAACAAGAGTTTAAATTTAAAATTATTCGTGTTACCTAGTAGTCGCGAAGAGTGTTTTAAAGAGTATATGTTGAATCTTTAAATGAAAGTACCTCAATAAAGGTACCTTTTATGTCACTAGACCTTTTCAATGTATAAAGATTGAATCTTTGAAAGAAAATGAGGTTTTTTAGTTAACTTATTCGAGTTCCCTTTGACGTCCCGTAGAGTGTTTTACAGAGTAAAGATTGAATCTTTGAATGAAAATACCTAAATAAAGGTACCTAGTATGTCACTAGACCTTTTTAATGTAAAAAGGTTGAATCTTTGAAAGAAAATGAGAGGTTTGAGATTATCTTATTCGAGTTATCTTTGAAGTCGCGAAGCGTGTTTTAATGACTAAAGATTAAATCTTTGAATGGAAATATCTCAATAATGGAACCTATTATATGACAAAACCTTTTTAATGTATACAGATTGAATCTTTGAAAGAAAATGAGAGTTTTGAATGAAACTTATTCGAGTTCCTTTTGACGTCCCGAAGAGTGTTTTAATGAGTAAAAATAGAATCTTTGAATGAAAATACCTCAATAAAGATACATTACCAAACCTTTTTAACGCATAAACGTTGAATCTTTGAAAGAAAATAAGAGTATTGATTTAAACTTATTCGAGTTACTTATGAAGTGGCGAATAGTGTTTTAATGAGTAAAGATCGAATCTTTGATTGAAAATATCTCAATAAAAGTAACTGTTATGTCATTAAACCTTTTTAATGCATATAGATTGAATCTTTGAAACAAAATAAGAGTTGAAATTTAAAATAATTCATGTTACCTAGTAGTCGCGAAGAGTGTTTTAAAGAGTATATGTTGAATCTTTAAATGAAATTACCTCAATAAAGGTACCTTTTATGTCACTAGACCTTTTCAATGTATAAAGATTGAATCTTTGAAAGAAAATGAGGTTTTTTAGTTAAACTTATTCGAGTTCCCTTTGACGTCCCGTAGAGTGTTTTACAGAGTAAAGATTGAATCTTTGAACGAAAATACCTCAATAAAGGTACCTAGTTTGTCACTAGACCTTTTTAATGTAAAAAGATTGAATCTTTGAAAAAAAAAAAGATAGTTTAGAGATTAACTTATTCGAGTTACCTATGAAGTCACGAATCGTGTCGTAATGACTAAATATTAAATCGTTGAATGAAAATATCTCAACAAAGGAACCTATTATGTGACTAGACCTTTTTAATGTATAAAGATTGAATCTTTTATAGAAAATGAAAGTTTTGAGTGAAACTTATTCGAGTTTCCTTCGACGTTCCGAAGAGTGGTTTACAGAGTATAGATTGAATCTTTGAATGAAAATACCTCAGTAAAGGTACCTTGTATGTCACTAGACCTTTTTAAGGTAAAAAGAATGAATCTTTGAAAGAAAATGAGAGTTTTGAGATTAACTTATTCGAGTTATCTATGAAGTCGCGAAGCGTGTTTTAATGACAAAAGATTAAATCTTTGAATGAAAATACCTCAATAAAAGAACCTATTATATGACTAAACCTTATTAATGTATACAGATTGAATCTTTGAACGAAAATGAAAGTTTTGAATGAAACTTATTCGAGTTCCTTTTAACGTCCCGAAGAGTATTTTGATGAGTAAAAATAGAAAATATGAATGAAAATACCTCAATAAAGGTACCTACTGTGTTACCAGACCTTTTTAACGCATAAACGTTGAATCTTTGAAAGATTGAATCTTTGAAAGAAAATGAGAGTATTGATTGAAACTTATTCGAGTAATGTATCTCAACAAAGGAACTTATTATGTGACTAGACCTTTTTAATGTATAAAGATTGAATCTTTTGAAAAAAATGAGAGTTTTGAGTTAAACTTATTCGAGTTCCCTTTGACGTCCCGAAGAGTGTTTTGCATAGTATAGATTGAATCTTTGAATGAAAATACCTCAGTAAAAGTACCTAGTATGTCACTAGACCTTTTTAATATAAAAATGTTGAATCTTTGAAAGAAAATGAGAGTTTTGAGATTATCTTATTCGAGTTATCTTTGAAGTCGCGAAGCGTGTTTTAATGACTAAAGATTAAATCTTTGAATGGAAATATCTCAATAATGGAACCTATTATATGACTAAACCTTTTTAATGTATAGAGATTGAATCTTTGAAAGAAAATGAGAGTTTTGAATGAAACTTATTCGAGTTCCTTTTGACGTCCCGAAGAGTGTTTTAATGAGTAAAAATAGAATCTTTGAATGAAAATACCTCAATAAAGATACATTACCAAACCTTTTTAACGCATAAACGTTGAATCTTTGAAAGAAAATAAGTGTATTGATTTAAACTTATTCGAGTTACTTATGAAGTGGCGAAGAGTGTTTTAATGAGTAAAGATCGAATCTTTGAATGAAAATATGTCAATAAAAGTACATTTTATGCCAGTAAACCTTTTTAATGCATATAGATTGAATCTTTGAAACAAAACAAGAGTTTGAATTTAAAATTATTCGTGTTTCCTAGTAGTCGCGAAGAGTGTTTTAATGAGTATATGTTGAATCTTTAAATGAAAGTACCTCAATAAAGGTACCTTTTATTCGAGTTCCCTTTGACTTCCCGTAGTGTGTTTTACAGAGTAAAGATTGAATCTTTGAACGAAAATACCTTAACAAAGGTACCTAGTATGTCACGAGACCTTTTTATTGTAAAAAGATTGAATCTCTGAAATAAAATGTTAGTTTAGAGATTAACTTATTCGAGTTACCTATGAAGTCGCGAACCGTGTTGTAATGACTAAACATTAAATCGTTGAATGAAAATATCTCAACAAAGGAACCTATTATGTGACTAGACCTTTTTAATGTATAAAGATTGAATCTTTTATAGAAAATGAAAGTTTTGAGTGAAACTTATTCGAGTTTCCTTTGACGTTCCGAAGAGTGGTTTACAGAGTATAGATTGAATCTTTGAATGAAAATACCTCAGTAAAGGTACCTTGTATGTCACTAGACCTTTTTAAGGTAAAAAGAATGAATCTTTGAAAGAAAATGAGAGTTTTGAGATTAACTTATTCGAGTTATCTATGAAGTCGCGAAGTGTGTTTTAATGACTAAAGATTAAATCTTCGAATGAAAATACCTCAATAAAAGAACCTATTATATGACTAAACCCTATTAATGTATACAGATTGAATCTTTGAACGAAAATGAAAGTTTTGAATGAAACTTATTCGAGTTCCTTTTAACGTCCCGAAGAGTATTTTGATGAGTAAAAATAGAAAATATGAATGAAAATACCTCAATAAAGGTACCTATTGTGTTACCAGACCTTTTTAATGCATAAACGTTGAATCTTTGAAAGAAAATAAGAGTATTGATTGAAACTTATTCGAGTTACTTATGAAGTGGCGAAGGGTGTTTTAATGAGTAAAGATCGAATCTTTGATTGAAAATATCTCAATAAAAGTACCTTTTACGTCATTAAACTTTTTTAATGCATATAGATTGAATCTTTGAAACAAAACAAGATTTTGAATTTAAAATTATTCGTGTTACCTAGTAGTCGCGAAGAGTGTTTTAATGAGTTTATGTTGAATCTTTAAATGAAAGTACCTCAATAAAGGTACCTTTTATGTCACTAGACCTTTTCAATGTATAAAGATTGAATCTTTGAAAGAAAATGAGTTAAACTTATTCGAGTTCCCTTTGACGTCCCGTAGAGTGTTTTACAGAGTAAAGAGTGAATCTTTGAACGAAAATACCTCAATAAAGGTACCAAGTTTGTCACTAGGCCTTTTTAATGTAAAAAGATTGAATCTCTGAAAAAAAAATGATAGTTTAGAGATTAACTTATTCGAGTTACCTAAGAAGTCGCGAATCGTGTTGTAATGACTAAAAATTAAACCTATGAATGAAAATATCTCAACAAAGGAACTTATTATGTGACTAGACCTTTTTAATGTATAAAGATTGAATCTTTTGAAGAAAATGAGAGTTTTGAGTGAAACTTATTCAAGTTTCCTTTGACGTCCTGAAGAGTGTCTTACAGAGGATAGATTGAATCTTTGAATGAAAATACCTCAGTAAAGGTACCTTGTATGTCACTTGACCTTTTTAATGTAAAAAGGTTGAATCTTTGAAAGAAAATGAGAGTTTTGAGATTAACTTATTCGAGTTATCTATGAAGTCGCGAAGCATGTTTTAACGACTAAAGATTAAATCTTTGAATGGAAATTTCTCAATAATGGAAACTGTTATGTGACTAAACCTTATTAATGTATATAGATTGAATCTTTGAAAGAAAATGAGAGTTTTGAATGAAACTTATTCGAGTTCATTTTAACGTCCCGAAGAGTGTTTTGATGAGTAAAAATAGAATCTATGAATGAAAATACATCAATAAAGGTACCTTTTGTGTTACCAGACCTTTTTAACACATAAACGTTGAATCTTTGAAAGAAAATAAGAGTACTGATTTAAACTTATTCGAGTTACTTATGAAGTGGCGAAGAGTGTTTAATGAGTAAAGATCGAATCTTTGACTGAAAATATCTCAATAAAAGTACCTTTTATGTCATTAAACCTTTTTAATGCATATAAATTGAATCTTTGAAACAAAACAAGAGTTTGAATTTAAAATTATTCGTGTTACCTAGTAGTCGCGAAGAGTGTTTTAATGAGTATATGTTGAATCTTTAAATGAAAGTACCTCAATAAGGGAACCTTTTATGTCACTAGACCTTTTCAATGTATAAAGATTGAATCTTTGATAGAAAATGAGGTTTTTGAGTTAAACTTATTCGAGTTCCCTTTGACGTCCCGTAGACTGTTTTACAGAGTAAAGATTGAATCTTTGAAAGAAAATGCCCTAATAAAGGTACCTAGTATGTCAGTAGACATTTTTAATGTAAAAAGATTGAATCTCTGAAATAAAATGATAGTTTAGAGATTAACTTATTCGATTTACCTATGAAGTCGCGAATCGTGTTGTAATGACTAAATATTAAACCTTTGAATGAAAATATCTCAACAAAGGAACTTATTATGTGACTAGACCTTTTTAATGTATAAAGAGTGAATCTTTTAAAGAAAATGAGAGTTTTGAGTGAAACTTATTCGAGTTCCCTTTGACGTCCCGAAGAGTGTTTTACATAGTATAGATTGAATCTTTGAATAAAAATACCTCAGTAAAGGTACCTAGTATGTCCCTAGACCTTTTTAATGTAAAAAGGTTGAATCTTTGAAAGAAAATGAGCGTTTTGAGATTATCTTATTGGAGTTATCTTTGACGTCGCGATGCGTATTTTAATGACTAAAGATTAAATCTTTGAATGAAAATACCTCAATAAAGGAACCGATTATATGACTTAACCTTTTTAATGTATTCAGATTGAATCTTTGAAAGAAAATGAGAGTTTTGAATGAAACTTATTCGAGTTCCCTTTGACGTCCCGTGGAGTATTTTACGGAGTAAAGATTGAATCTTTGAACGAAAATACCTTAATAAAGGTACCTAGTATGTCACTAGACCTTTTTAATGTAAAAAGATTGAATCTCTGAAATAAAATGATAGTTTAGAGATTAACTTATTCGAGTTACCTATGAAATCGCGAATCGTGTTGTAATGACAAAATATTAAATCGTTGAATGAAAATATCTCAACAAAGGAACCTATTATGTGACTAGACCTTTTTAATGTATAAAGAAGGAATCTTTTAAAGAAAATGAGAGTTTTGAGTGAAACTTATTCTTGTTCCCTTTGACGTCCCGAAGAGTGTTTTACAGAGTATAGATTGAATCTTTGAATGAAAATACCTCTGTAAAGGTACCTAGTATGTCACTAGACCTTTTTAATGTAAATAGATTGAATCTTTGAAAGAAAATGAGAGTTTTGAGATTAACTTATTCGAGTTATCTACGAAGTCGCGAAGTGTGTTTTAATGACTAAATATTAAATCTTTGAATGAAAATGCCTCAATAAAGGAACCTATTATATGACTAAACCTTTTTAATGTATACAGATTGAATATTTGAAAGAAAATGAGAGTTTTGAATGAAACTTATTCGAGTTCCTTTTGACGTCCCGAAGAGTGTTTTAATGAGTAAAAATAGAATTTATGAATGAAAATACCTCAATAAAGGTACCTATTATGTTACCAGACCTTTTTAATGCATAAACGTTGAATCTTTGAAAGAAAATAAGAGTATTGATTTAAACTTATTCGAGTTACATATGAAGTGGCGAAGAGTGTTTTAATGAGTAAAGATCAAATCCTTGATTGAAAATATCTCAATAAAAGTACCTTTTATGTCATTAAACCTTTTTAATGCATATAGATTGAATCTTTGAAACAAAACAAGAGTTTGAATTAAAAATTATTCGTGTTACCTAGTAGTCGCAAAGAGTTTTTTAATGAGTATATGTTGAATCTTTAAATGAAAGTACCTCAATAAAGGTACCTTTTATGTCACTAGACCTTTTCAATGTATAAAGATTGAATCTTTGAAAGAAAATGAGGTTTTTAAATTAAACTTATTCGAGTTCCCTTTAACGTCCCGTAGAGTGTTTTACAGAGTAGAGATTGAATCTTTGAACGAAAATACCTCAATAAAGGTACCTAGTTTTGTCACTGGACCTTTTTAATGTAGAAAGATTGAATCTCTGAAAAAAAATGATAGTTTAGAGATTAACTTATTCGATTTACCTATGAAGTCGCGAATCGTGTTGTAATGACTAAATATTAAACCTTTGAATGAAAATATCTCAACAAACGAACTTATTATGTGATTAGAGCTTTTTAATGTATAAAGATTGAATCTTTTAAAGAAAATGAGAGTTTTGAGTGAAACTTATTCGAGTTCCCTTTGACGTCCCGAAGAGTGTTTTACATAGTATAGATTGAATCTTTGAATGAAAATACCTCAGTAAAGGTACTTCGTATGTCTCTAGACCTTTTTAATGTAAAAAGGTTGAATCTTTGAAAGAAAATGAGAGTTTTGAGATTATCTTATTCGAGTTATCTTTGAAGTCGCGAAGCGTGTTTTAATGACTAAAGATTAAATCTTTGAATGAAAATACCGCAATAAAGGAACCTTTTATATGACTTAACCTTTTTAACGTATACAGATTGAATCTTTGAAAGAAAATGAGAGTTTTAAATGAAACTTATTCGAGTTCCCTTTGACGTCCCGTAGAGTATTTTACAAAGTAAAGATTGAATCTTTAAACAAAAATACCTTAATAAAGGTACCTAGTATGTCACTAGACCTTTTTAATGTAAAAAGATTGAATCTCTGAAATAAAATGATAGTTTAGAGATTAATTTATTCGAGTTACCTATGAAGTCGCAAATCATGTTGTAATGACTAAATATTAAATCGTTGAATGAAAATATCTCAACAAAGGAACCTATTATGTGAGTAGATCTTTTTAATGTATAAAGATTGAATCTTTTAAAGGAAATGATAGTTTTGAGTGAAACTTATTCGAGTTCCCTTTGACGTCCCGAAGAGTGTTTTACAGAGTATAGATTGAATCTTTGAATGAAAATACCTCAGTAAAGGTACCTTGTATGTCACTAGACCTTTTTCATGTAAAAAGATTGAATCTTTGAAAGAAATTGAGAGTTTTGAGATTAACTTATTCGAGTTATCTATGAAGTCGTGAAGCGTGTTTTAATGACTAAAGATTAAATCTTTGAATGAAAATACCTCAATAAAGGAACCTATTATATGACTAAACCTTTTTAATGTATACAGATTTAATCTTTGAAAGAAAATGAGAGTTTTGAATGAAACTTATTCGAGTTCCTTTTGACGTCACGAAGAGTGTTTTAATGAGTAAAAATAGAATCTTTGAATGAAAATACCTCAATAAAGGTACATTATTCGAGTTCCCTTTGATGTCACGTAGAGTGTTTTACAAAGTAAAGATTGAATCTTTGAACGAAAACACCTTAATAAAGCTACCTAGTATGTCACTAGACCTTTTTAATGTAAAAAGATTGAATCTCTGAAATAAAATTATAGTTTAGAGATTAACTTATTCGAGTCACCAATGAAGTCGCGAATCGTGTTGTAATGACTAAATATTAAATCGTTGAATGAAAATAACTCAACAAAGGAACCTATTATGTGACTAGACCTTTTTAATGTATAAAGATTGAATCTTTTAAAGAAAATGAGTGTTTTGAGTGAAACTTATTCTAGTTCCCTTTGACGTCCCGAAGAGTGTTTTACAGAGTATAGATTGAATCATTGAATGAAAATACCTCAGTAAAGGTACCTAGTATGTCACTAGACCTTTTTAATGTAAAAAGGTTGATTCTTTGAAAGAAAATGAGCGTTTTGAGATTATCGTATTCGAGTTATCTTTGAAGTCGCGAAGCGTGTTTTAATGACTAAAGATTAAATCTTTGAATGGAAATATCTCAATAAAGGAACCTTTTATGTGACTTAACCTTTTTAACGTATACAGATTGAATCTTTGAAAGAAAATGAGAGTTTTAAATGAAACTTATTCGATTTCCCTTTGACGTCCCGTAGAGTATTTTACAGAGTAAAGATTGAATCTTTGAACGAAAATACCTTAATAAAGGTACCTAGTATGTCACTAGACCTTTTTAATGTAAAAAGATTGAATCTCTGAAATAAAATGATAGTTTAGAGATTAATTTATTCGAGTTACCTATGAAGTCGCAAATCGTGTTGTAATGACTAAATATTAAATCGTTGAATGAAAATATCTCAACAAAGGAACCTATTATGTGACTAGATCTTTTTAATGTATAAAGATTGAATCTTTTAAAGGAAATGAGAGTTTTGAGTGAAACTTATTCGAGTTCCCTTTGACGTCCCGAAGAGTGTTTTACAGAGTATAGATTGAATCTTTGAATGAAAATACCTCAGTAAAGGTACCCTGTATGTCACTAGACCTTTTTAATGTAAAAAGATTGAATCTTTGAAAGAAATTGAGAGTTTTGAGATTAACTTATTCGAGTTATCTATGAAGTCGCGAAGCGTATTTTAATGACTAAAGATTAAATCTTTGAATGAAAATACCTCAATAAAGGAACCTATTATATGACTAAACCTTTTTAATGTATACAGATTGAATCTTTGAAAGAAAATGGGAGTTTTGATTGAAACTTATTCGAGTTCCTTTTGACGTTCCAAAGAATGTTTTAATGAGTAAAAATAGAATCTATGAATGAAAATACCTCAATAAAGGTACATATTATGTTACCAGACCTTTTTAATGCATAAACGTTGAATCTTTGAAAGAAAATAATAGTATTAATTTAAACTCATTCGAGTTACTTATGAAGTGGCGAAGAGTGTTTCAATGAGTAAAGAACAAATCTTTGATTGAAAATATCTCAATAAAAGTACATTTTATGTCATTAAACCTTTTTAATGCATATAGATTGAATCTTTGAAATAAAACAAGAGTTTGAATTTAAATTTATTCGTGTTACCTCGTAGTCGCGAAGAGGGTTTTAATGAATATATGTTGAATCTTTAAATGAAAGTACCTCAGTAAAGGTACCTTTTATGTCACAGGACCTTTTCAATGTATAAAGATTGAATCTTTGAAAGGAAATGAGGTTTTTGAATTAAACTTATTCGAGTTCCCTTTGACGTCCCGAAGAGTGTTTTACAAGGTAAAGATTGAATCTTTGAACGAAAATACCTTAATAAAAGTACATAGTATGTCACTAGACCTTTTTAATGTAAAAAGATTGAATCTTTGAAATAAAATGATAGTTTAGAGATTAACTTATTCGAGTTACCTATGAAGTCGCGAATCGTGTTCTAATGACTAAATATTAAATCGTTGAATGAAAATATCTCAACAAAGGAACCTATTACGTGACTAGACCTTTTTAATGTATAAAGATTGAATCTTTTAAAGAAAATGAGATTTTTGAGTGAAACTTATTCGAGATCCCTTTGACGTCCCGAAGAGTGTTTTACAGAGTAAAGATTGAATATCTGAAATAAAATGATAGTTTAGAGATTAACTTATTCGAGTTACCTATGAAATCGCGAATCGTGTTGTAATGACTAAATATTAAATCGTTGAATGAAAATATCTCAACAAAGGAACCTATTATGTGACTAGACCTTTTTAATGTATAAGGATTGAATCTTTTAAAGAAAATGAGAGTTTTGAGTGAAACTAATTCGAGTTCCCTTTGACGTCCCGAAGAGTGTTTTTCAGAGTATAGATTGAATCATTGAATGAAAATACCTCAGTAAAGGTACCTAGTATGTCACTAGACCTTTTTAATGTAAAAAGATTGAATCTTTGAAAGAAAATGATCTTTTTGAGATTATCTTATTCGAGTTATCTTTGAAGTCGCGAAGCGTGTTTTAATGACTAAAGATTAAATCTTTGAAAGGAAATATCTCAATAAAGGAACCTATTATATGACTAAACCTTTTTAATGTATACAGATTGAATCTTTGAAAGAAAATGAGAGTTTTGAATGAAACTTAATCGAGTTCTTTTTGACGTCCCGAATAGTGTTTTAATGCGTAAAAATAGAATCTTTGAATGAAAATACCTCAATAATGGTACATTACCAGACCTTTTTAATGCATAAACGTTGAATCTTTGAAAGAAAATAAGAGTATTTTAAAACTTATTCGAGTTACTTATGAAGTGGCGAAGAGTGTTTTAATGAGTAAAGATCGAATCTTTGATTGAAAATATCTCAATAAAAGTACCTTTTACGTCATTAAACCTTTTTAACGCATATAGATTAAATCTTTGAAACAAAACAAGAGTTTGAATTTAAGATTATTTGTGTTACCTAGTAGTCGCGAAAAGTGTTTTAATGCGTATATGTTGAATCTTAAAATGAAAGTACCGCAATAAAGGTACATTTTATATCACTAGACCTTTTCAATGTATAAAGATTGAATCTTTGGAAGAAAATGAGGTTTTTGAGTTAAACTTATTCGAGTTCCCTTTGACGTGCCGTAGAGTGTTTTACAGAGTAAAGATTGAATCTTTGAACGAAAATACCTTAATAATGGTACCTAGTATGTCACTAGACCTTTTTAATGTAAAAAGATTGAATCTCTGAAATAAAATGATAGTTTAGAGATTAACTTATTCGAGTTACCTATGAAGTCGCAAATCGTGTTGTAATGACTAAATATTAAATCGTTGAATGAAAATATCTCAACAAAGGAACCTATTATGTGACTAGACCTTTTTAATGTATAAAGATTGAATCTTTTAAAGAAAATGAGAGTTTTGAGTGAAACTTATTCGACATCCCTTTGCCGTCCCGAAGAGTGTTTTACAAAGTATAGATTGAATCTTTGAATGAAAATACCTCAGTAAAGGTACCTTGTATGTCACTAGACCTTTTTAATGTAAAAAGATTAAATCTTTGAAAGAAAATGAGAATTTTGAGATTAACTTATTCGAGTTATCTATGAAGTCGCGAAGCGTGTTTTAATGACTAAAGATTAAATCTTTGAATGAAAATACCTCAATAAAGGAACCTATTATATGACTAAACCTTTTTAATGTATACAGATTGAATCTTTGAAAGAAAATGAGAGTTTTGAGTGAAACTTATTCGAGTTCCCTTTGACGTCCCGAAGAGTGTTTTACAGAGTATAGATTGAATCTTTGAATGAAAATACCTCAGTAAGGGTACCTTGTATGTCACTAGACCTTTTTAATGTAAAAAGATTGAATGTTTGAAAGAAAATGAGAGTTTTGAGATTAACTTATTCGAGTTATCTATGAAGTCGCGATGCGTGTTCTAATGACTAAAGATTAAATCTTTGAATGAAAATACCTCAATAAAGGAAACTATTATATGACTAAACCTTTTTAATGTATACAGATTGAATCTTTGAAAGAAAATGAGTGTATTGAATGAAACTTACTCGAGTTCCTTTTGACGTCCCAAAGATTGTTTTAATGAGTAAAGAACAAATCTTTGATTGAAAATATCTCAATAAAAGTACCTTTTATGTCATTAAACCTTTTTAATGCATATAGATTGAATCTTTGAAACAAAGCAAGATTTGAATTTAAAATTATTCGTGTTACCTAGTAGTCGCGAAGAGTGTTTTAAAGAGTATATGTTGAATCTTTAAATGAAAGTACCTCAATAAAGGTACGTTTTATATCACTAGACCTTTTCAGTGTATAAAGATTTATCTTTGAAAGAAAATGAGGTTTTTGAGTTAAACTTATTCGACTTCCCTTTGACGTCCCGTAGAGTGTTTTACAGAGTAAAGATTGAATCTTTGAACGAAAATATCTTAATAAAGGTACCTAGTATGTCTCTAGACATTTTTAATGTAAAAAGATTGAATCTCTGAAATAAAATGATAGTTTAGAGTTACCTATGAAGTCGCGAATCGTGTTGTAATGACTAAATATTAAATCGTTGAATGAAAAGATCTCAACAAAGGAACCTATTATGTGACTAGACCTTTTTAATATATAAAGATTGAGTGAAACTTATTCGAGTTCCCTTTGACGTCCCGAAGAGTGTTTTACAGAGTATAGATTGAATCTTTGAATGAAAATACCTCAGTAAAGGTACCTTGTATGTCACTAGACCTTTTGAGTGTAAAAAGATTGAATCTTTGAAAGAAAATGAGAGTTTTGAGATTAACTTATTCGAGTTATCTATGAAGTCGCGAAGCGTGTTTTAATGACTAAAGATTAAATTTTTGAATGAAAATACTCAATAAAGGAACCTATTATATGACTAAACCTTTTTAATGTATACAGATTGAATCTTTGAAAGAAAATGAGAGTTTTGAGTGAAACTTACTCGAGTTCCTTTTGACGTCCCAAAGAGTGTTTTAATGAGTAAAAATCGAATCTATGATTGAAAATACCTCAATAAAGGTACCTATTATGTTACCAGACCTTTTTAATGCATAAACGTTGAATCTTTGAAAGAAAATAAGAGGATTGATTTAAACTTATTCGAGTTACTTATGAAGTGGCGAAGAGTGTTTTAATGAGTAAAGATCGAATCTTTGATTGAAAATATCTCAATAAAAGTACATTTTATGTCTTTAAACCTTTTTCACGCATATAGATTGAATCTTTGAAACAAAACAGGACACTTGAATTAAAAATTATTCGCGTTACCTAGTAGTCGCGAAGAGTGTTTTAATGAGTATATGTTGAATCTTTAAATGAAAGTACCTTAATAAAGGTACCTTTTATGTCACTAGACCTTTTCAATGTAAAAAGATTGAATCTTTGAAAGAAAATGAGAGTTTTGAGATTAACTTATTCAAGTTATCTACGAAGTCGCGAAGCGTGTTTTAATGGCTAAAGATTAAATCTTTGAATGAAAATACCTCAATAAAGGAACCTATTATGTGACTAGACCTTTTCAATGTATAAAGATTGAATCTTTTAAAAAAATGAGAGTTTTGAGTAAAACTTATTTGAGTTCCCTTTGACGTCCCGAAGAGTGTTTTACAGAGTATAGGTTGAATCTTTGAATGAAAATACCTCAGTAAAGGTACCTTGTATGTCACTAGACCTTTGGAATGTAAAAAGATTGAATCTTTGAAAGAAAATAAGAGTTTTGAGATTAACTTATTCGAGTTATCAATGAAGTCGCGAAGCGTGTTTTAATGACTAAAGATTAAATCTTTGAATGAAAATACCTCAATAAAGGAACCTATTATGTGACTAGACCTTTTCAATGTATAAAGATTGAATCTTTTAAAAAAATGAGAGTTTTGAGTAAAACTTATTTGAGTTCCCTTTGACGTCCCGAAGAGTGTTTTACAGAGTATAGATTGAATCTTTGAATGAAAATACCTCAGTAAAGGTACCTTGTATGTCACTAGACCATTTTAATGTAAAAAGATTGAATCTTTGAAAGAAAATGAGAGTTTTGAGAATAACTTATTCGAGTTATCTATGAAGTCGCGAAGCGTGTTTTAATTACTAAAGATTAAATCTTTGAATGAAAATACCTCAATAAAGGAACCTATTATATGACATAACCTTTTTAATGTATACAGATTGAATCTTTGAAAGAAAATGAGAGTTTTGAATGAAACTTATTCGAGTTCCCTTTGACGTCCCGTAGAGTGTTTTACAGAGTAAAGATTGAATCTTTGAACGAAAATACCTTAATAAAGGTACCTAGTATGTCACTAGACCTTTTTAATGTGAAAAGATTGAATCTCTGAAATAAAATGATAGTTTAGAGATTAACTTATTCGAGTTACCTATGAAGTCGCGAATCGTGTTGTAATGACTAAATATTAAATCGTTCAATGAAAATATCTCAACAAAGGAACCAATTATGTGACTAGACCTTTTCAATGTATAAAGATTGAATCTTTTAAAGAAAATAAGAGTTTTGAGTAAAACTAATTTGAGTTCCCTTTGACGTCCCGAAGACTGTTTTACAGAGTATAGATTGAATCTTTGAATGAAAATACCTCAGTAAGGGTACCTTGTATGTCACTAGACCATTTTAATGTAAAAAGATTGAATCTTTCAAAGAAAATGAAAGTTTTGAGATTAACTTATTCGAGTTATCTATGAAGTCGCGAAGAGTGTTTTAATTACTAAAGATTAAATCTTTTAATGAAAATACCTCAATAAAGGAACCTATTATATGACATAACCTTTTTAATGTATACAGATTGAATCTTTGAAAGAAAA
This sequence comes from Cornus florida, assembly GCF_030987335.1. Lineage (NCBI taxonomy): Eukaryota > Viridiplantae > Streptophyta > Magnoliopsida > Cornales > Cornaceae > Cornus > Cornus florida. The sequence continues at coordinate 89,719,392 of NW_026775578.1, read as the reverse complement.
TGAGAGTTTTGAATGAAACTTATTCGAGTTCCCTTTGACGTCCCGTAGAGTGTTTTCCAGAGTAAAGATCGAATCTTTGAACGAAAATACCATAATAAAGGTGCCTAGTATGTCACTAGACCTTTTTAATGTAAAAAGATTGAATCTCTGAAATAAAATGATAGTTTAGAGATTAACTTATTCGAGTTACCTATGAAGTCGCGAATCGTGTCGTAATGACTAAATATTAAATCGATGAATGAAAATATCTCAACAAAGGAACCTATTTAGTGACTAAACCTTTTTAATGTATAAAGATTCAATCTTTTAAAGAAAATGAGAGTTTTGAGTGAAACTTATTCGAGTTCCCTTTGACGTCCCGAAGAGTGTTTTACAATGTATAGATTGAATCTTTGAATGAAAATATCTCAGTAAAGGTACCTAGTATGTAACTAGACCTTTTTAATGTAAAAAGATTGAAACTTTGAAAGAAAATGAGAGTTTAGAGATTAACTTATTCGAGTTATCTATGAAGACACGAAGCGTGTTTTAGAGACTAAAGATTAAATCTTTGAATGAAAATACCTCAATAAAGGAACATATTATATGACTAAACGTTTTTAATGTATACAGATTGAATCTTTGAAAGAAAATGAGAGTTTTGAATGAAACTTATTCGAGTTCCTTTTGACGTCCCGAAAAGTGTTTTAATGAGTAAAAATAGAATCTTTGAATGAAAATATCTCAATAAAGGTACATTACCAGACCTTTTTAGTGCATAAACGTTGAATCTTTGAAAGAAAATAAGAGTATTGATTTAAACTAATTCGAGTTACTTTTGAAGTGGCGAAGAGTGTTTTAATGAGTAAAGTTCGAATCTTTGATTGAAAATATCTCAATAAAAGTACCTTTTACGTCATTAAACCTTTTTAACGCATATAGATTAAATCTTTGAAACAAAACAAGAGTTTGAAGTTAAAATTATTTGTGTTACCTAGTAGTCGCGAAGAGTGTTTTAATGAGTATATGTTGAATCTTAAAATGAAAGTACCGCAATAAAGGTACCTTTTATGTCACTAGACCTTTTCAATGTATAAAGATTGAATCTTTGGAAGAAAATGAGGTTTTTGAGTTAAACTTATTCGAGTTCCCTTTGACGTGCCGTAGAGTGTTTTACAGAGTAAAGATTGAATCTTTGAACGAAAATACCTTAATAAAGGTACCTAGTATGTCACTAAACCATTTTAATGTAAAAACATTGAATCTTTGAAATAAAATGATAGTTTAGAGATTAACTTATTCGAGTTACCTGTGAAGTCGTGAATCGTGTTGTAATGACTAAATATTAAATCGTTGAATGAAAATATCTCAACAAAGGAACCTATTATGTGACTAGACCTTTTTAATGTATAAAGATTGAATCTTTTAAAGAAAATGAGAGTTTTGAGTGAAACTTATTTGAGTTCCCTTTGACGTCCCGAAGAGTGTTTTACAGAGTATAGATTGAATCTTTGTATGAAAATACCTCAGTAAAGGTACCTAGTATGTCACTAGACCTTTTTAATGTAAAAAGATTGAATCTTTGAAAGAAAATGAGAGTTTTGAGATTAACTTATTCGAGTTAACTATGAAGTCGCAAAGCGTGTTTTAATGACTAAAAATTAAATCTTTGAAAGAAAATATCTCAATAAAGGAACCTATTATATGACTAAACCTTTTTAATGTATACAGATTCAATCTTTGAAAGAAAATGAGAGTTTTGAATGAAACTTATTCGAGTTCCTTTTGACGTTCCGAAGAGTGTTTTAATGAGTAAAAATAGAATCTATGAATGAAAATACCACAATAATGGTACCTATTTTGTTATCAGACCTTTTTAATGCATAAACGTTGAATCTTTGAAAGAAAATAAGAGTATTAATGTAAACTTATTCGAGTTACTTATGAAGTGGCGAAGAGTGTTTTAATGAGTAAAGAACAAATCATTGATTGAAAATATCTCAATAAAACTACCTTTTATGTCATTAAACCTTTTTAATGCATATAGATTGAATCTTTGAAACAAAACAAGAGTTTGAATTTAAAATTATTCGTGTTACCTAGTAGTCGCGAAGAGTGTTTTAATGAGTATATGTTGAATCTTTAAATGAAAGTACCTCAATAAAGGTACCTTTTATGTCACTAGACCTTTTCAATGTATAAAGATTGAATCTTTGGAAGAAAATGATGTTTTTGAGTTAAACTTATTCGAGTTCCCTTTGACGTCCCGTAGAGTGTTTTACAGAGTAAAGATTGAATCTTTGAACGAAAATATCTTAATAAAGGTACCTAGTATGTCACTAGACATTTTTAATGTAAAAAGATTGAATCTCTGAAATAAAATGATAGTTTAGAGTAACCAATGAAGTCGCGAATCGTGTTGTAATGACTAAATATTAAATCGTTGAATGAAAAGATCTCAACAAAGGAACCTATTATATGACTAGACCTTTTTAATATATAAAGATTGAATCTTTTAAAGAAAATGAGAGTTTTTAGTGAAACTTATTCGAGTTCCCTTTGACGTCCCGAAGAGTGTTTTATAGAGTATAGATTGAATCTTTGAATGAAAATACCTCAGTAAAGGTACCTTGTATGTCACTAGACGTTTTTAATGTAAAAAGAATGAATCTTTGAAAGAAAATGAGAGTTTTGAGATTAACTTATTCGAGTTATCTATGAAGTCGCGAAGCATGTTTTAATGACTAAAGATTAAATCTTTGAATGAAAATACCTCAATAAAGGAACCTATTATATGACTAAATCTTTTTAATGTATACAAATTGAATCTTTGAAAGAAAATGAGAGTTTTGAATGAAACTTATTCGAGTTCCTTTTGACGTCCCAAAGAGTGTTTTAATAAGTTAAAATAGAATCTATGAATGAAAATACCTCAATAAAGGTACCTATTATGTTACCAGACCTTTTTAATGTATAAACGTTGAATCTTTGAAAGAAAATAAGAGTACTGATTTAAACTTATTCGAGTTACTTATGAAGTGGCGAAGAGTGTTTTAATGAGTAAAGATCGAATCTTTGATTGAAAATATCTCAATAAAGGTACCTTTTACGTCATTAAACCTTTTTAACGCATATAGATTAAATCTTTGAAACAAAACAAGAGTTTGAATTTAAAATTATTTGTGTTACCTAGTAGTCGCGAAGAGTGTTTTAATGAGTATATGTTGAATCTTAAAATGAAAGTACCACAATAAAGGTACCTTTTATGTCACTAGACCTTTTCAATGTATAAAGATTGAATCCTTGGAAGAAAATGAGGTTTTTGAGTTAAACTTATTCGAGTTCCCTTTGACGTGCCGTAGAGTGTTTTACAGAGTAAAGATTGAATCTTTGAACGAAAATACCTTAACAAAGGTACCTAGTATGTCACTAAACCATTTTAATGTAAAAGATTGAATCTTTGAAATAAAATGATAGTTTAGAGATTAACTTATTCGAGTTACCTGTGCAGTCGCGAATCGTGTTGTAATGACTAAATATTAAATCGTTGAATGAAAATATCTCAACAAAGGAACCTATTATGTGACTAGACCTTTTTAATGTATAAAGATTGAATCTTTTAAAGAAAATGAGAGTTTTGAGTGAAACTTATTCGAGTTCCCTTTGACGTCCCGAAGAGTGTTTTACAGAGTATAGATTGAATCTTTGTATGAAAATACCTCAGTAAAGGTACCTAGTATGTCACTAGACCTTTTTAATGTAAAAAGATTGAATCTTTGAAAGAAAATGAGAGTTTTGAGATTAACTTATTCGAGTTAACTATAAAGTCGCAAAGCGTGTTTTAAGGACTAAAAATTAAATCTTTGAAAGAAAATATCTCAATAAAGGAACCTATTATATGACTAAACCTTTTTAATGTATACAGATTGAATCTTTGAAAGAAAATGAGAGTTTTGAATGAAACTTATTCGAGTTCCTTTTGACGTCCCGAAGAGTGTTTTAATGAGTAAAAATAGAATCTATGAATGAAAATACCACAATAATGGTACCTATTTTGTTACCAGACCTTTTTAATGCATAAACGTTGAATCTTTGAAAGAAAATAAGAGTATTAATGTAAACTTATTCGAGTTACTTATGAAGTGGCGAAGAGTGTTTTAATGAGTAAAGAACAAATCATTGATTGAAAATATCTCAATAAAACTACCTTTTATGTCATTAAACCTTTTTAATGCATATAGATTGAATCTTTGAAACAAAACAAGAGTTTGAATTTAAAATTATTCGTGTTACCTAGTAGTCGCGAAGAGTGTTTTAATGAGTATATGTTGAATCTTTAAATGAAAGTACCTCAATAAAGGTACCTTTTATGTCACTAGACCTTTTCAATGTATAAAGATTGAATCTTTGGAAGAAAATGATGTTTTTGAGTTAAACTTATTCGAGTTCCCTTTGACGTCCCGTAGAGTGTTTTACAGAGTAAAGATTGAATCTTTGAACGAAAATATCTTAATAAAGGTACCTAGTATGTCACTAGACATTTTTAATGTAAAAAGATTGAATCTCTGAAATAAAATGATAGTTTAGAGTAACCAATGAAGTCGCGAATCGTGTTGTAATGACTAAATATTAAATCGTTGAATGAAAAGATCTCAACATAGGAACCTATTATATGACTAGACCTTTTAAATATATAAAGATTGAATCTTTTAAAGAAAATGAGAGTTTTTAGTGAAACTTATTCGAGTTCCCTTTGACGTCCCGAAGAGTGTTTTATAGAGTGTAGATTGAATCTTTGAATGAAAATACCTCAGTAAAGGTACCTTGTATGTCACTAGACGTTTTTAATGTAAAAAGAATGAATCTTTGAAAGAAAATGAGAGTTTTGAGATTAACTTATTCGAGTTATCTATGAAGTCGTGAAGCATGTTTTAATGACTAAAGATTAAATCTTTGAATGAAAATACCTCAATAAAGGAACCTATTATATGACTAAATCTTTTTAATGTATACAGATTGAATCTTTGAAAGAAAATGAGAGTTTTGAATGAAACTTATTCGAGTTCCTTTTGACGTCCCAAAGAGTGTTTTAATGAGTTAAAATAGAATCTATGAATGAAAATACCTCAATAAAGGTACCTATTATGTTACCAGACCTTTTTAATGCATAAACGTTGAATCTTTGAAAGAAAATAAGAGTACTGATTTAAACTTATTCGAGTTACTTATGAAGTGGCGAAGAGTGTTTTAATGAGTAAAGATCGAATCTTTGATTGAAAATATCTCAATAAAGGTACCTTTTACGTCATTAAACCTTTTTAACGCATATAGATTAAATCTTTGAAACAAAACAAGAGTTTGAATTTAAAATTATTTGTGTTACCTAGTAGTCGCGAAGAGTGTTTTAATGAGTATATGTTGAATCTTAAAATGAAAGTACCGCAATAAAGGTACCTTTTATGTCACTAAACCTTTTCAATGTATAAAGATTGAATCCTTGGAAGAAAATGAGGTTTTTGAGTTAAACTTATTCGAGTTCCCTTTGACGTGCCGTAGAGTCTTTTACAGAGTAAAGATTGAATCTTTGAACGAAAATACCTTAATAAAGGTACCTAGTATGTCACTAAACCATTTTAATGTAAAAAGATTGAATCTTTGAAATAAAATGATAGTTTAGAGATTAACTTATTCGAGTTACTTGTGAAGTCGCGAATCGTGTTGTAATGACTAAATATTAAATCGTTGAATGAAAATATCTCAACAAAGGAACCTATTATGTGACTAGACCTTTTTAATGTATAAAGATTGAATCTTTTAAAGAAAATGAGTGTTTTGAGTGAAACTTATTCGAGTTACCTTTGACGTCCCGAAGAGTGTTTTACAGAGTATAGATTGAATCTTTGTATTAAAATACCTCAGTAAAGGTACCTAGTATGTCACTAGACCTTTTTAATGTAAAAAGATTGAATCTTTGAAAGAAAATGAGAGTTTTGAGATTAACTTATTCGAGTTAACTATGAAGTCGCAAAGCGTGTTTTAATGACTAAAAATTAAATCTTTGAAAGAAAATATCTCAATAAAGGAACCTATTATATGACTAAACCTTTTTAATGTATACAGATTGAATCTTTGAAAGAAAATGAGAGTTTTGAATGAAACTTATTCGAGTTCCTTTTGACGTCCCGAAGAGTGTTTTAATGAGTAAAAATAGAATCTATGAATGAAAATACCACAATAATGGTACCTATTTTGTTACCAAACCTTTTTAATGCATAAACGTTGAATCTTTGAAAGAAAATAAGAGTATTAATGTAAACTTATTCGAGTTACTTATGAAGTGGCGAAGAGTGTTTTAATGAGTAAAGAACAAATCATTGATTGAAAATATCTCAATAAAACTACCTTTTATGTCATTAAACCTTTTTAATGCATATAGATTGAATCTTTGAAACAAAACAAGAGTTTGAATTTAAAATTATTCGTGTTACCTAGTAGTCGCGAAGAGTGTTTTAATGAGTATATGTTGAATCTTTAAATGAAAGTACCTCAATAAAGGTACCTTTTATGTCACTAGACCTTTTCAATGTATAAAGATTGAATCTTTGGAAGAAAATGATGTTTTTGAGTTAAATTTATTCGAGTTCCCTTTGACGTCCCGTAGAGTGTTTTACAGAGTAAAGATTGAATCTTTGAACGAAAATATCTTAATAAAGGTACCTAGTATGTCACTAGACATTTTTAATGTAAAAAGATTGAATCTCTGAAATAAAATGATAGTTTAGAGTAACCAATGAAGTCGCGAATCGTGTTGTAATGACTAAATATTAAATCGTTGAATGAAAAGATCTCAACAAAGGAACCTATTATATGACTAGACCTTTTTAATATATAAAGATTGAATCTTTTAAAGAAAATGAGAGTTTTTAGTGAAACTTATTCGAGTTCCCTTTGACGTCCCGAAGAGTGTTTTATAGAGTATAGATTGAATCTTTGAATGAAAATACCTCAGTAAAGGAACCTTGTATGTCACTAGACGTTTTTAATGTAAAAAGAATGAATCTTTGAAAGAAAATGAGAGTTTTGAGATTAACTTATTCGAGTTATCTATGAAGTCGCGAAGCATGTTTTAATGACTAAAGATTAAATCTTTGAATGAAAATACCTCAATAAAGGAACCTATTATATGACTAAATCTTTTTAATGTATACAGATTGAATCTTTGAAAGAAAATGAGAGTTTTGAATGAAACTTATTCGAGTTCCTTTTGACGTCCCAAAGAGTGTTTTAATGAGTTAAAATAGAATCTATGAATGAAAATACCTCAATAAAGGTACCTATTATGTTACCAGACCTTTTTAATGCATAAACGTTGAATCTTTGAAAGAAAATAAGAGTACTGATTTAAACTTATTCGAGTTACTTATGAAGTGGCGAAGAGTGTTTTAATGAGTAAAGATCGAATCTTTGATTGAAAATATCTCAATAAAGGTACCTTTTACGTCATTAAACCTTTTTAACGCATATAGATTAAATCTTTGAAACAAAACAAGAGTTTGAATTTAAAATTATTTGTGTTACCTAGTAGTCGCGAAGAGTGTTTTAATGAGTATATGTTGAATCTTAAAATGAAAGTACCGCAATAAAGGTACATTTTATGTCACTAGACCTTTTCAATGTATAAAGATTGAATCCTTGGAAGAAAATGAGGTTTTTGAGTTAAACTTATTCGAGTTCCCTTTGACGTGCCGTAGAGTGTTTTACAGAGTAAAGATTGAATCTTTGAACGAAAATACCTTAATAAAGGTACCTAGTATGTCACTAAACCATTTTAATGTAAAAAGATTGAATCTTTGAAATAAAATGATAGTTTAGAGATTAACTTATTCGAGTTACCTGTGAAGTCGCGAATCGTGTTGTAATGACTAAATATTAAATCGTTGAATGAAAATATCTCAACAAAGGAACCTATTATGTGACTAGACCTTTTTAATGTATAAAGATTGAATCTTTTAAAGAAAATGAGTGTTTTGAGTGAAACTTATTCGAGTTCCCTTTGACGTCCCGAAGAGTGTTTTACAGAGTATAGATTGAATCTTTGTATGAAAATACCTCAGTAAAGGTACCTAGTATGTCACTAGACCTTTTTAATGTAAAAAGATTGAATCTTTGAAAGAAAATGAGAGTTTTGAGATTAACTTATTCGAGTTAACTATGAAGTCGCAAAGCGTGTTTTAATGACTAAAAATTAAATCTTTGAAAGAAAATATCTCAATAAAGGAACCTATTATATGACTAAACCTTTTTAATGTATACAGATTGAATCTTTGAAAGAAAATGAGAGTTTTGATGAAACTTATTCGAGTTCCTTTTGACGTCCCGAAGAGTGTTTTAATGAGTAAAAATAGAATCTATGAATGAAAATACCACAATAATGGTACCTATTTTGTTACCAGACCTTTTTAATGCATAAACGTTGAATCTTTGAAAGAAAATAAGAGTATTAATGTAAACTTATTCGAGTTACTTATGAAGTGGCGAAGAGTGTTTTAATGAGTAAAGAACAAATCATTGATTGAAAATATCTCAATAAAACTACCTTTTATGTCATTAAACCTTTTTAATGCATATAGATTGAATCTTTGAAACAAAACAAGAGTTTGAATTTAAAATTATTCGTGTTACCTAGTAGTCGCGAAGAGTGTTTTAATGAGTATATGTTGAATCTTTAAATGAAAGTACCTCAATAAAGGTACCTTTTATGTCACTAGACCTTTTCAATGTATAAAGATTGAATCTTTGGAAGAAAATGATGTTTTTGAGTTAAACTTATTCGAGTTCCCTTTGACGTCCCGTAGAGTGTTTTACAGAGTAAAGATTGAATCTTTGAACGAAAATATCTTAATAAAGGTACCTAGTATGTCACTAGACATTTTTAATGTAAAAAGATTGAATCTCTGAAATAAAATGATAGTTTAGAGTAACCAATGAAGTCGCGAATCGTGTTGTAATGACTAAATATTAAATCGTTGAATGAAAAGATCTCAACAAAGGAACCTATTATATGACTAGACCTTTTTAATATATAAAGATTGAATCTTTTAAAGAAAATGAGAGTTTTTAGTGAAACTTATTCGAGTTCCCTTTGACGTCCCGAAGAGTGTTTTATAGAGTATAGATTGAATCTTTGAATGAAAATACCTCAGTAAAGGTACCTTGTATGTCACTAGACGTTTTTAATGTAAAAAGAATGAATCTTTGAAAGAAAATGAGAGTTTTGAGATTAACTTATTCGAGTTATCTATGAAGTCGCGAAGCGTGTTTTAATGACTAAAGATTAAATCTTTGAATGAAAATACCTCAATAAAGGCACCTATTATATGACTAAATCTTTTTAATGTATACAGATTGAATCTTTGAAAGAAAATGAGAGTTTTGAATGAAGCTTATTCGAGTTCCTTTTGACGTCCCAAAGAGTGTTTTAATGAGTTAAAATAGAATCTATGAATGAAAATACCTCAATAAAGGTACCTATTATGTTACCAGACCTTTTTAATGCATAAATGTTGAATCTTTGAAAGAAAATAAGAGTACTGATTTAAACTTATTCGAGTTACTTATGAAGTGGCGAAGAGTGTTTTAATGAGTAAAGATCGAATCTTTGATTGAAAATATCTCAATAAAGGTACCTTTTACGTCATTAAACCTTTTTAACGCATATAGATTAAATCTTTGAAACAAAACAAGAGTTTGAATTTAAAATTATTTGTGTTACCTAGTAGTCGCGAAGAGTGTTTTAATGAGTATATGTTGAATCTTAAAATGAAAGTACCGCAATAAAGGTACATTTTATGTCACTAGACCTTTTCAATGTATAAAGATTGAATCCTTGGAAGAAAATGAGGTTTTTGAGTTAAACTTATTCGAGTTCCCTTTGACGTGCCGTAGAGTGTTTTACAGAGTAAAGATTGAATCTTTGAACGAAAATACCTTAATAAAGGTACCTAGTATGTCACTAAACCATTTTAATGTAAAAAGATTGAATCTTTGAAATAAAATGATAGTTTAGAGATTAACTTATTCGAGTTACCTGTGAAGTCGCGAATCGTGTTGTAATGACTAAATATTAAATCGTTGAATGAAAATATCTCAACAAAGGAACCTATTATGTGACTAGACCTTTTTAATGTATAAAGATTGAATCTTTTAAAGAAAATGAGTGTTTTGAGTGAAACTTATTCGAGTTCCCTTTGACGTCCCGAAGAGTGTTTTACAGAGTATAGATTGAATCTTTGTATGAAAATACCTCAGTAAAGGTACCTAGTATGTCACTAGACCTTTTTAATGTAAAAAGATTGAATCTTTGAAAGAAAATGAGAGTTTTGAGATTAACTTATTCGAGTTAACTATGAAGTCGCAAAGCGTGTTTTAATGACTAAAAATTAAATCTTTGAAAGAAAATATCTCAATAAAGGAACCTATTATATGACTAAACCTTTTTAATGTATACAGATTGAATCTTTGAAAGAAAATGAGAGTTTTGAATGAAACTTATTCGAGTTCCTTTTGACGTCCCGAAGAGTGTTTTAATGAGTAAAAATAGAATCTATGAATGAAAATACCACAATAATGGTACCTATTTTGTTACCAGACCTTTTTAATGCATAAACGTTGAATCTTTGAAAGAAAATAAGAGTATTAATGTAAACTTATTCGAGTTACTTATGAAGTGGCGAAGAGTGTTTTAATGAGTAAAGAACAAATCAGTGATTGAAAATATCTCAATAAAACTACCTTTTATGTCATTAAACCTTTTTAATGCATATAGATTGAATCTTTGAAACAAAACAAGAGTTTGAATTTAAAATTATTCGTGTTACCTAGTAGTCGCGAAGAGTGTTTTAATGAGTATATGTTGAATCTTTAAATGAAAGTACCTCAATAAAGGTACCTTTTATGTCACTAGACCTTTTCAATGTATAAAGATTGAATCTTTGGAAGAAAATGATGTTTTTGAGTTAAACTTATTCGAGTTCCCTTTGACGTCCCGTAGAGTGTTTTACAGAGTAAAGATTGAATCTTTGAACGAAAATATCTTAATAAAGGTACCTAGTATGTCACTAGACATTTTTAATGTAAAAAGATTGAATCTCTGAAATAAAATGATAGTTTAGAGTAACCAATGAAGTCGCGAATCGTGTTGTAATGACTAAATATTAAATCGTTGAATGAAAAGATCTCAACAAAGGAACCTATTATATGACTAGACCTTTTTAATATATAAAGATTGAATCTTTTAAAGAAAATGAGAGTTTTTAGTGAAACTTATTCGAGTTCCCTTTGACGTCCCGAAGAGTGTTTTATAGAGTATAGATTGAATCTTTGAATGAAAATACCTCAGTAAAGGTACCTTGTATGTCACTAGACATTTTTAATGTAAAAAGAATGAATCTTTGAAAGAAAATGAGAGTTTTGAGATTAACTTATTCGAGTTATCTATGAAGTCGCGAAGCGTGTTTTAATGACTAAAGATTAAATCTTTGAATGAAAATACCTCAATAAAGGAACCTATTATATGACTAAATCTTTTTAATGTATACAGATTGAATCTTTGAAAGAAAATGAGAGTTTTGAATGAAGCTTATTCGAGTTCCTTTTGACGTCCCAAAGAGTGTTTTAATGAGTTAAAATAGAATTTATGAATGAAAATACCTCAATAAAGGTACCTATTATGTTACCAGACCTTTTTAATGCATAAACGTTGAATCTTTGAAAGAAAATAAGAGTACTGATTTAAACTTATTCGAGTTACTTATGAAGTGGCGAAGAGTATTTTAATGAGTAAAGATCGAATCTTTGATTGAAAATATCTCAATAAAGGTACCTTTTACGTCATTAAACCTTTTTAACGCATATAGATCAAATCTTTGAAACAGAACAAGAGTTTGAATTTAAAATTATTTGTGTTACCTAGTAGTCGCGAAGAGTGTTTTAATGAGTATATGTTGAATCTTAAAATGAAAGTACCGCAATAAAGGTACCTTTTATGTCACTAGACCTTTTCAATGTATAAAGATTGAATCTTTGGAAGAAAATGAGGTTTTTGAGTTAAACTTATTCGAGTTCCCTTTGACGTGCCGTAGAGTGTTTTACAGAGTAAAGATTGAATCTTTGAACGAAAATACCTTAATAAAGGTACCTAGTATGTCACTAAACCATTTTAATGTAAAAAGATTGAATCTTTGAAATAAAATGATAGTTTAGAGATTAACTTATTCGAGTTACCTGTGAAGTCGCGAACCGTGTTGTAATGACTAAATATTAAATCGTTGAATGAAAATATCTCAACAAAGGAACCTATTATGTGACTAGACCTTTTTAATGTATAAAGATTGAATCTTTTAAAGAAAATGAGAGTTTTGAGTGAAACTTATTCGAGTTCCCTTTGACGTCCCGAAGAGTGTTTTACAGAGTATAGATTGAATCTTTGTATGAAAATACCTCAGTAAAGGTACCTAGTATGTCACTAGACCTTTTTAATGTAAAAAGATTGAATCTTTGAAAGAAAATGAGAGTTTTGAGATTAACTTATTCGAGTTAACTATGAAGTCGCAAAGCGTGTTTTAATGACTAAAAATTAAATCTTTGAAAGAAAATATCTCAATAAAGGAACCTATTATATGACTAAACCTTTTTAATGTATACAGATTCAATCTTTGAAAGAAAATGAGAGTTTTGAATGAAACTTATTCGAGTTCCTTTTGACGTCCCGAAGAGTGTTTTAATGAGTAAAAATAGAATCTATGAATGAAAATACCACAATAATGGTACCTATTTTGTTACCAGACCTTTTTAATGCATAAACGTTGAATCTTTGAAAGAAAATAAGAGTATTAATGTAAACTTATTCGAGTTACTTATGAAGTGGCGAAGAGTGTTTTAATGAGTAAAGAACAAATCATTGATTGAAAATATCTCAATAAAACTACCTTTTATGTCATTAAACCTTTTTAATGCATATAGATTGAATCTTTGAAACAAAACAAGAGTTTGAATTTAAAATTATTCGTGTTACCTAGTAGTCGCGAAGAGTGTTTTAATGAGTATATGTTGAATCTTTAAATGAAAGTACCTCAATAAAGGTACCTTTTATGTCACTAGACCTTTTCAATGTATAAAGATTGAATCTTTGGAAGAAAATGATGTTTTTGAGTTAAACTTATTCGAGTTCCCTTTGACGTCCCGTAGAGTGTTTTACAGAGTAAAGATTGAATCTTTGAACGAAAATATCTTAATAAAGGTACCTAGTATGTCACTAGACATTTTTAATGTAAAAAGATTGAATCTCTGAAATAAAAAGATAGTTTAGAGTAACCAATGAAGTCGCGAATCGTGTTGTAATGACTAAATATTAAATCGTTGAATGAAAAGATCTCAACAAAGGAACCTATTATATGACTAGACCTTTTTAATATATAAAGATTGAATCTTTTAAAGAAAATGAGAGTTTTTAGTGAAACTTATTCGAGTTCCCTTTGACGTCCCGAAGAATGTTTTATAGAGTATAGATTGAATCTTTGAATGAAAATACCTCAGTAAAGGTGCCTTGTATGTCACTATACCTTTTTAATGTAAAAGAGTGAATCTTTGAAAGAAAATGAGAGTTTTGAGATTAACTTATTCGAGTTATCTATGAAGTCGCGAAGCGTGTTTTAATGACTAAAGATTAAATCTTTGAATGAAAATACCTCAATAAAGGAACTTATTATATGACTAAATCTTTTTAATGTATACAGATTGAATCTTTGAAAGAAAATGAGAGTTTTGATTGAAACTTATTCGAGTTCCTTTTGACGTCCCAAAGAGTGTTTTAATGAGTTAAAATAGAATATATGAATGAAAATACCTCAATAAAGGTACCTATTATGTTACCAGACTTTTTTAATGCATAAACGTTAAATCTTTGAAAGAAAATAAGAGTACTGATTTAAACTTATTCGAGTTACTTATGAAGTGGCGAAGAGTGTTTTAATGAGTAAAGATCGAATCTTTGATGGAAAATATCTCAATAAAGGTACCTTTTACATCATTAAACCTTTTTAACGCATATAGATTAAATCTTTGAAACAAAACAAGAGTTTGAATTTAAAATTATTTGTGTTACCTAGTAGTCGCGAAGAGTGTTTTAATGAGTATATGTTGAATCTTAAAATGAAATTACCGCAATAAAGGTACCTTTTATGTCACTAGACCTTTTCAATGTATAAAGATTGAATCTTTGGAAGAAAATGAGGTTTTTGAGTTAAACTTATTCGAGTTCCCTTTGACGTGCCGTAGAGTGTTTTACAGAGTAAAGATTGAATCTTTGAACGAAAATACCTTAATAACGGTACCTAGTATGTCACTAGACCTTTTTAATGTAAAAAGATTGACTCTTTGAAATAAAATGGTAGTTTAGAGATTAACTTATTCGAGTTACCTGTGAAGTCGCGAATCGTGTTGTAATGACTAAATATTAAATCGTTGAATGAAAATATCTCAACAAAGGAACCTATTATGAGACTAGACCTTTTTAATGTATAAAGATTGAATCTTTTAAAGAAAATGAGAGTTTTGAGTGAAACTTATTCGAGTTCCCTTTGATATCCCGAAGAGTGTTTTACAGAGTATAGATTGAATCTTTGTATGAAAATACCTCAGTAAAGGTACCTAGTATGTCACTAGACCTTTTTAATGTAAAAAGATTGAATCTTTGAAAGAAAATGAAGACACGAAGCGTGTTTTAATGACAAAAGATTAAATCTTTGAATGAAAATACCTCAATAAAAGAACCAATTATATGACTAAACCTTATTAATGTATGTAGATTGAATCTTTGAAAGAAAATGAGAGTTTTGAATGAAACTTATTCGAGTTCCTTTTAACGTCCCGAAGAGTGTTTTGTTGAGTAAAAATAGAATCTATGAATGAAAATACCACAATAAAGGTACCTATTATGTTACCAGACCTTTTTAATGCATAAACGTTGAATCTTTGAAAGAAAATAAGAGTATTAATTTAAACTTATTCGAGTTACTTATGAAGTGGCGAAGAGTGTTTTAATGAGTAAAGAACAAATCTTTGATTGAAAATATCTCAATAAAAGTACCTTTTATGTCATTAAACCTTTTTAATGCATATAGATTGAATCTTTGAAACAAAATAAGAGTTCGAATTTAAAATTATTCGTGTTACCTAGTAGTCGCGAAGAGTGTTTTAATGAGTATATGTTGAATCTTTAAATGAAAGTACCTCAATAAAGGTACATTTTATGTCACTAGACCTTTTCAATGTATAAAGATTGAATCTTTGGAAGAAAATGAGGTTTTTGAGTTAAACTTATTCGAGTTCCCTTAGACGTCCCGTAGAGTGTTTTACAGAGTAAAGATTGAATCTTTGAACGAAAATACCTTAATAAAGGTACCTAGTATGTCGCTAGACATTTTTAATGTAAAAAAATTGAATCTCTGAAATAAAATGATAGTTTAGAGTTACCTATGAAGTCTCGAATCGTGTTGTAATGACTAAATATTAAATCGTTGAATGAAAAGATCTCAACAAAGGAACCTATTATGTGACTAGACCTTTTTAATATATAAAGATTGAATCTTTTAGAGAAAATGAGAGTTTTGAGTGAAACTTATTCGAGTTCCCTTTGACGTCCCGAAGAGTGTTTTATAGAGTATAGATTGAATCTTTGAATGAAAATACCTCAGTAAAGGTACCTTGTATGTCACTAGACCTTTTTAATGTAAAAAGATTGAATCTTTGAAAGAAAATGAGAGTTTTGAGATTAACTTATTCGAGTTATCTATGAAATCGCGAAGCGTGTTTTAATGACTAAAGATTAAATCTTTGAATGAAAATACCTCAATAAAGGAACCTATTATATGATTAAACCTTTTTAATGTATACAGATTGAATCTTTGAAAGAAAATGAGAGTTTTGAATGAAACTTATTCGAGTTCCTTTTGATGTCCCAAAAAGTGTTTTAATGAGTTAAAATAGAATTTATGAATGAAAATACCTCAATAAAGGTACCTATTATGTCACCAGACCTTTTTAATGCATAAACGTTGAATCTTTGAAAGAAAATAAGAGTACTAATTTAAGCTTATTCGTGTTACTTATGATGTGGCGAAGAGTGTTTTAATGAGTAAAGAACAAATCTTTGATTGAAAATATCTCAATAAAAGTACCCTTTATGTCATTAAACCTTTTTTATGCATATAGATTGAATCTTTGAAACAAAACAAGAGTTTGGATTTAAAATTATTCGTGTTACCTAGTAGTCGCGAAGAGTGTTTTAATGCGTATATTTGAATCATTAAATAAAAGTACCTCAATAAAGGTACCTTTTATGTCACTAGGCCTTTTCAATATATAAAGATTAGATCTTTGAAAGAAAATGAGGTTTTTGAGTTAAACTTATTCGAGTTACCTTTGACGTCCCGTAGAATGTTTTACAGAGTAAAGATTGAATCTTTGAACGAAAATACCTTAATAAAGGTACCTAGTATGTCACTAGAAATCTTTGAAATAAAATGATAGTTTAGAGATTAACTTATTCGAGTTACCTATGAAGTCGTGAATCGTGTTGTAATGACAAAATATTAAATAGTTGAATGAAAATATCTCAACAAAGGAACCTATTATGTGACTAGACCTTTTTAATGTATAAAGATTGAATCTTTTAAAGAAAATGAGAGTTTTAAGTGAAACTTATTCGAGTTCCCTTTGACATCCCGAATAGTGTTTTACAGAGTATAGATTGAATCTTTGAATGAAAATACCTCAGTAAAGGTGCCTTGTATGTCACTAGACCTTTTTAATGTAAAAAGATTGAATCTTTGAAAGAAAATGAGGGTTTTGAGATTAACTTATTCGAGTTATCTATGAAATCGCGAAGCGTGTTTAAATGACTAAAGATTAAATCTTTGAATGAAAATACTTCAATAAAGGAACCTATTATATGACTAAACCTTTTTAATGTATACAGATTGAATCTTTGAAAGAAAATGAGAGTTTTGAATGAAACTTATTCGAGTTCCTTTTGACGTCCCGAAGAGTGTTTTAATGAGTAAAAATAGAATCTATGAATGAAAATACCACAATAATGGTACCTATTTTGTTACCAGACCTTTTTAATGCATAAACGTTGAATCTTTGAAAGAAAATAAGAGTATTAATGTAAACTTATTCGAGTTATTTATGAAGTGGCGAAGAGTGTTTTAATGAGTAAAGAACAAATCATTGATTGAAAATATCTCAATAAAACTACCTTTTATGTCATTAAACCTTTTTAATGCATATACATTGAATCTTCGAAACAAAACAAGAGTTTGAATTTAAAATTATTCGTGTTACCTAGTAGTCGCGAAGAGTATTTTAATGAGTATATGTTGAATCTTTAAATGAAAGTACCTCAATAAAGGTACCTTTTATGTCACTAGACCTTTTCAATGTATAAAGATTGAATCTTTGGAAGAAAATGATGTTTTTGAGTTAAACTTATTCGAGTTCCCTTTGACGTCCCGTAGAGTGTTTTACAGAGTAAAGATTGAATCTTTGAACGAAAATATCTTAATAAAGGTACCTAGGATGTCACTAGACATTTTTAATGTAAAAAGATTGAATCTCTGAAATAAAAAGATAGTTTAGAGTAACCAATGAAGTCGCGAATCGTGTTGTAATGACTAAATATTAAATCGTTGAATGAAAAGATCTCAACAAAGGAACCTATTATATGACTAGACCTTTTTAATATATAAAGATTGAATCTTTTAAAGAAAATGAGAGTTTTTAGTGAAACTTATTCGAGTTCCCTTTGACGTCCCGAAGAATGTTTTATAGAGTATAGATTGAATCTTTGAATGAAAATACCTCAGTAAAGGTACCTTGTATGTCACTAGACCTTTTTAATGTAAAAAGAATGAATCTTTGAAAGAAAATGAGAGTTTTGAGATTAACTTATTCGAGTTATCTATGAAGTCGCGAAGCGTGTTTTAATGACTAAAGATTAAATCTTTGAATGAAAATACCTCAATAAAGGAACCTATTATATGACTAAATCTTTTTAATGTATACAGATTGAATCTTTGAAAGAAAATGATAGTTTTGAATGAAACTTATTCGAGTTCCTTTTGACGTCCCAAAGAGTGTTTTAATGAGTTAAAATAGAATATATGAATGAAAATACCTCAATAAAGGTACCTATTATGTTACCAGACTTTTTTAATGCATAAACGTTGAATCTTTGAAAGAAAATAAGAGTACTGATTTAAACTTATTCGAGTTACTTATGAAGTGGCGAAGAGTGTTTTAATGAGTAAAGATCGAATCGTTGATGGAAAATATCTCAATAAAGGTACCTTTTACGTCATTAAACCTTTTTAACGCATACAAATTAAATCTTTGAAACAAAACAAGAGTTTGAATTTAAAATTATTTGTGTTGCCTAGTAGTCGCGAAGAGTGTTTTAATGAGTATATGTTGAATCTTAAAATGAAAGTACCGCAATAAAGGTACCTTTTATGTCACTAGACCTTTTCAATGTATAAAGATTGAATCTTTGGAAGAAAATGAGGTTTTTGAGTTAAACTTATTCGAGTTCCCTTTGACGTGCCGTAGAGTGTTTTACAGAGTAAAGATTGAATCTTTGAACGAAAATACCTTAATAACGGTACCTAGTATGTCACTAGACCTTTTTAATGTAAAAAGATTGAATCTTTGAAATAAAATGATAGTTTAGAGATTAACTTATTCGAGTTACCTGTGCAGTCGCGAATCGTGTTGTAATGACTAAATATTAAATCGTTGAATGAAAATATCTCAACAAAGGAACCTATTATGTGACTAGACCTTTTTAATGTATAAAGATTGAATCTTTTAAAGAAAATGAGAGTTTTGAGTGAAACTTATTCGAGTTCCCTTTGACATCCCGAAGAGTGTTTTACAGAGTATAGATTGAATCTTTGTATGAAAATACCTCAGTAAAGGTACCTAGTATGTCACTAGACCTTTTTAATGTAAAAAGATTGAATCTATGAAAGAAAATGAAGACACGAAGCGTGTTTTAATGACAAAAGATTAAATCTTTGAATGAAAATACCTCAATAAAAGAACCAATTATATGACTAAACCTTATTAATGTATGTAGATTGAATCTTTGAAAGAAAATGAGAGTTTTGAATGAAACTTAATCGAGTTCCTTTTAACGTCCCGAAGAGTGTTTTGTTGAGTAAAAATAGAATCTATGAATGAAAATACCACAATAAAGGTACCTATTATGTTACCAGACCTTTTTAATGCATAAACGTTGAATCTTTGAAAGAAAATAAGAGTATTAATTTAAACTTATTCGAGTTACTTATGAAGTGGCGAAGAGTGTTTTAATGAGTAAAGAACAAATCTTTGATTGAAAATATCTCAATAAAAGTACCTTTTATGTCATTAAACCTTTTTAATGCATATAGATTGAATCTTTGAAACAAAATAAGAGTTCGAATTTAAAATTATTCGTGTTACCTAGTAGTCGCGAAGAGTGTTTTAATGAGTATATGTTGAATCTTTAAATGAAAGTACCTCAATAAAGGTACATTTTATGTCACTAGACCTTTTCAATGTATAAAGATTGAATCTTTGGAAGAAAATGAGGTTTTTGAGTTAAACTTATTCGAGTTCCCTTAGACGTCCCGTAGAGTGTTTTACAGAGTAAAGATTGAATCTTTGAACGAAAATACCTTAATAAAGGTACCTAGTATGTCGCGAGACATTTTTAATGTAAAAAAATTGAATCTCTGAAATAAAATGATAGTTTAGAGTTACCTATGAAGTCTCGAATCGTGTTGTAATGACTAAATATTAAATCGTTGAATGAAAAGATCTCAACAAAGGAACCTATTATGTGACTAGACCTTTTTAATATATAAAGATTGAATCTTTTAGTGAAAATGAGAGTTTTGAGTGAAACTTATTCGAGTTCCCTTTGACGTACCGAAGAGTGTTTTATAGAGTATAGATTGAATCTTTGAATGAAAATACCTCAGTAAAGGTACCTTGTATGTCACTAGACCTTTTTAATGTAAAAAGATTGAATCCTTGAAAGAAAATGAGAGTTTTGAGATTAACTTATTCGAGTTATCTATGAAATCGCGAAGCGTGTTTTAATGACTAAAGATTAAATCTTTGAATGAAAATACCTCAATAAAGGAACCTATTATATGATTAAACCTTTTTAATGTATACAGATTGAATCTTTGAAAGAAAATGAGAGTTTTGAATGAAGCTTATTCGAGTTCCTTTTGATGTCCCAAAAAGTGTTTTAATGAGTTAAAATAGAATTTATGAATGAAAATACCTCAATAAAGGTACCTATTATGTTACCAGACCTTTTTAATGCATAAACGTTGAATCTTTGAAAGAAAATAAGAGTACTGATTTAAGCTTATTCGTGTTACTTATGATGTGGCGAAGAGTGTTTTAATGAGTAAAGAACAAATCTTTGATTCAAAATATCTCAATAAAAGTACCTTTTATGTCATTAAACCTTTTTTATGCATATAAATTGAATCTTTGAAACAAAACAAGAGTTTGAATTTAAAATTATTCGTGTTACCTAGTAGTCGCGAAGAGTGTTTTAATGCGTATATTTGAATCATTAAATAAAAGTACCTCAATAAAGGTACCTTTTATGTCACTAGGCCTTTTCAATATATAAAGATTAGATCTTTGAAAGAAAATGAGGTTTTTGAGTTAAACTTATTCGAGTTACCTTTGACGTCCCGTAGAATGTTTTACAGAGTAAAGATTGAATCTTTGAACGAAAATACCTTAATAAAGGTACCTAGTATGTCACTAGAAATCTTTGAAATAAAATGATAGTTTAGAGATTAACTTATTCGAGTTACCTATGAAGTCGTGAATCGTGTTGTAATGACAAAATATTAAATAGTTGAATGAAAATATCTCAACAAAGGAACCTATTATGTGACTAGACCTTTTTAATGTATAAAGATTGAATCTTTTAAAGAAAATGAGAGTTTTAAGTGAAACTTATTCGAGTTCCCTTTGACATCCCGAATAGTGTTTTACAGAGTATAGATTGAATCTTTGAATGAAAATACCTCAGTAAAGGTGCCTTGTATGTCACTAGACCTTTTTAATGTAAAAAGATTGAATCTTTGAAAGAAAATGAGGGTTTTGAGATTAACTTATTCGAGTTATCTATGAAATCGCGAAGCGTGTTTAAATGACTAAAGATTAAATCTTTGAATGAAAATACTTCAATAAAGGAACCTATTATATGACTAAACCTTTTTAATGTATACAGATTGAATCTTTGAAAGAAAATGAGAGTTTTGAATGAAACTTATTCGAGTTCCTTTTGACGTCCCGAAGAGTGTTTTAATGAGTAAAAATAGAATCTATGAATGAAAATACCACAATAATGGTACCTATTTTGTTACCAGACCTTTTTAATGCATAAACGTTGAATCTTTGAAAGAAAATAAGAGTATTAATGTAAACTTATTCGAGTTATTTATGAAGTGGCGAAGAGTGTTTTAATGAGTAAAGAACAAATCATTGATTGAAAATATCTCAATAAAACTACCTTTTATGTCATTAAACCTTTTTAATGCATATAGATTGAATCTTTGAAACAAAACAAGAGTTTGAATTTAAAATTATTCGTGTTACCTAGTAGTCGCGAAGAGTGTTTTAATGAGTATATGTTGAATCTTTAAATGAAAGTACCTCAATAAAGGTACCTTTTATGTCACTAGACCTTTTCAATGTATAAAGATTGAATCTTTGGAAGAAAATGATGTTTTTGAGTTAAACTTATTCGAGTTCCCTTTGACGTCCCGTAGAGTGTTTTCCAGAGTAAAGATTGAATCTTTGAACGAAAATATCTTAATAAAGGTACCTAGGATGTCACTAGACATTTTTAATGTAAAAAGATTGAATCTCTGAAATAAAAAGATAGTTTAGAGTAACCAATGAAGTCGCGAATCGTGTTGTAATGACTAAATATTAAATCGTTGAATGAAAAGATCTCAACAAAGGAACCTATTATATGACTAGACCTTTTTAATATATAAAGATTGAATCTTTTAAAGAAAATGAGAGTTTTTAGTGAAACTTATTCGAGTTCCCTTTGACGTCCCGAAGAATGTTTTATAGAGTATAGATTGAATCTTTGAATGAAAATACCTCAGTAAAGGTACCTTGTATGTCACTAGACCTTTTTAATGTAAAAAGAATGAATCTTTGAAAGAAAATGACAGTTTTGAGATTAACTTATTCGAGTTATCTATGAAGTCGCGAAGCGTGTTTTAATGACTAAAGATTAAATCTTTGAATGAAAATACCTCAATAAAGGAACCTATTATATGACTAAATCTTTTTAATGTATACAGATTGAATCTTTGAAAGAAAATGATAGTTTTGAATGAAACTTATTCGAGTTCCTTTTGACGTCCCAAAGAGTGTTTTAATGAGTTGAAATAGAATATATGAATGAAAATACCTCAATAAAGGTACCTATTATGTTACCAGACTTTTTTATTGCATAAACGTTGAATCTTTGAAAGAAAATAAGAGTACTGATTTAAACTTCTTCGAGTTACTTATGAAGTGGCGAAGAGTGTTTTAATGATTAAAGATCGAATCTTTGATGGAAAATATCTCAATAAAGGTACCTTTTACGTCATTAAACCTTTTTAACGCATACAAATTAAATCTTTGAAACAAAACAAGAGTTTGAATTTAAAATTATTTGTGTTGCCTAGTAGTCGCGAAGAGTGTTTTAATGAGTATATGTTGAATCTTAAAATGAAAGTACCGCAATAAAGGTACCTTTTATGTCACTAGACCTTTTCAATGTATAAAGATTGAATCTTTGGAAGAAAATGAGGTTTTTGAGTTAAACTTATTCGAGTTCCCTTTGACGTGCCGTAGAGTGTTTTACAGAGTAAAGATTGAATCTTTGAACGAAAATACCTTAATAACGGTACCTAGTATGTCACAAGACCTTTTTAATGTAAAAAGATTGAATCTTTGAAATAAAATGATAGTTTAGAGATTAACTTATTCGAGTTACCTGTGAAGTCGCGAATCGTGTTGTAATGACTAAATATTAAATCGTTGAATGAAAATATCTCAACAAAGGAACCTATTATGTGACTAGACCTTTTTAATGTATAAAGATTGAATCTTTTAAAGAAAATGAGAGTTTTGAGTGAAACTTATTCGAGTTCCCTTTGACATCCCGAAGAGTGTTTTACAGAGTATAGATTGAATCTTTGTATGAAAATACCTCAGTAAAGGTACCTAGTATGTCACTAGACCTTTTTAATGTAAAAAGATTGAATCTTTGAAAGAAAATGAAGACACGAAGCGTGTTTTAATGACAAAAGATTAAATCTTTGAATGAAAATACCTCAATAAAAGAACCAATTATATGACTAAACCTTATTAATGTATGTAGATTGAATCTTTGAAAGAAAATGAGAGTTTTGAATGAAACTTAATCGAGTTCCTTTTAACGTCCCGAAGAGTGTTTTGTTGAGTAAAAATAGAATCTATGAATGAAAATACTACAATAAAGGTACCTATTATGTTACCAGACCTTTTTAATGCATAAACGTTGAATCTTTGAAAGAAAATAAGAGTATTAATTTAAACTTATTCGAGTTACTTATGAAGTGGCGAAGAGTGTTTTAATGAGTAAAGAACAAATCTTTGATTGAAAATATGTCAATAAAAGTACCTTTTATGTCATTAAACCTTTTTAATGCATATAGATTGAATCTTTGAAACAAAATAAGAGTTTGAATTTAAAATTATTCGTTTACCTAGTAGTCGCGAAGAGTGTTTTAATGAGTATATGTTGAATCTTTAAATGAAAATACCTCAATAAAGGTACATTTTATGTCACTAGACCTTTTCAATGTATAAAGATTGAATCTTTGGAAGAAAATGAGGTTTTTGAGTTAAACTTATTCGAGTTCCCTTAGACGTCCCGTAGAGTGTTTTACAGAGTAAAGATTGAATCTTTGAACGAAAATACCTTAATAAAGGTACCTAGTATGTCACTAGACATTTTTAATGTAAAAAAATTTAATCTCTGAAATAAAATGATAATTTAGAGTTACCTATGAAGTCTCGAATCGTGTTGTAATGACTAAATATTAAATTGTTGAATGAAAAGATCTCAACAAAGGAACCTATTATGTGACTAGACCTTTTTAATATATAAAGATTGAATCTTTTAGAGAAAATGAGAGTTTTGAGCGAAACTTATTCGAGTTCCCTTTGACGTCCCGAAGAGTGTTTTATAGAGTATAGATTGAATCTTTGAATGAAAATGAATCAGTAAAGGTACCTTGTATGTCACTAGACCTTTTTAATGTAAAAAGATTGAATCTTTGAAAGAAAATAAGAGTTTTGAGATTAACTTATTCGAGTTATCTATGAAATCGCGAAGCGTGTTTTAATGACTAAAGATTAAATCTTTGAATGAAAATACCTCAATAAAGGAACCTATTATATGACTAAACCTTTTTAATGTATACAGATTGAATCTTTGAAAGAAAATGAGAGTTTTGAATGAAACTTATTCGAGTTCCTTTTGATGTCCCAAAAAGTGTTTTAATGAGTTAAAATAGAATTTATGAATGAAAATACCTCAATAAAGGTACCTATTATGTTACCAGACCTTTTTAATGCATAAACGTTGAATCTTTGAAAGAAAATAAGAGTACTGATTTAAACTTATTCGTGTTACTTATGATGTGGCGAAGAGTGTTTTAATGAGTAAAGAACAAATCTTTGATTGAAAATATCTCAATAAAAGTACCTTTTATGTCATTAAACCTTTTTTATGCATATAGATTGAATCTTTGAAACAAAACAAGAGTTTGAATTTAAAATTATTCGTGTTACCTAGTAGTCGCGAAGAGTGTTTTAATGCGTATATGTTGAATCATTAAATAAAAGTACCTCAATAAAGGTACCTTTTATGTCACTAGGCCTTTTCAATATATAAAGATTAGCTCTTTGAAAGAAAATGAGGTTTTTGAGTTAAACTTATTCGAGTTACCTTTGACGTCCCGTAGAATGTTTTACAGAGTAAAGATTGAATCTTTGAACGAAAATACCTTAATAAAGGTACCTAGTATGTCACTAGAAATCTTTGAAATCAAATGATAGTTTAGAGATTAAGTTATTCGAGTTACCTATGAAGTCGTGAATCGTGTTGTAATGACAAAATATTATATAGTTGAATGAAAATATCTCAACAAAGGAACCTATTATGTGACTAGACCTTTTTAATGTATAAAGATTGAATCTTTTAAAGAAAATGAGAGTTTTAAGTGAAACTTATTCGAGTTCCCTTTGACATCCCGAATAGTGTTTTACAGAGTATAGATTGAATCTTTGAATGAAAATACCTCAGTAAAGGTGCCTTGTATGTCACTAGACCTTTTTAATGTAAAAAGATTGAATCTTTGAAAGAAAATGAGGGTTTTTGAGATAAACTTATTCGAGTTATCTATGAAGTCGCGAAGCGTGTTTAAATGACTAAAGATTAAATCTTTGAATGAAAATACCTCAATAAAGGAACCTATTATATGACTAAACCTTTTTAATGTATACAGATTGAATCTTTGAAAGAAAATGAGAGTTTTGAATGAAACTTATTCGAGTTCCTTTTGATGTCCCAAAAAGTGTTTTAATGAGTTAAAATATAATCTATGAATGAAAATACCTCAATAAAGGTACTTATTATGTTACCAGACCTTTTTAATGCATAAACGATGAATCTTTGAAAGAAAATAAGAGTACTGATTTAAACTTATTCGTGTTACTTATGAAGTGGCGAAGAGTGTTTTAATGAGTAAAGAACAAATCTTTGGTTGAAAATATCTCAATAAAAGTACCTTTTATGTCATTAAACCTTTTTAATGCATATAGATTGAATCTTTGAAACAAAACAAGAGTTTGAATTTAAAATTATTCGTGTTACCTAGTAGTCGCGAAGAGTGTTTTAATGAGTACATGTTGAATCTTTAAATAAAAGTACCTCAATAAAGGTACCTTTTATGTCACTAGACCTTTTCAATGTATAAAGATTGAATCTTTGAAAGAAAATGAGGTTTTGAGTTAAACTTATTCGAGTTAGCTTTGACGTCCCGTAGAATGTTTTACAGAGTAAAGATTGAATCTTTGAACAAAAATACCTTAATAAAGGTACCTAGTATGTCACTAGACCTTTTTAATGTAAAAAGATTGAATCTTTGAAATAAAATGATAGTTTAGAGATTAACTTATTCGAGTTACCTATGAAGTCGCGAATCGTGTTGTAATGACTAAATATTAAATCGTTGAATGAAAATATCGCAACAAAGGAACCTATTATGTGACTAGACCTTTTTAATGTATAAAGATTGAATCTTTTAAAGAAAATAAGAGTTTTGAGTGAAACTTATTCGAGTTCCCTTTGACGTCCCGAAGAGTGTTTTACAGAGTATAGATTGAATCTTTGAATGAAAATACCTCAGTAAAGGTACCTTGTATGTCACTAGACCTTTTTAATGTAAAAAGATTGAATCTTTGAAAGAAAATGAGAGTTTTGAGATTAACTTATTGGAGTTATCTATGAAGTCGCGAAGCGTGTTTTAATGACTAAGGATTAAATCTTTGAATGAAAATACCTCAATAAAGGAACCTATTATATGACTAAACCTTTTTAATGTATATAGATTGAACCTTTGAAAGAAAATAAGATTTTTGAATGAAACTTATTCGAGTTCCTTTTGACGTCCCGAAGAGTGTTTTAATGAGTAAAAATAGAATCTATGAAAGAAAATACCTCAATAAAGGTACCTATTATGTTACCCGACCTTTTTAACGCATAAACGTTGAATCTTTGAAAGAAAATAAGAGTATTGATTTAAACTTATTCGAGTTACATAAGAAGTGGCGAAGAGTGTTTTAATGAGTAAAGAACAAATCTTTGATTGAAAATATCTGAATAAAACTACCTTTTATGTCACTAGACCATTTCAATGTATAAAGATTGAATCTTTGGAAGAAAAAGAGGTTTTTGAGTTAAACTTATTCGAGTTCCCTTTGACGTCCCGTAAAGTGTTTTACAGAGTAAAGATTGAATCTTTGAACGAAAATACCTTAATAAAGGTACCTAGTATGTCACTAGACCTTTTTAATGTAAAAAGATTGAATCTTTGAAATAAAATGATAGTTTAGAGATTAACTTATTCGAGTTACCTGTGAAGTCGCGAATCGTGTTGTAATGACTAAATATTAAATCGTTGAATGAAAATATCTCAACAAAGGAACCAATTATGTGACTAGACCTTTTTAATGTATAAAGATTGAATCTTTTAAAGAAAATGAGAGTTTTGAGTGAAACTTATTCGAGTTCCCTTTGACGTCCCGAAGAGTGTTTTACAGAGTATAGATTGAGTCTTTGTATGAAAATACCTCAGTAAAGGTACCTAGTATGTCACTAGACCTTTTTAATGTAAAAAGATTGAATCTTTGAAAGAAAATGAAGACACGAAGCGTGTTTTAAGGACAAAAGATTAAATCTTTGAATGAAAATACCTCAATAAAAGAACCAATTATATGACTAAACCTTATTAATGTATGTAGATTGAATCTTTGAAAGAAAATGAGAGTTTTGAATGAAACTTATTCGAGTTCCTTTTAACGTCCCGAAGAGTGTTTTGTTGAGTAAAAATAGAATCTATGAATGAAAATACCACAATAAAGGTACCTATTATGTTACCAGACCTTTTTAATACATAAACGTTGAATCTTTGAAAGAAAATAAGAGTATTAATTTAAACTTATTCGAGTTACTTATGAAGTGGCGAAGAGTGTTTTAATGAGTAAAGAACAAATCTTTGATTGAAAATATCTCAATAAAAGTACCTTTTATGTCATTAAACCTTTTTAATGCATATAGATTGAATCTTTGAAACAAAATAAGAGTTTGAATTTAAAATTATTCGTGTTACCTAGTAGTCGCGAAGAGTGTTTTAATGAGTATATGTTGAATCTTTAAATGAAAGTACCTCAATAAAGGTACATTTTATGTCACTAGAACTTTTCAATGTATAAAGATTGAATCTTTGGAAGAAAATGAGGTTTTTGAGTTAAACTTATTCGAGTTCCCTTAGACGTCCCGTAGAGTGTTTTACAGAGTAAAGATTGAATCTTTGAACGAAAATACCTTAATAAAGGTACCTAGTATGTCACTAGACATTTTTAATGTAAAAAAATTGAATCTCTGAAATAAAATGATAGTTTAGAGTTACCTATGAAGTCTCAAATCGTGTTGTAATGACTAAATATTAAATCGTTGAATGAAAAGATCTCAACAAAGGAACCTATTATGTGACTAGACCTTTTTAATATATAAAGATTGAATCTTTTAGAGAAAATGAGAGTTTTGAGTGAAACTTATTCGAGTTCCCTTTGACGTCCCGAAAAGTGTTTTATAGAGTATAGATTGAATCTTTGAATGAAAATACCTCAGTAAAGGTACCTTGTATGTCACTAGACCTTTTTAATGTAAAAAGATTGAATCTTTGAAAGAAAATGAGAGTTTTGAGATTAACTTATTCGAGTTATCTATGAAATCGCGAAGCGTGTTTTAATGACTAAAGATTAAATCTTTGAATGAAAATACCTCAATAAAGGAACCTATTATATGACTAAACCTTTTTAATGTATACAGATTGAATCTTTGAAAGAAAATGAGAGTTTTGAATGAAACTTATTCGAGTTCCTTTTGACGTCCCAAAGAGTGTTTTAATGAGTTAAAATAGAATCTATGAATGAAAATACCTCAATAATGGTACCTATTATGTTACCAGACCTTTTTAATGCATAAACGTTGAATCTTTGAAAGAAAATAAGAGTACAGATTTAAAATTATTCGTGTTACTTATGATGTGGCGAAGAGTGTTTTAATGAGTAAAGAACAAATCTTTGATTGAAAATATCTCAATAAAAGTACCTTTTATGTCATTAAACCTTTTTTATGCATATAGATTGAATCTTTGAAACAAAACAAGAGTTTGAATTTAAAATTATTCGTGTTACCTAGTAGTCGCGAAGAGTGTTTTAATGCGTATATGTTGAATCATTAAATAAAAGTACCTCAATAAAGGTACCTTTTATGTCACTAGGCCTTTTCAATATATAAAGATTAGATCTTTGAAAGAAAATGAGGTTTTTGAGTTAAACTTATTCGAGTTACCTTTGACGTCCCGTAGAATGTTTTACAGAGTAAAGATTGAATCTTTGAACGAAAATACCTTAATAAAGGTACCTAGTATGTCACTAGAAATCTTTGAAATAAAATGATAGTTTAGAGATTAACTTATTCGAGTTACCTATGAAGTCGTGAATCGTGTTGTAATGACAAAATATTAAATAGTTGAATAAAAATATCTCAACAAAGGAACCTATTATGTGACTAGACCATTTTAATGTATAAAGATTGAATCTTTTAGAGAAAATGAGAGTTTTAAATGAAACTTATTCGAGTTCCCTTTGACATCCCGAATAGTGTTTTACAGAGTATAGATTGAATCTTTGAATGAAAATACCTCAGTAAAGGTGCCTTGTATGTCACTAGACCTTTTTAATGTAAAAAGATTGAATCTTTGAAAGAAAATGAGGGTTTTGAGATTAACTTATTCGAGTTATCTATGAAGTCGCGAAGCGTGTTTAAATGACTAAAGATTAAATCTTTGAATGAAAATACCTCAATAAAGGAACCTATTATATGACTAAACCTTTTTAATGTATATAGATTGAATCTTTGAAAGAAAATGAGAGTTTTGAATGAAACTTATTCGAGTTCCTTTTGATGTCCCAAAAAGTGTTTTAATGAGTTAAAATAGAATTTATGAATGAAAGTACCTCAATAAAGGTACCTATTATGTTACCAGACCTTTTTAATGCATAAACGATGAATCTTTGAAAGAAAATAAGAGTACTGATTTAAACTTATTCGTGTTACTTATGAAGTGGCGAAGAGTGTTTTAATGAGTAAAGAACAAATCTTTGGTTGAAAATATCTCAATAAAAGTACCTTTTATGTCATTAAACCTTTTTAATGCATATAGATTGAATCTTTGAAACAAAACAAGAGTTTGAATTTAAAATTATTCGTGTTACCTAGTAGTCGCGAAGAGTGTTTTAATGAGTACATGTTGAATCTTTAAATAAAAGTACCTCAATAAAGGTACCTTTTATGTCACTAGACCTTTTCAATGTATAAAGATTGAATCTTTGAAAGAAAATGAGGTTTTGAGTTAAACTTATTAGAGTTAGCTTTGACGTCCCGTAGAATGTTTTACAGAGTAAAGATTGAATCTTTGAACGAAAATACCTTCATAAAGGTACCTAGTATGTCACTAGACCTTTTTAATGTAAAAAGATTGAATCTTTGAAATAAAATGATAGTTTAGAGATTAACTTATTCGAGTTACCTATGAAGTCGCGAATCGTGTTGTAATGACTAAATATTAAATCGTTGAATGAAAATATCGCAACAAAGGAACCTATTATGTGACTAGACCTTTTTAATGTATAAAGATTGAATCTTTTAAAGAAAATGAGAGTTTTGAGTGAAACTTATTCGAGTTCCCTTTGACGTCCCGAAGAGTGTTTTACAGAGTATAGATTGAATCTTTGAATGAAAATACCTCAGTGAAGGTACCTTGTATGTCACTAGACCTTTTTAATGTAAAAAGATTGAATCTTTGAAAGAAAATGAGAGTTTTGAGATTAACTTATTCGAGTTATCTATGAAGTCGCGAAGCGTGTTTTAATGACTAAAGATTAAATCTTTGAATGAAAATACCTCAATAAAGGAACCTATTATATGACTAAACCATTTTAATGTATACAGATTGAATCTTTGAAAGAAAATGAGAGTTTTGAATGAAACTTATTCGAGTTCCTTTTGACGTCCCGAAGAGTGTTTTAATGAGTTAAAATAGAATCTATGAATGAAAATACCTCAATAAAGGTACCTATTATGTTACCAGACCTTTTTAATGAATAAACGTTGAATCTTTGAAAGAAAATAAGAGCACTAATTTAAACTTATTCGTGTTACTTTTGAAGTGGCGAAGAGTGTTTTAATGAGTAAAGAACAAATCATTGATTGAAAATATCTCAATAAAAGTACCTTTTATGTCATTAAACCTTTTTAATGCATATAGATTGAATCTTTGAAACAAAACAAGAGTTTGAATTTAAAATTATTCGTGTTACCTAGTAGTCGCGAAGAGTGTTTTAATGAGTACATGTTGAATCTTTAAATAAAAGTACCTCAATAAAGGTACCTTTTATGTCACTAGACCTTTTCAATGTATAAAGATTGAATCTTTGAAAGAAAATGAGGTTTTTCTGTTAAACTTATTCGAGTTACCTTTGACGTCCCGTAGAGTGTTTTACAGGGTGAAGATTTAATCTTTGAACGAAAATATCTTAATAAAGGCACCTAGTATGTCACTAGACCTTTTCAAACTTATTGATTAAATCTCTGAAATAAAATGATAGTTTAGAGATTGACTTATTCGAGTTACCTATGAAGTCGCAAATCGTGTTGTAATGACAAAATATTAAATCGTTGAATGAAAATATCTCAACAAAGGAACCTATTATGTAACTAGACCTTTTTAATGTACAAAGATTGAATCTTTTAAAGAAAATGGGAGTTTTGAGTGAAACTTATTCGAGTTCCCTTTGACGTCCCGAAGAGTGTTTTACAGAGTAGAGATTGAATCTTTGAATGAAAATATCTCAGTAAAGGTACCTTGTATGTCGCTAGACCTTTTTAATGTAAAAAGATTGAATCTTTGAAAGAAAATGAGAGTTTTGAGATTAACTTATTCGAGTTATCAATGAGGTCGCGAAGCGTGTCTTAATGACTAAAGATTAAATCTTTGAATGAAAATACCTCAATAAAGGAACCTATTATATGACTAAACCTTTTTAATGCATACAGATTGAATCTTTGAAAGAAAATGAGAGTTTTGAATGAAACTTCTTCGAGTTCCTTTTGCCGTCCCAAAGAGTGTTTTAATGAGTAAAAATAGAATCTATGAATGAAAATACCTCAATAAAGGTACCTATTATGTTACCAGACCTTTTTAATGCATAAACGTTGAATCTTTGAAAGAAAATAAGAGTATTGATTTAAACTTATTCGAGTTACTTATGAGGTGGTGAAGAGTGTTTTAATGAGTAAAGAACAAATCTTTGATTGAAAATATCACAATAAAAGTACCTTTTATGTCATTAAACCTTTTTAATGCATATAGATTGAATCTTTGAGACAAAACAAGAGTTTGAATTTAAAATTATTCGTGTTACCAAGTTGTCGCGAAGAGTGTTTTAATGAGTATATGTTGAATCTTTAAATGAAACTACCTCAATAAAGGTACCTTTTATGTCACTAGACCATTTCAATGTATAAAGATTGAATCTTTGAAAGAAAATAAGGTTTTTGAGTTAAACTTATTTGAGTTCCCTTTGACGTCCCGTAGAGTGTTTTACAGAGTAAAGATTGAATCTTTGAACGAAAATACCTTAATAAAGGTACCTAGTATGTCACTAGACCTTTTTAATGTAAAAAGATTGAATCTTTGAAATAAAATGATAGTTTAGAGATTAACTTATTCGATTTACCTATGAAGTCGCGAATCGTGTTGTAATGACTAAATATTAAATCGTTGAATGAAAATATCTCAACAAAGGAACCTATTATGTGACTAGACCTTTTTAATGTATAAAGATTGAATCTTTTAAAGAATATAAGAGTTTTGAGTGAAACTTATTCGAGTTCCCTTTGACGTCCCGAAGAGTGTTTTACAGAGTATAGATTGAATCTTTATATGAAAATACCTCAGTAAAGGTACCTAGTATGTCACTAGACTTTTTTAATGTAAAAAGATTGAATCTTTGAAAGAAAATGAGAGTTTTAAGATTAAATTATTCGAGTTATCTATGAAGACACGAGGCGTGTTTTAATGACAAAAGATTAAATCTTTGAATGAAAATACCTCAATAAAGGAACCAATTATATGACTAAACCTAATTAATGTATGCAGATTGAATAATTGAAAGAAAATGAGAGTTTTGAATGAAACTTATTCGAGTTCCTTTTAACGTCCCGAAGAGTGTTTTGATGAGTAAAAATAGAATCTATGAATGAAAATACCACACAATAAAGGTACCTATTATGTTACCAAACCTTTTTAATGCATAAACGTTGAATCTTTGAAAGAAAATAAGAGTATTAATTTAAATTTATTCGAGTTACTTATGAAGTGGCGAAGAGTGTTTTAATGAGTAAAGAACAAATCTTTGATTGAAAATATCTCAATAAAAGTACCTTTTATGTCATTAAACCTTTTTAATGCATATAGATTGAATCTTTGAAACAAAATAAGAGTTTGAATTTAAAATTATTAGTGTTACCTAGTAGTCGCGAAGAGTGTTTTAATGAGTATATGTTGAATCTGTAAATGAAAGTACCTCAATAAAGGTACCTTTTTTGTCACTAGACCTTTTCAATGTATAAAGATTGAATCTTTGGAAGAAAATGAGGTTTTTGAGTTAAACTTATTCGAGTTCTCTTAGACGTCCCGTAGAGTGTTTTACAGAGTAAAGATTGAATCTTTGAACAAAAATACCTTAATAAACGTACCTAGTATGTCACTAGACATTTTTAATGTAAAAAAATTTAATCTCTGAAATAAAATGATAGTTTAGAGTTACCTATGAAGTCTCGAATCATGTTGTAATGACTAAATATTAAATCGTTGAATGAAAAGATCTCAACAAAGGAACCTATTATGTGACTAGACCTTTTTAATATATAAAAATTGAATCTTTTAAAGAAAATGAGAGTTTTGAGTGAAACTTATTCGAGTTCCCTTTGACGTCCCGAAGAGTTTTTTATAGAGTATAGATTGAATCTTTGAATGAAAATACCTCAGTAAAGGTACCTTGTATGTCACTAGACCTTTTTAATGTAAAAAGATTGAATCTTTGAAAGAAAATGAGAGTTTTGAGATTAACTTATTCGAGTTATCTATGAAATCGCGAAGCGTGTTTTAATGACTAAAGATTAAATCTTTGAATGAAAATACCTCAATAAAAGAACCTATTATATGACTAAACCTTTTTAATGTATACAGATTGAATCTTTGAAAGATAATGAGAGTTTTGAATGAAACTTATTCGAGTTCCTTTTGACGTCCCAAAGAGTGTTTTAATTAGTTAAAATAGAATCTATGAATGAAAATACCTCAATAAAGGTACCTATTATGTTACCAGACCTTTTTAATGCATAAACGTTGAATCTTTGAAAGAAAATAAGAGTACTGATTTAAACTTATTCGTGTTACTTATGATGTGGCGAAGAGTGTTTTAATGAGTAAAGAACAAATCTTTGATTGAAAATATCTCAATAAAAGTACCTTTTATGTCATTAAACCTTTTTTATGCATATAGATTGAATCTTTGAAACAAAACAAGAGTTTGAATTTAAAATTATTCGTGTTACCTAGTAGTCGCGAAGAGTGTTTTAATGCGTATATGTTGAATCTTTAAATAAAAGTAGCTCAATAAAGGTACCTTTTATGTCACTAGGCCTTTTCAATATATAAAGATTAGATCTTTGAAAGAAAATGAGGTTTTTGAGTTAAACTTATTCGAGTTACCTTTGACGTCTCGTAGAATGTTTTACAGAGTAAAGACTGAATCTTTGAACGAAAATACCTTAATAAAGGTACCTAGTATGTCACTAGAAATCTTTGAAATAAAATGATAGTTTAGAGATTAACTTATTCGAGTTACCTATGAAGTCGTGAATCGTGTTGTAATGACAAAATATTAAATAGTTGAATGAAAATATCTCAACAAAGGAACCTATTATGTGACTAGACCTGTTAAATGTCTAAAGATTGAATCTTTTAAAGAAAATGAGAGTTTTGAGTGAAACTTATTCGAGTTCCCTTTGACATCCCGAATAGTGTTTTACAGAGTATAGATTGAATCTTTGAATGAAAATACCTCAGTAAAGGTGCCTTGTATGTCACTAGACCTTTTTAATGTAAAAAGATTAAATCTTTGAAAGAAAATGAGGGTTTTTGAGATTAACTTATTCGAGTTATCTATGAAGTCGCGAAGCGTGTTTAAATGACTAAAGATTAAATCTTTGAATGAAAATACCTCAATAAAGGAACCTATTATATGACTAAACCTTTTTAATGTATACAGATTGAATCTTTGAAAGAAAATGAGAGTTTTGAATGAAACTTATTCGAGTTCCTTTTGATGTCCCAAAAAGTGTTTTAATGAGTTAAAATAGAATCTATGAATGAAAATACCTCAATAAAGGTACTTATTATGTTACCAGACCTTTTTAATGCATAAACGATGAATCTTTGAAAGAAAATAAGAGTACTGATTTAAACTTATTCGTGTTACTTATGAAGTGGTGAAGAGTGTTTTAATGAGTAAAGAACAAATCTTTGGTTGAAAATATCTCAATAAAAGTACCTTTTATGTTATTAAACCTTTTTAATGCATATAAATTGAATCTTTGAAACAAAACAAGAGTTTAAATTTAAAATTATTCGTGTTACCTAGTAGTCGCGAAGAGTGTTTTAATGAGTACATGTTGAATCTTTAAATAAAAGTACCTCAATAAAGGTACCTTTTATGTCACTAGACCTTTTCAATGGATAAAGATTGAATCTTTGAAAGAAAATGAGGTTTTGAGTTAAACTTATTCGAGTTAGCTTTGACGTCCCGTAGAATGTTTTACAGAGTAAAGATTGAATCTTTGAACGAAAATACCTTAATAAAGGTACCTAGTATGTCACTAGACCTTTTTAATATAAAAAGATTGAATCTTTGAAATAAAATGACAGTTTAGAGATTAACTTATTCGAGTTACCTATGAAGTCGCGAATCGTGTTGTAATGACTAAATATTAAATCGTTGAATGAAAATATCGCAACAAAGGAACCTATTATGTGACTAGACCTTTTTAATGTATAAAGATTGAATCTTTTAAAGAAAATAAGAGTTTCGAGTGAAACTTATTCGAGTTCCCTTTGACGTCCCGAAGAGTGTTTTACAGAGTATAGATTGAATCTTTGAATGAAAATACCTCAGTGAAGGTACCTTGTATGTCACTAGACCTTTTTAATGTAAAAAGATTGAATCTTTGAAAGAAAATGAGAGTTTTGAGATTAACTTATTCGAGTTATCTATGAAGTCGCGAAGCGTGTTTTAATGACTAAAGATTAAATCTTTGAATGAAAATACCTCAATAAAGGAACCTATTATATGACTAAACCTTTTTAATGTATATAGATTGAATCTTTGAAAGAAAATAAGAGTTTTGAATGAAACTTATTCGAGTTCTTTTTGACGTCCCGAAGAGTGTTTTAATGAGTAAAAATAGAATCTATGAATGAAAATATCTCAATAAAGGTACCTATTATGTTACCCGACCTTTTTAACGCATAAACGTTGAATTTTTGAAAGAAAATAAGAGTATTGATTTAAACTTATTCGAGTTACATATGAAGTGGCGAAGAGTGTTTTAATGAGTAAAGAACAAATCTTTGATTGAAAATATCTCAATAAAAGTACCTTTTATGTCACTAGACCATTTCAATGTATAAAGATTGAATCTTTGGAAGAAAATGAGGTTTTTGAGTTAAACTTATTCGAGTTCCCTTTGACGTCCCGTAGAGTGTTTTACAGAGTAAAGATTGAATCTTTGAACGAAAATACCTCAATAAAGGTACCTAGTTTGTCACTAGACCTTTTTAATGTAAAAATATTGAATCTCTGAAAAAACGTGTTGTAATGACTAAATATTAAACCTTTGAATAAAAATATCTCGACAAAGGAACTTATTATATGACTAGACCTTTTTAATGTATAAAGATTGAATCTCTTAAAGAAAATGAGAGTTTTGAGTGAAACTTATTCGAGTTCCCTTTGACGTCCCGAAGAGTGTTTTACATAATATAGATTGAATCTTTGAATGAAAATAGCTCAGTAATGGTACCTAGTATGTCACTAGACCTTTTTAGTGTAAAAATGTTGAATCTTTGAAAGAAAATGAGAGTTTTGAGATTATGTTATTCGAGTTATCTTTGAAGTCGCGAAGCGTGTTTATTAGACTAAAGATTAAATCTTTGAATGGAAATATCTCAATAAAGGAACCTATTATATGACTAAACCTTTTTAATGTATACAGATTGAATCTTTGAAAGAAAATGAGAGTTTTGAATGAAACTTAATCGAGTTCTTTTTGACGTCCCGAAGAGTGTTTTAATACGTAAAAATAGAATCTTTGAATGAAAATACCTCAATAATGGTACATTACCAGACCTTTTTAATGTATAAGCGTTGAATCTTTGAAAGAAAATAAGAGTATTGATTTAAACTTATTCGAGTTACTTATGAAGTTGCGAAGAGTGTTTTAATGAGTAAAGATCGAATCTTTGATTGAAAATATCTCAATAAAAGTACCTTTTACGTCATTAAACCTTTTTAACGCATATAGATTAAATCTTTGAAATAAAACAAGAGTTTGAATTTAAAATTATTTGTGTTACCTAGTAGTCGCGAAGAGTGTTTTAATGAGTATATGTTGAATCTTAAAATGAAAGTACCGCAATAAAGGTACCTTTTATGTCACTAGACCTTTTCAAAGTATAAAGATTGAATCTTTGGAAGAAAATGAGGTTTTTGAGTTAAACTTATTCGAGTTCCCTTTGTCGTGCCGTAGAGTGTTTTACAGAGTAAAGATTGAATCTTTGAACGAAAATACGTTAATAAAGGTACCTAGTATGTCACTAGACCTTTTTAATGTAAAAGATTGAATCTCTGAAATAAAATGATAGTTTAGAGATTAACTTATTCGAGTTACCTATGAAGTCGCAAATCGTGTTGTAATGACTAAATATTAAATCGTTGATTGAAAATATCTCAACAAAGGAACCTATTATGTGACTAGACCTTTTTAATGTATCAAGATTGAATCTTTTAAAGAAAATGAGAGTTTTGAGTGAAACTTATTCGAGATCCATTTGCCGTCCCGAAGAGTGTTTTACAAAGTATAGATTGAATCTTTGAATGAAAATACCTCAGTAAAGGTACCTTGTATGTCACTAGACCTTTTTAATGTAAAAAGATTAAATCTTTGAAAGAAAATGAGAATTTTGAGATTAACTTATTCGAGTTATCTATGAAGTCGCGAAGCGTGTTTTAATGACTAAAGATTAAATCTTTGAATGAAAATACCTCAATAAAGGAACCTATTATATGACTAAACCTTTTTAATGTATACAGATTGAATCTTTGAAAGAAAATGAGAGTTTTGAGTGAAACTTATTCGAGTTCCCTTTGACGTCCCGAAGAGTGTTTTACAGAGTATAGATTGAATCTTTGAATGAAAATACCTCAGTAAGGGTACCTTGTATGTCACTAGACCTTTTTAATGTAAAAAATTGAATCTTTGAAAGAAAATGAGAGTTTTGAGATTAACTTGTTCGAGTTATCTATGAAGTCGCGAAGCGTGTTCCAATGACTAAAGATTAAATCTTTGAATGAAAATACCTCAATAAAGGAAACTATTATATTACTAAACCTTTTTAATGTATACAGATTGAATCTTTGAAAGAAAATGAGTGTATTGAATGAAACTTACTCGAGTTCCTTTTGACTTCCCGAAGAGTGTTTTAATGAGTAAAAATAGAATCTATGAATGAAAATACCTGAATAAAGGTACCTATGATGTTACCAGACCTTTTTAATGCATAAACGTTGAATCTTTGAAAGAAAATAAGAGTATTGATTTAAACTTATTCAAGTTACTTATGAAGTGGCGAAGAGTGTTTTGATGAGTAAAGAACAAATCTTTGATTGAAAATATCTCAATAAAAGTACCTTTTATGTCATTAAACCTTTTTAATGCATATAGATTGAATCTTTGAAACAAAACAAGAGTTTGAATTTAAAATTATTCGTGTTACCTAGTAGTCGCGAAGAGTGTTTTAACGAGTATATGTTGAATCTTTAAATGAAAGTACCTCAATAAAGGTAGGTTTTATATCACTAGACCTTTTCAGTGTATAAAGATTGAATCTTTGAAAGAAAATGAGGTTTTTGAGTTAAACTTATTCGACTTCCCTTTGACGTCCCGTAGAGTGTTTTACAGAGTAAAGATTGAATCTTTGAACGAAAATATCTTAATAAAGGTACCTAGTATGTCACTAGACATTTTTAATGTAAAAAGATTGAATCTCTGAAGTAAAATGATAGTTTAGAGTTACCTATGAAGTCGGGAATCTTGTTGTAATGACTAAATATTAAATCGTTGAATGAAAAGATCTCAACAAAGGAACCTATTATGTGACTAGACCTTTTTAATATATAAAGATTGTATCTTTTAAAGAAAATGAGAGTTTTGAGTGAAACTTATTCGAGTTCCCTTTGACGTCCCGAAGAGTGTTTTACAGAGTATAGATTGAATCTTTGAATGAAAATACCTCAGTAAATGTACCTTGTATGTCACTAGACCTTTTGAGTGTAAAAAGATTGAATCTTGGAAAGAAAATGAGAGTTTTGAGATTAACTTATTCGAGTTATCTATGAAGTCGCGAAGCGTGTTTTAATGACTAAAGATTAAATTTTTGAATGAAAATTCCTCAATAAAGGAACCTATTATATGACTAAACCTTTTTAATGTATACAGATTGAATCTTTGAAAGAAAATGAGAGTTTTGAATAAAACTTACTCGAGTTCCTTTTGAAGTGCCAAAGAGTGTTTTAATGAGTAAAAATCGAATCTATGAACGAAAATACCTCAATAAAGGTACCTATTATGTTACCAGACCTTTTTAATGCATAAACGTTGAATCTTTGAAAGAAAATAAGAGGATTGATTTAAACTTATTCGAGTTACTTATGAAGTGGCGAAGAGTGTTTTAATGAGTAAAGATCGAATCTTTGATTGAAAATATCTCAATAAAAGTACCTCCTTCGTCTTTAAACCTTTTTCACGCATATAGATTGAATCTTTGAAACAAAACAAGAGACTTGAATTAAAAATTATTCGTGTTACCTAGTAGTCGCGAAGAGTGTTTTAATGAGTATATGTTGAATCTTTAAATGAAAGTACCTCAATAAAGGTACCTTTTATGTCACTAGACCTTTTCAATGTAAAAAGATTAAATCTTTGAAAAAAAATGAGAGTTTTGAGATTAACTTATTCAAGTTATCTACGAATTCGCGAAGCGTGTTTTAATGGCTAAAGATTAAATCTTTGAATGAAAATACCTCAATAAAGGAACCTATTATGTGACTAGACCTTTTCAATGTATAAAGATTGAATCTTTTAAAAAAATGAGAGTTTTGAGTAAAACTTATTTGAGTTCCCTTTGACGTCCCGAAGAGTGTTTTACAGAGTATAGGTTGAATCTTTGAATGAAAATACCTCAGTAAAGGTACCTTGTATGTCACTAGACCTTTGGAATGTAAAAAGATTAAATCTTTGAAAGAAAATGAGAGTTTTGAGATTAACTTATTCGAGTTATCTATGAAGTAGCGAAGCGTGTTTTAATGACTAAAGATTAAATCTTTGAATGAAAATACCTCAATAAAGGAACCTATTATGTGACTAGACCTTTTCAATGTTTAAAGATTGAATCTTTTAAAAAAATGAGAGTTTTGAGTAAAACTTATTTGAGTTCCCTTTGACGTCCCGAAGAGTGTTTTACAGAGTATAGGTTGAATCTTTGAATGAAAATACCTCAGTAAAGGTACCTTGTATGTCACTAGACCTTTGGAATGTAAAAAGATTAAATCTTTGAAAGAAAATGAGAGTTTTGAGATTAACTTATTCGAGTTATCTATGAAGTAGCGAAGCGTGTTTTAATGACTAAAGATTAAATCTTTGAATGAAAATACCTCAATAAAGGAACCTATTATGTGACTAGACCTTTTCAATGTTTAAAGATTGAATCTTTTAAAAAAATGAGAGTTTTGAGTAAAACTTATTTGAGTTCCCTTTGACGTCCCGAAGAGTGTTTTACAGAGTATAGATTGAATCTTTGAATGAAAATACCTCAGTAAAGGTACCTTGTATGTCACTAGACCATTTTAATGTAAAAAGATTGAATCTTTGAAAGAAAATGAGAG
This sequence comes from Cornus florida, assembly GCF_030987335.1. NCBI lineage: Eukaryota > Viridiplantae > Streptophyta > Magnoliopsida > Cornales > Cornaceae > Cornus > Cornus florida. Next base: position 89,678,085 of record NW_026775578.1, on the reverse strand, counting down.
TTTTGAGAATAACTTATTCGAGTTATCTATGAAGTCGCGAAGCGTGTTATAATTAATAAAGATTAAATCTTTGAATGAAAATACCTCAATAAAGGAACCTATTATATGACATAACCTTTTTAATGTATACAGATTGAATCTTTGAAAGAAAATGAGAGTTTTGAATGAAACTTATTCGAGTTCCGTTTGACGTCCCGTAGAGTGTTTTACAAAGTAAAGATTGAATATTTGAACGAAAATATCTTAATAAAGGTACCTAGTATGTCACTAGACCTTTTTAATGTAAAAAGATTGAATCTCTGAAGTAAAATGATAGTTTAGATATTAACTTATTCGAGTTACCTATGAAGTCGCAAATCGTGTTGTAATGACTAAATATTAAATCGTTGAATGAAAATATCTCAACAAAGGAACCAATTATGTGACTAGACCTTTTCAATGTATAAAGATTGAATCTTTTAAAGAAAATAAGAGTTTTGACTAAAACTTATTTGAGTTCCCTTTGACGTCCCGAAGAGTGTTTTACAGAGTATAGATTGAATCTTTGAATGAAAATACCTCAGTAAAGGTACCTTGTATGTCACTAGACCATTTTAATGTAAAAAGATTGAATCTTTCAAAGAAAATGAGAGTTTTGAGATTAACTTATTCGAGTTATCTATGAAGTCGCGAAGCCTGTTTTAATTACTAAAGATTAAATTTTTTAATGAAAATACCTCAATAAAGGAACCTATTATATGACATAACCTTTTTAATGTATATAGATTGAATCTTTGAAAAAAATGAGAGTTTTGAATGAAACTTATTCGAGTTCCCTTTGATGTCCCGTAGAGTGTTTTCCACAGTAAAGATTGAATCTTTGAACGAAAATACCTTAATAAAGGTACCTAGTATGTGACTAGACCTTTTTAATGTAAAAAGATTGAATCTCTGAAATAAAATGATAGTTTAGAGATTAACTTATTCGAGTTACCTATGAAGTCGCGAATCGTGTCGTAATGACTAAATATTAAATCGTTGATAGAAAATATCTCAACAAAGGAACCTATTTAGTGACTAAACCTTTTTAATGTATAAAGATTCAATCTTTTAAAGAAAATGAGAGTTTTGAGTGAAACTTATTGGATTTCCCTTTGACGTCCCGAAGAGTGTTTTACAGAGTATAGATTGAATCTTTGAATGAAAATACCTCAGTAAAGGTACCTAGTATGTCACTAGACCTTTTTAATGTGAAAAGATTGAATCTTTGAAAGAAAATGAGAGTTTAGAGATTAACTTATTCGAGTTATTGATGAAGACACGATGCGTGTTTTAGAGACTAAAGATTAAATCTTTGAATGAAAATACCTCAATAAAGGAACATATTATATGACTAAACCTTTTGAATGTATACAGATTGAATCTTTGAAGGAAAATGAGAGTTTTGAATGAAACTTATTCGAGTTCCTTTTGACGTCCCGAAAAGTGTTTTAATGAGTAAAAATAGAATCTTTGAATGAAAATATCTCAATAAAGGTACATTACCAGACCTTTTTAATGCATAAACGTTGAATCTTTGAAAGAAAATAAGAGTATTGATTTAAACTTATTCGAGTTACTTTTGAAGTGGCGAAGAGTGTTTTAATGAGTAAAGATCGAATCTTTGATTGAAAATATCTCAATAAAAGTACCTTTTATGTCATTAAACCTTTTTAATGCATAAAGATTGAATCTTTGAAACAAAACAAGAGTTTGAATTTCAAATTATTCGTGTTACCTAGTAGTCGCGACGAGTGTTTTAATGAATATATGTTGAATCTTCAAATAAAAGTACCTCAATAAAGGTACCTTTTATGTCAAGGCCTTTTCAATGTATAAAGATTGAATCTTTGAAAGAAAATGAGGTTTTTGAGTTAAACTTATTCGAGTTCCTTTTGACGTCCCGTAGAGTGTTTTACAGAGTAAAGATTGAATCTTTGAACGAAAATACCTTAATAAAGTTACCTAGTATGTCACTAGACCTTTTCAAGGTAAAAAGATTGAATCTCAGAACTAATATGATAGTTTAGAGATTAACTTATTCGAGTTACCTATGAAGTCGCGAATCGTGTTGTAATGACTAAATATTAAATCGTTGAATGAAAATATCTCAACAAAGGAACCTATTATGTGACTAGACCTTTTTAATTTATAAAGATTGAATCTTTTAAAGAAAATGAGTGTTTTGAGTGAAACTTATTCGAGTCCCTTTTGACGTCCCGAAGAGTGTTTTACAGAGTATAGATTGAATCTTTGAATGAAAATACCTCAGTAAAGGTACCTTGTATGTCACTAGACTTTTTTAATGTAAAAAGATTGAATCTTTGAAAGAAAATGAGAGTTTTGAGATTAACTTGTTCGAGTTAACTATGAAGTCGCAAAGCGTGTTTTAATGACTAAAAATTAAATCTTTGAATGAAAATATCTCAATAAAGGAACCTATTATATGACTAAACCTTTTTAATGTATGCAGATTGAATCTTTGAAAGAAAATGAGAGTTTTGAATGAAACTTATTCGAGTTCCTTTTGACGTCCCGAAGAGTGTTTTAATGAGTAAAAATAGAATCTATGAATGAAAATACCACAATAAAGGTACCTATTATGTTACCAGACCTTTTTAATGCATAAACGTTGAATCTTTGAAAGAAAATAAGAGTATTAATTTAAACATATTCGAGTTACTTATGAAGTGGCGAAGAGTGTTTTAATGAGTAAAGAACAAATCATTGATTGAAAATATCTCAATAAAAGTACCTTTTATGTCATTAAACCTTTTTAATGCATATAGATTGAATCTTTGAAACAAAACAAGAGTTTGAATTTAAAATTATTCGTGTTACCTAGTAGTCGCGAAGAGTGTTTTAATGAGTATATGTTGAATCTTTAAATGAAAGTACCTCAATAAAGGTACCTTTTATGTCACTTGACCTTTTCAATGTATAAAGATTGAATCTTTGGAAGAAAATGATGTTTTTGAGTTAAACTTATTCAAGTTCCCTTTGACGTACCATAGGGTGTTTTACAGAGTAAAGATTGAATCTTTGAACGAAAATATCTTAATAAAGGTACCTAGTATGTCACTAGACATTTTTAATGTAAAAAGATTGAATCTCTGAAATAAAATGATTGTTTAGAGTTGCCTATGAAGTCGCGAATCGTGTTGTAATGACTAAATATTAAATCGTTGAATGAAAAGATCTCAACAAAGGAACCTATTATGTGACTAGACCTTTTTAATATATAAAGATTGAATCTTTTAAAGAAAATGAGAGTTTTGAGTGAAACTTATTCGAGGTCCCTTTGACGTCCCGAAGAGTGTTTTATAGAGTATAGATTGAATCTTTGAATGAAAATACCTCAGTAAGGTACCTTGTATGTCACTAGACCTTTTTAATGTAAAAAGAATGAATCTTTGAAAGAAAATGAGAGTTTTGAGATTAACTTATTCGAGTTATCTATGAAGTCGCGAAGCGTGTTTTAATTACTAAAAATTAAATCTTTGAATGAAAATATCTCAATAAAGGAACCTATTATATGACTAAACCTTTTTAATGTATGCAGATTGAATCTTTAAAAGAAAATGAGAGTTTTGAATGAAACTTATTCGAGTTCCTTTTGACGTCCCAAAGAGTGTTTTAATGAGTTAAAATAGAATCTATGAATGAAAATACCTCAATAAAGGTACCTATTATTTTACCAGACCTTTTTAATGCATAAACGTTGAATCTTTGAAAGAAAATAAGAGTACTGATTTAAACTTATTCGTGTTACTTATGAAGTGGCGAAGAGTGTTTTAATGAGTAAAGAACAAATCTTTGATTGAAAATATCTCAATAAAAGTACCTTTTATGTCATTAAACCTTTTTAATGCATATAGATTCAATCTTTGAAACAAAACAAGAGTTTGAATTTAAAATTATTCGTGCTACCTAGTAGTCGCGAAGTGTGTTTTAATGAGTATATGTTGAATCTTTAAATAAAAGTACCTCAATAAAGGTACCTTTTATGTCACTAGACCTTTTCAATATATAAAGATTGAACCTTTGAAAGAAAATGATGTTTTTGAGTTAAACTTATTTGAGTTACCTTTGACGTCCCGTAGAATATTTTACAGAGTAAAGATTGAATCTTTGAACGAAAATACCTTAATAAAGGTAACTAATATGTCACTAGACCTTTTTAATGTAAAAAGATTGAATCTTTGAAATAAAATGATAGTTTAGAGATTAACTTATTCGAGTTACCTGTGAAGTCGCGAATCGTGTTGTAATGACTAAATATTGAATCGTTGAATGAAAATATCTCAACAAAGGAACCTATTATGTGACTAGACCTTTTTAATGTATAAAGATTGAATCTTTTAAAGAAAATGAGAGTTTTGAGTGAAACTTATTCGAGTTCCCTTTGACGTCCCGAAGAGTGTTTTACAGAGTATAGATTGAATCTTTGAATGAAAATACCTCAGTAAAGGTACCTTGTATGTCACTAGACCGTTTTAATGTAAAAAGATTGAATCTTTGAAAGAAAATGAGGGTTTTGAGATTAACTTATTCGAGTTATCTATGAAGTCGCGAAGCGTGTTTAAATGACTAAAGACTAAATCTTTGAATGAAAATACCTCAATAAAGGAACGTATTATATGACTAAACCATTTTAATGTATGCAGATTGAATCTTTGAAAGAAAATGAGAGTTTTGAATGAAACTTATTCGAGTTCCTTTTGATGTCACAAAGAGTGTTTTAATGAGTTAAAATAGAATCTATGAATGAATATACCTCAATAAAGGTACCTATTATGTTACCAGACTTTTTTAATGCATAAACGTTGAATCTTTGAAAGAAAATAAGAGTACTGATTTAAACTTATTCGTGTCACTTATGAAGTGGCGAAGGGTGTTTTAATGAGTAAAGAACAAATCATTGATTGAAAATATCTCAATAAAAGTACCTTTTATGTCATTAAACCTTTTTAATGCATATAGATTGAATCTTTGAAACAAAACAAGAGTTTGAATTTAAAATTATTCGTGTTACCTAGTAGTCGCGAAGAGTGTTTTAATGAGTACATGTTGAATCTTTAAATAAAAGTACCTCAATAAAGGTACCTTTTATGTCACTAGACCTTTTCAATGTATAAAGATTGAATCTTTGAAAGAAAATGAGGTTTTTGAGTTAAACTTATTCGAGTTACCTTTGACGTCCCGTAGAGTGTTTTACAGGGTGAAGATTGAATCTTTGAACGAAAATATCTTAATAAAGGTACCTAGTATGTCACTAGACCTTTTTAATGTAAAAAGATTGAATCTCTGAAATAAAATGATAGTTTAGAGATTAACTTATTCGAGTTACCTATGAAGTCGCAAATCGTGTTGTAATGACAAAATATTAAATCGTTGAAAGAAAATATCTCAACAAAGGAACCTATTATGTAACTAGACCTTTTTAATGTACAAAGATTGAATCTTTTAAAGAAAATGGGAGTTTTGACGTCCCGAAGTGTGTTTTACAGAGTAGAGATTGAATCTTTGAATGAAAATATCTCACTAAAGGTACCTTGTATGTCACTAGACCTTTTTAATGTAAAAAGATTGAATCTTTGAAAGAAAATGAGGGTAATGAGATTAACTTAATCGAGTTATCTATGAGGTCGCGAAGTGTGTCTTAATGACTAAAGATTAAATCTTTGAATGAAAATACCTCAATAAAGGAACCTATTATATGACTAAACCTTTTTAATGCATACAGATTGAATCTTTGAAAGAAAATAAGAGTTTTGAATGAAACTTCTTCGAGTTCCTTTTGCCGTCCCAAAGAGTGTTTTAATGAGTAAAAATAGAATCTATGAATGAAAATACCTCAATAAAGGTACCTATTATGTTAGCAGACCTTTTTAATGCATAAACGTTGAATCTTTGAAAGAAAATAACAGTATTGATTTAAACTTATTCGAGTTACTTATGAAGTGGTGAAGAGTGTTTTAATGAGTAAAGAACAAATCTTTGATTGAAAATATCTCAATAAAAGTATCTTTTATGTCATTAAACCTTTTTAATGCATATAGATTGAATCTTTAAAACAAAACAAGAGTTTGAATTTAAAATTATTCGGGTTACCAAGTTGTCGCGAAGAGTGTTTTAATGAGTATATGTTGAATCTTTAAATGAAACTACCTCAATAAAGGTACCTTTTATGTCACTAGACCATTTCAATGTATAAAGATTGAATCTTTGAAAGAAAATGAAGTTTTTGAGTTAAACTTATTTGAGTTCCCTTTGACGTCCCGTAGAGTGTTTTACAAAGTAAAGATTGAATCTTTGAACGAAAATACCTTAATAAAGGTACCTAGTATGTCACTAAACCTTTTTAATGTAAAAAGATTGAATCTTTGAAATAAAATGATAGTTTAGAGATTAACTTATTCGATTTACCTATGAAGTCGCGAATCGTGTTGTAATGACTAAATATTAAATCGTTGAAAGAAAATATCTCAACAAAGGAACCTATTATGTGACTAGACCTTTTTTATGTATAAAGATTGAATCTTTTAAAGAAAATGAGAGTTTTGAGTGAAACTTATTCGAGTTCCCTTTGACGTCCCGAAGAGTGTTTTACAGAGTATAGATTGAATCTCTGAATGAAAATACCTCAGTAAAGGTACCTAGTATGTCACAAGACCTTTTTAATGTAAAAAGATTGAATCTTTGAAAGAAAATGAGAGTTTTGAGATTAACTTATTCGAGTTATCTATGAAGACACGAAGCGTGTTTAAATGACAAAAGATTAAATCTTTAAATGAAAATACCTCAATAAAGGAACCAATTATATGACAAAACCTTATTAATGTATGCAGATTGAATCTTTGAAAAAAATGAGAGTTTTGAATGAAACTTATTCGAGTTCCTTTTAACGTCCCGAAGAGTGTTTTGATGAGTAAAAATAGAATCTATGAATGAAAATACCACAATAAAGGTACCTATTATGTTACCAGACCTTTTTAATGCATAAACGTTGAATCTTTGAAAGAAAATAAGAGTATTAATTTAAACTTATTCGAGTTACTTATGAAGTGGCGAAGAGTGTTTTAATGAGTAAAGAACAAATCTTTGATTGAAAATATCTCAATAAAAGTACCTTTTATATCATTAAACCTTTTTAATGCATATAGATTGAATCTTTGAAACAAAATAAGAGTTTGAATTTAAAATTATTCGTGTTACCTAGTAGTCGCGAAGAGTGTTTTAATGAGTATATGTTGAATCTTTAAATGAAAGTACCTCAATAAAGGTACCTTTTATGTCACTGGACCTTTTCAATGTATAAAGATTGAATCTTTGGAAGAAAATGAGGTTTTTGAGTTAAACTTATTCGAGTTTACCTTAGACGTCCCGTAGAGTGTTTTACAGAGTAAAGATTTAATATTTGAACGAAAATACCTTAATAAAGGTACCTAGTATGTCACTAGACATTTTTAACGTAAAAAAATTGAATCTCTGAAATAAAATGATAGTTTAGAGTTACCTATGAAGTCTCGAATCGTGTTGTAATGACTAAATATTAAATCGTTGAATGAAAAGATCTCAACAAAGGAACCTATTATGTGACTAGACCTTTTTAATATATAAAGATTGAATCTTTTAAAGAAAATGAGAGTTTTGAGTGAAACTTTTTCGAGTTCCCTTTGACGTCCCTAAGAGTGTTTTATAGAGTATAGATTGAATCTGTGAATGAAAATACCTCAGTAAAGGTACCTTGTATGTCACTAGACCTTTTTAATGTAAAAAGATTGAATCTTTGAAAGAAAATGAGGGTTTTGAGATTAACTTATTCGAGTTATCTATGAGGTCGCGAAGCGTGTCTTAATGACTAAAGATTAAATCTTTGAATGAAAATACCTCAATAAAGGAACCTATTATATGACTAAACCTTTTTAATGCATACAGATTGAATCTTTAAAAGAAAATGAGAGTTTTGAATGAAACTTCTTCGAGTTCCTTTTGCTGTCCCAAAGAGTGTTTTAATGAGTAAAAATAGAATCTATGAATGAAAATACCTCAATAAAGGTACCTATTATGTTACTAGACCTTTTTAATGCATAAACGTTGAATCTTTGAAAGAAAATAAGAGTATTGATTTAAACTTATTCGAGTTACTTATGAAGTGGTGAAGAGTGTTTTAATGAGTAAAGAACAAATCTTTGATTGAAAATATCTCAATAAAAGTACCTTTTATGTCATTAAACCTTTTTAATGCATATAGATTGAATCTTTGAAACAAAACAAGAGTTTGAATTTAAAATTATTCGTGTTACCAAGTTGTCGCAAAGAGTGTTTTAATTAGTATATGTTCAATCTTTAAATGAAACTACCTCAATAAAGGTACCTTTTATGTCACTAGACCATTTCAATGTATAAAGATTGAATCTTTGAAAGAAAATGAGGTTTCTGAGTTAAACTTATTTGAGCTCCCTTTGACGTCCCGTAGAGTGTTTTACGGAGTAAAGATTGAATCTTTGAACGAAAATACCTTAATAAAGGTACCTAGTATGTCACTAAACCTTTTTAATGTAAAAAGATTGAATCTTTGAAATAAAATGATAGTTTAGAGATTAACTTATTCGATTTACCTATGAAGTCGTGAATCGTGTTGTAATGACTAAATATTAAATCGTTGAATGAAAATATCTCAACAAAGGAACCTATTATGTGACTAGACCTTTTTAATGTATAAAGATTGAATCTTTTAAAGAAAATGAGAGTTTTGAGTGAAACTTATTCGAGTTCCCTTTGACGTCCCGAAGAGTGTTTTACAGAGTATAGATTGAATCTTTATATGAAAATACCTCAGTAAAGGTACCTAGTATGTCACTAGACCTTTTTAATGTAAAAAGATTGAATCTTTGAAAGAAAATGAGAGTTTTGAGATTAACTTATTCGAGTTATCTATGAAGACACGAAGCGTGTTTTAATGACAAAAGATTAAATCTTTGAATGAAAATACCTCAATAAAGGAACCAATTATATGACTAAACCTTATTAATGTATGCAGATTGAATCTTTGAAAGAAAATGAGAGTTTTGAATGAAACTTATTCGAGTTCCTTTTAACGTCCCGAAGAGTGTTTTGATGAGTAAAAATAGAATCTATGAATGAAAATACCACAATAAAGGTATCTATTATGTTACCAGACCTTTTTAATGTATAAACGTTGAATCTTTGAAAGAAAATAAGAGTATTAATTTAATCTTATTCGAGTTACTTATGAAGTGGCGAAGAGTGTTTTAATGAGTAAAGAACAAATCTTTGATTGAAAATATCTCAATAAAAGTACCTTTTATGTCATTAAACCTTTTTAATGCATATAGATTGAAACTTTGAAACAAAATAAGAGTTTGAATTTAAAATTATTCGTGTTACCTAGTAGTCGCGAAGAGTGTTTTAATGAGTATATGTTGAATCTTTAAATAAAAGTACCTCAATAAAGGTACCTTTTATGTCACTAGACCTTTTCAATGTATAAAGATTGAATCTTTGGAAGAAAATGAGGTTTTTGAGTTAAACTTATTTGAGTTCCCTTTGACGTACCGTAGAGTGTTTTACAGAGTAAAGATTGAATCTTTGAACGAAAATACCTCAATAAAGGTACCTAGTTTGTCACTAGACCTTTTTAATGTAAAAAGATTGAATCTCTTAAAAAAAATGATAGTTTAGAGATTAACTATTTCAAGTTACCTACGAAGTCGCGAAACGTGTTGTAATGACTAAATATTAAACCTTTGAATAAAAATATCTCGACAAAGGAACTTATTATGTGACTAGACCTTTTTAATGTATAAAGATTGAATCTTTTAAAGAAAATGAGAGTTTTGAGTGAAAGTTATTCGAGTTCCCTTTGACATCCTGAAGAGTGTTTTACATAATATAGATTGAATCTTTGAATGAAAATACCTCAGTAATGGTACCTAGTCTGTCACTAGACCTTTTTAGTGTAAAAAGGTTGAATCTTTGAAAGAAAATGAGAGTTTTGAGATTATCTTATTCGAGTTATCTTTGAAGTCGCGAAGCGTGTTTATTAGACTAAAGATTAAATCTTTGAATGGAAATATCTCAATAAAGGAGGAACCTATTATATGACTAAACCTTTTTAATGTATACAGATTGAATCTTTGAAAGAAAATGAGAGTTTTGAATGAAACTAATTCGAGTTCCTTTTGACGTCCCGAAGAGTGTTTTAATGCGTAAAAATAGAATCTTTGAATGAAAATACCTCAATAATGGTACATTACCAGACCTTTTTAATGCATAAACGTTGAATCTTTGAAAGAAAATAAGAGTATTGATTTAAACTTCTTCGAGTTACTTACGAAGTGGCGAAGAGTGTTTTAATGAGTAAAGATCGAATCTTTGATTGAAAATATGTCAATAAAAGTACATTTTATGTCATTAAACCTTTTTAACGCATATAGATTGAATCTTTGAAAGAAAATAAGAGTTTGAATTTAAAATTATTCGTGTTACCTAGTAGTCGCAAAGAGTGTTTTAATGAGTAAATGTTGAATCTTTAAATGAAAGTACCTCAATAAAGGTACCTTTTATGTCAATAGACCTTTTCAATGCATAAAGATTGAATCTTTGGTGGAAAATGAGGTTTTTGAGTTAAACTTATTCGAGTTCCCTTTGACGTCCCGTAGAGTGTTTTATAGAGTAAAGATTGAATCTTTGAACAAAAATACTGTAATAAAGGTACCTAGTATGTCACTAGACCTTTTTAATGTAAAAAGATTGAATCTCTGAAATAAAATGATAGTTTAGATCTTAACTTATTCGAGTTACCTATGAAGTCGCGAATCGTGTTGTAATGACTAAATATTAAATCGTTGAATGAAAATATCTCAACAAAGGAACCAATTATGTGACTAGACCTTTTTAATGTATAAAGATTGAATCTTTTAAAGAAAATGAGAGTTTTGAGTGAAACTTATTCGAGTTCCTTTTGACGTCCCGAAGAGTGTTTTACAGAGTATAGATTGAATCTTTGTATGAAAATACCCCAGTAAAGGTACCTAGTATGTCACTAGACCTTTTTATTGTAAAAAGGTTGATTCTTTGAAAGAAAATGAGAGTTTTGAGATTATCTTATTCGAGTTATCTTTGAAGTCGCGAAGCGTGTTTTAATGACTAAGGATTAAATCTTTGAATGGAAATATCTCAATAAAGGTACATTACCAGACCTTTTTAATGCATAAACGTTGAATCTTTGAAAGAAAATAAGAGTATTGATTTAAACTTATTCGTGTTACTTATGAAGTGGCGAAGAGTGTTTTAATGAGTAAAAATCGAATCTTTGATTGAAAATATCTCAATAAAAGTACCTTTTATGTCATTAAACCTTTTTAATGCATATAGATTGAATCTTTGATACAAAACAAGAGTTTGAATTTAAAATTATTCGTGTTACCTAGTAGTCGCAAAAAGTGTTTTAATGAGTATATGTTGAATCTTTAAATGAAAGTACCTCAATAAAGGTACCTTTTATATCACTAGACCTTTTCAATGTATAAAGATTGAATCTTTGAAAGAAAATGAGGTTTTTGAGTTAAACTTATTCGAGTTCCCTTTGACGTCCCGTAAAGTGTTTTACAGAGTAAAGATTGAATTTTTGAACGAAAATACCTCAATAAAGGTACTTAGTTTCTCTCTGGACCTTTTTAATGTAAAAAGATTGAATCTCTTAAAAAAAATGATAGTTTAGAGATTAACTTATTCGAGTTACCTATGAAGTCGCGAATCGTGTTGTAATGACTAAATATTAAACCTTTGAATGAAAATATCTCAATAAAGGAACTTATTATGTGACTAGACCTTTTTAATGTATAAAGATTGAATCTTTTGAAGAAAATGAGAGTTTTGAGTGAAACTTATTCGAGTTCCCTTTGACGTCCCGAAGAGTGTCTTACAGAGTATAGATTGAATCTTTGAATGAAAATAACTCAGTAAAGGTACCTAGTATGTCACTAGACCTTTTTAATGTAAAAAGATTGAATCTCTAAAATAAAATGATAGTTTAGAGATTAACTTATTCGAGTTACCTATGAAGTCGCGAATCATGTTGAAATGACTAAATATAAAATCTTTGAATGAAAATATATCAACAAAGGAACCTATTATGTGACTAGACCTTTTTAATGTATAAAGATTGAATCTTTTAAAGAAAATGAGAGTTTTGAGTGAAACTTATTCGAGTTCCCTTTGACGTCCCGAAGAGTGTTTTACAGAGTAGAGATTGAATCTTTAAATGAAAATACCTCAGTAAAGGTACCTTGTATGTCACTAGACCTTTTTAATGCAAAAGATTGAATCTTTGAAAGAAAATGAGAGTTTTGAGATTAACTTATTCGAGTTATCTATGAAATCGCGAAGCGTGTTTTAATGACTAAAGATTAAATCTTTGAATGAAAATACCTCATTAAAGGAACCTATTATATGACTAAACCTTTTTAATGTATACAGATTGAATCTTTAAAAGAAAATGAGAGTTTTGAATGAAACTTCTTCGAGTTCCTTTTGCCATCCCAAAGAGTGTTTTAATGAGTAAAAATAGAATCTATGAATGAAAATACCTCAATAAAGGTACCTATTATGTTACCAGACCTTTTTAATGCATAAACGTTGAATCTTTGAAAGAAAATAAGAGTACTGATTTAAACCTATTCGAGTTACTTACGAAGTGGGGAAGGGTGTTTTAATGAGTAAAGAACAAGCCTTTGATTGAAAATATCTCAATAAAAGTACCTTTTATGTCATTAAACCTTTTTAATGGATATAGATTGAATCTTTGAAACAAAACAAGAGTTTGAATTTAAAATTATTCGTGTTACCTAGTTGTCGCGAAGAGTGTTTTATTGAGTATATGTTGAATCTTTAAATGAAAGTACCTCAATAAAGGTACCTTTTATGTCACTAGACCATTTCAATGTATAAAGATTGAATCTTTGAAAGAAAATGAGCTTTTTGAGTTAAACTTATTTGAGTTCCCTTTGACGTCCCGTAGAGTGTTTTACAGAGTAAAGATTGAATCTTTGAACGAAAATACCTTAATAAAGGTAACTAGTATGTCACTAGACCTTTTTAATGTAAAAAGATTGAATCTTCGAAATAAAATGATAGTTTAGAGATTAACTTATTCGATTTACCTATGAAGTCGCGAATCGTGTTGTAATGACTAAATATTAAATCGTTGAATGAAAATATCTCAACAAAGGAACCTATTATGTGACTAGACCTTTTTAATGTATAAAGGTTGAATCTTTTAAAGAAAATGAGAGTTTTGAGTGAAACTTATTCGAGTTCCCTTTGACGTCCCGAAGAGTGTTTTACAGAGTATAGATTGAATCTTTATATGAAAATATCTCAGTAAAGGTACCTAGTATGTCACTAGACCTTTTTAATGTAAAAAGATTGAATCTTTGAAAGAAAATGAGAGTTTTGAGATTAACTTATTCGAGTTATCTATGAAGACACGAAGCGTGTTTTAATGACTAAAGATTATATCTTTGAATGAAAATACCTCAATAAAGGAACCTATTATATGACAAAACCTTATTAATGTATGCAGATTGAATCTTTGAAAGAAAATGTGAGTTTTGAATGAAACTTATTCGAGTTCCTTTTAACGTCCCGATGAGTGTTTTGATGAGTAAAAATAGAATCTATGAATGAAAATACCTAAATAAATGTACCTATTGTGTTACCTGACCTTTTTAATGCATAAATGTTGAATCTTTGAAAGAAAATAAGAGTATTGATTTAAACTAATTCGAGTTACTTATGAAGTGGCGAAGAATGTTTTAATGAGTAAAGAACAAATCTTTGATTGAAAATGTCTCAATAAAAGTACCTTTTATGTCATTAAACCTTTTTAATGTATATAGATTGAATCTTTGAAACAAAATAAGAGTTTGAATTTAAAATTATTCGTGTTACCTAGTAGTCGCGAAGAGTGTTTTAATGAGTATATGTTGAATTTTTAAATGAAAGTACCTCAATAAAGGTACCTTTTATGTCACTACACCTTTTTAATGTATAAAGATTGAATCTTTGAAAGAAAATGAGGTTTTTAAGTTAAACTTATTCGAGTTCCCTTTGACGTCCCGTAGAGTGTTTTACAGAGTAAAGATTGAATCTTTGAACGAAAATACCTCAATAAAGGTACCTACTTTGTTACTAGACCTTTTTAATGTAAAAAGATTAAATCTCTGAAATAAAATGATAGTTTAGAGATTAACTTATTCGAGTTACCTATGAAGTCGCAAATCGTGTTGTAATGACTAAATATTAAACCTTTGAATAAAAATATCTCAACAAAGGAACTTATTATGTGACAAGACCTTTTTCATGTATAAAGATTGAAGCTTTTGAAGAAAATGAGAGTTTTGAGTGAAACTTATTCGAGTTCCCTTTGACGTCCCGAAGAGTGTCTTACAATCTTTGAATGAAAATACCTCAGTAAAGGTACCTAGTCACTAGACCATTTTAATGTAAAAAGGTTGAATCTTTGAAAGAAAATGAGAGTTTTGTGATTAACTTATTCAAGTTATCTATGAAGTCGCGAAGCGTGTTTTAATGACTAAAGATTAAATCTTTGAATGGAAATATCTCAATAAAGGAACCTATTATATGACTAAACCTATTTAATGTACACAGATTGAATCTTTGAGAGAAAATGAGAGTTTTGAATGAAACTTATTCGAGTTCCTTTTGACGTCCCAAAGAGTGTTTTAATGAGTAAAAATAGAATCTTTGAATGAAAATACCTCAATAAAGGTACCTATTATGTTACCAGACCTTTTTAATGCATAAACATTGAATCTTTGAAAGAAAATAAGAGTATTGATTTAAACTTATTCGAGTTACTTATGAAGTGGTGAAGAGTGTTTTAATGAGTAAAGATCGAATCTTTGATTGAAAATATCTCAATAAAACTACCTTTTATGTCATTAAACCTTTTTAATGCATATAGATTGAATCTTTGAAACAAAACAAGAGTTTGAATTTAAAATTATTCGTGTTACCTAGTAGTCGCGAAGAGTGTTTTAATGAGTATATGTTGAATCTTTAAATGAAAGTACCTCAATAAAGGTAGCTTTTTTGTCACGAGACCTTTTCAATGTATAAAGATTGAATCTTTGAAAGAAAATGAGGTTTTTGAGTTAAACTTGTTCGAGTTCCCTTTGACGTCCCGTAGAGTGTTTTCCAGAGTAAAGATTGAATGTTTGAACGAAAATACCTTAATAAAGGTACCTAGTATGTCACTAGACCTTTTTAATGTAAAAAGATTGAATTTCTGAAATAAAATGATAGTTTAGAGATTAACTTATTCGAGTTACCTATGAAGTCACGAATCGTGTTGTAATGACTAAATATAAAATCGTTGAATGAAAATATCTCAACAAAGGAACCTATTATGTGACTAGACCTTTTCAATGTGTAAAGATTGAATCTTATAAAGAAAATGAGAGTTTTGAGTAAAACTTATTTGAGTTCCCTTTGACGTCCCGAAGAATGGTTTACATAGTATAGATTGAATCTTTGAATGAAAATACCTCAGTAAAGGTACATTGTATGTCACGAGACCTTTTTAATGTAAAAAGATTGAATTTTTGAAAGAAAATGAGAGTTTTGAGATTAACTTATTCGAGTTATCTATGAAGTCGCGAAGCACGTTTTAATGACTAAAGATTAAATCTTCGAATGAAAATACTCAATAAAGGAACCTTTTATATGACTAAACCTTTTTAATGTATACAGATTGAATCTTTGAAAGAAAATGAGAATTTTGAATGAAACTTATTCGAGTTCCTTTTGACATTCCAAAGAGTGTTTTAATGAGTAAAAATAGAATCTATGAATGAAAATACCTCAATAAAGGTACCTATTATGTTACCAGACCTTTTTAACGCATAAACGTTGAATCTTTGAAACAAAATAAGAGTATTGATTTAAACTTATTCGAGTTACTTATGAAGTGGTGAAGAGTGTTTTAATGAGTAAAGAACAAATCTTTGATTGAAAATATCTCAATAAAAGTACCTTTTATGTCATTAAACCTTTTTAATGCATATAGATTGAATCTTTGAAACAAAACAAGAGTTTGAATTTAAAATTATTCGTGTTACCTAGTTGTCGCGAAGAGTGTTTTAATGAGTATATGTTGAATCTTTAAATGAAAGTACCTCAACAAAGGTACCTTTTATGTCACTAGACCTTTTCAATTTATAAAGATTGAATCTTTGAAAGAAAATGAGGTTTTTGAGTTAAACTTATTCGAGTTCCCTTTGACGTCCCTTAGAGTATTTTACAGAGTAAAGATTGAATCTTTGAACGAAAATACCTTAATAAAGGTACCTAGTATGTCACTAGACCTTTTTAATGTAAAAAGATTGAATCTTTGAAATAAAATGAAAGTTTAGAGATTAACTTATTCGATTTACCTATGAAGTCGCGAATCGTGTTGTAATGACTTAATATTAAATCGTTGAATGAAAATATCTCAATAAAGGAACCTATTATGTGACTAGACCTTTTTAATGTATAAAGATTGAAGCTTTTGAAGAAAATGAGAGTTTTGAGTGAAACTTATTCGAGTTCCCTTTAACGTCCCGAAGAGTGTTTTACAGAGTATAAATTGAATCTTTATATGAAAATACCTCAGTAAAGGTACCTAGTATGTCACTAGACCTTTTTAATGTAAAAAGATTGAATCTTTGAAAGAAAATGAGAGTTTTGAGATTAACATATTCGAGTTATCTATGAAGACACGAAGCGTGTTTTAATGACTAAAGATTAAATCTTTGAAT
Source organism: Cornus florida (assembly GCF_030987335.1). Lineage (NCBI taxonomy): Eukaryota > Viridiplantae > Streptophyta > Magnoliopsida > Cornales > Cornaceae > Cornus > Cornus florida. The sequence goes on along the minus strand of NW_026775578.1, from coordinate 89,661,214 downwards.
GAAAGTAGCTCAATAAAGGAACCTATTATATGACTAAACCTTTTTAATATATACAGATTGAATATTTGAAAGAAAATGAGAGTTTTGAATGAAACTTATTCGAGTTCCTTTTGACGTCCCGAAGAGTGTTTTAATGAGTAAAAATAGAATCTTTGAATGAAAATATCTCAATAAAGGTACATTACCAGACCTTTTTAATGCATAAACGTTGAATCTTTGAAAGAAAATAAGAGTACTGATTTAAACTTATTCGAGTTACTTATGAAGTGGCGAAGAGTATTTTAATGAGTAAAGATCGAATCTTTGATTGAAAATATCTCAATAAAAGTACCTTTTATGTCATTAAACCTTTTTAATGCATATAGATTGAATCTTTGAAACAAAACAAGAGTTTGAATTTAAAAGTATTCGTGTTACCTAGTAGTCGCGAAGAGTGTTTTAATGAGTATATGTTGAATCTTTAAATGAAAGTACCTCAATAAAGGTACCTTTTATGTCACTAGACCTTTTCAATGTATAAAGATTGAATCTTTGAAAGAAAATGAGGTTTTTGAGTTAAACTTATTCGAGTTCCCTTTGACGTCCCGTAGAGTGTTTTACAGAGTAAAGATTGAATCTTTGCACGAAAATACTTTAATAAAGGTACCTAGTATGTCACTAGACCTTTTTAATGTAAAAAGATTGAATCTCTGAAATAAAATGATAGTTTAGAGATTAACTTATTCGAGTTACCTATGAAGTCGCGAATCGTGTTGTAATGACTAAATATTAAATCGTTGAATGAAAATATCTCAACAAAGGAACCTATTATGCGACTAAACCTTTTTAATGTATAAAGATTGAATCTTTTAAAGAAAATGAGAGTTTTGAGTGAAACTTATTCGAGTTCCCTTTGACGTCCCGTAGAGTGTTTTACAGAGTAAAGATTGAATCTTTGAACGAAAATACCTTAATAAAGGTACCTAATATGTCACTAGACATTTTTAATGTAAAAAGATTGAATCTCTGAAAAAAAATGATAGTTTTGAGATTAACTTATTCGAGTAACCTATGAAGTTGCGAATAGTGTTGTAATGACTAAATATTAAATCGTTGAATGAAAATATCTCAACAAAGGAACCTATCATGTGACTAGACCTTTTTAATTTATAAAGATTGAATCTTATAAAAAAAAATGAGTGTTTTGAGTAAAACTTATTTGAGTTCCCTTTGACGTCCCGAAGAGTGTTTTACAGAGTATATATTGAATCTTTGAATGAAAATACCTCAGTAAAGGTACCTTGTATGTCACTAGACCATTTTAATGTAAAAAGATTGAATCTTTGAAAGAAAATGAGAGTTTTGAGATTAACTTATTCGAGTTATCTATGAAGTCGCGAAGCGTGTTTTAATTACTAAAGATTAAATCTTTGAATGAAAATACCTCAACAAAGGAACCTATTATATGACATAACCTTTTTAATGTGTACAGATTGAATCTTTGAAAGAAAATGAGAGTTTTGAATGAAACTTATTCGAGTTCCTTTTGACGTCCCGTAGAGTGTTTTACAGAGTAAAGATTGAATTTTTGAACGAAAATACCATAATAAAGGTACCTAGTATGTCACTAGACCTTTTTAATGTAAAAAGATTGAATCTTTGAAATAAAATGATAGTTTAGAGATTAACTTATTCGATTTACCTATGAAGTCGCGAATCGTGTTGTAATGACTAAATATTAAATCGTTGAATGAAAATATCTCAACAAAGGAACCTATTATGTGACTAGACCTTTTTAATGTATAAAGATTGAATCTTTTAACGAAAATGAGAGTTTTGAGTGAAACTTATTTGAGTTTCCTTTGACGTCCCGAAGAGTGTTTTATAGAGTATAGATTGAATCTTTGAAAGAAAATACCTCAGTAAAGGTACCTTGTATGTCACTAGACCATTTTAATGTATAAACATTGAATCTTTGAAAGAAAATGAGAGTTTTGAGATTAACTTATTCGAGTTATCTATGAAGTCGCGAAGTGTGTTTTAATTACTAAAGATTAAATCTTTGAATGAAAATACCTCAACAAAGGAACCTATTATATGTCATAACCTTTTTAATGTATACAGATTGAATCTTTGAAAGAAAATGTGAGTTTTGAATGAAACTTATTCGAGTTCCTTTTGACGTCCCGTAGAGTGTTTTACAGAGTAAAGATTGAATCTTTGAACGAAAATACCATAATAAAGGTACCTAGTATGTTACTAGACCTTTTTAATGTAAAAAGATTGAATCTTTGAAATAAAATGATAGTTTAGAGATTAACTTATTCGATTTACCTATGAAGTCGCGAATCGTGTTGTAATGACTAAATATTAAATCGTTGAATGAAAATATCTCAACAAAGGAACCTATTATGTGACTAGACCTATTTAATGTATAAAGATTGAATCTTTTAAAGAAAATGAGAGTTTTGAATGAAAATACCTCAGTAAAGTTGCCTTGTATGTCACTAGACCTTTTTAATGCAAAAAGATTGAATCTTTGAAAGAAAATGAGAGTTTTGAGATTAACTTATTCGAGTTATCTATGAAGTCGCGAAGCGTGTTTTAATGATTAAAGATTAAATCTTTGAATGAAAATACCTCAATAAAGGAACCTATTATATGACTAAACCTTTTTAATGTATATAGATTGAATCTTTGAAAAAAAATGAGAGTTTTGAATGAAACTTATTCGAGTTCCTTTTGACGTCCCGAAGAGTGTTTTAATGAGTAAAAATAGAATCTTTGAATGAAAATACCACAATAAAGGTACATTACCAGACCTTTTTAATGCATAAACGTTGAATCTTTGAAAGAAAATAAGAGTATTGATTTAAACTTATTCGAGTTACTTATGAAGTGGCGAAGAGTGTTTTAATGAGTAAAGATCGAATCTTTGATTGAAAATATCTCGATAAAAGTACATTTTATGTCATTAAACCTTTTTAATGCATATAGATTGAATCTTTGAGACAAAACAAGAGTTCGAATTTAAAGTTATTAGTGTTACCTAGTAGTCGCGAAGAATGTTTTATTGAGTATATGTTGAATCTTTAAATGAAAGTACCTCAATAAAGGTACCTTTTATGTCACTAGACCTTTTCAATGTATAAAGATTGAATCTTTGAAAGAAAGTGAGGTTTTTGAGTTAAACTTATTCAAGTTTCCTTTGACGTCCCGTAGAGTGTTTTACAGAGTAAAGATTGAATCTTTGAACGAAAATACCTTCATAAAGGTACCTAGTATGTCACAAGACCTTTTTAATCTAAAAAGATTGAATCTCTGAAATAAAATGATAGTTTAGAGATTAACTTATTCGAGTTACCTATGAAGTAGCGAATCGTGTTGTAATGACTAAATATTAAATCGTTGAATGAAAATATCTCAACAAAGGAACCTATTATGTGAGTAGACCTTTTTAATGTATAAAGATTGAATCTTTTAAAGAAAATGGGAGTTTTGAGTGAAACTTATTCGAGTTCCATTTGACGTCCCGAAGAGTGTTTTACAGAGTCTAGATTGAATCTTTGAATGAAAATACCTCAGTAAAGTTACCTTGTATGTCACTAGACCTTTTTAATGTAAAAAGATTGAATCTTTGAAAGAAAATGAGAGTTTTGAGATTCACTTATTCGAGTTATCTATGAAGTCGCGAAGAGTGTTTTAATCACTAAGGATTAAATCTTTGAATGAAAATACCTCAATAAAGGAACCTATTATACGACTAAACCTTATTAATGTAAACAAATTGAATCTTTGAAAGAAAGTGAGAGTTTTGAATGAAACTTATTCGAGTTCCTTTTAACGTCCCGAAGAGTGTTTTGATGAGTAAAAATATAATCTATGAATGAAAATACCTCAATAAATGTACCTATTGTGTTACCTGACCTTTTTAATACATAAACGTTGAATCTTTAAAAGAAAATAAGAGTATTGATTTAAACTTATTCGAGTTACTTATGAAGTGGCGAAGAATGTTTTAATGAGTAAAGAACAAATCTTTGATTGAAAATGTCTCAATAAAAGTACCTTTTATGTCATTAAACCTTTTTAATACATATAGATTGAATCTTTGAAACAAAACAAGAGTTTGAATTTAAAATAATTCGTGTTACCTAGTAGTCGCGAAGAGTGTTTTAATGAGTATATGTTGAATCTTTAAATGAAAGTACCTCAATAAATGTACCTTTTATGTCACTAGACCTTTTCAATGTATAAAGATTGAATCTTTGAAAGAAAATGAGGTTTTTAAGTTAAACTTATTCGAGTTCCCTTTGACGTCCCGTAGAGTGTTTTATAGAGTAAAGATTGAATCTTTGAACGAAAATACCTCAATAAAGGTACCTAGTTTCTCACTAGATCTTTTTAATGTAAAAAGATTGAATCTCTGAAATAAAATGATAGTTTAGAGATTAACTTATTCGAGTTACCTATGAAGTCGCAAATCGTGTTGTAATGACTAAATAATAAACCTTTGAATGAAAATATCTCAACAAAGGAACTTATTATGTGACAAAACCTTTTTAATGTATAAAGATTGAAGCTTTTGAAGAAAATGAGAGTTTTGAGTGAAACTTATTCGAGTTCCCTTTGACGTCCCGAAGAGTGTCTTACAGAGTATAGATTGAATCTTTGAATGAAAATACGTCAGTAAAGGTACCTAGTATGTCACTAGACCTTTTTAATGTAAAAAGGTTTAATCTTTGAAAGGAATTGAGATTTTTGAGCTTAACTTATTCAAGTTATCTATGAAGTCGCGAAGCGTGTTTTAATGACTAAAGATTAAATCTTTGAAGGGAAATATCTTAATAAAGGAACCGATTATATGACTAAACCTTTTTAATGTATACAGATTGAATCTTTGAAAGAAAATGAGAGTTTTGAATGAAAGTTATTCGAGTTCCTTTTGACGTCCCGAAGAGTGTTTTAATGAGTAAAAATAGAATCTTTGAATGCAAAAACCTCAATAAAGGTACCTATTATGTTACCAGACCTTTTTAATGCATAAACGTTGAATCTTTGAAAGAAAATAAGAGTATTGATTTAAACTTATTCGAGTTACTTATGAAGTGGCGAAGAGCGTTTTAATGAGTAAAGATCGAATCTTTGATTGAAAATATCTCAATAAAAGTACATTTTATGTCATTAAACCTTTTTAATGCATATAGATTGAATCTTTGAGACAAAAGAAGAGTTCGAATTTAAAATTATTCGTGTTACCTAGTAGTCGCGAAGAGTGTTTTAATGAGTATATGTTGAATCTTTAAATGAAAGTACCTCAATAAAGGTACCTTTTATGTCACTAGACCTTTTCAATGTATAAAGATTGAATCTTTGAAAGAAAGTGAGGTTTTTGAGTTAAACTTATTCGAGTTCCCTTTGCCGTCCCGTAAACTGTTTTACAGAGTAAAGATTGAATCTTTGAACGAAAATACCTTAATAAAGGTACCTAGTATGTCACAAGACCTTTTTAATGTAAAAAGATTGAATCTCTGAAATAAAATGATAGTTTAGAGATTAACATATTCGAGTTACTTTTGAAGTAGCGAATCGTGTTGTAATGACTAAATATTCAATCGTTGAATGAAAATATCTCAACAAAGGAACCTATTATGTGACTAGACCTTTTTAATGTATAAAGATTGAATCTTTTAAAGAAAATGGGAGTTTTGAGTGAAACTTATTCGAGTTCCATTTGACGTCCCGAAGAGTGTTTTACAGAGTCTAGATTGAATCTTTGAATGAAAATACCTCAGTAAAGTTACCTTGTATGTCACTAGACCTTTTTAATGTAAAAAGATTGAATCTTTGAAAGAAAATGAGAGTTTTGAGATTAACTTATTCGAGTTATCTACGGAGTCGCGAAGAGTGTTTTAATGACTAAAGATTAAATCTTTGAATGAAAATACCTTAATAAAGGAACCTATTATATGACTAAACCTTATTAATGTATGCAGATTGAATCATTGAAAGAGAATGAGAGTTTTGAATGAAACTTATTCGAGTTCCTTTTAACGTCCCGAAGAGTGTTTTGATGAGTAAAAACAGAATCTAGTAATGAAAATACCTAAATAAATGTACCTATTGTGTTACCTGACCATTTTAATGCATAAACGTTTAATCTTTGGAAGAAAATAAGAGTATTGATTTAAACTTATTCGAGTTACTTATGAAGTGGCGAAGAATGTTTTAATGAGTAAAGAACAAATCTTTGATTGAAAATGTCTCAATAAAAGTACCTTTTATGTCATTAAACCATTTTAATGTATATAGATTGAATCTTTGAAACAAAATAAGAGTTTGAATTTAAAATTATACGTGTTACCTAGTAGTCGCGAAGAGTGTTTTAATGAGTATATGTTGAATTTTTAAATGAAAGTGCCTCAATAAAGGTACCTTTTATGTCACTAGACCTTTTTAATGTATAAAGATTGAATCTTTGAAAGAAAATGAAGTTTTTGAGATAAACTTATTCGAGTTCCCTTTGACGTCCAGTAGAGTGTTTTACAGAGTAAAGATTGAATCTTTGAACGAAAATACCTCAATAAAGGTACCTAGTTTCTCACTAGACCTTTTTAATGTAAAAAGATTGAATTTCTGAAATAAAATGATAGTTTAGAGATTAACTTATTCGAGTTACCTATGAAGTCGCAAATCGTGTTGTAATGACTAAATAATAAACCTTTAAATGAAAATATCTCAACAAAGGAACTTATAATGTGACAAGACCTTTTTAATGTATAAAGATTGAAGCTTTTGAAGAAAATGCGAGTTTTGAGTGAAACTTATTCGAGTTCCCTTTGACGTCCGGAAGAGTGTCTTACAGAGTATAGATTGAATCTTTGAATGAAAATACCTCAGTAAAGGTACCTAGTATGTCACTAGACCTTTTTAATGTAAAAAGGTTTAATCTTTGAAAGAAAATGAGATTTCTGAGATTAACTTATTCAAGTTATCTATGAAGTCGCGAAGCGTGTTTTAATGACTAAAGATTAAATCTTTGAATGGAAATATCTCAATAAAGGAACCTATTATATGACTAAACCTTTTTAATGTATACAGATTGAATCTTTGAAAGAAAATGAGAGTTTTGAATGAAACTTATTCGAGTTCCTTTTGACGTCCCGAAGAGTGTTTTAATGGGTAGAAATAGAATCTTTGAATGAAAATACCACAATAAAGGTACCTATTATGTTACTAGACCTTTTTAATGCATAAACGTTGAATCTTTAAAAGAAAATAAGAGTACTGATTTAAACTTATTCGAGTTACTTATGAAGTGGCGAAGAGTGTTTTAATGAGAAAGATCGAATCTTTGATTGAAAATATCTCAATAAAAGTACCTTTTATGTCATTAAACCTTTTAAATGCATATAGATTGAATCTTTTAAACAAAACAAGAGTTTGAATTTAAAAGTATTCGTGTTACCTAGTAGTCGCGAAGAGTGTTTTAATGAGTATATGTTGAATCTTAAAATGAAAGTACCTTAATAAAGGTACCTTTTATGTCACTAGACCTTTTCAATGAATAAAGATTGAATCTTTGAAAGAAAATGAGGTTTTTGAGTTAAACTTATTTGAGTTCCCTTTGACGTCCCGTAGAGTGTTTTACAGAGTAAAGATTGAATCTTTGAACGAAAATATCTTAATAAAGGTTCCTAGTATGTCACTAGACCTTTTTAATGTAAAAAGATTGAATCTCTGAAATAAAATGACAGGTTAACTTATTCGAGTTACCTATGAAGTCGCGAATCGTGTTGTAATGACTAAATATTAAATTGTTGAATGAAAATATCACAACAAAGGAACGTATTTTGTGACTAGGCCATTTTAATGTATAAAGATTGAATCTTTTAAAGAAAATGAGAGTTTTGAGTGAAACTTATTCGAGTTCCATTTGACATCCCGAAGAGTGTTTTACAGAGTATAGATTGAATCTTTGAATGAAAATACCTCAGTAAAGGTACCTTGTATGTCACTAGACCTTTTTAATGTAAAAAGATTGAATCTTTGACAGAAAATGAGAGTTTTGAGATTAACTTATTCGAGTTATCTACGAAGTCGCGAAGAGTGTTTTAATGACTAAAGATTAAATCTTTGAATGAAAATACCTCAATAAAGGAACCTATTATATGACTAAACCTAGTAGTATACAGATTGAATCTTTGAAAGAAAATGAGAGTTTTGAATGAAACTTATTCGAGTTCCTTTTAACGTCCCGAAGAGTGTTTTGATGAGTAAAAATAGAATCTATGAATGAAAATACCTCAATAAATGTACCTATTGTGTTAGCTGACCTTTTTAATGCAAAAACGTTGAATCTTTGAAAGAAAATAAAAGTATTGATTTAAACTTATTCGAGTTACTTATGAAGTGGCGAAGAATGTTTTAATGAGTAAAGAACAAATCTTGATTGAAAATGTCTCAATAAAAGTACCTTTTATGTCATTAAACCTTTATAATGCATATAGATTGAATCTTTGAAACAAAACAAGAGTTTGAATTTAAAATTATTCGTGTTACCTAGTAGTCGCGAAGATTGTTTTAATGAGTATATGTTGAATCTTTAAATGAAAGTACCTCAATAAAGGTACCTTTTATGTCACTAGACCTTTTCAATGTATAAAGATTGAATCTTTGAAAGAAAATGAGGTTTTTAAGTTAAACTTATTCGAGTTCCCTTTGACGTCCCGTAGAGTGTTTTACAGAATAAAGATTGAATCTTTAAACGAAAATACCTCAATAAAGGTACCTTGTTTGTCACTAGACCTTTTTAATGTAAAAACATTGAATCTCTGAAATAAAATGATAGTTTAGAGATTAACTTATTCGAGTTACCTATGAAGTTGCAAATCGTGTTGTAATGACTAAATAAAAAACCTTTGAATGAAAATATCTCAACAAAGGAACTCATAATGTGACAAGACCTTTTTAATGTATAAAGATTGAAGCTTTTGAAGAAAATGAGAGTTTTGAGTGAAACTTATTCGAGTTCCCTATGACGTCCCGAAGAGTGTCTTACAGAGTATAGATTGAATCTTTGAATGAAAATACCTCAGTAAAGGTACCTAGTATGTCACTAGACCTTTTTAATGTAAAAATGTTTAATCTTTGAAAGAAAATGAGATTTTTGAGATTAACTTATTCAAGTTATCTATGAAGTCGCGAAGCTTGTTTTAATGACTAAAGATTAAATCTTTGAATGGAAATATCTCCATAAAGGAACCTATTATATGACTAAACCTTTTTAATGTATACAGATTGAATCTTTGAAAGAAAATGAGATTTTGAATGAAACTTATTCGAGTTCCTTTTGACGTCCCGAAGATTGTTTTAATGAGTAAAAATTGAATCTTTGAATGAAAATACCTCAATAAAGGTACCTATTATGTTACCAGACCTTTTTAATGCATAAACGTTGAATCTTTAAAAGAAAATAAGAGTATTGATTTAAATTTATTCGAGTTACTTATGAAGTGGCGAAGAGTGTTTTAATGAGTAAAGATCAAATCTTTGATTGAAAATATCTCAATAAAGTACATTTTATGTCATTAAACCTTTTTAATGCATATAGATTGAATCTTTGAAACAAAATAAGAGTTTGAATTTAAAAGTATTCGTGTTACCTAGTAGTCGCGAAGAGTGTTTTAATGAGTATATTTGAATCTTTAAATGAAAGTACCTCAATAAAGGTACCTTTTATGTCACTAGACCTTTTCAATGTATAAAGATTGAATCTTTGAAAGAAAATGAGGTTTTGGAGTTAAACTTATTCGAGTTCCCTTTGACGTCCCGTAGAGTGTTTTACAGAGTAAAAATTGAATCTTTGAACGAAAATACTTTAATAAAGGTACCTAGCATGTCACTAGACCTTTTTAATGTAAAAAGATTGAATCTCTGAAATAAAATGATAGTTTAGAGATGAATTTATTCGAGTTACCTATGAAGTCGCAAATCGTGTCGTAATGACTAAATATTAAATCGTTGAATGAAAATATCTCAACAAAGGAACCTATTATGTGACTAGACCTTTTTAATGTATAAAGATTGAATCTTTTAAAGAAAATGAGAGTTTTGAGTGAAACTTATTCGAGTTCCCTTTGACGTCCCGTAGAGTGTTTTACAGAGTAAAGATCGAATCTTTGAACGAAAATACCTTAATAAAGGGCCTAATATGTCACTAGACCTTTTTAATGTAAAAAGATTGAATCTCTAAAATAAAATGATAGTTTAGAGATTAACTTATTCGAGTTACCTATGAAGTCGCGAATCGTGTTGTAATGACTAAATATTAAATCGTTGAATGAAAATATCACAACAAAGGAACCTATTATGTGACTAGGCCTTTTTAATGTATAAAGATTGAATCTTTTAAAGAAAATGAGAGTTTTGAGTGAAACTTATTCGAGTTCCATTTGACATCCCGAAGAGTGTTTTCCAGAGTATAGATTGAATCTTTGAATGAAAATACCTCAGTAAAGGTACCTTGTATGTCACTAGACCTTTTGAATGTAAAAAGATTGAATCTTTGAAAGAAAATGAGAGTTTTGAGATTAACTTATTCGAGTTATCTACGAAGTCGCGAAGAGTGTTTTAATGACTAAAGATTAAATCTTTGAATCAAAATACCTCAATAAAGGAACCTATTATATGACTAAACCTTATTAATATATACAGATTGAATCTTTGAAAGAAAATGAGAGTTTTGAATGAAACTTATTCGAGTTACTTTTAACGTCCCGAAGAGTGTTTTGATGAGTAAAAATAGAATCTATGAATGAAAATACCTCTATAAATGTACCTATTGTGTTTCCTGACCTTTTTAATGCAAAAACGTTGAATCTTTGAAAGAAAATAAGAGTATTGATTTAAACTTATTCGAGTTACTTATGAAGTGGCGAAAAATGTTTTAATGAGTAAAGAACAAATCTTTGATTAAAAATGTCTCAATAAAAGTACCTTTTATGTCATTAAACTTTTTTAATGCATATAGATTGAATCTTTGAAACAAAACAAGAGTTTGAATTTAAAATTATTCGTGTTACCTAGTAGCCGCGAAGATTGTTTTAATGAGTATATGTTGAAACTTTAAATGAAAGTACCTCAATAAAGGTACCTTTTATGTCTCTAGACCTTTTCAATGTATAAAGATTGAATCTTTGAAAGAAAATGAGGTTTTTAAGTTAAACTTATTCGAGTTCCCTTTGACGTCCCGTAGAGTGTTTTACAGAGTAAAGATTGAATCTTTGAACGAAAATACCTCAATAAAGGTACCTAGTTTGTCACTAGACCTTTTTAATGTAAAAAGATTGAATCTCTGAAATAAAATGATAGTTTAGAGATTAACTTATTCGAGTTACCTATGAAGTCGCAAATCGTGTTGTAATGACTAAATAATAAACCTTTGAATGAAAATTTCTCAACAAAGGAACTCATAATTTGACAAGACCTTTTTAATGTATAAAGATTGAAGCTTTTGAAGAAAATGAGAGTTTTGAGTGAAACTTATTCGAGTTCCCTTTGACGTCCCGAAGAGTGTCTTACAGAGTATAGATTGAATCTTTGAATGAAAATACCTCAGTAAAGGTACCTAGTATGTCTCTAGACCTTTTTAATGTAAAAAGGTTTAATCTTTGAAAGAAAATGAGATTTTTGAGATTAACTTATTCAAGTTATCTACGAAGTCGCGAAGCGTGTTTTAATGACTAAAGATTAAATCTTTGAATGAAAATATCTCAATAAAGGAACCTATTATATGACTAAACCTTTTTAATGTATACAGATTGAATCTTTGAAAGAAAATGAGAGTTTTGAATGAAACTTATTCGAGTTCCTTTTGACGTCCCGAAGAGTGTTTTAATGAGTAAAAATAGAATCTTTGAATGAAAAAACCTCAATAAAGGTACCTATTATGTTACCAGACCTTTTTAATGCACAAACGTTGAATCTTTGAAAGAAAATAAGAGTATTGATTTAAACTTATTCGAGTTACTTATGAAGTGGCGAAGAACGTTTTAATGAGTAAAGATCGAATCTTCGATTGAAAATATCTCAATAAAAGTACATTTTATGTCATTAAACCTTTTTAATGCATATAGATTGAATCTTTGAGACAAAACAAGAGTGTTTCAATCTCTAAAATAAAATGATAGTTTAGAGATTAACTTATTCGAGTTACCTATGAAGTCGCAAATCGTGTTGTAATGACTAAATAATAAAGATTGAAGCTTTTAATGAGTATATGTTGAATCTTTAAATGAAAGTACCTCAATAAAGGTACCTTTTATGTCACTAGACCTTTTCAACGTATAAAGATTGAATCTTTGAAAGAAAGTGAGGTTTTTGAGTTAAACTTATTCGAGTTCCCTTTGACGTCCCGTAGAGTGTTTTACAGAGTAAAGATTGAATCTTTGAACGAAAATACCTTAATAAAGGTACCTAGTATGTCACTAGACCTTTTTAATGTAAAAAGATTGAATCTCTGAAATAAAATGATAGTTTAGAGATTAACTTATTCGAGTTACCTATGAAGTCGTAAATCGTGTTGTAATGACTAAATATTAAATCGTTGAATGAAAATATCTCAACAAAGGAACCTATTATGTGACTAGACCTTTTTAATGTATAAAAATTTAATCTTTTAAAGAAAATGAGGGTTTTGAGTGAAACTTATTCGAGTTCCATTTGACGTCCCGAAGAGTGTTTTACAGAGTATAGATTGAATCTTTGAATGAAAATACCTCAGTAAAGGTACCTTGTATGTCACTAGACCTTTTTAATGTAAAAAGATTGAATCTTTGAAAGAAATTGAGAGTTTTGAGATTAACTTATTCGAGTTATCTACGAAGTCGCGAATAGTGTTTTAATGACTAAAGATTAAATCTTTGAATGAAAATACCTCAATAAATGAACCTATTGTATGACTAAACCTTATTAATGTATGCAGATTGAATCATTGAAAGAAAATGAGAGTTTTGAATGAAACTTATTCGAGTTCCTTTTAACGTCACGAAGAGTGTTTTGATGAGTAAAAATAGAATCTATGAATGAAAATACCAAAATAAATGTACCTATTGTGTTACCTGACCTTTTTAATGCATAAACGTTGAATCTTTGGAAGAAAATAAGAGTATTGATTTAAACTTATTCGAGTTACTTATGAAGTGGCGAAGAATGTTTTAATGAGTAAAGAACAAATCTTTGATTGAAAATGTCTCAATAAAAGTACCTTTTTAGTGTATATAGATTGAATCTTTGAAACAAAATAAGAGTTTGAATTTAAAATTATACGTGTTACCTAGTAGTTGCGAAGAGTGTTTTAATGAGTATATGTTGAATTTTTAAATGAAAGTACCTGAATAAAGGTACCTTTTATGTCACTAGACCTTTTTAATGTATAAAGATTGAATCTTTGAAAGAAAATGAGGTTTTTGAGATAAACTTATTCGAGTTCCCTTTGACGTCCCGTAGAGTGTTTTACAGAGTAAAGATTGAATCTTTGAACGAAAATACCTCAATAAAGGTACCTAATTTCTAACTAGACCTTTTTAATGTAAAAAGATTGAATCTCTGAAATAAAATGATAGTTTAGAGATTAACTTATTCGAGTTACCTATGAAGTCGCAAATCGTGTTATAATGACAAGACCTTTTTAATGTATAAAGATTGAAGCTTTTGAAGAAAATGAGAGTTTTGGGTGAAACTTATTCGAGTTCCCTTTGACGTCCCGAAGAGTGTCTTACAGAGTATAGATTGAATCTTTGAATGAAAATACCTCAGTAAAGGTACCTAGTATGTCACTAGACATTTTTAATGTAAAAAGGTTTAATCTTTGAAAGAAAATGAGATTTTTGAGATTAACTTATTCAAGTTATCTATGAAGTCGCGTAGCGTGTTTTAATGACTAAAGATTAAATCTCTGAATGGAAATATCTCAATAAAGGAACCTATTATATGACTAAACCTTTTTAATGTATACAGATTGAATCTTTGAAAGAAAATGAGAGTTTTGAATGAAACTTATTCGAGTTCCTTTTGACGTCCCGAAGAGTGTTTTAATGAGTAAAAATAGAATCTTTGAATGAAAAAACCTCAATAAAGGTACCTATTATGTTACCAGACCTTTTTAATGCACAAACGTTGAATCTTTGAAAGAAAATAAGAGTATTGATTTAAACTTATTCGAGTTACTTATGAAGTGGCGAAGAGCGTTTTAATGAGTAAAGATCGAATCTTTGATTGAAAATATCTCAATAAAAGTACATTTTATGTCATTAAACCATTTTAATGCATATAGATTGAATCTTTGAGACAAAACAAGAGTGTTTCAATCTCTGAAATAAAATGATAGTTTAGAGATTAACTTATTCGAGTTACCTATGAAGTCGCAAATCGTGTTGTAATGACTAAATAATAAAGATTTAAGCTTTTAATGAGTATATGTTGAATCTTTAAATGAAAGTACCTCAATAAAGGTACCTTTTATGTCACTAGACCTTTTCAATGTATAAAGATTGAATCTTTGAAAGAAAATGAGGTTTTTAAGTTAAACTTATTCGAGTTCCTTTTGACGTCCCGTAGTGTGTTTTACAGAGTAAAGATTGAATCTTTGAACGAAAATACCTCAATAAAGGTACCTAGTTTGTCACTAGACCTTTTTAATGTAAAAAGATTGAATCTCTGAAATAAAATGATAGTTTAGAGATTAACTTATTCGAGTTACCTATGAAGTTGCAAATCTTGTTGTAATGACTAAATAAAAAAGATTGAAGCTTTTAATGAGTATATGTTGAATCTTTAAATGAAAGTACCTCAATAAAGGTACCTTTTATGTCACTAGACCTTTTCAGTGTATAAAGATTGAATCTTTGAAAGAAAATGAGGTTTTTGAGTTAAACTTATTCGAGTTCCCTTTGACGTCCCGTAGAGTGTTATACAGAGTAAAGATTGATTCTTTGAACGAAAATACCTTAATAAAGGTACCTAGTATGTCACAAGACCTTTTTAATGTAAAAAGATTGAATCTCTGAAATAAAATGATAGTTTAGAGATTAACTTATTCGAGTTACCTATGAAGTCGCAAATCGTGTTGTAATGACTAAATATTAAATCGTTGAATGAAAATATCTCAACAAAGGAACCTTTTATTGAAAATATCTCAATAAAAGTACATTTTATGTCATTAAACCTTTTTAATGCATAAAGATTGAATCTTTGAGACAAAACAAGAGTTCGAATTTAAATATTAAATCGTTGAATGAAAATATTAAATCGTTGAATGAAAATATCTCAACAAAGGAACCTATTATGTGACTAGACCTTTTTAATGTATAAAGATTGAATCTTTTAAAGAAAATGAGAGTTTTGAGTGAAACTTATTCGAGTTCCCTTTGACGTCCCGTAGAGTGTTTTACAGAGTAAAGATTGAATCTTTGAACGAAAATACCTTAATAAAGGTACCTAATATGTCATTAGACATTTTTAATGTAAAAAGATTGAATCTCTGAAATAAAATGAAAGTTTAGAGATTAACTTATTCGAGTTACCTATGAAGTCGCGAATCGTGTTGTAATGACTAAATATTAAATCGTTGAATGAAAATATCTCAACAAAGGAACCTATTATGTGACTAGACCTTTCAATGTATAAAGATTAAATCTTTTAAAAAAAATGAGTGTTTTGAGTAAAACTTATTTGAGTTCCCTTTGACGTCCCGAAGAGTGTTTTACAGAGTATAGATTGAATCTTGGAATGAAAATACCTCAGTAAAGGTACCTTGTATGTCACTAGACCATTTTAATGTAAAAAGATTGAATCTTTGAAAGAACATGAGAGTTTTGAGATTAACTTATTCGAGTTATCTATGAAGTCGCGAAGCGTGTTTTAATTACTAAAGATTCAATCTTTGAATGAAAATACCTCAATAAAGGAACCTGTTATATGACATAACCTTTTTAATGTATACAGATTGAATCTTTGAAAGAAAATGAGAATTTTGAAAGACACTTATTCGAGTTTCCTTTGACGTCTCGTAGAGTGTTTTACAGAGTAAAGATTGAATCTTTGAACGAAAATACCTTAATAAAGGTAGCTAGTATGTCACTAGACCTTTTTAATGTAAAAAGATTGAATCTTTGAAATAAAATGATAGTTTAGAGATTAACTTATTCGATTTACCTATGAAGTCGCGAATCGTGTTGTAATGACTAAATATTAAATCGTTGAATGAAAATATCTCAACAAAGGAACCTATTATGTGACTAGACCTTTTTAATGTATAAAGATTGAAGCTTTTGAAGAAAATGAGAGTTTTGAGTGAAACTTATTCGAGTTCCCTTTGACGTCCCGAAGAGTGTTTTACAGAGTATAGATTAAATCTTTATATGAAAATACCTCAGTAAAGGTACCTAGTATGTCACTAGACCTTTTTAATGTAAAAAGATTGAATCTTTGAAAGAAAATGAGAGTTTTGAGATTAACTTATTCGAGTTATCTATGAAGTCGCGAAGCGTGTTTTAATGACTAAAAATTAAATCTTTGAATGAAAATACCTCAATAAAGGAACCTATTATATGACTAAACCTTTTTAATGTATATAGATTGAATCTTTGAAAGAAAATGAGAGTTTTGAATGAAACTTATTCGAGTTGCTTTTGACGTCCTGAAGAGTGTTTTAATGAGTAAAAATAGAATCTTTGAATGAAAATACCACAATAAAGGTACATTACCGGACCTTTTTAATGCATAAACGTTGAATCTTTGAAAGAAAATAAGAGTATTGATTTAAACTTATTCGAGTTGGTTATGAAGTGGCGAAGAGTGTTTTAATGAGTAAAGATCGAATCTTTGATTGAAAATATCACAATAAAAGTGCCTTTTATGTCATTAAACCATTTTAATGCATATAGATTGAATCTTTGAAACAAAATAAGAGTTTAAACTTAAAATTATTCGTGTTTTCTAGTAGTCGCGAAGAGTGTTTTAATGAGTATATGTTGAATCTTTAAATGAAAGTACCTCAATAAAGGTACCTTTTATGTCACTAGACCTTTTCAATGTATAAAGATTGAATCTTTGAAAGAAAATGAGGTTTTTGAGTTAAACTTATTCGAGTTCCCTTTGACGTCCCGTAGAGTGTTTTACAGAGTAAAGATTGAATCTTTGAACGAAAATACATTAGTAAAGGTACCTAGTATGTCACAAGACCTTTTTAATGTAAAAATATTGAATCTCTGAAATAAAATGATTGTTTAGAGATTAACTTATTCGAGTTACCTATGAAGTCGCGAATCGTGTTGTAATGACTAAATATTAAATCGTTGAATGAAAATATCTCAACAAAGGAACCTATTATGTGAGTAGACCTTTTTAATGTATAAAGATTGAATCTTTTAAAGAAAATGGGACTTTTGAGTGAAACTTATTCGAGTTCCATTTGACGTCCCGAAGAGTGTTTTACAGAGTCTAGATTGAATCTTTGAATGAAAATACCTCAGTAAAGTTACCTTGTATGTCACTAGACCTTTTTAATGTAAAAAGATTGAATCTTTGAAAGAAAATGAGAGTTTTGAGATTCACTTATTCGAGTTATCTATGAAGTCGCGAAGAGTGTTTTAATGACTAAGGATTAAATCTTTGGATTAAAATACCTCAATAAAGGAACCTATTATATGACTAAACCTTATTAATGTATACAGATTGAATGTTTGAAAGAAAATGAGAGTTTTGAATGAAACTTATTCGAGTTCCTTTTTACGTCCCGAAGAGTGTTTTGATGAGTAAAAATAGAATCTATGAATGAAAATACCTCAATAAATGTACCTATTCTGTTACCTGACCTTTTTAATACATAAACGTTGAATCTTTGAAAGAAAATAAGAGTATTGATTTAAACTTAATCGAGTTACTTATGAAGTGGCGAAGAATGTTTTAATGAGTAAAGAACAAATCTTTGATTGAAAATGTCTCAATAAAAGTACCTTTTATGTCATTAAACCTTTTTAATACATATAGATTGAATCTTTGAAACAAAACAAGAGTTTGAATTTAAAATTATTCGTGTTACCTAGTAGTCGCGAAGAGTGTTTTAATGAGTATATGTTGAATCTTTAAATGAAAGTACCTCAATAAAGGTACCTTTTATGTCACTAGACCTTTTCAATGTATAAAGATTGAATCTTTGAAAGAAAATGAGGTTTTTAAGTTAAACTTATTCGAGTTCCCTTTGACGTCCCATAGAGTGTTTTACAGAGTAAAGATTGAATCTTTGAACGAAAATACCTCAATAAAGGTACCTAGTTTGTCACTAGACCTTTTTAACGTAAAAAGATTGAATCTCTGAAATAAAATGATAGTTTAGAGATTAACTTATTCGAGTTACCTATGAAGTCGCAAATCGTGTTGTAATGACTAAATAATACACCTTTGAATGAAAATATCTCAACAAAGGAACTTATTATGTGAGAAGACCTTTTTAATGTATAAAGATTGAAGTTTTTGAAGAAAATGAGAGTTTTGAGTGAAACTTATTCGAGTTCCCTTTGACGTCCCGAAGAGTGTCTTACAGAGTATAGATTGAATCTTTGAATGAAAATACCTCAGTAAAGGTACCTAGCATGTCACTAGACCTTTTTCATGTAAAAATGTTTAATCTTTGAAAGAAAATGAGATTTTTGAGATTAACTTATTCAAGTTATCTATAAAGTCGCGAAGCGTGTTTTAATGACAAAAGATTAAATCTTTGATTGGAAATATCTTAATAAAGGAACCTATTATATGACTAAACCTTTTTAATTTATACAGATTGAATCTTTGAAAGAAAATGAGAGTTTTGAATGAAACTTATTCGAGTTCCTTTTGACGTCCCGAAGAGTGTTTTAATGAGTAAAAATAGAATCTTTGAATGAAAAAACCTCAATAAAGGTACCTATTATGTTACCAGACCTTTTTAATGCATAAACGTTGAATCTTTGAAAGAAAATAAGAGTATTGATTTAAACTTATTCGAGTTACTTATGAAGTGGTGAAGAATGTTTTAATGAGTAAAGAACAAATCTTTGATTAAAAATGTCTCAATAAAAGTACCTTTTATGTCATTAAACCGTTTTAATGTATATAGATTGAATCTTTGAAACAAAATAAGAGTTTGAATTTAAAATTATACGTGTTACCTAGTAGTTGCGAAGAGTGTTTTAATGAGTATATGTTGAATTTTTAAATGAAAGAACCTCAATAAAGGTACATTTTATGTCACTAGACCTTTTTAATGTATAAAGATTGAATCTTTGAAAGAAAATGAGGTTTTTGAGATAAACTTATTCGAGTTCCCTTCGACGTCCCGTAGAGTGTTTTGTAAAGATTGCATCTTTGAACGAAAATACCTCAATAAAGGTACCTAGTTTCTCACTAGACCTTTTTAATGTAAAAAGATTGAATCTCTGAAATAAAATGATAGTTTAGAGATTAACTTATTCGAGTTACCTATGAAGTCGCAAATCGTGTTGTAATGACAAGACCTTTTTAATGTATAAAGATTGAAGCTTTTGAAGAAAATGAGAGTTTTGAGTGAAACTTATTCGAGTTCCCTTTGACGTACCGAAGAGTGTCTTACAGAGTATAGATTGAATCTTTGAATGAAAATACCTCAGTAAAGGTACCTAGTATGTCACTAGACCTTTTTAATGTAAAAGGTTTAATCTTTGGAAGAAAATGAGATTTTTGAGATTAACTTATTCAAGTTATCTATGAAGTCGCGAAGCGTGTTTTAATGACTAAAGATTAAATCTTTGAATGGAAATATCTCAATAAAGAAACCTATTATATGACTAAACCTTTTTAATGTATACAGATTGAATCTTTGAAAGAAAATGAGAGTTTTGAATGAAACTTATTCGAGTTCCTTTTGACGTCCCGAAGAGTGTTTTAATGAGTAAAAATAGAATCTTTGAATGAAAATACCTCAATAAAGGTACCTATTATGTTACCAGACCTTTTTAATGCATAAACGTTGAATCTTTGAAAGAAAATAAGAGTATTGATTTAAACTTATTCGAGTTACTTATGAAGTGGCGAAGAGTGTTTTGTTGAGTAAAGATCGAATCTTTGATTGAAAATATCTCAATAAAGTACCTTTTATGTCATTAAACCTTTTTAATGCATATAGATTGAATCTTTGAAACAAAACAAGAGTTTGAATTGAAAAGTATTCGTGTTACCTAGTAGTCGCGAAGAGTGTTTTAATGAGTATATGTTGAATCTTTAAATGAAAGTACCTCAATAAAGGTACCTTTTATGTCACTAGACCTTTTCAATGTATAAAGATTGAATCTTTGAAAGAAAATGACGTTTTTGAGTTAAACTTATTCGAGTTCCCTTTGACGTCCCGTAGAGTGTTTTACAGAGTAAAAATTGAATCTTTGAACGAAAATACTTTAATAAAGGTACCTAGTATGTCACTAGACCTTTTTAATGTAAAAAGATTGAATCTCTGAAATAAAATGATAGTTTAGAGATTAACTTATTCGAGTTACCTATGAAGTCGCGAATCGTGTTGTAATGACTAAATATTAAATCGTTGAATGAAAATATCTCAACAAAGGAACCTATTATGGGACTAGACCTTTTTAATGTATAAAGATTGAATCTTTTAAAGAAAATGAGAGTTTTGAGTGAAACTTATTCGAGTTCCCTTTGACGTCCCGTAGAGTGTTTTACAGAGTAAAGATTGAATCTTTGAACGAAAATACCTTAATAAAGGTACCTAATATGTCACTAGACATTTTTAATGTAAAAAGATTGAATCTCTGAAATAAAATGATAGTTTAGAGATTAACTTATTCGAGTTACCTATGAAGTCGCGAATCGTGTTGTAATGACTAAATATTAAATCGTTGAATGAAAATATCACAACAAAGGAACCTATTATGTGACTAGGCCTTTTTAATGTATAAAGATTGAATCTTTTAAAGAAAATGAGAGTTTTGAGTGAAACTTATTCGAGTTCCATTTGACATCCCGAAGAGTGTTTTACAGAGTATAGATTGAATCTTTGAATGAAAATACCTCAGTAAAGGTACCTTGTATGTCACTAGACCTTTTTAATGTAAAAAGATTGAATCTCTGAAATAAAATGATAGTTTGGAGATTAACTTATTCGAGTTACCTATGAAGTCACAAATCGTGTTGTAATGACTAAATATTAAATCGTTGAATGAAAATATCTCAATAAAGGAACCTATTATGTGACTAGACCTTATTAATGTATGTAGATTGAATCATTGAAAGAAAATAAGAGTTTTGAATGAAACTTATTCGAGTTCCTTTTAACGTCCCGTAGAGTGTTTTGATGAGTAAAAATAGAATCTATGAATGAAAATACCTAAATAAATGTACATATTGTGTTACCTGACCTTTTTAATGCATAAATGTTGAATCTTTGGAAGAAAATAAGAGTATTGATTTAAACTTATTCGAGTTACTTATGAAGTGGTGAAGAATGTTTTAATGAGTAAAGAACAAATCTTTGATTGAAAATGTCTCAGTAAAAGTACCTTTTATGTCATTAAACCGTTTTAATGTATATAGATTGAATCTTTGAAACAAAATAAGAGTTTGAATTTAAAATTATACGTGTTACCTAGTAGTTGCGAAGAGTGTTTTAATGAGTATATATGTTGAATTTTTAAATGAAAGTACCTCAATAAAGATACATTTTATGTCACTAGACCTTTTTAATGTATAAAGATTGAATCTTTGAAACAAAATGAGGTTTTTGAGATAAACTTATTCGAGTTCCCTTTGACGTCCCGTAGAGTGTTTTGTAAAGATTGCATCTTTGAACGAAAATACCTCAATAAAGGTACCTAGTTTCTCACTAGACCTTTTTAATGTAAAAAGATTGAATCTCTGAAATAAAATGATAGTTTAGAGATTAACTTATTCGAGTTACCTAGGAAGTCGCAAATCGTGTTGTAATGACAAGACCTTTTTAATGTATAAAGATTGAAGCTTTTGAAGAAAATGAGAGTTTTGAGTGAAACTTATTCGAGTTCCCTTTGACGTCCCGAAGAGTGTCTTACAGAGTATAGATTGAATCTTTGAATGAAAATACCTCAGTAAAGGTACCTAGTATGTCACTAGACCTTTTTAATGTAACAGGTTTAATCTTTGGAAGAAAATGAGATTTTTGAGATTAACTTATTCAAGTTATCTATGAAGTCGCGAAGCGTGTTTTAATGACTAAAGATTAAATCTTTGAATGGAAACATCTCAATAAAGGAACCTATTATATGACTAAACCTTTTTAATGTATACGGATTGAATCTTTGAAAGAAAATGAGAGTTTTGAATGTAACTTATTCGAGTTCCTTTTGACGTCCCGAAGAGTGTTTTAATGAGTAAAAATAGAATCTTTGAATGAAAATACCTCAATAAAGGTACCTATTATGTTACCAGACCTTTTTAATGCATAAACGTTGAATCTTTGAAAGAAAATAAGAGTATTGATTTAAACTTATTCGAGTTACTTATGAAGTGGCGAAGAGTGTTTTAATGAGTAAAGATCGAATCTTTGATTGAAAATATCTCAATAAAGTACCTTTTATGTCATTAAATCTTTTTAATGCATATAGATTGAATCTTTGAAACAAAACAAGAGTTTGAATTGAAAAGTATTCGTGTTACCTAGTAGTCGCGAAGAGTGTTTTAATGAGTATATGTTGAATCTTTAAATGAAAGTTCCTCAATAAAGGTACCTTTTATGTCACTAGACCTTTTCAATGTATAAAGATTGAATCTTTGAAAGAAAATGAGGTTTTTGAGTTAAACTTATTCGAGTTCCCTTTGACGTTCCGTAGAGTGTTTTACAGAGTAAAAATTGAATCTTTGAACGAAAATACTTTAATAAAGGTACCTAGTATGTCACTAGACCTTTTTAATGTAAAAAGATTGAATCTCTGAAATAAAATGATAGTTTAGAGATTAACTTATTCGAGTTACCTATGAAGTCGCGAATCGTGTTGTAATGACTAAATATTAAATCGTTGAATGAAAATATCTCAACAAAGGAACCTACTATGGGACTAGACCTTTTTAATGTATAAAGATTGAATCTTTTAAAGAAAATGAGAGTTTTGAGTGAAACTTATTCGAGTTCCCTTTGACGTCCCGTAGAGTGTTTTACAGGGTAAAGATTGAATCTTTGAACGAAAATACCTTAATAAAGGTACCTAATATGTCACTAGACATTTTTAATGTAAAAAGATTGAATCTCTGAAATAAAATGATAGTTTAGAGATTAACTTATTCGAGTTACCTATGAAGTCGCGAATCGTGTTGTAATGACTAAATATTAAATCGTTGAATGAAAATATCACAACAAAGGAACCTATTATGTGACTAGGCCTTTTTAATGTATAAAGATTGAATCTTTTAAAGAAAATGAGAGTTTTGAGTGAAACTTATTCGAGTTCCGTTTGACATCCCGAAGAGTGTTTTACAGAGTATAGATTGAATCTTTGAATGAAAATACCTCAGTAAAGGTATCTTGTATGTCCCTAGACCTTTTTAATGTAAAAAGATTGAATCTTTGAAAGAAAATGAGAGTTTTGAGATTAAGTTATTCGAGTTATCTACGAAGTCGCGAAGAGTGTTTTAATGACTAAAGATTAAATCTTTGAATGAAAATACCTCAATAAAGGAACCTATTATATGACTAAACCTTATTAATGTATACAGATTGAATCTTTGAAAGAAAATGAGAGTTTTGAATGAAACATATTCGAGTTCCTTTTAATGTCCCGAAGAGTGTTTTGAAGAGTAAAAATATAATCTATGAATGAAAAAACCTCAATAAATGTACCTATTGTGTTACCTGACCTTTTTAATACATAAACGTTGAATCTTTGAAAGAAAATAAGAGTATTGATTTAAATTTATTCGAGTTACTTATGAAGTGGCGAAGAATGTTTTAATGAGTAAAGAACAAATCTTTGATTGAAAATGTCTCAATAAAAGTACCTTTTATGTCATTAAACCTTTTTAATACATATAGATTGAATCTTTGAAACAAAACAAGAGTTTGAATTTAAAATTATTCGTGTTACCTAGTAGTCGCGAAGAGTGTTTTAATGAGTATATGTTGAATCTTTAAATGAAAGTACCTCAATAAAGGTTCCTTTTATGTCACAAGACCTTTTCAATGTATAAAGATTGAATCTTTGAAAGAAAATGAGGTTTTTAAGTTAAACTTATTCGAGTTCCCTTTGACGTCCCGTAGAGTGTTTTACAGAGTAAAGATTGAATCTTTGAACGAAAATACCTCAATAAAGGTACCTAGCTTGTCACTAGACCTTTTTAATTTAAAAAGATTGAATCTCTGAAATAAAATGATAGTTTAGAGATTAACTTATTCGAGTTACCTATGAAGTTGCAAATCGTGTTGAAATGACTAAATAATAAACCTTTGAATGAAAATATCTCAACAAAGGAACTCATAATGTGACAAGACCTTTTTAATGTATAAAGATTGAAGCTTTTGAAGAAAATGAGAGTTTTGAGTGAAACTTATTCGAGTTCCCTTTGACGTCCCGAAGCGTGTCTTACAGAGTATAGATTGAATCTTTGAATGAAAATACCTCAGTAAAGGTACCTAGTATGTCACTAGACCTTTTTAATGTAAAAAGGTTTAATCTTTGAAAGGAATTGAGATTTTTGAGATTAACTTATTCAAGTTATCTATGAAGTCGCGAAGCGTGTTTTAATGACTAAAGATTAAATCTTTGAATGGAAATATCTTAATAAAGGAACCGATTATATGACTAAACCTTTTTAATGTATACAGATTGAATCTTTGAAAGAAAATGAGAGTTTTGAATGAAAGTTATTCGAGTTCCTTTTGACATCCCGAAGAGTGTTTTAATGAGTAAAAATAGAATCTTTGAATGAAAAAACCTCA
Organism: Cornus florida; assembly: GCF_030987335.1. Classification (NCBI taxonomy): domain Eukaryota; kingdom Viridiplantae; phylum Streptophyta; class Magnoliopsida; order Cornales; family Cornaceae; genus Cornus; species Cornus florida. Next base: position 89,636,244 of record NW_026775578.1, on the reverse strand, counting down.
ATAAAGGTACCTATTATGTTACCAGACCTTTTTAATGCATAAACGTTGAATCTTTGAAAGAAAATAAGAGTATTGATTTAAACTTATTCGAGTTACTTATGAAGTGGCGAAGAGCGTTTTAATGAGTAAAGATCGAATCTTTGATTGAAAATATCTTAATAAAAGTACATTTTATGTCATTAAACCTTTTTAATGCATATAGATTGATTCTTTGAGACAAAACAAGAGTGTTTCAATCTCTGAAATAAAATGATAGTTTAGAGATTAACTTATTCGAGTTACCTATGAAGTCGCAAATCGTGTTGTAATGACTAAATAATAAAGATTGAAGCTTTTAATGAGTATATGTTAAATCTTTAAATGAAAGTACCTCAATAAAGGTACCTTTTATGTCACTAGACCTTTTCAATGTATAAAGATTGAAGCTTTGAAAGAAAATGAGGTTTTTAAGTTAAACTTATTCGAGTTCCTTTTGACATCCCGTAGAGTGTTTTACAGAATAAAGATTGAATCTTTGGACGAAAATATCTCAATAAAGGTACCTAGTTTGTCACTAGACCTTTTTAATGTAAAAAGATTGAATCTCTGAAATAAAATGATAGTTTAGAGATTAACTTATTCGAGTTACCTATGAAGTTGCAAATCGTGTTGTAATGACTAAATAATAAAGATTGAAGCTTTTAATGAGTATATGTTGAATCTTTAAATGAAAGTACCTCAATAAAGGTACCTTTTATATCACTAGACCTTTTCAATGTATAAAGATTGAATCTTTGAAAGAAAATGAGGTTTTTGAGTTAAACTTATTCGAGTTCCCTTTGACGTCCCGTAGAGTGTTTTACAGAGTAAAGATTGAATCTTTGAACGAAAATACCTTAATAAAGGTACCTAGTATGTCACAAGGCCTTTTTAATGTAAAAAGATTGAATCTCTGAAATAAAATGATAGTTTAGAGATTAACTTATTCGAGTTACCTATGAAGTCGCAAATCGTGTTGTAATGACTAAATATTAAATCGTTGAATGAAAATATCTCAACAAAGGAACCTTTGATTGAAAATATCTCAATAAAAGTACATTTTATGTAATTAAACCTTTTTAATGCATATTGATTGAATCTTTGAGACAAAACAAGTGTTCGAATTTAAATATTAAATCGTTGAATGAAAATATTAAATCGTTGAATGAAAATATCTCAACAAAGGAACCTATTATGTGACTAGACCTTTTTAATGTATAAAGATTGAATCTTTTAAAAAAAATGAGTGTTTTGAGTAAAACTTATTTGAGTTCCCTTTGACGTCCCGAAGAGTGTTTTACAGAGTATAGATTGAATCTTTGAATGAAAATACCTCAGTAAAGGTACCTTGTATGTCACTAGACCATTTTAATGTAAAAAGATTGAATCTTTGAAAGAAAATGAGAGTTTTGAGATTAACTTATTCGAGTTATCTATGAAGTCGCGAAGCGTGTTTTAATTACTAAAGATTAAATCTTTAAATGAAAATACCTCAATAAAGGAACCTATTATATGACATAACCTTTTTAATGTATACAGATTGAATCTTTGAAAGAAAATTAGAGTTTTGAATGAAACTTATTCGAGTTTCCTTTGACGTCCCGTAGAGTGTTTTACAGAGTAAAGATTGAATCTTTGAACGAAAATACCTTAATAAAGGTACCTAGTATGTCACTCGACCTTTTTAATGTAAAAAGATTGAATCTTTGAAATAAAATGATAGTTTAGAGATTAACTTATTCGATTTACCTATGAAGTCGCGAATCGTGTTGTAATGACTAAATATTAAATCGTTGAATGAAAATATCTCAACAAAGGAACCTATTATGTGACTAGACCTTTTTAATGTATAAAGATTGAAGCTTTTGAAGAAAATGAGAGTTTTGAGTGAAACTTATTCGAGTTCCCTTAGACGTCCCGAAGAGTGTTTTACAGAGTATAGATTGAATCTTTATATGAAAATACCTCAGTAAAGGTACCTAGTATGTCACTAGACCTTTTTAATGTAAAAAGATTGAATCTTTGAAAGAAAATGAGAGTTTTGAGATTAACTTATTCGAGTTATCTATGAAGTCGTGAAGCGTGTTTTAATGACTAAAGATTAAATCTTTGAATGAAAATACCTCAACAAAGGAACCTATTATATGACTAAACCTTTTTAATGTATATAGATTGAATCTTTGAAAGAAAATGAGAGTTTTGAATGAAACTTATTCGAGTTGCTTTTGACGCCCTGAAGAGTGTTTTAATGAGTAAAAATAGAATCTTTGAATGAAAATACCACAATAAAGGTACATTACCAGACTTTTTTAATGCATAAACGTTGAATCTTTGAAATAAAATATGAGTATTGATTTAAACTTATTCGAGTTACTTATGAAGTGGCGAAGAGTGTTTTAATGAGTAAAGATCGAATCTTTGATTGAAAATATCTCAATAAAAGTACCTTTTATGTCATTAAACCATTTTAATGCATATAGATTGAATCTTTGAAACAAAACAAGAGTTTAAACTTAAAATTATTCGTGTTACCTAGTAGTCGCGAAGAGTGTTTTAATGAGTATATGTTGAATCTTTAAATGAAAGTACCTCAATAAAGGTACCTTTTATGTCACTAGACCTTTTCAATGTATAAAGATTGAATCTTTGAAAGAAAATGAGGTTTTTGAGTTAAACTTATTCGAGTTCCCTTTGACGTCCCGTAGAGTGTTTTACAGAGTAAAGATTGAATCTTTGAACAAAAATACATTAGTAAAGGTACCTAGTATGACAGAAGACCTTTTTAATGTAAAAAGATTGAATCTCTGAAATAAAATGATTGTTTAGAGATTAACTTATTCGAGTTACCTCTGAAGTCGCGAATCGGGTTGTAATGACTAAATATTAAATCGTTGAATGAAAATATCTCAACAAAGGAACCTATTATGTGAGTAGACCTTTTTAATGTATAAAGATTGAATCTTTTAAAGAAAATGGGAGTTTTGAGTGAAACTTATTCGAGTTCCATTTGACGTCCCGAATAGTGTTTTACAGAGTCTAGATTGAATCTTTGAATGAAAATACCTCAGTAAAGTTACCTTGTATGTCACTAGACCTTTTTAATGTAAAAAGATTGAATCTTTGAAATAAAATGAGAGTTTTGAGATTCACTTATTCGAGTTATCTATGAAGTCACGAAGAGTGTTTTAATGACTAAGGATTAAATCTTTGAATGAAAATACCTCAAAAAAGGAACCTATTATATGACTAAACCTTATTAATGTATACAGATTCAATCTTTGAAAGAAAATGAGAGTTTTGAATGAAACTTATTCGAGTTCCTTTTTACGTCCCGAAGAGTGTTTTGATGAGTAAAAATAGAATCTATGAATGAAAATACCTCAATAAATGTACCTATTGTGTTACCTGACCTTTTTAATACATAAACGTTGAATCTTTGAAAGAAAATAAGAGTATTGATTTAAACTTATTCGAGTTACTTATAAAGTGGCGAAGAATGTTTTAATGAGTAAAGAACAAATCTCTGATTGAAAATGTCTCAATAAAAGTACCTTTTATGTCATTAAACCTTTTTAATACATATTGATTGAATCTTTGAAACAAAACATGAATTTGAATTTAAAATTATTCGTGTTACCTAGTAGTCGCGAAGAGTGTTTTAATGAGTATATGTTGAATATTTAAATGAAAGTACCTCAATAAAGGTACCTTTTATGTCACTAGACCTTTTCAATGTATAAAGATTGAATCTTTGAAAGAAAATGAGGTTTTTAAGTTAAACTTATTCGAGTTCCCTTTGACGTCCCGTAGAATGTTTTACAGAGTAAAGATTGAATCTTTGAACGAAAATACCTCAATAAAGGTACCTAGTTTCTCACTAGACCTTTTTAATGTAAAAAGATTGAATCTCTGAAATAAAATGATAGTTTAGAGATTAATTTATTCGAGTTACCTATGAAGTCGCAAATCGTGTTGTAATGACTAAATAATAAACCTTTGAATGAAAATATCTCAACAAAGGAACTTATTATGTGACAAGACCTTTTTAATGTATAAAGATTGAAGCTTTTGAAGAAAATGAGAGTTTTGAGTGAAACTTATTCGAGTTCCCTTTGACGTCCCGAAGAGTGTCTTACAGAGTATAGATTGAATCTTTGAATGAAAATACCTCAGTAAAGGTACCTAGCATGTCACTAGACCTTTTTCATGTAAAAATGTTTAATCTTTGAAAGAAAATGAGATTTTTGAGATTAACTTATTTAAGTTATCTATAAAGTCGCGAAGCGTGTTTTAAGGACAAAAGATTAAATCTTTGAATGGAAATATCTTAATAAAGGAACCTATTATATGACTAAACCTTTTTAATGTATACAGATTGAATCTTTGAAAGAAAATGAGAGTTTTGAATGAAAGTTATTCGAGTTCCTTTTGACGTCCCGAAGAGTGTTTTAATGAGTAAAAATAGAATCTTTGAATGAAAAAACCTCAATAAAGGTACGTATTATGTTACCAGACCTTTTTAATGCATAAACGTTGAATCTTTGAAAGAAAATAAGAGTATTGATTTAAACTTATTCGAGTTACTTATGAAGTGGCGAAGAGCGTTTTAATGAGTAAAAATCGAATCTTTGATTGAAAATATCTCAATAAAAGTACATTTTATGTCATTAAACCTTTTTAATGCATATAGATTGAATCTTTGAGACAAAACAAGAGTGTTTCAATCTCTGAAATAAAATGATAGTTGAGAGATTAACTTATTCGAGTTACCTATGAAGTTGCAAATCGTGTTGTAATGACTAAATAATAAACCTTTGAATGAAAATATCTCAACAAAGGAACTCATAATGTGACAAGACCTTTTTAATGTATAAAGATTGAAGCTTTTGAAGAAAATGAGAGTTTTGAGTGAAACTTATTCGAGTTCCCTTTGACGTCCCGAAGCGTGTCTTACAGAGTATAGATTGAATCTTTGAATGAAAATACCTCAGTAAAGGTACCTAGTATGTCACTAGACCTTTTTAATGTATAAAGGTTTAATCTTTGAAAGGAATTGAGATTTTTGAGATTAACTTATTCAAGTTATCTATGAAGTCGCGAAGCGTGTTTTAATGACTAAAGATTAAATCTTTGAATGGAAATATCTTAATAAAGGAACCTATTATATGACTAAACCTTTTTAATGTATACAGATTGAATATTTGAAAGAAAATGAGAGTTTTGAATGAAAGTTATTCGAGTTCCTTTTGACGTCCCGAAGAGTGTTTTAATGAGTAAAAATAGAATCTTTGAATGAAAAAACCTCAATAAAGGTACCTATTATGTTACCAGACCTTTTTAATGCATAAACGTTGAATCTTTGAAAGAAAATAAGAGTATTGATTTAAACTTATTCGAGTTACTTATGAAGTGGCGAAGAGCGTTTTAATGAGTAAAAATCGAATCTTTGATTGAAAATATCTCAATAAAAGTACATTTTATGTCATTAAACCTTTTTAATGCATATAGATTGAATCTTTGAGACAAAACAAGAGTGTTTCAATCTCTGAAATAAAATGATAGGTGAGAGATTAACTTATTCGAGTTACCTATGAATCCGCAACTCATGCTGTAATGACTAAATAATAAAGATTGAAGCTTTTAATGAGTATATGTTAAATCATTAAATGAAAGTACCTCAATAAAGGTACCTTTTATGTCACTAGACCTTTTCAATGTATAAAGATTGAAGCTTTGAAAGAAAATGAGGTTTTTAAGTTAAACTTATTCGAGTTCCTTTTGACGTCCCGTAGAGTGTTTTACAGAATAAAGATTGAATCTTTGGACGAAAATACCTCAATAAAGGTACCTAGTTTGTCACTAGACCTTTTTAATGTAAAAAGATTGAATCTCTGAAATAAAATGATAGTTTAGAGATTAACTTATTCGAGTTACCTATGAAGTTGCAAATCGTGTTGTAATGACTAAATAATAAAGATTGAAGCTTTTAATGAGTATATGTTGAATCTTTAAATGAAAGTACCTCAATAAAGGTACCTTTTATGTCACTAGACCTTTTCAATGTATAAAGATTGATTCTTTGAAAGAAAATGAGGTTTTTGAGTTAAACTTATTCGAGTTCCCTTTGCCGTCCCGTAAACTGTTTTACAGAGTAAAGATTGAATCTTTGAACGAAAATACCTTAATAAAGGTACCTAGTATGTCACAAGGCCTTTTTAATGTAAAAAGATTGAATCTCTGAAATAAAATGATAGTTTAGAGATTAACTTATTCGAGTTACCTATGAAGTCGCAAATCGTGTTGTAATGACTAAATATTAAATCGTTGAATGAAAATATCTCAACAAAGGAACCTTTGATTGAAAATATCTCAATAAAAGTACATTTTATGTAATTAAACCTTTTTAATGCATATAGATTGAATCTTTAAGACAAAACAAGTGTTCGAATTTAAATATTAAATCGTTGAATGAAAATATTAAATCGTTGAATGAAAATATCTCAACAAAGGAACCTATTATGTGACTAGACCTTTTTAATGTATAAAGATTGAATCTTTTAAAGAAAATGAGAGTTTTGAGTGAAACTTATTCGAGTTCCCTTTGACGTCTCGTAGAGTGTTTTACAGAGTATAGATTGAATCTTTGAATGAAAATACCTCAGTAAAGGTACCTTGTATGTCACTAAGACCATTTTAATGTAAAAAGATTGAATCTTTGAAAGAAAATGAGAGTTTTGAGATTAACTTATTCGAGTTATCTATGAAGTCGCGAAGCGTGTTTTAATTACTAAAGATTAAATCTTTAAATGAAAATACCTCAATAAAGGAACCTATTATATGACATAACCTTTTTAATGTATACAGATTGAATCTTTGAAAGAAAATGAGAGTTTTGAATGAAACTTATTCTAGTTTCCTTTGACGTCCCGTAGAGTGTTTTACAGAGTAAAGATTGAATCTTTGAACGAAAATACCTCAATAAAGGTACCTAGTTTCTCAGTAGACCTTTTTAATGTAAAAAGATTGAATCTCTGAAATAAAATGATAGTTTAGAGATTAACTTATTCGATTTAACTATGAAGTCGCGAATCGTGTTGTAATGACTAAATAATAAACCTTTGAATGAAAATATCTCAACAAAGGAACTTATTATGTGACAAGACCTTTTTAATGTATAAAGATTGAAGCTTTTGAAGAAAATGAGTGTTTTGAGTGAAACTTATTCGAGTTCCCTTTGACGTCCCGAAGAGTGTCTTACAGAGTATAGATTGAATCTTTGAATGAAAATACCTCAGTAAAGGTACCTAGTATGTCACTAGACCTTTTTAATGTAAAAATGTTTAATCTTTGAAAGAAAATGAGATTTTTGAGATTAACTTATTCAAGTTATCTATAAAGTCGCGAAGCGTGTTTTAATGACAAAAGATTAAATCTTTGAATGGAAATATCTCAATAAAGGAACCTATTATATAACTAAACCTTTTTAATTTATACAGATTGAATCTTTGAAAGAAAATGAGAGTTTTGAATGAAACTTATTCGAGTTCCTTTTGACGTCCCGAAGAGTGTTTTAATGAGTAAATATTGAATCTTTGAATGAAAAAACCTCAATAAAGGTACCTATTATGTTACCAGACCTTTTTAATGCATAAACGTTGAATCTTTGAAAGAAAATAAGAGTATTGATTTAAACTTATTCGAGTTACTTATGAAGTGGCGAAGAGCGTTTTAATGAGTAAAGGTCGAATCTTTGATTGAAAATATCTCAATAAAAGTACATTTTATGTCATCAAACCTTTTTAATGCATATAGATTGAATCTTTGAGACAAAACAAGAGTTCGAATTTAAAATTATTCGTGTTACCTAGTAGTCGCGAAGAGTGTTTTAATGAGTATATGTTGAATCTTTAAATGAAAGTACCTCAATAAAGGTACCTTTTATGTCACTAGACCTTTTCAATGTATAAAGATTGAATCTTTGAAAGAAAGTGAGGTTTTTGAGTTAAACTTATTCGAGTTCTCTTTGACGTCCCGTAGAGTGTTTTACAGAGTAAAGATTGAATCTTTGAACGAAAATACCTTAATAAAGGTACCTAGTATGTCACTAGACCTTTTTAATGTAAAAAGATTGAATCTCTGAAATAAAATGATAGTTTAGAGATTAACTTATTCGAGTTACCTATGAAGTCGCAAATCGTATTGTAATGACTAAATATTAAATCGTTGAATGAAAATATCTCAACAAAGGAACCTATTATGTGACTTGACCTTTTTAATGTATAAAGATTGAATCTTTTAAAGAAAATAAGAGTTTTGAGTGAAACTTATTCGAGTTCCATTTGACGTCCCGAAGAGTGTTTTATAGAGTATAGATTGAATCTTTGAATGAAAATACCTCAGTAAAGGTACCTTGTATGTCACTAGACCTTTTTAATGTAAAAAGATAGAATCTTTGAAAGAAAATGAGAGTTTTGAGATTAACTTATTCGAGTTATCTACGAAGTCGCGAAGAGTGTTTTAATGACTAAAGATTAAATCTTTGAATGAAAATACCTCAATAAAGGAACCTATTATATGACTAAACCTTATTAATGTATGCAGATTGAATCATTGAAAGAAAATGAGAGTTTTGAATGAAACTTATTCGAGTTCCTTTTAACGTCCCGAAGAGTGTTTTGATGAGTAAAAATAGAATCTATGAATGAAAATACCTAAATAAATGTACCTATTGTGTTACCTGACCTTTTTAATGCATAAACGTTGAATCTTTGGAAGAAAATAAGAGTATTGATTTAAACTTATTCGAGTTACTTATGAAGTGGCGAAGAATGTTTTAATGAGTAAAGAACAAATCTTTGATTGAAAATGTCTAAATAAAAGTACCTTTTATGTCATTAAACCTTTTTAATGTATGTAGATTGAATCTTTGAAACAAAATAAGAGTTTGAATTTAAAATTATACGTGTTACCTAGTAGTTGCGAAGAGTATTTTACTGAGTATATGTTGAATTTTTAAATGAAAGTACCCCAATAAAGGTACCTTTTATGTCACTAGACCTTTTTAATGTATAAAGATTGAATCTTTGAAAAAAAATGAGGTTTTTGAGTTAAACTTATTCGAGTTCCCTTTGACGTCCCGTACATTGTTTTATAGAGCAAAGATTGAATCTTTGAACGAAAATACCTTAATAAAGGAACCTAGTTTCTCACTAGACCTTTTTAATGTAAAAAGATTGAATCTCTGAAATAAAATGATAGTTTAGAGATTAACTTATTCGAGTTACCTATGAAATCGCAAATCGTGTTGTAATGACTAAATAATAAACCTTTGAATGAAAATATCTCAACAAAGGAACTTATTATGTGACAAGACCTTTTTAATGTATAAAGATTGAAGCTTTTGAAGAAAATGGGAGTTTTGAGTGAAACTTATTCGAGTTCCCTTTGACGTCCCGAAGAGTGTCTTATAGAATATAGATTGAATCTTTGAATGAAAATACCTCAGTAAAGGTACCTAGTATGTCACTAGACCTTTTTAATGTAAAAATGTTTAATCTTTGAAAGAAAAAGAGATTTTTGAGATTAACTTATTCAAGTTATCTATAAAGTCGCGAAGCGTGTTTTAATGACAAAAGATTAAATCTTTGAATGGAAATATCTCAATAAAGGAACCTATTATATAACTAAACCTTTTTAATTTATACAGATTGAATCATTGAAAGAAAATGAGAATTTTGAATGAAACTTATTCGAGTTCCTTTTGACGTCCCGAAGAGTGTTTTAATGAGTAAATATTGAATCTTTGAATGAAAAAACCTCAATAAAGGTACCTATTATGTTACCAAACCTTTTTAATGCATAAACGTTGAATCTTTGAAAGAAAATAAGAGTATTGATTTAAACTTATTCGAGTTACTTGTGAAGTGGCGAAGAGTGTTTTAATGAGTAAAGATCGAATCTTTGATTGAAAATATCTCAATAAAAGTACCTTTTATGTCATTAAACCTTTTTAATGCATATAGATTGAATCTTTGAAACAAAACAAGAGTTTGAATTTAAAAGTATTCGTGTTACCTAGTAGTCGCGAAGAGTGTTTTAATGTGTATATGTTGAATCTTTAAATGAAAGTACCTCAATAAAGGTACCTTTTATGTCACTAGATTTTTTCAATGTATAAAGATTGAATCTTTGAAAGAAAATGAGGTTTTTGAGTTAAACTTATTCGAGTTCCCTTTGACATCCCGTAGAGTGTTTTACAGAGTAAAGATTGAATCTTTGAACGAAAATAGCTTAATAAAGGTACCTAGTATGTCACAAGACCTTTTTAATGTAAAAAGATTGAATCTCTGAAATAAAATGATAGTTTAGAGATTAACTTATTCGAGTTACCTATGAAGTCGCGAATCGTGTTGTAATGACTAAATATTAAATCGTTGAATGAAAATATCTCAACAAAGGAACTTATTATATGAGTAGACCTTTTTAATGTATAAAGATTGAATCTTTTAAAGAAAAAGGGAGTTTTGAGAGAAACTTATTCGAGTTCCATTTGACGTCCCGAAAAGTGTTTTACAGAGTCTAGATTGAATCTTTGAATGAAAAGACCTCAGTAAAGGTACCTTGTATGTCACTAGACCATTTTAATGTATAAAGATTGAATCTTTGAAAGAAAATGAGAGTTTTGAGATTAACTTATTCGAGTTATCTTTGAAGTCGCGAAGCGTGTTTTAATTACTAAAAATTAAATCTTTGAATGAAAATACCTCAATAAAGGAACCTATTATATGACATAACCTTTTTAATGTATACAGATTGAATTTTTGAAAGAAAATGAGAGTTTTGAATAAAACTTATTCGAGTTCCCTTTGACGTCCCGTAGAGTGTTTTGCAGAGTAAAGATTGAATCTTTGAATGAAAATACCTTAATAAAGGTAGCTAGTATATCACTAGACCTTTTTAATGTAAAAAGATTGAATCTTTGAAATAAAATGATAGTTTAGAGATTAACTTATTCGATTTACCTATGAAGTCGCGAATCGTGTTGTAATGACTAAATATTAAATCGTTGAATGAAAATATCTCAACAAATGAACCTATTAGTTGACTAGACCTTTTTAATGTATAAAGATTGAAGCTTTTGAAGAAAATGAGAGTTTTGAGTGAAACTTATTCGAGTTCCCTTTGACGTCCCGAAGAGTGTTTTACAGAATATAGATTGAATCTTTATATGAAAATACCTCAGTAAAGGTACCTTGTATGTAAGTAGACCTTTTTAATGTAAAAAGATTGAATCTTTGAAAGAAAATGAGGGTTTTGAGATTAACTTATTCGACTTATCTATGAAGTCGCGAAGCGTGTTTTAATGACTAAAGATTAAATCTTTGAATGAAAATACCTCAATAAAGGAACCTATTATATGACTAAACCTTTTTAATGTATATAGATTGAATCTTTGAAAGAAAATGAGAGTTTTGAATGAAACTTATTCGAGTTGCTTTTGACGTCCTGAAGAGTGTTTTAATGAGTAAAAATAGAATCTTTGAATGAAAATACCACAATAAAGGTACATTACCAGACCTTTTTAATGCATAAACGTTGAATCTTTGAAAGAAAATAAGAGTATTGATTTAAACTTATTCGAGTTACTTATAAAGTGGCGAAGAGTGTTTTAATGAGTAAAGATCGAATCTTTGATTGAAAATATCTCAATAAAAGTACCTTTTATGTCATTAAACCATTTTAATGCATATAGATTGAATCTTTGAAACAAAAGAAGAGTTTGAACTTAAAATTATTCGTGTTACCTAGTAGTCGCGAAGAGTGTTTTAATGAGTATATGTTGAATCTTAAAATGAAAGTACCTCAATAAAGGTACCTTTTATGTCACAAGACCTTTTTAATGTAAAAAGATTGAATCTCTGAAATAAAATGATAGTTTAGAGATTAACTTATTCGAGTTACCTATGAAGTCGCAAATCGTGTTGTAATGACTAAATATTAAATCGTTGAATGAAAATATCTCAACAAAGGAACCTATTATGTGACTAGACCTTTTTAATGTATAAAGATTGAATCTTTTAAAGAAAATGAGAGTTTTGAGTGAAACTTATTCGAGTTCCATTTGACGTCCCGAAGAGTGTTTTACAGAGTATAGATTGAATCTTTGAATGAAAATACCTCACTAAAGGTACCTTGTATGTCACTAGACCTTTTTAATGTAAAAAGATTGAATCTTTGAAAGAAAATGAGAGTTTTGAGATTAACTTATTCGAGTAATCTACGAAGTCGCGAAGAGTGTTTTCATGACTAACGATTAAATCTTTGAATGAAAATCCCTCAATAAAGGAACCTGTTATATGACTAAACCTTATTAATGTATGCAGATTGAATCATTGAAAGAAAATGAGAGTTTTGAATGAAACTTATTCGAGTTCCTTTTAACGTCCCGAAGAGTGTTTTGATGAGTAAAAATAGAATCTATGAATGAAAATACCTAAATAAATGTACCTATTGTGTTACCTGACCTTTTTAATGCAAAAACGTTGAATCTTTAGAAGAAAATAAGAGTATTGATTTAAACTTATTCGAGTTACTTATGAAGTGGCGAAGAATATTTTAATGAGTAAAGAACAAATCTTTGATTGAAAATGTCTCAATAAAAGTACATTTTATGTCATTAAACCTTTTTAATGTATATAGATTGAATCTTTGAAACAAAATAAGAGTTTGAATTTAAAATTATTCGTGTTACCTAGTAGTCGCGAAGAGTGTTTTAATGAGTATATGTTGAATTTTTAAATGAAAGTACCTCAATAAAGGTCCCTTTTATGTCACTAGACCTTTTTAATGTATAAAGATTGAATCTTTGAAAGAAAATGAGGTTTTTAAGTTAAACTTATTCGAGTTCCCTTTGACGTCCCGTAGAGTGTTTTACAGAGTAAAGCTTGAATCTTTGAACGAAAATACCTCAATAAAGGTACCCAGTTTCTCATTAGACCTTTTTAATGTAAAAAGATTGAATCTCTGAAATAAAATGATAGTTTAGAGATTAACTTATTCAAGTTACCTATGAAGTCGCAAATCGTGTTGTAATGACTAAATTATAAACCTTTGAATGAAAATATCTCAACAAAGGAACTCATAATGTGACAAGACCTTTTTAATGTATAAAGATTGAAGCTTTTGAAGAAAATGAGAGTTTTGAGTGAAACTTATTCGAGTTCCCTTTGACGTCCCGAAGAGTGTCTTACAGAGTATAGATTGAATCTTTGAATGAAAATACCTCAGTAAAGGTACCTAGTATGTCACTAGACCTTTTTAATGTAAAAAGGTTTAATCTTTGAAAGAAAATGAGATTTTTGAGATTAACTAATTCAAGTTATCTATGAAGTCGCGAAGCGTGTTTTAATGACTAAAGATTAAATCTTTGAATGGAAATATCTCAATAAAGGAACCTATTATATGACTAAACCTTTTTAATGTATACAGATTGAATCTTTGAAAGAAAATGAGAGTTTTGAATGAAACTTATTCGAGTTCCTTTTGACGTCCCGAAAAGTGTTTTAATGAGTAAAAATAGAATCTTTGAAAGAAAATACCTCAATAAAGGTACCTATTATGTTACCAGACCTTTTTAATGCATAAACGTTGAATCTTTGAAAGAAAATAAGAGTATTGATTTAAACTTATTCGAGTTACTTATGAAGTGGCGAAGAGTGTTTTGATGATTAAAGATCGAATCTTTGATTGAAAATATCTCAAAAAAAGTACCTTTTATGTCATTAAACCTTTTTAATGCATATAGATTGAATCTTTGAAACAAAACAAGAGTTTGAATTTAAAAGTAATCGTGTTACCTAGTAGTCGCGAAGAGTGTTTTAATAAGTATATGTTGAATCTTAAAATGAAAGTACCTCAATAAAGGTACCTTTTATGTCACTAGACCTTTTCAATGTATAAAGATTGAATCTTTGAAAGAAAATGAGGTTTTTGAGTTAAACTTATTCGAGTTCCCTTTGACGTCCCGTAGAGTGTTTTACAGAGTAAAGATTGAATCTTTGAACGAAAATATCTTAATAAAGGTTCCTAATATGTCACTAGACCTTCTTAATGTAAAAAGATTGAATCTCTGAAATAAAATGATAGTTTAGAGATTAACTTATTCGAGTTACCTTCGAAGTCGCGAACCGTGTTATAATGACTAAATATTAAATCGTTGAATGAAAATATCACAACAAAGGAACCTATTATGTGGCTAGGCCTTTTTAATGTATAAAGATTGAATCTTTTAAAGAAAATGAGAGTTTTGAGTGAAACTTATTCGAGTTCCATTTGACATCCCGTAGAGTGTTTTACAGAGTATAGATTGAATCTTTGAATGAAAATACCTCAGTAAAGGTACCTTGTATGTCACTAGACCTTTTTAATGTAAAAAGATTGAATCTTTGAAAGAAAATGAGAGTTTTGAGATTAACTTATTCGAGTTATCTGCGAAGTCGCGAAGAGTGTTTTAATGACTAAAAATTAAATCTTTGAATGAAAATACCTCAATAAAGGAACCTATTATATGACTAAACCATATTAATGTATACAGATTGAATCTTTGAAAGAAAATGAGAGTTTTGAATGAAAGTTATTTGAGTTGCTTTTAACGTCCCGAAGAGTGTTTGGATGAGTAAAAATAGAATCTATGAATGAAAATATCTCAATAAATGTACCTATTGTGTTACCTGACCTTTTTAATGCAAAAACGTTGAATCTTTGAAAGAAAATAAGAGTATTGATTTAAACTTATTCGAGTTACTTATGAAGTGGCGAAGAATGTTTTAATGAGTAAAGAACAAATCTTTGATTGAAAATGTGTCAATAAAAGTACCTTTTATGTCATTAAACCTTTTTAATGCATATAGATTGAATCTTTGAAACAAAACAAGAGTTTGAATTTAAAATTATTCGTGTTACCTAGTAGTCGCAAAGATTGTTTTAATGAGTATATGTTGAATCTTCAAATGAAAGTACCTCAATAAAGGTACCTTTTATGTCTCTAGACCTTTTCAATGTATAAAGATTGAATCTTTGAAAGAAAATGAGGTTTTTAAGTTAAACTTATTCGAGTTCCCTTTGACGTCCCATAGAGTGTTTTACAGAGTAAAGATTGAATCTTTGAACGAAAATACCTTAATAAAGGTACCTAGTTTGTCACTAGACCTTTTTAATGTAAAAAGATTGAATCTCTGAAATAAAATGATAGTTTAGAGATTAACTTATTCGAGTTACCTATGAAGTCGCAAATCGTGTTGTAATGACTAAATAATAAACCTTTGATTGAAAATATCTCAACAAAGGAACTCATAATGTGACAAGACCTTTTTAATGTATAAAGATTGAAGCTTTTGAAGAAAATGAGAGTTTTGAGTGAAACTTATTCGAGTTCCCTTTGACGTCCTGAAGAGTGTCTTACAGAGTATAGATTGAATCTTTGAATGAAAATACCTCAGTAAAGGTACCTAGTATGTCACTAGACATTTTTAATGTAAAAAGGTTTAATCTTTGAAAGAAAATGAGATTTTTGAGATTAACTAATTCAAGTTATCTATGAAGTCGCGAAGCGTGTTTTAATGACTAAAGATTAAATCTTTGAATGGAAATATCTCAATAAAGGAACCTATTATACGACTAAACCTTTTTAATGTATACAGATTGAATCTTTGAAAGAAAATGAGAGTTTTGAATGAAACTTATTCGAGTTCCTTTTGACGTCCCGAAGAGTGTTTGGATGAGTAAAAATAGAATCTTTGAATGAAAATACCTCAATAAAGGTACCTATTATGTTACCATACCTTTTTAATGCATAAACGTTAAATCTTTGAAAGAAAATAAGAGTATTGATTTAAACTTATTCGAGTTACTTATGAAGTGGCGAAGAGTGTTTTAATGAGTAAAGATCGAATCTTTGATTGAAAATATCTCAATAAAGTACCTTTTATGTCATTAAACCTTTTTAATGCATATAGATTGAATCTTTGAAACAAAACAAGAGTTTGAATTTAAAAGTATTCTTGTTACCTAGTAGTCGCGAAGAGTGTTTAAATGAGTATATGTTGAATCTTTAAATGAAAGTACCTCAATAAAGGTACCTTTTATGTCACTAGACCTTTTCAATGTATAAAGATTGAATCTTTGAAAGAAAATGAGGTTTTTGAGTTAAACTTATTCGAGTTCCTTTTGACGTCCCGTAGAGTGTTTTACAGAGTAAAGATTGAATCTTTGAACGAAAATACTTTAATAAAGGTACCTAGTATGTCACTAGACCTTTTTAATGTAAAAAGATTGAATCTCTAAAATAAAATGATAGTTTAGAGATTAACTTATTCGAGTTACCTATGAAGTCGCGAATCGTGTTGTAATGACTAAATATTAAATCGTTGAATGAAAATATCTCAACAAAGGAACCTGTTATGTGACTAGACCTTTTTAATGTATTAAGATTGAATCTTTTAAAGAAAATGAGAGTTTTGAGGGAAACTTATTCGAGTTCCCTTTGACGTCCCGTAGAGTGTTTTACAGAGTAAAGATTGAATCTTTGAACGAAAATACCTTAATAAAGGTACCTAATATGTCACTAGACAATTTTAATGTAAAAAGATTGAATCTCTAAAATAAAATGATAGTTTAGAGATTAACTTATTCGAGTTACCTATGAAGTCGCGAATCGTGTTGTAATGACTAAATATTAAATCGTTGAATGAAAATATCTCAACAAAGGAACCTATTATGTGACTAGACCTTTTTAATGTATAAAGATTGAATCTTTTAAAAAAAAATGAGTGTTTTGAGCAAAACTTATTTGAGTTCCCTTTGACGTCCCGAAGAGTGTTTTACAGAGTATAGATTAAATCTTTGAATGAAAATACCTCAGTAAAGGTACCTTGTATGTCACTAGACCATATTAATGTAAAAAGATTGAATCTTTGAAAGAAAATGAGTGTTTTGAGATTAATTTATTCGAGTTATCTATGAAGTCGCGAAGCGTGTTTTAATTACTAAAGATTAAATCTTTGAATGAAAATACTTTAATAAAGGAACCTTTTATATGACATAACCTTTTTAATGTATACCGATTGAATCTTTGAAAGAAAATAAGAGTTTTGAATGAACTTATTCGAGTTCCCTTTGACGTCCCGTAGAGTGTTTTACAGAGTAAAGATTGAATCTTTGAACGAAAATACCTTAATAAAGGTACCTAGTATGTCACTAGACCTTTTTAATGTAAAAAGATTGAATCTTTGAAATAAAATGATAGTTTAGAGATTAACTTATTCGATTTACCTATGAAGTCGCGAATCGTGTTGTAATGACTAAATATTAAATCGTTGAATGAAAATATCTCAACAAAGGAACCTATTATGTGACTAGACCTTTTTAATGTATAAAGATTGAAGCTTTTGAAGAAAATGAGAGTTTTGAGTGAAACTTATTCGAGTTCCCTTTGACGTCCCGAAGAGTGTTTTACAGAGTATAGATTGAATCTTTATATGAAAATACCTCAGTAAAGGTACCTAGTATGTCACTGGACCTTTTTGAGGTCAAAAGATTGAATCTTTGAAAGAAAATGAGAGTTTTGAGATTAACTTATTCGAGTTATCTATGAAGTCGCGAAGCGTGTTTTAATGACTAAAGATTAAATCTTTGAATGAAAATACCTCAATAAAGGAACCTATTATATGACTAAACCTTTTTAATGTATATAGATTGAATCTTTGAAAGAAAATGAGAGTTTCAAATGAAACTTATTCGAGTTCCTTTTGACGTCCTGAAGAGTGTTTTAATGAGTAAAAATAGAATCTTTGAATGAAAATACCACAATAAAGGTACATTACCTGACCTTTTTAATGCATAAACGTTGAATCTTTGAAAGAAAATAAGAGTATTGATTTAAACTTATTCGAGTTACTTATGAAGTGGCGAAGAGTGTTTTAATGAGGAAAGATCGAATCGTTGATTGAAAATATCTCAATAAAAGTAACTTTTATGTCATTAAACCATTTTAATGCATATAGATTGAATCTTTGAAACAAAACAAAAGTTTGAACTTAAAATTGTTCGTGTTACCGAGTAGTCGCGAAGAGTGTTTTAATGAGTATATGTTGAATCTTTAAATGAAAGTACCTCAATAAAGGTACCTTTTATGTCACTAGACCTTTTAAATGTATAAAGATTAAACTTTGAAAGAAAATGAGGTTTTTGAGTTAAACTTATTCGAGTTCCCTTTG
Organism: Cornus florida; assembly: GCF_030987335.1. Lineage (NCBI taxonomy): Eukaryota > Viridiplantae > Streptophyta > Magnoliopsida > Cornales > Cornaceae > Cornus > Cornus florida. Next base: position 89,617,954 of record NW_026775578.1, on the reverse strand, counting down.
ACGTCCCGTAGAGTGTTTTACAGAGTAAAGATTGAATCTTTGAACGAAAATACCTTAATAAAGGTACCTAGTATGTCACACGACCTTTTTAATGTAAAAAGATTGAATCTCTGAAATAAAATGATAGTTTAGAGATTAACTCATTCGAGTTACCTATGAAGTCGCGAATCGTGTTGTAATGACTAAATATTAAATCGTTGAATGAAAATATCTCAACAAAGGAACCTATTATGTGAGTAGACCTTTTTAATGTATAAAGATTGAATCTTTTAAAGAAAATGGGAGTTTTGAGTGAAACTTATTCGAGTTCCATTTGACGTCCCTAAGAGTGTTTTACAGAGTCTAGATTGAATCTTTGAATGAAAATACCTCAGTAAAGTTACCTTGTATGTCACTAGACCTTTTTAATGTAAAAAGATTGAATCTTTGAAAGAAAATGAGAGTTTTGAGATTCACTTATTCGAGTTATCTATGAAGTCGCGAAGAGTGTTTTACTGACTAAGGATTAAATCTTTGAATGAAAATACCTCAATAAAGGAACCTATTATATGACTAAACCTTATTAATGTATACAGATTGAATCTTTGAAAGAAAATGAGAGTTTTGAATGAAACTTATTCGAGTTCCTTTTAACGTCCCGAAGAGTGTTTTGATGAGTAAAAATAGAATCTCTGAATGAAAATACCTCAATAAATGTACCTATTGTGTTACCTGACCTTTTTAATACAGAAACGTTGAATCTTTGAAAGAAAATAAGAGTATTGATTTAAACTTATTCGAGTTACTTATGAAGTGGCGAAGAATGTTATAATGAGTAAAGAACAAATCTTTGATTGAAAATGCCTCAATAAAAGTACCTTTTATGTCATTAAACCTTTTTAATACATATAGATTGAATCTTTGAAACAAAACAAGAGTTTGAATTTAAAATTATTCGTGTTACCTAGTAGTCGCGAAGAGTGTTTTAATGAGTATATGTTGAATCTTTAAATGAAAGTACCTCAATAAAGGTACCTTTTATGTCACTAGACCTTTTTCAATGTATAAAGATTGAATCTTTGAAAGAAAATGAGGTTTTTAAGTTAAACTTATTCGAGTTCCCTTTGACGTCCCGTAGAGTGTTTTACAGAGTAAAGGTTGAATCTTTGAACAAAAATACCTCAATAAAGGTACCTAGTTTCTCACTAGACCTTTTTAATGTAAAAAGATTGAATCTCTGAAATAAAATGATAGTTTAGAGATTAACTTATTCGAGTTACCTATGAAGTCGCAAATCGTGTTGTAATGACTAAATAATAAACCTTTGAATGAAAATATCTCAACAAAGGAACTCATAATGTGACAAGACCTTTTTAATGTATAACGATTGAAGCTGTTGAAGAAAATGAGAGTTTTGAGTGAAACTTATTCGAGTTCCCTTTGACGTCCCGAAGAGTGTCTTACAGAGTATAGATTGAATCTTTGAATGAAAATACCTCAGTAAAGGTACCTAGTATGTCACTAGACCTTTTTAATGTAAAAAGGTTTAATCTTTGAAAGAAAATGAGATTTTTGAGATTAACTTATTAAAGTTATCTATGAAGTCGCGAAGCGTGTTTTAATGACTAAAGATAAAATCTTTGAATGGAAATATCTCAATAAAGGAACCTATTATATGACTAAAACTTTTTAATTTATACATATTGAATCTTTGAAAGAAAATGAGAGTTTTGAATGAAACTTATTTGAGTTCCTTTTGACGTCCCGAAGAGTGTTCTAATGAGTAAAAATAGAATCTTTGAATGAAAAAACCTCAATAAAGGTACGTATTATGTTACCAGACTTTTTTAATGCATAACGTTGAATCTTTGAAAGAAAATAAGAGTATTGATTTAAACTTATTCGAGTTACTTTTGAAGTGGCGAAGAGCGTTTTAATGAGTAAAGATCGAATCTTTGATTGAAAATATCTCAATAAAAGTACATTTTATATCATTAAACCTTTTTAATGCATATAGATTGAATCTTTGAGACAAAACAAGAGTTCGAATTTAAAATTATTCGTGTTACCTAGTAGTCGCGAAGAGTGTTTTAATGCGTATATGTTGAATCTTAAAATGAAAGTACCTCAATAAAGGTACCTTTTATGTCACTAGACCTTTTCAATGTATAAAGATTGAATCTTTTAAAGAAAATGAGGTTTTTGAGTTAAACTTATTCGAGTTCCCTTTGACGTCCCGTAGAGTGTTTTACAGAGTAAAGATTGAATCTTTGAACGAATATACCATAATAAAGGTACCTAGTATGTCACTAGACCTTTTTAATGTAAACAGATTGAATCTCTGAAATAAAATGATAGTTTAGAGACTAACTTATTCGAGTTACCTATGAAGTCGCGAATCGTGTTGTAATGACTAAATATTAAATCGTTGAATGAAAATATCTCAACAAAGGAACCTATTATGTGACTAGACCTTTTTAATGTATAAAGATTGAATCTTTTAAAGAAAATGAGAGTTTTGAGTGAAACTTATTCGAGTTCTCCTTGACGTCCCGTAGAGTGTTTTACAGAGTAAAGATTGAATCTTTGAACGAAAATACCTTAATAAAGGTAACTAATATGTCACTAGACCTTTTTAATGTAAAAATATTGAATCTCTGAAATAAAATGATAGTTTAGAGATTAACTTATTCGAGTTACCTATGAAGTCGCGAATCGTATTGTAATGACTAAATATTAAATCGTTGAACAAAAATATCTCAACAAAGGAACCTATTATGTGACTAGACCTTTTTAATGTATAAAGATTGAATCTTTTAAAAAAAATGAGTGTTTTGAGAAAAACTTATTTGAGTTCCCTTTGACGTCCCGAAGAGTGTTTTACAGAGTATAGATTGAATCTTTGAAGGAAAATACCTCAGTAACGGTACCTTGTATGTCACTAGACCTTTTTAATGTAAAAAGATTGAATCTTTGAAAGAAAATGAGAGTTTTGAGATTAACTTATTCGAGTTATCTATGAAGTCGCGAAGCGTGTTTTAATGACTAAAGATTAAATCTTTGAATGAAAATACCTCAATAAAGGAACCTATTATATGACTAAACCTTTTTAATGTATACAGATTGAATCTTTGAATGAAAATGAGAGTTTTGAATGAAACTTATTCGAGTTCCTTTTGACGTCCCGAAGAGTGTTTTAATGAGTAAAAATAGAATCTTTGAATGAAAATACCTCAATAAAGGTACCTATTATGTTACCAGACCTTTTTAATACATAAACGTTGAATCTATGAAAGAAAATAAGAGTATTGATTTAAACTTATTCGAGTTACTTATGAAGTGGCGAAGAGTGTTTTAATGAGTAAAGATCGAATCTTTGATTGAAAATATCTCAATAAAAGTACCTTTTATGTCATTAAACCGTTTTTATGCATATAGATTGAACCTTTGAAACAAAACAAGAGTTTGAATTTAAAAGTATTCGTGTTACCTAGTAGTCGCGAAGAGTGTTTTAATGAGTATATGTTGAATCTTAAAATGAAAGTACCTCAATAAAGGTACCTTTTATGTCACTAGACCTTTTCAATGTATAAAGATTGAATCTTTGAAAGAAAATGAGGTTTTTGAGTTAAACTTATTCGAGTTCCCTTTGACGTCCCGTAGAGTGTTTTACAGAGTAAATATTAAATCTTTGGACGAAAATATCTTAATAAAGGTTCCTAGTATGTCACTAGACCTTTTTAACGTAAAAAGATTGAATCTCTGAAATAAAATGATAGTTTAGAGATTAACTTATTCGAGTTACCTATGAAGTCGCGAATCGTGTTGTAATGACAAAATATTAAATCGTTGAATGAAAATATCTCAACAAAGGAACCTATTATGTGACTAGACTTTTTTAATGTATAAAGATTGAATCTTTTAAAGAAAATGAGAGTTTTGAGTGAAACTTATTCGAGTTCCATTTGACGTCCCGAAGAGTGTTTCACAGAGTATAGATTGAATCTTTGAATGAAAATATATCAGTAAAGGTACCTTGTATGTCATTAGACCTTTTTAATGTAAAAAGATTGAATCTTTGAAAGAAAATGTGAGTTTTGAGATTAACTTATTCGAGTTATCTATCAAGTCGCGAAGAGTGTTTTAATGACTAAAGATTAAATCTTTGAATGAAAATACCTAAATAAATTAACCTATTATATGACTAAACCTTATTAATGTATACAGATTGAATCTTTGAAAGGAAATTAGAGTTTTGAATTAAACTTATTCGAGTTCCTTTTGACGTCCCGAAGAGTGTTTTAATGTGTAAAAATAGAATCTATGAATGAAAATACCTCAACAAATGTACCTATTGTGTTACCTGACCTTTTTAATGCATAAACGTTGAATCTTTGAAAGAAAATAAGAGTATTGATTTAAACTTATTCGAGTTACTTATGAAGTGGCGAAGAATGTTTTAATGAGTAAAGAACAAATCTTTGATTGAAAATGTCTCAATAAAAGTACCTTTTATGTCATTAAACCTTTTTAATGCATATAGATTGAATCTGTGAAACAAAACAAGAGTTTGAATTTAAAATTATTCGTGTTACCTAGTAGTCGCGAAGAGTGTTTTAATGAGTATATGTTGAATATTTAAATGAAAGTACCTCAATAAAGGTACCTTTTATGTCACTAGACCTTTTCAATGTATAAAGATTGAATCTTTGAAAGAAAATGAGGTTTTTAAGTTAAACTTATTCGAGTTCCCTTTGACGTCCCGTAGAGTGTTTTACAGAGTAAAGATTGAATCTTTGAACGAAAATACCTTAATAAAGGTAACTAATATGTCACTAGACATTTTTAATGTAAAAAGATTGAATCTCTGAAATAAAATGATAGTTTAGAGATTAACTTATTCGAGTTACCTATGAAGTCGTAAATCGTGTTGTAATGACTAAATAATAAACCTTTGAATGAAAATATCTCAACAAATGAACTTATTATGTGACAAGACCTTTTTAATGTATAAAGATTGTAGCTTTTGAAGAAAATGATAGTTTTGAGTGAAACTTATTCGAGTTCCCTTTGACGTCCTGAAGAGTGTCTTACAGAGTATGGATTGAATCTTTGAATGAAAATACCTCAGTAAAGGTACCTAGTATGTCACTAGACCTTTTTAATGTAAAAATGTTTAATCTTTGAAATAAAATGGGATTTTTGAGATTAACTTATTCAAGTTATCTATAAAGTCGCGAAGCGTGTTTTAATGACTAAAGATTAAATCTTTGAATGGAAATATCTCAATAAAGGAACCTATTATATTACTAAACCTTTTTAATTTATACAGATTGAATCTTTGAAAGAAAATGAGAGTTTTGAATGAAACTTATTCGAGTTCCTTTTGACGTCCCAAAGAGTGTTTTAATGAGTAAAAAAAGAATCTTTGAATGAAAAAACCTCAATAAAGGTACCTATTATGTTACCAGACTTTTTTAATGCATAAACTTTGAATCTTTGAAAGAAAATAAGAGTATTGATTTAAACTTATTCGAGTTACTTATGAAGTGGCGAAGAGCGTTTTAATGAGTAAAGATCGAATCTTTGATTGAAAATATCTCAATAAAAGTACATTTTATGTCATTAAACCTTTTTATTGCATATAGATTGAATCTTTGAGACAAAACAAGTGTTCGAATTTAAAATTATTCGTGTTACCTAGTAGTCGCGAAGAGTGTTTTAATGAGTATATGTTGAATCTTTAAATGAAAGTACCTCAATAAAGGTACCTTTTATGTCACTAGACCTTTGTATGAAAATATCTCAACAAAGGAACTTATTATGTGACAAGACCTTTTTAATGTATAAAGATTGAAGCTTTTGAAGAAAATGAGAGTTTTGAGTGAAACTTATTCGAGTTTCCTTTGACGTCGCGAAGAGTGTCTTACAGAGTAAAGGTACTTAGTATGTCACTAAACCTTTTTAATGTAAAAAGGTTTAATCTTTGAAAGAAAATGAGATTTTTGAGATTAACTTATTCAAGTTATCTATAAAGTCGCGAAGCGTGTTTTAATGACTAAAGATTAAATCTTTGAATGGAAATATCTCAATAAAGGAACCTATTATATGACTAAACCTTTTTAATGCATACAGATTGAATCTTTGAAAGAAAATGAGAGTTTTGAAAGAAACTTATTCGAGTTCCTTTTGACGTCCCGAAAAGTGTTTTAATGAGTAAAAATAGAATCTTTGAATGAAAATACCTCAATAAAGGTACCTATTATGTTACCAGACCTTTTTAATGCATAAACGTTGAATCTTTGAAAGAAAATAAGAGTATTGATTTAAACTTATTCGACTTACTTATGAAGTGGCAAAGAGTGTTTTAATGAGTAAAGATCGAATCTTTGATTGAAAATATCTCAATAAAAGTACCTTTTATGTCATTAAACCTTTTTAATGCATATAGATTGAATCTTTGAAACAAAACAAGAGTTTGAATTTAAAAGTATTCGTGTTACCTAGTAGTCGCGAAGAGTGTTTTAATGAGTATATGTTGAATCTTTAAATGAAAGTACCTCAATAAAGGTACCTTTTATGTTCGTAGACCTTTTCAATGTATAAAGGTTGAATCTTTGAAAGACAATGAGGTTTTTGAGTTAAACTTATTCGAGTTCCCTTTGACGTCCCGTAGAGTGTTTTACAGAGTAAAGATTGAATCTTTGAACGAAAATACCTCAATAAAGGTACCTAGTTTCTCACTAGACCTTTTTAATGTAAAAAGATTGAATCTCTGAAATAAAATGATAGTTTAGAGATTAACCTATTCGAGTTACCTATGAAGTCGTAAATCGTGTTGTAATGACTAAATAATAAACCTTTGAATGAAAATATCTCAACAAATGAACTTATTATATGACAAGACCTTTTTAATGTATAAAGATTGAAGCTTTTGAAGAAAATGATAGTTTTGAGTGAAACTTATTCGAGTTCCCTTTGACGTCCTGAAGAGTGTCTTACAGAGTATAGATTGAATCTTTGAATGAAAATACCTCAGTAAAGGTACCTAGTATGTCACTAGACCTTTTTAATGTAAAAATGTTTAATCTTTGAAATAAAATGGGATTTTTGAGATTAACTTATTCAAGTTATCTATAAAGTCGCGAAGCGTGTTTTAATGACTAAAGATTAAATCTTTGAATGGAAATATCTCAATAAAGGAACCTATTATATTACTAAACCTTTTTAATTTATACAGATTGAATCTTTGAAAGAAAATGAGAGTTTTGAATGAAACTTATTCGAGTTCCTTTTGACGTCCCGAAGAGTGTTTTAATGAGTAAAAAAAAAATCTTTGAATGAAAAAACCTCAATAAAGGTACCTATTATGTTACCAGACTTTTTTAATGCATAAACTTTGAATCTTTGAAAGAAAATAAGAGTATTGATTTAAACTTATTCGAGTTACTTATGAAGTGGCGAAGAGCGTTTTAATGAGTAAAGATCGAATCTTTGATTGAAAATATCTCAATAAAAGTACATTTTATGTCATTAAACCTTTTTATTGCATATAGATTGAATCTTTGAGACAAAACAAGTGTTCGAATTTAAAATTATTCGAGTTACCTAGTAGTCGCGAAGAGTGTTTTAATGAGTATATGTTGAATCTTTAAATGAAAGTACCTCAATAAAGGTACCTTTTATGTCCGTAGACCTTTTCAATGTATAAAGGTTGAATCTTTGAAAGACAATGAGGTTTTTGAGTTAAACTTATTCGAGTTCCCTTTGACGTCCCGTAGAGTGTTTTACAGAGTAAAGATTGAATCTTTGAACGAAAATACCTTAATAAAGGTACCTAGTATGTCACTAGACCTTTTTAATGTTAAAAGATTGAATCTCTGAAATAAAATGATAGTTTAGAGATTAACTTATTCGAGTTACCTATGAAGTCGCAAATCGTGTTGTAATGACTAAATAAGAAACCTTTGAATGAAAATATCTCAACAAAGGAACTTATTATGTGACAAGACCTTTTTAATGTATAAAGATTGAAGCTTTTGAAGAAAATGAGAGTTTTGAGTGAAACTTATTTGAGTTCCCTTTGACGTCCCGAAGAGTGTCTTACAGAGTATAGATTGAATCTTTGAATAAAAATACCTCAGTAAAGGTACCCAGTATGTCACTAGACCATTTTAATGTAAAAAGATTGAATCTTTGAAAGAAAATGAGAGTTTTGAGATTAACTTATTCGAGTTATCTATGAAGTCGCGAAGCGTGTTTTAATTAATAAAGATTAAATCTTTGAAGGAAAATACCTCAATAAAGGAACCCATTATATGACATAACCTTTTTAATGTATACAGATTGAATCTTTGAAAGAAAATGAGAGTTTTGAATGAAACTTATTCGAGTTCCCTTTGACGCCAGTAGTATATATTAAATCGTTGAATGAAAATATCTCAACAAATGAACCTTTTATGTGACTAGACCTTTTTAATGTATAAAGATTGAATCTTTGAAAGAGAATGAGGTTTTTGAGTGAAACTTATTCGAGTTCCCTTTGACGTCCCGTAGAGTGTTTTACAGAGTAAAGATTGAATCTTTGAAAGAAAATACCTTTTTAATGTAACTAATATGTCGCTACACCTTTTTAATGTTAAAATATTGAATCTCTGAAATAAAATGATAGTTTAGAGATTAACTTATTCGAGTTACCTATGAAGTCGCGAATCGTATTATAATGACTAAATATTAAATCGTTGAATGAAAATATCTCAACAAAGGAACTTATTATGTGACTAGACCTTTTTAATGTATAAAGATTGGATCTTTTAAAAAAAATGAGTGTTTTGAGTAAAACTTGTTTGAGTTCCCTTTGACGTCCCGAAGAGTGTTTTACAGAGTATAGATTGAATCTTTGAATGAAAATACCTCAGTAAAGGTACCTTGTATGTCACTAGACCATTTTAATGTAAAAAGATTGAATCTTTGAAAGAAAATGAGAGTTTTGAGATTAACTTATTCGAGTTATCTATGAAGTCGCGAAGCGTGTTTTAATTAATAAAGATTAAATCTTTGAATGAAAATACCTCAATAAAGGAACCTATTATATGACTAAACCTTTTTAATGTATACAGATTGAATCTTTGAAAGAAAATGAGAGTTTTGAATGAAACTTATTCGAGTTCCTTTTGACGTCCCGAAGAGTGTTTTAATGAGTAAAAATAGAATCTTTGAATGAAAATATCTAAATAAAGGTACATTACCAGACCTTTTTAATGCATAAACGTTGAATCTTTGAAAGAAAATAAAAGTATTGATTTAAACTTATTCGAGTTACTTATGAAGTCGCAAAGAGTGTTTTAATGAGTAAAGATCGAATCTTTGATTAAAAATATCTTAATAAAAGTACCTTTTATGTCATTAAACCTTTTTAATGCATATAGATTGAATCTTTAAAACAAAACAAGAGTTTGAATTTAAAATTATTCGTGTTACCTAGTAGCCGCGAAGAGTGTTTTAATGAGTATATGTTGAATCTTTAAATGAAAGTACCTCAATAAAGGTACCTTTTATGTCACTAGACCTTTTCAATGTATAAAGATTTAATCTTTGAAAGAAAATGAGGTTTTTGAGTTAAATTTATTCGAGTTCTCTTTAACGTCCCGTAGAGTGTTTTACAGAGTAAATATTGAATCTTTGAACGAAAATACCTTAATAAAGGTACCTAATATGTCACTAGACCTTTTTAATGTAAAAAGATTGAATCTTTGAAATAAAATGATAGTTTAGAGATTAACTTATTCGAGTTACCTATGAATTTGCGAATCGTGTTGTAATGACTAAATATTAAATCGTTCAATGAAAATATCTCAACAAAGGAACCTATTATGTGACTAGACCTTTTTAATGTATAAAGATTGAATCTTTTAAACAAAATGAGAGTTTTGAGTGAAACTTATTCGAGTTCCCTTTGACGTCCCGAAGAGTGTTTTACAGAGTATAGATTGAATCTTTGAAGGAAAATACCTCAGTAACGGTACCTTGTATGTCACTAGACCTTTTTAATGTAAAAAGATTGAATCTTTGAAAGAAAATGAGAGTTTTGAGATTAACTTATTCGAGTTATCTATGAAGTCGCGAAGCGTGTTTTAATGACTAAAGATTAAATCTTTGATTGAAAATACCTCAATAAAGGAACCTATTATATGACTAAACCTTATTAAGATACACAGATTGAATCTTTGAAAGAAAATGAGAGTTTTGAATTAAACTTATTCGAGTTCCTTTTGAAGTCCCGAAGAGTGTTTTCATGAGTAAAAATAGAATCTTTGAATGAAAATACCACAATAAAGGTACATTACCTGACCTTTTTAATGCATAAACGTTGAATCTTTGAAAGACAATAAGAGTATTGATTTAAACTTATTCGAGTTACTTATGAAGTGGCGAAGAGTGTTTTAATGAGTAAAGATCGAATCTTTGATTGAAAATATCTCAATAAAAGTACCTTTTAGGTCATTAAACCATTTTAATGCATATAGATTGAATTTCTGAAACAAAACAAGAGTTTGAATTTAAAAGTATTCGTGTTACTTAGTAGTCGCGAAGAGTGTTTTAATGAGTATTTGTTGAATCTTTAAATGAAAGTACCTCAATAAAGGTACCTTTTATGTTACTAGACCTTTTCAATGTATAAAGATTGAATATTTGAAAGAAAATGTGGTTTTTAAGTTAAACTTATTCGAGTTCCCTTTGACGTGCCGTAGAGTGTTTTACAGAGTAAAGATAGAATATTTGAACGAAAATACCTCAATAAAGGTACCTAGTTTGTCACTAGACCTTTTCAATGTAAAAAGATTAAATCTCTAAAATAAAATGATAGTTTAGAGATTAACTTATTCGAATTACCTATGAAGTCGCAAATCGTGTTGTAATGACTAAATATTAAACCTTTGAATTAAAATATCTCAACAAAGGAACTTATTATGTGACAAGACCTTTTTAATGTATAAAGATTGAAACTTTTGAAGAAAATGAGAGTTTTGAGTGAAACTTATTCGAGTTCCCTTTGACGTCCTGAAGAGTGTCTTACAGAGTATAGATTGAATCTTTGAATGAAAATACCTCAGTAAAGGTACCTAGTATGTCACTAGACCTTTTCAATGTATAAAGATTGAATCTTTGAAAGAAAATGAGGTTTTTGAGTTAAACTTATTCGAGTTCCCTTTGACGTCCCGTAGAGTGTTTTACAGAGTAAAGATTGAATCTTTGAACGAATATACCTTAATAAAGGTACCTAGTATGTCACTAGACCTTTTTAATGTAAACAGATTGAATCTCTGAAATAAAATGATAGTTTAGAGATTAACATATTCGAGTTACCTATGAAGTCGCGAATCGTGTTGTAATGACTAAATATTAAATCGTTGAATGAAAATATCTCAACAAAGGAACCTATTATGTGACTAGACCTTTTTAATATATAAAGATTGAATCTTTTAAAGAAAATGAGAGTTTTGAGTGAAACTTATTCGAGTTCCCTTTGACGTCCCGTAGAGTGTTTTACAGAGTAAAGATTGAATCATTGAACGAAAATACCTTAATAAAGGTAACTAATATGTCACTAGACCTTTTTAATGTAAAAATATTGAATCTCTGAAATAAAATGATAGTTTAGAGATTAACTTATTCGAGTTACCTATGAAGTCGCGAATCGTATTGTAATGACTAAATATTAAATCGTTGAATGAAAATATCTCAACAAAGGAACCTATTATGTGACTAGACCTTTTTAATGTATAAAGATTGAATCTTTTAAAAAAAATGAGTGTTTTGAGTAAAACTTATTCGAGTTCCCTTTAACGTCCCGAAGAGTGTTTTACAGAGTATAGATTGAATCTTCGAATGAAAATACCTCAGTAAAGGTACCTTGTATGACACTAGACCATTTTAATCTAAAAAGATTGAATATTTGAAAAAAAATGAGAGTTTTGAGATTAACTTATTCGAGTTATCTATGAAGTCGCGAAGCGTGTTTTAATTAATAAAGATTAAATCTTTGAATGAAAATACCTCAATAAAGGAACCCATTATATGACATAACCTTTTTAATGTATACAGATTGAATCTTTGATAGAAAATGAGAGTTTTGAATGAAACTTATTCGAGTTCCCTTTGACGTCCCGTAGAGTGTTTTACAGAGTAAAGATTGAATCTTTGAACGAAAATACCTTAATAAAGGTACCTAGTATATCACTAGACCTTTTTAAAGTAAAAAGATTGAATCTCTGAAATAAAATGATAGTTTAGAGATTAACTTATTCGAGTTACCTAATAAGTCGCGAATCGTGTTGTAATGACTAAATATTAAATTGTTGAATGAAAATATCTCAACAAAGGAACCTATTATGTGACTAGACCTTTTTAATGTATAAAGATTGAATCTTTTAAAGAAAATGAGAGTTTTGAGTGAAACTTATTCGAGTTCCCTTTGACGTCCCAAAGAGTGTTTTACAGAGTATAGATTGAATCTTTGAATGAAAATACCTCAGTAAAGGTACCTAGTATGTCACTAGACCTTTTTAATGTAAAAAGATTGAATCTTTGAAAAAAAATGAGAGTTTAGAGATTAACTTATTCGAGTTATCTATGAAGACACGAAGCGTGTTTTAATGACTAAAGATTAAATCTTTGAATGAAAATACCTCAATAAAGGAACCTATTATATGACCAAACCTTTTTAATGTATATAGATTGAATCTTTGAAAGAAAATGAGAGTTTTGAATGAATCTTATTCGAGTTCCTTTTGACGTCCCGAAGACTGTTTTAATGAGTAAAAATAGAATCTTTGAATGAAAATATCTCAATAAAGGTACATTACCAGACCTTTTTAATGCATAAACGTTGAATCTTTGAAAGAAAATAAAAAGTATTGATTTAAACTTATTCGAGTTACTTATGAAGTCGCGAAGAGTGTTTTAATGAGTAAAGATCGAATCTTTGATTAAAAATATCTTAATAAAAGTACCTTTTATGTCATTAAACCTTTTTAATGCATATAGATTGAATCTTTGAAACAAAACAAGAGTTTGAATTTAAAATTATTCGTGTTACCTAGTAGTCGCGAAGAGTGTTTTAATGAGTAGATGTTGAATCTTTAAATGAAATTACCTCAATAAATGTACCTTTTATGTCACTAGACCTTTTCAATGTATAAAGATTGAATCTTTGAAAGAAAATGAGGTTTTTGAGTTAAACTTATTCGAGTTCCCTTTGACGTCCCGTAGAGTGTTTTACAGAGTAAAGATTGAATCTTTGAACGAAAATACCTTAATAAAGGTACCTAATATGTCACTAGACCTTTTTAATGTAAAAAGATTGAATCTTTGAAATAAAATGATAGTTTAGAGATTAACTTATTCGAGTTACCTATGAAGTCGCGAATCGTGTTGTAATGACTAAATATTAAATCGTTGAATGAAAATATCTCAACAAAGGAACCTATTATGTGTCAAGACCTTTTTAATGTATAAAGATTGAATCTTTTAAAGAAAATGAGAGTTTTCAGTGAAACTTATTCGAGTTCCCTTTGACGTCCCGAAGAGTGTTTTACAGAGTATAGATTGAATCTTTGAAGGAAAATACATCAGTAACGGTACCTTGTATGTCACTAGACCTTTTTAATGTAAAAAGATTGAATCTTTGAAAGTAAATGAGAGTTTTGAGATTAACTTATCCGAGTTATCTATGAAGTCGCGAAGCGTGTTTTAATGACTAAAGATTAAATCTTTGAATGAAAATACCTCAACAAAGGAACCTATTATATGACTAAACCTTTTTAATGTATACTGATTGAATCTTTGAAAGAAAATGAGAGTTTTGAATTAAACTTATTCGAGTTCCTTTTGACGTCCCGAAGAGTGTTTTAATGAGTAAAAATAGAATCTTTGAATGAAAATACCTCAATAAAGGTACCTATTATGTTACCAGACCTTTTTAATGCATAAACGTTGAATCATTTGAAAGAAAATAAGAGTATTGATTTAAACTTATTCGAGTTACTTATGAAGTGGCGAAGAGTGTTTTAATGAGTAAAGATCGAATCTTTGATTGAAAATATCTCAATAAAAGTATCTTTTATGTCATTAAACCTTTTTAATGCATATAGATTGAACCTTTGAAACAAACAAGAGTTTGAATTTAAAAGTATTCGTGTTACCTAGTAGTCGCGAAGAGCGTTTTAATGAGTATATGTTGAATCTTAAAATGAAAGTACCTCAATAAAGGTACCCTTTATGTCAATAGACCTTTTCAATGTATAAAGATTGAATCTTTGAAAGAAAATGAGGTTTTTGAGTTAAACTTATTCGAGTTCCCTTTAACGTCCCGTAGAGTGTTTTACAGAGTAAATATTGAATCTTTGGACGAAAATATCTTAATAAAGGTTTCTAGTATGTCCCTAAACCTTTTTAACGTAAAAAGATTGAATCTCTGAAATAAAATGATAGTTTAGAGATTAACTTATTCGAGTTACCTATGAAGTCGCGAATCGTGTTGTAATGACTAAATATTAAATCGTTGAATGAAAATATCTCAACAAAGGAACCTATTATGTGACTTGACCTTTTTAAAGTATAAAGATTGAATCTTTTAAAGAAAATGAGAGTTTTGAGTGAAACTTATTCGAGTTCCCTTTGACGTCCCGTAGAGTGTTTTACAGAGTAAAGATTGAATCTTTGAACGAAAATACCTTAATAAAAGTACCTAGTATGTCACTAGACCTTTTTAATGTAAAAAGATTGAATCTCTGAAATAAAATGATAGTTTAGCGATTAACTTATTCGAGTTACCAATGAAGTCGCGAATCGTGTTGTATTGACTAAATATTAAATCGTTGAATGAAAATATCTCAACAAAGGAACCTATTATGTGACTAGACCTTTTTAATGTATAAAGATTGAATCTTTTAAAGAAAATGAGAGTTTTGAGTGAAACTTATTCGAGTTCCCTTTGACGTCCCGAAGAGTGTTTTACAGAGTATAGATTGAATCTTTGAATGAAAATACCTCAGTAAAGGTACCTTGTAAGTCACTAGACCTTTATAATGTAAAAAGATTGAATCTTTAAAAGAAAATGAGAGTTTAGAGATTAACTTATTCGAGTTATCTATGAAGACACGAAGCGTGTTTTAATGACTAAAGATTAAATCTTTGAATGAAAATACCTCAATAAAGGAACCTATTATATGACTAAACTTTTTTAATGTAAACAGATTGAATCTTTGAAAGAAAATGAGAGTTTTGAATGAAACTTATTCGAGTTCCTTTTGACGTCCCGAAGAGTGTTTTAATGAGTAAAAATAGAATCTTTGAATGAAAATATCTCAATAAAGGTACATTACCAGACCTTTTTAATGCATAAACGTTTAATCTTTGAAAGAAAATAAAAGTATTGATTTAAACTTATTCGAGTTACTTACGAAGGGGCGAAGATTGTTTTAATGAGTAAAGATCGAATCTTTGATTGAAAATACCTTAATAGAAGTACCTTTTATGTCATTAAACCTTTTTAATGAATATAGATTGAATCTTTGAAACAAAACAAGAGTTTGAATTTAAAATTATTCGTGTTACCTAGTAGTCGCGAAGAGTATTTTAATGAGTATATGTTGAATCTTTAAATGAAAGTACCTCAATAAAGGTACCTTTTATGTCACTTGACCTTTTCAATGTATAAAGATTGAATCTTTGAAAGAAAATGAGGTTTTTGAGTTAAACTTATTCGAGTTCCCTTTGACGTCCAGTAGAGTGTTTTACAGAGTAAAGATTGAATCTTTGAACGAAAATACCTTAATAAAGGTACCAGTATGTCACTAGACCTTTTTAATGTAAAAAGATTGAATCTCTGAAATAAAATAATAGTTTAGAGATTAACTTATTCGAGTTTCCTATGAAGTCGCGAATCGTGTTGTAATGACTAAATATTAAATCGTTGAATGAAAATATCTCAACAAAGGAACCTATTATGTGACTAGACCTTTTTAATGTATAAAGATTGAATCTTTGAAAGAAAATGAGAGTTTTGAGTGAAACTTATTCGAGTTCCCTTTGACGTCCCGAAGAGTGTTTTACAGAGTATAGATTGAATCTTCGAATGAAAATACCTCAGTAAAGGTACCTTGTATGTCACTAGACCTTTTTAATGTAAAAAGATTCAATTTTTGAAAGAAAATGAGAGTTTTGAGATTAACTTATTCGATTATCTATGAAGTCGCGAAGCGTGTTTTAATGACTAAAGATTAAATATTTGAATGAAAATATCTCAATAAAGGAACCTATTATATGACTAAACCTTTTTAATGTATACAGATTGAATCTTTGAAAGAAAATGAGAGTTTTGAATGAAACTTATTCGAGTTCCTTTTGATGTCCCGAAGAGTGTTTTAATGAGTAAAAATAGAATCTTTGAATGAAACTACCACAATAAAGGTACATTGCCAGACCTTTTTAATGCATAAACGTTGAATCTTTGAAAGAAAATAAGAGTATTGATTTAAACTTGTTCGAATTACTTATAAAGTGGCGAAGAGTGTTTTAATGAGTAAAGATCGAATCTTTGATTGAAAATATCTCAATAAAAGTACCTTTTATGTCATTAAACATTTTTAATGCATATAGATTGAATCTTTAAAACAAAACAAGAGTTTGAATTTAAAATTATTCGTGTTACCTAGTAGTCGCGAAGAGTGTTTTAATGAGTATATGTTGAATCTTTAAATTAAAGTACCTCAATCAAGGTACCTTTTATGTCACTAGACCTTTTCAATGTATAAAGATTGAATCTCTGAAAGAAAATGAGGTTTTTGAGTTAAACTTATTCGAGTTCCCTTTAACGTCCCATAGAGTGTTTTACAAAGTAAAGATTGAATCTTTGAACGAAAATACTTTAATAAAGGTACCTAGTATGTCACCAGACCTTTTTAATGTAAAAAGATTGAATCTTTGAAATAAAATGATAGTTTAGAGATTAACTTATTTGAGTTACCTATGAAGTCGCGAATCGTGTTGTATTGACTAAATATTAAATCGTTGAATGAAAATATCTCAACAAAGGAACCTATTATGTGACTAGACCTTTTTAATGTATAAAGATTGAATCTTTTAAAGAAAATGAGAGTTTTGAGTGAAACTTATTCGAGTTCCCTTTGATGTCCCGAAGAGTGTTTTACAGAGTATAGATTGAATCTTTGAATGAAAATACCTCAATAAAGGTACCTAGTATCTCACTAGACCTTTTTAATGTAAAAAGTTTGAAACTTTGAAAGAAAATTAGAGTTTTGAGATTAACTTATTGGAGTTATCTATGAAGACACGAAGCGTGTTTTAATGACTAAAGATTAAATCTTTGAATGAAAATACCTCAATAAAGGAACCTATTATATGACTAAACCTTTTTAATGTATACAGATTGAATCTTTTGAAAGAAAATGAGAGTTTTGAATGAAACTTATTCGAGTTCATTTTGACGTCCCAAAGAGTGTTTTAATGAGTTAAAATAGAATCTATGAATGAAAATACCTCAATAAAGGTACCTATTATGTTACTAGACCTTTTTAATGCATAAACGTTGAATCTTTGAAAGAAAATAAGAGTATTGGTTTAAACTTATTCGAGTTACTTATGAAGTGGCGAAGAGTGTTTTAATGAGTAAAGAACAAATCTTTGTTTGAAAATATCTCAATAAAAGTACCTTTTATGTCATAAAACCCTTTTTAATGCATATAGATTGAATCTTTGAAACAAAAGAAGAGTTTGAACTTAAAATTATTCGTGTTACCTAGTAGTCGCGAAGAGTATTTTAATGAGTATATGTTGAATCTTTAAATAAAAGTACCCCAATAAAGGTACCTTTTATGTCACTAGACCTTTTCAATGTATAAAGATTGAATCTTTGAAAGAAAATGAGGTTTTTGAGTTAAACTTATTCGAATTATATTTGACGTCCCGTAAAATGTTTTACCGAGTAAAGATTGAACCTTTGAACGAAAATACCTTAATAAAGGTACCTAGTATGTCACTAGACCTTTTTAATGTAAAAAGATTGAATCTTTGAAATAAAAAGATAGTATAGGGATTAACTTATTCGAGTTACCTATGAAGTCGCGAACCGTGTTGTAATGACTAAATATTAAATCGTTAAATGAAAATATCTCAACAAAGGAACCTATTATGTGACTAGACCTTTTTAATTTATAAATATTGAATCTTTTAAAGAAAATGAGAGTTTTGAGTGAAACTTATTCGAGTTCCCTTTGACGTCCCGAAGAGTGTTTTACAGAGTATAGATTGAATCTTTGAACGAAAATCCCTCAGTAAAGGTACCTAGTATGTCACCACACCTTTTTAATGTAAAAAGATTGAATCTTTAAAAGAAAATGAGAGTTTTGAGATTAACTTATTGGAGTTATCTATGAAGACACGAAGCGTGTTTTAATGCTAAAGATTAAATCTTTGAATGAAAATACCTCAATAAAGGAACCTATTATATGACTAAATCTTTTTAATGTATACAGATTGAATCTTTGAAAGAAAATGAGAGTTTTGAATGAAACTTATTCGAGTTCCTTTAGACGTCCCGAAGAGTTTTTTAATGAATAAAAATAGAATCTTTGAATGAAAATATCTCAATAAAGGTACATTACCAGACCTTTTTAATGCATAAACGTTGAATCTTTGAAAGAAAAAAAGAGTATTGATTTAAACTTATTCGAGTCACTTATGAAGTGGCGAAGAGTGTTTTAATGAGTAAAGATCGAATCTTTGATTGAAAATATTTCAATAACTTACCTTTTATGTCATTAAACCTTTTTAATGCATATAGATTGAATCTTTGAAACAAAACAAGAGTTTGAATTTAAAATTATTCATGTTTCCTAGTAGTCGCGAAGAGTGTTTTAATGAGTATATGTTGAATCTTTAAATGAAAGTACCTCAATAAAGGTACCTCTAATGTCACTAGACCATTTCAATGTATAAAGATTGAATCTTTCAAAGAAAATGAGGTTTTTGAGATAAACTTATTCGAGTTCCCTTTGACGTCCCGTAGAGTGTTTTACAGAGTAAAGATTGAATCTTTGAACGAAAATACCTTAATAAAGGTACCTAGTATGTTCCTAGACCTTTTTAACGTAAAAAGATTGAATCTTTGAAATAAAATGATAGTTTAAAGATTAACTTATTCGAATTACCTATGAAGTCGCGAACCGTGTTGTAATGACCAAATATTAAATCGTTGAATGAAAATATCTCAACAAAGGAACCTATTATGTGACTAGACCTTTTTAATGTATAAAGATTGAATCATTTAAAGAAAATGAGAGTTTTGAGTGAAACTTATTCGAGGTCCCTTTTACGTCCCGAAGAGTGTTTTACAGAGTATAGATTGAATCTTTAAATGAAAATACCTCAGTAAAGGTACCTAGTATGTCACTAGACCTTTTTAATGTAAAAAGATTGAATTTTTGAAAGAAAATGAGAGTTTTGAGATTAACTTATTCGAGTTATCTATGAAGACACGAAGCGTGTTTTAATGACTAAAGATTAAATCTTTGAAAGAAAATACCTCAATACAGGAACCTATTATATGACTAAACCTTTTTAATGTATACAGATTGAATCTTTGAAAGAAAATGAGAGTTTTGAATGAAACTTATTCGAGTTCCTTTTGACGTCCCGAAGAGTGTTTTAATGAGTAAAAATAGAATCTTTGAATGAAAATATCTCAATAAAGGTACATTACCAGACCTTTTTAATGCATAAACATTGAATCTTTGAAAGAAAATAAGAGTATTGATTTAAACTTATTCGAGTTACTTATGAAGTGGTGAAGAGTGTTTTAATGTGTAAAGATCGAATCTTTGATTGAAAATATCTCAATAAAAGTACCTTTTATGTCATGAAACCTTTTTAATGCTTATAGATTGAATCTTTGAAACAAAACAAGAGTTTGAATTTAAAATTATTCGTGTTACCTTGTAGTCGCGAAGAGTGTTTTAATGAGTATATGTTGAATCTTTAAATGAAAGTACCTCAATAAAGGTACCTTTTATGACACTAGACCTTTTCAATGTATAAAGATTGAATCTTTGAAAAAAAAATGAGGTTTTTGAGTTAAACTTATTCGAGTTCCCTTTGACGTCCCCTAGAGCGTTTTACAGAGTAAAGATTGAATCTTTGAACGAAAATACCTTAATAAAGGTACCTAGTATCTCACTAGACCTTTCTAATATAAAAAGATTGAATCACTGAAATAAAATGATAGTTTAGAAATTAACTTATTCGAGTTACCTATGAAGTCGCGAATCGTATTGTAATGACTAAATATTAAATCTTTGAATGAAAATATCTCAACAAAGGAATCTATTATGTGACTAGACCTTTTTAATGTATAAAGAATGAATCTTTTAAAGAAAATGAGAGTTTTGAGTGAAACTTATTCGAGTTCCCTTTGACGTCCCGAAGAGTGTTTTACATATTATAGATTGAATCTTTGAATGAAAATAACTCAGTAAAGGTACCTTGTATGTTACTAGACCTTTTTAATGTAAAAAGATTGAATCTTTGAAAGAAAATGAGAGTTTTGAGATTAACTTATTCGAGTTATATATGAAGTCGCAAAGCGTGTTTTAATTACTAAAGATTAAATCTTTAGATGAAAATACCTCAATTTTGGAACCTATTATATGACTTAACCTTTTTAATGTATATAGATTAAATCCTTGAAAGAAAATGAGTGTTTTGAATGAAACTTATTCGAGTTCCTTTTAACGTCCCGAAGAGTGTTTTGATGAGTAAAAATAGAATCTATGAAAGAAAATACTTCAAGAAATGTACCTATTAACAACCTGACCTTTTTAATGCATAAACGTTGAATCTTTGAAAGAAAATAAGAGTATTGATTTAAACTTATTCAAGTTACTTATGAAGTGGCGAAGAATGCTTTAATGAGTAAAGAACAAATCTTTGATTGAAAATGTCTCAATAAAAGTACCTTTTATTCATTAAACCTTTTTAATACATATAGATTGAATCTTTGAAACAAAATAAGAGTTTGAATTTAAAATTATTCGTGTTACCTTGTAGTCGCGAAGAGTGTTTTAATGAGTATATGTTGAATCTTTAAATGAAAGTACCTCAATAAAGGTATCTTTTATGTCACTAGACCTTTTC
Source organism: Cornus florida (assembly GCF_030987335.1). Lineage (NCBI taxonomy): Eukaryota > Viridiplantae > Streptophyta > Magnoliopsida > Cornales > Cornaceae > Cornus > Cornus florida. The sequence goes on along the minus strand of NW_026775578.1, from coordinate 89,596,762 downwards.
AATGTATAAAGATTGAATCTTTGAAAGAAAATGAGGTTTTTGAGTTAAACTTATTCGAGTTCCCTTTGACGTCCCGTAGAATGTTTTACAGAGTAAAGATTGAATCTTTGAACGAAAATACCTTAATAAAGGTACCTAATTTGTCACTAGACCTTTTTAATGTAAAAAGATTGAATCTCTGAAATAAAATGATAGTTTAGAGATTAACTTATTCGAGTTACCTATGAAGTCGCGAATCGTGTTGTAATGACTAAATATTAAATCGTTGCATGAAAATATCTCAACAAAGGAACCTATTATGTGACTGGACCTTTTTAATGTATAAAGATTGAATCTTTTAAAGAAAATGAGAGTTTTGAGTGAAACTTATTCGAGTTCCCTTTGACGTCCCGAAGAGTGTTTTACAGAGTATAGATTGAATCTTTGAATGAAAATACCTCAGTAAAGGTACCTAGTATGTCACTAGACCTTTTTAATGTAAAAAGATTGAATTTTTGAAAGAAAATGAGAGTTTTGAGATAAACTTATTCGAGTTATCTATGAAGACACGAAACGTGTTTTAATGACTAAAGATTAAATCTTTGAAAGAAAATACCTCAATACAGGAACTTATTATATGACTAAACCTTTTTACTGTATACAGATTGAATCTTTGAAAGAAAATGAGAGTTTTGAATGAAACTTATTCGAGTTCCTTTTGACGTCCCGAAGAGTGTTTTAATGAGTAAAAATAGAATCTTTGAATGAAAATATCTCAATAAAGGTACATTACCAGACCTTTTTAATGTATAAACGTTGAATCTTTGAAAGAAAATAAGAGTATTGATTTAAACTTATTCGAGTTACTTATGAAGTGGTGAAGAGTGTTTTAATGAGTAAAGATCGAATCTTTGATTGAAAATATCTCAATAAAAGTACCTTTTATGTTATGAAACCTTTTTAATGCATATAGATTGAATCTTTGAAACAAAACAAGAGTTTGAATTTAAAAATATTCGTGTTACCTAGTAGTCGCGAAGAGCGTTTTAATGAGTATATCTTGAATCTTTAAATGAAAGTACCTCAATAAAGGTACCTTTTATGTCACTAGACCTTTTCAATGTATAAAGATTGAATCTTTGAAAGAAAATGAGGTTTTTGAGTTAAACTTATTCGAGTTCCCTTTGACGTCCCGTAGAGTGTTTTACAGAGTAAAGATTGAATCTTTGAATGAAAATACCTTAATAATGGTACCTAGTATGTCACTAGACCTTTTTAATATAAAAAGATTGAATCACTGAAATAAAATGATAGTTTAGAGATTAACTTATTCGAGTTACCTATGAAGTCGCGAATCGTGTTGTAATGACTAAATATTAAATCGTTGAATGAAAATATCTTAACAAAGGAACCTATTATGTGACTAGACCTTTTTAATGTATAAAGATTGAATCTTTTAAAGAAAATGAGAGTTTTGAGTGAAACTTATTCGAGTTCCCTTTGACGTCCCGAAGAGTGTTTTACAGAGTATAGATTGAATCTTTGAATGAAAATAACTCAGTAAAGGTACCTTGTATGTTACTAGACCTTTTTAATGTAAAAAGATTGAATCTTTGAAAGAAAATGAGAGTTTTGAGATTAACTTATTCGAGTTATCTATGAAGTCGCGAAGCGTGTTTTAATTACTAAAGATTCAATCTTTAAATGAAAATACCTCAATTTTGGAACCTATTATATGACTTAACCTTTTTAATGTATACAGATTGAATCTTTGAAAGAAAATGAGAGTTTTGAATGAAACTTATTCGAGTTCCTTTTAACGTCCCAAAGAGTGTTTTGATGAGTAAAAATAGAATCTATGAAAGAAAATACTTCAATAAATGTACCTATTGTGTTACCTGACCTTTTTAATGCATAAACGTTGAATCTTTGAAAGAAAATAAGAGTATTGATTTAAACTTATTCGAGTTACTTATGAAGTGGCGAAGAATGTTTTAATGAGTAAAGAACAAATCTTTGATTGAAATTGTCTCAATAAAAGTACCTTTTATGTCTTTAAACCTTTTTAATACATTTCGATTGAATCTTTGAAACAAAACAAGAGTTTGAATTTAAAATTATTCGTGTTACCTAGTAGTCGCGAAGAGTGTTTTAATGAGTATATGTTCAATCTTTAAAAGAAAGTACCTCAATAAAGGTACCTTTTATGTCACTAGACCTTTTCAATGTATAAAGTTTGAATCTTTGAAAGAAAATGAGGTTTTTGAGTTAAACTTATTCGAGTTCCCTTTGACGTCCCGTAGAGTGTTTTACAGAGTAAAGATTGAATCTTTGAACGAAAATACCTTAATAAAGGTACCTAGTATGTCACTAGACCTTTTTAATGTAAAAAGATTGAATCTCTGAAATAAATTGATAGTTTAGAGTTAACTTATTCGAGTAACCTATGAAGTCGCGAATCGTGTTGTAATGACTAAATATTAAATCGTTGAATGAAAATATCTCAACAAAGGAACCTATTATGTGACTAGACCTTTTTAATGTATAAAGATTGAATCTTTTAAAGAAAATGAGAGTTTTGAGTGAAACTTATTCGAGTTCCCTTTGACGTCCCATAGAGTGTTTTACAAAGTAAAGATTTCATCTTTGAACGAAAATACCTTAATAAAGGTACCTAGTATGTCACTAGACCTTTTTAATGTAAAAAGATTGAATCTCTGAAATAAAATGATAGTTTAGAGATTAACTTATTCGAGTTACCTATGAAGTCGCGAATCGTGTTGTAATGACTAAATATTAAATCGTTGAATGAAAATATCTCAACAAAGGAACCTATTATGTGACTAGACCTTTTTAATGTATAAAGATTGAATCTTTTAAAGAAAATGAGAGTTTTGAGTAAAACTTATTCGAGTTCCCATTGACGTCCCGAAGAGTGTTTTACAGAGTATAGATTGAATCTTTGAAGGAAAATACATCAGTAACGGTACCTTGTATGTCACTAGACCTTTTTAATGTAAAAAGATTGAATCTTTGAAAGAAAATGAGAGTTTTGAGATTAACTTATTCGAGTTATCTATGAAGTCGCGAAGCGTGTTTTAATGGCTAAAGATTAAATCTTTGAATGAAAATACCTCAATAAAGGAACCTATTATATGACTAAACCTTTTTAATGTATACAGATTGAATCTTTGAAAGAAAATGAGAGTTTGGAATTAAACTTATTTGAGTTCCTTTTGACGTCCTGAAGAGTTTTTTAATGAATAAAAATAGAATCTTTGAATGAAAATATCTCAATAAAGGTACATTACCAGACCTTTTTAATGCATAAACGTTGAATCGTTGAAAGAAAAAAAGAGTATTGATTTAAACTTATTCGAGTCACTTATGAAGTGGCGAAGAGTGTTTTAATGAGTAAAGATCGAATCTTTGATTGAAAATATTTCAATAACTTACCTTTTATGTCATTAAACCTTTTTAATGCATATAGATTGATTCTTTGAAACAAAACAAGAGTTTGAATTTAAAATTATTCGTGTTACCTAGTAGTCGCGAAGAGTGTTTTAATGAGTATATGTTGAATCTTTAAATGAAAGTACCTCAATAAAGGTACCTTTTATGTCACTAGACATTTTCAATGTATAAAGATTGAATCTTTCAAAGAAAATGAGGTTTTGGAGTTAAACTTATTCGAGTTCCCTTTGGCGTCCCGTAGAGTGTCTTACAGAGTAAAGATTGAATCTTTGAACGAAAATACCTTAATAAAGTTACCTAGTATGTCCCTAGACCTTTTTAATGTAAAAAGATTGAATCTTTGAAATAAAATGATAGTTTAAAGATTAACTTATTCGAATTACCTATGAAGTCGCGAACCGTGTTGTAATGACTAAATATTAAATCGTTGAATGAAAATATCTCAACAAAGGAACCTATTATGTGACTAGACCTTTTTAATGTATAAAGATTGAATCTTTTAAAGAAAATGAGAGTTTTGAGTGAAACTTATTCGAGGTCCCTTTGACATCCCGAAGAGTGATTTACAGAGTATAGATTGAATCTTTAAATGAAAATACCTCAGTAAAGGTACCTAGTATGTCACTAGACCTTTTTAATGTAAAAAGATTGAATTTTTGAAAGAAAATGAGAGTTTTGAGATTAACTTATTCGAGTTATCTATGAAGTCGCGAAGCGTGTTTTAATTAATAAAGATTAAATCTTTAAATGAAAATACCTCAATTTTGGAACCTATTATATGACTTAACCTTTTTAATGTATACAGATTGAATCCTTGAAAGAAAATGAGTGTTTTGAATGAAACTTATTCGAGTTCCTTTTAACGTCCCGAAGAGTGTTTTGATGAGTAAAAATAGAATCTATGAAAGAAAATACTTCAATAAATGTACCTATTAACAACCTGACCTTTTTAATGCATAAACGTTGAATCTTTGAAAGAAAATAAGAGTATTGATTTAAACTTATTCAAGTTACTTATGAAGTGGTGAAGAGTGTTTTAATGTGTAAAGATCGAATCTTTGATTGAAAATATCTCAATAAAGGTACATTACCAGACCTTTTTAATGCATAAACGTTGAATCTTTGAAAGAAAATAAGAGTATTGATTTAAACTTATTCGAGTTACTTATGAAGTGGTGAAGAGTGTTTTAATGTGTAAAGATCGAATCTTTGATTGAAAATATCTCAATAAAAGTACCTTTTATGTCATGAAACCTTTTTAATGCATATAGATTGAATCTTTGAAACAAAACAAGAGTTTGAGTCTAAAATTATTCGTGTTACCTAGTAGTCGCGAAGAGTGTTTTAATGAGTATATGTTGAATCTTTAAATGAAAGTACCTCAATAAAGGTACCTTTTATGTCACTAGACCTTTTCAATGTATAAAGATTGAATCTTTGAAAGAAAATGATGTTTTTGAGTTAAACTTATTCGAGTTCCCTTTGACGTCCCGTAGAGTGTTTTACAGAGTAAAGATTGAATCTTTGAAAGAAAATACCTTAATAAAGGTACCTAGTATCTCACTAGACCTTTTTAATATAAAAAGACTGAATCACTGAAATAAAATGATAGTTTAGAAATTAACTTATTCGAGTTACCTATGAAGTCGCGAATCGTGTTGTAACGACTAAATATTAAATCTTTGAATGAAAATATCTCAACAAAGGAAACTATTATGTGACTAGACCTTTTTAATGTATAAAGATTGAATCTTTTAAAGAAAATGAGAGTTTTGAGTGAAACTTATTCGAGTTCCCTTTGACGTCCCGAAGAGTGTTTTACAGAGTATAGATTGAATCTTTGAATGAAAATAACTCAGTAAAGGTACCTTGTATGTTACTAGACCTTTTTAATGTAAAAAGATTGAATCTTTGAAAGAAAATGAGAGTTTTGAGATTAACTTATTCGAGTTATATATGAAGTCGCGAAGCGTGTTTTAATTACTAAAGATTAAATCTTTAAATGAAAATACCTCAATTTTGGAACCTATTATATGACTTAACCTTTTTAATGTATATAGATTGAATCCTTGAAAGAAAATGAGTGTTTTGAATGAAACTTATTCGAGTTCCTTTTAACGTCCCGAAGAGTGTTTTGATGAGTAAAAATAGAATCTATGAAAGAAAATACTTCAATAAATGTACCTATTAACAACCTGACCTTTTTAATGCATAAACGTTGAATCTTTGAAAGAAAATAAGAGTATTGATTTAAACTTATTCAAGTTACTTATGAAGTGGCGTTTTAATGAGTAAAGAACAAATCTTTCATTGAAAATGTCTCAATAAAAGTACCTTTTATGTCATTAAACCTTTTTAATACATATAGATTGAATCTTTGAAACAAAATAAGAGTTTGAATTTAAAATTATTCGTGTTACCTAGTAGTCGCGAAGAGTGTTTTAATGAGTATATGTTGAATCTTTAAATGAAAGTACCTCAATAAAGGTACCTTTTATGTCACTAGACCTTTTCAATGTATAAAGATTGAATCTTTGAAAAAAAATGAGGTTTTTGAGTTAAACTTATTCGAGTTCCCTTTGACGTCCCGTAGAGTGTTTTACAGAGTAAAGATTGAATCTTTGAACTAAAATACCTTAATAAAGGTACCTAGTATGTCACTAGACCTTTTTAATGTAAAAAGATTGAATCTCTGAAATAAAATGATAGTTTAGAGATTAACTTATTCGAGTTACCTATAAAGTCGCGAATCGTGTTGTAATGACTAAATATTAAATCGTTGAATGAAAATATCTCAACAAAGGAACCTATTATGTGACTAGACCTTTTTAATGTATAAAGATTGAATCTTTTAAAGAAAATGAGAGTTTTGAGTGAAACTTATTTGAGTTCCCTTTGACGTCCCGAAGAGTGTTTTACAGAGTATAGATTGAATCTTTGAATGAAAATACCTCAGTAAAGGTACCTAGTATGTCACTAGACCTTTTTAATGTAAAAAGATTGAATTTTTGAAAGAAAATGAGAGTTTTGAGATAAACTTATTCGAGTTATCTATGAAGACACGAAACGTGTTTTAATGACTAAAGATTAAATCTTTGAAAGAAAATACCTCAATATAGGAACCTAATATATGACTAAACCTTTTTAATGTATACAGATGGAATCTTTGAAAGAAAATGAGAGTTTTGAATGAAACTTATTCGAGTTCCTTTTGACGTCCCGAAGAGTGTTTTAATGAGTAAAAATAGAATCTTTGAATGAAAATATCTCAATAAAGGTACATTACCAGACCTTTTTAATGCATAAACGTTGAATCTTTGAAAGAAAATAAGAGTATTGATTTAAACTTATTCGAGTTACTTATGAAGTGGTGAAGAGTGTTTTAATGAGTAAAGATCGAATCTTTGATTGAAAATATCTCAATAAAAGTACCTTTTATGTCATGAAACCTTTTTAATGCATATAGATTGAATCTTTGAAACAAAACAAGAGTTTGAATTTAAAAATATTCGTGTTACCTAGTAGTCGCGAAGAGTGTTTTAATGAGTATATGTTGAATCTTTAAATGAAAGTACCTCAATAAAGGTACCTTTTATGTCAGTAGACCTTTTTAATGTATAAAGATTGAATCTTTGAAAGAAGATGAGGTTTTTGAGTTAAACTTATTCGAGTTCCCTTTGACGTCCCGTAGAGTGTTTTACAGAGTAAAGATTGAATCTTTGAACGAAAATACCTTAATAATGGTACCTAGTATGTCACTAGACCTTTTTAATATAAAAAGATTGAATCACTGAAATAAAATGATAGTTTAGAGATTAACTTATTCGAGTTACCTATGAAGTCGCGAATCGTGTTGTAATGACTAAATATTAAATCGTTGAATGAAAATATCTCAACAAAGGAACCTATTATGTGACTAGACCTTTTTAATGTATAAAGATTGAATTTTTTAAAGAAAATGAGAGTTTTGAGTGAAACTTATTCGAGTTCCCTTTGACGTCCCGAAGAGTGTTTTACAGAGTATACATTGAATCTTTGAATGAAAATAACTCAGTAAAGGTACCTTGTATGTTACTATACCTTTTTAATGTAAAAAGATTGAATCTTTGAAAGAAAATGAGAGTTTTGAGATTAACTTATTCGAGTTATCTATGAAGTCGCGAAGCGTGTTTTAATTACTAAAGATTCAATCTTTAAATGAAAATACCTCAATTTTGGAAACTATTATATGACTTAACCTTTTTAATGTATACAGATTGAATCTTCGAAAGAAAATGAGAGTTTTGAATGAAACTTATTCGAGTTCCTTTTAACGTCCCGAAGAGTGTTTTGATGAGTAAAAATAGAATCTATGAAAGAAAATACTTCAATAAATGTACCTATTGTGTTACCTGACCTTTTTAATGCATAAACGTTGAATCTTTGAAAGAAAATAAGAGTATTGATTTAAACTTATTCAAGTTACTTATGAAGTGGCGAAGAATGTTTTAATGAGTAAAGAACAAATCTTTGATTGAAATTGTCTCAATAAAAGTACCTTTTACGTCATTAAACCTTTTTAATACATATAGATTGAATCTTTGAAACAAAACAAGAGTTTGAATTTAAAATTATTCGTGTTACCTAGTAGTCGCGAAGAGTGTTTTAATGAGTATATGTTCAATCTTTAAAAGAAAGTACCTCAATAAAGGTACCTTTTATGTCACTAGACCTTTTCAATGTAAAAAGTTTGAATCTTTGAAAGAAAATGAGGTTTTTGAGTTAAACTTATTCGAGTTCCCTTTGACGTCCCGTAGAGTGTTTTACAGAGTAAATATTGAATCTTTGGACGAAAATACCTTAATAAAGGTACCTAGTATGTCACTAGACCTTTTTAATGTAAAAAGATTGAATCTCTGAAATAAATTGATAGTTTAGAGATTAACTTATTCGAGTTACCTATGAAGTCGCGAATCGTGTTGTAATGACTAAATATTAAATCGTTGAATGAAAATATCTCAACAAAGGAACCTATTATGTGACTAGACCTTTTTAATGTATAAAGATTGAATCTTTTAAAGAAAATGAGAGTTTTGAGTGAAACTTATTCGAGGTCCCTTTGACGTCCCGTAGAGTGTTTTCCAAGAGTAAAGATTTCATCTTTGAACGAAAATACCCTAATAAAGGTACCTACTATGTCACTATACCTTTTTAATGTAAAAAGATTGAATCTCTGAAATAAAATGATAGTTTAGAGATTAACTTATTCGAGTTACCTATGAAGTCGCGAATCGTGTTGAAATGACTAAATATTAAATCGTTGAATGAAAATATCTCAACAAAGGAACCTATTATGTGACTAGACCTTTTTATGGTATAAAGATTGAATCTTTTAAAAAAAAATGAGTGTTTTGAGTAAAACTTATTTGAGTTCCCTTTGACGTCCCGAAGAGTATTTTACAGAGTATAGATTGAATCTTTGAATGAAAATACCTCAGTAAAGGTACCTTGTATGTCACTAGACCATTTTAATGTAAAAAGATAGAATCTTTGAAAGAAAATGAGAGTTTTGAGATTAACTTATTCGAGTTATCTATGAAGTCGCGAAGCGTGTTTTAATTACTGAAGATTAAATCTTTGAATGAAAATACCTCAATAAAGGAACCTATTATATGACATAACCTTTTTAATGTATGCAGATTGAATCTTTGAAAGAAAATGAGAGTTTTGAATGAAACTTATTCGAGTTCCCTTTGACGTCCCGTAGAGTCTTTTATAGAGTAAAGATTGAATCTTTGAACGAAAATACCTTAATAAAGGTACCTCGTATGTCACTAGACCTTTTTAATGTAAAAAGATTGAATCTCTGAAATAAAATGATAGTTTAGAGATTAACTTATTCGAGTTACCTATCAAGTCGCGAATCGTGTTGTAATGACTAAATATTAAATCGTTGAATGAAAATATCTCAACAAAGGAACCTATTATGTGACTAGACCTTTTTAATGTATAAAGATTGAATCTTTTAAAGAAAATGAGAGTTTTGAGTGAAACTTATTCGAGTTCCCTTTGACGTCCCGAAGAGTGTTTTACAGAGTATAGATTGAATCTTTGAATGAAAATAACTCAGTAAAGGTACCTTGTATGTTACTAGACCTTTTTAATGTAAAAAGATTGAATCTTTGAAAGAAAATGAGAGTTTTGAGATTAACTTATTCGAGTTATCTATGAAGTCGCGAAGCGTGTTTTAATTACTAAAGATTCAATCTTTAAATGAAAATACCTCAATTTTGGAACCTATTATATGACTTAACCTTTTTAATGTATACAGATTGAATCTTTGAAAGAAAATGAGAGTTTTGAATGAAACTTATTCGAGTTCCTTTTAACGTCCCGAAGAGTGTTTTGATGAGTAAAAATAGAATCTATGAAAGAAAATACTTCAATAAATGTACCTATTGTGTTACCTGACCTTTTTAATGCATAAACGTTGAATCTTTGAAAGAAAATAAGAGTATTGATTTAAACTTATTCGAGTTACTTATGAAGTGGCGAAGAATGTTTTAATGAGTAAAGAACAAATCTTTGATTGAAATTGTCTCAATAAAAGTACCTTTTATGTCTTTAAACCTTTTTAATACATTTCGATTGAATCTTTGAAACAAAACAAGAGTTTGAATTTAAAATTATTCGTGTTACCTAGTAGTCGCGAAGAGTGTTTTAATGAGTATATGTTCAATCTTTAAAAGAAAGTACCTCAATAAAGGTACCTTTTATGTCACTAGACCTTTTCAATGTATAAAGTTTGAATCTTTGAAAGAAAATGAGGTTTTTGAGTTAAACTTATTCGAGTTCCCTTTGACGTCCCGTAGAGTGTTTTACAGAGTAAAGATTGAATCTTTGAACGAAAATACCTTAATAAAGGTACCTAGTATGTCACTAGACCTTTTTAATGTAAAAAGATTGAATCTCTGAAATAAATTGATAGTTTAGAGATTAACTTATTCGAGTAACCTATGAAGTCGCGAATCGTGTTGTAATGATTAAATATTAAATCGTTGAATGAAAATATCTCAACAAAGGAACCTATTATGTGACTAGACCTTTTTAATGTATAAAGATTGAATCTTTTAAAGAAAATGAGAGTTTTGAGTGAAACTTATTCGAGTTCCCTTTGACGTCCCATAGAGTGTTTTACAGAGTAAAGATTTCATCTTTGAATGAAAATACCTTAATAAAGGTACCTAGTATGTCACTAGACCTTTTTAATGTAAAAAGATTGAATCTCTGAAATAAAATGATAGTTTAGAGATTAACTTATTCGAGTTACCTATGAAGTCGCGAATCGTGTTGTAATGACTAAATATTAAATCGTTGAATGAAAATATCTCAACAAAGGAACCTATTATGTGACTAGACCTTTTTAATGTATAAAGATTGAATCTTTTAAAGAAAATGAGAGTTTTGAGTAAAACTTATTCGAGTTCCCTTTGACGTCCCGAAGAGTGTTTTACAGAGTATAGATTGAATCTTTGAAGGAAAATACATCAGTAACGGTACCTTGTATGTCACTAGACCTTTTTAATGTAAAAAGATTGAATCTTTGAAAGAAAATGAGAGTTTTGAGATTAACTTATTCGAGTTATCTATGAAGTCGCGAAGCGTGTTTTAATGGCTAAAGATTAAATCTTTGAATGAAAATACCTCAATAAAGGAACCTATTATATGACTAAACCTTTTTAATGTATACAGATTGAATCTTTGAAAGAAAATGAGAGTTTGGAATTAAACTTATTTGAGTTCCTTTTGACGTCCTGAAGAGTTTTTTAATGAATAAAAATAGAATCTTTGAATGAAAATATCTCAATAAAGGTACATTACCAGACCTTTTTAATGCATAAACGTTGAATCGTTGAAAGAAAAAAAGAGTATTGATTTAAACTTATTCGAGTCACTTATGAAGTGGCGAAGAGTGTTTTAATGAGTAAAGATCGAATCTTTGATTGAAAATATTTCAATAACTTACCTTTTATGTCATTAAACCTTTTTAATGCATATAGATTGATTGTTTGAAACAAAACAAGAGTTTGAATTTAAAATTATTCGTGTTACCTAGTAGTCGCGAAGAGTGTTTTAATGAGTATATGTTGAATCTTTAAATGAAAGTACCTCAATAAAGGTACCTTTTATGTCACTAGACATTTTCAATGTACAAAGATTGAATCTTTCAAAGAAAATGAGGTTTTGGAGTTAAACTTATTCGAGTTCCCTTTGGCGTCCCGTAGAGTGTTTTACAGAGTAAAGATTGAATCTTTGAACGAAAATACCTTAATAAAGTTACCTAGTATGTCCCTAGACCTTTTTAATGTAAAAAGATTGAATCTTTGAAATAAAATGATAGTTTAAAGATTAACTTATTCGAATTACCTATGAAGTCGCGAACCGTGTTGTAATGACTAAATATTAAATCGTTGAATGAAAATATCTCAACAAAGGAACCTATTATGTGACTAGACCTTTTTAATGTATAAAGATTGAATCTTTTAAAGAAAATGAGAGTTTTGAGTGAAACTTATTCGAGGTCCCTTTGACATCCCGAAGAGTGATTTACAGAGTATAGATTGAATCTTTAAATGAAAATACCTCAGTAAAGGTACCTAGTATGTCACTAGACCTTTTTAATGTAAAAAGATTGAATTTTTGAAAGAAAATGAGAGTTTTGAGATTAACTTATTCGAGTTATCTATGAAGTCGCGAAGCGTGTTTTAATTAATAAAGATTAAATCTTTAAATGAAAATACCTCAATTTTGGAACCTATTATATGACTTAACCTTTTTAATGTATACAGATTGAATCCTTGAAAGAAAATGAGTGTTTTGAATGAAACTTATTCGAGTTCCTTTTAACGTCCCGAAGAGTGTTTTGATGAGTAAAAATAGAATCTATGAAAGAAAATACTTCAATAAATGTACCTATTAACAACCTGACCTTTTTAATGCATAAACGTTGAATCTTTGAAAGAAAATAAGAGTATTGATTTAAACTTATTCAAGTTACTTATGAAGTGGTGAAGAGTGTTTTAATGTGTAAAGATCGAATCTTTGATTGAAAATATCTCAATAAAGGTACATTACCAGACCTTTTTAATGCATAAACGTTGAATCTTTGAAAGAAAATAAGAGTATTGATTTAAACTTATTCGAGTTACTTATGAAGTGGTGAAGAGTGTTTTAATGTGTAAAGATCGAATCTTTGATTGAAAATATCTCAATAAAAGTACCTTTTATGTCATGAAACCTTTTTAATGCATATAGATTGAATCTTTGAAACAAAACAAGAGTTTGAGTCTAAAATTATTCGTGTTACCTAGTAGTCGCGAAGAGTGTTTTAATGAGTATATGTTGAATCTTTAAATGAAAGTACCTCAATAAAGGTACCTTTTATGTCACTAGACCTTTTCAATGTATAAAGATTGAATCTTTGAAAGAAAATGATGTTTTTGAGTTAAACTTATTCGAGTTCCCTTTGACGTCCCGTAGAGTGTTTTACAGAGTAAAGATTGAATCTTTGAAAGAAAATACCTTAATAAAGGTACCTAGTATCTCACTAGACCTTTTTAATATAAAAAGACTGAATCACTGAAATAAAATGATAGTTTAGAAATTAACTTATTCGAGTTACCTATGAAGTCGCGAATCGTGTTGTAATGACTAAATATTAAATCTTTGAATGAAAATATCTCAACAAAGGAATCTATTATGTGACTAGACCTTTTTAATGTATAAAGATTGAATCTTTTAAAGAAAATGAGAGTTTTGAGTGAAACTTATTCGAGTTCCCTTTGACGTCCCGAAGAGTGTTTTACAGAGTATAGATTGAATCTTTGAATGAAAATAACTCAGTAAAGGTACCTTGTATGTTACTAGACCTTTTTAATGTAAAAAGATTGAATCTTGGAAAGAAAATGAGAGTTTTGAGATTAACTTATTCGAGTTATATATGAAGTCGCGAAGCGTGTTTTAATTACTAAAGATTAAATCTTTAAATGAAAATACCTCAATTTTGGAACCTATTATATGACTTAACCTTTTTAATGTATATAGATTGAATCCTTGAAAGAAAATGAGTGTTTTGAATGAAACTTATTCGAGTTCCTTTTAACGTCCCGAAGAGTGTTTTGATGAGTAAAAATAGAATCTATGAAAGAAAATACTTCAATAAATGTACCTATTAACAACCTGACCTTTTTAATGCATAAACGTTGAATCTTTGAAAGAAAATAAGAGTATTGATTTAAACTTATTCAAGTTACTTATGAAGTGGCGTTTTAATGAGTAAAGAACAAATCTTTCATAGAAAATGTCTCAATAAAAGTACCTTTTATGTCATTAAACCTTTTTAATTCATATAGATTGAATCTTTGAAACAAAATAAGAGTTTGAATTTAAAATTATTCGTGTTACCTAGTAGTCGCGAAGAGTGTTTTAATGAGTATATGTTGAATCTTTAAATGAAAGTAGCTCAATAAAGGTACCTTTTATGTCACTAGACCTTTTCAATGTATAGAGATTGAATCTTTGAAAAAAAATGAGGTTTTTGAGTTAAACTTATTCGAGTTCCCTTTGACGTCCCGTAGAGTGTTTTACAGAGTAAAGATTGAATCTTTGAACTAAAATACCTTAATAAAGGTACCTAGCATGTCACTAGACCTTTTTAATGTAAAAAGATTGAATCTCTGAAATAAAATGATAGTTTAGAGATTAACTTATTCGAGTTACCTATAAAGTCGCGAATCGTGTTGTAATGACTAAATATTAAATCGTTGAATGAAAATATCTCAACAAAGGAACCTATTATGTGACTAGACCTTTTTAATGTATAAAGATTGAATCTTTTAAAGAAAATGAGAGTTTTGAGTGAAACTTATTTGAGTTCCCTTTGACGTCCCGAAGAGTGTTTTACAGAGTATAGATTGAATCTTTGAATGAAAATACCTCAGTAAAGGTACCTAGTATGTCACTAGACCTTTTTAATGTAAAAAGATTGAATTTTTGAAAGAAAATGAGAGTTTTGAGATAAACTTATTCGAGTTATCTATGAAGACACGAAACGTGTTTTAATGACTAAAGATTAAATCTTTGAAAGAAAATACCTCAATATAGGAACCTAATATATGACTAAACCTTTTTAATGTATACAGATGGAATCTTTGAAAGAAAATGAGAGTTTTGAATGAAACTTATTCGAGTTCCTTTTGACGTCCCGAAGAGTGTTTTAATGAGTAAAAATAGAATCTTTGAATGAAAATATCTCAATAAAGGTACATTACCAGACCTTTTTAATGCATAAACGTTGAATCTTTGAAAGAAAATAAGAGTATTGATTTAAACTTATTCGAGTTACTTATGAAGTGGTGAAGAGTGTTTTAATGAGTAAAGATCGAATCTTTGATTGAAAATATCTCAATAAAAGTACCTTTTATGTCATGAAACCTTTTTAATGCATATAGATTGAATCTTTGAAACAAAACAAGAGTTTGAATTTAAAAATATTCGTGTTACCTAGTAGTCGCGAAGAGTGTTTTAATGAGTATATGTTGAATCTTTAAATGAAAGTACCTCAATAAAGGTACCTTTTATGTCAGTAGACCTTTTTAATGTATAAAGATTGAATCTTTGAAAGAAGATGAGGTTTTTGAGTTAAACTTATTCGAGTTCCCTTTGACGTCCCGTAGAGTGTTTTACAGAGTAAAGATTGAATCTTTGAACGAAAATACCTTAATAATGGTACCTAGTATGTCACTAGACCTTTTTAATATAAAAAGATTGAATCACTGAAATAAAATGATAGTTTAGAGATTAACTTATTCGAGTTACCTATGAAGTCGCGAATCGTGTTGTAATGACTAAATATTAAATCGTTGAATGAAAATATCTCAACAAAGGAACCTATTATGTGACTAGACCTTTTTAATGTATAAAGATTGAATTTTTTAAAGAAAATGAGAGTTTTGAGTGAAACTTATTCGAGTTCCCTTTGACGTCCCGAAGAGTGTTTTACAGAGTATACATTGAATCTTTGAATGAAAATAACTCAGTAAAGGTACCTTGTATGTTACTATACCTTTTTAATGTAAAAAGATTGAATCTTTGAAAGAAAATGAGAGTTTTGAGATTAACTTATTCGAGTTATCTATGAAGTCGCGAAGCGTGTTTTAATTACTAAAGATTCAATCTTTAAATGAAAATACCTCAATTTTGGAAACTATTATATGACTTAACCTTTTTAATGTATACAGATTGAATCTTTGAAAGAAAATGAGAGTTTTGAATGAAACTTATTCGAGTTCCTTTTAACGTCCCGAAGAGTGTTTTGATGAGTAAAAATAGAATCTATGAAAGAAAATACTTCAATAAATGTACCTATTGTGTTACCTGACCTTTTTAATGCATAAACGTTGAATCTTTGAAAGAAAATAAGAGTATTGATTTAAACTTATTCAAGTTACTTATGAAGTGGCGAAGAATGTTTTAATGAGTAAAGAACAAATCTTTGATTGAAATTGTCTCAATAAAAGTACCTTTTATGTCATTAAACCTTTTTAATACATATAGATTGAATCTTTGAAACAAAACAAGAGTTTGAATTTAAAATTATTCGTGTTACCTAGTAGTCGCGAAGAGTGTTTTAATGAGTATATGTTCAATCTTTAAAAGAAAGTACCTCAATAAAGGTACCTTTTATGTCACTAGACCTTTTCAATGTAAAAAGTTTGAATCTTTGAAAGAAAATGAGGTTTTTGAGTTAAACTTATTCGAGTTTCCTTTGACGTCCCGTAGAGTGTTTTACAGAGTAAATATTGAATCTTTGGACGAAAATACCTTAATAAAGGTACCTAGTATGTCACTAGACCTTTTTAATGTAAAAAGATTGAATCTCTGAAATAAATTGATAGTTTAGAGATTAACTTATTCGAGTTACCTATGAAGTCGCGAATCGTGTTGTAATGACTAAATATTAAATCGTTGAATGAAAATATCTCAACAAAGGAACCTATTATGTGACTAGACCTTTTTAATGTATAAAGATTGAATCTTTTAAAGAAAATGAGAGTTTTGAGTGAAACTTATTCGAGGTCCCTTTGACGTCCCGTAGAGTGTTTTCCAAGAGTAAAGATTTCATCTTTGAACGAGAATACCCTAATAATGGTACCTACTATGTCACTATACCTTTTTAATGTAAAAAGATTGAATCTCTGAAATAAAATGATAGTTTAGAGATTAACTTATTCGAGTTACCTATGAAGTCGCGAATCGTGTTGAAATGACTAAATATTAAATCGTTGAATGAAAATATCTCAACAAAGAAACCTATTATGTGACTAGACCTTTTTATGGTATAAAGATTGAATCTTTTAAAAAAAAATGAGTGTTTTGAGTAAAACTTATTTGAGTTCCCTTTGACGTCCCGAAGAGTATTTTACAGAGTATAGATTGAATCTTTGAATGAAAATACCTCAGTAAAGGTACCTTGTATGTCACTAGACCATTTTAATGTAAAAAGATAGAATCTTTGAAAGAAAATGAGAGTTTTGAGATTAACTTATTCGAGTTATCTATGAAGTCGCGAAGCGTGTTTTAATTACTGAAGATTAAATCTTTGAATGAAAATACCTCAATAAAGGAACCTATTATATGACATAACCTTTTTAATGTATGCAGATTGAATCTTTGAAAGAAAATGAGAGTTTTGAATGAAACTTATTCGAGTTCCCTTTGACGTCCCGTAGAGTCTTTTATAGAGTAAAGATTGAATCTTTGAACGAAAATACCTTAATAAAGGTACCTCGTATGTCACTAGACCTTTTTAATGTAAAAAGATTGAATCTCTGAAATAAAATGATAGTTTAGAGATTAACTTATTCGAGTTACCTATCAAGTCGCGAATCGTGTTGTAATGACTAAATATTAAATCGTTGAATGAAAATATCTCAACAAAGGAACCTATTATGTGACTAGACCTTTTTAATGTATAAAGATTGAATCTTTTAATGAAAATGAGAGTTTTGAGTGAAACTTATTCGAGTTCCCTTTGACGTCCCGAAGAGTGTTTTACAGAGTATAGATTGAATCTTTGAATGAAAATACCACAGTAAAGGTGCCTTGTATGTTACTAGACCTTTTTAATGTAAAAAGATTGAATCTTTGAAAGAAAATGAGAGTTTAGAGATTAACTTATTCGAGTTATCTATGAAGACACGAAGCGTGTTTTAACGACTAAAGATTAAATCTTTGAATGAAAATAGCTCAATAAAGGAACCTATTATATGACTAAACCTTTTAATGTATATAGATTGAATCTTTGAAAGAAAATGAGAGTTTTGAATGAAACTTACTCGAGTTCCTTTTGACGTCCCGAAGAGTGTTTTAATGAGTAAAAATAGAATCTTTGAATGAAAATATCTCAATAAAGGTACATTACCAGACCTTTTTAATGCATAAACGTTGAATCTTCGAACGAAAATAAAAGTATTGATTTAAACTTATTCGAGTTACTTATGAAGTGGCGAAGAGTGTTTTAATGAGTAAAGATCGAATCTTTGATTGAAAATACCTTAATAAAAGTACCTTTTATGTCATTAAACATTTTTAATGCATATAGATTGAATCTTTGAAACAAAACAAGAGTTTGAATTTAAAATTATTCGTGTTACCTAATAGTTGGGAAGAGTGTTTTAATGAGTATATGTTGAATCTTTAAATGAAAGTACCTCAATAAAGGTACCTTTTATGTCACTAGACCTTTTCAATGTATAAAGATTGAATCTTTGAAAGAAAATGAGGTTATTGAGTTAAACTTATTCGAGTTCCCTTTGACGTCCCGTAGAGTGTTTTACAGAGTAAAGATTGAATCTTTGAACGAAAATACCTTAATAAAGGAACCTAGTATGTCACTAGACCTTTTTAATGTAAAAAGATTGAATCTCTGAAATAAAATGATAGTTTAGAGATTAACTTACTCGAGTTACCTATAAAGTCGCAAATCGTGTTGTAATGACTAAATATTAAATCGTTGAATGAAAATATCTCAACAAAGGAACCTATTATGTGACTAGACCTTTTTAATGTAAAAAGATTGAATCTTTTAAAGAAAATGAAAGTTTTGAGTGAAACTTATTCGAATTCCCTTTGACGTCCCGAAAAGTGTTTTACAGAGTATAGATTGAATCTTCGAATGAAAATAACTCAGTAAAGGTACCTTGTATGTCACTAGACCTTTTTAATGTAAAAAGATTGAATCTTTGAAAGAAAATGAGAGTTTTGAGATTAACTTATTCGAGTTATCTATGAAGTCGCGAAACGTGTTTTAATGACTAAAGATTAAATCTTTGAATGAAAATACCTCAATAAAGGAACCTATTATATGACTAAACCTTTTTAATGTATACAGATTGAATCTTTGAAAGAAAATGAGAGTTTTGAATGAAACTTATTCGAGTTCCTTTTGACGTCCCGAAGAGTGTTTTAATGAGTAAAAATAGAATCTTTGAATGAAAATACCACAATAAAGGTACATTACCAGACCTTTTTAATGCATAAACGTTAAATCTTTGAAAGAAAATAAGAGTATTGATTTAAACTTATTCGAGTTACTTATGAAGTGGCGAAGAGTGTTTTAATGAGTAAAGATCGAATCCTTGAATGAAAATATCTCAATAAAAGTACCTTTATTGTCATTAAACCTTTTTAATGCATATAGATTGAATCTTTGAAACAAAACAAGAGTTTGAATTTAAAATTATTCGTGTTACCTAGTAGTCGCGAAGAGTGTTTTAAAGAGTATATGTTGAATCTTTAAATGAAAGTACCTCAATAAAGGTACCTTTTATGTCACTAGACCGTTTCAATGTATAAAGATTGAATCTTTGAAAGAAAATGAGGTTTTTGAGTTAAACTTTTTCGAGTTCCCTTTGACGTCCCGTAGAGTGTTTTACAGTGTAAAGATTGAATCTTTGAACGAAAATACCTTAATAAAGGTACCTAGTGTGTCACTAGACCTTTCTCATATAAAAAATTGAATCTTTGAAATAAAATGATAGTTTAGAGATTAACTTATTCGAGTTGCCTATGAAGTCGCGAATCGTGTTGTAATGACTAAATATTAAATCGTTGAATGAAAATATCTCAACAAAGGAACCTATTATGTGACTAGACCTTTTTAATGTATAAAGATTGAATCATTTAAAGAAAATGAGAGTTTTAAGTTTAACTTATTCGAGTTCCCTTTGACGTCCCGAAGAGTGTTTTGCAGAGTATAGATTGAATCTTTGAATGAAAATACCTCAGTAAAGGTACCTTGTATATCACTAGACCTTTTTAATGTAAAAAGATTGAATATTTGAAAGAAAATGAGAGTTTTGAGATTAACTTATTCGAGTTATCTATGAAGACACGAAGCGTGTTTTATTGACTAAAGATTAAATCTTTGAATGAAAAGACCTCAATAAAGGAACCTATTATATGACTAAACCTTTTTAATGTATACAGATTGAATCTTTGAAAGAAAATGAGAGTTTTGAATGAAACTTATTCGAGTTCCTTTTGACGTCCCGAAGAGTGTTTTAATGACTAAAAATACAATCTATGAATGAAAATTCCTCAATAAAGGTACCTATTATGTTACCAGACCTTTTTAATGCATAAATATTGAATCTTTGAAAGAAAATAAGAGTATTGATTTAAACTTATTCGAGTTACTTATGAAGTGGCGAAGAGTGTTTTAATGAGTAAAGAACAAATCTTCGATTTAAAATATCTCAATAAAAGTACCTTTTATGTCATTAAACCTTTTTAATGCAAATAGATTGAATCTTTGAAACAAAACAAGAGTTTTAATTTAAAATTATTCGTGTTGCCTAGTAGTCGCGAAGAGTGTTTTTGATGAGTATATGTTGAATCTTTAAATGAAAGTACCTCAATAAAGGTACCTTTTATGTCACTAGACCTTTTCAATGTATAGAGATTGAATCTTTGAAAGAAAATGAGATTTTTGAGTTAAACTTATTCGAGTTCCCTTTTACGTCCCGTAGAGTGTTTTACAAAGTAAAGATTGAATCTTTGAACGAAAATACCTTAATAAAGGTACCTAGTATGTCACTAGACCTTTTTAATGTAAAAAGATTGAATCTCTGAAATAAAATGATAGTTTACAGATTAACTTATTCGAGTTACCTATGAAGTCGCGAATCGTGTTGTAATGACTAAATATTAAATCGTTGAATGAAAATATCTCAACAAAGGAACCTATTATGTGACTAGACCTTTTCAATGTATAAAGATTGAATCTTTTAAAGAAAATGAGAGTTTTGAGTCAAACTTATTCGAGTTCTCTTTGACGTCCCGAAGAGTGTTTTACAGAGTATAGATTGAATCTTTGAATGAAAATACCTCAGTAAAGGTACCTAGTATGTCACTAGACCTTTTTAATGTAAAAAGATTGAATCTTTGAAAGAAAATGAGAGTTTTTAGATTAACTTATTCGAGTTATCTATGAAGTCGCGAAGCGTGTTTTAATGACTAAAGATTAAATCTTTGAATTGAAATATCTCAATAAAGGAACCTATTATATGACTAAACCTTTTTAATGTATACAGTTTGAATGTTTGAAAGAAAATGAGAGTTTTGAATGAAACTTATTCGAGTTCCTTTTGACGTCCCGTAGAGTGTTTTAATGAGTAAAAATAGAATCTTTGAATGAAAATACCTCAATAAAGGTACATTACCAGACCTTTTTAATGCATAAACGTTGAATCTTTGAAAGAAAATAAGAGTATTGATTTTAACTTATTCGAGTTACTTATGAAGTGGCGAAGAGTGTTTTAATGAGTAAAGATCGAATCTTTGATTGAAAATATCTCAATAAAAGTACCTTTTATGTCATTAAACCATTTCAATGCATATAGATTGAATCTTTGATACAAAACAAGAGTTTGAATTTAAAATTATTCGTGTTACCTAGTAGTCGCGAAGAGTGTTTTAATGAGTATATGTTGAATCTTTAAATGAAAGTACCTCAATAAAGGTACCTTTTATGTCACTACACCTTTTCAATGTATAAAGATTGAATCTTTGAAAGAAAATGAGGTTTTTGAGCTAAACTTATTCGAGTTCCGTTTGACGTCCCGTAGAGTGTTTTACGGTGTAAAGATTGAATCTTTAATTGAAAATACCTCAATAAAGGTACATTACCAGACCTTTTTAATGCATAAATGTTGAATCTTTGAAAGAAAATAAGAGTATTGATTTAAACTTATTCGAGTTACTTATGAAGTGGCGAAGAGTGTTTTAATGAGTAAAGATCGAATCTGTGATTTAAAATATCTCAATAAAAGTACCTTTTATGTCATTAAACCTTTTTAATGCATTTAGATTGAATCTTTGAAACAAAATAAGAGTTTGAATTTAAAATTATTCGTGTTACCTAGTAGTCGCGAAGAGTGTTTTAATGAGTATATGTTGAATCTTTAAATGAAAGTACCTCAATAAAGGAACCTTTTATGTCACTAGACCTTTTCAGTGTATAGAGATTGAATCTTTGAAAGAAAATGAGATTTTTGAGTTGAACTTATTCGAGTTCCCTTTGACGTCCCGTAGAGTGTTTTACAAAGTAAAGATTGAATCTTTGAACGAAAATACCTTAATAAAGGTACCTAGCATGTCACTAGACCTTTTTAATGTAAAAAGATTGAATCTCTGAAATAAAATGATAGTTTACAGATTAACTTATTCGAGTTACCTATGAAGTCGCGAATCGTGTTGTAATGACTAAATATTAAATCGTTGAATGAAAATATCTCAACAAAGGAACCTATTATATGACTAAACCTTTTTAATGTATAAAGATTTAATCATTTAAAGAAAATGAGAGTTTGGAGTGAAACTTATTCGAGTTTTCTTTGACGTCCCGAAGAGTGTTTTACAGAGTATAGATTGAATCTTTAAATGAAAATACCTCAGTAAAGGTACCTTGTATGTCACTAGACCTTGTTAATGTAAAAAGATTGAATCTTTGAAAGAAAATGAGAGTTTTGAGATTAACTTATTCGAGTGATTTATGAAGACACGAAGCGTGTTTTAATGACTAAAGATTAAGTCTTTGAATGAAAATACCTCAATAAAGGAACCTATTATATGGCTAAACCTTTTTAATGTATATAGATTGAATCTTTGAAAGAAAATGAGAGTTTTGAATGAAACTTATTCGAGTTACTTTTGACGTCCCGAAGAGTGTTTTAATGAGTAAAAATAGAATCTATGAATGAAAATACCTCAATAAAGGTACCTATTATGTTACCTGACCTTTTTAATGCATAAACGTTGAATCTTTGAAAGAAAATAAGGGTGTTGATTTAAACTTATTCGAGTTACTTATGAAGTGGCGAAGAGTGTTTTAATGAGTAAAGATTGAATCTTTGATTGAAAATATCTCAATAAAAGTACCGTTTATGTCATTAAACCTTTTCAATGCATATAGATTGAATCTTTGATACAAAACAAGAGTTTGAATTTAAAATTATTCGTGTTACCTAGTAGTCGCGAAGAGTGTTTTAATGAGTATATGTTGAATCTTTAAATGAAAGTTCCTCAATAAAGGTACCTTTTATGTCACTAGACCTTTTCAATATATAAAGATTGAATCTTGGAAAGAAAATGAGGTTTTTGAGTTAAAATTATTCGAGTTCCCTTTGACGTCCCGTAGAGTGTTTTACAGTGTAAAGATTGAATCTTTGAACGAAAATACCTTAATAAAGGTACCTAGTACGTCACTAGACCTTTTTAATGTAAAAAGATTGAATCTTTGAAATAAAATGATAGTTTAGAGATTAACTTATTCGAGTTAACAATGAAGTCGCGAATTGTGTTGTAATGACTAAATATTAAATCGTTGAATGAAAATATCTCAACAAAGGAACCTATTATCTGACTAGACCTTTTTAATGTATAAAGATTGAATCATTTAAAGAAAATGAGAGTTTTGAGTGAAACTTATTCGAGTTCCCTTTGACGTCCCGAAGAGTGTTTTACAGAGTATAGATTGAATCTTTAAATGAAAATACCTCAGTAAAGGTACCTTGTATGTCACTAGACCTTTTTAATGTAAAAAGATTGAATCTTTGAAAGAAAATGAGAGTTTTGAGATTAACTTATTCGACTTATTTATGAAGACACGAAGCGTGTTTTAATGACTAAAGATTAAATCGTTGAATGAAAATACCTCAATAAAGGAACCTATTATATGGCTAAACCTTTTTAATGTATACAGATTGAATCTTTGAAAGAAAATGAGAGTTTTGAATGAAACTTATTCGAGTTCCTTTTGACGTCCCGAAGAGTGTTTTAATGAGTAAAAATAGAATTTATGAATGAAAATACCTCAATAAAGGTACCTATTATGTTACCAGACCTTTTTAATGCATAAACGTTGAATCTTTGAAAGAAAATAAGGGTATTGATATAAACTTATTCGAGTTACTTATGAAGTGGTGAAGAGTGTTTTAATGAGTAAAGATCGTGTTTTAATGATTGAAAATATCTCAATAAAAGTACTTTTAATGTCATTAAACCTTTTCAATGCATATAGATTGAATCTTTGATACAAAACAAGAGTTTGAATTTAAAATTATTCGTGCTACCTAGTAGTCGCGAAGAGTGTTTTAAAGAGTTTATGTTGAATCTTTAAATGAAAGTACCTCAATAAAGGTACCTTTTATGTCACTAGACATTTTCAATGTATAAATATTGAATCTTTGAAAGAAAATGAGGTTTTTGAGTTAAACTTATTCGAGTTCCCTTTGATGTCCCGTAGAATGTTTTGCAGAGTAAAGATTCAATCTTTGAAAGAAATACCTTAATAAAGGTACCTAGTATGTCACTAGACCTTTTTAATGTAAAAAGATTGAATCTCTGAAATAAAATGATAGTTTAGATATTAACTTATTCGAGTTACCTATGAAGTCGCAAATCGTATTGTAATGACTAAATAACAAATCGTTGAATGAAAATATCTCAACAAAGGAACCTATTATGTGACTTGACCTTTTTAATGTATAAAGATTGAATCTTTTAAGGAAAATGAGAGTTTTGAGTGAAACTTATTCGAGTTCCCTTTGACTTCCCGAAGAGTGTTTTACATAGTATAGATTGAATCTTTGAATGAAAATACCTCAGTAAAGGTACCTAGTATGTGCCTAGACCTTTTTAATGTAAAAAGATTGAATCTTTGAAAGAAAATGAGAGTTTTGAGATTAACTTATTCGAGTTATTTATGAAGACACGAAGCGTGTTTTAATGACTAAAGATTAAATCTTTGAATGAAAATACCTCAATAAAGGAACCTATTATATGACTAAACCTTTTTAATGCATACAGATTGAATCTTTGAAAGAAAATGAGAGTTTTGAATGATACTTATTCGAGTTCCTTTTGACATCCCGAAGAGTGTTTTGATGAGTAAAAATAGAATCTATGAATGAAAATACCTCAATAAAGGTACCTATTATGTTAGCAGACCTTATTAATGCATAAACGTTGAATCTTTGAAAGAAAATAAGAGTATTGATTTAAACTTATTCGAGTTACTTTTGAAGTGGCGAAGAGTGTTTTAATGAGTAAAGATCGAATCTTTGATTGAAAATATCTCAATAACAGTACCTTTTTTGTCATTAAACCTTTTCAATGCATATAGATTGAATCTTTGATACAAAACAAGTGTTTGAATTTAAAATTATTCGTGTTACCTAGTAGTCGCGAAGAGTGTTTTAATGAGTATATGTTGAATCTTTAAATGAAAGTACCTCAATAAAGGTACCTTTTATGTCACTAGACCTTTTCAATGTATAAAGATTGAATCTTTGAAAGAAAATGAGGTTTTTAAGTTAAACTTATCTGAGTTCCCTTTGACGTCCCGTAGAGTGTTTTACAGAGTAAAGATTGAATCTTTGAACGAAAATACCTTAATAAATGTACCTTGTATGTCACTAGACCTTTTTAATGTAAAAAGATTGAATCTTTGAAATAAAATGATAGTTTAGAGATTAAATTATTCGAGTTACCTATGAAGTCGCGAATCGTGTTGTAATGACTAAATTTTAAATCGTTGAATGAAAATATCTCAACAAAGGAACCTATTATGTGACTAGACCTTTTTAATGTATAAAGATTGAATCATTTAAAGAAAAGAGAGTTTTGAGTGAAACTTATTCGAGTTCCCTTTGACGTCCCGAAGAGTGATTTACAGAGTATAGATTGAATCTTTGAATGAAAATACCTCAGTAACGGTACCTAGTATGTCACCAGACCTTTTTAATGTAAAAAGATTGAATCTTTGAAAGAAAATGAGAGCTTTGAGATTAACTTATTCGAGTTATCTATGAAGACACGAAGCGTGTTTTAATGACTAAAGATTAAATCTTTGAATGAAATTACCTCAATAAAGGAACCTATTATATGACTAAACCTTTTTAATGCATACAGATTGAATCTTTGAAAGAAAATGAGAGTTTTGAATGAAACTTATTCGAGTTTCTTTTGACGTCCCGAACTGTGTTTTAATGAGTGAAAATAGAATCTATGAATGAAAATACCTCAATAAAGGTACCTATTATGTTACCAGACCTTTTAAATGCATAAACGTTGAATCTTTGAAAGAGAATAAGAGTTTTGATTTAAACTTATTCGAGTTACTTATGAAGTGGCGAAGAGTGTTTGAATGAGTAGAGATCGAATCTTTTATTGAAAATATCTCAATAAAAGTACCTTTTATGTCATTAAACCTTTTCAAAGCATATAGATTGAATCTTTGATACAAAACAAGAGTTTGAATTTAAAATTATTCGTGTTACCTAGTAGTCGCGAAGAGTGTTTTAATGAGTATGTGTTGAATCTTTAAATGAAAGTACCTCAATAAAGGTACCTTTTATGTCACTAGACCTTTTCAATGTATAAAGATTGAATCTTTCAAAGAAAATGAGGTTTTTAAGTTAAACTTATTCGAGTTCCCTTTGACGTCATGTAGAGTGTTTTACAGAGTAAAGATTGAATCATTGAACGAAAATACCTCAATAAAGGTACCTAGTTTGTCACTAGACCTTTTTAATTTAAAAAGATTGAATCTCTGAAAAAAAATGATAGTTTAGAGATTAACTTATTCGAGTTACCTATGAAGTCGCGAATCGTGTTGTAATGACTAAATATTAGACCTTTTTAATGTATAACGATTGAATCTTTTGAAGAAAATGAGTGTTTTGAGTGAAACATATTCGAGTTCCCTTTGACGTCCCGAAGAGTGTCTTACAGCGTATAGATTGAATCTTTGAAATAAAATACCTCAGTAAAGGTACGTAGTATATCACTAGACCTTTTTAATGTAAAAAGCTTGAATCTTTGAAAGAAAATGAGAGTTTTGAGATTATCTTATTCGAGTTATCTTTGAAGTCGTGAAGCTTGTTTTAACGACTAAAGATTAAATCTTTGAATGGAAATATCTCAATAAAGGAACCTATTATATGACTAAACCTTTTTAATGTATACAGATTGAATCTTTGAAAGAAAATGAGAGTTTTCAATGAAACTTATTCGAGTTCCTTTTGACGTCCCGAAGAGTGTTTTAATGAGTAAAAATAGAATCTATGAATGAAAATACCTCAATAATGGTACCTATTATGTTACCAGACCTTTTTAATGCATAAACGTTGAATTTTTGAAAGAGAATAAGAGTATTGATTTAAACTTATTCGAGTTACTTATGAAGTGGCGAAGAGTGTTTTAATGAGTAGAGATCGAATCTTTGATTGAAAATATCTCAATAAAAGTACCTTTTATGTCATTAAACCTTTTAGTTGCATATAGATTGAATCTTTGAAACAAAATAAGAGTTTGAATTTAAAATTATTCGTCTTACCTAGTAGTCGCGAAGAGTGTTTTAATGAGTATATGTTGAATCTTTAAAAGAAAGTACCTCAATAAAGGTACCTTTTTTGCCACTAGACCTTTTCAATGTATAAAGATTGAACCTTTGAAAGAAAATGAGGTTTTTGAGTTAAACTTATTCGAGTTCCCTTTGACGTCCCGTAAAGTGTTTTACAGAGTATAGATTGAATCTTTGAACGAAAATACCTTAATAAAGGTACCTAGTATGTCACTAGACCTTTTTAATGCGAAAAGATTGAATCTTTGAAATAAAATGGTAGTTTAGAGATTAAATTATTCGAGTTACCTATGAAGTCGCGAAACGTGTTGTAATGACTAAATATTAAATCGTTGAATGAAAATATCTCAACAAAGGAACTTATTATGTGACTAGACCTTTTTAATGTATAAAGATTGAATCATTTAAAGAAAATGAGAGTTTTGAGTGAAACTTATTAGAGTTCCCTTTGACGTCCCGAAGAGTGTTTTACTGAGTATAGATTGAATCTTTAAATGAAAATACCACAGTAAAGGTACCTAGTATGTCACTAGACCTTTTTAATGTAAAAAGATTGAATCTTTGAAATAAAATGAGAGCTTTGAGATTAACTTATTCGAGTTATCTTTGAAGACACGAAGCATGTTTTAATGACTAAAGATTAAATCTTTGAATGAAAATACTTCAATAAAGGAACCTATTATATGACTAAAACTTTTTAATGTATACAGATTGAATCTTTGAAAGAAAATAAAATTTTTGAATGAAACTTATTCGAGTTCCTTTTGACGTCCCGAAGTGTGTTTTATTGAGTAAAAATAGAATCTATGAATGAAAATACCTCAATAAAGGTACCTATTATGTTACAAGACCTTTTTAATGCATAAACGTTAAATCTCTGAAAGAAAATAAGAGTATTGATTTAAATTTATTCAAGTTACTTATGAAGTGGCGAAGAGTGTTTTAGTGAGTAAAGAACAAATCTTTGATTGAAAATATGTTAATAAAAGTACCTTTTATGTCATTAAACCTTTTTGATGCATATAGATTGAATCTTTGAAACAGAACAAGAGTTTGAATTTAAAGTTATTCGTGTTACCTAGTAGTCGTGAAGAGTGTTTTAATGAGTATATGTTGAATCTTTAAATAAAAGTACCTCAATAAAGGTACCTTTTATGTCACTAGACCTTTTCAATGTATAAAGATTGAATCTTTGAAAGAAAATGAGGTTTTTGAGTTAAACTTATCCGCGTTCCCTTTGACGTCCCGTAACGTGTTTTACAGATTAAAGATTGAATCTTTGAACGAAAATACCTTAATAATGGTACCTTGTATGTCACTAGACCTTTTTAATGTAAAAAGATTGAATCTTTGAAATAAAATGATAGTTTAGAGATTAAATTATTCGAGTTACCTATGAAGTCGCGAATCGTGTTGTAATGACTAAATATTAAATCGTTGAATGAAAATATCTCAACAAAGGAACCTATTATGTGACTAGACCTTTTTAATGTATAAAGATTGAATCATTTAAAGAAAATGAGAGTATTGAGTGAAACTTATTCGAGTTCCCTTTGACGTCCCGAAGAGTGTTTTACAGAGTATAGATTGAATCTTTGAAGGAAAATACCTCAGTAAAGGTACCTAATATGTCACTAGACCTTTTTAATGTAAAAAGATTGAATCTTTGAAAGAAAATGAGAGCTTTGAGATTAACTTATTCGAGTTATCTATGAAGACACGAAGCGTGTTTTAATGACTAAAGATTAAATCTTTGAATGAAAATACCTCAATAAAGGAACCTATTATATGACTAAACCTTTTTAATGTATACAGATTGAATCTTTGAAAGAAAATGAGAGTTTTGAATGAAACTTATTCTAGTTCCTTTTGACGTCCCGAAGAGTGTTTTAATGAGTAAAGATCGAATCTTTGATTGAAAATATCTCAATAAAAGTACCTTTTATGTCATTAAACCTTTTTAATGCATATAGATTGAATCATTGAAAGAAAATAAGTGTTTGAATTTAAAATTATTCGTGTTACCTAGTAGTCGCGAAGAGTGTTTTAATGAGTATATGTTGAATCTTTAAATAAAAGTACCTCAATAAAGGTGCCTTTTATGTCACTAGACCTTTTCAATGTATAAAGATTAAATCTTTGAAAGAAAATAATGTTTTTGCGTTAAACTTATTCGAGTTCCCTTTGACGTTCCGTAGAGTGTTTTACAAAGTAAAGATTGAATCTTTTTACGAAAATACCTTAATAAAGGTACCTAGTATGTCACTAGACCTTTTTAATGTAACAAGATTGAATCTCTGAAATAAAATAATAGTTTAGAGATTAACTTATTTGAGTTACCTATGAAATCTCGAATCGTGTTGTAATGACTAAATATTAAATCGTTTAATGAAAATATCTCAACAAAGGAACCTATTATTTGAGTAGACCTTTTTAATGTATAAAGATTGAATCTTTTAAAGAAAATGAGAGTTTTGAGTGAAACTTATTCGAGTTCCCTTTGACGTCCCGAAGAGTGTTTTACAGAGTATAGATTGAATCTTTAAATGAAAATACCTCAGTAAAGGTACCTTGTATGTCACTAGACCTTTTTAATGTAAAAAGATTGAATCTTTGAAAGAAAATGAGAGTTTTGAGATTAACTTATTCGAGTTATCTATGAAGTCGCGAGGCGTGTTATAATGACTAAAGATTAAATCTTTGAATAAAAATACCTCAATAAAGGAACCTATTATATGACTAAACCTTTTTAATGTATACAGATTGAATCTTTGAAAGAAAATAAGAGTTTTGAATGAAACTTATTCGAGTTCCTTTTGTCGTCCCGAAGAGTGTGTCAATGAGTAAAAATAGAATCTTTGAATGAAAATTCCTCAATAAAGATACATTACCAGACCTTTTTAATGCATACACATTGAATCTTTGAAAGAAAATAAGAGTATTGATTTAAACTTATTCGAGTTACTTATGAAGTGGCGAAGAGTGTTTTAATGAGTAAAGATCGAATCTTTGATTGAAAATATCTCAATAAAAGTACCTTTTATGTGATTAAACCTTTTTAATGCATATAGAAATTATCTTTGAAACAAAACAAGAGTTTGAATTTAAAATTATTCGTGTTACCTAGTAGTCGCGAAGAGTGTTTTAATGAATATATGTTGAATCTTTAAATGAAAGTACCTCAATAAAGTTACCTTTTATGTCACTAGACCTTTTCAATGAATAAAGATTGAATCTTTGAAAGAAAATGAGGTTTTTGAGTTAAACTTATTCGAGTTCCCTTTGACGTCCCGTAGAGTGTTTTACAGAGTAAATATTGAATCTTTGAACGAAAATACCTCAATAAAGGTACCTAGTTTGTCACTAGACCTTTTTAATGTAAAAAGATTGAATCTCTGAAAAAAAATGATAGTTTAGTGATTAACTTATTCGAGTTACATATGAAGTCGCGAATCGTGTTGTAATGACTAAATATAAAACCTTTGAATGAAAATATCTCAACAAAGGAACTTATTATGTGACTAGATCTTTTTAATGTATAAAGATTGAATCTTTTGAATAAAATGAGAGTTTTGAGTAAAACTTATTTGAGTTCCATTTGACGTCCCGAAGAGTGTTTTACAGAGTATAGATTGAATCTTTGAATGAAAATACCTCAGTAAAGGCACCTTGTATGTCCCTAGACCTTTTTAATGTAAAAAGATTGAATCTTTGAAAGAAAATGAGAGTTTTGAGATTAACTTATTCGAGTTATCTATGAAGTCGCGAAGCGTGTTTTAATGACTAAAGATTAAATCTTTGAATGAAAATACCTCAATAACGGAACCTATTATATGACTAAACCTTTTTAATGTATAAAGATTGAATCTTTGAAAGAAAATGAGAGTTTTCAAAGAAACTTATTCGAGTTCCTTTTGACGTCCCAAAAAGTGTTTTAATGAGTAAAAATAGAATCTATGGATGAAAATACCTCAATAAAGGTACCTATTATGTTATCAGACCTTTTTAATGCATAAACGTTGAATCTTTGAAAGAAAATAAGAGTATTGATTTAAACTTATTCGTGTTACTTATGAAGTGGCGAAGAGTGTTTTAATGAGTAAAGAACAAATCTTTGATTGAAAGTATCTCAATAAAAGTACCTTTTATGTCATTAAACCTTTTTAATGCATTTAGATTGAATCTTTGAAACAAAACAAGAGTTTGAATTTAAAATTATTCGTGTTACCTAGTAGTCACGAAGAGTGTTTTAATGAGTATATGTTGAATCTTTAAATGAAAGTACTTCAATAAAGGTACCTTTTATGTCACTAGACCTTTTCAATGTATAAAGATTGAATCTTTGAAAGAAAATGAGGTTTTTGAGTTAAAACTTATTCGAGTTCCCTTTGACGTCCCGTAGAGTGTTTTACAGAGTAAAGATTGAATCTTTGAACGAAAATACCTTAATAAAGGTACCTAGTAAGTCACTAGACCTTTTTAATGTAAAAAGATTGAATCTCTGAAATAAAATGATAGTTTAGAGATTAACTTATTCGAGTTACCTATGAAGTCGCGAATCGTGTTATAATGACTAAATATTAAATCGTTGAATGAAAATATCTCAACAAAGGAACCTATTATGTGACTAGACCTTTTTAATGTATAAAGATTGAATCTTTTAAAGAAAACGAGAGTTTTAAGTGAAACTTATTCGAGTTCCCTTGGACATCCCTAAGGGTGTCTTACAGAGTATAGATTGAATCTTTGAATAAAAATACCTCAGTAAAGGTACCTAGTATGTCACTATACCTTTTTTATGTAAAAAGGTTGAATCTTTGAAAGAAAATGAGAGTTTTGAGATTATCTTATTCAAGTTATCTTTGAAGTCACGAAGCGTGATTTAATGACTAAAGATTAAATCTTTGAATGTAAATATCTCAATAAAGGAACCTATTATATGACTAAACCTTTTTAATGTATATAGATTGAATCTCTGAAAGAAAATGAGAGTTTTGAATGAAACTTATTCGAGTTCCTTTTGACGTCCCGAAGAGTGTTTTAATGCGTAAAAATAGAATCTTTGAATGAAAATACCTCAATAAAGGTACATTGACAGACCTTTTTAATGCATAAACGTTGAATCTTTGAAAGAAAATAAGAGTATTGATTTAAACTTATTCGAGTTACTTATGAAGTGGCGAAGAGTGTTTTAATGAGTAAAGAACGAATATTTGATTGAAAATATCTCAATAAAAGTACCTTTTATGTCATTAAACCTTTTTAATGCATATAGATTGAATCTTTGAAACAAAACAAGAGTTTGAATTGAAAATTATTCGTGTTACCTAGGAGTCGCGAATAGTATTTTAATGAGTATATGTTGAATCATTAAATGAAAGTACCTCAATAAAGGTACCTTTTATGTCACTAGACCTTTTCAATATATAAAGATTGAATCTTTGAAAGAAAAGGAGGTTTTGAGTTAAACTTATTCGAGTTCCCTTTGACGTCCCATAGAGTGTTTTACAAAGTAAAGATTGAATCTTCGAACGAAAATACCTCAATAAAGGTACCTAGTATGTCACTAGACCTTTTTAATGTAAAAAGATTGAATCTCTGAAATAAAATGATAGTTTAGAGATTAACTTATTTGAGTTACCTATGAAGTCGCAAATCGGGTTGTAATTACTAAATATTAAATCGTTGAATGAAAATATCTCATCAAAGGAACATATTTTGTGACTAGACCTTTTTAATGTAGAAAGATTGAATCTTTTAAAGAAAATGAGAGTTTTGAGTGAAACTTATTCGAGTTCCCTTTGACGTCACGAAGAGTGTTTTACAGAGTATAGATTGAATCTTTGAATGAAAATACCTCAGTAAAGGTACCTTGTATGTCACTAGACCTTTTTAATGTAAAAAGATTGAATCTTTGAAAGAAAATGAGGGTTTTGAGATTAACTTATTCGAGTTATCTATGAAGTCGCGAAGCGTGTTTTAATGACTAAAGATTAAAGCTTTGAATAAAAATACCTCAATAAAGGAACC
The DNA here is from genome assembly GCF_030987335.1 of Cornus florida. Taxonomy (NCBI): domain Eukaryota; kingdom Viridiplantae; phylum Streptophyta; class Magnoliopsida; order Cornales; family Cornaceae; genus Cornus; species Cornus florida. Next base: position 89,563,314 of record NW_026775578.1, on the reverse strand, counting down.
TATTATTTGACTAAACCTTTTTAAGGTGTACAGATTGAATCTTTGAAAGAAAATGAGAGTTTTGAATGAAACTTGTTCGAGTTCCTTTTGACGTCCCGAAGAGTGTTTTAATGAGTAAAAATAGAATCTATGAATGAAAATACCTCAATAAAGGTACCTATTATGTTAGCAGACCTTATTAATGCATAAACGTTGAATCTTTGAAAGAAAATAAGAGTATTGATTTAAACTTATTCGAGTTACTTATGAAGTGGCGAAGAGTGTTTTAATGAGTAAAGAACAAATCTTTGATTGAAAATATCTCAATAAAAGTACCTTTTTTGTCGTTAAACCTTTTTAATGCATATAGATTGAATCTTTGAAACAAAACAAGAGTTTGAATTTAAAATTATTCGTGTTACCTAGTAGTCGCGAAGAGTATTTCAATGAGTATATGTTGAATCTTTAAATGAAAGTACCTCAAAAAAGGTACCTTTTATGTCACTAGACCTTTTCAATGTATAAAGATTGAATCTTTGAAAGAAAATTAGGTTTTTGAGTTAAACTTATTCGAGTTCCCTTTGACATCCCGTAGAGTGTTTTACAGAGTAAAGATTGAATTTTTGAACGAAAATACCTTAATAAAGGTACCTAGTATGTCACTAGACCATTTTAATGTAAAAAGATTGAATCTTTGAAACAAAATGATAGTTTAGAGATTAATTTATTCGAGTTACCTATGAAGTCGCGAATCGTGTTGTAATGACTAAATATTAAATCGTTGAATGAAAATATCTCAACAAAGGAACCTATTATGGGACTAGACCTTTTTAATGTATAACGATAGAATCTTTTAAAGAAAATGAGAGTTTTGAGTGAAACTTATTCGAATTCCCTTTGACGTCACGAAGAGTGTTTTACAGAGTATAGATTGAATCTTTGAATGAAAATACCTCAGTAAAGGTACCTTGTATGTCACTAGACCTTTTTAATGTAAAAAGATTGAATCTTTGAAAGAAAATGAGAGTTTTGAGATTAACTTATTCGAGTTATCTATGAAGTCGCGAAGCGTGTTTTAATGACAAAAGATTAAATCTTTAGATGAAAATACCTCAATAAAGGAACCTATTATATGACTAAACCTTTTTAATGTATACAGATTGAATCATTGAAAGAAAATGAGTGTTTTGAATGAAACTTGTTCGAGTTCCTTTTGACGTCCCGAAGAGTGTTTTAATGAGTAAAAATAGAATCTATGAATGAAAATACCTCAATAAAGGTACCTATTATGTTAGCAGACCTTATTAATGCATAAACGTTGAATCTTTGAAAGAAAATAAGAGTATTGATTTAAACTTATTCGAGTTACTTATGAAGTGGCGAAGAGTGTTTTAATGAGTAAAGATCGAATCTTTGATTGAAAATATCTCAATAAAAGTACCCTTTATGTCATTAAACCTTTTTAATGCATATAGATTGAATCTTTGAAACAAAACAAGAGTTTGAATTTAAAATTATTCGTGTTACCTAGTAGTCGCGAAGAGTGTTTTAATGAGTGTATGTTGAATCTTTAAATGAAAGTACCTCAATAAAGGTACCTTCTATGTCACTAGACCTTTTCAATGTATAAAGATTGAATCTTTTATAGAAAATGAGGTTTTTGAGTTAAACTTATTCGAGTTCCCTTTGACGTCCCGTAGAGTGTTTTACAGAGTAAATATTGAATCTTTGAACGAAAATACCTCAATAAAGGTACCTAGTTTGTCACTAGACCTTTTTAATATAAAAAGATTGAATCTCTGAAAAAAAAAACGATAGTTTAGAGATTAACTTATTCGACTTACCTATGAAGTCGCGAATCGTGTTGTAATGACTAAATATTAAACCTTTGAATGAAAATATCTGAACAAAGGAACTTATTATGTGACTAGATCTTTTTAATGTATAAAGATTGAATCTTTTGAAAAAAATGAGAGTTTTGAGTAAAACTTATTTTAGTTCCCTTTGACGTCACGAAGAGTGTTTTACAGAGTATAGATTGAATCTTTGAATGAAAATACCTCAGTAAAGGTACCTTGTATGTCACTAGACCTTTTTAATGTAAAAAGATTGAATCTTTAAAAGAAAATGAGAGTTTTGAGATTAACTTATTCGAGTTATCTATGAAGTCGCGAAGCGTGTTTTAATGACTAAAGATTAAATCTTTAAATGAAAATACCTCAATAAAGGAACCTATTATACGACTAAACCTTTTTAAGGCATACAGATTGAATCTTTAAAAGAAAATGAGAGTTTTCAATGAAACTTATTCGAGTTCCTTTTGACGTCCCGAATAGTGTTTTAATGAGTGAAAATAGAATCTATGAATGAAAATACCTCAATAAAGGTACCTATTATGTTACCAGACCTTTTTAATGCATAAACGTTGAATCTTTGAAAGAAAATAAGAGTATTGATTTTAACTTATTCGAGTTACTTATGAAGTGGCGAAGAGTGTCTTAATGAGTAAAGATCGAATCTTTCAATGAAAATATCTCAACAAAATTACCTTTTATGTCATTAAACCTTTTTAATGCATATAGATTGAATCTTTGAAACAAAACAAGAGTTTCAATTTAAAATTATTCGTGTTACCTAGTAGTCGCGAAGAATGTTTTAATGAGTATATGTTGAATCTTTAAATAAAAGTACCTCAATAAAGGTACCTTTTATGTTACTAGACCTTTTCAATGTATAAAGATTGAATCTTTGAAAGAAAATGAGGTTTTTGAGTTAAACTTATTCGAGTTCCCTTTGACGTCCCGTAGAGTGTTTTAAAGTGTAAAGATTGAATCTTTGAATGAAAATACCTTAATAAAGGTACCAAGTATTTCACTAGACCTTTTTAATGTAAAAAGATTGAATCTTTGAAATAAAATGATAGTTTAGAGATTAACTTATTCGAGTTACCTATGAAGTCGCGAATCGTGTTCTAATGACTAAATATTAAATCGTTGAATGAAAATATCTCAACAAAGGAACCTATTATATGGCTAGACCTTTTAATGTATAAAGATTGAATCATTTAAAGGAAATGAGAGTTTTGAGTGAAACTTATTCGAGTTCCCTTTGACGTCCCGAAGAGTGTCTTACAGAGTATAGACTGAATCTTTGAATGAAAGTACCTCAGTAAAGGTACCTTGTATGTCACTAGACCATTTTAATGTAAAAAGATTGAATCTTTGAAAGAAAATTAGAGTTTTGTGATTAACTTATTCGAGTTATCTATGAAGACACGAAGCATGTTTTAATGACTAAAGATTAAATCTTTGAATGAAAATACCTCAATAAAGGAACCTATTATATGACTAAACCTTTTTAATGTATACAGATTGAATCTTTGAAAGAAAATGAGAGTTTTGAATGAAACTTATTCGATTTCCTTTTGACGTCCCGAAGAGTGTTTTAATGAGTAAAAAAAAAATCTATGAATGAAAATACCTCAATAAAGGTACCTATTATTTTACCAGACCTTTTTAATGCATAAACGTTGAATCTTTGAAAGAAAATACGAGTATTGATTTAAACTTATTCGAGTTACTTATAAAGTGGCGAAGAGTGTTTTAATGAGTAAAGAACAAATCTTTGATTGAAAATATCTCAATAAAAGTACCTTTTATGTCATTAAACCTTTTTAATGCACATAGATTGAATCTTTGAAACAAAACAAGAGTTTTAATTTAAAATTATTCGTGTTGCCTAGTAGTAGCGAAGAGTGTTTTAATGAGTATATGTTGAATCTTTAAATGAAAGTACCTCAATAAAGGTACCTTTTATGTCACTAGACCTTTTCAATGTATAGAGATTGAATCTTTGAAAGAAAATGAGATTTTTGAGTTAAACTTATTCGAGTTCCCTTTGACGTCCCGTAGAGTGTTTTACAAAGTAAAGATTGAATCTTTGAACGAAAATACCTTAATAAAGGTACCTAGTATGTCACTAGACCATTTTAATGTAAAAAGATTGAATCTCTGAAATAAAATGATAGTTTACAGATTAACTTATTCGAGTTACCTATGAAGTCGCGAATCGTGTTGTAATGACTAAATATTAAATCGTTGAATGAAAATATCTCAACAAAGGAACCTATTATATAACTAGACCTTTTTAATGTATAAAGATTGAATCTTTTAAAGAAAACGAGAGTTTTGAGTGAAACTTATTCGACTTCTCTTTGACGTCCCGAAGAGTGTTTTACAGAGTATAGATTGAATCTTTGAATGAAAATACCTCTGTAAAGGTACCTAATATGTCACTAGACCTTTTTAATGTAAAAAGATTGAATCCTTGAAAGAAAATGAGAGTTTTGAGATTAACTTATTCGAGTTATCTATGAAGTCGCGAAGCGTGTTTTAATGACTAAAGATAAAATCTTTGAATGAAAATACCTCAATAAAGGAACCTATTATATGACTAAACCTTTTTAATGTATACAGATTGAATATTTGAAAGAAAATTAGAGTTTTGAATGAAACTTATTCGTGTTCCTTTTGACGTCCCGAAGAGTGTTTTAATGAGTAAAAATAGAATCTATGAATGAAAAAAGCTCAATAAAGGTACCTATTATGTTACCAGACCTTTTTAATGCATAAACGTTGAATCTTTGAAAGAAAATAAGGGTATTGATTTAAACTTATTCGAGTTACTTATGAAGTGGCGAAGAATGTTTTACTGAGTAAAGATCGAATCTTTGATTGAAAATATCTCAATAAAAGTACTTTTTATGTCATTAAACCTTTTCAATGCATACAGATTGAATCTTTGATACAAAACAAGAGTTTGAATTTAAAATTATTCGTGTTACCTAGTCGTCGCGAAGAGTGTTTTAATGAGTATATGTTGAATCTTTAACTGAAAGTACCTCAATAAAGGTACCTTTGATGTCACTAGACCTTTTCAATGTATAAAAATTGAATATTTGAAAGAAAATGAGGTTTTTAAGTTAAACTTATTCGAGTTCCCTTTGACGTCATGTAGAGTGTTTTACAGAGTAAAGATTGAATCTTTGAACGAAAATACCACAATAAAGGTACCTAGTTTGTCACTAGACCTTTTTAATATAAAAAGATTGAATCTCTGAAAAAAAATGACAGTTTAGAGATAAACTTATTCGAGTTACCTATGAAGTCGCGAATCGTGTTGTAATGACTAAATATTAGACCTTTTTAATGTATAACGATTGAGTCTTTTGAAGAAAATGAGTGTTTTGAGTGATATATATTCGAGTTCCCTTTGACGTCCCGAAGAGTGTCTTACAGCGTATAGATTGAATCTATGAAATAAAATACCTCAGTAAAGGTACGTAGTATATCACTAGACCTTTTTAATGTAAAAAGGTTGAATCTTTGAAAGAAAATGAGAGTTTTGAGATTATCTAATTCGAGTTATTTTTGAAGTCGTGAAGCGTTTTTTAATGACTAAAGATTAAATCTTTGAATGGAAATATCTCAATAAAGGAACCTATTATATGACTAAACCTTTTTAATGTATACAGATTGAATCTTTAAAAGAAAATGAGAGTTTTGAATGAAACTTATTCGAGTTCCTTTTGACGTCCCGAAGAGTGTTTTAATGAGTAAAAATAGAATCTATGAATGAAAATACCTCAATAATGGTACCTATTATGTTACCAGACCTTTTTAATGCATAAACGTTGAATCTTTGAAAGAGAATAAGAGTATTGATTTAAACTTATTCGAGTTACTTATGAAGTGGCGAAGAGTGTTTTAATGAGTAGAGATCGAATCTTTGATTGAAAATATCTCAATAAAAGTACCTTTTATGTCATTAAACCTTTTTAATGCATATAGATTGAATCTTTGAAACAAAATAAGAGTTTGAATTTAAAATTATTCGTGTCACTAGTAGTCGCGAAGAGTGTTTTAATGAGTATATGTTGAATCTTTAATTGAAAGTACCTCAATAAAGGTACCTTTTATGTCACTAGACCTTTTCAATGTATAAAGATTCTTTGAAAGAAAATGAGGTTTTTGAGTTAAACTTATTCGAGTTCCCTTTGACGTCCCGTAAAGTGTTTTACAGAGTATAGATTGAATCTTTGAAAGAAAATGAGAGCTTTGAGATTAACTTATTCGAGTTATCTTTGAAGACACGAAGCGTCTTTTAATGACTAAAGATTAAATCTTTGAATGAAAATACCTCAATAAAGGAACCTATTATATGACTAAACCTTTTTAATGTATACAGATTGAATCTTTGAAAGAAAATAAAAGTTTTGAATGAAACTTATTCGAGTTCCTTTTGACGTCTCGTAGTGTGTTTTATTGAGTAAAAATAGAATCTATGAATGAAAATACCTCAATAAAGGTACCTATTATGTTACCAGACCTTTTTAATGCATAAACGTTGAATCTTTGAAAGAAAATAAGAGTATTGATTTAAACTTATTCGAGTTACTTATGAAGTGGCGAAGAGTGTTTTAATGAGTAAAGAACAAATCTTTGATTGAAAATATGTCAATAAAAGTACCTTTTATGTCATTAAACATTTTTAATTCATATAGATTGAATCTTTGAAACAGAACAAGAGTTTGAATTTAAAATTATTCGTGTTACCTAGTTGTCGCGAAGAGTGTTTTAATGAGTATATGTTGAATCTTTAAATGAAAGTACCTCAATAAAGGTACCTTTTATGTAACTAGACCTTTTCAATGTATAAAGATTGAATCTTTGAAAGAAAATGAGGTTTTTGAGTTAAACTTATCCGCGTTCCCTTTGACGTCCCGTAAAGTGTTTTACAGAGTAAAGATTGAATCTTTGAACGAAAATATCTTAATAAAGGTACCTTGTATGTCACTAGACCTTTTTAATGTAAAAAGATTGAATCTTTGAAATAAAATGATAGTTTAGAGATTAAATTATTCGAGTTACCTTTGAAGTCGCGAATCGTGTTGTAATGACTAAATATTAAATCGTTGAATGAAAATATCTCAACAAAAGAACCTATTATGTGACTAGACCTTTTTAATGTATAAAGATTGAATCATTTAAAGAAAATGAGAGTTTTGAGTGAAACTTATTCAAGTTCCCTTTGACATCCCGAAGAGTGTTTTATAGAGTATAGATTGAATCTTTGAAGGAAAATACCTCAGTAAAGGTACCTAGTATGTCACTAGACCTTTTTAATGTAAAAAGATTGAATCTTTGAAAGAAAATGAGAGCTTTGAGATTAACTTTTTCGAGTTATCCATGAAGACACGAAGCGTGTTTTAATGACTAAAGATTAAATCTTTGAATGAAAATACCTCAATAAAGGAACCTATTATATGACTAAACCTTTTTAATGTATACAGATTGAATCTTTGAAAGAAAATGAGAGTTTTGAATGAAACTTATTCGAGTTCCTTTTGACGTCCCGAAGAGTGTTTTAATGAGTAAAGATCGAATCTTTGATTGAAAATATCTCAATAAAAGTACCTTTTATGTCATTAAACCTTTTTAATGCATATAGATTGAATCACTGAAAGAAAACAAGTGTTTGAATTTAAAATTATTCGTGTTACCTAGTAGTCGCGAAGAGTGTTTTAATGAGTATATGTTGAATCTTTAAATGAAAGTACCTCAATAAAGGTACCTTTTATGTCACTAGACCTTTTCAATGTATAAAGATTGAATTTTTGAAAGAAAATGAGGTTTTTGAGTTAAACTTATTCGAGTTCCCTTTGACGTTCCGTAGAGTGTTTTACAAAGTAAAGATTGAATCTTTTAACTAAAATACCTTAATAAAGGTACCTAGTATGTCACTAGACCTTTTTAATGTAAAAAGATTGAATCTCTGAAATAAAATGATAGTTTAGATATTAACTTATTCGAGTTACCTATGAAGTCGCGAATCGTGTTGTAATGACTAAATATTAAATCGTTGAATGAAAATATCTCAACAAAGGAACCTATTATGTGACTAGACCTTTTTAATGCATAAAGATTGAATCTTTTAAAGAAAATGAGTGTTTTGAGTGAAACTTATTCGAGTTCGCTTTGACGTCCCGAAGAGTGTTTTATTGAGTATAGATTGAATCTTTGAATGAGAATACCTCTGTAAAGGTACCTAGTATGTCACTAGACATTTTTCACGTAAAAAGATTGAATCTTTGAAAGAAAATGAGAGTTTTGAGATTAACTTATTCGAGTTATCTATGAAATCGCGAAGTGTGTTTTAATGACTAAAGATTAAATCTTTGAATGAAAATACCTCAATAAAGGAACCTATTATATAACTAAACCTTTTTAATGTATACAGATTGCATATTTGAAAGAAAATAAGAGTTTTGAATGAAACTTATTCGAGTTCCTTTTGACGTCCCGAAGAGTGTTTTAACGAGTAAAAATAGAATCTATGAATGAAAATACCTCAAAAAAGGTACTTATTATGTTACCAGACCTTTTTATTGCATAAACGTTGAATCTTTGAAGGAAAATAAGAGTATTGATTTAAACTTACTCGAGTTACTTATGAAGTGGCGAAGAGTGTTTTAATGAGTAAAGATCAAATCTTTGATTGAAAATATCTCAATAAAAGTACCTTTTATGTCATTAAACATTTTTAATGCATATAGATTGAATCTTTGAAACAAAACAAGAGTTTGAATTTAAAATTATTCGTGTTACCTAGTAGTCGCGAAGAGTGTTTTAATGAGTATATGTTGAATCTTTAAATGAAAGTACCTTAATAAAGGTACCTTTTATGTCACTAGACCTTTTCAATGTATAAAGATTGAATCTTTGAAAGAAAATGAGGTTTTTGAGTTAAACTTATTTGAGTTCCCTTTGACGTCCCGTAGAGTGTTTTACAGAGTAAAGATTGAATCTTTAAACGAAAATACCTTAATAAAGGTACCTAGTATGTCACTAGACCTTTTTAATGTAAAAAGATTGAATCTCTGAAATAAAATGATATTTTAGAGATTAACTTATTCGAATAACCTATGACGTCGCGAACCGTGTTGTAATGGCTAAATATTAAATCGTTGAATGAAAATATCTCAACAAAGGAACCTATTATGTGACTAGACCTTTTTAATGTATAAAGATTGAATCTTTTAAAGAAAATGAGAGTTTTGAGTGAAACTTATTCGAGTTCCCTTTGACGTCCCCAAGAGTGTTTTACATTGTATAGATTGAATCTTTGAATGAAAATACCTCAGTAAAGGTACCTAATATGTGACTAGACCTTTTTAATGTAAATAGATTGAATCTTTAAAAGAAAATGAGAGTTTTCAGATTAACTTATTCGAGTTATCTATGAAGTCGCGAAGTGTGTTTTAATTACTAAAGATTAAATCTTTGAATGAAAATACCTCAATAAAGGTACCTATTATATGACTAAACCTTTTTAATACTTACAGATTGAATCTTTGAAAGAAAATGAGAGTTTTGAATGAAACTTATTCGAGTTCCTTTTGACGTCCCGAAGAGTGTTTTAATGAGTAAAAATAGAATCTATGAATGAAAATACCTCAATAAAGGTACCTATTATGTTACCAGACCTTTCTAATGCATAAACGTTGAATCTTTGAAAGAAAATAAGAGTATTGATTTAAACTTATTCGAGTTACTTATAAAGTGGCGAAGAGTGTTTTAATGAGTAAAAATCGAATCTTTGATTGAAAATATCTCAATAAAAGTACCTTTTATGTCATTAAACCTTTTTAATGCATATAGATTGAATCTTTGAAACAAAACAAGAGTTTGAATTTAAAATTATTCGTGTTACCTAGTAGTCGCGAAGAGTGTTTTAATGAGTATATGTTGAATCTTTAAATGAAAGTACCTCAATAAAGGTACCTTTTATGTCACTAGACCTTTTCAATGTATAAAGATTGAATCTTTAAAAGAAAATGAGGTTTTTAAGTTAAACTTATTCGAGTTCCCTTTGACGTCTGGTAGAGTGTTTTACTGAGTAAAGATTGAATCTTTGAACGAAAATACCTCAATAAAGGAACCTAGTTTGTCACTAGACCTTTTTAACGTAAAAAGATTGAATCTCTGAAATAAAATGATAGTTTAGAGATTAACTTATTCGAGTTACCTATGAAGTCGCGAATCGTGTTGTATTGACTAAATATTAAACCTTTGAATGAAAATATCTCAACAAAGGAACTTATTATGTGACTAGACCTTTTTAATGTATAAAGATTGAATCTTTTGAAGAAAATGAGTGTTTTGAGTGAAACTTATTCGAGTTCCCTTTGACGTCCCGAAGAGTGTCTTACAGAGTATAGATTGAATCTTTGAATGAAAATACCTCAATAAAGGTACCTAGTATGTCACTAGACCTTTTTAATGTAAAAAGGTTGAATCTTTGAAAGAAAATGAGAGTTTTGAGATTATCTTATTCGAGTTATCTTTGAAGTCGCGAAGCGTGTTTTAATGACTAAAGATGAAATCTTTGAATTGAAAATATCTCAATAAAGGAACCTATTATATGACTAAACCTTTTTAATGTATACAGATTGAATCTTTGAAAGAAAATGAGAGTTTTGAAAGAAACTTATTTGAGTTGCTTTTGACATACCGAAGAGTGTTTTAATGCTTAAAAATAGAATCTTTGAATGAAAATACCTCAATAAAGGTACATTAACAGACATTTTTAATGCATAAACGTTGAATCTTTGAAAGAAAATAAGAGTATTGATTTAAACTTATTTGAGTTACTTATGAAGTGGCGAAGAGTGTTTAAATGAGTAAAGAACGAATCTTTGATTGAAAATATCTCAATAAAAGTACCTTCTATGTCATTAAACTTTTTTAATGCATATAGATTGCATCTTTGAAACAAAACAAGAGTTTAAATTGAAAATTATTCGTGTTACCTAGTAGTCGCGAAGAGTGTTTTAATGAGTATATGTTGAATCTTTAAATGAAAGTATCTCAATTAAGGTACCTTTTATGTCACTAGACCTTTTCAATATATAAAGATTGAATCTTTGGAAGAAAATGAGTTTTTTGAGTTAAACTTATTTGAGTTCCCTTTGACGTCCCGTAGAGTGTTTTACAGAGTAAAGACTGTATCTTCGAACGAAAATACCTTAATAAAGGTACCTAGTATGTCACTAGACCTTTTTAATGTAACAAGATTGAATCTCTAAAATAAAATGATAGTTTAGAGATTAACTTATTCGAGTTACCTATGAAGTCCCGTAGAGTGTTTTACAGTGTAAAGATTGAATCTTTGAACGAAAATACCTTAATAAAGGTACCTAGTGTGTCACTAGACCTTTCTCATATAAAAAATTGAATCTTTGAAATAAAATGATTGTTTAGAGATTAACTTATTCGAGTTGCCTATGAAGTCGCGAATCGTGTTGTAATGACTAAATATTAAATCGTTGAATGAAAATATCTCAACAAAGGAACCTATTATGTGACTAGAACTTTTCAATGTATAAAGATTGAATCTTTTAAAGAAAATTAGAGTTTTGAGTGAAACTTATTCGAGTTCCCTTTGACGTCCCGAAGAGTATTTTACAAAGTATAGATTGAATCTTTGAATGAAAATACCTCAGTAAAGGTACCTAGTATGTCACTAGACCTTTTTAATGTAAAAAGATTGAATCTTTGAAAGAAAATGAGAGTTTTGAGATTAACTTATTCGGGTTATCTATGAAGTCGCGAAGCGTGTTTTAATGACAAAAGATTAAATCTTTGAATGAAAATACCTCAATAAAGAAACCTATTATATGACTAAACCTTTTTAATGTATACAGATTGAATCATTGAAAGAAAATGTGAGTTTTGAATGAAACTTATTCGAGTTCCTTTTGACGTCCCGAAGGGTGTTTTAGTGAGTAAAAATAGAATCTATGAATAAAAATACCTCAATAAAGGTACCTATTATGTTACCAGACCTTTCTAATGCATAAACATTGAATCTTTGAAAGAAAATAAGAGTATTGATTTAAACTTATTCGAGTTACTTATAAAGTGGCGAAGAGTGTTTTAATGAGTAAAAATCGAATCTTTGATTGAAAATATCTCATTAAAAGTACCTTTTATGTCATTAAACCTTTTTAATGCATATAGATTGAATCTTTGAAACAAAACAAGAGTTTGAATTTAAAATTATTCGTGTTACCTAGTAGTCGCGAAGAGTGTTTTATTGAGTATATGTTGAATCTTTAAATGAAAGTACCTCAATAAAGGTACATTTTATGTCACTAGACCTTTTCAATGTATAAAGATTGAATCTTTGAAAGAAAATGAGGTTTTTAAGTTAAACTTATTCGAGTTCCCTTTGACGTCTGGTAGAGTGTTTTACAGAGTAAAGATTGAATCTTTGAACGAAAATACCGTAATAAAGGAACCTAGTTTGTCACTAGACCTTTTTAATGTAAAAAGATTGAATCTCTGAAATAAAATGATAGTTTAGATATTAACTTATTCGAGTTACCTATGAAGTCGCGAATCGTGTTGTAATGACTAAATATTAAACCTTTGAATGAAATTATCTCAACAAAGGAACTTATTATGTGACTAGACCTTTTTAATGTATAAAGATTGAATCATTTGAAGAAAATGAGTGTTTTGAGTGAAACTTATTCGAGTTCCCTTTGACGTCCCGAAGAGTGTCTTATAGAGTATAGATTGAATCATTGAATGAAAATACCTCAGTAAAGGTACCTAGTATGTCACTAGACCTTTTTAATGTAAAAATGTTGAATCTTTGAAAGAAAATGAGAGTTTTTAGATTATCTTATTCGAGTTATCTTTGAAGTCGCGAAGCGTGTTTTAATGACTAAAGATTAAATCTTTGAATGGAAAATATCTCAATAAAGGAACCTATTATATGACTAAACCTTTTTAATGTATACAGATTGAATCTTTGAAAGAAAATGAGAGTTTTGAAAGAAACTTATTCGAGTTCCTTTTGACATACTGAAGAGTGTTTTAATGCTTAAAAATAGAATCTTTGAATGAAAATACCTGAATAAAGGTACATTAACAGACCTTTTTAATGCATAAACGTTGAATCTTTGAAAGAAAATAAGAGTATTGATTTAAACTTATTTGAGTTACTTATGAAGTGGCGAAGAGTGTTTAAATGAGTAAAGAACAAATCTTTGATTGAAAATATCTCCATAAAAGTACCTTTTATGTCATTAAACTTTTTGAATGCATATAGATTGAATCTTTGATACAAAACAAGAGTTTGAATTGAAAATTATTCGTGTTACCTAGTAGTCGCGAAGAGTGTTTTAATGAGTATATGTTGAATGTTTCAATGAAAGTACCTCAATAAAGGTACCTTTTATGTCACTAGACCTTTTCAATGTATAAAGATTGAATCTTTGAAAGAAAATGAGGTTTTTAAATTAAACTTATTCGAGTTCCCTTTGTCTTCCTGTCGAGTGTTTTACAGAGTAAAGATTGAATCTTTGAACGAAAATACCTCAATAAAGGTACCTAGTTTGTCACTAGACCTTTTTAATGTAAAAAGATTGAATCTCTGAAATAAAATGATAGTTTAGAGATTAACTTATTCGAGTTACCTATGAAGTCACGAATCGTGTTGTAATGACTAAATATTAAATCGTTGATTGAAAATATCTCAACAAAGGAACCTATTATGTGACTAGACCTTTTTAATGTATAAAGATTGAATCTTTTAAAGAAAATTAGAGTTTTAAGTAAAACTTATTCGAGTTCTCTTTGACGTCCCGAAGAGTGTTTTACAGAGTATAGATTGAATCTTTGAATGAAAATACCTCAGTAAAGGTACCTAGTATGTCACTAGACCTTTTTAATGTAAAAAGATTGAATCTTTGAAAGAAAATGAGAGTTTTGAGATTAACTTATTCAAGTTATCTATAAAGTCGCGAAGTGTGTTTTAATGACTAAACCTTTTTAATGTATACAGATTGAATCTTTGAAAGAAAATGAGAGTTTTCAATGAAACTTATTCGAGTTCCTTTTGACGTCCCGAAGAGTGTTTTAATGAGTAAAAATAGAATCTATGAATGAAAATACCTCAATAAAGGTACATTACCAAACCTTTTTAATGCATAAACGTGGAATCTTTGAAAGAAAATAAGAGTATTGATTTAAACTTATTCGAGTTACTTATGAAGTGGCGAAGAGTGTTTTAATGAGTAAAAATCGAATCTTTGATTGAAAATATCTCAATAAAAGTACCTTTTATGTCATTAAACCTTTTTAATGGATATAGATTGATGTAATGACTAAATATTAAACCTTTGAATGAAAATATCTCAACATTATTATGTGACTAGACCTTTTTAATGTATAACGATTGAATCTTTTGAAGAAAATGCGAGTTTTGAGTGAAACATATTCGAGTTTCCTTTGACGTCCCGAAGAGTGTTTTACAAAGTATAGATTGAATCTTTGAATGAAAATACCTCAGTAAAGGTACCTAGTATGTCACTAGACCTTTTTAATGTAAAAATATTGAATCTTTCAAAGATAATGAGAGTTTTGAGATTAACTTATTCGAGTTATCTATGAAGTCGCGAAGCGTGTTTTAATGACTAAAGATTAAATCTTTGAATGAAAATACCTCAATAAAAGAACCTATTATATGACTAAACCTTTTTAATGTATACAAATTGAATCTTTGAAAGAAAATGAGAGTTTTGAATGAAACTTATTCGAGTTTCTTTTGACGTCCCGAACTGTGTTTTAATGAGTAAAAATAGAATCTATGAATAAAAATACCTCAATAAAGGTACCTATTATGTTACCAGACCTTTTTAATGCATAAACGTTGAATCTTTGAAAGAAAATAAGAGTATTGATTTAAACTTATTCGAGTTACTTATGAAGTGGCGAAGAGTGTTTTAATGAGTAAAGATCGAATCTTTGAATGAAAATATCTCAATAAATGTACCTTTTATGTCATTAAACCTTTTAAATGCATATAGATTGAATCTTTGAAACAAAACAAGAGTTTTAATTTAAAATTATTCGTTTTACCTTGTAGTCGCGAAGTGTGTTTTAATGAGTATATGTTGAATCTTTAAATGAAAGTACCTCAATAAAGGTATCTTTTATGTCACTAGACCTTTTAAATGTATAAAGATTGAATGTTTGAAAGAAAATGAGGTTTTTGAGTTAAACTTATTCGAGTTCCCTTTGACGTCCCGTAGAGTTTTTTGACAGAGTAAAGATTGAATCTTTGAACGAAAATACCTCAATAAAGTTACCTAGTTTGTCACTAGACCTTTTTAATGTAAAAAGATTAAATCTCTGAAAAAAAATGATAGTTTAGAGATTAACTTAATCGAGTTACCTATGAAGTCGTGAATCGTGTTGTAATGACTAAATATTAAACCTTTGAATGAAAATATCTCAACAAAGGAACTTATTATGTGACTAGACCTTTTTAATGTATAAAGATTGAATCTTTTGAAGAAAATGAGAGTTTTGAATGAAACTTATTCGAGTTCCCTTTGACGTCCCGAAGAGTGTTTTACAGAGTATAGATTGAATCTTTGAATGAAAATACCTCAGTAAAGGTACCTAGTATGTCACTAGACCTTTTTAATGTAAAAAGGTTGAATCTTTGAAAGAAAATGAGAGTTTTGAGATTAACTTATTCGAGTTATCTATGAAGTCGCGAAGCGTGTTTTAATGACTAAAGATTAAATCATTGAATGGAAATATCTCAATAAAGGAACCTATTATATGACTAAACCTTTTTAATGTATACAGATTGAATCTTTGAAAGAAAATAAGAGTTTTGAATGAAACTTATTCGAGTTCATTTTGACGTCCCGAAGAGTGTTTTAATGAGTAAAAATAGAATCTATGAATGAATATACCTCAATAAAGGTACCTATTATGTTACCAGACATTTTTAATGCATAAACGTTGAATCTTTGAAAGAAAATAAGAGTATTGATTTAAACTTATTCGAGTTACTTATGAAGTGGCGAAGAGTGTTTTAATGAGTAAAGAACAAATCTTTGATCGAAAATATCTCAATAAAAGTACCTTTTATGTCATTAAACCTTTTTAATGCATATAGATTGAATCTTTGAAACAAAACAAGAGTTTTAATTTAAAATTATTCGTGTTACCTAGTAGTCGCGAAGTGTGTTTTAATGAGTATATGTTGAATCTTTAAATTAAAGTACCTCAATAAAGGTACCTTTTATGTCACTAGACCTTTTCAATGTATAAAGATTAAATCTTTGAAAGAAAATGGGGTTTTTGAGTTAAACTTATTCGAGTTCCCTTTGACGTCCCGTAGAGTGTTTTACAGAGTAAAGATTGAATCTTTGAACGAAAATACCTTAATAAAGGTACCTAGTATGTCACTAGACCTTTTTATTGTAAAAAGATTGAATCTATGAAATAAAATAATAATTTAGAGATTAACTTATTCGAGTTACCTATGAAGTCGCGAATCGTGTTGTAATGACTAAATATTAAATCGTTGAATGAAAATATCTCAACAAAGGAACCTATTATGTGACTAGACCTTTTTAATTTATAAAGATTGAACCTTCTAAAGAAAATGAGAGTTTTGAGTGAAAATTATTCGAGTTCCCTTTAATGTCCCGAAGAGTGTCTTACAAAGTATAGATTGAATCTTTGAATGAAAATACCTCAGTAAAGGTACCTAGTATGTCACTAGACCTTTTTAATGTAAAAAGGTTGAATCTTTGAAAGAAAATGAGAGTTTTGAGATTAACTTATTTGAGTTATCTATGAAGTCGCAAAGCGTGTTTTAATGACTAAAGATTAAATCTTTGAATGGAAATATCTCAATAAAGGAACCTATTATATAACTAAACCTTTTTAATGTATATAGATTGAATCTTTGAAAGAAAATAAGAGTTTTGAATGAAACTTATTCGAGTTCCTTTTGTCGTCCCGAAGAGTGTTTTAATGTGTAAAAATAGAATCTTTGAATGAAAATACATCAATAAAGGTACATTACCAGACCTTTTTAATGCATAAACGTTGAATCTTTGAAAGAAAATAAGAGTATTGATTTAAACTTATTCGAGTTACTTATGAAGTGGCGAAGAGTGTTTTAATGCGTAAAGATCGAATCTTCGATTGAAAATATCTCAATAAAAGTACATTTTATGTCATTAAACCTTTTTAATGCATATAGATTGAATCTTTGAAACAAAACAAGAGTTTGAATTTAAAATTATTCGTGTTACCTAGTAGTCGCGAAGAGTGTTTTAATGAGTATATGTTGAATCTTTAAATGAAAGTACCTTAATAAAGGTACCTTTCAGTGTATAAAGATTGAATGTTTGAAAGAAAATGAGGTTTTTGAGTTAAACTTATTCGAGTTCCCTTTGACGTCCCGTAGAGTGTTTTGACAGAGTAAAAATTGAATCTTTGAACGAAAATACCTCAATAAAGGTACCTAGTTTGTCACTAGACCATTTTAATGTAAAAAGATTGAATCTCTGAAAAAAAATGATACTAACTTATTCGAGTTACCTATGAAGTCGCGAATCGTGTTGAATCTTTGAATGAAAATATCTCAACAAAGGAACTTATTATGTGACTAGACCTTTTTAATGTATAAAGATTGAATCTTTTGAAGAAAATAAGAGTTTTGAGCGAAACATATTCGAGTTCCCTTTGACGTCCCGAAGAGTGTCTTACAGAGTATAGATTGAATCTTTGAATGAAAATACCTCAGTAAAGGTACCTAGTTTGTCACTAGACCTTCTTAATGTAAAAAGGTTGAATCTTTGAAAGAAAATGAGAGTTTTGAGATTAACTTATTCGAGTTATCTATGAAGTCGCGAAGCGTGTTTTAATGACTAAAGATTAAATCATTGAAAGGAAATATCTCAATAAAGGAACCTATTATATGACTAAACCTTTTTAATGTATACAGATTGAATCTTTGAAAGAAAATGAGAGTTTTGAATGAAACTTATTCGAGTTCCTTATGACGTCCCGAAGAGTGTTTTAATGAGTAAAAATAGAATCTATGAATGAATATACCTCAATAAAGGTACCTATTATGTTACCAGACCTTTTTAATGCATAAACGTTGAATCTTTGAAAGAAAATAAGAATATTGATTTAAACTTATTCGAGTTACTTATGAGGTGGCGAAGAGTGTTTTAATGATTAAAGAACAAATCTTTGATTGAAAATATCTCAATAAAAGTAACTTTTATGTCATTAAACCTTTTTAATGCATATAGATTGAATCTTTGAAACAAAACAAGAGTTTTAATTTAAAATTATTCGTGTTACCTAGTAGTCGCGAAGTGTGTTTTAATGAGTATATGTTGAATCTTTAAATGAAAGTACCTCAATAAAGGTACCTTTTATGTCACTAGACTTTTTCAATGTATAAAGATTGAATCTTTGAATGAAAATGGGGTTTTTCAGTTAAACTTATTCGAACTCCCTTCGACGTCCCGTAGAGTGTTTTACAGAGTAAAGATTGAATCTTTGAACGAAAATACCTTAATAAAGGTACCTAGTATGTCACTAGACCTTTTTATTGTAAAAAGATTCAATCTCTGAAAAAAAATGATAGTTTAGAGATTAACTTCTTCGAGTTACCTATGAAGTCGCGAATCGTGTTGTAATGACTAAATATTAAACCTTTGAATGAAAATATCTCAACAAAGGAACTTATTATGTGACTAGACCTTTTTAATGTATAAAGATTGAATTTTTTGAAGAAAATGAGAGTTTTGAATGAAACTTATTCGAGTTCCCTTTGACGTCCCGAAGAGTGTTTTACAGAGTATAGATTGAATCTTTGAATGAAATTACCTCAGTAAAGGTACCTAGTATGTCACTAGACCTTTTTAATGTAAAAAGATTGAATCATTGAAAGAAAATGAGAGTTTTGAGATTAACTTATTCGAGTTATCTATGAAGTCGCGAAGCGTGTTTCAATGAGTAAAGATTAAATCTTTGAATGAAAATACCTCAAGAAAGGAATCTATTATATGACTAAACCTTTTTAATGTATACAGATTGAATCTTTGTAAGAAAATGAGAGTTTTAAATGAAACTTATTCGATTTCCTTTTGACGTCCCGAAGAGTGTTTTAATGAGTAAAAATAGAATCCATGAATGAAAATATCTCAATAAAGGTACCTATTATGTTAACAGACCTTTTTAATACATAAACGTTGAATCTTTGAAAGAAAATAAGTGTATTGTTTTAAACTTATTCGAGTTACTTATGAAGTGGCGAAGAGTGTTTTAATGAGTAAAGAACAAATCTTTGATTGAAAATATCTCAATGAAAGTACCTTTTAAGTCATTCAACCTTTTTAATGCATATAGATTGAATCTTTGAAACAAAACAAGAGTTTTAATTTAATATTATTCGTGTTACCTAGTTGTCGCGAAGTGTGTTTTAATGAGTATATGTTGAATCTTTAAATGAAAGTACCTCAATAAAGGTACCTTTTATGTCACTAGACCTTTTCAATGTATAAAGATTGAATCTTCGAAAGA
Organism: Cornus florida; assembly: GCF_030987335.1. NCBI lineage: Eukaryota > Viridiplantae > Streptophyta > Magnoliopsida > Cornales > Cornaceae > Cornus > Cornus florida. Next base: position 89,543,851 of record NW_026775578.1, on the reverse strand, counting down.
AAATGGGGTTTTTGAGTTAAACTTATTCGAGTTCCCTTTGACGTCCCGTAGAGTATTTTACAGAGTAAAGATTGAACCTTTGAACGAAAATACCTTAATAAAGGTACCTAGTATGTCACTAGACCTTTTTAATATAAAAAGATTGAATCTCTGAAATAAAATGATAGTTTAAAGATTAACTTATTCGAGTCACCTATGAAGTCGTGAATCGTGTTTTAATGACTAAATATTAAATCGTTGAATGAAAATATCTCAACAAAGGAACCTATTATGTGACTAGACCTTTTTAATGTATAAGGATTGAATCTTTTAAAGAAAATGAGAGTTTTGAGTGAAACTTATTCGAGTTCCCTTTAATGTCCCGAAGAGTGTCTTATAGAGTATAGATTGAATCTTTGAATTAAAATACCTCAGTAAAGGTACCTAGTATGTCACTAGACCTTTTTAATGTAAAAAGGTTGAATCTTTGAAAGAAAATGAGAGTTTTGAGATTAACTTATTTCAGTTATCTATGAAGTCGCAAAGCGTGTTTTAATGACTAAAGATTAAATCTTTGAATGGAAATATCTCAATAAAGGAACCTATTATATAACTAAACCTTTTTAATGTATACAGATTGAATCTTTGAAAGAAAATAAGAGTTTTGAATGAAACTTATTCGAGTTCCTTTTGTCGTCCCGAAGAGTGTTTCAATGAGTAAAAATAGAATCTTTGAATGAAAATACCTCAATAAAGGTACATTACCAGGTCTTTTTAATGCATAAACGTTGAATCTTTGAAAGAAAATAAGAGTATTGATTTAAACTTATTCGAGTTACTTATGAAGTGGCGAAGAGTGTTTTAATGAGTAAAGATCGAATCTTCGATTGAAAATATCTCAACAAAAGTACATTTTGTGTCATTAAACCTTTTTAATGCATATCGATTGAATCTTTGAAATAAAACAAGAGTTTGAATTTAAAATTATTCGTGTTACCTAGTAGTCGCGAAGTGTGTTTTAATGAGTATATGTTGAATCTTTAAGTGAAAGTACCTCAATATAGGTACCTTTTATGTCACTAGACCTTTTCAATGTATAAAGTTTGAATCTTTGAAAGAAAATTAGGTTTTTGAGTTAAACTTATTCGAGTTCCCTTTGACGTCCCGTAGAGTGTTTTACAGAGTAAAGATTGAATCTTTGAACGAAAATACCTTAATAAAGGTACCTAGTATGTCACTAGACATTTTTAATGTGTAAATATTGAATCTCTGAAATAAAATGATAGTTTAAAGATTAACTTATTCGAGTCACCTATGAAGTCGTGAATCGTGTTTTAATGACTAAATATTAAATCGTTGAATGAAAATATCTCAACAAAGGAACCTATTATGTGACTAGACCTTTTTAATGTATAAAGGTTGAATCTTTTAAAGAAAATGAGAGTATTGAGTTAAACTTATTCGAGTTCCCTTTAACCTCCCGAAGAGTGTCTTACAAAGTATAGATTGAATCTTTGAATTAAAATTCCTCAGTAAAGGTACCTAGTATGTCACTAGACCTTTTTAAGGTAAAAAGATTGAATCTTTGAAAGAAAATGAGAGTTTTGAGATTAACTTATTCGAGTTATCTATGAAGTCGCGAAGCGTGTTTTAATGACTAAAGATTAAATCTTTGAATGGAAATATCTCAATAAAGGAACCTATTATATGACTAAACCTTTTTAATGTATACCGATTGAATCTTTGAAATAAAATGAGAGTTTTGAATGAAACTTATTCGAGTTCCTTTTGACGTCCCGAAGAGTGTTTTAATGAGTAAAAATAGAATTTATGAATGAATATACCTCAATAAAGGTACCTATTATGTTTCCAAACCTTTTTAATGCATAAACCTTGAATCTTTGAAAGAAAATAAGAGTATTGATTTAAACTTATTCGAGTTACTTATAAGGTGGCGAAGAGTGTTTTAATGAGTAAAGAACAAATCTTTGATTGAAAATATCTCAATAAAAGTACATTTTATGTCATTAAACCTTTTTAATGCATATAGATTGAATCTTTGAAACAAAACAAGAGTTTTAATTTAAAATTATTCGTGTTACCTAGTAGTCGCGAAGTGTGTTTTAATGAGTATATGTTGAATCTTTAAATGAAAGTACCTCAATAAAGGTACCTTTTATGTCACTAGACCTTTTCAATGTATAAAGATTGAATCTTTGAAAGAAAATGGGGTTTTTGAGTTAAACTTATTCGAGTTCCCTTTGACGTCCCGTAGAGTGTTTTACAGAGTAAAGATTGAATCTTTAAACGAAAATACCTTAATAAAGGTACCTAGTATGTCACTAGACCTTTTTATTGTAAAATGATTGAATCTCTGAAATAAAATAATAGTTCAGAGATTAACTTATTCGAGTTACCTATGAAGTCGCGAATCGTGTTGTAATGACTAAATATTAAATCGTTGAATGAAAATATCTCAACAAAGGAACCTATTATTGGACTAGACCTTTTTAATGTATAAAGATTGAATCTTTTAAAGAAAATGAGAGTTTTGAGTGAAACTTATTCGAGTTCCCTTTGACGTCCCGAAGAGTGTTTTACAGAGTATAGATTGAATCTTTGAATTAAAATACCTCAGTAAAGGTACCTAGTATGTCACTAGACCTTTTTAATGTAAAAAGATTGAATCATTGAAAGAAAATGAGAGTTTTTAGATTAACTTACTCGAGTTATCTATGAAGTCGCGAAGCGTGTTTCAATGAGTAAAGATTAAATCTTTGAATGAAAATACCTTAAGAAAGGAACCTATTATATGACTAAACCATTTTAATGTATACAGATTGAATCTTTGAAAGAAAATGAGAGTTTTAAATGAAACTTATTCGAGTTCCTTTTGACGTCCCGAAGAGTGTTTTAATGAGTAAAAATAGAATCTAAGAATGAAAATACCTCAATAAAGGTACCTATTATGTTACCAGACCTTTTTAATGCATAAACGTTGAATCTTTGAAAGAAAATAAGAGTATTGATTTAAACTTATTCGAGTTACTTATGAAGTGGCGAAGAGTGTTTTAATGAGTAAAGAACAAATCTTTGATTGAAAATATCTCAATGAAAGTACCTTTTAAGTCATTAAACCTTTTTAATGCATATAGATTGAATCTTTGAAACAAAATAAGAGTTTTAATTTAAAATTATTCGTGTTACCTAGTAGTCGCGAAGTGTGTTTTAATGAGTATATGTTGAATCTTTAAATGAAAGTACCTCAATAAAGGTACCTTTTATGTCACTAGACCCCTTTAATGTACAAAGATTGAATCTTCGAGAGAAAATGGGGTTTTTGAGTTAAACTTCTTCGAGTTCCCTTTGACGTCCCGTAGAGTATTTTACAGAGTAAAGATTGAATCTTTGAACGAAAATACCTTAATAAAGGTACCTAGTATGTCACTAGACCTTTTTAATGTAAAAAGAGTGAATCTCTGAAATAAAATGATAGTTGAAAGATTAACTTATTCGAGTCACCTATGAAGTCGCGAATCGTGTTTTAAAGACTAAATATTAAATCGTTGACTGAAAATATCTCAACAAAGGAACCTATTATGTGACTAGACCTTTTTAATGTATAAAGATTGAATCTTTTAAAGAAAATGAGAGTTTTGAGTGAAACTTATTCGAGTTCCCTTTAATGTCCCGAAGAGTGTCTTACAGAGTATAGATTGAATCTTTGAATGAAAATACCTCAGTAAAGGTACCTAGTATGTCACTAGACCTTTTTAATGTAAAAAGGTTGAATCTTTGAAAGAAAATGAGAGTTTTGAGATTAACTTATTTGAGTTATCTATGAAGTCGCAAAGCGTGTTTTAATGACTAAATATTAAATCTTTGAATGGAAATATCTCAATAAAGGAACCTATTATATAACTAAACCTTTTTAATGTATACAGATTGAATCTTTGAAAGAAAATAAGAGTTTTGAATGAAACTTATTCGAGTTTCTTTTGTCGTCCCGAAGAGTGTTTCAATGAGTAAAAATAGAATCTTTGAATGAAAATACCTCAATAAAGGTACATTACCAGACCTTTTTAATGCATAAACGTTGAATCTTTGAAAGAAAATAAGAGTATTGATTTAAACTTATTCGATTTACTTATGAAGTGGCGAAGAGTGTTTTAATGAGTAAAGATCGAATCTTCGATTGAAAATATCTCAATAAAAGTACATTTTATGTCATTAAACCTTTTTAATGAATATAGATTGAATCTTTGAAACAAAACAAGAGTTTGAATTTAAAATTATTCGTGTTACCTAGTAGTCGCGAAGTGTGTTTTAATGAGTATATGTTGAATCTTTAAATGAAAGTACCTCAATAAAGGTACCTTTTATGTCACTAGACCTTTTCAATGTATAAAGATTGAATCTTTGAAAGAAAATTAGGTTTTTGATTTAAACTTATTCGAGTTCCCTTTGACGTCCCGTAGAGTGTTTTACAGAGTAAAGATTGAATCTTTGAACGAAAATACCTTAATAAAGGTACCTAGTATGTCACTAGACATTTTTAATGTAAAAAGATTGAATCTCTGAAATAAAATGATAGTTTAAAGATTAACTTATTCGAGTCACCTATGAAGTCGCGAATCGTGTTTTAATGACTAAATATTAAATCGTTGAATGAAAATATCTCAACAAAGGAACCTATTATGTGACTAGACCTTTTTAATGTATAAAGGTTGAATCTTTTATAGAAAATGAAAGTATTGAGTGAAACTTATTCGAGTTCCCTTTAACGTCCCGAAGAGTGTCTTACAGAGTATAGATTGAATCTTTGAATGAAAATTCCTCAGTAAAGGTACCTAGTATGTCACTAGACCTTTTTAAGGTAAAAAAATTGAATCTTTGAAAGAAAATGAGAGTTTTGAGATTAACTTATTCGAGTTATCTATGAAGTCGCGAAGCGTGTTTTAATGACTAAAGATTAAATCTTTGAATGGAAATATCTCAATAAAGGAACCTATTATATAACTAAACCTTTTTAATGTATATAGATTGAATCTTTGAAAGAAAATAAGAGTTTTGAATGAAACTTATTCGAGTTCCTTTTGTCGTCCCGAAAAGTGTTTTAATGAGTAAAAATAGAATCTTTTAATGAAAATACCTAAATAAAGGTACATTATCAGACCTTTTTAATGCTTAAACGTTGAATCTTTGAAAGAAAATAAGAGTATTGATTTAAACTTATTCGAGTTACTTATGAAGTGGCGAAGAGTGTTTTAATGAGTAAAGATCGAATCTTCGATTGAAAATATCTCAATAAAAGTACATTTTATATCATTAAACCTTTTTAATGCATATAGGTTGAATCTTTGAAACAAAACAAGAGTTTGAATTTAAAACTATTAGTGTTACCTAGTAGTCGCGAAGTGTGTTTTAATGAGTATATGTTGAATCTTTAAATGAAAGTACCTCAATAAAGGTACCTTTTATGTCACTAGACCTTTTCAATGTATAAAGATTGAATCTTTGAAAGAATATGAGGTTTTTGAGTTAAACTTATTCGAGTTCCCTTTGACGTCCCGTAGAGTGTTTTACAGAGTAAAGATTGAATCTTTGAATGAAAATATCTTAATAAAGGTACCTAGTATGTCACTAGACATTTTTAATGTAAAAAGATTGAATCTCTGAAATAAAATGATAGTTTAAAGATTAACTTATTCGAGTCACCTATGAAGTCGCGAATCGTGTTTTAGTGACTAAATATTAAATCGTTGAATGAAAATATCTCAACAAAGGAACCTATTATTTGACTAGACCTTTTTAATGTATAAAGGTTGAATCTTTTAAAGAAAATGAGAGTATTGAGTGAAACTTATTCGAGTTCCCTTTAACGTCCCGAAGAGTGTCTTACAGAGTATAGATTCAATCTTTGAATGAAAATTCCTCAGTAAAGGTACCTAGTATGTCACTAGACCTTTTTAAGGTAAAAAGATTGAATCTTTGAAAGAAAATGAGAGTTTTGAGATTAACTTATTCGAGTTATCTATGAAGTCGCGAAGCGTGTTTTAATGACTAAAGATTAAATCTTTGAATGGAAATATCTCAATAAAGGAACCTATTATATGACAAAACCTTTTTAATGTATACCGATTGAATCTTTGAAATAAAATGAGAGTTTTGAATGAAACTTATTCGAGTTCCTTTTGACGTCCCGAAGAGTGTTTTAATGAGTAAAAATTGAATTTATGAATGAATATACCTCAATAAAGGTACCTATTATGTTACCAGACCTTTTTAATGCATAAACGTTGAATCTTTGAAAGAAAATAAGAGTATTGATTTAAACTTATTCGAGTTACTTATGAGGTGGCGAAGAGTGTTTTAATCAGTAAAGAACAAATCTTTGATTGAAAATATCTCAATAAAAGTACTTTTTATGTCATTAAACCTTTTTAATGCATATAGATTGAATCTTTGAAGCAAAACAAGAGTTTTAATTTAAAATTATTCGTGTTACCTAGTAGTCGCGAAGTGTGTTTTATTGAGTATATGTTGAATCTTTAAATGAAAGTACCTTAATAAAGGTACCTTTTATGTCACTAGACCTTTTCAATGTATAAAGATTGAATCTTTGAAAGAAAATGGGGTTTTTGAGTTAAACTTATTCCAGTTCCCTTTGACGTCCCGTAGAGTGTTTTACAGAGTAAAGATTGAATCTTTGAACGAAAATACCTTAATAAAGGTACCTAGTATGTCACTAGACCTTTTTATTGTAAAAAGATTGAATCTCTGAAATAAAATAATAGTTTAGAGATTAACTTATTCGAGTTACCTATAAAGTCGCGAATCGTGTTGTAATGACTAAATATTAAATCGTTGAATGAAAATATCTCAACAAAGGAACCTATTATGTGACTAGACCTTTTTAATGTAAAAAGATTGAATCTTTTAAAGAAAATGAGAGTTTTGAGTGAAACTTATTCGAGTTCCCTTTGACGTCCCGAAAAGTGTTTTACAGAGTATAGATTGAATCTTTGAATGAAAATACCTCAGTAAAGGTACCTAGTATGTCACTAGACCTTTTTAATGTAAAAAGATTGAATCATTGAAAGAAAATGAGAGTTTTGAGATTAACTTATTCGAGTTATCTATGAAGTCGCGAAGCGTGTTTCAATGAGTAAAGATTAAATCTTTGAAAGAAAATACCTCAAGAAAGGAACCTATTATATGACTAAACCTTTTTAATGTATACAGATTGAATCTTTGAAAGAAAATGAGAGTTTTGAATGAAACTTATTCGAGTTCCTTTTGACGTCCCGAAGAGTGTTTTAATGAGTAAAAATAGAATCTTTGAATGAAAATACCTCAATAAAGGTACATTACCAGACCTTTTTAATGCATAAATGTTGAATCTTTGAAAGAAAATAAGAGTATTGATTTAAACTTATTCGAGTTACTTATGAGGTGGCGAAGAGTGTTTTAATGAGTAAAGAACAAATCTTTGATTGAAAATATCTCAATAAAAGTACCTTTTATGTCATTAAACCTTTTTAATGCATATAGATTTAATCTTTGAAACAAAACAAAAGTTTTAATTTAAAATTATTCGTGTTACCTTGTAGTCGCGAAGTGTGTTTTAATGAGTATATGTTGAATCTTTAAATGAAAGTACCTCAATAAAGGTACCTTTTATGTCACTAGACCTTTTCAATGTATAAAGATTGAATCTTTGAAAGAAAATGAGGTTTTTGAGTTAAACTTATTCGAGTTCCCTTTGACGTCCCGTAGAGTGTTTTACAGAGTAAAGATTGAATCTTTGAACTAAAATACCTTAATAACGGTACCTAGTATGTCACTAGACCTTTTTAATGTAAAAAGATTGAATATCTGAAATAAAATGATAGTTTAGAGATTAACTTATTCGAGTTACCTATGAGGTCGCGAATCATGTTGTAATGACTAAATATTAAATCGTTGAATAAAAATATCTCAACAAAGGAACCAATTATGTGACTAGACCTTTTTAATGTATAAAGATTGAATCTGTTAAAGAAAATGAGAGTTTTGTGTAAAACTTATTTGAGTTCCCTTTGGCGTCCCGAAGAGTGTTTTACAGAGTATAGATTGAATCTTTGAATGAAAATACCTCACTAAAGGTACCTTGTATGTCACTAGACCTTTCTAACGTAAAAAGATTGAATCTTTGAAAGAAAATGAGAGTTTTGAGATTAACTTATTCGAGTTATCTATGAAGTCGCGAAGCGTGTTTAATCACTAAAGATTAAAACTTTGATTGAAAATACCTCAATAAAGGAACCTATTATATGACTTAACCTTTTTCATGTATCCAGATTGAATCTTTGAATGAAACTTATTCGAGTTCCTTTTGACGTCCCAAAGAGTGTTTTAATGAGTAAAAATAGAATCTATGAATGAAAATACCTCAATAAAGGTACCTATTATGTTACAAGACCTTTTTAATGTATAAACGTTGAATCTTTGAAAGAAAATACGAGTATTGATTTAAACTTATTCGAGTTACTTATGAAGCGGCGAGGAGTGTTTTAATGAGTACAGAACAAATCTTTGATTGAAAATATCTCAATAAAAGTACCTTTTATGTCATTAAACCTTTTTAATGCATATAGATTGAATCTTTGAAACAAAACAAGAGTTTTAATTTAAAATTATTAATGTTACCTAGTAGTCGCGAAGAGTGTTTTAATGAGTATATGTTGAATATTTAAATGAAAGTACCTCAATAAAGGTACCTTTTTTGTCACTAGACCTTTTCAGTGTATAAAGATTGAATATTTGAAACAAAATGAGGTTTTTGAGTTAAACTTATTCGAGTTCCCTTTGACGTCCCGTAGAGTGTTTTACAGAGTAAAGATTGAATCTTTGTACGAAAATTCCTTAATAAAGGTACCTAGCATGTCACTAGACCTTTTTGACGTAAAAAGATTGAATATCTAAAAAAAAATGATAGTTTAGAGATTAACTTATTCCAGTTACCTATGAAGTCGCAAATCGTGTTGTAATGACTAAATATTAAATCTTTGAATGAAAATATCTCAACAAAGGAATCTGTTATGTGACTAGATCTTTTTAATGTATAATAATTAAATCTTTTAAAGAAAATGGGAGTTTTGAGTGAAACTTATTCGAGTTCTCTTTGACGTCCCGAAGAGTGTTTTACAGAGTATAGATTGAATCCTTGAATGAAAATATCTCAGTAAAGGTACCTAGTATGTCACTAAACCTTTTTAATGTAAAAATATTGAATCTTTGAAAGAAAATGAGAGTTTTGAGATTAACTAATTCGAGTTATCTATGAAGTCGCGAAGCGTGTTTTAATGAGTAAAGATTAAATCTTTCAATGAAAATATCCCAATAAAGGAACCTATTATAAGACAAAACCTTTTTAATTTATACAGACTGAATCTTTGAAAGAAAATGATAGTTTTGAATGAAACTTATTCGAGTTCCTTTTGACGTCCCGAAGAGTGTTTTAATGAGTAAAAATAGAATCTTTGAATGAAATTACCTCAATAAAGGTACCTATTATGTTACTAGACCTTTTTAATGTATAAACGTTGAATCTTTGCAATAAAATAAGAGTATTGATTTAAACTTATTCGAGTTACTTATGAAGTGCGAAGAGTGTTTTAGTGAGTAAAGGTCGAATATTTGATTGAAAATATCTCAATAAAAGTACCTTTTAGCTCATTAAACCTTTTTAATGCATATAAATTGACTCTTTGAAACAAAACAAGAGTTTGAATTTAAAATTATTCGTGTTACCTAGTAGTCGCGAAGAGTGTTTTAATGAGTAAATGTTGAATCTTTAGATGAAAGTACCTCAATAAAGGTACCTTTTATGTCACTAGACATTATCAATGTATAAAGATTGAATCTTTGAAAGAAAATGAGATTTTTGAGGTAAACTTATTCGAGTTCCCTTTGACATCCCGTTGAGTGTTTACAGAGTAAAGATTGAATCTTCGATCAAAAATACCTTAATAAAGATATGTAGTATGTCACTAGAACTTTTTAGTGTAAAAAGATTGAATCTCTGGAAAAAAATGATAGTTTATAGATTAACTTATTCGAGTTACCTATGAAGTCGCGAATCGTGTTGTAATGACTAAATATTAAATCTTTGAATGAAAATATCTCAACAAAGGAACCTATTATGTAACTAGACCTTTTTAATGTATAAAGATTAAATCTTTTAAAGAAAATGAGAGTTTGGAGTGAAACTTATTCGAGTTCCCTTAAACGTCCCAAAGAGTGTTTTACAGAGTATAGATTGAATCTTTGGATGAAAATACCTCAGTAAAGGTACCTAGTATGTCACTAGACCTTTTTAATGCAAAAAGATTGAAGTTTTGAAAGAAAATGAGAGTTTTGAAATTAACTTATTCGAGTTACCTATGAAGTCGCGAAGCGTGTTTTAATGACTAAAGATTAAATCTTTGAATGAAAATACCTCAATAAAGGAATCTGTTATATGACTAAACCTTTTTAATGTATGCAGATTGAATCTTTGAAAGAAAATGAGAGTTTTGAATGAAACTTATTCGAGTTCCTTTCGATGTCCCGAATAGTGTTTTAAAGGATAAAAATAGAATCTTTGAATGAAAATACATCAATAAAGGTACCTATTATGTTACTAGACCTTTTTAGTGTATAACCGTTGAATCTTTGAAAGAAAATAAGAGTATTGATTTAAACTTATTCGAATTACTTATGAAGTGGCGAAGAGTGTTTTAATGAGTAAAGATCGAATTTTTAATTGAAAATATCTCAATAAAAGTACCTTTTATGTCATTAAACCTTTTTAATGCATATAGATTGAATCTTTGAAACAAAACAAGAGTTTGAATTTAAAATTATTCGTGTTACATAGTTGTCGCGAAGAGTGTTTTAATGACTATATGTTGAATCTTTAAATGAAAGTACCTCAATAAAGGTACCTTTTATGTCACTAGACCTTTTCAATGTATAAAGATTGAATCTTTGAAAGAAAATGAGGTTTTTGAGTTAAACTTATTCGAGTTCCCTTTGACGTCCCGTAGAGTGTTTTGCAGAGTAAAGATTGAACCTTTGAACGAAAATACCTCAATAAAGGTACCTAGTTTGTCACAAGACCTTTTTAATGTAAAAAGGTTGAATCTCTGAAAAAAATGATAGTTTAGGTTGAATCTCTGAAAAAAAATGAAGTCGCGAATCGTGTTGTAATGACTAAATATTAAACCTTTGAATGAAAATATCTCAACAAAGGAACTTATTATGTGACCAGACCTTTTTAATGTATAAAGATTGAATCTTTTGAAGAAAATGAGAGTTTTGAGTGAAACTTATTCGAGTTCCCTTTGACGTCCCGAAGAGTGTTTTACAGAGTATAGATTGAATATTTGAATGAAAATACCTCAGTATGTCACTAAACCTTTTTAATGTAAAAAGATTGAATCATTGAAAGAAAATGAGAGTTTTGAGATGAACTTATTCGAGTTATCTATGAAGTCGCGAAGCGTGTTTCAATGACTAAAGATTAAATCTTTGAATGAAAATACCTCAATAAAGGAACCTATTATATGACTAAACCTTTTTAATATATACAGATTGAATCTTGGAAAGAAAATGAGAGTTTTGAATGAAACTTATTCGAGGTCCTTTTGACGTCTCGAAGAGTGTTTTAATGAGTAAAAATAGAATCTATGAATGAAAATACCACAATAAAGGTACCTATTATGTTACCAGACCTTTTTAATGCATAAACGTTGAATCTTTGAAATAAAATAAGAGTATTGATTTAAACTTATTCGGGTTACTTATGAAGTGGCGAAGAGTGTTTTAATGAGTAAAGATCGAATCTTTGAATTAAAATATCTCAATAAAAGTACCTTTTATGTCATTAAACCTTTTTAATGCATATAGATTGAATCTTTGAAACAAAACAAGAGTTTGAATTTTAAATTATTCGTGTTACCTAGTAGTCGCGAAGAGTGTTTTAATGAGTATATGTTGAATCTTTAAATGAAAGTACCTCAATAAAGGTACCTTTTATGTCACTAGACCTTTTCAATGTATAAAGATTGAATCTTTGAAAGAAAATGAGGTTTTTGAGTTAAACTTATTCGAGTTCCCTTTGACGTCCCGTAGAGTGTTTTACAGAGTAAAGATTGAATCTTTGAACGAAAATACCTCAATAAAGGTACCTAGTTTGTCACTAGACCTTTTTAATGTAAAAAGACTGAATCTCTGAAAAAAAATGATAGTTTGGAGATTAACTTATTCGAGTTACCTATGAAGTCGCGAATCATGTTGTAATGACTAAATATTAAACCATTGAATGAAAATATCTCAACAAAGGAACTTATTATGTGACTAGACGTTTTTAATGTATAAAGATTGAATCTTTTAAAGAAAATGAGTGTATTGAGTGAAACATATTCGAGTTCCCTTTGACGTACCGAAGAGTGTCTTACAGAGTATAGATTGAATCTTTGAATGAAAATACCTCAGTAAAGGTACCTAGTATGTCACTAGACCTTTTTAATGCAAAAAGGTTGAATCTTTGAAAGAAAATGAGAGTTTTGAGATTAACTTATTCGAGTAATCTATGAAGTCGCGAAGCGTGTTTTAATGACTAAAGATTAAATCATTGAATGGAAATATCTCAATAGAGGAACCTATTATATGACTTAACCTTTTTAATGTATACAGATTGAATCTTTGAAAGAAAATGAGAGTTTTGAATGAAACTTATTAGAGTTCCTTTTGACGTCCCGAAGAGTGTTTTAATGAGTAAAAATAGAATCTATGAATGAAAATACCTCAATAAAGGTACCTATTATGTTACCAGACCTTTTTAATGCATAAACGTTGAATCTTTGAATGAAAATAAAAGTATTGATTTGAACTTATTCGAGTTACTTATGAAGTGGCGAAGAGTGTTTTAATGAGTAAAGAACAAAGGTTTGATTGAAAATATCTCAATAAAAGTACCTTTTATGTCATTAAACCTTTTTAATGCATATAGATTGAATCTTTGAAACAAAACAAGGCTTTTAATTTAAAATAATTCGTGTTACCTAGTAGTCGCGAAGTGTGTTTTAATGAGTATATGTTGAATCTTTAAATGAAAGTACCTCAATAAAGGTACCTTTTATGTCACTAGACCTTTTCAGTGTATAAAGATTGAATCTTTGAAAGAAAATGGGGTTTTTGAGTTAAACTTATTCGAGTTCCCTTTGACGTCCCGTAGAGTATTTTACCGAGTAAAGATTGAATCTTTGAACGAAAATTCCTTAATAAAGGTACCTAGTATGTCACTAGACCTTTTTAATATAAAAAGATTGAATCTCTGAAATAAAATGATAGTTTAAAGATTAACTTATTCGAGTCACCTATGAAGTCGCGAATCGTGTTTTAATGACTAAATATTAAATCGTTGAATGAAAATATCTCAACAAATGAACCTATTATGTGACTAGACCTTTTTAATGTATAAAGATTGAATCTTTTAAAGAAAATGAGGGTTTTGAGTAAAACTTATTCGAGTTCCCTTTAATGTCCCGAAGAGTGTCTTACAGAGTATAGATTGAATCTTTGAATGAAAATACCTCAGTAAAGGTACCTAGTATGCCACTAGACCTTTTTAATGTAAAAAGGTTGAATCTTTGAAAGAAAATGAGAGTTTTGAGATTAACTTATTTGAGTTATCTATGAAGTCGCGAAACGTGTTTTAATGACTAAAGATTAAATCTTTGAATGGAAATATCTCAATAAAGGAACCTATTATATAACTAAACCTTTTTAATGTATACAGATTGAATCTTTGAAAGAAAATGAGATTTTTGAATGAAACTTATTCGAGTTCCTTTTGTCGTCCCGAAGAGTGTTTTAATGAGTAAAAATAGAATCTTTGAATGAAAATACCTCAATAAAGGTACATTACCAGACCTTTTTAATGCATAAACGTTGAATCTTTGAAAGAAAATAAGAGTATTGATTTAACCTTATTCGAGTTACTTATGAAGTGGCGAAGAATATTTTAATTAGTAAAGAACAAATCTTTGATTGAAAATATCTCAATAAAAGTACCTTTTATGTCATTAAACCTTTTTAATGCATATAGATTGAATCTTTGAAACAAAACAAGAGTTTTAATTTAAAATTATTCGTGTTACCTCGTAGTCGCGAAGTGTGTTTTAATGAGTATATGTTGAATCTTTAAATGAAAGTACCTCAATAAAGGTACTTTTTATGTCACTAGACCTTTTCAGTGTATAAAGATTGAATCTTTGAAAGAAAATGGGGTTTTTGAGTTAAACTTATTCGAGTTCCCTTTGACGTCCCGTAGAATATTTTTCCGAGTAAAGATTGAATCTTTGAACGAAAATACCTTAATAATGGTACCTAGTATGTCACTAGACCTTTTTAATGTAAAAAGATTGAATCTCTGAAATAAAATGATAGTTTAAAGATTAACTTATTCGAGTCACCTATGAAGTCGCGAATCGTGTTTTAATGACTAAATATTAAATCGTTGAATGAAAATATCTCAACAAAGGAACCTATTATGTGACTAGACCTTTTTAATGTATAAAGGTTGAATCTTTTAAAGAAAATGAAAGTATTGAGTGAAACTTATTCGAGTTCCCTTTAACGTCCCGAAGAGTGTCTTACGGAGTATAGATTGAATCTTTGAATGAAAATTCCTCAGTAAAGGTACCTAGTATGTCACTATACCTTTTTAAGGTTAAAAGATTGAATCTTTGAAAGAAAATGATAGTTTTGAGATTAACTTATTCGAGTTATCTATGAAGTCGCGAAGCGTGTTTTAATGACTAAAGATTAAATCTTTGAATTGAAATATCTCAATAAAGGAACCTATTATATGACTAAACCTTTTTAATGTATACCGATTGAATCTTTGAAATAAAATGAGAGTTTCGAATGAAACTTATTCGAGTTCCTTTTGACGTCCCGAAGAGTGTTTTAATGAGTAAAAATAGAATCTTTGAATGAAAATACCTCAATAAAGGTACATTACCAGACCTTTTTAATGCATAAACGTTGAATCTTTGAAAGAAAATAAGAGTATTGATTTAAACTTATTCGAGTTACTTATGAAGTGGCGAAGAGTGTTTTAATGAGTAAAGATCGAATCTTCGATTGAAAATATCTCAATAAAAGTACATTTTATGTCATTAAACCTTTTTAATGCATATAGATTGAATCTTTGAAACAGAACAAGAGTTTGAATTTAAAATTATACGTGTTACCTAGTAGTCGCGAAGAGTGTTTTAATGAGTATATGTTGAATCTTTAAATGAAAGTACATCAATAAAGGTACCTTTTATGTCACTAGACCTTTTCAATGTATAAAGGTTGAATCTTTGAAAGAAAATGAGGTTTTTGAGTTAAACTTATTCGTGTTCCCTTTGACGTCCCGTAGAGTGTTTTACAGAGTAAAGATTGAATCTTTGAACGAAAATACCTTAATAAAGGTACCTAGTATGTCACTAGACCTTTTTATTGTAAAAAGATTCAATCTCTGAAATAAAATAATAGTTTAGAGATTAACTTATTCGAGTTACCTATGAAGTCGCGAATCGTGTTGTAATGACTAAATATTAAATCGTTGAATGAAAATATCTCAACAAAGGAACCTATTATGTGACTAGACCTTTTTAATGTATAAAGATTGAATCTTTTAAAGAAAATGAGAGTTTTGAGTGAAACTTATTCGAGTTCCCTTTAATGTCCCGAAGAGTGTCTTACAGAGTATAGATTGAATCTTTGAATGAAAATACCTTAGTAAAGGTACCTAGTATGTCACTAGACCTTTTTAATGTAAAAAGGTTTAATCTTTGAAAGAAAATGAGAGTTTTGAGATTAACTTATTTGAGTTATCTATGAAGTCGCAAAGCGTGTTTTAATGACTAAAGATTAAATCTTTAAATGGAAATATCTCAATAAAGGAACCTATTATATAACTAAACCTTTTTAATGTATACAGATTGAATCTTTGAAAGAAAATAAGAGTTTTGAATGAAACTTATTCGAGTTCCTTTTGTCGTCCCGAAGAGTGTTTCAATGAGTAAAAATAGAATCTTTGAATGAAAATACCTCAATAAAGGTACATTACCAGACCTTTTTAATGCATAAACGTTGAATCTTTGAAAGAAAATAAGAGTATTGATTGAAACTTATTCAAGTTACTTATGAAGTGGCGAAGAGTGTTTTAATGAGTAAAGATCGAATCTTCGATTGAAAATATTTCAATAAAAGTACATTTTATGTCATTAAACCTTTTTAATGCATATAGATTAAATCTTTGAAACAAAACAAGAGTTTGAATTTAAAATTATTCGTGTTACCTAGTAGTCGTGAAGTGTGTTTTAATGAGTATATGTTGAATCTTTAAATGAAAGTACCTCAATAAAGGTACCTTTTATGTCACTAGACCTTTTCAATGTATAAAGATTGAATCTTTGAAAGAAAATGGGGTTTTTGAGTTAAACTTATTCGAGTTCCCTTTGGCGTCCCGTAGAGTGTTTTACAGAGTAAAGATTGAATCTTGGAACGAAAATACCTTAATAAAGGTACCTAGTATGTCA
This sequence comes from Cornus florida, assembly GCF_030987335.1. Taxonomy (NCBI): domain Eukaryota; kingdom Viridiplantae; phylum Streptophyta; class Magnoliopsida; order Cornales; family Cornaceae; genus Cornus; species Cornus florida. The sequence continues at coordinate 89,527,247 of NW_026775578.1, read as the reverse complement.
CTAGACCTTTTTATTGTAAAAAGATTGAATCTCTGAAATAAAATAATAGTTTAGAGATTAACTTATTCGAGTTACCTATAAAGTCGCGAATCGTGTTGTAATGACTAAATATTAAATCGTTGAATGAAAATATCTCAACAAAGGAACCTATTATGTGACTAGACCTTTTTCATGTATAAAGATTGAATCTTTTAAAGAAAATGAGAGTTTTGAGTGAAACTTATTCGAGTTCCCTTTGACGTCCCGAAGAGTATTTTACAGAGTATAGATTGAATCTTTGAATTAAAATACCTCAGTAAAGGTACCTAGTATGTCACTAGACCTTTTTAATGTAAAAAGATTGAATCATTGAAAGAAAATGAGAGTTTTGAGATTAACTTATTCGAGTTATCTATGAAGTCGCGAAGCATGTTTCAATGAGTAAAGATTAAATCCTTAAATGAAAATACCTCAAGAAAGGAACCTATTATATGACTAAACCTTTTTAATGTATACAGATTGAATCTTTGAAAGAAAATGAGAGTTTTGAATGAAACTTATTCGAGTTCCTTTTGACGTCCCGAAGAGTGTTTTAATGAGTAAAAATAGAATCTATGAATGAAAATACCTCAATAAAGGTACCTATTATGTTACCAGACCTTTTTAATGCATAAACGTTGAATCTTTGAAAGAAAATAAGAGTATTGATTTAAACTTATTCGAGTTACTTATGAGGTGGCGAAGAGTGTTTTAATGAGTAAAGAACAAATCTTTGATTGAAAATATCTCAATAAAAGTACCTTTTATGTCATTAAACCTTTTTAATGCATATAGATTGAATCTTTGAAACAAAACAAGAGTTTTAATTTAAAATTATTCGTGTTACCTAGTAGTCGCGAAGTGTGTTTTAATGTGTATATGTTGAATCTTTAAATGAAAGTACCTCAATAAAGGTACCTTTTATGTCACTAGACCTTTTCAATGTATAAAGATTGAATCTTTGAAAGAAAATGGGGTTTTTGAGTTAAACTTATTCGAGTTCCATTTGACGTCCCGTAGAGTGTTTTACAGAGTAAAGATTGAATCTTTGAACGAAAATACCTTAATAAAGGTACCTAGTATGTCACTAGACCTTTTTATTGTAAAAATATTGAATCTCTGAAATAAAATAATAGTTTAGAGATTAACTTATTCGAGTTACCTATAAAGTCGCGAACCGTGTTGTAATGACTAAATATTAAATCGTTGAATGAAAATATCTCAACAAAGGAACCTATTATGTGACTAGACCTTTTTAATGTATAAAGATTGAATCTTTTAAAGAAAATGAGAGTTTTGAGTGAAACTTATTCGAGTTCCCTTTGACGTCCAGAAGAGTGTTTTACAGAGTATAGATTGAATCTTTGAATTAAAATACCTCAGTAAAGGTACCTAGTATGTCACTAGACCTTTTTAATGTAAAAAGATTGAATCATTGAAAGAAAATGAGAGTTTTGAGATTAACTTATTCGAGTTATCTATGAAGTCGCGAAGCGTGTTTCAATGAGTAAAGATTAAATCTTTGAATGAAAATACCTCAAGAAAGGAACCTATTATATGACTAAACCTTTTTAATGTATACAGATTGAATCTTTGAAAGAAAATGAGAGTTTTGAATGAAACTTATTCGAGTTCCTTTCGACGTCCCGAAGAGTGTTTTAATGAGTAAAAATAGAATCTATGAATGAAAATACCTCAATAAAGGTACCTATTATGTTACCAGACCTTTTTAATGCATAAACGTTGAATCTTTGAAAGAAAATAAGAGTATTGATTTAAACTTATTCGAGTTACTTATGAGGTGGCGAAGAGTGTTTTAATGAGTAAAGAACAAATCTTTGATTGAAAATATCTCAATAAAAGTACCTTTTATGTCATTAAACCTTTTTAATGCATATAGATTGAATCTTTGAAACAAAACAAGAGTTTTAATTTAAAATTATTCGTGTTACCTAGTAGTCGCGAAGTGTGTTTTAATGAGTATATGTTGAATCTTTAAATGAAAGTACCTTAATAAAGGTACCTTTTATGTCACTAGACCTTTTCAATGTATAAAGATTGAATCTTTGAAAGAAAATGGGGTTTTTCAGTTAAACTTATTCGAGTTCCCTTTGACGTCCCGTAGAGTGTTTTACAGAGTAAAGATTGAATCTTTGAACGAAAATACCTTAATAAAGGTACCTAGTATGTCACTAGACCTTTTTATTGTAAAAATATTGAATCTCTGAAATAAAATAATAGTTTAGAGATTAACTTATTCGAGTTACCTATAAAGTCGCGAATCGTGTTGTAATAACTAAATATTAAATCGTTGAATGAAAATATCTCAACAAAGGAACCTATTATGTGACTAGACCTTTTTAATGTATAAAGATTGAATCTTTTAAAGAAAATGAGAGTTTTGAGTGAAACTTATTCGAGTTCCCTTTGACGTTCCGAAGAGTGTTTTACAGAGTATAGATTGAATCTTTGAATTAAAATACCTCAGTAAAGGTACCTAGTATGTCACTAGACCTTTTTAATGTAAAAAGATTGAATCATTGAAAGAAAATGAGAGTTTTGAGATTAACTTATTCGAGTTATCTATGAAGTCGCGAAGCGTGTTTCAATGAGTAAAGATTAAATCTTTGAATGAAAATACCTCAAGAAAGGAACCTATTATATGACTAAACCTTTTTAATGTATACAGATTGAATCTTTGAAAGAAAATGAGAGTTTTGAATGAAACTTATTCGAGTTCCTTTTGACATCCCGAAGAGTGTTTTAATGAGTAAAAATAGAATCTATGAATGAAAATACCTCAATAAAGGTACCTATTATGTTACCAGACCTTTTTAATGCATAAACGTTGAATCTTTGAAAGAAAATAAGAGTATTGATTTAAACTTATTCGAGTTACTTATGAAGTGGCGAAGAGTGTTTTAAAGAGTAAAGAACAAATCTTTGATTGAAAATATCTCAATGAAAGTACCTTTTAAGTCATTAAACCTTTTTAATGCATATAGATTGAATCTTTGAAACAAAACAAGAGTTTTAATTTAAAATTATTCGTGTTACCTAGTAGTCGCGAAGTGCGTTTTAATGAGTATATGTTGAATCTTTAAATGAAAGTACCTCAATAAAGGAACCTTTTATGTCACTAGACCTTTTCAATGTATAAAGATTGAATCTTCGAAAGAAAATGGGGTTTTTGAGTTAAACTTATTCGAGTTCCTTTTGACGTCCCGTAGAGTATTTTACAAAGTAAAGATTGAATCTTTGAACGAAAATACCTTAATAAAGGTACCTAGTATGTCACTAGACCTTTTTAATGTAAAAAGATTGAATCTCTGAAATAAAATGATAGTTTAAAGATTAACTTATTCGAGTCACCTATGAAGTCGCGAATCGTGTTTTAATGACTAAATATGAAATTGTTGAATGAAAATATCTCAACAAAGGAACCTATTATGTGACTAGACCTTTTTAATGTATAAAGATTGAATCTTTTAAAGAAAATGAGAGTTTTGAGTGAAACTTATTCGAGTTCCCTTTAATGTCCCGAAGAGTGTCTTACAGAGTATAGATTGAATCTTTGAATGAAAATACCTCAGTAAAGGTACCTAGTACGTCACTAGACCTTTTTAATGTAAAAAGGTTGAATCTTTGAAAGAAAATGAGAGTTTTGAGATTAACTTATTTGAGTTATCTATGAAGTCGCAAAGTGTGTTTTAATGACTAAAGATTAAATTTTTGAATGGAAATATCTCAATAAAGGAACCTATTATATAACTAAACCTTTTTAATGTATACAGATTGAATCTTTGAAAGAAAATAAGAGTTTTGAATGAAACTTATTCGAGTTCCTTTTGTCGTCCCGAAGAGTGTTTCAATGAGTAAAAATAGAATCTTTGAATGAAAATACCTCAATAAAGGTACATTACCAGACCTTTTTAATGCATAAACGTTGAATCTTTGAAAGAAAATAAGAGTATTGATTTAAACTTATTCGAGTTACTTATGAAGTGGCGAAGAGTGTTTTAATGAGTAAAGAACGAATCTTCGATTGAAAATATCTCAATAAAAGTACATTTTATGTCATTAAACCTTTTTAATGCATATAGATTGAATCTTTGAAACAAAACAAGAGTTTGAATTTAAAATTATTCGTGTTACCTAGTAGTCGCGAAGTGTGTTTTAATGAGTATATGTTTAATCTTTAAATAAAAGTACCTCAATAAAGGTACCTTTTATGTCACTAGACCTTTTCAATGTATAAAGATTGAATCTTTGAAAGAAAATGAGGTTTTTGTGTTAAACTTATTCGAGTTCCCTTTGACGTCCCGTAGAGTGTTTTACAGAGTGAAGACTGAATCTTTGAACGAAAATACCTTAATAAAGGTACCTAGTATGTCACTAGACATTTTTAATGTAAAAAGATTGAATCTCTGAAATAAAATGATAGTTGAAAGATTAACTTATTCGAGTCACCTATGAAGTCGCGAATCGTGTTTTAATGACTAAATATTAAATCGTTGAATGAAAATATCTCAACAAAGGAACCTATTATGTGACTAGACCTTTTTAATGTATAAAGGTTGAATCTTTTAAAAAAAATGAGAGTATTGAGTGAAACTTATTCGAGTTCCCTTTAACGTCCCGAAGAGTGTCTTACAGAGTATAGATTGAATCTTTGAATGAAAATTCCTCAGTAAAGGGACCTAGTATATCACTAGACCTTTTTAAGGTAAAAAGATTGAATCTTTGAAAGAAAATGAGAGTTTTGAGATTAACTTATTCGAGTTATCTATGCAGTCCCGAAGCGTGTTTTAATGACTAAAGATTAAATCTTTGAATGGAAATATCTCAATAAAGGAACCTATTATATAACTGAACCTTTTTAATGTATACAGATTGAATCTTTGAAAGAAAATAAGAGTTTTGAAAGAAACTTATTCGAGTTCCTTTTGTCGTCCCGAAGAGTGTTTTAATGAGTAAAAATAGAATCTTTGAATGAAAATACCTCAATAAAGGTACATTACCAGACCTTTTTAATGCATAAACTTTGAATCTTTGAAAGAAAATAAGAGTATTGATTTAAACTTATTCGAGTTACTTATAAAGTGGCGAGGAGTGTTTTAATGAGTAAAGAACAAATCTTTGATTGAAAATATCTCAATAAAAGTACATTTTATGTCATTAAACCTTTTTAATGCATATAGATTGAATCTTTGAAACAAAACAAGAGTTTTAGTTTAAAATTATTCGTGTTACCTCGTAGTCGCGAAGTGTGTTTTAATGAGTATATGTTGAATCTTTAAATGAAAGTACCTCAATAAAGGTACCTTTTATGTCACTAGACCTTTTCAGTGTATAAAGATTGAATCTTTGAAAGAAAATGGGGTTTTTGAGCTAAACTTATTCGAGTTCCCTTTGACGTCCCGTAGAGTATTTTACCGAGTAAAGATTGAATCTTTGAACAAAAATACCTTAACAAAGGTACCTAGTATGTCACTAGACCTTTTTAATGTAAAAAGATTGAATCTCTGAAATAAAATGATAGTTTAAAGATTAACTTATTCGAGTCACCTATGAAGTCGCGAATCGTGTTTTACTGACTAAATATTAAATCGTTGAATGAAAATATCTCAACAAAGGAACCTATTATGTGATTAGACCTTTTTAATGTATAAAGATTGAATCTTTTAAAGAAAATGAGAGTTTTGAGTAAAACTTATTCGAGTTCCCTTTAATGTTCCGAAGAGTGTCTTACAGAGTATAGATTGAATCTTTGAATGAAAATACCTCAGTAAAGTTACCTAGTATGTCACTAGACCTTTTTAATGTAAAAGGGTTGAATCTTTGAAAGAAAATGAGAGTTTTGAGATTAACTTATTTGAGTTATCTATGAAGTCGCGAAGCGTGTTTTAATGACTAAAGATTAAATCTTTGAAAGAAAATAAGAGTATTGATTTAAACTTATTCGAGTTACCTATGAAGTGGCGAAGAGTGTTTTAATGAGTAAAGAACAAATCTTTGATTGAAAATAACTCAATAAAAGTACCTTTTATGTCATTAAACCTTTTTAATGCATATAGATTGAATCTTTGAAACAAAACAAGACTTTTAATTTAAAATTATTCGTGTTACCTAGTAGTCGCGAAGTGTGTTTTAATGAGTATATGTTGAATCTTTAAATGAAAGTACCTCAATAAAGGTACCTTTTATGTCACTAGATCTTTTCAATGTATAAAGATTGAATCTTTGAAAGAAATTGAGGTTTTTGCGTTAAACTTATTCGAGTTCCCTTTGACGTCCCGTAGAGTGTTTTACAGAGTAAAGATTGAATCTTTGAACTAAAATACCTTAATAAAGGTACCTAGTATGTCACTAGACCTTTTTAATGTAAAAAGATTGAATCTCTGAAATAAAATGATAGTTTAGAGATTAACTTATTCGAGTTACCTATGAGGTCCCGAATCATGTTGTAATGACTAAATATTAAATCGTTGAATAAAAATACGTCAACAAAGGAACCTATTATGTGACTAGACCTTTTTAATGTATAAAGATTGAATCTGTTAAAGAAAATGAGAGTTTTTGTGTAAAACTTATTTGAGTTCCCTTTGGCGTCCCGAAGAGTGTTTTACAGAGTATAGATTGAATCTTTGAATGAAAATACCTCAGTAAAGGTACCTTTTATGTCACTAGACCTTTCTAATGTAAAAAGATTGAATCTTTGAAAGAAAATGAGAGTTTTGAGATTAACTTATTCGAGTTATTTATGAAGTCGCGAAGCGTGTTTTAATCCCTAAAGATTAAATCTTTGACTGAAAATACCACAATAAAGGAACCTATTATATGACTTAACCTTTTTAATGTATACGGATTGAATCTTTGAAAGAAAATGAGAGTTTTGAATGAAACTTATTCGAGTTCCTTTTGACGTCCCAAAGAGTGTTTTAATGAGTAAAAATAGAATCTATGAATAAAAATACCTCAATAAAGGTACCTATTATGTTACCAGACCTTTTTAATGCATAAACGTTGAATCTTTGAAAGAAAATAAGAGTATTGATTTAAACTTATTCGAGTTACTTATGAAGCGGCGAAGAGTGTTTTAATGAGTACAGAACAAATCTTTGATTGAAAATATCTCAATAAAAGTATCTTTTATTTCATTAAACCTTTTTAATGCATATATATTGAATCTTTGAAACAAAACAAGAGTTTTAATTTAAAATTATTCGTGTTACCTTGTAGTCGCGAAGAGTGTTTTAAGGAGTATATGTAATACCCCGTAATTTTAAAGAATGTATTTAAATTAATTTTGTGTTAGGTTAATTAATTTTATTTATTTATGCATACTACATTATTATATTATGTTCATTTAATTGTGCATGTAAAGTGATTGTGTATGTTAAAATAGTAAATTTATTTATGCATGTATTATTAATAATAATTTTATTTGTTGGTTATGCTTATATTAATCATTATTAGTTAATTAAAGTATTATATTTGTGTTATATAGTATTATGATGATATAATGTATTATTTTGTAATAATAATAATTATATTAGTTTAATAATAATTATATTAGTTTAATAATAATAATAATAATAATAATATAATAATAATAATAATTATTATAAAAGTTTATTAATAATAATATTAGTAATAATAATAATAATATTTATAATAATAATAATAGTATTAAACCAAAGTCATGATGAAATTAGAGATTAGGATAGGATTGCATCAATGGTTATGGTTGGAATTAAAGCCATATAGGTAGGAATATGAGAAATGGGTGAGAAGTTATTATAAATTAGATATTTGTAATATTTATATTATATATTTTGTCTATAAATTAACTAGCTTGCCTTAGAAAAAAAAAATAAAGGGAGTTAGAAGCAAAGTATAAATTCTAGAGAGCTATTTTATAAGAGTGAAAGGAAAAGAGAAAGAGAAAGAAGCTTGGACCGGTGTAGGCAATTTTACCCGACTACGCGCAGACCGGCGGATTTATTTTAAATCCAAAAAGGCAAGTTATTATCTACTTTTCCCCTTTGAATTAATAAATTAATTGTTTAGCTTATTTTTATGCATAGAGCCAAGGTTTGGGGGTTAATAAATTATTAATTTTATTTTATTAAATTAATGGAATTTTAATTATATAGGATGGTATATATTTATTTAATGTCCTATGAAATTAATAATGGCTAAAAATAATTAAATAAGACTTTAGGGATTTTTCTAGAATTTTCTAGATTTTTCCGGGCATTTTCTGCAATTTCCGGCGACCTTCCGGCGAGTTTTCCGGTCGCCGGCAGTGGGGGAGACGACCGGAGTGATCCGGTGCGACGCGGCACACCATAGGAGGGTGTACGCGCGCATCCTGGCCATTAGTGGAGTCTGATTGATCCGGTGCATCGCGGTCCATGATACCGCGGTACACCCGGATCTGTGGGCGTTGGATGGAGGGAAGATAGGGTGAGATGATCCGGTGTGACGCGAGTACGGAATCCGGATGCAGCCAACCAACCAGGAAGTGACACGTCAGCAAGGCACCCTTAGTGCGCGCGTGGCAGCGCGTGCGCGCGCGTGGGAGCGCGTGGCTGATGCCAGACGCGCGTGGAGGCGCGTGGGAGAGTGGGGAAGGTTGGGCTGCGCGTGGGGAGGCTCTGGGAGGCGCGTGAGGGCGCGTGTGGGGTCCCTACAGCTGCTGGAAATTACCAGAATACCCCTAGGGCCTGTTTTGTAAATTCCAGAACCTTAAACTTGGATTTTTAGGTACTGTGTTGGTAATTACGGGTTTAACGGGCCACGAAATTATTATTTTAACACCCGTTACTCATTTTTATGGCCGATTAATCTTTTCTAAAGCATTTATTGGCTCGTTCGCAGTACGGATACTAATGTGATTTATTTAACGACATTGTTAAATATAAATAGTGTTATTATCGTATTTAATGGTATCAAACATTACTGTTAAATTAAATAAGGCCATGGTTTTAGTCAGATAAATTATCCATGATATCTTATAGGATGTTTATACTGTTAATTGATATATAAACCATGATTATTATGCTGTGTGCATTTCAGGGAATAAATGGACTGTTTATTATGTCGCATTTATATTATATGGATGTGTTGCCATATAGAACCATGTGAGCTGACTAATAAGTTTAGACTCATTTATACCTTATGCATTCGTTGCGATAGACAGATGTGTGGCTGTCGGGGTATGTGGTTTAATATTATTGGCATGTGTTGCCTAATTGACATACTCGGTATATTTATTAATATTATTGGCATGTGTTGCCTAAATTGACATTCTCGGTACATTTATTAATATTGTTGGCATGTGTTGCCTAAGTTATATGCTCAGTATATTCATCAGTACTTTGCGAGGTGTTATCACTGTGTAGTTCGTTATAGTCTGTGTTGTCAGTACCGTGCACCATGTATAATAGCTGATTTCCCGGGTAGGGAAAGGCGACACTTGACCACCTAGTGTGAGTCTAAGTGATCTCCGTCTATTCTGGTTGAGGTCATGTTATACATCGGATAGTTCCCGTAGGATGTATACAGATATAGTACTCATCCGATTCATAATGATTAATTTATTTGATTCTCTGATTTGGGTCATAGTAGAGAGGACTTGCTCGTGGGGTTGACCCACCATTGTTGTTATTTCAGGATACGGTCAGTATCCGTTTCAAGGCTGAGGTTAGCAGTGTGGGACCATCATCCGAACTCATCTACTCCTACGATCCAGTGCAGGGTAGAAGTTTTATGTAGTATTTCAGTTTCAGTTTTTATCTACTTTTGACGTTGAACTCTCAGGGTTATATTTAGGGATCCCTGACGTAGGATTTCCAAGTTGTAATGAAGTACTGTATCAAATAAAGGATGGATGGATGTTGTATTATTTAATGTTTCTTTCCTGTCTAAATTCTTTTATTTCCATCATTTTGTATTCCATGCTTGTATATTGCCAATTGTTTTTGATATCCCTCGTTTTTCGTGTATAAGCCTGATCAACTTATGCGTGGGAAATGTGGGGGTGTTACAGTTGGTATCAGAGCATTCCAGGTTCGAGTGTCTTAGGGATCTGTGATTACTATACTTCCGCGTTGTGTATTCTGATAATTAGAGCCTAAGTATTAGGGTTCTTTGTATTCTTTTAGTCGGTCCATGATAATGTACTGACGTTAGATTCTTTCTGAATGTAATAGAAGGATGTCTCGGCGTGGGATAAGGAATGCGAACCGTCATCGCAGTATTTCCCCAACTCAAAATGAGAATCAGGAATTTTCTCCTCAAGTTGCTGATATCATTGCACGAGCGGTGGCAGCAGGAGTAGCATCTGCTCTACGAAACCAGCAACCTCCTCCGATAGTACCTGTTCCTGAACCAGTGGCACAGCCAATGTCATGGGACAAAGTTCGTCACTCGTTCATCCGGGGAAATCCACCGACATTTGCGGGGTCCACAGATGTCTTGTTAGCATATCAGTGGAAACAGGAGAGCGAGCGTCATCTTCGGATGGTAATCTGTACCGAAGTGCAGAAACAGATGCTGGCTACGTTTATGCTGATAGGCAATGCATTGCAGTGGTGGGAGTCTATTACTACTGTCGATGAGAGGACCAGATTGACATATGCTGAATTTCAGACTCGCTTTGACGGCAAGTATTTTCCTATGTCAGTAAGATCAGCGATGAAGACCGAATTTCTGGATCTGCAACAGGAAGATCTGACTGTGGCTGAGTATGAACAGAAGTTCATAAATTTGTCATTATTTGCACCAGAGGAGGTCAATACGGAAGAAAAGAAGAGAGACCGCTTTGTGAAGGGGTTGATATGGCCGATTAAAGTGGTGATCTTAGGTAGTCCGGCATATACTACTTATATCCAGGTGGTTAATGCCGCCTTACAGCACTGCCAGATGAGGAGTGATTACCGGAAGTCCAAGGGAGATAAGCGGACTAACCGAGACTACCAGACAGTGGAGAAAGGAAGCGGCAGTGGTGCCAAGTCCAATGATCGGGGCAGATTTCAAGGACATCAACCTTGGAAGAAAAACAAAGGAAACCTAGATGTGCAGAGGGATGGAGTCCCTAATCAGGGTAGACAAGGTGGGATACCTCAGACCGGACAGGAACAGTGGTCGGGAAATCAACAGAGAAGGCAGGCAGGTCCTTTTACGGGACGTTGTTATCACTGTAGAGAGATTGGGCATCCGGCCAAGATGTGTCCCAAAGCTAAGCAGGGACAGTATGGGCAGCCGAGACCTAATCAGCCGTTACCTCTACCGGCCCCACCGATGCCACGTGGGCAAGTTCAGAATTTTCCGGCACTTCCAGCACCACCATTTCCTCCGGGACAACCTCCACAGCAGTTGCACCATGGCAGAGTTTATAACTTCATGCCACATAATACGCAGGCTCCTCAGGCTATTGAGGGTATGTTTTCTATACATGGTAGAACTGCTCGTATACTGTTTGACACTGGTGCATCACATTCTTTTGTGTCTAGATCTTTTGTTATCTTATCTGGTATGACGACTCAGTTATGTGACCAACCTCTTAATATTTATACACCATTGGGAGTTGGCGCAATTTTACGAGAGTATAGCGGTGATATCCTTATAGATATGGGCCGACTTCGATTTCTTGCAAATTTGTTAGTGTTAGATATGCATTCGTATGATGTTATACTTGGGATGGACTGGTTATCTCAGTACCATGCTCAGGTTAACTGTTACGAAAAGTCTATTGGATTTTCTATACCAGGACAGGAGATGTATCTTCTTGTTGTACCACAACCTGATAGAGGGCCTAGCACTTATTTATTCGTTCTTGAGGAGGACTCACAGGAAGCGACTGCGGTATCTCTTGACAGCATCCCGGTAGTACAGGAATTCCAGGATGTATTCCAGGAAATTCCAGGCTTGCCACCGAGTCGAGAGATAGATTTCGTTATTGATTTAGCTCCAGGCACTACGCCTATTGCTAAGGCGCCGTACCGAATGGCACCAGTAGAGATGCGAGAGTTGAAGGATCAAATTCAGCAGCTGCTCAGCCAGGGATTTATTCGTAGGAGTACTTCACCATGGGGAGCACCAGTACTGTTTGTCAAGAAGAAGGATGGATCTCTTCGTCTTTGTATTGATTACAGAGAACTGAACAAGGTCACTATTCGCAACAAGTACCCGTTGCCCAGAATTGATGACCTGTTTGATCAGTTGAAGGGAGCTACTTACTTCTCAAAGATCGATTTGAGGTCTGGTTATCATCAGCTACGAGTCAGAGAACAAGATGTTCCAAAGACAGCATTTCTCACGAGGTACGGATCTTATGAGTTTCGTGTTATGCCTTTCGGTTTAACGAACGCTCCAGCTGTCTTTATGGACTTGATGAATAGAGTATTCAGAGAATACTTAGATCAGTTTGTCATTGTTTTCATTGATGATATTCTGGTTTACTCTAAGTCGGAGAAGGACCATGCCAGACATTTACGCACAGTATTGCAGACACTTCGAGAACATCAGTTGTTTGCGAAGTTTGAGAAGTGTGAATTTTGGCAGAAAGAGGTCAAATTTCTGGGACATGTAGTGTCAGAAGAAGGGTTAGCAGTAGATCCAGCCAAGGTTGCGGCCGTTATGGAGTGGGGACGGCCTACCTCACCGACAGACATTCGCAGTTTTCTGGGATTGGCGGGGTATTATCGCCGGTTCATCCAGGGATTTTCCAAAATTGCGGGTCCACTTACTCATCTGACTAAGAAGAATGTACCATTTGTATGGGATGATTCTTGTCAGGCTGCTTTTGCTGAATTGAAGAGTAAGTTAACTTCTGCACCTGTCTTAGCCACACCTCAGAGTGGAATCGAGTATTTAGTATTTACCGACGCTTCTCTGAAGGGTTTGGGTTGTGTGTTGATGCAAGACGAGCGACCAGTTTCTTATGGGTCTAGGAAGCTTAAGCCTCATGAGCTTAATTACCCGACTCACGACCTAGAGCTCGCCGCAGTGGTTTTTGCCTTGCGTATTTGGAGACATTATCTTTTGGGGGAGACTTTTCGATTGTTTAGCGATCATAAGAGTCTACAGTATTTGTTCACACAGAGGGAACTGAATATGAGACAGCGCAGATGGTTGGAGTTCGTGAAAGACTATCATTTCTCTATTCAGTATCATCCAGGGAAGGCGAATGTTGTAGCAGACGCACTCAGCCGCCGACCCTATGTCAGCCTTTCAGCTTTGTTTACAACAGAGTGGGATGCTTTGAAGACTGTTGATGAGTTAGTAGACGCTTTTATGGCATGTGTGGTAGTAACTCCTTCTATCATTCATCAGGTCATTCAAGCGCAACTCTCAGATCAACAGTGTATTGATCGGGTTTCGGAGTTAGCCTCCGGAGATGTTCCTTTTTATTCTATAGGGACTGATGGAGGATTGAGGTACAAGGGACGTTTAATTGTGCCTTCAGCTGATAATTTGAGAAATGTTGTGATGAGAGAGACACACACTTCTCAGTTCTCTGTACATCCAGGGGGAGACAAGATGTATCAGGACATGAAACGCCAGTTTTGGTGGGCCGGCATGAAAAGAGATATAGCTATCTTTGTCTCTAAATGTAGCACCTGTCAGATGATTAAGATTGATCATCAGAGACCGCCAGGGTCGTTACAGCCACTTCCCATACCAGAGTGGAAATGGGAAAGTATTTCCATGGACTTTATAGAGGGATTACCTACTTCACAGCACAATCACAACTCTATTTGGGTCATTGTTGATAGATTGACCAAGTCCGCTCACTTTCTGCCTGTTCGTTCAAACTTTACGTCAGAACAGTATGCTAAGCTGTATATTGCAGAAATGGTGAAACTTCATGGTGTACCATTGTCCATCGTATCAGATAGAGATCCGAAGTTTGTATCAGGATTTTGGAGGAGCTTTCAGCAGGCTTTGGGTACAGAACTATATCTTAGCACTGCTTATCATCCTCAAACAGATGGACAGACTGAGCGAGTTAATCAGATTTTAGAAGACATGTTGCGGGCATGTGTTCTTGATTTTAAGGGCAATTGGGAGGAATATTTGCCGCTTTCAGAGTTTGCTTATAACAATAGTTATCAGAAAACTATTGGTATGGCACCATTTGAGGCTTTGTACGGCAGACCGTGTAGGTCTCCTGTCTGTTGGCTTGGAGTTGGTGAGAACAACTTTCTGGGTCCTGAATTTATTAAGGACACGTCAGAAAAGATCGCTATTATTAGCGATCGGATGCGTACAGCTCAAAGCAGACAGAAAAGTTATGCTAACCGTCGAACTCGTGCTTTGGAGTTTAAGGTTGGTGATCAGGTTTTGCTTAAGGTTTCTCCTATGAAGGGAGTAATGCGGTTTGGGTCAAAGGGTAAGTTATCGCCTCGTTTTGTGGGTCCTTTTATGATTACAGATCGGATTGGGGCAGTAGCTTATCGTCTGGCTCTACCAGATAATCTTCATAGGGTACATAATGTTTTTCATGTATCTATGCTGCGAAAATTTCTACGGGATGAAGATCGATACCAACACATTGATGTGGGTGAGATTGAGTTGCAACCCGATGCAACCTATTTGGAACAACCTTACTGTATTCTCGATCGTAGGAATCAGATACTGCGCACGAAGACTATTCCATTAGTACGTGTACAGTGGAGCCATCATAGTGCTACAGAGTCTACTTGGGAACGGGAAGATATTATCCGGGCCAAGTATCCAGAACTTTTTAAGACAGGTATGTAGTGAATTTCGGGGACGAAATTCCTTTATTAGGGGGGGAGAATGTAATACCCCGTAATTTTAAAGAATGTATTTAAATTAATTTTGTGTTAGGTTAATTAATTTTATTTATTTGTGCATACTACATTATTATATTATGTTCATTTAATTGTGCATGTAAAGTGATTGTGTATGTTAAAATAGTAAATTTATTTATGCATGTATTATTAATAATAATTTTATTTGTTGGTTATGCTTATATTAATCATTATTAGTTAATTAAAGTATTATATTTGTGTTATATAGTATTATGATGATATAATGTATTATTTTGTAATAATAATAATTATATTAGTTTAATAATAATTATATTAGTTTAATAATAATAATAATAATAATAATATAATAATAATAATAATAATTATTATAAAAGTTTATTAATAATAATATTAGTAATAATAATAATAATATTTATAATAATAATAATAGTATTAAACCAAAGTCATGATGAAATTAGAGATTAGGATAGGATTGCATCAATGGTTATGGTTGGAATCAAAGCCATATAGGTAGGAATATGAGAAATGGGTGAGAAGTTATTATAAATTAGATATTTGTAATATTTATATTATATATTTTGTCTATAAATTAACTAGCTTGCCTTAGAAAAAAAAAATAAAGGGAGTTAGAAGCAAAGTATAAATTCTAGAGAGCTATTTTATAAGAGTGAAAGGAAAAGAGAAAGAGAAAGAAGCTTGGACCGGTGTAGGCAATTTTACCCGACTACGCGCAGACCAGCGGATTTATTTTAAATCCAAAAAGGCAAGTTATTATCTACTTTTCCCCTTTGAATTAATAAATTAATTGTTTAGCTTATTTTTATGCATAGAGCCAAGGTTTGGGGGTTAATAAATTATTAATTTTATTTTATTAAATTAATGGAATTTTAATTATATAGGATGGTATATATTTATTTAATGTCCTATGAAATTAATAATGGCTAAAAATAATTAAATAAGACTTTAGGGATTTTTCTAGAATTTTCTAGATTTTTCCGGGCATTTTCTGCAATTTCCGGCGACCTTCCGGCGAGTTTTCCGGTCGCCGGCAGTGGGGGAGACGACCGGAGTGATCCGGTGCGACGCGGCACACCATAGGAGGGTGTACGCGCGCATCCTGGCCATTAGTGGAGTCTGATTGATCCGGTGCATCGCGGTCCATGATACCGCGGTACACCCGGATCTGTGGGCGTTGGATGGAGGGAAGATAGGGTGAGATGATCCGGTGTGACGCGAGTACGGAATCCGGATGCAGCCAACCAACCAGGAAGTGACACGTCAGCAAGGCACCCTTAGTGCGCGCGTGGCAGCGCGTGCGCGCGAGTGGGAGCGCGTGGCTGATGCCAGACGCGCGTGGAGGCGCGTGGGAGAGTGGGGAAGGTTGGGCTGCGCGTGGGGAGGCTCTGGGAGGCGCGTGAGGGCGCGTGTGGGGTCCCTACAGCTGCTGGAAATTACCAGAATACCCCTAGGGCCTGTTTTGTAAATTCCAGAACCTTAAACTTGGATTTTTAGGTACTGTGTTGGTAATTACGGGTTTAACGGGCCACGAAATTATTATTTTAACACCCGTTACTCATTTTTATGGCCGATTAATCTTTTCTAAAGCATTTATTGGCTCGTTCGCAGTACGGATACTAATGTGATTTATTTAACGACATTGTTAAATATAAATAGTGTTATTATCGTATTTAATGGTATCAAACATTACTGTTAAATTAAATAAGGCCATGGTTTTAGTCAGATAAATTATCCATGATATCTTATAGGATATTTATACTGTTAATTGATATATAAACCATGATTATTATGCTGTGTGCATTTCAGGGAATAAATGGACTGTTTATTATGTCGCATTTATATTATATGGATGTGTTGCCATATAGAACCATGTGAGCTGACTAATAAGTTTAGACTCATTTATACCTTATGCATTCGTTGCGATAGACAGATGTGTGGCTGTCGGGGTATGTGGTTTAATATTATTGGCATGTGTTGCCTAATTGACATACTCGGTATATTTATTAATATTATTGGCATGTGTTGCCTAAATTGACATTCTCGGTACATTTATTAATATTGTTGGCATGTGTTGCCTAATTTATATGCTCAGTATATTCATCAGTACTTTGCGAGGTGTTATCACTGTGTAGTTCGTTATAGTCTGTGTTGTCAGTACCGTGCACCATGTATAATAGCTGATTTCCCGGGTAGGGAAAGGCGACACTTGACCACCTAGTGTGAGTCTAAGTGATCTCCGTCTATTCTGGTTGAGGTCATGTTATACATCGGATAGTTCCCGTAGGATGTATACAGATATAGTACTCATCCGATTCATAATGATTAATTTATTTGATTCTCTGATTTGGGTCATAGTAGAGAGGACTTGCTCGTGGGGTTGACCCACCATTGTTGTTATTTCAGGATACGGTCAGTATCCGTTTCAAGGCTGAGGTTAGCAGTGTGGGACCATCATCCGAACTCATCTACTCCTACGATCCAGTGCAGGGTAGAAGTTTTATGTAGTATTTCAGTTTCAGTTTTTATCTACTTTTGACGTTGAACTCTCAGGGTTATATTTAGGGATCCCTGACGTAGGATTTCCAAGTTGTAATGAAGTACTGTATCAAATAAAGGATGGATGGATGTTGTATTATTTAATGTTTCTTTCCTGTCTAAATTCTTTTATTTCCATCATTTTGTATTCCATGCTTGTATATTGCCAATTGTTTTTGATATCCCTCGTTTTTCGTGTATAAGCCTGATCAACTTATGCGTGGGAAATGTGGGGGTGTTACAGTATATGTTCAATATTTAAATGAAAGTACCTCAATAAAGGTACCTTTTATGTCACTAGACCTTTTCAATGTATAAAGATTGAATATTTGAAACAAAATGAGGTTTTTGAGTTAAACTTATTCGAGTTCCCTTTAACGTCCCGTAGAGTGTTTCACAGAGTAAAGATTGATTCTTTGTATGAAAATACCTTAATAAAGGTACCTAGCATGTCACTAGACCTTTTTAACGTAAAAAGATTGAATCTCTGAAAAAAAATGATAGTTTAGAGATTAACTTATTCCAGTTACCTATGAAGTCGCGAATCGTGTTGTAATGACAAAATATTAAATCTTTGAATTAAAATATCTCAACAAAGGAATCTATTATGTGACTAGATCTTTTTAATGTATAATAATTAAATCTTTTAAAGAAAATGGGAGTTTTGAGTGAAACTTATTCGAGTTCTCATTGACGTCCCGAAGAGTGTTTTACAGAGTATAGATTGAATCTTTGAATGAAAATACCTCAGTAAAGGTACCTAGTGTGTCACTAGACCTTTTTAATGTAAAAAGATTGAATCCTTGAAAAAAAATGAGAGTTTTGAGATTAACTAATTCGAGTTATCTATGAAGTCGCGAAACGTGTTTTAATGACTAAAGATTAAATCTTTCAATGAAAATACCTCAATAAAGGAACCTATTATATAACAAAACCTTTTTAATGTATACAGACTGAATCTTTGAAAGAAAATGAGAGTTTTGAATGAAACTTATTCGAGTTCCTTTTGACGTCCCGAAGAGTGTTTTAATGAGTAAAAATAGAATCTTTGAATGAAATTACCTCAATAAAGGTACCAATTATGTTACTAGACCTTTTTAATGTTTAAACGTTGAATCTTTGAAATAAAATAAGAGTATTGATTTAAACTTATTCGAGTTACTTATGAAGTGGCGAAGAGTGTTTTAATGAGTAAAGATCGAATCTTTGATTGAAAATATCTCAATAAAAGTACCTTTTAGCTCATTAAACCTTTTTAATGCATATAAATTGAATCTTTGAAACAAAACAAGAGTTTGAATTTAAAATTATTCGTGTTACCTAGTAGTCGCGAAGAGTGTTTTAATGAGTAAATGTTGAATCTTTACATGAAAGTTCCTCAATAAAGGTACCTTTTATGTCACTACACATTATCAATGTATGAAGATGGAATCTTTGAAAGAAAATGAGATTTTTGAGTTAAACTTATTCGAGTTCCCTTTGACGTTCCGTTGAGTGTTTTACAGAGTAAAGATTGAATCTTCGATCAAAAATACCTTAATAAAGATACGTAGTATGTCACTAGAACTTTTTAGTGCAAAAAGATTGAATCTCTGAAAAAAAATGATAGTTTATAGATTAACTTATTCGAGTTACCTATAAAGTCGCGAATCGTGTTGTAATGACTAAATATTAAATCTTTGAATGAAAATATCTCAACAAAGGATCCTATTATGTAACTAGACCTTTTTAATGTATAAAGATTGAATCATTTAAAGAAAATGAGAGTTTGGAGTGAAACTTATTCGAGTTCCCTTTAACGTCCCGAAGAGTGTTTTACAGAGTATAGATTGAATCTTTTAATGAAAATACCTCAGTAAAGGTACCTAGTATGTCACTAGACCTTTTTAATGTAAAAAGATTGAAGTTTTGAAAGAAAATGAGAGTTTTGAAATTAACTTATTCGAGTTACCTATGAAGTCGCGGAGCGTGTTTTAATGACTAAAGATTAAATCTTTGAATGAAAATACCTCAATAAAGGAATCTGTTATGTGACTATACCTTTTTAATGTATGCAGATTCAATCTTTGAAAGAAAATGAGAGTTTTGAATGAAACTTATTCGAGTTCCTTTCGATGTCCGGAATAGTGTTTTAAAGGGTAAAATTAGAATCTTTGAATGAAAAAACATCAATAAAGGTACCTATTATGTTAATAGACCTTTTTAATGTATAAACGTTGAATCTTTGAAAGAAAATAAGAGTTTTGATTTAAACTTTTTCGAGTTACTTATGAAGTGGCGAAGAGTGTTTTAATGAGTAAAGATCGAATTTTTGATTGAAAATATCTCAATAAAAGTACCTTTTATGTCATTAAACCTTTTTAATGCATATAGATTGAATCTTTGAAACAAAACAAGAGTTTGAATTTCAAATTATTCGTGTTACATAGTAGTCGCGAAGAGTGTTTTAATGAGTATATGTTGAATCTTTAAATGAAAGTACCTCAATAAAGGTACCTTTTATGTCACTAGACATTTTCAATGTATAAAGATTGAATCTTTGAAAGAAAATGAGGTTTTTGAGTTAAACTTATTCGAGTTCCCTTTGACGTCCCGTAGAGTGTTTTACAGAGTAAAGATTGAATCTTTGAACGAAAATACCTCAATAAAGGTACCTAGTTTGTCACAAGACCTTTTTAATGTAAAAAGGTTGAATCTCTGAAAAAAAATGATAGTTTAGAGATTAACTTATTCGAGTTACCTATGAAGTCGCGAATCATGTTATAATGACTAAATATTAAACCTTCGAATGACAATATCTCAACAAAGGAACTTATTATGTGACTAGACCTTTTTAATGTATAAAGATTGAATCTTTTGAAGAAAATGAGTGTGTTGAGTGAAACATATTCGAGTTCCCTTTGACGTCCCGAAGAGTGTTTTACAGAGTATAGATTGAATCTTTGAATGAAAATACCTCAGTAAAGGTACCTAGTATGTCACTAGACCTTTTTCATGTAAAAAGATTGAATTTTTGAAAGATAATTAGAGTTTTGAGATTAACTTATTCGAGTTATCTATGAAGTCGCGAAGTGTGTTTCAATGACTAAAGATTAAATCTTTCCTTGAAAATACCTCAATAAAGGAACCTATTATATGACTAAACCTTTTTCATGTATACAGATTGAATCCTTGAAAGAAAATGAGAGTTTTGAATGAAACTTATTCGAGTTCCTTTTGACGTCCCAAAGTGTGTTTTATTGAGTAAAAATAGAATCTATGAATGAAAATACCTCAATAAAGGTACCTATTATGTTACCAGACCTTTTTAATGCATAAATGTTGAATCTTTCAAAGAAAATAAGAGTATTGATTTAAACTTATTCGAGTTACTTATGAAGTGGCGAAGAGTGTTTTAATGAGTAAAGATCGAATCTTTGAATGAAAATATCTCAATAAAAGTACCTTTTATGTCATTAAACCTTTTTAATGCATATAGATTGAATCTTTGAAACAAAACAAGAGTTTGAATTTAAAATTATTCGTGTTACCTAGTAGTCGCGAAGAGTGTTTTAATGAGTATATGTTGAATCTTTAAATGAAAGTACCTCAATAAAGGTACCTTCTATGTCACTAGACCTTTTCAATGTATAAAGATTGAATTTTTGAAAGAAAATGAGGTTTTTGAGTTAAACTTATTCGAGTTCCCTATGACGTCCCGTAGAGTGTTTTACAGAGTAAAGATTGAATATCTGAATGAAATTGCCTTAATAAAGGTACCTTGAATGCCACTAGACCTTTTTAATGTAAAATGATTGAATCTCTGAAAAAAAATGATAGTTTAGAGATTAACTTATTCGAGTTACCTATGAAGTTGCGAATCGTGTTGTAATGACTAAATATTAAATCTTTGAATGAAAATATCTCAACAAAAGAACCTATTATGTTACTAGACCTTTTTAATGTATAAAGATTGAATCTTTTAAAGAAAATGAGAGTTTTGAGTGAAACCTATTCGAGTTCCCTTTGACGTCCCGAAGTGTGTTTTACAGAGTATAGATTGAATCTTTGAATGAAAATACCTCAGTAATGGTACCTAGAATGTCATAAGACCTTTTTAATGTAAAAAGATTGAATCTTTGAAAGAAAATGAGAGTTTTGAGATTGACATATTCGAGTTACCTATGAAGTTGCGAAGCGTATTTAAATTACTAAAGATTAAATCTTTAAATCAAAATACCTCAATAAAGGAACCTATTATACGACTAAACCTTTTTAATGTATACAGATTGAATCTTTGAAAGAAAATTAGAGTTTTGAATGAAACTTATTCGAGTTCCTTTTGACGTCCCGAAGAGTGTTTTAATGAGTAAAAATAGAATCTTTGAACGAAATTACCTCAATAAAGGTACCTATTATGTTACTAGACCTTTTTAATGCATAAACGTTGAATCTCTGAAAGAAAATAAGAGTATTGATTTAAACTTATTTGAGTTACTTATGAAGTGGCGAAGAGTGTTTTAATGAGTAAAGATCGAATCTTTGATTGAAAATATCTCAATAAAAGTACCTTTTATGTCATTAAACCTTTTTAATGCATATATATTGAATCTTTGAAACAAAATAAGAGTTTTAATTTAAAATTATTCTTGTTACTTTGTAGTCGCGAAGAGTGTTTTAATGAGTATATGTTGAATCTTTAGATGAAAGTACCTCAATAAAGGTACCCTTTATGTCACAAGACCTTTTCAACGTATAAAGATTGAATCTTTGAAAGAAAATGAGGTTTTTGAGTTAAACTTATTCGAGTTCCATTTGACGTCCCGTACAGTGTTTTTCAGAGTAAAGATTGAATCTTCGAACGAAAATACCTTAATAAAGGTACCAAGTATGTCACTAGACCTTTTTAATGTAAAAAGATTGAATCTTTGAAATAAAATGATAGTTTAGAGATTAACTTATTCGAGTTACCTATGAAGTCGCGAATCGTGTTGTAATGACTAAATATTAAATCGTTGAATGAAAATATCTCAACAAAGGAACATATTATGTGACTAGACCTTTTTAATATATAAAGATTGAATCTTTTAAAGAAAATGAGAGTTTTGAGTAAAACTTATTCGAGTTCCCTTTGACGTCCCGAAGAGTGTTTTACAGAGTATAGATTCAATCTTTGAACGAAAATACCTCAATAAAGGTACCTAGTATGTCACAAGACCTTTTTAACGTAAAAAGATTGAATCTTTGAAAGAAAATGAGAGTTTTGAGATTAACTTATTCGAGTTATCTATGAAGTCGTGAAGCGTGTTTTAATGACTAAAGATTAAATCTTTGAATGAAAATACCTCAATAAAGGAACCTATTATATGACTAAACCTTTTTAATGTATACAGATTGAATCTTTGAAAGAAAATGAGAGTTTTGAATGAAACTTATTCGAGTTCCTTTTGACGTCCCGAAGAGTGTTTGAATGAGAAAAAATAGAATCTATGAATGAAAATACCTCAACAAAGGTACCTATTATGTTACCAGACCATTTTATTGCATAAACGTTGAATCTTTGAAAGAAAATAAGAGTATTGATTTAAACTTATTCGAGTAACTTATGAAGTGGCGAAGAGTGTTTTAATGAGTAAAGATCGAATCTTTGAATGAAAATATCTCAATAAAAGTACATTTTATGTCATTAAACCGTTTTAATGCATATAGATTGAATCTTTGAAACAAAACACGAGTTTGAATTTAAAATTATTCGTGTTACCTAGTAGTCGTGAAGAGTGTTTTAATGAGTATATGTTGAATCTTTAAATGAAAGTACCTCAATAAAGGTACCTTTTATGTCACTAGACCTTTTCAATGTATAAAGATTGATTCTTTGAAAGAAAATGTAAAAAGATTGAATCTCTGAAAAAAAAAATGATAGTTTAGAGATTAACTTATTCGAGTTACCTATGAAGTCGCGAATCGTGTTGTAATGACTAAATATAAAACCTTTGAATGAAAATATCTCAACAAAGGAACTTATTCTGTGACTAGACCTTTTTAATGTATAAAGATTGAATCTTTTGAAGAAAATGAGAGTTTTGAGATTAACTTATTCGAGTTATCTATGAAGTCGCGAAGCGTGTTTTAATGAGTAAAGATTAAATCTTTGAATGAAAATACCTCAATAAAGGAACCTATTATATGACTAAACCTTTTTAATGTATACAGATTGAATCTTTGAAAGAAAATGAGAGTTTTGAATTAAACTTATTCGAGTTCCTTTTGACGTCCCGAAGAGTGTTTTAATGAGTAAAAATAGAATCTTTGAATGAAAATACCTCAATAAAGGTACATTACCAGACCTTTTTAATGCACAAACGTTGAATCTTTGAAAGAAAATAAGTGTATTGATTTAAACTTATTCGAGTTACTTATGAAGTGGCGAAGAATGTTTTAATCAGTAAAGATCGAATCTTTAATTAAAAATATCTCAATAAAAGTACCTTTTATGTCATTAAACCTTTTTAATGCATATAGATTGAATCTTTGAAACAAAACAAGGGTTTGAATTTAAAATTATTCGTGTTAACGAGTAGTCGCGAAGAGTGTTTTAATGAGTATATGTTGAATCTTTAAATGAAAGTACCTCAATAAAGGTACCTTTTATGTCACTAGACCTTTTCATTGAATAAAGATTGATTCTTTGAAAGAAAATGAGGTTTTTGAGTCAAACTTATTCGAGTTCCCTTTGACGTCCCGTAGAGTGTTTTACAGAGTAAAGATTGAATCTTTGAATGAAAATACCTCAATAAAGGTACCTAGTTTGTCATTAGACCTTTTTAATGTAAAAAGATTGAATCTCTGAAAAAAAAAAATGATAGTTGAGAGATTAACTTATTCGAGTTACCTATGAAGTCGCGAATCGTGTTGTAATGCCTAAATATTAAACCTTTGAATGAAAATATCTCAACAAAGGAACTTATTATGTGACTAGACCTTTTTAATGTATAAAGATTGAATCTTTTGAAGAAAATGAGAGTTTTGAGTGAAACTTATTCGAGTTCCCTTTGACGTCCCGAAGAGTGTCTTACAGATTATAGATTGAATCTTTGAATGAAAATACCTCAGTAAAGGTACCTAGTATGTCACTAGACCTTTTTAATGTAAAAAGGTTGAATCTTTGAAAGAAAATGAGAGTTTTGAGATTAACTTATTTGAGTTATCTATGAAGTCGCAAAGCGTGTTTTAATGACTAAAGATTAAATCTTTGAATGGAAATATTTTAATAAAGGAACCTATTATATGACTAAACCTTTTTAACGTATACAGATTGAATCTTTGAAAGAAAATGAGAGTTTTGAATGAAACTCATTCGAGTTCCTTTTGACGTCCCGAAGAGTGTTTTAATGAGTAGAAATAGAATCTTTGAATGAAAATACCTCAATAAAGGTACATTACCAGACCTTTTTAATGCATAAACGTTGAATCTTTGAAAGAAAATCAGAGTATTGATTTAAACTTATTCGAGTTACTTATGAAGTGGCGAAGAGTGTTTTAATGAGTAAAGATCAAATCTTTGATTGAAAATATCTCAATAAAAGTACCTTTTATGTCATTAAACCTTTTTAATGCATATATATTGAATCTTTGAAACAAAATAAGAGTTTTAATTTAAAATTATTCTTGTTACTTTGTAGTCGCGAAGAGTGTTTTATTGAGTATATGTTGAATCTTTAAATGAAAGTACCTCAAAAAAGGTACCCTTTAAGTCACAAGATCTTTTCAACGTATAAAGATTGAATCTTTGAAAGAAAATGAGGTTTTTGAGTTAAACTTATTCGAGTTCACTTTGACGTCCCGTAGAGTGTTTTTCAGAGTAAAGATTGAATCTTTGAATGAAAATACCTTAACAAAGGTACCTAGTATGTCACTAGACCTTTTAATATAAAAAGATTGAAACTCTGAAATAAAATGATAGTTTAGAGATTAACTTATTCGAGTTACCTATGAAGTTGCGAATCGTGTTGTAATGACTAAATATTAAATCGTTGAATGAAAATATCTCAACAAAGGAATATATTATGTGACTAGACCTTTTTAATGTATAAAGATTAAATCTTTTAAAGAAAATTAGAGTTTTGAGTAAAACTTATTTGAGTTCTCTTTGACGTCCTGAAGAGTGTTTAACAGAGTATAGATTGAATCTTTGAATGAAAATACCTCAGTAAAGGTACCTTGTATGTCACTTGACCTATTTAATTTAAAAAGATTGAATCTTTGAAAGAAAATGAGAGTTTTGAGATTAACTTATTCGAGTTATCTATGAAGTCGCGAAGCGTTTTTTAAAACTAAAGATTAAATGTTTGAATGAAAATACCTCAATAAAGGAACCTATTATATGACTTAACCTTTTTAATGTATACAGATTGAATCTTTGAAAGAAAATTAGAGTTTTGAATGAAACTTATTCGAGTTCCTTTTGACGTCCCGAAGAGTGTTTCTATGAGTAAAAATAGAATCTATGAACGAAAATACCTCAATAAAGGTACCTATTATGTTACCAGACCCTTTTAATGCGTAAACGTTGAATCTTTGAAAGAAAATAAGAGTATTGATTTAAACTTATTCGAGTTACTTATGAAGTGGCGAAGAGTGTTTTAATGAGTAAAGAACAAATCTTTGACTGAAAATATCTCAATAAAAGTACCTTTTATGTCATTAAACCATTTTAATGCATATACATTGAATCTTTGAAACAAAACAAGAGTTTTAATTTTAAATTATTCGTGTTACCTAGTAGTCGCGAAGTGTGTTTTCATGAGTATATGTTGAATCTTTAAATGAAAGTACCTCAATAAAGGTACCTTTTATGTCATTAGACCTTTTTAATGTATAAAGATTGAATCTTTGAAAGAAAATGCGGTTTTTGAGTTAAACTTATTCTAGTTCCCTTTGAGGTCCCGTAGAGTGTTTTTACAAAGTAAAGATTGAATCTTTGAACGAAAATACCCTAATAAAGGTACCTAGTATGTTACTAGACCTTTTTAATGTAAAAAGATTGAATCTCTGAAATAAAATAATAATTTAGAGATTAACTTATTCGAGTTACCTATGTAGTCGCGAATCGTGTTGTAATGACTAAATATTAAATCGTTGAATGAAAATATCTCAACAAAGGAACCTATTATGTGACTAGACCTTTTAATGTATAAAGATTGAATCTTTTAAAGAAAATGAGAGTTTTGAGTGAAACTTATTCGAGTTCCCTTTGACGTCCCGAAGAGTGTTTTACAGAGTATAGATTGAATCTTTGAATGAAAATAACTCAGTAAAGGTACCTGGTATGTCACTAAACCATTTTAATGTAAAAAGATTGAATCTTTGAAAGAAAATGATAGTTTTGAGATTAACTTAGTCGAGTTATCTATGAACTCGCGAAGCGAGTTTTAATGATTAAAGATTAAATCTTTGAATGAAAATACCTCAATAAAGGAACCTATTATATGACTAAACCTTTTTAACGTATACAGATTGAATCTTTGAAAGAAAATGAGAGTTTTGAATGAAACTTATTCGAGTTCCTTTGACGTCTCGAATAGTGTTTTAGCGAGTAAAAATAGAATATTTGAATGAAAATACCTCAATAAAGGTACCTATTATGTTACCAGACCTTTTTAATGCATAAACGTTGAATCTTTGAAAGAAAAGAAGAGTACTGATTTAAACTTATTCGAGTTACTTATGAAGTGGCGAAGAGTGTTTTAATGAGTAAAGATCGAATCTTTGATTGAAAATATCTCAATAAAAGTAGCTTTTATGTCATTAAACCTTTTTAATGCATATAGATTGAATCTTTGAAACAAAACAAAAGTTTGAATTTAAAATTATTCGTGTTACCTAGTAGTCGCGAAGGGTGTTTTAATGAGTATATGTTGAATCTTTAAATGAAAGTACCTCAACAAAGGTACCTTTTATGTCACTAGACCTTTTCAATGTATAAAGATTGAATCTTTGAAAGAAAATGAGGTTTTTGAGTTAAACTTATTCGAGTTCCCTTTGACGTCCCGTAGAGTGTTTTGCAGAGTAAAGATTGAATCCTGGAACGAAAATACCTCAATAATGGTACTTAGTTTGTCACTAGACCTTTTTAATGTAAAAAGGTTGAATCTCTGAAAAAAAATGATAGTTTTATAGATTAACTTATTCGAGTTACCTATGAAGTCGCGAATCGTGTTGTAATGACTAAATATTAAACCTTTCAATGAAATATCTCAACAAAGGAACTTATTATGTGACTAGACCTTTTTAATGTATAAAGATTGAATCTTTTGAAGAAAATGAGAGTTTTGAGTGAAACTTATTCGAGTTCCCTTTGACGTCCCGAAGAGTGTCTTACAGAGTATAGATTGAATCTTTGAATGAAAATACCTCAGTAAAGGTACCTAGTATGTCACTAGACCTTTTTAATGTAAAAAGATTGAATCTTTGAAAGAAAATGAGAGTTTTGAGATTAACTTATTCGAGTTATCTATGAAGTCGCGAAGCGTGTTTTAATGACTAAAGATTAAATGTTTGAATGAAAATACCTCAATAAAGGAACCTATTATATGACTTAACCTTTTTAATGTATACAGATTGAATCTTTGAAAGAAAATGAGAGTTTTGAATGAAACTTATTCGAGTTCCTTTCCACGCCCCGAAGAGTGTTTTAATGAGTAAAAATAGAATCTATGAATGAAAATACCTCAATAAAGGTACCTATTATGTTACCAGACCCTTTTAATGCATAAACGTTGAATCTTTGAAAGAAAATAAGAGTATTGATTTAAACTTATTCGAGTTACTGATGAAGAGGCGAAGAGTGTTTTAAAGAGTAAAGAACAAATCTTTGATTGAAAATATCTCAATAAATGTACCTTTTATGTCATTAAACCTTTTAAATGCATATAGATTGAATCTTTGAAACAAAACAAGAGTTTTAATTTAAAATTATTCATGTTACCTAGTAGTCGCGAAGTGTGTTTTAATGAGTATATGTTGAATCTTTAAATGAAAGTACCTCAATAAAGGTACCTTTTATGTCACTAGACCTTTTCAATGTATAAAGATTGAATCTTTGAAAGAAAATGGGGTTTTTGAGTTAAACTTATTTGAGTTCCTTTGACGTCCCGTAGAGTGTTTTACAGAGTAAAGATTTAATCTTTGAACGAAAATACCTTAATAAAGGTACCTAGCATGTTACTAGACCTTTTTAATGTAAAAAGACTGAATCTCTGAAATAAAATAATAGTTTAGAGATTAACTTATTCGAGTTACTTATGAAATCGCGAATCGCGTTGTAATGACTAAATATTAAATCGTTGAATGAAAATATCTCAACAAAGGAACCTATTATGTGACTAGACCTTTTTAATGCATATAGATTGAATCTTTGAAACAAAATAAGAGTTTTAATTTAAAATTATTCGTGTTACCTAGTAGTCGCGAAGAGTGTTTTTATGAGTATATATTGAATCTTTAAATGAAAGTACCTCAATAAAGGTACCTTTTATGTCACTAGACCTTTTCAATGTATAAAGATTGAATCTTTGAAAGAAAATGAGGTTTTTGAGTTAAACTTATTCGAGTTCCCTTTGACGTCCCGTAGAGTGTTTTACAGAGTAAAGATTGAATCTTTGAACGAAAATACCTCAATAAAGGTACCGAGTTTGTCATTAGACCTTTTTAATGTAAAAAGATTGAATCTCTGAAAAAAAATGATAGTTTAGAGATTAACTTATTCGAATTACCTATGAAGTCACGAATCGTGTTGTAATGACTAAATATTAAACATTTGAATGAAAATATCTCAACAAAGGAACTTATTATTTGACTAGACCTTTTTAATGTATAAAGATCGAATCTTTTGAAGAAAATGAGAGTTTTGAGTGAAACTTATTCGAGTTCCCTTTGTCGTCCCGAAGAGTGTCTTACAGAGTATAGATTGAATCTTTGAATGAAAATACCTCAGTAAAGGTACCTAGAATGTCTCTAGACCTTTTTAATGTAAAAAGGTTGAATCTTTGAAAGAAAATGAGAGTTTTGAGATTAACTTGTTCGAGTTATCTATAAAGTCGCGAAGCGTGTTTTAATGACTAAAGATTATATCTTTGAATGGAAATATCTCAATAAAGGAACCTATTATATGACTAAACCTTTTTAATGTAAACAGATTGAATCTTTGAAAGAAAATGAGAATTTTGAATGAAACTTATTCGAGTTCCTTTTGACGTCCCGAAGAGTGTTTTAATGAGTAAAAATAGAATCTTTGAATGAAAATACCTCAATAAAGGTACATTACCAGACCTTTTTAATGCATAAACGTTGAATCTTTGAAAGAAAATAAGAGTATTGATTTAAACTTATTCGAGTTACTTATGAAGTGGCGAAGAGTGTTTTAATGAGTAAAGATCGAATCTTTGATTGAACATATCTCAATAAAAGTACCTTTTATGTCATTAAACCTTTTTAATGCATATTGATTGAATCTTTGAAACAAAACAAGAGTTTGAATTTAAAATTATTCGTGTTACTTTGTAGTCGCGAAGAGTGTTTTAATGAGTATATGTTGAATCTTTAAATGAAAGTACCTTAATAAAGGTACCCTTTATGTCACTAGACCTTTTCAACGTGTAAAGATTGAATCTTTGAAAGAAAATGAGGTTTTAGAGTTAAACTTATTCGAGTTCCCTTTGACGTCCCGTAGAGTGTTTTTCAGAGTAAAGATTGAATCTTTGAACGAAATTACCTTAATAAAGGTACCTAGTATGTCACTAGGCCTTTTTAATGTAAAAAGATTGAATCTCTGAAATAAAATGATGGTTTAGAGATTAACTTATTCGAGTTACCTATGAAGTCGCGAATCGTGTTGTAATAACTAAATATTAAATCGTTGATTGAAAATATCTCAACAAAGGAATATATTATGTGACTAGACCTTTTTAATGTATAAAGATTGAATCTCTTAAAGAAAATTAGAGTTTTGAGTAAAACTTATTTGACTTTTTTTTGACGTCCCGAAGAGTGTTTTACAGAGTATAGATTGAATCTTTGAATGAAAATACCTCAGTAAAGGTACCTTGTATGTCACTAGACCTTTTTAATGTAAAAAGATTGAATCTTTGAAAGAAAATGAGAGTTTTAAGATAAACTTAATCGAGTTATCTATGAAGTCACGAAGCGTGTTTTAATGACTAAAGATTAAATATTTGAATGAAAATACCTCAATAAAGGAACCTATTATATGACTTAACCTTTTTAATGTATACAGATTGAATCTTTGAAAGAAAAAGAGAGTTTTGAATGAAACTTATTCGAGTTCCTTTTGACGTCCCGAAGAGTGTTTTAATGAGTAAAAATAGAATTTATGAATGAAAATACCTCAATAAAGGTACCTATTATGTTACTAGACCTTTTTAATGCATAAACGTTGAATCTTTGAAAGAAAATAAGAGTATTGATTTAAACTTATTCCAGTTACTTATGAAACGGCGAAGAGTGTTTTAATGAGTACAAAACAAATCTTTGATTGAAAATATCTCAATAAAAGTACCTTTTTATGTCATTAAACCTTTTTAATGCATATAGATTGAATCTGTGAAACAAAACAAGAGTTTTAATTTAAAATTATTCGTGTTACCTAGTTGTCGCGAAGAGTGTTTTAATAAGTATATGTTGAATATTTAAATGAAAGTACCTGAATAAAGGTACCTTTTAGCTCACTAGACCTTTTTAATGTATAAAGATTGAATATTTGAAAGAAAATGAAGTTTTTAAGTTAAACATATTCGAGTTCCCTTTGACGTCCCGTAGAGTGTTTTACAGAGTAAAGATTGAATCTTTGTATGAAAATACCTTAATAAAGGTACCTAGCATGTCACTAGACCTTTTTAACGTAAAAAGATTGAATCTCTGAAAAAAAATGATAGTTTAGAGATTAACTTATTCCAGTTACCTAAGAAGTCGCGAATCGTGTTGTAATGACTAAATATTAAATCTTTGAATGAAAATATCTCAACAAAGGAATCTATTATGTGATTAGACCTTTTTAACGTATAATAATTAATATTTTAAAGAAAATGAGAGTTTTGAGTGAAACTTATTCGAGTTCTCTTTGACGTCCCGAAGAGTGTTTTACAGAGTATAGATTGAATCTTTGAATGAAAATACCTCAATAAAGGTACCTAGTATGTCACTAGACCTTTTTAATGTAAAAAGGTTCAATCTTTGAAAGAAAATAAGAGTTTTGAGATTAACTTATTCGAGTTATCTATGAAGTCGCGAAGCGTGTTTTAATGACTAAAGATTAAATCTTTCAATGAAAATAATTCAATAAAGGAACCTATTATATGACAAAACCTTTTTAATGTATACAGACTGAATCTTTGAAAGAAAATGAGAGTTTTGAATGAAACTTATTCGAGTTCCTTTTGACGTCCCGAAGAGTGTTTTAATGAGTAAAAATAGAATCTTTGAATGAAATTTCCTCAATAAAGGTACCTATTATTTTACTAGACCTTTTTAAGGTATTAACGTTGAATCTTTGAAATAAAATAAGAGTATTGATTTAAACTTATTCGAGTTACTTATGAATTGGCGAAGAGTGTTTTAATGAGTAAAGATCGAAACTTTGATTGAAAATATGTCAATAAAAGTACCTTTTAGCTCATTAAACCTTTTTAATGTATATAAATTGAATCTTTGAAACAAAACAAGAGTTTGAATTTAAAATTATTCGTGTTACCTAGTAGTCGCGAAGAGTGTTTTAATGAGTAAATGTTGAATCTTTAAATGAAAGTATCTTAATAAATGTACCTTTTATGTCCCTAGACATTTTCAATGTATAAAGATTGAATCTTTGAAAGAAAATGAGATTTTTGAGTTAAACTTATTTGAGTTCCCTTTGACGTCCCGTTGAGTGTTTTACAGAGTAAAGATTGAATCTTCGATCAAAAATACCTTAATAAAGATACGTAATTTGTCACTAGAACTTTTTAGTGTAAAAAGATTGAATCTCTGAAAAAAAATGATAGTTTAGAGATTAACTTATTCGAGTTACCTATGAAGTCGCGAATAGTGTTGTATTAACTAAATATTAAATCTTTAAATGAAAATATCTCAACAAAGGAACCTATTATGTAACTAGACCTTTTTAATGTATAAAGATTGAATCTTTTAAAGAAAATGAGAGTTTGGAGTGAAACTTATTCGAGTTCCCTTTAGCGTCCCGAAGAGTGTTTTACAGAGTATAGATTGAATCTTTGAATGAAAATACCTCGGTAAAGGTACCTAGTATGTCACTAGACCTTTTTGATGTAAAAAGATTGAAGCTTTGAAAGAAAATGAGAGTTTTGAAATTAACTTATTCGAGTTACCTATGAAGTCGCGAAGTGTGTTTTAATGACTAAAGATTAAATTTTTGAATGAAAATACCTCAATAAAGGAATCTATTGTATGACTAAACCTTTTTAATGTATACAGATTGAATCTTTGAAAGAAAATGAGAGTTTTGAATGAAACTTATTCGAGTTCCTTTCGATGTCCCGAAGAGTGTTTTAATGGGTAAAAATAGAATCTTTGAATGAAAATACATCAATAAAGGTACATATTATGTTACTAGACCTTTTTAATGTATTAACGTTGAATCTTTGAAAGAAAATAAGAGTATTGATTTAAACTTATTCGAGTTACTTATGAAGCGGCGAAGAGTGTTTTAATGAGTAAAAATTGAATCTTTGATTGAAAATATCTCAATAAAAGTACCTTTTATGTCACTAAATATTTTTAATGCATATAGATTAAATCTTTGAAACAAAACAAGAGTTTGAATTTAAAATTATTTGTGTTACCTAGTATTCGCGAAGAGTGTTTTAATAAGTATATGTTGAATCTGTAAATGAAAGTACCTCAATAAAGGTACCTTTTATGTCACTAGACCTTTTCAATGTATAAAGATTGAATCTTTGAAAGAAAATGAGGTTTTTGAGTTAAACTTATTCGAGTTCCCTTTGACGTCCCGTAAAGTGTTTTACAGAGTAAAGATTGAATCTTTGAACAAAAATACCTCAATAAAGGTACCTAGTTTGTCACTAGACCTTTTTAATGTAAAAAGGTTGAATCTCGGAAAGAAAATGATAGTTTAGAGATTAACTTATTCGAGTTACCTATGAAGTCGCGAATCGTGTTGTAATGAATAAATATTAAACCTTTGAATGAAAATATCTCAACAAATGAACTTATTATGTGACTAGACCTTTTTAATGTATAAAGATTGAATCTTTTGAAGAAAATGAGAGTTTTGAGTGAAACTTATTCGAGTTCCCTTTGACGTCCCGAAGAGTGTCTTACAGAGTAGAGAATGAATCTTTGAATGAAAATACCTCAGTAAAGGTACCTAGTATGTCACTAGACCTTTTTAATGTAAAAAGGTTGAATCTTTGAAAGAAAATGAGAGTTTTGAGATTAACTTATTCGAGTTATCTATGAAGTCGCGAAGCGTGTTTTAATGACTAAAGATTAAATCTTTGAATGGAAATATCACAATAAAGGAACCTATTATATGACTAAACCTTTTTAATGTATACAGATTGAATTTTTGAAAGAAAATGAGAGTTTTGAATGAAACTTATTCGAGTTCCTTTTGACGTCCCGAAGAGTGTTTTAATGCATAAAAATAGAATCTTTGTATGAAAATACCTCGATAAAGGTACCTATTATGTTACTAGACATTTTTAATGTATAAATGTTGAATCTTTGAAAGAAAATAAGAGTATTGATTTAAACTTATTCGAGTTACTTATGAAGTGTCGAAGATTGTTTTAATGAGTAAAAATCGAATCTTTGATTGAAAATATCTCAATAAAAGTACCTTTTATGTCCCTAAACCTTTTTAATGCATATAGATTGAATCTTTGAAGCAAAACAAGAGTTTTAATTTAAAATTATTCGTGTTACCTAGAAGTCGCGAAGAGTGTTTTAATGAGTATATGTTGAATCTTTAAACGAGAGTACCTCAATTAAGGTACCTTTTATGTCACTAGACCTTTTCAATGTATAAAGATTGAATCTTTGAAAGAAAATGAGGTTTTTGAGTTAAACTTATTCGAGTTCCCTTTGACGTCCCGTAGAGTGTTTTACAGAGTAAAGATTGAATCTCTGAATGAAATTACCTTAATAAAGGTACCTTGAATGTCACTAGACCCTTTTAATGTAAAATGATTGAATCTCTGAAAAAAAAATGATATTTTAGAGATTAACTTATTCGAGTTACCTATGAAGTCGCGAATCGTGTTGTAATGACTAAATATTAAATCTTTGAATGAAAATATCTCAACAAAGGATCCTATTATGTGACTAGACCTTTTTAATGTATAAAGATTGAATCTTTTAAAGAAAATGAGAGTTTTGAGTGAAACCTATTCGAGTTCCCTTTGACGTCCCGAAGTGTGTTTTTCCAGAGTATAGATTGAATCTTTGAATGAAAATGCCTCAGTAATGGTACCTAGAATGTCATAAGACCTTTTTAATGTAAAAAGATTAAATCTTTGAAAGAAAACGAGAGTTTTGAGATTGACTTATTCGAGTTACCTATGAAGTTGCGAAGCGTGTTTAAATTACTAAAGATTAAATCTTTGAATGAAAATACATCAATAAAGGAACCTATTATATGACTAAACCTTTTTAATGTATATAGATTGAATCTTTAAAAGAAAATGAGTGTTTTGAATGAAACTTATTGGAGTTCCTTTTGACGTCCCGAAGAGTCTTTTAATGAGTAAAAATAGAATCTTTGAATGAAAATACCTCAATAAAGGTACCTATTATGTTACTAGACATTTTTAATGTATAAATGTTGAATCTTTGAAAGAAAATTTAAGTATTGATTTAAACTTATTCGAGTTACTTATGAAATGGCGAAAAGTGTTTTAATGAGTAAATATCGAATCTTTGATTGAAAATATCTCTATAAAAGTACCTTTTATGTCACTAAAGCTTTTTAATGCATATAGATTGAATCTTTGAAACAAAACAAGAGTTTTAATTTAAAATTATTCGTGTTACCTAGAAGTCGTGAAGCGTGTTTTAATGAGTACATGTTGAATCTTTAAATGAAAGTACCTCAATAAAGATACCTTTTATGTTATTAGACCTTTTCAATGTATAAAGATTAAATCTTTGAAAGAAAATGAGGTTTTTGAGTTAAACTTATTCGAGTTCCCTTTGACGTCCCGTAGAGTGTTTTACAGAGTAATGATTGAATCTCTGAATGAAATTACCTTAATAAAGGTATCTAGTATGTCACTAGACCTTTTTAATGTAAAAAGATTGAATCTCTGAAAAAAAATGATAGATTAGAGATTAACTTATTCGAGTTACCTATGAAGTCGTAAATCGTGTAATAATCATTAAATATTAAATCTTTGAATGAAAATATCTCAACAAAAGAACCTATTATGTGACTAGAACTTTTTAATGTATAAAGATTGAATCTTTTAAAGAAAATGCGAGTTTTGAGTGAAACTTATTCGAGTTCCCTTTGACGTCCCGAAGTGTATTTTACAGAGTATAGATTGAATCTTTGATTAAAAATACCTCAGTAAAGGTACCTAGAATGTGACAAGACCTTTTTTAATGCAAAAAGATTGAATAGTTGAAAGAAAATGAGAGTTTTGAGATTGACTTATTCGAGTTACCTATGAAGTCGCGAATCGTGTTTTCATGACTAAAGATTAAATCTTTGAATGAAAATACCTCAATAAAGGAACCTATTATATGACTAAACCTTTTTAATGCATATAGATTGAATCTTTGAAACAAAACAAAAGTTTTAATTTAAAATTATTCGTGTTGCCTAGAAGTCGCGAAGCGTGTTTTAATGAGTATATGTTGAATCTTTAAATGAAAGTACCTCAATAATGGTACCTTTTATGTAAGGCCCCAATACATAATTATTTTTATTAGCATAATTTAATTTTTATTACACATAATTTATGGAATATTTTATGTAGTAGTTTGTATGGTGAAGTTAATAGTTGGTGTCAAAACTTATTAAGTTGGTGACAGCCAATGGTAAGAAAATAAATAATAAAAATGATAATATTCCATGTGTACGTGTGTGTGGTTATGTGTGTGATACTAGAGAATGGGTGTATAGTAAGGTCATTGGTGCTGAAGGTAATAAATGGTGGAAGTGGTGTGATGGTTCTAATATATATTGATATACTTATGTTTTATTTTAAAGTTTGACCAAGTATTTATTTATATATATGGATAAGTTATTGACCAGGTCAAGTACATAATCCACCTACCCATGTATGTAGATATCTAGTAATACACTTTATTCTAAAAGCTTCTAAAGGAGGCTGTTACTAATTGACACACACACGCATGAGTCATGAAGAGGGGAAAATCACATTTATATCAAAGTGACACGTTGTCTAGAGATTTGCATGGACAAGAAAAAGAAAAAAAATAAAAAAATAAAAATAGAAACAAAGGAGGGAGTTTTCAGCCGTAGAAGAAGAAAAGACGGAGAAGAAGAGGAAGATAGAAAAGAGTGAAAAGAGAATTTTTCACTAGATTATGGTAAAGGTAGAGGAATTCATATCTTTGTTTACATGGAAGTTGATTTATATATATATATTTTTATTATTCTTCACAAGCTGAGCTATTTAATTCATTTTGATGATATTTTAAATTTCATTGTTTCTATCCTTGATTGAGTGGTTTTCTATGAAGAAATACAAATCTGGTTGGGTATGTGTAAATTTCTATATATTGATAACTTTAATATAAAATTATTATTATTATTGTAAAGGATGAGATTGAGTAGTGGGTTTTGCAAGCTTTGGGTGAAAAGTTGTATATGAGAAAACAAAATTTTAGTTTCTGTAGCCATTGTATTGAACCCATAAAAATTAGTTAAAAGACGAAATACATGGGATGAAGTGGCTGGAGAGAGAGTGAGGAGGAAAGAGAAGAAAAGAGCAAGAAAGAGAGAAGAAGAAAATGTAAAAGGAAGGAGGCGGGATTTCTATTTGGAATTGTGGTTACCAGTATTAAAGATAGAGAATTTTTCTATTGAAGGTTTATTATGTGGTATTTCCATGGACAATTTGGTTAAATGGTTCTACCTACAATTACATCTATTTTATTTATTTTACTTGATTCCAGTACTATAATATTTAAACTTAAATACTTGTTAGTTGAAGAAATTGTGGAGCTGAAGTTAATATAATTATTCTTGTTATACTTTCTACTATAATTGTGTGTGGAATTGGGATTGGTTATGAAGTTGATAATTATCGTTCAATTATATTTAGAAATGAATATGACATAGTTATAATATTGTTCAGGCAAGGAGAAAGAGCAAACAACTTCGACCCTATCAAACATTAAGTGAATAAATTGGGAAGTAGTCAAGGTGAGTGTATTCACTGAAAGTTTTACACTTGAATGTGTTAAATTGAAGTATTGAAGTCATTTATGTGAAATGAAGATGTATAAATATATATATATATAAGGTCCATACTCTGGCCTGGAAAGAGAGTACTTTAAATGAGGTCCATACTCTGGCCTGGAAAGAGAGTACCATATTTAAATAAGGTCCATACTCTGGCCTAGAAGGAGAGTACTATAATATATAAGGTCCATACTCTGGCCTAGAAAGAGAGTACTATATTTTAATGCATGTAATATGTTAATGAAGTTTTATTAAAGCTATTAAATAATAGTTGTTTAAAATTACTCTGATGTAGTAGTGTTGCATTCACTGGGCTTTAAGCTCACTCCTTCCATATCTATATTTTTTTCAGGTACAAGGTTGGGTCGCTACTGCCAGGTCTAGAATTTTTGAGTGGGAATGGGAAAAAGAACAATGGACCGTCTTTTGTTTAATATGTAAATATTGTAATAGAATTTAATAGTATAAGTTGCCGTTAATGTTTTTTTGTTTGTCAGAATTTGCATAACAGGCCTATAGGTAGTTTTTGAATTGTAAACTGTTAAACAGGTGCTCTGATGTACGATGACGTTATATTTGAAGGAGGTTAATGCAGATGGTTAGATGCATTCCAATTTATTCAATTTGTTTAATAATGTAAATTGGGTTGGGGTGTGTCATTTTATGTCACTAGACCTTTTCAATCTATAAAGATTGAATCTTTGAAAGAAAATGAGGTTTTTGAGTTAAACTTATTCGAGTTCCCTTTGACGTCCCGTAGAGTGTTTTACAGAGTAAAGATTGAATCTCTGAATGAAATTACCTTAATAAAGGTACCTAGTATGTCACTAGACCTTTTTAATGTAAAAAAATTGAATCTCTGAAAAAAAGTGATAGTTTAGAGATTAACTTATTCGAGTTACCTATGAAGTCGCGAATCGTGTTGTAATGACTAAATATTAATTCTTTGAATGAAAATATCTTAACAAAGGAACCTATTATGTGACTAGACCTTTTTAATGTATAAAGATTGAATCTTTTAAAGAAAATGAGAGTTTTAAGTGAAACTTATTCGAGTTCCCTTTGACGTCCCGAAGAGTGTTTTAATGAGTAAAAATAGAATCTTTGAATAAAAATACCTCAATAAAGGTACCTAGAATGTGACAAGACCTTTTTAATGCAAAAAGATTGAATCTTTGAAAGAAAATGAGAGTTTTGAGATTGACTTATTCGAGTTACCTATGAAGTCGCAAAGCGTGTTTTCATGACTAAAGATTAAATCTTTGAATGAAAATACCTCAATAAAGGAACCTATTATATGACTAAACCTTTTTCATGTATATAGATTGAATCTTTGAAATAAAATGACACTTTTTAATGAAACTTATTCGAGCTCCTTTTGACGTCCCGAAGAGTGTTTTAATGAGTAAAAATAGAATCTTTGAATGAAAATACCTCAATAAAGGTACCTATTATGTTACTAGACATTTTTAACGTATAAATGTTGAATCTTTGAAAGAAAATTAGAGTATTGATTTAAACTTATTCGAGTTACTTATGAAGTGGCGAAGAGTGTTTTAATGAGTAAAAATCGAATCTTTGATTGAAAATATCTCAATAAAAGTACCTTTTATGTCCTTAAACCTTTTTAATGTATATAGATTGAATCTTTGAAACAAAACAATAGTTTTAATTTTAAATTATTCGTGTTACCTAGAAGTCGCGAAGAGTGTTTTAATGACTATATGTTGAATCTATAAATGAAACTACCTCAATAAAGGTACCTTTTATGTCACTAGACCTTTTCAATGTATAAAGATTGAATCTTTGAAAGAAAATGAGGTTTTTGAGTTAAACTTATTCGAGTTCCCTTTGACGTCCCGTAGAGTGTTTTACAGAGTAAAGATTGAATCTCTGAATGAAATTACCTTAACAAGGTACCTAGTATGTCACTAGACCTTTTTAATGCAAAAAGATTGAATCTCTAAAAAAAAATGATAGTTTAGAGATTAACTTATTTGAGTTACCTATGAAGTCGCGAATCGTGAAGTAATCACTAAATATAAAATCTTTGAATGAAAATATCTCAACAAAAGAACCTATTATGTGACTAGAACTTTTTAATGTATAAAGATTGAATCTTTTAAAGAAGATGAGAGTTTTGAGTGAAACTTATTCGAGTTCCTTTTAACGTCCTGAAGAGTGTTTTAATAAGTAAAAATTGAATCTTTGAATGAAAATACCTCAATAAAGGTACCTATTATGTTACTAGACATTTTTAATGTATAAATGTTGAATCTTTGAAAGAAAATTTAAGTATTGATTTAAACTTATTCGAGTTACTTATGAAGTGGCGAAGAGTGTTTTAATGAGTAAAAATCGAATCTTTGATTGAAAATATGTAAATAAAAGTACATTTTATGTCACTAAACCTTTTTAATGCATATAGATTGAATCTTTGAAACAAAACAAGAGTTTTAATTTAAAATTATTCGTGTTGCCTAGAAGTCGCGAAGCGTTTTTTAATGAGTATATGTTGAATCTTTAAGTGAAAGTACCTCAATAAAGGTACCTTTTATGTCACTAGACCTTTTGAATGTATAAAGATTGAATCTTTGAAAGAACATGAGGTTTTTGAATTAAACTTATTCGAGTTCCCTTTGACGTCCCGTAGAGTGTTTTTTCCAGAGTAAAGATTGAATCTCTGAATGAAATTACCTTAATAAAGGTACCTAGTATGTCACTAGACCATTTTAATGTAAAAAAATTGAATATCTGAAAAAAGTGATAGTTTAGAGATTAACTTATTCGAGTTACCTATGAAGTCGCGAATCGTGTTGTAATGACTAAATATTAATTCTTTGAATGAAAATATCTTAACAAAGGAACCTATTATGTGACTAGACCTTTTTAATGTATAAAGATTGAATCTTTTAAAGAAGATGAGAGTTTTGAGTGAAACTTATTCGAGTTCCTTTTAACGTCCTGAAGAGTGTTTTAATAAGTAAAAATTGAATCTTTGAATGAAAATACCTCAATAAAGGTACCTATTATGTTACTAGACATTTTTAATGTATAAATGTTGAATCTTTGAAAGAAAATTTAAGTATTGATTTAAACTTATTCGAGTTACTTATGAAGTGGCGAAGAGTGTTTTAATGAGTAAAAATCGAATCTTTGATTGAAAATATGTCAATAAAAGTACCATTTATGTCACTAAACCTTTTTAATGCATATAGATTGAATCTTTGAAACAAAACAAGAGTTTTAATTTCAAATTATTCGTGTTGCCTAGAAGTCGCGAAGCGTTTTTTAATGAGTATATGTTAAATCTTTAAGTGAAAGTACCTCAATAAAGGTACCTTTTATGTCACTAGACCTTTTCAATGTATAAAGATTGAATCTTTGAAAGAAAATGAGGTTTTTGAATTAAACTTATTCGAGTTCCCTTTGACGTCCCGTAGAGTGTTTTTTCCAGAGTAAAGATTGAATCTCTGAATGAAATTACCTTAATAAAGGTACCTAGTATGTCACTAGACCTTTGTAATGTAAAAAAATTGAATCTCTGAAAAAAGTGATAGTTTAGAGATTAACTTATTCGAGTTACCTATGAAGTCGCGAATCGTGTTGTAATGACTAAATATTAATTCTTTGAATTAAAATATGTTAACAAAGGAACCTATTATGTGACTAGACCTTTTTAATGTATAAAGATTGAATCTTTTAAAGAAAATGAGAGTTTTGAGTGAAACTTATTCGAGTTCCCTTTGACGTCCCGAAGTGTGTTTTACAGAGTATAGTTTGAATCTTTGAATGAAAATACCTCAGTAAAGGTACCTAGAATTTCACAAGACCTTTTTAATGTAAAAAGATTGAATCATTGAAAGAAAACGAGAGTTTTGAGATTGACTTATTCGAGTTACCAATGAAGTCGCGACGCGAGTTTTAATGACTAAATACTAAATCTTTGAGTGAAAATACCTCAATAAAGGAACCTATTATATGACTATACCTTTTTAATGTATATAGATTGAATCTTTGAAAGAAAATGAGAGTTTTGAATAAAACTTATTTGAGTTCCTTTTGACGTCCCGAAGAGTGTTTTAATGAGTAAAAATAGAATCTTTGATTGACAATACTTCAATAATGGTACCTATTATGTTTCCAGACATTTTTAATGTATAAATGTTGAATCTTTGAAAGAAAATTAAAGTATTGATTTAAACTTATTCGAGTTACTTATGAAGTGGCGAAGAGTGTTTTAATGAATAAAAACTGAATCTTTGATTGAAAATATCTCTATAAAAGTACCTTTTAAGTCACTAAACCTTTTTAATGCATATAGATTGAATCTTTGAAACAAAACAAGAGTTTTAATTTTAAATTATTCGTGTTACCTAGAAGTCGCGAAGCGTGTTTTAATGAGTATATGATGAATATTTAAATGAAAGTACCTCAATAAAGGTGCCTTTTATGTCACTAGACCTTTTCAATGTATAAAGATTGAATCTTTGAAAGAAAATGAGGTTTTTGAGTTAAACTTATTCGAGTTCCCTTTGACATCCCGTAAAGTGTTTTAGAGAGTAAAGATTGAAACTCTGAATTAAATTACCTTATTAAAGGTACCTAGTATGTCAGTAGACCTTTTTAATGTAAAAAGATTGAATCTCTGAAAAAAATTGATAGTTTAGAGATTAACTTATTCGAGTTACCTATGAAGTCGCGAATCGTGTTGTAATGTCAAAATATTAAATCTTTGAATGAAAATATCTCAACAAAAGAACTTATTATGTGACTTGACCTTTTTAATGTATAAAGATTGAATCTTTTAAAGAAGATGAGAGTTTTGGGTGAAACTTATTCGAGTTCCCTTTGACGTCCCGAAGTGCGTTTTACAGAGTATAGATTGAATCTTTCAATGAAAATACCTCAGCAAAGGTACCTAGAACGTCACAAGACCTTTTTAATGTAAAAAGATTGAATCTTTGAAAGAAAACGAGAGTTTTGAGATTGACTTATTCAAGTTACCTATGAAGTCGCGAAGCGTGTTTTAATTGCTAAAGATTAAATCTTTGAATGAAAATACCTCAATAAAGGAATCTATTATATGACCAAACGTTTTTAATGTATACAGGTTGAATCTTTGAAAGAAAATGATTGTTTTGAGTGAAACTTATTCGAGTTCCTTTTGACGTCCCGAAGAGTGTTTTAATGAGTAAAAATAGAATCTTTGAATGAAAATACCTCAATAAAGGTACCTATTATGTTACTAGACATTTTTAATGTATAAAAGTTGAATCTTTGAAAGAAAATTAAAGTATTGATTTAAACATATTCGAGTTACTTATGAAGTGGCGAAGAGTGTTTTAATGAGTAAAAAACGAATCTTTGATTGAAAATATGTCAATAAAAAGTACCTTTTATGTCACTAAACCTTTTTAATGCATATAGATTGAATCTTTGATACAAAACAAAAGTTTTAATTTAAAATTATTCGTGTGTCCTAGAAGTCGCGAAGAGTGTTTTAATGAGTATATGTCGAATCTTTAAATGAAAGTACCTCAATAAAGGTA
The DNA here is from genome assembly GCF_030987335.1 of Cornus florida. Taxonomy (NCBI): domain Eukaryota; kingdom Viridiplantae; phylum Streptophyta; class Magnoliopsida; order Cornales; family Cornaceae; genus Cornus; species Cornus florida. The sequence goes on along the minus strand of NW_026775578.1, from coordinate 89,483,850 downwards.
CCTTTTATGTCACTAGACCTTTTCAGTGCATAAAGATTGAATCTTTGAAAGAAAATGAGATTTTTGAGTTAAACTTATTCGAGTTCCCTTTGACGTCCCGTAGAGTGTTTTACAGAGTAAAGATTGAAACTCTGAATGAAATTACCTTAATAAAGGTACCTTCAATGTCACTAAACCTTTTTAATGTAAAAGAATTGAATCTCTGAAAAAAAATGATAGTTTAGAGATTAACTTATTCGAGTTACCTATGAAGTCGCGAATCGTGTTGTAGTGACTAATTATCAAATCTTTGAATGAAAATATCTCAACAAATGAACCTATTATGTGACTAGACCTTTTTAATGTATAAAGATTGAATCTTTTAAAGAAAATGAGAGTTTTGTGTGAAACTTATTCGAGTTCCCTTTGACGTCCCGAAGTGTGTTTTACAGAGTATAGATTGAATCTTTGAATAAAAATACCTCTGTAAAGGTACTTAGAATTTCACAAGCCCTTTTTAATGTAAAAAGATTGAATCTTTGAAAGAAAACGAGAGTTTTGAGATTGACTTATTCGAGTTACCTATGAAGTTGTGAAGCGTGTTTTAATTACTAAAGATTAAATCTTTGAATGAAAATACCTCAATAAAGAAACCTATTATATGACCAAACGTTTTTAATGTATACAGGTTGAATCTTTGAAAGAAAATGATTGTTTTGAGTGAAACTTATTCGAGTTCCTTTTGACGTCCCGAAGAGTGTTTTAATGAGTAAAAATAGAATCTTTGAATGAAAATACCTCAATAAAGGTACCTATTATGTTACTAGACATTTTTAATGTATAAAAGTTGAATCTTTGAAAGAAAATTAAAGTATTGATTTAAACATATTCGAGTTACTTATGAAGTGGCGAAGAGTGTTTTAATGAGTAAAAAACGAATCTTTGATTGAAAATATGTCAATAAAAAGTACCTTTTATGTCACTAAACCTTTTTAATGCATATAGATTGAATCTTTGATACAAAACAAAAGTTTTAATTTAAAATTATTCGTGTGTCCTAGAAGTCGCGAAGCATGTTTTAATGAGTATATGTTGAATCTTTAAATGAGAGTACCTCAGTAAAGGTACCTTTTAAGTCACTAGACCTTTCCAATGTATAAAGAATGAATCTTTGAAAGAAAATGAGGTTTTTGAGTTAAACTTATTCGAGTTCCCTTTAACGTCCCGTACAGTGTTTTACAGAGTAAAGATTGAATCTCTAAATAAAATTACCTTAATAAAGGTACCTAGTATGTCACTAGACCTTTTTAATGTAAAAAGATTAAATCTCTAAAAAAAAATGATAGTTTAGAGATTAACTTATTCGAGTTACCTATGAAGTCGCGAATCGTGTTGTAATGTCTAAATATTAAATCTTTGAATGAAAATATCCCAACAAAAGAACCTATTATGTGACTAGACCTTTTTAATGTATAAAGATTAAATCTTTTAAAGAAAATAAGAGTTTTGAGTGAAACTTATTCGAGTTCCCTTTGACATCCCGAAGTGTGTTTTACAGAGTATAGATTGAATTTTTGAATGAAAATACCTCGGCAAAGGTACCTAGAACGTCACAAGACCTTTTTAATGTAAAAAGATTGAATTTTTGAAAGAAAACGAGAGTTTTGAGATTGATTTATTCGAGTTACCTATGAAGTCGCAAAGCGTGTTTTGATTACTAAAGATTAAATTTTTGAATGAAAATACCTCAATAAAGGAATCTATTATATGACTAAACCTTTTTAATGTATACAGATTGAATCTTTGAAAGAAAATGAGTGTTTTGAATGACACTTATTCGAGTTCCTTTTAACGTCCTGAAGAGTGTTTTAATGAGTAAAAATAGAATCTTTGAATGAAAATACCTCAGTAAAGGTACCTATTATGTTACTAGACATTTTTAATGTATAAATGTTGAATCTTTGAAAGAAAATTTAAGTATTGATTTAAACTTATTCGAGTTACTTATGAAGTGGCGAAGAGTGTTTTAATGAGTAAAAATCGAATCTTTGATTGAAAATATATCAATAAAAGTACCTTTTATGTCACTAAACCTTTTTAATGCATATAGATTGAATCTTTGAAACAAAACAAGAGTTTTAATTTAAAATTAGTCGTGTTGCCTAGAAGTCGCGAAGCGTGTTTTAATGAGTATATGTTGAATCTTTAAATGAAAATACCTCAGTAAAGGTACCTTTTATGTCACTAGACCTTTTCAATGCATAAAGATTGAATCTTTAAAAGAAAATGAGGTTTTTGAGTTAAACTTATTCGAGTTCCCTTGGAAATCCTGTAGAGTGTTTTACAGAGTAAAGATTAAATCTCTGAATGAAATTACCTTAATAAAGGTACCTAGTATGTCACTAGACCTTTTTAATGTAAAAAAATTGAATCTTTGAAAAAATGTGATAGTTTAGAGATTAACTTATTCGAGTTACCTATGAAGTCGCGAATCGTGTTGTAATGACTAAATATTAATTCTTTGAATGAAAATATCTTTACAAAGGAACCTATTATGTGATTTGACCTTTTTAATGTATAAAGATTGAATCTTTTAAAGAAAATGAGAGTTTTGAGTGAAACTTATTCGAGTTCCCTTTGACGTCCCGAAGAGTGTTTTAATGAGTAAAAATAGAATCTTTGAATAAAAATACCTCAGTAAAGGTACCTAGAATGTGACAAGACCTTTTTAATGCAAAAAGATTGAATCTTTGAAAGAAAATGAGAGTTTTGAGATGGACTTATTCGAGTTACCTATGAAGTCGCGAAGCGTGTTTTCATGACTAAAGATTAAATCTTTGAATGAAAATAACTCAATAAAGGAACCTATTATATGACTAAAGCTTTTTCATGTATATAGATTGAATCTTTGAAATAAAATGACAGTTTTTAATGAAACTTATTCGAGTTCCTTTTTACGTCCCGAAGAGTGTTTTAATGAGTAAAAATAGAATCTTTGAATGAAAATACCTCAGTAAAGGTACCTATTATGTTACTAGACATTTTTAATGTATAAATGTTGAATCTTTGAAAGAAAATTATAGTATTGATTTAAACTTATTCGAGTTACTTATGAAGTGGCGAAGAGTGTTTTAATGAGTAAAAATCGAATCTTTGATTGAAAATATATCAATAAAAGTACCTTTTATGTCACTAAACCTTTTTAATGCATATAGATTGAATCTTTGAAACAAAATAAGAGTTTTAATTTAAAATTAGTCGTGTTGCCTAGAAGTCGCGAAGCGTGTTTTAATGAGTATATGATGAATCTTTAAATGAAAGTACCTCAATAAAGGTGCCTTTTATGTCACTAGACCTTTTCAATGTATAAAGATTGAATCTTTAAAAGAAAATGAGGTTTTTGAGTTAAACTTATTCGAGTTCCCTTTGACATCCCGTAAAGTGTTTTAGAGAGTAAAGATTGAAACTCTGAATTAAATTACCTTATTAAAGGTACCTAGTATGTCAGTAGACCTTTTTAATGTAAAAAGATTGAATCTCTGAAAAAAATTGATAGTTTAGAGATTAACTTATTCGAGTTACCTATGAAGTCGCGAATCGTGTTGTAATGTCAAAATATTAAATCTTTGAATGAAAATATCTCAACAAAAGAACTTATTATGTGACTTGACCTTTTTAATGTATAAAGATTGAATCTTTTAAAGAAGATGAGAGTTTTGGGTGAAACTTATTCGAGTTCCCTTTGACGTCCCGAAGTGCGTTTTACAGAGTATAGATTGAATCTTTCAATGAAAATACCTCAGCAAAGGTACCTAGAACGTCACAAGACCTTTTTAATGTAAAAAGATTGAATCTTTGAAAGAAAACGAGAGTTTTGAGATTGACTTATTCAGGTTACCTATGAAGTCGCGAAGCGTGTTTTAATTACTAAAGATTAAATCTTTGAATGGAAATACCTCAATAAAGGAATCTATTATATGACTAAACCTTTTTAATGTATACAGATTGAATCTTTGAAAGAAAATGAGTGTTTTGAATGAAACTTATTCGAGTTCCTTTTGACGTCCCGAAGAGTGTTTTAATGAGTAAAAATAGAATCTTTGAATGAAAATACCTCAATAAAGGTACCTATTATGTTACTAGACATTTTTAATGTATAAATGTTGAATCTTTGAAAGAAAATTAGGGTATTGATTTAAACTTATTCGAGTTACTTATAAAGTGGCGAAGAGTGTTTTAATGAGTAAAAATCGAATCTTTGATTGAAAATGTCTCAATAAAAGTACCTTTTATGTCACTAAACCTTTTTAATGCATATAGATTGAATCTTTGAAACAAAACAAGAGTTTTAATTTTAAATTATTCGTGTTACCTAGAAGTCGCGAAGAGTGTTTTAATGAGTATATGTTGAATCTTTAAATGAAAGTACCTCAATAAAGGTACCTTTTATGTCACTAGACCTTTTCAGTGCATAAAGATTGAATCTTTGAAAGAAAATGAGATTTTTGAGTTAAACTTATTCGAGTTCCCTTTGACGTCCCGTAGAGTGTTTTACAGAGTAAAGATTGAATCTCTGAATGAAATTACCTTAATAAAGGTACCTTCAATGTCACTAAACCTTTTTAATGTAAAAGAATTGAATCTCTGAAAAAAAATGATAGTTTAGAGATTAACTTATTCGAGTTACCTATGAAGTCGCGAATCGTGTTGTAATGACTAATTATCAAATCTTTGAATGAAAATATCTCAACAAATGAACCTATTATGTGACTAGACCTTTTTAATGTATAAAGATTGAATCTTTTAAAGAAAATGAGAGTTTTGTGTGAAACTTATTCGAGTTCCCTTTGACGTCCCGAAGTGTGTTTTACAGAGTATAGATTGAATCTTTGAATGAAAATACCTCTGTAAAGGTACCTAGAATTTCACAAGCCCTTTTTAATGTAAAAAGATTGAATCTTTGAAAGAAAACGAGAGTTTTGAGATTGACTTATTCGAGTTACCTATGAAGTCGCGAAGCGTGTTTTAATTACTACAGATTAAATCTTTGAATGAAAATACCTCAATAAAGAAACCTATTATATGACCAAACGTTTTTAATGTATACAGGTTGAATCTTTGAAAGAAAATGATTGTTTTGAGTGAAACTTATTCGAGTTCCTTTTGACGTCCCGAAGAGTGTTTTAATGAGTAAAAATAGAATCTTTGAATGAAAATACCTCAATAAAGGTACCTATTATGTTACTAGACATTTTTAATGTATAAAAGTTGAATCTTTGAAAGAAAATTAAAGTATTGATTTAAACATATTCGAGTTACTTATGATGTAGCGAAGAGTGTTTTAATGAGTAAAAAACGAATCTTTGATTGAAAATATGTCAATAAAAAGTACCTTTTATGTCACTAAACCTTTTTAATGCATATAGATTGAATCTTTGAAACAAAACAAAAGTTTTAATTTAAAATTATTCGTGTGTCCTAGAAGTCGCGAAGCATGTTTTAATGAGTATATGTTGAATCTTTAAATGAGAGTACCTCAGTAAAGGTACCTTTTAAGTCACTAGACCTTTCCAATGTATAAAGAATGAATCTTTGAAAGAAAATGAGGTTTTTGAGTTAAACTTATTCGAGTTCCCTTTAACGTCCCGTACAGTGTTTTACAGAGTAAAGATTGAATCTCTAAATAAAATTACCTTAATAAAGGTACCTAGTATGTCACTAGACCTTTTTAATGTAAAAAGATTAAATCTCTAAAAAAAAATGATAGTTTAGAGATTAACTTATTCGAGTTACCTATGAAGTCGCGAATCGTGTTGTAATGTCTAAATATTAAATCTTTGAATGAAAATATCCCAACAAAAGAACCTATTATGTGACTAGACCTTTTTAATGTATAAAGATTAAATCTTTTAAAGAAAATAAGAGTTTTGAGTGAAACTTATTCGAGTTCCCTTTGACATCCCGAAGTGTGTTTTACAGAGTATAGATTGAATTTTTGAATGAAAATACCTCGGCAAAGGTACCTAGAACGTCACAAGACCTTTTTAATGTAAAAAGATTGAATTTTTGAAAGAAAACGAGAGTTTTGAGATTGATTTATTCGAGTTACCTATGAAGTCGCAAAGCGTGTTTTGATTACTAAAGATTAAATTTTTGAATGAAAATACCTCAATAAAGGAATCTATTATATGACTAAACCTTTTTAATGTATACAGATTGAATCTTTGAAAGAAAATGAGTGTTTTGAATGACACTTATTCGAGTTCCTTTTAACGTCCTGAAGAGTGTTTTAATGAGTAAAAATAGAATCTTTGAATGAAAATACCTCAGTAAAGGTACCTATTATGTTACTAGACATTTTTAATGTATAAATGTTGAATCTTTGAAAGAAAATTTAAGTATTGATTTAAACTTATTCGAGTTACATATGAAGTGGCGAAGAGTGTTTTAATGAGTAAAAATCGAATCTTTGATTGAAAATATATCAATAAAAGTACCTTTTATGTCACTAAACCTTTTTAATGCATATAGATTGAATCTTTGAAACAAAACAAGAGTTTTAATTTAAAATTAGTCGTGTTGCCTAGAAGTCGCGAAGCGTGTTTTAATGAGTATATGTTGAATCTTTAAATGAAAATACCTCAGTAAAGGTACCTTTTATGTCACTAGACCTTTTCAATGCATAAAGATTGAATCTTTGAAAGAAAATGAGGTTTTTGAGTTAAACTTATTCGAGTTCCCTTGGAAATCCCGTAGAGTGTTTTACAGAGTAAAGATTAAATCTCTGAATGAAATTACCTTAATAAAGGTACCTAGTATGTCACTAGACCTTTTTAATGTAAAAAAATTGAATCTTTGAAAAAATGTGATAGTTTAGGGATTAACTTATTCGAGTTACCTATGAAGTCGCGAATCGTGTTGTAATGACTAAATATTAATTCTTTGAATGAAAATATCTTTACAAAGGAACCTATTATGTGATTTGACCTTTTTAATGTATAAAGATTGAATCTTTTAAAGAAAATGAGAGTTTTGAGTGAAACTTATTCGAGTTCCCTTTGACGTCCCGAAGAGTGTTTTAATGAGTAAAAATAGAATCTTTGAATAAAAATACCTCAGTAAAGGTACCTAGAATGTGACAAGACCTTTTTAATGCAAAAAGATTGAATCTTTGAAAGAAAATGAGAGTTTTGAGATGGACTTATTCGAGTTACCTATGAAGTCGCGAAGCGTGTTTTCATGACTAAAGATTAAATCTTTGAATGAAAATAACTCAATAAAGGAACCTATTATATGACTAAAGCTTTTTCATGTATATAGATTGTATCTTTGAAATAAAATGACAGTTTTTAATGAAACTTATTCGAGTTCCTTTTTACGTCCCGAAGAGTGTTTTAATGAGTAAAAATAGAATCTTTGAATGAAAATACCTCAGTAAAGGTACCTATTATGTTACTAGACATTTTTAATGTATAAATGTTGAATCTTTGAAAGAAAATTATAGTATTGATTTAAACTTATTCGAGTTACTTATGAAGTGGCGAAGAGTGTTTTAATGAGTAAAAATCGAATCTTTGATTGAAAATATATCAATAAAAGTACCTTTTATGTCACTAAACCTTTTTAATGCATATAGATTGAATCTTTGAAACAAAACAATAGTTTTAATTTAAAATTAGTCGTGTTGCCTAGAAGTCGCGAAGCGTGTTTTAATGAGTATATGTTGAATCTTTAAATGAAAATACCTCAGTAAAGGTACCTTTTATGTCACTAGACCTTTTCAATGTATAAAGATTGAATCTTTGAAAGAAAATGAGGTTTTTGAGTTAAACTTATTCGAGTTCCCTTTGACGTCCCGTAGAGTGTTTTACAGAGTAAAGATTAAATCTCCGAATGAAATTACCTTAATAAAGGTACCTAGTTTGTCACTAGACATTTTTAATATAAAAAAATTGAATCTTTGAAAAAATGTGATAGTTTAGAGATTAACTTATTCGAGTTACCTATGAAGTCGCGAATTGTGTTGTAATGACTAAATATTAATTCTTTGAATGAAAATATCTTTACAAAGGAACCTATTATGTGACTAGACCTTTTTAATGTATAAAGATTGAATCTTTTAAAGAAAATGAGAGTTTTGAGTAAAACTTATTCGAGTTCCCTTTGACGTCCCGAAGAGTGTTTTAATGAGTAAAAATAGAATCTTTGAATAAAAATACCTCAGTAAAGGTACCTAGAATGTGACAAGACCTTTTTAATGCAAAAAGATTGAATCTTTGAAAGAAAATGAGAGTTTTGAGATGGACTTATTCGAGTTACCTATGAAGTCGCGAAGCGTGTTTTCATGACTAAAGATTAAATCTTTGAATGAAAATACCCCAATAAAGGAACCTATTATATGACTAAACCTTTTTCATGCATATAGATTGAATCTTTGAAATAAAATGACAGTTTTTAGTGAAACTTATTCGAGTTCCTTTTTACGTCCCGAAGAGTGTTTTAATGAGTAAAAATAGAATCTTTGAATGAAAATACCTCAATAAAGGTACCTATTATGTTACTAGACATTTTTAACGTATAAATGTTGAATCTTTGAAAGAAAATTATAGTATTGATTTAAACTTATTCGAGTTACTTATGAAGTGGCGAATAGTGTTTTAATGAGTAAAAATCGAATCGTTGATTGAAAATATCTCAATAAAAGTACCTTTTATGTCCCTAAACCTTTTTAATGTATATAGATTGAATCTTTGAAACAAAACAAGAGTTTTAATTTAAAATTATTCGTGTTACCTAGAAGTTGCGAAGAGTGTTTTAATGACTATACGTTGAATCTTTAAATGAAAGTACCTCAATAATGGTACCTTTTATGTCACTAAACCTTTTCAATGTATAAAGATTGAATCTTTGAAAGAAAATGAGGTTTTTGAGTTAAACTTATTCGAGTTCCCTTTCACGTCCCGTAGAGTGTTTTACACAGTAAAGATTGAATCTCTGAATGAAATTACCTTAATAAAGGTACCTAGTATGTCACTAGACCTTTTTAATGTAAAAAGATTGAATATCTGAAAAAAAATGATAGTTTAGAGATTAACTTATTCGAGTTACCTATGAAGTCGCGAATCGTGAAGTAATCACTAAATATTAAATCTTTGAATGAAAATATCTCAACAAAAGAACCTATTATGTGACTAGAACTTTTTAATGTATAAAGATTGAATCTTTTAAAGAAGATGAGAGTTTTGAGTGAAACTTATTCGAGTTCTTTTAACGTCCTGAAGAGTGTTTTAATGAGTAAAAATAGAATCTTTGAATGAAAATACCTCAATAAAGGTACCTATTATGTTACTAGACATTTTTAATGTATAAATGTTGAATCTTTGAAAGAAAATTTAAGTATTGATTTAAACTTATTCGAGTTACTTATGAAGTGGCGAAGAGTGTTTTAATGAGTAAAAATCGAATCTTTGATTGAAAATATGTCAATAAAAGTACCTTTTATGTCATTAAACCTTTTTAATGCATATAGATTGAATCTTTGAAACAAAACAAGAGTTTTCATTTAAAATTATTCGTGTTGCCTAGAAGTTGCGAAGCGTTTTTTAATGAGTATATGTTAAATCTTTAAATGAAAGTACCTCAATAAAGGTACATTTTATGTCACTAGACCTTTTCAATGTATAAAGATTGAATCTTTGAAAGAAAATGAGGTTTTTGAGTTAAACTTATTCGAGTTCCCTTTGACATCCCGTAGAGTGTTTTCCAGCGTAAAGATTGAATCTCTGAATGAAATTACCTTAATAAAGGTACCTAGTATGTCACTGGACCTTTTTAATGTAAAAAAATTGAATCTCTGAAAAAAAGTGATAGTTAAGAGATTCACTTATTCGAGTTACCTATGAAGTCGCGAATCGTGTTGTAATGACTAAATATTAATTCTTTGAATGGAAATATCTTAACAAAGGAACCTATTATGTGACTAGACCTTTTTAATGTATAAAGATTGAATCTTTTAAAGAAAATGAGAGTTTTGAGTGAAACTTATTCGAGTTCCCTTTGACGTCCCGAAGTGTGTTTTATAGAGTATAGTTTGAATCTTTGAATGAAAATACCTCAGTAAAGGTACCTAGAATTTCACAAGACCTTTTTAATGTAAAAAGATTAAATCTTTGAAAGAAAACGGGAGTTTTGAGATTGACTTATTCGAGTTACCTATGAAGTCGCGACGCGAGTTTTTATGATCAAATACTAAATCTTTGAATGAAAATACCTCAATAAAGGAACCTATTATATGACTAAACCTTTTTAATGTATATAGATTGAATCTTTGAAAGAAAATGAGAGTTTTGAATGAAACTTATTCGAGTTCCTTTTGACGTCCCGAAGAATGTTTTAATGAGTAAAAATAGAATCTTTGAATGAAAATAAATCAATAAAGGTACCTATTATGTTACTAGACATTTTTAATGTATAAATGTTGAATCTTTGAAAGAAAATTAAAGTATTGATTTAAACTTATTCGAGTTACTTATGAAGTGGCGAAGAGTGTTTTAATGAATAAAAATCGAATCTTTGATTGAAAATATCTCTGTAAAAGTACATTTTATGTCACTAAACCTTTTTAATGCATATAGATTGAATCTTTGAAACAAAACAAGAGTTTTAATTTAAAATTATTCGTGTTACTTAGAAGTCGCGAAGCGTGCTTTAATGAGTATATGTTGAATCTTTAAATGAAAGTACCTCAATAAAGGTGCCTTTTATGTCACTAGACCTTTTCAATGTATAAAGATTGAATCTTTGAAAGAAAATGAGGTTTTTGAGTTAAACTTATTCGAGTTCCCTTTGACGTCCCATAAAGTGTTTTACAGAGTAAAGATTGAAACTCTGAATTAAATTACCTTAATAAAGGTACCTAGTATGTCACTAGACCTTTTTAATGTAAAAAGATGGAATCTCTGAAAAAAATTGATAGTTGAGAGATTAACTTATTCGAGTTACCTATGAAGTCGCGAATCGTGTTGTAATGTCTAAATATTAAATCTTTGAATGAAAATATGTCAACAAAAGAACCTATTATATGACTTGACCTTTTTAAAGTATAAAGATTGAATCTTTTAAAGAAGATGGGAGTTTTGAGTGAAACTTATTCGAGTTCCCTTTGACGTCCCGAAGTGCGTTTTACAGAGTATAGATTGAATCTTTGAGTGAAAATACCTCAGCAAAGGTACCTAGAACGTCACAAGACCTTTTTAATGTAAAAAGATTGAATCTTTGAAAGAAAACGAAAGTTTTGAGATTGACTTATTCAAGTTACCTATGAAGTCGCGAAGCGTGTTTTAATTACTAAAGATTAAATCTTTGAATGAAAATACCTCAATAAAGGAATCTATTATATGACTAAACCTTTTTAATGTAGATAGATTGAATCTTTGAAAGAAAATGGGTGTTTTGAATGAAACTTATTCGAGTTCCTTTGGACGTCCCGAAGAGTGTTTTAATGAGTGAAAATAGAATCTTTGAATGAAAATACCTCAATAAAGGTACCTATTATGTTACTAGACATTTTTAATGTATAAATGTTGAATCTTTGAAAGAAAATTAAAGTATTAATTTAAACTTATTCGAGTTACTTATGAAGTGGCGAAGAGCGTTTTAATGAGTGAAAATCGAATCTTTGATTGAAAATATCTCAATAAAAGTACCTTTTATGTCACTAAACCTTTTTAATGCATATAATGAGTATATGTTGAATCTTTAAATGAAAGTACCTCAATAAAGGTACCTTTTATGTCACTAGACCTTTTCAATGTATAAAGATTGAATCTTTGAAAGAAAATGAGGTTTTTGAGTTAAACTTATTCGAGTTCCCTTTGACGTCCCGTAGAGTGTTTTACAGGGTAAAGATGAATCTTTGAACGAAAATACCTCAATAAAGGTACCTAGTTTGTCACTAGACCTTTTTAATGTAAAAAGATTGAATCTCTGAAAAAAAATGATAGTTTAGAGATTAACTTATTCGAGTTACCTATGAAGTCGCAAATCGTGTTTTAATGACTAAATATTAAACCTTTGAATGAAAATATCTCAACAAAGGAACTTATTATGTGACTAGACCTTTTTAATCTATAAAGATTGAATCTTTTGAAGAAAATGAGAGTTTTGAGTGAAACTTATTCGAGTTCCCTTTGACGTCCTGAAGAGTGTCTTACAGAGTATAGATTGAATCTTTGAATGAAAATACCTCAGTAAAGGTACCTAGTATGTCACTAGACCTTTTTAATGTAAAAAGGTTGAATCTTTGATAGAAAATGAGAGTTTTGAGATTAACTTATTCGAGTTATCAATGAAGTCGCGAAGCGTGTTTTAATGACTAAAGATTAAATCTTTGAATGGAAATATCTCAATAAAGGAACCTATTATATGACTAAACCTTTTTTAATGTATACAGGTTGAATCTTTGAAAGAAAATGATAGTTTTGACTGAAACTTATTCGAGTTCCTTTTGACGTCCCAAAGAGTGTTTTAATGTGTAAAAATATAATCTTTGAATGAAAATACCTCAATAAAGGTACATTACCAGACCTTTTTAATGCATAAACGTTGAATCTTTGAAAGAAAATAAGAGTATTGATTTAAACTTATTCGAGTTACTTATGAAGTGGTGAAGAGTGTTTTAATGAGTAAAGATCGAATCTTTGATTGAAAATATCTCAATAAAAGTACATTTTATGTCTTAAACCTTTTTAATGCATATAGATTGAATCTTTGAAACAAAACAAGAGTTTAAATTTAAAATTATTCGTGTTACCTAGTAGTCGCGAAGAGTGTTTTAATGAGTATATGTTGAATCTTTAAATGAAAGTACCTCAATAAAGGTACCTTTTATGTCACTAGACTTTTTCAATGTATAAAGATTGAATCTTTGAAAGAGAATGTGATTTTTGAGTGAAACTTATTCGAGTTCCCTTTGACGTCCCGCAGAGTGTTTTACAGAGTAAAGATTGAATCTTAGAACGAAAATACCTTAATAAAGGTACCTAGTATGTCACTAGACCTTTATAACGTAAAAAGATTGAATCTCTGAAAAAAAATTATAGTTTAGAGATTAACTTATTTGAGTTATCTATAAAGTCGCTATTCGTGTTGTAATGACTAAATATCAAATCTTGGAATGAAAATATCTCAACAAAGGAACCTATTTTGTGACTAGACCTTTTTAATGTATAAAGATTGAATCTTTTAAAGAAAATGAGAGTTTTGAGTGAAACTTATTCGAGTTCCCTTTGACGTCCCGAAGTGTGTTTTACAGACTATAGATTGAATCTTTGCATAAAAATACCTCAGTAAAGGTACCTAGAATGTCATAAGACCTTTTTAATGTAAAAAGATTAAATCTTTGAAAGAAAACGAGAGTTTTAAGATTGACTTATTCGAGTTACCTATGAAATCGTGAAGCGTGTTTTAATGACTAAAGATTAAATTTTCGAATGAAAATACCTCAATAAAGGAACCTATTATTTGACTAAACCTTTTTAATGTATACAGATTGAATCTTTGAAAGAAAATTAGAGTTTTGAATGAAACTTATTCGAGTTCCTTTTGACGTCCCGAATAGTGTTTAAATGAGTAAAAATAGAATCTTTGAATGAAAATACCTCAATAAAGGTACCTATTATGTTACTAGACATTTTTAATGTATAAATGATGAATCTTTGAAAGAAAATTAAAGTATTGATTTAAACTGATTCGAGTTACTTATGAAGTGGCGAAGAGTGTTTTAATGAGTAAAAATTGAATCTTTGATTGGAAATATCTCAATAAAAGTACCTTTTATGTCACTAAACCTTTTTAATGCATATAGATTGAATCTTTGAAACAAAACAAGAGTTTTAATTTAAAATTATTCGTGTTACCTAGAAGTCGCGAAGCGTGTTTTAATGAGTATATGTTGAATCTTTAAATGAAAGTACCTCAATAAACGTACCTTTTATGTCACTAGACCTTTTCAATGTATAAAGATTGAATCTTTGAAAGAAAATGAGGTTTTTGAGTTAAACTTATTCGAGTTCCCTTTGACGACCCGTAGAGTGTTTTACAGTGTAAAGATTGAATCTTTGAATGAAAATACCTTAATAGAGGTACCTAGTATGTCACTAGACCTTTTTAATGTAAAAAGATTGAATCTCTGAAATAAAATGAAAGTTTAGAGATTAACTTATTCCAGTTACTTATGAAGTCGCGAATCGTGTTGTAATGACTAAATATTAAATATTTGAAGGAAAATATCTCAACAAAGGAATCTATTATGTGACTAGACCTTTTGAATGTATAATAATTAAATATTTTAAAGAAAATGAGATTTTTGAGTGAAACTTATTCGAGTTCTCTTTAACCTCCCCAAGATTGTTTTACAGAGTATAGATTGAATCTTTGAATGAAAATACCTCAGTAAAGGTACCTAGTATGTCACTAGACCTTTTTAATGTAAAAAGATTGAATCTTTGAAAGAAAATGAGAGTTTTGAGTTTAAATCTTTGAATGAAAATACCTCAATAAAGGAACCTATTATATGACTAAACCTTTTTAATGTATACAGATTGAATCTTTGAAAGAAAATGAGAGTTTTGGATGAAACTTATTCGAGTTCCTTTTGACGTCCCGAAAAGTGTTATAATGAGTAAAAATAGAATCTTTGAATGAAATTACCTCAATAAAGGTACCTATTATGTTACTAGACCTTTTTAATGTATAAACGTTGAATCTTTGAAATAAAATAAGAGTATTGATTTAAACTTATTCGAGTTACTTATGAAGTAGCGAAGAGTGTTTTAATGAGTAAAGATCGAATCTTTGATTAAAAATATCTCAATAAAAGTACCTTTTACCTCATTAAACCTTTTTAATGCAGATACATTCAATCTTTGAAACAAAACAAGAGTTTGAATTTAAAATTATTCGTGTTACCTAGTAGTCGCGAAGAGTGTTTTAATGAGTAAATGTTGAATCTTTAAAAGAAAGTACCTCAATAAAGGTACCTTTTATGTCACTAGACATTTTCAATGTATAAAGATTGAATCTTTGAAAGAAAATGAGATTTTTGAGTTAAACTTATTCGAGTTCCATTTGATGTCCCGTTGAGTGTTTTACAGAGTAAATATTGAATCTTTGAACAAAAATACCTTAATAAAGATACGTAGTATGTCACTAGACCTTTTTAGTGTAAAAAGATTGAATCTCTGAAAAAAAAATGATAGTTTAGAGATTAACTTATTCGAGTTACCTATGAAGTCGCGAATCGTGTTGTAATAACTAAATATTAATTCTTTGAGTGAAAATATCTCAACAAAGGAACCTATTATGTAACTAGAACTTTTTAATGTATAAAGATTGAATCTTTTAAAGAAAATGAGAGTTTGGAGTGAAACTTATTCGAGTTCCCTTTGACGTCCTGAAGAGTGTTTTACAGAGTATAGATTGAATCTTTGAATAAAATACCTCAGTAAAGGTACCTAATATGTCACTAGACATTTTTAATGTAAAAAGATTGAAGCTTTGATAGAAAATGAGAGTTTTGAAATTAACTTATTCGAGTTACCTATGAAGTCGCGAAGCGTGTTTTAATGACTAAAGATTAAATCTTTGAATGAAAATACCTCAATAAAGGAATCTATTATATGACCAAACCTTTTTAATGTATACAAATTGAATCTTTGAAAGAAAATGAGAGTTTTAAATGAAACTTATTCGAGTTCCTTTCGACGTCCTGAAGAGTGTTTTAATGGGTAAAAATAGAATCTTTGAATGAAAATACCTCAATAAAGGTACCTATTATGTTACTAGACATTTTTAATGTATAAATGTTGAATCTTTGAAAGAAAATTTAAGTATTGATTTAAACTTATTCGAGTTACTTATGAATTGGCGAAGAGTGTTTTAATGAGTAAAAATCGAATTTTTGATTGAAAATATGTCAATAAAAGTACCTCTTATGTCACTAAACCTTTTTAATGCATATAGATTGAATCTTTGAAACAAAATAAGAGTTTTAATTTATAGTTATTCGTGTTACCTAGAAGTCGCGAAGAGTGTTTTAATGAGTATATGTTGAATATTTAAATGAAAGTACCTCAATAAAGGTACCTTTTATAACACTAGACCTTTTCAATGTATAAAGATTGAATCTTTGAAAGAAAATGAGGTTTTTGAGTTAAACTTATTCGAGTTCCCTTCGACGTCCCGTAGAGTGTTTACAGAGTAAAGATTGAATCTCTGAATGAAATTACCTTAATAAAGGTACCTTGAATGTCACTAGACCCTTTTAATGTAAAATGATTGAATCTCTAAAAAAAAATGATAGTTTAGAGATTAACTTATTCAAGTTACCTATGAAGTCGCGAATCGTGTTGTAAAGACTAAATATTAAATCTTTGAATGAAAATATCTCAACAAAAGAACCTATTATGTGACTAGACCTTTTTAATGTATAAAGATTGAATCTTTTAAAGAAAATTAGAGTTTTGAGTGAAACCTCTTCGAGTTCCCTTTGACGTCCCGAAGTGTGTTTTCCAGAGTATAGATTGAATCTTTGAATGAAAATACCTCAGTAATGGAACCTAGAATGTCGTAAGACCTTTTTAATATAAAAAGAGTGAATCTTTGAAAGAAAACGAGAGTTTTGAGATTGACTTATTCGAGTTACCTATGAAGTTGCGAAGCATGTTTAAATTACTAAAGATTAAATCTTTGAAAGAAAATACCTCAATAAAGGAACCTATTATACGACTAAACCTTTTTAATGTATACAGATTGAATTTTTGAAAGAAAATGAGTATTTTGAATGAAACTTATTGGAGTTCCTTTTGACATCCCGAAGAGTCTTTTAATGAGTAAGAGTAGAATCTTTGAATGAAAATACCTCAATAAAGGTACCTATTATGTTACTAGACATTTTTAATGTATAAATGTTGAATCTTTGAAAGAAAATTTAAGTATTGATTTAAACTTATTCGAGTTACTTATGAAATGGCGAAAAGTGTTTTAATGAGTAAAAATCGAATCTTTGATTGAAAATATCTCTATAAAAGTACCTTTTATGTCACTAAACCTTTTTAACGCATATAGATTGAATCTTTGAAACAAAACAAGAGTTTTAATTTAAAATTATTCGTGTTACCTAGAAGTCGCGAAGCGTGTTTTAATTAGTACATGTTGAATCTTTAAATGAAAGTACCTCAATAAAGATACCTTTTATGTTATTAGACCTTTTCAATGTATAAAGATTGAATCTTTGAAAGAAAATGAGGTTTTTGAGTTAAACTTATGCGAGTTCCCTTTGACGTCCCGTAGAGTGTTTTACAGAGTAAAGATTGAATCTCTGAATGAAATTACGTTAATAAAGGTACCTAGTATGTCACTAGACCTTTTTAATGTAAAAAGATTGAATCTCTGAAAAAAAATGATAGATTAGAGATTAACTTATTCGAGTTACCTATGAAGTCGCGAATCGTGTAGTAATCATTAAATATTTAATCTTTGAATGAAAATATCTCAACAACAGAACCTATTATGTGACTAGAACTTTTTAATGTATAAAGATTGAATCTTTTAAAGAAAATGCGAGTTTTGAGTGAAACTTATTCAAGTTCCCTTTGACGTCCCGAAGTGTGTTTTACAGAGTATAGATTGAATCTTTGAATAAAAATACCTCAGTGAAGGTACCTAGAATGTGACAAGACCTTTTTAATGCAAAAAGATTGAATATTTGAAAGAAAATGAGAGTTTTGAGATTGACTTATTCGAGTTACCTATGAAGTCGCGAAGCGTGTTTTAATGACTAAAGATTAAATCTTTGAATAAAAATACCTCAATAAAGGAACGTATTATATGACTAAACCTTTTTAATGTATACAGATTGAATCTGTGAAAGAAAATGAGAGTTTTGAATGAAACTTATTCGAGTTCCTTTTGACGTGCCGAAGAGTGTTTTACTGAGTAAAAATAGAATCGTTGAATGAAAATACCTCAATAAAGGTACCTATTATGTTACTAGACATTTTTAATGTATAAATGTAGAATCTTTGAAAGAAAATTAGAGTATCGATTTAAACATATTCGAGTTACTTATGAAGTGACGAAGAGTGTTTTAATGGGTAAAAATCGAATCTTTGATTGAAAATATGTCAATAAAAGTACCTTTTATGTCACTAAACCTTTTTAATACATATAGATTGAATCTTTGAAACAAAACAAGAGTTTTAATTTTAAATTATTCGTGTCACCTAGAAGTCGCGAAGAGTGTTTTAATGAGTATATGTTGAATCTTTAAATGAAAGTACCTCAATAAAGGTACCTTTTATGTCACTAGACCTTTTCAGTGCGTCAAGATTGAATCTTTAAAAGAAAATGAAGTTTTTGAGTTAAACTTATTCGAGTTCCCTTTGAGGTCCCGTAGAGTGTTTTACAGAGTAAAGATTGAATCTCTGAATGAAATTACCTTAATAAAGGTACCTTGAATGTCACTCGACATTTTTAATGTAAAAGGATTGAATCTCTGAAAAAACATGATAGTTTAGAGATTAATTTATTCGAGTTACCTTTGAAGTCGCGAATCGTGTTGTAATGACTAAATATTAATTCTTTGAATGAAAATATCTTAACAAAGGAACCTATTATGTGACTAGACCTTTTTAATGTATAAAGATTGAATCTTTTAAAGAAAATGAGAGTTTTGAGTGAAACTTATTCGAGTTCCCTTTGACGTCCCGAAGTGTGTTTTACAGAGTACAGATTGAATCTTTGAATGAAAATACCTCAGTAAAGGTACCTAGAATTTCACAAGACCTTTTTAATGTAAAAAGATTGAATCTTTGAAAGAAAACGAGAGTTTTGAGATTGACTTATTCGAGTTACCTATGAAGTCGCGAAGCGTGTTTTAATTACTAAAGATTAAATCTTTGAATGAAAATACCTCAATAAAGAAACTTATTATATGACTAAACCTTTTTAATGTATACAGATTGAATCTTTGAAAGAAAATGAGTGGTTTGGATGAAACTTATTCGAGTTTCTTTTGACGTCCCGAAGAGTGTTTTAATGAGTAAAAATAGAATCTTTGAATGAAAATACCTCAATAAAGGTACCTATTATGTTAATGCATATAGATTAAATCTTTGAAACAAAATAAGAGTTTTAATTTAAAATTATTCATGTTGCTTAGAAGTCGCGAAGCGTGTTTTAATGAGTATATGTTGAATCTTTAAATGAAAGTACCTCAATAAAGGTACCTTTTAGGTTACTAGACCTTTTCAATGTATAAAGATTGAATGTTTGAAAGAAAATGAGGTTTTTGAGTTAAACTTATTCGAGTTCCCTTTGATGTCTCGTAGAGTGTTTTCCAGAGTAAAGATTGAATCTCTGAATGAAATTACCTTAATAAAGGTACCTAGTATGTCACTAAACCTTTTTAACGTAAAAAAGTTGAATCTCTGAAAAAAAGTGATAGTTTAGAGATTAACTTATTCGAGTTACCCATGAAGTCGCGAATCGTGTTGTAATGACTAAATATTAATTCTTTGAATGAAAATATCTTAACAAAGGAACCTATTATGTAACTTGACCTTTTTAATGTATAAAGATTGAATCTTTTAAAGAAAATGAGAGTTTTGAGTGAAACTTATTCGAGTTCCCTTTGACGTCCCAAAGTGTTTTTTACAGAGTATAGATTGAATCTTTGAATGAAAATACCTCTGTAAAGGTAGCTAGAATGTCACAAGAACTTTTTAATGTTAAAAGATTGAATCTTTGAAAGAAAACGAGAGTTTTGAGATTGACTTATTCGAGTTACCTATGAAGTCGCGACGCGAGTTTTAATGACTAAATATTAAATCTTTGAATAAAAATACCTCAATAAAGGAACCCATTATATGACTAAACCTTTTTAATGTATATAGATTGAATCTTTGAAAGAAAATGAGAGTTTTGAATGAAACTTATTCGAGTTCCTTTTGACGTCCCGAAGAGTGTTTTAATTAGTAAAAATAGAATCTTTGAATGAAAATACCTCAATAAAGGTACGTTTTTTGTTTTCAGACATTTTTAATATATAAATGTTGAATCTTTGAAAGAAAATTAAAGTATTGATTTAAACTTATTCGAGTTACTTAGGAAGTGGCGAAGAGTGTTTTAATGAGTAAAAATCGAATCTTTGATTGAAAATATCTCTACAAAAGTACCTTTTATGTCACTAAACCTTTTTAATGCATATAGATTGAATCTTTGAAACAAAACAAGAGTTTTAATTTAAAATTATTCGTGTTACCTGGAAATCGCGAAGCGTGTTTTAATGAGTATATGTTGAATCTTTAAATGAAAATACCTCAATAAAGGTGCCTTTTATGTCAGTAGACCTTTTCAATGTATAAAGATTGAATCTTTGAAAGAAAATGAGGTTTTTGAGTTAAACTTATTCGAGTTCCCTTTGACGTCCCGTAGAGTGTTTTACAGAGTAAAGATTGAATCTCTGAATAAAATTACCTTAATAAAGGTACCTAGTATGTCACTAGACCTTTTTAATGTAAAAAGATTGAATCTCTGAAAAAAAATAATAGTTTAGAGATTAACTTATTCGAGTTACCTATGAAGTCACGAATCGTGTTGTAATGACTAAATATTAAATCATTGAATGAAAATATCTCAACAAAAGAACCTTTTATGTGACTAGAGCTTTTTAATGTATAAAGATTGAATCTTTTAAAGAAAATGAGAGTTTTGAGTGAAACTTATTTGAGTTCCCTTTGACGTCCCGAAGTGTGTTTTACAGAGTATAGATTGAATCTTTGAATGAAAATATCTCAGTAAAGGTACCTAGAATGTCACAAGACCTTTTTAATGTAAAAGATTGAATCTTTGATAGAAAATGTGAATTTTGAGATTGACTTATTCGAGTTACCTTTGAAGTCGCGAAGCGTGTTTTAATTAATAAAGATTAAATCTTAGAATGAAAATACCTCAATAAAGGAACCTATTATATGACTAAACCTTTTTAATGTATATAAATTGAATCTTTCAAATAAAATGAGAGTTTTGAATGAAATTTATTCGAGTTCCTTTTGACGTCTCAAAGAGTGTTTTAATGAGTAAAAATAGAATCTTTGAATGAAAATACCTCAATAAAGGTACCTATTATGTTACTAGACATTTTTAATTTATAAATGTTGAATCTTTGAAAGAAAATTAGAGTATTGATTTAAACTTATTCGAGTTACTTATGAAGTGGCGAAGAGTGTTTCAATGAGTAAAAATTGAATCTTTGATTCAAAATATCTCAATAAAAGTACCTTTTATGTCCCTAAACTTTTTTAATGCATATAGATTGAATCTTTGAAACAAAACAAGAGTTTTAATTTAAAATTATTCGTGTTACCTAGAAGTCGCGAAGAGCGTTTTAATGATTATATGTTGAATCTTTAAATGAAAGTACCTCAATAAAGATACCTTTTATGTCACTACACCTTTCCAATGTATAAAGATTGAATCTTTGAAAGAAAATGAGGTTTTTGAGTTAAACTTATTCGAGTTCCATTTGACGTCCCGTAGAGTGTTTTACAGAGTGAAGATTGAATTTTTGAATGAAAATACCTCAATAAAGGTACCTATTATGTTACTAGACATTTTTAATTTATAAATGTTGAATCTTTGAAAGAAAATTAGAGTATTGATTTAAACTTATTCGAGTTACTTATGAAGTAGCGAAGAGTGTTTCAATGAGTAAAAATTGAATCTTTGATTCAAAATATCTCAATAAAAGTACCTTTTATGTCCCTAAACTTTTTTAATGCATATAGATTGAATCTTTGAAACAAAACAAGAGTTTTAATTTAAAATTATTCGTGTTACCTAGAAGTCGCGAAGAGCGTTTTAATGATTATATGTTGAATCTTTAAATGAAAGTACCTCAATAAAGATACCTTTTATGTCACTACACCTTTCCAATGTATAAAGATTGAATCTTTGAAAGAAAATGAGGTTTTTGAGTTAAACTTATTCGAGTTCCATTTGACGTCCCGTAGAGTGTTTTAAAGAGTGAAGATTGAATTTTTGAATGAAATTACCTTAATCAAGGTACCTAGTATGTCACTAGACCTTTTGAACGTAAAATGATTGAATCTCTGAAAAAAAATGATAGTAGAGAGATTAACTTATTCGAGTTACCTATGAAATCGCGAATCGTGTAGCAATCACTAAATATTAAATCTTTGAATGAAAATATCTCAACAAAAGAACCTATTATGTGACTACAAATTTTTAATGTATAAAGATTGAATCTTTTAAAGAAAATGAGAGTTTTGAGTGAAACTTATTCGAGTTCCCTTTGACGTCCCGAAGTGTGTTTTACAGAGAATAGATTGAATCTTTGAATGAAAATACCTCTGTAAAGGTAGCTAGAATGTCACAAGACCTTTTTAATGTAAAAAGATTGAATCTTTGAAAGAAAACGAGAGTTTTGAGATTGACTTATTCGAGTTACCTATGAAGTCACGAAGCGAGTTTTAATGACTAAATATTAAATCTTTGAATGAAAATACCTCAATAAAGCAATCTGTTATATGACTAAACCTTTTTACTGTATACAGATTTAATCTTTGAAAGAAAATGAGAGTTTTGAATGAAACTTATTCGAGTTCTTTTTGACGGCCCGAAGAGTGTTTTAATGAGTAAAAATAGAATCTTTGATTGAAAATACCTTAATAAAGGTACCTATTACGTTACCATACATTTTTAATGTATAAATGTTGAATCTTTGAAAGAAAATTAAAGTATTGATTTAAAGTTATACGAGTTACTTATGAAGTGGCGAAGAGTGTTTTAATGAGTAAAAATCGAATCTTTGATTGAAAATATCTCTATAAAAGTACCTTTTATGTCACTAAACCTTTTTAATGCATATAGATTGAATCTTTGAAACAAAACAAGAGTTTTAATTTAAAATTATTCGTGTTACCTAGAAGTCGCGAAGGGTGTTTTAATGATTATATGTTGAATCTTTGAATGAAAATACCTCAATAAAGGTACCTATTATGTTACTAGACATTTTTAATGTATAAATGTTGAATCCTTGAAAGAAAATTTCAGTATTGATTTAAACTTATTCGAGTTACTTATGAAGTGGCGAAGAGTGTTTTAATGAGTAAAAATCGAATCTTTGTTTGAAAATATGTCTATAAAAGTACCTTTTATGTCACTAAACCTTTTTAATACATATAGATTGAATCTTTGAAACAAAACAAGTGTTTTAATTTAAAATTATTCGTGTTGCCTAGAAGTCGCGAAGCGAGTTTTAATGAGCATATGTTGAATCTTTAAATGAAAGTACCTCAATAAAGGTACCTTTTATGTCACTAGACCTTTTCAGTGTATAAATATTGAATCTTTGAAAGAAAATGAGGTTTTTGAGTTAAACTTATTCGAGTTCCCATTGACTTCCCGTAGAGTGTTTTACAGAGTAAAGATTGAATCTCTGAATGAAATTACCTTAATAAAGGTACCTTGAATGTCACTAGACCTTGTTAATGTAAAATGATTAAATCTCAGAAGAAAAATGATAGTTTAGAGATTAACTTATTCGAGTTATCTATGAAGTCGCGAATCGTGTTGTAATGACTAAATGTTAAATCTTTGAATGAAAATATCTCTACAAAGGAACCTATTATGTGACTAGACCTTTTTAATGTATAAAGATTGAATCTTTTAAAGAAAATGAGAGTTTTGGGTGAAACTTATTCGAGTTCCCTTTGACGTCCCGAAGTGTGTTTTACAGAGTATAGATTGAATCTTTGAATGAAAATACCTCAGTAAAGGTACCTAGAATGTCATAAGACCTTTTTAATGTAAAAAGATTGAATCTTTGAAACAAAACAAGAGTTTTAATTTAAAATTATTCGTGTTGCCTAGAAGTCGCGAAGCGAGTTTTAATGAGTATATGTTGAATCTTTAAATGAAAGTACCTCAATAAAGGTACCTTTTATGTCACTAGACCTTTTCAATGTATAAATATTGAATCTTTGAAAGAAAATGAGGTTTTTGAGTTAAACTTATTCGAGTTCCCATTGACTTCCCGCAGAGTGTTTTATAGAGTAAAGATTGAATCTCTGAATGAAATTACCTTAATAAAGGTACCTTGAATGTCACTAGACCTTGTTAATGTAAAATAATTAAATCTCAGAAGAAAAATGATAGTTTAGAGATTAACTTATTCGAGTTATCTATGAAGTCGCGAATCGTGTTGTAATGACTAAATGTTAAATCTTTGAATGAAAATATCTCTACAAAGGAACCTATTATGTGACTAGACCTTTTTAATGTATAAAGATTGAATCTTTTAAAGAAAATGAGAGTTTTGAGTGAAGCTTATTCGAGTTCCCTTTGACGTCCCGAAGTGTGTTTTACAGAGTATAGATTGAATCTTTGAATGAAAATACCTCAGTAAAGGTACCTAGAATGTCATAAGACCTTTTTAATGTAAAAAGATTGAATCTTTGAAAGAAAACGAGTGTTTTGAGATTGACTTATTCGAGTTACTTATGAAGTCACGAAGCGTGTTTAAATTGCTAAAGATTAAATCTTTGAATGAAAATACCTCAATAAAGGAACCTATTATATGACTAAACCTTTTTAATGTATACAGATTGAATCTTTGAAAGAAAATGAGTGTTTTGAATGAAACTTATTCGAGTTGCTTTTGACGTACCGAAGAGTGTTTTAATGAGTAAAAATAGAATCTTTGAAAGAAAATACCTCACTAAAGGTACCTATTATGTTACTAGACATTTTTAATGTATAAATGTTGATTCTTTGAAAGAAAATTAAAGTATTGATTTAAACTTATTCGAGTTACTTATGAAGTGGCGAAAAGTGTTTTAATGAGTAAAAATCGAATCTTTGATTGAAAATATCTCAATAAAAGTACCTTTTATGTCACTAAACCTTTTTAATGCATATAGATTGAACCATTGAAACAAAACAAGAGTTTTAATTTAAAATTATTCATATTACCTAGAAGTCGCGAAGCGTGTTTTAATGAGTATATATTGAATCTTTAAATGAAAGTACCTCAATAAAGGTACCTTTTATGTCACTAGACCTTTTCAATGTATAAAGATTGAATCTTTGAAAGAAAATAAGGTTTTTGAGTTCAACTTATTTGAGTTACCTTTGACGTTCCGTAGAGTGTTTTACAGAGTAAAGATTGAATCTCTGAATGAAATTACCTTAATAAAGGTACCTAGTATGTCACTAGGCCTTTTTAATGTAAAAAGATTGAATCTTTGAAAAAAAATGATAGTTTAGAGATCAACTTATTTGAGTTACCTATGAAGTCACGAATCGTGTTGTAATGACTAAATATTAAATCTTTGAATGAAAATATCTCAACAAAAGAACCTATTATGTGACTAGACCTTTTTAATGTATAAAGATTGAATCTTTTAAAGAAATTAAGAGTTTTGAGTGAAACTTATTCGAGTTCCCTTTGACGTCCCGAAGTGTGTTTTACAGAGTATAGATTGAATCTTTGAATGAAAATTGCTCTGTAAAGGTACCTAGAATATCACAAGACCTTTTTAATGTAAAAAAATTGAATCTTTGAAAGAAAACGAGAGTTTTGAGATTGACTTATTCGAGTTACCTATGAAGACGCGGAGCGAGTTTTAATGACTAAATATTAAATCTTTGAATGAAAATACCTCAATAAAGGAACCTATTATATGACTAAACCTTTTTAATGTATACAGATTGAATATTTGAAAGAAAATGAGTGTTTTGAATGAAACTTATTCGAGTTCCTTTTGACGTCCCGAAGAGTGTTTTAATGAGTAAAAATAAAATTTATGAATGAAAATACCTCAATAAAGGTACCTATTATGTTTCCAGACATTTTTAATGTATAAATGTTGAATCTTTGAAAGAAAATTAAAGTATTGATTTAAACTAATTCGAGTTACTTATGAAGTGGCGAAGAGTGTTTTAATGAGTAAAAATCGAATCTTTGATTTAAAATATCTCTATTAATATACCTTTTATGTCACTAAACCTTTTTAATGCATATAGATTGAATTTTTGAAACAAAACAAGAGTTTTAATTTAAAATTATTTGTGTTACCTGGAAGTCGCGAAGCGTGTTTTAATGAGTATATGTTGAATCTTTAAATGAAAGTACCTCAATAAAGGTGCCTTTTATGTCACTAGACCTTTTCAATGTATAAAGATTGAATCTTTCAAAGAAAATGAGGTTTTTGAGTTAAACTTATTCGAGTTCCCTTTGACGTCCCGTAGAGTATTTTACAGAGTAAAGATTGAATCTCTGAATTAAATTACCTTAATAAATGTACCTAGTATGTCACTAGACCTTTTTAATGTAAAAAGATTGAATCTCTGAAAAAAATTGATAGTTTAGAGATTAACTTATTCGAGTTAGCTATGTAGTCGCGAATCGTGTTGTAATGTCTAAATATTAAATCCTTGAATGAAAATATCTCAACAAAAGAACCTATTATGTGACTTGACCTTTTTAATGTATAAAGATTGAATTCTTTAAAGAAGAAGAGAGTTTTGAGTGAAACTTATTCGAGTTCCCTTTGACGTCCCGAAGTGTGTTTTACAGAGTATAGATTGAATCTTTGAATGAAAATACTTCAGCAAAGGTACCTAGAACGTCACAAGACCTTTTTAATGTAAAAAGATTGAATCTTTGAAATAAAATTAGAGTTTTGAGATTGACTTATTCAAGTTACTTATGAAGTCGCGATGCATGTTTTAATTACTAAAGATTAAATCTTTGAATGAAAATACCACAATAAAGGAATCAATTATATGACTAATCCATTTTAATGTATACAGATTGAATCTTTGAAAGAAAATGAGTGTTTTGAATGAAACTTATTCTAGTTCCTTTCGACGTCCTGAAGAGTGTTTTAATGAGTAAAAATAAAATCTTTGAATGAAA
The DNA here is from genome assembly GCF_030987335.1 of Cornus florida. Lineage (NCBI taxonomy): Eukaryota > Viridiplantae > Streptophyta > Magnoliopsida > Cornales > Cornaceae > Cornus > Cornus florida. The sequence continues at coordinate 89,456,870 of NW_026775578.1, read as the reverse complement.
ATACCTCAATAAAGGTACTTATTATGTTACTAGACATTTTTAATGTATAAATGTTGAATCTTTGAAAGAAAATTAAAGTATTGATTTAAACTTATTCGAGTTACTTATGAAGTGGCGAAGAGTGTTTTAATGAGTAAAAATTGAATCTTTGATCGAAAATATCTAAATAAAAGTACCTTTTATGTCACTAAACCTTTTTAATGCATATAGATTGAATCTTTGAAACAAAACAAGAGTTTTAATTTAAAATAATTCGTGTTACCTAGAAGTCGCGAAGCGTGTTTTAATGAGTATATGTTGAATCTTTAAATGAAAGTACCTCAATAAAGGTACCTTCTATGTCACTAGGCCTTTTCAATGTATAAAGATTGAATTTTTGAAAGAAAATGAGTTTTTTGAGTTAAAGTTATTCAAGTTCCCTTTGACGTCCCGTAGAGTGTTTTACAGAGTAAAGATTGAATCTCTGAATAAAATTACCTTAATAAAGTTACCTAGTATGTCACTAGACCTTTTTAATGTTAAAAGATTGAATCTCTGAAAAAAAATGATAGTTTAGAGATTAACTTATTCGAGTTACCTATGAGGTCACGAATCGTGTTGTAATGACTAAATATTAAATCTTTGAATGAAAATATCTCAACAAAAGAACCTATTATGTGACTAGACCTTTTTAATGTATAAAGATTGAATCTTTAAAAGAAAATGAGAGTTTTGAGTGAAACTTATTCGAGTTCCCTTTGACGTCCCGAAGTGTGTTTTACAGAGTATAGATTGAATCTTTGAATGAAAATACCTCAGTAAAGGTACCTAGAATGTCACAAGACCTTTTTAATATAAAAAGATTGAATCTTTGAAAGAAAACGTGAGTTTTGAGATTGACTTATTCGAGTTACCTATGAAGTCACGAAGCGTGTTTTAATTACTAAAGATTAAATCTTTGAATGAAAATACCTCAATAAAGAAACCTATTATATGACTAAGCCTTTTTAATGTATACAGATTGAATCTTTGAAAGAAAATGAGTCTTTTCAATGAAACTTATTCGAGTTCTTTTTGACGTCCCGAAGAGTGTTTTAATGAGTAAAAATAGAATTTATGAATAAAAATACCTCAATAAAGGTACCTATTATGTTTCCAGACATTTTTAATGTATAAATGTTGAATCCTTGAAAGAAAATTAAAGTATTGATTTAAACTAATTCGAGTTACTTATGAAGTGGTGAAGAGAGTTTTAATGAGTAAAAATCGAATCTTTGATTGAAATTATCTCTATAAAAGTACCTTTTATGTCACTAAACCTTTTTAATGCATATAGATTGAATCTTTGAAACAAAACAAGAGTTTTAATTTAAAATTATTCGTGTTACCAGGAAGTCGCGAAGCGTGTTTTAATGAGTATATGTTGAATCTTTAAATGAAAGTACCTCAATAAAGGTGCCTTTTATGTCACTAGACCTTTTCAATGTATAAAGATTGAATCTTTGAAAGAAAATGAGGTTTTTTAGTTAATCTTATTCAAGTTCCCTTTGACGTCCCGTAGAGTGTTTTACAGAGTAAAGATTGAATCTCTGAATTAAATTACCTTAATAAAGGTACCTAATATGTAACTAGACCTTTTTATTGTAAAAAGATTGAATCTATGAAAAAAATTTATAGTTTAGAGATTAACTTATTCGAGTTACCTATGAAGACGCGAATCGTGTTTTAGTGTCTAAATATTAAATCTTTGAATGAAAATATCTCAACAAAAGAACCTATTATGTGACTTGAACTTTTTAATGTATAAAGATTGAATCCTTTAAAGAAGATGAGAGTTTTGAGTGAAACTTATTCGAGTTCCCTTTGACGTCTCGAAGTGTGTTTTACAGAGTATAGATTCAATCTTTGAATGAAAATACCTCAGCAAAGGTACCTAGAACGTCACAAGACCTTTTTAATGTAAAAAGATTGAATCTTTGAAAGAAAATGAGAGTTTTGAGATTGACTTATTCAAGTTACCTATGAAATCGCGAAGCGTGTTTTAATTACTAATGATTAAATCTTTGAATGAAAATATCTCAATAAAGGAATCAATTATATGACTAAACGTTTTAAATGTATACAGATTGAATCTTTGAAAGGAAATGAGTGTTTTGAATGAAACTTATTCTTGTTCCTTTTGACGTCCAGAAGAGTGTTTTAATGAGTAAAAATAGAATCTTTGAATGAAAATACCTCAATAAAGGTACCTATTATGTTACTAGACATTTTTAATGTATAAATGTTGAATCTTTGAAAGAAAATTAAAGTATTGATTTAAACTTATTCGAGTTACTTATGAAGTGGCGAAGAGTGTTTTAATGAGTAAAAATCGAATCTTTGATCGAAAATATCTCAATAAAAGTACCTTTTATGTCACTAAACCTTTTTGATGCATATAGATTGAATCTTTGAAACAAAACACGAGTTTTAATTTAAAATTATTCGTGTTACCTAGAAGTCGCGAAGCGTGTTTTAATGAGTATATGTTGAATCTTTAAATGAAAGTACCTCAATAAAGGTACATTTTATGTCACTAGACCTTTTCAATGTATAAAGATTGAATTTTTGAAAGAAAATGAGGTTTTTAAGTTAAACTTATTCCAGTTCCCTTTGACGTCCCGTAGAGTGTTTTACAGAGTAAAGTTTGAATCTCTGAATAAAATTACCTTAATAAAGTACCTAGTATGTCACTAGACCTTTTTAATGTAAAAAGATTGAATCTCTGAAAAAAAATGATGGTTTAGAGATTAACTTATTCGAGTTACCTATGAGGTCACGAATCGTGTTGTAATGACTAAATATTAAATCTTTGAACGAAAATATCTCAACAAAAGAACCTATTATGTGACTAGACCTTTTTAATGTATAAAGATTGAATCTTTTAAAGAAAATGAGAGTTTTGAGGGAAACTTATTCGAGTTCCCTTTGACGTCCTGAAGTGTGTTTTACAAAGTATAGATTGAATCTTTGAATGAAAATACCTCAGTAAAGGTACCTAGAATGTCATAAGACCTTTTTAATGTAAAAAGATTGAATCTTTGAAAGAAAATGAGAGTTTTGAGATTGACTTATTCGAGTTACCTATGAAGTCGCGAAGCGTGTTTAAATTACTAAAGATTAAATCTTTGAATGAAAATACCTAAATAAAGGAACCTATTATATGACAAAACCTTTTTAATGTATACAGATTGAATCTTTGAAAGAAAATGAGTGTTTTGAATGAAACTTATTCGAGTTCCTTTTGACGTCCCGAAGAGTGTTTTAATGAGTAAAAATAGAATCTTTGAATGAAAATACCTCAATAAAGGTACCTATTATATTACTAGACATTTTTAATGTATAAATGTTGAATATTTGAAAGAAAATTAAAATATGGATTTAAACTTATTCGAGTTACTTTTGAAGTGGCGAAGAGTGTTTTAATGAGTAAAAACCGAATCTTTGATCGAAAATATCTCAATAAAAGTACCTTTTATGTCCCTAAACCTTTTTAATTCATATAGATTGAATCTTCGAAACAAAACAAGAGTTTTAATTTAAAATTATTCGTGTTACATCGAAGTCGCGAAGCGCGTTTTAAAGAGTCTATGTTGAATCTTTAAATGAAAGTACTTCAATAAAGGTACCTTTTATGTCACTAGACCTTTTCAATGTATAAAGATTGAATCTTTGAAAGAAAATGAGGTTTTTGAGTTAAACTTATTCGAGTTCCCTTTGACGTCCCGTAAAGTGTTTTACAGAGTAAAGATTAAATCTGTGAATGAAATTACCTTAATAAAGGTACCTAGTATGTCACTAGACCTTTTTAATGTAAAAAGATTGAATCTCTGAAAAAAAAATGATAGTTTAGAGATTAACTTATTCGAGTTACCTATGAAGTCGCGAATCGTGTTGTACTGACTAAATATTAAATCTTTGAATGAAAATATCTCAACAAAAGAACCTTTTATGTGACTAAACCTTTTTAATGTATAAAGATTGAATCTTTTAAAGAAAATGAGAGTTTTGAGTGAAACTTATTCGATTTCCCTTTGACGTCCCGTAGAGTGTTTTAATGAATAAAAATAGAATCCTTGAATAAAAATACCTCAGTAAAGGTACCTAGAATGTGACAAGACCTTTTTAATGCAAAAAGATTGAATCTTTGAAAGAAAATGAGAGTTTTGAGATTGGCATATTCGAGTTACCTATCAAAGTCGCGAAGCATATTTTCATGACTAAAGATTAAATCTTTGAATGAAAATACCTCAATAAAGAAACCTATTATATGACTAAACCTTTTTAATGTATATAGATTGAATCTTTGAAATAAAATGAGAGTTTTGAATGAAACTTATTCGAGTTCCTTTTGACGTCCCGAAGGGTGTTTTAGTGAGTAAAAATAGAATCTTTGGATGAAAATACCTCAATAAAGGTACCTATTATGTTACTAGACATTTTTAATGTATAAATGTTGAATCTTTGAAAGAAAATTAGATTATTGATTTAAACTTATTCGAGTTACTTATGAAGCGGCGAAGAGTGTTTTAATGAGAAAAAATTGAATCTTTGATTGAAAATATCTCAATAAAAGTACCTTTTATGTCACTAAACCTTTTTAATGCATATAGATTGAATCTTTGAAACAAAACAAGAGTTTTAATTTAAAATTATTCGCGTTACCTAGAAGTCGCGAAGAGTGTTTTAATGAGCATATGTTGAATCTTTAAATGAAAGTACCTCAATAAAGGTAACTTTTATGTCACTAGACCTTTTCAATGTGGAAAGATTGAATCTTTGAAAGAAAATGTGGTTTTTGAGTTAAACTTATTCGAGTTCCCATTGACGTCCCGTAGAGTGTTTTACAGAGTAAAGATTGAATCTCTGAATGAAATTAGCTAAATAAAGGTATCTTGAATATCACTAGAACTTTTTAATGTAAAATGATTGAATCTCTGAAAAAATATGATAGTTTAGAGATTAACTTATTCGAGTTACCTATGAAGTCGCGAATCGTGTAGTAATCACTAAATATTAAATCTTTGAATGAAAATATCTCAACAAAAGAACCTATTATGTGACTAGTCCTTTTTAATGTATAAAGATTGAATCTTTTAAAAAAAACGAGAGTTTTGTGCGAAACTTATTCGAGTTCCCTTTGACGTCCCGAAGAGTGTTTTAATGAGTAAAAATAGAATCTTTGAATTTAAATACCTCAGTAAAGGTACCTAGAATGTGACAAGACCTTTTTAATGCAAAAAGATTGAATCTTTGAAAGAAAATGAGAGTTTTGAGATTGGCATATTCGAGTTACCTATGAAGTCGCGAAGCGTGTTTTCATGACTAAAGATTAAATCTTTGAATGAAAATACCACAATAAAGGAACCTATTATATGACTAAACCTTTTTAATTTATATAGATTGAATCTTTGAAATAAAATGAGAGTTTTGAATGAAACTTATTCGAGTTCCTTTTGACGTCCCGAAGAGTATATGTTGAATCTTTAAATGAAAGTAGCTCAATAAAGGTACCTTTTATGTCGCTAGACCTTTTCAATGTATAAAGATTGAATCTTTGAAAGAAAATGAGGTTTTTGGGTTAAACTTATTCGAGTTCCCTTTGACGTCCCATAGAGTGTTTTACAGAGTAAAGATTGAATCTCTGAATGAAATTACCTTAATAAAGGTACGTAGTATGTCACTAGACCTTTTTAATGTAAAAAGATTGAATCTCTGAAAAATATTGATTGTTTAGAGATTAACTTATTCGAGTTACCTATGAAGTCGCGAATCGTGTTGTAATGACTAAATATTAAATCTTTGAATGAAAATATCTCAACAAAAGAACCTATTATGTGACTAAACCTTTTTAATGTATAAAGATTGAATCTTTTAAAGAAAATGAGAGTTTTGAGTGAAACTTATTCGAGTTCCCTTTGACGTCCCGAAGTGTGTTTTACAGAGTATAAATTGAATCTTTGAATGAAAATACCTCAGTAAAGGTACCTATTATTTTACTAGACATTTTTAATGTATAAATGTTGAATCTTTGAAAGAAAATTAAAGTATTGATTTAAACTTATTCGAGTTACTTATGAAGTGGCGGAAAGTGTTTTAATGAGTAAAAATCGAATCTTTGATTGAAAATATCTCTATAAAATACCTTTTATGTCACTAAACCTTTTTAATGTATTTAGATTGAATCTTTGAAACAAAAATAGAGTTTTAATTTAAAATTATTCGTGTTACCTAGAAGTCGCGAAGCGTGTTTTAATGAGTATATGTTGAATCTTTAAATGAAAGTACCTCAATAAAGATACCTTTTATGTCACAAGATCTTTTCAATGTATAAAGATTGAATCTGTGAAAGAAAATGAGGTTTTTGTGTTAAACTTAATCGAGTTCCCTTTGACGTCTCGTAGAGTGTTTTACAGAGTAAAGATTGAATCTCTGAATGAAATTAGCTTAATAAAGGTATCTAGTACGTCACTAGACCTTTTTAATGTAAAAAGATTGAATCTCTGAAAAAAAATGATAGTTTAGAGATTAACTTATTCAGGTTACCTATGAAGTCGCGAATCGTGTAGTAATCACTAAATATTAAATCTTTGAATGAAAATATCTCAACAAAAGAACCTATTATGTGACTAGACCTTTTTAATGTATAAAGATTGAATATTTTAAAGAAAATGAGAGTTTTGAGTGAAACTTATTCGAGTTCCCTTTGACGTCCCGAAGAGTGTTTTAATGAGTAAAAATAGAATCTTTGAATTTAAATACCTCAGTAAAGGTACCTAGAATGTGACAAGACCTTTTTAATGCAAAAAGATTGAATCTTTGAAAGAAAATGAGAGTTTTGAGATTGGCATATTCGAGTTACCTATGAAGTCGCGAAGCGTGTTTTCATGACTAAAGATTAAATCTTTGAATGAAAATACCTCAATAAAGGAACCTATTATATGACTAAACCTTTTTAATGTATATAGATTGAATCTTTGAAATAAAATGAGAGTTTTGAATGAAACTTATTCGAGTTCCTTTTGACGTCCCGAAGAGTGTTTTAGTGAGTAAAAATAGAATCTTTGAATGAAAATACCTCAATAAAGGTACCTATTATGTTACTAGACATTTTTAATGTATAAAAGTTGAATCTTTGAAAGAAAATTAGATTATTGATTTTAACTTAGTCGAGTTACTTATGAAGTGGCGAAGAGTGTTTTAATGAGTAAAAATCGAATCTTTGATTGAAAATATCTCTATAAAAGTACTTTTAGGTCACTAAACCATTTTAATGCATATAGATTGAATCTTTGAAACAAAACAAGAGTTTTAATTTAAAATTATTCGTGTAACCTAGAAGTCGCAAAGCGTGTTTTAATGAGTATATGTTGAATCTTTAAATAAAAGTACCTCAATAAAGGTACCTTTTATGTGACTAGACCTTTTCAATGTATAAAGATTGAATCTTTGAAAGAAAATGAGGTTTTTGAGTTAAACTTATTCGGGTTCCCTTTGACGTCCCGTAGAGTGTTTTACAGAGTAAAGATTGAATCTCTGAATGAAATTACCTTAATAAAGGTACCTAGTATGTCACTAGACCTTTTTAATGTAAAAAGATTGAATCTCTGAAAAAAAATGATAGTTTAGAGATTAACTTATTCGAGTTACCTATGAAGTCGCGAATCGTGTTGTAATGACTAAATATTAAATCTTTGAACGAAAATATCTCAACAAAAGAACCTATTATTTGACTAGACCTTTTTAATGTATAAAGATTGAATCTATTAAAGAAAATGAGAGTCTTAAGTGAAACTTATTCGAGTTCCCTTTGACGTCCCGAAGTGTGTTTTCCAGAGTATAGATTGAATCTTTGAATGAAAATACCTCAGTAAAGGTACCTAGATTGTCACAAGACCTTTTTAATGTAAAAAGATTGAATCTTTGAAAGAAAACGAGAGTTTTGAGATTGACTTATTCGAGTTACCTATGAAGTCGCGAAGCGTGTTTAATTACTAAAGATTAAATCATTGAATGAAAATACCTCAATAAAGAAACCTATTATATGACTAAACCTTTTTAATGTATACAGATTGAATCTTTGAAAGAAAATGAGTGTTTTGAATGAAACTTATTCGAGTTCCTTTTGACGTCCCGAAGAGTGTTTTAATGAGCAAAAATAGAATTTTTTAATAAAAATACCTCAATAAAGGTACCTATTATATTACTAGACATTTTTAATATATAAATGTTGAATCTTTGAAAGAAAATTTAAGTATTGATTTAAACTTATTCGAGTTACTTATGAAGTGGCGAAAAGTTTTTTAATGAGTAAAAATCGAATCTTCGATTGAAAATATCTCTATAAAAGTACCTTTTATGTCACTAAACCTTTTTAATGCATATAGATTGAATCTTTGAAACAAAACAAGAGTTTTAATTGCAAATTATTCGTGTTACCTAGAAGTCGCGAAGCGTGTTTAAATGAGTATATGTTGAATCTTTAAATGAAAGTACCTCAATAAAGATACCTTTTATGTCACTAGATCTTTTCAATATACAAAGATTGAATCTTTGAAAGAAAATGAGGTTTTTGTGTTAAACTTATTCGAGTTCCCTTTGACGTCTCGTAGAGTGTTTTACAGAGTAAAGATTGAATCTCGGAATGAAATTACCTTAATAAAGTACCTAGTATGCCACTAGACCTTTTTAATGTAAAAAGATTGAATCTCTGAAAAAAAATGATAGTTTAGAGATTAACTTATTCGAGTTACCTATGAAGTCGCCAATCGTGTAGTAATCACTAAATATTAAATCTTTGAATTAAAATATCTCAACAAAAGAACCTATTATGCGACTAAACCTTTTTAATGTATAAAGATTGAATCTTTTAAAGAAAATGAGGGTTTTCAGTGAAACTTTTTCGAGTTCCCTTTGACGTCCTGAAGAGTGTTTTAATGAGTAAAAATAGAATCTTTGAATAAAAATACCTCAGTAAAGGTACGTAGAATGTGGCAAGACGTTTTTAATGCAAAAAGATTGAATCTTTGAAAGAAAATGAGAGTTTTGAGATTCGCTTATTCGAGTTACCTATGAAGCCGCGAAGCGTGTTTTCATGACTAAAGATTAAATCTTTGAATGAAAATACCTCAATATAGGAACCTATTATATGACTAAACCTTTTTAATGTATACAGATTGAATCTTTAAAAGAAAATGAGAGTTTTTAATGAATCTTATTCGAGTTCCTTTTGACGTCCCGAAGAGTGTTTTAATGAGTAAAAATAGAATCTTTGAATGAAAATACCTCAATAAAGGTACCTATTATGTTACCAGACATTTTTAATGTATAAATGTTGAATCTTTGAAAGAAAATTAAAGTATTGATTTAAACTTATTCGAGTTACTTATGAAGTGGCGAAGAGTGTTTTAATGAGTAAAAATTAAATATTTGATTGAAAATATCTCTATAACAGTACCTTTTATGTCACTAAACCTTTTTAATGCATATAGATTGAATCTTTGAAACAAAACAAGAGTTTTAATTTAAAATTATTCGTGTTACCTAGAAGTCGCGAAGCGTGTTTTAATGAGTATATTTTGAATCTTTAAATGAAAGTACCTCAATAAAGGTACCTTTTATGTCACTAGACCTTTTCAATGTATAAAGATTGAATCTTTGAAAGAAAATGAGGTTTTTGAGTTAAAGTTATTCAAGTTCCCTTTGACGTCCCGTAGAGTGTTTGACAGAGTAAAGATTGAATCTCTGAATGAAATTACCTTAATAAAGGTACCTAGTATGTCACAAGACCTTTTTAATGTAAAAAGATTGAATCTCTGAAAAAAAATGATAGTTTAGAGATTAACTTATTCGAGTTAATTATGAAGTCGCGAATCGTGTTGTAATGTCTAAATATTAAATCTTTGAATGAAAATATCTCAACAAAAGAACCTATTATGTGACTAGACCTTTTTAATGTATAAAGATTGAATCTTTTAAAGAAAATGAGAGTTTTGGGTGAAACTTATTCGAGTTCCCATTAACGTCCCGAAGTGTGTTTTACAGAGTATAGATTGAACCTTTGAATGAAAATACCTCAGCAAAGGTACCTAGAATGTCACAAGACCTTTTTAATGTAAAAAGATTGAATCTTTGAAAGAAAACGAGAGTTTTGAGATTGACTTATTCGAGTTACCTATGAAGTCGCGAAACGTGTTTTAATTACTAAAGATTAAATCTTTGAATGAAAATACCTCAATAAAGGAATCTATTATATGACTAAACCTTTTTAATGTATACAAATTGAATCTTTGAAAGAAAATGAGTGTTTTGAATAAAACTTATTGAAGTTCCTTTTAACGTCCTGAAGAGCTTTTTAATGAGTAAAAATAGAATCTTTGAATTAAAATACCTCAATAATGGTACCTATTATGTTACTAGACATTTTTAATGTATAAATGTTGAATCTTTGAAAGAAAATTTAAGTATTAATTTAAACTTATTCGAGGTACTTATGAAGTGGCGAAGAGTGTTTTAATGAGTAAAAATCGAATCTTTGATTGAAAATATGTCAATAAAAGTACCTTTTATGTCACTAAACCGTTTTAATGCATATAGATTGAATTTTTGAAATAAAACAAGAGTTTTAATTTAAAATTATTCGCGTTGCCTAGAAGTCGTGAAGCGTGTTTTAATGAGTATATGTTGAATCTTTAAATGAAAGTACCTCAATAAAGATACATTTATGTCACTAGACCTTTTCAATGTATAAAGATTGAATCTTAGAAAGAAAATGAGGTTTTCGAGTTCCCTTTGACGTCCCGTAGAGTGTTTTACAGAGTAAAGATTGAATTTCTGAATGAAATTACCTTAATAAAGGTACCTAGTATGTCACTAGACCTTTTTAATGTAGAAAAATTGAATCTCTGGCAAAAAGTTATAGTTTAGAAATTAACTTATTCGGGTTACCTATGAAGTCGCGAATCGTGTTATAATGACTAAATATTAATTCTTTGAATGAAAATATCTTAACAAAGGATCCTATTATGTGACTAGACCTTTTTAATGTATAAAGACTGAATCTTTTAAAGAAAATGAGAGTTTTGAGAGAAACTTATTCGAGTTCCCTTTGACGTCCCGAAGAGTGTTTTAATGAGTAAAAATAGAATCTTTGAATAAAACTACCTCAGTAAAGGTACCTAGAATGTGACAAGACCTTTTTAATGCAAAAAGATTGAATCTTTGGAAGAAAATGAGAGTATTGATTTAAACTTATTGGAGTTACTTATGAAGTGGCGAAGAGTGTTTTAATGAGTAAAAATCGAATCTTTGATTGAAAATATCTCTATAAAGGTACCTTTTATGTCCCTAAACCTTTTTAATGCATATAGATTGAATCTTTCAAACAAAACAAGAGTTTTAATTTAAAATTATTCGTGTTACCTAGAAGTCGCGTAGCGTGTTTTAATGAGTATATGTTGAATCTTTAAATGAAAATGTACCTCAATAAAGGTTCCTTTTATGTCACTAGACCTTTTCAATGTATAAAGATTGAATCTTTGAAAGAAAATGAGGTTTTTGAGTTAAACTTATTCGAGTTCCATTTGACGTCCCGTAGAGTGTTTTACAGAGTAAAGATTGAATCTCTGAATGAAATTACCTTAATCAAGGTACCTAGTATGTCACAAGACCTTTTTAGTGTAAAAAGATTGAATCTCTGAAAAAAAATGATAGTTTAGAGATTAACTTATTCGAGTTGCCTATGAAGTCACGAATCGTGATGTAATGTCTTAATATTAAGTCTTTGAGTGAAAATATCTCAACAAAAGAACCTATTATGCGACTAGACCTTTTTAATGTATAAAGATTGAATCTTTTGAAGAAAATAAGAGTTTTGAGTGAAACTTATTCGAGTTCCCTTTGACGTCCCGAAGAGTGTTTTATTGAGTAAAAATAGAATCTTTGAATAAAAATACCTCAGTAAAGGTACCTAGAATGTGACAAGACCTTTTTAATGTAAAGGTACCTGGAATATCACAAGACCTTTTTAATGAAAAAGGATTGAATCTTTGAAAGAAAATGAGAGTTTTGAGGTTGACTTATTCGAGTTACCTATGAAGTCGCGAAGCGTGTTTGAATGACTGAACATTAAATCTTCGAATGAAAATACTTCAATAAAGGAACCTATTATATGACTAAACCTTTTTAATGTATACAGATTGAATCTTTGAAAGAAAATGAGAGTTTTGAATGAAACTTATTCGTGTTCCTTTTGACGTCCCGAAGAGTGTTTTAATGAGTAAAAATAGAATTCTTGAATGAAAATACCTTAATAAAGGTACTTATTATGTTACAAGAAATTTTTAATGTATAAATGTTGAATCTTTGAAAGAAAATTAGGGTATTGATTTAAACTTATTCGGGTTTCTATTGAAGTGGCGAAGAGTGTTTTAATGAGTAAAAATCGAATCATTGATTGAAAATATCTCAATAAAAGTACCTTTTATGTCACTAAACCTTTTTAATGCATATAGATTGAATCTTTGAAACAAAACAAGAGTTTTAACTTAAAACTATTCGTGTTACCTAGAAATCGCGAACTATGTTTTAATGAGTATATGTTGAATCTTTAAATGAAAGTACCTCAATAAAGGTACCTTTTAAGTCACAAGACCTTCTCAATGTATAAAGATTGAATCTTTGAAAGAAAATGAGGTTTTTGAGTTAAACTTATTTGAGTTCCCTTTGACGTCCCGTAGAGTGTTTTACAAAGTAAAGATTGAATCTCTGAATGAAATTACCTTAATAAAGGTACCTAGTATGTCACTAGACATTTTTAATGTAAAAAGATTGAATCTCTGAAAAAAAATGATAGTTTAGAGATTAACTTATTCGATTTATCTATGAAGTCGCGAATCGTGTTGTAATGTCTAAATATTAAATCTTTGAATGAAAATATCTCAACAAAAGAACATATTATGTGACTAGACCTTTTTAATGTATAAAGATTGAATCTTTTAAAGAAAATGAGAGTTTTGAGTGAAACTTATTCGAGTTCCCTTTTACGTCCCGAAGTGTGTTTACAGAGTATAGATTGAATCTTTGAATGAAAATACCTCAGCAAAGGTACCTAGAACGTCACAAGACCTTTTTAATGTAAAAAGATTGAATCTTTGAAAGAAAACGAGAGTTTTAAGATTGACTTATTCGAGTTACCTATGAAGTCGTGAAGCGTGTTTTAATTACTAAAGATTAAATCTTTGAATGAAAATACCTCAATAAAGGAATCTATTATATGACTAAACCATTTTAATGTATACAGATTGAATCTTTGAAAGAAAATGAGTGTTTTGAATGAAACTTATTCGAGTTACATTTAACGTCCTGAAGAGTGCTTTAATAAGTAAAAATAGAATCTTTGAATGAAAATACCTCAATAAAGGTACCTATTATGTTACTAGACATTTTTAATGTATAAATATTAAATCTTTGAAGGAAAATTTAAGTATTGATTTAAACTTATTCGAGTTACTTATGAAGTGACGAAGAGTGTTTCAATGAGTAAAAATCGAATCTTTGATTGAAAATATGTCAATAAAAGTACCTTTTTGTCACTAAACCTTTTTAATACATATAGATTGAATCTTTGAAACAAAACAAGAGTTTTAATTTAACATTATTCGTGTTGCCTAGAAGTCGCGAAGCGTGTTTTAACGAGTACATGTTGAATCTTTAAATGAAAGTACCTCAATATAGATACCATTTATGTCACTAGACCTTCTAAATGTATAAAGACTGAATCTTTGAAAGAAAATGAGGTTTTTGAGTTAAACTTATTCGAGTTTCCTTTGACGTCCCGTAGAGTGTTTTACAGAGTAAAGATCGAATCTCTGAATGAAATTACATTAATTAAGGTACCTAGTATGTCACTAGACCTTTTTAATGTAAAAAGATTGAATCTCTGAAAAAAAATGATAGTTTAGAGATTAACTTATTCGAGTTACCTATGAAGTCACGAATCGTGTTGTAATGTCTAAATATTAAATCTTTGAATGAAAATATCTCAACAAAAGAACCAATTATGTGACTAGACCTTTCTAATGTATAAAGATTGAATCTTTTAAAGAAAATTAGAGTTTTGAGTGAAACTTATTCGAGTTCCCTTTGACGTCCCGAAGTTTGTTTTATAGAGTATAGATTGAATCTTTGAATGAAAATACCTCAGTAAAGGTACCTTGAATGTCACAAGACCTTTTTAATGTAAAAAGATTGAATCTTTGAAAGAAAACGAGAGTTTTGAGATTGACTTATTCGAGTTACCTATGAAGTCGCGAAGCTTGCTTTAATGACTAAAGATTAAATCTTTCAATGAAAATACCTCAATAAAGGAACCTATTATATGACTAAACCTTTTTAATATATACAGATTCAATCTTTGAAAGAAAATAAGAGTTTTTAATGAAACTTATTCGAGTTCCTTTTGACGTCCCGAAGAGTGTTTTAATGAGTAAAAATAGAATCTTTGAATGAAAATACCTCAATAAAGGTACCTACTATGTTACCAGACATTTTTAATGTATAAATGTTGAATCTTTCAAAGAAAATTAAAGTACTGATTTAAACTTATTCGAGTTGCCTATGAAGTGGCGAAGAGTGCTTTAATGAGTAAAAATCGAATCTTTGACTGAAAATATCTCAATAAAAGTACCTTTTAAGTCACTAAACCTTTTTAATACATATAGATTGAATCTTTGAAACCAAACAAGAGTTTTAATTTAAAATTATTCGTGTTACCTAGAAGTCGCGAAGCGTGTTTTAATGAGTATATGTTGAATCTTTAAATGAAAGTACCTCAATAAAGGTACCTTTTATGTCACTAGCCCTTTTCGATGTATAAAGATTGAATCTTCGAAAGAAAATGAGGTTTTTGAGTTAAACTTATTCGAGTTCCCTTTGACGTCCCGCAGAGTGTTTTACAGAGTTAAGATTGAATCTCTGAATGAAATTACCTTAATAAAGGTACCTAGTATGTCACTAGACATTTTTAATGTAAAAAGATTGAATCTCTGAAAAAAAGTGATAGTTTAGAGATTAACTTATTCGAGTTACCTATGAAAATATCTTAACAAAAGGAACCTAGTATGTGACTAGACTTTTTTAATGTATAAAGATTGAATCTTTTAAAGAAAATGAGAGTTTTGAGTGAAACTTATTCGAGTTCCCTTTGACATCCCGAAGAGTGTTTTACAGAGTATAGATTGAATCTTTGAATGAAAATATCTCAGTAAAGGTACCTAGAATGTCACAAGACTTTTTAATGCAAAAAGATTGAATCTTGGAAAGAAAATGAGAGTTTTGAGGTTGACTTATTCGAGTAACCTACGAAGTCGCGAAGCGTGTTTTAATTACTAAAGATTAAATATTTGAATGAAAATATCTCAATAAAGAAACCTATTATATGACTAAATCTTTTTAATGTATACAGATTGAATCTTTGAAAGAAAATGAGTGTTTTGGATGAAACGTTATTCGAGTTCCTTTTGACATCCCGAAGAGTATTTTATTGAGTAAAAATAGAATCTTTGAATGAAAATACCTCAATAAAGGTACCTATTATGTTACTAGACATTTTTAATGTATAAATGTTGAATCTTTGAAAGAAAATTAAAGTATTGATTTAAACTTATTCGAGTTACTTATGAAGTGGCGAAGAGTGTTTTAATGAGTAAAAATCGAATCTTTGATTGAAAATATCTCAATAAAAGTACCTTTTATGTCAGTAAACCTTTTTAATGCATATAGATTGAATCTTTGAAACAAAACAAGAGTTTTAATTTAAAATTATTCGTGTTGCCTAGAAGTCGCGAAGCGTTTTTTAATGGGTATATGTTGAATCTTTAAATGAAAGTACCTCAATAAAGATACCTGTTACGTCAGTAGACCTTTTCAATGTATAAAGATTGAATCTTTGAAAGAAAATGAGTTTTTGAGTTAAACTTATTTGAGTTCCCTTCGACGTCCCGTAGAGTGTTTTACAGAGTAAAGATTGAATCTCTGAAAGAAATTACCTTAATAAAGGTACCTAGTATGTCGCTAGACCTTTTTAATGTAAAAAGATTGAATCTCTGAAAAAAAATGATAGTTTAGAGATTAACTTATTCGAGTTACCTATGAAGTCACGAATCGTGTTGTAATGACTAAATATTAAATCTTTGAATGAAAATATCTCAACAAAAGAACCTATTATGTGACTAGACCTTTTTAATGTATAAAGATTGAATCTTTTAAAGAAAATGAGAGTTCTGAGAAAAACTTATTCGAGTTACCTTTGACGTCCCGAAGAGTGTTTTAATGAGTAAAAATAGAATCTTTGAATAAAAATACCTCAGTAAAAGTACCTAGAATGTGACAAGACCTTTTTAATGCAAAAAAGATTGAATCTTTGGAAGAAAATGAGAGTATTGATTTAAACTTATTGGAGTTACTTATGAAGTGACGAAGAGTGTTTTAATGAGTGAAAATCGAATCTTTGATTGAAAATATCTCTATAAAGGTACCTTTTATGTCCCTAAACCTTTTTAATGTATAAAGATTGAATCTTTTAAAGAAAATGAGAGTTTGGAGTGAAACTTATTCGAGTTCCCTTTAACGTCCCGAAGTGTGTTTTACAGTGTATAGATTGAATCTTTGAATAAAAATACCTTAGTAAAGGTACCTAGAAGGTCACAAGATCTTTTTAATGTAAAAAGATTGAATATTTGAAAGAAAACGAGAGTTTTGAGATTGACTTATTCGAATTACCTATGAAGTCGCGAAGCGTGTTTTATTGAGTAAAGATTAAATCTTTGAATGAAAATACTACAATAAAGGAACCTATTATATGACTAAACCTTTTTAATGTATACAGATTGAATCTTTGAAAGAAAATGAGAGTTTTGAATGAAACTTATTCGAGTTCCTTTTGACGTTCCGAAGAGTGTTTTAATGAGTAAAAATAGAATCTTTGAATGAAAATACCTCAATAAAGGTTCCTATTATGTTACCAGACATTTTTAATGTATAAATGTTGAATCTTTGAAAGATAATTAAAGTATTGATTTAAACTTATTCGAGTTACTTATGAAGTGGCGAAGAGTGTTTTAATGAGTAAAAATTGAATCTTTGATCTAAAATATCTCACTAAAAGTACCTTTTATGTCACTAAACCTTTTTAATGCATACAGATTGAATCTTTGAAACAAAATAAGAGTTTTAATTTAAAATTATTCGTGTTACCTAGAAGTCCCGAAGCGTGTTTTAATGAGTATATATTGAATCTTTAAATGAGAGTACCTCAATAAAGGTACCTTTTATGTCACTAGCCCTTTTCAATGTATAAAGATTGATTCTTGGAAAGAAAATGAGGTTTTTGAGTTAAACTTATTCGAGTTCCCTTTGACGTCCCGTAAAGTGTTTTACAGAGTAAAGATTGAATCTCTGAATGAAATTACCTTAATAAAGGTACCTAGTATGTCACTAGAACTTTTCAATGTAAAAAGATTGAATCTTTGAAAAAAAGTGACAATTTAGAAATTAACTTATTCGTGTTACCTATGAAGTCGCGAATCGGGTTGTAATGACTAAATATTAAATCTTTGAATAAAAATATCTTAACAAAGGAACCTATTATGTGACTAGACCTTTTTAATGTATAAAGATTGAATCTTTTAAAGAAAATGAGAGTTGTGAGTGAAACTTGTTCGAGTTCCCTTTGACGTCCCGAAGATTGTTTTACAGAGTATAGATTGAATCCTTGAATGAAAATACCTCAGTAAAGTTACCTAGAATGTCACAAGACCTTTTTAATACAAAAAGACTGAATCTTTGAAAGAAAATTAGAATTTTGAGATTGACTTATTCGAGTTATCTATGAAGTCGCGAAGCGTGTTTAAGTGACTAAAGATTAAATCTTTGAATGAAAATACCTCAATAAAGGAACCTATTATATGACTAAACCTTTTTAATGTATACAGATTGAATCTTTGAAAGAAAATGAGAGTTTTGAATGAAACTTATTCGAGTTCCTTTTGACGTCCCGAAGAGTGTTTTAATGAGTAAAAATTGAATCTTTGAATGAAAATACCTCAATAAAGGTACGTATTATGTTACTAGACATATTTAATGTATAAATGTTCAATCTTTGAAAGAAAATTAGAGTATTAATTTAAACTTATTCGAGTTACTTATGAAGTGGCGAAGAGTGTTTTAATGAGTAAAAATCTAATCTTTGATTGAAAATATCTCAATAAAAGTATCTTTTACGTCACTAAACCTTTTTAATGCATATAGATTGAATCTTTGAAACAAAAGAAGAGTTTTAATTTAGAATTATTCGTGTTACCTAGAAGTCGCGAAGAGTGTTTTAATGAGTATATGTTGAATCATTAAATGAAAGTACCTCAATAAAGGTACCTTTTATGTCCCTAGACCATTTCAATGTATAAAGATTGAATCTTTGACAGAAAATGAGGTTTTTGAGTTAAACTTATTCAAGTTCCCTTCGACGTCCCGTAGAGTGTTTTACAGAGTAAAGATTGAATCTCTGAATGAAATTACGTTAATAAAGGTACCTTGAATGTCACTAGACCTTTTTATTGTAAAAGGATTGAATCTCTGACAAAAAAATGATAGTTTAGAGATTAACTTTTTCGAGTTACCTATGAAGTCGCGAATCGTGTTGTAATGACTAAATATTAAATTTTTGAATGAAAATATCTCAACAAAGGAACCTATTATGTGACTAGACATTTTTAATGTATAAAGATTGAATCTTCTAAAGAAAATGAGAGTTTTGAGTGAAGCTTATTCGAGTTCCCTTTGACGTCCCGAAGTGTGTTTTACAGAGTATAGATTGAATCTTTGAATGAAAATACCTCAGTAAAGGTACCTAGAATGTCACAAGACCTTTTTAATGTAAAAAGACTGAACCTTTGAAAGAAAACGAGAGTTTTGAGATAGACTTATTCGAGTTACCTATGAAGTCGTGAAGCGTGTTTTAATTACAAAAGATTAAATCTTTGAATGAAAATATCTCAATAAAGAAACCTATTATATTACTAAACCTTTTTAATGTATACAGATTGAATCTTTGAAAGAAAATGAGTGTTTTGAATGAAACTTTATTCGAGTTCCTTTTGACGTACCGAAGAGTGTTTTAATGAGTAAAAATAGAATCTTTGAGTGAAAATACCTCAATAAAGATACCTATTATGTTACTAGACATTTTTATTATATAAATGTTGAATCTTTGAAAGAAAATTTAAGTATTAATTTAAACTTATTCGAGTTACTTATGAAGTGGCGAAAAGTGTTTTAATGCGTAAAAATCGAATCTTTGATTGAAAATATCTCAATAAAAGTACCTTTTCTGTCACTAAACTTTTTTAATGCATATAGATTGAATCTTTGAAACAAAACAAGAGTTTTAATTTAAAATTATTCGTGTTACCTAGAAGTCGCGAAGCGTGTTTTAATGAGTTTATGTTGAATCTTTAAATGAAAGTACCTCAATAAGGGTACCTTTTAAGTCACTAGACCTTTTCAATGTATGAAGATTGAATCTTTGAAAGAAAATGAGGTTTTTGAGTTAAACTTTTTTGAGTTCCCTTTGACGTCTCATAGAGTGTTTTACAAAGTAAAGATTGAATCTCTGAATGAAATTACCTTAATAGAGGTACCTAGTATGTCACTAGACCTTTTTAATGTAAAAAGATTGAATCTCTGAAAAAAAATGATAGTTTAAAGATTAACTTATTCGAGTTACCTATGAAGTCGCGGATCATGTTGTAATGACTAAATATTGAATCTTTGAATGAAAATATCTCAACAACAGAACCAATTATGTGACAAAAAAATGATAGTTTAGAGATTAACTTTTTCGAGTTACCTATGAAGTCGCGAATCGTGTTGTAATGACTAAATATTAAATTTTTGAATGAAAATATCTCAACAAAGGAACCTATTATGTGACTAGACATTTTTAATGTATAAAGATTGAATCTTTTAAAGAAAATGAGAGTTTTGAGTGAAACTTATTCGAGTTCCCTTTGACGTCCCGAAGTGTGTTTTACAGAGTATAGATTGAATCTTTGAATGAAAATACCTTAGTAAAGGTACCTAAAATGTCACAAGACCTTTTTAATGTATACAGATTGAATCTTTGAAAGAAAATGAGAGTTTTGAGATTGACTTATTCGAGTTACCTATGAAGTCGCGAAGCGTGTTTTAATGACTAAAGATTAAATCTTTGAATGAAAATACCTCAATAAAGGAACCTATTATATGACTAAACCTTTTTAATGTATAAAGATTGAATCTTTGAAAGAAAATGAGAGTTTTGAATGAAACTTATTCGAGTTCCTTTTGACGTCCCGAAGAGTGTTTTAATGATTAAAAATAAAATCTTTGAATGAAAATACCTCAATAAAGGTACCTATTATGTTACCAGACATTTTTAATGTATAAATGTTGAATCTTTGAAAGAAAATAAAAGTATTAATTTAAACTTATTCGAGTAACTTATGAAGTGGCGAAGAGTGTTTTAATGAGTAAAAATTGAATCTTTGATTGAAAATATCTCAATAAAAGTACCTTTTATGTCACTAAACCTTTTTAATGCATATAGATTGAATCTTTGAAACAAAACAAGAGTTTTAATTTAAAATTATTCGTGTTACCTAGAAGTCGCGAAGCGTGTTTTAATGAGTATATGTTGAATCTTTAAATGAAATTACCTCAATAAAGTTACCTTTTATGTCACTAGCCCTTTTCAATGTATAAAGATTGAAACTTTGAAAGAAAATGTGGTTTTTGAGTTAAACTTATTCGAGTTCCCTTTGACGTCCCGTAGAGTGTTTTACAGAGTAAAGATTGAATCTCCGAATGATATTACCTTAATAATGGTACCTAGTATGTCACTAGACCTTTTTAATGTAAAAAGATTGAATCTCTGAAAAAAAGTAATAGTTTAGAGATTAACTTATTCGAGTTACCTATGAAGTCGCGAATCATGTTGTAATGACTAAATATTAATTCTTTGAATAAAAATATCTTAACAAAGGAACCTATTATGTGACGTGACCTTTTTAATGTATAAAGATTGAATCTTTTTAAGAAAATGAGAGTTTTGAGTTAAACTGAATCGAGTTCCCTTTGACGTCCCGAAGATTGTTTTACAGAGTATAGATTGAATCTTTGAATGAAAACACCTCAGTAAAGGTACCTAGAATGTCGCAAGACCTTTTTAATGCAAAAAGATTGAATCTTTGAATGAAAATGAGAGTTTTGAGATTGACTTATTCGAGTTACCTATGAAGTCGCGAAGCGTATTTTAATGACTAAAGATTAAATCTTTGAATGAAAATACCTCAATAAAGGAACCTATTATATGACTAAACCTTTTTAATGTATACAGATTGAATCTTTGAAAAAAAATGAGAGTTTTGAATGAAACTTATTCGAGTTCCTTTTGACGTTCCGAAGAGTGTTTTAATGAGTAAAAATAGAATATTTGAATGAAAATACCTCAATAAAGGTACCTATTATGTTACTCGAAATTTTTAATGTATAAATGTTGAATCTTTGAAAGAAAATTAAAGTATTGATTTAAACTTATTCGAGTGACTTATGAAGTGGCGAAGAGTGTTTTAATGAGTAAAAATCAAATCTTTGATTGAAAATATCTCAATAAAAGTACCATTTATGTCGCTAAACCTTTTTAATGCATATAGATTAAATCTTTGAAACAAAACAAGAGTTTTAATTTAAAATTATTCGTGTTACCTAGAAGTCGCGAAGCGTGTTTTAATGAGTATATGTTGAATCTTTAAATGAAAGTACCTCAATAAATGTACCTTTTAAGTCACTAGACCTTTTCAGTGTATAAAGATTGAATCTTTGAAAGAAAATGAGGTTTTTGAGTTAAACTTATTCGAGTTCCCTTTGACGTCCCGTAGAGTGTTTTACTGAGTAAAGATTGAATCTCTGAATGAAATTACCTTAATAAAGGTACCTGGTTTGTCACTAGACCTTTTTAACGTAAAAAATTGAATCTCTGAAAAAAAATGATTGTTTAGAGATTAACTTATTCGAGTTACCTATGAAGTCGTGAATCGTCTTGTAATGAGTAAATATTAAATCTTTGAATGAAAAAATCTCAACAAAGGAACCTATTATGTGACTAGACCTTTTTAATGTATAAAGATTGAATCTTTTAAAGAAAATGAGAGTTTTGAGTGAAACCTATTCGAGTTCCCTTTGACGTCCCGAAGTGTGTTTTACAGAGTATAGATTGAATCTTTGAATGAAAATACCTCAGTAAAGGTACCTAGAATGTCACAAGACCTTTTTAATGTAAAAAGATTGAATCTTTGAAAGAAAACGAGAGTTTTGAGATTGAGTTATTCGAGTTACCTATGAAGTCGCGAAGCGTGTTTTAATTACTAAAGATTAAATCTTTGAATGAAAATACCTCAATAAAGGAACCTATTATATGACTAAACCTTTTTAATGTATAGAGATTGAATCTTTGAAAGAAAATCAGTGTTTTGAATTAAATTTATTCGAGTTCCTTTTGATGTCCCGAAAATTGAATCTTTTGAAAGAAAATAAGGTTTTTGAGTTAAACTTATTCGAGTTCCCTTTGACGTCCCGTAGAGTGTTTTACAGAGTAAAGATTGAATCTCTGAATGAAATTACCTTAACAAAGGTACCTGGTATGTCACTTGACCTTTTTAATGTAAAAAGATTGAATCACTGAAAAAAAATGATAGTTTAGAGATTAACTTATTCGAGTTACCTATGAAGTCGCGAATCGTGTTGTAATGTCTAAATATTAAATCTTTGAATGAAAATATCTCAACAAAAGAACCTATTATCTGACTGGACCTTTTTAATGTATAAAAATTGAATCTTTTAAAGAAAATGAAAGTTTTGAGTGAAACTTAATCGAGTTCCCTTTGACGTCCCGAAGTGTGTTTTGCAGAGTATAGATTGAATCTTTGAATGAAAATACCTCAGTAAAGGTACCTAGAATGTCACAAGACCTTTTTAATGTAAAAAGATTGAATCTTTGAAAGAAAACGAGAGTTTTGAGATTGACTTATTCGAGTTACCTATGAAGTCGCGAAGCGTGTTTTAATGACTAAAGATTAAATCTTTGAAAGAAAATGAGAGTTTTGAATGAAACTTATTCGAGTTCCTTTTGACGTCCCGAAGAGTGTTTTAATGAGTAAAAATATAATTTTGAATAAAAATACCTCAATAAAAGTACATATTATTTTACCAGACATTTTTAATGTATAAATGTTGAATCTTTGAAAGAAAATTAAAGTATTGATTTAAACTTATTCGAGTTACTTATGAAGTGGCGAAGAGTATTTTAATGAGTAAAAATCGAATCTTTGATTAAAAATATCTCAATAAAGGTACCTTTTATGTCACTAAACCTTTTTAATGCATATAGACTGAATCTCTGAAACAAAACAAGAGTTTTAATTTTAAATTATTCGTGTTACCTAGAAGTCGGGAAGCGTGTTTTAATGAGTATATGTTGAATCTTTAAATGAAAGTACCTCAACAAAGGTACCTTTTATGTCACTAGCCCTTTTCAATGTATAAAGATTGAATCTTCCAAAGAAAATGAAGTTTTTGAGTTAAACTTATTCGAGTTCCCTTTGAAGTCCCGTAGAGTGTTTTACGGAGTAAAGATTGAATCTCTGAATGAAATTACCTTAATAAAGGTACCTAGTATGTCACTAGACCTTTTTAATGTAAAAAGATTGAATCTCTGAAAAAAAGGGATAGTTTAGAGATTAACTTATTCGAGTTACCTATGAAGTCGTGAATCGTGTTGTAATGACTAAATATTAATTCTTTGAATGAAAATATCTTAGCAAAGGAACCTATTATGTGATTAGACCTTTTTAATGTATAAAGATTGAATCTTTTAAAGAAAATGAGAGTTTTGAGTGAAACTTATTCAAGTTCCCTTGGACGTCCCGAAGAGTGTTTTATAGAGTATAGATTGAATCTTTGAATGAAAAATACCTCAGTAAAGGTACCTAGAATGTCACAAGACCTTTTTAATGTAAAAAGATTGAATCTCTGAAAGAAAATGAGAGTTTTGAGATTGACTTATTCGAGTTACCTATGAAGTCGCGAAGCGTGTTTTAATGACTAAAGATTAAATCTTTGAATGAAAATACCTCAATAAAGGAACCTATTATATGACTAAACCTTTTTAATGTATACGGATTGAATCTTTGAAAGAAAATGAGAGTTTTGAATGAAATTTATTCGAGTTCCTTTTAATGTCCCGAAGAGTGTTTTAATGAGTAAAAATAGAATCTTTGAATGAAAATACCTCAATAAAGGTACCTATTATGTTATTAGACATTTTTAATGTATAAATGTTAAATCTTTGAAAGAAAATTAGAGTATTGATTCAAGCTTATTCGAGTTACTTATGAAGTGGCGAAGTGTGTTTTAATGAGTAAAAATTGAATCTTTGATTGAAAATATCTAAATAAAAATACCTTTTATGTCACTAAACCTTTTTAATGCATATAGATTGAATCTTTGAAACAAAACAAGAGTTTTAATTTAAAATTATTCGTGTTACCTAGAAGTCGGGAAGTGTGTTTTAGTGAGTATATGTTGAATCTTTAAATGCAAGTTCCTCAATAAAGGTACCTTTTATGTCACTAGACCTTCTCAATTTATAAAGATTGAATCTTTGAAAGAAAATGAGATTTTTGAATTAAACTTATTCGAGTTCCCATTGAATTCCCGTAGAGTGTTTTACAGAGTAAAGATTGAATTTCTGAATGAAATTACCTTAATAAAGGTACCTTGAATGTCACTAGACATTTTGAATGTAAAAGGATTGAATCTCTGAAAAAAAAATGATAGTTTAGAGATTAACTTATTCGAGTTACCTATGAAGTCGCGAATCGTGTTGTAATGACTAAATATTAAATCTTTCAATGAAAATATCTCAACAAAGGAACCTATTATGTGACTTGACTTTTTTAATATGTAAAGATTGAATCTTTTAAAAAAAAATGAGAGTTTTCAGTGAAACTTATTCGAGTTCGCTTTGACGTCCCGAAGTGTGTTTTATAGAGTATAGATTGAATCTTTGAATGAAAATACCTCAGTAAAGGTACCTTGAATGTCACTAGACCTTTTTAATGTAAAATGATTGAATCTCTGAAAAAAAATGATAGTTTAGAGATTAACTTATTCGAGTTACCTATGAAGTCGCGAATCGTGTTGTAATGTCTAAATATTAAATCTTTGAATGAAAATATCTTAACAAAAGAACCTATTATGTGACTAGACCTTTTTAATGTATAAAGATTGAATCTTTTAAAGAAAATGAGAGTTTTGAGTGAAACTTATTCGAGTTCCCTTTGACGTCCCGAAGTGTGTTTTACAGAGTATAGATTGAATATTTGAATGAAAATACCTCAGCAAAGGTACCTAGAACGTCAC
Source organism: Cornus florida (assembly GCF_030987335.1). Taxonomy (NCBI): domain Eukaryota; kingdom Viridiplantae; phylum Streptophyta; class Magnoliopsida; order Cornales; family Cornaceae; genus Cornus; species Cornus florida. The sequence continues at coordinate 89,431,340 of NW_026775578.1, read as the reverse complement.
AAGATCTTTTTAATGTAAAAAGATTGAATCTTTGAAAGAAAACGAGAGTTTTGAGATTGACTTATTCGAGTTACCTATGAAGTCGCGAACCGTGTTTTAATTACTAAAGATTAAATCTTTGAATGAAAATACCTCAACAAAGGAACCTATTATATGACTAAACCTTTTTAATGTATACAGATTGAATCTTTGAAAGAAAATGAGAGTTTTGAATGAAACTTATTCGAGTTCCTTTTGAGGTCCCGAAGAGTGTTTTAATGAGTAAAAATAGAATCTTTGAATGAAAATACCTCAATAACGGTACCTATTATGTTACCTGACATTTTTAATGTATAAATGTTGAATCTCAATAAAAGTATCTTTTATGTCTCAATAAAAGTACCTTGAATGTCACTAGACATTTTGAATGTAAAAGGATTGAATCTCTGAAAAAAAAATGATAGTTTAGAGATTAACTTATTCGAGTTACCTATGAAGTCGCGAATCGTGTTGTAATGACTAAATATTAAATCTTTGAATGAAAATATCTCAACAAAGGAACCTATTATGTGACTTGAGTTTTTTAATATGTAAAGATTGAATCTTTTAAAAAAAATGAGAGTTTTCAGTGGAACTTATTCGAGTTCGCTTTGACGTCCCGAAGTGTGTTTTACAGAGTATAGATTGAATCTTTGAATGAAAATACCTCAGTAAAGGTACCTTGAATGTCACTAGACCTTTTTAATGTAAAAGGATTGAATCTCTGAAAAAAAATGATAGTTTAGTGATTAACTTATTCGAGTTACCTATGAAGTCGCGAATCGTATTGTAACCTATTATGTGACTAGACCTTTTTAATGTATAAATATTGAATCTTTTAAAGAAAATGAGAGTTTTGAGTGAAACTTATTCGAGTTCCCTTTGACGTCCCAAAGTGTGTTTTACAGAGTATTGATTGAATCTTTGAATGAAAATACCTCAGCAAAGGTACCTAGAACGTCACAAGATCTTTTTAATGTAAAAAGATTGAATCTTTGAAAGAAAATGAGAGTTTTGAGATTTTCTTATTCGAGTTACCTATGAAGTCGCGAACCGTGTTTTAATTACTAAAGATTAAATTTTTGAATGAAAATACCTCAACAAAGGAACCTATTATATGACTAAACCTTTTTAATGTATACAGATTGAATCTTTGAAAGAAAATGAGAGTTTTGAATGAAACTTATTCGAGTTCCTTTCGACGTCCCGAAGAATGTTTTAATGAGTAAAAATAAAATCTTCGGATGAAAATGCCGCAATAAAGGTACCTATTATATTACTAGACATTTTTAATGTGTAAATGTTGAATCTTTGATTTAAACTTGTTCGGGTTACTTATGAAGTGGCGAAGAGTGTTTTAATGAGTAAAAATCGAATCTTTGATTGAAAATATCTCAATAAAAGTACCTTTTATGTCACTAAACCTTTTTAATACATATAGATTGAATCTTTGAAACAAAACAAGAGTTTAAATTTAAAATTATTCGTATTACCTAGAAGTCGCGAAGAGTGTTTTAATGAGTATATGTTCAATCTTTAAATGAAAGTATCTCAATAAAGGTACCTTTTCTGTCACTAGCCCTTTTCAATGTATAAAGATTGAATCTTTGAAAGAAAATGAGATTTTTGAGTTAAACTTATTCAAGTTCCCTTCGACGTCCCGTAGAGTGTTTTAATGAAATTACCTTAATAAAGGTACCTAGTATGTCACTAGACCTTTTTAATGTAAAAAGATTGAATCTCTGAAAAAAAGTGATAGTTTAGAGATTAACTTATTCGAGTTACCTATGAAGTCGCGAATCATGTTGTAATGACTAAATATTAATTCTATGAATAAAAATATCTTAACAAAGGAACCTATTATGTGACGTGACCTTTTTAATGTATAAAGATTGAATCTTTTTAAGAAAATGAGAGTTTTGAGTGAAACTGAATCGAGTTCCCTTTGACGTCCCGAAGATTGTTTTACAGAGTATAGATTGAATCTTTGAATGAAAATACCTCAGTAAAGGTACCTAGAATGTCGCAAGACCTTTTTAATACAAAAAGATTGAATCTTTGAAAGAAAATGAGAGTTTGGAGATTGACTTATTCGAGTTACCTATGAAGTCGCGAAGCGTATTTTAATGACTAAAGATTAAATCTTTGAATGAAAATACCTCAATAAAGGAACCTATTATATGACTAAACCTTTTTAATGTATACAGATTGAATCTTTGAAAGAAAATGAGAGTTTTGAATGAAACTTATTCGAGTTCCTTTTGACATTCCGAAGAGTGTTTTAATGAGTAAAAATAGAATCTTTGAAAGAAAATACCTCAATAAAGGTACCTATTATGTTACTAGACATTTTTAATGTATAAATGTTGAATCTTTGAAAGAAAATTAAAGTATTGATTTAAACTTTTTCGAGTTACTTATAAAGTGGCGAAGAGTGTTTTAATGAGTAAAAATCGAATCTTTGATTGAAAATATCTCAATAAAAGTGCCTTTTATGTCGCTAAACCTTTTTAATGCATATAGATTGAATCTTTGAAACAAAACAAGAGTTTAAATTTAAAATTATTCGTGTTACCTAGAAGTCGCGAAGCGTGTTTTAATGAGTATATGTTGAATCTCTAAATGAAAGTACCTCAATAAAGGTACCTTTTATGTCACTAGACCTTTTCAGTGTATAAAGATTGAATCTTTGAAAGAAAATGAGGTTTTTGAGTTAAACTTATTCTAGTTTCCTTTGACGTCCCGTACAGTGTTTTACTGAGTAAAGATTGAATCTCTGATTGAAGTTACCTTAATAAAGGTACCAGGTATGTCACTAGACCTTTTTAACGTAAAAAATTGAATCTCTGAAAAAAAAAGATTGTTTAGAGGTTAACTTATTCGAGTTACCTATGAAGTCGCGAATCGTGTTGTAATGAGTAAATATTAAATCTTTGAATGAAAATATCTCAACAAAGGAACCTATTATGTGACTAGACCTTTTTAATGTATAAAGATTGAATCTTTTAAAGAAAATGAGAGTTTTGAGTGAAACCTATTCGAGTTCCCTTTGACGTCCCGAAGTGTGTTTTACAGAGTATAGATTGAATCTTTGAATGAAAATACCTCAGTAAAGGTACCTTGAATGTCACAAGACCTTTTTAATGTAAAAAGATTGAATCTTTGAAAGAAAACGAGAGTTTTGAAATTGACTTATTCGAGTTACCTATGAAGTCGCGAAGCGTGTTTTAATTACTAAAGATTAAATCTTTGAATGAAAATACCTCAATAAAGGAACCTATTATATGACTAAACCTTTTTAATGTATACAGATTGAATCTTTGAAAGAAAATGAGTGTTTCGAATGAAATTTATTCGAGTTCCTTTTGATGTCCCGAAGATTGAATCTTTGAAAGAAAATGAGGTTTTTGAGTTAAACTTATTCGAGTTCCCTTTGACGTCCCGTAGAGTGTTTTACAGAGTAAAGATTGAATCTCTGAATGAAATTACCTTAATAAAGGTACCTGGTATGTCAGTTGACCTTTTTAATGTAAAAAGATTTAATCTCTGAAAAAAAATGATAGTTTAGAGATTAACTTATTCGAGTTACCTATGAAGTCGCGAATCGTGTTGTAATGTCTAAATATTAAATCTTTGAAAGAAAATATCTCAACAAAAGAACCTATTATGTGACTAGACCTTTTTAATGTATAAAAATTGAATCTTTTAAAGAAAATGAAAGTTTTGAGTGAAACTTATTCGAGTTCCCCTTGACGTCCCGAAGTGTGTTTTGCAGAGTATAGATTGAATCTTTGAATGAAAATACCTCAGTAAAGGTACCTAGAATGTCACAAGACCTTTTTAATGTAAAAAGATTGAATCTTTGAAAGAAAACTAGAGTTTTGAGATTGACTTATTCGAGTTACCTTTGAAGTCACGAAGCGTGTTTTAATGACTAAAAGGTTAAATCTTTGAAAGAAAATGAGAGTTTTGAATGAAACTTATTCGAGTTCCTTTTGACGTCCCGAAGAGTGTTTTAATGAGTAAAAATATAATCTTTGAATGAAAATACCTCAATAAAGGTACATATTATGTTACTAGACATTTTTAATGTATAAATGTTGAATCTTTGAAAGAAAATTAAAGTATTGATTTAAACTTATTCGAGTTACTTATGAAGTGGCAAAGAGTGTTTTAATGAGTAAAAATCGAATATTTGATTGAAAATATCTCAATAAAAGTACCTTTTATGTCGCTAAACCTTTTTAATGCATATAGATTGAATCTTTGAAACAAAACAAGAGTTTTAATTTAAAATTATTCGTGTTACCTAGAAGTCGCGAAGCGTGTTTTAATGAGTATATATGTTGAATCTTTAAATAAAAGTACCTCAATAAAGGTACCTTGTATAAAGATTGAATCTTTCAAAGAAAATGAAGTTTTTGGGTTAAACTTATTCGAGTTCCCTTTGACGTCCCGTAGAGTGTTTTACAGAGTAAAGATTGAATCTCTGAATGAAATTACCTTAATAAAGGTACCTAGTATGTCACTAGACCTTTTTAATGTAAAAAGATTGAATCTCTGAAAAAAAGGGATAGTTTAGAGATTAACTTATTCGAGTTACCTATGAAGTCGCGAATCGTGTTGTAATGACTAAATATTAATTCTTTGAATGAAAATATCTTAGCAAAGGAACCTATTATGTGATTAGACCTTTTTAATGTATAAAGATTGATTCTTTTAAAGAAAATGAGAGTTTTGAGTGAAACTTATTCGAGTTCCCTTGGACGTCCCGAAGGGTGTTTTATAGAGTATAGATTGAATCTTTGAATGAAAAATACCTCTGTAAAGGTACCTAGAATGTCACAAGACCTTTTTAATGTAAAAAGATTGAATCTCTGAAAGAAAATGAGAGTTTTGAGATTGACTTATTCGAGTTACCTATGAAGTCGTGAAGTGTGTTTTAATGACTAAAGATTAAATCTTTGAATGAAAATACCTCAATAAAGGAACCTATTATATGACTAAACCTTTTTAATTTATACGGATTGAATCTTTGAAAGAAAAAGAGAGTTTTGAATGAAATTTATTCGAGTTTCTTTTGACGTCCCGAAGAGTGTTTTAATGAATAAAAATAGAATCTTTGAATGAAAATACCTCAATAATGTACCTATTATGTTATTAGACATTTTTAATGTAAAAATGTTGAATCTTTGAAAGAAAATTAGAGTATTGATTCAAGCTTATTCGAGTTACTTATGAAGTGGCGAAGAGTGTTTTAATGAGTAAAAATTGAATCTTTGATTGAAAATATCTAAATAAAAGAATCTTTTATGTTACTAAACCTTTTTAATGCATATAGATTGAATCTTTGAAACAAAACAAGAGTTTTAATTTAAAATTATTCGTGTTACCTAGAAGTCGGGAAGAGTGTTTTAGTGAGTATATGTTGAATCTTTAAATGAAAGTTCCTCAATAAAGGTACCTTTTATGTCACTAGACCTTCTCAATGTATAAAGATTGAATCTTTGAAAGAAAATGAGATTTTTGAATTAAACTTATTCGAGTTCCCATTGAATTCCCGTAGAGTGTTTTACAGAGTAAAGATTGAATCTCTGAATGAAATTACCTTAATAAAGGTACCTTGAATGTCACTAGACATTTTGAATGTAAAAGGATTGAATCTCTGAAAAAAAAAATGATAGTTTAGAGATTAACTTATTCGAGTTACCTATGAAGTCGCGAATCGTGTTGTAATGACTAAATATTAAATCTTTGAATGAAAATATCTCAACAAAGGAACCTATTATGTGACTTAGCTTTTTTAATATGTAAAGATTGAATCTTTTAAAAAAAATGAGAGTTTTCAGAGAAACTTATTCCAGTTCGCTTTGACATCCCGAAGTGTGTTTTACAGAGTATAGATTGAATCTTTGAATGAAAATACCTCAGTAAAGGTACCTTGAGTGTCAGTAGTCCTTTTTAATGTAAAAGGATTGAATCTCTGAAAAAAAATGATAGTTTAGAGATTAACTTATTCGAGTCACCTATGAAGTCGCGAATCGTATTGTAATGTCTAAATATTAAATCTTTGAATGAAAATATCTTAACAAAAGAACCTATTATGTGACTAGACCTTTTTAATGTATAAAGATTGAATCTTTTAAAGAAAATGAGAGTTTTGAGTGAAACTTATTCGAGTTCCCTTTGACGTCCCGAAGTGTGTTTTACAGAGTATAGATTGAATCTTTGAATGAAAATACCTCAGCAAAGGTACCTAGAACGTCACAAGATCTATTTAATGTAAAAAGATTGAATCTTTGAAAGAAAACGAGAGTTTTGCGATTGACTTATTTGAGTTACCTATGAAGTCGCGAACCGTGTTTTAATTACTAAAGATTAAATCTTTGAATGAAAATACCTCAATAAAGGAACCAATTATATGACTAAACCTTTTTAATGTATACAGATTGAATCTTTGAAAGAAATTGAGAGTTTTGAATGAAACTTATTCGAGTTCCTTTTTACGTCCCGAAGAGTGTTTTAATGAGTAAAAATAGATTCTTTGAATAAAAATACTTCAATAAAGGTACCTATTATGTTACTAGACATTTTTAATGTATAAATGTTGAATCTTTGAAAGAAAATTAGAGTATTGATTTAAACTTATCCGAGTTACTTATGAAGTGGCGAAGAGTGTTTTAATGATTAAAAATTGAATCTTTGATTGAAAATATCTCAATAAAAGTTCCTTTTATGTCACTAAACCTTTTTAATGCATATAGATTGAATCTTTGAAACAAAACAAGAGTTTTAATTTAAAATTATTCGTGTTCCCTAGAAGTCGCGAAGCGTGTTTTAATGAGTATATGTTGAATATTTAAATGAAACTACCTCAACGAAGGTACCTTTTATGTCACTAGACCTTTTCAATGTATAAAGATTGAATCTTTGACAGAAAATGAGGTTTTTGAGTTAAACTTATTCGAGTTCCCTTTGACGTCTCGTCGAGTGTTTTACAGAGTAAAGATTGAATCTCTGAATGAAATTATCTTAATAACGGTGCCTAGTATGTCACTAGACCTTTTTAATGCATAAAGATTGAATCTCTGAAAAAAAGTGATAGTTTAGAGATTAACTTATTCAAGTTACATTTGAAGTCGCGAATCGTGTTGTAATAACTAAATATTAAATGTTTAAATGAAAATATCTCAACAAAAGAACCTATTGTGACTAGACCTTTTTAATGTAAAAAGATTGAATCTTTTAAAGAAAATGAGAGTTTTGAGTGAAACTTATTTGAGTTCCCTTTGAATGAAAATACCTCAATAAAGGTACCTTAAATGTCACAAGACCTTTTTAATACAAAAAGATTGAATCTTTGAGAGAAAATGAAAGTTTTGAGATTGACTTATTCAAGTTACCTATGAACTCGCGAAGCGTGTTTTAATGACTAAACAATAAATCTTTGAATAAAAATACCTCAATAAAGGAACCTATTAGATGACTAAACCTTTTTAATGTATACAGATTGAATCTTTGAAAGAAAATGAGAGTTTTGAATGAAACTTATTCGAATTCCTGTTGACGTCCCGAAGAGTGTTTTAATGAGTAAAAATAGAATCTTTGAATGAAAATACCTCAATAAAGATACCTATTATGTTACAAGACATTTTTAATGTATAAATGTTGAATCTTTGAAAGAAAACTAAAGTATTGATTTAAACTTATTCGAGTTACTTATGAAGTGGCGAAGAGTGTTTTAATGCGTAAAAATCGAATCTTTGATTGAAAATATCTCAATAAAAGTACCTTTTATGTTGCTAAACCTTTTTAATGCATATAGATTGAATCTTTGAAACAAAAGAAGAGTTTTAATTTAAAATTATTCGTGTTACCTAAAAGTCGCGATGCGTGTTTTAATGAGTATATGTTGAATCTTTAAATGAAAGTACCTCAATAAAGGTACCTTTTATGTCGCTAGCCCTTTTCAATGTATAAAGATTGAATCTTTGAAAGAAAATGAGGTTTTTGAGTTAAACTTATTCGAGTTCCCTTTGACGTCCCGTAGAATGTTTTACAGAGTAAAGATTGAATCTCAGAATGAAATTACCTTAATAAAGGTACCGAGTATGTCACTAAACCTTTTTAATGTGAAAAGATTGAATCTCTGAAAAAAAGTGATAGTTTAGAGATTACCTTATTCGAGTTACCTATGAAGTCGCGAATAGTGTTGTAATGACTAAATATTAATTCTTTGAATGAAAATATCTTAACAAAGGAACCTATTATGTGTCTAGACCTTTTCAATGTATAAAGATTGAATCTTTTAAAGAAAATGAGAGTTTTGAGTGAAACTTATTCGAGTTCCCTTTGACGTCCCGATGTGTGTTTTACGGAGTATAGATTGAATCTTTGAATGAAAATATTTCAGTAACGGTACCTAGAATGTCACAAGACCTTTTTAATGAAAAAAGATTGAATCTTTAAAAGAAAATGAGAGTTTTGCGATTGACTTATTCGAGTTACCTATGAAGTCGCGAAATGTGTTTTAATGACTAAAGATTAAATCTTTGAATGAAAATACCTCAATAAAAGAACCTATTATAAGACTAAACCTTTTTAATGTATACAGATTGAATCTTTGAAAGAAAATAAGAGTTTTGAATGAAACTTATTCGAGTTCCTTTTGACGTTCCGAAGAGTGTTTTAATGAGTAAAAATAGAATCTTTGAATGAAAATACCTCAATAAAGGTACCTATTATGTTAGTAGACATTTTTAATATATAAATGTTGAATCTTTGAAAGAAAATTAGAGTATTGATTTAAACTTATTCGAGTCAGTTATGAAGTGGCGAAGAGTGTTTTAATGAGTAAAAATCGAATCTTTGATTGAAAATATCTCAATAAATGTACCTTTTATGTCACTAAACCTTTTTAATGCATATAGATTGAATCTTGGAAACAAAACAAGAGTTTTAATTTAAAATTATTCGTGTTACCTAGAAGTCGCGAAGCGTGTTTTAATGAATATATGTTTTATCTTTAAATGAAAGTACCTCAATAAAGGTACCTTTTATGTCACTAGATCTTTTCAATGTATAAAGATTGAATCTTTGAAAGAAAATGAGGTTTTTGAGTTAAACTTATTCGAGTTCCCTTTAACGTCCCGTAGAATGTTTTACAGAGTAAAGATTGAATTTCTGAATAAAATTACCTTAATAAAGGTACCTAGTATGTCACTAAACCTTTTTAATGTGAAAAGATTGAATCTCTGAAAAAAAGTGATAGTTTAGAGATTACCTTATTCGAGTTACCTATGAAGTCGCGAATAGTGTTGTAATGACTAAATATTAAATCTTTGAATGAAAATATCTCAACAAAAGAACCTATTATGTGTCTAGACCTTTTCAATGTATAAAGATTGAATCTTTTAAAGAAAATGAGAGTTTTGAGTGAAACTTATTCGAGTTCCCTTTAACGTCCCGAAGTGTGTTTTACAGAGTATAGATTGAATCTTTGAATGAAAATATTTCAGTAACGGTACCTAGAATGTCACAAGACATTTTTGATGTAAAAAGATTGAATCTTTGAACGAAAACTAGAATTTTGAGATTGACTTATTCGAGTTACCTATGAAGTCGCGAAGCGTGTTTTAATGACTAACGATTAAATCTTTGAATGAAAATATGTCAATAAAGGAACCTATTATATGACTAAACCTTTTTAATGTATACAGGTTGAATCTTTGAAAGAAAATGAGAGTTTTGAATGAAACTTATTCGAGTTCCTTTTGACGACCCAAAGAGTGTTTTAATGAGTAAAAATAGAATCTTTGAATGAAAATACCTCAATAAAGGTACCTTTTATGTTACTAGACATTTTTAACGTATAAATGTTGAATCTTTGAAAGAAAATTAAAGTATTGATTTAAACTTATTCGAGTTACTTATGAATTGGCGAAGAGTGTTTTAATGAGTAAAAATCGAATCTTTGATTGAAAATATCTCAACAAAAGTATCTTTTATGTCACTAGACCTTTTTAATGCATATAGATTGAATCTTTGAAACAAAAGAAGAGTTTTAATTTAAAATTATTCGTGTTACCTTGAAGTCGTGAAGAGTGTTTTAATGAGTATATGTTGCATCTTTAAAGGAAAGTACCTCAATAAAGGTACCTTTTATGTCAGTAGACCTTTTCAATGTATAAAGATTGAATCTTTGAAAGAAAATGAGATTTTTGAGTTAAACTTATTCGAGTTCCATTCGACGTCCCGTAGAGTGTTTTACAGAGTAAAGGATGAATCTCTGAATAAAATTGCCTTAATAAAGGTACCTAGTATGTCACTAGACCTTTTTAATGTAAAAAGATTGAATCTCTGAAAAAAAGTGATAGTTTAGAGATTAACTTATTCGAGTTACCTATGAAGTCGCGAATCGGGTTGTAATGACTAAATATTAAATTTTTGAATGAAAATATCTCAACAAAAGAACCTATTATGTGACTAGACCTTTTTAATGTATAAAGATTGAATCTTTTAAAGAAAATGAGAGTTTTGAGTTAAACATATTCGAGTTCCCTATGACGTCCCGAAGTGTGTTTTATGGAGTAGAGATTGAATCTTTGAATGAAAATACCTCAGTAACGGTACCTAGAATGTCACAAGACATTTTTAATGTAAAAAGATTGAATCTTTGAACGAAAACTAGAATTTTGAGATTGACTTATTCGAGTTACCTATGAAGTCGCGAAGAGTGTTTTAATGACTAACGATTAAATCTTTGAATGAAAATTTGTTAATAAAGGAACCTATTATATGACTAAACCTTTTTAATGTATACAGGTTGAATCTTTGAAAGAAAATGAGAGTTTTGAATGAAACTTATTCGAGTTCCTTTTGACGACCCAAAGAGTGTTTTAATGAGTAAAAATAGAATCTTTGAATGAAAATACCTCAATAAAGGTACCTATTATGTTACTAGACATTTTTAACGTATAAATATTGAATCTTTGAAAGAAAATTAAAGTATTGATTTAAACTTATTCGAGTTACTTTTGAATTGGCGAAGAGTGTTTTAATGAGTAAAAATCGAATCTTTGATTGAAAATATCTCAATAAAAGTATCTTTTATGTCCCTAGACCTTTTTAATGCATATAGATTGAATCTTTGAAACAAAACAAGAGTTTTAATTTAAAATTATTCGTGTTACCTAGAAGTCGTGAAGAGTGTTTTAATGAGTATATGTTGAATCTTTAAAGGAAAGTACCTCAATAAAGGTAGCTTTTATGTCACTAGACCTTTTCAATGTATAAAGATTGAATCTTTGAAAGAAAATGAGGGTTTTGAGTTAAACTTATTCGAGTTCCATTTGACGTCCCGTAGAGTGTTTTATAGAGTAAAGGATGAATCTCTGAATGAAATTGCCTTAATAAAGGTACCTAGTATGTCACTAGACCTTTTTAATGTAAAAAGATTGAATCTCTGAAAAAAAGTGATAGTTTAGAGATTAACTTATTCGAGTTACCTATGAAGTCGCGAATCGTGTTGTAATGACTAAATATTAAATCTTTGAATGAAAATATCTTAACAAAAGAACCTATTATGTGACTAGAACTTTTTAATGTATAAAGATTGAATCTTTTAAAGAAAATGAGAGTTCTGAGTGAAACTTATTCGAGTTCCCTTTGACGTCCTGAAGAGTGTTTTACAGAGTATAGATTGAATCTTTGAATGAAAATACCTCAATAAAGGTACCTAGAATGTCACAAGACCTTTTTAATACAAAAAGATTGAATCTTTGAAAGAAAATGAGAGTTTTGAGATTGACTTATTCAAGTTACCTATGAAGTCGCGAAGCGTGTTTAAATGACTAAACATTAAATCTTTGAATGAAAATACCTCAATAAAGGAATCTATTAGATGACTAAACCTTTTTAATGTATACAGATTGAATCTTTGAAAGAAAATGAGAGTTTTGAATGAAACTTATTCGAATTCCTGTTGACGTCCCGAATAGTGTTTTAATGAGTAAAAATAGAATTTTTGAATGGAAATACCTCAATAAAGGTACCTATTATGTTACTAGACATTTTTAATGTATAAATGTTGAATCTTTGAAAGAAAATTAAAGTATTGATTTAAACTTATTCAAGTTATTTATGAAGTGGCGAATAGTGTTTTAATGAGTAAAAATCGAATCTTTGATTGAAAATATCTCAATAAAAGTACCTTTTATGTTGCTAAACCTTTTTAATGCATATAGATTGAATCTTTGAAACAAAAGAAGAGTTTTAATTTAAAATTATTCGTGTTACCTAGAAGTCGCGAAGCGTGTTTTAATGAGTATATGTTCAATCTTTAAATGAAAGTACCTCAATAAAGGTACCTTTTCTGTCACCAGCCCTTTTCAATGTATAAAGATTGAATCTTTGAAAGAAAATGAGGTTTTTGAGTTAAACTTATTCGAGTTCCATTTGACGTCCCGTAGAGTGTTTTGCAGAGTAAAGGATGAATCTCTGAATGAAATTGCCTTAATAAAGGTACCTAGTATGTCACTAGACCTTTTTAATGTAAAAAGATTGAATCTCTGAAAAAAAGTGATAGTTTAGAGATTAACTTATTCGAGTTACCAATGAAGTCGCGAATCGTGTTGTAATGACTAAATATTAAATCTTTGAACGAAAATATCTCAACAAAAGAACCTATTATGTGACTAGAACTTTTTAATGTATAAAGATTGAATCTTTTAAAGAAAATGAGAGTTCTGAGTGAAACTTATTCGAGTTCCCTTTCACATCCTGAAGAGTGTTTTACAGGGTATAGATTGAATCTTTGAATGAAAATACCTGAATAAAGGTACCTAGAATGTCACAAGACCTTTTTAATACAAAAAGATTGAATCTTTGAAAGAAAATGAGAGTTTTGAGATTGACTTATTCAAGTTACCTATGAAGTCACGAAGCGTGTTTAAATGACTAAACATTAAATCTTTGAATGAAAATACCTCAATAAAGGAATCTATTAGATGACTAAACCTTTTTAATGTATACAGATTGAATCTTTGAAAGAAAATGAGAGTTTTGAATGAAACTTATTCGAATTCCTGTTGACATCCCGAAGAGTGTTTTAATGAGTAAAAATAGAATTTTTGAATGAAAATACCTCAATAAAGGTATCTGTTATGTTACTAGACATTTTTAATGTATAAATGTTGAATCTTTGAAAGAAAATTAAAGTATTGATTTAAACTTATTCAAGTTACTTATGAAGTGGCGAAGAGTGTTTTAATGAGTAAAAATCGAATCTTTGATTGAAAATATCTCAATAAAAGTACCTTTTATGTTGCTAAACCTTTTTAATGCATATAGATTGAATCTTTGAAACAAAAGAAGAGTTTTAATTTAAAATTATTCGTGTTACCTAGAAGTCGCGAAGCGTGTTTTAATGAGTATATGTTCAATCTTTAAATGAAAGTACCTCAATAAAGGTACCTTTTATGTCACTAGCCCCTTTCAATGTATAAAGATTGAATCTTTGAGAGAAAATGAGGTTTTTGAGTTAAACTTATTCGAGTTCCATTTGACGTCCCGTAGAGTGTTTTACAGAGTAAAGGATGAATCTCTGAACGAAATTGCCTTAATAAAGGTACCTAGTATGTCACTAGACCTTTTTAATGTAAAAAGATTGAATCTCTAAAAAAAAGTGATAGTTTAGAGAATAACTTATTCGAGTTACCTATGAAGTCGCGAATCGTGTTGTAATGACTAAATATTAAATCTTTGAATGAAAATATCTCAACAAAAGAACCTATTATGTGACTAGAACTTTTTAATGTATAAAGATTGAATCTTTTAAAGAAAATGAGAGTTCTGAGTGAAACTTATTCGAGTTCCCTTTGACGTCCTGAAGAGTGTTTTACAGAGTATAGATTGAATCTTTGAATGAAAATACCTCAATAAAGGTACCTAGAATGTCACAAGACCTTTTTAATACAAAAAGATTGAATCTTTGAAAGAAAATGAGAGTTTTGAGATTGACTTATTCAAGTTACCTATGAAGTCGCGAAGCGTGTTTAAATGACTAAACATTAAATCTTTGAATGAAAATACCTCAATAAAGGAATCTATTAGATGACTAAACCTTTTTAATGTATACAGATTGAATCTTTGAAAGAAAAATCGAGTTTTGAATGAAACTTATTTGAATTTCTGTTGACGTCCCGAAGAGTGTTTTAATGAGTAAAAATAGAATTTTTGAATGAAAATACCTCAATAAAGGTACCTATTATGTTACTAGACATTTTTAATGTATAAATGTTGAATTTTTGAAAGAAAATTAAAGTATTGATTTAAACTTATTCAAGTTACTTATGAAGTGGCGAAGAGTGTTTTAATGAGTAAAAATCGAATCTTTGATTGAAAATATCTCAATAAAAGTACCTTTTATGTTGCTAAACCATTTTAATGCATAAAGATTGAATCTTTGAAACAAAAGAAGAGTTTTAATTTAAAATTATTCGTGTTACCTAGAAGTCGCGAAGCGTGTTTTAATGAGTATATGTTCAATCTTTAAATGAAAGTACCTCAATAAAGATACCTTTTATGTCACTAGCCCTTTTCAATGTATAAAGATTGAATCTTTGAAAGAAAATGAGGTTTTTGAGTTAAACTTATTCGAGTTCCATTTGACGTCCCTTAGAGTGTTTTACAGAGTAAAGGATGAATCTCTGAACGAAATTGCCTTAATAAAGGTACCTAGTATATCACTAGACCTTTTTAATGTAAAAAGATTGAATCTCTGAAAAAAAGTGATAGTTTAGAGATTAACTTATTCGAGTTACCTATGAAGTCGCGAATCGTGTTGTAATGACTAAATATTAAATCTTTGAATGAAAATATCTAAACAAAAGAACCTATTAGGTGACTAGAACTTTTTAATGTATAAAGATTGAATCTTTTAAAGAAAATGAGAGTTCTGAGTGAAACTTATTCGAGTTACCTTTGACGTCCTGAAGAGTGTTTTACAGAGTATAGATTGAATCTTTGAATGAAAATACCTCAATAAAGGTACCTAGAATGTCACAAGACCTTTTTCATACAAAAAGATTGAATCTTTGAAAGAAAATGAGAGTTTTGAGATTGACTTATTCAAGTTACCTATGAAGTCGCGAAGCGTGTTTAAATGACTAAACATTAAATCTTTGAATGAAAATACCTCAATAAAGAAATCTATTAGATGACTAAACCTTTTTAATGTATACAGATTGAATCTTTGAAAGAAAATGAGAGTTTTGAATGAAACTTATTCGAATTCCTGTTGACGTCCCGAAGAGTGTTTTAATGAGTAAAAATAGAATTTTTGATTGAAAATACCTCAATAAAGGTACCTATTATGTTACTAGACATTTTTAATGTATAAATGTTGAATCTTTGAAAGAAAATTAAAGTATTGATTTAAACTTATTCAAGTAACTTATGAAGTGGCGAAGAGTGTTTTAATGAGTAAAAATCGAATCTTTGATTGAAAATATCTCAATAAAAGTACCTTTTATGTTGCTAAACCTTTTTAATGCATATAGATTGAATCTTTGAAACAAAAGAAGAGTTTTAATTTAAAATTATTCGTGTTACCTAGAAGTCGCGAAGCGTGTTTTAATGAGTATATGTTCAATCTTTAAATGAAAGTACCTCAATAAAGGTACCTTTTATGTCAATAGCCCTTTTCAATGTATAAAGATTGAATCTTTGAAAGAAAATGAGGTTTTTGAGTTAAACTTATTCGAGTTCCATTTGACGTCCCGTAGAGTGTTTTACAGAGTAAAGGATGAATCTCTGAACGAAATTGCCTTAATAAAGGTACCTAGTATGTCACTAGACCTTTTTAATGTAAAAAGATTGAATCTATGAAAAAAAGTGATAGTTTAGAGATTAACTTATTCGAGTTACCTATGAAGTCGCGAATCGTGTTGTAATGACTAAATATTAAATCTTTGAATGAAAATATCTCAACAAAAGAACCTATTATGTGACTAGAACTTTTTAATGTATAAAGATTGAATCTTTTAAAGAAAATGAGAGTTCTGAGTGAAACTTATTCGAGTTCCCTTTGACGTCCTGAAGAGTGTTTTACAGAGTATAGAATGAATCTTTGAATTAAAATACCTCAATAAAGGTACCTAGAATGTCACAAGACCTTTTTAATACAAAAAGATTGAATCATTGAAAGAAAATGAGAGTTTTGAGATTGACTTATTCAAGTTACCTATGAAGTCGCGAAGCGTGTTTAACTGACTAAACATTAAATCTTTGAATGAAAATACCTCAATAACGGAATCTATTAGATGACTAAACCTTTTTAATGTATACAGATTGAATCTTTGAAAGAAAATGAGAGTTTTGAATGAAACTTATTCGAATTCCTGTTGACGTCCCGAAGAGTGTTTTAATGAGTAAAAATAGAATTTTTGAATGAAAATACCTCAATAAAGGTACCTATTATGTTACTAGACATTTTTAATGTATAAATGTTGAATCTTTGAAAGAAAATTAAAGTATTGATTTAAACTTATTCAAGTTACTTATGAAGTGGCGAAGAGTGTTTTAATGAGTAAAAATCGAATCTTTGATTGAAAATATCTCAATAAAAGTACCTTTTATGTTGCTAAACCTTTTTAATGCATATAGATTGAATCTTTGAAACAAAAGAAGAGTTTTAATTTAAAATTATTCGTGTTACCTAGAAGTCGCGAAGCGTGTTTTAATGAGCATATGTTCAACTTTAAATGAAAGTACCTCAATAAAGGTACCTTTTATGTCACTAGCCCTTTTCAATGTATAAAGATTGAATCTTTGAAAGAAAATGAGGTTTTTGAGTTAAGCTTATTCGAGTTCCATTTGACGTCCCGTAGAGTGTTTTACAGAGTAAAGGATGAATCTCTGAACGAAATTGCCTTAATAAAGGTACCTAGTATGTCACTAGACCTTTTTAATGTAAAAAGATTGAATCTCTGAAAAAAAGTGATAGTTTAGAGATTAACTTATTCGAGTTACCTATGATGTCACGAATCGTGTTGTAATGACTAAATATTAAATCTTTGAATGAAAATATCTCAACAAAAGAACCTATTATGTGACTAGAACTTTTTAATGTATAAAGATTGAATCTTTTAAAGAAAATGAGAGTTCTGAGTGAAACTTATTCGAGTTCCCTTTGACGTCCTGAAGAGTGTTTTACAGAGTATAGATTGAATCTTTGAATGAAAATACCTCAATAAAGGTACCTAGAATGTCACAAGACCTTTTTAATACAAAAAGATTGAATCTTTGAAAGAAAATGAGAGTTTTGAGATTGACTTATTCAAGTTACCTATGAAGTCGCGAAGCGTGTTTAAATGACTAAACATTAAATCTTTGAATGAAAATACCTCAATAAAGGAATCTATTAGATGACTAAACCTTTTTAATGTATACAGATTGAATCTTTGAAAGAAAATGAGAGTTTTGAATGAAACTTATTCGAATTCCTGTTGACGTCCCGAAGAGTGTTTTAATGAGTAAAAATAGAATTTTTGAATGAAAATACCTCAATAAAGGTACCTATTATGTTACTAGACATTTTTAATGTATAAATGTTGAATCTTTGAAAGAAAATTAAAGTATTGATTTAAACTTATTCAAGTTACTTTTGAAGTGGCGAAGAGTGTTTTAATGAGTAAAAATCGAATCTTTGATTGAAAATATCTCAATAAAAGTACCTTTTATGTTGCTAAACCTTTTTAATGCATATAGATTGAATCTTTGAAACAAAAGAAGAGTTTTAATTTAAAATTATTCGTGTCACCTAGAAGTCGCGAAGCGTGTTTTAATGAGTATATGTTCAATCTTTAACTGACAGTACCTCAATAAAGGTACCTTTTATGTCACTAGCCCTTTTCAATGTATAAAGGTTGAATCTTTGAAAGAAAATGAGGTTTTTGAGTTAAACTTATTCGAGTTCCATTTGACGTCCCGTAGAGTGTTTTACAGAGAAAAGGATGAATCTCTGAATGAAATTGCCTTAATAAAGGTACCTAGTATGTCACTAGACCTTTTTAATGTAAAAAGATTGAATCTCTGAAAAAAAGTGATAGTTTAGAGATTAACTTATTCGAGTTACCTATGAAGTCGCGAATCGTGTTGTAATGACTAAATATTAAATCTTGGAATGAAAATATCTCAACAAAATAACCTATTATGTGACTAGAACTTTTTAATGTATAAAGATTGAATCTTTTAAAGAAAATGAGAGTTCTGAGTGAAACTTATTCGAGTTCCCTTTCACGTCCTGAAGAGTGTTTTACAGAGTATAAATTGAATCTTTGAATGAAATACCTCAATAAAGGTACCTAGAATGTCAGAAGACCTTTTTAATACAAAAAGATTGAATCTTTGAAAGAAAATGAGAGTTTTGACATTGACTTATTCAGGTTACCTATGAAGTCGTGAAGCGTGTTTAAATGACTAAACATTAAATCTTTGAATGAAAATACCTCAATAAAGGAATCTATTAGATGACTAAACCTTTTTAATGTATACAGATTGAATCTTTGAAAGAAAATGAGAGTTTTGAATGAAACTTATTCGAATTCCTGTTGACGTCCCGAAGAGTGTTTTAATGAGTAAAAATAGAATTTTTGAATGAAAATACCTCAATAAAGGTACCTATTATGTTACTAGACATTTTTAATGTATAAATGTTGAATCTTTGAAAGAAAATTAAAGTATTGATTTAAACTTATTCAAGTTACTTTTGAAGTGGCGAAGAGTGTTTTAATGAGTAAAAATCGAATCTTTGATTGAAAATATCTCAATAAAAGTACCTTTTATGTTGCTAAACCTTTTTAATGCATATAGATCGAATCTTTGAAACAAAAGAAGAGTTTTAATTTAAAATTATTCGTGTTACCTAGAAGTCGCGAAGCGTGTTTTAATGAGTATATGTTCAATCTTTAAATGAAAGTACCTCAATAAAGGTACCTTTTATGTCACTAGCCCTTTTCAATGTATAAAGATTGAATCTTTGAAAGAAAATGAGGTTTTTGAGTTAAACTTATTCGAGTTCCATTTGACGTCCCGTAGAGTGTTTTGCAGAGTAAAGGATGAATCTCTGAATGAAATTGCCTTAATAAAGGTACCTAGTATGTCACTAGACCTTTTTAATGTAAAAAGATTGAATCTCTGAAAAAAAGTGATAGTTTAGAGATTAACTTATTCGAGTTACCTATGAAGTCGCGAATCGTGTTGTAATGACTAAATATTAAATCTTTGAATGAAAATATCTCAACAAAAGAACCTATTATGTGACTAGAACTTTTTAATGTATAAAGATTGAATCTTTTAAAGAAAATGAGAGTTCTGAGTGAAACTTATTCGAGTTCCCTTTCACATCCTGAAGAGTGTTTTACAGGGTATAGATTGAATCTTTGAATGAAATACCTCAATAAAGGTACCTAGAATGTCACAAGACCTTTTTAATACAAAAAGATTGAATCTTTGAAAGAAAATGAGAGTTTTGACATTGACTTATTCAGGTTACCTATGAAGTCGTGAAGCGTGTTTAAATGACTAAACATTAAATCTTTGAATGAAAATACCTCAATAAAGGAATCTATTAGATGACTAAACCTTTTTAATGTATACAGATTGAATCTTTGAAAGAAAATGAGAGTTTTGAATGAAACTTATTCGAATTCCTGTTGACGTCCCGAAGAGTGTTTTAATGAGTAAAAATAGAATTTTTGAATGAAAATACCTCAATAAAGGTACCTATTATGTTACTAGACATTTTTAATGTATAAATATTGAATCTTTGAAAGAAAATTAAAGTATTGATTTAAACTTATTCAAGTTACTTTTGAAGTGGCGAAGAGTGTTTTAATGAGTAAAAATCGAATCTTTGATTGAAAATATCTCAATAAAAGTACCTTTTATGTTGCTAAACCTTTTTAATGCATATAGATCGAATCTTTGAAACAAAAGAAGAGTTTTAATTTAAAATTATTCGTGTTACCTAGAAGTCGCGAAGCGTGTTTTAATGAGTATATGTTCAATCTTTAAATGAAAGTACCTCAATAAAGGTACCTTTTATGTCACTAGCCCTTTTCAATGTATAAAGATTGAATCTTTGAAAGAAAATGAGGTTTTTGAGTTAAACTTATTCGAGTTCCATTTGACGTCCCGTAGAGTGTTTTGCAGAGTAAAGGATGAATCTCTGAATGAAATTGCCTTAATAAAGGTACCTAGTATGTCACTAGACCTTTTTAATGTAAAAAGATTGAATCTCTGAAAAAAAGTGATAGTTTAGAGATTAACTTATTCGAGTTACCTATGAAGTCGCGAATCGTGTTGTAATGACTAAATATTAAATCTTTGAATGAAAATATCTCAACAAAAGAACCTATTATGTGACTAGAACTTTTTAATGTATAAAGATTGAATCTTTTAAAGAAAATGAGAGTTGTGAGTGAAACTTATTCGAGTTCCCTTTCACATCCTGAAGAGTGTTTTACAGGGTATAAATTGAATCTTTGAATGAAAATACCTCAATAAAGGTACCTAGAATGTCACAAGACCTTTTTAATACAAAAAGATTGAATCTTTGAAAGAAAATGAGAGTTTTGAGATTGACTTATTCAAGTTACCTATGAAGTCCCGAAGCGTGTTTAAATGACTAAACATTAAATCTTTGAATGAAAATACCTCAATAAAGGAATCTATTAGATGACTAAACCTTTTTAATATATACAGATTGAATCTTTGAAAGAAAATGAGAGTTTTGAATGAAACTTATTCGAATTCCTGTTGACGTCCCGAAGAGTGTTTTAATGAGTAAAAATAGAATTTTTGAATGAAAATACCTCAATAAAGGTACCTATTATGTTACTAGACATTTTTAATGTATAAATGTTGAATCTTTGAAAGAAAATTAAAGTATTGATTTAAACTTATTTAAGTTACTTATGAAGTGGCGAAGAGTGTTTTAATGAGTAAAAATCGAATCTTTGATTGAAAATATCTCAAAAAAAGTACCTTTTATGTTGCTAAACCTTTTTAATGCATATAGATTGAATCTTTGAAACAAAAGAAGAGTTTTAATTTAAAATTATTCGTGTTACCTAGAAGTCGCTAAGCGTGTTTTAATGAGTATATGTTCAATCTTTAAATGAAAGTACCTCAATAAAGGTACCTTTTATGTCACTAGCCCTTTTCAATGTATAAAGATTGAATCTTTGAAAGAAAATGAGGTTTTTGAGTTAAACTTATTCGAGTTCCATTTGACGTCCCGTAGAGTGTTTTACAGAGTAAAGGATGAATCTCTGAACGAAATTGCCTTAATAAAGGTACCTAGTATGTCACTAGACCTTTTTAATGTAAAAAGATTGAATCTCTGAAAAAAAGTGATAGTTTAGAGATTAACTTATTCGAGTTACCTATGATGTCACGAATCATGTTGTAATGACTAAATATTAAATCTTTGAATGAAAATATCTCAACAAAAGAACCTATTATGTGACTAAAACTTTTTAATGTATAAAGATTGAATCTTTTAAAGAAAATGAGAATTCTGAGTGAAACTTATTCGAGTTCCCTTTGACGTCCTGAAGAGTGTTTTACAGAGTATAGATTGAATCTTTGAATGAAAATACCTCAATAAAGGTACCTAGAATGTCATAAGACCTTTTTAATACAAAAAGATTGAATCTTTGGAAGAAAATGAGAGTTTTGAGATTGACTTATTCAAGTTACCTATGAAGTGGCGAAGCGTGTTTAAATGACTAAACATTAAATCTTTGAATGAAAATACCTCAATAAAGGAATCTATTAGATGACTAAACCTTTTTAATGTGTACAGATTGAATCTTTGAAAGAAAATGAGAGTTTTGAATGAAACTTATTCGAATTCCTGTTGACGTCCCAAAGAGTGTTTTAATGAATAAAAATAGAATTTTTGAATGAAAATACCTCAATAAAGGTACCTTTTATGTTACTAGACATTTTTAATGTATAAATGTTGAATCTTTGAAAGAAAATTGAAGTATTGATTTAAACTTATTCAAGTTACTTATGAAGTGGCGAAGAGTGTTTTAATGAGTAAAAATCGAATCTTTGATTGAAAATATCTCAATAAAAGTACCTTTTATGTTGCTAAACCTTTTTAATGCATATAGATTGAATCTTTGAAACAAAAGAACAGTTTTAATTTAAAATTATTCGTGTTACCTAGAAGTCGCGAAGCGTGTTTTAATGAGTTTATGTTCAATCTTTAAATGAAAGTACCTCAATAAAGGTACCTTTTTTGTCACTAGCACTTTTCAATGTATAAAGATTGAATCTTTGAAAGAAAATGAGGTTTTTGAGTTAAACTTATTCGAGTTCTATTTGACGTCCCGTAGAGTGTTTTACAGAGTAAAGGATGAATCTCTGAACGAAAATGCCTTAATAAAGGTACCTAGTATGTCACTTGACCTTTTTAATGTAAAAAGATTGAATCTCTGAAAAAAAGTGATAGTTTAGAGATTAACTTATTCGAGTTACCTATGACGTCGCGAATCGTGTTGTAATGACTAAATATTAAATCTTTGAATGAAAATATCTCAACAAAAGAACCTATTATGTGACTAGAACTTTTTAATGTATAAAGATTGAATCTTTTAAAGAAAATGAGAGTTCTGAGTGAAACTTATTCGAGTCCCCTTTCACGTCCTGAAGAGTGTTTTACAAAGTATAGATTGAATCTTTGAATGAAAATACCTCAATAAAGGTACCTAAAATGTCACAAGACCTTTTTAATACAAAAAGATTGAATCTTTGAAAGAAAATGAGAGTTTTGAGATTGACTTATTCAAGTTACCTATGAAGTCGCGAAGCGTGTTTAAATGACTAAACATTAAATCTTTGAATGAAAATACCTCAATAAAGGAATCTATTAGATGACTAAACCTTTTTAATGTATAAAGACTGAATCTTTGAAAGAAAATGAGGTTTTGAATGAAACTTATTCGAATTCCTGTTGACGTCCCGAAGAGTGTTTTAATGAGTAAAAATAGAATTTTTGAATGAAAATACCTCAATAAAGGTACCTATTATGTTACTAGACATTTTTAATGTATAAATGTTGAATCTTTGAAAGAAAATTAAAGTATTGATTTAAACTTATTCAAGTTACCTATGAAGTGGCGAAGAGTGTTTTAATGGGTAAAAATCGAATCTTTGATTGAAAATATCTCAATAAAAGTACCTTTTATGTTGCTAAACCTTTTTAATGCATATAGATTGAATCTTTGAAACAAAAGAAGAGTTTTAATTTAAAATTATTCGTGTTACCTAGAAGTCGCGAAGTGTGTTTTAATGAGTATATGTTCAATCTTTAACTGAAAGTACCTCAATAAAGGTACCTTTTATGTCACTAGCCCTTTTCAATGTATAAAGATTGAATCTTTGAAAGAAAATGAGGTTTTTGAGTTAAACTTATTCGAGTTCCATTTGACGTCCCGTAGAGTGTTTTACAGAGTAAAGGATGAATCTCTGAATGAAATTGCCTTAATAAAGGTACCTAGTATGTCACTAGACCTTTATAATGTAAAAAGATTGAATCTCTGAAAAAAAGTGATAGTTTAGAGATTAACTTATTCGAGTTACCTATGAAGTCGCGAATCGTGTTGTAATGACTAAATATTAAATCTTGGAATGAAAATATCTCAACAAAATAACCTATTATGTGACTAGAACTTTTTACTGTATAAAGATTGAATCTTTTAAAGAAAATGAGAGTTCTGAGTGAAACTTATTCGAGTTCCCTTTCACGTCCTGAAGAGTGTTTTACAGAGTATGGATTGAATCTTTGAATGAAATACCTCAATAAAGGTACCTAGAATGTCACAAGACCTTTTTAATACAAAAAGATTGAATCTTTGAAAGAAAATGAGAGTTTTGACATTGACTTATTCAGGTTACCTATGAAGTCGTGAAGCGTGTTTAAATGACTAAACATTAAATCTTTGAATGAAAATACCTCAATAAAGGAATCTATTAGATGACTAAACCTTTTTAATGTATACAGATTGAATCTTTGAAAGAAAATGAGAGTTTTGAATGAAACTTATTCGAATTCCTGTTGACGTCCCGAAGAGTGTTTTAATGAGTAAAAATAGAATTTTTGAATGAAAATACCTCAATAAAGGTACCTATTATGTTACTAGACATTTTTAATGTATAAATGTTGAATCTTTGAAAGAAAATTAAAGTATTGATTTAAACTTATTCAAGTTACTTTTGAAGTGGCGAAGAGTGTTTTAATGAGTAAAAATCGAATCTTTGATTGAAAATATCTCAATAAAAGTACCTTTTATGTTGCTAAACCTTTTTAATGCATATAGATCGAATCTTTGAAACAAAAGAAGAGTTTTAATTTAAAATTATTCGTGTTACCTAGAAGTCGCGAAGCGTGTTTTAATGAGTATATGTTCAATCTTTAAATGAAAGTACCTCAATAAAGGTACCTTTTATGTCACTAGCCCTTTTCAATGTATAAAGATTGAATCTTTGAAAGAAAATGAAGTTTTTGAGTTAAACTTATTCGAGTTCCATTTGACGTCCCGTAGAGTGTTTTGCAGAGTAAAGGATGAATCTCTGAACGAAATTGCCTTAATAAAGGTACCTAGTATGTCACTAGACCTTTTTAATGTAAAAAGATTGAATCTCTGAAAAAAAGTGATAGTTTAGAGATTAACTTATTCGAGTTACCTATGAAGTCGCGAATCGTGTTGTAATGACTAAATATTAAATCTTTGAATGAAAATATCTCAACAAAAGAACCTATTATGTGACTAGAACTTTTTAATGTATAAAGATTGAATCTTTTAAAGAAAATGAGAGTTCTGAGTGAAACTTATTCGAGTTCCCTTTCACATCCTGAAGAGTGTTTTACAGGGTATAGATTGAATCTTTGAATGAAATACCTCAATAAAGGTACCTAGAATGTCACAAGACCTTTTTAATACAAAAAGATTGAATCTTTGAAAGAAAATGAGAGTTTTGACATTGACTTATTCAGGTTACCTATGAAGTCGTGAAGCGTGTTTAAATGACTAAACATTAAATCTTTGAATGAAAATACCTCAATAAAGGAATCTATTAGATGACTAAACCTTTTTAATGTATACAGATTGAATCTTTGAAAGAAAATGAGAGTTTTGAATGAAACTTATTCGAATTCCTGTTGACGTCCCGAAGAGTGTTTTAATGAGTAAAAATAGAATTTTTGAATGAAAATACCTCAATAAAGGTACCTATTATGTTACTAGACATTTTTAATGTATAAATATTGAATCTTTGAAAGAAAATTAAAGTATTGATTTAAACTTATTCAAGTTACTTTTGAAGTGGCGAAGAGTGTTTTAATGAGTAAAAATCGAATCTTTGATTGAAAATATCTCAATAAAAGTACCTTTTATGTTGCTAAACCTTTTTAATGCATATAGATCGAATCTTTGAAACAAAAGAAGAGTTTTAATTTAAAATTATTCGTGTTACCTAGAAGTCGCGAAGCGTGTTTTAATGAGTATATGTTCAATCTTTAAATGAAAGTACCTCAATAAAGGTACCTTTTATGTCACTAGCCCTTTTCAATGTATAAAGATTGAATCTTTGAAAGAAAATGAGGTTTTTGAGTTAAACTTATTCGAGTTCCATTTGACGTCCCGTAGAGTGTTTTGCAGAGTAAAGGATGAATCTCTGAATGAAATTGCCTTAATAAAGGTACCTAGTATGTCACTAGACCTTTTTAATGTAAAAAGATTGAATCTCTGAAAAAAAGTGATAGTTTAGAGATTAACTTATTCGAGTTACCTATGAAGTCGCGAATCGTGTTGTAATGACTAAATATTAAATCTTTGAATGAAAATATCTCAACAAAAGAACCTATTATGTGACTAGAACTTTTTAATGTATAAAGATTGAATCTTTTAAAGAAAATGAGAGTTGTGAGTGAAACTTATTCGAGTTCCCTTTCACATCCTGAAGAGTGTTTTACAGGGTATAAATTGAATCTTTGAATGAAAATACCTCAATAAAGGTACCTAGAATGTCACAAGACCTTTTTAATACAAAAAGATTGAATCTTTGAAAGAAAATGAGAGTTTTGAGATTGACTTATTCAAGTTACCTATGAAGTCCCGAAGCGTGTTTAAATGACTAAACATTAAATCTTTGAATGAAAATACCTCAATAAAGGAATCTATTAGATGACTAAACCTTTTTAATATATACAGATTGAATCTTTGAAAGAAAATGAGAGTTTTGAATGAAACTTATTCGAATTCCTGTTGACGTCCCGAAGAGTGTTTTAATGAGTAAAAATAGAATTTTTGAATGAAAATACCTCAATAAAGGTACCTATTATGTTACTAGACATTTTTAATGTATAAATGTTGAATCTTTGAAAGAAAATTAAAGTATTGATTTAAACTTATTTAAGTTACTTATGAAGTGGCGAAGAGTGTTTTAATGAGTAAAAATCGAATCTTTGATTGAAAATATCTCAAAAAAAGTACCTTTTATGTTGCTAAACCTTTTTAATGCATATAGATTGAATCTTTGAAACAAAAGAAGAGTTTTAATTTAAAATTATTCGTGTTACCTAGAAGTCGCTAAGCGTGTTTTAATGAGTATATGTTCAATCTTTAAATGAAAGTACCTCAATAAAGGTACCTTTTATGTCACTAGCCCTTTTCAATGTATAAAGATTGAATCTTTGAAAGAAAATGAGGTTTTTGAGTTAAACTTATTCGAGTTCCATTTGACGTCCCGTAGAGTGTTTTACAGAGTAAAGGATGAATCTCTGAACGAAATTGCCTTAATAAAGGTACCTAGTATGTCACTAGACCTTTTTAATGTAAAAAGATTGAATCTCTGAAAAAAAGTGATAGTTTAGAGATTAACTTATTCGAGTTACCTATGATGTCACGAATCATGTTGTAATGACTAAATATTAAATCTTTGAATGAAAATATCTCAACAAAAGAACCTATTATGTGACTAAAACTTTTTAATGTATAAAGATTGAATCTTTTAAAGAAAATGAGAATTCTGAGTGAAACTTATTCGAGTTCCCTTTGACGTCCTGAAGAGTGTTTTACAGAGTATAGATTGAATCTTTGAATGAAAATACCTCAATAAAGGTACCTAGAATGTCATAAGACCTTTTTAATACAAAAAGATTGAATCTTTGGAAGAAAATGAGAGTTTTGAGATTGACTTATTCAAGTTACCTATGAAGTGGCGAAGCGTGTTTAAATGACTAAACATTAAATCTTTGAATGAAAATACCTCAATAAAGGAATCTATTAGATGACTAAACCTTTTTAATGTGTACAGATTGAATCTTTGAAAGAAAATGAGAGTTTTGAATGAAACTTATTCGAATTCCTGTTGACGTCCCAAAGAGTGTTTTAATGAATAAAAATAGAATTTTTGAATGAAAATACCTCAATAAAGGTACCTTTTATGTTACTAGACATTTTTAATGTATAAATGTTGAATCTTTGAAAGAAAATTGAAGTATTGATTTAAACTTATTCAAGTTACTTATGAAGTGGCGAAGAGTGTTTTAATGAGTAAAAATCGAATCTTTGATTGAAAATATCTCAATAAAAGTACCTTTTATGTTGCTAAACCTTTTTAATGCATATAGATTGAATCTTTGAAACAAAAGAACAGTTTTAATTTAAAATTATTCGTGTTACCTAGAAGTCGCGAAGCGTGTTTTAATGAGTTTATGTTCAATCTTTAAATGAAAGTACCTCAATAAAGGTACCTTTTTTGTCACTAGCACTTTTCAATGTATAAAGATTGAATCTTTGAAAGAAAATGAGGTTTTTGAGTTAAACTTATTCGAGTTCTATTTGACGTCCCGTAGAGTGTTTTACAGAGTAAAGGATGAATCTCTGAACGAAAATGCCTTAATAAAGGTACCTAGTATGTCACTTGACCTTTTTAATGTAAAAAGATTGAATCTCTGAAAAAAAGTGATAGTTTAGAGATTAACTTATTCGAGTTACCTATGACGTCGCGAATCGTGTTGTAATGACTAAATATTAAATCTTTGAATGAAAATATCTCAACAAAAGAACCTATTATGTGACTAGAACTTTTTAATGTATAAAGATTGAATCTTTTAAAGAAAATGAGAGTTCTGAGTGAAACTTATTCGAGTCCCCTTTCACGTCCTGAAGAGTGTTTTACAAAGTATAGATTGAATCTTTGAATGAAAATACCTCAATAAAGGTACCTAAAATGTCACAAGACCTTTTTAATACAAAAAGATTGAATCTTTGAAAGAAAATGAGAGTTTTGAGATTGACTTATTCAAGTTACCTATGAAGTCGCGAAGCGTGTTTAAATGACTAAACATTAAATCTTTGAATGAAAATACCTCAATAAAGGAATCTATTAGATGACTAAACCTTTTTAATGTATAAAGACTGAATCTTTGAAAGAAAATGAGGTTTTGAATGAAACTTATTCGAATTCCTGTTGACGTCCCGAAGAGTGTTTTAATGAGTAAAAATAGAATTTTTGAATGAAAATACCTCAATAAAGGTACCTATTATGTTACTAGACATTTTTAATGTATAAATGTTGAATCTTTGAAAGAAAATTAAAGTATTGATTTAAACTTATTCAAGTTACCTATGAAGTGGCGAAGAGTGTTTTAATGGGTAAAAATCGAATCTTTGATTGAAAATATCTCAATAAAAGTACCTTTTATGTTGCTAAACCTTTTTAATGCATATAGATTGAATCTTTGAAACAAAAGAAGAGTTTTAATTTAAAATTATTCGTGTTACCTAGAAGTCGCGAAGTGTGTTTTAATGAGTATATGTTCAATCTTTAACTGAAAGTACCTCAATAAAGGTACCTTTTATGTCACTAGCCCTTTTCAATGTATAAAGATTGAATCTTTGAAAGAAAATGAGGTTTTTGAGTTAAACTTATTCGAGTTCCATTTGACGTCCCGTAGAGTGTTTTACAGAGTAAAGGATGAATCTCTGAATGAAATTGCCTTAATAAAGGTACCTAGTATGTCACTAGACCTTTATAATGTAAAAAGATTGAATCTCTGAAAAAAAGTGATAGTTTAGAGATTAACTTATTCGAGTTACCTATGAAGTCGCGAATCGTGTTGTAATGACTAAATATTAAATCTTGGAATGAAAATATCTCAACAAAATAACCTATTATGTGACTAGAACTTTTTACTGTATAAAGATTGAATCTTTTAAAGAAAATGAGAGTTCTGAGTGAAACTTATTCGAGTTCCCTTTCACGTCCTGAAGAGTGTTTTACAGAGTATGGATTGAATCTTTGAATGAAATACCTCAATAAAGGTACCTAGAATGTCACAAGACCTTTTTAATACAAAAAGATTGAATCTTTGAAAGAAAATGAGAGTTTTG
The DNA here is from genome assembly GCF_030987335.1 of Cornus florida. Taxonomy (NCBI): domain Eukaryota; kingdom Viridiplantae; phylum Streptophyta; class Magnoliopsida; order Cornales; family Cornaceae; genus Cornus; species Cornus florida. Next base: position 89,401,848 of record NW_026775578.1, on the reverse strand, counting down.
ACATTGACTTATTCAGGTTACCTATGAAGTCGTGAAGCGTGTTTAAATGACTAAACATTAAATCTTTGAATGAAAATACCTCAATAAAGGAATCTATTAGATGACTAAACCATTTTAATGTATACAGATTGAATCTTTGAAAGAAAATGAGAGTTTTGAATGAAACTTATTCGAATTCCTGTTGACGTCCCGAAGAGTGTTTTAATGAGTAAAAATAGAATTTTTGAATGAAAATACCTCAATAAAGGTACCTATTATGTTACTAGACATTTTTAATGTATAAATGTTGAATCTTTGAAAGAAAATTAAAGTATTGATTTAAACTTATTCAAGTTACTTTTGAAGTGGCGAAGAGTGTTTTAATGAGTAAAAATCGAATCTTTGATTGAAAATATCTCAATAAAAGTACCTTTTATGTTGCTAAACCTTTTTAATGCATATAGATCGAATCTTTGAAACAAAAGAAGAGTTTTAATTTAAAATTATTCGTGTTACCTAGAAGTCGCGAAGCGTGTTTTAATGAGTATATGTTCAATCTTTAAATGAAAGTACCTCAATAAAGGTACCTTTTATGTCACTAGCCCTTTTCAATGTATAAAGATTGAATCTTTGAAAGAAAATGAAGTTTTTGAGTTAAACTTATTCGAGTTCCATTTGACGTCCCGTAGAGTGTTTTGCAGAGTAAAGGATGAATCTCTGAACGAAATTGCCTTAATAAAGGTACCTAGTATGTCACTAGACCTTTTTAATGTAAAAAGATTGAATCTCTGAAAAAAAGTGATAGTTTAGAGATTAACTTATTCGAGTTACCTATGAAGTCGCGAATCGTGTTGTAATGACTAAATATTAAATCTTTGAATGAAAATATCTCAACAAAAGAACCTATTATGTGACTAGAACTTTTTAATGTATAAAGATTGAATCTTTTAAAGAAAATGAGAGTTCTGAGTGAAACTTATTCGAGTTCCCTTTCACATCCTGAAGAGTGTTTTACAGGGTATAGATTGAATCTTTGAATGAAATACCTCAATAAAGGTACCTAGAATGTCACAAGACCTTTTTAATACAAAAAGATTGAATCTTTGAAAGAAAATGAGAGTTTTGACATTGACTTATTCAGGTTACCTATGAAGTCGTGAAGCGTGTTTAAATGACTAAACATTAAATCTTTGAATGAAAATACCTCAATAAAGGAATCTATTAGATGACTAAACCTTTTTAATGTATACAGATTGAATCTTTGAAAGAAAATGAGAGTTTTGAATGAAACTTATTCGAATTCCTGTTGACGTCCCGAAGAGTGTTTTAATGAGTAAAAATAGAATTTTTGAATGAAAATACCTCAATAAAGGTACCTATTATGTTACTAGACATTTTTAATGTATAAATATTGAATCTTTGAAAGAAAATTAAAGTATTGATTTAAACTTATTCAAGTTACTTTTGAAGTGGCGAAGAGTGTTTTAATGAGTAAAAATCGAATCTTTGATTGAAAATATCTCAATAAAAGTACCTTTTATGTTGCTAAACCTTTTTAATGCATATAGATCGAATCTTTGAAACAAAAGAAGAGTTTTAATTTAAAATTATTCGTGTTACCTAGAAGTCGCGAAGCGTGTTTTAATGAGTATATGTTCAATCTTTAAATGAAAGTACCTCAATAAAGGTACCTTTTATGTCACTAGCCCTTTTCAATGTATAAAGATTGAATCTTTGAAAGAAAATGAGGTTTTTGAGTTAAACTTATTCGAGTTCCATTTGACGTCCCGTAGAGTGTTTTGCAGAGTAAAGGATGAATCTCTGAATGAAATTGCCTTAATAAAGGTACCTAGTATGTCACTAGACCTTTTTAATGTAAAAAGATTGAATCTCTGAAAAAAAGTGATAGTTTAGAGATTAACTTATTCGAGTTACCTATGAAGTCGCGAATCGTGTTGTAATGACTAAATATTAAATCTTTGAATGAAAATATCTCAACAAAAGAACCTATTATGTGACTAGAACTTTTTAATGTATAAAGATTGAATCTTTTAAAGAAAATGAGAGTTGTGAGTGAAACTTATTCGAGTTCCCTTTCACATCCTGAAGAGTGTTTTACAGGGTATAAATTGAATCTTTGAATGAAAATACCTCAATAAAGGTACCTAGAATGTCACAAGACCTTTTTAATACAAAAAGATTGAATCTTTGAAAGAAAATGAGAGTTTTGAGATTGACTTATTCAAGTTACCTATGAAGTCCCGAAGCGTGTTTAAATGACTAAACATTAAATCTTTGAATGAAAATACCTCAATAAAGGAATCTATTAGATGACTAAACCTTTTTAATATATACAGATTGAATCTTTGAAAGAAAATGAGAGTTTTGAATGAAACTTATTCGAATTCCTGTTGACGTCCCGAAGAGTGTTTTAATGAGTAAAAATAGAATTTTTGAATGAAAATACCTCAATAAAGGTACCTATTATGTTACTAGACATTTTTAATGTATAAATGTTGAATCTTTGAAAGAAAATTAAAGTATTGATTTAAACTTATTTAAGTTACTTATGAAGTGGCGAAGAGTGTTTTAATGAGTAAAAATCGAATCTTTGATTGAAAATATCTCAAAAAAAGTACCTTTTATGTTGCTAAACCTTTTTAATGCATATAGATTGAATCTTTGAAACAAAAGAAGAGTTTTAATTTAAAATTATTCGTGTTACCTAGAAGTCGCTAAGCGTGTTTTAATGAGTATATGTTCAATCTTTAAATGAAAGTACCTCAATAAAGGTACCTTTTATGTCACTAGCCCTTTTCAATGTATAAAGATTGAATCTTTGAAAGAAAATGAGGTTTTTGAGTTAAACTTATTCGAGTTCCATTTGACGTCCCGTAGAGTGTTTTACAGAGTAAAGGATGAATCTCTGAACGAAATTGCCTTAATAAAGGTACCTAGTATGTCACTAGACCTTTTTAATGTAAAAAGATTGAATCTCTGAAAAAAAGTGATAGTTTAGAGATTAACTTATTCGAGTTACCTATGATGTCACGAATCATGTTGTAATGACTAAATATTAAATCTTTGAATGAAAATATCTCAACAAAAGAACCTATTATGTGACTAAAACTTTTTAATGTATAAAGATTGAATCTTTTAAAGAAAATGAGAATTCTGAGTGAAACTTATTCGAGTTCCCTTTGACGTCCTGAAGAGTGTTTTACAGAGTATAGATTGAATCTTTGAATGAAAATACCTCAATAAAGGTACCTAGAATGTCATAAGACCTTTTTAATACAAAAAGATTGAATCTTTGGAAGAAAATGAGAGTTTTGAGATTGACTTATTCAAGTTACCTATGAAGTGGCGAAGCGTGTTTAAATGACTAAACATTAAATCTTTGAATGAAAATACCTCAATAAAGGAATCTATTAGATGACTAAACCTTTTTAATGTGTACAGATTGAATCTTTGAAAGAAAATGAGAGTTTTGAATGAAACTTATTCGAATTCCTGTTGACGTCCCAAAGAGTGTTTTAATGAATAAAAATAGAATTTTTGAATGAAAATACCTCAATAAAGGTACCTTTTATGTTACTAAACATTTTTAATGTATAAATGTTGAATCTTTGAAAGAAAATTGAAGTATTGATTTAAACTTATTCAAGTTACTTATGAAGTGGCGAAGAGTGTTTTAATGAGTAAAAATCGAATCTTTGATTGAAAATATCTCAATAAAAGTACCTTTTATGTTGCTAAACCTTTTTAATGCATATAGATTGAATCTTTGAAACAAAAGAACAGTTTTAATTTAAAATTATTCGTGTTACCTAGAAGTCGCGAAGCGTGTTTTAATGAGTTTATGTTCAATCTTTAAATGAAAGTACCTCAATAAAGGTACCTTTTTTGTCACTAGCACTTTTCAATGTATAAAGATTGAATCTTTGAAAGAAAATGAGGTTTTTGAGTTAAACTTATTCGAGTTCTATTTGACGTCCCGTAGAGTGTTTTACAGAGTAAAGGATGAATCTCTGAACGAAAATGCCTTAATAAAGGTACCTAGTATGTCACTTGACCTTTTTAATGTAAAAAGATTGAATCTCTGAAAAAAAGTGATAGTTTAGAGATTAACTTATTCGAGTTACCTATGACGTCGCGAATCGTGTTGTAATGACTAAATATTAAATCTTTGAATGAAAATATCTCAACAAAAGAACCTATTATGTGACTAGAACTTTTTAATGTATAAAGATTGAATCTTTTAAAGAAAATGAGAGTTCTGAGTGAAACTTATTCGAGTCCCCTTTCACGTCCTGAAGAGTGTTTTACAAAGTATAGATTGAATCTTTGAATGAAAATACCTCAATAAAGGTACCTAAAATGTCACAAGACCTTTTTAATACAAAAAGATTGAATCTTTGAAAGAAAATGAGAGTTTTGAGATTGACTTATTCAAGTTACCTATGAAGTCGCGAAGCGTGTTTAAATGACTAAACATTAAATCTTTGAATGAAAATACCTCAATAAAGGAATCTATTAGATGACTAAACCTTTTTAATGTATAAAGACTGAATCTTTGAAAGAAAATGAGGTTTTGAATGAAACTTATTCGAATTCCTGTTGACGTCCCGAAGAGTGTTTTAATGAGTAAAAATAGAATTTTTGAATGAAAATACCTCAATAAAGGTACCTATTATGTTACTAGACATTTTTAATGTATAAATGTTGAATCTTTGAAAGAAAATTAAAGTATTGATTTAAACTTATTCAAGTTACCTATGAAGTGGCGAAGAGTGTTTTAATGGGTAAAAATCGAATCTTTGATTGAAAATATCTCAATAAAAGTACCTTTTATGTTGCTAAACCTTTTTAATGCATATAGATTGAATCTTTGAAACAAAAGAAGAGTTTTAATTTAAAATTATTCGTGTTACCTAGAAGTCGCGAAGTGTGTTTTAATGAGTATATGTTCAATCTTTAACTGAAAGTACCTCAATAAAGGTACCTTTTATGTCACTAGCCCTTTTCAATGTATAAAGATTGAATCTTTGAAAGAAAATGAGGTTTTTGAGTTAAACTTATTCGAGTTCCATTTGACGTCCCGTAGAGTGTTTTACAGAGTAAAGGATGAATCTCTGAATGAAATTGCCTTAATAAAGGTACCTAGTATGTCACTAGACCTTTATAATGTAAAAAGATTGAATCTCTGAAAAAAAGTGATAGTTTAGAGATTAACTTATTCGAGTTACCTATGAAGTCGCGAATCGTGTTGTAATGACTAAATATTAAATCTTGGAATGAAAATATCTCAACAAAATAACCTATTATGTGACTAGAACTTTTTACTGTATAAAGATTGAATCTTTTAAAGAAAATGAGAGTTCTGAGTGAAACTTATTCGAGTTCCCTTTCACGTCCTGAAGAGTGTTTTACAGAGTATGGATTGAATCTTTGAATGAAATACCTCAATAAAGGTACCTAGAATGTCACAAGACCTTTTTAATACAAAAAGATTGAATCTTTGAAAGAAAATGAGAGTTTTGACATTGACTTATTCAGGTTACCTATGAAGTCGTGAAGCGTGTTTAAATGACTAAACATTAAATCTTTGAATGAAAATACCTCAATAAAGGAATCTATTAGATGACTAAACCTTTTTAATGTATACAGATTGAATCTTTGAAAGAAAATGAGAGTTTTGAATGAAACTTATTCGAATTCCTGTTGACGTCCCGAAGAGTGTTTTAATGAGTAAAAATAGAATTTTTGAATGAAAATACCTCAATAAAGGTACCTATTATGTTACTAGACATTTTTAATGTATAAATGTTGAATCTTTGAAAGAAAATTAAAGTATTGATTTAAACTTATTCAAGTTACTTTTGAAGTGGCGAAGAGTGTTTTAATGAGTAAAAATCGAATCTTTGATTGAAAATATCTCAATAAAAGTACCTTTTATGTTGCTAAACCTTTTTAATGCATATAGATCGAATCTTTGAAACAAAAGAAGAGTTTTAATTTAAAATTATTCGTGTTACCTAGAAGTCGCGAAGCGTGTTTTAATGAGTATATGTTCAATCTTTAAATGAAAGTACCTCAATAAAGGTACCTTTTATGTCACTAGCCCTTTTCAATGTATAAAGATTGAATCTTTGAAAGAAAATGAGGTTTTTGAGTTAAACTTATTCGAGTTCCATTTGACGTCCCGTAGAGTGTTTTGCAGAGTAAAGGATGAATCTCTGAATGAAATTGCCTTAATAAAGGTACCTAGTATGTCACTAGACCTTTTTAATGTAAAAAGATTGAATCTATGAAAAAAAGTGATAGTTTAGAGATTAACTTATTCGAGTTACCTATGAAGTCGCGAATCGTGTTGTAATGACTAAATATTAAATCTTTGAATGAAAATATCTCAACAAAAGAACCTATTATGTGACTAGAACTTTTTAATGTATAAAGATTGAATCTTTTAAAGAAAATGAGAGTTCTGAGTGAAACTTATTCGAGTTCCCTTTCACATCCTGAAGAGTGTTTTACAGGGTATAGATTGAATCTTTGAATGAAATACCTCAATAAAGGTACCTAGAATGTCACAAGACCTTTTTAATACAAAAAGATTGAATCTTTGAAAGAAAATGAGAGTTTTGACATTGACTTATTCAGGTTACCTATGAAGTCGTGAAGCGTGTTTAAATGACTAAACATTAAATCTTTGAATGAAAATACCTCAATAAAGGAATCTATTAGATGACTAAACCTTTTTAATGTATACAGATTGAATCTTTAAAAGAAAATGAGAGTTTTGAATGAAACTTATTCGAATTCCTGTTGACGTCCCGAAGAGTGTTTTAATGAGTAAAAATAGAATTTTTGAATGAAAATACCTCAATAAAGGTACCTATTATGTTACTAGACATTTTTAATGTATAAATCTTGAATCTTTGAAAGAAAATTAAAGTATTGATTTAAACTTATTCAAGTTACTTTTGAAGTGGCGAAGAGTGTTTTAATGAGTAAAAATCGAATCTTTGATTGAAAATATCTCAATAAAAGTACCTTTTATGTTGCTAAACCTTTTTAATGCATATAGATCGAATCTTTGAAACAAAAGAAGAGTTTTAATTTAAAATTATTCGTGTTACCTAGAAGACGCGAAGCGTGTTTTAATGAGTATATGTTCAATCTTTAAATGAAAGTACCTCAATAAAGGTACCTTTTATGTCACTAGCCCTTTTCAATATATAAAGATTGAATCTTTGAAAGAAAATGAGGTTTTTGAGTTAAACTTATTCGAGTTCCATTTGACGTCCCGTAGAGTGTTTTGCAGAGTAAAGGATGAATCTCTGAATGAAATTGCCTTAATAAAGGTACCTAGTATGTCACTAGACCTTTTTAATGTAAAAAGATTGAATCTCTGAAAAAAAGTGATAGTTTAGAGATTAACTTATTCGAGTTACCTATAAAGTCGCGAATCGTGTTGTAATGACTAAATATTAAATCTTTGAATGAAAATATCTCAACAAAAGAACCTATTATGTGACTAGAACTTTTTAATGTATAAAGATTGAATCTTTTAAAGAAAATGAGAGTTCTGAGTGAAACTTATTCGAGTTTCCTTTGACGTCCTGAAGAGTGTTTTACAGAGTATAGATTGAATCTTTGAATGAAAATACCTCAATAAAGGTACCTAGAATGTCAGAAGACCTTTTTAATACAAAAAGATTGAATCTTTGAAAGAAAATGAGAGTTTTGAGATTGACTTATTCAAGTTACCTATGAAGTCGCGAAGCGTGTTTAAATGACTAAACATAAATCTTTGAATGAAAATACCTCAATAAAGGAATCTATTAGATGACTAAACCTTTTTAATGTATACAGATTGAATCTTTGAAAGAAAATGAGAGTTTTGAATGAAACTTATTCGAATTCCTGTTGACGTCCCGAAGAGTGTTTTAATGAGTAAAAATAGAATTTTTGAATGAAAATACCTCAATAAAGGTACCTATTATGTTACTAGACATTTTTAATGTATAAATGTTGAATCTTTGAAAGAAAATTAAAGTATTGATTTAAACTTATTCAAGTTACTTATGAAGTGGCGAAGAGTGTTTTAATGAGTAAAAATCGAATCTTTGATTGAAAATATCTCAATAAAAGTACCTTTTATGTTGCTAAACCTTTTTAATGCATATAGATTGAATCTTTGAAACAAAAGAAGAGTTTTAATTTAAAATTATTCGTGTTACCTAGAAGTCGCGAAGCGTGTTTTAATGAGTTTATGTTCAATCTTTAAATGAAAGTACCTCAATAAAGGTACCTTTTATGTCACTAGCACTTTTCACTGTATAAAGATTGAATCTTTGAAAGAAAATGAGGTTTTTGAGTTAAACTTATTCGAGTTCCATTTGACGTCCCGTAGAGTGTTTTACAGAGTAAAGGATGAATCTCTGAACGAAATTGCCTTAATAAAGGTACCTAGTATGTCACTTGACCTTTTTAATGTAAAAAGATTGAATCTCTGAAAAAAGTGATAGTTTAGAGATTAACTTATTCGAGTTACCTATGACGTCGCGAATCGTGTTGTAATGACTAAATATTAAATCTTTGAATGAAAATATCTCAACAAAAGAACCTATTATGTGACTAGAACTTTTTAATGTATAAAGATTGAATCTTTTAAAGAAAATGAGAGTTCTGAGTGAAACTTATTCGAGTTCCCTTTCACGTCCTGAAGAGTGTTTTACAAAGTATAGATTGAATCTTTGAATGAAAATACCTCAATAAAGGTACCTAGAATGTCACAAGACCTTTTTAATACAAAAAGATTGAATCTTTGAAAGAAAATGAGAGTTTTGAGATTGACTTATTCAAGTTACCTATGAAGTCGCGAAGCGTGTTTAAATGACTAAACATTAAATCTTTGAATGAAAATACCTCAATAAAGGATTCTATTAGATGACTAAACCTTTTTAATGTATACAGATTGAATCTTTGAAAGAAAATGAGAGTTTTGAATGAAACTTATTCGAATTCCTGTTGACGTCCCGAAGAGTGTTTTAATGAGTAAAAATAGAATTTTTGAATGAAAATACCTCAATAAAGGTACCTATTATGTTACTAGACATTTTTAATGTATAAATGTTGAATCTTTGAAAGAAAATTAAAGTATTGATTTAAACTTATTCAAGTTACTTTTGAAGTGGCGAAGAGTGTTTTAATGAGTAAAAATCGAATCTTTGATTGAAAATATCTCAATAAAAGTACCTTTTATGTTGCTAAACCATTTTAATGCATATAGATCGAATCTTTGAAACAAAAGAAGAGTTTTAATTTAAAATTATTCGTGTTACCTAGAAGTCGCGAAGCGTGTTTTAATGAGTATATGTTCAATCTTTAAATGAAAGTACCTCAATAATGGTACCTTTTATGTCACTAGCCCTTTTCAATGTATAAAGATTGAATCTTTGAAAGAAAATGAGGTTTTTGAGTTAAACTTATTCGAGTTCCATTTGACGTCCCGTAGAGTGTTTTACAGAGTAAAGGATGAATCTCTGAATGAAATTGCCTTAATAAAGGTACCTAGTATGTCACTAGACCTTTTTAATGTAAAAAGATTGAATCTCTGAAAAAAGTGATAGTTTAGAGATTAACTTATTCGAGTTACCTATGAAGTCGTGAATCGTGTTGTAATGACTAAATATTAAATCTTGGAATGAAAATATCTCAACAAAAGAACCTATTATGTGACTAGAACTTTTTAATGTATAAAGATTGAATCCTTTAAAGAAAATGAGAGTTCTGAGTGAAACTTATTCGAGTTCCCTTTCACGTCCTGAAGAGTGTTTTACAGAGTATAGATTGAATCTTTGAATGAAAATACCTCAATAAAGGTACCTAGAATGTCACAAGACCTTTTTAATACAAAAAGATTGAATCTTTGAAAGAAAATGAGAGTTTTGACATTGACTTATTCAAGTTACCTATGAAGTCGTGAAGCGTGTTTAAATGACTAAACATTAAATCTTTGAATGAAAATACCTCAATAAAGGAATCTATTAGATGACTAAACCTTTTTAATGTATACAGATTGAATCTTTGAAAGAAAATGAGAGTTTTGAATGAGACTTATTCGAATTCCTGTTGACGTCCCGAAGAGTGTTTTAATGAGTAAAAATAGAAATTTTGAATGAAAATACCTCAATAAAGGTACCTATTATGTTACTAGACATTTTTAATGTATAAATGTTGAATCTTTGAAAGAAAATTAAAGTATTGATTTAAACTTATTCAAGTTACTTATGAAGTGGCGAAGAGTGTTTTAATGGGTAAAAATCGAATCTTTGATTGAAAATATCTCAATAAAAGTACCTTTTATGTTGCTAAACCTTTTTAATGCATATAGATTGAATCTTTGAAACAAAAGAAGAGTTTTAATTTTAAATTATTCGTGTTACCTAGAAGTCGCGAAGCGTGTTTTAATGAGTATATGTTCAATCTTTAACTGAAAGTACCTCAATAAAGGTACCTTTTATGTCACTAGCCCTTTTCAATGTATAAAGATTGAATCTTTGAAAGAAAATGAGGTTTTTGAGTTAAACTTATTCGAGTTCCATTTGACGTCCCGTAGAGTGTTTTACAGAGTAAAGGATGAATCTCTGAATGAAATTGCCTTAATAAAGGTACCTAGTATGTCACTAGACCTTTTTAATGTAAAAAGATTGAATCTCTGAAAAAAGTGATAGTTTAGAGATTAACTTATTCGAGTTACCTATGAAGTCGTGAATCGTGTTGTAATGACTAAATATTAAATCTTGGAATGAAAATATCTCAACAAAAGAACCTATTATGTGACTAGAACTTTTTAATGTATAAAGATTGAATCCTTTAAAGAAAATGAGAGTTCTGAGTGAAACTTATTCGAGTTCCCTTTCACGTCCTGAAGAGTGTTTTACAGAGTATAGATTGAATCTTTGAATGAAAATACCTCAATAAAGGTACCTAGAATGTCACAAGACCTTTTTAATACAAAAAGATTGAATCTTTGAAAGAAAATGAGAGTTTTGACATTGACTTATTCAAGTTACCTATGAAGTCGTGAAGCGTGTTTAAATGACTAAACATTAAATCTTTGAATGAAAATACCTCAATAAAGGAATCTATTAGATGACTAAACCTTTTTAATGTATACAGATTGAATCTTTGAAAGAAAATGAGAGTTTTGAATGAGACTTATTCGAATTCCTGTTGACGTCCCGAAGAGTGTTTTAATGAGTAAAAATAGAAATTTTGAATGAAAATACCTCAATAAAGGTACCTATTATGTTACTAGACATTTTTAATGTATAAATGTTGAATCTTTGAAAGAAAATTAAAGTATTGATTTAAACTTATTCAAGTTACTTATGAAGTGGCGAAGAGTGTTTTAATGGGTAAAAATCGAATCTTTGATTGAAAATATCTCAATAAAAGTACCTTTTATGTTGCTAAACCTTTTTAATGCATATAGATTGAATCTTTGAAACAAAAGAAGAGTTTTAATTTTAAATTATTCGTGTTACCTAGAAGTCGCGAAGCGTGTTTTAATGAGTATATGTTCAATCTTTAACTGAAAGTACCTCAATAAAGGTACCTTTTATGTCACTAGCCCTTTTCAATGTATAAAGATTGAATCTTTGAAAGAAAATGAGGTTTTTGAGTTAAACTTATTCGAGTTCCATTTGACGTCCCGTAGAGTGTTTTACAGAGTAAAGGATGAATCTCTGAATGAAATTGCCTTAATAAAGGTACCTAGTATGTCACTAGACCTTTTTAATGTAAAAAGATTGAATCTCTGAAAAAAAGTGATAGTTTAGAGATTAACTTATTCGAGTTACCTATGAAGTCGCGAATCGTGTTGTAATGACTAAATATTAAATCTTGGAATGAAAATATCTCAACAAAAGAACCTATTATGTGACTAGAACTTTTTAATGTATAAAGATTGAATCTTTAAAAGAAAATGAGAGTTCTGAGTGAAACTTATTCAAGTTCCCTTTCACGTCCTGAAGAGTGTTTTACAAAGTATAGATTGAATCTTTGAATGAAAATACCTCAATAAAGGTACCTAGAATGTCACAAGACCTTTTTAATACAAAAAGATTGAATCTTTGAAAGAAAATGAGAGTTTTGAGATTGACTTATTCAAGTTACCTATGAAGTCGCGAAGCGTGTTTAAATGACTAAACATTAAATCTTTGAATGAAAATACCTCAATAAAGGATTCTATTAGATGACTAAACCTTTTTAATGTATACAGATTGAATCTTTGAAAGAAAATGAGAGTTTTGAATGAAACTTATTCGAATTCCTGTTGACGTCCCGAAGAGTGTTTTAATGAGTAAAAATAGAATTTTTGAATGAAAATACCTCAATAAAGGTACCTATTATGTTACTAGACATTTTTAATGTATAAATGTTGAATCTTTGAAAGAAAATTAAAGTATTGATTTAAACTTATTCAAGTTACTTTTGAAGTGGCGAAGAGTGTTTTAATGAGTAAAAATCGAATCTTTGATTGAAAATATCTCAATAAAAGTACCTTTTATGTTGCTAAACCATTTTAATGCATATAGATCAAATCTTTGAAACAAAAGAAGAGTTTTAATTTAAAATTATTCGTGTTAGCTAGAAGTCGCGAAGCGTGTTTTAATGAGTATATGTTCAATCTTTAAATGAAAGTACCTCAATAATGGTACCTTTTATGTCACTAGCCCTTTTCAATGTATAAAGATTGAATCTTTGAAAGAAAATGAGGTTTTTGAGTTAAACTTATTCGAGTTCCATTTGACGTCCCGTAGAGTGTTTTACAGAATAAAGGACGAATCGCTGAATGAAATTGCCTTAATAAAGGTACCATGTATGTCACTAGACCTTTTTAATGTAAAAAGATTGAATCTCTGAAAAAAAGTGATAGTTTAGAGATTAACTTATTCGAGTTACCTATGAAGTCGCGAATCGTTTTGTAATGACTAAATATTAAATCTTTGAATGAAAATATCTCAACAAAAGAACCTATTATGTGACTAGAACTTTTTAATGTATAAGGATTGAATCTTTTAAAGAAAATGAGAGTTCTGAGTGAAACTTATTCGAGTTCCCTTTGACGTCCTGAAGAGTATTTTACAGAGTATAGATTGAATCTTTGAATGAAAATACCTCAATAAAGGTACCTAGAATGTCACAAGACCTTTTTAATACAAAAAGATTGAATCTTTGAAAGAAAATGAGAGTTTTGAGATTGACTTATTCAAGTTACCTATGAAGTCGCGAAGCGTGTTTAAATGACTAAACATTAAATCTTTGAATGAAAATACCTCAATAAAGGAATCTATTAGATGACTAAACCTTTTTAATGTATACAGATTGAATCTTTGAAAGAAAATGAGAGTTTTGAATGAAACTTATTCGAATTCCTGTTGACGTCCCGAAGAGTGTTTTAATGAGTAAAAATAGAATTTTTGAATGAAAATACCTCAATAAAGGTACCTATTATGTTACTAGACATTTTTAATGTATAAATGTTGAATCTTTGAAAGAAAATTAAAGTATTGATTTAAACTTATTCAAGTTACTTATGAAGTGGCGAAGAGTGTTTTAATGAGTAAAAATCGAATCTTTGATTGAAAATATCTCAATAAAAATACCTTTTATGTTGCTAAACCTTTTTAATGCATACAGATTGAATCTTTGAAACAAAAGAAGAGTTTTAATTTAAAATTATTCGTGTTACCTAGAAGTCGCGAAGCGTGTTTTAATGAGTATATCTTCAATCTTTAAATGAAAGTACCTCAATAAAGGTAACTTTTATGTCGCTAGCCCTTTTCAATGTATAAAGATTGAATCTTTGAAAGAAAATGAGGTTTTTGAGTTAAACTTATTCGAGTTTCATTTGATGTCCCGTAGAGTGTTTTACAGAGTAAAGGATGAATCTCTATATGAAATTGCCTTAATAAAGGTACCTAGTATGTCACTAGACCTTTTTAATGTAAAAAGATTGAATCTCTGAAAAAAAGTGATAGTTTAGAGATTAACTTATTCGAGTTACCTATGAAGTCGCGAATCGTGTTATAATGACTAAATATTAAATCTTTGAATGAAAATATCTCAACAAAAGAACCTATTATGTGACTAGAACTTTTTAATGTATAAAGATTGAATCTTTTAAAGAAAATGAGAGTTCTGAGTGAAACTTATTCGAGTTCCCTTTCACGTCCTGAAGAGTGTTTTACAGAGTATAGATTGAATCTTTGAATGAAAATACCTCAGTAAAGGTACCTAGAATGTCACAAGACCTTTTTAATGCAAAAAGATTGAATCTTTGAATGAAAATACCTCAGTAAAGGTACCTAGAATGTCACAAGACCATTTTAATGCAAAAAGATTGAATCTTTGAAAGAAAATGAGAATTTTGAGATTGACTTATTCGAGTTACCTATGAAGTCGCGAAATGTGTTTTAATGACTAAAGATTAAATCTTTGAATGAAAATACCTCAATAAAGGAACCTATTATAGACTAAACCTTTTTAATGTATACAGATTGAGCCTTTGAAAGAAAATGAGTGTTTTGAATGAAACTAATTCGAGTTCCTTTTGACGTCCCAAAGAGTGTTTTAATGAGTAAAAATAGAATTTTTGAATGAAAATACCTCAATAAAGGCACCTATTATATTACTAGACATTTTTAATGTATAAATGTTGAATCTTTGAAAGAAAATTAGAGTATTAATTTAAACTTATTCGAGTTACTTATGAAGTGGCGAAGAGTGTTTTAATGAGTAAAAATCGAATCTTTGATTGAAAAAATCTCAATAAAAGTACATTTTATGTCACTAAACCTTTTTAATGCATATAGATTGAATCTTTGAAACAAAACAAGAGTTTTAATTTAAGATTATTCGTGTTACCTAGAAGTCGCGAAGCGTGTTTTAATGAATATATGTTGAATCTTTAAATGAAAGTACCTCAATAAAGGTACCTTTTATGTCACTAGACCTTTTCAATGTATAAAGATTGAATCTTTGAAAGAAAATGAGGATTTTGAGTTAAACTTATTCGAGATCCCTTTGACATCCCGTAGAATGTTTTACAGAGTAAAGATTGAATCTCTAAATGAAATTACCTTAATAAAGGTACCTTGTATGTCACTAGACCTTTTTAATGTAAAAAGATTGAATCTCTGAAAAAAGGTGATAGTTTAGAGATTAACTTATTCGAGTTACCTATGATGTCGCGAATCGTGTTGTAATAACTAAATATTAAATCTTTGAATGAAAATATCTCAACAAAAGAACCTATTATGTGACTAGAATTTTTTAATGTATAAAGATTGCATCTTTTAAAGAAAATTAGAGTTCTGAGTGAAACTTATTCGTGTTCCCTTTCACGTCCTGAAGAGTGTTTTATAGAGTATAGATTGAATCTTTGAATGAAAATACCTCAGTAAAGGTACCTAGAATGTCACAAGACCTTTTTAATGCAAAAAGATTGAATCTTTGAAAGAAAATGAGAATTTTGAGATTGACTTATTCGAGTTACCTATGAAGTCGCGAAATGTGTTTTAATGACTAAAGATTAAATCTTTGAATGAAAATACCTCAATAAAGGAACCTATTATAGACTAAACCTTTTTAATGTATATAGATTGAGTCTTTGAAAGAAAATGAGAGTTTTGAATGAAACTAATTCGAGTTCCTTTTGACGTCCCAAAGAGTGTTTTAATGAGTAAAAATAGAATTTTTGAATGAAAATACCCCAATAAAGGCACCTATTATGTTACTAGACATTTTTAATGTATAAATGTTGAATCTTTGGAAGAAAATTAGAGTATTAATTTAAACTTATTCGAGTTACTTATGAAGTGGCGAAGAGTGTTTTAATGAGTAAAAATCGAATCTTTGATTGAAAAAATCTCAATAAAAGTACATTTTATGTCACTAAACCTTTTTAATGCATATAGATTGAATCTTTGAAACAAAACAAGAGTTTTAATTTAAAATTATTCGTGTTACCTAGAAGTCGCGAAGCGTGTTTTAATGAATATATGTTGAATCTTTAAATGAAAGTACCTCAATAAAGGTACCTTTTATGTCACTAGACCTTTTCAATGTATAAAGATTGAATCTTTGAAAGAAAATGAGGATTTTGAGTTAAACTTATTCGAGATCCCTTTGACATCCCGTAGAATGTTTTACAGAGTAAAGATTGAATCTCTGAATGAAATTACCTTAATAAAGGTACCATGTATGTCACTAGACCTTTTTAATGTAAAAAGATTGAATCTCTGAAAAAAAGTGATAGTTTAGAGATTAACTTATTCGAGTTACCTATGATGTCGCGAATCGTGTTGTAATAACTAAATATTAAATCTTTGAATGAAAATATCTCAACAAAAGAACCTATTATGTGACTAGAACTTTTTAATGTATAAAGATTGAATCTTTTAAAGAAAATGAGAGTTCTGAGTGAAACTTATTCGAGTTCCCTTTGACGTCCTAAAGAGTGTTTTACAGAGTATAGATTGAATCTTTGAATGAAAATACCTCAATAAAGGTACCTAGAATGTCACAAGACCTTTTTAATACAAAAAGATTGAATCTTTGAAAGAAAATGAGAGTTTTGAGATTGACTTATTCAAGTTACCTATGAAGTCGCGAAGCGTGTTTAAATGACTAAACATTAAATCTTTGAATGAAAATACCTCAATAAAGGAATCTATTAGATGACTAAACCTTTTTAATGTATACAGATTGAATCTTTGAAAGAAAATGAGAGTTTTGAATGAAACTTATTCGAATTCCTGTTGACGTCCCGAAGAGTGTTTTAATGAGTAAAAATAGAATTTTTGAATGAAGATACCTCAAAAGAGGTACCTATTATGTTACTAGACATTTTTAATGTATAAATGTTGAATCTTTGAAAGAAAATTAAAGTATTGATTTAAACTTATTCAAGTTACTTATGAAGTGGCGAAGAGTGTTTTAATGAGTAAAAATGGAATCTTTGATTGAAAATATCTCAATAAAAGTACCTTTTATGTTGCTAAACCTTTTTAATGCATATAGATTGAATCTTTGAAACAAAAGAAGAGTTTTAATTTAAAATTATTCGTGTTACCTAGAAGTCGCGAAGCGTGTTTTAATGAGTATATGTTCAATCTTTAAATGAAAGTACCTCAATAAAGGTACCTTTTATGTCACTAGCCCTTTTCAATGTATAAAGATTGAATCTTTGAAAGAAAATGAGGTTTTTGAGTTAAACTTATTCGAGTTCCATTTGACGTCCCGTAGAGTGTTTTACAGAGTAAAGGATGAATCTCTGTATGAAATTGTCTTAACAAAGGTACCTAGTATGTCACTAGACCTTTTTAATGTAAAAAGATTGAATCTCTGAAAAAAGTGATAGTTTAGAGATTAACTTATTCGAGTTACCTATGAAGTCGCGAATCGTGTTGTAATGACTAAATATTAATTCTTTGAATGAAAATATCTTAACAAAGGAACCTATTATGTGACTAGACCTTTTTAATGTATAAAGGTTGAATTTTTTAAAGAAAATGAGAGTTTTGAGTGAAACTTATTCGAGTTCCCTTTGACGTCCCGAAGAGTGTTTTACAGAGTATAGATTGAATCTTTGAATGAAAATACCTCAGTAAAGGTACCTAGAATGTCAGAAGACCTTTTTAATGCAAAAAGATTGAATCTTTGAAAGAAAATGAGAATTTTGAGATTGACTTATTCGAGTTCCCTATGAAGTCGCGAAATGTGTTTTAATGACTAATGATTAAATCTTTGATTGAAAATACCTCAATAAAGGAACCTATTATAGACTAAACCTTTTTAATGTATACAGATTGAGTCTTTGAAAGAAAATGAGAGTTTTGAATGAAACTTATTCGAGTTCCTTTTAACGTCTCAAAGAGTGTTTTAATGAGTAAAAATAGAATTTTTGAATGAAAATATCTCAATAAAGGTACCTATTATGTTACTAGACATTTTTAATGTATAAATGTTGAATCTTTGAAAGAAAATTAGAGTATTAATTTAAACTTATTCGAGTTACTTATGAAGTGGCGAAGAGTGTTTTAATGAGTAAAAATCGAATCTTTGATTGAAAAAATCTCAATAAAAGTACCTTTTATGTCACTAAACCTTTTTAATGCATATAGATTGAATCTTTGAAACAAAACAAGAGTTTTAATTTAAAATTATTCGTGTTACCTAGAAGTCGCGAAGTGTGTTTTAATGAATATATGTTTAATCTTTAAGTGAAAGTACCTCAATAAAGGTACCTTTTATGTCACTAGACCTTTTCAATGTATAAAGATTGAATCTTTGAAAGAAAATGAGGATTTTGAGTTAAACTTATTCGAGATCCCTTTGACATCCCGTAGAATGTTTTACTGAGTAAAGTTTGAATCTCTGAATGAAATTACCTCAATAAAGGTACCAAGTATGTCACTAGACCTTTTTAATGTAAAAAGATTGAATCTCTGAAAAAAAAGTGATAGTTTAGAGATTAACTTATTCAAGTTACCTATGATGTCGCGAATCGTGTTGTAATGACTAAATATTAAATCTTTGAATGAAAATATCTCAACAAAAGAACCTATTATGTGACTAGACCTTTTTAATGTATAAAGATTGAATCTTTTAAAGAAAATGAGAGTTTTAAGTGAAACTTATTCGAGTTCCCTTTGACGTCCCGAAGTTTGTTTTCCGGAGTATAGATTGAATCTTTGAATGAAAATATTTCAGTAACGGTACCTAGAATGTCACAAGACCTTTTTAATGTAAAAAGATTGAATCTTTAAACGAAAACGAGAATTTTGAGATTGACTTATTCGAGTTACCTATGAAGTCGCGAAGCGTGTTTTAATGACTAAAGATTAAATCTTTGAATGAAAATACATCAATAAAGGAACCTATTATATAACTAAACCTTTTTAATGTATACAGATTGAATCTTTGAAAGAAAATGAGAGTTTTGAATGAAACTTATTCGAATTCCTTTTGACGTCCCAAAGAGTGTTTTAATTAGTAAAAATAGAATCTTTGAATGAAAATACCTCAATAAAGGTGCCTATTATGTTACTAGACATTTTTAATGTATAAATGTTGAATCTTTGAAAGAAAATTAGAGTATTGATTTAAACTTATTCGAGTTACTTATGAAGTGGCGAAGAGTGTTTTAATGAGCAAAAATCGAATCATTGATTGAAAATATCTCAATAAAAGTTCCTTTGATGTCACTAAACCTTTTTAATGCATATAGATTGAATCTTTGAAACAAAACAAGAGTTTTAATTTAATTTCAGTTTTTCTGAAAGGCAGAGAAGATGTTTTTTACGTTCGTCTCTGAGGTTTTCTCTAAAACCTCTTCATCCAAATTGTAAACAAACTTACTTTTTGTTCTCATGATTCTTATCAAAACTTCCCTGCCATGATAAAATCCATGATTTACAAAGTAAGCAAGCGATGGAACTACAGCCGCCATCTTACCTTTTGGATTTCCAGTTCCATTGGTAGTCGAGAAAAAACTCGATTCTTTCAACCTTATCAAATATGGTATCTCAAACTCACCGCACATGATGAGTACGAGCATAATCACCTCCTAAATTCAGAAGAACTTGCTAACAGTATTGTTCCATATTACTTCGAAATTCACAGTTTTTTACACCTACAAGACACTGCTAGACGACTTCTTGATGGCTCTTATTACAATCAAGAACCGGTATTCTATTGTTGTGACGGACGCAGACTCTTTGTCACTACAATCACTTGTTATTATGGTGATGATATGAATGGTGAACACCAGATTCAGACTGCTACAGCATTTTTGATGAATATGAACTCCATAATATCATCAATGCAATGGAAGGTTAAGCCGACACTCTTCTCCACTCGACTGCAAATAATGATCTAGCACACGACAGAAGACGTTGTCTACTTTTTCCAAAAGCAAAAGTAATCGAAAGCTGCCGACAAACTATTCATCAACAGTGAAAGTTGCCGACACTCACTTTTTCAAACAGTAAAAGAAAAGATTCGTTCTTATCTTCTCCAGAACTGTTTACCTTTTGTAATGTAGAAGTCGCTAAGCGTGTTTTAATGAGTATATGTTGAATCTTTAAATGAAAGTACCTCAACGAAGGTACCTTTTATGTCACTAGACCTTTTCAATGTATAAAGATTGAATCTTTGACAGAAAATGAGGTTTTTGAGTTAAACTTATTCGAGTTCCCTTTGACGTCCCGTAGAGTGTTTTACGGAGTAAAGATTGAATCTCCATATGAAATTATCTTAATAAAGGTACCTAGTATGTCACTAGACCTTTTTAATGTAAAAAGATTGAATCTCGGAAAAAAAGTGATAGTTTAGAGATTAACTTATTCGAGTTACCTATGAAGTCGCGAATCGTGTTGTAATGACTAAATATTAAATCATTGAATGAAAATATCTCAACAAAAAAACCTATTATGTGACTAAAACTTTTTAATGTATAAAGATTGAATCTTTTAAAGAAAATGACAGTTTTAAGTGAAACTTATTCGAGTTCCCTTTGACGTCCTGAAGAGTGTTTTACAGAGTATAGATTGAATCTTTGAATGAAAATACCTCAGTAAAGGTACCTAGAATGTCACAAGACCTTTGTAATACAAAAAGATTGAATCTTTGAAAGAAAATGAGAGTTTTGAGATTGACTTATTCAAGTTGCCTATGAAGTCGCGAAGCGTGTTTTAATGACTAAACATTAAATCTTTGAATGAAAATACCTCAATAAACGAACCTATTAGATGACTAAACCTTTTTAATGTATACAGATCGAATCTTTGAAAGAAATTGAGAGTTTTGAATGAAACTTATTCGAATTCCTGTTGACGTTCCGAAGAGTGTTTTAATAAGTAAAAATAGAATTTTTGAATGAAAATACCTCAATAAAGGTACCTATTATGTTACTAGACATTTTTAATGTATAAATGTTGAATCTTTGAAAGAAAATTAAAGTATTGATTTAAACTTATTCGAGTTACTTATGAAGTGGCGAAGAGTGTTTTAATGAGTAAAAATCGAATCTTTGATTGAAAATATCTCAATAAAAGTACCTTTTATGTTGCTAAACCTTTTTAATGCATATAGATTGAATCTTTGAAACAAAAGAAGAGTTTTAATTTAAAATTATTCTTTGACCTAGAAGTCGCGAAGCGTGTTTTAATGAGTATATGTTGAATCTTTAAATGAAAGTACCTCAATAAATGTACCTTTTATGTCACTAGCCCTTTTCAATGTATAAAGATTGAATCTTTAAAAGAAAATGAGGTTTTTGAGTTAAACTTATTCGAGTTCCATTTGACGTCCCGTAGAGTGTTTTATAGAGTGAAGATTGAATCTCTGAATGAAATTACCTTAATAAAGGTACCTAGTATGTCACTAAACTTATTCGAGTTACCTATGAAATCGCGAATCGTGTTGTAATGACTAAATATTAATTCTTTGAATGAAAATATCTTAACAAAGGAACCTATTATGTGACTAGACCTTTTTAATGTATAAAGATTGAATCTTTTAAACAAAATGAGAGTTTCGAGTGAAACTTTTTCGAGTTCCCTTTGACGTCCCGAAGAGTGTTTTATAGAGTATAGATTGAATCTTTGAATGAAAATACCTCGGTAAAGGTACCTAGAATGTCACAAGACCTTTTTAATGCAAAAAGATTGAATCTTTGAAAGAAAATGAGAGTTTTGAGATTGACTTATTCGTGTTACCTATGAAGTCGCGAAATGTGTTTTAATGACTAAAGATTAAATCTTTGAATGAAAATACCTCAATAAAGGAACCTATTATATGACTAAACCTTTTTAATGTATACAGATTGAATCTTTGAAAGAAAATGAGAGTTTTGAATGAAACTTATTCGAGTTCCTTTTGATGTTCCGAAGAGTGTTTTAATGAGTAAAAATAGAATCTTTGAATGAAAATACCTCAATAAAGGTACCTATTATGTTAGTAGACATTTTTAATATATAAATGTTGAATCTTTGAAAGAAAATTAGAGTATTGATTTAAACTTATTCGAGTCACTTATGAAGTGGCGAAGAGTGTTTTAATGAGTAAAAATCGAATCTTTGATTGAAAATATATCAATAAAAGTACCTTTTATGTCACTAAACCTTTTTAATGCATATAGATTGAATTTTTGAAACCAAACAAGAGTTTTAATTTAAAATTATTCGTGTTACCTAGAAGTCGCGAAGCGTGTTTTAATGAATATATGTTGAATCTTAAAATGAAAGTACCTCAATAAAGGTACCTTTTATGTCACTAGACCTTTTCAATGTATAAAGATTGAATCTTTGAAAGAAAATGAGGTTTTTGAGTTAAACTTGTTCGAGTTCCCTTTGACGTCCCGTAGAATGTTTTACAGAGTAAAGATTGAATCTCTGAATGAAATTACCTTAATAAAGGTACCTAGTATGTCACTAGAGCTTTTTAATGTAAAAGATTGAATCTCTGAAAAAAAGTGATAGTTTAGAGATTAACTTATTCGAGTTACCTATGAAGTTGCGAATCGTGTTGTAATGACTAAATATTAATTCTTTGAATGAAAATATCTTAACAAAGGAACCTATTATGTGACTAGACCTTTTTAATGTATAAAGATTGAATCTTTTAAAGAAAATGAGAGTTTTGAGTGAAACTTATTCGAGTTCCCTTTGACGTCCCGAAGAGTGTTTTACAGAGTATAGATTGAATCTTTGAATGAAAATACCTCAGTAAAGGTACCTAGAATGTCACAAGACCTTTTTAATGAAAAAAGATTGAATCTTTGAAAGAAAATGAGAGTTTTGAGATTGACTTATTCGTGTTACCTATGAAGTCGCGAAATGTGTTTTAATGACTAAAGATTAAATCTTTGAATGAAAATACATCAATAAATGAACCTATTATATGACTAAACCTTTTTAATGTATACAGATTGAATCTTTGAAAGAAAATGAGAGTTTTGAATGAAACTTATTCGAGTTCCTTTTGACGTTCCGAAGAGTGTTTTAATGAGTAAAAATAGAATCTTTGAATGAAAATACCTCAATAAAGGTACCTATTATGTTAGTAGACATTTTTAATATATAAATGTTGAATCTTTGAAAGAAAATTAGAGTATTGATTTAAACTTATTCGAGTCACTTATGAAGTGGCGAAGAGTGTTTTAATGAGTAAAAATCGAATCTTTGATTGAAAATATCTCAATAAAAGTACCGTTTATGTCACTAAACCTTTTTAATGCATATAGATTGAATCTTTGAAACAAAACAAGAGTTTCAATTTAAAATTATTCGTGTTACCTAGAAGTCGCGAAGCGTGTTTTAATGAATATATGTTGAATCTTTAAATGAAAGTACCTCAATAAAGGTACCTTTTATGTCACTAGATCTTTTCAACGTATAAAGATTGAATCTTTGAAAGAAAATGAGGTTTTTGAGTTAAACTTATTCGAGTTCCCTTTGACGTCCCGTAGAATGTTTTACAGAGTAAAGATTGAATCTCTGAATGAAATTACCTTAATAAAGGTACCTAGTATGTCACTAGAGCTTTATAATGTAAAAAGATTGAATCTCTGAAAAAAAGTGATAGTTTAGAGATTAACTTATTCAAGTTACCTATGAAGTCGCGAATCGGGTTGTAATGACTAAATATTAAATTTTTGAATGAAAATATCTCAACAAAAGAACCTATTATGTGACTAGACCTTTTTAATGTATAAAGATTGAATCTTTTAAAGAAAATGAGAGTTTTGAGTTAAACTTATTCGAGTTCCCTATGACGTCCCGAAGTGTGTTTTACGGAGTATAGATTGAATCTTTGAATGAAAATACCTCAGTAACGGTACCTAGAATGTCACAAGACATTTTTAATGTAAAAAGATTGAATCTTTGAACGAAAACTAGAATTTTGAGATTGACTTATTCGAGTTACCTATGAAGTCGCGAAGAGTGTTTTAATGACTAACGATTAAATCTTTGAATGAAAATTTGTTAATAAAGGAACCTATTATATGACTAAACCTTTTTAATGTATACAGGTTGAATCTTTGAAAGAAAATGAGAGTTTTGAATGAAACTTATTCGAGTTCCTTTTGACAACCCAAAGAGTATTTTAATGAGTAAAAATAGAATCTTTGTATGAAAATACCTCAATAAAGGTACCTATTATGTTACTAGACATTTTTAATGTATAAATGTTGAATCTTTGAAAGAAAATTAAAGTATTGATTTAAACTTATTCGAGTTACTTATGAATTGGCGAAGAGTGTTTTAATGACTAAAAATCGAATCTTTGATTGAAAATATCTCAATCAAAGTATCTTTTATGTCCCTAGACCTTTTTAATGCATATAGATTGAATCTTTGAAACAAAACAAGAGTTTTAATTTAAAATTATTCGTGTTACCTAGAAGTTGTGAAGAGTGTTTTAATGAGTATATGTTGAATCTTTAAAGGAAAGTACCTCAATAAAGGTACCTTTTATGTCACTAGACCTTTTCAATGTATAAAGATTGAATCTTTGAAAGAAAATGAGGTTTTTCAGTTAAACTTATTCGAGTTCCCTTTGACGTCCCGTAGAGTGTTTTACAGAGTAAAGATTGAATCTCTAAATGAAATTACCTTAATAAAGGTACCTAGTATGTCACTAGACCTTTTTAATGTAAAAAGATTGAATCTCTGAAAAAAAATGATAGTTTAGAGATTAACTTATTCGAGTTACCTATGAAGTCGCGAATCGTGTTGTAATGACTAAATATTAAATCTTTGAATGAAAATATCTCAACAAAAAATCCTATTTTGTGACTAGACCTTTTTAATGTATAAAGATTGAATCTTTTAAAGAAAATGAGAGTTTTGAGTGAAACTTATTCGAGTTCCCTTTGATGTCCCGAAGTGTGTTTTACAGAGTATAGATTGAATCTTTGAATGAAAATACCTCAGTAAAGGTACCTAGAATGAAACAAGACCTTTTTAATGTAAAAAGATTGAATCTTTGAAAGAAAACGAGAGTTTTGAGATTGACTTATTCGAGTTACATATGAAGTCGCGAAGCGTGTTTTAATGACTAAAGATTAAATCTTTGAATGAAAATACCTCAATAAAGGAACCTATTATATGACTAAACCTTTTTAATGTATACATATTGAATCTTTGAAACAAAATGAGAGTTTTGAATGAAACTTATTCGAGTTCCTTTTGACGTCCTGAAGAGTGTTTTAGTGAGTAAAAATAGAATCTTTGAGTGAAAATACCTCAATAAAGGTACCTATTATGCTACTAGACATTTTTAATGTATAAATGTTGAATCTTTGAAAGAAAATTAAAGTATTGATTTAAACTTATTCGAGTTACTTATGAAGTGGCGAACAGTGTTTTAATGAGTAAAAATCGAATCTTTGATTGATAATATCTCAATAAAAGTACCTTTTATGTCAGTAAACCTTTTTAATGCATATAGACTGAATCTTTGAAACAAAACAAGAGTTTTAATTTAAAATTATTCGCGTTACCTAGAAGTCGCGAAGCGTGTTTTAATGAGTATATGTTGAATTTTTAAATGAAAGTACCTCAATAAAGGTACCTTTTATGTCACTAGACCTTTTCAATGTATAAAGATTGAATCTTTGAAAGAAAATGAGGTTTTTGAGTTAAACTTATTCGAGTTCTCTTTGACGTCCCTTAGAGTGTTTTACAGAGTAAAGATTGAATCTTTGAATGAAATTACCTTAATAAAGGTACCTAGTATGTCACTAGACCTTTTTAATGTAAAAAGATTGAATCTCTGAAAAAAAATGATAGTTTAGAGATTAACTTATTCGAGTTACCTATGAAGTTACCAATCGTGTTGTAATGACTAAATATTCAATCTTTGAATGAAAATATCTCAACAAAAGAACCTATTATGTGACTAGACCTTTTTAATGTATAAAGATTGAATCTTTTAAAGAAAATGAGAGTTTTGAGTGAAACTTATTCGAGTTCCCTTGACGTCCCGAAGTGTGTTTTATAGAGTATAGATTGAATCTTTGAATGAAAATACCTCAGTAAAGGTACCTAGAATGTCACAAGACCTTTTTAATGCAAAAATGTTGAATCTGTGAAAGAAAATTAGAGTTTTGAGATTGACTTATTCGTGTTACCTATGAAGTCGCGAAGCATGTTTTAATGACTAAAGATTAAATCTTTGAATGAAAATACCTCAAAAAAGGAACCTATTATATGACTAAACCTTTTTAACGTATACAGATTGAATGTTTGAAAGAAAATGAGAGTTTTGAATGAAACTTATTCGAGTTCCTTTTGACGTTCCGAAGAGAGTTTTAATTAGTAAAAATAGAATCTTTGAATGAAAATACCTCAATAAAGGTACCTATTATGTTACTAGACATTTTTAATGTATAAATGTTGAATCTTTGAAAGAAAATTAAAGTACTCATTTAAACTTATTCGAGTTACTTATGAAGTGGCGAAGAGTGTATTAATGAGTAAAAATCGAATCTTTGATTGAAAATATCTCAATAAAAGTAACTTTTATGTCACTAAACCTTTTTAATGCATATAGATTGAATCTTTGAAACAAAACAAGAGTTTTAATTTAAAATTATTCGCATTACCTAGAAGTCGCGCAGCGTGTTTTAATGAGTATATGTTGAATCTTTAAATGAAAGTACCTCAATAAAGGTACCTTTTATGTCACTAGACCTTTTCAGCGTATAGAGATTGAATCTTTGAAAGAAAATGAGGTTTTTGAGTTAAACTTATTCGAGTTCCCGTATAGTGTTTTACAGAGTAAAGATTGAATCTCTGAATGAAATTACCTTAATAAAGGTACCTAGTATGTCACTAGACCTTTTTAATGTAAAAAGATTGAATCTCTGAAAAAAAATGATAGTTTAGAGATCAACTTATTCGAGTTACCAATGAAGTCACGAATCGTGTTGTAATGACTAAATATTAAATCTTTGAATGAAAATATCTCAACAAAAGAACCTATTATGTGACTAGACCTTTTTAATGTATAAAGATTGAATCTTTTAAAGAAAATGAGAGTTTTGAGTGAAACTTATTCGAGCTCCCTTTGACTTCCCGAAGTGTGTTTTACAGAGTATAGATTGAATCTTTGAATGAAAATACCTCAGTAAAGGTACCTAGAGTGTCAGAAGACCTTTTTAATGTAAAAAGATTGAACCTTTGAAAGAAAACGAGAGTTTTGAGGTTGACTTATTCGAGTTACCTATGAAGTTGCGAAGCGTGTTTTAATAACTAAAGATTAAATCTTTGAATCAAAATACCACAATAAAGGAACCTATTATATGACTAAACCTTTTAAATGTGTACAGATTGAATCTTTGAAAGAAAATGAGAGTTTTGAATGAAACTTATTCGGGTTCCTTTTGACGTTCCGAATAATGTTTTAATGAGTAAAAATAGAATCTTTGAATCAAAATACCTCAATAAAGGTACCTATTATGTTACTAGACATTTTTAATGTATAAATGTTGAATCTTTGAACGAAAATTAAAGTATTGATTTAAACTTATTCGAGTTACTTATGAAGTGGCGAAGAGTGTTTTAATGAGTAAAAATGAAATCTTTGATTGAAAATATGTCAATAAAAGTATCTTTTATGTCACTAAACCTTTTTAATGCATTTAGATTGAATCTTTGAAACAAAACAAGTGTTTTAATTTAAAATTATTCGCGTTACCTAGAAGTCGCGAAGCGTGTTTTAATGAGTATATGTTGAATCTTTCAATGAAAGTACCTCAATAAAGGTACCTTTTATGTCACTAGACCTTTTCAATGTATAAAGATTGAATCTTTGAAAGAAAATGAGGTTTTTGAGTTAAACTTATTCGAGTTCTCTTTGACGTCCCTTTGAGTGTTTTACAGAGTAACGATTGAATCTCTGAATGAAATTACCTTAATAAAGTTACCTAGTATGTCACTAGACCTTTTTAATGTAAAATGATTGAATCTCTGAAAAAAAATGATAGTTTAGAGATTAACTTATTCGAGTTACCTATGAAGTCGCGAATTGTGTTGTAATGACTAAATATTAAATCTTTGAATGAAAATATCTTAACAAAACAACCTATTATGTGATTAGACCTTTTAAATGTATAAAGATTGAATCTTTTAAAGAAAATGAGAGTTTTGAGTGAAACTTTTTCGAGTTCCCTTTGACGTCCCGAAAAGTATTTTACAGAGTATAGATTGAATCTTTGAATGAAAATACCTCAGTAAAGGTACCTAGAATGTCACAAGACCTTTTTAATACAAAAAGATTGAATCTTTGAAAGAAAATGAGAGTTTTGAGATTGACTTATTCGAGTTACCTATGAAGTTGCGAAGCGTCTTTTAAGGACTAAATATTAACTCTTTGAATGAAAATACCACAATAAAGGAACCTATTATATGACTAAACTTTTTTAATGTATACAGATTGAATCTTTGAAAGAAAATGAGAGTTTTGAATGAAACTTATTCGAGTTCCTTTTGACGTCCCGAAGAGTGTTTTAATGAGTTAAAATAGAATCTTTGAATGAAAATACCTCAATAAAGGTACCTATTATGTTACTAGACATTTTTAATGTATAAATGTTGAATCTTTGAAAGAAAATTAAAGTATTGATTTAAACTTATTCGAGTTACTTATGAAGTGGCGAAGAGTGTTTTAATGAGTAAAAATCGAATCTTTGATTGAAAATATCTCAATAAAAGTACATTTTATGTCAGTAAACCTTTTTAATGCATATAGATTGAATCTTTGAAACAAAATAAGAGTTTTAATTTAAAATTATTCGAGTTACCTAGAAGTCGCGAAGCGTGTTTTAATGAGTATATGTTGAATCTTTAAATGAAAGTACCTCAATAAAGGTACCTTTTATGTCACCGGACCTTTTCAATATATAAAGAATGAATCTTTGAAAAAAAATGAGGTTTTCGAGTTAAACTTATTCGATTTTCCTTTGACGTCCTGTAGAGTGTTTTATAGAGTAAAGATTGAATCTCTGAATGAAATTACCTTAATAAAGGTACATAGTATGTCCCTAGAACTTTTTAATGTAAAAAGATTGAATCTCTGAAAAAAAAATGATAGTTTAGAGATTAACTTATTCGAGTTACCTATGAAGTCGCCAATCGTGTTGTAATGACTAAATATTAAATCTTTGAATGAAAATATCTCAACAAAAGAACCTATTATGTGACTAGACCTTTTTATTGTATAAAGATTGAATCTTTTAAAGAAAATGAGAGTTTTAAGTGAACTTAGTCGAGTTCCCTTTGACGTCTCAAAGTGTGTTTTACATAGTATAGATTGAATCTTTGAATGAAAATACCTCAGTAAAGGTACCTAGAATGTCACAAGACCTTTTTAATGTAAAAAGATTGAATCTTTGAAAGAAAACGAGAGTGTTGAGATTGACTTATTTGAGTTACCTATGAAGTCGCGAAGCGGGTTTTAATGACTAAAGATTAAATCTTTGAACGAAAATACCTCAAAAAAGGAACCTATTATATGACTAAACCATTTTAATGTATACAGATTGAATCTTTGAAAGAAAATGAGAGTTTTGAATGAAACTTATTCGAGTTCCTTTTGACGTTCCGAAGAGAGTTTTAATTAGTAAAAATAGAATCTTTGAATGAAAATACCTCAATAAAGGTACCTATTATGTTACTAGACATTTTTAATGTATAAATGTTGAATCTTTGAAAGAAAATTAAAGTATTCATTTAAACTTATTCGAGTTACTTATGAAGTGGCGAAGGGTGTATTAATGAGTAAAAATCGAATCTTTGATTGAAAATATCTCAATAAAAGTACCTTTTATGTCACTAAACCTTTTTAATGCATATAGATTGAATCTTTGAAACAAAACAAGAGTTTTAATTTAAAATTATTCGCATTACCTAGAAGTCGCGAAGCGTGTTTTAATGAGTATATGTTGAATCTTTAAATGAAAGTACCTCAATAAAGGTACCTTTTATGTCACTAGACCTTTTCATTGTATAGAGATTGAATCTTTGAAAGAAAATGAGGTTTTTGAGTTAAACTTATTCGAGTTCCCGTATAGTGTTTTACAGAGTAAAGATTGAATCTCTGAATGAAATTACCTTAATAAAGGTACCTAGTATGTCACTAGACCTTTTTAATGTAAAAAGATTGAATCTCTGAAAAAAAATGATAGTTTAGAGATTAACTTATTCGAGTTACCAATGAAGTCGCGAATCGTGTTGTAATGACTAAATATTAAATCTTTGAATGAAAATATCTCAACTAAAGAACCTATTATGTGACTAGACCTCTTTAATGTATAAAGATTGAATCTTTTAAAGAAAATGAGAGTTTTGAGTGAAACTTATTCGAGCTCCCTTTGACTTCCCGAAGTGTGTTTTATAGAGTATAGATTGAATCTTTGAATGAAAATACCTCAGTAAAGGTACCTAGAGTGTCAGAAAACCTTTTTAATGTAAAAAGATTGAATCTTTGAAAGAAAACGAGAGTTTTGAGATTGACTTAATCGAGTTATCTATGAAGTTGCGAAGCGTGTTTTAATAACTAAAGATTAAATCTTTGAATGAAAATACCACAATAAAGGAACCTATTATATGACTAAACCTTTTTAATGTGTACAGATTGAATCTTTGAAAGAAAATGAGAGTTTTGAATGAAACTTATTCGAGTTCCTTTTGACGTTCCGAATAGTGTTTTAATGAGTAAAAATAGAATCTTTGAATGAAAATACCTCAATAAAGGTACCTATTATGTTAGTAGACATTTTTAATGTATAAATGTTGAATCTTTGAACGAAAATTAAAGTATTGATTTAAACTTATTCGAGCTACTTATGAAGTGGCGAAGAGTGTTTTAATGAGTAAAAATGAAATCTTTGATTGAAAATATGTCAATAAAAGTATCTTTTATGTCACTAAACCTTTTTAATGCATTTAGATTGAATCTTTGAAACAAAACAAGTGTTTTAATTTAAAATTATTCGCGTTACCTAGAAGTCGCGAAGCGTGTTTTAATGAGTATATGTTGAATCTTTCAATGGAAGTACCTCAATAAACGTACCTTTTATGTCACTAGACCTTTTCAATGTATAAAGATTGAATCTTTGAAAGAAAATGAGGTTTTTGAGTTAAACTTATTCGAGTTCTCTTTGACGTCCCTTTAAGTGTTTCACAGAGTAACGATTGAATCTCTGTATGAAATTACCTTAATAAAGTTACCTAGTATGTCACTAGACCTTTTTAATGTAAAAAGATTGAATCTCTGAAAAAAAATGATAGTTTAGAGATTAACTTATTCGAGTTACCTATGAAGTCGCGAATTGTGTTGTAATGACTAAATATTAAATCTTTGAATGAAAATATCTCAACAAAACAGCCTATTATGTGATTAGACCTTTTTAAATATATAAAGATTGAATCTTTTAAAGAAAATGAGAGTTTTGAGTGAAAATTTTTCGAGTTCCCTTTGACGTCCCGAAAAGTATTTTACAGAGTATAAATTGAATCTTTGAATGAAAATACCTCAGTAAAGGTACCTAGAATGTCACAAGACCTTTTTAATGCAAAAAGATTGAATCTTTGAAAGAAAATGAGAGTTTTGAGATTGACTTATTCGAGTTACCTATGAAGTTGCGAAGCGTCTTTTAAGGACTAAATATTAAATCTTTGAATGAAAATACCACAATAAAGGAACCTATTATATGACTAAACCTTTTTAATGTATACAGATTGAATCTTTGAAAGAAAATGAGAGTTTTGAATGAAACTTATTCGAGTTCCTTTTGACGTCCCGTAGAGTGTTTAAATGAGTTAAAATAGAATCTTTGAATGAAAATACCTCAATAAAGGTACCTATTATGTTACTAGACATTTTTAATGTATAAATGTTGAATCTTTGAAAGAAAATTAAAGTATTGATTTCAACTTATTCGAGGTACTTATGAAGTGGCGAAGAGTGTTTTAATGAGAAAAATCGAATCTTTGATTGAGAATATCTCAATAAAAGTATCTTTTATGTCCCAAAACCTTTTTAATGCATATAGATTGAATCTTTGAAACAAAACAAGAGTTTTAATTTAAAATTATTCGTGTTACCTAAAAGTTGCGAAGCGTGTTTTAATGAGTATACGTTGAATCTTTAAATGAAAGTAACTCAATAATGGTACCTTTTACGTCACCAGACCTTTTCAATTTATAAAGATTGAATCTTTGAAAAAAACTGAGGTTTTCGAGTTAAACTTATTCGATTTTCCTTTGACGTCCCGTAGAGTGTTTTACAGAGTAAAGATTGAATCTCTGAATGAAATTACCTTAACAAAGGTACCTGGTATGTCACTAGACCTTTATAATGTAAAAAGATTGAATTACTGAAAAAAAGTGATTGTTTAGAAATTAACTTATTCGAGTTACCTGTGAAGTCGCGAATCGTGTTGTAATGAGTAAATATTAATTCATTGAATGAAAATATCTTAACAAAGGAACCTATTATATGGCTAGACCTTTTTAATGTATAAAGATTGAATCTTTTAAAGAAAATGAGAGTTTTGAGTGAAACTTTTTCGAGTTCCCTTTGACGTCCCGAAGAGTATTTTACAGAGTATAGATTGAATCTTTGAATGAAAATACCTCAGTAAAGGTACCTAGAATGTAACAAGACCTTTTTAATGCAAAAAGATTGAATCTTTTAAAGAAAATGAGAGTTTAGAGATTGACTTATTCGAGTTACCTATGAAGTCGCGAAGCGTGTTTTAAGGACTAAATATTAAATCTTTGAATGAAAATACCACAATAAAGGAACCTATTATATGACTAAACCTTTTTAATGTATACAGATTGAATCTTTGAAAGAAAATGAGAGTTTGGAATAAAACTTATTCGAGTTCCTTTTGATGTCCCGAAGAGTGTTTTAATGACTAAAAGTAGAATCTTTGAATGAAAATACGTCAATAAAGGTACCTATTATGTTACTAGACATTTTTAATGTATAAATGTTGAATCTTTGAAAGAAAATTAAAGTATTGATTTAAACTTATTCGATTTAGTTATGAAGTGGCGAAGAGTGTTTTAATGAGTAAAAATCAAATCTTTGATTGAAAATATCTCAATAAAAGTATCTTTTATGTCCCTAAACGTTTTTAATCCATATAGATTGAATCTTTGAAACAAAACAAGAGTTTTAATTTAAAATTATTCGTGTTACCTAGAAGTCGTGAAGCGTGTTTTAATGAGTATATGTTGAATCTTTTAATGAAAGTACCTCAATAAAGGTACCATTTATGTCACCAGACCTTTTCAATGTATAAAGAATGAATCTTTGAAAGAAAATGAGGTTTTCAAGTTAAACTTATTCGATTTTCCTTTGACGTCCCGTAGAGTGTTTTACAGAGTAAAGAATAAATCTCTGAATGAAATTACCTTAATAAAGGTACCTAGTATGTCACTAGACCTTTTTAATGTAAAAAGATTGAATCTCTGAAAAAAATGATAGTTTAGAGATTAACTTATTCGAGTTACCCATGAAGTCGCGAACCGTGTTGTAATGACTAAATATTAAATCTTTGAATGAAAATATCTCAACAAAAGAACCTATTATGTGACTAGACCTTTTTAATGTATAAAGATTGAATCTTTTAAAGAAAATGAGAGTTTTGAGTGAAACTTATTCGAGTTCCCTTTGACGTCCCGAAGTGCGTTTTACAGAGTATAGATTGAATCTTTGAATGAAAATACTTCAGTAAAGGTACCTAGAATGAAACAAGACTTTTTTAATGTAAAAAGATTGAATCTTTGACAGAAAACGAGAGTTTTGAGATTGACATATTCGAGTTACCTATAAAGTCGCGAAGCGTGTTTTAATGACTAAAGATTAAATCTTTGAATGAAAATACCTCAATAAAGGAACCTATTATATGACTAAACCTTTTTAATGTATACATATTGAATCTTTGAAATAAAATGAGAGTTTTGAATGAAATTCATTCGAGTTCCTTTTGACGTCCTGAAGAGTGTTTTAATGAGTAAAAATAGAATCTTTGTATGAAAATACCTCAATAAAGGTACCTATTATGTTACTAGACATTTTTAATGTATAAATGTTGAATCTTTGAAAGAAAATTAAAGTATTGATTTAAACTTATTCGAGTTACTTATGAAGTGGCGAAGAGTGTTTTAATGAGTAAAAATCGAATCTTTGATTGAAAATATCTCAATAAAAGTACCTTTTATGTCACTAAACCTTTTTAATGCATATAGATTGAATCTTTGAAACAAAACTAGAGTTTTAATTTAAAATTATTCGTGTTACATAGAAGTCGCAAAGCGTGTTTTAATAAGTATATGTTGAATCTTTAAATGAAAGTACCTCAATAAAGGTACCTTTTATGTCACCAGACCTTTTCAATGTATAAAGATTGAATCTTTGAAAGAAAATGAGGTTTTCGAGTTAAACTTATTCGATTTTCCTTTGACGTCCCGTAGAGTGTTTTACAGAGTAAAGATTGAATCTCTGAATGAAATTACCTTAATAAAGGTACCTAGTATGTCACTAGACCTTTTTAATGTAAAAAGATTGAATCTCTGAAAAAAAGTGATAGTTTAGAGATTAACTTATTCGAGTTACCTATGAAGTCGCGAATCGTGTTATAATGACTAAATAATATTTCTTTGAATGAAAATATCTGAACAAAGGAACCTATTAAGTTGCTAGACATTTTTCATATATAAAGATTAAATCTTTTAAAGAAAATGAGAGTTTTGAGTGAAACTTATTTGAGTTCCCTTTGACGTCCTGAAGAGAATTTTACAGAGTATAGATTGAATCCTTGAATGAAAATACCTCAGTAAAGGTACCTAGAATGTCACAAGACCTTTTTAATACAAAAAGATTGAATCTTTGAAAGAAAATGAGAGTTTTGAGATTGACTTATTCGAGTTAACTATGAAGTCGTGAAGCGTGTTTTAATGACTAAACATTAAATCTTTGAATGAAAATACCTCAATAAAGGAACCTATTATATGACTAAACCTTTTTAATGTATACAGATTGAATATTTGAAAGAAAATGAGAGTTTTGAATGAAACTTATTCGAGTTCCTTTTCACGTCCCGAAGAGTGTTTTAATGACTAAAAATAGAATCTTTGAATGAAAATACCTCAATAAAGGTACCTATTATGTTACTAGACATTTTTAATGTATAAATGTTGAATCTTTGAAAGAAAATTAGAGTATTGATTTAAACTTGTTCGAGTTACTTAAGAAGTGGCGAAGAGTGTTTTAATGAGTAAAAATCGAATCTTTGATTGAAAATATCTCAATAAAAGTACATTTTACGTCACTAAACCTTTTTAATGCATATAGAATGAATCTTTGAAATAAAACAAGAGTTTTAATTTAAAATTATTCGTGTTACCTAGAAGTCGCGAAGCGTGTTTTAATAAATATATGTTGAATCTTTAAATGAAAGTACCTCAATAAAGGTACCTTTTATGTGACTAGACCTTTTCAATGTATAAAGATTGAATCTTTGAAAGAAAATGAAGTTTTTGAGTTAAACTTATTCGAGTTCTCTTTGACGTCACTTAGAGTGTTTTACAGAGTAAAGATTGAATCTCTAAACGAAATTACCTTAATAAAGGTACCTAGTATGTCACTAGACCTTTTTAATGTAAAAAGATTGAATCTCTGAAAAAAAATGATAGTTTAGAGATTAACTTATTCGAGTTACCTGTGAAGTTGCGAATCGTGTTGTAATGACTAAATATTAAATCTTTGAATGAAAATATTTAATGTATAAAGATTTAATCTTTTAAAGAAAATGAGAGTTTTGAGTGAAACTCTTTCGAGTTCCCTTTGACGTCCCGAAGTGTGTTTTACAGAATATAGATTGAATATTTGAATGAAAATACCTCAGTAAAGGTACCTAGAATGTCACAAGACCTTTTTAATGTAAAAAGATTGAATCTTTGAAAGAAAACGAGAGTTTTGAGATTGACTTATTCGAGTGACCTATGAAGTCGCGAAGCGTGTTTTAATGATTAAAGATTAAATCTTTGAATGAAAATATCTCAATAAAGGAACCTATTATATGACTAAACCTTTTTAATGCATACAGATTGAATCTTTGAGAGAAATTGAGAGTTTTGAATGAAACTTATTCGAGTTCCTTTTGACGTCCCGAAGAGTATTTTAATGAGTAAAAATAAAATCTTTGAATGAAAACACCTCAATAAAGGTACCTATTATGTTACTAGACATTTTTAATGTAAAAATGTTGAATCTTTGAAAGAAAATTAAAGTATTGATTTAAACTTATTCGAATTACTTATGAAGTGGCGAAGAGTGTTTTAATGAGTAAAAATCGAATCTTTGATTGAAAATATCTCAATAAAAGTATCTTTTATGTCCCTAAACCTTTTTAACGTATATAGATTGAATCTTCGAAACAAAACATGAGTTTTAATCTAAAATTATTCGTGTTACCTAGAAGTCGTGAAGCGTGTTTTAATGAGTATATGTTGAATCTTTAACTGAAAGTACCTCAATAAAGGTACCTTTTATGTCACCAGACCTTTTCAATGTATAAAGATTGAATCTTTGAAAGAAAATGAGGTTTTCGAGTTAAACTTATTCGATTTTCCTTTGACGTCCCGTAGAGTGTTTTACAGAGTAAAGATTGAATCTCTGAATGAAATTACCTTAATAAATGTACCTAGTATGTCAGTAGATCTTTTTAATGCAAAAAGATTGAATCTCTGAAAAAAAATGATAGTTTAGAGATTAACTTATTCGAGTTACCTATGAAGTCGCGAATCGTGTTGCAATGACTAAATATTAAATCTTTGAATGAAAATATCTCAACAAAAGAACCTATTATGTGACTAGACCTTTTTATTGTATAAAGATTGAATCTTTTAAAGAAAATGAGAGTTTTGAGTGAAACTAATTTGAGTTCCCTTTGACGTCCCGAAGTGTGTTTTACAGAGTATAGATTGAATCTTTGAATGAAAATACCACAGTAAAGGTAACTAGAATGTCACAAGACCTTTTTAATGTAAAAAGATTGAATCTTTGAAAGAAAACGAGAGTTTTGAGATTGACTTATTCGAGTTACCTATGAAGTCGCGAAGCGTGTTTTAATGACTAAAGATAAAATCTTTGAATGAAAATACCTCAATAATGGAACCTATTATATAACTAAACCTTTTTAATGTACACAGATTAAATCTTTGAAAGAAAATGAGAGTTTTGAATGAAACTTTTTCGAGTTCCTTTTGACGTCCCGAAGAGTGTTTTAATGAGTAAAAATAGAATCTTTGAATGAAAATACCTCAATAAAGGTACCTATTATGTTACTAGACATTTTCAATGTATAAATGTTGAATCTTTGAAAGAAAATTAGAGTATTGATTTAAACTTATTCGAGTTACTTTTGAAGTGGCGAAGAATGTTTTAATGAGTAAAAATCGACTCTTTGATTGAAAATATCTCCGTAAAAGTATCTTTTATGTCCCTAAACCTTTTTAATGCATATAGATTGAATCTTTGAAACAAAACAAGAGTTTTAATTTAAAATTATTCGTGTTACCTAGAAGTCGGGAAGCATGTTTTATTGAATATATGTTGAATCTTTAAATGAAAGTACCTCAATAAAGGTACCTTTTATGTCACTAGACCTTTTCAATGAATAAAGATTGAATCTTTGAAAGAAAATGAGGTTTTTGAGTTAAACTTATTCGTGTTCTCTTTGACGTCCCTTAGAGTGTTTTACAGAGTAAAGATCGAATCTCTGAATGAAATTACCTTAATAAAGGTACCTATTATGTCACTAGACCTTTTTAATGTAAAAAGATTGAATCTCTGAAAAAAAATGATAGTTTAGAGATTAACTTATTCGAGTTACCTATGAAGTCGCGAATCGTGTTGTAATGACTAAATATTAAATGTTTGAATGAAAATATCTCAACAAAAGAACCTATTATGTGACTATACCTTTTTAATGTATAAAGATTGAATCTTTTAAAGAAAATGAGAGTTTTGAGTTAAACTTTTTCGAGTTCCCTTTGACGTCCCTAAGTGTGTTTTACAGAGTATAGAATGAATATTTGAATGACAATACCTCAGTAAAGGTGCCTAGAATGTCACAAGACCTTTTTAATGTAAAAGATTGAATCTTTCAAAGAAAACGAGAGTTTTGAGATTGACTTATTTGAGTGACCTATGTAGTCGCGAAGCGTGTTTTAATGACTAAAGATTAAATCTTTGAATGAAAATACCTCAATAAAGGAACGTATTATATGACTAAACATTTTTAATGTATACAGATTGTATCTTTGAAAGAAAATGAGAGTTTTGAATGAAACTTATTCGAGTTCCTTTTGACGTCCCGAAGAGTGTTTTAATGAGTAAAAATAGAATCTTTGAATGAAAATACCTCAATAAAGGTACCTATTATGTTACTAGACATTTTTAATATATAAATGTTGAATCTTTGAAAGAAAATTAGAGTATTGATTTAAACTTATTCGAGTTACTTATGAAGTGGCGAAGAGTGTTTTAATGAATAAAAATCGAATCTTTGATTGAAAATATCTCAACAAAAGTACCTTTTATGTCACTAAACCTTTTTAATGCATATAGATTGAATCTTTGAAACAAAACAAGAGTTTTAATTTAAAATTATTCGTGTTACCTAGAAGTCGCGAAGCGTGTTTTAATGAGTATATGTTGAATCTTTAAATGAAAGTACCTCAATAAAGGTACCTTTTATGTCACTAGACCTTTTCAATGTATAAAGATTGAATCTTTGAAAGAAAATGAGGTTTTTGAGTTAAACTTATTCGAGTTCTCTTTGACGTCCCTTAGAGTGTTTTACAGAGTAAAGATTGAATCTCTGAATGAAATTACCTTAATAAAGGTACCTAGTATGTCACTAGACCTTTTTAATGTAAAAAGATTGAATCTTTGAAAAAAATGATAGTTTAGAGATTAACTTATTCGAGTTATCTATGAAGTCGCGAATCGTGTTGTAATGACTAAATATTAAATGTTTGAATGAAAATATCTCAACAAAAGAACCTATTATGTGACTAGACCTTTTTAATGTTTAAAGATTGAAACTTTTAAAGAAAATGAGAGTTTTGAGTGAAACTTATTCGATTTCCCTTTGACGTCCCGAAGTGTGTTTTATAGAGTATAGATTGAATCTTTGAATGAAAATACCTCAGTGAAGGTACCTAGAATGTCACAAGACCTTTTTAATGTAAAAAGATTGAATATTTGAAAGAAACGAGAGTTTTGAGATTGACTTATTCGAGTTACCTATGAAGTCGCGAAGCGTGTTTTAATGACTAAAGATTAAATCTTTGAATAAAAATACCTCAATAAAGGAACCTATTATATGACTAAACCTTTTTAATGTATACAGATTGAATATTTGAAAGAAAATGAGAGTTTTGAATAAAACTTATTCGAGTTCCTTTTGACGTCCCGAAGAGTATTTTAATGAGTAAAAATAGAATCTCTGAATGAAAATACGTCAATAAAGGTACCAGTTATGTTACTAGACATTTTTAATATATAAATGTTGAATCTTTGAAAGAAAATTAATGTATTGATTTAAACTTATTCGAGTTACTTATGAAGTGGCGAAGAGTGTTTTAATGAGTAAAAATCGAAACTTTGATTGAAAATATCTCAATAAAAGTATCTTTTATGTCCCTAAACCTTTTTAATGCATATAGATTGAATCTTCGAAACAAAACAAGAGTTTTAGTTTAAAATTATTCGTGTTACCTAGAAGTCGTGAAGCGTGTTTTAATGAGTATATGTTGATTCTTTAAATGAAAGTACCTCAATAAAGGTACCTTTTATGTCACCAGACCTTTTCAATGTATAAAGATTGAATCTTTGAAAGAAAATGAGGTTTTCGAGTTAAACTTATTCGATTTTCCTTTGACGTCCCGTAGAGTGTTTTACAGAGTAAAGATTGAATCTCTGAATGAAATTTCCTTAATAAAGGTACCTCGTATGTTACTAGACCTTTTTAATGTAAAAAGATTGAATCTCTGAAAAAAAATGATAGTTTAGAGATTAACTTATTCGAGTTACCTATGAAGTCGGGAATTGTGTTGTAATGACTAAATATTAAATCTTTGAATGAAAATATCTCAACAAAAGAACCTATTATGTGACTAGACCTTTTTAATGTATAAAGATTGAATCTTTTAAAGAAAATGAGAGTTTTGAGTGAAACTTATTCGTGTTCCCTTTGACGTCCCGAAGTGTGTTTTATAGAGTATAGATTGAATCTTTGAATGACAATACCTCAGTAAAGGTACCTAGAAAGTGACAAGACTTTTTCAATGTAAAAAGATTGAATCTTTGAAAGAAAACGAGAGTTTTGAGATTGACTTATTCGAGTTACCTATGAAGTCGCGAAGTGTGTTTTAATGAGTATATGTTGAATCTTTAAATGAAAGTACCTCAATAAAGGTACCTTTTACGTCACCAGACCTTTTCAATGTATAAAGATTGAATCTTTGAAAGAAAATGAGGTTTTCGAGTTAAACTTATTCGATTTTCCTTTGACGTCCCGTAGAGTGTTTTACAGAGTAAAGATTGAATCTCTGAATGAAATTACCTTAATAAATGTACCTAGTTTGTCAGTAGATCTTTTTAATGTAAAAAGATTGAATCTCTGAAAAAAAATGATAGTTTAGAGATTAACTTATTCGAGTTACCTATGAAGTCGCGAATCGTGTTGCAATGACTAAATATTAAATCTTTGAATGAAAATATCTCAACAAAAGAACCTATTATGTGACTAGACCTTTTTATTGTATAAAGATTGAATCTTTTAAAGAAAATGAGAGTTTTGAGTGAAACTTATTTGAGTTCCCTTTGACGTCCCGGAGTGTGTTTTACAGATTATAGATTGAATCTTTGAATGAAAATACCACATTAAAGGTACGTAGAATGTCACAAGACCTTTTTAATATAAAAAGATTAAATCTTTGAAAGAAAACGAGAGTTTTGAGATTGACTTATTCGAGTTACCTATGAAGTCGCGAAGCATGTTTTAATGAGTAAAGATAAAATCTTTGAATGAAAATACCTCAAAAAAGAAACCTATTATATGACTAAACCTTTTTAATATATACAGGTTGAATCTTTGAAAGAAAATGAGAGTTTTGAATGAAACTTATTCGAGTTCCTTTTGACGTCCCGAAGAGTGTTTTAATGAGTAAAAATGGAATCTTTGAATGAAAATACCTCAATAAAGGTACCTATTATGTTACTAGACATTTTTAATGTATAAATGTTGAATCTTTGAAAGAAAATTAAAGTATTGATTTAAACTTATTCGACTTACTTATGAAGTGGCGAAGAGTGTTTTAATGAGTAAAAATAGAATCTTTGATTGAAAATATCTCAATAAAAGTATTTTTTATGTCCCTAAACCTTTTTAATGCATATAGATTGAATCTTTGAAACAAAACAAAAGTTTTAATTTAAAATTATTCGTGTTACCTAGAAGTCGTGAAGCGTGTTTTAATGAGTATATGTTGAATCTTTAAATGAAAGTACCTCAATAAAGGTACCTTTTTTGTCACCAGACCTTTTCAATGTATAAAGAATGAATCTTCGAAAGAAAATGAGGTTTTCGAGTTAAACTTATTCGATTTTCCTTTGACGTCTAGTAGAGTGTTTTCCAGAGTAAAGAATAAATCTCTGAATGAAATTACCTTAATAAAGGTACCTAGTATGTCACTAGACCTTTTTAATGTAAAAAGATTGAATCTCTGAAAAAAATGATAGTTTAGAGATTAACTTATTCGAGTTACCTATGAAGTCGCGAATCGTGTTGTAATGACTAAATATTAAATCTTTGAATGAAAGAATCTTAACAAAAGAACCTATTATGTGACTAGACCTTTTTAATGTATAAAGATTGAATCTTTTAAAGAAAAAGAGAGTTTTGAGTGAAACTTATTCGAGTTCCCTTTGACGTCCCGAAGTGTATTTTACAGAGTATAGATTGAATCTTTGAATGAAAATACCTCAGTAAAGGTACCTAGAATGTTACAAGACCTTTTTAATGTAAAAAGATTGAATCTTTGAAAGAAAACGAGAGTTTAGAGATTGACTTATTCGAGTTACCTATGAAGTCGCGAAGCGTGTTTTAATGACTAAATATTAAATCTTTGAATGAAAATACCTCAATAATGG
This sequence comes from Cornus florida, assembly GCF_030987335.1. Lineage (NCBI taxonomy): Eukaryota > Viridiplantae > Streptophyta > Magnoliopsida > Cornales > Cornaceae > Cornus > Cornus florida. Next base: position 89,359,542 of record NW_026775578.1, on the reverse strand, counting down.
AACCTATTATATGACTAAACCTTTTTAATGTATATAGATTGAATCTTTGAAAAAAATGAGAGTTTTGAATGAAACTTATTCGAGTTCCTTTTGACGTCCCGAAGAGTGTTTTAATGAGTAAAAATAGAATCTTTGAATGAAAATACCTCAATAAAGGTACCTATTATGTTACTAGACATTTTTAATGTATAAATGTTGAATCTTTGAAAGGAAAGTAAAGTATTGATTTAAACTTTTTCGGGTTGCTTATGAAGTGGCGAAGAGTGTTTTAATGAGTAAAAATCGACTCTTTGATTTAAAATATCTCAATAAAAGTACCTTTTATGTCCCTAAACCTTTTTAATGCATATAGATTGAATATTTGAAACAAAACAAGAGTTTTAATTTAAAATTATTCGTGTTACCTAGAAGTCGCGAAGCATGTTTTATTGAATATATGTTGAATCTTTAAATGAAAGTACCTCAATAAAGGTACTTTTATGTCACTAGACCTTTTCAATGTTTAAAGATTGAATTTTTGAAAGAAAATAAGGTTTTTGAGTTAAACTTATTCGAGTTCTCTTTGACGTCCCTTAGAGTGTTTTACAGAGTAAAGATTGAATCTCTGAAAAAAAATGATAGTTTAGAGATTAACTTATTCGAGTTACCTATAAAGTCGCGAATCGTGTTGTAATGACTAAATATCAAATGTTTGAATGAAAATATCTCAACAAAAGAACCTATTATGTGACTAGACCTTTTTAATGTATAAAGATTGAATCTTTTAAAGAAAATGAGAGTTTTGAGTGAAACTTTTTCGAGTTCCCTTTGACGTCCCGAAGTGTGTTTTACAGAGTATAGATTGAATATTTGAATGAAAATACCTCAGTAAAGGTGCCTAGAATGTCACAAGACCTTTTTAATGTAAATAGATTGAATCTTTGAAAGAAAACGAGAGTTTTGAGATTGACTTATTCGAGTGACCTATGAAGTCGCGAAGCGTGTTTTAATGACTAAAGATTAAATCTTTGAATGAAAATATCTCAATAAAGGAACCTATTATATGACTAAACCTTTTTAATGTATACAGATTGAATCTTTGAAAGAAAATGAGAGTTTTGAATGAAACTTATTCGAGTTCCTTTTGACGTCCCGAAGAGTGTTTTAATGAGTAAAAATAGAATCTTTGAATGAAAATATCTCAATAAAGGTACCTATTATGTTACTAGACATTTTTAATGTATAAATGTTGAATCTTTGAAAGAAAATTAGAGTATTGAGTTAAACTTATTCGAGTTACTTAAGAAGTGGCGAAGAGTGTTTTAATGAGTAAAAATCGAATCTTTGATTGAAAATATCTCAATAAAAGTACATTTTATGTCACTAAACCTTTTTAATGCATATAGATTGAATCTTTGAAACAAACAAGAGTTTCAATTTAAAATTAGTCGTGTTACCTAGAAGTCGCGAAGCGTGTTTTAATGAATATATGTTGAATCTTAAAATGAAAGTACATCAATAAAGGTACCTTTTATGTCACTAGACCTTTTCAATGTATAAAGATTGATTCTTTGAAAGAAAATGAGGTTTTTGAGTTAAACTTATTCGAGTTCTCTTTGACGTCCCGTAGAGTGTTTTACAGAGTAATGATTGAATCTCTGAATGAAATTACCTTAATAAAGGTACCTAGTATGTCACTAGACCTTTTTAATGTAAAAAGATTGAATCTCTGAAAAAAAATGATAGCTTAGAGATTAACTTATTCGAGTTACCTATGAAGTCGCGAATCGTCTTGTAATGACTAAATATTAAATCTTTGAATGAAAATATCTCAACAAAAGAACCAATTATGTGACTAGACCTTTTTAATGTATAAAGATTGAATCTTTTAAAGAAAATGAGAGTTTTGAGTGAAACTTTTCCGAGTTCCCTTTGACGTCCCGAAGTGTGTTTTACAGAGTATAGATTGAATATTTGAATGAAAATACCTCAGTAAAGGTACCTAGAATGTCACAAGACCTTTTTAATGTAAAAAGATTGACTCTTTGAAAGAAAATGAGAGTTTTGAGATTGACTTATTCGAGTGACCTATGAAGTCGCGAAGCGTGTTTTAATGACTAAAGATTAAATCTTTGAATGAAAATACCTCAATAAAGGAACCTATTATATGACTAAACCTTTTTAATGTATACAGATTGAATCTTTGAAAGAAAATGAGAGTTTTAAATGAAACTTATTCGAGTTCCTTTTGACGTCCCGTAGAGTGTTTTAATGAGTAAAAATAGAATCTTTTTATTTTTACTCATTAAAACACTCTTCGGGACGTCAAACGGACCTCGTATAAGTTTAATTCAAAACTCTCATTTTCTTTCAAAGATTCAATCCGTATACATTAAAAAGGTTTAGTCATATAATAGGTTCCTTTATGGAGGTATTTTCATTCAAAGATTTAATCTTTAGTCCATAAAACACGCTTCGCGACTTCATAGGTAACTCGAATAAGTTAATCTCAAAACTCTCATTTTCTTTCAAAGATTCAATCTTTTTACATTAAAAAGGTCTAGTGACAAACAAGATACCTTTACTGAGGTATTTTCATTCAAAGATTCAATCTATACACTGTAAAACACTCTTCGGGACGTCAAAGGGATATTTTCAAAATTCGAAAAAGTTTCACTCAAAATTCTCATTTTCTTTAAAAGATTCAATCTTTATACATTAAAAAGGTCTAGTCACATAATAGGTTCCTTTGTTGAGATATTTTCATTCAAAGATTTAATATTTAGTCATTACAATATGATTCGTGACTTCATAGGTAACTCGAATAAGTTAATTTATAAACTATCATTTTTTTTCAGAGATTCTATCTTTTTACATTAAAAAGGTCTAGTGACATACTAGTTACCTTTATTAAGGTATTTTCGTTCAAAGATTCAATCTTTACTCTGTAAAACACTCTACGAGACTTCAAAGGGAACTCGAATAAGTTTAACTCAGAAACCTCAATTTCTTTCAAAGATTCAATCTTTTTACATTAGGTCTACCGACATACTAGTTACCTTTATTAAGGTATTTTCGTTCAAAGATTCAATCTTTACTCTGTAAAACACTCCACCGGACATCAAAGGGAACTCGAATAAGCTTAACTCAAAAACCTCATTTTCTTTCAAAAATTCAATCTTTAGACATTGAAAAGGTCTACTGACATTAAAGGTACCTTTATTGAGGTACTTTAATTTAAAGATTCAACATATACTCATTAAAACACTCTTCGCGACTACTAGGTAACACGAATAATTTTAAATTAAAACTCTTATTTTGTTTCAAAGATTCAATCAATTTGTATTAAAAATGTTTAATGACATAAAAGGTACTTTTATTGAGATATTTTAAATCAAAGATTTAATCTTTACTCCTTAAAATACTCTTCGCCACTTCATAAGTAACTCGAATAAGTTTAAATCAACACTCTTATTTTCTTTCAAAGATTCAACGTTTATACATTAAAAAGGTCTAGTAACACAATAGGTACCTTTGTTGAAGTATTTTCATTCAAAGAATCTATTTTTACTCATTAAAACATTCTTCGGGACGTCAAACGGAACTCGAATAAGTTTCATTCAAAACTCTCATTTTCTGTCAAAGATTCAATCCGTATACATTAAAAAGGTTTAGTCATATAATAGGTTCCTTTATTAAGGTATTTTCATTCAAAGATTTAATCTTTAGTCATTAAAACACGCTTCGCGACTTCATAGGTAACTCGAATAAGTTAATCTCAAAACTCTCATTTTCTTTCAAAGATTCATTCTTTTTACATTAAAAAGGTCTAGTGACATACTAGGTACCTTTACTGAGGTATTTTCATTCAAAGATTCAATCTATACTCTGTAAAACACTCTTCGGGACGTCAAAGGAAACCCGAATAAGTTTCAAGAGGTAACTAAAATAAGTTAATCTCTAAACTATCAATTTTTTTCAGAGATTCAATCTTTTTACCGTAAAAAGGTCTAGTGACATACTACGTACCTTTATTAAGATATTTTCGTTCAAAGATTCAATCTTTACTCTGTAAAACACTCTACGGGACGTCAAAGGGAACTCGAATAAGCTTAACTCAAAAACCTCATTTTCTTTCAAAGATTCAGTCTTTATACATTGAAAAGGTCTTGTGACATAAAAGGTACCTTTATTGAGGTACTTTAATTTAAAGATTCAACATATACTCATTAAAACAGTCTTCGCAACTACTAGGTAACACGAATAATTTTAAATTAAAACTCTTGTTTTGTTTCAAAGATTCAATCTATATGCATTAAAAAGGTTTAATGACATAAAAGTTACTTTTATTTAGATAATTTCAATCAAAGATTCGATCTTTACTCATTAAAACACTCTTTGCCACTTTATAAGTAACTCGAATAAGTTTAAATCAATACTCTTATTTTCTTTCAAAGATTCAACGTTTATACATTTAAAAGGTCTAATAACATTATAGGTACCTTTATTGAGGTATTTTCATTCAAAGATTCTATTTTTACTCATTAAAATACTCTTCAGGACGTCAAAGGGAACTCGAATAAGTTTCATTCAAAACCCTCATTTTCTTTCAAAGATTCAATCCGTATACATTTAAAAGGTTTAGTCATATAATAGGTTCCTTTATTGAGGTATTTTCATTCAAAGATTTAATCTTTAGTCATTAAAACACGTTTCGCGACTTCATAGGTAACTCGGAAAAGTTAATCTCAAAACTCTCATTTTCTTTCAAAGATTCAATCATTCTACATTTAAAAGGTCTAGTGACATACTATGTAGCTTTACTTAGGTATTTTTATCCAAAGATTCAATCTATACTCTGTAAAACACTTTTCTGGACGTTAAAGGGAACTCGAATAAGTTTCACTTAAAACTCTCATTTTCTTTAAAAGATTCAATCTTGATACATTAAAAATGTCTAATCACATAATAGGTTCCTTTGTTGAGATATTTTCATTCAAAGATTTAATAGTTAGTCATTACAACACGATTCGCGACTTCATAGGTGACTCGAATAAGTTAATCTCTAAACTATCATTTTTTTTCAGAGATTCAATCTTTTTACATTAAAAAGGTCTAGTGACATACTAGGTACCTTTATTGAGGTATTTTCGTTCAAAGATTCAATCTTTACTCTGTAAAAGACTCTACGGGACGTCAAAGGGAACTCGAATAAGTTTAACTCAGAAACCTCATTTTCTTTCAAAGATTCAATCTTTATACATTGAAAACGTCTTGCGACATAAAAAGGTACCTTTATTGAGGTACTTTAATTTAAAGATTCAACATATACTCATTAAAACACTCTTCGCGACTACTAGGTAACACGAATAATTTTAAATTAAAACTCTTGTTTTGTTTCAAAGATTCAATCTATATGCATTAAAAAGGTTTCATGACATAAAATGTACTTTTATTGAGATATTTTCAATCAAAGATTCGATCTTTACTCATTAAAACAGTCTTCGCCACTTCATAAGTAACTCGAATAAGTTTAAATCAATACTCTTATTTTCTTTCAAAGATTCAACGTTTATATATTAAAAAGGTCTAGTAACATAATAGGTACCTTTATGGAGGTATTTTCATTCAAAGATTTTATCTTTACTCATTAAAACACTCTTCGGGACGTCAAACGGACCTCGAATAAGTTTAATTCAAAACTCTCATTTTCTTTCAAAGATTCAATCCGTATACATTAAAAAGGTTTAGTCATATAATAGGTTCCTTTATGGAGGTATTTTCATTCAAAGATTTAATCTTTAGTCCATAAAACACGCTTCGCGACTTCATAGGTAACTCGAATAAGTTAATCTCAAAACTCTCATTTTCTTTCAAAGATTCAATCTTTTTACATTAAAAAGGTCTAGTGACAAACAAGATACCTTTACTGAGGTATTTTCATTCAAAGATTCAATCTATACACTGTAAAACACTCTTCGGGACGTCAAAGGGATATTTTCAAAATTCGAAAAAGTTTCACTCAAAATTCTCATTTTCTTTAAAAGATTCAATCTTTATACATTAAAAAGGTCTAGTCACATAATAGGTTCCTTTGTTGAGATATTTTCATTCAAAGATTTAATATTCAGTCATTACAATATGATTCGTGACTTCATAGGTAACTCGAATAAGTTAATTTATAAACTATCATTTTTTTTCAGAGATTCTATCTTTTTACATTAAAAAGGTCTAGTGACATACTAGTTGCCTTTATTAAGGTATTTTCGTTCAAAGATTCAATCTTTACTCTGTAAAACACTCTACGAGACTTCAAAGGAAACTCGAATAAGTTTAACTCAGAAACCTCAATTTCTTTCAAAGATTCAATCTTTTTACATTAGGTCTACTGACATACTAGTTACCTTTATTAAGGTATTTTCGTTCAAAGATTCAATCTTTACTCTGTAAAACACTCTACGGGACGTCAAAGGGAACTCGAATAAGCTTAACTCAAAAACCTCATTTTCTTTCAAAGATTCAATCTTTAGACATTGAAAAGGTCTACTGACATTAAAGGTACCTTTATTGAGGTACTTTAATTTAAAGATTCAACATATACTCATTAAAACACTCTTCGCGACTACTAGGTAACACGAATAATTTTAAATTAAAACTCTTATTTTGTTTCAAAGATTCAATCAATTTGCATTAAAAATGTTTAATGACATAAAAGGTACTTTTATTGAGATATTTTAAATCAAAGATTTAATCTTTACTCCTTAAAATACTCTTCGCCACTTCATAAGTAACTCGAATAAGTTTAAATCAACACTCTTATTTTCTTTCAAAGATTCAATGTTTATACATTAAAAAGGTCTAGTAACACAATAGGTACCTTTGTTGAAGTATTTTCATTCAAAGAATCTATTTTTACTCATTAAAACATTCTTCGGGACGTCAAACGGAACTCGAATAAGTTTCATTCAAAACTCTCATTTTCTGTCAAAGATTCAATCCGTATACATTAAAAAGGTTTAGTCATATAATAGGTTCCTTTATTAAGGTATTTTCATTCAAAGATTTAATCTTTAGTCATTAAAACACGCTTCGCGACTTCATAGGTAACTCGAATAAGTTAATCTCAAAACTCTCATTTTCTTTCAAAGATTCATTCTTTTTACATTAAAAAGGTCTAGTGACATACTAGGTACCTTTACTGAGGTATTTTCATTCAAAGATTCAATCTATACTCTGTAAAACACTCTTCGGGACGTCAAAGGGAACCCGAATAAGTTTCAAGAGGTAACTAAAATAAGTTAATCTCTAAACTATCAATTTTTTTCAGAGATTCAATCTTTTTACCGTAAAAAGGTCTAGTGACATACTACGTACCTTTATTAAGATATTTTCGTTCAAAGATTCAATCTTTACTCTGTAAAACACTCTACGGGACGTCAAAGGGAACTCGAATAAGCTTAACTCAAAAACCTCATTTTCTTTCAAAGATTCAGTCTTTATACATTGAAAAGGTCTTGTGACATAAAAGGTACCTTTATTGAGGTACTTTAATTTAAAGATTCAACATATACTCATTAAAACAGTCTTCGCGACTACTAGGTAACACGAATAATTTTAAATTAAAACTCTTGTTTTGTTTCAAAGATTCAATCTATATGCATTAAAAAGGTTTAATGACATAAAAGTTACTTTTATTTAGATAATTTCAATCAAAGATTCGATCTTTACTCATTAAAACACTCTTTGCCACTTTATAAGTAACTCGAATAAGTTTAAATCAATACTCTTATTTTCTTTCAAAGATTCAACGTTTATACATTTGAAAGGTCTAATAACATTATAGGTACCTTTATTGAGGTATTTTCATTCAAAGATTCTATTTTTACTCATTAAAATACTCTTCAGGACGTCAAAGGGAACTCGAATAAGTTTCATTCAAAACCCTCATTTTCTTTCAAAGATTCAATCCGTATACATTTAAAAGGTTTAGTCATATAATAGGTTCCTTTATTGAGGTATTTTCATTCAAAGATTTAATCTTTAGTCATTAAAACACGTTTCGCGACTTCATAGGTAACTCGGAAAAGTTAATCTCAAAACTCTCATTTTCTTTCAAAGATTCAATCATTCTACATTTAAAAGGTCTAGTGACATACTATGTAGCTTTACTTAGGTATTTTTATCCAAAGATTCAATCTATACTCTGTAAAACACTTTTCTGGACGTTAAAGGGAACTCGAATAAGTTTCACTTAAAACTCTCATTTTCTTTAAAAGATTCAATCTTGATACATTAAAAATGTCTAATCACATAATAGGTTCCTTTGTTGAGATATTTTTATTCAAAGATTTAATAGTTAGTCATTACAACACGATTCGCGACTTCATAGGTGACTCGAATAAGTTAATCTCTAAACTATCATTTTTTTTCAGAGATTCAATCTTTTTACATTAAAAAGGTCTAGTGACATACTAGGTACCTTTATTGAGGTATTTTCGTTCAAAGATTCAATCTTTACTCTGTAAAAGACTCTACGGGACGTCAAAGGGAACTCGAATAAGTTTAACTCAGAAACCTCATTTTCTTTCAAAGATTCAATCTTTATACATTGAAAACGTCTTGCGACATAAAAAGGTACCTTTATTGAGGTACTTTAATTTAAAGATTCAACATATACTCATTAAAACACTCTTCGCGACTACTAGGTAACACGAATAATTTTAAATTAAAACTCTTGTTTTGTTTCAAAGATTCAATCTATATGCATTAAAAAGGTTTCATGACATAAAATGTACTTTTATTGAGATATTTTCAATCAAAGATTCGATCTTTACTCATTAAAACACTCTTCGCCACTTCATAAGTAACTCGAATAAGTTTAAATCAATACTCTTATTTTCTTTCAAAGATTCAACGTTTATATATTAAAAAGGTCTAGTAACATAATAGGTACCTTTATGGAGGTATTTTCATTCAAAGATTTTATTTTTACTCATTAAAACACTCTTCGGGACGTCAAACGGACCTCGAATAAGTTTCATTCAAAACTCTCATTTTCTTTCAAAGATTCAATCCGTATACATTAAAAAGGTTTAGTCATATAATAGGTTCCTTTATGGAGGTATTTTCATTCAAAGATTTAATCTTTAGTCCATAAAACACGCTTCGCGACTTCATAGGTAACTCGAATAAGTTAATCTCAAAACTTTCATTTTCTTTCAAAGATTCAATCTTTTTACATTAAATAGGTCTAGTGACAAACAAGATACCTTTACTGAGGTATTTTCATTCAAGGATTCAATCTATACACTGTAAAACACTCTTCGGGACGTCAAAGGGATATTTTCAAAATTCGAAAAAGTTTCACTCAAAATTCTCATTTTCTTTAAAAGATTCAATCTTTATACATTAAAAAGGTCTAGTCACATAATAGGTTCCTTTGTTGAGATATTTTCATTCAAAGATTTAATATTTAGTCATTACAATATGATTCGTGACTTCATAGGTAACTCGAATAAGTTAATTTATAAACTATCATTTTTTTTCAGAGATTCTATCTTTTTACATTAAAAAGGTCTAGTGACATACTAGTTACCTTTATTAAGGTATTTTCGTTCAAAGATTCAATCTTTACTCTGTAAAACACTCTACGAGACGTCAAAGGGAACTCGAATAAGTTTAACTCAGAAACCTCAATTTCTTTCAAAGATTCAATCTTTTTACATTAAAAAGGTCTACTGACATACTAGTTACCTTTATTAAGGTATTTTCGTTCAAAGATTCAATCTTTACTCTGTAAAACACTCTACGGGACGTCAAAGGGAACTCGAATAAGCTTAACTCAAAAACCTCATTTTCTTTCAAAGATTCAATCTTTAGACATTGAAAAGGTCTACTGACATTAAAGGTACCTTTATTGAGGTACTTTAATTTAAAGATTCAACATATACTCATTAAAACACTCTTCGCGACTACTAGGTAACACGAATAATTTTAAATTAAAACTCTTATTTTGTTTCAAAGATTCAATCAATTTGCATTAAAAATGTTTAATGACATAAAAGGTACTTTTATTGAGATATTTTAAATCAAAGATTTAATCTTTACTCCTTAAAATACTCTTCGCCACTTCATAAGTAACTCGAATAAGTTTAAATCAACACTCTTATTTTCTTTCAAAGATTCAACGTTTATACATTAAAAAGGTCTAGTAACACAATAGGTACCTTTGTTGAAGTATTTTCATTCAAAGAATCTATTTTTACTCATTAAAACATTCTTCGGGACGTCAAACGGAACTCGAATAAGTTTCATTCAAAACTCTCATTTTCTGTCAAAGATTCAATCCGTATACATTAAAAAGGTTTAGTCATATAATAGGTTCCTTTATTAAGGTATTTTCATTCAAAGATTTAATCTTTAGTCATTAAAACACGCTTCGCGACTTCATAGGTAACTCGAATAAGTTAATCTCAAAACTCTCATTTTCTTTCAAAGATTCATTCTTTTTACATTAAAAAGGTCTAGTGACATACTAGGTACCTTTACTGAGGTATTTTCATTCAAAGATTCAATCTATACTCTGTAAAACACTCTTCGGGACGTCAAAGGGAACCCGAATAAGTTTCAAGAGGTAACTAAAATAAGTTAATCTCTAAACTATCAATTTTTTTCAGAGATTCAATCTTTTTACCGTAAAAAGGTCTAGTGACATACTACGTACCTTTATTAAGATATTTTCGTTCAAAGATTCAATCTTTACTCTGTAAAACACTCTACGGGACGTCAAAGGGAACTCGAATAAGCTTAACTCAAAAACCTCATTTTCTTTCAAAGATTCAGTCTTTATACATTGAAAAGGTCTTGTGACATAAAAGGTACCTTTATTGAGGTACTTTAATTTAAAGATTCAACATATACTCATTAAAACAGTCTTCGCGACTACTAGGTAACACGAATAATTTTAAATTAAAACTCTTGTTTTGTTTCAAAGATTCAATCTATATGCATTAAAAAGGTTTAATGACATAAAAGTTACTTTTATTTAGATAATTTCAATCAAAGATTCGATCTTTACTCATTAAAACACTCTTTGCCACTTTATAAGTAACTCGAATAAGTTTAAATCAATACTCTTATTTTCTTTCAAAGATTCAACGTTTATACATTTAAAAGGTCTAATAACATTATAGGTACCTTTATTGAGGTATTTTCATTCAAAGATTCTATTTTTACTCATTAAAATACTCTTCAGGACGTCAAAGGGAACTCGAATAAGTTTCATTCAAAACCCTCATTTTCTTTCAAAGATTCAATCCGTATACATTTAAAAGGTTTAGTCATATAATAGGTTCCTTTATTGAGGTATTTTCATTCAAAGATTTAATCTTTAGTCATTAAAACACGTTTCGCGACTTCATAGGTAACTCGGAAAAGTTAATCTCAAAACTCTCATTTTCTTTCAAAGATTCAATCATTCTACATTTAAAAGGTCTAGTGACATACTATGTAGCTTTACTTAGGTATTTTTATCCAAAGATTCAATCTATACTCTGTAAAACACTTTTCTGGACGTTAAAGGGAACTCGAATAAGTTTCACTTAAAACTCTCATTTTCTTTAAAAGATTCAATCTTGATACATTAAAAATGTCTAATCACATAATAGGTTCCTTTGTTGAGATATTTTCATTCAAAGATTTAATAGTTAGTCATTACAACACGATTCGCGACTTCATAGGTGACTCGAATAAGTTAATCTCTAAACTAACATTTTTTTTCAGAGATTCAATCTTTTTACATTAAAAAGGTCTAGTGACATACTAGGTACCTTTATTGAGGTATTTTCGTTCAAAGATTCAATCTTTACTCTGTAAAAGACTCTACGGGACGTCAAAGGGAACTCGAATAAGTTTAACTCAGAAACCTCATTTTCTTTCAAAGATTCAATCTTTATACATTGAAAACGTCTTGTGACATAAAAAGGTACCTTTATTGAGGTACTTTAATTTAAAGATTCAACATATACTCATTAAAACACTCTTCGCGACTACTAGGTAACACGAATAATTTTAAATTAAAACTCTTGTTTTGTTTCAAAGATTCAATCTATATGCATTAAAAAGGTTTCATGACATAAAATGTACTTTTATTGAGATATTTTCAATCAAAGATTCGATCTTTACTCATTAAAACACTCTTCGCCACTTCATAAGTAACTCGAATAAGTTTAAATCAATACTCTTATTTTCTTTCAAAGATTCAACGTTTATCTATTAAAAAGGTCTAGTAACATAATAGGTACCTTTATGGAGGTATTTTCATTCAAAGATTTTATTTTTACTCATTAAAACACTCTTCGGGACGTCAAACGGACCTCGAATAAGTTTCATTCAAAACTCTCATTTTCTTTCAAAGATTCAATCCGTATACATTAAAAAGTTTAGTCATATAATAGGTTCCTTTATGGAGGTATTTTCATTCAAAGATTTAATCTTTAGTCCATAAAACACGCTTCGCGACTTCATAGGTAACTCGAATAAGTTAATCTCAAAACTCTCATTTTCTTTCAAAGATTCAATCTTTTTACATTAAAAAGGTCTAGTGACAAACAAGATACCTTTACTGAGGTATTTTCATTCAAGGATTGAATCTATACACTGTAAAACACTCTTCGGGACGTCAAAGGGATATTTTCAAAATTCGAAAAAGTTTCACTCAAAATTCTCATTTTCTTTAAAAGATTCAATCTTTATACATTAAAAAGGTCTAGTCACATAATAGGTTCCTTTGTTGAGATATTTTCATTCAAAGATTTAATATTTAGTCATTACAATATGATTCGTGACTTCATAGGTAACTCGAATAAGTTAATTTATAAACTATCATTTTTTTTTCAGAAATTCTATCTTTTTACATTAAAAAGGTCTAGTGACATACTAGTTACCTTTATTAAGGTATTTTCGTTCAAAGATTCAATCTTTACTCTGTAAAACACTCTACGAGACGTCAAAGGGAACTCGAATAAGTTTAACTCAGAAACCTCAATTTCTTTCAAAGATTCAATCTTTTTACATTAAAAAGGTCTACTGACATACTAGTTACCTTTATTAAGGTATTTTCGTTCAAAGATTCAATCTTTACTCTGTAAAACACTCTACGGGACGTCAAAGGGAACTCGAATAAGCTTAACTCAAAAACCTCATTTTCTTTCAAAGATTCAATCTTTAGACATTGAAAAGGTCTACTGACATTAAAGGTACCTTTATTGAGGTACTTTAATTTAAAGATTCAACATATACTCATTAAAACACTCTTCGCGACTACTAGGTAACACGAATAATTTTAAATTAAAACTCTTATTTTGTTTCAAAGATTCAATCAATTTGCATTAAAAATGTTTAATGACATAAAAGGTACTTTTATTGAGATATTTTAAATCAAAGATTCAATCTTTACTCCTTAAAACACTCTTCGCCACTTCATAAGTAACTCGAATAAGTTTAAATCAACACTCTTATTTTCTTTCAAAGATTCAACGTTTATACATTAAAAAGGTCTAGTAACACAATAGGTACCTTTGTTGAAGTATTTTCATTCAAAGAATCTATTTTTACTCATTAAAACATTCTTCGGGACGTCAAACGGAACTCGAATAAGTTTCATTCAAAACTCTCATTTTCTGTCAAAGATTCAATCCTTATACATTAAAAAGGTTTAGTCATATAATAGGTTCCTTTATTGAGGTATTTTCATTCAAAGATTTAATCTTTAGTCATTAAAACACGCTTCGCGACTTCATAGGTAACTCGAATAAGTTAATCTCAAAACTCTCATTTTCTTTCAAAGATTCATTCTTTTTACATTTAAAAGGTCTAGTGACATACTAGGTACCTTTACTGAGGTATTTTCATTCAAAGATTCAATCTATACTCTGTAAAACACTCTTTGGGACGTCAAAGGGAACCCGAATAAGTTTCACTCAAAACTCTCATTTTCATTAAAAGATTCAATCTTTATACATTAAAAAGGTCTAGTCACATAATAGGTTTCTTTGTTGAGATATTTGCATTCAAAGATTTAATATTTAGTCATTACAACACGATTCGCGACTTCATAGGTAACTAAAATAAGTTAATCTCTAAACTATCAATTTTTTTCAGAGATTCAATCTTTTTACCGTAAAAAGGTCTAGTGACATACTACGTACCTTTATTAAGGTATTTTCGTTCAAAGATTCAATCTTTACTCTGTAAAACACTCTACGGGACGTCAAAGGGAACTCGAATAAGCTTAACTCAAAAACCTCATTTTCTTTCAAAGATTCAGTCTTTATACATTGAAAAGGTCTTATGACATAAAAGGTACCTTTATTGAGGTACTTTAATTTAAAGATTCAACATATACTCATTAAAACAGTCTTCGCGACTACTAGGTAACACGAATAATTTTAAATTAAAACTCTTGTTTTGTTTCAAAGATTCAATCTATATGCATTAAAAAGGTTTAATGACATAAAAGTTACTTTTATTTAGATAATTTCAATCAAAGATTCGATCTTTACTCATTAAAACAATCTTCGCCACTTCATAAGTAACTCAAATAAGTTTAAATCAATACTCTTATTTTCTTTCAAAGATTCAACGTTTATACATTAAAAAGGTCTAGTAACAAGATAGGTACCTTTATTTAGGTATTTTCATTCAAAGATTCTATTTTTACTCATTAAAACACTCTACGGGACGTCAAACGGAACTCGAATAAGTTTCATTCAAAACTCTCATTTTCTTTCAAAGATTCAATCCGTATACATTAAAAAGGTTTAGTCATATAATAGGTTCCTTTATTGAGGTATTTTCATTCAAAAGTTTAATCTTTAGTCATTAAAACACGCTTCGCGACTTCATAGGTAACTCGAATAAGTTAATCTCAAAACTCTCATTTTCTATCACAGATTCAATTTTTTCCATTCAAAAGGTCTAGTGACATACTAGGTACCTTTACTGAGGTATTTTCATTCAAAGATTCAATCTATACTCTGTAAAACACTCTTCGGGACGTCAAAGGGAACTCGAATAAGTTTCACTCCAAACTCTCATTTTCTTTAAAAGATTCAATCTTTTTACATTAAAAAGGTCTAGTCACATAATAGGTTCCTTTGTTGAGATATTTTCATTCAAATATTTAATATTTAGTCATTACAACACGATTCGCGACTTCATAGGTAACTCGAATAAGTTAATCTCTAAACTATCATTTTTTTTCAGAGATTCAATCTTTTTACCTTAAAAAGGTCTAGTGACATACTAGGTAGCCTTATTAAGGTATTTTTGTTCAAAGATTCAATCTATACTCTGTAAAACACTTTTCGGGACGTCAAAGCGGACTAGAATAAGTTTCACTCAAAACTCTCATTTTCTTTAAAAGATTCAATCTTGATACATTAAAAAGGTCTAGTCACATAATAGGTTCCTTTGTTGAGATATTTTCATTCAAAGATTTAATATTTAGTCATTACAACACGATTCGCGGCTTCATAGGTAACTCGAATAAGTTAATCTCAAAACTCTCATTTTCTTTCAAAGATTCAATCTTTTTACATTAAAAAGGTCTAGTGACATACTAGGTACTTTTATTGGGGTATTTTCATTCAAAGCTTCAATCTATACTCTGTAAAACACTCTTCGGGACGTCAAAGGGAACTCGAATAAGTTTCACTCAAAATTCTCATTTTCTTTAAAAGATTCAATCTTTATACATTAAAAAGGTCGAGTCACATAATAGGTACCTTTGTTGAGATATTTTCGTTCAAATATTTAATATTTAGTCATTACAACACGATTCGCAACTTCATAGGTAACCGAATAAATTAATCTCTAAACTATCATTTTTTTTCAGAGATTCAATCTTTTTAGCTTAAAATGGTCTAGTGACATACTAGGTAACTTTATTAAGGTATTTTCGTTCGAAGATTCAATCTTTACTCTGTAAAACACTCTACTGGACGTCAAAGGGAACTCGAATAAGCTTAACTCAAAAACCTCATTTTCTTTCAAAGATTCAATCTTTATACATTGAAAAGGTCTAGTGATATAAAAGGTACCTTTATTGAGGTACCTTAATTTAAAGATTCAACATATACTTATTAAAACACTCTTCGCGACTACTAGGTAACACGAATAATTTTAAATTAAAACTCTTGTTTTGTTTCAAAGATTCAATCTATATGCATTAAAAAGGTTTAATGACATAAAAGTTACTTTATTAGAGATAATTTCAATCAAAGATTCGATCTTTACTCATTAAAACACTCTTCGCCACTTCATAAGTAACTCGAATAAGTTTAAATCAATACTCTTATTTTCTTTCAAAGATTCAACGTTTATACATTAAAAAGGTCTACTAACATAATAGGTACCTTTATTGAGGTATTTTCATTCAAAGATTCTATTTTTACTCATTAAAACACTCTTCGGGACGTCAAAAGGAACTCGAATAAGTTTCTTTCAAAACCCGCATTTTCTTTCAAAGTTTCAATCTGTACACATTTAAAAGGTTTAGTCATATAATAGGTTCCTTGATTGAGGTATTTTAATTCAAAGATTTAATCTTTAGTCATTAAAACACGCTACGCGACTTCATAGGTAACTCGAATAAGTTAATCTCAAAACTCTCATTTTCTTTCAAAGATTCAATCTTTCTACATTAAAAAGGTCTAGTGACATACTAGGTACCTTTACTGAGGTATTTTCATTCAAAGATTCAATCTATACTCTGTAAAACACTTTTCGGTACGTCAAAGGAAACGAATCAGTTTCACTCAAAACTCTCAATTTCTTTAAAAGATTCAATCTTGATACATTAAAAAGGTCTAGTCACATAATAGGATCCTTTGTTGAGATATTTTCAATCAAAGATTTAATATTTAGTGATTACAACACGATTCGCGACTTCATAGGTAACTCGAATAAGTTAATCTCTAAACTATCATTTTTTTTCAGAGATTCAATCTTTTTACATTAAAAAGGTCTAGTGACATACTAGGTACCTTTATTAAGGTATTTTCGTTCAAAGATTCAATCTTTACTCTGTAAAACACTCTACGGGACGTCAAAGGGAACTTGAAAAAGTTTAACTCAGAAACCTCATTTTCTTTCAAAGATTCAATCTTTATACACTGAAAACGTCTTGTGACATAAGAGTTTTAATTTTAAATTAAAACTCTTGTTTTGTTTCAAAGATTCAATCTAAATGCATTAAAAAGGTTTAATGACATAAAAGGTACTTTTATTGAGATATTTTCAATCAAAGATTCGATCTTTACTCATTAAAACACTCTTCGCCACTTCATAAGTAACTCGAATAAGTTTAAATCAATACTCTTATTTTCTTTCAAAGATTCAACATTTATATATTTAAAAGGTCTAGTAACATAATAGGTACCTTTATTGAGATATTTTCATTCAAAGATTCTACTTTTTCTCATTAAAACACTCTTCGGGACGTCAACCGGAACACGAATAAGTTTCATTTAAAACTCACATTTTCTTTCAAAGATTCAATCCGTATACATTAAAAAGGTTTAGTCATATAATAGGTTCCTTTATTGAGGTATTTTCATTCAAAGATTTAATCTTTAGTCATTAAAACACGCTTCGCGACTTCATAGGTAACTCGTATAAGTTAATCTCAAAACTCTCATTTTCTTTCAAAGATTCAATCTTTTTACATTAAAAAGGTCTAGTGACATACTAGGTACATTTACTGAGGTATTTTCATTCAAGGATTCAATCTATACTCTGTAAAACACTCTTCGGGACGTCAAAGGGAACCCGAATAAGTTTCACTCAAAACTCTCATTTTCTTTAAAAGATTCAATCTTTATACATTAAAAATGTCTAGTCACATAATTGGTTCCTTTGTTGAGATATTTTCATTCAAAGATTTAATATTTAGTTATTACAACACGGTTTGCGACTTCATAGGTAACTCGAATATGTTAATCTCTAAACTATCATTTTTTTTCAGAGATTCAAACTTTTTACCTTAAAAAGGTCTAGTGACATACTAGGTACCTTTATTAAGGTATTTTCGTTCAAAGATTCAATCTTTACTCCGTAAAACACTCTCCGGGACGTCAAAGGGAACTCGAATAAGCTTAACTCAAAAACCTCATTTTCTTTCAAAGATTCAATCTTTATACATTGAAAGGTTACCTTTATTGAGGTACTTTAATTTAAAGATTCAATATATACTCATTAAAACACTCTTCGCGACTACTAGGTAACACAAATAATTTTAAATTAAAACTCTTATTTTGTTTCAAAGATTCAATCTACATGCATTAAAAAGGTTTAATGACTTAAAAGTTACTTTTATTAAGATAACTTCAATCAAAGATTCGATCTTTACTCATTAAAACACTCTTCGCCACTTCATAAGTAACTCGAATAAGTTTAAATCAATACACTTATTTTCTTTCAAAGATTCAACGTTTATACATTAAAAAGGTCTACTAACATAATAGGTACCTTTATTGAGGTATTTTCATTCAAAGATTCTATTTTTACTCATTAAAACACTCTTCGGGACGTCAAAAGGAACTCGAATAAGTTTCATTCAAAACCCTCATTTTCTTTCACAGATTCAATCTGTATACATTTAAAAGGTTTAGTCATATAATAGGTTCCTTTATTGAGGTATTTTAATTCAAAGATTTAATCTTTAGTCATTAAAACACGCTTCGCGACTTCATAGGTAACTCGAATAAGTTAATCTCAAAACTCTCATTTTCTTTCAACGTTCAATCTTTTTACATTAAAAAGGTCTAGTGACATACTAGGTACCTTTACTGAGGTATTTTCATTCAAAAATTCAATCTATACTCTGTAAAACACTTTTCGGGACGTCAAAGGGAACTCGAATAAGTTTCACTCAAAACTCTCATTTTCTTTAAAAGATTCAATCTTGATACATTAAAAAGGTCTAGTCACATAATAGGTTCCTTTGTTGAGATATTTTCATTCAAAGATTTAATATTTAGTCATTACAACACGGTTCGCGACTTCATAGGTAACTCGAATAAGTTAATCTCTAAACTATCATTTTTTTTTAGAGATTCAATCTTTTTACCTTAAAAAGGTCTAGTGACATACTAGGTACCTTTATTATGGTATTTTCGTTCAAAGATTCGATCTTTACTCTGTAAAATAATCTCCGGGACGTCAAAGGGAACTCGAATAAGCTTAACTTAAAAACTGCATTTTCTTTCAAAGATTCAATCTTTATACATTGAAAATGTCTAGTGACATAAATGGTACCTTTATTGAGGTACTTTAATTTAAAGATTCAACATATACTCATTAAAACGCTCTTCAAGACTACTAGGTAAAACGAATAATTTTAAATGAGAACTCTTGTTTTGTTTCAAAGATTCAATCTATATGCATTAAAAAGGTTTAATGACATAAAAGTTACTTTTATTGAGATAATTTCAATCAAAGATTCGATCTTTACTCATTAAAACACTCTTCGCCACTTCATAAGTAACTCGAATAAGTTTAAATCAATACTCTTATTTTCATTCAAAGATTCAACGTTTTTACATTAAAAAGGTCTAGTAACATAATAGGTACCTTTATTGAAGTATTTTCATTCAAAGATTCTATTTGTACTCATTAAAACACTCTTCGGGACGTCAAACGGAACTCGAATAAATTTCATTCAAAACTCTCATATTCCTTCAAAGATTCAATCCGTATACATTAAAAAGATTTAGTCATATAATAGGTTCCTTTATTGAGGTATTTTCATTCAAAGATTTAATCTTTAGTCATTAAAACACGCTTCGCGACTTCATAGGTAACACGAATAAGTGAATCTCAAAACTCCCATTTTCTTTCAAAGATTCAATCTTTCTACATTAAAAAGGTCTAGTGACATACTAGGTACCTTTACTGAGGTATTTTCATTCAAAGATTCAATCTATACTCTGAAAAATACTTTTCGGGACGTCAAAGGGGACTCAAATAAGTTTCACTCAAAACTCTCATTTTCTTTAAAAGATTCAATCTTGATATATTAAAAAGGTCTAGTCACATCATAGGTTCCTTTGTTGAGATATTTTCATTCAAAGATTTAATATTTAGTAATTACAACACGATTCGCGACTTCATAGGTAACTCGAATAAGTTAATCTCTAAACTATCATTTTTTTTTCAGAGATTCAATCTTTTTACAATAAAAAGGTCAAGTGACATACTAGGTACCTTTATTAAGGTATTTTCGTTCAAAGATTCAATCTTTACTCTGTAAAACACTCTACGGGACGTCAAAGGGAACTCGAATAAGTTTAACTTAGAAACCTGATTTTTTTTTAAAGATTCAATATTTATACATTGAAAACGTCTTGTGACATAAAACGTACCTTTATTGAGGTACTTTAATTCAAAGATTCAATATATACTCATTAAAACACTCTTCGCTACTACTAGGTAACACGAATAATTTTAAATTAAAACTCTTATTTTCTTTCAAAGATTCAATCTATATGCATTAAAAAGGTTTAATGACATAAAAGGTACTTTTATTGAGATATTTTCAATCAAAGATTCGATTTTTACTCATTAAAACACTCTTCGCAACTTCATAAGTAACTCGAATAAGTTTAAATCAATACTCTTATTTTCTTTCAACGATTCATCGTTTATACATTAAAAAGGTCTAGTAACATAATAGGTACCTTTATTGAGGTATTTTTATTCAAAGATTCTATTTTTACTCATTAAAACACTCTTCGGAACGTCAAACGGAACTCGAATAAGTTTCTTTCAAAACTCTCATTTTCTTTCAAAGATTCAATCCGTATATATTAAAAAGGTTTTGTCATATAATAGGTTCCTTTATTGAGGTATATTCATTCAAAGATGTAATCTTTAGTCATTAAAATACGCTTTGCGACTTCATAGGTAACTCGAATAAGTTAATCTCAAAACTCTCATTTTCTTTCAAAGATTCAATCTTTCTACATTAAAAAGGTTTAGTGACATACTAGGTACCTTTACTGAGGTATTTTCATTCAAAGATTCATTCGATACTCTGTAAAACACTTTTCGGGACGTCAAAGGGGACTCGAATAAGTTTCACTCAAAACTCTGATTTTCTTTAAAAGATTCAATCTTGATACATTAAAAAGGTCTAGTCACATAATAGTTTCCTTTGTTGAGATATTTTCATTCAAAGATTTAATATTTAGTCATTACAACATGATTCGCGACTTCATAGGTAACTCGAATAAGTTAATCTCTAAACAATCATTTTTTTTCAGACATTCAATCTTTTTACATTAAAAAGGTCTAGTGACATACTAGGTACCTTTATTAAGGTATTTTCGTTCAAAGATTCAATCTTTACTCTATAAAACACTCTACGAGACGTCAAAGATAACTCGAATAAGTTTAACTCAGAAACCTCATTTTCTTTCAAAGATTCAATCTTTATACATTGAAAACGTCTTGTGACATAAAAGGTACCTTTATTGAGGTACTTTAATTTAAAGATTCAACATATACTCATTAAAACACTCTTCGCGACTACTAGGTAACACGAATAATTTTAAATTAAAACTCTTGATTTGTTTCAAAGATTCAATCTATATACATTAAAAAGGTTTAGTGACATAAAAGTTACTTTTATTGAGATAATTTTAATCAAAGATTCGATCTTTACTCATTAAAACACTCTTCGCCACTTTATAAGTAACTCGAATAAGTTTAAATCAATACTCTTGTTTTCTTTCAAAGATTCAACGTTTATACATTAAAAAGGTCTACTAACATACTAGGTACCTTTATTGAGGTATTTTCATTCAAAGATTATATTTTTACTCATTAAAACACTCTTCGGGACGTCAAAAGGAACTCGAATAAGTTTCATTCAAAACCCTCATTTTCTTTCAAAGATTCAATCTGTATACATTTAAAAGGTTTAGTCATATAAAAGGTTCCTTTATTGAGGTATTTTCATTCAAAGATTTAATCTTTAGTCATTAAAACACGCTTCGCGACTTCATAGGTAACTCGAATAAGTTAATCTCAAAACTCTCATTTTCTTTCAAAGATTCAATATTTTTACATTAAAAAGGTCTAGTGACAAACTAGGTCCCTTTACTGAGGTATTTTCATTCAAAGATTCAATCTATACTCTGTAAAACACTCTTCGGGACGTCAAAGGGAACTCGAATAAGTTTCGCTCAAAACACTCATTTTCTTTAAAAGATTCAATCTTTATACATTAAAAAGGTCTAGTCACATAATAGGTTCCTTTGTTGAGATATTTTCATTCAAAGATTTAATATTTAGTCATTACAACACGATTCGCGACTTCATAGGTAACTCGAATTAGTTAATCTCTAAACTATCATTTTTTTTCAGAGATTCAATCTTTTTACATTAAAAAGGTCTAGTAACATACTAGGTACCTGTATTAAGGTATTCTCAAATTGAACTCGAATAAGTTTCTTTCAAAACTCTCATTTTCTTTCAAAGATTCAATCCGTATATATTAAAAAGGTTTTGTCATATAATAGGTTCCTTTATTGAGGTATTTTCATTCAAAGATTTAATCTTTAGTCATTAAAACACGCTTCGCGACTTCATAGGTAACTTGAATAAGTTAATCTCAATACTCTCATTTTCTTTCAAAGATTCAATCTTTTTACATTAAAAAGGTCTAGTGACATATTAGGTACCTTTACTGAGGTATTTTCATTCAAAGATTCAATCTATACTCTGTAAAACACTTTTCGGGACGTCAAAGGGTACTCGAATAAGTTTCACTCAAAACACTCATTTTCTTTAATGACATAAAAGGTACTTTTATTGAGATATTTTCAATCAAAGATTCGATCTTTACTCATTAAAACACTCTTCGCCACTTCATAAGTAACTCGAATAAGTTTAAATCAATACTCTTATTTTCTTTCAAAGATTCAACGTTTATACATTAAAAAGGTCAAGTAACATAATTGGTACCTTTATTGAGGTATTTTCATTCAAAGATTCTATTTTTACCCGTTAAAACACTCTTCGGGAAGTCAAACAGAACTCGAATAAGTTTCATTCAAAACTCTCATTTCTTTCAAAGATTCAATCCGTATACATTAAAAAGGTTTAGTCATATAATAGGTTCATTTATTGAGGTATTTTCATTCAAAGATTTAATCTTTAGTTCATAAAACACGCTTCGCGACTTCATAGGTAACTCGAATAAGTTAAATCTCAAAACTCTCATTTTCTTTTAATGATTCAATCTTTTTACATTAAAAAGGTCTGGTGACAAACTAGGTCCCTTTACTGAGGTATTTTCATTCAAAGATTCAATCTATACTCTATAAAACACTCTTCGGGACGTCAAAGGGAACTCGAATAAGTTTCACTCAAAACTCTCATTTTCTTTAAAAGATTCAATCTTTATACATTAAAAAGGTCTAGTCACATAATAGGTTACTTTGTTGAGATATTTTCATTCAAAGATTTAATATTTAGTCATTACAACACGATTCGCGACTTCATAGGTAACTCGAATTAGTTAATCTCTAAACTATCATTTTTTTTCAGAGATTCAATCTTTTTACATTAAAAAGGTCTAGTGACATACTAGGTACCTTTATTAAGGTATTTTCATTCAAAGATTCAATCTTTACTCTGTAAAACACTCTACGGGACGTCAAAGGGAACTTGAATAAGTTTAACTCAAAACCCTTATTTTCTTTTAAAGATTCAATATATATACATTGAAAAGGTCTAGTGACATAAAAGGCACCTTTATTGAGGAACTTTCATTTAATGATAAAACATATACTCATTAAAACAGTTTTCGCGACATCATAGGTAACACGAAAAATTTTAAATTAATACTCTTGTTTTGTTTGGAAGATTCAATCTATATACATTTAAAAAGTTTATTGACATCAGAGGTATTTTTATTGAGATATTTTCAATCAAGGATTCGATCTTTACTCATTAAAACACTCTTCGCCACTTCATAGGTAACTCGAATAAGTTAAAATTAGTACTCTTATTTTCTTTCAAAGATTCAACGTTTATACATTAAAAAGGTTTAGTATAATAATAGGTACCTTTATTGAGGTATTTTCATTCAAAGTTTCAATTTTTACTGATTAAAATATTCTTTGTGACATCGAAGGGAACTCGAATAAGTTTCACTTAAAACTCTCATTTTCTTTCAAAGATTCAATCTGTATACATTAAAAAGGATTAGTCATATAATAGGTTCCTTTATTGAGGTATTTTCATTCAAAGATTTAATCTATATGCATTAAAAAGGTTTAGGGACATAAAAGGTACTTTTATTGAGATATTTTCAATCAAAGATTTGATCTTTACTCATTAAAACACTCTTCAAAACTTCATAGATAACTCGAATAAATTTAAATGAATACTCTTATTTTCTTTCAAAGATTCAATGTTTATACATTAAAAAGGTCTAGTAACGTAATAGGTACCTTTATTGAGGTATTTTCATACAAAGATTCTATTTTTACTCATTAAAACACTATTCGGGACGTCAAAAGGAACTCGAATAAGTTTCATTCAAAACTCTCATTTTCTTTCAAAGATCAATCTGTATACACTAAAAAGGTTTAGTCATATAATAGGTTCCTTTATTGAGGTATTTTCATTCAAAGATTTAATCTTTAGTCATTAAAACACACTTCGCGACTTTATAGGTAACTCGAATAAGTTAATCTCTAAACTCTCATTTTCTTTCAATGATTCAATCTTTTTACATTAAAAAGGTCTAGGGACATACTAGGTACCTTTAATGAGGTATTTTCATTCAAAGATAAAAATCTATACTCTGTAAAATACTCTTCGGGACGTCAAAGGGAACTCGAATAAGTTTCACTCAAAACTCTCATTTTCTTTAAAAGATTCAATATTTATACATTAAAACGGTCTAGTCACATAATAGGTTCCTTTGTTGAGATATTTCCATTCAAAGATTTAATATTTAGTCATTACAACACGATTCGTGACTTCATAGGTAACTCGAATAAGTTAATCTCAAAACTATCATTTTATTTCAAAGATTCAATCTTTTTACATTAAAAAGGTCTAGTGACATACTAGGTACCTTTTTTAAGGTATTTTCATTCAAAGATTCAATCTTTACTTTGTAAAACACTCTACGGGACGTCAAAGGGAACTCGAATAAGTTTAACTCAAAACCCTTGTTTTCTTTCAAACATTCAAATTTATACATTGAAAAGGTCTAGTGACATAAAGGGTACCTTTACTGACGAACTTTCATTTAAAGATTCAACATATACTCATTAAAACAGTTTTCGCGACTTCATAAGTAAGACGAAAAATTTTAAATTAATACTCTTATTTTGTTTGAAAGATTCAATCTATATACATTTAAAAGGCTTACTGACATAAAAGGTACTTTTATTGAGATATTTTCAATCAAAGATTCGATCTTTACTCACTAAAACACTCTTCGCCACTTCATAGGTAACTCGAATAAGTTAAAATTAGTACTCTTATTTTCTTTCAAAGATTCAACGTTTATACATTAAAATGGTCTAGTAACATAATAGGTACCTTTATTGAGGTATTTTCATTCAAAGATTCAATTTTTACTGATTAAAATACTCTTTGGGACGTCGAAGGAAACTCGAATAAGTTTCACTCAAAACTCTCATTTTCTTCCAAAGATTCAATCTGTATACATTAAAAAGGATTAGTCATATAATAGGTTCCTTTATTCCAGTATTTTTATTCAAAGATTTAATCTTTAGTCATTAAAACACGCTTCACGACTTCATAGGTAACTCGAATAAGTTAATCTCAAAACTCTCATTTTCTTTCAAAGATTCAATCTATATACATTAAAACGGTTTAGTCATATAATAGGGTCCTTTATTGAGGTATTTTCATTCAAAGATTTAATCTTTAGTCATTAAAACATGCTTCGCGACTTCCTGGGTAACTCGAATAAGTTAATCTCAAAACTCTCATCTTCTTTCAAACATTCAATCTTTTTTCATATAAAAGGTCTAGTGACATACTAGGTACCTTTACTGAGGTATTTTCATAGAAATATTCAATCTATACTCTGTAAAACACTCTTCGGGACGTCAAAGGAAACTCGAAAAGTTTCACTCAAAACTCTTATTTTCTTTAAAAGATTCAATCTTTATACATTAAAAAGTTCTAGCCACATAATAGGCTCCTTTGTTGAGATATTTTCATTCAAAGATTTAATATTTAGTTATTACAACACGATTCGCGATTTCATTGTTAACTCGAATAAGTGAATCTCAAAACTATCATTTTATTTCAAAAATCAATCTTTTTACATTAAAAAGGTCTACTGACATACTAGGTACCTTTATTAAGGTATTTTCATTCAAAGATTCAATCTTTACTCTATAAAACAATCTACGGGACGTCAAAGGGAACTCAAAAAAGTTTAACTCAAAAACCTTATTTTCTTTCAAAGATTCAATATTTATACATTGGAAAGGTCTAGTGACATAAAAGGTACCTTTATTGAGGAACTTTCATTTAAAGATTCAACATATACTCATTAAAACAGTCTTCGCGACTTCATAGGTAACACGAATAAATTTAAATGAATACTTTTGTTTTGTTTGAAAGATTCAATCTATATACATTAAATTGGTTTACTGACATAAAAGATACTTTTATTGATATATTTTCAATCAAAGATTCGATCTTTACTCATTAGAACACTCTTCGCCACTTCATAGGTAACTCGAATAAGTTTAAATCAGTACTCTTATTTTCTTTCAAAGATTCAACGTTTTTACATTAAAAAGGTGTAGTAACATAATAGGTACCTTTATTGAGGTATTTTCATTCAAAAATTCTATTTTTACTAATTAAAATACACTTCAGGACGTCAAAGGGAACTCGAATAAGTTTCACTCAAAACCCTCATTTTCTTTCAAAGATTCAATCTGTATACATTTAAATGGTCTAGTCATATAATAGGTTCCTTTATTGAGGTATTTTCATTCAAAGATTTAATCTTTAGTCCTTAAAACACGCTTTGAGACTTCATAGGTAACTCGAATAAGTTAATCTCAAAACTCTCATTTTCTTTCAAAGATTCTATCTTTTTACATTAAAAAGGTCTAGTGGCATACTAGGTACCTTTACTGAGGTATTTTCATTCAAAGATTCAGTCTATACTCTGTAAAACACTATTCGGGATGTCAAAGAGAACTCGAATAAGTTTCACTCAAAACTCTCATTTTCTTTAAAAAATTCAATCTTTATACATTAAAAAGGTCTAGTCACATAATAAATTCCTTGATTGAGATATTTTCATTCAACGATTTAATATTTAGTCATTACAACACGATTCGCGACTTCATAGGTAACTCGAATAAGTTAATTTCGAAACTATCATTTTATTTTAAAGATTCAATCTTTTTACATTAAAAATGTTTAGTGACATAGTTGGTACCTTTATTGAGGTATTTTCTTTCAAAGATTCAATCTTTACTCTGTAAAACACTCTACGGGATGTCGAAGGGAACTCGATTAAGTTTAACTCAAAAACCTCATTTTCTTTCAAACATTCAATCTTTATATATTGAAAAGGTCTAGTGACATAAAAGGTACCTTTATTAAGGTAATTTCATTTAAAGATTCAACATATACTCCTTAAAACACTCTTCACGACTTTTAGGTAACACGAATAATTTTAAATTAAAACTCTTGTTTTGTTTCAAAGATTCAATCTATATGCATTTGGTAGAAGTCTACGAAAATATTTTGTGAATATTTTAACGTAGGCTGGGAAACTGCAAATATCACATAATTTGATTTTCGAAAGTGCGCACGTTGCATCATCAGTAAGGAGTTGTTCTCCTGTACGGCCGACTAATTCTTCTTTAAGAATTTTAACAAAGCCTCTTAGAACTCCATCGATTTTATCGAAGTTATTTAAGAGTTCATCTTTTTGTCATTGGCCTTGAGTGGTTTGATCCCATTGTCGAAGCCAATCGAGAGCATCACCTTGTAGGGTTGCTGAGATATAGTCAAGGAAACGATCGCGCTGCCAGGTCCCCTTATAGTTATTGACGAGAATAGCTAAAGATTGTGCCCATTCGTTAATGGTTTTAAAATGGTCTTTATAAGGGACATTTGAAAGATCAAGATAAGTTCCATGTAGAGAAATGGGAAACTTATTAAGGTCATCTTTTCGGGTCCAGGTAGGAACTGTAGAAAAATCATATTTATACGAGGAAGTATAGACAGAGGGCTTTTTGGGTTCGCCTTTTTCGTCGTCTGTCTTTTAACCGGAGGCAGAAACTTCTTCTGCTGGGAGCATGTCTTCTGTAGGAAAATTACCGTAGAAAGATTCGTCAAGAACAGTGTCTGATTGACATTTCTTTGATTTAGATCTTTTAGATCGTATGTTAGGCTTTGGGTCTTCCTCGATGGGTGAATCTGAAGAGGAAGTAGGTATAGGGTCGGCTTCGATGGTTTCATCAAGCTCCTCAGATGAGTCTGACTTTTCAGAAAAGACATATATGTGCTCGTCGTCTGACGTGTTTTCTTCGTCTGAATTGCTGCTGCTTTCACTTGGTGTGTATCCAAAGTGAGTCAAGAGGGGTTCATTTTGGAGAGAGATCTCTCGTATGCGATTGATGATATGTGTGCTTTCATTAAAGGTAAGCTGTGGGTTTACATAAAGTGCTTGTGAACAGTTGAGTTGATCTATAATGTTATCATAGTCATCTCGGCGATATTTAGATGAAGAGGTTTCAGAAAACACTTTGATGTTTTCATGGCCGTAAAAAAGGGGTTTAACCTTATAACGTTGAGGTTATGGACTTTCTTCAAAAAGGGGTTGTTCTTTTGAAGGTTTAGGAGATGTAGAGTCCTGTTTGAAAGGATCAGGTGGATCTGGTTCCGGAGGATATAGATCAGACATCTTAGCTTTTTTGAGTTTTAGCTAAATCGATGGTCATTTGATGAATCTGTTCCTGAAGATCGGATGTATCTTAAGGATTAGAAAGAGTGAAAATCTGGGTAAGAGTTTCAAGTTTGTCATTCAAGGAGATCATTCCTTGTTGGACATCTTCGAAGGAGGAATCCATATGGGTATTGGTTGCCTCGAGATTATGTTGGAAATCGATTTCCCAATCAGTAACCATATCGATAAGGAAGTTTAATCCTGCACCGAGTTGGGTAAACGCAATAGGTTCAGTTTGTGTGAAGTGAGAAATATGACGGTAGGCATCGTGGTCGTGACCAGTGATATTACGGATACAGTTTACAGAACTAGGTTGTGCCATATAAACAGTTATTGGTTCTTAATACCGTTTGATTTCTGTTATGGTGCCTAAAACAAAGAGTTCCTGTATACAGCTTAATGATTGTCGTACAGACACAGACAAATAAGCAAGGACAGGATAATATGGGTTTAAAATAGTAATCAAACATATGAGATTTATAACAGTAATATAGCACAAAATAGATACTGAAAACTTAAAAACGTAATAAAACTTACAATAATGGTCCAGATTCGATGTAAGCTCTGATACCAGTTACAAAAACAGAAAAGCGGAAAGCTGAATACAAACACAGAACGAAAAATTTTTACAATATGGAAACTGATACTAAAACTCCTGCCTAACCATGATGGGGTTACAGCATTAAATAGCATTCTAAAAGGTAAACAGTGCTGGAGAAGATAAGAACGAATCTTTTCTTTTACTGTTTGAAAAAGTAATTGTCGGCAACTTTCACTGTTGATGAATAGTTTGTCGGCAGCTAGTGGTGACTTTAGCTTTTGGGAAAAGTAGATATGACAGCTCCTTTTGTCGTATGCTGGATAGATTGCAGTTGAGTGAAAAAGAGTGTCGGATCATCCTTCCATAGCGTTGATGATGTTATGGAGTTCATATTCATCAAGTGGAGGGGTGCTAACTGGTGATTGTGCATCAGCAATATCCCATTCAATATTAAGTCGTTCGGCTCCATCTTTAACACGAGAGGGGATATCCAGTGTAGTCATGCTAATGATTTCTTTTTAAAATGCTTTAGTAGTCTGGATGTGGTGTTCTCCGTTCCCATCGCCATAATAGCAATTGACTGTGGTAACAAAGAGTCTTCGTCCATCACAACAGTATAATACTGGTTCTTGATTGTAATAAGAGCCATCAAGAAGTCGTCGAGCAGTGTCTTGTAGATGCAAGAAACTGTGAATTTTGAAGTAATACGGATTAAGGCTGTTAGCAATTTCTTATGAATTTAGTATACGATTATGCTCGTACTCATCATGTGCGGTGAGCTTGAGATACCATATTTGATAAGGTTGAAAAAATCGAGTTTTTTCTCGACTACCAATGGTACTGGAAATCCAAAAGGTAAGGTGTCGGCTATAGTTCCAGAGCCGGCTTACTTTGTAAATCATGGATTTGATCATGGTAGGAAAATGTTGGTATGAATCATGGGAGGAAAAGGTGAGTTTGTTCACAAATCCCCAATCAACTGGTTGCATGGACCAGTCAAAATCAGGAAGGATAAAAAAGGCAAATTTAGGGATTCTTTTGCCATTATAAAGCATATCAAAGGTATTGATATCTTCATGTAATGTCTGATAATAAAATTTGATGACATCATAATGATCTTCAACCTTACGGAAGATAATGTTAAAGAGATCAGGAGGAAAAACATTTCTTGCTTTTTCAAGAAGGCATATACGATTAATTTTGGCAAACGTATTATGCAGAAAATCTTGTTCTCCTACTAACTGGGCAAGCCTAAGAAAACAATTAATTTGAGATAAAGAAAAATCTCTTTCCCAGTCAATAGTAAGACAAATTTGGATGCAAAGCATTTTAAGCTCAACAGTCATGGCTGTTTGTTCAGCGATGAGGGCTGTAAGAGCACTCAGATGTTGTCTGAATTTCTTATGTGCACTAAGTTTGTGAGCTTTCCATGGATTGACGACAGCCCTTCCAATCCCATGATCCGAGTTCGCAAAACTCCCATAACAAAGACACTTAAAAAAGAAGAATTAATTTGTGGATATAATTCTGGAAAATTCAAACCCAATGAACAAAATTACATTATTTATGAAAAGGAACTTCTGGCCATAAAATTGGCAATAAAACGATTTCACATTTATTTAGCACCAGAAGATTTTATTATTCGCACTGATAACCAAGCAGTGAAAGATTTCCTTATAAACAAAAAGAATTGTTTAGATGGACGTCGTTTAAAATGGTATAATGTTATTGCTCAATATTCTTTTGCTATTGAACATATCAAAGGAACTAACAACTTTCTTGCAGATTTCTTAAGCAGACCTCTAGAAATATCTAAACCTGATATTTCTCTTTCCATGCGTACAAATGGATGAGCACAAATATCTGTTGCCATCGCCATAATAGCAATTGACTGTGGTAACAAAGAGTCAGCACAATCACCAGTTAACACCCCTCCACTTGATGAATATGAACTCCATAACATCATCAACACCATGGAAGGATGATCCGACACTCTTTTCCACTCAACTGAAATCTATCCAGCATACGACAAAAGGAGCTGTCATGTTTACTTTTCCCAAAAGCTAAAGTAACCACTAGCTGCCGACAAACTATTCATCAACAGTGAAAGTTGCCGGCAATCACTTTTTCAAACAGTAAAAGAAAAGATTCGTTCTTATCTTCTCCAGCACTATTTACCTTTTAGAATGCTATTAAATGCTGTAACCCCATCATGGTTAGGCAGGAGTTTTAGTATCAGTTTCCATATTGTAAAAACTTTTCGTTCTGTGTTTGTATTCAGCTCTCCGCTTTTCTGTTTTTGTAACTGGTATCAGAGCATGAAAAGTTTTTACAGTATGGAAACTGATACTAAAACTCCTGCCTAACCATGATGGGGTTACAGCATTAAATAGCATTCTAAAAGGTAAACAATGCTGGAGAAGATAAGAACGAATCTTTTCTTTTACTGTTTGAAAAAGTGATTGTCGGCAACTTTCACTGTTGATGAATAGTTTGTCGGCAGCTAGTGGTTACTTTAGCTTTTGGGAAAAGTAGACATGACAGCTCCATTTGTCGTATGCTAGATAGATTGTAGTTGAATGGAAAAGAGATTTATTAGTCTTAACCGATACCTATTGGTTATATGCTTCTTTACGTCAAAATAACTTCTCTGTTTCGACGTGGCACCGACCAACCTATCATTGCTATTGTAATGGACAACAGTTTTCATAAACCCGTTGATGCTCTCATCGGCGGAGTCCAGTCAAACCTGGTTAACAATTTAATGTGGTTTAAAATTAAACCTAATTATTTTGTCTCACTTTCCGATCCAAACATTGAGAAAATACTCCAAGTCAGACTCCAGTTATCCAAGCTGCAAATGGATTATGACTCTCCTAGTCTCGGAATACAATGGAAGGTTCTATATGAACTTACCCGAGAACCAGAAACAGCTATTGTTCCTACAATTGACTCTAAACTAGTCACACTGTTTGAACCCCGACCTTTCGATACCATTATTGAGCCCAAACTCCTCAATTGGACCCATCTCGAAATCCCCCGAAATTGGTTATTTGATAACATCAATTCAG
The DNA here is from genome assembly GCF_030987335.1 of Cornus florida. Classification (NCBI taxonomy): domain Eukaryota; kingdom Viridiplantae; phylum Streptophyta; class Magnoliopsida; order Cornales; family Cornaceae; genus Cornus; species Cornus florida. Next base: position 89,326,913 of record NW_026775578.1, on the reverse strand, counting down.
AACCAAAGCTACGCATTACAGAACCCACTGTAGCCACTATTCATGCCTCAGGCTCACATCTCTATGTTACCAACAAAGAGAAGAAACCTCAGTTACAACGCTCAGTTTTAGCTAGAAACTCGGGATGGGAAAGAATCCTTCCCCCTCGTTCATCAGTCGATACAGCTCCTCGACGACGGTTTACCTGGACAGAAAAAGGCAAAGCTCCTATTGACCCCAGCGGTAATGCGCCCTTTTTACCTGGTTCAAATCATTCAATGAACTCTGCAAAGTTCTTTCATTTCCGCACCGGAAAAGATGAATTCCTAATCGCTCCTTCACAGGGAAAAAAGCGTAAATACACTTATGTTAATGGTATATTCAATTTTAAAGGTTATAAACCATATAACCTTTGTGTTCTAATCGATACTGGAGCAACTACTACTTGCTGTCGATATAATGCTATACCATCTGAAAAATGGCAGCAGATGAAACACCCAATTGGTGTTTAAGGCATTGATGCTGAAGCCCCCATGAATGTAATCCAGTTTAAAGCAAAATACGTCGCTATTTGGCTTAATGACAAAAAATTCATTATCCCAAAAATTCTCTGCTTCCCATACATGCATGGTGATTTCATTTTAGGTTGTAACTTTATCTATAGTTACCTTCCTTTACAGTTAAAAGAAAAAACTATTTTTTTAACCTAAAAAGACCAAACAGTCGTTGAAATTCAAATTCAAGAAAATTTAGCCTCTATTTGTAATGAAAAATTCTCTCCACCAAAAAGAGATAATGATTTATTAATCTTAACCGATACCCATTGGTTATATGCTTCTTTACGTCAAAATTTCTCTGACAATCCACTTAACTTGTGGAAAAGAAGTCCTCATTTTTGCAGCTTAAAACTCAAAAATGATAATGTTATCATTCTGGTCAAGCCAATGATCTATCTTCGCAAAGACATTGATGAATTTGACGCACAGCTTCAGGATCTCCTTGAGAAGAAACTCATCGAGCGAACACGCAGCCCACATAGTAGCCCTGCGTTTATGGTTCGAAACCATAGTGAGATAAAACGCGGAAAAGCCCGCATGGTCATCAACTATAAAAGGCTTAACGAACACTTAATTTTTGATGGATATTTCATCCCTCGAAAAGATGTTCTTATTAATCAAACTCGCGGAGCTAAAATCTTTAGTAAGTTTGACTGTAAAGCAGGTTTTTGGAAGATAAAACTGCGAAAGAAATCCAAACCCTTGACAGCTTTCAGTACTCCTCGCGGACATTACCAATGGACCGTTATGCCTTTTGGTCTAAATACAGCACCACAGATCTATCACCGATGGATGGATTCTATCTTTAATGATCTTAAAGATTTTGTTGTTCTTTATATTGATGATATTTTAGTTTTCTCTAAAAACAGAGACGAACATAGAAAACAACTTCTCTGTCTTTTAGAAAAACTGAAAAACTATGGCATCATTTTATCTCCAACCAAGATTGATGTTGAACAAGAATCTATTGATTTTCTTGGTCTAGTTTTAACCCACAAAGGTTTAAAACTACAGGATCACATTATTATTAAGATCCGTGATTTCTCTGACACTATTCAAGATAAAAAGCAACTCCAAAGCTTTTTAGGAATCTTGAATTATGGTCGCACTTTTATTAAAGGTTTATCTCAAAAAGAGCTTCCTTTAATTAAAAAGCTACAGAAAAATGTGGCTTTTGACTGGACTGATAGTGATACCACCATTATCAAACAAATCAAAGCTGATTTAGTCCATATTCCCGAAGTTTATTTTCCTCAGAATGGAGATAAACTTATTCTTGAAACAGATGCCTCCGAGCTCTGTTGGGGATGTTTTTTAAAAGCCATTCCTAAAGATAAATGGATTGACGACACCCCTTCTAATCCCATGATCCGAGTTCGCAAAACTCCCATAACAAAGACACTTCAAAAAGAAGAATTAGTTTGTGGATATAATTCTAGAAAATTCAAACCCAATGAACAGAATTACATTATTTATGAAAAGGAACTTCTGGCCATAAAATTGGCAATAAAACGATTTCACATTTATTTAGCACCAGAAGATCTTATTATTCGCACTGATAACCAAGCAGTGAAAGATTTCCTTATAAACAAAAAGAATTGTTTAGATGGACGTCGTTTAAAATGGTATAATGTTATTACTCAATATTCTTTTGCTATTGAACATATCAAAGGAACTAACAACTTTCTTGCAGATTTCTTAAGCAGACCTCTAGAAATATCTAAACCTGATATTTCTCTTTCCATGCGTATAGATGGATGAGCGTAAAAAGAATTAGTCATATAATAGGTTCCTTTATTGAGGTATTTTCATTCAAAGATTTAATCTTTAGTCATTAAAACACGCTTCGCGACTTCATAGGTAACTCGAATAAGTTAATCTCAAAACTCTCATTTTCTTTTAAAGATTCAAACTTTTTATATGAAAAAGGTCTAGTGACATACTAGGTAACTTTACTGAGGATTTTCATTCAAAGATTCAATCTATATTCTGTAAAACACTCTTCGGGATGTCAAAGGGATCTCGAATAAGTTTCACTCAAAACACACATTTTCTTTAAAAGATTCAATCTTTATACATTAAAAAGGTCTAGTCTCATAATAGGTTCCTTTGTTGAGATATTTTCATTCAAATTTTAATATTAGGTCATTACAACACGATTCGCGACTTCATAGGTAACTTGAATAAGTTAATCTCAAAACTATCATTTTATTTCAAAGATTCAATCTTTTTACATTAAAAAGGTCTAGTGGCATACTAGGTACCTTTATTAAGGTATTTTCATTCAAAGATTCAATCTTTACTCTGTAAAACACTCTACGGGACGTCAAAGGGAACTCGAATAAGTTTAACTCAAAAACCTTATTTTCTTTCAAAGATTTAATATTTATACATTGAAAAGGTCTAGTGACATAAAAGGTACCTTTATTGAGGAACTTTCATTTAAAGATTCAACATATACTCATTAAAACAGTCTTCGCGACTTCATAGGTAACACGAATAATTTTAAATTAATACTCTTATTTTGTTTGAAAGATTCAATATATATACATTAAAAAGGTTTACTGACATAAAAGACACTCTTATTGAGATCTTTTCGATCAAAGATTCGATCTTTACTCATTAAAACACTCTTCGCCACTTCATAGGTAACTCGAATAAGTTTAAATCAATACTCTAATTTTTCTTTCAAAGATTCAACGGTTATACATTAAAAAGGTCTAGTAACATTATAGGTACCTTTATTGAGGTATTTTCATTCAAAGATTCAATTTTTACTGATTAAAATACACTTCAGGACGTCATAGGAAACTCGAATAAGTTTCACTCAAAACTCTCATTTTCTTTCAAAGATTCAATCTGTATGCATTTAAAAGGTTTAGTCATATAATAGGTCCCGTTATTGAGGTATTTTCATTCAAAGATTTAATCTTTAGTCATTAAAACACGCTTCGTGACTTCATAGGTTACTCGAATAAGTTAATCTCAAAACTCCCATTTTCTTTCAAAGATTCTATCTTTTTACATTAAAAAGGTCTAGTGACGTACTAGGTACCTTTACTGAGATATTTTCATTCAAAGATTCAATCTATACTCCGTAAAACACTATTCGGGACGTCAAAGAGAACTCGCATAAGTTTTACTCAAAACTCTCATTTTCTTTAAAAGATTCAATCTTTATACATTAAAAAGGTCCAGTCACATAATAGGTTCCTTTGTTGAGATATTTTCATTCAACGATTTAATATTTAGTCATTACAACTCGATTCGCGACTTCATAGGTTATTCGATTAAGTTAATCTCAAAACTATCATGTTATTTCAAAGATTCAATCTTTTTACCTTCAAAAGGTTTAGTGACATACTTGATACCTTTATTGAGGTATTTCCATTCAAAGATTCAATCTTTACTCTGTAAAACACTCTACGGGACATCAATGGGGACTCGATTAAGTTTAACTCAAAAAGCTCATTTTCTTTCAAAGATTAAATCTTTATACATTGAAAAGATCTAGTGACATAAAAGGTACCTTTATTGAGGTACTTTTATTTAAAGATTCAACAAATACTCATTAAAACACTCTTCGCGACTTTTAGGTACCACGAATAATTTTAAATTAGAACTCTTGTTTTCTTTCAAAGATTCAATCTATATGCATTAAAAAGGTTTAGTGACATAATAGGTACTTTTATTGAGATATTTTCAATCAAAGATTTGATCTTTATTCATTAAAACACTCTTCAAAACTTCATAGATAACTCGAATAAGTTTAAATGAATATTCTTATTTTCTTTCAAAGATTCAACGTTTATACATTAAACAGGTCTAGTAACTTAATAGGTACCTTTATTGAGGTATTTTCATTCAAAGATTCTATTTTTACTCATTAAAACACTATTCGGCACGTCAAAAGGAACTCGAATACGTTTCGTTCAAAACTCTCATTTTCTTTGAAAGATTCAAGCTGTATACATTAAAAAGGTTTAGTCATATAATAGGTTCCTTTGTTGAGGTATTTTCATTCAAAGATTTAATCTTTAGTCATTAAAACATGCTTCGCGACTTCATAGGTTACTCGAATAAGTTAATCTCAAAACTCTCATTTTCTTTCAAAGATTCAATCTTTTTACATATAAAAGGTCTAGTGACATACTAGGTACCTTTACTATGGTATTTTCATTCAAACATTCAATTTATACTCTGTAAAACACTCTTCGGGACGTCAAAGGCAACTCGAATAAGTTTCACTCAAAACTCTCATTTTCTTTAAAAGATTCAATCTTTGTACATTAAAAAGGTCTAGTCACATAATAGGTTCCTTTGTTGAGATATTTTCATTCAAAGATTTAATATTTAGTCATTACAACACGATTCGCGTCTTCATAGGTAACTCGAATAAGTTAATCTCAAAACTATCATTTTATTTCAAAGATTCAATCTTTTTACATTAAAAAGGTCTAGTGACATACTAGGTACCTTTATTAAGGTATTTTCATTCAAAGATTCAATCTTTACTCTGTAAAACACTGTACGGGACGTCAAAGGGAACTTGAATAAGTTTAACTCAAAAACTTTATTTTCTTTCAATGATACAGTATTTATACATTGAAAAGGTCTAGTAACATAAAAGATACCTTTATTGAGGAACATTCATTTAGAGATTCAACATATACTCATTAAACCAGTCTTCGCGACTTCATAGCTAACACGAATAATTTTAAATTAATACTCTTGTTTTGTTTCAAAGATTCAATCTATAAACATTTAAAAGGTGTACTGACATAAAAGGTACTTTTATTGAGATATTTTCAATCAAAGATTCGATCTTTATTTAACGTTTATACATTAAAAAGGTCTACTGACATAATAGGTACCTTTATTGAGGTACTTTCATTCAAAAATGCAATTTTTACAGATTAAAATACTCTTCGGGAAGTCAAAGGAAACTCAAATAAGTTTCACTCAAAACTCTTATTTTCTTTCAAATATTCAATCTGTATACATTAAAAAGGATTACTCATATAATAGGTTCCTTTATTGAGGTATTTTCATTCAAAGATTTAATCTTTATGTTTTAAAACACCCTTCGCGACTTCATAGGTAACTCGAATAAGTTAATCTCAAAACTCTCATTTTCTTTCAAAGATTCAATCTATATACATTAAAAAGGTTTAGTCATATAATAGGTTCCTTTATTGAGGTATTTTTATTCAAAGAATTAATCTTTAGTCATTAAAACACGCTTCGCGACTTCATAGGTAACTCGAATAAGTTAATCTCAAAACCCTCATTTTCTTTCAAAGATTCAATCTTTTTACATTAAAAAAGTCAGGTGACATACTAGGTAACTTTACTGAGGTATTTTCATTCAAAGATTAAATCTATACTCTGTAAAACACTCTACAGAACGTCAAAGGGAACTCGAATAAGTTTACCTCAAAAACCTTATTTTCTTTCAAAGATTCAATATTTATACATTGAAAAGGTTTAGTAACATAAAAGGTACCTTTATTGAGGAACTTTCATTTAAAGATTCAACATATACTCATGAAAACATTCTTCGCGACTTCATAGGTAACACGAATAATTTTAAATTAATACTCTTGTTTTGTTTCAAAGATTCAATCTATATACATTAAAAAGGTTTACTGACATAAAAAGTACTTTTATTGAGATATTTTCAATCAAAGATTCGATCTTTACTCATTAAAACACTCTTCGTCACTTCAGAGGTAACTCGAATAAGTTTAAATCAATACTCTTGTTTTCTTTCAAAGATTCAACGTTTATACATTAAAAAGGTTTAGTAACAAAATAGGTACCTTTATTGAGGTATTTTCATTCAAAAATTTAATTTTTACTGATTAAAATACTCTTCGGGACGTCAAAGGGAACTCGAATAAGTTTCACTCAAAACTCTCATTTTCTTTCAAAGATTCAATCTGTATACATTAAAAGGCTTAGTCATACAATAGGTTTCTTTATTGAAGTATTTTCATTCAAAGATTTAATCTTTAGTCATTAAAACACGCTTCGCGACTTCATAGGTAACTCGAATAAGTTACTCTCAAAACTCTCATTTTCTTTCAAAGATTCAATCTTTTTACATTAAAAAGGTCTAGTGACATACTAGGTACCTTTACTGAGGTAGTTTCATTCAAAGATTCAATCTATACTCTGTAAAACACTCTTCGGGATGTCAAAGAGAACTCGAATAAGTTTCACTCAAAACTCTCATTTTCTTTAAACGATTAAATTTTATACATTAAAAAGGTCTAGTCACATAATAGGTTCCTTTGTTGAGATATTTTCATTCAAAGATTTAATATTTAGTCATTACAACACGATTCGCGACTTCATAGGTAATTCGAATAAGTTAATCTCAAAACAATCATTTTATTTCAAAGATTCAATCTTTTTACATTAAAAAGGTCTAGCGACATACTAGGAACCTTTATTAAGGTATTTTCATCCAAAGATTCCATCTTTAATTTGAAAAACACTCTACGGGACGTCAAAGGGAACTCGATTAAGTTTAACTCAAAACCCTCATTTTCTTTCAAAGATTTAATCTTTATACAATGAAAAGGTCTAGTGAAATAAAAGGTACCTTTATTGAGGTACTTCCATTTAAGGATTCAACATATACTCATTAAAATACTCTTCACGACTTTTAGGTAACACGAATAATTTTACATTAAAACTCTTGTTTTGTTTCAAAGATTCAATCTATACGCATTAAAAAGGTTTAGTAACATAAAAGGTACTTTTACTGAGATATTTTCAATCAAAAATTAGATCTTTACTCATTAAAACACTCATCACAACTTCATAGATAACTCGAATAAGTTTAAATGAATACTCTTATTTTCTTTCAAAGATTCAACGTTTATGCATTAAAAAGGTCTAGTAACGTAATAGGTACCTTTATTGAGGTATTTTCTTTCAAAGATTCTATTTTTACTCATTAAAACACTATTCGGGACGTCAAAAGGAAGTCGAATAAGTTTCATTCAAAACTCTCATTTTCTCTCAAAGATTCAATCTCTATACATTAAAACGGTTTAGTCATATAATAGGTTCCTTTATTGAGGTATTTTCATTCAAAGATTTAATCTTTAGTCATTAAAACACGCTTCGCGACTTCATAAGTAACTCGAATAAGTTAATCTCAAAACTCTCATTTTCTTTCAAAGATTGTATCTTTTTACATATAAAAGGTCTGGTGACATACTAGGTTCCTTTACTGAGGTATTTTCATTCAAAGATTCAATCTATACTCTGTAAAACACTCTTCTGGACGTTAAAGGGAACTCGAATAAGTTTCACCCAAAACTCTCATTTTCTTTAAAAGATTCAATTTTTATACATTAAAAAGGTCTAGTCACATAATAGGTTCCTTTGTTGAGATATTCTCATTTAAAAATTAAATATTTAGTCATTACAACACGATTCGCGACTTCATAGGTAACTCGAATAAGTTAATCTCAAAATTATCATTTTATTTCAAAAATTCAATCTTTTTACATTAAAAAGGTCTAGTGACATACTAGGTACCTTTATTAAGGTATTTTCACTCAAAGATTCAATCTTTACTCTGTAAAACACTCTACGGGACGTCAAAGGGAACTCGAATAAGTTTATCTCAAAACCCTTATTTTTTTCAAAGATTCAATATTTATACATTGAAAAGGTCTAGTGACATAAAATGTAATCTTTGAATGAAAATACCTCCATAAAGGTACCTATTATGTTACTAGACCTTTTTAATATATAAACGTTGAATCTTTGAAAGAAAATAAGAGTATTGATTTAAACTTATTCGAGTTACTTATGAAGTGGCGAAAAGTGTTTTAATGAGTAAAGATCGAATCTTTGATTGAAAATATCTCAATAAAAGTACATTTTATGTCATGAAACCTTTTTAATGCATATAGATTGAATCTTTGAAACAAAACAAGAGTTTTAATTTAAAATTATTCGTGCTACCTAGTAGTCGCGAAGAGTGTTTTAATGAGTATATGTTGAATCTTTAAATTAAAGTACCTCAATAAAGGTACCTTTTTATGTCGCAAGACGTTTTCAATGTATAAAGATTGAATCTTTGAAAGAAAATGAGGTTTCTGAGTTAAACTTATTCGAGTTCCCTTTGACGTCCCGTAGAGTCTTTTACAGAGTAAAGATTGAATCTTTGAACGAAAATACCTCAATAAAGGTACCTAGTATGTCACTAGACCTTTTTAATGTAAAAAGATTGAATCTCTGAAAAAAAATGATAGTTTAGAGATTAACTTATTCGAGTCACCTATGAAGTCGCGAATCGTGTTGTAATGACTAACTATTAAATCTTTGAATGAAAATATCTCAACAAAGGAACCTATTATGTGATTAGACATTTTTAATGTATCAAGATTGAATCTTTTAAAGAAAATGAGAGTTTTAAGTGAAACTTATTCGAGTTCCCTTTAACGTCCAGAAAAGTGTTTTACAGAGTATAGATTGAATCTTTGGATAAAAATACCTAAGTAAAGCTACATAGTATGTCACTAGACCTTTTAAATGTAGAAAGATTGAATCTTTGAAAGAAAATGAGAGTTTTGAGATTAACTTTTCCGAGTTACCTATGAAGTCGCGAAACGTGTTTTAATGACTAAAGATTAAATCTTTGAATGAAAATACCTCAATAAAGGAACCTATTATATGACTAAACCTTTTAAATGTATACGGATTGAATCTTTGAAAGAAAATGAGGGTTTTGAATGAAACTTATTCGAGTTCCCTTTGACGTCCTGAAGAGTATTTTAATGAGTAAAAATAGAATCTTTGAATGAAAATACCTCAATAAAGGTACCTATAATGTTATTAGACCTTTTAAATGTATAAACGTTGAATCTTTGAAAGAAAATAAGAGTATTGATTTAAACTTATTCGAGTTACTTATAAAGTGGCAAAGAGTGTTTTAATGAGTAAAGATCGAATCTTTGATTGAAATTATCTAATTAAAAGTAACTTTTACGTCATTAAACCTTTTTAATGCATATAGATTGAATCTTTGAAACAAAACAAGAGTTTTAATTTAAAATTATTCGTGTTACCTAGTAGTCGCGAAGACTGTTTTAATGAGTATATGTTGAATCTTTAAATTAAAGTACCTCAATAAAGGTACCTTTTATGTCACAAGACCTTTTCAATGTATAAAGACTGAATCTTTGAAAGAAAATGAGGTTTTTGAGTTAAGCTTATTCGAGTTCCCTTTGACGTCCCGTAGAGTGTTTTACAGAGTAAAGATTGAATCTTTGAACGAAAATACCTTAATAAAGGTACGTAGTATGTCACTAGACCTTTTTACGGTAAAAAGATTGAATCTCTGAAAAAAATTGATAGTTTAGAGATTAACTTATTTTAGTTACCTATGAAGTCGCGAATCGTGTTGTAATGACTAAATATTAAATCTTTGAATGCAAATATCTCAACAAAGGAACCTATTATGTGACTAGACCTTTTTAATGTATAAAGATTGAATCTTTTAATGAAAATGAGAGTTTTGAGTAAAACTTATTCGGGTTCCCTTTGACGTCCCGAAGAGTGTTTTACAGAGTATAGATTGAATCTTTGAATGCAAATACCTCAGTAAAGGTACCTAGTATGTCACTAGACCTTTTTAATGTAAAAAGAATGAATCTTTGAAAGAAAATGAGAGTTTTGAGATTAACTTATTCGAGTTACCTATGAAGTCGCGAAGCGTGTTTTAATGACTAAAGATTAAATCTTTGAATGAAAATACCTTAATAAAGGAACCTATTATATGACTAAACCTTTTTAATGTATACGGATTGAATCTTTGACAGAAAATGAGAGTTTTGAATGAAACTTATTCGAGTTCCGTTTGACGTCCCGAAGAATGTTTTAATGAGTAAAAATAGATTCTTTGAATGAAAATACTTCAACAAAGGTACCTATTGTGTTACTAGACCTTTTTAATGTATAAACGTTGAATCTTTGAAAGAAAATAAGAGTGTTGATTTAAACTTATTCGAGTTACTTATGAAGTGGCGAAGAGTGTTTTAAGGAGTAAAGATTGAATCTTTGATTTAAAATATCTCAATAAAAGTACCTTTTATGTCATTAAACATTTTTAATGCAAATTGATTGAATCTTTGAAACAAAATAAGAGTTTTAATTTAAAATTATTCGTATTACCTAGTAGTCGCGAAGAGTGTTTTAATGAGTATATGTTGAATCTTTAAATTAAAGTACCTCAATAAAGGTACCTTTAATGTCAGTAGACCTTTTCAATGTCTAAAGATTGAATCTTTGAAAGAAAATGAGGTTTTTGAGTTAAGCTTATTCGAGTTCCCTTTGACGTCCCGTAGAGTGTTTTACAGAGTAAAGATTGAATCTTTGAACGAAAATACCTTAATAAAGGTAACTAGTATGTCAGTAGACCTTTTTAATGTAAAAAGATTGAATCTTTGAAAGAAATTGAGGTTTCTGAGTTAAACTTATTCGAGTTCCCTTTGACGTCTCGTAGAGTGTTTTACAGAGTAAAGATTGAATCTTTGAACGAAAATACCTTAATAAAGGTAACTAGTATGTCACTAGACCTTTTTAATGTGAAAAGATAGAATCTCTGAAAAAAAATGATAGTTTATAGATTAACTTATTCGAGTTACCTATGAAGTCACGAATCATATTGTAATGACTAAATATTAAATCTTTGAGTGAAAATATCTCAACAAAGGAACCTATCATGTGACTAGACCTTTTTAATGTATAAAGATTGAATCTTTTAAACAAAATGAGAATTTTGAGTGAAACTTTTTCGAATTTTGAAAATATCCCTTTGACGTCCCGAAGAGTGTTTTACAGTGTATAGATTGAATCTTTGAATGAAAATACCTCAGTAAAGGTATCTTGTTTGTCACTAGACCTTTTTAATGTAAAAAGATTGAATCTTTGAAAGAAAATGAGAGTTTTGAGATTAACTTATTCGAGTTGCCTATGAAGTCGCGAAGCGTGTTTTATGGACTAAAGATTAAATCTTTGAACGAAAATACCTCCATAAAGGAACCTATTATATGACTAAACCTTTTTAATGTATACGGATTGAATCTTTGAAAGAAAATAAGAGTTTTGAATGAAACTTATTCGAGGTCCGTTTGACGTCCCGAAGAGTGTTTTAATGAGTAAAAATAAAATCTTTGAATGAAAATACCTCCATAAAGGTACCTATTATGTTACTAGACCTTTTTAATATATAAACGTTGAATCTTTGAAAGAAAATAAGAGTATTGATTTAAACTTATTCGAGTTACTTATGAAGTGGCGAAGAGTGTTTTAATGAGTAAAGATCGAATCTTTGATTGAAAATATCTCAATAAAAGTACCTTTTATGTCATTAAAGAAAATGAGAGTTTTGAGTGAAACTTATTCGAGTCCCCTTTGACGTCCCGAAAAGTGTTTTACAGAGTATAGATTGAATCTTTGAATGAAAATACCTCAGTAAAGGTACCTAGTATGTCACTAGACCTTTTTAATGTAGAAAGATTGAATCTTTGAAAGAAAATGAGAGTTTTGAGATTAACTTATACAAGTTACCTATGAAGTCGCGAAGCGTGTTTTAATGACTAAAGATTAAATCTTTGAATGAAAATACCTCAAAAAAGGAACCTTTTATATGCCTAAACCTTTTAAATTTATACAGATTGAATCTTTGAAAGAAATTAGGGTTTTGAATGAAACTTATTTGAGTTCCTTTTGACGTCCCGAAGAGTGTTTTAATGAGTAAAATTAGAATCTTTGAATGAAAATACCTCAATAAAGGTACTTAGTATGTTACTAGACCTTTTTGATGTATAAACGTTGAATCTTTGAAAGAAAATAAGAGTATTGATTTAAACTTATCCGAGTTACTTATAAAGTGGCGAAGAGTGTTTTAATGAGTAAAGATCGAATCTTTTATTGAAATTATCTCAATAAAAGTAACTTTTATGTCATTAAACCTTTTTAATGCATATAGATTGAATCTTTGAAACAAAACAAGAGTTTTAATTTAAAATTATTCGTGTTACCTAGTAGTCGCGAAGAGTGTTTTAATGAGTATATGTTGAATCTTTAAATTAAAGTACCCCAATAAAGGTACCTTTTATGTCACTAGACTTTTTCAATGTATAAAGATTGAATCTTTGAAAGAAATTGAGGTTTTTGAGTTAAGCTTATTCGAGTTCCCTTTGACGTCCCGTAGAATGTTTTACAGAGTAAAGATTGAATCTTTGAACGAAAATACCTTAATAAAGGTACCTAGTATGTGAGTAGACCTTTTTAAGGAAAAAAGATTGAATCTCTGAAAAAAAATGATAGTTTAGAGATTAACTTGTTCGAGTTACCTATGAAGCCGCGAATCGTGTTGTAATGACTAAATATTAAATCTTTGAATGAAAATATCTCAACAAAGGAACCTATTACGTGACTAGACCTTTTTAATGTATAAAGATTGAATCTTTTAAAGAAAATGAGAGTTTTGAGTGAAACTTTTTCGAATTTCCTTTGACGTCCCGAAGAGTGTTTTACAGAATATAGATTGAATCTTTGAATGAAAATACCTCTGTAAAGATACCTACTATGTCACTAGACCTTTTTAATGTAAAAAGATTGAATCTTTGAAAGAAAATGAGAGTTTTGAGATTAACTTATTCGAGTTACCTATGAAGTCGCGAAGCGAGTTTTAATGACTAAAGATTAAATCTTTGAATGAAAATACCTCAATAAAGGAACCTATTATATGACACAACCTTTTTAATATATACGGATTGAATCTTTTAAAGAAAATGAGAGTTTTGAATGAAACTTATTCGAGTTCCGTTTGACGTCCCGAAGAGTGTTTTAATGAGTAAAAATAGAATCTGTGAATGAAAATATCTCAATAAAGGAACCTATTATGTTACTAGACCTTTTTAATGTATAAACGTTGAATCTTTGAAAGAAAATAAGAGTATTGATTTAAACTTATTCGAGTTACTTATGAAGTGGCGAATAATGCTTTAATGAGTAAAGATCGAATCTTTGATTGAAAATATCCCAATAAAAGTACCTTTTATGTCATTAAACCTTTTTAATGCATATAGATAAAATCTTTGAAATAAAAAAAGAGTTTTAATTTAAAATTATTTGTGTTACCTAGTAGTCGCGAAGAGTGTTTTAATGAGTATATGTTGAATCTTTAAATTCAAGTACCTCAATAGAGGTACCTTTTATGTCCCAAGACGTTTTCAATGTATAAAGATTGAATCTTTGAAAGAAAATGAGGTTTCTGAGTTAAACTTATTCGAGTTCCCTTTGACGTCCCGTTGAGTGTTTTACAGAGTAAAGATTGAATCTTTGAACGAAAATACCTTAATAAAGGTACCTAGTATATCAGTTGACCTTTTTAACGTAAAAAGATTGAATCTCTGAAAAAAAATGATAGTTTAGAGATTAACTTATTCGAGTTACCTATGAAGTCGCGAATCGTGTTGTAATGACTAAATATTAAATCTTTGAATGAAAATATCTCAACAAAGGAACCTATTATGTGACTAGACCTTTTTAATGTATTAAGATTGAATCTTTTAAAGAAAATGAGAGTTTTGAGTGAAACTTATTCGAGTCCCCTTTGACGTCCCGAAAAGTGTTTTACAGAGTATAGATTGAATCTTTGAATGAAAATACCTCAGTAAAGGTACCTAGTATGTCATTAGACCTTTTTAATGTAGAAAGATTGAATCTTTGAAAGAAATGAGAGTTTTGAGATTAACTTATTCGAGTTACCTATGAAGTCGCGAAGCGAGTTTTAATGACTAAAGATTAAATCTTTGAATGAAAATACCTCAATAAAGGAACCTATTATATGACACAACCTTTTTAATAAATACGGATTGAATCTTTTAAAGAAAATGAGAGTTTTGAATGAAACTTATTCGAGTTCCGTTTGACGTCCCGAAGAGTGTTTTAATGAGTAAAAATAGAATCTGTGAATGAAAATATCTCAATAAAGGAACCTATTATGTTACTAGACCTTTTTAATGTATAAACGTTGAATATTTGAAAGAAAATAAGAGTATTGATTTAAACTTATTCGAGTTACTTATGAAGTGGCGAAGAATGCTTTAATGAGTAAAGATCGAATCTTTGATTGAAAATATCCCAATAAAAGTACCTTTTATGTCATTAAACCTTTTTAATGCATATAGATAAAATCTTTGAAATAAAAAAAGAGTTTTAATTTAAAATTATTTGTGTTACCTAGTAGTCGCGAAGAGTGTTTTAATGAGTATATGTTGAATCTTTAAATTAAAGTACCTCAATAGAGGTACCTTTTATGTCCCAAGACGTTTTCAATGTATAAAGATTGAATCTTTGAAAGAAAATGAGGTTTCTGAGTTAAACTTATTCGAGTTCCCTTTGACGTCCCGTTGAGTGTTTTACAGAGTAAAGATTGAATCTTTGAACGAAAATACCTTAATAAAGGTACCTAGTATATTAGTTGACCTTTTTAACGTAAAAAGATTGAATCTCTGAAAAAAAATGATAGTTTAGAGATTAACTTATTCGAGTTACCTATGAAGTCGCGAATCGTGTTGTAATGACTAAATATTAAATCTTTGAATGAAAATATCTCAACAAAGGAACCTATTATGTGACTAGACCTTTTTAATGTATTAAGATTGAATCTTTTAAAGAAAATGAGAGTTTTGAGTGAAACTTATTCGAGTCCCCTTTGACGTCCCGAAAAGTGTTTTACAGAGTATAGATTGAATCTTTGAATGAAAATACCTCAGTAAAGGTACCTAGTATGTCATTAGACCTTTTTAATGTAGAAAGATTGAATCTTTGAAAGAAAATGAGAGTTTTGAGATTAACTTATTCGAATTACCTATGAAGTCACGAAGCGTGTTTTAATGACTAAAGATTAAATCTTTGAATGAAAATACCTCAATAATGGAACCTGTTATATGACTAAACCTTTTAAATGTATATAGATCGAATCTTTGAAAGAAAATGAGGGTTTTGAATGAAACTTATTCGAGTTCCTTTTGACGTTCCGAAGAGTGTTTTAATGAGTAAAAATAGAATCTTTGAATGAAAATACCTCAATGAAGGTACCTATTCTGTTACTAGACCTTTTTAATGTATAAACGTTGAATCTTTGAAAGAAAATAAGAGTATTGATTTAAACTTATTCGAGTTACTTATGAAGTGGCGAAGAGTGTTTTAATGAGTAAAGATCGAATCTTTGATTGAAATTATCTCAATAAAAGTAACTTTTATGTCATTAAACCTTTTTAATGCATATAGATTGAATCTTTGAAACAAAACAAGAGTTTTAATTTAAAATTATTCGTGTAACCAAGTAGTCGCGAAGAGTGTTTTAATGAGTTTATGTTGAATCTTTAAATTAAAGTACCTCAATAAAGGTACCTTAAATGTCAGTAGACCTTTTCAATGTATGAAGATTGAATCTTTGAAAGAAAATGAGGTTTTTGAGTTAAGCTCATTCGAGTTCCCTCTGACGTCCCGTAGAGTGTTTAACAGAGTAAAGATTGAATCTTTGAACGAAAATATCTTAATAAAGGTACCTAGTATGTCACTAGACCTTTTTAAGGTAAAAAGATTGAATCTCTGAAAAAAAATGATAGTTTAGAGATTAACTTATTCGAGTTACCTATGAAGTCACGAATCGTGTTGTAATGACTAAATATTAAATCTTTGAATGAAAATATCTAAACAAAGGAACCTATTATGTGACTAGACCTTTTTAATGTATAAAGATTGAATCTTTTAAAGAAAATGAGAGTTTTGAGTGAAACTTATTCAAAATCCCTTTGACGTCCCGAAGTGTGTTTTACAGAGTATAGATTGAATCTTTGAATGAAAATATCTCAGTAAAGGTACCTAGTATGTCACAAGACCTTTTTAATATAAAAAGATTGAATCTTTGAAAGAAAATGAGAGTTTTGAGATTAACTTATTCGAGTTACCTATGAAGTCGCGAAGCGTGTTTTATTGACTAAATATTAAATATTTGAATGAAAATATCTCAACAAAGGAACCTATTATGTGACTAGACCTTTTTAATATATAAAGATTGAATCTTTTAAAGAAAAAGAGGTTTTTCAGTGAAACTTATTCGAGTTCCCTTTGACGTCCCGAAGAGTGTTTTACCTAGTATAGATTGAATCTTTGAACGAAAATACCTTAATAAAGGTACCTAGTATGTCACTAGACCTTTTTAATGTGAAAAGATTGAATCTCTGAAAAAAAATGGTAGTTTAAAGATTAACTTATTCGAATTACCTATGAAGTCGCGAATCGTGTTGTAATGACTAAATATTAAATCTTTGAATGAAAATATCTCAACAAAGCAACCTATTATGTGACTAGACCTTTTTAATGTATAAAGATTGAATCTTTTAAAGAAAATGAGAGTTTTGAGTGAAACTTATTCGAATTCCCTTTGACGTCCCGAAGAGTTTTTACAGAGTATAGATTGAATCTTTCAATGAAAATACCTCAGTAAAGGTACCTAGTATGTCACTAGACCTTTTTAATGTAAAAAGATTGAATCGTTGAAAGAAAATGAGAATTTTGAGATTAACTTATTCGAGTTACCTATGCAGTCGCGAAGCGTGTTATAAGGACTAAAGATTAAATCTTTGAATGAAAATACCTCAATAAAGGAACCTATTATATGACTAAACCTTTTTAATGTATACGGATTGAATCTTTGAAAGAATATGAGAGTTTTGAATGAAACTTATTCGAGTTTCGTTTGACCTCCCGAAGAGTGTTTTAATGAGTATAAATAGAATCTTGGAATGAAAATACCTCAATAAAGGTACCTATTATATCACTAGACCTTTTTAATGTGTAAACGTTGAATCTTTAAAAGAAAATAAGAGTATTGAGATTAACTTATTCGAGTTACCTATGAAGTCACGAAGCATGTTTTAATTACTAAAGATTAAATCTTTGTATGAAAATACCTCAATAAAGGAACCTATTATATGACTAAATCTTTTTAATGTATACGGATTGAATCTTTGAAAGAAAATGATAGTTTTGAATGAAACTTATTCGAGTTCCGTTTGACGTCCCGAAGAGTGTTTTATTGAGTAAAAATAGAATATTTGAATGAAAATACCTCAATAAAGGTACCAATCATGTTACTAGACCTTTTTAATGTATAAACGTTGAATCTTTGAAAGAAAATAAGAGTATTGATTTAAACTTATTCGAGTTACTTATGAAGTGGCGAAGAGTGTTTTAATGCGTCTAAATATCTCAATTTAAACGCATTAAAAAGGTATTTTCATTCAAAGATTTAATCTTTAGTCATTAAAACACGCTTCGCGACTTCATAGATAACTCGAATAAGTTAATCTCAAAACTCTCATTTTCTTTCAAAGATTCAATCTTTTTACGTTAAAAAGGTCTAGTGACATACTAGGTACCTTTACTGAGGTATTTTCTTTCAAAGATTCAATCTATACTCTGTAAAACACTCTTCGGGACGTCAAAGAGAACTCGAATAAGTTTCACTCAAAACTCTCATTTTCTTTAAAAGATTCAATCTTTATACATTAAAAAGGTCTAGTTACATAAAAGGTACCTTTATTGAGGTACTTTCATTTAAAGATTCAACATATACTCATTAAAACACTCTTCACGACTTCTAGGTAACATGAATAATTTTAAATTAAAACTCTTGTTTTGTTTCAACGATTCAATCTATATGCATTAAAAAAGTTTAGTGACGTAAAATGTACTTTTATTGAGATATTTTCAATCAAAGATTCAATTTTAACTCATTAAAACACTCTTCGCCACTTCATAAGTCACTCGAATAAGTTTATATCAATACTCTTATTTTCTTTCAAAGATTCAATGTTTACACATTTAAAAGGTCTAGTAACATAATAGGTACCTTTATTGATGTATTTTCATTCAAAGATTCTATTTTTTTTCGCAACTTCATAGGTAACTCGAATAAGTTAATCTCTAAACTATCATTTTTTTTTTTTCCAGAGATTCAATCTTTTTACATTAAAAAGGTCTTGTGACATACTACGTATCTTTATTAAGGTATTTTCGTTCAAAGATTCAATCTTTACTCTGTAAAACACTCTACGGGACGTCAAAGTGAATTGGAATAAGTTTAACTCAAAAATCTCATTTTCTATCAAAGATTCAATCTTTATACATTGAAAATGTCTAGTGACATAAAAGGTACCTTTATTGAGTTACTTTCATTTAAAGATTCAACATATACTCATTAAAACACTCTTCGCGACTACTAGGTAACACGAATAATTTTAAATTAAAACTCTTTTTTTGTTTCAAAGATTCAATCTAAATGCATTAAAAAGGTTTAATGACATAAAAGGTACTTTTATTGAGATATTTTCAATCAAAGATTCGATCTTTACTCATTAAAACACTCTTCGCTACTTCATAAGTAACTCGAACAAGTTTAAATCAATACTCTTATTTTCTTTCAAAGATTCAACGTTTATACATTAAAAAGGTCTAGTAACATTACTGCTACGTTTATTGAGGTATTTTCTTTCAAAGATTTTATTTTTACTCATTGAAACACTCTTCAGGACGTCAAAACGAACTCGAATAAGTTTCATTCAAAACTCTCATTTTCTTTCAAAGATTTAATCTGTATACATTAAAAACGTTTAGTCATATAATAGGTTCCTTTATTGAGGTATTTTCATTCAAAGATTTAATCTTTAGTCATTGAAACACGCCTCGCGACTTCATAGGTAACTCGAATAACTTAATCTCAAAACTCTCATTTTCTATCAAAGATTCAATCTTCTTACATTAAAAAGGTCTAATGACATACTAAGTACCTTTACTGAGGTATTTTCATTCAAAGATTCAATCTATACTCTGTAAAACACTCTTCGGGACGTCAAAGGGAACTCGAATAAGTTTCACTCAAAACTCTCATTTTCTTGAAAAGATTCAATCTTTATACATTAAAAAGGTCTAGTTACATAATAGGTTCCTTTGTTGAGATATTTTCATATAAAGATTTAATATTTAGTTATTACAACACGATTCGCGACTTCATAGGTAACTCGAATAAGTTAATCTCTAAACTATCATTTTTTCTTTCAGAGATTCAATCTTTTTACATTAAAAAGGTCTAGTGACATACTACGTATTTTTATTAAGGTATTTTCGTTCAAAGATTCAATCTTTACTCTGTAAAACACTCTACAGGACGTCAAAGGGAACTCGAATAAGTTTAACTCAAAAACATCATTTTCTTTCAAAGATTCAATCTTTATATATTGAAAATGTCTATCGACATAAAAGGTACCTTTATTGAGGTACCTTCTTCTAAAGATTCAACATATACTCATTAAAACACTCTTCGCGACTACTAGGTAACACGAATAATTTTAAATTCAAACTCTTGTTTTGTTTCAAAGATTCAATTTATATGCATTAAAAAGGTTTAATGACCTAAAAGGTACTTTTATTGAGATATTTTCAAGCAAAGATTCGATCTTTACCCATTAAAACACTCTTCGCCACTTCATAAGTAACTTGAATAAGTTTAAATTAATACTCTTATTTTATTTCAAAGATTCAACGTTTATACATTAAAAAGGTCTAGTAACATAATTGGTACCTTTATTGAGGTAATTTCATTCAAAGATTCTATTTACTCATTAAAACACTCTTCGGGACGTCAAAAGGAACTCGAATAAGTTTCATTCAAAACTCTCATTTTCTTTCAAAGATTCAAACTGTATACATTAAGAAGGTTCAGTCATATTATAGGTTCCTTTATTGAGGTATTTTCAATCAAAGATTTAATCTTTAGTCATTAAAACACGCTTCGCGACTTCATAGATAACTCGAAAAAGTTAATCTCAAAACTCTCAATTTCTTTCAAAGATTCAATCTTTTTACATTAAAAAGGTCTAGTGACATACTAGGTACCTTTACTGAGGTATTTTCATTCAAAGATTCAATCTATACTCTGTAAAACACTCTTCGTGACGTCAAAGAGAACTGGAATAATTTTCACTCAAAACTCTCATTTTCTTTAAAAGATTCAATCTTTATACATTAAAAAGGTCTAGTTACATAATAGGTTCCTCTGTTGAGATATTTTCATTCAAAGATTTAAAATTTAGTTATTACAACACGATTCGTGACTTCATAGGTAACTCGAATAAGTTAATCTCTAAACTATCTTTTTTTTTCAGAGATTCAATCTTTTTACACTAAAAAGGTCTAGTGACATACTACATATCTTTATTAAGGTATTTTCGTTCAAAGATTCAATCTTTACTCTGTAAAACACTCTACGGGACGTCAAAGGAAATTCGAATAAGTTTAACTCAAAAATCTCATTTTCTATCAAAGATTCAATCTTTATACATTGAAAATGTCTAGTAATATAAAAGGTACCTTTATTGAGATACTTTCATTAAAAGATTCAACATACACTCATTAAAACACTCTTCGTGACTACTAGGTAACACGAATAATTTTAAATTCAAACTCTTGTTTTGTTTCAAAGATTCAATCTAAATGCATTAAAAAGGTTTAATGACATAAAAGATACTTTTATTGAGCTATTTTCAATCAAAGATTCGATCTTTACTCATTAAAACACTCTTCGCCACTTTATAAGTAACTCGAACAAGTTTAAATCAATACTCTTATTTTCTTTCAAAGATTCAACGTTTATACATTAAAAAGGTCTAGTAACATAATTGGTACGTTTATTGAGGTATTTTCGTTCAAAGATTCTATTTTTACTCATTGAAACATTCTTCAGGACGTCAAAAGGAACTCGAATAAGTTTCATTCAAAACTCTCATTTTCTTTCAAAGATTCAATCTGTATATATTAAAAACGTTTTGTCACATAATACGTTCCTTTATTGAGGTATTTTCATTCAAAGATTTAATCTTTAGTCATTAAAACACGCCTCGCGACTTCATAGGTAACTCGAATAACTTAATCTCAAAACTCTCATTTTCTATCAAAGATTCAATCTCTCATTTTCTTTCAAAGATTCAAACTGTATACATTAAGAAGGTTTAGTCATATTATAGGTTCCTTTATTGAGGTATTTTCATTCAAAGATTTAATCTTTAGTCATTAAAACACGCTTCATGACTTCATAAATAACTCGAATAAGTTAATCTCAAAACTCTCATTTTCTTTCAAAGATTCAATCTTTTTACATTAAAAAGGTCTAATGGCTTACTAAGTACCTCTACTGAGGTATTTTCAGTCAAAGATTCAATCTATACTCTGTAAAACACTCTTCGGGACGTCAAAGGAAACTCGAATAAGTTTCACTCAAAACTCTCATTTTCTTTAAAATATTCAATCTTTATTCATTAAAAAAGTCTAGTCGCATAATAGGTTCCTTTGTTCAGATATTTTCATTTAAAGATTTAATGTATAGTCAATACAGCACGATTCTCGACTTCTTAGGTAACTCGAATAAGTTAATCTCTAAACTATCATTTTATTTCAAAGATTCAATCTTTTTACATTAAAAATGTCTAGTGACATACTAGGTACCTTTATTAAGGTATTTTCGTTCATAGATTCAATCTTTACTCTGTAAAACACTCTACTGGACGTCAAAGGGAACTCGAATAAGTTTAACTCAAAAACCTCTTTTTCTTTCAAAGATTCAATCTTTATACATTGAAAAGGTCTAGTGACATAAAAGGTACCTTTATTGAGGTACTTTCATTTAAAGATTCAACATATACTCATTAAAACACTCTTCGCGACTTCTAGGTAACACGAATAATTTTAAATTAAAACTCTTGTTTTGTTTCAAAGATTCAATTTATATGCATTAAAAAGGTTTAGTGACATAAAATGTACTTTTATTGAGATATTTTCAATCAAAGATTCAATTTTTACTCATTAAAACACTCTTCGCCGCTTCATAAGTAACTCCAATAAGTTTAAATCAATACTCTGATTTTCTTTCAAAGATTCAACGGTTATACATTAAAAAGGTCTAGTAACATAATAGGTTCCTTTATTGATGTATTTTCATTCAAAGATTCTATTTTTACCTATTAAAACACTCTTCAGGACGACGAAAGGAACTCGAATAAGTTTCATTCAAAACTCTCATTTTCTTTCAAAGATTCAATCTGTACACATTAAAAAGGTTTAGTCATATAACAGATTTCTTTATTGAGGTATTTTCATCAAAGATTTAATCTTTAGTCATTAAAACACGTTTCGCGACTTCATAGGTAATTCGAATAAGTTAATCTCAAAACTCTCATTTTCTTTCAAAGCTTCAATCTTTTTACATTAAAAAGGTCTAGTGACATACTAGGTACCTTTATTGAGGTATTTTCATTCAAAGATTCAATCTATACTCTATA
The DNA here is from genome assembly GCF_030987335.1 of Cornus florida. Classification (NCBI taxonomy): domain Eukaryota; kingdom Viridiplantae; phylum Streptophyta; class Magnoliopsida; order Cornales; family Cornaceae; genus Cornus; species Cornus florida. The sequence goes on along the minus strand of NW_026775578.1, from coordinate 89,303,935 downwards.
AAACACTCTTCGGAACGTCAAAGGGAACTCGAATAAGTTTCACTCAAAACTCTTATTTTCTTTAAAAGATTCAATCTTTATACATTAAAAAGGTCTAGTTACATAATAGGTTCCTTTGTTGAGATATTTTCATATAAAGATTTAATATTTAGTCATTACTACAGGATTCGCGACTTCATAGGTAACTCGAATAAGTTAATCTCTAAACTATCATTTTTTTTTTGGGATTCAATCTTTTTACATTAAAAAGGTCCAGTGACATAGTAGGTACCTTTATTAATGCATTTTCGTTCAAAGATTCAATCTTTACTCTGTAAAACACTCTACGGGACGTCAATGGAAACTCGGATAAGTTTAACTCAAAAACCTTATTTTCTATCAAAGATTCAATCTTTATACATTGAAAAGGTCTTGTGACATAAAAGATACCTTTATTGAGGTACTTTCATTTAAAGATTCAACATATACTCATTAAAACATTCTTCGCGACTACTAAGTAACACGAATAATTTTAAATTATAACCATTGTTTTGTTTCAAAGATTCAATCTAAATGCATTAAAAAGGTTTAATGACATAAAAAGTACTTTGATTGAGATTTTTTCAATCAAAGATTCGATCTTTACTCAATAAAACACTCTTCGCCACTTCATAAGTAACTCGAACAAGTTTAAATCAATACTCTTATTTTCTTTCAAAGATTCAACGTTTATACATTAAAAAGGTCTAGTAACATAATTGGTACGTTTGTTGAGGTATTTTCGTTTAAAGATTCTATTTTTACTCATTCAAACACTCTTCAGGACGTCAAAAGGAACTCGAATAAGTTTTATCAAAACTCTCATTTTCTTTCAAAGATTCAATCTGTACACATTAAAAAGGTTTAGTCAGATAATAGATTTCTTTATTGAGGTATTTTCATTCAAAGATTTAATCTTTAGTCATTAAAACACGCTTCGCGACTTCATAGGTTACTCGAATAACTTAATCTCAAAACTCTCATTTTCTTTCAAAGATTCAATCTTTTTACATTAAAAGGTCTAATGACATACTAAGTACTTTTACTGAGGTATTTTCATTCAAAGATTCAATCTATACTCTGTAAAACACTCTTCGGGACGTCAAAGGGAACTCGAATAAGTTTCACTCAAAACTCTCATTTTCTTTAAAAGATTCAATCTTTACACATTAAAAAGGTTTAGTCACATAATAGGTTTCTTTTTTCAGATATTTTCATTCAAAGATTTAATATTTAGTCCTTACAACACGATTCGCGACTTCATAGGTAACTCGAATAAGTTAATCTCTAAACTATCATTTTATTTCAGAGATTCAATCTTTTTACACTAAAAAGGTCTAGTTACATACTAGCTACCTTTATTAAGGTATTTTCATTCAAAAATTCAATCTTTACTCTATAAAACACTCTACGGGACGTCAGAGGGAACTCGAATAAGTTTAACTCAAAAATCTAATTTTCTTTCAAAGATTCATTCTTTATACATTGAAAAGGTCTAGTGACACAAAAGGTACCTTTTTTGAGGTACTTTCATTTAAAGATTCAACATATACTCATTAAAACACTCTTCGCGACTTCTAGGTAACACAAATACTTTTAAATTAAAACTCTTGTTTTGTTTCAAAGATTCAATCTATATGCATTAAAAAGGTTTAGTGACATAAAACCTACTTTTATTGAGATATTTTCAATCAAAGATTCAATTTTTACTCATTAAAATATTCTTCGCCACTTCATAAGTAACTCGAATAAGTTTAAATCAATACTCTTATTTTCTTTAAAAGATTCAAGATTTATACACTAAAAAGCTCTAGTAACATAATAGGTACCTTTATGGATGTATTTTAATTCAAAGATTCTATTTTTACCCATTAAAACACTCTTCGGGACGTCGAAAAAACTCCAATAAGTTTCATTCAAAACTCTCATTTTCTTTCAAAGATTCAATCTGTACACATTAAAAAGGTTTAGTCATATAATAGATTTCTTTATTGAGGTATTTTCATTCAAATATTTAATCTTTAGTCATTAAAACACGCCTCGCGACTTCATAGGTAACTCGAATAACTTTATCTCAAAACTCTCATTTTCTTTCAAAGATTCAATCTTTTTACATTAAAAAGGTCTAATGACATACTAGGTACTTTTACTGAGGTATTTTCATTCAAAGATTCAATCTATACGCTGTAAAATACTCTTCGGGACGTCAAAGGGAACTCGAATAAGTTTCACTCAAAACTCTCATTTTCTTTAAAAGATTCAATCTTTATACATTAAAAAGGTCTAGTCGCATAATAGGTTCCTTTGTTCAGATATTTTCATTGAAAGATTTAATATTTAGTCAATACAACACGATTCTCGATTTCATAGGTAACTCGAATAAGTTAATCTCTAAACTATCATTTTATTTCAGAGATTCAATCTTTTTACATTAAAAAGGTCTAGTGACATACTAGGTACCTTTATTAAGGTATTTTCGTTCAAAGATTCAATCTTTACTCTGTAAAACACTCTACGGGACGACAAAGGGAACTCGAATAAGTTTAACTCAAAAACGTCAATTTCTTTCAAAGATTCAATCTTTATACATTGAAAATGTCTAGTGACATAAAAGGTACCTTTATTGAGGTACCTTCTTTTAAAGATTCAACATATACTCATTAAAACACTCTTCGCGACTACTAGGTAACACGAATAATTTTAAATTCAAACTCTTGTTTTGTTTCAAAGATTCAATTTATATGCATTAAAAAGGTTTAATGACCTAAAAGAAACTTTTATTGAGATATTTTCAAATAAAGATTCGATCTTTTCTCATTAAAGCAATCTTCGCCACTTCATAAGTAACTTGAATAAGTTTAAATCAATACTCTTATTTTATTTAAATGATTCAACGTTTATACATTAAAAAGGTCTAGTAACATAATTGGTACCTTTATTAAGGTAATTTCATTGAAAGATTCTATTTTTACTCATGAAAACACTCTTCGGGACGTCAAAAGGAATTCGAATAAGTTTCATTCAAAACTCTCATTTTCTTTCAAAGATTCAAACTGTATACATTAAGAATGTTTAGTCATATTATAGGTTCCTTTATTGAGGTATTTTCAATCAAAGATTTAATCTTTAGTCATTAAAACACGCTTCGCGACTTCCTAGATAACTCGAATAAGATAATCTCAAAACACTCATTTTCTTTCAAAGATTCAATACTTTTACATTAAAAAGGTCTAATGACATACTAGGCACTTTTACTGAGGTATTTTCATTCAAAGATTCAATTTATACGCTGTAAAACACTCTTCGGGACGTCAAAGGGAACCCGAATATGTTTCACTCAAAACTCTCATTTTCTTTAACAGATTCAATCTTTATACATTAAAAAGGTCTAGTCGCATAATAGGTTCCTTTGTTCAGATATTTTCATTCAAAGATTTAATATTTAGTCAATACAACACGATTCTCGACTTCATAGGTAACTCGAATAAGTTAATCTCTAAACTATCATTCTATTTCAGAGATTCAATCTTTTTACATCAAAAAGGTCTAGTGACATACAAGGTACCTTTATTAAGGTATTTTCGTTTAAAGATTCAATCTTTACTCTGTAAAACACCCTATGGTACGTCAAAGGGAACTCGAAAAAGTTTAACTCAAAAACCTCATTTTCTTTCAAAGATTCAATCTTTATACATTGAAAAGGTCTAGTGACATAAAAGGTACCTTTATTGAGGTACTTTCATTTAAAGATTCAACATATACTCATTAAAACACTCTTCGCGACTTCTAGGTAACACGAATAATTTTAAATTAAAACTCTTGTTTTGTTTCAAAGATTCAATCTATATGCATTAAAAAGGTTTAGTGACATAAAATGTACTTTTTTTGAGATATTTTCAATCAAAGATTCAATTTTTACTCATTAAAACACTCTTCGCCACTTCATAAGTAACTCGAATAAGTTTAAATCAATACTCTTATTTTCTTTCAAAGATTCAACGTTTATACATTTAAAAGGTCTAGTAACATAATAGGTACCTTTATTGATGTATTTTCATTCAAAGATTCTATTTTTACCCATTAGAACACTCTTCGGGACGTCGAAAGGAACTCGAATAAGTTTCATTCAAAACTCTCATTTTCTTTCAAAGATTCAATCTGTACACATTAAAAAGGTTTAGTCATATAATAGATTCCTTTATTGAGGTATTTTCATTCAAAGATTTAATTTTTAGTCATTAAAACACGCTTCGCGACTTCATAGGTAAATCGAATAAGTTAATCTCAAAACTCTCATTTTCTTTCAAAGCTTCAATCTTTTTACATTAAAAAGGTCTAGTGACATACTAGGTACCTTTACTGAGGTATTTTCATTCAAAGATTCAATCTATACTCTGTAAAACACTCTTCGTGAGGTCAAAGGGAACTCGAATAAGTTTCACTCAAAACTTTCATTTTCTTTAAAAGATTCAATCTTTATACATTAAAGAGGTCTAGTTACATAATAGGTTCCTTTGTTGAGATATTTTCATATAAAGATTTAATATTCAGTCATTATAACACTATTCGCGACTTCTTAGGTAACTCGAATAAGTTAATCTCTAAACTATCATTTTTTTTTTTTGAGATTCAATCTTTTTACATTAAAAAGGTCTAGTGACATACTAGGTACCTTTATTAATGTATTTTCGTTCAAAGATTCAATCTTTACTCTGTAAAACACTCTACGGGACGTCAAAGGAAACTCGGATAAGTTTCACTCAAAAACCTCATTTTCTATCAAAGATTCAATCTTTATACTTTGAAAAGGTCTTGTGACATAAAAGATACCTTTATTGAGGCACATTCATTTAAAGATTCAACATATACTCATTAAAACACACTTCGCGAGTACTAGGTAACACGAATAATTTTAAATTAAAACTCTTGTTTTGTTTCAAAGATTCAATCTAAATGCATTAAAAAGGTTTAATGACATAAAATGTACTTTTTTTGAGATATTTTCAATTAAAGATTCGATCTTTACTCAATAAAACACTCTTCGCCACTTCATAAGTAACTCGAACAAGTTTAAATCAATACTCTTATTTTCTTTCGAAGATTCAACGTTTATACATTAAAAAGGTCTACTAACATAATTGGTACATTTATTGAGGTATTTTCGTTGAAAGATTCTATTTTTACTCATTGAAACACTCTTCAGGACGTCAAAAGGAACTCGAATAAGTTTCATTCAAAACTCTCATTTTCTTTCAAAGATTCAATATGTATACATTAAAAACGTTTAGTTATATAATAGGTTCCTTTATTGAGGTATTTTCATTCAAAGATTTAATCTTTAGTCATTAAAACACGCCTCGCGACTTCATTGGTTACTCGAATAACTTAATCTCAAAACTCTCATTTCCTTTCAAAGATTCAATCTTTTTACATTAAAAAGTTCTAATGACATACTAGGTACTTTTACTGAGGTATTTTCATTCAAAGATTCAATCTATACGCTGTAAAACACTTTTTGGGACGTCAAAGGGAACTCGAATAAGTTTCACTCAAAACCCTCATTTTCTTTGAAAGATTCAATCTTTATACATTAAAAAGGTCTAGTCGCATAATAGGTTCCCTTGTTCAGATATTTTCATTCAAAGATTTAATATTTAGTCAATACAACACGATTCTCGACTTCATAGCCAACTCGAATAAGTTAATCTCTAAACTATCATTTTATTTCAGAGATTCAATCTTTTTACATTAAAAAGGTCTAGTGACATACTAGGTACCTTTATTAAGGTATTTTCGTTCAAAGATTCAATCTTTACTCTGTAAAACACTCTATGGGACGTCAAAGGGAACTCGAAAAAGTTTAACTCAAAAACCTCATTTTATTTCAAAGATTCAATCTTTATATATTGAAAAGGTCTAGTGACATAAAAGGTACCTTTATTAAGGTACTTTCATTTAAAGATTCAACATATACTCATTAAAACACTCTTCGCGACTTCTAGGTAACACGAATAATTTTAAATTAAAACTATTATTTTGTTTCAAAGATTCAATCTATATGCGTTAAAAAGGTTTAGTGACATAAAATGTACTTTTATTGAGATATTTTCAATCAAAGATTCAATTTTTACTCATTAAAACACTCTTCGCCACTTCATAAGTAACTCGAATAAGTTTAAATCAATACTCTTATTTTCTTTCAAAGATTCAACGTTTATACATTTAAAAGGTCTAGTAACATAATAGGTACCTTTATTGATGTATTTTCATTCAAAGGGAACTCGAAAAAGTTTAATTCAAAAATGTCTAGTCGCATAATAGGTTCCTTTAAACTATCATTTTTTTTTTGAGATTCAATCTTTTTACATTAGAATGGTCTAGTGACATACTAGGTACCTTTATTACTGTATTTTCGTTCAAAGATTCAATCTTTACTCTGTAAAACACTCTACGGTGCGTCAAAGGGAACTCGGATAAGTTTAACTCAAAAACCTCATTTTCTATGAAAGATTCAATCTTTATACTTTGAAAAGGTCTTGTGACATAAAAGATACCTTTATTGAGGCACTTTCATTTAAAGATTCAACATATACTCGTTAAAAAACTCTTCGCGACTACTAGGTAACACGAATAATTTTAAATTAAAACTCTTGTTTTGTTTCAAAGATTCAATCTAAATGCATTAAAAAGGATTAATGACATAAAATGTACTTTTATTGAGATATTTTCAATCAAAGATTCGATCTTTACTCAACAAAACACTCTTCACCACTTCATAAGTAACTCTAACAAGTTTAAATCAATACTCTTATTTTCTTACGAAAATTCAACGTTTATACATTAAAAAGGTCTAGTAACATAATTGGTACGTTTATTGAGGTATTTTCGTTCAAAGATTCTATTTTTACTCATTGAAACACTTTTCAGGACTTCAAAAGGAACTCGAATAAGTTTCATTCAAAACTCTCATTTTCTTTCAAAGATTCAATCTGTATACATTAAAAACGTTTAGTCATATAACAGGTTCCTTTAGTGAGCTTTTCATTCAAAGATTCAATCTTTAGTCATTAAAACACGCCTCGCGACTTCATAGGTAACTCGAATAACTTTATCTTAAAACTCTCATTTTCTTTCAAAGATTCAATCTTTTTACATTAAAAAGGTCTAATGACATACTAGGTACTTTTACTGAGGTATTTTCATTCAAAGATTCAATTTATACGCTGTAAAACACTCTTCGGGACGTCAAAGGGAGCTCGAATAAGTTTCACTCAAAACTCTCATTTTCTTTAAAAGATTCGATCTTTATACATTAAAAAGGTCTAGTCGCGTAATAGGTTCCTTTGTTCAGATATTTTCATTCAAAGATTTAATATTTAGTCAATACAACACGATTCTCGACTTCATAGGTAACTCGAATAAGTTAATCTCTAAACTATCGTTTTATTTCAGAGATTCAATCTTTTTACATTAAAAAGGTCTAGTGACATACTAGGTACCTTTATTAATGTATTTTCGTTCAAAGATTCAATCTTTACTCTGTAAAACACTCTACGGGACGTCAAAGGGAACTCGAATAAGTTTAACTCAAAAATGTCATTTTCTTTCAAAGATTCAATCTTTATACATTGAAAAAGTCTAGTGACATAAAAGGTACCTTTATTGAGGTACCTTCTTTTAAAGATTCAACATATACTCATTAAAACACTCTTCGCGACTACTAGGTAACACGAATAATTTTAAATTCAAACTCTTGTTTTGTTTCAAAGATTCAATTTATATGCAATAAAAAGGTTTAATGACCTAAAAGGTACTTTTATTGAGATATTTTCAAACAAAGATTCGACTTTTTCTCATTAAAACAATCTTCGCCACTTCATAAGTAACTTGAATAAGTTTAAATCATTACTCTTATTTACTTTCAAAGATTCAATGTTTATACATTTAAAAGGTCTAGTAACATAATAGGTACCTTTATTGATGTATTTTCATTCAAAGATTCTATTTTTACCCATTAAAACACTCTTCGGGACGTCGAAAGGAACTCGAATAAGTTTCATTCAAAACTCTCATTTTCTTTTAAAGATTTAATCTGTACACATTAAAAAGGTTTAGTCATATAATAGATTCCTTTATTGAGTTATTTTCATTCAAAGATTTAATCTTTAGTCATTAAAACACGTTTCGCGACTTCATAGGTAATTCGAATAAGTTAATCTCAAAACTCTCATTTTCTTTCAAAGCTTCAATATTTTTACGTTAAAAAGGTCTAGTGACATACTACGTACCTTTATTGAGGTATTTTCATTCAAAGATTCAATCTATACTCTGTAAAACACTCTTCGGGAGGTTAAAGGGAACTCGAATAAGTTTCACTCAAAACTCTCATTTTCTTGAAAAGATTCAATCTTTATACATTAAAAAGGTCTAATTACATAATAGGTTCCTTTGTTGAGATATTTTCATATAAAGATTGAATATTCAGTCATTACAACACTATTCGCGACTTCATAGGTAACTCGAATAAGTTAATCTCTAAACTATTATTTTTTTTTTTAGATTCAATCTTTTTACATTAAAAAGGTCTAGTGACATACTAGGTACCTTTATTAATGTATTTTCGTTCAAAGATTCAATCTTTACCCTGTAAAACACTCTACGGGAAGTCAAAGGGAACTCGGATAAGTTTAACTCAAAAACCTCATTTTCTATCAAAGATTCAATCTTTATACTTTGAAAAGGTCTTGTGACATAAAAGATACCTTTATTGAGGCACTTTCATTTAAAGATTCAACATATACTCATTAAAACACTCTTCGCGACTACTAAGTAACACGAATAAATTTAAATTAAAACTCTTGTTTTGTTTCAAACATTCAATCTAAATGCATTAAAATGGATTAATGACATAAAAGGTACTTTTATTGAGATATTTTCAATCAAAGATTCGTTCTTTACTCAATAAAACACTATTCGCCACTTCATAAGTAACTCGAACAAGTTTAAATCAATACTCTTATTTTCTTTCGAAGATTCAACGTTTATACATTAAAAAGGTCTAGTAACATAATTTGTACGTTTATTGAGGTATTTTTGTTCAAAGATTCTATTTTTACTCATTGAAACACTCTTCACGACGTCAAAAGGAACTCGAATAAGTTTCATTCAAAACTCTCATTTTCTTTCAAAGATTCAATCTGTATACATTAAAAACGTTTAGTCATATAATAGGTTCCTTTATTGAGGTATTTTCATTCAAGGATTTAATCTTTAGTCATTAAAACACGCCTCGCGACTTCATAGGTAACTCGAATAACTTAATCTCAAAACTCTCATTTTCTTCCAAAGATTCAATCTTTTTACATTAAAAAGGTCTAGTGACATACTAGGTACCTTTACTGAGGTATTTTCATTCAAAGATTCAATCTATACTCTGTAAAACACTCTTCGGGACGTCAAAGGGAACTCGAATAAGTTTCTCTCAAAACTCTCATTTTCTTTAAAAGATTCAATTTTTATACATTAAAAAGGTCTAGTCACATAATAGGTTCCTTTGTTCAGATATTTTCATTCAAAGATTTAATATTCAGTCATTACAACACGATTTGCGACTTCATAGGTAACTCGAATAAGTTAATCTCTAAACTATCATTTTATTTCAGAGATTCAATCTTTTTACAATAAAAAGGTCTAGTGACATACTAGGTACCTTTATAAATGTATTTTCGTTCAAAGATTCAATCTTTACTCTGTAAAACACTCTATGGGAAGTCACAGGGAACTCGAAAAAGTTTAACTCAAAAACCTCATTTTCTTTCAAAGATTCAATCTTTATACATTGAAAAGGTCTAGTGAAATAAAAGGTACCTTTGTTAAGGTACTTTCATTAAAAGATTCAACATATACTCATTAAAACACTCTTCACGACTTCTAGGTAACACTAATAATTTTAAATTAAAACTCTTATTTTCTTTCAAAGATTCAATCTATATGCATTAAAAAGGTTTAGTGACATAAAATGTACTTTTATTGAGATATTTTCAATCAAAGATTCGATCTTTACTCATTAAAACACTCTTCGCCACTTCATAAGTAACACGAATAAGTTTAAATCAATACTCTTATTTTTTTTCAAAGATTCAACGTTTATACATTAAAAAGGTCTAGTAACATAATAGGTACCTTTATTGATGTATTTTCATTCAAAGATTCTATTTTTACCCATTAAAACACTCTTCGGGACGTCGAAAGGAACTCGAATAAGTTTCATTCAATCGTGTTGTAATAACTAAATATTAAATCTTTGAATGAAATTATCTGAACAAAGGAACCTATTATGTGACTAGACCTTTTTAATGTATAAAGATTGAATCTTTTAAAGAAAGTGGGAGTTTTGAGTGAAACTTATTCGAGTTCCCTTTGACGTCCCGAAGAGTGTTTTACAGAGTATAGATTGAATCTTTGAATGAAAATACCTCAGTAAAGGTACCTAGTATGTCACTAGACCTTTTTAATGTAAAAAGATTGAATCTTTGAAAGAAAATGAGAGTTTTGAGATTAACTTATTCCAGTTATCTATGAAGTCACGAAGCGTGTTTTAATGACTAAAGATTAAATCTTTGAATGAAAATACCTTTTTAATGCATTTAGATTAAATCTTTGAAACAAAACAAGAGTTTGAATTTAAAATTATTCGTGTTACATAGTAGTCGCGACGAGTGTTTTAATGAGCATATGTTGAATCTTTAATTGAAAGTACCTCAATAAAGGTACCTTTTTTGTCACTAGACATTTTCAATGTATAAAGATTGAATCTTTGAAAGAAAATGACGTTTTTGAGTTAAACTTATTCGAGTTCCCTTTGACGTCCCATAGAGTGTTTTACAGAGTAAAGATTAAATCTTTGAACGAAAATACCTTACTAAAGATACCTAGTATGTCACTGGACCTTTTTAATGTAAAAAGATTGAATCTCGGAAAAAAAAATGATAGTTTAGAGATTAACTTATTCAAGTTACCTATGAAGTCGCGAATCGTGTTTTAATAACTAAATATTAAATCTTTGAATGAAAATATCTGAACAAAGGAACCTATTATGTGACTAGACCTTTTTAATGTATAAAGATTGAATCTTTTAAAGAAAATGGGAGTTTTAAGTGACACTTATCCGAGTTTCCTTTGACGTCCCGAAGAGTGTTTTACAGAGTATAGATTGATTCTTTGAATGAAAATACCTCAGTAAAGGTACCTAGTATGTCACTAGACCTTTTTAATGTAAAAAGATTGAATCTTTGAAAGATAATGAGAGTTTTGAGATTAACTTATTCGAGTTACCTATGAAGTCGCGAGGCATGTTTTAATCACTAAAGATTAAATCTTTGAATGAAAATACCTCAATAAAGGAACCTATTATATGACTAAACGTTCTTAATGTATACAGATAGAATCTTTGAAAGAAAATGATAGTTTTGAATGTAACTTATTCGAGTTCCTTTTGACGTCCCGAATAGCGTTTCAAGGAGTAAAAATAGAATCTTTGAATGAAATTATCTCAATTATGGTACCTATTATGTTACTGGACCTTTTTAATGTATAAACGTTAAATCTTCGAAAGAAAATAAGAGTATTGATTTAAACTTGTTCGAGTTACTTATGAAGTGGCGAAGAGTGTTTTATTGAGTAAAGATCGAATCATTGATTGAAAATATCTCAATAAAAGTACCTTTTCTGTCATTAAACCTTTTTAATGCGTTTAGATTGAATCTTTGAAACAAAACAAGGGTTTTAATTTAAAATTATTCGTGTTACCTAGTAGTCGCGAAGAGTGTTTTAATGAGTATATGTTGAATCTTTAAATGAAAGTACCTCAATAAAGGTACCTTTTATGTCACTAGACATTTTCAATGTATAAAGATTGAATATTTGAAAGAAAATGACGTTTCTGAGTTAAACTTATTCGAGTTCCCTTTGATGTCCCGAAGAGTGTTTTACGGAGTGATGATTGAATCTTTGAACGAAAATACCTTAATAAGGATACGTAGTATGTCACTAGACCTTTTTAATGTAAAAAGATTGAATCTCTGAAAAAAAAAAATGATAGTTTAGAGATTAACATATTCGAGTTACCTATGAAGTCGCGAATCGTGTTGTAATGACTAAATATTAAATCTTTATATGAAAATATCTCAACAAAGGAACCTATAATGTGACTAGACCTTTTTAACGTATAAAGATTGAATGTTTTAAAGAAAATAATAGTTTTGAGTGAAACTTATTCGGGTTCCCTTTGACGTCCCGAAGAGTGTTTTACAAAGTATAGATTGAATCTTTGAATGAAAATACCTTAGTAAAGGTACCTAGTATGTCACTAGACCTTTTTAATTTAAAAAGATTGAATCATTTAAAGAAAATGAGAGTTTTGAGATTAACTTATTCGAGTTATCTATGAAGCCGCGAAGCGTGTTTTAATGACTAAAGATTTTATCTTTGAATGAAAATACCTCAATAAAGGAACCTATTATATGACTAAACCTTTTTAATTTATACAGATTGAATTTTTGAAAGAAAATGAGAGTTTTGAATGAAACTTATTCGAGTTCCTTTTGACGTCCCGTAGAGTGTTTTAATGAGTAAAAATAGAATCTTTGAATGAAAATACCTCAATAAAGGTACCTATTATATTAGTAGACCGTTTTAATATTTAAATGTTGAATATTTGAAAGAAAATAAGAGTATTGATTGAAACTTATTCGAGTTACTTATGAAGTGGCGAAGAGTGTTTTAATGAGTAAAAATTGAATCTTTGATTGAAAATATCTCAATAAAAGTACATTTTATGTCACTAAACCTTTTTAATGCATATAGATTGAATCTTTGAAACAAAACAAGAGTTTTAATTTAATGAGTATTAATTTAAACTTATTCAAGTTACTTATGAAGTGGCGAAGAGTGTTTTAATGGGTAAAGATCGAATCTTTGCTTGAAAATATCTCAATAAAAGTACCTTTTAGGTCATTAAACCTTTTTAATGCATATAAATTGAATCTTTGAAACAAAACAAGACTTTGAATTTAAAATTATTCGTGTTACCTAGTAGTCGCGAAGAGTGTTTTAATAAGTATATGTTGAATCTTTAAAAGAAGGTACCTCAATAAAGGTACCTTTTATGTCACTAGACATTTTCAATATATAAAGATTGAATCTTTGAAAGAAAATGACGTTTTTGAGTTGAACTTATTTGAGTTTCCTTCGACGTCCCGAAGAGTGTTTTATAGTGTATAGATTGAATCTTTGAATGAAAATACCTCAGTAAAGGTACCTAGTATGTCACTAGACCTTTTTAATGTAAAAAGATTGAATCTTTGAAAGAAAATGAGATTAGAGATTAACTTATTCTAGTTACCTATGAAGTCGCGAATCGTGTTGTAATGACTAAATATTAAATCTTTGAATGAAAATATCTTAACAAAGGAACCTATTTTGCGACTAGACCTTTTTAATGTATAAAGATTGAATCTTTTAAAGAAAATGAGAGTTTTGAGTGAAATTTATTCGAGTTCCCTTTGACGTCCCGAAGAGTGTTTTACAGAGTATAGATTGAATCTTTGAATGAAAATACCTCAGTAATGGTACTTAGTATGTCACTAGACCTTTTTAATGTAAAAAGATTGAATCTTTGAAAGAAAATGAGAGTTTTGAGATTAAGTTATTCGAGTTACCTATGAAGTCGCGAGGCGTGTTTTAATAACTAAAAATTAAATCTTTGAAAGAAAATACCTCAATAAAGGAACGTATTATATGACTAAACGTTTTTAATGTATACTGATTGAATCTTTGAAAGAAAATACCCGAGCTCCTTTGACGTCCTGAAGAGTGTTTCAATGAGTAAAATTAGAATCTTTGAACGAAAATACCTCAATAAACATACCAATTATGTTACTAGACCTTTTTAATGTATAAACGTTGAATCTGCGAAAGAAAATAAGAGTATTGATTTAAACTTGTTCGAGTGACTTATGAAGTGGCGAAGAGTGTTTTAATGAGTAAAGATCGAATCTTTGATTGAAAATATCTCAATAAAAGTACATTTTATGTCATTAAACCTTTTTAATGCATTTAGATTGAATCTTTGAAACAAAACAAGAGTTTGAATTTAAAATTATTCGTGTTACCTAGTAGTCGCGAAGAGTGTTTTAATGAGTATATGTTGAATCTTGAAATGAAAGTACCTCAATAAAGGTACCGTTTATGTCACTAGACATTTTCAATGTATAAAGACTGAAATTTCTGAAAGAAAAAGAGGTTTTTGAGTTAAACTTATTCGACTTCCCTTCGACGTCCCGTAGAGTGTTTTACAGAGTAAGGATTGAATCTTTGAACGAAAATACCTTAACAAAGATACGTAGTATGTCACTAGACCTTTTTAATGTAAAAAGATTGAATCTCTGAAAAAAAAAATGATAGTTTAGAGATTAACTTATTCGAGTTACCTATGAAGTCGCGAATCGTGTTGTAATAACAAAATATTAAATCTTTGAATGAAAATATCTGAACAAAGGAACCTATTATGTGACTAGACCTTTTTAATGTAAAAAGATTGAATCTTTTAAAGAAAATGGGAGTTTTGAGTGAAACTTATTCGAGTTCCCTTTGACGTCCCGAAGATTGTTTTACAGAGTATAGATTGAATCTTTGAATGAAAATACCTCAGTAAAGGTACCTAGTATGTCACTAGACCTTTTTAATGTAAAAAGATTCAATCTTTGAAAGAAAATGAGAGTTTGAGATTAGCTTATTCGAGTTATCTATGAAGTCGCGAAGCGTGTTTTAATGACAAAAGATTAAATCATTGAATGAAAAAACCTCAATAAAGGAACCTATTATATGACTAAACCTTCTTAATATATACAGTTTGAATCTTTGAAAGAAAATATGAGTTTTGAAAGAAACTTATTCGAGTTCCTTTTGACGTCCCGAAGAGTTTTTTAATGAGTAAAAATAGAATCTTTGAATGAAATTACCTCAATAAAGGTACCTATTATGTTAGTAGACCTTTTTAATGTATAAACGTTGAATCTTTGAAATAAAATAAGAGTATTGATTTAAACTTATTCGAGTTACTTATGAAGTGGCGAAGAGTGTTTTCATGAGTAAAGATCGAATCTTTGTTTGAAAATATCTCAATAAAAGTACCTTTTAGGTCATTAAACGTTTTTAATGCATATAAATTGAATCTTTGAAACAAAACAAGAGTTTGAATTTAAAATTATTCGTGTTACCTGGTAGTCGCGGAGAATGTTTTAATGAGTATATGTTGAATCTTTATATGAAAGTACCTTAATAAAGGTACCTTTTATGTCACTAGACATTTTCAATGTATAAAGATTGAATCATTGAAAGAAAATGACGTTTTTGAGTTAAACTTATTCGAGTTCCCTTTGACGTCCCGTAGAGTGTTTTACAGAGTAAAAATTGAATCTTTGAACGAAAATATCTTAATAAAGATACGTAGTATGTCACTAAACCTTTTTAATGTAAAAAGATTGAAACTCTGAAAAAAAAAATGATAGTTTAGAGATTAACTTATTCGAGTTACCTATGAAGTCGCGAATCGTGTTGTATTAACTAAATATTAAATCTTTGAATGAAAATATCTGAACAAAGGAACCTATTATGTGACTAGACCTTTTTAATGTATAAAGATTGAATCTTTTAAAGAAAATAGGAGTTTTGAGTGAAACTTATACGAGTTCCCTTTGACGTCCCGAAGATTGTTTTACAGAGTATAGATTGAATCTTTGAATGAAAATACCTCAGTAAAGGTACCTAGTATGCCACTAGACTTTTTTAATGTAAAAAGATTGAATCTTTGAAAGAAAATGAGAGTTTTGAGATTAACTTATTCGAGTTATCTATGAAGTCGCGCAGCGTGTTTTAATGACTAAAGATTAAATCTTTGAATGAAAATACCGTTTTAATGCATATAAATTGAATCTTTGAAACAAAACAAGAGTTTGAATTTAAAATTATTCGTGTTACCTAGCAGTCGCGTATAGTGTTTTAATGAGTATATCTTAAATCTTTAAATGAAAGTACCTCAATAAAGGAACCTTTTATGTCACTAGACATTTTCAATGTATAAAGATTGAATCTTTGAAAGAAAATGACGTTTTTGAGTTAAACTTATTCGAGTTCCCTTAGACGTCCCGCACAGTGTTTTACGGAGTAAAGATTGAATCTTTAAACGAAAATACCTTAATAAAGATACGTAGTATGTCACTAGACCTTTTTAATGTAAAAAGATTGAATCTCTGAAAAAAAAAAAATGATAGTTTAAAGATTAACTTATTCGAGTTACCTATGAAGTCGTGAATCGTGTTGTAATAACTAAATATTAAATCTTTGAATGAAAATATCTGAACAAAGGAACCTATTATGTGACTAGACCTTTTTAATGTATAAAGATTGAATCTTTGAAAGAAAATGGGAGTTTTGAGTGAAACTTATTCGAGTTCCCTTTGACGTCCCGAAGAGTGTTTTACAGAGTATTGATTGAATCTTTGAATGAAAATACCTCAGGAAAGGTACCTAGTATGTCACTAGACCTTTTTAATGTAAAAAGATTGAATCTTTGAAAGATAATGGGAGTTTTAAGATTAAGTTATTCGAGTTACCTATGAAGTCGCGAGGCGTGTTTTAATGACTAAAGATTAAATCTTTGAATGAAAATACCTCAATAAAGGAACCTATTATATGACTAAACGTTCTTAATATATACAGATTGAATCTTTGAAAGAAAATGAGAGTTTTAAATGAAACTTATTCGACTTCCTTTTGACGTCCCGAAGAGTGTTTGAATGAGTGAAAATAGAATCTTTGAATGAAATTACCTCAATAAAGGTATCTATTATGTTACTAGACCTTTTTAATGTATAAACGTTGAATCTTCGAAAGAAAATAAGAGTATTGATTTAAACTTGTTCGAGTTACTTATGAAGTGGCGAAGAGTGTTTTAATGAGTAAAGATCGAATCTTTGATTGAAAATATCTAAATAAAAGTACCTTTTATGTCATTAAACCTTTTTAATACATTTAGATTGAATCTTTGAAACAAAACAAGAGTTTTAATTTAAAATTATTCGTGTTACCTAATAGTCGCGAAGAGTGTTTTAATGAGTTTATGTTGAATCTTTAAATGAAAGTACCTCAATAAAGATACCTTTTATGTCACTAGACCTTTTCAATTTATAAAGATTGAATCTTTGATAGAAAATGAGGTTTTTGAGTTAAACTTATTCGAGTTCCCTTTGACGTCCCGTAGAGTGTTTTACAGAGTAAAGATTGAATCTTTGAACGAAAATACCTTAATAAAGATACATAGTATGTCACTACACCTTTTTAATTTAAAAAGATTGACATATTAATGTATTCGAGTTGCCCATGAAGTCGCGAATTGTGTTGTAATGACTAAATATTAAATCTTTATATGAAAATATCTCAACAAAGGAACCTATAATGTGACTAGGCCTTTTTAATGCATAAAGATTGAATCTTTTAAAGAAAATGAGAGTTTTGAATGAAACTTATTCGGGTTCCCTTTAACGTCCCAAAGAGTGTTTTACAGAGTATAGATTGAATCTTCGAAAGAAAATACCTCAGTAAAGGTACCTAGTATGTCACTAGACCTTTTTAATGTAAAAAGATTGAATCTTTGAAAGAAAATGAGAGTTTTGAGATTAACTTATTCGAGTTATCTATGAAGTCGCGAATCGTGTTTTAATGACTAAAGATTAAATCTTTGAATGAAAATACCTCAATAAAAGAACCTATTATATGACTAAACCTTTTTAATGTATACAGATTGAATCTTTGAAAGAAAATGAGAGTTTTGAATGAAACTTATTCGACTTCCTTTCGACGTCCCGAAGATTGTTTTAATGGGTAAAAATAGAATCTTCGAATGAAAATATATCAATAAAGGAACCTATTATGTTACTAGACCTTTTTAATGTATAAACGTTGAATCTTTGAAAGAAAATAAGAGTATTGATTAACTTATTCGAGTTACCTATGAAGTCTTGAATCGTGTTGTAATGACTAAATATTAATTCTTTGAATGAAAATATCTTAGGAAAGGAACCTATTATGTGCCTAGACCTTTTTAATGTATAAAGACTGAATCTTTGAAAGAAAATGAGAGTTTTGAGTGAAACTTATTCGAGTTCCCTTTGACATCCAGAAGAGTGTTTTAGAGTGTATAGATTGAATCTTTGAATGAAAATACCTCAGTAAAGGTACCTAGAATATCACAAAACCTTTTGAATGCTAAAAAATTGAATCTTTGAAAGAAAATGAAAGTTTTGAGATTGACTTATTCGATTTACCTATGAAGTCGCGAAGCGTGTTTTAATGACTAAACATTAAATCTTTGAATGAAAATACCCCAATCAAGGAACCTATTGAATGACTAAACCTTTTTAATGTATACAGATTGAATCTTTGAAAGAAAATTAGCGTATTGATTTAAACATATTCGAGTTACATATGAAGTGGCGAAGAGTGTTTTAATGAGTAAAAATCGAATCTTTGATTGAAAATATCTCAATAAAAGTACCTTTTATGTCACTAAACCTTTTTAATGCATATAGATTGAATCTTTGAAACAAAACAAGAGTTTTAATTTAAAATTATTCGTGTTACCCAGAAGTCGCGAAGAGTGTTTTAATGAGTATATGTTGAATCTTTAAATGAAAGT
The DNA here is from genome assembly GCF_030987335.1 of Cornus florida. Taxonomy (NCBI): domain Eukaryota; kingdom Viridiplantae; phylum Streptophyta; class Magnoliopsida; order Cornales; family Cornaceae; genus Cornus; species Cornus florida. The sequence goes on along the minus strand of NW_026775578.1, from coordinate 89,285,163 downwards.
ACCTCAATAAAGGTACCTTTTATGTCACTAGACCTTTTTAATGTATAAAGATTGAATCTTTGAAAGAAAATGAGGTTTTTGAGCTAAACTTATTCGAGTTCCCTTTGATGTCCCGTAGAGTGTTTTACAGAGTAAAGATTGAATCTCTGAATGAAATTACCTTAATAAAGGTACATAGTATGTCTCTAGACCTTTTTAATGTAAAAAGATTGAATCTCTGAATAAAAATGATAGTTTAGAGACTAACTTATTCGAGTTACCTATGAAGTCGCGAATCGTGTTGTAATGACTAAATATTAAATCTTTGAATGAAAATATCTCAACAAAAGAACCTATTATGTGACTAGACTTTTTTAATGTATAAAGATTGAATCTTTTAAAGAAAATGAGAGTTTAGAGTGAAACTTAGTCGAGTTCCCTTTGACGTCCCGAAGTGTGTTTTACAGAGTATATATTGAATCTTTGAATGAAAATAGCTCAGTAAAGGTACCTAAAATGTCACAAGACCTTTTCAATGTAAAAAGATTGAATCTTTGAAAGATAACGAGAGTATTGAGATTGACTTATTCGAGTTACCTATGAAATCGTGAAGCGTGTTTTAAATACTAAAGATTGAATCTTTGAATGAAAATACCTCAATAAAGAAACCTATTATATGACTAAACCATTTTAATGTATACAGATTGAATCTTTGAAAGAAATGAGAGTTTTGAATGAAACTTATTCGAATTCTTTTTGACGTCCTGAAGAGTGTTTTAATGAGTAAAAATAGAATCTTCGAATGAAAGTACCTCAATAAAGGTACCTATTATGTTACTAGACATTTTTAATGTATAAATGTTGAATCTTTGAAAGAAAATTAAAGTATTGATTTAAACTTATTCGAGTTACTTATGAAGTTGCGAAGAGTGTTTTAATGAGTAAAAATCGAATCTTTGATTGAAAATATCTCAATAAAAGTACATTTTATGTCACTAAACCTTTTTAATGCATATAGATTGAATCTTTGAAACAAAACAAGAGTTTTAATTTAAAATTATTCGTGTTACCTAGAAGTCGCGAAGCATATTTTAATGAGTATATGTTGAATCTTTAAATGAAAGTACCTCAATAAAGGTACCTTTTATGTCACTAGACCTTTTCAATGTATAAAGATTCAATCTTTGAAAGAAATTGAGGTTTTTGAGTTAAACTTATTCGAATTCCCTTTGACGTCCCGTAGAGTGTTTTATAGAGTATAGAATGAATCTTTGAATGAAAATACCTCAGTCAAGGTACCTAGAATGTCACAAGACCTTTTTAATGTAAAAAGATTGAATCTTTGTAAGAAAATGAGAGTTTTGAGATTGACTTATTCGAGTTACCTATGAAGTCACGAAGTGTGTTTTAATGACTAAAGATTAAATCTCTGAATGAAAATACCTCAATAAAAGAACCTATTATATGAGTAAACCTTTTTATTGTATACAGATTGAATCTTTGAAAGAAAATGAGAGTTTTGAATGAAACTTCTTCGGGTTCCTTTTGCCGTCCCGAAGAGTGTTTTAATGAGTAAAAATAAAATCTTTGAATGAAAATACCTCAATAAAGGTACCTATTATGTTACTAGACATTTTTAATGTATAAATGTTGAATCTTTGAAAGAAAATTAAAGTATTGATTTAAACTTATTCGAGTTACTTTTGAAGTGGCGAAGAGTGTTTTAATAAGTAAAAATCGAATCTTTGATTGAAAATATTTCAATAAAAGTACTTTTTATATCACTAAACTTTTTTAATGCATATAGATTGAATCTTTGAAACAAAACAAGAGTTTTAATTTAAAATTATTCGTGTTACCTAGAGGTCGCGAAGAGTGTTTTAATGTGTATATGTTGAATCTTTAATTGAAAGTACCTCAATAAAGGTACCTTTTATGTCACTAGACCTTTTCAATGAATAAAGATTGAATCGTTGAAAGAAAATGAGGTTTTTGAATTAAACTTCTTCGAGTTCCCTTTGATGTCCCGTAAAGTGTTTTCGAGAGTAGAGATTGAATCTCTGAATGAGATTACCTTAATCAAGGTACTTAGTTTGTCACTAGACCTTTTTATGGTAAAAAGATTGAATCTCTGAAAAAAAATGGGAGTTTATAGATTAACTTATTCGAGTTACCTATGAAGTTGCGAATCGTGTTATAATGACTAAATATTAAATCTTTGAATGAAAATATCTCAACAAAGGAACCTATTATATGACTAGACCTTTTTAATGTATAAAGATTGAATCTTTTAAAGAAAATGGGAGTTTTGAGTAAAAATTATTCGAGTTTCCTTTGACGTCCTGAAGAGTGTTTTACAGAGTATAGATTGAATCTTTGAATGAAAATACCACAGTAAAGGTTCCTAGTATGTCACTAGACCTTTTTAATGTAAAAAGATTGTATCTTATTCGAGTTACCTAAGAAGTCGCGAAGCGTGTTTTAATGACTAAAGATTAAATCTTTGAATGAAAATACCTCAATAAAGGAACCTATTATATGACTAAACCTTTTTAATGTATACAGATTGAATCTTTGAAAGAAAATGAGAGTTTTGAATGAAACTTATTCGAGTTCCTTTTGACGTCCTGAAAAGTGTTTTAGTAGGTAAAAATAGAATTTTTGAATGAAAATACCTCAATAAAGCTACCTATTATGTTACTAGACATTTTTAATGTATAAATGTAGAATCTTTGAAAGAAAATAAGAGTATTGATTTAAACTTATTCAAGTTACTTATGAAGTGGCGAAGGGTATTTTAATGAGTAAAAATCGAATCTTTGATTGAAAATATCTCAATAAAAGTACCTTTTATGTCACTAAACCTTATTAATGCATATAGATTGAATCTTTGAAACAAAACAAGAATTTTAATTTTAAATTATTCGTGTTACCTAGAAGTCGCGAAAAGTGTTTTAATGAGTATATGTTGAATCTTTAAATGAAAGTACGTCAATAAAGGTACCTTTTATGTCACTAGACCTTTTCAATGTATAAAGATTGAATCTTGGAAAGAAAATGAGGTTTCTGAGTTAAACTTATTCGAGTTCCCTTTGACGTCCCGTAGAGTGTTTTACAGAGTAAAGATTGAATTTTTGAACGAAAATACCGTAGTAAAGGTACCTAGTATGTCACTAGTCCTTTTTAATGTAAAAAGATTGAATCTCTGAAATAAAATGATGGTTTAGAGATTAACTTATTGGAGTTACCTATTAAGTCGCGAATTGGGTTGTAATGACTAAATATTAAATTTTTGACTGAAAATATCTGAACAATGGAACCTATTATGTGACTAGACCTTTTTAATGTATAAAGATTGAATCTTTGAAAGAAACTGAGAGTTTTGAGTGAAAGTTATTCGAGTTCCCTTTGACGTCCCGAAAAGTGTTTTACAGAGTATAGATTGAATCTTTGAATGAAAATACCTCAGTAAATCTACCTAGTATGTCACTAAACCTTTGTAATGCAAAAAGATTGAATCTTTGAAAGAAAATGAGAGTTTTGAGATTAACTTATTCGAGTTACCTATGAAGTCGCGAGGCGTGTTTTAATGACTAAAGATTAAATCTTTGAATAAAAATATCTCAATAAAGGAACCTATTATATGACCAAACCATTTTAATGTATACAGATTGAATCTTTGAAAGAAAATGAGAGTTTTGAATGAAACTTATTCGAGTTCCTTTTGACGTCGCGAAGGGTGTTTTAATGAGTAAAAATAAAATCTTTGAATGAAAATACCTCAATAAAGGTACATATTATGTTACTAGACCTTTTTAATTTATAAACGTTGAATCTTTGAAAGAAAATAAGAGTATTGATTTAAATTTATTCGAGTTACTTATGAAGTGGCGAATAGTGTTTTAATGAGTAAAGATCGAATCTTTGATTGAAAACATCTCAATAAAAGTACCTTTTATGTCATTAAACCTTTTTAATTCATATAAATTGAATCTTTGAAACAAAACAAGAGTCTTAATTTAAAATTATTCGTGTTACCTAGTAGTCGCGAAGAGTGTTTTAATTAGTATAGTTTGAATCTTTAAATGAAAGTATCTCAATAAATGTACCTTTTATGTCACTAGACCTTCTCAATGTATAAAGATTGAATCTTTGAAAGAAAATGAGGTTTTTTAATTAAACTTATTCGAGTTCCCTTTGACGTCCCGTAGAGTGTTTTACAGAGTAAAGATTGAATCTTTGAATGAAAATACCTTAATAAAGGTACCTAGTATGTCACTAGACCTTTTTAATGTAAAAAGATTGAATCTCTGAAATAAAATGATAGTTTAGAGATTAACTTATTCGAGTTACCTATGAAGTCGCGAATCGTGTTGTAATTACTAAATATTAAATCTTTGAATGAAAATATCTGAACAAAGGAACCTATTATGTGACTAGACCTTTTTAATGTAAAAAGATTGAATCATTTAAAGAAAATGAGAGTTTTGAGATTAACTTATTCGAGTTATCTATGAAGTCGCGAAGCGTGTTTTAAGGACTAAAGATTAAATCTTTGAATGAAAATACCTCAATAAAAGAACCTATTATATGACTAAACATTTTTAATTTATACAGATTGAATCTTTGAAAGAAAATGAGAGTTTTGAATGAAACTTATTCGTGTTCCTTTTGACGTCCCGAAGATTGTTTTAATGAGTAAAAATAGAATCTTTGAATGAAAATATTTCAATAAAAGTACCTTTTTTGTCATTAAACCTTTTAATGCATATAGATTGAATCTTTGAAACAAAACAAGAGTTTTAATTTAAAATTATTCGTGTTACCTAGTAGTCGCGAAGAGTGTTTTAATGAGTATATGTTGAATCTTTAAGTTAAAGTACCTCAATAAAGGTACCTTTTATATCACTAGACCTTTTCAATGTATAAAGATTGAATCTTTGACAGAAAATAAGTTTTTTGAGTGAAACTTATTCGAGTTCCGTTTGATGTCCCGTAGAGTGTTTTACAGAATAAAGATTGAATTTTTGTACGGAAATACCATAATAAAGGTACCTAGTATGTCACTAGACCTTTTTAATGTAAAAAGATTGAATCTCTGAAATAAAATGATAGTTTAGAGATTAACTTATTCGAGTTACTTATGAAGTCGAGAATCGTGTTCTAATGACTAAATATTAAATCTTTGAATGAAAATATCTGAACAAAGGAACCTATTATGTGACTAGACCTTTTTAATGTATAAAGATTGAATCTTTTAAAGAAAATGAGAGTTTTGAGTGAAACTTATTCGAGTTCCCTTTGACGTCCCGAAGAGTGTTTTATAGAGTATAGATTGAATATTTGAATGAAAATACCTCAGTAAAGGTACCTAGTATGTCACTAGACCTTTTTAATGTAAAAAGATTGAATCTTTCAAAGAAAATGAGAGTTTTGAGATTAAGTTATTCGAGTCACCTATGAAGTCGCTAGGCGTGTTTTAAACACTAAAGAATAAATCTTTGAATGAAAATACCTCAATAAAGGAACCTATTATATGACTAAACGTTTTTAATGTATACAGATTGAATCTTTGAAAGAAAATGAGAGTTTTGAATGAAATTTATTCGAGTTCCTTTTAACGTCCCGAAGAGTGTTTCAATGAGTAAAAATAGAATATTTGAACGAAAATACCTCAATAAACGTACCAATTATGTTACTAGACCTTTTTAATGTATAAACGTTGAATCTTTGGAAGAAAATAAGAGTATTGATTTAAACTTGTTCGAGTTACTTATGAAATGACGAAGAGTGTTTTAATGAGTAAAGATCGAATCTTTGATTGAAAATATCTCAATAAATGTACCTTTTATGTCATTAAACCATTTTAATGCATTTAGATTGAATCTTTGAAACAAAATAAGAGTTTTAATTTAAAATTATTCGTGTTACCTAGTAGTCGCAAAGAGTGTTTTAATGAGTATATGTTGAATCTTTAAATGAAAGTACCTCAATAAAGGTATCTTTTATGTCACAAGACCTTTTCAATGTATAAAAATTGAATCTTTGATAGAAAATCAGGTTTTTGAGTTAAACTTATTCGAGTTTCCTTTGACGTCCCGTAGAGTGTTTTACAGAGTAAAGATTGAATCTTTGAACGAAAATACATTAACAAAGGTTCCTAGTATGTCACTAGACCTTTTTAATGTAAAAAGATTAAATCTCTAAAAAAAAGTGATAGTTTAGAGATTAACTTATTCGAGTTACCAATGAAGTCGCGAAACGTGTTATAATGACTAAATATTAAATCTTTGAAAGAAAATATCTCAACAAAGGAACTTATAATGTGACTAGACCTTTTTAGTGCATAAAGTTTGAATCTTTTAAAGAAAATGAGAGTTTTGAGTGAAACTTATTCGGGTTCCCTTTGACGTCCCGAAGAGTGTTTTACAGAGTATAGATTGAATCTTCGAATGAAAATACCCCAGTAAAGGTACCTAGAATGTTACTAGACCTTTTTAATGTAAAAGGATTGAATCTTTGAAAGAAAATGAGAGTTTTGAGATTAACTTATTTGAGCTATCTATGAAGTCGCGAATCATGTTTTAATGACAAAAGATTAAATCTTTGAATTAAAATACCTCAATAAAAGAAACCTATTATTTGACTAAACCTTTTTAATGTATACAAATTGAATCTTTGAAAGAAAATGAGAGTTTTGAATGAAACTTATTCGAGTTCCTTTCGACGTCCCGAAGAGTGTTTTAATGGGTAAAAATAGATTCTTTGAATGAAAATATTTCAATAAAGGAACCTATTATGTTAATAAACCTTTTTAATGTATAAACGTTGAATCTTTGAAAGAAAATAAGAGTATTGATTTAAACTTATTCGAGTTCCTTATGAAGTGGCGAAGAGTGTTTTAATGAGTAAAGATCGAATCTTTGATTGAAAATATCTCAACAAAAGTACCGTTTATGTCACTAAACCTTTTTAATGCATACAGATTGAATCTTTGAAACAAAACAAGAGTTTGAATTTAAAATTACTCGTGTTACCTAGTAGTCGCGAAGTGTGTTTTAATGAGTATATGTTGAATCTTTAAATGAAAGTACCTCAATAAAGGTACCTTTTATGTCACAAGACCTTTTCAATGTCTCAAGATTGAATCTTTGAAAGAAAATGAGGTTTTTTGGGTGAAACTTATTCGAGTTTCCTTTGACGTCCCGTAGAGTGTTTTACAGAGTAAAGATTGAATCTCTGAATGAAATTACCTTAATAAAGGTACCTAGTATGTCACTAGACCTTTTTAATGTAAAAAGATTGAATCTCTGAAAAAAAGTGATAGTTTAGAGATTAACTTATTCGAGTTACCTATGAAGTCGCGAATCGTGTTGTAATGACTAAATATTGATTCTTTGAATGAAAATATCTTAGGAAAGGAACCTATTATGTGACTAGACCTTTTTAATGTATAAAGATTGACTCTTTTAAAGAAAATGAGAGTTTTGAGTGAAACTTGTTCGAGTTCCCTTTGACGTCCAGAAGAGTGTTTTACAGTGTATAGATTGAATATTTGAATGAAAATACCTCAGTAAAGGTACCTAGAATATCACAAAACCTTTTGAATGCAAAAAGATTGAATCTTTGAAAGAAAATGAGAGTTTTGAGATTGACTTATTCGATTTACCTATGAAGTCGCGAAGCGTGTTTTATGACTAAACATTAAATCTTTGAATGAAAATACCTCAATAAAGGAACCTATTGTATGACTAAACCTTTTTAATGTATACAGATTGAATCTTTGAAAGAAAATGAAAGTTTTGAATGAAGCTTACTTGAGTTTCTTTTGACGTCTCGAAGAGTGTTTTAATGAATAAAAATAGAATCTTTGAATGAAAATACCTCAATAAAGGTACCTATTATGTTACTAGACATTTTTAATGTATAAATGTTGAATCTTTGAAAGAAAATTAGAGTATTGATTTAAACTTATTCGAGTTACAAATGAAGTGGCGAAGAGTGTTTTAATGAGTAAAAATCGAATCTTTGCTTGAAAATATCTCAATAAAAGTACCTTTTATGTCACTAAACCTTTTTAATGCATATAGATTGAATCTTTGAAACAAAACAAGAGTTTTAGTTTAAAATTATTCGTGTTACCCCGAAGTCGCGAAGAGTGTTTTAATGAGTATATGTTGAATCTTTAAATGAAAGTACCTCAATAAAGGTACCTTTTATGTCACTAGACCATTTCAATGTATAAAGATTGAATTTTGAAAGAAAATGAGGTTTTTGAGTTAAACTTATTCGAGTTCCCTTTGACGTCCCGTAGAGTGTTTTACAGAGTAAAGATTGAATCTCTGAATGAAATTACCTTAATAAAGGTACCTAGTATGTTTCTAGACCTTTTTAATGTAAAAAGATTGAATCTCTGAAAAAAAATGATAGTTTAGAGACTAACTTATTCGAGTTACCTATGAAGTCGCGAATCGTGTTGTAATGACTAAATATTAAATCTTTGAATGAAAATATCTCAACAAAAGAACCTATTATGTGACTAGACCTTTTTAATGTATAAAGATTGAATCTTTTAAAGAAAATGAGAGTTTTGAGTGAAACTTAGTCGAGTTCCCTTTGACGTCCCGAAGTGTGTTTTACAGAGTATAGATTGAATCTTTGAATGAAAATAGCTCAGTAAAGGTACCTAGAATGTCACAAGACCTTTGTAATGTAAAAAGATTGAATCTTTGAAAGATAACGAGAGTATTGAGATTGACTTATTCGAGTTACCTATGAAGTTGTGAAGCGTGTTTTAATTACTAAAGATTAAATCTTTGAATGAAAATACCTCAATAAATGAACCAATTATATGACTAAACCTTTTTAATGTATACAGATTGAATCTTCGAAAGAAAATGAGAGTTTTGAATGAAACTTATTCGAATTCCTTTTGACGTCCCGAAGAGTGTTTTAATGAGTAAAAATAGAATCTTCGAATGAAAGTACCTCAATAAAGGTACCTATTATGTTACTAGACATTTTTAATGTATAAATGTTGAATCTTTGAAAGAAAATTAAAGTATTGATTTAAACTTATTCGAGTTACTTATGAAGTGGCGAAGAGTGTTTTATTGAGTAAAAATCGAATCTTTGATTGAAAATACCTCAATAAAAGTACCTTTTATGTCACTAAACCTTTTTAATGCATATAGATTGAATCTTTGAAACAAAACAAGAGTTTTAATTTAAAATTATTCGTGTTACCTAGAAGTCGCGAAGCGTATTTTAATGAGTATATGTTGAATCTTTAAATGAAAGTACCTCAATAAAGGTACCTTTTATGTCACTAGACCTTTTCAATGTATAAAGATTGAATCTTTGAAAGAAAATGAGGTTTTTAAGTTAAATTTATTCGAATTCCCTTTGACATCCCGTAGAGTATTTTACAGAGTAAAGATTGAATCTCTGAAAGAAATTACCTTAATAAAAAGATTGAATCTCTGAAAAAAAATGATAGTTTAGAGATTAACTTATTTGAGTTATTAACTTATTCGAGTATGTTACTAGACCTTTTTAATGTAAAAAGATTGAATCTCTGAAAAAAAATGATAGTTTAGAGATTAACTTATTCGAGTTACCTATGAAGTCGCGAATCGTGTTGTAATGACTAAATATTAAATCTTTGAATGAAAATATCTTAACAAAAGAACCTATTATGTGACAGAACATTTTTAACGTATGAAGATTGAATCTTTTAAAGAAAATGAGAGTTTTGAGTGAAACTTATTCGAGTTCCCTTTGACGTCCCGAAGAGTGTTTTATAGAGTATAGATTGAATCTTTGAATGAAAATAACTCAGTCAAGGTACCTAGAATGTCACAAGACCTTTTTAATATATAAAGATTGAATCTTTGTAAGAAAATGAGAGTTTTGAGATTGACTTATTCGAGTTACCTATGAAGTCGCGAAGCGTGTTTTCATGACTAAAGATTAAATCTATGAATGAAAATACCTCAATAAAAGAACCTATTATATGAGTAAACCTTTTTATTGTATACAGATTGAATCTTTGAAAGAAAATGAGAGTTTTGAATGAAACTTCTTCGGGTTCCTTTTGTCGTCCCAAAGAGTGTTTTAAGGAGTAAAAATAAAATCTTAGAATGAAAATACCTCAATAAAGATACCTATTATGTTACTAGACATTTTTAATGTATAAATGTTGAATCTTTGAAAGAAAATTAGTGTATGGATTTAAACTTATTCGAGTTACTTATGAAGTGGCGAAGAGTGTTTTAATGAGCAAAAATCGAATCTTTGATTGAAAATATTTCAATAAAAGTACCTTTTATATCACTAAACCTTTTTAATGCATATAGATTGAATCTTTGAAACAAAACAAGAGTTTTAATTTAAAATTATTCGTGTTACCTAGAGGTCGCGAAGAGTGTTTTAATGCGTATATGTTGAATCTTTAATTGAAAGTACCTCACAATAAAGGTACCTTTTATGTCACTAGACCTTTTCAATGAATAAAGATTGAATCTTTGAAAGAAAATGAGGTTTTTGAATTAAACTTCTTCGAGTTCCCTTTGACGTCCCGTAAAGTGTTTTAGAGAGTAGAGATTGAATCTCTGAATGAGATTACCTTAATAAAGGTACCTAGTATGTCACTAGACCTTTTAATGTAAAAAGATTGAATCTCTGAAAAAAAATGGTAGTTTAGAGATTAACTTATTCGAGTTACCTATGAAGTTGCGAATCGTGTTATAATGACTAAATATTAAATCTTTGAATGAAAATATCTCAACAAAGGAACATATTATATGACTAGACCTTTTTAATGTATAAAGATTGAATCTTTTAAAGAAAATGGGAGTTTTGAGTGAAAATTATTCGAGTTTCCTTTGACGTCCCGAAGAGTGTTTTACAGAGTATAGATTGAATCTTTGAATGAAAATACCTCATTAAAGGTACCTAGTATGTCACTAGACCTTTTTAATTTAAAAAGATTGAATCTTTGAAAGAAAATGAGAGTTTTGAGATTCACTTATTCGAGTTACCTATGAAGTCGCGAAGCGTGTTTTAATGACTAAAGATTAAATCTTTGAATGAAAATACCTCAATAAAGGAACCTATTATATGACTAAACCTTTTTAATGTATACAGATTGAATCTTTGAAAGAAAATGAAAGTTTTGAATGAAACTTATTCGTGTTCCTTTTGACGTCCCGAAAAGTGTTTTAGTGGGTAAAATAGAATTTTTGAATGAAAATACCTCAATAAAGGTACCTATTATGTTACTAGACATTTTTAATGTATAAACGTAGAATCTTTGAAAGAAAATAAGAGTATTGATTTAAACTTATTCAAGTTACTTATGAAGTGGCGAAGGGTGTTTTAATGAGTAAAAATCGAATCTTTGATTGAAAATATCTCAATAAAAGTTCCTTTTATGTCACTAAACCTTATTAATGCATATAAATTGAATCTTTTAAACAGAACAAGAATTTTAATTTAAAATTTTTCGTGTTACCTAGAAGTCGCAAAAAGTGTTTTAATGAGTATATGTTGAATCTTTAAATGAAAGTACGTCAATAAAGGTACCTTTTATGTCACTAGACCTTTTCAATGTATAAAGATTGAATCTTTGAAAGAAAATGAGGTTTCTGAGTTAAACTTATTCGAGTTCCCTTTGACGTCCCGTAGAGTGTTTTACAGAGTAAAGATCGAATCATTGAATGAAAATATCTGAACAAAGGAACCTATTATGTGACTAGACCTTTTTAATGTATAAAGATTGAATCTTTTAAAGAAAATGAGAGTTTTGAGTGAAATTTATTCGAGTTCCCTTTGACGTCCCGAAGAGTGTTTTACAGAGTATAGATTGAATCATTGAATGAAAATATCTCAGTAAAGATACCTAGTATGTCACTAAACCTTTGTAATGTAAAAAGATTGAATCTTCGAAAGAAAATGAGAGTTTTGAGATTATCTTATTCGAGTTACTTATGAAGTCGCGAGGCGTATTTTAATGACTAAAGATTAAATCTTTGAATAAAAATACCTCAATAAAGGAACCTATTATATAACTACACCATTTTAATGTATACAGATTGAATCTTTGAAAGAAAATGAGAGTTTTGAATGAAACTTATTCGAGTTCCTTTTGACGTCGCGAAGGGTGTTTTAATGAGTAAAAATAAAATCTTTGAATGAAAATACCTCAATAAAGGTACCTATTATGTTACTAGACCTTTTTAATTTATAAACGTTGAATCTTTGAAAGAAAATAAGAGTATTGATTTAAATTTATTCGAGTTACTTATGAAGTGGCGAATAGTGTTTTAATGAGTAAAGATCGAATCTTTGATTGAAAATATCTCAATAAAAGTACCTTTTATGTCATTAAACCTTTTTAATGCATAAAGATTGAATCTTTGAAACAAAACAAGAGTTTTAATTTAAAATTATTCGTGTTACCTAGTAGTCGCGAAGAGTGTCAATAAAGGTACCTTTTACGTCACTAGACCTTTTCGATGTATAAAGATTGAATCTTTGAAAGAAAATGACGTTTTTGAATTAAACTTATTCGAGTTCCCTTTGACGTCCCGTAGAGTGTTTTACAGAGTAAAGATTGAATCTTTGAATGAAAGTACCTTAATAAAGGTACCAAGTATGTCACTAGACCTTTTTAATGTAAAAAGATTGAATCTCTGAAATAAAATGATAGTTTAGAGATTAACTTATTCGAGTTTCCTATGAAGTCGCGAATCGTGTTGTAATGACTAAATATTAAATCTTTGAATGAAAATATCTGAACAAAGGAACCTATTATGTGACTAGACCTTTTTAATGTATAAAAATTGAATCTTTTAAAGAAAATGAGAGTTTTGAGTGAAACTTAGTCGAGTTCTCTTTGACGCTTCGCGACTTCTAGGTAACACGAATAACTTTAAATTAAAACACTTGTTTTGTTCAAAGATTCAATCTATATGCATTAAAAAGGTTTAGGGACATAAAAGGTACATTTATTGAGATATTTTCAATCAAAGATTCGATTTTTACTCATTAAAACACTCTTCGCCACTTCATAAGTAACTCGAATAAGTTTAAATCAATATTTTAATTTTCTTTCAAAGATTCAACATTTATACATTAAAAATGTCAAGTAACATAATAGGTACCTTTATTGAAGTATTTTCATTCAAAGATTTTATTTTTACTCATTAGAACACTCTTCGGGACGTCAACAGGAACTCGAATAAGTTTCATTCAAAACTCTCATTTTCTTTTAAAGATTCAATCTGTATACATTAAAAAGGTTTAGTCATATAATAGGTTCCTTTATTGAGGTATTTTTATTCAAAGATTTATTGTTTAGTCCTTAAAACACGCTTCGCGACTTCATAGGTAACTCGAATAAGTCAAACTCAAAACTCTCATTTTCTTTCAAAGATTCAACCTTTTTGCATTAAAAAGGTCTTGTGACATTCTAGGTACCTTTACTGAGGTATTTTATTTCAAAGATTCAATGTATACACAGTAAAACACTCTTCGGGACGTCAAAGGGAACTCGAATAAGTTTCACTCAAAACTCTCATTTTCTTTAAAAGATTCAATCTTTATACATTAAAAAGGTCTAGTCGCATAATAGGTTCTTTTGTTGAGATATTTTCATTCAAATATTTAATTTTTAGTCATTACAACACGATTCGCGACTTCATAGCTAACTCGAATAAGTTAATCTCTAAACTATAAAGGTACTTTTATTGAGATATAAAAGGTACTTCGCGACTTCTAGGTAACTTTATTAAGGTAATTTCATTCAGAGATTCAATCTTTACTCTGTAAAACAATCTACGGGACGTCAAAGGAAAATCAAAGAAGTTTAACTCGAAAACCTCATTTTCTTTCAAAGATTCAATCTTTATACATTGAAAAGGTCTAGTGACGTAAAAGGTACCTTTATTGAGGTACTTTCATTTAAAGATTAAACATATACTCATTAAAACACGCTTCGCGACTTCTAGGTAACACGAATAATTTTAAATTAAAACTCTTGTTTTGTTCAAAGATTCAATCCATATGCATTAAAAAGGTTTAGGGACATAAAAGGTACATTTATTGAGATATTTTCAATCAAAGATTCGATTTTTACTCATTAAAACACTCTTCGCCACTTCATAAGTAACTCGAATAAGTTTAAATCAATACTTTAATTTTCTTTCAAAGATTCAACATTTATACATTAAAAATGCCTAGTAACATAATAGGTACCTTTATTGAGGTATTTTCATTCAAAATTCTATTTTTACTCATTAAAACACTCTTCGGGACGTCAAAAGGAACTCGAATAAGTTTCATTCAAAACTCTCATTTTCTTTCAAAGATTCAATATGTATACATTAAAAAGGTTTAGTCATATAATAGGTTCCTTTATTGAGGTATTTTCATTCAAAGATTTAATCTTTAGTCATTAAAACACGCTTCGCGACTTCATAGGTAACTCGAATAAGTCAATCTCAAAACTCTCATTTTCTTTCAAAAATTCAATCTCTTTACATTAAAAAGGTCTTGTTTCATTCTAGATACCTTTACTGAGGTATTTTCAACCAAAGATTCAATATATACTCTGTAAAACACACTTCGGAACGTCAAAGGAAACTCGAATAAGTTTCACTCAAAACTCCCATTTTCTTTAAAAGATTCAATCTTTATACATTAAAAAGGTCTACTCACATAATAGGTTCTTTTGTTGAGATATTTTCATTCAAAGATTTAATATTTAGTCATTACAACACGATTCGCGACTTCATAGGTAACTCGAATAAGTTAATCTCTAAACTATCATTTTTTTTTCGGAGATTCAACCTTTTTACATTAAAAAGGTCTAATGACATACTAGGTACCTTTATTAAGGTAATTTCATTCAGAGATTCAATCTTTACTCAGTAAAACACTCTACGGGACGTCAAAGGAAAATCAAATAAGTTTAATTCGAAAACCTCATTTTCTTTCACAGATTCAATCTTTATACATTGAAAAGGTCTAGTGACAAAAAAGGTACATTTATTGAGGTACTTTCATTTAAAGATTCAACATATACTCATTAAAACACGCTTCGCGACTTCTAGGTAACACGAATAATTTTAAATTAAAACTCTTGTTTTGTTTTAAAGATTCAATCTATATGCATTAAAAAGGTTTAGGGACATAAAAGGTACTTTTGTTGAGATATTTTCAATCAAAGATTCGATTTTTACTCATTAAAACACCCTTCGCCACTTCATAAGTAACTCGAATAAGTTTAAATCAATACTTTAATTTTCTTTCAAAGATTCAACATTTCTACATTAAAAATGTCTAGTAACATAATAGGTACCTTTATTGAGGTATTTTCATTCAAAGATTCTATTTTTATTCATTAAAACACTCTCCGGGACGTCAACAGGAACTCGAATAAGTTTCATTCAAAACTCTCATTTTCATTCAAAGATTCAATCTGTATACATTAAAAAGGTTTAGTCATATAATAGGTTCCTTTATTGAGGTATTTCCTTTTTAATATCAAAAGATTGAATATTTGAAAGAAAATGAAAGTTTTGAGATTAACTTATTTGAGTTACCTATGAAGTCGCGACGCGTGTTTTAATGACTAAAGATTAAATTTTTGAATTAAAATACCTCAATAAAGGAACCTATTATATGACTAAACCTTTTTTATGTATACAGATTGAATCTTTGAAAGAAATTGAGAGTTTTGAATGAAACTTATTCGAGTTCCTTTTGACGTCCCGAAGATTGTTTTAATGTGTAAAAATAGAATCTTTGAATGAAAATATCTTAATAAAGGTATCTATTATGTTTCTAGACCTTTTTAATGTATAAATGTTCAATCTTTGAAAGAAAATAAGAGTATTAATTTAAACTTATTCGAGTTACTTATGAAGTGGCGAAGAGTGTTTTAATGAGTAAATATCGAATCTTTGATTGAAAAAATCTCAATTAAAGTACCTTTTATGTCACTAAACCTTTTTAATGCATATAGATTGAATCATTGAAACAAAACATGAGTTTTTCTTTAAAATTATTCGTGTTACCTGGAAGTCGCGAAGAGTGTTTTAAAGAGTATATGTTGAATCATTAAATGAAAGTACCTCAATAATGGTACCTTTTATGTCACTAGACCTTTTCAATGCATAAAGATTGAATCTTCGAAAGAAAATGAGGTTTTTGAGTTTAACTTATTCGAGTTCTCTTTGACGTCCCGTAGAGTATTTTACAGAGTAAAGATTGAATCTTTGAATGAAAATACCTTAACAAAGGTACCTAGTATGTCACTAGACCTTTTTAATGTAAAAAGATTGAATCTCTGAAATAAAATGATAGTTTAGAGATTAACTTATTCGAGTTACCTATGAAGTCGCGAATCGTGTTGTAATGACTAAATATTAAATCTTTGAATAAAAATATCTCAACAAAGGAACCTAATATGTGACTAGACCTTTTTAATGTATAATGGTTGAATCTTTTAAAGAAAATGAGGTTTTGAGTGAAAATTAATCGAGTTCCCTTTGACGTCCCGAAGAGTGTTTTACAGAGTATAGATTGAAACTTTGAACTAAAATACCTCAGTAAAGGTACCTAGTATGTCACTAGACCTTTTTAATGTAAAAAGATTGAATCTTTGAAAGAAAATGAGAGTTTTGAGATTAACTTATGCGAGTTACCTATGAAGTCGCGAAAAGTGTTTTAATGACTAAAGATTAAATCTTTGAATGAAAATACCTCAATAAAGGAACCTATTATATGACTAAACCTTTTTAATGTATACAGATTGAATCTTTGAAAGAAAATGAGAGTTTTGAATGAAACTTATTCGAGTTCCTTTTGACGTCCCGAAGAGTGTTTTAATGAGTAAAAATAGAATCTTTGAATGAAAATACCTCAATAAAGGTATCTATTATGTTACTAGATCTTTTTAATGTATAAATCTTGAATCTTTGAAAGAAAATAAGAGTATTGATTTAAACTTATTCGAGTTACTTATGAAGTGGCGAAGAGTGTTTTAATGAGTAAAAATAAAAAAAAAATTGAAAATATCTCAATAAAAGTACCTTTCATGTCATTAACCCTTTTTAATGCATATAGATTGAATCTTGGAAACAAAACAAGAGTTTTAATTTAAAAATTTTCGTGTTACCTAGTAGTCACGAAGAGTGTTTTAATGAGTATATGTTGAATCTTTCAATTAAAGTACCTCAATAAAGGTACCTTTTATGTCACTAGACCTTTTCAAAGTATAATGATTGAATCTTTGAAAGAAAATGAGGTTTTTGAGTTAAACTTATTCGAGTTCTCTTTGACGTCCCGTAGAGTGTTTTAAAGAGTAAAGATTGAATCTTTGAATGAAAATACCTTAATAAAGGTACATAGTATGTCACTAGACCTTTTTAATATAAAAGAATTGAATCTCTGAAATAAAATGATAGTTTAGACATTAACTTATTCGAGTTACCTATGAAGTCGCGAATCATGTTGTAATGACTAAATATTAAATATTTGAATGAAAATATCTGAACAAAGGAACCTATTATGTGACTAGACCTTTTTAATGTATAAAGATTGAATCTTTTAAAGAAAATGAGAGTTTTGAGTAAAACTTATTCGAGTTCCATTTTACGTCCCGAAGAATGTTTTACCGAGTATAGATTGAATCTTTGAATCAAAATACCTCAGTAAAGGTACCTAGTATGTCATTAGACCATTTTAATGTCAAAAGATTGAATCTTTGAAAGAAAATGAGAGTTTTGAGATTAACTTATTTGAGTTACCTATGAAGTCGCGAGGCGTATTGTAATGACTAAAGATTAAATTTTTGAATTAAAATAACTCAATAAAGGAACCTCTTATATGACTAAACCTTTTTAATGTATGCAGATTGAATCTCTGAAAGAAAATGAGAGTTTTGAATGAAACTTATTTGAGTTCCTTTTGACGTCCCGAAGAGTGTTTTAAAGTGTAAAAATAGAATCTTTGAATGAAAATACCTCAATAAAGGTACCTATTATGTTTCTAGACCTTTTTAATGTATAAATGTTCAATCTCTATTAGAAAATAAGAGTATTAATTTAAACTTATTCGAGTTACTTATGAAGTGGTGAAGAGTGTTTTAATGAGTAAAGATCGAATCTTTGGTTGAAAAAATCTCAATTAAAGTACCTTTTATGTCACTAAACCTTTTTAATGCATATAGATTGAATCATTGAAACAAAACAAGAATTTTTCTTTAAAATTATTCCTGTTACCTAGAAGTCGCGAAGAATGTTTTAAAGAGTATATGTTGAATCTTTAAATGAAAGTACCTCAATAATGGTACCTTTTATGTCACTAGACCTTTTCAACGTATAAAGATTGAATCTTTGAAAGAAAATGAGATTTTTGAGTTTAACTTATTCGAGTTCTCTTTGAAGTCCCGTAGAATGTTTTACAGAGTAAAGATTAAATCTTTGAATGAAAATACCTTAACAAAGGTACCTAGTATGTCACTAGACCTTTTTAATGTAAAAAGATTGAATCTCTGAAATAAAATGATAGTTTAGAGATTAACTTATTCAAGTTACCTATGAAGTCGCGAATCGTGTTGTAATGACTAAATATTAAATCTTGGAATGAAAATATTTCAACAAAGGAACCTATTATGTGACTAGACCTTTTTAATCTATAATGATTGAATCTTTTAACGAATATGACAGTTTTGAGTGAAACTTAACCGAGTTCCCTTTGACGTCCCGAAGAGTGTTTTACAGAGTATAGATTGAATCTTTCAATTAAAATTTGTCACTAGACCTTTTTATTGTAAAAAGATTGAATCTTTGAAAGAAAATGAGAGTTTTGAGATTAACTTATTCGAGTTACCTATGAAGTCGCGAAACGTAGTTTAATGACTAAAGATTAAATCTTTGAATGAAAATATCTCAATAAAGGAACCTGTTATATAACTAAACGTTTTTAATGTATACATATTGAATCTTTGAAAGAAAATGAGAGTTTTGAATAAAACTTATTCGAGTTCCTTTTGACGTCCCGAAGAGTGTTTTAATGAGAAAAAATAGAATCTTTGAATGAAAATACCTCAATAAAGGTATCTATTATGTTACTAGATCTTTTTAATGTATAAACCTTGAATCTTTGAAAGAAAATAAGAGTATTGATTTAAACTTATTCGAATTACTTATGAAGTGGCGAAGAGTGTTTTAATGTGTAAAGATCGAATCTCTGATTGAAAATATCTCAATAAAAGTACCTTTTATGTCATTAAACCTTTTTAATGCATATAGATTGAATCTTTCAAACAAAACAACAGTTTTAATTTAAAAATTTTCGTGTTACCTAGTAGTCGCGAAGAGTGTTTTAATGACTATATGTTGAATTTTTAAATTAAAGTACCTCAATAAAGGTACCTTTTATGTCACTAGACATTTTCAATGTATAAAGATTGAATCTTTGAAAGAAAATGAGGTTTTTGAGTTAAACTTATTCGAGTTTCCTTTGACGTCCCGTAGAGTGTTTTATAGTGTAAAGATTGAATCTTTGAATGAAAATACCTTAATAAAGGTACCTAGTATGTCACTAGACCTTTTTAATGTAAAAAGATTGAATCTCTGAAATAAAATGAAAGTTTAGAGATTAACTTATTCGAGTTACCTATGAAGTCGCGAATCGTGTTGTAATGACTAAATATTAAATCTTTGAATGAAAATATCGCAACAAAGGAACCTATTACGCGACTAGACCTTTGGAATGTATAAAAATTGAATCTTTTAAAGAAAATGAGAGTTTTGAGCGAAACTTATTCGAGTTCCCTTTGACGTCTCAAATTGTGTTTTACAGAGTATAGATTGAATCTTTGAATGAAAATACCTCAGTAAAGGTACCTGTTATATGACTAAACCTTTTTAATGTTTACAGATTGAATCTTTGAAAGTAAATGAGAGTTTTGAATGAAACTTATTCGAGTCCCTTTTGACGTCCCGAAGGGTGTTTTAATGAGTACAAATAGAATCTTTGAATGAAAAAACCTTAATCAAGGAAACTATTATGTTCTCGATCTTTTTAATGTATAAAGGTTGAATCTTTGAAAGAATATAAGAGTATTGATTTAAACTTATTCGAGTTACTTATGAAGTGGCGAAGAGTGTTTTAAGGAGCAAAGATTGAATCTTTGATTGAAAATATCTCAATAAAAGTACCTTTTATGTCATTAAACATTTTAATGCATCTAGATTGAATCTTTGAAACAAAACAAGAGTTTTAATTTAAAAAATTTCGTGTTACCTAGTAGTCGCGAAGAGTGTTTTAATGAGTATATGTTGAATCTTTAAATTAAAGCACCCCAATAAAGGTACCTTTTATGTCACTAGACCTTTTCAATGTATAAAGATTGAATCTTTGAACGAAAATGAGGTTTTTGAGTTAAACTTATTTGAGTTACCTTTGACGTCCCGTAGAGTGTTTTACAGTGTAAAGATTGAATCTATGAATGAAAATACCTTAATAAAGGTACCTAGTACGTCACTAGACCTTTTTAATGTAAAAATATTGAATCTCTGAAATAAAATGATAGTTTAGAGATTAACTTATTCGAGTTACCTATGAAGTCATGAATCGTGTTGTAATTACTAAATATTAAATCTTTGAATGAAAATATCTCAACAAAGGAATCTATTATGTGACTAGACCTTTTTAATGTATAAAAATTGAATCTTTTAAAAAAAATGAGAGTTTTGAGTGAAACTTATTCGAGTTCCCTTTTACGTCCCGAAGAGTGTTTTGCAGACTATAGATTGAATCTTTGAATCAAAATACCTTAGTAAAGGTACCTAGTATGTCATTAGACCTTTTTAATGTAAAAAGATTGAATCTTTGAAGGAAAATGAGAGTTTTGAGATTAACTTATTTGAGTTACCTATGAAGTCGCGAGGCGTGTTTTAATGACTAAAGATTAAATTTTTGAATTAAAATACCCCAATAAAGGAACCTATTGTATGACTAAACCTTTTTAATGTATACAGATTGAATCTTTGAAAGAAAATGAGAGTTTTGAATGAAACTTATTCAAGTTCCTTTTGGTATCCCGAAGAGTGTTTTAATGAGTAAAAATAGAATCATCGAATGAAAATACCTCAATAAATGTACCTATTATGTTTCTAGACCTTTTTAATGTATAAACGTTGAATCTTTGAAAGAAAATAAGGGTATTAATTTAAACTTATTCGAGTTACTTATGAAGTGGCGAAGAGTGTTTTAATGAGTAAAGATCGAATCTTTGATTGAAAATATCTCAATAAAAGTACCTTTTAGGTCACTAAACTTTTTTAATGCATATAGATTGAATCTTTGAAACAAAATAATAGTTTTAATCTAAAATTATTCGTGTTACCTAGAAGTCGCGAAAAGTGTTTTAATGAGTAAATGTTGAACCTTCAAATGAAAGTACCTCAATAAAGGTACCTCTTATGTCAAGAAAATGAGGTTTTTGAGTTAAACTTATTCGAGTTCCCTTTGATGATTCGTAGAGTATTTTACAGAGTAAAGGTTGAATCTTGAATGAAAATACCTTAATAAAGGTACCTAGTATGTCACTAGACCTGTTTAATGTAAAAAGATTGAATCTTCGAAAGAAAATGAGAGTTTTGAGATTAACTTATTCGGGTTACCAATGAAGTCGCGAAACGTGTTTTAATGCCTAAAGATTAAATCTTTGAATGAAAATACCTCAATAAAGGAACCTATTATATGACTAAACCTTTTTAATGTATACAGCTTGAATCTTTGAAAGAAAATGAGAATTTTGATTGAAACTTGTCGAGTTCCTTTTGACGTTCCGAAGAGTGTT
Source organism: Cornus florida (assembly GCF_030987335.1). NCBI lineage: Eukaryota > Viridiplantae > Streptophyta > Magnoliopsida > Cornales > Cornaceae > Cornus > Cornus florida. The sequence continues at coordinate 89,263,304 of NW_026775578.1, read as the reverse complement.
TTAATGAGTAAAAATAGAATCTTTGAATGAAAATACCTCAATAAAGGTATCATTTATGTTACTAGATCTTTTTAATGTATAAACGTTGAATCGTTCAAAGAAAATAAGAGTATTGATTTAAAGTTATTCGAGTTACTTATGAAGTGGCGAAAAGTGTTTTTATGAGTAAAGATCGAATCTTTGATTGAAAATATCTCAATAAAAGTACCTTTTATGTCATTAAACCTTTTTAATGCATATAGATTGAATCATTGAAACAAAACAAGAGTTTAAATTTAAAATTATTCGTGTTACCTAGTAGTCGCGAAGAGTGTTTTAATGAGTATATGTTGATTCTTTAAATGAAAGTACCACAATAAAGGTATCTTTTATGTCACTAGACCTTTTCAATATATAAAGATTGAATCTTTGAAAGAAAATGAGATTTTTGAGTTAAACTTATTTAAGTTCCCTTTGACATCCCGTAGAGTGTTTTGCGGAGTAGAAATTGAATTTTTGAACAAAAATACCTTAATAAAGGTACCTAGTATGTCACTAGACCTATTTCATGTAAAAAGATTGAATCTCTGAAAAAAAATGATTGTTTAGAGACTAACTTATTCGAGTTACCAAAGAAGTCGCGAATCGTGTTGTAATGACTAAATATTAAATCTTTAAATGAAAATATTTCAACAAAGGAACCTATTATGTGACTAGACCTTTTTAATGTATAAAGATTGAATCTTTTAAAGAAAATGAGAGTTTTGAGTGAAAGTTATTCGAGTTCCCTTTTACGTCCCGAAGAGTGTTTTACAGAGTATAGATTGAATCTTTGAATGAAAATGCCTCAGTAAATGTACCTAGTATGTCACTGGACTTTTTTAATGTAAAAAGATTGAATTTTAGAAAGAAAATGAGAGTTTTGAGATTAATTTATTCGAGTTACCTATGAAGTCGCAAAGCGTGTTTTAATGACTAAAGATTAAATCTTTAAATGGAAATACCTCAATAAAGGAACCTATTATATTACTAAACCGTTTTAATGTATACAGATTGAATCTTTGAAAGCAAATGAGAGTTTTGAGTGAAACTTATTCGAGTTCCTTTTGACATCCCGAAGAGTGTTTTAACGAGTAAAAATAGAATCTTTGAATGAAAATATCTTAATAAAGGTACATATTATGTTACTAGACCTTTTTAATGTATAAACGTTGAATCTTTAAAAGAAAATAAGAGTATTGATTTAAACTTATTCGAGTTACTTATGAAGTGGCGAAGAGTGTTTTAATGAGTAAAGATCGAATCTTTGATTGAAAATATCTCAATAAAGTACCTTTTATGTCACTAAACCTTTTTAATGCATATAGATTGAATCTTTGAAACAAAACAAGAGTTTTAACTTAAAATTATTCGCGTTACCTAGAAGTCGCGAAGAGTGTTTTAAAGAGTAAATGTTGAATCTTTAAATGAAAGTAGCTCAATAAAAGTACCTTTTATGACACAACACCTTTTCAGTGTATAAAAATTGAATCTTTGAAAGAAAATAAGGTTTTTGAGCATAACTTATTCGAGTTCCCTTTGACGTCCCGTAGGGTGTTTTATAGAGTAAAGGTTGAATCTTGGAATGAAAATACATTAATAAAGGTACCTAGTTTGTCACTAGAGATTTTTAATGTAAAAAGATTCAATCTCTGAAACAAAATGATAGTTTAGAGATTAACTCATTCGAGTTACCTATGACGTCGCGAATCGTGTTGTAATGACTAAATCTTAAATCTTTGAATGAAAATATCTCAACAAAACAACCTATTATGTGACTAGACTTTTTTAATGTATAAAGATTGAATCTTTTAAAGAAAATTAGAGTTTTGAGTGAAACTTATTCGAGTTCCCTTTTACGTCCCGAAGAGTGTTTTACAGAGTATAGATTGAATCTTTGAATGAAAATGCCTCAGTAAAGGTACCTAGTATGTCACTGGACCTTTTTAATGTAAAAAGATTGAATTTTTGAAAGAAAATAAGAATTTTGAGATTAATTTATTCGAGTTACCTATGAAGTCGCGAAGCGTGTTTTAATGACTAAAGATGAAATCTTTAAATGAAAATACCTCAACAAATGAACCTATTATATGACTAAACCTTTTTAATGTATACAGATTGAATCTTTGAAAGAAAATGAGTGTTTTGAATGAAACTTATTCGAGTTCCTTTTAACGTCCCGAAGAGTGTTTTAACGAGTAAAAATAGAATCTTTGAATGAAAATATCTCAATAAAGGTACATATTATGTTACTAGACCTTTTTAATGTATAAACGTTGAATCTTTAAAAGAAAATAAGAGTATTGATTTAAACTTATTCGAGTTACTTATGAAGTAGCGAAGAGTGTTTTAATGAGTAAAGATCGAATCTTTGATTGAAAATATCTCAATAAAAGTACCTTTTATGTCACTAAACCTTTTTAATGCATATAGACTGAATATTTGAAACAAAACAAGAGTTTTAATTTAAAATTATTCGTGTTACCTAGAAGTCGCGAAGAGTGTTTTAAAGAGTAAATGTTGAATCTTTAAATGAAAGTACCTCAATAAAAGTACCTTTTATGTCACAACACCTTTTCAATGTATAAAAATTGAATATTTGAAAGAAAATGAGGTTTTTGATCATAAGTTATTCGAGTCCCCTTTGACGTCCCGTAGGGTGTTTTATAGAGTAAAGGTTGAATCTTGGAATGAATATACATTAATAAAGGTACCTAGTATGTCACTAGACGTTTTTAATGTAAAAAGATTCAATCTCTGAAACAAAATGATAGTTTAGAGATTAATTCATTCGAGTTACCTATGAAGTCGCGAATCGTGTTGTAATGACTAAATCTTAAATCTTTGAATGAAAATATCTCAACAAAAGAACCTATTATGTGACTAGACCTTTTTAACGTATAAAGATTGAATCTTTTAAAGAAAATGGGAATTTTGGGAAAAACTTATTCGAGTTCCCTTTGACGTCCCAAAGAGTGTTTTACAAAGTATGGATTGAATCTTCGAATCAAAATACCTCAGTAACGGTACCTAGTATGTCACTAGACCTTTTTAATGTAAAAAGATTAAATCTTTGAAAGAAAATTAGAGTTTTGAGATTAATTTATTTGAGTTACCTATGAAGTTGCGAGGCGTGTTTTAATGACTAAGGATTAAATTTTTGAATGAAAATACCTCAATAAAGGAACCTGTTATATGACTAAACCTTTTTAATGTATACAGATTGAATCTTTGAAAGAAAATGAGAATTTTGAATGAAACTTATTCGAGTTCCTTTTGACGTCCCGAAGAGTGTTTTAATGAGTAAAAATAGAATCTTTGAAAGAAAATACCTTAATAAAGGTACCTATTATGTTACTAGACCTTTTTAATGTATAAACGTTGAATCTTTGAAAGAAAATAAGAGTATTGATTTAAACCTATTCGAGTTACTTATGAAGTGGCGAAGAGTGTTTTAATGAGTAAAGATCGAATCTTTGATTGAAAATATCTCAATAAAAGTACATTTTATGTCACTAAACCTTTTTAATGCATATAGATTGAATCTTTGAAACAAAACAAGAGTTTTAATTTATAATTATTCGTGTTACCTAGAAGTCGCGAAGAGTGTTTTAATGAGTATATGTTGAATCTTTAAATGAAAGTACCTCAATAAAGGTACCTTTTATGTCACTAGACCTTTTCAATATATAAAAATTGAATCTTTGAAACAAAATGAGGTTTTTGAGTTAAACTTATTCAAGTTCTCTTTGACGTCCCGTAGAGTGTTTTACAGAGTAAAGATTGAATCATTGAATTAAAATACCTTAATAAAGGTACCTAGTATATCAGTAGACCTTTTTAATGTAAAAAGATTGAATCTCTGAAATAAAATGATAGTTTAGAGATTAACTTATTTGAGATACCTATGAAGTCGCGAATCGCCTTGTAATGACCAAATATTAAATCTTTGAATGAAAATATGTCAACAAAGGAACCTATTATGTGACTAGACCTTTTTAGTGTATAAAGATTGAATCTTTTAAAGAAAATGAGAGTTTTGAGTGAAATTTATTCGAGTTCCCTTTGACGTCCCAAAGAGTGTTTTACAGAGCATCGATTGAATCTTTGAATGAAAATACCTCTGTAAAGGTACCTAGTATGTCACTAGACCTTTTTAATGTAAAAAGATTGAATCTTTGAAAGAAAATGAGCGTTTTGAGATTAACTTATTCGAGTTACCTATGAAGTCGCAAAACGTGTTTTAATGACTAAAAATTAAATATTTGAATGAAAATACTTCAATAAAGGAACCTATTATACGACTAAACCTTTTTAATGTATACAGATTGAATCTTTGAAAGAAAATGAGAGTTTTAAATGAAACTTATTCGAGTTCCTTTTGACGTCCCGAAGAGTGTTTTAATGAGTAAAAATAAAATCTTTGAATGAAAATACCTCAACAAAGGTATCATTTATGTTACTAGATCTTTTTAATGTATAAACGTTGAATCTTTGAAAGAAAATAAGAGTATTGATTTAAACCTATTCGAGTTACTTATGAAGTGGCGAAAAGTGTTTTAATGAGTAAAGATCGAATCTTTGATTGAAAATATCTCAATAAAAGTACCTTTTATGTCATTAAACCTTTTTAATGCAGATAGATTGAATCTTTGAAACAAAACAAGAGTTTAAATTTAAAATTATTCGTGTTACCTATTAGTCGCGAAGAGTGTTTTAATGAATATATATTGAATCTTTAAATGAAAGTACCTCAATAAAGGTATCTTTTATGTCACCAGACCTTTTCAACGTATAAAGATTGAATCTTTGAAAGAAAATGAGGTTTTTGAGTTAAACTTATTCGAGTTCCCTTTGACGTCCCGTAGAGTGTTTTACGGAGTAGAGATTGAATCTTTGAACCAAAATACATTAATAGAAGTACCTAGTATGTCACTAGACCTTTTTAATGTAAAAAGATTGAATCTCGGAAAAAAAAAAATGATAGTTTAGAGATTAACTTATTCGAGATACCTATGAAGTCGCGAATCGTGTTGCAATGACTAAATATTAAATTTTGAATGAAAATATCTCGACAAAGGAACCTATTATATGACTAGACCTTTTTAATGTATAAAGATTGAATCTTTTAAAGAAAATGAGAGTTTTGAGTGAAACTTATTCGAGTTCCATTTTACGTCCCGAAGAGTGTTTTACAGAGTTTAGATTGAATCTTTGAATGAAAATACCTCAGTAAAGGTACCTAGTGTGTCACTAGACCTTTTTAATGTCAAAAGATTGAATTTTTGAAAGAAAATTAGAATTTTTAGATTAACTTATTCGAGTTACCTATGAAGTCGCGAAACGTGTTTTAATGATTAAAGATTAAATCTTTGAATGAAAATACCTCAATAAAGGAACCTATTATATGACTAAACCTTTTTAATGTATACAGATTGAATCTTTGAAAGAAAATGAGAGTTTTGAAAGAAACTTATCGAGTTCCTTTTGACGTTCCGAAGAGTGTTTTAATGAGTAAAAATAGAATCTTTGAATGAAAATACCTTAATAAAGGTATCATTTATGTTACTAGATCTTTTTAATGTATAAACGTTGAATCTTTCAAAGAAAATAATAGTATTGATTTGAACTTATTCGAGTTACTAATGAAGTGTCGAAAAGTGTTTTAATGAGTAAAGATCGAATCTTTGATTGAAAATATCTCAATAAAAGTACCTTTTATGTCAATAAACCTTTTTAATGCATATACATTGAATCATTGAAACAAAACAAGAGTTTAAATTTAAAATTATTCATGTTACCTAGTAGTCGCGAAGAGTGTTTTAATGAGTATATGTTGATTCTTTAAATGAAAGTATCTCAATAAAGGTATCTTTTATGTCACTAGACCTTTTCAATGTATAAAGATTGAATCTTTGAAAAAAAATGAGATTTTTTAATTAAATTTATTCGAGTTCCCTTTGACGTCCCGTAGAGTGTTTTGCAGAGTAGAAATTGAACAAAAATACCTTAATAAAGGTACCTAGTATGTCACTAGACCTATTTCATGTAAAAAGATTGAATCTCTGAAAAAAAATGATAATTTAGAGATTAACTTATTCGAGTTACCAATGAAGTCGCGAATCGTGTTGTAATGACTAAATATTAAATCTTTAAATGAAAATATTTCAACAAAGGAACCTATTATGTGACTAGACCTTTTTAATGTATAAAGATTGAATCTTTTAAAGAAAATGAGAGTTTTGAGTGAAACTTATTCGAGTTTCCTTTTACGTCCCGAAGAGTGTTTTACAGAGTATAGATTGAATCTTTGGATGAAAATACCTCAGTAAAGGTACCTAGTATGTCACTGGACCTTTTTAATGTAAAAAGATTGAATTTTGGAAAGAAAATGGGAGTTTTGAGATTAACTTATTCGAGTTACCTATGAAGTCGCGAAGCGTGTTTTAATGACTAAAGATTACATCTTTGAATGAAAATACCTCAGTAAAGGTACCTAGTATGTCACAACACCTTTTCAATGTATAAAAATTGCTCAGTAAAGGTACCTAGTATGTCACTAGACCTTTTTAATGTAATAAGATTGAATCCTTGAAAGAAAATGAGATTTTGAGATTAACTTATTCGAGTTACCTATGATGTCACGAGGCGTGTTTTAATGACTAAAGATTAAATCTTTGAATGAAAATACCTCAATAAAGGAACCTATTAAATGACTAAACCTTTTTAATGTATACAGATTAAATCTTTGAAAGAAAATGAGAGTTTTGAATGAAACTTATTCGAGTTCCTTTTGACGTCCCGAAGGTGTTTTAATGAGTAAAAATAGAATCTTTGAATTAAAATACCTCAATAAAGGTACCTTTTATGTTACTAGACCTTTTCAATTTATAAACGTTGAATCTTTGAAAGCAAATAAGAGTATTAATTTAAACTTGTTCGAGTTACTTATGAAGTGGCGAAGAGTGTTTTAATGAGTAAAGATCGAATCTTTGATTGAAAATATCTGGAAAAAAGTACATTTTATGTCATTAAACCTTTTTAATGCATATAGATTGAATCTTTGAAACAAAACAAGAGTTTTAATTTAAAATTATTCGTGTTACATAGTAGTCGCGAAGAGTGTTTTAATGAGTATATGTAGAATCTTTGAATGAAAGTACCTCAATAAAGGTACCTTTTATGTCACTAGACCTTTTCAATGTATAAAGATTGAATCTTTGAAAGAAAATGAGAGTTTTGAGATTGACTTATTCGAGTTACCTATGAAGTCGCGAAGCGTGTTTTAATGACTAAAGATTAAATCTTTGAATGAAAATGCCTCAATAACGGAACCTATTATATGACTAAACCTTTTTAATGTATACAGATTGAATTTTTGAAAGAAAATGAGAGTTTTGAATGAAACTTATTCGTGTTCCTTTTGACGTCCCGAAAAGTGTTTTAGTGGGTAAAATAGAATTTTTGAATGAAAATACCTCAATAAAGGTACCTATTATGTTACTAGACATTTTTAATGTATAAACGTAGAATCTTTGAAAGAAAATAAGAGTATTGATTTAAACTTATTCAAGTTACTTCTGAAGTGGCGAAGGGTGTTTTAATGAGTAAATATCGAATCTTTGATTGAAAATATCTCAATAAAAGTTCCTTTTATGTCACTAAACCTTATTAATGCATATAGATTGAATCTTTGAAACAAAAATAGAATTTTAATTTAAAATTTTTCGTGTTACCTAGAAGTCGCGAAAAGTGTTTTAATGAGTATATGTTGAATCTTTAAATGAAAGTTCCTCAATAAAGGTACCTTTTATGTCACTAGACCTTTTCAATGTATAAAGATTGAATCTTTGAAAGAAAATGAGGTTTCTGAGTTAAACTTATTCGAGTTCCCTGTGACGTCCCATAGAGTGTTTTACAGAGTAAAGATCGAATTTTTGAACGAAATTACCTTAATAAAGGTACCTAGTATGTCACTAGACCTTTTAAATATAAAAATATTGAATCTCCGAAATAAAATGATGGTTTAGAGATTAACTTATTCGAGTTACCTATGAAGTCGCGAATTGGGTTGTAATGACTAAATATTAAAATTTTGAATGAAAATATCTGAACAAAGGAACCTATTATGTGACTAGACCTTTTTAATGTATAAAGATTGAATCTTTTAAAGAAAATGAGAGTTTTGAGTGAAATTTATTCGAGTTCCCTTTGACGTCCCGAAGAGTGTTTTACAGAGTATAGATTGAATCATTGAATGAAAATACCTCAGTAAAGGTACCTAGTATGTCACTAAACCTTTGTAATGTAAAAAGATTGAATCTTCGAAAGAAAATGAGAGTTTTGAGATTAACTTATTCGAGTTACCTATGAAGTCGCGAGGCGTATTTTAATGACTAAAGATTAAATCTTTAAATAAAAATACCTCAATAAAGGAACCTATTATATAACTACACCATTTTAATGTATACAGATTGAATCTTTGAAAGAAAATGAGAGTTTTGAATGAAACTTATTCGAGTTCCTTTTGACGTCGCGAAGGGTGTTTTAATGAGTAAAAATAAAATCTTTGAATGAAAATACCTCAATAAAGGTACCTATTATGTTACTAGACCTTTTTAATTTATAAACGTTGAATCTTTGAAAGAAAATAAGAGTATTGATTTAAATTTATTCGAGTTACTTATGAAGTGGCGAATAGTGTTTTAATGAGTAAAGATCGAATCTTTGATTGAAAATATCTAAATAAAAGTACATTTTATGTCATTAAACCTTTTTAATGCAAAAAGATTGAATCTTTGAAACAAAACAAGAGTTTTAATTTAAAATTATTCGTGTTATCTAGTAGTCGCGAAGAGTGTTTTAATGAGCATAGTTTGAATCTTTAAATGAAAGTACCTCAATAAAGATACCTTTTATGTCACTAGACCTTTTCGATGTATAAAGATTGAATCTTTGAAAGAAAATGACGTTTTTGAATTAAACTTATTCGAGTTCCCTTTGACGTCCCGTAGAGTGTTTTACAGAGTAAAGATTGAATCTTTGAATGAAAGTACCTTAATAAAGGTGCCTAGTATGTCACTAGACCTTTTTAATGTAAAAAGATTGAATCTCTGAAATAAAATGATAGTTTAGAGATTAACTTATTCGAGTTTCCGATGAAGTCGCGAATCGTGTTGTAATGACTAAATATTAAATCTTTGAATGAAAATATCTGAACGAAGGAACCTATTATGTGACTAGACCTTTTTAATGTATAAAAATTGAATCTTTTAAAGAAAATGAGAGTTTTGAGTGAAACTTAGTCAAGTTCCCTTTGACGTCCCGAAGAGTGTTTTACAGGGTATAGATTGAATCTATGAATGAAAATACCTTAGTAAAGGTACCTAGTATGTCACTAGACCTTTTTAATGTAATAAGATTGAATCTTTGAAAGAAAATGAGATTTTGAGATTAACTTATTCGAGTTACCTATGATGTCGCGAGGCGTGTTTTAATGACTAAAGATTAAATCTTTGAATGAAAATATCTCAATAAAGGAACCTATTAAATGACTAAACCTTTTTAATGTATACAGATTAAATCTTTGAAAGAAAATGAGAGTTTTGAATGAAACTTATTCGAGTTCCTTTTGACGTACCGAAGGTGTTTTAATGAGTAAAAATAGAATCTTTGAATTAAAATACCTCAACAAAGGTACCTTTTATGTTACTAGACCTTTTCAATTTATAAATGTTGAATCTTTGAAAGAAAATAAGAGTATTAATTTAAACTTGTTCGAGTTACTTATGAAGTGGCGAAGAGTGTTTTAATGAGTAAAGATCGAATCTTTGATTGAAAATATCTCAACAAAAGTACATTTTATGTCATTAAACCTTTTTAATGCATATAGATTGAATCTTTGAAACAAAACAAGAGTTTTAATTTAAAATTATTCGTGTTACTTAGTAGTCGCGAAGAGTGTTTTAATGAGTATATGTATAATCTTTAAATGAAAGTACCTCAATAACGGTACCTTTTATGTCACTAGACCTTTTCAATGTATGAAGATTGAATCATTGAAAGAAAATGAGGTTTTTGAGTTAAACTTATTCGAGTTTCCTTTGACGTCCCGTAAAGTGTTTTACAGAGTAAAGATTGAATCTCTGAATGAAATTACCTTAATAAAGGTACCTAGTATGTTACTAGGCATTTTTGATGTTAAAAGATTGAATCTCTGAAAAAAAAATGGTAGTTTAGAGATTACCTTATTCGAGTTACCTATGAAGTTGCGAATCGTGTTGTAATGACTAAATATTCATTCTTTGAATGAAAATATCTGAACAAAGGAACGTATTATGTGACTAGACCTTTCTAATGCATAAAGATTGAATCTTTTAAAGAAAATGAAAGTTTTGAGTGAAACTTAGTCGAGTTCCCTTTGACGTCCCGAAGAGTGTTTTACAGAGTATAGATTGAATCTATGAATGAAAATACCTCAGTAAAGGTACCTAGTATGTCACTAGACCTTTATAATGTAAAAAGATTGAATCTTTGAAAGAAAATGAGATTTTTGAGATTAACTTATTCGAGTTACCTATGATGTCGCGAGGTGTGTTTTAAACACTAAAGACTAAATCTTTGAATGAAAATACCTCAATAAAGGAACCTATTATATGACTAAACCTTTTTAATGTATATAGATTGAGTCTTTGAAAGAAAATGAGAGTTTTGAATGAAACTTATTCGAGTTCCTTTTGACGTCCCGAAGAGTGTTTTAATGAGTAAAAATAGAATCTTTGAACGAAAATTCCTCAACAAAGGTACCTATTACGTTACCAGACATTTTTAATGTATAAACTTGAATCTTTGAAGGAAAATAAGAGTATTGATTTAAACTTATTCGAATTACTTATGAAGTAGCGAAGAGTATTTTAATGAGTAATGATCGAATCTTTGATTAAAAAAATCTCAATAAAAGTACCTTTTATGTCATTAAACCTTTTTAATGCATATAGATTGAATTTTTGTAACAAAACAAGAGTTTTAATTTAAAATTATTCGTGTTACCTAGTAGTCGCGAAGAGTGTTTTAATGAGTATATGTAGAATCTTTAAATGAAAGTACCTCAATAAAGGTACCTTTTATATCACTAGACCTTTTCAATGTATAAAGATTGAATCTTTGAAAGAAAATGAGGTTTTTGAGTTAAACTTATTCGAGTTCCCTTTAACGTCCCGTAGAGTGTTTTACAGAGTAAAGATTGAATCTCTGAATGAAATTACCTAAATAAAGGTACCTAGTATGTCACTAGACCTTTTAAATGTAAAAAGATTGAATCTCTGAAAAAAAATGATAGTTTAGAGATTAACTTATTCGAGTTACCTATGAAGTTGCGAATCGTGTTGTAATGACCAAATATTAAATCTTTAAATGAAAATATCTCAGCAAAGGAACATAAAATGTGACTAGACATTTTTAATGTTGTAAAGATTGAATCTTTTAAAGAAAATGAGAGTTTTGAGTGAAATTTATTCGAGTTCCCTTTGACGTCCCGACGAGTGTTTTACAGAGTATAAATTGAATCGTTGAATAAAAATACCTCAGTAAAGATACCTAGAATGTCACAAGACCTTTTTAACGTAAAAAGATTGAATCTTAAAAGGAAAATGAGAGTTTTGAGATTGACTTATTCAAGTTACCTATGAAGTCGCGAAGCGTGTTTTAATGGCTAAAGATTAAATCTTTTAATGAAAATACCTCAATAAAGGAACCTATTATATGACTAAACCTTTTTAATGTATACAGATTGAATTTTTGAAAGAAAATGAGAGTTTTGAAGGAAACTTATTCGAGTTCCTTTTGACGTCCCGAAGAGTGTTTCAATGAGTAAAAATAGAATCTTTGAATGAAAATACCTCAATAAAGGGTTCTATTATGTTACTAGGCATTTTTAATGTATAAATGTTGAATCTTTGAAAGAAAATTAGAGTATTGAGTTAAACTTATTCGAGTTACTTATGAAGTGGCGAAGAGTGTTTCAATGAGTAAAAATTGAATCTTTGATTGCAAATCTCTCAATAAAAGTACCTTTTATGTCACTAAACCTCTTTGATGCATATAGATTGAATCTTTGAAACAAAAGTAGAGTTTTAATTTAAAATTATTCGTGTTACCTAGAAGTTGCGAAGAGTGTTTTAATGCGTATATGTTGAATCTTTAAGTGAAAGTATCTCAAGAAAGGTACCTTTTATTTCCCTAGACCTTTTCAACTTATAAAGATTGAATCTTTGAAAGAAAACGAGGTTTTTGAGTTAAACTTATTCGAGTTCCTTTTGACGTCCCGTAGAGTGTTTTACAGAGTAAAGATTGAATCTCTAAATGAAATTACCTTAATAAAGGTACCTAGTATGTCACTAGACCTTTTTAATGTAAAAAGATTGAATCTCTGAAAAAAAATGGTAGTTTTGAGATTAACTTATTCGAGTTACCTATGAAGTCGCGAATCGTGTTGTAATGACTAAATATTCAATCTTTGAATGAAAATATCTCAACAAAGGAACCTATTATGTGACTAGACCTTTTTAATGCATAAAGTTTGAATCTTTTAAAGAAAATGAGAGTTTTGAGTGAAACTTATTCGAGTTCCCTTTGACGTCCCGAAGAGTGTTTTACAGAGTATAGATCGAATCTTTGAATGGAAATACCTCAGTAAAGGTACGTAGAATGTCACAAGACCTTCTTAATATAAAAAGATTGAATCTTTGAAAGAAAATGAGAGTTTTAATAATGACTTATTTGAGTTACCTATGAAGTCGCGAAGCGTGTTTTAATGACTAAAGATTAAATCTTTGAATGAAAATACCTTAATAAAGGAACCTATTATATGACTAAACGTTTTTAATGTATACAGATTGAATCTTTGAAAGAAAATGAGAGTTTTGAATGAAACTTATTTGAGTTCCTTTTGACGTCCCGAAGAGTGTTTTAATGAGTAAAAATAGAATCTTTGAACGAAAATATCTCAATAAAGGTACCTGTTATGTTTCTAGACATTTTTTAATTTATAAATGTTGAATTTTTGAAAGAAAATTAGTGTATTGATTTAAACTTATTCGAGTTACTTATGAAGTGTCGAAGAGTGTGTTAATGAGTAAAAATCGAATCTTTGATTGAAACTATCTTAATAAAAGTACCTTTTAAGTCACTAAACATTTTTAACGCATATATATTCAATCTTTGAAACAAAAGAAGAGTTTTAATTTAAAATTATTCGTGTTACCTAGAAGTCGCGAAGAGTGTTTTAATGCGTATATGTTGAATATTTAAGTGAAAGTACCTCAATAAAGGTACCTTTTATGTCACTAGACCTTTTTAATGTATAAAGATTGAATCTTTGAAAGAAAATAAGGTTTTTGAGTTAAACTTATTCGAGTTCCCTTTGACGTCCCGTAGAGAGTTTTATAAAGTAAATATTGAATCTTTGAATGAAAATACCTTATTGAAGGTACCTAGTATGTCACTAAACCATTTTAATGTAAAAAGATTGAATCTCTGAAATAAAATGATAGTTTGGAGATTAACTTATTTGAGTTACCTTTGAAGTCGCGAATCGTGTTGTAATGACTAAATATTAAATCTTTGAATGAAAATATCTCAACCAAGGAACCTAGACTAGACCTTTTTAATGTATAAAGATTGAATATATTAAAGAAAATGAGAGTTTTGAGTGAAACTTATTCGAGTTCCCTTTGACGTCCCGAAGAGTGTTTTATGGAGTATAGATTGAATCTTTGAATGAAAATACCTCAGTAAAGGTACCTAGTATGTCACTAGACCTTTTTAATGTAAAAAGATTAAATCGTTGAACGAAAATGAGAGTTTTGAGATTAATTTATTCGAGTTATCCATAAAGTCGTGAAGCATGTTTTAATGACTAATGATTAAATCTTTGAATGAAAATACCTCAATAAAGGAACATATTATATGACTAAACCTTTTTAAAGTATACAGATTGAATCTTTGAAAGAAAATGAGAGTTTGAATGAAACTTATTCGAGTTCCTTTTGACGTTCCGAAGAGTGTTTTAATGAGTAAAAATAGAATTTTTGAATGAAAATACCTCAGTAAGGGTACCTATTATGTTACTAGACCTTTTTAATGTATAAACGTTAAATCTTTCAAAAAAATTAGACTATTGATTTAAACTTATTCGAGTTACTTATGAAGTGGCGAGGAGTGTTTTCATAAGTAAAGATTGAATCTTTGATTGAAAATATCTCAATAAAAGTATCTTTTATGTCACTAAACCTTATTAATGCATATAGATTGAATTTTTGGAATAAAACAAGAGTTTTAATTTAAAATTATACGTGTTACCTAGAAGTCGCGAAGAGTGTTTTAATGAGTATATGTTGAATATTTAAATGAAAGTACCTCAATAAAGGTACCTTTTATATCACTAGACCTTTTCAATGTATAAAGATTGAAGCTTTGAAAGAAAATGAGGTTTTTGAGTTAAACTTATTCGAGTTCCCTTTGACGTCCCGTATAGTGTTTTACAGTGTAAAGATTGAATCTCTGAATGAAATTACCTTAATAAAGGTACCTAGTATGTCACTAGATCTTTTTAATGTGAAAAGATTGAATCTCTGAAAAAAAAATGATAGTTTAGGGATTAAATTATTCGAGTTACCTATGAAGTCGCGAATCGTGTTGTAATGACTAAATATTAAATCTTTGAATGAAAATATGTCAAGAAAGGAACCTATTATGTGACTAGACCTTTTTAATGTATAAAGATTGAATCTTTTAAAGAAAATGAGAGTTTTGAGTGAAACTTATTCGAGTTCCCTTTGACGTCCCGAAGAGTGTTTTACAGAGTATAAATTGAATCTTTGAATAAAAATACCTCAGTAAAGGTACATAGAATGTCACAAAACCTTTTTAATGTAAAAAGATTGAATCTTTGAAAGAAAATGAGAGTTTTGAGATTTACTTATTCCAGTTACCTATGAAGTCGCGAAGCGTGTTTTAGTGACTAAAGATTAAATCTTTGATTGAAAATACCTCAATAAATGAACCTATTAAATGACTAAACCTTTTTAATGTATACAGATTGAATCTTTGAAAGAAAATGAGAGTTTTGAATGAAACTTATTCGAGTTCCTTTTGACGTCCCGGAGAGTGTTTTAATGAGTAAAAATAGAATCTTTGAATGAAAATACCTCATTAAAGGTACCTATTATGTAACTAGACATTTTTAATATATAAATGTTGAATCTTTGAAGTAAAATTAGAGTATTCATTTAAACTTATTCGAGTTACTTATGAAGTGGCAAAGAGCGTTTTAATGAGTAAAAATCGAATCTTTGATTGAAAATATCTCAATAAAAGTACCTTTTATTTCACTAAACCTTTTTAATGCATATAGATTGAATCTTTGAAACAAAACAAGAGTTTTAATATAAAATTATTCGTGTTACCTAGAAGTCGCGAAGCGTGTTTTAATGAGTATATGTTGAATCTTTAAATGAAAGTACATCAATAAAGGTACCTTTTATGTCACTAGACCTTTTCAATGTATAAAGATTGAATCTTTGAAAGAAAAAGAGGTTTTTGGGTTAACTTATTCGAGTTCCCTTTGACATCCCGTAGAGTGTTTTACAGAGTAAAGATTGAATCTCTGATTGAAATTACCTTAATAATGGTACCTAGTATGTCACTAGACCTTTTTAATGTAAAAACTTTGAATCTCTGAAAAAAAATGATAGTTTAGAGATTAACTTATTCGAGTTACCTATGATGTCGCGAATCGTGTTGTAATGACTAAATATTAAATCTTTAAATGAAAATATCTCATGAAAAGAACCGTTATGTGACTAGACCTTTTTAATGTATAAAGATTGAATCTTTTAAAGAAAAAGAGAGTTTTGAGTGAAACTTATTCGAGTTCCCTTTGACGTCCCGAAGAATGTTTTGCAGAGTATAGATTGAATCTTTGAAAGAAAATAGCTCAGTAAAGGTACCTAGAATGTCACAAGACCTTTTTAATGTAAAAAGATTGAATCTTTCAAAGGAAATGAGAGTTTTGAGATTAACTTATTCGAGTTACCTATGAAGTCGCGAAGCGTGTTTTAGTGACTAAAGATTAAATCTTTGAATGAAAATACCTCAATAAATGAACCTATTATATGACTAAACCTTTTTAATGTATACAGATTGAATCTTTAAAAGAAAATGAGAGTTTTGAAGGAAACTTATTCGAGTTCCTTTTGACGTCCCGAAGAGTGTTTTAATGAGTAAAAATAGAATCTTTGAATGAAAATACTTCACTAAAGGTACCTATTATGTAACTAGACATTTTTAATATATAAATGTTGCATCTTTGAAAGAAAATTAGGGTATTGATTTAAACTTATTCGAGTTACTTATGAAGTGGCGAAGAGTATTTTAATGAGTAAAAATCGAATCTTTGATTGAAAATATCTCAATAAAAGTACCTTTTATGTCACTAAACATTTTTAATGCATATAGATTGAATCTTTGAAACAAAACAAGAGTTTTAATATAAAATTATTCTTGTTACCTTGAAGTCGCGAAGCGTGTTTTAATGAGTATATGTTGAATCTTTAAATGAAAGTACATCAATATAGGTACATTTTATGTCACTAGACCTTTTCATTGTATAAAGATTGAATCTTTGAAAGAAAAAGAGGTTTTTGAGTTAAACTTATTTGAATTCCCTTTGACGTCCCGTAGAATGTTTTACAGAGTAAAGATTGAATCTCTGAATGAAATTACATTAATAAAGGTACCTAGTATGTCACTAGACCGTTTTAATATAGAAAGATTGAATTTCTGAAAAAAAAATGATAGTTTAGAGATTAACTTATTCGAGTTACCTATGAAGTCGCGAATCGTGTTGTAATGAGTAAATATTAAATCTTTGAATGAAAATATCTCAAGAAAAGAACCTATTATATGGCTAGACCTTTTTCTTGTATAAAGATTGAATCTTTTAAAGAAAATGAGAGTTTTGAGTGAAACTTATTCGAGTTCCCTTTGACGTCCCGAAGAGTGTTTGACAGAGTATAAATTCAATCTTTGAATAAAAATACCTCAGTAAAGGTACCTAGAATGTCACAAGACCTTTTTAATGTAAAAAGATTGAATCTTTGAAAGAAAATGAGAGTTTTGATTTTGACTTATTCGAGTTACCTATGAAGTCGCGAAGCGTGTTTTAATGACTAAAGATTAAATCTTTGAATGAAAATACCTCAATAAAGGAACCTATTATATGACTAAACCTTTTTAATGTATACAGATTGAATCTTTGAAAGAAAATGAGTGTTTTGAAGGAAACTTATTCGAGTTCCTTTTTACGCCCCGAAGAGTGTTTTAATGAGTAAAAATAGAATCTTTGAATGAAAATACCTCAATAAAGGAACCTATTTTGTTACTAGACATTTTGAATGTATAAACGTTAAATCTTTGAAAGAAAATTAGAGTATTGATTTAAACTTATTCGAGTTACTTATGAAGTGGTGAAGAGTGTTTTAATGAGTAAAAATCGAATCTTTGATTGAAAATATCTCAATAAAAGTACCTTTTATGTCACTAAACCATTTTAATGCATATAGATTGAATCTTTGAAACAAAAGAAGAGTTTTAATATAAAATTATTCGTGTTACCTAGAAGTCGCGAGGAGTGTTTTAATGCGTATATGTTGAATATTTAAGTGAACGTACCTCAATAAAAGTACATTTTATGTCACTAGACCTTTTCAATGTATAAAGAGTGAATCTTTGAAAGAAAAAGAGGTTTTTGAGTTAACTTATTCGAGTTCCCTTTGACGTCCCGTAGAGTGTTTTACAGAGTAAAGATTGAATCTCTGAATGAAATTACATTAATAAAGGTACCTAGTATGTCACTAGACCGTTTTAATGTAGAAAGATTGAATTTCTGAAAAAAAATGATAGTTTAGAGATTAACTTATTCGAGTTACCTATGAAGTCGCGAATCGTGTTGTAATGACTAAATATTAAATCTTTGAGTGAAAATATCTCAAGAAAAGAACCTATAATGTGGCTAGACCTTTTTCTTGTATAAAGATTGAATCTTTTAAAGAAAATGAGAGTTTTGAGTGAAACTTATTCGAGTTCCCTTTGACGCCCCGAAGAGTGTTTTACAGAGTATAGATTGAATCTTTGAATGAAAATAGCTCAGTAAAGGTACCTAGAATGTCACAAGACCTTTTTAATGTAAAAAGATTCAATCTTTTGAAAGAAAATAAGAGTTTTGAGATTGACTTACTTGAGTTACCAAAGAAGTCGCGAAGCGTGTTTTAATGACTAAAGATTAAATCTTTGAATGAAAATACCTCAATAAAGGAACCTATTATATGACTAAACCTTTTTAATGTATACAGATTGAATCTTTGAAAGAAAATGAGAGTTTTGAAGGAAGCTTATTCGAGTTCCTTTTGACGTCCCGAAAAGTGTTTTAAAGAGTAAAAATAGAATCTTTGAACGAAAATATCTCAATAAAGGAATCTATTTTGTTACTAGACATTTTTAATGTATAAATGTTGAATCTTTGAAAGAAAATTAGAGTATTGATTTAAACTTATTCGAGTTACTTAAGAAGTGGCGAAAAGTGTTTTAATGAGTAAAAATCGAATCTTTGATTGAAAATATCTCAATAAAAGTACCTTTTATGTCACTAAACCTTTTTAATGCCTATAGATTGAATCTTTGAAACAAAAGAAGAGTTTTAATTTAAAATTATTCGTGTTACCTAGAAGTCGCGAAGAGTGTTTTAATGCGTATATGTTGAATATTTAAGTGAAAGTACCTCAATAAAGGTACCTTTTATGTCACTAGACCTTTTCAATGTATAAAGATTGAATCTTTGAAAGAAAATGTGGTTTTTGAGTTAAACTTATTCGAGTTCCCTTTGACGTCCCGTAGAGTGTTTTACAGAGTAAAGATTAAATCTCGGAATGAAATTACCTTAATAAAGGTACCTAGTATGTCACTAGACCTTTTTAATGTAAAAAGATTGAATCTCTGAAAAAAAAAATGATAGTTTAGAGATTAAATTATTCGAGTTACCTATGAAGTCGCGAATCGTGTTGTAATGACTAAATATTAAATTTTTGAATGAAAATATCTCAAGAAAGGAACCTATTATGTGACTAGACCTTTTTAATGTATAAAGATTGAATCTTTTAAAGAAAATGAGAGTCTTGAGTGAAACTTATTCGAGTTCCCTTTGACGTCCCGAAGAATGTTTTACAGAGAATAGAATGAATCTTTGAATGAAAACACCTCAGTAAAGGTACCTAGAATGTCACAAGACCTTTTTAATGTAAAAAGATTGAATCTTTGAAAAAAAATGAGAGTTTTGAGATTGACTTATTCGAGTTACCTATGAAGTCGCGAAGCGTGTTTTAATGACTAAAGATTAAATCTTTGAATGAAAATACCTAAATAAATGAACCTATTATATGACTAAACCTTTTTAATGTATACAGATTGAATCTTTGAAAGAAAATGAGAGTTTTGAAGGAAACTTATTCGAGTTCCTTTTGACGTCCCGAAGAGTGTTTTAATGAGTAAAAATAGAATTTTAGAATGAAAATAACTCAATAAAGGAACCTATTTTGTTATTAGACATTTTTAATGTATAAATGTGGAATCTTTGAAAGAAAATTAGAGTATTGATTTAAACTTATTCGAGTTACTTATGAAGTGGCGAAGAGTGTTTTAATGAGTAAAAATCGAATCTTTGATTGAAAATATCTCAATAAAAGTACCTTTTTTGTCACTAAACTTTTTAATGCATATAGATTGAATCTTTGAAACAAAACAAGAGTTTTAATATAAAATTATTCGTGTTACCTAGAAGTCGCGAAGTGTGTTTTAATAAGTATATGTTGAATCTTTAAATGAAAGTACCTCAATAAAGGTACCTTTTATGTCACTAGACCTTTTCAATGTATAAAGATTGAATCTTTGAAAGAAAATGAGGTTTTTTAGTTAAACTTATTCGAGTTCCCTTTGACGTCCCGTAAAGTGTTTTACAGAGTAAAGATTGAATCTCTGAATGAAATTACCTTAATAAAGGTACCTAGTATGTCACTAGACTTTTTAAATGTAAAAAGATTGAATCTCTGAAAAAAATGATAGTTTAGAGATTAACTTATTCGAGTTACTTATGAAGTCGCGAATCGTGTTGTAATGACTAAATATTAAATCTTTCAATGAAACAATCTCAAGAAAGGAACCTATTATGTGACTAGACCTTTTTAATGTATAAAGATTGAATCTTTTAAAGAAAATGAGAATTTTGAGTGAAACTTATTCGAGTTCCCTTTGACGTCCCGAAGAGTGTCTTACAGAGTATAAATTGAATCTTTGAATAAAAATACCTCAGTAAAGGTACCTAGAATGTCACAAGACCTTTTTAATGTAAAAAGATTGAATCTTTGAAAGAAAATGAGAGTTTTGAGATTGGCTTATTCGAGTTACCTATGAAGTCGCAAAGCGTGTTTTAATGACTAAAGATTAAATCTTTGGATGAAAATACCTCAATAAAGGAACCAATTATATGACTAAACCTTTTTCTTGTACACAGATTGAATCTTTGAAAGAAAATGAGAGTTTTGAAGGAAACTTATTCGAGTCCTTTTGACGTCCCGAAGAGTTTTTTAATGAGTAAAAATAGAATCTTTGAATGAAAATACCTCAATAAAGGAACCTATTTTGTTACTAGGCTTTTTTAATGTGTAAATGTTGAATCTTTGAAAGAAAATTAGAGTATTGATTTAAACTTATTCGAGTTAGTTATGAAGTGGCGAAGAGTGTTTTCATGAGTAAAAATCGAATCTTTGATTGAAAATATCTCAATAAAAGTACCTTTTTTGTCACTAAACTTTTTAATGCATATAGATTGAATCTTTGAAACAAAACAAGAGTTTTAATATAAAATTATTCGTGTTACCTAGAAGTCACGAAGCTTGTTTTAATAAGTATATGTTGAATCTTTAAATGAAAGTACCTCAATAAAGGTACCTTTTATGTCACTAGACCTTTTCAATGTATAAAGATTGAATCTTTGAAAGAAAATGAGGTTTTTTAGTTAAACTTATTCGAGTTCCCTTTGACGTCCCGTAAAGTGTTTTACAGAGTAAGTTTGAATCTCTGAATGAAATTACCATAATAAAGGTACCTAGTATGTCAGTAGACCTTTTAAATGTAAAAAGATTGAATCTCTGAAAAAAATGATAGTTTAGAGATTAACTTATTCGAGTTACCTATGAAGTCGCGAATCGTGTTGTAATGACTAAATATTAAATCTTTGAATGAAAATATCTCAAGAAAGGAACCTATTATGTGACTAGACCTTTTTAATGTATAAAGATTGAATCTTTTAAAGAAAATGAGAGTTTTGAGTGAAACTTATTCGAGTTCCCTTTGACGTCCCGAAGAGTGTTTTACAGAGTATAAATTGAATCTTTGAATAAAAATACCTCAGTAAAGGTACCTAGAATGTCACAAGACCTTTTTAATGTAAAAAGATTGAATCTTTGAAAGAAAATGAGAGTTTTGATTTTGACTTATTCGAGTTACCTATGAAGTCGCAAAGCGTGTTTTAATGACTAAAGATTAAATCTTTGAATGAAAAGACCTGAATAAAGGAACCTATTATATGACTAAACCTTTTTAATGTATACAGATTGAATCTTTGAAAGAAAATGAGAGTTTTGAAGGAAACTTATTCGAGTTCCTTTTGACGTCCCGAAGAGTGTTTTAATGAGTAAAAATAGAATCTTTGAATGAAAATACCTCAATAAAGGAACCTACTTTGTTACTAGACATTTTTAATGTATAAATGTTGAACCTTTGAAAGAAAATAAAAGTATTGATTTAAACTTATTCGAGTTACTTATGAAGTGGCGAAGAGTGTTTTAATCAGTAAAAATCGAATCTTTGATTTAAAATATCTCAATAAAAGTACCTTTTATGTCACTAAACCTTTTTAATGCCTATAGATTGAATCTTTGAAACAAAAGAAGAGTTTTAATTTAAAATTATTCGTGTTACCTAGAAGTCGCGAAGAGTGTTTTAATGCGTATATGTTGAATATTTAAATGAAAGTACCTCAATAAAGGTACCTTTTATTTCACTAGACCTTTTCAATGTATAAAGATTGAATCTTTGAAAGAAAATGAGGTTTTTCAGTTAAACTTATTCGAGTTCCCTTTGACGTACCGTTTAGTGTTTTACAGAGTAAAGATTGAATCTCTGAATGAAATTACCTTAATAAAGGTACCTAGTATGTCGCTAGACCTTTTTAATGTAAAAAGATTGAATCTCTGAAAAAAAAAAATGATAGTTTAGAGATTAACTTATTCGAGTTACCTATGAAGTCGCGAATCGTGTTGTAATGACTAAATATTAAATTTTTGAATGAAAATATCTCAAGAAAGGAACCTATTATGTGACTAGACATTTTTAATGTATAAAGATTGAATCTTTTAAAGAAAATGAGAGTCTTGAGTGAAACTTATTCGAGTTCCCTTTGACGTCCCGAAGAGTGTTTTATAGAGTATAGATAGAATCTTTGAATGAAAATACCTCAGTTAAGGTACTTAAAATGTCACAAGACCTTTTTAATGTAAAAAGATTGAATCTTTGAAAGAAAATGAGAGTTTTGAGATTAACTTATTCGAGTTACCAATGAAGTCGCGAAGCTTGTTTTAAAGACTAATGATTAAATCTTTGAATGAAAATACATAAATAAATGAACCTATTATATGACTAAACCTTTTTAATGTACACAGATTGAATCTTTGAAAGAAAATGAGAGTTTTGAAGGAAACTTATTCGAGTTCCTTTTGACATTCCGAAGAGTGTTTTAATGAGTAAAAATAGAATTTTTGAATAAAAATATCTCAATAAAGGAACCTATTTTGTTACTAGACATTTTTAATGTATAAATGTTGAATCTTTGAAAGAAAATTAGAGTATTGATTTAAACTTATTCGAGTTACTTATGAAGTGGCGAAGAGTATTTTAATGAGTAAAAATCGAATCTTTGAAACAAAACAAGAGTTTTAATTTAAAATTATTCGTGTTACCTAGAAGTCGCGAAGAGTGTTTTAATGAGTATATGTTGAATCTTTAAATGAAAGTACCTCAATAAAGGTAGCTTTTATGTCACTAGACCTTTTCAATGTATAAAGATTGAATCTTTGAAAGAAAATGAGGTTTTTGAGTTAAACTTATTCGAGTTCCCTTTGACGTCCCGTAAAGTGTTTTACAGAGCAAAAATTGAATCCCTGAATGAAATTACCTTAATAAAGGTACCTAGTATGTCACTAGACCTTTGTAATGTAAAAAGATTGAATCTCTGAAAAAAAATGATAGTTTAGAGATTAACTTATTCGAATAACCTATGAAGTCGCGAATCGTGTTGTAATGACTAAATATTAAATCTTTGAATGAAAATATCTTTTGAAATGAACCTATTTTGTGACTAGACCTTTTTAATGTATAAAGATTGAATCTTTTAAAGAAAATGAGAGTTTTGAGTGAAACTTATTCGAGTTCCCTTTGACGTCCCGAAGAGTGTTTTACAGAGTATAGATTGAATCTTTGAATGAAAATACCTCAGTAAAGGTACCTAGAATGTCACAAGACCTTTTTAATGTAAAAAGATTGAATTTTGAAAGAAAATGAGATTTTTGAGATTGACTTATTCGAGTTTCCTATGAAGTCTCGAAGCGTGTTTTAATGACTAAATATTAAATCTTTGAATGAAAATACCTCAATAAAGGAACCTATTATATTACTAAACCTTTTTAATGAATACAGATTGAATCTTTGAAAGAAAATGAGAGTTTTGAATGAAACTTATTCGAGTTCTTTTTGACGTCCCGAAGAGTGTTTTAAAGAATAAAAATAGAATCTTTGAATGAAAATACCTCAATAAAGGTACCTATTATGTTACTAGACATTTTTAATGTATAAATGTTGAATCTTTGAAAGAAAATTAGAGTATTGATTTAAACTTATTCGAGTAACTTATGAACTGGCGAAGAGTGTTTTAATGAGTAAAAATCGAATCTTTGATTGAAAATATCTCAATAAAAGTACCTTTTTATGTTACTAAACCATTTAAATGCATATAGATTGAATCTTTGAAACAAAACAAGAGTTTTAATTCAAAATTATTCATGT
This sequence comes from Cornus florida, assembly GCF_030987335.1. Lineage (NCBI taxonomy): Eukaryota > Viridiplantae > Streptophyta > Magnoliopsida > Cornales > Cornaceae > Cornus > Cornus florida. The sequence continues at coordinate 89,239,058 of NW_026775578.1, read as the reverse complement.
TACCTAAAAGTCGCGAAGCGTGTTTAAATGTGTATATGTTGAATCTTTAAATGAAAGTACCTCAATAAAGGTACCTTTTATGTCACTAGACCTTTTTAATGTATAAAGATGAATCTTTGAAAGAAATTGAAGTTTTGAGTTAAACTTATTCGAGTTCCCTTTGACGTCCCGTAGAGTGTTTTACAGAGTAAAGATTGAATCTCTGAATGAAATTATCTTAATAAAGGTACCTAGTATGTCACTAGACCTTTTTAATGTAAAAAGATTGAATCTCTGAAAAAAAATGATAGTTTAAAGAATAACTTATTCGAGTTACCTATGAAGTCGCGAATCGTGTTGTCATGACTAAATATTAAATCATTGAATGAAAATATCTCAACAAAGGAACCTATTATGTGACTGGACCTTTTTAATGTATAAAGATTGAATCTTTTAAAGAAAATGAGAGTCTTGAGTGAAACTTGTTCGAGTTCCCTTTGACGTCCCGAAGAGTGTTTTACAGAGTATAGATTGAATCTTTGAATGAAAATACCTCAGTAAAGGTACCTAGAATGTCACAAGACCTTTTTAATGTAAAAAGATTGAATCTTTGAAAGAAAATGAGAGTTTTGAGATTGACTTATTCGAGTTACCTGTAAAGTCGCGATGCGTGTTTTTATGACTAAAGATTAAATCTTTGAATGAAAATACCTCAATAAAGAAACCTATTATATGACTAAAGCTTTTTAATGTATACAGATTGAATCTTTGAAAGAAAATGAGAGTTTTTAATGAAACTTATTCGAGTTCCTTTTGACGTCCTGAAGAGTGTTTTAATGAGCAAAAATAGAATCTTTGAATGAAAATACCTCAATAAAGGTACCTACTATGTTACTAGACATCTTTAATGTATAAATGTTGAATCTTTGAAAGAAAATTAGAGTATTGATTTAAACTTATTCGAGTTATTTATGAAGTGGCGAAGACTGTTTCAATGAGTAAAAATCGAATCTTTGAGTGAAAATATCTCAATAAAAGTACCTTTTATGTCACTAAACCTTTTTAATGCATATAGATTGAATCTTTGAAACAAAACAAGAGTTTTAATTTAAAATTAATCGTGTTACCTCGAGGTCGCGAACCGTGTTTTTATGGGTATATGTTGAATCTTTAAATGAAAGTACCTCAATAAATTACCTTTTATGTCACTAGACCTTTTCAATGTATAAAGATTGAATCTTTAAAAGAAAATGAGGTTTTTGAGTTAAACTTATTCGAGTTCCCTTTGACGTCCCGTAAAGTGTTTTACAGAGTAAAGATTGAATCTCTGGATGAAATTACCTTTATAAAAGTACCTAGTATGTCACTAGACCTTTTTAATGTAAAAAGATTGAATCTCTGAAAAAAAATGATAGTTTAGAGATTAACTTATTTGAGTTACCTTTGAAGTCGCGAATCGTGTTGTAATGACTAATATTAAATCTTTGAATGAAAATATCTCAACAAAGAAACCTATTATGTGACTAGACCTTTTCAATGGATAAAGATTGAATCTTTTAAAGAAAATGAGAGTTTTGAGTGAAACTTATTCGAGTTCCCTTTGACGTCCCGAAGAGTGTTTTACAGAGTATAAATTGAATCTTTGAATGAAAATACCTCAGTAAAGGTACCTAGAATGTCACAAGACCTTTTTAATGTAAAAAGATTGAATCTTTGAAAGAAAATGAGAGTTTTGAGATTCACTTATTCGAGTTACCTATGAAGTCGCGAAGCGTGTTTTAATAAGTAAATATTCAATCTTTGAATGAAAATACCTCAACAAAGGAACCTATTATATGACTAAACCTTTTTAATGTATACGGATTGAATCTTTGAAAGAAAATTAGAGTTTTGAAGTAACTTATTCGAGTTCCTTTTGACGTCCCGAAGAGTGTTTTAATGAGTAAAAATAGAATCTTTGAATAAAAATACCTCAATAAAGGAACCTATTATGTTACTGGACATTTTAAATGTATAAATGTTGAATCTTTGAAAGAAAATTAGAGTATTGATTTAAACTTATTCGAGTTACTTATGAAGTGGCGAAGAGTGTTTTAATGAGTAAAAATCGAATCTTTAATTGAAAATATCTCAATAAAAGTACCTTTTATGTTACTAAACCTTTTTAATGCATATAGATTGAATCTTTGAAACAAAACAAGAGTTTTAACTTAAAATTATTCTTGTTACCTAGAAGTCGCGAAGAGTGTTTTAATGAGTGTATGTAGAATCTTTAAATGAAAGTACCTCAATAAAGGTACCTGTTATGTCACTAGACCTTTTCAATGTATAAAGATTGAATCTTTGAAAGAAAATGAGGTTTTTGAGTTAAACTTATTCGAGTTCCCTTTGACGTCCCGTAGAGTATTATACAGAGTAAAGATTGAATCTGTGAACGAAATTACCTTAATAAAGTACCTAGTATGTCACTAGGCCTTTTTAATGTAAAAAGATTGAATCACTGAAAAAAAATGATAGTTTAGAGATTAACTTATTCGAGTTACCTATGAAGTCGCGAATCGTTTTGTAATGACAAAATATTAAATCTTTGAATGAAAATATCTCAACAAAAGAACCTATTATGTTACTAGACATTTTCAATGTATAAAAATTGATTCTTCTAAAGAAAATGAGAGTTTTGAGTGAAACTTATTCGAGTTCCCTTTGACGTCCCGAAGAGTGTTTTACAGAGTATAAATTGAATCTTTGAATGAAAACACCTCAGTAAAGGTACCTAGAATGTCATAAGACCTTTTTAATGTAAAAAGATTGAATCTTTGAAAGAAAATGAGAGTTTTGAGATTGACTTATTCGAGTTACCTGTGAAGTCGCGAAGCGTGTTTTAATGACTAAAGATCAAATCTTTGAATGAAAATACCTCAATAAAGGAACCTATTATATGACTAAACCTTTTTAATGTATACAGATTGAATCTTTGAAAGAAAATGATAGTTCTTAAGAAAATTTATTGGAGTTCCTTTTGACGTCCAGAAGGGTGTTTTAATGAGTAAAAATAGAATCTTTGAATAAAAATACCTCAATAAAGGTACCTATTATGTTACTACAGATTTTTAATGTATAAATGTTGAATCTTTGAAAGAAAATTAGAGTATTGATTTAAACTTATTCGAGTTACTTATGAAGTGGCGAAGAGTGTTTTAATGAGTAAAAATCGAATCTTTGATTTAAAATATCTCAATAAAAGTACCTTTTATGTCACTAAACCTTTTTAATGCATATAGATTGAATCTTTGAAACAAAACAAGAGTTTTAATTTAAAATTATTCGTGTTACCTAGAAGTCGCGAAGAATGTTTGAATGAGTATATGTAGAATCTTTAAATGAAAGTAACTCAATAAAGGTACCTTTTATGTCACTAGACCTTTTCAATGTATAAAGATTGAATCTTTGAAAGAAAATGAGGTTTTTGAGTTAAACTTATTCGAGTTCCCTTTGATGTCCCGTAGAGTGTTTTGCAGAGTAAAGATTGAATCTCTGAATGAAATTACCTTAATAAAGGTACCTAGTATGTCACTAGACCTTTTTAATGTAAAAAGATTGAATCTCTAAAAAAAAATGATTGTTAAGAGATTAACTTATTCGAGCTACCTATGAAGTCGCGAATCATGCTGTAATCACTAAATATTAAATCTTTGAATGAAAATATCTCAAGAAAGGAACCTATTATGTGACTAGACCTTTTTAATGTATAAAGTTTGAATCTTTTAAAGAAAATGAGAGTTTTGAGTGAAACATATTCGAGTTCCCTTTGACGTCCCGAAGAGTGTTTTACAGAGTATAAATTGAATCTTTGAATGAAGATACCTCAGTAAAGGTACCTAGAATGTCACAAGACCTTTTTAATGTAAAAAGATTGAATCTTTGAAAACAAATGAGAGTTTTGAGATTGACTTATTCGAGTTAGCTATGAATTCGCGAAGAGTGTTTTAATGACTAAAGATTAAATCTTTGAATGAAAATACCTCAATAAAGGAACCTATTATATGACTAAACGTTTTTAATGTATACAGATTGAATCTTTGAAGGAAAATGAGAGTTTTGAATGAAATTTATTCGAGTTCCTTTTGACGTCCCGAAGAGTGTTTCAATGAGTAAAAATAGAATCTTTGAACGAAAATACCTCAATAAACATAATAATTATGTTACTAGACCTTTTTAATGTATAAACGTTGAATCTTTGAAAGAAAATAATAGTATTGATTTAAACTTATTCGAGTTTCTTATGAAGTGGCGAAAAGTGTTTTAATGAGTAAAGATCGAATCTTTGATTGAAAATATCTCAATAAAAGTACCTTTTATGTCATTAAACCGTTTAAATGCATTTAGATTGAATCTTTGAAACAAAACAAGAGTTTTAATTTAAAATTATTCGTGTTACCTAGTAGTCGCGAATAGTGTTTTAATGAGTATATGTTGAATCTTTAAATGAAAGTACCTCAATAAAGGTATCTTTTATGTCACAAGACCTTTTCAATGTATAAAGATTGAATCTTTGATAGAAAACGAGGTTTTTGAGTTAAACTTATTCGAGTTCCCTTTGACGTCCCGTAAAGTGTTTTACAGAGTAAAGGTTGAATCTTTGAAGGAAAATACATTAATAAAGGTACCTAGTATGTCACTAGAACTTTTTAATGTAAAAAGGTTGAATCTCTGAAAAAAAGTGATAGTTTAGAGATTAACTTATTCGAGTTACCTATGAAGTCGCGAAGCGTGTTGTAATGACTAAATATTAAATCTTTGAAAGAAAATATCTCAATAAAGGAACCTATAATGTGACTAGACCTTTTTAATGCATAAAGATTGAATGTTTTAAAGAAAATGAGAGTTTTGAGTGAAACTTATTCGGGTTCCCTTTGACGTCCCGAAGAGTGTTTTATAGAGTGTAGATTGAATCTTCGAGCGAAAATACCTCAGTAAAGGTACCTAGTTTGTCACTAGACCGTTTTAATGTAAAAAGATTGAATCTTTGAAAGAAAATGACAGTTTTGAGATTAACTTATTCGAGTTATCTATGAAGTCGCGAATCGTATTTTAATGACTAAAGATTAAATCTTTGAATGAAAATACCTTAATAAAGGAACCTATTATATGACTAAACCTTTTTAATGTATACATATTGAATCTTTGAAAGAAAATGAGAGTTTTGAATGAAACTTATTCGAGTTCCTTTCGACGTCCCGAAGAGTGTTTTAATGGGTAAAAATAGAATCTTTGAATGAAAATATTTCAATAAAGGAACCTATTATGTTACTAGACCTTTTTAATGTATAAATGTTGAATCTTTGAAAGAAAATTAGAGTATTGATTTAAACTTATTCGAGTCGCTTATGAAGTGGCGAAGAGTGTTTGAACGAGTAAAAATCGAATCTTTGATTGAAAATATCTCAATAAAAGTACCTTTTATGTCACTAAACCTTTTTAATGCCTATAGATTGAATCTTTGAAACTAAAGAAGAGTTTTAATTTAAAATTATTCGTGTTACCTAGAAGTCGCGAAGAGTGTTTTAATGCGTATATGTTGAATATTTAAGTGAAAGTACCTCAATAAAGGTACCTTTTATTTCACTAGACCTTTTTAATGTATAAAGATTGAATCTTTGAAAGAAAATGAGGTTTTTGTGTTAAACTTATTCGAGTTCCCTTTGACGTCCCGTAGAGTGTGTTACAGAGTAAAGATTGAAACTCTGAATGAAATTACCTTAATAAAGGAACCTAGTATGTCACTAGACCTTTTTAATGTAAAAAGATTGAATCTCTGAAAAAAAGTGATAGTTTAGAGATTAACTTATTCGAGTTACCTATGAAGTCACGAAGCGTGTTGTAATGACTAAATATTAAATCTTTGAAAGAAAATATCTCAACAAAGGAACCTATAATGTGACTAGACCTTTTTAATGCATAAAGATTGAATCTTTTAAAGAAAATGAGAGTTTTGAGTGAAACTTATTCGGGTTTCCTTTGACGTCCCGAAGAGTGTTTTACAGAGTATAGATTGAATCTTCGAATGAAAATGTGATACCCCTCGGATCCGAGACATGGGTTGATCAGGCCCAGGCCCAAACCCGAGGGAGTATCAAACAATTAATATTTTATAGCGAACACAGAATACAAAATGAATTAAGAAATGAAAGTTTAAAGCTGAACAGAAACTAAGAGATAAACCTTAAATAATTCAATACTTAAATTTGACAAACCAAATATCCATAATTTGAACAACTCGGGAATCCATCTCTAGTGGACCCCTAATAAAAGTCTCACACTAAATGGAAGTAAAATAAAAGATAAAACCCAAATCCAAGATCTGGAAAGAAACCCTACATCTTCGGTAGAATGGAAGATCGTCTCTGCTCTGCACGAACAAGCTCAAGCCTGGAACTGACGTACACCTGAAAAATAGGAGTGGGTCAGGCCCACGAACAAGTTCTAACCTACTACAATCCAAGCAGAGACTCGATACGCATGTACATACTAAATAGTTCAACAATAACTAATAATCCGTACATAAATATATCCACACTACTGGACTCTCGCTAGGCCATGAAGGGGGTCTCAACCTGGATAGAAGGCATCACACAATACGCACCTGAGTGGGTATGAGTACCTAAACCTAAACAGGGTATACCTCAACCTTCACAGTCAGCTACACATCCAACTGCATATACGCACCCTAACCGTCGACCCTGAGACTCAAGCTCATGACACGGTAACATAAAAATATATCTAAACTCCGTTTCTATCCATCCACCAGAAATCCAGTAAGTCACTCGGCGTAGTCAACCGTACCGACTTATATATATAAGGAGGATTGTAGTTTATAACCCGTGCCCTTACTCCAAAATAGGTAGGACTTAGCAATTTGAGCTAATCCAACCCAGTATGACACCGTCCCATACCGGTACATACAATCCAATCCGTCCAATAGTTGATAAAGCATCGATAATTATAACAACAATATCAACAATTCCATACTAAACATAATAGAACGCATTAGCAACCATTCTTAAAAATACCAATAATTGATTCACATTGAAAACATAAATATCAATGTCAACTACTCCTTACTATGCATATTGAAATAGATAATCAACATGCTTATTTACATGCACAGTTGACAAAATAATGACCATATAAATGTCAATACCAACAGTCCAAACTAAACATGTTAGAACAGATTAACAAACATGCTTAAGTAAGCCAATTCAGAATCCATAATTTGATCATACAGGGCTTTCTTTATAATGATAACCTATTCCCAGTTTCCATAGAATTAACAGAGCCTAAATAGATATTTTCCCCCTCACATCCATAGCATGCAGAATAAATATAAGTAATCTATTATACTTATAGTTTCCTGTCCAACAACTTGCCGCACCAACCGTTAAATTTAATCATCAACTAATTTTCAGTGAAATATAAATTGTTTTAGCATAGTTTCTATTGTCATGAACATATAATTCGAGTGGACAAGCTCTCACAGAAAATTTCTAATATAATTAAGAAATTAGAAACTCCAAATCTACACAGTCTACAAGACCTTCGTAATTAACTCCATGTAATCCTAATGGTTAACGCTTTGTGTCCAATTTTATATAATCTGGTCTTTGCATATTTATGTTTACCCTAGACCACTCCTAAATCACCCATTACAGTATTCATTCACCAATAAACACATTAAAACAATCACTAGGAAGCCTAATCACTGAAAAAATTTGGAAAAACAACCCACAGAATCAAAACTCACGCATAAACAACCGGGAGCCGGCTCCAGAATATTGGAGCCGCCTCCAATGGCCCTGGAGCCGGCTCCTAGACCATTGGAGCCGTCTCCAGTCCAAGGGGAGCCGGCTCCAATCCAATAGGAGCCGGCTCTCCCCCTCATCTTCTTCGTGTTCTCCTCTCCGGTCGCCGTTTACGCCTCCGACACTTCACAGTAGAAGGTTTCAGAGAGTTTCAATTAATCCTAGGAGATTCCAGTCCTTAACTCAGTCCTTATTATGCTACTAATATGGATTAAACCAAGAATTAAATAAGACAGTTCAAAGTTTAACAGTTTACAAGTTTTAAACCAAAATCAGTTTCAGTTACACTCTAGGCATGACACAGACAACGTCTTTTATTTTTAAACATGTAATTCATCCTGGAACCATTGAGTATGCAAAGAACACGAGTATAAGGGAGAGAGTAAGGTTAGAACTTGCCTTGTGAGATTTTTGTTAAAATCTCTACGTTGTCGTCTACACTCGCCGGCGACTCCTACTGCAACTTCCTCTGTTCCTCGTTTCTAATTCCACAGACGTGTTTTGGTTGTATTATTTTGTTCCCTAAGCAGACTTATCTTATATATTTATAGGCAACCAAAACCCTAAGTCCAATTATACCTACAGTCTGAAACGAGGCCCATAAACTCAACCTAGGTTATAAACCTTGTCGGCTCCTTAACCTAAACAGAACTAAAACCCTAACCACACTTTTTTTTTACCTAGTCACAAATTAAAACATGTAATTACTAATTTAATAATAAAAATTCCAAGTTAACTACTAATTCAATTAAAGAAACAAATAAAAATTCCAATTAATGTAAAGAATGCAAATAATTAACTAACCCAAAGAAAACAAATAAACTAACTAATTAATTCAAATAACACTGAACAGAAAACAATTAAACAAATTAATGAACCAAAAATAATTAATAAACAGAAAACAATTAAACAAATTACCGAGACTATCCTTTCAAAAATTAGGGGTATTACATTCTTCCCCCCTAACAAAAGGAATTCCGTCCTCGGAATTCGCTTTTACCTTCTTCCAAAATATCAGGAAACTGCGAGCGAATGACATCTTCCCGTTCCCAAGTAGACTCAGCCTCATTGTGATGACTCCACTGAACACGAACCAAAGGAATAACCTTATTACGAAGAATCTGATCTCGTCGGTCGACAATACGACACGGTGGCTCTAAATAAGTTGCATCCGGTTGCAACTCAATTTCCCCAACATCGATATGCTGATATCGATCCTCATCTCGCAGAAATTTTCGCAACATGGAAACATGAAACACGTTGTGAATGCGATCCAAAGTATCTGGAAGTGCCAACCGATAAGCGACAGCTCCAACGCGATCCGTAATCATGAATGGACCGACAAACCGCGGAGACAACTTCCCTTTCTTCCCAAAACGCATAACACCCTTCATAGGAGATACTTTAAGAAGAACCTGATCCCCAACTTGAAACTCCAAAGCACGAGTGCGACGATCAGCATAGCTCTTCTGCCTACTTTGGGCAGTACGCATGCGATCTCGAATAAGAGCAATCTTTTCAGAGGTATCCTTGATGAACTCAGGACCTAAGAATCGATTCTCTCCAACCTCCATCCAACAAACAGGTGATCGACACGGTCGACCGTATAACGCCTCAAAAGGTGCCATCCCAATAGTCTTCTGGAAACTATTGTTATAAGCAAACTCCACAAGTGGCAAATATTCCTCCCAGTGGCCCTTGAAATCCAGAACACACGACCGAAGCATATCTTCCATAATCTGATTCACCCTCTCAGTCTGTCCGTCAGTCTGAGGATGATAAGCAGTACTAAGGTGTAACTCCGTACCTAAAGCCTGCTGAAAACTCTTCCAAAATCCAGATACAAAGCTCGAATCCCTGTCCGATATAATAGACAATGGAATGCCATGTAGCTTCACAATCTTTGAAATGTAAAGCCTCGCCAACTGCTCCGAAGTGTAGTCAGTGCAAATAGGCAAGAAATGAGCTGACTTGGTCAACCTATCCACAACGACCCATATGGAATTATGCCCCTTGAAAGAATTTGGCAACCCTTCCACAAAATCCATAGATATGCTCTCCCATTTCCACTCCGGAATTGGTAGTGACTGTAGAGCTCCTGGCGGCCTCTGATGATCAATCTTAACCATCTGACAAGTACTACACTGAGAAACAAAAAGAGCAATGTCCCTCTTCATACCTGCCCACCAAAATTGCCGCTTCATATCTTGATACATCTTATCGCCTCCTGGATGAATAGAGAACTCAGAGTGATGAGTCTCAGTCATCACATCCTTCCTCAAATTATCAGCAGAAGGTACCACTAACCGTCCCTTGTACCTTAAACCTCCATCAGCCCCAACATGATAGAATGGAACCTCTCCGGAAGCTATCTCTGTGACCTTGTCGACACATTGCTGATCAGTGAGTTGTGCTTGTAAAACCTTGCGAATGATGGAAGGTGTAACCACCATGCAAGCCATAAAAGCATCTGACAACTCATCTACATTCTTCAAAGCATTCCACTCAGTAGTGAATAGAGCAGAAAGACTACCAACGGGTCGGCGACTGAGTGCATCCGCCACCACATTCGCTTTCCCTGGATGGTACTGTATAGAGAAATGATAGTCTTTTACAAACTCCAACCATCTGCGCTGTCTCATATTCAGCTCCCGCTGAGTGAACAAGTACTGCAGACTCTTGTGATCACTGAATAATCTGAAAGACTCACCCAACAGATAATGCCTCCAAATACGCAAGGCAAAGACCACTGCTGCAAATTCCAAATCATGTGTCGGATAATTAAGCTCATGAGGCTTAAGTTTCCGAGATCCATAAGAAATTGGTCGTTCCTCCTGCATCAATACACATCCAAGACCCTGCAACGATGCATCCGTGTAAACAAGATACTCTATCCCGCTTTGCGGAGTAGCCAGAACCGGTGCAGAAGTCAACTTCCTTTTCAGCTCATCAAAAGCCCGCTGACAGTGCTCATCCCACACGAACTGTACACCCTTCTTGGTCAGATAAGTGAGTGGTCCTGCTATCTTGGAGAACCCCTGGATGAATCTCCTGTAATATCCTGCCAGACCGAGGAAACTCCGAATCTCTGTAGGTGATGTAGGCTGTCCCCACTCAACCACCGCCGAAACCTTGGCCGGATCCACTGCGATCCCCTTTTCTGACACCACGTGACCCAGAAATTTCACCTCCCGCTGCCAAAATTCACACTTCTCGAACTTGGCATACAACTGGTGTTCACGAAGCGTCTGCAAGACTATGCGAAGATGTCTAGCATGATCGTCCTCCGACCGAGAATAGATCAAGATGTCATCAATAAAGACAATAACAAATTGATCCAAATAAGCCCGGAAGACTCTATTCATTAAATCCATGAACACTGCAGGTGCATTAGTCGTCCCAAACGGCATAACACGAAACTCATAAGAACCATATCTCGTGAGAAACGCTGTCTTAGGAACATCCTGCTCCCTAACCCTCAGCTGATGATACCCAGAACGCAGATCAATTTTGGAGAAGTATGTGGCTCCCCTTAACTGATCAAACAAGTCATCAATCCTTGGCAAAGGATACTTGTTACGAATCGTAACCTTGTTCAACTCCCTGTAATCTATACATAGACGAAGCGAACCATCCTTCTTCTTCACAAACAGAACCGGTGCTCCCCAAGGTGATGTACTCCTACGAATAAAACCCTGGCTGAGTAACTGCTGAATCTGATCCCTCAGCTCTCTCATCTCCACCGGTGCCATCCTATAGGGTGCCCTAGCAATAGGCGCAGTGCCTGGAGCTAGGTCTATCACAAAATCGATCTCGCGACTAGGTGGCAACCCTGGAATCTCCTGAAATACATCCGGGAAATCCTGTACAATTGGTATGTTATCCAATGACACAGTAATCCCTTCATCCTTTTCCTCCTCCACATGGAACAAATAGGTGTTACCGCCTCCTTTAGAACGTGGCATAACTACTACGTACATATCCTGACCAGGTATGGTAAAAATAATAGATCTATCAAAACAATCAACTTGGGCATGGTAGTGAGACAACCAATCCATCCCAAGTATCACGTCATAAGTGTGCATGTCCAGGACCAATAGATTGGCTAGAAATCTGAGTCTGCCAATATCTAGTGTCACAGGCCCATCACTCTCATGTATAATAGCTGTATCACCCAATGGTGTAGAAATACCCTGAGGTCTAGTGCATACCCTCGTCCTTATCCCAGATAAAGCAACAAAAGTCCTAGCTACAAATGAGTGTGTAGCACCCGTATCAAATAAAACACGTCCATATAAACCATGAATAGGAAACTTACCCTCAATAGTCTGAGGTGCCTGAACATCCTGTGGCTTGGGGTTATACACCCTGCCATAATGCAACTGCTGTGGCGCCTGTCCTTGAGTCTGCGACGGTGCCGGTAAAGCCAGATGTGTCTGTCCCTGAATCCGTGGAACCTGTGGAGCTGGTAGAGGCACTGGCGCCCTCTGTCCCTGCTGCACATACTGTCCATGTCCCTGTCCCTGTCCTGCTTTAGGACACTGCCTGGTGGTATGACCATACTCTCCATAAGTGTAACAACTACCCTGGAAAGTACCAAATGGCCTCCTCTGTCGGTTAGCCTGTGGCTGACCCTGTCCTGCCTGTGGTCCCCCATTCTGTTGCCTCTGAATAGGTGCCCCATTCCGATGAGCATCTGAACCACCCTTGTGCTTCTTCCAAGGCTGTTGCCCTTGAAACTTGCCTTTGTCATTCTGCCGGTGACCATTGCCATTCCCCTTTTCAGCTGACTGATTAGTAGAGTCTTTATCTCCTCGCTTCTCACCACGAGCCTGTCTGATGTCCACAGTCAACTGATACTGTTGTAGAGCAGCGTCTACCACCTGAGCATAAGTAGTATAGGCTGGACTACCTGTAATAGCTCTCTTGATAGACCACATCAGTCCCTTGACAAAACTGTTGCGCTTCTTTTCCTCTGTATCCACCTCCCCCGGTGCAAAGAGAGACAAGCGTGTGAACTGCTGCTCATACTCCGCCACTGTCATGTTTCCCTGCTGCAGACTTAGAAACTCGGTCTTCAAAGCTGCCCTGACTGCATAGGGAAAATATTTCTCATCAAAGCGAGCACTGAACTCATCCTAAGACAATGTCATCCTCTCATCTGAGGTGGTAACTGACTCCCACCACTGTAGTGCATCCCCAACTAACTTGAAAGTAGCAAGCATCTGCTTCTGAACCTCCGTGCACTGAACCAAACGAAGATGACGCTCAATGTCCTGTTTCCACTGGTGAGCTGCTCTCGCATCGGTTGAGCCTGAGAACACAGGTGGACTCCCCTTTGTGAAAGCGCTCCTAGCCTTTCCCCAAGAATCCGTCTGAACCACTGGTGCTGGTACAGGTGCCTGCTGAACCTGTGGTTGGTTTCGGAGTGCAGCTGTTACCCCAGCCTCTATAGCCCGAGCAACGAGGTCATTGAGGTGAGGAGGAATCTCTGGATCTCTGTCCCGACCCTGAGTCTGTTGAACTTCCTCCTGCTCCTCCTGAAACCCTGGCATTTGCTGCTCTTCTTCCATTTGCTGACGCTGTAGGAGATATTGTTGCCTACGTGCCGCTCTCCTTTCCTTCCTAGTTCCTTGCATGTTCTGTCCATTTCTAGCGTTAACCATCTGTTAACACGAAAAGACAGACATCAGTACTATTTCTATACGAACCATAAGGAATACAATGAATCCTAACTTAAGCTCTATTCAAGAGAACGCTACGCGGAAGACTTAATACGAAAACATCCTAGAGACAATTGAACCTGGAGTGCTCTGATACCAACTGTGATACCCCTCGGATCCGAGACACGGGTTGATCAGGCCCAGGCCCAAACCCGAGGGAGTATCAAACAATTAATATTTTATAGCGAACACAGAATACAAAATGAATTAAGAAATGAAAGTTTAAAGCTGAACAGAAACTAAGAGATAAACCTTAAATAATTCAATACTTAAATTTGACAAACCAAATATCCATAATTTGAACAACTCGGGAATCCATCTCTAGTGGACCCCTAATAAAAGTCTCACACTAAATGGAAGTAAAATAAAAGATAAAACCCAAATCCAAGATCTGGAAAGAAACCCTACATCTTCGGTAGAATGGAAGATCGTCTCTGCTCTGCACGAACAAGCTCAAGCCTGGAACTGACGTACACCTGAAAAATAGGAGTGGGTCAGGCCCACGAACAAGTTCTAACCTACTACAATCCAAGCAGAGACTCGATACGCATGTACATACTAAATAGTTCAACAATAACTAATAATCCGTACATAAATATATCCACACTATTGGACTCTCGCTAGGCCATGAAGGGGGTCTCAACCTGGATAGAAGGCATCACACAATACGCACCTGAGTGGGTATGAGTACCTAAACCTAAACAGGGTATACCTCAACCTTCACAGTCAGCTACACATCCAACTGCATATACGCACCCTAACCGTCGACCCTGAGACTCAAGCTCATGACACGGTAACATAAAAATATATCTAAACTCCGTTTCTATCCATCCACCAGAAATCCAGTAAGTCACTCGGCGTAGTCAACCGTACCGACTTATATATATAAGGAGGATTGTAGTTTATAACCCGTGCCCTTACTCCAAAATAGGTAGGACTTAGCAATTTGAGCTAATCCAACCCAGTATGACACCGTCCCATACCGGTACATACAATCCAATCCGTCCAATAGTTGATAAAGCATCGATAATTATAACAACAATATCAACAATTCCATACTAAACATAATAGAACGCATTAGCAACCATTCTTAAAAATACCAATAATTGATTCACATTGAAAACATAAATATCAATGTCAACTACTCCTTACTATGCATATTGAAATAGATAATCAACATGCTTATTTACATGCACAGTTGACAAAATAGTGACCATATAAATGTCAATACCAACAGTCCAAACTAAACATGTTAGAACAGATTAACAAACATGCTTAAGTAAGCCAATTCAGAATCCATAATTTGATCATACAGGGCTTTCTTTATAATGATAACCTATTCCCAGTTTCCATAGAATTAACAGAGCCTAAATAGATATTTTCCCCCTCACATCCATAGCATGCAGAATAAATATAAGTAATCTATTATACTTATAGTTTCCTGTCCAACAACTTGCCGCACCAACCGTTAAATTTAATCATCAACTAATTTTCAGTGAAATATAAATTGTTTTAGCATAGTTTCTATTGTCATGAACATATAATTCGAGTGGACAAGCTCTCACAGAAAATTTCTAATATAATTAAGAAATTAGAAACTCCAAATCTACACAGTCTACAAGACCTTCGTAATTAACTCCATGTAATCCTAATGGTTAACGCTTTGTGTCCAATTTTATATAATCTGGTCTTTGCATATTTATGTTTACCCTAGACCACTCCTAAATCACCCATTACAGTATTCATTCACCAATAAACACATTAAAACAATCACTAGGAAGCCTAATCACTGAAAAAATTTGGAAAAACAACTCACAGAATCAAAACTCACGCATAAACAACCGGGAGCCGGCTCCAGAATATTGGAGCCGCCTCCAATGGCCCTAGAGCCGGCTCCTAGACCATTGGAGCCGCCTCCAGTCCAAGGGGAGCCGGCTCCAATCCAATAGGAGCCGGCTCTCCCCCTCATCTTCTTCGTGTTCTCCTCTCCGGTCGCCGTTTACGCCTCCGACACTTCACAGTAGAAGGTTTCAGAGAGTTTCAATTAATCCTAGGAGATTCCAGTCCTTAACTCAGTCCTTATTATGCTACTAATATGGATTAAACCAAGAATTAAATAAGACAGTTCAAAGTTTAACAGTTTACAAGTTTTAAACCAAAATCAGTTTCAGTTACACTCTAGGCATGACACAGACAACGTCTTTTATTTTTAAACATGTAATTCATCCTGGAACCATTGAGTATGCAAAGAACACGAGTATAAGGGAGAGAGTAAGGTTAGAACTTGCCTTGTGAGATTTTTGTTAAAATCTCTACGTTGTCGTCTACACTCGCCGGCGACTCCTACTGCAACTTCCTCTGTTCCTCGTTTCTAATTCCACAGACGTGTTTTGGTTGTATTATTTTGTTCCCTAAGCAGACTTATCTTATATATTTATAGGCAACCAAAACCCTAAGTCCAATTATACCTACAGTCTGAAACGAGGCCCATAAACTCAACCTAGGTTATAAACCTTGTCGGCTCCTTAACCTAAACAGAACTAAAACCCTAACCACACTTTTTTTTTACCTAGTCACAAATTAAAACATGTAATTACTAATTTAACAATAAAAATTCCAAGTTAACTACTAATTCAATTAAAGAAACAAATAAAAATTCCAATTAATGTAAAGAATGCAAATAATTAATTAACCCAAAGAAAACAAATAAACTAACTAATTAATTCAAATAACACTGAACAGAAAACAATTAAACAAATTAATGAACCAAAAATAATTAATAAACAGAAAACAATTAAACAAATTACCGAGACTATCCTTTCAAAAATTAGGGGTATTACAGAAAATACCTCAGTAAAGGTACCTAGTATGTCACTAGACCTTTTTAATATAAAAAGATTGAATCTTTGAAAGAAAATGACAGTTTTGAGATTAACTTATTCGAGTTATCTATGAAGTCGCGAATCGTGTTTTAATGACTAAAGATTAAATCTTTGAATAAAAATACCTCAATAAAGGAACCTATTATATGACTAAACCTTTTTAATGTATACATATTGAATCTTTGAAAGAAAATGAGAGTTTTGAATGAAACTTATTCGAGTTCCTTTCGACGTCCCGAAGAGTATTTTAATGGGTAAAAATAGAATATTTGAATGAAAATATTTCAATAAAGGAACCTATTATGTTACTAGACCTTTTTAATGTATAAATGTTGAATCTTTGAAAGAAAATTAGAGTATTGATTTAAACTTTTTCGAGTTACTTATGAAGTGGCGAAGAGTGTTTTAATGAGTAAAAATCGAATCTTTGATTGAAAATATCTCAATAAAAGTACCTTTTATGTCACTAAACCTTTTTAATGCCTATAAATTGAATTTTTGAAACAAAAGAAGAGTTTTAATTTAAAATTATTCGTGTTACCTAGAAGTCGCGAAGAGTGTTTTAATGCGTATATGTTGAATATTTAAGTGAAAGTACCTCAATAAAGGTACCTTTTATTTCACTAGACCTTTTCAATGTATAAAGATTGAATCTTTGAAAGAAAATGAGGTTTTTTAGTTAAACTTATTCGATTTCCCTTTGACGTCCCGTAAAGTGTTTTACAGAGTAAAGATTGAATCTCTGAATGAAATTACCTTAATAAAGGTACCTAGTATGTCACTAGACCTTTTAAATGTAAAAAGATTGAATCTCTGAAAAAAAATGATAGTTTAGAGATTAACTTATTCGAGTTACCTATGAAGTCGCGAATCGTGTTATAATGACTAAATATGAAATCTTTCAATGAAAATATCTCAAGAAAGGAACCTATTATGTGACTAGACCTTTTTAATGTATAAATATTGAATCTTTTAATGAAAATGAGAATTTTGAGTGAAACTTATTCGAGTTCCCTTTGACGTCCAGAAGAGTGTTTTACAGAGTATAAATTGAATCTTTCAATAAAAATACCTCAGTAAAGGTACCTAGAATGTCACAAGACCTTTTTAATGTAAAAAGATTGAATCTTTGAAAGAAAATGAGAGTTTTGAGATTGACTTGAAGTTACCTATGAAGTCGCAAAGCGTATTTTAATGACTAAAGATTAAATCTTTGAATGAAAATATCTTAATAAAGGAACCTATTATATGACTAAACCTTTTTAATGTATACAGATTGAATCTTTGAAAGAAAATGAGAGTTTTGAAGGAAACTTATTCGAGTTCTTTTTGACGTCCCGAAGAGTGTTTTAATGAGTAAAAATAGAATCTTTGAATGAAAATACCTCAATAAAGGAACCTATTTTGTTACTAGACATTTTTAATGTATAAATGTTGAACCTTTGAAAGAAAATTAGAGTATTGATTTAAAATTATTTGAGTTACTTATGAAGTGGCGAAGACTGTTTTAATGAGTAAAAATCGAATCTTTGATTGAAAATATCTCGATAAAAGTATCTTTTATGTCACTAAACCATTTTAATGCATATAGATTGAATCTTTGAAACAAAACAAGAGTTTTAATATTAAATTATTCGTGTTACCTAGAAGTCGCGAAGCGTGTTTTAATAAGTATATGTTGAATCTTTAAATGAAAGTACCTCAATAAAGGTACCTTTTATGTCACTAGACCTTTTCAATGTATAAAGATTGAATCTTTGAAAGAAAATGAGGTTTTTTAGTTAAACTTATTCGAGTTCCCTTTGACGTCCCGTAAAGTGTTTTACAGAGTAAAGTTTGAATCTCTGAATGAAATTACCATAATAAAGGTACTTAGTATGTCACTAGACCTTTTAAATGTAAAAAGATTGAATCTCTGAAAAAAAATGATAGTTTAGAGATTAACTTATTGGAGTTACCTATGAAGTCGCGAATCGTATTGTAATGACTAAATATTAAATCTTTGAATGAAAATATCTCAAGAAAGGAACCTATTATGTGACTAGACCTTTTTAATGTATAAAGATTGAATCTTTTAAAGAAAATGAGAGTTTTGAGTGAAACTTATTCGAGTTCCCTTTGACGTCCCGAAGAGTGTTTTACAGAGTATAAATTGAATCTTTGAATAAAAATACCTTAGTAAAGGTACCTAGAATGTCGCAAGACCTTTTTAATGTAAAAAGATTGAATCTTTGAAAGAAAATGAGAGTTTTGATTTTGACTTATTCGAGTTACCTATGAAGTCGCAAAGCGTGTTTTAATGACTAAAGATTAAATCTTTGAATGAAAAGACCTGAATAAAGGAACCTATTATATAACTAAACCTTTTTAATGTATACAGATTGAATCTTTGAAAGAAAATGAGAGTTTTGAAGGAAACTTATTCGAGTTCCTTTTGACGTCCCGAAGAGTGTGTTAATAAGTAAAAATAGAATCTTTGAATGAAAATACCTCAATAAAGGAACCTATTTTGTTGCTAGACATTTTTAATGTATAAATGTTGAATCTTTGAAAGAAAATTAGAGTATTGATTTAAACTTATTCGAGTTACTTATGAAGTGGCGAAAAGTGTTTTAATCAGTAAAAATCGAATCTTTGATTCAAAATATATCAATAAAAGTACCTTTTATGTCACTAAACATTTTTAATGCCTATAGATTGAATCTTTGAAACAAAAGAAGAGTTTTAATTTAAAATCATTCGTGTTACCTAGAAGTCGCGAAGAGTGTTTTAATGCGTATATGTTGAATATTTAAATGAAAGAACCTCAATAAAGGTACATTTTATTTCACTAGACCTTTTCAATGTATAAAGATTGAATCTTTGAAAGAAAATGAGGTTTTTGAGTTAAACTTATTCGAGTTCCCTTTGACGTCCCGTATAGTGTTTTCCAGAGTAAAGATTGAATCTCTGAATGAAATTACCTTAATAAAGGTACCTAGTATGTCACTAGACCTTTTTAATATAAAAAGATTGAATCTCTGAAAAAAAAAATGATAGTTTAGAGATTAACTTATTCGAGTTACCTATGAAGTCGCGAATCGTGTTGTAATGACTAAATATTAAATTTTTGAATGAAAATATCTCAAGAAAGGAACCTATTATGTGACTAGACCTTTTTAATGTATAAAGATTGAATCTTTTAAAAAAAATGAGAGTCTTGAGTGAAACTTATTCGAGTTCCCTTTGACATCCCGAAGAGTGTTTTACAGAGTATAGATTGAATCTTTGAATGAAAATACCTCAGTAAAGGTACCTAGAATGTCACAAGACCTTTTTAATGTAAAATGATTAAATCTTTGAAAGAAAATGAGAGTTTTGAGATTGACTTATTCGAGTTATCTGTGAAGTCGCGATGCATGTTTTTATGACTAAAGATTAAATCTTTGAATTAAAATACCTCAATAAAGGAACCTATTATATGACTAAAGCTTTTTAATGTATACAGATTAAATCTTTGAAAGAAAATTAGAGTTTTTAATGAAACTTATTCGAGTTCCTTTTGACATCCTGAAGAGTGTTTTAATGAGCAAAAATAGAATCTTTGAATGAAAATACCTCAATAAAGGTACCTATTAGGTTACTAGACATTTTTAATGTATAAATGTTGAATCTTTGAAAGAAAATTAGAGTATTGATTTAAACTTATTCGAGTTACTTATGAAGTGGCGAAGACTGTTTCAATGAGTAAAAATCGAATCTTTGATTGAAAATATCTCAATAAAAGTACCTTTTATGTCACTAAACCTTTTTAATGCATATAGATTGAATCTTTGAAACAAAACAAGAGTTTTAATTTAAAATTAATCGTGTTACCTAGAAGTCGCGAAGCGTGTTTTTATGAGTATATGTTGAATCTTTAAATGAAAGTACCTCAATAAAGGTATCTTTTATGTCACAAGACCTTTTCAATGTATAAAGATTGAATCTTTAAAAGAAAATGAGGTTTTTGAGTTAAACTTATTCGAGTTCCCTTTGACGTCCCGTAAAGTGTTTTACAGAGTAAAGATTGAATCTCTGGATGAAATTACCTTTATAAAGGTACCTAGTATGTCACTAGACCTTTTTAATGTAAAAAGATTGAATCTCTGAAAAAAAATTATAGTTTAGAGATTAACTTATTTGAGTTACCTTTGAAGTCGCGAATCGTGTTGTAATGACTAAATATTAAATCTTTGAATGAAAATATCTCAACAAAGGAACCTATTATGTGACTAGACCTTTTTAATGGATAAAGATTGAATCTTTTAAAGAAAATGAGAGTTTTGAGTGAAACTTATTCGAGTTCCTTTTGACGTCCCGAAGAGTGTTTTACAGAATATAAATTGAATCTTTGAATGAAAATACCTCAGTAAAGGTACCTAGAATGTCACAACCTTTTTAATGTAAAAAGATTGAATCTTTGAAAGAAAATGAGAGTTTTGAGATTCACTTATTCGAGTTACCTATGAAGTCGCGAAGCGTGTTTTAATAACTAAAGATTCAATCTTTGAATGAAAATACCTCAACAAAGGAACCTATTATATGACTAAACCTTTTTAATGTATACGGATTGAATCTTTGAAAGAAAATGAGAGTTTTGAAGTAACTTATTCGAGTTCCTTTTGACGTCCCGAAGAGTGTTTTAATGCGTAAAAATGGAATCTTTCAATAAAAATACCTCAATAAAGGAACCTATTATGTTACTGGACATTTTTAACGTATAAATGTTGAATCTTTGAAAGAAAATTAGAGTATTGATTTAAACTTATTCGAGTTACTTATGAAGCGGCGAAGACTGTTTCAATGAGTAAAAATCGAATCTTTGATTGAAAATATCTCAATAAAAGTACCTTTTATGTCACTAAACCTTTTTAATGCATATAGATTGAATCTTTGAAACAAAACAAGAGTTTGAATTAAAAATTATTCGTGTTACCTAGTAGTCGCGAAGTGTGTTTTAATGAGTATATGTTGAATCTTTAAATGAAAGTACCTCAATAAAGGTACCTTTTATGTCACAAGACCTTTTCAGTGTATAAAGATTGAATCTTTGAAAGAAAATAAGGTTTTTGGGTGGAACTTATTCGAGTTTCCTTTGACGTCCCGTAGAGTGTTTTACAGAGTAAAGATTGAATCTCTTAATGAAATTACCTTGATAACGGTACCTAGTATGTCACTAGACCTTTTTAATGTAAAAAGATTGAATCTCTGAAAAAAAGTAATAGTTTAGAGATTAACTTATTCGAGTAACCTATGAAGTCGCGAATCGTGTTGTAATGACTAAATATTAATTCTTGAAATGAAAATATCTTAGGAAAGGAACCAATTATGTGACTAGACCTTTTTAATGTATAAAGATTGAATCTTTTAAAAAAAATGAGAGTTTTGAGTGAAACTTATTCGAGTTCCCTTTGACGTCCAGAAGAGTGTTTTACAGTGTATAGATTGAATCTTTGGATGAAAATACCTCAGTAAAGGTACCTAGAATGTCACAGGACCTTTTTAATGTAAAAAGATTGAATCATTGAAAAAAAATGAGAGTTTTGAGATTGACTTATTCGAGTTACCTATGAAGTCGCGAAGAGTGTTTTAATGACTAAAGATTAAATCTTTGAATGAAAATACCTCAATAAAGGAACCTATTATATGACTAAACGTTTTTAATGTATACAGATTGAATCTTTGAAAGAAAATGAGAGTTTTGAATGAAATTTATTCGAGTTCCTTGACGTCCCGAAGAGTGTTTCAATGAGTAAAAATAGAATCTTTGAACGAAAATACCTCAATAAACGTACCAATTATGTTACTAGACCTTTTTAATGTATAAACGTTGAATCTTTGAAAGAAAATAAGAGTATTGATTAAAACTTGTTCGAGTTACTTATGAAGTGGCGAAAAGTGTTTTAATGAGTAAAGATCGAATCTTTGATTGAAAATATCTCAATAAAAGTACCTTTTATGTCACTAAACCTTTTTAATGCATATAGATTGAATCTTTGAAACAAAACAAGAGTTTGAATTAAAAATTATTCGTGTTACCTAGTAGTCGCGAAGTGTGTTTTAATGAGTATATATTGAATCTTTAAATGAAAGTACCTCAATAAAGGTACCTTTTATGTCACAAGACCTTTTCAGTGTATCAAGATTAAATCTTTGAAAGAAAATAAGGTTTTTGGGTGAAACTTATTCGAGTTTCCTTTGACGTCCCGTAGAGTGTTTTACAGAGTAAAGATTGAATCTCTGAATGAAATTACCTTGATAACGGTACCTAGTATGTCACTAGACCTTTTTAATGTAAAAAGATTGAATCTCTGAAAAAAAGTGATAGTTTAGAGATTAACTTATTCGAGTAACCTATGAAGTCGCGAATCGTGTTGTAATGACTAAATATTAATTCTTGAAATGAAAATATCTTAGGAAAGGAACCTATTATGTGACTAGACCTTTTTAATGTATAAAGATTGAATCTTTTAAAGAAAATGAGAGTTTTGAGTGAAACTTATTCGAGTTCCCTTTGACGTCCAGAAGAGTGTTTTACAGTGTATAGATTGAATCTTTGAATGAAAATACCTCAGTAAAGGTACCTAGAATGTCACAGGACCTTTTTAATGTAAAAAGATTGAATCTTTGAAAAAAAATGAGAGTTTTGAGATTGACTTATTCGAGTTACCTATGAAGTCGCAAAGAGTGTTTTAATGACTAAAGATTAAATCTTTGAATGAAAATACCTCAATAAAGGAACCTACTATATGACTAAACGTTTTTAATGTATACAGATTGAATCTTAGGAAGAAAATGAGAGTTTTGAATGAAATTTATTCGAGTTCCTTTTGACGTCCCGAAGAGTGTTTCAATAAGTAAAAATAGAATCTTTGAACGAAAATACCTCAATAAATGTACCAATTATGTTACTAGACCTTTTTAATGTATAAACGTTGAATCTTTGAAAGAAAATAAGAGTATTGATTTAAACTTGTTCGAGTTACTTATGAAGTGGCGAAGAGTGTTTTAATGAGTAAAGATCGAATCTTTGATTGAAAATATCTCAATAAAAGTACCTTTTATGTCACTAAACCTTTTTAATGCATATAGATTGAATCTTTGAAACAAAACAAGAGTTTGAATTAAAAATTATTCGTGTTACCTAGTAGTCGCGAAGTGTGTTTTAATGAGTATATGTTGAATCTTTAAATGAAAGTACCTCAATAAAGGTACCTTTTATGTCACAAGACCTTTTCAGTGTATCAAGATTGAATCTTTGAAAGAAAATAAGGTTTTTGGGTGAAACTTATTCGAGTTTCCTTTGACGTCCCGTAGAGTGTTTTACAGAGTAAAGATTGAATCTCTGAATGAAATTACCTTGATAACGGTACCTAGTATGTCACTAGACCTTTTTAATGTAAAAAGATTGAATCTCTGAAAAAAAGTGATAGTTTAGAGATTAACTTATTCGAGTAACCTATGAAGTCGCGAATCGTGTTGTAATGACTAAATATTAATTCTTGAAATGAAAATATCTTAGGAAAGGAACCTATTATGTGGCTAGACCTTTTTAATGTATAAAGATTGAATCTTTTAAAGAAAATAAGAGTTTTGAGTGAAACTTATTCGAGTTCCCTTTGACGTCCAGAAGAGTGTTTTACAGTGTATAGATTGAATCTTTGAATGAAAATACCTCAGTAAAGGTACCTAGAATGTCACAGGACCTTTTTAATGTAAAAAGATTGAATCTTTGAAAAAAAAATGAGAGTTTTGAGATTGATTTATTCGAGTTACCTATGAAGTCGCGAAGAGTGTTTTAATAACTAAAGATTAAATCTTTGAATGAAAATACCTCAATAAAGGAACCTATTATATGACTAAACGTTTTTAATATATACAGATTGAATCTTTGAAAGAAAATGAGAGTTTTGAATGAAATTTATTCGAGTTCCTGAGAGTTTTGAATGAAATTTATTCGAGTTCCTTTTGACGTCCCGAAGCGTGTTTCAATGAGTAAAAATAGAATCTTTGAACGAAAATACCTCAATAAACGTACCAATTATGTTACTAGACCTTTTTAATGTATAAACGTTGAATCTTTGAAAGAAAATAAGAGTATTGATTTAAACTTGTTCGAGTTACTTATGAAGTGGCGAAGAGTGTTTTAATAAGTAAAGATCGAATCTTTGATTGAAAATATCTCAATAAAAGTACCTTTTATGTCACTAAACCTTTTTAATGCATATAGATTGAATCTTTGAAACAAAACAAGAGTTTGAATTAAAAATTATTCGTGTTACCTAGAAGTCGCGAAGTGTGTTTTAATGAGTATATGTTGAATCTTTAAATGAAAGTACCTCAATAAAGGTACCTTTTATGTCACAAGACCTTTTTAGTGTATCAAGATTGAATCTTTGAAAGAAAATAAGGTTTTTGGGTGGAACTTATTCGAGTTTCCTTTGACGTCCCGTAGAGTGTTTTACAGAGTAAAGATTGAATCTCTTAATGAAATTACCTTGATAACGGTACCTAGTATGTCACTAGACCTTTTTAATGTAAAAAGATTGAATCTCTGAAAAAAAGTGATAGTTTAGAGATTAACTTATTCGAGTAACCTATGAAGTCGCGAATCGTGTTGTAATGACTAAATATTAATTCTTGAAATGAAAATATCTTAGGAAAGGAACCTATTATGTGACTAGACCTTTTTAATGTATAAAGATTGAATCTTTTAAAGAAAATGAGAGTTTTGAGTGAAACTTATTCGAGTTCCCTTTGACGTCCAGAAGAGTGTTTTACAGTGTATAGATTGAATCTTTGAATGAAAATACCTCAGTAAAGGTACCTAGAATGTCACATGACCTTTTTAATGTAAAAAGATTGAATCTTTGAAAAAAAATGAGAGTTTTGAGATTGACTTATTCGAGTTACCTATGAAGTCGCGAAGAGTGTTTTAATGACTAAAGATTAAATCTTTGAATGAAAATACCTCAATAAAGGAACCTATTATATGACTAAACGTTTTTAATGTATACAGATTGAATCTTTGAAAGAAAATGAGAGTTTTGAATGAAATTTATTCGAGTTCCTTTTGACGTCCCGAAGAGTGTTTCAATGAGTAAAAATAGAATCTTTGAACGAAAATACCTCAATAAACGTACCAATTATGTTACTAGACCTTTTTAATGTATATACGTTGAATCTTTGAAAGAAAATAAGAGTATTGATTTAAACTTGTTCGAGTTACTTATGAAGTGGCGAAGAGTGTTTTAATGAGTAAAGATCGAATCTTTGATTGAAAATATCTCAATAAAAGTACCTTTTATGTCACTAAACCTTTTTAATGCATATAGATTGAATCTTTGAAACAAAACAAGAGTTTGAATTAAAAATTATTCGTGTTACCTAGTAATCGCGAAGTGTGTTTTAATGAGTATATGTTGAATCTTTAAATGAAAGTACCTCAATAAAGGTACCTTTTATGTCACAAGACCTTTTTAGTGTATCAAGATTGAATCTTTGAAAGAAAATAAGGTTTTTGGGTGAAACTTATTCGAGTTTCCTTTGACGTCCCGTAGAGTGTTTTACAGAGTAAAGATTGAATCTCTGAATGAAATTACCTTGATAACGGTACCTAGTATGTCACTAGACCTTTTTAATGTAAAAAGATTGAATCTCTGAAAAAAAGTGATAGTTTAGAGATTAACTTATTCGAGTAACCTATGAAGTCGCGAATCTTGTTGTAATGACTAAATATTAATTCTTCAAATGAAAATATCTTAGGAAAAGAACCTATTATGTGACTAGACCTTTTTAATGTATAAAGATTGAATCTTTTAAAGAAAATGAGAGTTTTGAGTGAAACTTATTCGAGTTCCCTTTGACGTCCAGAAGAGTGTTTTACAGTGTATAGATTGAATCTTTGAATGAAAATACCTTAGTAAAGGTACCTAGAATGTCACAGGACCTTTTTAATGTAAAAAGATTGAATCTTTGAAAAAAAATGAGAGTTTTGAGATTGACTTATTCGAGTTACCTATGAAGTCGCGAAGAGAGTTTTAATGACTAAAGATTAAATCTTTGAATGAAAATACCTCAATAAAGGAACCTATTCTATGACTAAACGTTTTTAATGTATACAGATTGAATCTTTGAAAGAAAATGAGAGTTTTGAATGAAATTTATTCGAGTTCCTTTTGACGGCCCGAAGAGTGTTTCAATGAGTAAAAATAGAATCTTTGAACGAAAATACCTCAATAAACGTACCAATTATGTTACTAGACCTTTTTAATGTATAAACGTTGAATCTTTGAAAAAAATAAGAGTATTGATTTAAACTTGTTCGAGTTACTTATGAAGTGGCGAAGAGTGTTTTAATGAGTAAAGATCGAATCTTTGATTGAAAATATCTCAATAAAAGTACCTTTTATGTCACTAAACCTTTTTAATGCATATAGATTGAATCTTTGAAACAAAACAAGAGTTTGAATTAAAAATTATTCGTGTTACCTAGTAATCGCGAAGTGTGTTTTAATGAGTATATGTTGAATCTTTAAATGAAAGTACCTCAATAAAGGTACCTTTTATGTCACAAGACCTTTTCAGTGTATCAAGATTGAATCTTTGAAAGAAAATAAGGTTTTTGGGTGAAACTTATTCGAGTTTCCTTTGACGTCCCGTAGAGTGTTTTACAGAGTAAAGATTGAATCTTTGAATGAAATTACCTTGATAACGGTACCTAGTATGTCACTAGACCTTTTTAATGTAAAAAGATTGAATCTCTGAAAAAAAGTGATAGTTTAGAGATTAACTTATTCGAGTAACCTATGAAGTCGCGAATCGTGTTGTAATGACTAAATATTAATTCTTGAAATGGAAATATCTTAGGAAAGGAACCTATTATGTGACTAGACCTTTTTAATGTATAAAGATTGAATCTTTTAAAGAAAATGAGAGTTTTGAGTGAAACTTATTCGAGTTCCCTTTGACGTCCAGAAGAGTGTTTTACAGTGTATAGATTGAATCTTTGAATGAAAATACCTCAGTAAAGGTACCTAGAATGTCACAGGACCTTTTTAATGTAAAAAGATTGAATCTTTGAAAAAAAATGAGAGTTTTGAGATTGAGTTATTCGAGTTACCTATGAAGTCGCGAAGAGAGTTTTAATGACTAAAGATTAAATCTTTGAATGAAAATACCTCAATAAAGGAACCCATTCTATGACTAAACGTTTTTAATGTATACAGATTGAATCTTTGAAAGAAAATGAGAGTTTTGAATGAAATTTATTCGAGTTCCTTTTGACGTCCCGAAGAGTGTTTCAATGAGTAAAAATAGAATCTTTGAACGAAAATACCTCAATAAACGTACCAATTATGTTACTAGACCTTTTTAATGTATAAACGTTGAATCTTTGAAAGAAAATAAGAGTATTGATTTAAACTTGTTCGAGATACTTATGAAGTGGCGAAGAGTGTTTTAATGAGTAAAGATCGAATCTTTGATTGAAAATATCTCAATAAAAGTACCTTTTATGTCACTAAACCTTTTTAATGCATATAGATTGAATCTTTGAAACAAAACAAGAGTTCGAATTAAAAATTATTCGTGTTACCTAGTAATCGCGAAGTGTGTTTTAATGAGTATATGTTGAATCTTTAAATAAAAGTACCTCAATAAAGGTACCTTTTATGTCACAAGACCTTTTCAGTGTATCAAGATTGAATCTTTGAAAGAAAATAAGGTTTTTGGGTGAAACTTATTCGAGTTTCCTTTGACGTCCCGTAGAGTGTTTCACAGAGTAAAGATTGAATCTCTGAATGAAATTACCTTGATAACGGTACCTAGTATGTCACTAGACCTTTTTAATGTAAAAAGATTGAATCTCTGAAAAAAAGTGATAATTTAGAGATTAACTTATTCGAGTAACCTATGAAGTCGCGAATCGTGTTGTAATGACTAAATATTAATTCTTGAAATGAAAATATCTTAGGAAAGGAACCTATTATGTGACTAGACCTTTTTAATGTATAAAGATTGAATTTTTTAAAGAAAATGAGAGTTTTGAGTGAAACTTATTCGAGTTCCCTTTGACGTCCAGAAGAGTGTTTTACAGTGTATAGATTGAATCTTTGAATGAAAATACTTTAGTAAAGGTACCTAGAATGTCACAGGACCTTTTTAATGTAAAAAGATTGAATCTTTGAAAAAAAATGAGAGTTTTGAGATTGACTTATTCGAGTTACCTATGAAGTCGCGAAGAGTCTTTTAATGACTAAAGATTAAATCTTTGAATGAAAATACCTCAATAAAGGAACCTAGTATATGACTAAACGTTTTTAATGTATACAGATTGAATCTTTGAAAGAAAATGAGAGTTTTGAATGAAATTTATTCGAGTTCCTTTTGACGTCCCGAAGAGTGTTTCAATGAGTAAAAATAGAATCTTTGAACGAAAATACCTCAATAAACGTACCAATTATGTTACTAGACCTTTTTAATGTATAAACGATGAATCTTTGAAAGAAAATAAGAGTATTGATTTAAACTTGTTCGAGTTACTTATGAAGTGGCGAAGAGTGTTTTAATGAGTAAAGATCGAATCTTTGATTGAAAATATCTCAATAAAAGTACCTTTTTATGTCACTAAACCTTTTTAATGCATATAGATTGAATCTTTGAAACAAAACAAGAGTTTGAATTAAAAATTATTCGTGTTACCTAGTAGTCGCGAAGTGTGTTTTAATGAGTATATGTTGAATCTTTAAATGAAAGTACCTCAATAAAGGTACCTTTTATGTCACAAGTCCTTTTCAGTGTATCAAGATTGAATCTTTGAAAGAAAATAAGGTTTTTGGGTGAAACTTATTCGAGTTTCCTTTGACGTCCCGTAGAGTGTTTTACAGAGTAAAGATTGAATCTCTGAATGAAATTACCTTGATAACGGTACCTAGTATGTCACTAGACCTTTTTAATGTAAAAAGATTGAATCTCTGAAAAAAAGTGATAGTTTAGAGATTAACTTATTCGAGTAACCTATGAAGTCGCGAATCGTGTTGTAATGACTAAATATTAATTCTTGAAATGAAAATATCTTAGGAAAGGAACCTATTATGTGACTGGACCTTTTTAATGTATAAAGATTGAATCTTTTAAAGAAAATGAGAGTTTTGAGTGAAACTTATTCGAGTTCCCTTTGACGTCCAGAAGAGTGTTTTACAGTGTATAGATTGAATCTTTGAATGAAAATACCTCAGTAAAGGTACCTAGAATGTCACAAGACCTTTTTAATGTAAAAAGATTGAATCTTTGAAAAAAAATGAGAGTTTTGAGATTGACTTATTCGAGTTACCTATGAAGTCGCGAAGAGTGTTTTAATGACTAAAGATTAAATCTTTGAATGAAAATACCTCAATAAAGGAACCTATTATATGACTAAACGTTTTTAATGTATACAGATTGAATCTTTGAAAGAAAATGAGCGTTTTGAATGAAATTTATTCGAGTTCCTTTTGACGTCCCGAAGAGTGTTTCAATGAGTAAAAATAGAATCTTTGAATGAAAATACCTCAATAAACGTACCAATTATGTTACTAGACCTTTTTAATGTATAAACGTTGAATCTTTGAAAGAAAATAAGAGTATTGATTTAAACTTGTTCGAGTTACTTATGAAGTGGCGAAGAGTGTTGTAATGAGTAAAGATCGAATCTTTGATTGAAAATATCTCAATACAAGTACCTTTTATGTCACTAAACCTTTTTAATGCATATAGATTGAATCTTTGAAACAAAACAAGAGTTTGAATTAAAAATTCTTCGTGTTACCTAGTAGTCGCGAAGTGTGTTTTAATGAGTATATGTTGAATCTTTAAATGAAAGTACCTCAATAAAGGTACCTTTTATGTCACAAGACCTTTTCAGTGTATCAAGATTGAATTTTTGAAAGAAAATAAGGTTTTTGGGTGAATCTTATTCGAGTTTCCTTTGACGTCCCGTAGAGTGTTTTACAGAGTAAAGATTGAATCTCTGAATGAAATTACCTTGATAACGGTACCTAGTACGTCACTAGACCTTTTTAATGTAAAAAGATTGAATCTCTGAAAAAAAGTGATAGTTTAGAGATTAACTTATTCGAGTAACCTATGAAGTCGCGAATCGTGTTGTAATGACTAAATATTAATTCTTGAAATGAAAATATCTTAGGAAAGGAACCAATTATGTGACTAGACCTTTTTAATGTATAAAGATTGAATCTTTTAAAGAAAATGAGAGTTTTGAGTGAAACTTATTCGAATTCCCTTTGACGTCCAGAAGAGTGTTTTACAGTGTATTGATTGAATCTTTGAATGAAAAAACCTCAATAAAGGTACCTAGAATGTCACAGGACCTTTTTGATGTAAAAAGATGGAATCTTTGAAAAAAAATGAGAGTTTTGAGATTGACTTATTCGAGTTACCTATGAAGTCGCGAAGAGTGTTTTAATGACTAAAGATTAAATCTTTGAATGAAAATACCTCAATAAAGGAACCTATTATATGACAAACGTTTTTAATGTATACAGATTGAATCTTTGAAAGAAAATGAGAGTTTTGAATGAAATATATTCGAGTTCCTTTTGAAGTCCCGAAGAGTGTTTCAATGAGTAAAAATAGAATCTTTGAACGAAAATACCTCAATAAACGTACCAATTATGTTACTAGACCTTTTTAATGTATAAACGTTGAATCTTTGAAAGAAAATAAGAGTATTGATTTAAACTTGTTCGAGTTACTTATGAAGTGGCGAAGAGTGTTTTAATGAGTAAAGATCGAATCTTTGATTGAAAATATCTCAATAAAAGTACCTTTTATGTCACTAAACCTTTTTAATGCATATAGATTGAATCTTTGAAACAAAACAAGAGTTTGAATTAAAAATTATTCGTGTTACCTAGTAATCGCGAAGTGTGTTTTAATGAGTATATGTTGAATCTTTAAATAAAAGTACCTCAATAAAGGTACCTTTTATGTCACAAGACCTTTTCAGTGTATCAAGATTGAATCTTTGAAAGAAAATAAGGTTTTTGGGTGAAACTTATTCGAGTTTCCTTTGACGTCCCGTAGAGTGTTTTACAGAGTAAAGATTGAATCTTTGAATGAAATTACCTTGATAACGGTACCTAGTATGTCACTAGACCTTTTTAATGTAAAAAGATTGAATCTCTGAAAAAAAGTGATAGTTTAGAGATTAACTTATTCGAGTAACCTATGAAGTCGCGAATCGTGTTGTAATGACTAAATATTAATTCTTGAAATGAAAATATCTTAGGAAAGGAACCTATTATGTGACTAGACCTTTTTAATGTATAAAGATTGAATCTTTTAAAGAAAATGAGAGTTTTGAGTGAAACTTATTCGAGTTCCCTTTGACGTCCAGAAGAGTGTTTTACAGTGTATAGATTGAATCTTTGAATGAAAATACCTCAGTAAAGGTACCTAGAATGTCACAGGACCTTTTTAATGTAAAAAGATTGAATCTTTGAAAAAAAATGAGAGTTTTGAGATTGACATATTCGAGTTACCTATGAAGTCGCGAAGAGAGTTTTAATGACTAAAGATTAAATCTTTGAATGAAAATACCTCAGTAAAGGAACCCATTCTATGACTAAACGTTTTTAATGTATACAGATTGAATCTTTGAAAGAAAATGAGAGTTTTGAATGAAATTTATTCGAGTTCCTTTTGACGTCCCGAAGAGTGTTTCAATGAGTAAAAATAGAATCTTTGAACGAAAATACCTCAATAAACGTACCAATTATGTTACTAGACCTTTTTAATGTATAAACGTTGAATCTTTGAAAGAAAATAAGAGTATTGATTTAAACTTGTTCGAGTTACTTATGAAGTGGCGAAGAGTGTTTTAATGAGTAAAGATCGAATCTTTGATTGAAAATATCTCAATAAAAGTACCTTTTATGTCACTAAACCTTTTTAATGCATATAGATTGAATCTTTGAAACAAAACAAGAGTTTGAATTAAAAATTATTCGTGTTACCTAGTAATCGCGAAGTGTGTTTTAATGAGTATATGTTGAATCTTTAAATAAAAGTACCTCAATAAAGGTACCTTTTATGTCACAAGACCTTTTCAGTGTATCAAGATTGAATCTTTGAAAGAAAATAAGGTTTTTGGGTGAAACTTATTCGAGTTTCCTTTGACGTCCCGTAGAGTGTTTTACAGAGTAAAGATTGAATCTCTGAATGAAATTACCTTGATAACGGTACCTAGTATGTCACTAGACCTTTTTAATGTAAAAAGATTGAATCTCTGAAAAAAAGTGATAATTTAGAGATTAACTTATTCGAGTAACCTATGAAGTCGCGAATCGTGTTGTAATGACTAAATATTAATTCTTGAAATGAAAATATCTTAGGAAAGGAACCTATTATGTGACTAGACCTTTTTAATGTATAAAGATTGAATTTTTTAAAGAAAATGAGAGTTTTGAGTGAAACTTATTCGAGTTCCCTTTGACGTCCAGAAGAGTGTTTTACAGTGTATAGATTGAATCTTTGAATGAAAATACCTCAGTAAAGGTACCTAGAATGTCACAGGACCTTTTTAATGTAAAAAGATTGAATCTTTGAAAAAAATGAGAGTTTTGAGATTGACTTATTCGAGTTACCTATGAAGTCGCGAAGAGTGTTTTAATGACTAAAGATTAAATCTTTGAATGAAAATACCTCAATAAAGGAACCTAGTATATGACTAAACGTTTTTAATGTATACAGATTGAATCTTTGAAAGAAAATGAGAGTTTTGAATGAAATTTATTCGAGTTCCTTTTGACGTCCCGAAGAGTGTTTCAATGAGTAAAAATAGAATCTTTGAACGAAAATACCTCAATAAACGTACCAATTATGTTACTAGACCTTTTTAATGTATAAACGATGAATCTTTGAAAGAAAATAAGAGTATTGATTTAAACTTGTTCGAGTTACTTATGAAGTGGCGAAGAGTGTTTTAATGAGTAAAGATCGAATCTTTGATTGAAAATATCTCAATAAAAGTACCTTTTTATGTCACTAAACCTTTTTAATGCATATAGATTGAATCTTTGAAACAAAACAAGAGTTTGAATTAAAAATTATTCGTGTTACCTAGTAGTCGCGAAGTGTGTTTTAATGAGTATATGTTGAATCTTTAAATGAAAGTACCTCAATAAAGGTACCTTTTATGTCACAAGTCCTTTTCAGTGTATCAAGATTGAATCTTTGAAAGAAAATAAGGTTTTTGGGTGAAACTTATTCGAGTTTCCTTTGACGTCCCGTAGAGTGTTTTACAGAGTAAAGATTGAATCTCTGAATGAAATTACCTTGATAACGGTACCTAGTATGTCACTAGACCTTTTTAATGTAAAAAGATTGAATCTCTGAAAAAAAAGTGATAGTTTAGAGATTACCTTATTCGAGTAACCTATGAAGTCGCGAATCGTGTTGTAATGACTAAATATTAATTCTTGAAATGAAAATATCTTAGGAAAGGAACCTATTATGTGACTAGACCTTTTTAATGTATAAAGATTGA
Organism: Cornus florida; assembly: GCF_030987335.1. Lineage (NCBI taxonomy): Eukaryota > Viridiplantae > Streptophyta > Magnoliopsida > Cornales > Cornaceae > Cornus > Cornus florida. The sequence goes on along the minus strand of NW_026775578.1, from coordinate 89,205,046 downwards.
ATCTTTTAAAGAAAATGAGAGTTTTGAGTGAAACTTATTCGAGTTCCCTTTGACGTCCAGAAGAGTGTTTTACAGTGTATAGATTGAATCTTTGAATGAAAATACCTCAGTAAAGGTACCTAGAATGTCACAAGACCTTTTTAATGTAAAAAGATTGAATCTTTGAAAAAAAATGAGAGTTTTGAGATTGACTTATTCGAGTTACCTATGAAGTCGCGAAGAGTGTTTTAATGACTAAAGATTAAATCTTTGAATGAAAATACCTCAATAAAGGAACCTATTATATGACTAAACGTTTTTAATGTATACAGATTGAATCTTTGAAAGAAAATGAGCGTTTTGAATGAAATTTATTCGAGTTCCTTTTGACGTCCCGAAGAGTGTTTCAATGAGTAAAAATAGAATCTTTGAATGAAAATACCTCAATAAACGTACCAATTATGTTACTAGACCTTTTTAATGTATAAACGTTGAATCTTTGAAAGAAAATAAGAGTATTGATTTAAACTTGTTCGAGTTACTTATGAAGTGGCGAAGAGTGTTGTAATGAGTAAAGATCGAATCTTTGATTGAAAATATCTCAATACAAGTACCTTTTATGTCACTAAACCTTTTTAATGCATATAGATTGAATCTTTGAAACAAAACAAGAGCTTGAATTAAAAATTATTCGTGTTACCTAGTAGTCGCGAAGTGTGTTTTAATGAGTATATGTTGAATCTTTAAATGAAAGTACCTCAATAAAGGTACCTTTTATGTCACAAGACCTTTTCAGTGTATCAAGATTGAATTTTTGAAAGAAAATAAGGTTTTTGGGTGAAACTTATTCGAGTTTCCTTTGACGTCCCGTAGAGTGTTTTACAGAGTAAAGATTGAATCTCTGAATGAAATTACCTTGATAACGGTACCTAGTACGTCACTAGACCTTTTTAATGTAAAAAGATTGAATCTCTGAAAAAAAGTGATAGTTTAGAGATTAACTTATTCGAGTAACCTATGAAGTCGCGAATCGTGTTGTAATGACTAAATATTAATTCTTGAAATGAAAATATCTTAGGAAAGGAACCTATTATGTGACTAGACCTTTTTAATGTATAAAGATTGAATCTTTTAAAGAAAATGAGAGTTTTGAGTGAAACTTATTCGAATTCCCTTTGACGTCCAGAAGAGTGTTTTACAGTGTATTGATTGAATCTTTGAATGAAAATACCTCAGTAAAGGTACCTAGAATGTCACAGGACCTTTTTGATGTAAAAAGATGGAATCTTTGAAAAAAAATGAGAGTTTTGAGATTGACTTATTCGAGTTACCTATGAAGTCGCGAAGAGTGTTTTAATGACTAAAGATTAAATCTTTGAATGAAAATACCTCAATAAAGGAACCTATTATATGACAAACGTTTTTAATGTATACAGATTGAATCTTTGAAAGAAAATGAGAGTTTTGAATGAAATATATTCGAGTTCCTTTTGACGTCCCGAAGAGTGTTTCAATGAGTAAAAATAGAATCTTTGAACGAAAATACCTCAATAAACGTACCAATTATGTTACTAGACCTTTTTAATGTATAAACGTTGAATCTTTGAAAGAAAATAAGAGTATTGATTTAAACTTGTTCGAGTTACTTATGAAGTGGCGAAGAGTGTTTTAATGAGTAAAGATCGAATCTTTGATTGAAAATATCTCAATAAAAGTATCTTTTATGTCACTAAACCTTTTTAATGCATATAGATTGAATCTTTGAAACAAAACAAGAGTTTGAATTAAAAATTATTCGTGTTACCTAGAAGTCGCGAAGTGTGTTTTAATGAGTATATGTTGAATCTTTAAATGAAAGTACCTCAATAAAGGTACCTTTTATGTCACAAGACCTTTTCAGTGTATCAAGATTGAATCTTTGAAAGAAAATAAGGTTTTTGGGTGGAACTTATTCGAGTTTCCTTTGACGTCCCGTAGAGTGTTTTACAGAGTAAAGATTGAATCTGTGAATGAAATTACCTTGATAACGGTACCTAGTATGTCACTAGACCTTTTTAATGTAAAAAGATTGAATCTCTGAAAAAAAGTGATAGTTTAGAGATTAACTTATTCGAGTAACCTATGAAGTCGCGAATCGTGTTGTAATGACTAAATATTAATTCTTGAAATGAAAATATCTTAGGAAAGAAACCTATTATGTGACTAGACCTTTTTAATGTATAAAGATTGAATCTTTTAAAGAAAATGAGAGTTTTGAGTGAAACTTATTCGAGTTCCCTTTGACGTCCAGAAGAGTGTTTTACAGTGTATAGATTGAATCTTTGAATGAAAATACCTCAGTAAAGGTACCTAGAATGTCACAGGACCTTTTTAATGTAAAAAGATTAAATCTTTGAAAAAAAATGAGAGTTTTGAGATTGACTTATTCGAGTTACCTATGAAGTCGCGAAGAGTGTTTTAATGACTAAAGATTAAATCTTTGAATGAAAATACCTCAATAAAGGAACCTATTATATGACCAAACGTTTTTAATGTATACAGATTGAATCTTTGAAAGAAAATGAGAGTTTTGAATGAAATTTATTCGAGTTCCTTTTGACGTCCCGAAGAGTGTTTCAATGAGTAAAAATAGAATCTTTGAACGAAAATACCTCTATAAACGTACCAATTATGTTACTAGACCTTTTTAATGTATAAACGTTGAATCTTTGAAAGAAAATAAGAGTATTGATTTAAACTTGTTCGAGTTACTTATGAAGTGGCGAAGAGTGTTTTAATGAGTAAAGATCGAATCTTTGATTAAAAATATCTCAATAAAAGTACCTTTTATGTCACTAAACCTTTTTAATGCATATAGATTGAATCTTTGAAACAAAACAAGAGTTTGAATTAAAAATTATTCGTGTTACCTAGTAGTCGCAAACTGTGTTTTAATGAGTATATGTTGAATCTTTAAATGAAAGTACCTCAATAAAGGTACCTTTTATGTCACAAGACCTTTTCAGTGTATCAAGATTGAATCTTTGAAAGAAAATAAGGTTTTTGGGTGGAACTTATTCGAGTTTCCTTTGACGTCCCGTAGAGTGTTTTACAGAGTAAAGATTGAATCTCTGAATGAAATTACCTTGATAACGGTACCTAGTATGTCACTAGACCTTTTTTAATGTGAAAAGATTGAATCTCTGAAAAAAAGTGATAGTTTAGAGATTAACTTATTCGAGTAACCTATGAAGTCGCGAATCGTGTTGTAATGACTAAATATTAATTCTTGAAATGAAAATATCTTAGGAAATGAACCTATCATGTGACTAGACCTTTTTAATGTATAAAGATTGAATCTTTTAAAGAAAATGAGAGTTTTGAGTGAAACTTATTCGAGTTCCCTTTGACGTCCAGAAGAGTGTTTTACAGTGTATAGATTGAATCTTTGAATGAAAATACCTCAGTAAAGGTACCTAGAATGTCACAGGACCTTTTTAATGTAAAAAGATTGAATCTTTGAAAAAAAATGAGAGTTTTGAGATTGACTTATTCGAGTTACCTATGAAGTCGCGAAGAGTGTTTTAATGACTAAAGATTAAATCTTTGAATGAAAATACCTCAATAAAGGAACCTATTATATGACCAAACATTTTTAATGTATACAGATTGAATCTTTGAAAGAAAATGAGAGTTTTGAATGAAATTTATTCGAGTTCCTTTTGACGTCCCGAAGAGTGTTTCAATGAGTAAAAATAGAATCTTTGAACGAAAATACCTCTATAAACGTAACAATTATGTTACTAGACCTTTTTAATGTATAAACGTTGAATCTTTGAAAGAAAATAAGAGTATTGATTTAAACTTGTTCGAGTTACTTATGAAGTGGCGAAGAGTGTTTTAATGAGTAAAGATCGAATCTTTGATTGAAAATATCTCAATAAAAGTACCTTTTATGTCACTAAACCTTTTTAATGCATATCGATTGAATCTTTGAAACAAAACAAGAGTTTGAATTAAAAATTATTCGTGTTACCTAGAAGTTGCGAAGTGTGTTTTAATGAGTATATGTTGAATCTTTAAATGAAAGTACCTCAATAAAGGTACCTTTTATGTCAGAAGACCTTTTCAGTGTATCAAGATTGAATCTTTGAAAGAAAATAAGGTTTTTGGGTGAAACTTATTCGAGTTTCCTTTGACGTCCCGTAGAGTGTTTTACAGAGTAAAGATTGAATCTCTGAATGAAATTACCTTGATAACGGTACCTAGTATGTCACTAGACCTTTTTAATGTAAAAAGATTGAATCTCTGAAAAAAAGTGATAGTTTAGAGATTAACTTATTCGAGTAACATATGAAGTCGCGAATCGTGTTGTAATGACTAAATATTAATTCTTGAAATGAAAATATCTTAGGAAAGGAACCTATTATGTGACTAGACCTTTTTAATGTATAAAGATTGAATCTTTTAAAGAAAATGAGAGTTTTGAGTGAAACTTATTCGAGTTCCCTTTGACATCCAGAAGAGTGTTTTACAGTGTATAGATTGAATCTTTGAATGAAAATACCTCAGTAAAGGTACCTAGAATGTCACAAGACCTTTTTAATGTAAAAAGATTGAATCTTTGAAAAAAAATGAGAGTTTTGAGATTGACTTATTCGAGTTACCTATGAAGTCGCGAAGAGTGTTTTAATGACTAAAGATTAAATCTTTGAATGAAAATACCTCAATAAAGGAACCTATTATATGACTAAACGTTTTTAATGTATACAGATTGAATATTTGAAAGAGAATGAGAGTTTTGAATGAAATTTATTCGAGTTCCTTTTGACGTCCCGAAGAGTGTTTCAATGAGTAAAAATAGAATCTTTGAACGAAAATACCTCAATAAACGTACCAATTATGTTACTAGACCTTTTTAATGTATAAACGTTGAATCTTTGAAAGAAAATAAGAGTATTGATTTAAACTTGTTCGAGTTACTTATGAAGTGGCGAAGAGTGTTTTAATGAGTAAAGATCGAATCTTTGATTGAAAATATCTGAATAAAAGTACCTTTTATGTCACTAAACCTTTTTAATGCATATAGATTGAATCTTTGAAACAAAACAAGAGTTTGAATTAAAAATTATTCGTGTTACCTAGTAGTCGCGAAGTGTGTTTTAATGAGTATATGTTGAATCTTTAAATGAAAGTACCTCAATAAAGGTACCTTTTATGAAACAAGACCTTTTCAGTGTATCAAGATTGAATCTTTGAAAGAAAATAAGGTTTTTGGGTGGAACTTATTCGAGTTTCCTTTGACGTCCCGTAGAGTGTTTTACAGAGTAAAGATTGAATCTCTGAATGAAATTACCTTGATAACGGTACCTAGTATGTCTCTAGACCTTTTTAATGTAAAAAGATTGAATCTCTGAAAAGAAGTGATAGTTTAGAGATTAACTTATTTGAGTAACCTATGAAGTCGCGAATCGTGTTGTAATGACTAAATATTAATTCTTGAAATGAAAATATCTTAGGAAAGGAACCTATTATGTGACTAGACCTTTTTTAGTATAAAGATTGAATCTTTTAAAGAAAATGAGAGTTTTGAGTGAAACTTATTCGAGTTCCCTTTGACGTCCAGAAGAGTGTTTTACAGTGTATAGATTGAATCTTTGAATGAAAATACCTCAGTAAAGGTACCTAGAATGTCACAGGACCTTTTTAATGTAAAAAGATTGAATCTTTGAAAAAAAAATGAGAGTTTTGAGATTGACTTATTCGAGTTACCTATGAAGTCGCGAAGAGTGTTTTAATGACTAAAGAATAAATCTTTGAATTAAAATACCTCAATAAAGGAATCTATTATATGACTAAACGTTTTTAATGTATACAGATTGAATCTTTGAAAGAAAATGAGAGTTTTGAATTAAATTTATTCGAGTTTCTTTTGACGTCCCGAAGAGTGTTTCAATGAGTAAAAATAGAATCTTTGAACGAAAATACCTCAATAAACGTACCAATTATGTTACTAGACCTTTTTAATGTATAAACGTTGAATCTTTGAAAGAAAATAAGAGTATTGATTTAAACTTGTTCGAGTTACTTATGAAGTGGCGAAGAGTGTTTTAATGAGTAAAAATCGAATCTTTGATTGAAAATATCTCAATAAAAGTACCTTTTATGTCACTAAACCTTTTTAATGCATATAGATTGAATCTTTGAAACAAAACAAGAGTTTGAATTAAAAATTATTCGTGTTACCTAGTAGTCGCGAAGTGTGTTTTAATGAGTATATGTTGAATCTTTAAATGAAAGTACCTCAATAAAGGTACCTTTTTTGTCACAAGACCTTTTCAGTGTATCAAGATTGAATCTTTGAAAGAAAATAAGGTTTTTGGGTGAAACTTATTCGAGTTTCCTTTGACGTCCCGTAGAGTGTTTTACAGAGTAAAGATTGAATCTCTGAATGAAATTACCTTAATAACGGTACCTAGTATGTCACTAGACCTTTTTAATGTAAAAAGATTGAATCTCTGAAAAAAAGTGATAGTTTAGAGATTAACTTATTCGAGTAACCTATGAAGTCGCGAACCGTGTTATAATGACTAAATATTAATTCTTGAAATGAAAATATCTTAGGAAAGGAACCTATTATGTGACTAGACCTTTTTAATGTGTAAAGATTGAATCTTTTAAAGAAAATGAGAGTTTTGAGTGAAACTTATTCGAGTTCCCTTTGACGTCCAGAAGAGTGTTTTACAGAGTATAGATTGAATCTTTGAATGTAAATACCTCAGTAAAGGTACCTAGAATGTCACAGGACCTTTTTAATGTAAAAAGATTGAATCTTTGAAAAAAAATGAGAGTTTTGAGATTGACTTATTCGAGTTACCTATGAAGTCGCGAAGAGTGTTTTAATGACTAAAGATTAAATCTTTGAATGAAAATACCTCAATAAAGGAACCTATTATATGATTAAACGTTTTTAATGTATACAGATTGAATCTTTGAAAGAAAATGAGAGTTTTGAATGAAATTTATTCGAGTTCCTTTTGACGTCCCGAAGAGTGTTTCAATGAGTAAAAATAGAATCTTTGAACGAAAATACCTCAATAAATGTACCAATTATGTTACTAGACCTTTTTAATGTATAAATGTTGAATCTTTGAAAGAAAATAAGAGTATTGATTTAAACTTGTTCGAGTTACTTATGAAGTGGCGAAGAGTGTTTTAATGAGTAAAGATCGAATCTTTGATTGAAAATATCTCAATAAAAGTACCTTTTATGTCACTAAACCTTTTTAATGCATATAGATTGAATCTTTGAAACAAAACAAGAGTTTGAATTAAAAATTATTCGTGTTACCTAGTAGTCGCGAAGTGTGTTTTAATGAGTATATGTTGAATCTTTAAATGAAAGTACCTCAATAAAGGTACCTTTTATGTCACAAGACCTTTTCAGTGTATCAAGATTGAATCTTTGAAAGAAAATAAGGTTTTTGGGTGGAACTTATTCGAGTTTCCTTTGACGTCCCGTAGAGTGTTTTACAGAGTAAAGATTGAATCTCTGAATGAAATTACCTTGATAACGGTACCTAGTATGTCACTAGACCTTTTTAATGTAAAAAGATTGAATCTCTGAAAAAAAGTGATAGTTTAGAGAGTAACTTATTCGAGTAACCTATGAAGTCGCGAATCGTGTTGTAATGACTAAATATTAATTCTTGAAATGAAAATATCTTAGGAAAGGAACCTATTATGTGACTAGACCTTTTTAATGTATAAAGATTGAATCTTTTAAAGAAAACGAGAGTTTTGAGTGAAACTTATTCGAGTTCCCTTTGACGTCCCGAAGAGTGTTTTACAGTGTATAGATTGAATCTTTGAATGAAAATACCTCAGTAAAGGTACCTAGAATGTCACAGGACCTTTTTAATGTAAAAAGATTGAATCTTTGAAAAAAAATGAGAGTTTTGAGATTGACTTATTCGAGTTACCTATGAAGTCGCGAAGAGTGTTTTAATGACTAAAGATTAAATCTTTGAATGAAAATACCTCAATAAAGGAACCTATTATATGACTAAATGTTTTTAATGTATACAGATTGAATCTTTGGAAGAAAATGAGAGTTTTGAATGAAATTTATTCGAGTTCCTTTTGACGTCCCGAAGAGTGTTTCAATGAGTAAAAATAGAATCTTTGAACGAAAATACCTCAATAAACGTACCAATTTTGTTACTAGACCTTTTAATGTATAAACGTTGAATCTTTGAAAGAAAATAAGAGTATTGATTTAACTTGTTCGAGTTACATATGAAGTGGCGAAGAGTGTTTTAATGAGTAAAGATCGAATCATTGATTGAAAATATCTCAATAAAAGTACCTTTTATGTCACTAACCTTTTTAATGCATATAGATTGAATCTTTGAAACAAAACAAGAGTTTGAATTAAAAATTATTCGTGTTACCTAGAAGTCGCGAAGTGTGTTTTAATGAGTATATGTTGAATCTTTAAATGAAAGTACCTCAATAAAGGTACCTTTTATGTCACAAGACCTTTTCAGTGTATCAAGATTGAATCTTTGAAAGAAAATAAGGTTTTTGGGTGGAACTTATTCGAGTTTCCTTTGACGTCCCGTAGAGTGTTTTACAGAGTAAAGATTGAATCTCTGAATGAAATTACCTTGATAACGGTACCTAGTATGTCACTAGACCTTTTTAATGTAAAAAGATTGAATCTCTGAAAAAAAGTGATAGTTTAGAGATTAACTTATTCGAGTAACCTATGAAGTCGCGAATCGTGTTGTAATGACTAAATATTAATTCTTGAAAAGAAAATATCTTAGGAAAGGAACCTATTATGTGACTAGACCTTTTTAATGTATAAAGATTGAATCTTTTAAAGAAAATGAGAGTTCTGAGTGAAATTATTCGAGTTCCCTTTGACGTCCAGAAGAGTGTTTTACAGTGTATAGATTGAATCTTTGAATGAAAATACCTCAGTAAAGGTACCTAGAATGTCACAGGACCTTTTTATTGTAAAAAGATTGAATCTTTGAAAAAAAATGAGAGTTTTGAGATTGACTTATTCGAGTTACCTATGAAGTCGCGAAGAGTGTTTTAATGACTAAAGATTAAATCTTTGAATGAAAATACCTCAATAAAGGAACCTATTATATGACTAAACGTTTTTAATGTATACAGATTGAATCTTTGGAAGAAAATGAGAGTTTTGAATGAAATTTATTCGAGTTCCTTTTGACGTCCCGAAGAGTGTTTCAATGAGTAAAAATAGAATCTTTGAACGAAAATACCTCAATAAACGTACCAATTATGTTACTAGACCTTTTTAATGTATAAACGTTGAATCTTTGAAAGAAAATAAGAGTATTGATTTAAACTTGTTCGAGTTACTTATGAAGTGGCGAAGAGTGTTTTAATGAGTAAAGATCGAATCTTTGATTGAAAATATCTCAATAAAAGTACCTTTTATGTCACTAAACCTTCTTAATGCATATAGATTGAATCTTTGAAACAAAACAAGAGTTTGAATTAAAAATTATTCGTGTTACCTAGTAGTCGCGAAGTGTGTTTTAATGAGTATATGTTGAATCTTTAAACGAAAGTACCTCAATAAAGATACCTTTTATGTCACAAGACCTTTTCAGTGTATCAAGATTGAATCTTTGAAAGAAAATAAGGTTTTTGGGTGAAACTTATTCGAGTTTCCTTTGACGTCCCGTAGAGTGTTTTACAGAGTAAAGATTGAATCTCTGAGTGAAATTACCTTGATAACGGTACCTAGTATGTCACTAGACCTTTTTAATGTAAAAAGATTGAATCTCTGAAAAAAAGTGATAGTTTAGAGATTAACTTATTCGAGTAACCTATGAAGTCGCGAATCGTGTTGTAATGACTAAATATTAATTCTTGAAATGAAAATATCTTAGGAAAGGAACCTATTATGTGACTAGAACTTTTTAATGTATAAAGATTGAATCTTTTAAAGAAAATGAGAGTTTTGAGTGAAACTTATTCGAGTTCCCTTTGACGTCCAGAAGAGTGTTTTACAGTGTATAGATTGAATCTTTGAATGAAAATACCTCAGTAAAGGTACCTAGAATGTCACAAGACCTTTTTAATGTAAAAAGATTGAATCTTTGAAAAAAAATTAGAGTTTTGAGATTGACTTATTCGAGTTACCTATGAAGTCGCGAAGAGTGTTTTAATGACTAAAGATTAAATCTTTGAATGAAAATACCTCAATAAAGGAACCTATTATATGACTAAACGTTTTTAATGTATACAGATTGAATCTTTGAAAGAAAATGAGAGTTTTGAATGAAATTTATTCGAGTTCCTTTTGACGTCCCGAAGAGTGTTTCAATGAGTAAAAATAGAATCTTTGAACGTAAATACCTCAATAAACATACCAATTATGTTACTAGACCTTTTTAATGTATAAACGTTGAATCTTTGAAAGAAAATAAGAGTATTGATTTAAACTTGTTCGAGTTACTTATGAAGTGGCGAAGAGTGTTTTAATGAGTAAAGATCGAATCTTTGATTGAGAATATCTCAATAAAAGTACCTTTTATGTCACTAAACCTTTTTAATGCATATAGATTTAATCTTTAAAACAAAACAAGAGATTGAATTAAAAATTATTCGTGTTACCTAGTAGTCGCGAAGTGCGTTTTAATGAGTATATGTTGAATCTTTAAATGAAAGTACCTCAATAAAGGTACCTTTTATGTCACAAGACCTTTTCAGTGTATCAAGATTGAATCTTTGAAAGAAAATAAGGGTTTTGGGTGAAACTTATTCGAGTTTCCTTTGACGTCCCGTAGAGTGTTTTACAGAGTAAAGATTGAATCTCTGAATGAAATTACCTTGATAACGGTACCTAGTATGTCACTAGACCTTTTTAATGTAAAAAGATTGAATCTCTGAAAAAAAGTGATAGTTTAGAGATTAACTTATTCGAGTAACCTATGAAGTCGCGAATCGTGTTGTAATGACTAAATATTAATTCTTGAAATGAAAATATCTTAGGAAAGGAACCTATTATGTGACTAGACCTTTTTAATGTATAAAGATTGAATCTTTTAAAGAAAATGAGAGTTTTGAGTGAAACTTATTCGAGTTCCCTTTGACGTCCAGAAGAGTGTTTTACAGTGTATAGATTGAATCTTTGAATGAAAATACCTCAGTAAAGGTACTTAGAATGTCACAGGACCTTTTTAATGTAAAAAGATTGAATCTTTGAAAAAAAATGAGAGTTTTGAGATTCACTTATTCGAGTTACCTATGAAGTCGCGAAGAGTGTTTTAATGACTAAAGATTAAATCTTCGAATGAAAATACCTCAATAAAGGAACCTATTATATGACTAAACGTTTTTAATGTATACAGATTGAATCTTTGAAAGAAAATGAGAGTTTTGAATGAAATTTATTCGAGTTCCTTTTGACGTCCCGAAGAGTGTTTCAATGAGTAAAAATAGAATCTTTGAACGAAAATACCTCAATAAATGTACCAATTATGTTACTAGACCTTTTTAATGTATAAACGTTGAATCTTTGAAAGAAAATAAGAGTATTGATTTAAACTTGTTCGAGTTACTTATGAAGTGGCGAAGAGTGTTTTAATGAGTAAAGATCGAATCTTTGATTGAAAATATCTCAATAAAAGTACCTTTTATGTCAGTAAACCTTTTAAATGCATTTAGATTGAATCTTTGAAACAAACCAAGAGTTTTAATTTAAAATTATTCGTGTTACCTAGAAGTCGCGAAGAATGTTTAATGAGTATATGTTGAATCTTTAAATGAAAGTACCTCAATAAAGGTAGCTTTTATGTCACAAGACCTTTTCAATGTATCAAGATGGAATCTTTGATAGAAAACGAGGTTTTTGAGTTAAACTTATTCGAGTTGCATTTGACGTCCCGTAGAGTGTTTTACAGAGTAAAGATTGAATCTCTGAATGAAATTACCTTGATAACGGTACCTAGTATGTCACTAGACCTTTTTAATGTAAAAAGATTGAATCTCTGAAAAAAAGTGATAGTTTAGAGATTAACTTATTCGAGTAACCTATGAAGTCGCGAATCGTGTTGTAATGACAAAATATTAATTCTTGAAATGAAAATATCTTAGGAAAGGAACCTAATATGTGACTAGACCTTTTTAATGTATAAAGATTGAATCTTTTAAAGAAAATGAGAGTTTTGAGTGAAACTTATTCGAGTTCCCTTTGACGTCCAGAAGAGTGTTTTACAGTGTATAGATTGAATCTTTGAATGAAAATACCTTAGTAAAGGTACCTAGAATGTCACAGGACCTTTTTAATGTAAAAAGATTGAATCTTTGAAAAAAAATGAGAGTTTTGAAATTGACTTATTCGAGTTACCTATGAAGTCGCGAAGAGTGTTTTAATGACTAAAGATTAAATCTTTGAATGAAAATACCTCAATAAAGGAACCTATTATATGACTAAACGTTTTTAATGTATACACATTGAATCTTTGAAAGAAAATGAGAGTTTTGAATGAAATTTATTCGAGTTCCTTATGATGTTCCGAAGAGTGTTTTAATGAGTAAAAATAGAATCTTTGAACGAAAATACCTCAATAAACGTACCAATTATGTTACTAGACCTTTTTAATGTATAAACATTGAATCTTTGAAAGAAAATAAGAGTATTGATTTAAACTTGTTCGAGTTACTTATGAAGTGGCGAAGAGTGTTTTAATGAGTAAAGATCGAATCTTTGATTGAAAATATCTCAATAAAAGTACCTTTTATGTCAGTAAACCTTTTAAATGCATTTAGATTGAATCTTTGAAACAAAACAAGAGTTTTAATTTAAAATTATTCGTGTTACCTAGAAGTCGCGAAGAGTGTTTTAATGAGTATATGTTGAATCTTTAAATGAAAGTACCTCAATAAAGGTAGCTTTTATGTCACAAGACCTTTGCAATGTATCAAGATTGAATCTTTGATAGAAAACGAGGTTTTTGAGTTAAACTTATTCGAGTTGCCTTTGACGTCCCGTAGAGTGTTTTACAGAGTAAAGATTGAATCTCTGAATGAAATTACCTTGATAACGGTACCTAGTATGTCACTGGACCTTTTTAATGTAAAAAGATTGAATCTCTGAAAAAAAGTGATAGTTTAGAGATTAACTTATTCGAGTAACCTATGAAGTCGCGAATCGTGTTGTAATGACTAAATATTAATTCTTGAAATGAAAATATCTTAGGAAAGGAACCTATTATGTGACTAGACCTTTTTAATGTATAAAGATTGAATCTTTTAAAGAAAATGAGAGTTTTGAGTGAAACTTATTCGAGTTCCCTTTGACGTCCAGAAGAGTGTTTTACAGTGTATAGATTGAATCTTTGAATGAAAATACCTCAGTAAAGGTACCTAGAATGTCACAGGACCTTTTTAATGTAAAAAGATTGAATCTTTGAAAAAAAATGAGAGTTTTGAGATTGACTTATTCGAGTTACCTATGAAGTCGCGCAGAGTGTTTTAATGACTAAAGATTAAATCTTTGAATGAAAATACCTCAATAAAGGAACCTATTATATGACTAAACGTTTTTAATGTATACAGATTGAATCTTTGAAAGAAAATGAGAGTTTTGAACGAAATTTATTCGAGTTCCTTTTGACGTCCCGAAGAGTGTTTCAATGAGTAAAAATGGAATCTTTGAACGAAAATACCTCAATAAACGTACCAATTATGTTACTAGACCTTTTTAATGTATAAACGTTGAATCTTTGAAAGAAAATAAGAGTATTGATTTAAACTTGTTCGAGTTACTTATGAAGTGGCGAAGAGTGTTTTAATGAGTAAAGATCGAATCTTTGATTGAAAATATCTCAATAAAAGTACCTTTTATGTCAGTAAACCTTTTAAATGCATTTAGATTGAATCTTTGAAACAAAACAAGAGTTTTAATTTAAAATTATTCGTGTTACCTAGAAGTCGCGAAGAGTGTTTTAATGAGTATATGTTGAATCTTTAAATGAAAGTACCTCAATAAAGGTAGCTTTTATGTCATAAGACCTTTTCAATGTATCAAGATTGAATCATTGATAGAAAATGAGGTTTTGGAGTTAAACTTATTCGAGTTGCCTTTGACGTCCCGTAGAGTGTTTTACAGAGTAAAGATTGAATCTCTGAATGAAATTACCTTAATAACGGTACCTAGTATGTCTCTAGACCTTTTTAATGTAAAAAGATTGAATCTCTGAAAAAAAGTGATAGTTTAGAGATTAACTTATTCGAGTAACCTATGAAGTCGCGAATCGTGTTGTAATGACTAAATATTAATTCTTTAAATGAAAATATCTTAGGAAAGGAACCTATTATGTGACTAGACCTTTTTAATGTATAAAGATTGAATCTTTTAAAGAAAATGAGAGTTTTGAGTGAAACTTATTCGAGTTCCCTTTGACGTCTAGAAGAGTGTTTTACAGTGTATAGATTGAATCTTTGAATGAAAATACCTCAGTAAAGGTACCAGGAATGTCACAGGACCTTTTTAATATAAAAAGATTGAATCTTTGAAAAAAAATGAGAGTTTTGAAATTGACTTATTCGAGTTACCTATGAAGTCGCGAAGAGTGTTTTAATGACTAAAGATTAAATCTTTGAATAAAAATACCTCAATAAAGGAACCTATTGTATGACTAAACGTTTTTAATGTATACAGATTGAATCTTTGAAAGAAAATGAGAGTTTTGAATGAAATTTATTCGAGTTCCTTTTGACGTCCCGAAGAGTGTTTTAATGAGTAAAAATAGAATCTTTGAACGAAAATACCTCAATAAACGTACCAATTATGTTACTAGACCTTTTTAATGTATAAACATTGAATCTTTGAAAGAAAATAAGAGTATTGATTTAAACTTGTTCGAGTTACTTATGAAGTGGCGAAGAGTGTTTTAATGAGTAAAGATCGAATCATTGATTGAAAATATCTCAATAAAAGTACCTTTTATGTCAGTAAACCTTTTAAATGCATTTAGATTGAATCTTTGAAACAAAACAAGAGTTTTAATTTAAAATTATTCGTGTTACCTAGAAGTCGCGAAGAGTGTTTTAATGAGTATATGTTGAATCTTTAAATGAAAGTACCTCAATAAAGGTAGCTTTTATGTCACAAGACCTTTGCAATGTATCAAGATTGAATCTTTGATAGAAAACGAGGTTTTTGAGTTAAACTTATTCGAGTTGCCTTTGACGTCCCGTAGAGTGTTTTACAGAGTAAAGATTGAATCTCTGAATGAAATTACCTTGATAACGGTACCTAGTATGTCACTGGACCTTTTTAATGTAAAAAGATTGAATCTCTGAAAAAAAGTGATAGTTTAGAGATTAACTTATTCGAGTAACCTATGAAGTCGCAAATCGTGTTCTAATGACTAAATATTAATTCTTGAAATGAAAATATCTTAGGAAAGGAACCTATTATGTGACTAGACCTTTTTAATGTATAAAGATTGAATCTTTTAAAGAAAATGAGAGTTTTGAGTGAAACTTATTCGAGTTCCCTTTGACGTCCAGAAGAGTGTTTTACTGTGTATAGATTGAATCTTTGAATGAAAATACCTCAGTAAAGGTACCTAGAATGTCACAGGACCTTTTTAATGTAAAAAGATTGAATCTTTGAAAAAAAATGAGAGTTTTGAGATTGACTTATTCGAGTTACCTATGAAGTCGCGCAGAGTGTTTTAATGACTAAAGATTAAATCTTTGAATGAAAATACCTCAATAAAGGAACCTATTATATGACTAAACGTTTTTAATGTATACAGATTGAATCTTTGAAAGAAAATGAGAGTTTTGAACGAAATTTATTCGAGTTCCTTTTGACGTCCCGAAGAGTGTTTCAATGAGTAAAAATGGAATCTTTGAACGAAAATAACTCAATAAACGTACCAATTATGTTACTAGACCTTTTTAATGTATAAACGTTGAATCTTTGAAAGAAAATAAGAGTATTGATTTAAACTTGTTCGAGTTACTTATGAAGTGGCGAAGAGTGTTTTAATGAGTAAAGATCGAATCTTTGATTGAAAATATCTCAATAAAAGTACCTTTTCTGTCAGTAAACCTTTTAAATGCATTTAGATTGAATCTTTGAAACAAAACAAGAGTTTTAATTTAAAATTATTCGTGTTACCTAGAAGTCGCGAAGAGTGTTTTAATGAGTATATGTTGAATCTTTAAATGAAAGTACCTCAATAAAGGTAGCTTTTATGTCACAAGACCTTTTCAATGTATCAAGATTGAATCATTGATAGAAAACGAGGTTTTGGAGTTAAACTTATTCGAGTTGCCTTTGACGTCCCGTAGAGTGTTTTACAGAGTAAAGATTGAATCTCTGAATGAAATTACCTTGATAACGGTACCTAGTATGTCACTGGACCTTTTTAATGTAAAAAGATTGAATCTCTGAAAAAAAGTGATAGTTTAGAGATTAACTTATTCGAGTAACCTATGAAGTCGCGAATCGTGTTGTAATGACTAAATATTAATTCTTGAAATGAAAATATCTTAGGAAAGGAACCTATTATGTGACTAGACCTTTTTAATGTATAAAGATTGAATCTTTTAAAGAAAATGAGAGTTTTGAGTGAAACTTATTCGAGTTCCCTTTGACGTCCAGAAGAGTGTTTTACAGTGTATAGATTGAATCTTTGAATGAAAATACCTCAGTAAAGGTACCTAGAATGTCACAGGACCTTTTTAATGTAAAAAGATTGAATCTTTGAAAAAAAATGAGAGTTTTGAGATTGACTTATTCGAGTTACCTATGAAGTCGCGCAGAGTGTTTTAATGACTAAAGATTAAATCTTTGAATGAAAATACCTCAATAAAGGAACCTATTATATGACTAAACGTTTTTAATGTATACAGATTGAATCTTTGAAAGAAAATGAGAGTTTTGAACGAAATTTATTCGAGTTCCTTTTGACGTCCCGAAGAGTGTTTCAATGAGTAAAAATGGAATCTTTGAACGAAAATACCTCAATAAACGTACCAATTATGTTACTAGACCTTTTTAATGTATAAACGTTGAATCTTTGAAAGAAAATAAGAGTATTGATTTAAACTTGTTCGAGTTACTTATGAAGTGGCGAAGAGTGTTTTAATGAGTAAAGATCGAATCTTTGATTGAAAATATCTCAATAAAAGTACCTTTTATGTCAGTAAACCTTTTAAATGCATATAGATTGAATCTTTGAAACAAAACAAGAGTTTTAATTTAAAATTATTCGTGTTACCTAGAAGTCGCGAAGAGTGTTTTAATGAGTATATGTTGAATCTTTAAATGAAAGTACCTCAATAAAGGTAGCTTTTATGTCACAAGACCTTTTCAATGTATCAAGATTGAATCATTGATAGAAAACGAGGTTTTGGAGTTAAACTTATTCGAGTTGCCTTTGACGTCCCGTAGAGTGTTTTACAGAGTAAAGATTGAATCTCTGAATGAAATTACCTTAATAACGGTACCTAGTTTGTCTCTAGACCTTTTTAATGTAAAAAGATTGAATCTCTGAAAAAAAGTGATAGTTTAGAGATTAACTTATTCGAGTAACCTATGAAGTCGCGAATCGTGTTGTAATGACTAAATATTAATTCTTTAAATGAAAATATCTTAGGAAAGGAACCTATTATGTGACTAGACCTTTTTAATGTATAAAGATTGAATCTTTTAAAGAAAATGAGAGTTTTGAGTGAAACTTATTCGAGTTCCCTTTGACGTCTAGAAGAGTGTTTTACAGTGTATAGATTGAATCTTTGAATGAAAATACCTCAGTAAAGGTACCTAGAATGTCACAGGACCTTTTTAATGTAAAAAGATTGAATCTTTGAAAAAAAATGAGAGTTTTGAGATTGACTTATTCGAGTTACCTATGAAGTCGCGAAGAGTGTTTTAATGACTAAAGATTAAATCTTTGAATGAAAATACCTCAATAAAGGAACCTGTTATATGACCAAACGTTTTTAATGTATACAGATTGAATCTTTGAAAGAAAATGAGAGTTTTGAATGAAATTTATTCGAGTTCCTTTTGACGTCCCGAAGAGTGTTTCAATGAGTAAAAATTGAATCTTTGAACGAAAATACCTCAATAAACGTACCAATTATGTTACTAAACCTTTTTAATGTATAAACGTTGAATCTTTGAAAGAAAATAAGAGTATTGATTTAAACTTGTTCGAGTTACTTATGAAGTGGCGAAGAGTGTTTTAATGAGTAAAGATCGAATCTTTGATTGAAAATATCTCAATAAAAGTACCTTTTATGTCACTAAACCTTTTTAATGCATATAGATTGAATCTTTGAAACAAAACAAGAGTTTGAATTAAAAATTATTCGTGTTACCTAGTAGTCGCGAAGTGTGTTTTAATGAGTATATGTTGAATCTTTAAATGAAAGTACCTCAATAAAGGTACCTTTTATGTCACAAGACCTTTTCAGTGTATCAAGATTGAATCTTTGAAAGAAAATAAGGTTTTTGGGTGAAACTTATTCGAGTTTCCTTTGACGTCCCGTAGAGTGTTTTACAGAGTAAAGATTGAATCTCTGAATGAAATTACCTTAATAACGGTACCTAGTATGTCACTAGACCTTTTTAATGTAAAAAGATTGAATCTCTGAAAAAAAGTGATAGTTTAGAGATTAACTTATTCGAGTAACCTATGAAGTCGCGAATTGTGTTGTAATGACTAAATATTAATTCTTGAAATGAAAATATCTTAGGAAAGGAACCTATTATGTGACTAGACCTTTTTAATGTATAAAGATTGAATCTTTTAAAGAAAATGAGAGTTTTGATTGAAACTTATTCGAGTTCCCTTTGACGTCCAGAAGAGTGTTTTACGGTGTATAGATTGAATCTTTGAATGAAAATACCTCAGTAAAGGTACCTAGAATGTCACAGGACCTTTTTAATGTAAAAAGATTGAATCTTTGAAAAAAAATGAGAGTTTTGAGATTGACTTATTCGAGTTACCTATGAAGTCGCGAAGAGTGTTTTAATGACTAAAGATTAAATCTTTGAATGAAAATACCTCAATAAATGAACCTATTATATGACTAAACGTTTTTAATGTATACAGATTGAATCTTTGAAAGAAAATGAGAGTTTTGAATGAAATTTATTCGAGTTCCTTTTGACGTCCCGAAGAGTGTTTCAATGGGTAAAAATAGAATCTTTGAACGAAAATACCTCAATAAACGTACCAATTATGTTACTAGACCTTTTTAATGTATAAACGTTGAATCTTTGAAAGAAAATAAGAGTATTGATTTAAACTTGTTCGAGTTACTTATGAAGTGGCGAAGAGTGTTTTAATGAGTAAAGATCGAATCTTTGATTGAAAATATCTCAATAAAAGTACCTTTTATGTCAGTAAACCTTTTAAATGCATTTAGATTGAATCTTTGAAACAAAACAAGAGTTTTAATTTAAAATTATTCGTGTTACCTAGAAGTCGCGAAGAGTGTTTTAATGAGTATATGTTGAATCTTTAAATGAAAGTACCTCAATAAAGGTAGCTTTTATGTCACAAGACCTTTTCAATGTATCAAGATTGAATCTTTGATAGAAAACAAGGTTTTTGAGTTAAACTTATTCGAGTTGCCTTTGACGTCTCGTAGAGTGTTTTACAGAGTAAAGATTGAATCTCTGAATGAACTTACCTTGATAACGGTACCTAGTATGTCACTAGACCTTTTTAATGTAAAAAGATTGAATCTCTGAAAAAAAGTGATAGTTTAGAGATTAACTTATTCGAGTAACCTATGAAGTCGCGAAGCGTGTTGTAATGACTAAATATTAATTCTTGAAATGAAAATATCTTAGGAAAGGAATCTATTATGTGACTAGACCTTTTTAATGTATAAAGATTAAATCTTTTAAAGAAAATGAGAGTTTTGAGTGAAACTTATTCGAGTTTCCTTTGACGTCCAGAAGAGTGTTTTACAGTGTATAGATTGAATTTTTGAATGAAAATACCTCAGTAAAGGTACCTAGAATGTCACAGGACCTTTTTAATGTAAAAAGATTGAATCTTTGAAAAAAAATGAGAGGTTTGAGATTGACTTATTCGAGTTACCTATGAAGTCGCGAAGAGTGTTTTAACGACTAAAGATTAAATCTTTGAATGAAAATACCTCAATAAAGGAACCTGTTATATGACCAAACGTTTTTAATGTATACAGATTGAATCTTTGAAAGAAAATGAGAGTTTTGAATGAAATTTATTCGAGTTCCTTTTGACGTCCCGAAGAGTGTTTCAATGAGTAAAAATAGAATCTTTGAACGAAAATACCTCAATAAACGTACCAATTATGTTACTAGACCTTTTTAATGTATAAACGTTGAATCTTTGAAAGAAAATAAGAGTATTGTTTTGAACTTGTTCGAGTTACTTATGAAGTGGCGTAGAGTGTTTTAATGAGTAAAGGTCGATTCTTTGATTGAAAATACCTCAGTAAAGGTAACTTTTATGTCACAAGACCTTTTCAATGTATCAAGATTGAATCTTTGATAGAAAACGAGGTTTTTGAGTTAAACTTATTCGAGTTGCCTTTGACGTCCCGTAAAGTGTTTTACAGAGTAAAGATTGAATCTTTGAAGAAAAATACATTAATAAAGGTACCTAGTATGTCACTAGACCTTTTTAATGTAAAAATATTGAATCTCTGGAAAAAAAGTGATAGTTTAGAGATTAACTTATTTGAGTTACCTATGAAGTCGCGAAGCGTGTTCTAATGACCAAATATTAAATCTTTGAAAGAAAATATCTCAACAAAGGAACCTATAATGTGACTAGAACTTTTTAATGCATAAAGATTGAATCGTTTAAAGAAAATGAGAGTTTTGAGTGAAACTTATTCGGGTTCCCTTTGACGTCCCGAAGAGTGTTTTACAGAGTATAGATTGAATCTTCGAATGAAAATACCTCAGTAAAGGTACCTAGTATGTCACTAAACCTTTTTAATGTAAAAAGATTGAATCTTTGAAAGAAAATGAGAGTTTTGAGATTGACTTATTCGAGTTATCTATGAAGTCGCGAATCGTGTTTTAATGACTAAAGATTAAATCTTTGAATGAAAATACCCCAATAAAGGAACCTATTATATGACTAAACCTTTTTAATGTATACATATTGAATCTTTGAAAGAAAATGAGAGTTTTGAATGAAACATATTCGAGTTCCTTTCGACGTCCCGAAGAGTGTTTTAATGGGTAAAAATAGAATCTTTGAATGAAAATATTTCAATAAAGGAACCTATTATGTTCCTAGACCTTTTTAATGTATAAATGTTGAATCTTTGAAAGAACATAAGAGTACTGATTTAAACTTATTCGAGTTACTTATGAAGTGGCGAAGAGTGTTTTAATGTGTAAAGATCGAATCTTTGATTGAAAATATCTCAATAAAAGTACCTTTTATGTCACTAAACCTTTTTAATGCATATAGATTGAATCTTTGAAACAAAACAAGAGTTTGAATTAAAAATTATTCGTGTTACCTAGTAGTCGCGAAGTGTGTTTTAATGAGTATATGTTGAATCTTTAAATGAAAGTACCTCAATAAAGGTACCTTTTATGTCACAAGACCTTTTCAGTGTATCAAGATTGAATCTTTGAAAGAAAATAAGGTTTTTGGGTGAAACTTATTCGAGTTTCCTTTGACGTCCCGTAGAGTGTTTTACAGAGTAAAGATTGAATCTCTGAATGAAATTACCTTGGTAACGGTACCTAGTATGTCACTAGACCTTTTTAATGTAAAAAGATTGAATCTCTGAAAAAAAGTGATTGTTTAGAGATTAACTTATTCGAGTAACCTATGAAGTCGCGAAGCGTGTTGTAATGACTAAATATTAATTCTTGAAATGAAAATATCTTAGGAAAGGAACCTATTATGTGACTAGACCTTTTTAATGTATAAAGATTGAATCTTTTAAAGAAAATGAGAGTTTTGAGTGAAACTTATTCGAGTTCCCTTTGACGTCCAGAAGAGTGTTTTACAGTGTATAGATTGAATTTTTGAATGAAAATACCTCAGTAAAGATACCTAGAATGTCACAGGACCTTTTTAATGTAAAAAGATTGAATCTTTGAAAAAAAATGAGAGGTTTGAGATTGACTTATTCGAGTTACCTATGAAGTCGCGAAGAGTGTTTTAACGACTAAAGATTAAATTTTGAATGAAAATACCTCAATAAAGGAACCTATTATATGACTAAACGTTTTTAATGTATACAGATTGAATCTTTGAAAGAAAATGAGAGTTTTGAACGAAATTTATTCGAGTTCCTTTTGACGTCCCGAAGAGTGTTTCAATGAGTAAAAATAGAATCTTTGAACGAAAATACCTCAATAAACGTACCAATTATGTTACTAGACCTTTTTAATGCATAAACGTTGAATCTTTGAAAGAAAATAAGAGTATTGATTTAAACTTGTTCGAGTTACTTATGAAGTGGCGAAGAGTGTTTTAATGAGTAAAGATCGAATCTTTGATTGAAAATATCTCAATAAAAGTACCTTTTATGTCAGTAAACCTTTTAAATGCATTTAGATTGAATCTTTGAAACAAAACAAGAGTTTTAATTTAAAATTATTCGTGTTACCTAGAAGTCGCGAAGAGTGTTTTAATGAGTATATGTTGAATCTTTAAATGAAAGTACCTCAATAAAGGTAGCTTTTATGTCACAAGACCTTTTCAATGTATCAAGATTGAATCTTTGATAGAAAACGAGGTTTTTGAGTTAAACTTATTCGAGTTGCCTTTGACGTCCCGTAAAGTGTTTTACAGAGTAAAGATTGAATCTTTGAAGAAAAATACATTAATAAAGGTACCTAGTATGTCACTAGACCTTTTTAATGTAAAAAGATTGAATCTCTGGAAAAAAGTGATTGTTTAGAGATTAACTTATTCGAGTTACCTATGAAGTCGCGAAGCGTGTTCTAATGACCAAATATTAAATCTTTGAAAGAAAATATCTCAACAAAGGAACCTATAATGTGAGTAGACCTTTTTAATGCATAAAGATTGAATCTTTTAAAGAAAATGAGAATTTTGAGTGAAACTTATTCGGGTTCCCTTTGACGTCCCGAAGAGTGTTTTACAGAGTATAGATTGAATCTTCGAATGAAAATACCTCAGTAAAGATACCTAGTATGTCACTAAACCTTTTTAATGTAAAAAGATTCAATCTTTGAAAGAAAATGAGAGTTTTGAGATTAACTTATTCGAGTTATCTATGAAGTCGCGAATCGTGTTTTAATGACTAAAGATTAAATTTTCGAATGAAAATACCTCAATAAAGGAACCTATTATATGACTAAACCTTTTTAATGTATACGTATTGAATCTTTGAAAGAAAATGAGTGTTTTGAATGAAATTTATTCGAGTTCCTTTTGACGTCCCGAATAGTGTTTCAATGGGTAAAAATAGAATCTTTGAACGAAAATACCTCAATAAACGTACCAATTATGTTACTAGACCTTTTTAATGTATAAACGTTGAATCTTTGAAAGAAAATAAGAGTATTGATTTAAACTTGTTCGAATTACTTATGAAGTGGCGAAGAGTGTTTTAATGAGTAAAGATCGAATCTTTAATTGAAAATATCTCAATAAAAGTACCTTTTATGTCAGTAAACCTTTTAAATGCATTTAGATTATATCTTTGAAACAAAACAAGAGTTTTAATTTAAAATTATTCGTGTTACCTAGAAGTCGCGAAGAGTGTTTTAATGAGTATATGTTGAATCTTTAAATGAAAGTACCTCAATAAAGGTAGCTTTTATGTCACAAGACCTTTTCAATGTATCAAGATTGAATCTTTGATAGAAAACGAGGTTTTTGATTTAAACTTATTCGAGTTGCCTTTGACGTCCCGTAAAGTGTTTTACAGAGTAAAGATTGAATCTTTGAAGAAAAATACATTAATAAAGGTACCTAGTATGTCACTAGACCTTTTTAATGTAAAAAGATTGAATCTCTGGAAAAAAGTGATAGTTTAGAGATTAACTTATTCGAGTTACCTATGAAGTCGCGAAGCGTGTTCTAATGACCAAATATTAAATCTTTGAAAGAAAATATCTCAACAAAAGGAACCTATAATGTGACTAGACATTTTTAATGCATAAAGATTGAATCTTTTAAAGAAAATGAGAGTTTTGAGTGAAACTTATTCGGGTTCCCTTTGACGTCCCGAAGAGTGTTTTACAGAGTATAGATTGAATCTTCGAATGAAAATACCTCAGTAAAGGTACCTAGTATGTCACTAAACCTTTTTAATGTAAAAAGATTGAATCTTTGAAAGAAAATGAGAGTTTTGAGATTAACTTATTCGAGTTATCTATGAAGTCGCGAATCGTGTTTTAATGACTAAAGATTAAATCTTTGAATGAAAATACCTCAATAAAGGAACCTATTATATGACTAAACCTTTTTAATGTATACATATTGAATCTTTGAAAGAAAATGAGAGTTTTGAATGAAACTTATTCGAGTTCCTTTCGACGTCCCGAAGAGTGTTTTAATGGGTAAAATAGAATCTTTGAATGAAAATATTTCAATAAAGGAACCTATTATGTTCCTAGACCTTTTTAATGTATAAATGTTGAATCTTTGAAAGAACGTAAGAGTATTGATTTAAACTTATTCGAGTTACTTATGAAGTGGCGAAGAGTATTTTAATGTGTAAAGATCGAATCTTTGATTGAAAATATCTCAATAAAAGTACCTTTTATGTCACTAAACCTTTTTAATGCATATAGATTGAATCTTTGAAACAAAACAAGAGTTTGAATTTAAAATTATTCGTGTTACCTAGTAGTCGCGAAGTGTGTTTTAATGAGTATATGTTGAATCTTTAAATGAAAGTACCTCAATAAAGGCACCTTTTATGTCACAAGACCTTTTCAATGTTTTAAGATTGAATCTTTGAAAGAAAATGAGGTTTTTGGGTGAAACTTATTCGAGTTTCCTTTGACGTCCCGTAGAGTGTTTTACAGAGTAAAGATTGAATCTCTTAATAAAATTACCTTAATAAAGGTGCCTAGTATGTAAAAAGATTGAATCTCTGAAAAAAAGTGATAGTTTAGAGATTAACTTATTCGAGTAACCTATGAAGTCGCCAATCGTGTTGTAATGACTAAATATTAATTCTTTAAATGAAAATATCTTAGGAAAGGAACCTATTATGTGACTAGACCTTTTTAATGTATAAAGATTGAATCTTTTAAAGAAAATGAGAGTTTTGAGTGAAACTTATTCGAGTTCCCTTTGATGTCCAGAAGAGTGTTTTACAATGTATAGATTGAATCTTTGAATGAAAATACCTCAGTAAAGGTACCTAGAATGTCACAAGACCTTTTTAATGTAAAAAGATTGAATCTTTGAAAAAAAATGAGAGTTTTGAGATTGACTTATTCGAGTTACCTATGAAGTCGCGAAGAGTGTTTTAATGACTAAAGATTAAATCTTTGAATGAAAATACCTCAATAAAGGAACCTATTAAATGACTAAACGTTTTTAATGTATACAGATTGAATCTTTGAAAGAAAATGAGAGTTTTGAATGAAATTTATTCGAGTTCCTTTTGACGCCCCGAAGAGTGTTTCAATGAGTAAAAATAGAATCTTTGAACGAAAATACCTCAATAAACGTACCAATTATGTTACTAGACCTTTTTAATGTATAAACGTTGAATCTTTGAAAGAAAACAAGAGTATTGATTTAAACTTGTTCGAGTTACTTATGAAGTGGCGTAGAGTGTTTTAATGAGTAAAGGTCGAATCTTTGATTGAAAATATCTCAATAAAAGTACCTTTTATGTCATTAAACCTTTTTAATGCATTTAGATTGAATCTTTGAAACAAAACAAGAGTTTTAATTTAAAATTATTCGTGTTACCTAGTAGTCGCGAAGAGTGTTTTAATGAGTATATGTTGAATCTTTAAATGAAAGTACCTCAATAAAGGTACCTTTTATGTCACAAGACCTTTTCAATGTTTCAAGATTGAATCTTTGAAAGAAAATGAGGTTTTTGGGTGAAACTTATTTGAGTTTCCTTTGACGTCCCGTAGAGTGTTTTACAGAGTAAAGATTGAATCTCTTAATGAAATTACCTTAATAAAGGTGCCTAGTATGTCACTAGACCTTTTTAATGTAAAAAGATTGAATCTCTGAAAAAAAGTGATAGTTTAGAGATTAACTTATTCGAGTAACCTATGAAGTCGCGAATCGTGTTGTAATGACTAAATATTAATTCTTGAAATGGAAATATCTTAGGAAAGGAACCTATTATGTGACTAGACCTTTTTAATGTATAAAGATTGAATCTTTTAAAGAAAATGAGAGTTTTGAGCGAAACTTATTCGAGTTCCCTTTGACGTCCAGAAGAGTGTTTTATAGTGTATAGATTGAATCTTTGAATGAAAATACCTCAGTGGAGGTACCTAGAATGTCACAAGACCTTTTTAATGTAAAAAGATTGAATCTTTGAAAAAAAATGAGAGTTTTGAGATTGACTTATTTGAGTTACCTATGAAGTCGCGAAGACTGTTTTAATGACTAAAGATTAAATCTTTGAATGAAAATACCTCAATAAAGGAACCTATTATATGACTAAATGTTTTTAATGTATACAGATTGAATCTTTGAAAGAAAATGAGAGTTTTGAATGAAACTTATTCGAGTTCCTTTCGACGTTCCGAAGAGTGTTTTAATGGGTCAAAATAGAATCTTTGAATGAAAATATTTCAATAAAGGAACCTATTATGTTACTAGACCTTTTTAATGTATAAACGTTGAATCTTTGAAAGAAAATAAGAGTATTGATTTAAACTTATTCGAGTTACTTATGAAGTGGCGAAGAGTGTTTTAATGAGTAAAAATCGAATCTTTGATTGAAAATATCTCAAAAAAAGAACCTTTTATGTCACTAAACCATTTTAATGCATATAGATTGAATCTTTGAAAGAAAATGAGAGTTTTGAGATTGACTTTTTCGATTTACCTATGAAGTCGCGAAGCGTCTTTTAATGACTAAACATTAAATCTTTGAATGAAAATACCTCAATAAAGGAACCTATTGTATGACTAAACCTTTTTAATGGTATACAAATTGAATCTTTGAAGGAAAATGAGAGTTTTGAATGAAGCTTACTTGAGTTTCTTTTGACGTCTCGAAGAGTGTTTTAATGAGTAAAAATAGAATCTTTGAATGAAAATACCTCAATAAAGGTACCTTTTATGTTACTAGACATTTTTAATGTATAAATGTTGAATCTTTGAAAGAAAATTAGAGTATTGATTTAAACTTATTCGAGTGACATATGAAGTGGCGAAGAGTGTTTTAATAAGTAAAAATCGAATCTTTGATTGAATATATCTCAATAAAAGTACCTTTTATGTCACTAAACCTTTTTAATGCATATAGATTGAATCTTTGAAACAAAACAAGAGTTTTAATTTAAAATTATTCGTGTTACCCAGAAGTCGCGAAGAGTGTTTTAATGAGTATATGTTGAATCTTTAAATGAAAGTACCTCAATAAAGGTGCCTTTTATGTCACTAGACCTTTTCAATGTACAAAGATTGAATCTTTGAAAGAAAATGAGGTTTTTGAGTTAAACTTATTCGAGTTCCCTTTGACGTCCCGTAGAGTGTTTTACAGAGTAAAGATTGAATCTCTGAATGAAATTACCTTAATAAAGGTACCTAGTATGTCTCTAGACCTTTTTAATGTAAAAAGATTGAATCTCTGAAAAAAAAATGATAGTTTAGAGACTAACTTATTCGAGTTACCTATGAAGTCGCGAGTCGTGTTGTAACGACTAAATATTAAATCTTTGAATGAAAATATCTCAACAAAAGAACCTACTATGTGACTAGACCTTTTTAATGTATAAAGATTGAATCTTTTAAAGAAAATGAGAGTTTTGAGTGAAACTTATTCGAGTTCCCTTTGACGTCCGGAAGAGTGTTTTACAGTGTATAGATTGAATCTTTGAATGAAAATACCTCAGTAAAGGTACCTAGAATGTCACAAGACCATTTTAATGTAAAAAGATTGAATCTTTGAAAAAAAATGAGAGTTTTGAGATTGACTTATTCGAGTTACCTATGAAGCCGCGAAGAGTGTTTTAATGACTAAAGATTAAATCTTTGAATGAAAATACCTCAATAAAGGAACCTATTATATGACTAAACGTTTTAAATGTATACAGATTGAATCTTTGAAAGAAAATGAGAGTTTTGAATGAAATTTATTCGAGTTCCTTTTGACGCCCCGAAGAGTGTTTCAATGAGTAAAAATAGAATCTTTGAACGAAAATACCTCAATAAACGTACCAATTATGTTACTAGACCTTTTTAATGTATAAACGTTGAATCTTTGAAAGAAAACAAGAGTATTGATTTAAACTTGTTCGAGTTGCTTATGAAGTGGCGTAGAGTGTTTTAATGAGTAAAGGTCGAATCTTTGATTGAAAATATCTCAATAAAAGTACCTTTTATGTCACTAAACCTTTTTAATGCATTTAGATTGAATCTTTGAAACAAAACAAGAGTTTTAATTTAAAATTATTCGTGTTACCTAGTAGTCGCAAAGAGTGTTTTAATAAGTATATGTTGAATCTTTAAATGAAAGTACCTCAATAAAGGTACCTTTTATGTCACAAGACCTTTTCAATGTTTCAAGATTGAATCTTTGAATGAAAATGAGGTTTTTGGGTGAAACTTATTCGAGTTTCCTTTGACGTCCCGTAGAGTGTTTTACAGAGTAAAGATTGAATCACTTAATGAAATTACCTTAATAAAGGTGCCTAGTATGTCACTAGACCTTTTTAATGTAAAAAGATTGAATCTCTGAAAAAAAGTGATAGTTTAGAGATTAACTTATTCGAGTAACCTATGAAGTCGCGAATCGTGTTGTAATGACTAAATATTAATTCTTTAAATGAAAATATCTTAGGAAAGGAACCTATTATGTGACTAGACCTTTTTAATGTATAAAGATTGAATCTTTTAAAGAAAATGAGAGTTTTGAGCGAAACTTATTCGAGTTCCCTTTGATATCCAGAAGAGTGTTTTACAGTGTATAGATTGAATCTTTGAATGAAAATACCTCAGTAAAGGTACGTAGAATGTCACCAGACCTTTTTAATGGAAAAAGATTGAATCTTTGAAAAAAAATGAGAGTTTTGAGATTGACTTATTCGAGTTACCTATGAAGTCGCGAAGACTGTTTTAATGACTAAAGATTAAATCTTTGAATGAAAATACCTCAATAAAGGAACCTATTATATGACTAAACATTTTTAATGTATACAGATTGAATCTTTGAAAGAAAATGAGAGTTTTGAATGAAACTTATTCGAGTTCCTTTCGACGTTCCGAAAAGTGTTTTAATGGGTCAAAATAGAATCTTTGAAAGAAAATATTTCAATAAAGGAACCTATTATGTTACTAGACCTTTTTAATGTATAAACGTTGAATCTTTGAAAGAAAATAAGAATTTTGATTTAAACTTATTCGAGTTACTTATGAAGTGGCGAAGAGTGTTTTAATAAGTAAAGATCGAATCTTTGATTGAAAATATCTCAAAAAAAGAACCTTTTATGTCACTAAACCATTTTAATGCATATAGATTTAATCTTTGAAAGAAAATGAGAGTTTTGAGATTGACTTATTCGATTTACCTATGAAGTCGCGAAGCGTCTTTAATGACTAAACATTAAATCTTTGAATGAAAAAACCTCAATAAAGGAACCTATTGTATGACTAAACCTTTTTAATGGTATACAGATTGAATCTTTGAAAGAAAATGAGAGTTTTGAATGAAGCTTACTTGAGTTTCTTTTGACGTCTCGAATAGTGTTTTAATGAGTAAAAATAGAATCTTTGAATGAAAATACCTCAATAAAGGTACCTTTTATGTTACTAGACATTTTTAATGTATAAATGTTGAATCTTTGAAAGAAAATTTGAGTATTGATTTAAACTTATTCGAGTTACATATGAAGTGGCGAAGAGTGTTTTAAGAAGTAAAAATCGAATCTTTGATTGAAAATATCTCAATAAAAGTACCTTTTATGTCACTAAACCTTTTTAATGCATATAGATTGAATCTTTGAAACAAAACAAGAGTTTTAATTTAAAAAGATTCGTGTTACCCAGAAGTCGCGAAGAGTGTTTTAATGAGTATATGTTGAATCTTTAAATGAAAGTACCTCAATAAAGGTACCTTTTATGTCACTAGACCTTTTCAATGTACAAAGATTGAATCTTTGAAAGAAAATGAGGTTTTTGAGTTAAACTTATTCGAGTTCCCTTTGACGTCCCGTAGAGTGTTTTACAGAGTAAAGATTGAATCTCTGAATGAAATTACCTTAATAAAGGTACCTAGTATGTCTCTAGACCTTTTTAATGTAAAAAGATTGAATCTCTGAAAAAAAATGATAGTTTAGAGACTAACATATTCGAGGTACCTATGAAGTCGCGAATCGTGTTGTAACGACTAAATATTAAATCTTTGAGTGAAAATATCTCAACAAAAGCACCTATTATGTGACTAGACCTTTTTAATGTATAAAGATTGAATCTTTTAAAGAAAATGAGAGTTTTGAGTGAAACTTATTCGAGTTCCCTTTGACGTCCAGAAGAGTGTTTTACAGTGTATAGATTGAATCTTTGAATGAAAATACCTCAGTAAAGGTACCTAGAATGTCACAAGACCATTTTAATGTAAAAAGATTGAATCGTTGAAAAAAAATGAGAGTTTTGAGATTGACTTATTCGAGTTACCTATGAAGCCGCGAAGAGTGTTTTAATGACTAAAGATTAAATCTTTGAATGGAAATACCTCAATAAAGGAACCTATTATATGACTAAACGTTTTTAATGTATACAGATTGAATCTTTGAAAGAAAATGAGAGTTTTGAATGAAACTTATTCGAGTTCCTTTCGACGTTCCGAAGAGTGTTTTAATGGGTCAAAATAGAATCTTTGAATGAAAATATTTCAATAAAGGAACCTATTATGTTACTAGACCTTTTTAATGTATAAACGTTGAATCTTTGAAAGAAAATAAGAGTATTGATTTAAACTTATTCGAGTTACTTATGAAGGGGCGAAGAGTGTTTTAATGAGTAAAGATCGAATCTTTGATTGAAAATATCTCAAAAAAAGAACCTTTTATGTCACTAAACCATTTTAATGCATATAGATTGAATCTTTGAAAGAAAATGAGAGTTTTGAGATTGACTTATTCGATTTACCTATAAAGTCGCGAAGCGTCTTTTAATGACTAAACATTAAATCTTCGAATGAAAATACCTCAATAAAGGAACCTATTGTATGACTAAACCTTTTTAATGGTATACAGATTGAATCTTTGAAAGAAAATGAGAGTTTTGAATGAAGCTTACTTGAGTTTCTTTTGACGTCTCGAAGAGTGTTTTAATGAGTAAAAATAGAATCTTTGAATGAAAATACCTCAATAAAGGTACCTTTTATGTTACTAGACATTTTTAATGTATAAATGTTGAATCTTTGAAAGAAAATTTGAGTATTGATTTAAACTTATTCGAGTTACATATGAAGTGGCGAAGAGTGTTTTAATAAGTAAAAATCGAATCTTTGATTGAAAGTATTTCAATAAAAGTACCTTTTATGTCACTAAACCTTTTTAATGCATATAGATTGAATCTTTAAAACAAAACAAGAGTTTTAATTTAAAATTATTCGTGTTACCCAGAAGTTGCGAAGAGTGTTTTAATGAGTATATGTTGAATCTTTAAATGAAAGTACCTCAATAAAGGTACCTTTTATGTCACTAGACCTTTTCAATGTACAAAGAATGAATCTTTGAAAGAAAATGAGGTTTTTGAGTTAAACTTATTCGAGTTCCCTTTGTCGTCCCGTAGAGTGTTTTACAGAGTAAAGATTGAATCTCTGAATGAAATTACCTTAATAAAGGTACCTAGTATGTCTCTAGACCTTTTTAATGTAAAAAGATTGAATCTCTGAAAAAAAATGATAGTTTAGAGACTAACTTATTCGAGTTACCTATGAAGTCGCGAATCGTGTTGTAACGACTAAATATTAAATCTTTGAATGAAAATATCTCAACAAAAGAACCTATTATGTGACTAGACCTTTTTAATGTATAAAGATTGAATCTTTTAAAGAAAATGAGAGTTTTGAGTGAAACTTAGTCGAGTTCCCTTTGACGTCCCAAAGTGTGTTTTACAGAGTATAGATTGAATCTTTGAATGAAAATACCTCACTAAAGGTACCTGGAAAGTCACAAGACCTTTTTAATGTAAAAGGATTGAATCTTTGAAAGATAACGAGAGTATTGAGATTGACTTATTCGAGTTACCTATGAAGTCGTGAAGCGTGTTTTAATTATTAAAGATGAAATCTTTGAATGAAAATACCTCAATAAAGGAACCTATTATATGACTAAACCTTTTTAATGTATACAGATTGAATCTTTGAAAGAAAATGAGAGTTTTGAATGAAACTTATTCGAATTCCTTTTGACGTCCCGAAGAGTGTTTTAATAAGTAAAAATAGAATCTTCGAATGAAAGTACCTCAATAAAGGTACCTATTATGTTACTAGACATTTTTAATGTATAAATGTTGAATCTTTAAAAGAAAATTAAAGTATTGATTTAAACTTATTCGTGTTACTTATGAAGTGGCGAATAGTGTTTTAATGAGTAAAAATCGAATCTTTGAATGAAAATATCTCAATAAAAGTACCTTTTATGTCACTAACCCTTTTTAATGCATATAGATTGAATCTTTGAAACAAAACAAGAGTTTTAATATAAAATTATTCGTGTTACCTTGAAGTCGCGAAGCCAGTTTTAATGAGTATATGTTGAATCTTTAAATGAAAGTTTCTCACAAAAGGTACCTTTTATGTCACTAGACCTTTTTAACGTATAAAGATTGAATCTTTGAAAGAAAATGAGGTTTTTGAGTTAAACTTATTCGAATTCCCTTTGACGTCCCGTAGAGTGTTTTACAGAGTAAAGATTGAATCTCTGAATGAAATTACCTTAATAAAAAGATTGAATCTCTGAAAAAAAATGATAGTTTAGAGATTAACTTATTCGAGTTATTAACTTATTCGAGTATGTCACTAGACCTTTTTAATGTAAAAAGATTTAATCTTTGAAAAAAAATGATAGTTTAGAGATTAACTTATTCGAGTTACCTATGATGTCGCGAATCGTGTTGTAATGACTAAATATTAAATCTTCGAATGAAAATATCTCAACAAAAGAACCTATTATGTGACTAGACCTTTTTAACGTATAAAGATTGAATCTTTTAAAGAAAATGAGAGTTTTGAGTGAAACTTATTCGAGTTCCCTTTGACGTCCCGAAGAGTGTTTTATAGAGTATAGATTGAATCTTTGAATGAAAATACCTCAGTCAAGGTACCTAGAATGTCACAAGACCTTTTTAATGTAAAAAGATTGAATCTTTGTAAGAAAATGAGAGTTTTGAGATTGACTTATTCGAGTTACCTATGAAGTCGCGAAGCGTGTTTTAATGACTAAAGATTAAATCTCTGAATGAAAATACCTCAATAAAAGAACTTATTATATGACTAAACCTTTTTATTGTATACAGATTGAATCTTTGAAAGAAAATGAGAGTTTTGAATGAAACTTCTTCGGGTTCCTTTTGCCGTCCCGAAGAGTGTTTTGATGAGTAAAAATAGAATCGCTGAATGAAAATACCTCAATAAAGGCACCTATTATGTTACTAGACATTTTTAATGTATAAATGTTGAATCTTTAAAAGAAAATTAGTGTATTGATTTAAACTTATTCGAGTTTCTTATGAAGTGGCGAAGAGTGTTTTAATGAGTAAAAATCGAATCTTTGATTGAAAATATTTCAATAAAAGTACCTTTTATATCACTAAACCTTTTTAATGCATATAGATTGAATCTTTCAAACAAAACAAGAGTTTTAATTTAAAATTATTCGTGTTACCTAGAGGTCGCGAAGAGTGTTTGAATGCGTATATGTTGAATCTTTAATTGAAAGTACCTCAATAAAGGTACCTTTTATGTCACTCGACCTTTTCAATGAATAAAGATTGAATCTTTCAGAAAAAATGAGGTTTTTGAGTTAAACTTCTTCAAGTTCCCTTTGATGTCCCGTAAAGTGTTTTACAGAGTAGAGATTGAATCTCTGAATGAGATTACCTTAATAAAGGTACCTAGTATGTCACTAGACCTTTTTAATGTAAAAAGATTGAATCTCAGAAAAAAAATGGTAGTTTAGAGATTAACGTATTCGAGTTACCTATGAAGTTGCGAATCGTGTTATAATGACTAAATATTAAATCTTTGAATGAAAATATCTCAACAAAGGAACCTATTATATGACTAGACCTTTTTAATGTATAAAGATTGAATCTTTTAAAGAAAATGGGAGTTTTGAGTGAAAATTATTCGAGTTTCCTTCGACGTCCCGAAGAGTGTTTTCCAGAGTATAGATTGAATCTTTAAATGTAAATACCTCATTAAAGGTACCTAGTTTGTCACTAGACCTTTTTAATGTAAAAAGATTGAATCTTTGAAAGAAAATGAGAGTTTTGAGATTCACTTATTCGAGTTACCTATGAAGTCGCGAAGCATGTTTTAATGACTAAAGATTAAATCTTTGAATGAAAATACCTCAATAATGGAACCTATTATATGACTAAACCTTTTTAATGTATACAGATTGAATCTTTGAAAGAAAATGAGAGTTTTGAATGAAACTTATTTGAGTTCCTTTTGACGTCCCGAAAAGTGTTTTAGTGGGTCAAATAGAATTTTTGAATGAAAATACCTCAATAAAGGTACCTATTATGTTACTAGACATTTTTAATGTATAAACGTAGAATCTTTGAAAGAAAATAAGTGTATTGATTTAAACTTATTCAAGTTACTTATAAAGTGGCGAAGGGTGTTTTAATGAGTAAAAATCGAATCTTTGATTGAAAATATCTCAATAAAAGTACCTTTTATGTCACTAAACCTTATTAATGCGTATAAATTGAATCTTTGAAACAAAATAAGAATTTTAATTTAAAATTATTCGTGTTACCTAGAAGTCACGAAAAGTGTTTTAATGAGTATATGTTGAATCTTTAAATGAAAGTTCGTCAATAAAGGTACCTTTTATGTCACTAGACCTTTTCAATATATAAAGATTGAATCATTCAAAGAAAATGAGGTTTCTGAGTTAAACTTATTCAAGTTCCCTTGGACGTCCCGTAGAGTGTTTTACAGAGTAAAGATTGAATTTTTGAACGAAAATACGTTAATAAAGGTACCTAGTATGTCACTAGACCTTTATAATGTAAAAAGATTGAATCTCTGAAATAAAATGATGGTTTACAGATTAACTTATTCGAGTTACCTATGAAGTCGCGAATTGGGTTTGTAATGACTAAATATTAAATTTTTGAACGAAAATATCTGAACAAAGGAACCTATTATGTGACTAGACTTTTTTAATGTATAAAGATTGAATCTTTTAAAGAAAATGAGAGTTTTGAGTGAAATTTATTCGAGTTCCCTTTGACGTCCCTAAGAGTGTTTTACGGAGTATAGATTGAATCATTGAATAAAAATACCTCAGTAAAGGTACCTAGTATGTCACTAAACCTTTGTAATGTAAAAAGATTGAATCTTTGAAAGAAAATGAGTGTTTTGAGATTAACTTATTCGAGTTACAGATGAAGTCGCGAGGCGTGTTTTAATGACTAAAGATTAAATCTTTGAATAAAAAGACCTCAATAAAGGAACCTATTGTATGACTAAACCATTTTAATGTATACAGATTGAATGTTTGAAAGAAAATGAGAGTTTTGACTGAAACTTATTCGAGTTCCTTTTGATGTCGCGAAGGCTGTTTTAATGAGTAAAAATAAAATCTTTGAATGAAAATACCTCAATAAAGGTACCTATTATGTTACTAGACCTTTTTAATTTATAAACGTTGAATCTTTGAAAGAAAATAAGTGTATTGATTTAAATTTATTCGAGTTACTTATGAAGTGGCGAAGAGTATTTTAATGAGTAAAGATCGAATCTTTGATTAAAAATATCTCAATAAAAGAACCTTTTATGTCATTAAACCTTTTTAACACATATAGATTGAATTTTTGAAACAAAACAAGAGTTTTAATTTAAAATTATTCGTGTTACCTAGTAGTCGCGAAGAGTGTTTTAATAAGTATATGTAGAATCTTTAAATGAAAGTACCTTAATAAATGCACCTTTTATGTCACTAGATCTTTTCAATGTATAAAGATTGAATCTTTGAAAGAAAATGAGCTTTTTGAGTTAAACTTATTCGAGTTCCCTTTGACGTCCTGTAGAGTGTTTTACAGAGTAAAGATTGAATCTCTGAATGAAATTACCTAAATAAAGGTACCTAGTATGTCACTAGACCTTTTAAATGTAAAAAGATTGAATCTCTGAAAAAAAAATGATAGTTTAGAGATTAACTTATTCGAGTTACCTATGAAGTCGCGAATCGTGTTGTAATGACTAAATATTAAATCTTTGAATGAAAATATCTCAGCAAAGGAACCTATAATGTGATTAGACCTTTTTAATGTATAAAGATTGAATCTTTTAAAGAAAATGAAAGTTTTGAGTGAAACTTATTCGAGTTCCCTTTGACGTCCCGAAGAGTATTTTACAGAGTATAAATTGAATCATTGAATGAAAATAGCTCAGTAAAGGTACCTAGAATGTCACAAGACCTTTTTAATGTAAAAAGATTGAATCTTAGAAAGAAAATGAGAGTTTTGAGATTGACTTATTCAAGTTACCTATGAAGTCGCGAAGCGTGTTTTAATGACTAAAGATTTAATCTTTGAATGAAAGTACCTCAATAAAGGAACCTATTATATGACTAAACCTTTTTAATGTATACAGATTGAATCTTTAAAAAAAAATGAAAGTTTTGAAGGAAACTTATTCGAGTTCCTTTTGACGTCCCGAAGAGTGTTTTAATGAGTAAAAATAGAATCGTTGAATGAAAATACCTCAATAAAGGTACCTATTATGTTACTAGACAATTTTAATGTATAAATGTTGAATCTTTGAAAGAAAATTGGAGTATTGATTTAAACTTATTCGAGTTATTTATGAAGTGGCGAAAAGTGTTTTAATGAGTAAAAATCAAGTCTTTGATTGAAAATATTTCAATAAAAGTACCTTTTATGTCACTAAACCTTTTTAATGCATATAGATTGAATCTTTGAAACAAAAGAAGAGTTTTAATTTAATATTATTCGTGTTACCTAGAAGTCGCGAAGAGTGTTTTAACGCGTATATGTTGAATCTTTAAGTGAAAGTACCTCAATAAAGGTACCTTTTATTTCCCTAGACCTTTTCAACGTATAAAGATTGAATCTTTGAAAAAAAATGAGGTTTTTGAGTTAAACTTATTCGAGTTCCCTTTGACGTCCCGTAGAGTGTTTTACAGAGTAAAGATTGAATCTCTGATTCAAATTACCTTAATAAAGGTACCTAGTATGTCACTAGACCTTTTTAATGTAAAAAGATTGAATCTCTGAAAAAAAATGGTAGTTTAGAGATTAACTTATTCGAGTTACCTATGAAGTCGCAAATCGTGTTGTAATGACTAAATATTAAATCTTTGAATGAAAATATCTCAGCAAAGGAACCTATAATGTGATTAGACCTTTCTAATGTATAAAGATTGAATCTTTTAAAGAAAATGAAAGTTTTGAGTGAAACTTATTCGAGTTCCCTTTGACGTCCCGAAGAGTGTTTTACAGAGTATAAATTGAATCATTGAATGAAAATAGCTCGGTAAAGGTACCTAGAATGTCACAAGACCTTTTTAATGTAAAAAGATTGAATCTTAGAAAGAAAATAAGAGTTTTAAGATTTACTTATTCAAGTTACCTATGAAGTCGCGAAGCGTGTTTTAATGACTAAAGATTTAATCTTTGAATGAAAATACCTCAATAAAGGAACCTATTATATGACTAAACTTTTTTAATGTTTACAGATTGAATCTTTGAAAAAAAATGATAGTTTTGAAGGAAACTTATTCGAGTTCCTTTTGACGTCCCGAAGAGTGTTTTAATGAGTAAAAATAGAATCTTTGAATGAAAATACCTCAATAAAGGTACCTATTATGTTACTAGACAATTTTAATGTATAAATGTTGAATTTTTTGAAAGAAAATTGGAGTATTGATTTAAACTTATTCGAGTTACTTATGAAGTGGCGAAGAGTGTTTTAATGAGTAAAAATCAAGTCTTTGATTGAAAATATCTCAATAAAAGTACCTTTTATGTCACTAAACCTTTTTAATGCATATAGATTGAATCTTTGAAACAAAAGAAGAGTTTTAATTTAATATTATTCGTGTTACATAGAAGTCGCGAAGAGTGTTTTAATGCGTATATGTTGAATCTTTAACTGAAAGTACCTCAATAAAGGTACCTTTTATTTCCCTAGACCTTTTCAACGTATAAAGATTGAGTCTTTGAAAGAAAATGAGGTTTTTGAGTTAAACTTATTCGAGTTCCCTTTGACGTCCCGTAGAGTGTTTTACAGAGTAAAGATTGAATCTCTGATTGAAATTACCTTAATAAAGGTACCTAGTATGTCACTAGACCTTTTTAATGTAAAAAGATTGAATCTCTGAAAAAAAAGGGTAGTTTAGAGATTAACTTATTCGAGTTACCTATGAAGTCGCGAATCGTGTTGTAATGACTAAATATTCAATCTTTGAATGAAAATATCTCAACAAAGGAACCTATTATGTGACTATACCTTTTTAATGTATAAAGATTGAATTTTTTAAGGAAAATTAGAGTTTTGAGTGATACTTATTCGAGTTCCCTTTGACGTGCCGAAGAGTGTTTTGCAGAGTATAGATTGAATCTTTGATTGAAAATACCTCTGTAAAGGTACGTAGAATGTCACAAGACCTTCTTAATATAAAAATATTGAATCTTTGAAAGAAAATGAGAGTTTTGATAATGACTTATTTGAGTTACCTAAGAAGTCGCGAAGCGTGTTTTAATGACTAAAGATTAAATCTTTGAATGAAAATACCTTAATAAAGGAACCTATTATATGACTAAACCTTTTTAATGTTTACAGATTGAATCTTTGAAAGAAAATAAGAGTTTTGAATGAAACTTATTCGAGTTCCTTTTGACGTCCCGAAGAGTGTTTTAATGAGTAAAAATAGAATCTTTGAATGAATATACCTCAATAAAGGTACCTATTATGTTTCTAGACATTTTAAATGTATAAATGTTGAATCTTTGAAAGAAAATTTGTGTATTGATTTAAACTTATTCGAGTTACTTATGAAGTGTCGAAGAGTGTTTTAATGAGTAAAAATCGAATCTTTGATTGAAAATATCTCAATAAAAGTACCTTTTATGTCACTAAACATTTTTAATGTATATATATTGAATCTTTGAAACAAAAGAAGAGTTTTAATTTAAAATTATTCGTGTTACCCAGAAGTCGCGAAGAGTGTTTTAATGCGTATATGTTGAATATTTAAGTGAAAGTACCTCAATAAAGGTACCTTTTATGTCACTAGACCTTTTCAATGTATAAAGATTGAATCTTTGAAAGAAAATGAGGTTTTTGAGTTAAACTTATTCGAGTTCCAATTGACGTCCCGTAGAGTGTTTTATAAAGTAAATATTGAATCTTAGAATGAAATTACCTTATAGAAGGTACCTAGTATGTCACTAAACCATTTTAATGTAAAAAGATTGAATCTCTGAAATAAAATGATAGTTTGGAGATTAACTTATTTGAGTTACCTTTGAAATCGCGAATCATGTTGTAATGACTAAATATTAAATCTTTGAATTAAAATATCTCAACCAAGGAATATAGACTAGACCTTTTTAATGTATAAAGATTGAATATATTAAAGAAAATGAGAGTTTTGAGTGAAACTTATTCGAGTTCCCTTTGACGTACCGAAGAGTGTTTTATGGAGTATAGATTGAATCTTTGAATAAAAATACCTCAGTAAAGGTACCTAGTATGTCACTAGACCTTTTAATGTAAAAAGATTGAATCATTGAACGAAAATGAGAATTTTGAGATTAATTTATTCGAGTTATCCATGAAGTCGTGAAGCGTGTTTTAATGACTAATGATTAAATCTTTGAATGAATATACCTCAATAAAGGAATCTTTGAAAGAAAATGAGAGTTTGAATGAAACTTATTCGAGTTCCTTTTGACTTCTCGAAGAGTGTTTTAATGAGTAAAAATAGAATTTTTGAATGAAAATACCTCAGTAAAGGTACTTATTATGTTACTAGACCTTTGTAATGTATAAACGTTGAATCTTTGAAAAAAATTAGAGTATTGATTTAAACTTATTCGAGTTACTTATGAAGTGGCGAGGAGTGTTTTAATGAGTAAAGATCGAATCTTTGATTGAAAATATCTCAATAAAAGTATCTTTTATGTCACTAAACCTTATTCATGCATATAGATTGAATTTTTGGAATAAAACAAGAGTTTTAATTTAAAATTATTCGTGTTACCTAGAAGTCGCGAAGAGTGTTTTAATGAGTATATGTTGAATCTTTGAATGAAAGTACCTCAATAAAGGTACCTTTTATGTCACTAGACCTTTTCAATGTATAAAGATTGAAGCTTTGAAAGAAAATGAGGTTTTTGAGTTAAACTTATTCGAGTTCCCTTTGACGTCCCGTAGAGTGTTTTACAGAGTAAAAATAGAATCTTTGAATGAAAATACCTCAATAAAGGAACCTATTTTATTACTAGACATTTTTAATGTATAAATGTTGAATCTTTGAAAGAAAATTAGACTATTGATTTAAACTTATTCGAGTTACTTATGAATTGGCGAAGAGTGTTTTAATCAGTAAAAATCAAATCTTTGATTGAAAATATCTCAATAAAAGTACCGTTTCTGTCACTAAACCTTTTTAATGCCTATAGATTGAATCTTTGAAACAAAAGAAGAGTTTTAATTCAAAATTATTCGTGTTACCTAGAAGTCGCGAAGAGTGTTTTCATGCGTATATGTTGAATATTTAAGTAAAAGTACCTTAATAAAGGTACCTTTTATTTCACTAGACCTTTTCAATGTATAAAGATTGAATCTTTGAAAGAAAATGAGGTTTTTGAGTTAAACTTATTCGAGTTCCCTTTGACGACCCGTAGAGTGTTTTACAGAGTAAAGATTCAATCTCTGAATGAAATTACCTTAATAAAGGTACCTAGTATGTCACTATACCTTTTTAATGTGAAAAGATTGAATCTCTGAAAAAAAATGATAGTTTAGAGATTAACTTATTCAAGTTACCTATGAAGTCGCGAATCGTGTTATAATGACTAAATATTAAATCTTTGAATGAAAATATCTCAAGAAAGGAACCTATTATGTGACTAGACCTTTTTAATGTATAAAGATTGAATCTTTTAAAGAAAATTAGAGTTTTGAGTGAAACTTATTCGAGTTCCCTTTGACGTCCCGAAGAGTGTTTTACAGAGCATAAATTGAATCTTTGAATAAAAATACCTCAGTAAAGGTACCTAGAATGTCACAAGACCTTTTTAATGTAAAAAGATTGAATCTTTGAAAGAAAATGGGAGTTTTGAGATTGACTTATTCGAGTTACCTATGAAGTCGCGAAGCGTGTTTTAGTGACTAAAGATTAAATCTTTGAATGAAAATACCTCAATAAATGAACCTATTAAATGACTAAACCTTTTTAATGTATACAGATTGAATCTTTGAAAGAAAATGAGAGTTTTGAAGGAAACTTATTCGAGTTCCTTTTGACGTCCCGAAGAGTGTTTTAATGAGTAAAAATAGAATCTTTGAATGAAAATACCTCACTAGAGGTACCTATTATGTAACTAGACATTTTTAATATATAAATGTTGAATCTTTGAAGGAAAATTAGAGTATTGATTTAAACTTATTTGAGTTACTTATGAAGTGGCAAAGAGTGTTTTAATGAGTAAAAATCGAATCTTTGATTGAAAATATCTCAATAAAAGTACCTTTTATGTCACTAAACCTTTTTAATGCATATAGATTGAATCTTTGAAACAAAACAAGAGTTTTAATATAAAATTATTCGTGTTACCTAGAAGTCGCGAAGCGTGTTTTAATGAGTATATGTTGAATCTTTAAATGAAAGGACATCAATAAAGGTACCTTTTATATCGCTAGACCTTTTCAATGTATAAAGATTGAATCTTTGAAAGAAAAAGAGGTTTTTGAGTTAAACTTATTCGAGTTCCCTTTGACGTCCCGTAGAGTTTTTTACAGAGTAAAGATCGAATCTCTGATTGAAATTACCTTAATAAAGGTACCTACTATGTCACTAGACGTTTTTAATGTAAAAAGATTGAATCTCTGAAAAAAAATGATAGTTTAGAGATTAACTTATTCAAGTTACCTATGAAGTCGCGAATCGTGTTGTAATGACTAAATATTAAACCTTTGAATGAAAATATCTCAAGAAAAGAACCTATTATGTGACTAGACCTTTTTAATGTATAAAGATTGAATCTTTTAAAGAAAATGAGAGTTTTGAGTGAAACTTATTCGAGTTCCCTTTGACATCCCGAAGAATGTTTTATAGAATATAGATTGAATCTTTGAATGGAAATAGCTCAGTAAAGGTACCTAGAATGTCACAAGACCTTTTTAATGTAAAAAGATTGAATTTTTGAAAGAAAATGAGAGTTTTGAGATTGACTTATTCGAGTTACCTATGAAGTCGCGAAACGTGTTTTAGTGACTAAAGATTAAATCTTTGAATGAAAATATCTCAATAAATGAACCTATTAAATGACTAAACCTTTTTAATGTATACAGATTGAATCTTTGAAAGAAAATGAGAGTTTTGAAGGAAACTTATTCGAGTTCCTTTTGACGTCCCGAAAAGTGTTTTAATGAGTAAAAATAGAATCTTTGAATGAAAATACCTCACTAAAGGTACCTATTATGTAACTAGACAATTTTAATATATGAATGTTGAATCTTTGAAAGAAAATTAGAGTATTGATTTAAACTTATTCGAGTTACTTATGAAGTGGCGAAGAGTGTTTTAATGAGTAAAAATCGAATCTTTGATTGAAACTATCTCAATAAAAGTTCCTTTTATGTCACTAAACCTTTTTAATGCATATAGATTGAATCTTTGAAACAAAACAAGAGTTTTAACATAAAATTATTCGTGTGACCTAGAAGTCGCGAAGCTTGTTTTAATGAGTATATGTTGAATCTTTAAATGAAAGTACATCAATAAAGGTACCTTTTATGTCACTAGACCTTTTCAATGTATAAAGACTGAATCTTTGAAAGAAAAAGAGGTTTTTGAGTTAACCTTATTCGAGTTCCCTTTGACATCCCGTAGAGTGTTTTACAAAGTAAAGATTGAATCTCTGAATGAAATTACCTTAATAAAGGTACCTAGTATGTCACTAGACCTTTTTAATGTAGAAAGATTGAATTTCTGAAAAAAAATGATAGTTTAGAGATTAACTTATTCGAGTTACCTATTAAGTCGAGAAACGTGTTATAATGACTAAATATTGAATCTTTGAATGAAAATATCTCAAGAAAAGAACCTATTATGTGGCTAGACCTTTTTCATGTATAAAGATTGAATCTTTTAAAGAAAATGAGAGTTTTGAGGGAAACTTATTCGAGTTCTCTTTGACGTCCCGAAGAGTATTTTACAGAGTATAAATTGAATATTTGAATAAAAATACCTAAGTAAAGGTACCTAGAATGTCACAAGACCTTTTTAATGTAAAAAGATTGAATCTTTGAAAGAAAATGAGAGTTTTGAGATTGACTTATTCGAGTTACCTATGAAGTCGCGAAGCGTGTTTTAATGACTAAAGATTAAATCTTTGAATGAAAATACCTCGATAAAGGAACCTATTATATGACTAAACCTTTTTAATGTATACAGATTGAATCTTTGAAAGAAAATGAGAGTTTTGAAGGAAACTTATTCGAGTTCCTTTTGTCGTCCCAAAGAGTGTTTTAATGAGTAAAAATAGAATCTTTGAATGAAAATACCTCAATAAAGGAACCTATTTTGTTACTAGACATTTTTAATGTATAAATATTGAATCTTTGAAAGAAAATTTGTGTATTGATTTAAACTTATTCGAGTTACTTATGAAGTGGCGAAGAGTGTTTTAATCAGTACAAATCGA
The DNA here is from genome assembly GCF_030987335.1 of Cornus florida. Lineage (NCBI taxonomy): Eukaryota > Viridiplantae > Streptophyta > Magnoliopsida > Cornales > Cornaceae > Cornus > Cornus florida. The sequence goes on along the minus strand of NW_026775578.1, from coordinate 89,160,767 downwards.
ATCTTTGATTGAATATCTCAATAAAAGTACCTTTTATGTCACTAAACCTTTTTAATGCCTATAGATTGAATCTTTGAAACAAAAGAAGTGTTTTAATTTAAAATTATTCGTGTTACCTAGAAGTCACGAAGAGTGTTTTAATGCATATATGTTGAATATTTAAGTGAAAGTACCTCAATAAAGGTACCTTTTATTTCACTAGACCTTTTCAATGTAGAAAGATTGAATCTTTGAAAGAAAATGAGGTTTTTGAGTTAAACTTATTCGAGTTCCATTTGATGTCCCGTAGAGTGTTTTACAGAGTAAAGATTGAATCTCTGAATGAAATTGCCTTAATAAAGGTACCTAGTATGTCACTAGTCCTTTTTAATGTGTAAAGATTGAATCTCTGAAAAAAAATGATAGTTTAGAGATTAACTTATTCGAGTTACCTATGAAGTCGCGAATCGTGTTGTAATGACTAAATATTAAATCTTTGAATGAAAATATGTCAAGAAAGGAACCTATTATGTGACTAGACCTTTTTAATGTATAAAGATTGAATCTTTTAAAGAAAATTAGAGTTTTGAGTGAAACTTATTCGAGTTCCCTTTGACGTCCCGAAGAGTGTTTTACAGGGTATAAATTGAATCTTTGAATAAAAATACCTCAGTAAAGGTACCTAGAATGTCACAAGACCTTTTTAATGTAAAAAGATTGAATCTTTGAAAGAAAATGAGAGTTTTGAGATTGACTTATTCGAGTTACCTATGAAGTCGCGAAGCGTGTTTTAGTGACTAAAGATTAAATCTTTGAATGAAAATACCTCAATAAATGATCCTATTAAATGACTAAACCTTTTTAATGTATACAGATTGAATCTTTGAAAGAAAATGAGAGTTTTGAAGGAAACTTATTCGAGTTCCTTTTGACGTCACGAAGAGTGTTTTAATGAGTAAAAATAGAATCTTTGAATGAAAATACCTCACTAAAGGTACCTATTATGTAACTAAACATTTTTAATATATCAATGTTGAATCTTTGAAGGAAAATTAGAGTATTGAGTTAAACTTATTCGAGTTACTTATGAAGTGGCAAAGAGTGTTTTAATGAGTAAAAATCGAATTTTTGATTGAAAATATCTCAATAAAAGTACCTTTTATGTCACTAAACCTTTTTAATGCATTTAGATTTAATCTTTGAAACAAAACAAGAGTTTTAATATAAAATTATTCGTGTTACCTAGAAGTCGCGAAGCGTGTTTTAATGAGTATATGTTGAATCTTTAAATGAAAGTACATCAATAAAGGTACCTTTTATGTCACTAGACCTTTTCAATGTATAAAGATTGAATCTTTGAAAGAAAAAGAGGTTTTTGAGTTAAACTTATTCGAGTTCCCTTTGACGTCCCGTAGAGTGTTTTACAGAGTAAAGATTGAATCTTTGATTGAAATTATCTTAATAAAGGTACCTAGTATGTCACTAGACCTTTTTAATGTGAAAAGATTGAATCTCAGAAAAAAAATGATAGTTTAGAGATTAACTTATTCGAGTTACCTATGAAGTCGCGAATCGTGTTGTAAAGACCAAATATTAAATTTTTGAATTAAAATATCTCAAGAAAGGAACCTATTATGTGACTAGACCTTTTTAATGTATAAAGATTGAATCTTTTAAAGAAAATTAGAGTTTTGAGTGAAACTTATTCGAATTTCCTTTGAAGTCCCGAATAGTGTTTTACAGAGTATAAATTGAATCTTTGAATAAAAATACCTCAGTAAAGGTACCTAGAATGTCACAAGACCTTTTTAATGTAAAAAGATTGAATCTTTGAAAGAAAATGAGTGTTTTGAGATTAACTTATTCGAGTTACCTATGAAGTCGCGAAGCGTGTTTTAGTGACTAAAGATTAAATCTTTGAATGAAAATACCTCAATAAATGAACCTATTAAATGACTAAACCTTTTTAATGTATACAGATTGAATCTTTGAAAGAAAATGAGAGTTTTGAAGGAAACTTATTGGAGTTCCTTTTGACGTCCCGAAGAGTGTTTTACTGAGTGAAAATAGAATCTTTGAATGAAAATACCTCACTAAAGGTACCTATTATGTAACTAGACATTTTTAATATATAAATGTTGAATCTTTGAAGGAAAATTAGGGTATTGATTTAAACTTATTCGAGTTACTTATGAAGTGGCAAAGAGTGTTTGAATGTGTTAAAATCGAATCTTTGATTGAAAATATCTCAATAAAAGCACTTTTATGTCACTAAACCTTTTTAATGCATATAGATTGAATCTTTGATACAAGACAATAGTTTTAATATAAAATTATTCGTGTTACCTAGAAGTTGCGAAGCGTGTTTTAATGAGTATATGTTGAATCTTTAAATGAAAGTACATCAATAAAGGTACCTTTTATGTCACTAGACCTTTTCAACGTATAAAGATTGAATCTTTGAAAGAAAAAGAGGTTTTTGAGTTAAACTTATTCGAGTTCCCTTCGACGTCCCGTAGAGTGTTTTATAGAGTAAAGATTGAATCTCTAATTGAAATTACCTTAATAAAGGTACCTACTATGTCACTAGACCTTTTTAATGTAAAAAGATTGAATCTCCGAAAAAAAAAGATAGTTTAGAGATTAACTTATTCGAGTTACCTATGAAGTCGCGAATTGTGTTGTAATGACTAAATATTAAATCTTTGAATGAAAATATCTTAAGAAAAGAACCTATTATGTGAGTAGACCTTTTTAATGTATAAAGATTGAATCTTTTAAAGAAAATGAGAGTTTTTAGTGAAACTTATTCGAGTTCCCTTTGACGTTCCGAAGAATGTTTTATAGAGTATAGATTGAATCTTTGAATGAAAATAGCTCAGTAAAGGTACCTAGAATGTCACAAGACCTTTTTAATGTAAAAAGATTGAATCTTTGAAAGAAAATGAGAGTTTTGAGATTGACTTATTTGAGTTACCTATGAAGTCGCGAAGCGTGTTTTAGTGACAAAGATTAAATATTTGAATGAAAATACCTCAATAAATGAACCTATTAAATGACTAAACCTTTTTAATGTATACAGATTGAATCTTTTAAAGAAAATGAGAGTTTTTAAGGAAACTTATTCGAGTTCCTTTTGACGTCCCGAAGAGTGTTTTAATGAGTAAAAATAGAATCTTTGAACGAAAATACCTCACTAAAGGTACCTATTATGTAACTAGACATTTTTAATATATAAATGTTGAATCTTTGAAAGAAAATTAGGGTACTGATTTAAACTTATTCGAGTTACTTATGAAGTGGCGAAGAGTGTTTTAATGAGTAAAAATCGAATCTTTGATTGAAAATATCTCAATAAAAGTACCATTTATGTCACTAAACCTTTTTAATGCATATAGATTGAATCTTTGAAACGAAACAAGAGTTTTAATATAAAATTATTCGTGTTACCTAGAAGTCGCGAAGCGTGTTTTATTGAGTATATGTTTAATCTTTAAATGAAAGTACATCAATAAAGGTACCTTTTATGTCACTAGACCTTTTCAAGGTATAAAGATTGAATCTTTGAAAGAAAAAGAGGTTTTTGAGTTAAACTTATTCGAGTTCTCTTTGACGTCCCGTAGAGTGTTTTACAGAGTAAAGATTGAATCTCTGAATGAAATTACCTTAATAAAGGTACCTAGTATGTCACTAAACCTTTTTAATGTCGAAAGATTGAATTTTTTAAAAAAAATGATAGTTTAGAGATTAACTTATTCGAGTTACCAATTAAGTCGCGAATCGTGTTGTAATGACTAAATATTAAATCTTTGAATGAAAATATCTCAAGAAAAGAACCTATTATGTGGCTAGACCTTTTTCATGTATAAAGATTGAATCTTTTAAAGAAAATGAGAGTTTTGAGTGAAACTTATTCGAGTTCCCTTTGACATTCCGAAGAGTGTTTTACATAGTATAAATTGAATCTTTGAATAAAAATACCTCAGTAAAGGTACCTAGACTGTCAGAAGACCTTTTTAATGAAAAAAGATTGAATCTTTGAAAGAAAATGAGAGTTTTGAGATTGACTTATTCGAGTTACAAATGAAGTCGCGAAGCGTGTTTTAGTGACTAAAGATTAAATCTTTGAATGTAAATACCTCAATAAATGAACCTATGAAATGACTAAACCTTTTTAATGTATATAGATTGAATCTTTGAAAGAAAATGAGGGTTTTGAAGGAAACTTATTCGCGTTCCTTTTGACGTCCCGAAGAGTGTTTTAATGAGTAAAAATAGAATCTTTGAATGAAAATACCTCACTAAAGGTACCTATTATGTAACTAAACATTTTTAATATATAAATGTTGAATCTTTGAAGGAAAATTAGTGTATTGATTTAAACTTATTCGAGTTACTTATGAAGTGGCATAGAGTGTTTTAATGAGTAAAAATCAAATCTTTGATTGAAAATATCTCAATAAAAGTACCTTTTATGTCAGTAAACCTTTTTAATGCATATAGATTGAATCTTTCAAACAAAACAGGAGTTTTAATATAAAATTATTCGTGTTACCTAGAAGTCGCGAAGCGTGTTTTAATGAGTATATGTTGAATCTTTAAATGAAAGTACATCAATAAAGGTTCATTTTATGTCACTAGAACTTTTCAATGTATAAAGATTGAATCTTTGAAAGAAAAAGAGGTTTTTGAGTTAAACTTATTCGAGTTCCCTTTGGCGTCCCATAGAGTGTTTTACAGAGTAAAGATTAAATCTCTGATTGAAATTACCTTAATAAAGGTACCTAGTATGTCACTCGACCTTTTTAATGTGAAAAGATTGAATCTCTGAAAAAAAATGATAATTTAGAGATTAACTTATTCGAGTTACCTATGAAGTCGCGAATCGTGTTGTAATGACTAAATATTAAATCTTTGAATGAAAATATCTCAAGAAAGGAACCTATTATGCGACTAGACCTTTTTAATGTATAAAGATTGAATCTTTTAAAGAAAATTAGAGTTTTGAGTGAAACTTATTCGAGTTCCCTTTGAAGTCCCGAAGAGTGTTTTATAGAGTATAAATTGAATCTTTGAATAAAAATACCTCAGTAAAGGTACCTAGAATGTCACAAGACCTTTTTAATGTAAAAAGATTGAATCTTTGAAAGAAAATGAGAGTTTTGAGATGGACTTATTCGAGTTACCTATGAAGTCGCGAAGCGTGTTTTAGTGACTAAAGATTAAATCTTTGAATGAAAATATCTCAATAAATGAACCTATTAAATGAATAAACCTTTTTAATGTATACAGATTGAATCTTTGAAAGAAAATGAGAGTTTTGAAGGAAACTTATTCGAGTTCCCGTTGACGTCCCGAAGAGTGTTTTAATGAGTAAAAATAGAATCTTTGAATGAAAATACCTCACTAAAGGTACCTATTATGTAACTAGACATTTTTAATATATAAATGTTGAATCTTTGAAGGAAAATTAGAGTATTGATTTAAACTTATTTGAGTTACTTATGAAGTGGCAAAGAGTGTTTGAATGAGTAAAAATCGAATCTTTGATTGAAAATATCTCAATAAAAGTACCTGTTATGTCACTAAACCTTTTTAATGCATATAGATTGAATCTTTGATACAAGACCAGAGTTTTAATATAAAATTATTCGTGTTACCTAGAAGTCGCGAAGCGTGTTTTAATGAGTATATGTTGAATCTTTAAATGAAAGTACATCAATAAAGGTACCTTTTTATGTCACTAGACCTTTTCAATGTATAAAGATTGAATCTTTGAAAGAAAAAGAGGTTTTTGAGTTAAACTTATTCGAGTTCGCTTTGACGTCCCGTAGAGTGTTTTACAGAGTAAAGATTGAATCTCGGATTGAAATTACCTTAATAAAGGTACCTAGTATGTCACTAGACCTTTTTAATGTGAAAAGATTGAATCTCTGAAAAAAAATGATAGTTTAGAGATTAACTTATTCGAGTTACCTATGAAGTCGCGAAGCGTATTTTAGTGACTAAAGATTAAATCTTTGAATGAAAATACCTCAGTAAATGAACCTATTAAATGACCAAACCTTTTTAATGTATACAGATTGAATCTTTTAAAGAAAATTAGAGTTTTGAGTGAAACTTATTCGAGTTCACTTTGACGTCCCGAAGAGTGTTTTACAGAGTATAGATTGAATCTTTGAATGAAAATAGCTCAGTAAAGGTACCTAGAATGTCACAAGACCTTTTTATTGTAAGAAGATTGAATCTTTGAAAGAAAATGAGAGTTTTGAGATTGACTTATTCGAGTTACCTATGAAATCGCGAAGTGTGTTTTAGTGACTAAAGATTAAATCTTTGAATGAAAATACCTCAATAAATGAACCTATTAAATGACTAAACCTTTTTAATGTATACAGATTGAATCTTTGAAAGAAAATGAGAGTTTTGAAGGAAACTTATTCGAGTTCCTTTTGACGTCCCGAAGAGTGTTTTAATGAGTAAAAATAGAATCTTTGAATGAAAATACCTCACTAAAGGTACCAATTATGTAACTAGACATTTTTAATATATAAATGTTGAATCTTTGAAGGAAAATTAGAGTATTGATTTAAACTTATTCGAGTTACTTATGAAGTTGCAAAGAGTGTTTGAATGATTAAAAATCGAATCTTTGATTGAAAATATCTCAATAAAAGTACCTTTTATGTCACTAAACCTTTTTAATGCATATAGATTGAATCTTTGATAGAAGACAAGAGTTTTAATATAAAATTATTCGTGTTACCTAGAAGTCGCGAAGCGTGTTTTAATGAGTATATGTTGAATCTTTAAATGAAAATACATCAATAAAGGTACCATTTATGTCACTAGACCTTTTCAATGTATAAAGATTGAATCTTTGAAAGAAAAAGAGGTTTTTGAGTTAAACTTATTCGAGTTCCCTTTGACGTCCCGTAGAGTGTTTTACAGAGTAAAGATTGAATCTCTGATTCAAATTACCTTAATAAAGGTACCTAGTATGTCACTAGACCTTTTTAAAGTAAAAAGATTGAATCTCTGAAAAAAAATGATAGTTTAGAGATTAACTTATTCGAGTTACCTCTGAAGTCGCGAATCGTGTTGTAATGACTAAATATTAAATCTTTGAATGAAAATATCTCAAGAAAAGAACCTATTATGTGAGTAGACCTTTTTAATGTATAAAGATTGAATCTTTTAAAGAAAATGAGAGTTTTGAGTGAAACTTATTCGAGTTCCCTTTGACGTCCGGAAGAATGTTTTACAGAGTATAGATTGAATCTTTGAATGAAAATAGCTCAGTAAAGGTACCTAGAATGTCACAAGACCTTTTTAATGTAAAAAGATTGAATCTTTGAAAGAAAATGAGAGTCTTGAGATTGACTTATTCGAGTTACCTATGAAGTCGCGAAGCGTGTTTTAGTGACTAAACATTAAATCTTTGAATGAAAATACCTCAATAAATGAACCTATTAAATGACTAAACCTTTTTAATGTATACAGATTGAATCTTTGAAAGAAAATGAGAGTTTTGACGGAAACTTATTCGAGTTCCTTTTGACGTTCCGAAGAGTGTTTTAATAAGTAAAAATAGAATCTTTGAACAGAAATACCTCACTAAAGGTACCTATTATGTAACTAGACATTTTTAATATATAAATGTTGAATCTTTGAAAGAAAATTAGGGTATTGATTTAAACTTATTCGAGTTACTTATGCAGTGGCGAAGAGTGTTTTAATGAGTAAAAATCGAATCTTTGATTGAAAATATCTCAATAAAAGTACCTTTTATGTCACTAAACCTTTTTAATGCATTTAGATTGAATCTTTGAAACAAAACAAGTGTTTTAACATAAAATTATTCGTGTTACCTAGAAGTCGCGAAGCGTGTTTTAATGAGTATATGTTGAATCTTTAAATGAAAGTACATCAATAAAGGTACCTTTTATATCACTAGACCTTTTCAATGTATAAAGATTGAATCTTTGAAAGAAAAAGAGGTTTTTGAGTTAAACTTGTTCGAGTTCCCTTTGACGTCCCGTACAGTGTTTTACAGAGTAAAGATTGAATCTCTGAATGAAATTACCTTAATAAAGGTACCTAGTATGTCACTAGACCTTTTTAATGTAAAAAGATTGAATTTCTGAAAAAAAATGATAGTTTAGAGATTTACTTATTCGAGTTACCTATTAAGTCGCGAATCATGTTGTAATGACTAAATATTAAATCTTTGAATGAAAATATCTCAAGAAAACAACCTATTATGTGGCTAGACCTTTTTCATGTATAATGATTGAATCTTTGAAAGAAAAAGAGGTTTTTGAGTTAAACTTATTCGAGTTCCCTTTGACGTCCCGTAGAGTGTTTTACAGAGTAAAGATTGAATCTCTGATTGAAATTACCTTAATAAAGGTACCTAGTATGTCACTAGACCTTTTTAATGTGAAAAGATTGAATCTCTGAAAAAATATGATAGTTTAGAGATTAACTTATTCGAGTTACCTATGAAGTCGCGAATCCTGTTGTAATGACTAAATATTAAATCTTTGAATGAAAATATCTCAAGAAAGGAACCTATTATGTGACTAGACCTTTTTAATGTATAAAAATTGAATCTTTTGAAGAAAATTAGAGTTTTGAGTAAAACTTATTCGAGTTCCCTTTGAAGTCCCGAAGAGTGTTTTAAAGAGTATAAATTGAATCTTTGAATAAAAATACCTCAGTAAAGGTACCTAGAATGTCACAAGACCTTTTTAATGTAAAAACAATGAATCTTTGAAAGAAAATGAGAGTTTTGAGATTGACTTATTCAAGTTATCTATGAAGTCGCGAAGCGTGTTTTAGTGACTAAAGATTAAATCTTTGAATGAAAATACCTTAATAAATGAACCTATTAAATGACTAAACCTTTTTAATGTATACAGATTGAATCTTTGAAAGAAAATGAGAGTTTTGAAGGAAACTTATATGAGTTCCTTTTGACGTCCCGAAGAGTGTTTTAATGAGTAAAAATAGAATCTTTGAATGAAAATACCTCACTAAAGGTACCTATTATGTAACTAGACATTTTTAAAGTTACTTATGAAGTTGCAAAGAGTGTTTGAATGAGTAAAAATCGAATCTTTAACTGAAAATATCTCAATAAAAGTACCTTTTATGTCACTAAACCTTTTTAATGCATATAGATTGAATCTGTGATACAAGACCAGAGTTTTAATATAAAATTATTCGTGTTACCTAGAAGTCGCGAAGCGTGTTTTAACGAGTACATGTTGAATCTTTAAATGAAAGTACATCAATAAAGGTACCTTTTATGTCACTAGACCTTTTCAATGTATAAAGATTGAATCTTTGAAAGAAAAAGAGGTTTTTGAGTTAAACTTATTCGAGTTCCCTTTGACGTCCCGTAGAGTGTTTTACAGAGTAAAGATTGAAATTACCTAAATAAAGGTACCTAGTATGTCACTAGACCTTTTTAATGTGAAAAGATTGAATCTCTGAAAAAAAATGATAGTTTAGAGATTAAGTTATTCGAGTTACCTATGAAGTCGCGAAGCGTGTTTTAGTGACTAAAGATTAAATCTTAGAATGAAAATACCTCAATAAATGAACCGATTAAATGACTAAACCTTTTTAATGTATACAGATTGAATCTTTTAAAGAAAATTAGAGTTTTGAGTGAAACTTATTCGAGTTCCCTTTGACATCACGAAGAGTGTTTTACAGAGCATTGATTGAATCTTTGAATGAAAATAGCTCAGTAAAGGTACCTAGAATGTCACAAGACCTTTTTAATGTAAAAAGATTGAATCTTGGAAAGAAAATGAGAGTTTTGAGATTGACTTATTCGAGTTTCCTATGAAATCGTGAAGCGTATTTTAGTGACTAAAGATTAAATCTTTGAATGAAAATCCCTCAATAAATGAACCTATTAAATGACTAAACCTTTTTAATGTATACAGATTGAATCTTTAAAAGAAAATGAGAGTTTTGAAGGAAACTTATTCGAGTTCCTTTTGACGTCCCGAAGAGTGTTTTAATGAGGAAAAATAGAATCTTTGAATGAAAATACCTCAATAAAGGAACCTATTTTGTTACTAGACATTTTTAATGTATAAATGTTGAATCTTTGAAAGAAAATTAGAGTATTGATTTAAACTTATTCGAGTTATTTATGAAGTGGCGAAGAGTGTTTTAATGAGTAAAAATCGAATCTTTGATTGAAAATATCTCAATAAAAGTACCTTTTATGTCACTAAACCTTTTAATGCATATAGATTAAATCTTTGAAACACAACAAGAGTTTTAATATAAAATTATTCGTGTTACCTAGAAGTCGCGAAGCGTGTTTTAATGAGTATATATTGAATCTTTAAATGAAAGTACATAAATAAAGGTACCTTTTATGTCACTAGACCTTTTCAATGTATAAAGATTGAATCTTTGAAAGAAAAAGAGGTTTTTGAGTTAAACTTATTCGAGTTCCCTTTGACGTCCCGTAGAGTGTTTTACAGAGTAAAGATTGAATCTCTGAATGAAATTACCTTAACAAAGGTACCTAGTATGTCACTAGACCTTTTTAATGTAGAAAATTGAATTTCTAAAAAAAATGATAGTTTAGAGATTTACTTATTCGAGTTACCTATTAAGTCGCGAGTCGTGTTGTAATTACTAAATATTAAATCTTTGAATGAAAATATCTCAAGAAAAGAACCTATTATGTGGCTAGATCTTTTTCATGTATAAAGATTGAATCTTTTAAAGAAAATTAGAGTTATGAGTGAAACTTATTCGAGTTCCCTTTGACGTCCCGAAGAGTGTTTTACAGAGTGTAAATTGAATCTTTGAATAAAAATACCTCAGTAAAGGTACCTAGAATGTCACTAGACCTTTTCAATGTACAAAGATTGAATCTTTGAAAGACAATGAGAGTTTTGAGATTGACTTATTCGAGTTGCCTATGAAGTCGCGAAGCGTGTTTTAATGACTAAAGATTAAATCTTTGAATGAAAATATCTCAATAAAGGAACCTATTATATGACTAAACCTTTTTAATGTATACAGATTGAATCTTTGAAAGAAAATGAGACTTTTGAAGGAAACTTATTCGAGTTCCTTTCGTCGTCGCAAAGAGTATTTTAATGAGTAAAAATAGAATCTTTGAATGAAAATACCTCAATAAAGGAACCTATTTTGTTACTAGACATTTTTAATGTATAAATGTTGAATCTTTGAAAGAAAATTAGAGTATTGATTTAAACTTATTCGAGTTACTTATGAAGTGGCGAAGAATGTTTTAATCAGTAAAAATCGAATCTTTGATTGAAAATATCTTAATAAAAGTACCTTTTATGTCACTAAACCTTTTTAATGCCTATAGATTGAATCTTTGAAACAAAAGAAGAGTTTTAATATAAAATTATTCGTGTTACCTAGAAGTCGCGAAGCGTGTTTTAATGAGTATATGTTGAATCTTTAAATGAAAGTACATCAATAAAGGTACCTTTTATGTCACTAGACCTTTTCAATGTCTAAAGATTGAATCTTTGAAAGAAAAAGGGGTTTTTGAGTTAAATTTATTCGAGTTCCCTTTGACGTCCAGTAGAGTGTTTTACAGAGTAAAGATTGAATCTCTGAATGAAATTGATTAATAAAGGTACCTAGTATGTCGCTAGACCTTTTTAATGTGAAAAGATTGAATCTCTGAAAAAAAATGATAGTTTAGAGATTAACTTATTCGAGTTACCTATGAAGTCGCGAATCGTGTTATAATGACTAAATATTAAATCTTTGAATGAAAATACCTTTTTAATGTATAAAGATTGAATCTTTTAAAGAAAATTAGAGTTTTGAGTGAAACTTATTCGAGTTCCCTTTGAAGTCCCGAAGAGTGTTTTATAGAGTATAAATTGAATCTTTGAATAAAAATACCTCAGTAAAGGTACCTAGAATGTCACAAGACCTTTTTAATGTAAAAAGATTGAATCTTTGAAAGAAAATGAGAGTTTTGAGATTGACTTATTCGAGTTACCTATGAAGTCGCGAAGCTTGTTTTAGTGACTAAAGATTAAATCTTTGAATGAAAATACCTCAATAAATGAACCTATTAAATGACTAAACCTTTTTAATGTATACAGATTGAATCTTTGAAAGAAAATGAGAGTTTTGAAGGAAACTTAATCGAGTTCCTTTTGACGTCCCGAAGAGTGTTTTAATGAGTAAAAATAGAATTTTTGAATGAAAATACCTCACTAAAGGTACCTATTATGTAACTAGACATTTTTAATATATAAATGTTGAATCTTTGAAGGAAAATTAGAGTAGTGATTTAAACTTATTCGAGTTACTTATGAAGTGGCAAGGAGTGTTTGAATGAGTAAAAATCGAATCTTTGATTGAAAATATCTCAATAAAAGTACCTTTTATGTCACTAAACCTTTTTAATGCATATAGATTGAATCTTTGATACAAGACAAGAGTTTTAATATAAAATTATTCGTGTTACCTAGAAGTCGCGAAGCGTGTTTTAATGAGTATATGTTATATCTTTAAATGAAAGTACATCAATAAAGGTACCTTTTATGTCAGTAGACCTTTTCAATGTATAAAGATTGAATCTTTGAAAGAAAAAGAGGTTTTTGAGTTAAACTTATTCGAGTTCCCTTTGACGTCCCGTAGAGTGTTTTACAGAGTAAGGATTGAATCTCTGATTGAAATTACCTTAATAAAGGTACCTAGTATGTCACTAGACCTTTTTAATGTGAAAAGATTGAATCTCTGAAAAAAAATGATAGTTTAGAGATTAACTTATTCGAGTTACCTATGAAGTCGCGAAGCGTGTTTTAGTGACTAAAGATTAAATCTTTGAATGAAAATACCTCAATAAATGAACCTATTAAATGACTAAACCTTTTTAATGTATACAGATTGAATGTTTTAAAGAAAATTAGAGTTTTGAGTGAAACTTATTCGAGTTCCCTTTGACATCCCGAAGAGTGTTTTACAGAGTATAGATTGAATCTTTGAATGAAAATAGCTCAGTAAAGGTACCTAGAATGTCACAAGACCTTTTTAATGTAAAAAGATTAAATTTTTGAAAGAAAATGAGAGTTTTGAGATTGACTTATTCGAGTTACCTATGAAATCGCGAAGCGTATTTTAGTGACTAAAGATTAAATTTTTGAATGAAAATACCTCAATAAATGAACCTATTAAATGACTAAACCATTTTAATGTATACAGATTGAATCTTTGAAAGAAAATGAGAGTTTTGATGGAAACTTATTCGAGTTCCTTTTGACGTCCCGAAGAGTGTTTTAATGAGTAAAAATAGAATCTTTGAATGAAAATACCTCACTAAAGGTACCTATTATGTAACTAGACATTTTTAATATATAAATGTTGAATCTTTGAAGGAAAATTAGAGTATGGATTTAAACTTATTCGTGTTACTTATGAAGTGGCAGAGAGTGTTTGAATGAGTAAAAATCGAATCTTTGATTGAAAATATCTCAATAAAAGTACCTTTTATGTCATTAAACCTTTTTAATGCATATAAATTGAATCTTTGAAACAAAACAAGAGTTTTAATATAAAATTATTCGTGTTACCTAGAAGTCGCGAAACGTGTTTTAATGAGTATATGTTGAATCTTTAAATGAAAGTACATCAATAAAGATACCTTTTATGTCACTAGACCCTTTCAATATATAAAGATTGAATCTTTGAAAGAAAAAGAGGTTTTTGAGTTAAACTTATTCGAGTTCCCTTTGACGTCCCGTAGAGTGTTTTACAGAGTAACGATTGAATCTCTGAATGAAATTACCTTAATAAAGGAACCTAGTATGTCACTAGACCTTTTTAATGTAGAAAGATTGAATTTCCGAAAAAAAATGATAGTTTAGAGATTTACTAATTCGAGTTACCTATTAAGTCGCGAATTGTGTTGTAATGACTAAATATTAAATCTTTGAATGAAATTATCTCAAGAAAAGAACCTATTATGTGGCTAGACCTTTTTCATGTATAAAGATTGAATCTTTTAAAGAAAATGAGAGTTTTGAGTGAAACTTATTCGAGTTCCCTTTGAAGTCCCGAAGAGTGTTTTACAGAGTATAAATTGAATCTTTGAATAAAAATACCTCAGTAAAGGTACCTAGAATGTCACAAGACCTTTTTAATGTAAAAAGATTGAATCTTTGAAAGAAAATGAGAGTTTTGAGATTGACTTATTCGAGTTACCTATGAAGTCGCGAAGCTTGTTTTAGTGACTAAAGATTAAATCTTTGAATGAAAATACCTCAATAAATGAACTTATTAAATGACTAAACCTTTTTAATGTATACAGATTGAATCTTTGAAAGAAAATGAGAGTTTTGAAGGAAACTTAATCGAGTTCCTTTTGACGTCCCGAAGAGTGTTTTAATGAGTAAAAATAGAATTTTTGAATGAAAATACCTCACTAACGGTACCTATTATGTAACTAGACATTTTTAATATATAAATGTTGAATCTTTGAAGGAAAATTAGAGTAGTGATTTAAACTTATTCGAGTTACTTATGAAGTGGCAAGGAGTGTTTGAATGAGTAAAAATCGAATCTTTGATTGAAAATATCTCAATAAAAGTACCTTTTATGTCACTAAACCTTTTTAATGCATATAGATTGAATCTTTGATACAAGACAAGAGTTTTAATATAAAATTATTCGTGTTACCTGGAAGTCGCGAAGCGTGTTTTAATGAGTATATGTTATATCTTTAAATGAAAGTACATCAATAAAGGTACCTTTTATGTCACTAGACCTTTTCAATGTATAAAGATTGAATCTTTGAAAGAAAAAGAGGTTTTTGAGGTAAACTTATTCGAGTTCCCTTTGATGTCCCGTAAAGTGTTTTACAGAGTAAAGATTGAATCTCTGATTGAAATTACCTTAATAAAGGTACCTAGTATGTCACTAGACCTTTTTAATGTGAAAAGATTGAATCTCTGAAAAAAAAAGATAGTTTAGAGATTAACTTTTTCGAGTTACCTATGAAGTCGCGAATCGTGTTCTAATGACTAAATATTAAATCTTTGAATGAAAATATATCAAGAAAGGAACCTATTATGTGACTAGACCATTTTAATGTTTAAAGTTTGAATCTTTTAAAGAAAATTAGAGTTTTGAGTGAAACTTATTCGAGTTCCCTATAACGTCCCGAAGAGTGTTTTACAGAGTATAAATTGAATCTTTGAATAAAAATACCTCAGTAAAGGTACCTAGAATGTCACAAGACCTTTTTAATATAAAAAGATTGAATCTTTGAAAGAAAATGAGAGTTTTGAGATTGACTTATTCGAGTTATCTATGAAGTCGCGAAGCGTGTTTTAGTGACTAAAGATTAAATCTTTAAATGAAAATACCTCAATAAATGAACCTATTAATTGACTAAACCTTTTTAATGTATACAGATTGAATCTTTGAAAGAAAATGAGAGTTTTGAAGGAAACTTATTCGAGTTCCTTTTGACGTCCCGAAGAGTGTTTTAATGAGTAAAAATAGAATCTTTGAATGAAAATACCTCACTAAAGGTACCTATTATGTAACTAGACATTTTTAATATATAAATGTTGAATCTTTGAAGTAAAATTAGAGTATTGATTTCAACTTATTCGAGTTACTTATGAAGTGGCAAAGATTGTTTTAGTGAGTAAAAATCGAATCTTTGATTGAAAATATCTCAATAAAAGTACATTTTGTCACTAAACCTCTTTAATACATATAGATCGAATCTTTGAAACAAAACAAGAGTTTTAATATAAAATTATTCGTGTTACCTAGAAGTCGCGAAGCGTGTTTTAATGAGTATATGTTAAATCTTTAAATGAAAGTACATCAATAAAGGTACCTTTTATGTCACTAGACCTTTTCAATGTATAAAGATTGAATCTTTGAAAGAAAAAGAGGTTTTTGAGTTAAACTTATTCGAGTTCCCTTTGACGTCCTGTAGAGTGTTTTACAGATTAAAGATTGAATCTCTGAATGAAATTGCCTTAATAAAGGTACCTAGTACATCACTAGACCTTTTTAATGTGAAAAGATTGAATCTCTGAAAAAAAAATGACTGTTTAGTGATTAACTTATTCGAGTTACCTATGAAGTCGCGAATCGTGTTGTAATGACTAAATATTAAATCTTTGAATGAAAATATCTCAAGAAAGGAACCTATTATGTGACTAGACCTATTTAATGTATAAAGATTGAATCTTTTAAAGAAAATTAGAGTTTTGAGTGAAACTTATTCGAGTTCCCTTTGACGTCCCGAAGAGTGTTTTACAGAGTATAAATTGAATCTTTGAATAAAAATACCTCAGTAAAGGTACCTAGAATGTCACAAGACCTTTTTAATATAAAAAGATTGAATCTTTGAAAGAAAATGAGAGTTTTGAGATTGACTTATTCGAGTTATCTATGAAGTCGCGAAGCGTGTTTTAGTGACTAAAGATTAAATCTTTAAATGAAAATACCTCAATAAATGAACCTATTAATTGACTAAACCTTTTTAATGTATACAGATTGAATCTTTGAAAGAAAATGAGAGTTTTGAAGGAAACTTATTCGAGTTCCTTTTGACGTCCCGAAGAGTGTTTTAATGAGTAAAAATAGAATCTTTGAATGAAAATACCTCACTAAAGGTACCTATTATGTAACTAGACATTTTTAATATATAAATGTTGAATCTTTGAAGGAAAATTAGAGTATTGATTTAAACTTATTCGAGTTACTTATGAAGTGGCAAAGAGTGTTTGAATGAGTAAAAATCAAATCTTTGATAGAAAATATCTCAATAAAAGTACCTTTGATGTCACTAAACCTTTTTAATGCATATAGATTGAATCTTAGATACAAGACTAGAGTTTTAAAATAAAATTATTCGTGTTACCTAGAAGTCACGAAGCGTGTTTTAATGAGTATATGTTGAATCTTTAAATGAAAGTACATCAATAAAGGTACCTTTTATGTCACTAGACCTTTTCAATGTATAAAGATTGAATCTTTGAAAGAAAAAGAGAGTTTTGAGTGAAACTTATTCGAGTTCCCTTTGACGTCCCGAAGAATGTTTTACAGAGTATGGAATGAATCTTTGAATGAAAATAGCTCAGTAAAGGCACCTAGAATGTCACAAGACCTTTTTAATGTAAAAAGATTGAATCTTTGAAAGAAAATGAGAGTTTTGAGATTGACTTATTCGAGTTACCTATGAAGTCGCGAAGCGTGTTTTAGTGACTAAAGATTAAATCTTTGAATGAAAATACCTCAATAAATGAACCTATTAAATGACTAAACCTTGTTAATGTATACAGATTGAATCTTTGAAAGAAAATGAGAGTTTTGAAGGAAACCTATTCGAGTTCCTTTTGACGTCCCGAAGAGTGTTTTAATGAGTAAAAATAGAATCTTTGAATGAAAATACCTCAATACAGGAACCTATTTTGTTACTAGACCTTTTTAATGTATAAACGTTGAATCTTTGAAAAAAAATAGAGTATTGATTTAAACTTATTCGAGTTACTTATGAAGTGGCGAGGAGTGTTTTAATGAGTAAAGATCGAATCTTTGATTGAAAATATCTCAATAAAAGTACCTTTTATGTCACCAAACCTTTTTAATGCCTATAGATTGAATTTTTGGAATAAAACAAGAGTTTAATTTAAAATTATTCGTGTTACCTGGAAGTCGAAAAGAGTGTTTTAATGAGTATATGTTGAATCTTTAAATTAAAGTATCTCAATAAAGGTACCTTTTATGTCACTAGACCTTTTCAATGTATAAAGATTGAAACTTTGAAATAAAATGAGGTTTTTGAGTTAAACTTATTCGAGTTCCCTTTGACGTCCCGTAGAGTGTTTTACAGAGTTAAGATTGAATCTCTGAATGAAATTACCTTAATAAAGGTACATAAGTTGTCACTAGACCTTTTTAATATGAAAAGGTTAAATCTCTGAAAAAAAATGATAGTTTAGAGATTAACTTATTCGAGTTACCTATGAAGTCGTGAATCGTGTTGTAATGACTAATTATTAAAAATTTGAATGAAAATATATCAAGAAAGGAACCTATTATGTCACTAGACCTTTTTAATGTATAAAGATTGAATCTTTTAAAGAAAATTAGAGTTTTGAGTGAAACTTATTCAAGTTCCCTTTGACGTCCCGAAGAATATTTTACAGAGTATAGATTGAATCTTTGAATGAAAATAGCTCAGTAAAGGTACCTAGAATGTCACAAGACCTTTTTAATATAAAAATATTGAATCTTTGAAAGAAAATGAGGGTTTTGAGATTGACTTATTCGAGTTACCTATGAAGTCGTGAAGCGTGTTTTAGTGACTAATGATAAAATCTTTGAATGAAAATACCTCAACAAATGAACCTATTAAATGACTAAACCTTTTTAATGTATACAGATTGAATCTTTGAAAGAAAATGAGAGTTTTGAAGGAAACTTATTCGAGTTCCTTTTGACGTCCCGAAGAGTGTTTTAATGAGTAAAAAAAGAATCTTTGAATGAAAATACCTCACTAAAGGTACCTATTATGTAACTATACATTTTTAATATATAAATGTTTAATCTTGGAAATAAAATTAGAGTATTGATTTAAAGTTATTCGAGTTAATTATGAAGTGGCGAAGAGTGTTTTAATGAGTAAAAATCGAATCTTTGATTGAAAATATCTCAATAAAAGTACCTTTTATGTCACTAAACCTTTTTAATGAATATAGATTCAATCTTTGAAACAAAACAAGAGTTTTAATATAAAATTATTCGTGTTACCTAGAAATCGCGAAGCGTGTTTTAATGAGTATATGTTGAATCTTTAAATGAAAGTACATCAATAAAGGTACCTTTTATGTCACTAGACCCTTTCAATGTATAAAGATTGAATCTTTGAAAGAAAAAGAGGTTTTTGAGTTAAACTTATTCGAGTTCCCTTTGACGTCCCGTAGAGTGTTTTACAGAGTAAAGATTGAATCTCTGAATGAAATTACCTTAATAAAGGTACCTAGTATGTCACTAGACCTTTTCAATGTAGAAAGATTGAATTTCTGAAAAAAAATGATAGTTTAGAGATTTACTTATTCGAGTTACCTATTTAGTCGCGAATCGTGTTGTAATGACTAAATATTAAATCTTTGAATGAAAATATCTCAAGAAAAGAACCTATTATGTGGCTAGACCTTTTTCATGTATAAAGATTGAATCTTTTAAAGAAAATGAGAGTTTTGAGTGAAACTTATTCGAGTTCCCTTTGACGTCCCGAAGAGTGTTTTACAGAGTATAAATTGAATCTTTGAATAAAAATACCTCAGTAAAGGTACCTAGAATGTCACAAGACCTTTTTAATGTAAAAAGATTGAATCTTTGAAAGACAATGAGGGTTTTGAGATTGACTTATTCGAGTTACCTATGAAGTCGCGAAGCTTGTTTTAATGACAAAAGATTAAATCTTTGAATGAAAATACCTTAATCAAGGAACCTATTATATGACTAAACCTTTTTAATGTATACAGATTGAATCTTTGAAAGAAAATGAGAGTTTTCAAGGAAACTTATTCGAGTTCATTTCGTCGTCCCAAAGA
This sequence comes from Cornus florida, assembly GCF_030987335.1. Lineage (NCBI taxonomy): Eukaryota > Viridiplantae > Streptophyta > Magnoliopsida > Cornales > Cornaceae > Cornus > Cornus florida. Next base: position 89,141,166 of record NW_026775578.1, on the reverse strand, counting down.
GTGTTTTAATGAGTAAAAATAGAATTTTTGAACGAAAATACCTCAATAAAGGAACCTATTTTGTTACTAGACATTTTTAATGTATAAATGTTGAATCTTTGAAAGAAAATTAGAGTATTGATTTAAACTTATTTGAGTTACTTATGAAGTAGCGAAGAGTGTTTTAATCAGAAAAAATCGAATCTTTGATTGAAAATATCTCATTAAAAGTACCTTTTTATGTCACTAAACCTTTTTAATGCCTATAGATTGAATCTTTGAAACAAAAGAAGAGTTTTAATTTAAAATTATTCGTGTTACCTAGAAGTCGCGAAGAGTGTTTTAATGCGTATATGTTGAATATTTAAGCGAAAGTACCACAATAAAGGTACCTTTTATTTCACTAGACATTTTCAATGTATAAAGATTGAATCTTTGAAAGAAAAGGAGGTTTTTGAGTTAAACATATTCGAGTTCCCTTTGACGTCCCGTAGAGTGTTTTACAGGGTAAAGATTGAATCTCTGTACGAAATTGCCTTAATAAAGGTACCTAGTATGTCGCTAGACCTTTTTAATGTGAAAAGATTGAATCTTTGAAAAAAAATGATAGTTTAGAGATTAACTTATTCGAGTTACCTATGAAGTCGCGAATCGTGTTGTAATGACTAAATATTAAATCTTTGAATGAAAATATCACAAGAAAGGAACCTATTATGTGACTAGACCATTTTAATGTATAAAGTTTGAATCTTTTAAAGAAAATTAGAGTTTTGAGTGAAACTTATTCGAGTTCCCTTTAACGTCCCGAAGTGTGTTTTACAGAGTATAAATTGAATCTTTGAATAAAAATACCTCAGTAAAGGTACCTAGAATGTCACAAGACCTTTTTTATGTAAAAAGATTGAATCTTTCAAAGAAAATGAGAGTTTTGAGATTGACTTATTCGAGTTACCTATGAAGTCGCGAAGCGTGTTTTAGTGACTAAAGATTAAATCTTTGAATGAAAATACCTCAATAAATGAACCTATTAAATGACTAAACCTTTTTAATGTATACAGATTGAATCTTTGAAAGAAATGAGAGTTTGGAAGGAAACTTATTCGAGTTCCTTTTGACGTCCCGAAGAGTGTTTTAATGAGTAAAAATAGAATCTTTGAATGAAAATACCTCACTAAAGGTACCTATTATGTAACTAGACATTTTTAATATATAAATGTTGAATCTTTGAAGGAAAATTAGAGTATTGATTTAAACTTATTCGAGTTACTTATGAGTGGCAAAGAGTGTTTTAATGAGTAAAAATCGAATCTTTGATTGAAAATATCTCAATAAAAGTACCTTTTATGTCACTAAACCTTTTTAATGCATATAGATTAAATCTTTGAAACAAAACAAGAGTTTTAATATAAAATTATTCGTGTTACCTAGAAGTCGCGAAGCGTGTTTTAATGAGTATATGTTGAATCTTTAAATGAAAGTACATCAATAAAGGTACATTTTATGTCACTAGAACTTTTCAATGTATAAAGATTGAATCTTTGAAAGAAAAAAGAGGTTTTTGAGTTAAACTTATTCGAGTTCCCTTTGACGTCCCGTAGAGTGTTTTACAGAGTAAAGATTGAATCTCTGAATGAAATTACCTTTATAAAGGTACCTAGTATGTCACTTGACCTTTTTAATGTAGAAAGATTGAATTTCTGAAAAAAAATGATAGTTTAGAGATTAACTTATTCGAGTTACCTATGAAGTCGCGAATCGTGTTGTAATGGCTAAATATTAAATCTTTGAATGAAAATGTCTCAAGAAAAGAACCTATTACGTGGCTAGACCTTTTTCATGTCTAAAGATTGAATCTTTTAAAGAAAATGAGAGTTTTGAGTGAAACTTATTCGAGTTCCCTTCGACATCCCGAAGAGTGTTTTACAGAGTATAAATTGAATCTTTGAATAAAAATACCTCAGTAAAGGTACCTAGAATGTCACAAGACCTTTTTAATGTAAAAAGATTGAATCTTTGAAAGACATTGAGAGTTTTGAGATTGACTTATTCGAGTTACCTATGAAGTCGCGAAGCGTGTTTTAATGACTAAAGATTAAATCTTAGAATGAAAATACCTTAATCAAGGAACCTATTATATGACTAAACCTTTTTAATGTATACAGATTGAATCTTTGAAACAAAACAAGAGTTTTAATATAAAATTATTCGTCTTACCTAGAAGTCGCGAAGCGTGTTTTAATGAGTATATGTTGAATCCTTAAATGAAAGTACATCAATAAAGGTACCTTTTATGTCACTAGACCTTTTCAATGTATAAAGATTGAATCTTTGAAAGAAAAAGAGGTTTTTGAGTTAAACTTATTCGAGTTCCCTTTGACGTCACGTAGAGTGTTTTACAGAGTAAAGATTGAATCTCTGAATGAAATTAACTTTATAAAGGTACCTAGTATGTCACTTGACCTTTTTAATGTAGAAAGATTGAATTTCTGAAAAAAAAAATGATAGTTTAGAGGTTAACTTATTCGAGTTACCTATTAAGTCGCGAATCATGTTGTAATGACTAAATATTAAATCTTTGAATGAAAATATCTCAAGAAAAGAACCTATTACGTGGCTAGACCTTTTTCATGTCTAAATATTGAAACTTTTAAAGAAAATGAGAGTTTTGAGTGAAACTTATTCGAGTTCCCTTCGACGTCCCGAAGAGTGTTTTACAGAGTATAAATTGAATCTTTGAATAAAAATACCTCAGTAAAGGTACCTAGAATGTCACAAGACCTTTTTAATGTAAAAAGATTGAATCTTTGAAAGAAAATGAGAGTTTTGAGACTGACTTATTCGAGTTACCTATGAAGGCGCGAAGCGAGTTTTCATAACTAAAGATTAAATCTTTGAATGAAAATACCTCAATAAAGGAACCTATTATATGACTAAACCTTTATAATGTATACAGATTGAATCTTTGAAAGAAAATGAGAGTTTTGAAGGAACCTTATTCGAGTTCCTTTTGACGTCCCGAAAAGTGTTTTAATGAGTAAAAATAGAATCTTTGAATGAAAATACCTCAATAAAGGAACCTATTTTGTTACTAGACATTTTTAATGTATAAATATTGATCTTTGAAAAAATTAGAGTATTGATTTAAACTTATTCGAGTTACTTATGAAGTGGCGAAGAGTGTTTATTGAGTAAAAATCGAATCTTTGGTTGAAAATATCTCAATAAAAGTACCTTTTATGTCACTAAACCTTTTTAATGCATATAGATTGAATCTTTGAAACAAAACAAGAGTTTTAATATAAAATTATTCGTGTTACCTAGAAGTCGCGAAGCTTGTTTTAATGAGTATAAGTTAAATCTTTAAATGAAAGTACATCAATAAAGGTACCTTTTATGTCACTAGACCTTTTCAATGTATAAAGATTGAATCTTTGAAAGAAAAAGAGGTTTTTGAGTTAAACTTATTCGAGTTCCCTTTGACGTCCCGTAGAGTGTTTTACAGAGTAAAAATTGAATCTCTGATTGAAATTACTTTAATAAAGGTACCTAGTATGTCACTAGACCTTTTTAATGTAAAAAGATTGAATCTCTGAAAAAAAATGATAGTTTGGAGATTAACTTATTCGAGTTACCTATGAAGTCGCGAATCGTGTTGTAATGACTAAATATTAAATCTTTGAATGAAAATATCTCTCGAAAAGAACCTATTATATGAGTAGACCTTTTTAATGTATAAAGATTGAATCTTTCAAAGAAAATGAGAGTTTTGAGTGAAACTTATTCGAGTTCCCTTTGACGTCCCGAAGAATGTTTTACAGAGTATAGATTGAATCTTTGAATGAAAATATCTCAGTAAAGGTACCTAGAATGTCACAAGACCTTTTTAATGTAAAAAGACTGAATCTTTGAAAGAAAATGAGAGTTTTGAGATTGACTTATTCGAGTTACCTATGAAGTCGCGAAGCGTGTTATAGTGACTAAAGATTAAATCTTTGAATGAAAATACCTCAATAAATGAACCTATTAAATGACTAAACCTTTTTAATGTATACAGATTGAATCTTTGAAAGAAAATGAGAGTTTTGAAGGAAACTTATTCGAGTTCCTTTTGACGTCCCGAAGAGTGTTTTAATGAGTAAAAAAAGAATCTTTGAATGAAAATACCTAACTAAAGGTACCTATTATGTAACTAGACATTTTTAATATATAAATGTTGAATCTTTGAAAGAAAATTAGGGTATTGATTTAAACTTATTCGAGTTACTTATGAAGTGGCGAAGAGTGTTTTAATGAGTAAAAATCGAATCTTTGATTGAAAATATCTCAATAAAAGTACCTTATATGTCACTAAACCTTTTTAATGAATATAGATTGAATCTTTGAAACAAAACAAGAGTTTTAATATAAAATTATTCGTGTTACCTAGAAGTCGCGAAGCGTGTTTTAATGAGTATATGTTGAATCTTTAAATGAAAGTACATCAATAAAGGTACCTTTTATGTCACTAGACCCTTTCAATGTATAGAGATTGAATCTTTGAAAGAAAAAGAGGTTTTTGAGTTAAACTTATTCGAGTTCCCTTTGACGTCCCGTAGAGTGTTTTATAGAGTAAAGATTGAATCTCTGAATGAAATTACCTTAATAAAGGTACCTAGTATGTCTCTAGACCATTTTAATGTAGAAAGATTGAATATCTGAAAAAAAATGATAGTTTAGAGATTTTCTTACTCGAGTTACCTATTAAGTCGCGAATCGTGTTGTAGTGACTAAATATTAAATCTTTGAATGAAAAAATCTCAAGAAAAGAACCTATTATGTGGCTAGACCTTTCTCATGTATAAAGATTGAATCTTTTAAAGAAAATGAGAGTTTTGAGTGAAACTTATTCGAGTTCCTTTGACGTCCCGAAGAGTGTTTTACAGAGTATAAATTGAATCTTTGAATAAAAATACCTCAGTAAAGGTACCTAGAATGTCACAAGACCTTTTTAATGTAAAAAGATTGAATCTTTGAAAGACAATGAGAGTTTTGAGGTTGACTTATTCGAGTTACCTATGAAGTCGCGAAGCGTGTTTTAATGACTAAAGATTAAATCTTTGAATGAAAATACCTTAATCAAGGAACCTATTATATGACCAAACCTTTTTAATGTATACAGATTGAATCTTTGAAAGAAAATGAGAGTTTTGAAGGAAACTTATTCGAGTTCCTTTCGTCGTCCCAAAGAGTGTTTTAATGAGTAAAAATAGAATTTTTGAATGAAAATACCTCAATAAAGGAACCTATTTTGTTACTAGACATTTTTAATGTATAAATGTTGAATCTTTGAAAGAAAATTAGAGTATTGATTTAAACTTATTTGAGTTACTTATGAAGTGGCGAAGAGTGTTTTAATTAGTAAAAATCGAATCTTTGATTGAAAATATCTAAATAAAAGTACCTTTTATGTCACTAAACCTTTTTAATGCCTATAAATTGAATCTTTGAAACAAAAGAAGAGTTTTAATTTAAAATTATTCGTGTTACCTAGAAGTCACGAAGAGTGTTTTAATGCGTATATGTTGAATATTTAAGTGAAAGTATCTCAATAAAGGTATCTTTTATTTCACTAGACATTTTCAATGTATAAAGATTGAATCTTTGAAAGAAAAGGAGGTTTTTGAGTTAAACATATTCGAGTTCCCTTTGACGTCCCGTAGAGTGTTTTACAGAGTAAAGATTGAATCTCTGGGTGAAATTGCCTTAATAAAGGTACCTAGTATGTCACTAGACCTTTTTAATGTGAAAAGATTGAATCTCTGAAAAAAAATGATAGTTTAGAGATTAACTTATTCGAGTTACCTATGAAGTCGCGAATCGTGTTGTAATGACCAAATATTAAATCTTTGAATGAAAATATCTCAAGAAAGGAACCTATTATGTGACTAGACCATTTTAATGTATAAAGATTGAATCTTTTAAAGAAAATTAGAGTTTTGAGTGAAACTTATTCGAGTTTCCTTTAACGTCCCGAAGAGTGTTTTACAGAGTATAAATTGAATCTTTGAATAAAAATACCTCAGTAAAGGTACCTAAAATTTCACAAGACCTTTTAATGTAAAAAGATTGAATCTTTGAAAGAAAATGAGACTTTTGAGATTGACTTATTCGAGTTACCTATGAAGTCGCGAAGCGTGTTTTAGTGACTAAAGATTAAATCTTTGAATGAAACTACCTCAATAAATGAACCTATTAAATGACTAAACCTTTTTAATGTATACAGATTGAATCTTTGAAAGAAATGAGAGTTTTGAAGGAAACTTATTCGAGTTCCTTTTGACATCCCGAAGAGTGTTTTAATGAGTAAAAATATAATCTTTGAATGAAAATATCTCACTAAAGGTACCTAGACATTTTTAATATATAAATGTTGAATCCTTGAAGGAAAATTAGAGTATTGATTTAAACTTATTCGAGTTACTTATGAAGTGGCAAAGAGTGTTTTAATGAGTAAAAATCGAATCTTTGATTGAAAATATCTCAATAAAAGTACCTTTTATGTCACTAAACCTTTTTAATGCATATAGATTGAATCTTTGAAACAAAACAAGAGTTTTAATATAAAATTATTCGTGTTACCTTGAAGTCGCGAAGCTTGTTTTAATGAGTATATGTTGAATCTTTAAATGAAAGTACATCAATAAAGGTACCTTTTATGTCACTAGACCTTTTCAATGTATAAAGATTGAATCTTTGAAAGAAAAAGAGGTTTTTGAGTTAAACTTATTCGAGTTCCCTTTGACGTCCCGTAGAGTGTTTTACAGAGTAAAGATTGAATCTCTGAAAAAAAATGATTGTTTAGAGATTAACTTATTCGAGTTACCTATGAAGTCGCGAATCGTGTTGTAATGACTAAATATTAAATCTTTGAATGAAAATTTCTCAAGAAAGGAACCTATTATGTGACTAGACCTATTTAATGTATAAAGATTGAATCTTTTAAAGAAAATTAGAGTTTTGAGTAAAACTTATTCGAGTTCCCTTTGACATCCCGAGAATGTTTTACAGAGTATAAATTGAATCTTTGAATAAAAATACCTCAGTAAAGGTACCTAGAATGTCACAAGACCTTTTTAATGTAAAAAGATTGAATCTTTGAAAGAAAATGAGAGTTTTGAGATTGACTTATTCGAGTTACCTATGAAATCGCGAAGCGTGTTTTAGTGACTAAAGATTAAATCTTTGAATGAAAAAACCTCAATAAATGAACCTATTAAATGACTAAACCTTTTTAATGTATACAGATTGAATCTTTGAAAGAAAATGAGAGTTTTGAAGGAAACTTATTCGAGTTCCTTTTGACGTCCCGAAGAGTGTTTTAATGAGTAAAAATAGAATATTTGAATGAAAATACCTCACTAAAGGTACCTATTATGTAACTAGACATTTTTAATATATAAATGTTGAATCTTTGAAGGAAAATTAGAGTATTGATTTAAACTTATTCGAGTTACTTATGAAGTGGCAAAGAGTGTTTAAATGAGTAAAAATCGAATCTTTGATAGAAAATATCTCAATAAAAGTACCTTTTATGTCACTAAACCTTTTTAATGCATATAGATTGAATCTTAGATACAAGACAAGAGTTTTAATATAAAATTATTCGTGTTACCTAGAAGTGGCGAAGCGTGTTTTAATGAGTATAAGTTGAATCTTTAAATGAAAGTACATCAATAAAGGTACCTTTTATGTCACTAGACCTTTTCAATGTATAAAGATTGAATTTTTGAAAGAAAAAGAGAGTTTTGTGTGAAACTTATTCGAGTTCCCTTTGACGTCCCGAAGAATGTTTTACAGAGTATGGATTGAATCTTTGAACGATATAGCTCAGTAAAGGCACCTAGAATGTCGCAATACCTTTTTAATGTAAAAAGATTGAATCTTTGGAAAAAAATGAGAGTTTTGAGATTGACTTATTCGAGTTACCTATGAAGTCGCGAAGCGTGTTTTAGTGACTAAAGATTAAATCTTTGAATGAAAATATCTCAATAAATGAACCTATTAAAAGACTAAACCTTTTTAATGTATACAGATTGAATCGTTGAAAGAAAATGAGAGTTTTGAAGGAAACTTATTCGAGTTCCTTTTGACGTCCCGAAGAGTGTTTTAATGAGTAAAAATAGAATCTTTGAATGAAAATACCTCAATACCGGAACCTATTTTGTTACTAGACCTTTTTAATGTATAAACGTTGAATCTTTGAAAAAAAATAGAGTATTGATTTAAACTTATTCAAGTTACTTATGAAGTGGCGAGGAGTGTTTTAATGAGCAAAGATCGAATCTTTGATTGAAAATATCTCAATAAAAGTACCTTTTATGTCTACAAACCTTTTTAATGCGTATAGATTGAATTTTTGGAATAAAACAAGAGTTTTAATTTAAAATTATTCGTGTTACCTAGAAGTCGAAAAGCGTGTTTTAATGAGTATATGTTGAATCTTTAAATGAAAGTACATCAATAAAGGTACCTTTTATGTCACTAGACCTTTTCAATGTATAAAGATTGAATCTTTGAAAGAAAAAGAGGTTTTTGATTTAAACTTATTCGAGTTCCCTTTTACGTCCCATAGAGTGTTTTACAGAGTAAATATTGAATCTCTGATTGAAATTACCTTAATAAAGGTACCTAGTTTGTCACTAGACCTTTTTAATGTAAAAAGATTGAATCTCTGAAAAAAAAATGATAGTTTTGAGATTAACTTGTTCGAGTTACCTATGAAGTCGCGAATCGTGTTGTAATGACTAAATATTAAATCTTTTAATGAAAATATCTCAAGAAAAGAACCTATTAAGTGACTAGACCTTTTTAATGTATAAAGATTGAATCTTTTAAAGAAAATGAGAGTTTTGAGTAAAACTTATTCGAGTTCCCTTTGACGTCCCGAAGAATATTTTACAGACTATAGATTGAATCTTTGAATGAAAATAGCTCAGTAAAGGTACCTAGAATGTCACAAGACCTTTTTAATATAAAAAGATTGAATCTTTGAAAGAAAATGAGAGTTTTGAGATTCACTTATTCGAGTTACCTACGAAGTCGCGAAGCGTGTTTTAGTGAGTAAAGATTAAATCTTTGAATGAAAATACCTCAATAAATGAACCTATTAAATGACTAAACCTTTTTAATGTATACAGATTGAATATTTGAAAGAAAATGAGAGTTTTGAAGGAAACTTATTCGAGTTCCTTTTGACGTCCCGAAGAGTGTTTTAATGAGTAAAAAAAGAATCTTTGAATGAAAATACCTCACTAAAGGTACCTATTATGTAACTATACATTTTTAATATATAAATGTTGAATCTATAAAATAAAATTAGAGTATTGATTTAAACTTATTCGAGTTACTTATGAAGTGGCGAAGAGTGTTTTAATGAGTAAAAATCGAATCTTTGATTGAAAATATCTCAATAAAAGTACCTTTTATCTCACTAAACCCTTTTAATGCAAATAGATTGAATATTTGAAACAAAAGAAGAGTTTTAATATAAAATTATTCGTGTTACCTAGAAGTCGCGAAGCGTGTTTTAATGAGTATATGTTGAATCCTTAAATGAAAGTACATCAATAAAGGTACCTTTTATGTCACTAGACCTTTTCGATGTATAAAGATTGAATCTTTGAAAGAAAAAGAGGTGTTTGAGTTAAACTTATTCGAGTTCCCTTTGACGTCACGTAGAGTGTTTTACAGAGTAAAGATTGAATCTCTGAATGAAATTAACTTTATAAAGGTACCTAGTATGTCACTTGACCTTTTTAATATAGAAAGATTGAATTTCTGAAAAAAAAAATGATAGTTTAGAGATTAACTTATTCGAGTTACCTATTAAGTCGCGAATCATGTTGTAATGACTAAATATTAAATCTTTGAATGAATATATCTCAAGAAAAGAACCTATTACATGGCTAGACCTTTTTCATGTCTAAAGATTGAAACTTTTAAAGAAAATGAGAGTTTTGAGATTGACTTATTCGAGTTACCTATGAAGTCGCGAAGCGTGTTTTAATGACTAAAGATTAAATCTTTGAATGAAAATACCTCAATAAAGGAACCTATTATATGACCAAACCTTTTTAATGTATACAGATTGAATCTTTGAAAGAAATGAGAGTTTTGAAGGAAACTTATTCGAGTTCCTTTTGACGTCCCGAAGAGTGTTTTAATGAGTAAAAATAGAATCTTTGATTGAAAATACCTCAATAAAGGAACCTATTTTGTTACTAGACATTTTTAATGTATAAATGTTGAATCTTTGAAAGAAAATTAGAGTATTGATTTAAACGTATTCGAGCTACTTATGAAGTGGCGAAGAGTGTTTTAATCAGTAAAAATCGAATTTTTGATTAAAAATATCTCAATAAAATTACCTTTTATGTCACTAAAACTTTTTAATGCCTATAGATTGAATCTTTGAAACAAAAGAAGAGTTTTAATTTAAAATTATTCGTGTTACCTAGAAGTCGCGAAGAGTGTTTTATTGCGTATATGTTGAATATTTAGGCGAAAGTACCTCAATAAAGGTACCTTTTATTTCACTAGACCTTTTCAATGTATAAAGATTGAATCTTTGAAAGAAAATGAGGTTTTTGAGTTAAACTTATTAGAGTTCCATTTGATGTCCCGTAGAGCGTTTTACAGAGTAAAGATTTAATCTCTAATTGAAATTACCATAATAAAGGTACCTAGTATGTCACTAGACCTTTTTAATGTAAAAAGATTGAATCTCGGAAAAAAAAAATGATAGTTTAGAGATTAACTTATTCGAGTTACCATTGAAGTCGCGAATCGTGTTATAATGACTAAATAATAAATTTTTGAATGAAAATATATCAAGAAAGGAACCTATTATGTGACTAGACCTTTTTAATGTATAAAGATTGAATCTTTTAAAGAAAATGAGAGTTTTGAGTGAAACTTATTCGAGTTCCCTTTGACGTCCCGAAGAGTGTTTTACCGAGAATAGAATGAATCTTTGAATGAAAATACCTCAGTAAAGGTACCTAGAATGTCACAAGACCTTTTTAATGTAAAAAGATTGAATCTTTGAAAGAAAATGAGAGTTTTGAGATTGACTTATTCGAGTTACCTATGAAGTCGCGTTGCGTGTTTTAATGACTAAAGATTAAATCTTTGAATGAAAATACCTAAATAAATGAACCTATTATATGACTAAACCTTTTTAATGTATATAGATTGAATCTTTGAAAGAAAATGAGAGTTTTGAAGGAAACTTATTCGAGTTCTTTTTGACGTCCCGAAGAGTGTTTTAATGAGTAAAAATAGAATCTTTGAATGAAAATACCTCAATAAAGGAACCTATTTTGTTACTAGACATTTTTAATGTATAAATGTTGAATCTTTGAAAGAAAATTAGAGTATTGATTTAAACTTATTCGAGTTACTTATGAAGTGGCGAAGAGTGTTTTAATCAGTAAAAATCGAATTTTTGATTGAAAATATATCAATAAAAGTACCTTTTATGTCACTAAACCTTTTTAATGCCTATAGATTGAATCTTTGAAACAAAAGAAGAGTTTTGATTTAAAATTATTCGTGTTACCTAGAAGTCGCGAAGAGTGTTTTAATGCGTATATGTTGAATATTTAAGTGAAAGTACCTCAATAAAGGTACCTTTTATTTCACTAGACCTTTTCAATGTATAAAGATTGAATCTTTGAAAGAAAATGAGGTTTTTGAGTTAAACTTATTCGAGTTCCATTTGACGTCCCGTAGAGTGTTTTACAGAGTAAAGATTGAATCTCTGAATGAAATTACCTTAATAAAGGTACCTAGTATGTCACTAGACCTTTTTAATGTAAAAAGATTGAATCTCGGAAAAAAAAATGATAGTTTAGAGATTAACTTATTCGAGTTACCTATGAAGTCGCGAATCGTGTTGTAATGACTAAATATTAAATTTTTGAATGAAAATATATCAAGAAAGGAACCTATTATGTGACTAGACCTTTTTAATGTATAAAGATTGAATCTTTTAAAGAAAATAAGAGTCTTGAGTGAAACTTATTCGAGTTCTCTTTGACGTCCCGAAGAGTGTTTTACCGAGAATAGAATGAATCTTTGAATGAAAATATCTTAGTAAAGGTACCTAGAATGTCACAAGACCTTTTTAATGTAAAAAGATTGAATCTTTGAAAGAAAATGAGAGTTTTGAGATTGACTTATTCGAGTTAACTATGAAGTCGCGAAGCGTGTTTTAATAAATAAAGATTAAATCTTTGAATGAAAATACCTCAATAAAGGAACCTATTATATGACTAAACCTTTTTAATGTATACAGATTGAATCTTTCAAAGAAAATGAGAGTTTTGAAGGAAACTTATTCGAGTTCCTTTTGACGTCCCGAAGAGTGTTTTAATGAGTAAAAATAGAATCTTTGAATGAAAATACCTCAATAAAGGAACCTATTTTGTTACTAGATATTTTTAATGTATAAATGTGGAATCTTTGAAAGAAAATTAGAGTGTTGATTTAAACTTATTCGAGTTACATATGAAGTGGCGAAGAGTGTTTTAATCAGTAAAAATCGAATCTTTGATTGAAAATATCTTAATAAAAGTACCTTTTATGTCACTAAACCTTTTTAATGCCTATAGATTGAATCTTTGAAACAAAAGAAGAGTTTTAATTTAAAATTATTCGCGTTACCTAGAAGTCGCGAAGAGTGTTTTAATGCGTATATGTTGAATATTTAAGTGAAAGTACCTCAATAAAGGTACCTTTTATTTCACTAGACCTTTTCAATGTATAAAGATTGAATCTTTGAAAGAAAATGAGGTTTTTGAGTTAAACTTATTTGAGTTCCCTTTGACGTCCCGTAGAGTGTTTTACAGAGTAAGGATTGAATCACTGAATGAAATTATCTTAATAAAGGAACCTAGTATGTCACTAGATCTTTTTAATGTAAAAAGATTGAATCTCTGAAAAAAAAAAAATGATAGTTTAGAGATTAACTTATTCGAGTTACCTATGAAGTCGCGAATCGTGTTGTAATGACTAAATATTAAATTTTTGAATGAAAATATATCAAGGAAGGAACCTATTATGTGACTAGACCTTTTAATTGTATAAAGATTGAATCTTTTAAAGAAAATAAGAGTCTTGAGTGAAACTTATTCGAGTTCCCTTTGACGTCCCGAAGAGTGTTTTACAGAGAATAGAAAGAATTTTTGAATCAAAATACCTCGGTAAAGGTACCTATAATGTCACAAGACCTTTTTAATGTAAAAAGATTGAATCTTTGAAAGAAAATGAGAGTTTTGAGATTGACTTATTCGAGTTACCTATGAAGTCGCGAAGCGTGTTTTAATGACTAAAGATTAAATCTTTGAATGAAAATACCTAAATAAATGAACCTATTATATGGCTAAACCTTTTAAATGTATACAGATTGAATCTTTGAAAGAAAATGAGAGTTTTGAAGGAAACTTATTCGAGTTCCTTTTGACGTACCGAAGAGTGTTTTAATGAGAAAAAATAGAATCTATGAATGAAAATATCTCAATAAAGGAACCTATTTTGTTACTAGACATTTTTAGTGTATAAATGTTGAATCTTTGAAAGAAAATTAGAGTACTGATTTAACCTTATTCGAGTTACTTATGAAGTGACGAAGAGTGTTTTAATGAGTAAAAATCGAATCTTTCATTGAAAATATCTCAATAAAAGTACCTTTTATTTCACTAAAGCTTTTTAATGCATATAGATTGAATATTTGAAACAAAACAAGAGTTTTAATATAAAATTATTCGTGTCACCTAGAAGTCGCGAAGCGTGTTTTAATGAGTATATGTTGAATCTTTAAATTAAAGTACATCAATAAAGGTACCTTTTATGTCACAAGACCTTTTCAATGTATTAAGATTGAATCTTTGAAAGAAAAAGAGGTTTTTGAGTTAAACTGATTCGAGTTCCCTTTGACGTACCGTAGAGTGTTTTACAGAGTAAAGATTGAATCTCTGATTGAAATTACATTAATAAAGGTACCTAGTATGTCACTGGACCCTTTTAATGTAAAAAGATTGAATCTCTGAAAAAAAATGATAGTTTAGAGATTAACTTATTCGAGTTACATATGAAGTCGCGAATCGTGTTGTAATGACTAAATATGAAATCTTTGAATGAAAATATCACAAGAAAAGAACCTATTATGTGACTAGACCTTTTTAATATTTAAAGATTCAATCTTTTAAAGAAAATGAGAGTTTTGAGTGAAACTTATTCGAGTTCCCTTCGACGTCCCGAAGAATGTTTTACAGAGTATAGATTGAATCTTTGAATGAAAATAGCTCAGTAAAGGTACCTAGAATGTCCCAAAACCTTTTTAATGTAAAAAGATTGAATCTTTGAAAGAAAATGAGAGTTTTGAGATTGACTTATTCGAGTTACCTATGAATCGTGAAGCATCTTTAGTGACTAAAGATTGAATCTTTGAATGAAAATACCTCAATAAAAGAGTGTTTTAATCAGTAAAAATCGAATCTTTGATTGAAAATATCTCAATAAAAGTACCTTTTATGTCACTAAACCTTTTTAATGCATATAGATTGAATCTTTGGAACAAAATAAGAGTTTTAATATAAAATTATTCGTGTTACCTAGAAGTCGCGAAGCGTGTTTTAATGAGTATATGTTGAATCTTTAAATGAAAGTACATCAATAAAGGTACCTTTTATGTCACTAGACCTTTTCAATGTATAAAGATTGAATCTTTGAAAGAAAAAGAGGTTTTTGAGTTAAACTTATTCGAGTTCCCTTTGACGTCCCGTAGAGTGTTTTACAGAGTAAAGATTGAATCTCTGAATGAAATTACCTTAATAAAGGTACCTAGTATGTCACTAGACCTTTTTAACGTAGAAAGATTGAATTTCTGAAAAAAAATGATAGTTTAGAGATTAAATTTTCGAGTTACCTATGAAGTCGCGAATTGTGTTGTAATGACTAAATATTAAATCTTTGAATGAAAATATCTCAAGAAAAGAACCTATTATGTGACTAGACCTTTTTAATGTATAAAGATTGAATCTTTTAAAGAAAATGAGAGTTTTGAGTGAAACTTATTCGAGTTCCCTTTGACGTTCCGAAGAATGTTTTACAGAGTATAGATTGAATCTTTGAATGAAAATAGCTCAGTAAAGGTACCTAGAATGTAACAAGACCTTTTTAATGTAAAAAGATTGAATCTTTGAAAGAAAATGAGAGTTTTGAGATTGACTTATTCGAGTTACCTATGATATCGCGAAGCGTTTTTTAGTGACTAAATATTAAATCTTTGAATGAAAATACCTCAATAAATGAACCTATTAAATGACTAAACCTTTTTAATGTATACAAAATGAATCTTTGAAAGAAAATGAGCGTTTTGAAGGAAACTTATTCGAGTTCCTTTCGACGTCCCGAAGAGTGTTTTAATGAGTAAAAAAAGAATCTTTGAATGAATATACCTCACTAAGGCTACCTATTATGTAATTAGACATTTTTAATATATAAATGTTGAATCTTTGAAAGAAAATTAGTGTATTGATTTAAACTTATTCGAGTTACTTATGAAGTGGCGAAGAGTGTTTTAATCTGTAAAAATCGAATCTTTGATTGAAAATATCTCAATAAAAGTACCTTTTATGTCACTAAACCTTTTTAATGCCTATAGATTGAATCTTTGAAACAAAAGAAGAGTTTTAATTTAAAATTATTCGTGTTACCTAGAAGTCGCGAAGAGTGTTTTAATGCGTATATGTTGAAGATTTAAGTGAAAGTACCTCAATAAAGGTACCTTTTATTTCACTAGACCTTTTCAATGTATAAAGATTGAATCTTTGAAACAAAACAAGAGTTTTAATATAAAATTATTCGAGTTCCCTTTGACGCCCCGTAGAGTGTTTTACAGAGTAAAGATTAAATCTCTGAATGAAATTACCTTAATAAAGGTACCTAGTATGTCACTAGACCTTTTTAAGGTAGAAAGATTGAATTTCTGAAAAAAAATGATAGTTTAGAGATTAACTTATTCGAGTTACCTATTAAGTCGCGAATCGTGTTGTAATGACTAAATATTAAATCTTTGAATGAAAATATCTCAAGAAAAGATCCTATTATGTGGCTAGACCTTTTCTATGTATAAAGATTGAATCTTTTAAAGAAAATGAGAGTTTTGAGTGAAACTTATTCGAGTTCCCTTTGACGCCCCGAAGAGTGTTTTACAGAGTATAAATTGAATCTTTGAATAAAAATACCTCAGTAAAGGTACCTAGAATGTCACAAGACCTTTGTAATGTAAAGAGATTAAATCTTTGAAAGAAAATGAGAGTTTTGAGATTGACTTATTCGAGTTACCTATGAAGTCGCGAAGCGTATTTTAATGACTAAAGATTAAATCTTTGAATGAAAATACCTCAATAAAGGAACCTATTATATGACAAAACCTTTTTAATGAATACAGATTGAATCTTTGAAAGAAAATGAGAGTTTTGATGGAAACTTATTCGAGTTCCTTTTGATGTCCCGAAGAGTGTTTTAATGAGTAAAAATAGAATCTTTGAATGAAAATACCTCAATAAAGGAACCTATTTTGTTACTAGACTTTTTTAATGTATAAATGTTGAATCTTTGAAAGAAAATTAGAGTATTGATTTAAACTTATTCGAGTTACTTATGAAGTGGCGAAGACTTTTTTAATGTATAAACTTATTCGAGTCTTTGATTAAAAATATCTCAATTAAAGTACCTTTTATGTCACTAAACATTTTTAATGCCTATAGATTGAATCTTTGAAAGAAAAGAAGAGTTTTAATTTAAAATTATTCGTGTTATCTAGAAGTCGTGAAGAGTGTTTTAATGCGTATATGTTGAATATTTAAGTGAAAGTACCTCAATAACGGTACCTTTTATTTCACTAGACGTTTTCAATGTATAAAGATTGAATCTTTAAAAGAAAATTAGGTTTTTGAGTTAAACTTATGCGAGTTCCCTTTGACGTCGCGTAGAGTGTTTTACAGAGTAAAGATTGAATCTCTGAATGAAATTACCTTAATATAGGTACCTAGTATGTCACTAGACCTTTTAAATGTAAAAAGATTGAATCTCTAAAAAAAAAAATGATAGTTTAGAGATTAACTTATTCGAGTTACCTATGAAGTCGCGAATCGTGTTGTAATGACTAAATGTTAAATTTTTGAATGAAAATATCTCAAGAAAGGAACCTATTATGTGACTAGACCTTTTCAATGTATAAAGATTGAATCTTTTAAAGAAAATGAGAGTCTTGAGTGAAACTTATTCGAGTTTCCTTTGACATCCCGAAGAGTGTTTTACAGAGAATAGAATGAATCTTTGAATGAAAATACCTCAGTAAAGGTACCTAGAATGTCACAAGACCTTTTTAATGTAAAAAGATTGAATCTTTGAAAGAAAATGAGAGTTTTGAGATTGACTTATTTGAGTTACCTATGAAGTCGCGAAGCGTGTTTTAATGACTAAAGATTAAATCTATGAATGAAAATACCTAAATGAATGAACCTATTATATGACTAAACCTTTTTAATGTATACAGATTGAATCTTTGAAAGAAAATGAGAGTTTTGAAGGAAACTTATTCGAGTTCTTTTTGACGTCCCGAAGAGTGTTTTAATGAGTAAAAATTGAATCTTTGAATGAAAATACCTCAATAAAGGAACCTATTTTGTTAGTAGACGTTTTTAATGTATAAATGTTGAATCTTTGAAAGAAAATTAGAGTATTGATTTAAACTTATTCGAGTTACTTATGAAGTGGCGAAGAGTGTTTTAATGAGTAAAAATCGAATCTTTGATTGAAAATATCTCAATAAAAGTACCTTTTGTGTCACTAAAACTTTTTAATGCATATAGATTGAATCTTTGAAACAAAACAAGAGTTTTAATATAAAATTATTCGTGTTACCTAGAAGTCGCGAAGCGTGTTT
This sequence comes from Cornus florida, assembly GCF_030987335.1. NCBI lineage: Eukaryota > Viridiplantae > Streptophyta > Magnoliopsida > Cornales > Cornaceae > Cornus > Cornus florida. The sequence continues at coordinate 89,123,192 of NW_026775578.1, read as the reverse complement.
TAATAAGTATATGTTGAATCTTTAAATGAAAGTACCTCAATAAAGGTACCTTTTATGTCACTAGACCTTTTCAATGTATAAAGATTGAATCTTTGAAAGAAAATGAGGTTTTTTAGTTAAACTTATTCGAGTTCCCTTTGACGTCCCATAAAGTGTTTTACAGAGTAAAGATTCAATCTCTGAAAGAAATTACCTTAATAAAGGTACCTAGCATGTCACTAGACCTTTTAAATGTAAAAAGATTGAATCTCAGAAAAAAAATGATAGTTTAGAGATTTAGTTATTCGAGTTGCCTATGAAGTCGCGAATCGTGTTGTAATGACTAAATATTAAATCTTTGAATGAAAATATCTCAAGAAAGGAACCTATTATGTGACTAGACCATTTTAATGTATAAAGATTGAATCTTTTAATGAAAATGAGAGTTTTGAGTGAAACTTATTCGAGTTCCCTTTGACGTCCCGAAGAGTGTTTTACAGAGTATAAATTGAATCTTTGAATAAAAATACCTTAATAAAGGTACCTAGAATGTCACAAGACCTTTTTAATGTAAAAAATTGAATCTTTGAAAGCAAATGGGTGTTTTGAGATTGACTTATTCGAGTTACCTAAGAAGTCGCGAAGCGTGTTTTAGTGACAAAAGATTAAATCTTTGAATGAAAATACCTCAATAAATGAACCTATTAAATGGCTAAACCTTTTTATTGTATAAAGATTGAATCTTTGAAAGAAAATGAGAGTTTTGAAGGAAACTTATTCGAGTTCCTTTTGAAGTCCCGAAGAGTGTTTTAATGAGTAAAAATAGAATCTTTGAATGAAAATACCTCACTAAAGGTACCTATTATGTAACTAGACATTTTTAATATATAAATGTTGAATCTTTGAAAGAAAATTAGAGTATTGATTTAAACTTATTCGAGTTACTTATAAAGTGGCGAAGAGTGTTTTAATGAGTAAAAATCGAATCTTTGATTGAAAATATCTCAATAAAAGTACCTTTTATGTCACTAAACCTTTTTAATGCATATAGATTGAATCTTTGAAACAAAACAAGAGTTTTAATATAAAATTATTTGTGTTACCTAGAAGTCGCGAAGAGTGTGTTAATGCGTATATGTTGAATATTTAAGTGAAAGTACCTCAATAAAGGTACCTTTTATTTCACTAGACCTTTTCAATGTATAAAGATTGAATCTTTGAAAGAAAATGAGGTTTTTGAGTTAAACTTATTCGAGTTCCCATTGACGTCCCGTAGAGTGTTTTACAGAGTAAAGATTGAATCTCTGAATGAAATTACCTTAATAAAGGTACCTAGCATGTCAAAGATTAAATCTTTGAATGAAAATACCTAAATGAATGAACCTATTATATGACTAAACCTTTTAAATGTATACAGATTGGATCTTTGAAAGAAAATGAGAGTTTTGAAGGAAACTTATTCGAGTTCCTTTTGACGTCCCGAAGAGTGTTTTAATGAGTAAAAATAGAATCTTTGAATGAAAATACCTCACTAAAGGTACCCATTATGTAACTAGACATTTTTAATATATAAATGTTGAATCTTTGAAAGAAAATTAGAGTATTGATTTAAACTTATTCGAGTTACTTATGAAGTGGCGAAGAGTGTTTTAATGAGTAAAAATCGAATCTTTGATTGAAAATATCTCAATAAAAGTACCTTTTATGTCACTAAACCTTTTTAATGCATATAGATTAAATCTTTGAAACAAAACAAGAGTTTTAATATAAAATTATTCGTGGTACCTAGAAGTCGCGAAGCGTGTTTTAATGAGTATATGTTGAATCTTTAAATGAAAGTACATCAATAAAGGTACCTTTTATGTCACTAGACCTTTTCAATGTATAAAGATTGAATCTTTGAAAGAAAAAGAGGTTTTTGAGTTAAACTTATTCGAGTTTTCTTTGACGTCCCGTAGAGTGTTTTACAGAGTAAAGATTGAATCTCTGAATGAAATTACCTTAATAAAGGTACCTAGTATGTCACTAGACCTTTTTAATGTAAAAAGATTGAATCTCTGAAAAAAAAATGATAGTTTAGAGATTAACTTATTCGAGTTACGTATGAAGTCGCGAATCGTGTTGTAATGACTAAATGTTAAATTTTTGAATGAAAATATCTCAAGAAAGGAACCTATTATGTGACTAGACCTTTTCAATGTATAAATATTGAATCTTTTAAAGAAAATGAGAGTCTTGAGTGAAACTTATTCGAGTTTCCTTTGACGTCGCGAAGAGTGTTTTACAGATAATAGAATGAATCTTTGAATGAAAATACCTCAGTAAAGGTACCTAGAATGTCACAAGACCTTTTTAATGTAGAAAGATTGAATCTTTGAAAGAAAATGAGAGTTTTGAGATTGACGTATTCGAGTTACCTATGAAGTCGCGAAGCGTGTTTTAATGACTAAAGATTAAATCTTTGAATGAAAATACCTCAATAAAGGAACCTATTATATGACAAAACCTTTTTAATGAATACAGATTGAATCTTTGAAAGAAAATGGGAGTTTTGAAGAAAACTTATTCAAGTTCCTTTTGACGTCCCGAAGAGTGTTTTAATGAGTAAAAATAGAATCTTTGAATGAAAATACCTCAATAAAGGAACCTATTTTGTTACTAGACATTTTTAATGTATAAATGTTGAATCTTTGAAAGAAAATTAGAGTATTGATTTAAACTTATTTGAGTTACTTATGAAGTGGCGAAGAGTGTTTTAATAAGTAAAAATCGAATCTTTGATTGAAAATATCTCAATAAAAGTACATTTTATGTCACTAAACCTTTTTAATGCATATAGATTGAATCTTTGAAACAAAACAAGAGTTTTAATTTAAAATAATTCGTGTTACCTAGAAGTCGCGAACAGTATTTTAATGATTATATGTAGAATCTTTAAATGAAAGTACCTCAATAAAGGTACCTTTTATGTCACTAGACCTTTTCAATGTATAAAGATTGAATCTTTGAAATAAAATGAGGTTTTTGAGATAAACCTATTCGAGTTCCCTTTGACGTCCCGTAGAGTGTTTTACAGAGTAAAGATTGAATCTCTGAATGAAATTACCTTAATAAAGGTACCTAGTATGTCACTAGACCTTTTTAATGTAGAAAGATTGAATTTCTGAAAAAAAAAATGATAGTTTAAAGATTAACTTATTCGAGTTACCTATTAAGTCGCGAATCGTGTTGTAATGATTAAATATTAAATCTTTGATGAAAATATCTCAAGAAAAGGACCTATTATGTGGCTAGACCTTTTTCATGTATAAAGATTGAATCTTTTAAAGAAAATTAGAGTTTTGAGTGAAACTTATTCGAGTTCCCTTTGACGTCCCGAAGAGTGTTTTACAGAGTATAAATTGAATCTTTGAAAAAAAATAACTCAGTAAAGTTACCTAGAATGTCACAATACCTTTTTAATGTAAAAAGATTGAATCTTTGAAAGAAAATGAGAGTTTTGAGATTGACTTATTCGAGTTACCTATGAAGTCGCGAAGCGTGTTTTAATGACTAAAGATTAAATCTCTGAAAGAAATTGATAGTTTAGAGATTAACTTTTTCGAGTTACCTATGAAGTCGCGAATCGTGTTATAATGACTAAATATTAAATCTATGAATGAAAATATCTTAAGAAAGGAACCTATTATGTGACTAGACCTTTTTAATGTATAAAAATTGAATCTTTTAAAGAAAATGAGAATTTTGAGTGAAACTTATTCGAGTTCCCTTTGACGTACCGAAGAGTGTTTTACAGAGTATAAATTGAACCTTTGAATAAAAATACCTCAGTATAGGTACCTAGAATGTTACAAAACCTTTTTAATGTAAAAAGATTGAATCTTTGAAAGAAAATGGGAGTTTTGAGATTGACTTATTCGAGTTACCTATGAAGTCGCAAAGCGTGTTTTAATGACTAAAGATTAAATCTTTGAAGGAAAATACCTCAATAAATAAACCTATTATATGACTAAACCTTTTTAATGTATACAGATTGAATCTTTGAAAGAAAATGAGAGTTTTGAAGGAAACTTATTCGAGTTCCTTTTGACGTCCCGAAGAGTGTTTTAATGAGTAAAAATAGAATCTTTGAATGAAAATACCTCAAAAAAGGAACCTATTTTGTTACTAGACTTTTTTAATGTATAAATGTTGAATCTTTGAAAGAAAATTAGAGTATTGATTTAAACTTATTCGAGTTACTTATGAAGTGGCGAAGAGTGTTTTAATGAGTAAAAATCGAATCTTTGATTGAAAATATCTCAATAAAAGTACCTTTTTATGTTACTAAACCATTTAAATACATATAGATTGAATCTATGAAACAAAACAAGAGTTTTAATTTAAAATTACCTAAAATTCGCGAAGCGTGTTTTAATGTGTATATGTTGAATCTTTAAATGAAAGTTCCTCAATAAAGGTACCTTTTATGTCACTAGACCTTTCCAATGTATAAAGATTGAATCTTTGAAAGAAAATGAGGTTTTTGAGTTAAACTTGTTCGAGTTCCCTTTGACGTCCCGTAGAGTGTTTTACAGAGTAAAGACTGAATCTCTGAATGAAATTACCTTAATAAAGGTACCTAGTATGTCACTAGACCTTTTTAATTTATAAAGATTGAATCTCTGAAAAAAAATGATAGTTTAGAGATTAACTTATTCGAGTTACCTATGAAGTCGCGAATCGTGTTGTAATGACTAAATATTAAATCTTTGAATGAAAATATCTCAACAAAGGAACCTATTATGTGACTAGACCTATTTAATGTATAAAGATCGAATCTTTTAAAGAAAATGAGAGTCTTGAGTGAAACTTATTCGAGTTCCCTTTGACGTCCCGAAGAGTCTTTTACAGAGTATAGATTGAATCTTTGAATGAAAATACCTCAATAAAGGTACCTAGAATGTCACAAGACCTTTTTAATGTAAAAAGATTGAATCTTTGAAAGAAAATGAGAGTTTTGAGATTGACTTATTTGAGTTACCTGAGAAGTCGCGAAGCGTGTTTTAATGACTAAAGATTAAATCTTTGAATGAAAATACCTCAATAAAGGAACCTATTATATGACTAAAGCTTTTTAATGTATACATATTGAATCTTTGAAAGAAAATGAGAGTTTTGAATGAAACTTATTCGAGTTCCGTTTGACGTCCTGAAGAATGTTTTAATGAGCAAAAATAGAATCGTTGAATGAAAATACCTCAATAAAGGTACCTATTATGTTACTAGACCTTTTTAATGTATAAATGTTGAAACTTTGAAAGAAAATTCGAGTATTGATTTAAACTTATTCGAGTTACTTATGAAGTGGCGAAGAGTGTTTTAATGAGTAAAAATCGAATCTTTGATTGAAAATATCTCAATAAAAGTACCTTCTATGTCACTAAACAAGAGTATTAATCTAAAATTATTCGTGTTACCTAGAAGTCGCGAAGAGTGTTTTAAGGAGTATATGTTGAATCTTTAAATTAAAGTACATCAATAAAGGTACCTTTTATGTCACTAGACGTTTTCAAAGTATAAAGATTGAATCTTTGAAAGAAAATGAGGTTTTTGAGTTAAACTTATTCGAGTTCCCTTTGACGTCCCGTAGAGTGTTTTACAGTGTAAAGATTGAATCTCTGAATTAAATTACCTTAATAAAGGTACCTAGTATGTCACTAGACCTTTTTAATGTAAAAAGATTGAATCTCTGAAAAAAAATAATAGTTTAGAGATTAAGTTATTCGAGTTACCTATGAAGTCGCGAATCGTGTTGTAATGACTAAATATTAAATCTTTGAATTAAAATATCTCAACAAAGGAACCTATTATGTGACTAGACATTTTTAATGTATAAAGATTGAATCTTTTAAAGAAAATGAGAGTTTTGAGTGACACTTATTCGAGTTCCCTTTGACGTCCCGAAGAGTGTTTTACAGAGTATAGATTGAATCTTTGAATGAAAATACATCAGTAAAGGTACCTAGAATGTCACAAGACCTTTTTAATGTAAAAAGATTGAATCTTTGAAAGAAAATGAAAGTTTTGAGATTAACTTATTCGAGTTATCTATGAAGTCGCAAATCGTGTTTTAATGACAAAAGATTAAATCTTTGAATGAAAATATCTCAATAAAGGAACCTATTATAGGACTAAACCTTTTTAATGTATATAGATTTAATCTTTAAAAGAAAATGAGAGTTTTGAATGATACTTATTCGAGTTCCTTTTGACGTCCCGAAGAGTGTTTTAATGAGTAAAAATAGAATCTTTGAATAAAAATACCTTAATAAAGGTACCTATTATATTACTAGACCTTTTTGATGTACAAACGTTGAATCTTTGAAAGAAAATAAGAGTATTGATTTAAACTTATTCGAGTTACTTATGAAGTGGTGAGGAGTGTTTTAATGAGTAAAGATCGAATCTTTGATTGAAAATATCTCAATAAAAGTACCTTTTATGTCACTAAACCTTTTTAATGCATATAGATTGAATCTTTGAAACAAAACAAGAGTATTAATCTAAAATCATTCGTGTTACCTAGAAGTCGCGAAGAATGTTTTAATGAGTATATGTTGAATCTTTAAATCAAAGTACCTCAATAAAGGAAACTTTTATGTCACTAGACCTTTTCAAAGTATAAAGATTGAATCTTTGAAAGAAAATGAGGTTTTTGAGTTAAACTTATTCGAGTTCCCTTTAACGTCCCGTAGAGTGTTTTACAGAGTAAAGATTGAATCTCTGAATGAAATTACCTTAATAAAGGTACCTAGTATGTCACTAGACCTTTTTAAAGTAAAAAGATTGAATCTCTGAAAAAAAATAATAGTTTAGAGATTAACTTATTCAAGTTACCTATGAAGCCGCGAACCATGTTGTAATGACTAAATATTAAATCTTTGAATTTAAATATCTCAGCAAAGGAACCTATTATGTGACTAGAACTTTTTAATGTATAAAAATTGAATCTTTTAAAGAAAATGAGAGTTTTGAGTGAAACTTATTCGAGTTCCCTTTGAAGTCCCGAAGAGTGTTTTACAGAGTATAGATTGAATCTTTGAATGAAAATACCTCAGTAAAGTTACCTAGAATGTCACAAGACCTTTTTAATGTAAAAAGATTGAATCTTTGAAAGAAAATGAGAGTTTTGAGATTGACTTATTCGAGTTACCTATGAAGTCGTGAAGCGTGTTTTAATGACTAAAGATTAAATCTTTGAATGAAAATACCTCAATAAAGGAACCTATTATCTGACTAAAGCTTTTTTATGTATACAGATTGAATCTTTGAAAGAAAATGAGAATTTTGAATGAAACTTATTCGAGTTCTTTTTGACGTCCCGAAGAGTGTTTTAAAGAGTAAAAATAGAATCTTTGAATTAAAATACCTCAAAAAAGGTACCTATTATGTTACTAGACATTTTTAATGTATAAATGTTGAATCTTTGAAAGAAAATTAGAGTATTGATTTAAACTTATTCGAGTTACTTATGAAGTGGCGAAGAGTGTTTTAATGAGTAAAAATCGAATCTTTGATTGAAAATATCTCAATAAAAGTACCTTTTATGTCACTAAACCTTTGAAATACATATAGATTGAATCTTTGAAACAAAACAAGAGTTTTAATATAAAATTATTCGTGTTACATAGAAGTCGTGAAGCGTGTTTTAATGAGTATATGTTGAATCTTTAAATGAAAGTACATCAATAAAGGTACCTTTTATGTCACTAGACCTTTTCAATGTATGCAGATTGAATCTTTGAAAGAAAAAGAGGTTTTTGAGTTAAACTTATTCGAGTTCCCTTTGACGTCCCGTAAAGTGTTTTACAGAGTAAAGATTGAATCTCTGATTGAAATTACCTAAATAAAGGTACCTAGTATGTCACTAGACTTTTTTAATGTAGAAAGATTGAATTTCTGAAAAAAAAATGATAGTTTAGAGATTAACTTATTCGAGTTACCTATAAAGTCGCGAATCGTGTTGTAATGACTAAATATTAAATCTTTGAATGAAAATATCTCAAGAAAAGAACCTATTATGTGGCTAGATCTTTTTCATGTATAAAGATTGAATCTTTTAAAGAAAATGAGAGTTTTGAGTGAAACTTATTCGAGTTCCCTTTGACGTCCCGAAGAGTGTTTTACAGAGTATAAATTGAATCTTTGACTAAAAATACCTTAGTAAAGGTACGTAGAATGTCACAAGACCTTTTTAATGTAAAATGATTGAATCTTTGAAAGAAAATGAGAGTTTTGAGATTGACTTATTCGAGTTACCTATGAAGTCGCGAAGCGTGTTTTAATGACTAAAGATTAAATCTTTGAATGAAAATACCTCAATAAAGGAACCTATTATATGACTAAACCTTTTTAATGCATACAGATTGAATCTTTGAAAGAAAATGAGAGTTTTGAAGGAAACTTATTCGAGTTCTTTTTGACGTCCCGAAGAGTGTTTTAATGAGTAAAAATAGAATCTTTGAATGAAAATACCTCATTAAAGGAACCTATTTTGTTACTAGACGTTTTTAATGTATAAATGTTGAATCTTTGAAAGAAAATTAGAGTATTGATTTAAACTTATTCGAGTTACTTATGAAGTGGTGAAGAGTGTTTTAATCAGTAAAAATCGAATCTTTGATTGAAAATATCTCAATAAAAGTACCTTCTATGTCACTAAACCTTTTTAATGCCTATAGATTGAATTTTTGAAACAAATGAAGAGTTTTAATTTAAAATTATTCGTGTTACCTAGAAGTCGCGAAGAGTTTTAATTTAAAATTATTCGTGTTACCTAGAAGTCGCGAAGAGTGTTTTAATGCGTATATGTTGAATATTTAAGTGACAGTACCTCAATAAAGGTACCTTTTATTTCACTAGACCTTTTCAATGTAGAAAGATTGAATCTTTGAAAGAAAATAAGGTTTTTGAGTTAAACTTATTCGAGTTCCCTTTGACGTCCTGTAGAATGTTTTACAGAGTAAAGATTGAATCTCTGAATGAAATTACCTTAATAAAGGTACCTAGTATGTCACCAGACCTTTTAAATGTAAAAAGATTGAATCTCTGAAAAAAAAATGATAGTTTAGAGATTAACTTATTCGAGTTACCTATGAAGTCGCGAATCGTGTTGTAATGACTAAATGTTAAATTTTTGAATGAAAATATCTCAAGAAAGGAACCTATTATGTGACTAGACCTTTTCAATGTATAAAGATTGAATCTTTTAAAAAAATGAGAGTCTTGAGTGAAACTTATTCGAGTTTCCTTTGACGTCCCGAAGAGTGTTTTCCAGAGAATAGAATGAATCTTTGAATGAAAATACCTCAGTAAACGTACCTAGAATGTCACAAGACCTTTTTAATGTAAAAAGATTGAATCTTTGAAAGAAAATGAGAGTTTTGAGATTGACTTATTCGAGTTATCTATGAAGTCGCGAAGCGTGTTTTAATGACTAAAGATTAAATCTATGAATGAAAATACCTAAATGAATGAACATATTATATGACTAAACCTTTTTAATGTATACAGATTGAATCTTTGAAAGAAAATGAGAGTTTTGAAGGAAACTTATTCGAGTTCTTTTTGACGTCCCGAAGAGTGTTTTAATGAGTAAAAATTGAATCTTTGAATGAAAATACCTCAATAAAGGAACCTATTTTGTTAGTAGACATTTTTAATGTATAAATGTTAAATCTTTGAAAGAAAATTAGAGTATTGATTTAAACTTATTCGAGTTACTTATGAAGTGGCGAAGAATATTTTAATGAGTAAAAATCGAATCTTTGATTGAAAATATCTCAATAAAAGTACCTTTTATGTCACTAAATCTTTTTAATGCATATAGATTGAATCTTTGAAACAAAACAAGAGTTTTAATATAAAATTATTCGTGTTACCTAGAAGTCGCGAAGCGTGTTTTAATAAGTATATGTTGAATCTTTAAATGAAAGTACCTCAATAAAGGTACCTTTTATGTCACTAGACCTTTTCAATGTATAAAGATTGAATCTTTGAAAGAAAATGAGGTTTTTTAGTTAAACTTATTCGAGTTCCCTTTGACGTCCCGTAAAGTGTTTTACAGAGTAAAGATTGAATCTCTGAAAGAAATTACCTTAATAAAGGTACCTAGCATGTCACTAGACCTTTTAAATGTAAAAAGATTGAATCTCTGAAAAAAAATGATAGTTTAGAGATTTACTTATTCGAGTTACCTATGAAGTCGCGAATCGTGTTGTAATGACTAAATATTAAATCTTTGAATGAAAATATCTCAAGAAAGGAACCTATTATGTGACTAGACCATTTTAATGTATAAAGATTGAATCTTTTAATGAAAATGAGACTTTTGAGTGAAACTTATTCGAGTTCCCTTTGACGTCCCGAAGAGTGTTTTACAGAGTATAAATTGAATCTTTGAATAAAAATACCTTAATAAAGGTACCTAGAATGTCACAAGACCTTTTTAATGTAAAAAATTGAATCTTTGAAAGTAAATGGGTGTTTTGAGATTGACTTATTCGAGTTACCTAAGAAGTCGCGAAGCGTGTTTTAGTGACAAAAGATTCAATCTTTGAATGAAAATACCTCAATAAATGAACCTATTAAATGGCTAAACCTGTTTATTGTATAAAGATTGAATCTTTGAAAGAAAATGAGAGTTTTGAAGGAAACTTATTCGAGTTCCTTTTGAAGTCCCGAAGAGTGTTTTAATGAGTAAAAATAGAATCTTTGAATGAAAATACCTCACTAAAGGTACCTATTATGTAACTAGACATTTTTAATATATAAATGTTGAATCTTTGAAAGAAAATTAGAGTATTGATTTAAACTTATTCGAGTTACTTATAAAGTGGCGAAGAGTGTTTTAATGAGTAAAAATCGAATCTTTGATTGAAAATATCTCAATAAAAGTACCTTTTATGTCACTAAACCTTTTTAATGCATATAGATTGAATCTTTGAAACAAAACAAGAGTTTTAATATAAAATTATTTGTGTTACCTAGAAGTCGCGAAGAGTGTGTTAATGCGTATATGTTGAATATTTAAGTGAAAGTACCTCAATAAAGGTACCTTTTATTTCACTAGACCTTTTCAATGTATAAAGATTGAATCTTTGAAAGAAAATGAGGTTTTTGAGTTAAACTTATTCGAGTTCCCTTTGACGTCCCGTAGAGTGTTTTACAGAGTAAAGATTGAATCTCTGAATGAAATTACCTTAATAAAGGTACCTAGCATGTCAAAGATTAAATCTTTGAATGAAAATACCTAAATGAATGAACCTATTATATGACTAAACCTTTTAAATGTATACAGATTGGATCTTTGAAAGAAAATGAGAGTTTTGAAGGAAACTTATTCGAGTTCCTTTTGACGTCCCGAAGAGTGTTTTAATGAGTAAAAATAGAATCTTTGAATGAAAATACCTCACTAAAGGTACCCATTATGTAACTAGCCATTTTTAATATATAAATGTTGAATCTTTGAAAGAAAATTAGAGTATTGATTTAAACTTATTCGAGTTACTTATCAAGTGGCGAAGAGTGTTTTAATGAGTAAAAATCGAATCTTTGATTGAAAATATCTCAATAAAAGTACCTTTTATGTCACTAAACCTTTTTAATGCATATAGATTAAATCGTTGAAACGAAATAAGAGTTTTAATATAAAATTATTCGTGTAACCTAGAAGTCGCGAAGCGTGTTTTAATGAGTATATGTTGAATCTTTAAATGAAAGTACATCAATAAAGGTACCTTTTATGTCACTAGACCTTTTCAATGTATAAAGATTGAATCTTTGAAAGAAAAAGAGGTTTTTGAGTTTAACTTATTCGAGTTTTCTTTGACGTCCCGTAGAGTGTTTTACAGAGTAAAGATTGAATCTCTGAATGAAATTACCTTAATAAAGGTACCTAGTATGTCACTAGACCTTTTTAATGTAAAAAGATTGAATCTCTGAAAAAAAAATGATAGTTTAGAGATTAACTTATTCGAGTTACCTATGAAGTCGCGAATCGTGTTGTAATGACTAAATGTTAAATTTTTGAATGAAAATATCTCAAGAAAGGAACCTATTATGTGACTAGACCTTTTCAATGTATAAAGATTGAATCTTTTAAAGAAAATGAGAGTCTTGAGTGAAACTTATTCGAGTTTCCTTTGACGTCCCGAAGAGTGTTTTACAGATAATAGAATGAATCTTTGAATGAAAATACCTCAGTAAAGGTACCTAGAATTTCACAAGACCTTTTTAATGTAGAAAGATTGAATCTTTGAAAGAAAATGAGAGTTTGGAGATTGACTTATTCGAGTTACCTATGAAGTCGCGAAGCGTGTTTTAATGGCTAAAGATTAAATCTTTGAATGAAAATACCTCAATAAAGGAACCTATTATATGACAAAACCTTTTTAATGAATACAGATTGAATCTTTGAAAGAAAATGAGAGTTTTGAAGGAAACTTATTCGAGTTCCTTTTGACGTCCCGAATAGTGTTTTAATGAGTAAAAATAGAATCTTTGAATGAAAATACCTCAATAAAGGAACCTATTTTGTTACTAGACATTTTTAATGTATAAATGTTGAATCTTTGAAAGAAAATTAGAGTATTGATTTAAACTTATTTGAGTTACTTATGAAGTGGTGAAGAGTGTTTTAATGAGTAAAAATCGAATCTTTGATTGAAAATATCTCAATAAAAGTACATTTTATGTCACTAAACCTTTTTAATGCATATAGATTGAATCTTTGAAACAAAACAAGAGTTTTAATTTAAAATAATTCGTGTTACCTAGAAGTCGCGAACATTATTTTAATGATTATATGTAGAATCTTTAAATGAAAGTACCTCAATAAAGGTACCTTTTATGTCACTAGACCTTTTCAATGTATAAAGATTGAATCTTTGAAAGAAAATGAGGTTTTTGAGATAAACCTATTCGAGTTCCCTTTGACGTCCCGTAGAGTGTTTTACAGAGTAAAGATTGAATCTCTGAATGAAATTAACTTAATAAAGGTACCTAGTATGTCACTAGACCTTTTTAATGTAGAAAGATTGAATTTCTGAAAAAAAAATGATAGTTTAGAGATTAACTTATTCGAGTTACCTATTAAGTCGCGAATCGTGTTGTAATGACTAAATATTAAATCTTTGAATTAAAATATCTCAAGAAAAGGACCTATTATGTGGCTAGACCTTTTTCATGTATAAAGATTGAATCTTTTAAAGAAAATTAGAGTTTTGAGTGAAACTTATTCGAGTTCCCTTTGACGTCCCGAAGAGTGTTTTACAGAGTATAAATTGAATCTTTGAAAAAAAATAACTCAGTAAAGGTACCTAGAATGTCACAATACCTTTTTAATGTAAAAAGATTGAATCTTTGAAAGAAAATGAGAGTTTTGAGATTGACTTATTCGAGTTACCTATGAAGTCGCGAAGCGTGTTTTAGTGACTAAAGATTAAATCTCTGAAAGAAATTGATAGTTTAGAGATTAACTTTTTCGAGTTACCTATGAAGTCGCGAATCGTGTTATAATGACTAAATATTAAATCTTTGAATGAAAATATCTTAAGAAAGGAACCTATTATGTGACTAGACCTTTTTAATGTATAAAAATTGAATCTTTTAAAGAAAATGAGAATTTTGAGTGAAACTTATTCGAGTTCCCTTTGACGTACCGAAGAGTGTTTTACAGACTATAAATTGAATCTTTGAATAAAAATACCTCAGTAAAGGTACCTAGAATGTTACAAAACCTTTTTAATGTAAAAAGATTAAATCTTTGAAAGAAAATGGGAGTTTTGAGATTGACTTATTCGAGTTACCTATGAAGTCGCAAAGCGTGTTTTAATGACTAAAGATTAAATTTTTGAAGGAAAATACCTCAATAAATAAACCTATTATATGACTAAACCTTTTTAATATATACAGATTGAATCTTTGAAAGAAAATGAGAGTTTTGAAGGAAACTTATTCGAGTTCCTTTTGACGTCCCGAAGAGTGTTTTAATGAGTAAAAATAGAATCTTTGAATGAAAATACCTCAATAAAGGAACCTATTTTGTTACTAGACTTTTTTAAAGTATAAATGTTGAATCTTTGAAAGAAGATTAAAGTATTGATTTAAACTTATTCGAGTTACTTATGAAGTGGCGAAGAGTGTTTTAATGAGTAAAAATCGAATCTTTGATTGAAAATATCTCAATAAAAGTACCTTTTTATGTTACTAAACCATTTAAATGCATATAGATTGAATCTATGAAACAAAACAAGAGTTTTAATTTAAAATTACCTAAAATTCGCGAAGCGTGTTTTAATGTGTATATGTTGAATCTTTAAATGAAAGTTCCTCAATAAAGGTACCTTTTATGTCACTAGACCTTTCCAATGTATAAAGATTGAATCTTTGAAAGAAAATGAGGTTTTTGAGTTAAACTTGTTCGAGTTCCCTTTGACGTCCCGTAGAGTGTTTTACAGAGTAAAGACTGAATCTCTGAATGAAATTACCTTAATAAAGGTACCTAGTATGTCACTAGACCTTTTTAATTTAAAAAGATTGAATCTCTGAAAAAAAATGATAGTTTAGAGATTAACTTATTCGAGTTACCTATGAAGTTGCGAATCGTGTTGTAATGACTAAATATTAAATCTTTGAATGAAAATATCTCAACAAAGGAACCTATTATGTGACTAGACCTTTTTAATGTATAAAGATCGAATCTTTTAAAGAAAATGAGAGTCTTGAGTGAAACTTATTCGAGTTCCCTTTGACGTCCCGAAGAGTCTTTTACAGAGTATAGATTGAATCTTTGAATGAAAATACCTCAGTAAAGGTACCTAGAATGTCACAAGACCTTTTTAATGTAAAAAGATTGAATCTTTGAAAGAAAATGAGAGTTTTGAGATTGACTTATTTGAGTTACCTGAGAAGTCGCGAAGCGTGTTTTAATGACTAAAGATTAAATCTTTGAATGAAAATACCTCAATAAAGGAACCTATTATATGACTAAAGCTTTTTAATGTATACATATTGAATCTTTGAAAGAAAATGAGAGTTTTGAATGAAACTTATTCGAGTTCCGTTTGACTTCCTGAAGAATGTTTTAATGAGCAAAAATAGAATCGTTGAATGAAAATACCTTAATAAAGGTACCTATTATGTTACTAGACCTTTTTATTGTATAAATGTTGAAACTTTGAAAGAAAATTAGAGTATTGATTTAAACTTATTCCAGTTACTTATGAAGTGGCGAAGAGTGTTTTAATGAGTAAAAATCGAATCTTTGATTGAAAATATCTCAATAAAAGTACCTTTTATGTCACTAAACCTTTTTAATGCATATAGATTCAATCTTTGAATCAAAACAAGAGTATTAATCTAAAATTATTCGTGTTACCTAGAAGTCGCGAAGAGTGTTTTAAGGAGTATATGTTGAATCTTTAAATGAAAGTACATCAATAAAGGTACCTTTTATGTCACTAGACGTTTTCAAAGTATAAAGATTGAATGTTTGAAAGAAAATGAGGTTTTTGAGTTAAACTTATTCGAGTTCCCTTTGACGTCCCGTAGAGTGTTTTACAGAGTAAAGATTGAATCTCTGAATTAAATTACCTTAATAAAGGTACCTAGTATGTCACTAGACCTTTTTAATGTAAAAAGATTGAATCTCTGAAAAAAAATAATAGTTTAGAGATTAAGTTATTCGAGTTACCTATGAAGTCGCGAATCGTGTTGTAATGACTAAATATTAAATCTTTGAACTAAAATATCTCAACAAAGGAACCTATTATGTGGCTAGACCTTTTTAATGTATAAAGATTGAATCTTTTAAAGAAAATGAGAGTTTTGAGTGCCACTTATTCGAGTTCCCTTTGACGTCCCGAAGAGTGTTTTACAGAGTATAGATTGAATCTTTGAATGAAAATACATCAGTAAAGGTACCTAGAATGTCACAAGACCTTTTTAATGTAAAAAGATTGAATCTTTGAAAGAAAATGAAAGTTTTGAGATTAACTTATTCGAGTTATCTATAAAGTCGCAAATCGTGTTTTAATGACAAAAGATTAAATCTTTGAATGAAAATATCTCAATAAAGGAACCTATTATAGGACTAAACCTTTTTAATGTATACAGATTGAATCTTTAAAAGAAAATGAGAGTTTTGAATGATACTTATTCGAGTTCCTTTTGACGTCCCGAAGAGTGTTTTAATGAGTAAAAATAGAATCTTTGAATAAAAATACCATAATAAAGGTACCTATTATATTACTAGACCTTTTTGATGTACAAACGTTGAATCTTTGAAAGAAAATAAGAGTATTGATTTAAACTTATTCGAGTTACTTATGAAGTGGTGAGGAGTGTTTTAATGAGTAAAGATCGAATCTTTGATTGAAAATATCTCAATAAAAGTACCTTTTATGTCACTAAACCTTTTTAATGCATATAGATTGAATCTTTGAAACAAAACAAGAGTATTAATCTAAAATCATTCGTGTTACCTAGAAGTCGCGAAGAATGTTTTAATGAGTATATGTTGAATCTTTAAATCAAAGTACCTCAATAAAGGAAACTTTTATGTCACTAGACCTTTTCAAAGTATAAAGATTGAATCTTTGAAAGAAAATGAGGTTTTTGAGTTAAACTTATTCGAGTTCCCTTTAACGTCCCGTAGAGTGTTTTACAGAGTAAAGATTGAATCTCTGAATGAAATTACCTGAATAAAGGTACCTAGTATGTCACTAGACCTTTTTAAAGTAAAAAGATTGAATCTCTGAAAAAAAATAATAGTTTAGAGATTAACTTATTCAAGTTACCTATGAAGCCGCGAATCGTGTTGTAATGACTAAATATTAAATCTTTGAATTAAAATATCTCAACAAAGGAACCTATTATGTGACTAGAACTTTCTAATGTATAAAAATTGAATCTTTTAAAGAAAATGAGAGTTTTGAGTGAAACTTATTCGAGTTCCCTTTGAAGTCCCGAAGAGTGTTTTACAGAGTATAGATTGAATCTTTGAATGAAAATACCTCAGTAAAGTTACCTAGAATGTCACAAGACCTTTTTAATGTAAAAAGATTGAATCTTTGAAAGAAAATGAGAGTTTTGAGATTGACTTATTCGAGTTACCTATGAAGTCGTGAAGCGTGTTTTAATGACTAAAGATTAAATCTTTGAATGAAAATACCTCAATAAAGGAACCTATTATCTGACTAAAGCTTTTTTATGTATACAGATTGAATCTTTGAAAGAAAATGAGAATTTTGAATGAAACTTATTCGAGTTCTTTTTGACGTCCCGAAGAGTGTTTTAAAGAGTAAAAATAGAATCTTTGAATTAAAATACCTCAAAAAAGGTACCTATTATGTTACTAGACATTTTTAATGTATAAATGTTGAATCTTTGAAAGAAAATTAGAGTATTGATTTAAACTTATTCGAGTTACTTATGAAGTGGCGAAGAGTGTTTTAATGAGTAAAAATCGAATCTTTGATTGAAAATATCTCAATAAAAGTACCTTTTATGTCACTAAACCTTTGAAATACATATAGATTGAATCTTTGAAACAAAACAAGAGTTTTAATATAAAATTATTCGTGTTACATAGAAGTCGCGAAGCGTGTTTTAATGAGTATATGTTGAATCTTTAATTGAAAGTACATCAATAAAGGTACCTTTTATGTCACTAGACCTTTTCAATGTATGCAGATTGAATCTTTGAAAGAAAAAGAGGTTTTTGAGTTAAACTTATTCGAGTTCCCTTTGACGTCCCGTAAAGTGTTTTACAGAGTAAAGATTGAATCTCTGATTGAAATTACCTAAATAAAGGTACCTAGTATGTCACTAGACCTTTTTAATGTAGAAAGATTGAATTTCTGAAAAAAAAATGATAGTTTAGAGATTAACTTATTCGAGTTACCTGTAAAGTCGCGAATCGTGTTGTAATGACTAAATATTAAATCTTTGAATGAAAATATCTCAAGAAAAGAACCTATTATGTGGCTAGATCTTTTTCATGTATAAAGATTGAATCTTTTAAAGAAAATGAGAGTTTTGAGTGAAACTTATTCGAGTTCCCTTTGACGTCCCGAAGAGTGTTTTACAGAGTATAAATTGAATCTTTGAATAAAAATACCTTAGTAAAGGTACGTAGAATGTCACGAGACCTTTTTAATGTAAAATGATTGAATCTTTGAAAGAAAATGAGAGTTTTGAGATTGACTTATTCGAGTTACCTATGAAGTCGCGAAGCGTGTTTTAATGACTAAAGATTAAATCTTTGAATGAAAATACCTCAATAAAGGAACCTATTATATGACTAAACCTTTTTAATGCATACAGATTGAATCTTTGAAAGAAAATGAGAGTTTTGAAGGAAACTTATTCGAGTTCTTTTTGACGTCCCGAAGAGTGTTTTAATGAGTAAAAATAGAATCTTTGAATGAAAATACCTCAATAAAGGAACCTATTTTGTTACTAGACGTTTTTAATGTATAAATGTTGAATCTTTGAAAGAAAATTAGAGTATTGATTTAAACTTTTTCGAGTTACTTATGAAGTGGTGAAGAGTGTTTTAATCAGTAAAAATCGAATCTTTGATTGAAAATATCTCAATAAAAGTACCTTCTATGTCACTAAACCTTTTTAATGCCTATAGATTGAATTTTTGAAAAAAATGGAGAGTTTTAATTTAAAATTATTCGTGTTACCTAGAAGTCGCGAAGAGTGTTTTAATGCGTATATGTTGAATATTTAAGTGACAGTATCTCAATAAAGGTACCTTTTATTTCACTAGACCTTTTCAATGTAGAAAGATTGAATCTTTGAAAGAAAATGAGGTTTTTGAGTTAAACTTATTCGAGTTCCCTTTGATGTCCTGTAGAATGTTTTACAGAGTAAAGATTGAATCTCTGAATGAAATTACCTTAATAAAGGTACCTAGTATGTCACTAGACCTTTTTAATGTAAAAAGATTGAATCTCTGAAAAAAAAATGATAGTTTAGAGATTAACTTATTCGAGTTACCTATGAAGTCGCGAATCGTGTTGTAATGACTAAATATTAAATTTTTGAATGAAAATATCTCAAGAAAGGAACCTATTATGTGACTAGACCTTTTTAATGTATAAAGATTGAATCTTTTAAAGAAAATGAGAGTCTTGAGTGAAACTTATTCGAGTTCCCTTTGATGTCCCGAAGAGTGTTTTACAGAGAATGGAATGAATCTTTGAATGAAAATACCTCAGTAAAGGTACCTAGACTTTCACAAGACCTTTTTAATGTAAAAAGATTGAATCTTTGAAAGAAAATGAGAGTTTTGAGATTGACTTCTTTGAGTTACCTATGAAGTCGCGAAGCGTGTTTTAATGACTAAAGATTAAATCTTTGAATGAAAATACCTAAATAAATGAACTTATTATATGACTAAACCTTTTTAATGTATACAGATTGATTCTTTGAAAGAAAATGAGAGTTTTGAAGGAAACTTATTCGAGTTCCTTTTGATGTACAAACGTTGAATCTTTGAAAGAAAATAAGAGTATTGATTTAAACTTCTTCCAGTTACTTATGAAGTGGCGAAGAGTATTTTAATGAGTTAAAATCGAATCTTTGATTGAAAATATCTCAATAAAAGTACCTTTTATGTCACTAAACCTTTTTAATGCATATAGATTGAATCTTAGAAACAAAACAAAAGTTGTAATATAAAATTATTCGTGTTACCCAGAAGTCGCGAAGCGTGTTTTAATGAGTATATGTTGAATCTTTAAATGAAAGCACATCAATAAAGGTACCTTTTATGTCACTAGACCTTTTCAATGTATAAAGATTGAATCTTTGAAAGAAAAAGTGGTTTTTGAGTTAAACTTATTCGAGTTCCCTTTGACGTCCCGTAGAGTGTTTTACAGAGTAAAGATTAAATCTCTGATTGAAATTACCTTAATAAAGGTACCAAGTATGTCATTAGACCTTTTTAATGTAAAAAGATTGAATCTCTGAAAAAAAATGATTGTTTAGAGATTAACTTATTCGAGTTACCTATGAAGTCGTGAATTGTGTTGTAATGAATAAATATTAAATCTTTGAATGAAAATATCTCAAGAAAAGAACCTATTATGTGACTAGACCTTTTTAATGTATAAAGATTGAATCTTTTAAAGAAAATGAGAGTTTTGAGTGAAACTTATTCGAGTTCCCTTTGACGTCCCGAAGAATGTTTTACAGAGTATAGATTGAATCTTTGAATGAAAATAGCTCTGTAAAGTTACCTAGAATGTAACAAGACCTTTTTAATGTAAAAAGATTGAATCTTTGAAAGAAAATGAGAGTTTTGAGATTGACTTATTCGAGTTACCTATGAAGTCGCGAAGCGTGTTTTAGTGACTAAATATTAAATCTTTGAATGAAAATACCTCAATAAATGAACCTATTAAATGACTAAACCTTTTTAATGTATACAAATTGAATCTTCGAAAGAAAATGAGAGTTTTGAAGGAAACTTATTCGAGTTCCTTTCGACGTCCCAAAGAGTGTTTTAATGAGTAAAAAAAGAATCTTTGAATGAATATACCTCACTAAGGGTACCTATTATGTAATTAGACATTTTTAATATATAAATGTTGAATCTTTGAAAGAAAATTAGAGTATTGATTTAAACTTATTCGAGTTACTTATGAAGTGGCGAAGAGTGTTTTAATCTGTAAAAATCGAATCTTTGATTGAAAATATCTCAATAAAAGTACCTTTTATGTCACTAAACCTTTTTAATGCATATAGATTGAATCTTTGAAACAAAATAAGATTTTTGTATAAAATTATTCGTGTTACCTAGAAGTCGCGAAGCGTGTTTTAATGAGTATATGTTGAATCTTTAAATAAAAGTACATCAATAAAGGTACCTTTTATGTCACTAGACCTTTTCAATATATAAAGATTGAATCTTTGAAAGAAAAAGAGGTTTTTGAGTTAAACTTATTCAAGTTCCCTTTGACGTCCCATAGAGTGTTTTACAGAGTAAAGATTGAATCTCTGAATAAAATTACCTTAATAAAGGTACCTAGTATGTCACTAGACCTTTTTAAGGTAGAAAGATTGAATTTCTGAAAAAAAATGATAGTTTAGAGATTAACTTATTCGAGTTACCTATTAAGTCGCGAATCGTGTTGTAATGACTAAATATTAAATCTTTGAATGAAAATATCTCAAGAAAAGATCCTATTATGTGGCTAGACCTTTTCTATGTATAAAGATTGAATCTTTTAAAGAAAATGAGAGTTTTGAGTGAAACTTATTCGAGTTCCCTTTGACGTCCCGAAGAGTGTTTGACAGAGTATAAATTGAATCTTTGAATAAAAATACCTCAGTAAAGGTACCTAGAATGTCACAAGACCTTTGTAATGTAAAAAGATTGAATCTTTGAAAGAAAATGAGAGTTTCGAGATTGACTTATTCGAGTTACCTATGAAGTCGCGAAGCGTGTTTTAATGACTAAAGATTAAATCTTTGAATGAAAATACCTCAATAAAGGAACCTATTATATGACAAAACCTTTTTAATGAATACAGATTGAATCTTTGAAAGAAAATGAGAGTTTTGAAGGAAACTTATTCGAGTTCCTTTTGACGTCCCGAAGAGTGTTTTAATGAGTAAAAATAGAATCTTTGAATGAAAATACCTCAATAAAGGAACCTATTTTGTTACTAGACATTTTTAATGTATAAAAGTTGAAACTTTGAAAGAAAATTAGAGTATTGATTTAAACTTATTCGTGTTACTTATGAAGTGGCGAAAAGTGTTTTAATCAGTAAAAATCGAGTCTTTGATTAAAAATATCTGAATAAAAGTACCTTTTATGTCACTAAACCTTTTTAATGCTTATAGATTGAATCTTTGAAACTAAAGAAGTGTTTTAATTTAAAATTATTCGTGTTATCTAGAAGTCGCGAAGAGTGTTTTAATGCGTATATGTTGAATATTTAAGTGAAAGTACCTCAATAAAGGTACCTTTTATTTCACTAGACCTTTTCAATGTATAAAGATTGAATCTTTGAAAGAAAATTAGGTTTTTGAGTTAAACTTATGCGAGTTCCCTTTGACGTCCCGTAGAGTGTTTTACAGAGTAAAGATTGAATCTCTGAATGAAATTACCTTAATATAGGTACCTAGTATGTCACTAGACCTTTTTAATGTAAAAGGATTGAATCTCTGAAAAAAAAATGATAGTTTAGAGATTAACTTATTCGAGTTACCTATGAAGTCGCGAATCGTGTTGTAATGACTAAATGTTAAATTTTTGAATGAAAATATCTCAAGAAAGGAACCTATTATGTGACTAGACCTTTTCAATGTATAAAGATTGAATCTTTTAAAGAAAATGAGAGTCTTGAGTGAAACTTATTCGAGTTTCCTTTGACGTCCCGAAGAGTGTTTTTACAGAGAATAGAATGAATCTTTGAATGAAAATACCTCAGTAAAGGTACCTAGAATTTCACAAGACCTTTTTAATGTAGAAAGATTGAATCTTTGAAAGAAAATGAGAGTTTTGAGATTGACTTATTCGAGTTACCTATGAAGTCGCGAAGCGTGTTTTAATGACTAAAGATTAAATGTTTGAATGAAAATACCTCAATAAAGGAACCAATTATATGACAAAACCTTTTTAATGAATACAGATTGAATCTTTGAAAGAAAATGAGAGTTTTGAAGGAAACTTATTCGAGTTCCTTTTGACGTCCCGAAGAGTGTTTTAATGAGTAAAAATAGAATCTTTGAATGAAAATACCTCAATAAAGGAACCTATTTTGTTACTAGACATTTTTAATGTATAAATGTTGAATCTTTGAAAGAAAATAAGAGTATTGATTTAAACTTATTTGAGTTACTTATGAAGTGGCGAAGAGTGTTTTAATGAGTAAAAATCGAATCTTTAATTGAAAATATCTCAATAAAAGTACATTTTATGTCACTAAACCTTTTTAATGCATATAGATTGAATCTTTGAAACAAAACAAGAGTTTTAATTTAAAATAATTCGTGTTACCCAGAAGTCGCGAACAGTATTTTAATGATTATATGTAGAATCTTTAAATGAAAGTACCTCAATAAAGGTACCTTTTATGTCACTAGACCTTTTCAATGTATAAAGATTGAATCTTTGAAAGAAAATGAGGTTTTTAAGATAAACCTATTCGAGTTCCCTTTGACGTCCCGTGGAGTGTTTTACAGAGTAAAAATTGAATCTCTGAATGAAATTACCTTAATAAAGGTACCTAGTATGTCACTAGACCTTTTTAATGTAGAAAGATTGAATTTCTGAAAAAAAATGATAGTTTAGAGACTAACTTATTCGAGTTACCTATTAAGTCGCGAATCGTGTTGTAATGACTAAATATTGAATCTTTGAATGAAAATATCTCAAGAAAAGGACCTATTATGTGGCTAGACCTTTTTCATGTATAAAGATTGAATCTTTTAAAGAAAATTAGAGTTTTGAGTGAAACTTATTCGAGTTCCCTTTGACGTCCCGAAGAGTGTTTTACAGAGTATAAATTGAATCTTTGAAAAAAAATACCCCAGTAAAGGTACCTAGAATGTCACAATACCTTTTTAATGTAAAATGATTGAATCTTTGAAAGAAAATGAGAGTTTTGAGATTGACTTATTCGAGTTACCTATGAAGTCGCGAAGCGTGTTTTAATGACTAAAGATTAAATCTCTGAAAGAAATTGATAGTTTAGAGATTAACTTATTCGAGTTACCTATGAAGTCGCGAATCGTGTTGTAATGACTAAATATTAAATCTTTGAATGAAAATATCTCAAGAAAGGAACCTATTATGTGACTAGACCTTTTTAATGTATAAAGAATGAATCTTTTAAAGAAAATGAGAGTTTTGAGTGAAACTTATTCGAGTTCCCTTTGACGTACCGAAGAGTGTTTTACAGAGTATAAATTAAATCTTTGAATAAAAATACCTCAGTAAAGGTACCTAGAATGTTACAAAACCTTTTTAATGTAAAAAGATTGAATCTTTGAAAGAAAATGGGAGTTTTGAGATTGACTTATTCGAGTTACCTTTGAAGTCGCGAAGCGTGTTTTAATGACTAAAGATTAAATCTTTGAATGAAAATACCTCAATAAATAAACCTATTATATGACTAAACCTTTTTAATGTATACAGATTGAATCTTTGAAAGAAAATGAGAGTCTTGAGTGAAACTTATTCGAGTTTCCTTTGACGTCCCGAAGAGTGTTTTACAGAGAATAGAATGAATCTTTGAATGAAAATACCTCAGTAAAGGTACCTAGAATGTCACAAAACCTTTTCAATGTAAAAAGATTGAATCTTTGAAAGAAAATGAGAGTTTTAAGATTGACTTATTCGAGTTATCTATGAAGTCGCGAAGCGTGTTTTAATGACTAAAGATTAAATCTATGAATGAAAATACCTAAATGAATGAACCTATTATATGACTAAACCTTTTTAATGTATACAGATTGAATCTTTGAAAGAAAATGAGAGTTTTGAAGGAAACTTCTTCGAGTTCCTTTTGACGTCCCGAAGAGTGGTTTAATGAGTAAAAATTGAATCTTTGAATGAAAATAACTCAATAAAGGAACCTATTTTGTTAGTAGACATTTTTAATGTATAAATGTTGAATCGTTGAAAGAAAATTAGAGTATTGATTTAAACTTATTCGAGTTACTTATGAAGTGGCGAAGAGTGTTTTAATGAGTAAAAATCGAATCTTTGATTGAAAATATCTCAATAAAAGTACCTTTTATGTCACTAAATCTTTTTAATGCATATAGATTGAATCTTTGAAACAAAACAAGAGTTTTAATATAAAATTATTCGTGTTACCTATAAGTCGCGAAGCGTGTTTTAATAAGTATATGTTGAATCTTTAAATGAAAGTACCTCAATAAAGGTACCTTTTATGTCACTAGACCTTTTCAATGTATAAAGATTGAATCTTTGAAAGAAAATGAGGTTTTTTAGTTAAACTTATTCGAGTTCCCTTTGACGTCCCGTAAAGTGTTTTACAGAGTAAAGATTGAATCTCTGAAAGAAATTACCTTAATAAAGGTACCTAGCATGTCACTAGACCTTTTAAATGTAAAAAGATTGAATCTCTGAAAAAAAATGATAGTTTAGAGATTTACTTATTCGAGTTACCTATGAAGTCGCGAATCGTGTTGTAATGACAAAATATTAAATCTTTGAATGAAAATATCTCAAGAAAGGAACCTATTATGTGACTAGACCTTTTAATGTATAAAGATTGAATCTTTTAATGAAAATGAGAGTTTTGAGTGAAACTTATTCGAGTTCCCTTTGACGTCCCGAAGAGTGTTTTACAGAGTATAAATTGAATCTTTGAATAAAAATACCTTAGTAAAGGTACCTAGAATGTCACAAGACCTTTTTAATGTAAAAAATTGAATCTTTGAAAGCAAATGGGTGTTTTGAGATTGACTTATTCGAGTTACCTAAGAAGTTGCGAAGCATGTTTTAGTGACTAAAGATTAAATCTTTGAATGAAAATACCTCAATAAATGAACCTATTAAATGGCTAAACCTTTTTATTGTATAAAGATTGAATCTTTGAAAGAAAATGAGAGTTTTGAAGGAAACTTATTCGAGTTCCTTTTGACGTCCCGAAGAGTGTTTTAATGAGTAAAAATAGAATCTTTGAATGAAAATACCTCACTAAAGGTACCTATTATGTAACTAGACATTTTTAATATATAAATGTTGAATCTTTGAAAGAAAATTGGAGTATTGATTTAAACTTATTCGAGTTACTTATAAAGTGGCGAAGAGTGTTTTAATGAGTAAAAATCGAATCTTTGATTGAAAATATCTCAATAAAAGTACCTTTTATGTCACTAAACCTTTTTAATGCCTATAGATTGAATCTTTGAAACAAAATAAGAGTTTTAATATAAAATTATTTGTGTTACCTAGAAGTTGCGAAGAGTGTGTTAATGCGTATATGTTGAATATTTAAGTGAAAGTACCTCAATAAAGGTACCTTTTATTTCACTAGACCTTTTCAATGTATAAAGATTGAATCTTTGAAAGAAAATGAGGTTTTTGAGTTAAACTTATTCGAGTTCCCTTTGACGTCCCGTAGAGTGTTTTACAGAGTAAAGATTGAATCTCTGAATGAAATTACCTTAATAAAGGTACCTAGTATGTCAAAGATTAAATCTTTGAATGAAAATACCTAAATGAATGAACCTATTATATGACTAAACCTTTTAAATGTATACAGATTGAATCTTTGAAAGAAAATGAGAGTTTTAAAGGAAACTTATTCGAGTTCCTTTTGACGTCCCGAAGAGTGTTTTAATGAGTAAAAATAGAATCTTTGAATGAAAATACCTCACAAAAGGTACCCATTATGTAACTAGACATTTTTAATATATAAATGTTGAATCTTTGAAAGAAAATTAGAGTATTAATTTTAACTTATTCGAGTTACTTATGAAGTGGCGAAGAGTGTTTTAATGAGTAAAAATCGAATCTTTGATTGAAAATATCTCAATAAAAGTACCTTTTATGTCACTAAACCTTTTTAATGCATATAGATTAAATCTTTGAAACAAAACAAGAGTTTTAATATAAAATTATTCGTGTTACCTAGAAGTCGTGAAGCGTGTTTTAATGAGTATATGTTGAATCTTTAAATGAAAGTACATCAATAAAGGTACCTTTTATGTCACTAGACCTTTTCAATGTATAAAGATTGAATCTTTGAAAGAAAAAGAGGTTTTTGAGTTAAACTTATTCGAGTTCCCTTTGACGTCCCGTAGACTGTTTTACAGAGTAAAGATTGAATCTCTGAATGAAATTACCTTAATAAAGATACCTAGTATGTCACTAGACCTTTTTAATGTAAAAAGATTGAATCTCTGAAAAAAAAATGATAGTTTAGAGATTAACTTATTCGAGTTACCTATGAAGTCGCGAATCGTGTTATAATGACTAAATGTTAAATTTTTGAATGAAAATATCTCAAGAAAGGAACCTATTATGTGACTAGACCTTTTCAATGTATAAAGATTGAATCTTTTAAAGAAAATGAGAGTCTTGAGTGAAACTTATTCGAGTTTCCTTTGACGTCCCGAAGAGTGTTTTTACAGAGAATAGAATGAATCTTTGAATGAAAATACCTCAGTAAAGGTACCTAGAATTTCACAAGACCTTTTTAATGTAGAAAGATTGAATCTTTGAAAGAAAATGAGAGTTTTGAGATTGACTTATTCGAGTTACCTATGAAGTCGCGAAGCGTGTTTTAATGACTAAAGATTAAATGTTTGAATGAAAATACCTCAATAAAGGAACCAATTATATGACAAAACCTTTTTAATGAATACAGATTGAATCTTTGAAAGAAAATGAGAGTTTTGAAGGAAACTTATTCGAGTTCCTTTTGACGTCCCGAAGAGTGTTTTAATGAGTAAAAATAGAATCTTTGAATGAAAATACCTCAATAAAGGAACCTATTTTGTTACTAGACATTTTTAATGTATAAATGTTGAATCTTTGAAAGAAAATAAGAGTATTGATTTAAACTTATTTGAGTTACTTATGAAGTGGCGAAGAGTGTTTTAATGAGTAAAAATCGAATCTTTAATTGAAAATATCTCAATAAAAGTACATTTTATGTCACTAAACCTTTTTAATGCATATAGATTGAATCTTTGAAACAAAACAAGAGTTTTAATTTAAAATAATTCGTGTTACCCAGAAGTCGCGAACAGTATTTTAATGATTATATGTAGAATCTTTAAATGAAAGTACCTCAATAAAGGTACCTTTTATGTCACTAGACCTTTTCAATGTATAAAGATTGAATCTTTGAAAGAAAATGAGGTTTTTAAGATAAACCTATTCGAGTTCCCTTTGACGTCCCGTGGAGTGTTTTACAGAGTAAAAATTGAATCTCTGAATGAAATTACCTTAATAAAGGTACCTAGTATGTCACTAGACCTTTTTAATGTAGAAAGATTGAATTTCTGAAAAAAAATGATAGTTTAGAGACTAACTTATTCGAGTTACCTATTAAGTCGCGAATCGTGTTGTAATGACTAAATATTGAATCTTTGAATGAAAATATCTCAAGAAAAGGACCTATTATGTGGCTAGACCTTTTTCATGTATAAAGATTGAATCTTTTAAAGAAAATTAGAGTTTTGAGTGAAACTTATTCGAGTTCCCTTTGACGTCCCGAAGAGTGTTTTACAGAGTATAAATTGAATCTTTGAAAAAAAATACCCCAGTAAAGGTACCTAGAATGTCACAATACCTTTTTAATGTAAAATGATTGAATCTTTGAAAGAAAATGAGAGTTTTGAGATTGACTTATTCGAGTTACCTATGAAGTCGCGAAGCGTGTTTTAATGACTAAAGATTAAATCTCTGAAAGAAATTGATAGTTTAGAGATTAACTTATTCGAGTTACCTATGAAGTCGCGAATCGTGTTGTAATGACTAAATATTAAATCTTTGAATGAAAATATCTCAAGAAAGGAACCTATTATGTGACTAGACCTTTTTAATGTATAAAGAATGAATCTTTTAAAGAAAATGAGAGTTTTGAGTGAAACTTATTCGAGTTCCCTTTGACGTACCGAAGAGTGTTTTACAGAGTATAAATTAAATCTTTGAATAAAAATACCTCAGTAAAGGTACCTAGAATGTTACAAAACCTTTTTAATGTAAAAAGATTGAATCTTTGAAAGAAAATGGGAGTTTTGAGATTGACTTATTCGAGTTACCTTTGAAGTCGCGAAGCGTGTTTTAATGACTAAAGATTAAATCTTTGAATGAAAATACCTCAATAAATAAACCTATTATATGACTAAACCTTTTTAATGTATACAGATTGAATCTTTGAAAGAAAATGAGAGTTTTGAAGGAAACTTATTCGAGTTCCTTTTGACGTCCCGAAGAGTGTTTTAATGAGTAAAAATAGAATCTTTGAATGAAAATACCTTAATAAAGGAACCTATTTTGTTACTAGACTTTTTTAATGTATAAATGTTGAATCTTTGAAAGAAAATTTGAGTATTGATTTAAACTTATTCGAGTTACTTATGAAGTGGCGAAGAGTGTTTTAATGAGTAAAAATCGAATCTTTGATTGAAAATATCTCAATAAAAGTACCTTTTTATGTTACTAAACCATTTAAATGCATATAGATTGAATCTTTGAAACGAAACAAGAGTTTTAATTTAAAATTATTTGTGTTACCTAAAATTCGCGAAGCGTGTTTTAATGTCTATATGTTGAATCTTTAAATGAAAGTTCCTCAATAAAGGTACCTTTTATGTCACTAGACCTTTCCAATGTATAAAGATTGAATCTTTGAAAGAAAATGAGGTTTTTGAGTTAAACTTATTCGAGTTCCCTTTGACGTCCCGTAGAGTGTTTTACAGAGTAAAGATTGAATCTCTGAATGAAATTACCTTAATAAAGGTACCTAGTATGTCACTAGACCTTTTTAATTTAAAAAGATTGAATCTCTGAAAAAAAATGATAGTTTAGAGATTAACTTATTCGAGTTACCTATGAAGTCGCGAATCGTGTTGTAATGACTAAATATTAAATCTTTGAATGAAAATATCTCAACAAAGGAACCTATTATGTGACTAGACCTTTTTAATGCATAAAGATCGAATCTTTTAAAGAAAATGAGAGTCTTGAGTGAAACTTATTCGAGTTCCCTTTGACGTCCCGAAGAATCTTTACAGAGTATAGATTGAATCTTTGAATGAAAATACCTCAGTAAAGGTACCTAGAATGTCACAAGACCTTTTTAATGTAAAAAGATTGAATCTTTGAAAGAAAATGAGAGTTTTGAGATTGACTTATTTGAGTTACCTGAGAAGTCGCGAAGCGTGTTTTAATGACTAAAGATTAAATCTTTGAATAAAAATACCTCAATAAAGGAACCTATTATATGACTAAAGCTTTTTAATGTATACAGATTGAATCTTTGAAAGAAAATGAGAGTTTTGAATGAAACTTATTCGAGTTCCGTTTGACGTCCTGAAGAATGTTTTAATGAGCAAAAATAGAATCTTTGAATGAAAATACCTCAATAAAGGTACCTATTATGTTACTAGACCTTTTTAATGTATAAATGTTGAAACTTTGAAAGAAAATTAGAGTATTGATTTAAACTTATTCGAGTTACTTATGAAGTACCTTTTATGTCACTAAACCTTTTTAATGCATATAGATTGAATCTTTGAATCAAAACAAGAGTATTAATCTAAAATTATTCGTGTTACCTAGAAGTCGCGAAGAGTGTTTTAAGGAGTATATGTTGAATCTTTAAATGAAAGTACATCAATAAAGGTACCTTTTATGTCACTAGACGTTTTCAAAGTATAAAGATTGAATCTTTGAAAGAAAATGAGGTTTTTGAGTTAAACTTATTCGAGTTCCCTTTGACGTCCCGTAGAGTGTTTTACAGAGTAAAGATTGAATCTCTGAATTAAATTACCTTAATAAAGGTACCTAGTATGTCACTAGACCTTTTTAATGTAAAAAGATTGATTCTCTGAAAAAAAATAATAGTTTAGAGATTAAGTTATTCGAGTTACCTATGAAGTCGCGAATCGTGTTGTAATGACTAAATATTAAATCTTTGAATTAAAATATCTCAACAAAGGAACCTATTATGTGACTAGACCTTTTTAATGTATAAAGATTGAATCTTTTATAGAAAATGAGAGTTTTGAGTGACACTTATTCGAGTTCCCTTTGACATCCCGAAGAGTGTTTTACAGAGTATAGATTGAATCTTTGAATGAAAATACATCAGTAAAGGTACCTAGAATGTCACAAGACCTTTTTAATGTAAAAAGATTGAATCTTTGAAAGAAAATGAAAGTTTTGAGATTAACTTATTCGAGTTATCTATGAAGTCGCAAATCGTGTTTTAATGAGAAAAGATTAAATCTTTGAACGAAAATACCTCAATAAAGGAACCTATTATAGGACTAAACCTTTTTAATGTATACAGATTGAATCTTTAAAAGAAAATGAGAGTTTTGAATGATACTTATTCGAGTTCCTTTTGACGTCCCGAAGAGTGTTTTAATGAGTAAAAATAGAATCTTTGAATAAAAATACCTTAATAAAGGTACCTATTATATTACTAGACCTTTTTGATGTATAAACGATGAATCTTTGAAAGAAAATAAGAGTATTGATTTAAACTTATTCGAGTTACTTATGAAGTGGTGAGGAGTGTTTTAATGAGTAAAGATCGAATCTTTGATTGAAAATATCTCAATAAAAGTACCTTTTATGTCACTAAACCTTTTTAATGCATATAGATTGAATCTTTGAAACAAAACAATAGTATTAATCTAAAATCATTCGTGTTACCTAGAAGTCGTGAAGAATGTTTTAATGAGTATATGTTGAATCTTTAAATCAAAGTACCTCTATAAAGGAAACTTTTATGTCACTAGACCTTTTCAAAGTATAAAGATTGAATCTTTGAAAGAAAATGAGGTTTTTGAGTTAAACTTATTCGAGTTCCCTTTAACGTCCCGTAGAGTGTTTTACAGAGTAAAGATTGAATCTCTGAATGAAATTACCTTAATAAAGGTACCTAGTATGTCACTAGACCTTTTTAAAGTAAAAAGATTGAATCTCTGAAAAAAAAATAATAGTTTAGAGATTAACTTATTCGAGTTACCTATGAAGCCGCGAATCGTGTTGTAATGACTAAATATTAAATGTTTGAATTAAAATATCTCAACAAAGGAACCTAGTATGTGACTAGAACTTTTTAATGTATAAAAATTGAATCTTTTAAAGAAAATGAGAGTTTTGAGTGAAACTTATTCGAGTTCTCTTTGAAGTCCCGAAGAGTGTTTTACAGAGTATAGATTGAATCTTTGAATGAAAATACCTCAGTAAAGGTACCTAGAATGTCACAAGACCTTTTTAATGTAAAAAGATTGAATCTTTGAAAGAAAATGAGAGTTTTGAGATTGACTTATTCGAGTTACCTATGAAGTCGCGAAGCGTGTTTTAATGACTAAAGATTAAATCTTTGAATGAAAATACCTCAATAAAGGAACCTATTATCTGACTAAAGCTTTTTTATGTATACAGATTGAATCTTTGAAAGAAAATGAGAATTTTGAATGAAACTTATTCGAGTTCTTTTTGACGTCCCGAAGAGTGTTTTAAAGAGTAAAAATAGAATCTTTGAATTAAAATACCTCAAAAAAGGTACCTATTATGTTACTAGACATTTTTAATGTATAAATGTTGAATCTTTGAAAGAAAATTAGAGTATTGATTTAAACTTATTCGAGTTACTTATGAAGTGGCGAAGAGTGTTTTAATGAGTAAAAATCGAATCTTTGATTGAAAATATCTCAATAAAAATACCTTTTATGTCACTAAACCTTTTTAATGCATATAGATTGAATCTTTGAAACAAAACAAGAGTTTTAACTTAAAATTATTCGTGTTACCTAGAAGTCGCGAAGAATGTTTTAATGAGTATATATAGAATCTTTCAATGAAAATACCTCAATAAAGGTACCTTTTATGTCACTAGACTTTTTCAATGTATAAAGATTGAATCTTTGAAAGAAAATGAGGTTTTTGAGTTAAACTTATCCGAGTTCCCTTTGACGTCCCGTAGAGTGTTTTACAGAGTAAAGATTGAATCTCTGAATGAAATTACCTTAATAAAGTTACCTAGTATGTCACTAGACCTTTTTAATGTAAAAAGATTGAATCTCTGAAAAAAAAAATGATAGCTTAGAGATTAACTTATTCGAGTTACCTATAAAGTTGCGAACCGTGTTGTAATCACTAAATATTAGATCTTTGAATAAAAATATCTCAAGAAAGGAACCTATTATGTGACTAGACCTTTTTAATATATAAAGATTGAATCTTTTAAAGAAAATGAGAGTTTTGAGTGAAACTTATTCGAGTTCTCTTTGACGTCCCGAAGAGTATTTTATAGAGTATAGATTGAATCTTTGAATGAAAATACCTCAGTAAAGGTACCTAGAATGTCACAAGACCTTTTTAATGTAAAATGTTGAACCTTTAAAAGAAAATGAGAGTTTTGAGATTGACTTTTACGAGTTACCTATGAAGTCGCGAAGCGTGTTTTAATGACTAAAGATTAAATATTTGAATGAAAATACCTCAATAAAGGAACCTATTATTTGACTAATCCTTTTTAGTGTATACAGATTGAATCTTTGAAAGAAAATGAAAGTTTTCAATGAAACTTATTCGAGTTCCTTTTGACGTCCCGAAGAGTGTTTTAATGAGTAAAAATAGAATCTTTGAATGAAAATACATCAGTAAAGGTACCTATTATGTTACTAGACATTTTTAATGTATAAATTTTTAATCATTGAAAGAAAATTAGAGTATTGATTTAAACTTATTCGAGTTACTTATGAATTGGCGAAAAGTGTTTTAAAGAGTAAAAATCGAATCTTTGATTGAAAATATCTCAATAAAAGTATCTTTTATGTCACTAAACCTTTTTAATGCATATAGATTGAATCTTTGAAACAAAACAAGAGTTTTAATTTAAAATTATTCTTGTTACCTAGAAGTCGCGAAGCGTGTTTATATGAGTATATGTTGAATCTTTAAAAGAAAGTACCTCAATAATGGTACCTTTTATGTCACTAGACCTTTTTAATGTATAAAGATTGAATCTTTGAAAGAAAATGAGGTTTTTGAGTTAAACTTATTCGAGTTCCCTTTGACGTCCCGTAGAGTGTTTTATTGAGTAAAGATTGAATCTCTGAATGAAATTACCTTAATAAAGGTACCTAGTATGTCACTAGACCTTTTTAATGTAAAAAGATTGAATCTCTGAAAAAAAATGGTAGTTTAGAGATTAACTTATTCGAGTTTCCTATGAAGTCGCGAATCGTGTTGCAATGGCTAAATATTAAATCTTTGAATGAAAATATCTCAAAAAAGGAACCTATTATGTGACTAGACTTTCTTAATGTATAAAGATTGAATATTTTAAAGAAAATGAGTGTCTTGAGTGAAACTTATTCGAGTTCCCTTTGACGTCCCGAAGAGTGATTTACAAAGTATAGATTGAATCTTTGTACGAAAATACCTCAGTAAAGGTACCTAGAATGTCACAAGACCTTTTTAATGTAAAAAGATTGAATCTTTGAAAGAAAATGAGAGTTTTGAGATTGACTTATTCGAGTTACTTGTGAAGTCGCGAAGCGTATTTTAATTACTAAAGATCAATTCTTGGACTGAAAATACCTCAATAAAGGAACCTATTATATGACTAAACCTTTTTAATGTATACAGATTGAATCTTTGAAAGAAAATGAGAGTTTTGAAAGAAATTCATTGGAGTTCCTTTTGACGACCCGAAAAGTGTTTTAATGTGTAAAAATAGAATCTTTGAATAAAAATACCTTAATAAAGGTACCTATTATGTTACTAGACATTTTTAACGTATAAATGTTGAATCTTTGAAAGAAAATTAGAGTATTGATTTAAACTTATTCGAGTTACTTATGAAGTGGCGAAGAGTGTTTTAATGAGTAAAAATCGAATCTTTGATTTAAAATATCTCAATAAAAGTACCTTTTATGTCACTAAACCTTTTTAATGCATATAGATTGAATATTTGAAACAAAACAAGACTTTTAATTTAAAATTAATCGTGATACCTAGAAGTCGCGAAGCGTGTTTTAATGAGTATATGTTGAATCTTTAAATGAAAGTACCTCCATAAAGTACCTTTTATGTCACTAAACCTTTTCAATGTATAAAGACTGAATTTTTGAAAGAAAATGAGGTTTTTGAGTTCAACTTATTCGAGTTCCCTTTGACGTCCCGTAGAGTGTTTTACAGAGTAAAGATTGAATCTCTGAATGAAATTACCTTAATAAAGGTGCCTAGTATGTCACTAGACCTTTTTAATGTAAAAAGATTGAATTTCTGAAAAAAATTGATAGTTTAGAGTTTAACTTATTCGAGTTACCTATGAAGTCGCGAATCGTGTTGTAATGACTAAATATTAAATCTTTGAATGAAAATATCTCAACAAAGGAACCGATTATGTTACTAGACCTTTTTAATGTATAAAGATTGAATCTTTTAAAGAAAATGAGAGTTTTGAGTGAAACTTATTCGAATTCCCTTTGACGTCCCGAAGAGTGTTTTACAAAGTATAAACTGAATCTTTGAATGAAAATACCTCAGTAAAGGTACCTAGAATGTCACGAGACCTTTTTAATGTAAAAAGATTGAATCTTTGAAAGAAAATGAGATTTTTGAGATTCACTTATTCGAGTTACCTATGAAGTCGCGAAGCGTGTTTTAATGACTAAAGATTAAATCTTTGAATGAAAATACCTCAATAAAGGAACCTATTATATGACTAAACCTTTTTAATGTATACAGAGTGAATCTTTGAAAGAAAATGAGAGTTTTGAATGAAACTTATTCTAGTTCCTTTTAACGTTCCGATGAGTGTTTTATTGAGTAAAAATAGAATCTTTAAATGAAAATACCTCAAAAAAGGTACCTATTTTGTTACTAGAAATT
The DNA here is from genome assembly GCF_030987335.1 of Cornus florida. Lineage (NCBI taxonomy): Eukaryota > Viridiplantae > Streptophyta > Magnoliopsida > Cornales > Cornaceae > Cornus > Cornus florida. The sequence continues at coordinate 89,087,575 of NW_026775578.1, read as the reverse complement.
TTTAATGTATAAATGTTGAATCTTTGAAAGAAAATTAGAATATTGATTTAAACTTATTCGAGTTACTTATGAAGTGGCGAAGAGTCTTTTAATGAGTAAAAATCGAATCTTTGATTTAAAATATCTCAATAAAAGTACATTTTATGTCACTAAATCTTTTTAATGCATATAGATTGAATCTTTGAAACAAAACAAGAGTTTTAATTTAAAATTATTCGTGTTACCTAGAAGTCGCGAAAAGTGTTTTAATGAGTATATGTTGAATCTTTAAATGAAATACCTCAATAAAGGTACCTTTTATGTCACTAGACCTTTTTAATGTATAAAGATTGAATCTTTGAAAGAAAATGAGGTTTTTGAGTTAAACTTATTCGAGTTCCCTTTGACCTCCCGTAGAGTGTTTTACAGAGTAAAGATTAAATCTCTGAATGAAATTACCTTAATAAAGGTACCTAGTATGTCACTAGACCTTTTTAATATAAAAAGATTGAATCTCTGAAAAAAAATGGTAGTTTAGAGATTAACTTATTCGAGTTTCCTATGAAGTCGCGAATCATGTTGTAATGACTAAATATTAAATCTTTGAATGAAAATATCTCAAAAAAGGAACCTATTATGTGACTAGACCTTTTTAATGTATAAAGATTGAATCTTTTAATGAAAATGAGAGTCTTGAGTGAAACTTATTCGAGTTCCCTTTGACGTCTCGAAGAGTGTTTTACAGAGTATAGATTGAATCATTGAATGAAAATACCTCAGTAATGGTACCTAGAATGTCACAAGACCTTTTTAATGTAAAAAGATTGAATCTTTGAAAGAAATTGAGAGTTTTGAGATTGACTTATTCGAGTTACTTGTGAAGTCGCGAAGCGTGTTTTAATGACTAAAGATCAAATCTTTGAATGAAAATACTTCAATAAAGGAACCTATTAAATGACTAAACCTTTTTAATGTATACAGATTGAATCTTTGAAAGAAAATGAGTGTTTTGAATGAAATTCATTAGAGTTCCTTTTGACGTCCCGAAGAGTGTTTTAATGAGTAAAAATAGAACCTTTGAATAAAAATACCTCAATAAAGGTACCTATTATGTTTCTAGACATTTTAATGTATAAATGTTGAATCTTTGAAAGAAAATTAGAGTATTGATTTAAACTTATTTGAGTTACTTATGAAGTGGCAAAGAGTGTTTTAATGAGTAAAAATCGAATCTTTGATTAAAAATATCTCAATAAAAGTACCTTTTATGTCTCTAAACCCTTTTAATGCATATAGATTGATTCTTTGAAACAAAAAAAGAGTTTTAATTTAAAATTAATCGTGTTACCTAGAAGTCGCGAAGCGTGTTTATATGAGTATATGTTGAATCTTTAAATGAAAGTACCTCAATAAAGGTACTTTTCAATGTATAAAGATTGAATCTTTGAAAGAAAATGAGGTTTTTGAGTTAAACTTAGTCGAGTTCCCTTTGATGTCCCGAAGAGTGTTTTACAGAGTATAGATTGAATCTTTGAATAAAAATACCTCAGTAAAGGTACCTGGAATGTCACAAGACCTTTTTAATGTAAAAAGATTGAACCTTTGAAGGAAAATGAGAGTTTTGAGATTGACTTATTCGAGTTACCTATGAAGTCGCTAAGCGTGTTTTAATGACTAAAGATTAAATCTTTGAATGAAAATACCTCAATAAAGGAACCTATTATTTGACTAAACCTTTTTAATGTATACAGATTGAATCTTTGAAAGAAAATGAGATTTTTGAATGAAACTTAATCGAGTTCCTTTTGACGTCCCGAAAAGTGTTTTAATGAGTAAAAATATAATCTTTGAATGAAAATACCTCAATAAAGGTACCTATTATGTTACTAGACGTTTTTAATGCATAAATGTTGAATCTTTGACAGAAAATTAGAGTATTGATTTAAACTTTTTCGAGTTACTTATGAAGTGGCGAAGAGTGTTTTAATGAGTAAAAATTGAATCTTTGATTGAAAATGGGAGTTTTGAATGAAACTTGTTCGAGTTCCTTTTGACGTCCCGAAGAGTGTTTTAATGAGTAAAAATAGAATCTTTGAATAAAAATACCTCAATAAAGGTACCTATTATGTTACAAGACCTTTTTAATGTATAAACGTTGAATCTTTGAAAGAAAATAAGAGTATTGATTTAAACTTATTCGAGTTACTTATGAAGTGGTGATGAGTGTTTTAATGAGTAAAGATCGAATCTTTGATTGAAAATATCTCAATAAAAGTACCTTTTATGTCATTAAACCTTTTTAATGCATATAGATTGAATCTTTGAAACAAAACAAGAGTTTGAATTTAAAATTATTCGTGACACCTAGTAGTCGCGAAGAAGGTTTTAAAGAGTATATGTTGAATCTTTAAATTAAAGTACCTCAATAATGGTACCTTTTATGTCACTTGACCTTTTCAATGTATAAAGATTGAATCTTTGAAAGAAAATGAGGTTTTTAAGTTACACTTATTGGAGTTTCCTTTGACGTCCCGTAGAGTGTTTTACGGAGTAAAGATTGAATCTTTGAACGAAAATACCTTAATAAAGGTACCTAGTATGTCACTAGACCTTTTTAATGTAAAAAGATTGAATCTCAGAAAAAAAAATGATAGTTTAGAGATTAACTTATTCGAGTTACCTAAGAAGTCGTGAATCGTGTTGTTATAACTAAACATTAAATGTTTGAATGAAAATATCTCAACAAAGGAACCTATTATGTGACTAAACCTTTTGAATGTATAAAGATTGAATCTTTTAAAGAAAATGAGAGTTTTGAGTGAAACTTATTCGAGTTTCATTTGACATCCCAAAGAGAGTTTTACAGAGTATTGATTGAATTTTTGAATGAAAATACTTCAGTAATGGTACCTAGTATGTCACTAGACCTTTTTAATGTAAAAAGATTGAATCTTTGAAAGAAAATTAGAGTTTTGAGATTCACTTATTCGAGTTACCTATGAAGTCGCGAAGCGTGTTTTAATGACTAAAGATGAAATCTTTGAATGAAAATACCTCAATAAAGGAACCTATTATATGACTTAACCTTTTTAATGTATACAGATTGAATCTTTGAAATAAAATGAGAGTTTTGAATGAAACTTATTCGAGTTCTTTTTGACGTCCCGAAGAGTGTTTTAATGAGTAAAAATAGAATCTTTAAATAAAAATGCCTCCATAAAGATAGCTATTATGTTACTAGACCTTTTTAATGTATAAACGTTGAATCTTTGACTGAAAATAAGAGTAGTGATTTAACCTTATTCGAGTTACTTATGAAGTGGCGAAGAGTGTTTTAATGAGTAAAAATCGAATCTTTGATTGTATATATCTCAATAAAATTACCTTTTATGTCACTAAACCTTTTTAATGCATATAGACTGAATCTTTGAAACAAAACAAGAGTTTTAATTTAAAACTATTCGTGTTACTTAGAATTCGCGAAGAGTGTTTTAATGAGTATATGTTGAATCTTTAAATCAAAGTACCTCAAAAAAGGTACCTTTTATGTCACAAGACCTTTTCAATGTATAAAGATTGAATCTTTGAAAGAAAATGAGGTTTTTGAGTTAAACTTATTCGAGTTCACATTGACGTCCCGTAGAGTGTTTTACCGAGTAAAGATTGAATTTTGAATGAAATTACCTTAATAAAGGTACCTAGTATGTCATTAGACCTTTTTAATGTAAAAAGATTGAATTTTTGAAATAAATTGATAGTTTAGAGATTAACTTATTCGAGTTACCTATGAAGTCGTGAATCGTGTTGTAATGACTAAATATTAAATCTTTGAATGAAAATATCTGAACAAAGGAACCTATTATGTGACTAGACCTTTTTAACATATAAAGATTCAATCTTTTAAATAAAATGAGAGTTTTGAGTGAAACTTATTCGAGTTCCCTTTGACGTCCCGAAGAGTGTTTTATAGAGTATAAATTGAATCTTTGAAGGAAAATACCTCTGTAAAGGTACCTAGCATGTCACTAAACCGTTTTAATGTAAAAAGATTAAATATTTGAAAGAAAATGAGAGTTTTGAGATTAACTAATTCGAGTTACCTATGAAGTCGCGAGGCGTGTTTTAGTAACTAAAGATTAAATCTTTGAATGAAAATACCTCAATAAAGGAACCTATTATACGACTAAACCTTTTTAATGTGTACAGATTGAATCTTTGAAAGAAAATGAGAGTTTTGAATGAAACTTATTCGAGTTTCTTTTGACGTCCCGAAGAGTGTTTTAATGAGTAAAATTAGAATCTTTGAGTGAAAATACCTCAATAAAGGGACCTATTATGTTAGTAGACATTTTTAATGTATAAATGTTGAATTTTTGAAAGAAAATTAGAGTATTGATTTAAACTTATTCGAGTTACTTATGAAGTGGCGAAGAGTGTTTTAATGAGTAAAAATCGAATCTTTGATTGAAAATATCTTGGTAAAAGTACCTTTTATGTCACTAAATCTTTTTAATGCATATAAATTGAATCTTTGAAACAATACAAGAGTTTTAATTTAAAATTATTTGGGTTACCTAGAAGTCGCGAAGAGTGTTTTAATGAGTATATGTTTAATCTTTAAATGAAAGTACCTCAATAAAGGTACCTTTTATGTCACTTGACCTTTTCGATGTATAAAGATTGAATCTTTGAAAGAAAATGAGGTTTTTGAGTTAAACTTATTTGAGTTCCCTTTGACGTCCCGTAGAGTGTTTTACAGAGTAAAGATTGAATCTCCGAATTAAATTACCTTAATAAAGGTACCTAGTATGTCACTAGACCTTTTTAATGTAAAAAGATTGAATCTCTGGAAAAAAAAATGATAGTTTAGAGATTAACTTATTCGAGTTACCTGTGAAGTCGCGAATCGTATTGTAATGACTAAATATTAAATCTTTGAATGAAAATATCTCAACAAAGGAACCTATTATATGTCTAGACCTTTTTAATGTATAAAGATTGAATCTTTTAAGGAAAATGAGAGTTTTGAGTGAAACTTATTCGAGTTCCCTTTGACGTCCCGAAGAGTGTTTTACAGAGTATAGATTGAATCATTGAAAGAAAATACCTTAGTAAAGGTGCCTAGAATGTCACAAGACCTTTTAAATATGAAAAGACTGAATCTTTGAAAGAAAATGAGAGTTTTGAGATTGACTTATTCGAGTTACTTATGAAGTCGCGAAGTATGTTTTGATGACTAATGATTAAATCTTTGAATGAAAATACCTCAATAAAGGAACCTATTATATGACTAAACCTTTTTAATGTATACAAATTGAATCTTTCAAAAAAAATGAGAGTTTTGAATAAAACTTATTCGAGTTCCTTTTGACGTCCCGAAGAGTGTTTTAATGTGTAAAAATAGAATCTTTGAATGAAAATACCTCAATAAAGGTACCTATTATGTTACTATACATCTTTAATATATAAATGTTGAATCTTTGAAAGAAAATTGGAGTATTGGTTTAAACTTATTCGAGTTACTTATGAAGTGGCGAAGAGTGTTTTAATGAGTAGAAATCGAATCTTTGATTGAAAATATCTCAATAAAAGTACCTTTTATATCACTAAACCTTTTCAATGCATATAGTTGCAATCTTTGAAACAGAATAAGAGTATTAACTTAAAATTATTCGTGTTACATAGAAGTCGCAAAGAGTGTTTTAATGAGTATATGTTGAATCTTTAACTGAAAGAACCTCAATAAAGGTATCTTTTATGTCACTAGACTTTTTCAGTGTTTAAAGATTAAATCTTTGAAAGAAAATGAGGTTTTTGAGTTAAACTTTTTCGAGTTCCCTTTGACGTCCCGAAGAGTGTTTTATAGAGTATAGATTGAATCTGTGAATGAAAATACCTCAATAAATGTACGTAGTATGTCACTAGACCTCTTTAATGTAAAAAGATTTAATCTTTGAAAGAAAATGATAGTTTTGACATTAACATATTCGAGTTATCTATGAAGTCGCAAAGCGTGTTTTAATGATTAAAGATTAAATCTTTAAACGAAAATACCTCAATAAAGGAACCTATTATATGGCTAAACCTTTTTAATGTATACAGATTGAATCTTTGAAAGAAAATGAGACTTTTGAGTGAAACTTATTCAAGTTTCCTTTGACATCCCGAAGAGTGTTTTACAGAGTATAGATTGAATCTTTGAATGAAAATACCTCAGTAAAGGTACCAAGTATGTCACTAGACCTTTTTAATGTAAAAAGATTGAGTCTTTGAAATAAAATGAGAATTTTGAGATTAACTTATTCGAGTTACCTATGAAGTCGCGAAACGTGTTTTAATGACTAAAGATTAAATCTTTGCATGAAAATACCTCCATAAATGAACCTATTATATGACTAAACCTTTTTAATTTATACAGATTGAATCTTTGAAAGAAAATGAGAGTTTTGCAAGAAACTTATTCGAATTCTTTTTGACGTCCCGAAGAGTGTTTTAATAAGTAAAAATAGAATCTTTAAATGAAAATATCTCAATAAAGATACATATTATGTTACTAGACCTTTTTAATTTATAAACGTTGAATCTTTGAAAGAAAATAAGAGTAGTGATTTAAACTTATTCGAGTTACTTATGAAGTGGCGAAGAGTGTTTTAATGTGTAAAAATCGAATCTTTGATAGAAAATATCTCAATAAAAGTACCTTTTATGTCACTAACCTTTTTAATGCATATAGATTGAATCTTTGAAACCAAACAAGAGTTTTAATTTAAAATTATTCGTGTTACCTAGAAGTCGCGAAGAGTGTTTTATTGAGTATGTGTTGAATCTTTCAATTAAAGTACCTCAATAAAGGCACATTTTACGTCACTAGACCTTTCCAATGTATAAAGATTGAATCTTTGAAAGAAAATGAGGTTTTTGAGTTAAACTTATTCGAGTTCTCATTGACGTCCCGTAGAGTGTTTTACCGAGTAAAGATTGAATCTTTGAATGAAATTACCTTAATAAAGGTACCTAGTATGTCGGTAGACCTTTTTAATGTTAAAAGATTGAGTTTTTGGAATAAAATGATAGTTTAGAGATTAAGTTATTTGAGTTACCTATGAAGTCGTGAATCGTGTTGTAATGACTAAATATTAAATCTTTGAATGAAAATATCTGAACAAAGGAACCTATTATGTGACTAGACCTTTTTAACATATAAAGGTTGAATCTTTTAAAGAAAATGAGAGTTTTGAGTGAAACTTATTCGAGTTCCTTTTGACGTCCTAAAGAGTGTTTTACAGAGTATAGATTGAATCTTGGAATGAAAATACCTTAGTAAAGGTACTTAGTATGTCACTAAACCTTTTTAATGTAAAAAGATTTAATCTTTGAAAGAAAATGAGAGTTTTGAGATTAACTTATTCGGGTTAGCTATGAAGTCGCGAAGCGTATTTTAATGACTAAAGATTAAATCTTTGAATCAAAATACCTCAATAAAGGAACATATTATATGACTAAACCTTTTTAATGTATATAGATTGAATCTTTGAAATAAAATGAGAGTTTTGAATTAAACTTATTCGAGTTCCTTTTGACGTCCCGAAGAGTGTTTTAATGAGTAAAAATAAAATCTTTGAATAAAAATACCTCAGTAAAGGTACCTATTATGTTACTAGACCTTTTTAATGTATAAACGTTGAATCTTTGAAAGAAAATAAGAATAGTGATTTAAACTTATTCGAGTAACTTATGAAGTGGCGAAGAGTGTTTTAATGAGTAAAAATCGAATCTTTGATTGAAAATATCTCAATAAAAGTACCTTTTATGTTACTAAACCTTTTTAATGCATATAGATTGAATCTTTGAAACAAAACAAGAGTTTTAATTTAAAATTATTCGTGTTACCTAGAAGTCGCAGAGAGTGTTTTTAATGAGTATATGTTAAATCTTTAAATCACAGTACCTCAATAAAGGTACCTTTCATGTCACTAGACCTTTTCAATGTATAAAGATTGAATCTTTGAAAGAAAATGAGGTTTTTGAGTTAAACTTATTCGAGTTCTCTTTGACGTCCCGTAGAGTGTTTTACAGAGTAAAGATTGAATCTCTGAATGAAATTACCTTAATAAAAGTACCTAGTATGTCACTAGACCTTTTTAATGTAAAAAGATTGAATGTCTGAAAAAAAATGATATTTTAGAGAATAACTTATTCGAATTACCTAGGAAGTCGCAAATCTTGTTGTAATGACTAAATATTAAATCTTTGAATGAAAATATCTCAACAAAGGAACCTATTATGTGACTAGACCTTTTTAATGTATAAAGATTGAATCTTTTAAAGAAAACGAGAGTTTTGAGTGAAACTTATTCGAGTTCCCTTTGACGTCCCGAAGAGTGTTTTACAGAGTATAAATTGAATTTTTGAAAGAAAATACCTCAGTAAAGGTACCTAGAATGTCACACGACCTTTTTAATGTAAAAAGATTGAATCTTTGAAAAAAAATGAGACTTTTGAGATTGACTTATTCGAGTTACCTATGAAGTCGCGAAGCGTGTTTTAATGATTAAAGATTAAATCTTTGAATGAAAATACCACAATAAAAGAACCTATTATATGACTAAACCTTTTTAATGTATACAGATTGAATCTTTGAAAGAAAATGAGAGTTTTGAATGAAACTTATTCGAGTTCCTTTTGACGTCCCGAAAAGTGTTTTAATGAGTAAAAATAGAATCTTTGAATGAAAATACCTCAATAAAGGTACCTATTATGTTACTAGACATTTTTAATGCATAAATGTTGAATCTTTGAAAGAAAATTAGAGTATTGATTTAAACTTTTTCGAGTTACTTATGAAGTGGCGAAGAGTGTTTTAATGTGTAAAAATCGAATCTTTGATTGAAAATATCTCAATAAAAGTACCTTTTATTTCACTAAACCTTTTAAATGCATATTGATTGAATCTTTGAAACAAAACAAGTGTTTTAATTTAAAATTATTCGTATTACCTAGAAGTCGCGAAGAGTGTTTTTAATGAGTATATGTTGAATCTTTAAATCACAGTACCTCAATAAAGGTACCTTTTATGTCGCTAGACCTTTTCAATGTATAAAGATTGATTCTTCGAAAGAAAATGAGGTTTTTGAGTTAAACTTATTCGACTTCCCTTTAACGTCCCGTAGAGCGTTTTACAGAGTAAAGATTGAATCTATGAATGAAATTACCTTAATAAAGGTACCTAGTATGTCACTAGACCTTTTTAATGTAAAAAGATTGAATCTTTGAAAAAAAAATGATAGTTTAGAGATTAAATTATTCGAGTTACCTATGAAGTCGCGAATCGAGTTGTAATGACTAAATATTAAATCTTTGAATGAAAATATCTCAACAAAGGAACCTATTATGTGACTAGAACTTTTTAATGTATAAAGATAGAATCTTTTAAAGAAAATAAGAGTTTTGAGTGAAACTTATTCGAGTTCCCTTTGACGTCCCGAAAAGTGTTTTACAGAGTATAGGTTGAATCCTTGAATGAAAATACCTCAGTAAAGGTACCTGGAATGTCACAAGACCTTTTTAATATAAAAAGATTGAACCTTTGAAGGAAAATGAGAGTTTTGAGATTGACTTATTCGAGTTACCTATGAAGTCGCTAAGCGTGTTTTAATGACTAAAGATTAAATCTTTGAATGAAAATACCTCAATAAAGGAACCTATTATTTGACTAAACCTTTTTAATGTATACAGATTGAATCTTTGAAAGAAAATGAGAGTTTTGAATGAAACTTAATCGAGTTCCTTTTGACGTCCCGAAAAGTGTTTTAATGAGTAAAAATATAATCTTTGAATGAAAATACCTCAATAAAGGTACCTATTATGTTACTAGACATTTTTAATGCATAAATGTTGAATCTTTGACAGAAAATTAGAGTATTGATTTAAACTTTTTCGAGTTACTTATGAAGTGGCGAAGAGTGTTTTAATGAGTAAAAATTGAATCTTTGATTGAAAATGGGAGTTTTGAATGAAACTTGTTCGAGTTCCTTTTGACGTCCCGAAGAGTGTTTTAATGAGTAAAAATAGAATCTTTGAATAAAAATACCTCAATAAAGGTACCTATTATGTTACAAGACCTTTTTAATGTATAAACGTTGAATCTTTGAAAGAAAATAAGAGTATTGATTTAAACTTATTCGAGTTACTTATGAAGTGGTGATGAGTGTTTTAATGAGTAAAGATCGAATCTTTGATTGAAAATATCTCAATAAAAGTACCTTTTATGTCATTAAACCTTTTTAATGCATATAGATTGAATCTTTGAAACAAAACAAGAGTTTGAATTTAAAATTATTCGTGACACCTAGTAGTCGCGAAGAAGGTTTTAAAGAGTATATGTTGAATCTTTAAATTAAAGTACCTCAATAATGGTACCTTTTATGTCACTTGACCTTTTCAATGTATAAAGATTGAATCTTTGAAAGAAAATGAGGTTTTTAAGTTACACTTATTGGAGTTTCCTTTGACGTCCCGTAGAGTGTTTTACAGAGTAAAGATTGAATCTTTGAACAAAAATACCTTAATAAAGGTACCTAGTATGTCACTAGACCTTTTTAATGTAAAAAGATTGAATCTCAGAAAAAAAAAATGATAGTTTAGAGATTAACTTATTCGAGTTACCTAAGAAGTCGTGAATCGTGTTGTTATAACTAAACATTAAATGTTTGAATGAAAATATCTCAACAAAGGAACCTATTATGTGACTAAACCTTTTGAATGTATAAAGATTGAATCTTTTAAAGAAAATGAGAGTTTTGAGTGAAACTTATTCGAGTTTCATTTGACATCCCAAAGAGAGTTTTACAGAGTATTGATTGAATTTTTGAATGAAAATACTTCAGTAATGGTACCTAGTATGTCACTAGACCTTTTTAATGTAAAAAGATTGAATCTTTGAAAGAAAATTAGAGTTTTGAGATTCACTTATTCGAGTTACCTATGAAGTCGCGAAGCGTGTTTTAATGACTAAAGATGAAATCTTTGAATGAAAATACCTCAATAAAGGAACCTATTATATGACTTAACCTTTTTAATGTATACAGATTGAATCTTTGAAATAAAATGAGAGTTTTGAATGAAACTTATTCGAGTTCTTTTTGACGTCCCGAAGAGTGTTTTAATGAGTAAAAATAGAATCTTTAAATAAAAATGCCTCCATAAAGATAGCTATTATGTTACTAGACCTTTTTAATGTATAAACGTTGAATCTTTGACTGAAAATAAGAGTAGTGATTTAACCTTATTCGAGTTACTTATGAAGTGGCGAAGAGTGTTTTAATGAGTAAAAATCGAATCTTTGATTGTATATATCTCAATAAAATTACCTTTTATGTCACTAAACCTTTTTAATGCATAAAGACTGAATCTTTGAAACAAAACAAGAGTTTTAATTTAAAACTATTCGTGTTACTTAGAATTCGCGAAGAGTGTTTTAATGAGTATATGTTGAATCTTTAAATCAAAGTACCTCAAAAAAGGTACCTTTTATGTCACTAGACCTTTTCAATGTATAAAGATTGAATCTTTGAAAGAAAATGAGGTTTTTGAGTTAAACTTATTCGAGTTCACATTGACGTCCCGTAGAGTGTTTTACCGAGTAAAGATTGAATTTTGAATGAAATTACCTTAATAAAGGTACCTAGTATGTCATTAGACCTTTTTAATGTAAAAAGATTGAATTTTTGAAATAAATTGATAGTTTAGAGATTAACTTATTCGAGTTACCTATGAAGTCGTGAATCGTGTTGTAATGACTAAATATTAAATCTTTGAATGAAAATATCTGAACAAAGGAACCTATTATGTGAATAGACCTTTTTAACATATAAAGATTCAATCTTTTAAATAAAATGAGAGTTTTGAGTGAAACTTATTCGAGTTCCCTTTGACGTCCCGAAGAGTGTTTTATAGAGTATAAATTGAATCTTTGAAGGAAAATACCTCTGTAAAATAACCTAGCATGTCACTAAACCGTTTTAATGTAAAAAGATTAAATATTTGAAAGAAAATGAGAGTTTTGAGATTAACTAATTCGAGTTACCTATGAAGTCGCGAGGCGTGTTTTAGTAACTAAAGATTAAATCTTTGAATGAAAATACCTCAATAAAGGAACCTATAATACGACTAAACCTTTTTAATGTATACAGATTGAATCTTTGAAAGAAAATGAGAGTTTTGAATGAAACTTATTCGAGTTTCTTTTGACGTCCCGAAGAGTGTTTTAATGAGTAAAATTAGAATCTTTGAGTGAAAATACCTCAATAAAGGTACCTATTATGTTAGTAGACATTTTTAATGTATAAATGTTGAATTTTTGAAAGAAAATTAGAGTATTGATTTAAACTTATTCGAGTTACTTATGAAGTGGCGAAGAGTGTTTTAATGAGTAAAAATCGAATCTTTGATTGAAAATATCTTGGTAAAAGTACCTTTTATGTCACTAAATCTTTTTAATGCATATAAATTGAATCTTTGAAACAATACAAGAGTTTTAATTTAAAATTATTTGGGTTACCTAGAAGTCGCGAAGAGTGTTTTAATGAGTATATGTTTAATCTTTAAATGAAAGTACCTCAATAAAGGTACCTTTTATGTCACTTGACCTTTTCGATGTATAAAGATTGAATCTTTGAAAGAAAATGAGGTTTTTGAGTTAAACTTATTTGAGTTCCCTTTGACGTCCCGTAGAGTGTTTTACAGAGTAAAGATTGAATCTCCGAATTAAATTACCTTAATAAAGGTACCTAGTATGTCACTAGACCTTTTTAATGTAAAAAGATTGAATCTCTGGAAAAAAAAATGATAGTTTAGAGATTAACTTATTCGAGTTACCTGTGAAGTCGCGAATCGTATTGTAATGACTAAATATTAAATCTTTGAACGAAAATATCTCAACAAAGGAACCTATTATATGTCTAGACCTTTTTAATGTATAAAGATTGAATCTTTTAAGGAAAATGAGAGTTTTGAGTGAAACTTATTCGAGTTCCCTTTGACGTCCCGAAGAGTGTTTTACAGAGTATAGATTGAATCATTGAAAGAAAATACCTTAGTAAAGGTGCCTAGAATGTCACAAGACCTTTTAAATATGAAAAGACTGAATCTTTGAAAGAAAATGAGAGTTTTGAGATTGACTTATTCGAGTTACTTATGAAGTCGCGAAGTATGTTTTGATGACTAATGATTAAATCTTTGAATGAAAATACCTCAATAAAGGAACCTATTATATGACTAAACCTTTTTAATGGATACAGATTGAATCTTTCAAAAAAAATGAGAGTTTTGAATAAAACTTATTCGAGTTCCTTTTGACGTCCCGAAGAGTGTTTTAATGTGTAAAAATAGAATCTTTGAATGAAAATACCTCAATAAAGGTACCTATTATGTTACTATACATCTTTAATATATAAATGTTGAATCTTTGAAAGAAAATTGGAGTATTGGTTTAAACTTATTCGAGTTACTTATGAAGTGGCGAAGAGTGTTTTAATGAGTAGAAATCGAATCTTTGATTGAAAATATCTCAATAAAAGTACCTTTTATATCACTAAACCTTTTCAATGCATATAGTTGCAATCTTTGAAACAGAATAAGAGTATTAACTTAAAATTATTCGTGTTACATAGAAGTCGCAAAGAGTGTTTTAATGAGTATATGTTGAATCTTTAACTGAAAGAACCTCAATAAAGGTATCTTTTATGTCACTAGACTTTTTCAGTGTTTAAAGATTAAATCTTTGAAAGAAAATGAGGTTTTTGAGTTAAACTTTTTCGAGTTCCCTTTGACGTCCCGAAGAGTGTTTTATAGAGTATAGATTGAATCTGTGAATGAAAATACCTCAATAAATGTACGTAGTATGTCACTAGACCTCTTTAATGTAAAAAGATTTAATCTTTGAAAGAAAATGATAGTTTTGACATTAACATATTCGAGTTATCTATGAAGTCGCAAAGCGTGTTTTAATGATTAAAGATTAAATCTTTAAACGAAAATACCTCAATAAAGGAACCTATTATATGGCTAAACCTTTTTAATGTATACAGATTGAATCTTTGAAAGAAAATGAGACTTTTGAGTGAAACTTATTCAAGTTTCCTTTGACATCCCGAAGAGTGTTTTACAGAGTATAGATTGAATCTTTGAATGAAAATACCTCAGTAAAGGTACCAAGTATGTCACTAGACCTTTTTAATGTAAAAAGATTGAGTCTTTGAAATAAAATGAGAATTTTGAGATTAACTTATTCGAGTTACCTATGAAGTCGCGAAACGTGTTTTAATGACTAAAGATTAAATCTTTGCATGAAAATACCTCCATAAATGAACCTATTATATGACTAAACCTTTTTAATTTATACAGATTGAATCTTTGAAAGAAAATGAGAGTTTTGCAAGAAACTTATTCGAATTCTTTTTGACGTCCCGAAGAGTGTTTTAATAAGTAAAAATAGAATCTTTAAATGAAAATATCTCAATAAAGATACATATTATGTTACTAGACCTTTTTAATTTATAAACGTTGAATCTTTGAAAGAAAATAAGAGTAGTGATTTAAACTTATTCGAGTTACTTATGAAGTGGCGAAGAGTGTTTTAATGTGTAAAAATCGAATCTTTGATAGAAAATATCTCAATAAAAGTACCTTTTATGTCACTAACCTTTTTAATGCATATAGATTGAATCTTTGAAACCAAACAAGAGTTTTAATTTAAAATTATTCGTGTTACCTAGAAGTCGCGAAGAGTGTTTTATTGAGTATGTGTTGAATCTTTCAATTAAAGTACCTCAATAAAGGCACATTTTACGTCACTAGACCTTTCCAATGTATAAAGATTGAATCTTTGAAAGAAAATGAGGTTTTTGAGTTAAACTTATTCGAGTTCTCATTGACGTCCCGTAGAGTGTTTTACCGAGTAAAGATTGAATCTTTGAATGAAATTACCTTAATAAAGGTACCTAGTATGTCGGTAGACCTTTTTAATGTTAAAAGATTGAGTTTTTGGAATAAAATGATAGTTTAGAGATTAAGTTATTTGAGTTACCTATGAAGTCGTGAATCGTGTTGTAATGACTAAATATTAAATCTTTGAATGAAAATATCTGAACAAAGGAACCTATTATGTGACTAGACCTTTTTAACATATAAAGGTTGAATCTTTTAAAGAAAATGAGAGTTTTGAGTGAAACTTATTCGAGTTCCTTTTGACGTCCTGAAGAGTGTTTTACAGAGTATAGATTGAATCTTGGAATGAAAATACCTTAGTAAAGGTACTTAGTATGTCACTAAACCTTTTTAATGTAAAAAGATTTAATCTTTGAAAGAAAATGAGAGTTTTGAGATTAACTTATTCGGGTTAGCTATGAAGTCGCGAAGCGTATTTTATTGACTAAAGATTAAATCTTTGAATCAAAATACCTCAATAAAGGAACCTATTATATGACTAAACCTTTTTAATGTATATAGATTGAATCTTTGAAATAAAATGAGAGTTTTGAATTAAACTTATTCGAGTTCCTTTTGACGTCCCGAAGAGTGTTTTAATGAGTAAAAATAAAATCTTTGAATAAAAATACCTCAGTAAAGGTACCTATTATGTTACTAGACCTTTTTAATGTATAAACGTTGAATCTTTGAAAGAAAATAAGAATAGTGATTTAAACTTATTCGAGTAACTTATGAAGTGGCGAAGAGTGTTTTAATGAGTAAAAATCGAATCTTTGATTGAAAATATCTCAATAAAAGTACCTTTTATGTTACTAAACCTTTTTAATGCATATAGATTGAATCTTTGAAACAAAACAAGAGTTTTAATTTAAAATTATTCGTGTTACCTAGAAGTCGCAGAGAGTGTTTTTAATGAGTATATGTTAAATCTTTAAATCACAGTACCTCAATAAAGGTACCTTTCATGTCACTAGACCTTTTCAATGTATAAAGATTGAATCTTTGAAAGAAAATGAGGTTTTTGAGTTAAACTTATTCGAGTTCTCTTTGACGTCCCGTAGAGTGTTTTACAGAGTAAAGATTGAATCTCTGAATGAAATTACCTTAATAAAAGTACCTAGTATGTCACTAGACCTTTTTAATGTAAAAAGATTGAATATCTGAAAAAAAATGATATTTTAGAGAATAACTTATTCGAATTACCTAGGAAGTCGCAAATCTTGTTGTAATGACTAAATATTAAATCTTTGAATGAAAATATCTCAACAAAGGAACCTATTATGTGACTAGACCTTTTTAATGTATAAAGATTGAATCTTTTAAAGAAAACGAGAGTTTTGAGTGAAACTTATTCGAGTTCCCTTTGACGTCCCGAAGAGTGTTTTACAGAGTATAAATTAAATTTTTGAAAGAAAATACCTCAGTAAAGGTACCTAGAATGTCACACGACCTTTTTAATGTAAAAAGATTGAATCTTTGAAAAAAAATGAGACTTTTGAGATTGACTTATTCGAGTTACCTATGAAGTCGCGAAGCGTGTTTTAATGATTAAAGATTAAATCTTTGAATGAAAATACCACAATAAAAGAACCTATTATATGACTAAACCTTTTTAATGTATACAGATTGAATCTTTGAAAGAAAATGAGAGTTTTGAATGAAACTTATTCGAGTTCCTTTTGACGTCCCGAAAAGTGTTTTAATGAGTAAAAATAGAATCTTTGAATGAAAATACCTCAATAAAGGTACCTATTATGTTACTAGACATTTTTAATGCATAAATGTTGAATCTTTGAAAGAAAATTAGAGTATTGATTTAAACTTTTTCGAGTTACTTATGAAGTGGCGAAGAGTGTTTTAATGTGTAAAAATCGAATCTTTGATTGAAAATATCTCAATAAAAGTACCTTTTATTTCACTAAACCTTTTAAATGCATATTGATTGAATCTTTGAAACAAAACAAGTGTTTTAATTTAAAATTATTCGTATTACCTAGAAGTCGCGAAGAGTGTTTTTAATGAGTATATGTTGAATCTTTAAATCACAGTACCTCAATAAAGGTACCTTTTATGTCGCTAGACCTTTTCAATGTATAAAGATTGATTCTTCGAAAGAAAATGAGGTTTTTGAGTTAAACTTATTCGACTTCCCTTTAACGTCCCGTAAAGCGTTTTACAGAGTAAAGATTGAATCTATGAATGAAATTACCTTAATAAAGGTACCTAGTATGTCACTAGACCTTTTTAATGTAAAAAGATTGAATCTTTGAAAAAAAAATGATAGTTTAGAGATTAAATTATTCGAGTTACCTATGAAGTCGCGAATCGAGTTGTAATGACTAAATATTAAATCTTTGAATGAAAATATCTCAACAAAGGAACCTATTATGTGACTAGAACTTTTTAATGTATAAAGATAGAATCTTTTAAAGAAAATAAGAGTTTTGAGTGAAACTTATTCGAGTTCCCTTTGACGTCCCGAAAAGTGTTTTACAGAGTATAGGTTGAATCCTTGAATGAAAATACCTCAGTAAAGGTACCTGGATTGTCACAAGACCTTTTTAATGTAAAAAGATTGAACCTTTGAAGGAAAATGAGAGTTTTGAGATTGACTTATTCGAGTTACCTATGAAGTCGCTAAGCGTGTTTTAATGACTAAAGATTAAATCTTTGAATGAAAATACCTCAATAAAGGAACCTATTATTTGACTAAACCTTTTTAATGTATACAGATTGAATCTTTGAAAGAAAATGAGAGTTTTGAATGAAACTTAATCGAGTTCCTTTTGACGTCCCGAAAAGTGTTTTAATGAGTAAAAATATAATCTTTGAATGAAAATACCTCAATAAAGGTACCTATTATGTTACTAGACATTTTTAATGCATAAATGTTGAATCTTTGACAGAAAATTAGAGTATTGATTTAAACTTTTTCGAGTTACTTATGAAGTGGCGAAGAGTGTTTTAATGAGTAAAAATTGAATCTTTGATTGAAAATGGGAGTTTTGAATGAAACTTGTTCGAGTTCCTTTTGACGTCCCGAAGAGTGTTTTAATGAGTAAAAATAGAATCTTTGAATAAAAATACCTCAATAAAGATACCTATTATGTTACAAGACCTTTTTAATGTATAAACGTTGAATCTTTGAAAGAAAATAAGAGTATTGATTTAAACTTATTCGAGTTACTTATGAAGTGGTGATGAGTGTTTTAATGAGTAAAGATCGAATCTTTGATTGAAAATATCTCAATAAAAGTACCTTTTATGTCATTAAACCTTTTTAATGCATATAGATTGAATCTTTGAAACAAAACAAGAGTTTGAATTTAAAATTATTCGTGACACCTAGTAGTCGCGAAGAAGGTTTTAAAGAGTATATGTTGAATCTTTAAATTAAAGTACCTCAATAATGGTACCTTTTATGTCACTTGACCTTTTCAATGTATAAAGATTGAATCTTTGAAAGAAAATGAGGTTTTTAAGTTACACTTATTGGAGTTTCCTTTGACGTCCCGTAGAGTGTTTTACAGAGTAAAGATTGAATCTTTGAACAAAAATACCTTAATAAAGGTACCTAGTATGTCACTAGACCTTTTTAATGTAAAAAGATTGAATCTCAGAAAAAAAAAATGATAGTTTAGAGATTAACTTATTCGAGGTACCTAAGAAGTCGTGAATCGTGTTGTTATAACTAAACATTAAATGTTTGAATGAAAATATCTCAACAAAGGAACCTATTATGTGACTAAACCTTTTGAATGTATAAAGATTGAATCTTTTAAAGAAAATGAGAGTTTTGAGTGAAACTTATTCGAGTTTCATTTGACATCCCAAAGAGAGTTTTACAGAGTATTGATTGAATTTTTGAATGAAAATACTTCAGTAATGGTACCTAGTATGTCACTAGACCTTTTTAATGTAAAAAGATTGAATCTTTGAAAGAAAATTAGAGTTTTGAGATTCACTTATTCGAGTTACCTATGAAGTCGCGAAGCGTGTTTTAATGACTAAAGATGAAATCTTTGAATGAAAATACCTCAATAAAGGAACCTATTATATGACTTAACCTTTTTAATGTATACAGATTGAATCTTTGAAATAAAATGAGAGTTTTGAATGAAACTTATTCGAGTTCTTTTTGACGTCCCGAAGAGTGTTTTAATGAGTAAAAATAGAATCTTTAAATAAAAATGCCTCCATAAAGATAGCTATTATGTTACTAGACCTTTTTAATGTATAAACGTTGAATCTTTGACTGAAAATAAGAGTAGTGATTTAACCTTATTCGAGTTACTTATGAAGTGGCGAAGAGTGTTTTAATGAGTAAAAATCGAATCTTTGATTGTATATATCTCAATAAAATTACCTTTTATGTCACTAAACCTTTTTAATGCATATAGACTGAATCTTTGAAACAAAACAAGAGTTTTAATTTAAAACTATTCGTGTTACTTAGAATTCGCGAAGAGTGTTTTAATGAGTATATGTTGAATCTTTAAATCAAAGTACCTCAAAAAAGGTACCTTTTATGTCACTAGACCTTTTCAATGTATAAAGATTGAATCTTTGAAAGAAAATGAGATTTTTGAGTTAAACTTATTCGAGTTCACATTGACGTCCCGTAGAGTGTTTTACCGAGTAAAGATTGAATTTTGAATGAAATTACCTTAATAAAGGTACCTAGTATGTCATTAGACCTTTTTAATGTAAAAAGATTGAATTTTTGAAATAAATTGATAGTTTAGAGATTAACTTATTCGAGTTACCTATGAAGTCGTGAATCGTGTTGTAATGACTAAATATTAAATCTTTGAATGAAAATATCTGAACAAAGGAACCTATTATGTGACTAGACCTTTTTAACATATAAAGATTCAATCTTTTAAATAAAATGAGAGTTTTGAGTGAAACTTATTCGAGTTCCCTTTGACGTCCCGAAGAGTGTTTTATAGAGTATAAATTGAATCTTTGAAGGAAAATACCTCTGTAAAGGTACCTAGCATGTCACTAAACCGTTTTAATGTAAAAAGATTAAATATTTGAAAGAAAATGAGAGTTTTGAGATTAACTAATTCGAGTTACCTATGAAGTCGCGAGGCGTGTTTTAGTAACTAAAGATTAAATCTTTGAATGAAAATACCTCAATAAAGGAACCTATAATACGACTAAACCTTTTTAATGTATACAGATTGAATCTTTGAAAGAAAATGAGAGTTTTGAATGAAACTTATTCGAGTTTCTTTTGACGTCCCGAAGAGTGTTTTAATGAGTAAAATTAGAATCTTTGAGTGAAAATACCTCAATAAAGGTACCTATTATGTTAGTAGACATTTTTAATGTATAAATGTTGAATTTTTGAAAGAAAATTAGAGTATTGATTTAAACTTATTCGAGTTACTTATGAAGTGGCGAAGAGTGTTTTAATGAGTAAAAATCGAATCTTTGATTGAAAATATCTTGGTAAAAGTACCTTTTATGTCACTAAATCTTTTTAATGCATATAAATTGAATCTTTGAAACAATACAAGAGTTTTAATTTAAAATTATTTGGGTTACCTAGAAGTCGCGAAGAGTGTTTTAATGAGTATATGTTTAATCTTTAAATGAAAGTACCTCAATAAAGGTACCTTTTATGTCACTTGACCTTTTCGATGTATAAAGATTGAATCTTTGAAAGAAAATGAGGTTTTTGAGTTAAACTTATTTGAGTTCCCTTTGACGTCCCGTAGAGTGTTTTACAGAGTAAAGATTGAATCTCCGAATTAAATTACCTTAATAAAGGTACCTAGTATGTCACTAGACCTTTTTAATGTAAAAAGATTGAATCTCTGGAAAAAAAAATGATAGTTTAGAGATTAACTTATTCGAGTTACCTGTGAAGTCGCGAATCGTATTGTAATGACTAAATATTAAATCTTTGAACGAAAATATCTCAACAAAGGAACCTATTATATGTCTAGACCTTTTTAATGTATAAAGATTGAATCTTTTAAGGAAAATGAGAGTTTTGAGTGAAACTTATTCGAGTTCCCTTTGACGTCCCGAAGAGTGTTTTACAGAGTATAGATTGAATCATTGAAAGAAAATACCTTAGTAAAGGTGCCTAGAATGTCACAAGACCTTTTAAATATGAAAAGACTGAATCTTTGAAAGAAAATGAGAGTTTTGAGATTGACTTATTCGAGTTACTTATGAAGTCGCGAAGTATGTTTTGATGACTAATGATTAAATCTTTGAATGAAAATACCTCAATAAAGGAACCTATTATATGACTAAACCTTTTTAATGTATACAAATTGAATCTTTCAAAAAAAATGAGAGTTTTGAATAAAACTTATTCGAGTTCCTTTTGACGTCCCGAAGAGTGTTTTAATGTGTAAAAATAGAATCTTTGAATGAAAATACCTCAATAAAGGTACCTATTATGTTACTATACATCTTTAATATATAAATGTTGAATCTTTGAAAGAAAATTGGAGTATTGGTTTAAACTTATTCGAGTTACTTATGAAGTGGCGAAGAGTGTTTTAATGAGTAGAAATCGAATCTTTGATTGAAAATATCTCAATAAAAGTACCTTTTATATCACTAAACCTTTTCAATGCATATAGTTGCAATCTTTGAAACAGAATAAGAGTATTAACTTAAAATTATTCGTGTTACATAGAAGTCGCAAAGAGTGTTTTAATGAGTATATGTTGAATCTTTAACTGAAAGAACCTCAATAAAGGTATCTTTTATGTCACTAGACTTTTTCAGTGTTTAAAGATTAAATCTTTGAAAGAAAATGAGGTTTTTGAGTTAAACTTTTTCGAGTTCCCTTTGACGTCCCGAAGAGTGTTTTATAGAGTATAGATTGAATCTGTGAATGAAAATACCTCAATAAATGTACCTAGTATGTCACTAGACCTCTTTAATGTAAAAAGATTTAATCTTTGAAAGAAAATGATAGTTTTGACATTAACATATTCGAGTTATCTATGAAGTCGCAAAGCGTGTTTTAATGATTAAAGATTAAATCTTTAAACGAAAATACCTCAATAAAGGAACCTATTATATGGCTAAACCTTTTTAATGTATACAGATTGAATCTTTGAAAGAAAATGAGACTTTTGAGTGAAACTTATTCAAGTTTCCTTTGACATCCCGAAGAGTGTTTTACAGAGTATAGATTGAATCTTTGAATGAAAATACCTCAGTAAAGGTACCAAGTATGTCACTAGACCTTTTTAATGTAAAAAGATTGAGTCTTTGAAATAAAATGAGAATTTTGAGATTAACTTATTCGAGTTACCTATGAAGTCGCGAAACGTGATTTAATGACTAAAGATTAAATCTTTGCATGAAAATACCTCCATAAATGAACCTATTATATGACTAAACCTTTTTAATTTATACAGATTGAATCTTTGAAAGAAAATGAGAGTTTTGCAAGAAACTTATTCGAATTCTTTTTGACGTCCCGAAGAGTGTTTTAATAAGTAAAAATAGAATCTTTAAATGAAAATATCTCAATAAAGATACATATTATGTTACTAGACCTTTTTAATTTATAAACGTTGAATCTTTGAAAGAAAATAAGAGTAGTGATTTAAACTTATTCGAGTTACTTATGAAGTGGCGAAGAGTGTTTTAATGTGTAAAAATCGAATCTTTGATAGAAAATATCTCAATAAAAGTACCTTTTATGTCACTAACCTTTTTAATGCATATAGATTGAATCTTTGAAACCAAACAAGAGTTTTAATTTAAAATTATTCGTGTTACCTAGAAGTCGCGAAGAGTGTTTTATTGAGTATGTGTTGAATCTTTCAATTAAAGTACCTCAATAAAGGCACATTTTACGTCACTAGACCTTTCCAATGTATAAAGATTGAATCTTTGAAAGAAAATGAGGTTTTTGAGTTAAACTTATTCGAGTTCTCATTGACGTCCCGTAGAGTGTTTTACCGAGTAAAGATTGAATCTTTGAATGAAATTACCTTAATAAAGGTACCTAGTATGTCGGTAGACCTTTTTAATGTTAAAAGATTGAGTTTTTGGAATAAAATGATAGTTTAGAGATTAAGTTATTTGAGTTACCTATGAAGTCGTGAATCGTGTTGTAATGACTAAATATTAAATCTTTGAATGAAAATATCTGAACAAAGGAACCTATTATGTGACTAGACCTTTTTAACATATAAAGGGTGAATCTTTTAAAGAAAATGAGAGTTTTGAGTGAAACTTATTCGAGTTCCTTTTGACGTCCTGAAGAGTGTTTTACAGAGTATAGATTGAATCTTGGAATGAAAATACCTTAGTAAAGGTACTTAGTATGTCACTAAACCTTTTTAATGTAAAAAGATTTAATCTTTGAAAGAAAATGAGAGTTTTGAGATTAACTTATTCGGGTTAGCTATGAAGTCGCGAAGCGTATTTTAATGACTAAAGATTAAATCTTTGAATCAAAATACCTCAATAAAGGAACATATTATATGACTAAACCTTTTTAATGTATATAGATTGAATCTTTGAAATAAAATGAGAGTTTTGAATTAAACTTATTCGAGTTCCTTTTGACGTCCCGAAGAGTGTTTTAATGAGTAAAAATAAAATCTTTGAATAAAAATACCTCAGTAAAGGTACCTATTATGTTACTAGACCTTTTTAATGTATAAACGTTGAATCTTTGAAAGAAAATAAGAATAGTGATTTAAACTTATTCGAGTAACTTATGAAGTGGCGAAGAGTGTTTTAATGAGTAAAAATCGAATCTTTGATTGAAAATATCTCAATAAAAGTACCTTTTATGTTACTAAACCTTTTTAATGCATATAGATTGAATCTTTGAAACAAAACAAGAGTTTTAATTTAAAATTATTCGTGTTACCTAGAAGTCGCAGAGAGTGTTTTTAATGAGTATATGTTAAATCTTTAAATCACAGTACCTCAATAAAGGTACCTTTCATGTCACTAGACCTTTTCAATGTATAAAGATTGAATCTTTGAAAGAAAATGAGGTTTTTGAGTTAAACTTATTCGAGTTCTCTTTGACGTCCCGTAGAGTGTTTTACAGAGTAAAGATTGAATCTCTGAATGAAATTACCTTAATAAAAGTACCTAGTATGTCACTAGACCTTTTTAATGTAAAAAGACTGAATGTCTGAAAAAAAATGATATTTTAGAGAATAACTTATTCGAATTACCTAGGAAGTCGCAAATCTTGTTGTAATGACTAAATATTAAATCTTTGAATGAAAATATCTCAACAAAGGAACCTATTATGTGACTAGACCTTTTTAATGTATAAAGATTGAATCTTTTAAAGAAAACGAGAGTTTTGAGTGAAACTTATTCGAGTTCCCTTTGACGTCCCGAAGAGTGTTTTACAGAGTATAAATTGAATTTTTGAAAGAAAATACCTCAGTAAAGGTACCTAGAATGTCACACGACCTTTTTAATGTAAAAAGATTGAATCTTTGAAAAAAAATGAGACTTTTGAGATTGACTTATTCGAGTTACCTATGAAGTCGCGAAGCGTGTTTTAATGATTAAAGATTAAATCTTTGAATGAAAAAACCACAATAAAAGAACCTATTATATGACTAAACCTTTTTAATGTATACAGATTGAATCTTTGAAAGAAAATGAGAGTTTTGAATGAAACTTATTCGAGTTCCTTTTGACGTCCCGAAAAGTGTTTTAATGAGTAAAAATAGAATCTTTGAATGAAAATACCTCAATAAAGGTACCTATTATGTTACTAGACATTTTTAATGCATAAATGTTGAATCTTTGAAAGAAAATTAGAGTATTGATTTAAACTTTTTCGAGTTACTTATGAAGTGGCGAAGAGTGTTTTAATGTGTAAAAATCGAATCTTTGATTGAAAATATCTCAATAAAAGTACCTTTTATTTCACTAAACCTTTTAAATGCATATTGATTGAATCTTTGAAACAAAACAAGTGTTTTAATTTAAAATTATTCGTATTACCTAGAAGTCGCGAAGAGTGTTTTTAATGAGTATATGTTGAATCTTTAAATCACAGTACCTCAATAAAGGTACCTTTTATGTCGCTAGACCTTTTCAATGTATAAAGATTGATTCTTCGAAAGAAAATAAGGTTTTTGAGTTAAACTTATTCGACTTCCCTTTAACGTCCCGTAGAGCGTTTTACAGAGTAAAGATTGAATCTATGAATGAAATTACCTTAATAAAGGTACCTAGTATGTCACTAGACCTTTTTAATGTAAAAAGATTGAATCTTTGAAAAAAAAATGATAGTTTAGAGATTAAATTATTCGAGTTACCTATGAAGTCGCGAATCGAGTTGTAATGACTAAATATTAAATCTTTGAATGAAAATATCTCAACAAAGGAACCTATTATGTGACTAGAACTTTTTAATGTATAAAGATAGAATCTTTTAAAGAAAATAAGAGTTTTGAGTGAAACTTATTCGAGTTCCCTTTGACGTCCCGAAAAGTGTTTTACAGAGTATAGGTTGAATCCTTGAATGAAAATACCTCAGTAAAGGTACCTGGAATGTCACAAGACCTTTTTAATGTAAAAAGATTGAACCTTTGAAGGAAAATGAGAGTTTTGAGATTGACTTATTCGAGTTACCTATGAAGTCGCTAAGCGTGTTTTAATGACTAAAGATTAAATCTTTGAATGAAAATACCTCAATAAAGGAACCTATTATTTGACTAAACCTTTTTAATGTATACAGATTGAATCTTTGAAAGAAAATGAGAGTTTTGAATGAAACTTAATCGAGTTCCTTTTGACGTCCCGAAAAGTGTTTTAATGAGTAAAAATATAATCTTTGAATGAAAATACCTCAATAAAGGTACCTATTATGTTACTAGACATTTTTAATGCATAAATGTTGAATCTTTGACAGAAAATTAGAGTATTGATTTAAACTTTTTCGAGTTACTTATGAAGTGGCGAAGAGTGTTTTAATGAGTAAAAATTGAATCTTTGATTGAAAATGGGAGTTTTGAATGAAACTTGTTCGAGTTCCTTTTGACGTCCCGAAGAGTGTTTTAATGAGTAAAAATAGAATCTTTGAATAAAAATACCTCAATAAAGGTACCTATTATGTTACAAGACCTTTTTAATGTATAAACGTTGAATCTTTGAAAGAAAATAAGAGTATTGATTTAAACTTATTCGAGTTACTTATGAAGTGGTGATGAGTGTTTTAATGAGTAAAGATCGAATCTTTGATTGAAAATATCTCAATAAAAGTACCTTTTATGTCATTAAACCTTTTTAATGCATATAGATTGAATCTTTGAAACAAAACAAGAGTTTGAATTTAAAATTATTCGTGACACCTAGTAGTCGCGAAGAAGGTTTTAAAGAGTATATGTTGAATCTTTAAATTAAAGTACCTCAATAATGGTACCTTTTATGTCACTTGACCTTTTCAATGTATAAAGATTGAATCTTTGAAAGAAAATGAGGTTTTTAAGTTACACTTATTGGAGTTTCCTTTGACGTCCCGTAGAGTGTTTTACAGAGTAAAGATTGAATCTTTGAACGAAAATACCTTAGTAAAGGTACCTAGTATGTCACTAGACCTTTTTAATGTAAAAAGATTGAATCTCAGAAAAAAAAAATGATAGTTTAGAGATTAACTTATTCGAGTTACCTAAGAAGTCGTGAATCGTGTTGTTATAACTAAACATTAAATGTTTGAATGAAAATATCTCAACAAAGGAACCTATTATGTGACTAAACCTTTTGAATGTATAAAGATTGAATCTTTTAAAGAAAATGAGAGTTTTGAGTGAAACTTATTCGAGTTTCATTTGACATCCCAAAGAGAGTTTTACAGAGTATTGATTGAATTTTTGAATGAAAATACTTCAGTAATGGTACCTAGTATGTCACTAGACCTTTTTAATGTAAAAAGATTGAATCTTTGAAAGAAAATTAGAGTTTTGAGATTCACTTATTCGAGTTACCTATGAAGTCGCGAAGCGTGTTTTAATGACTAAAGATGAAATCTTTGAATGAAAATACCTCAATAAAGGAACCTATTATATGACTTAACCTTTTTAATGTATACAGATTGAATCTTTGAAATAAAATGAGAGTTTTGAATGAAACTTATTCGAGTTCTTTTTGACGTCCCGAAGAGTGTTTTAATGAGTAAAAATAGAATCTTTAAATAAAAATGCCTCCATAAAGATAGCTATTATGTTACTAGACCTTTTTAATGTATAAACGTTGAATCTTTGACTGAAAATAAGAGTAGTGATTTAACCTTATTCGAGTTACTTATGAAGTGGCGAAGAGTGTTTTAATGAGTAAAAATCGAATCTTTGATTGTATATATCTCAATAAAATTACCTTTTATGTCACTAAACCTTTTTAATGCATATAGACTGAATCTTTGAAACAAAACAAGAGTTTTAATTTAAAACTATTCGTGTTACTTAGAATTCGCGAAGAGTGTTTTAATGAGTATATGTTGAATCTTTAAATCAAAGTTCCTCAAAAAAGGTACCTTTTATGTCACTAGACCTTTTCAATGTATAAAGATTGAATCTTTGAAAGAAAATGAGGTTTTTGAGTTAAACTTATTCGAGTTCACATTGACGTCCCGTAGAGTGTTTTACCGAGTAAAGATTGAATTTTGAATGAAATTACCTTAATAAAGGTACCTAGTATGTCATTAGACCTTTTTAATGTAAAAAGATTGAATTTTTGAAATAAATTGATAGTTTAGAGATTAACTTATTCGAGTTACCTATGAAGTCGTGAATCGTGTTGTAATGACTAAATATTAAATCTTTGAATGAAAATATCTGAACAAAGGAACCTATTATGTGACTAGACCTTTTTAACATATAAAGATTCAATCTTTTAAATAAAATGAGAGTTTTGAGTGAAACTTATTCGAGTTCCCTTTGACGTCCCGAAGAGTGTTTTATAGAGTATAAATTGAATCTTTGAAGGAAAATACCTCTGTAAAGGTACCTAGCATGTCACTAAACCGTTTTAATGTAAAAAGATTAAATATTTGAAAGAAAATGAGAGTTTTGAGATTAACTAATTCGAGTTACCTATGAAGTCGCGAGGCGTGTTTTAGTAACTAAAGATTAAATCTTTGAATGAAAATACCTCAATAAAGGAACCTATTATACGACTAAACCTTTTTAATGTATACAGATTGAATCTTTGAAAGAAAATGAGAGTTTTGAATGAAACTTATTCGAGTTTCTTTTGACGTCCCGAAGAGTGTTTTAATGAGTAAAATTAGAATCTTTGAGTGAAAATACCTCAATAAAGGTACCTATTATGTTAGTAGACATTTTTAATGTATAAATGTTGAATTTTTGAAAGAAAATTAGAGTATTGATTTAAACTTATTCGAGTTACTTATGAAGTGGCGAAGAGTGTTTTAATGAGTAAAAATCGAATCTTTGATTGAAAATATCTTGGTAAAAGTACCTTTTATGTCACTAAATCTTTTTAATGCATATAAATTGAATCTTTGAAACAATACAAGAGTTTTAATTTAAAATTATTTGGGTTACCTAGAAGTCGCGAAGAGTGTTTTAATGAGTATATGTTTAATCTTTAAATGAAAGTACCTCAATAAAGGTACCTTTTATGTCACTTGACCTTTTCGATGTATAAAGATTGAATCTTTGAAAGAAAATGAGGTTTTTGAGTTAAACTTATTTGAGTTCCCTTTGACGTCCCGTAGAGTGTTTTACAGAGTAAAGATTGAATCTCCGAATTAAATTACCTTAATAAAGGTACCTAGTATGTCACTAGACCTTTTTAATGTAAAAAGATTGAATCTCTGGAAAAAAAAATGATAGTTTAGAGATTAACTTATTCGAGTTACCTGTGAAGTCGCGAATCGTATTGTAATGACTAAATATTAAATCTTTGAACGAAAATATCTCAACAAAGGAACCTATTATATGTCTAGACCTTTTTAATGTATAAAGATTGAATCTTTTAAGGAAAATGAGAGTTTTGAGTGAAACTTATTCGAGTTCCCTTTGACGTCCCGAAGAGTGTTTTACAGAGTATAGATTGAATCATTGAAAGAAAATACCTTAGTAAAGGTGCCTAGAATGTCACAAGACCTTTTAAATATGAAAAGACTGAATCTTTGAAAGAAAATGAGAGTTTTGAGATTGACTTATTCGAGTTACTTATGAAGTCGCGAAGTATGTTTTGATGACTAATGATTAAATCTTTGAATGAAAATACCTCAATAAAGGAACCTATTATATGACTAAACCTTTTTAATGTATACAGATTGAATCTTTCAAAAAAAATGAGAGTTTTGAATAAAACTTATTCGAGTTCCTTTTGACGTCCCGAAGAGTGTTTTAATGTGTAAAAATAGAATCTTTGAATGAAAATACCTCAATAAAGGTACCTATTATGTTACTATATATCTTTAATATATAAATGTTGAATCTTTGAAAGAAAATTGGAGTATTGGTTTAAACTTATTCGAGTTACTTATGAAGTGGCGAAGAGTGTTTTAATGAGTAGAAATCGAATCTTTGATTGAAAATATCTCAATAAAAGTACCTTTTATATCACTAAACCTTTTCAATGCATATAGTTGCAATCTTTGAAGCAGAATAAGAGTATTAACTTAAAATTATTCGTGTTACATAGAAGTCGCAAAGAGTGTTTTAATGAGTATATGTTGAATCTTTAACTGAAAGAACCTCAATAAAGGTATCTTTTATGTCACTAGACTTTTTCAGTGTTTAAAGATTAAATCTTTGAAAGAAAATGAGGTTTTTGAGTTAAACTTTTTCGAGTTCCCTTTGACGTCCCGAAGAGTGTTTTATAGAGTATAGATTGAATCTGTGAATGAAAATACCTCAATAAATGTACCTAGTATGTCACTAGACCTCTTTAATGTAAAAAGATTTAATCTTTGAAAGAAAATGATAGTTTTGACATTAACATATTCGAGTTATCTATGAAGTCGCAAAGCGTGTTTTAATGATTAAAGATTAAATCTTTAAACGAAAATACCTCAATAAAGGAACCTATTATATGGCTAAACCTTTTTAATGTATACAGATTGAATCTTTGAAAGAAAATGAGACTTTTGAGTGAAACTTATTCAAGTTTCCTTTGACATCCCGAAGAGTGTTTTACAGAGTATAGATTGAATCTTTGAATGAAAATACCTCAGTAAAGGTACCAAGTATGTCACTAGACCTTTTTAATGTAAAAAGATTGAGTCTTTGAAATAAAATGAGAATTTTGAGATTAACTTATTCGAGTTACCTATGAAGTCGCGAAACGTGTTTTAATGACTAAAGATTAAATCTTTGAATGAAAATACCTCCATAAATGAACCTATTATATGACTAAACCTTTTTAATTTATACAGATTGAATCTTTGAAAGAAAATGAGAGTTTTGCAAGAAACTTATTCGAATTCTTTTTGACGTCCCGAAGAGTGTTTTAATAAGTAAAAATAGAATCTTTAAATGAAAATATCTCAATAAAGATACATATTATGTTACTAGACCTTTTTAATTTATAAACGTTGACTCTTTGAAAGAAAATAAGAGTAGTGATTTAAACTTATTCGAGTTACTTATGAAGTGGCGAAGAGTGTTTTAATGTGTAAAAATCGAATCTTTGATAGAAAATATCTCAATAAAAGTACCTTTTATGTCACTAACCTTTTTAATGCATATAGATTGAATCTTTGAAACCAAACAAGAGTTTTAATTTAAAATTATTCGTGTTACCTAGAAGTCGCGAAGAGTGTTTTATTGAGTATGTGTTGAATCTTTCAATTAAAGTACCTCAATAAAGGCACATTTTACGTCACTAGACCTTTCCAATGTATAAAGATTGAATCTTTGAAAGAAAATGAGGTTTTTGAGTTAAACTTATTCGAGTTCTCATTGACGTCCCGTAGAGTGTTTTACCGAGTAAAGATTGAATCTTTGAATGAAATTACCTTAATAAAGGTACCTAGTATGTCGGTAGACCTTTTTAATGTTAAAAGATTGAGTTTTTGGAATAAAATGATAGTTTAGAGATTAAGTTATTTGAGTTACCTATGAAGTCGTGAATCGTGTTGTAATGACTAAATATTAAATCTTTGAATGAAAATATCTGAACAAAGGAACCTATTATGTGACTAGACCTTTTTAACATATAAAGGTTGAATCTTTTAAAGAAAATGAGAGTTTTGAGTGAAACTTATTCGAGTTCCTTTTGACGTCCTGAAGAGTGTTTTACAGAGTATAGATTGAATCTTGGAATGAAAATACCTTAGTAAAGGTACTTAGTATGTCACTAAACCTTTTTAATGTAAAAAGATTTAATCTTTGAAAGAAAATGAGAGTTTTGAGATTAACTTATTCGGGTTAGCTATGAAGTCGCGAAGCGTATTTTAATGACTAAAGATTAAATCTTTGAATCAAAATACCTCAATAAAGGAACCTATTATTTGACTAAACCTTTTTAATGTATACAGATTGAATCTTTGAAAGAAAATGAGAGTTTTGAATTAAACTTATTCGAGTTCCTTTTGACGTCCCGAAGAGTGTTTTAATGAGTAAAAATAAAATCTTTGAATAAAAATACCTCAGTAAAGGTACCTATTATGTTACTAGACCTTTTTAATGTATAAACGTTGAATCTTTGAAAGAAAATAAGAATAGTGATTTAAACTTATTCGAGTAACTTATGAAGTGGCGAAGAGTGTTTTAATGAGTAAAAATCGAATCTTTGATTGAAAATATCTCAATAAAAGTACCTTTTATGTTACTAAACCTTTTTAATGCATATAGATTGAATCTTTGAAACAAAACAAGAGTTTTAATTTAAAATTATTCGTGTTACCTAGAAGTCGCAGAGAGTGTTTTTAATGAGTATATGTTAATGAGTTACCTATGAAGTCGCGAAGCATGTTTTAATGACTAAAGATTAAATCTTTGAATCAAAATACCTCAATAAAGGAACCTATTATATAACTAAACTTTTTAATGTATACAGATTGAATCTATGAAAGAAAATGAGAGTTTGGAATGAAACTTATTCGAGTTCCTTTTGACGTCCCGAAGAGTGTTTTAATGAGTAAAGATCGAATCTTTGATTGAAAATATCTCAATAAAAGTACCTTTTATGTCATTAAACCTTTTTAATGCATATAGATTGAATCTTTGAAACAAAACAAGAGTTTGAATTTAAAATTATTCGTGACACCTAGTAGTCGCGAAGAAGGTTTTAAAGAGTATATGTTGAATCTTTAAATTAAAGTACCTCAATAATGGTACCTTTTATGTCACTTGACCTTTTCAATATATAAAGATTGAATCTTTGAAAGAAAATGAGGTTTTTAAGTTACACTTATTGGAGTTTCCTTTGACGTCCCGTAGAGTGTTTTACAGAGTAAAGATTGAATCTTTGAACGAAAATACCTTAATAAAGGTACCTAGTATGTCACTAGACCTTTTTAATGTAAAAAGATTGAATCTCAGAAAAAAAAATGATAGTTTAGAGATTAACTTATTCGAGTTACCTAAGAAGTCGTGAATCGTGTTGTTATAACTAAACACTAAATGTTTGAATGAAAATATCTCAACAAAGGAACCTATTATGTGACTAAACCTTTTGAATGTATAAAGATTGAATCTTTTAAAGAAAATGAGAGTTTTGAGTGAAACTTATTCGAGTTTCATTTGACATCCCAAAGAGAGTTTTACAGAGTATTGATTGAATTTTTGAATGAAAATACTTCAGTAATGGTACCTAGTATGTCACTAGACCTTTTTAATGTAAAAAGATTGAATCTTTGAAAGAAAATTAGAGTTTTGAGATTCACTTATTCGAGTTACCTATGAAGTCGCGAAGCGTGTTTTAATGACTAAAGATGAAATCTTTGAATGAAAATACCTCAATAAAGGAACCTATTATATGACTTAACCTTTTTAATGTATACAGATTGAATCTTTGAAATAAAATGAGAGTTTTGAATGAAACTTATTCGGGTTCTTTTTGACGTCCCGAAGAGTGTTTTAATGAGTAAAAATAGAATCTTTAAATAAAAATGCCTCCATAAAGATAGCTATTATGTTACTAGACCTTTTTAATGTATAAACGTTGAATCTTTGACTGAAAATAAGAGTAGTGATTTAACCTTATTCGAGTTACTTATGAAGTGGCGAAGAGTGTTTTAATGAGTAAAAATCGAATCTTTGATTGTATATATCTCAATAAAATTACCTTTTATGTCACTAAACCTTTTTAATGCATATAGACTGAATCTTTGAAACAAAACAAGAGTTTTAATTTAAAACTATTCGTGTTACTTAGAATTCGCGAAGAGTGTTTTAATGAGTATATGTTGAATCTTTAAATCAAAGTACCTCAAAAAAGGTACCTTTTATGTCACTAGACCTTTTCAATGTATAAAGATTGAATCTTTGAAAGAAAATGAGGTTTTTGAGTTAAACTTATTCGAGTTCACATTGACGTCCCGTAGAGTGTTTTACCGAGTAAAGATTGAATTTTGAATGAAATTACCTTAATAAAGGTACCTAGTATGTCATTAGACCTTTTTAATGTAAAAAGATTGAATTTTTGAAATAAATTGATAGTTTAGAGATTAACTTATTCGAGTTACCTATGAAGTCGTGAATCGTGTTGTAATGACTAAATATTAAATCTTTGAATGAAAATATCTGAACAAAGGAACCTATTATGTGACTAGACCTTTTCAACATATAAAGATTCAATCTTTTAAATAAAATGAGAGTTTTGAGTGAAACTTATTCGAGTTCCCTTTGACGTCCCGAAGAGTGTTTTATAGAGTATAAATTGAATCTTTGAAGGAAATTACCTCTGTAAAGGTACCTAGCATGTCACTAAACCGTTTTAATGTAAAAAGATTAAATATTTGAAAGAAAATGAGAGTTTTGAGATTAACTAATTCGAGTTACCTATGAAGTCGCGAGGCGTGTTTTAGTAACTAAAGATTAAATCTTTGAATGAAAATACCTCAATAAAGGAACCTATTATACGACTAAACCTTTTTAATGTATACAGATTGAATCTTTGAAAGAAAATGAGAGTTTTGAATGAAACTTATTCGAGTTTCTTTTGACGTCCCGAAGAGTGTTTTAATGAGTAAAATTAGAATCTTTGAGTGAAAATACCTCAATAAAGGTACCTATTATGTTAGTAGACATTTTTAATGTATAAATGTTGAATTTTTGAAAGAAAATTAGAGTATTGATTTAAACTTGTTCGAGTTACTTATGAAGTGGCGAAGAGTGTTTTAATGAGTAAAAATCGAATCTTTGATTGAAAATATCTTGGTAAAAGTACCTTTTATGTCACTAAATCTTTTTAATGCATATAAATTGAATCTTTGAAACAATACAAGAGTTTTAATTTAAAATTATTTGGGTTACCTAGAAGTCGCGAAGAGTATTTTAATGAGTATATGTTTAATCTTTAAATGAAAGTACCTCAATAAAGGTACCTTTTATGTCACTTGACCTTTTCGATGTATAAAGATTGAATCTTTGAAAGAAAATGAGGTTTTTGAGTTAAACTTATTTGAGTTCCCTTTGACGTCCCGTAGAGTGTTTTACAGAGTAAAGATTGAATCTCCGAATTAAATTACCTTAATAAAGGTACCTAGTATGTCACTAGACCTTTTTAATGTAAAAAGATTGAATCTCTGGAAAAAAAAATGATAGTTTAGAGATTAACTTATTCGAGTTACCTGTGAAGTCGCGAATCGTATTGTAATGACTAAATATTAAATCTTTGAACGAAAATATCTCAACAAAGGAACCTATTATATGTCTAGACCTTTTTAATGTATAAAGATTGAATCTTTTAAGGAAAATGAGAGTTTTGAGTGAAACTTATTCGAGTTCCTTTTGACGTCCCGAAGAGTGTTTTACAGAGTATAGATTGAATCATTGAAAGAAAATACCTTAGTAAAGGTGCCTAGAATGTCACAAGACCTTTTAAATATGAAAAGACTGAATCTTTGAAAGAAAATGAGAGTTTTGAGATTGACTTATTCGAGTTACTTATGAAGTCGCGAAGTATGTTTTGATGACTAATGATTAAATCTTTGAATGAAAATACCTCAATAAAGGAACCTATTATATGACTAAACCTTTTTAATGTATACAGATTGAATCTTTCAAAAAAAATGAGAGTTTTGAATAAAACTTATTCGAGTTCCTTTTGACGTCCCGAAGAGTGTTTTAATGTGTAAAAATAGAATCTTTGAATGAAAATACCTCAATAAAGGTACCTATTATGTTACTATACATCTTTCATATATAAATGTTGAATCTTTGAAAGAAAATTGGAGTATTGGTTTAAACTTATTCGAGTTACTTATGAAGTGGCGAAGAGTATTTTAATGAGTAGAAATCGAATCTTTGATTGAAAATATCTCAATAAAAGTACCTTTTATATCACTAAACCTTTTCAATGCATATAGTTGCAATCTTTGAAACAGAATAAGAGTATTAACTTAAAATTATTCGTGTTACATAGAAGTCGCAAAGAGTGTTTTAATGAGTATATGTTGAATCTTTAACTGAAAGAACCTCAATAAAGGTATCTTTTATGTCACTAGACTTTTTCAGTGTTTAAAGATTAAATCTTTGAAAGAAAATGAGGTTTTTGAGTTAAACTTTTTCGAGTTCCCTTTGACGTCCCGAAGAGTGTTTTATAGAGTATAGATTGAATCTGTGAATGAAAATACCTCAATAAATGTACCTAGTATGTCACTAGACCTCTTTAATGTAAAAAGATTTAATCTTTGAAAGAAAATGATAGTTTTGACATTAACATATTCGAGTTATCTATGAAGTCGCAAAACGTGTTTTAATGATTAAAGATTAAATCTTTAAACGAAAATACCTCAATAAAGGAACCTATTATATGGCTAAACCTTTTTAATGTATACAGATTGAATCTTTGAAAGAAAATGAGACTTTTGAGTGAAACTTATTCAAGTTTCCTTTGACATCCCGAAGAGTGTTTTACAGAGTATAGATTGAATCTTTGAATGAAAATACCTCAGTAAAGGTACCAAGTATGTCACTAGACCTTTTTAATGTAAAAAGATTGAGTCTTTGAAATAAAATGAGAATTTTGAGATTAACTTATTCGAGTTACCTATGAAGTCGCGAAACGTGTTTTAATGACTAAAGATTAAATCTTTGAATGAAAATACCTCCATAAATGAACCTATTATATGACTAAACCTTTTTAATTTATACAGATTGAATCTTTGAAAGAAAATGAGAGTTTTGCAAGAAACTTATTCGAATTCTTTTTGACGTCCCGAAGAGTGTTTTAATAAGTAAAAATAGAATCTTTAAATGAAAATATCTCAATAAAGATACATATTATGTTACTAGACCTTTTTAATTTATAAACGTTGACTCTTTGAAAGAAAATAAGAGTAGTGATTTAAACTTATTCGAGTTACTTATGAAGTGGCGAAGAGTGTTTTAATGTGTAAAAATCGAATCTTTGATAGAAAATATCTCAATAAAAGTACCTTTTATGTCACTAACCTTTTTAATGCATATAGATTGAATCTTTGAAACCAAACAAGAGTTTTAATTTAAAATTATTCGTGTTACCTAGAAGTCGCGAAGAGTGTTTTATTGAGTATGTGTTGAATCTTTCAATTAAAGTACCTCAATAAAGGCACATTTTACGTCACTAGACCTTTCCAATGTATAAAGATTGAATCTTTGAAAGAAAATGAGGTTTTTGAGTTAAACTTATTCGAGTTCTCATTGACGTCCCGTAGAGTGTTTTACCGAGTAAAGATTGAATCTTTGAATGAAATTACCTTAATAAAGGTACCTACTATGTCGGTAGACCTTTTTAATGTTAAAAGATTGAGTTTTTGGAATAAAATGATAGTTTAGAGATTAAGTTATTTGAGTTACCTATGAAGTCGTGAATCGTGTTGTAATGACTAAATATTAAATCTTTGAATGAAAATATCTGAACAAAGGAACCTATTATGTGACTAGACCTTTTTAACATATAAAGGTTGAATCTTTTAAAGAAAATGAGAGTTTTGAGTGAAACTTATTCGAGTTCCTTTTGACGTCCTGAAGAGTGTTTTACAAAGTATAGATTGAATCTTGGAATGAAAATACCTTAGTAAAGGTACTTAGTATGTCACTAAACCTTTTTAATGTAAAAAGATTTAATCTTTGAAAGAAAATGAGAGTTTTGAGATTAACTTATTCGGGTTAGCTATGAAGTTGCGAAGCGTATTTTAATGACTAAAGATTAAATCTTTGAATCAAAATACCTCAATAAAGGAACCTATTATATGACTAAACCTTTTTAATGTATATAGATTGAATCTTTGAAATAAAATGAGAGTTTTGAATTAAACTTATTCGAGTTCCTTTTGACGTCCCGAAGAGTGTTTTAATGAGTAAAAATAAAATCTTTGAATAAAAATACCTCAGTAAAGGTACCTATTATGTTACTAGACCTTTTTAATGTATAAACGTTGAATCTTTGAAAGAAAATAAGAATAGTGATTTAAACTTATTCGAGTAACTTATGAAGTGGCGAAGAGTGTTTTAATGAGTAAAAATCGAATCTTTGATTGAAAATATCTCAATAAAAGTACCTTTTATGTTACTAAACCTTTTTAATGCATATAGATTGAATCTTTGAAACAAAACAAGAGTTTTAATTTAAAATTATTCGTGTTACCTAGAAGTCGCAGAGAGTGTTTTTAATGAGTATATGTTAATGAGTTACCTATGAAGTCGCGAAGCATGTTTTAATGACTAAAGATTAAATCTTTGAATCAAAATACCTCAATAAAGGAACCTATTATATAACTAAACTTTTTAATGTATACAGATTGAATCTATGAAAGAAAATGAGAGTTTGGAATGAAACTTATTCGAGTTCCTTTTGACGTCCCGAAGAGTGTTTTAATGAGTAAAAATAGAATCTTTGAATGAAAATAACTCAATAAAGGTACCTATTATGTTACTAAACATTTTTAATGTATAAAAGTTGAATCTTTGAAAAAAATTTGGAGTATTGATTTAAACTTATTCGAGTTACTTATGAAGTGGTGAAGAGTGTTTTAACGAGTAAAAATCGAATCTTTGATTGAAAATATCTCAATAAAAGTACCTTTTATATCACTAAACCTTTTTAATGCATATAGATTGAATCTTTGAAACAAAACAAGAGTATTATTTTAAAAATATTCGTGTTACCTAGAAGTCACGAAGAGTGTTTCAATGAGTATATGTTGAATCTGTAAATGAAAATACCTCAATAAAGGTATCTTTTATGTCACTAGACCTTTTCAATGTATAAAGATTGAATCTTTGAAAGAAAATGAGGTTTTTGAGTTAAACTTTTTTGAGTTCCCATTGACGTCCCGTAAAGTGTTTTACCGAGTAACGATTAAATCTTTGAATGAAATTACCTTAATAAAGGTACCTAGTATGTCATTAGACCTTTTTAATGTAAAAAGATTGAATCTCTGAAAAAAAATGATAGTTTAGAGATTAACTTATTCGAGTTACCTATGAAGTCGCGAATCGTGTTGTAATGACTAAATATTCAATCTTTGAATGAAAATATCTCAACAAAGGAACCTATTATGTGACTAGACCTTTTTAATGTATAAAGATTGAATCTTTTAAAGAGAATGATAGTTTGGAGTGAAACTTATTCGAGTTTCCTTTGACATCCCAAAGAGTGTTTTATAGAGTATAGATTGAATCTTTGAATAACAATACCTCAGTAAAGGTACCTACTATGTCACAAGACATTTTTAATGTAAAAAGATTGAATCTTTGAAAAAAAAAATGAGAGTTTTGAGATTAACTTATTTGAGTTACCTATGAAGTCGCGAAGCGTGTTTTAATGACTACACATTAAATCTTTGAATGAAAATAGCTCAATAAAGGAACCTATTATATGAATAAACCTTTTTAATGTATACAGATTGAATCTTTGAAAGAAAATGAGAGTTTTGAATGAAACTTATTCGAGTTCTTTTTGACGTCCCGAAGAGTGTTTTAATGAGTAAAAATAGAATCTTTAAATAAAAATACCTCAATAAAGATACCTATTATGTTACGAGACCTTTTTAATGTATAAACTTTGAATCTTTGAAGGAAAATAAGAGTAGTGATTTAAACTTATTCGAGTTACTTGTGAAGTGGTGAAGAGTGTTTTAATGAGTAAAAATCGAATCTTTGATTGAAAATATCTCAATAAAAGTATCTTTTATGTCACTAAACCTTTTTAATGCATATGTATTGAATCTTTGAAACAAAACAAGAGTTTTAATTTAAAATTATTCGTGTTACCTAGAAGTCGCGAAGAGTGTTTTAATGAGTTTATCTTGAATCTTTAAATCAAAGTACCTCAATAAAGGTACCTTTTATGTCACAAGATCTTTTCAATGTATAAAGATTGAATCTTTGAAAGAAAATGAGGTTTTTGAGTTAAACTTATTCGAGTTCCCATTGACGTCCCGTAAAGTGTTTTACCGAGTAAAGATTAAATCTTTGAATAAAATTACCTTAATAAAGGCACCTAGTATGTCATTAGACCTTTTTAATGTAAAAAGATTGAATTTTTGAAATAAAATGATAGTTTAGAAATTAACTTATTCGAGTTAGCTATAAAGTCGTGAATCGTGTTATAATGACTAAATATTAAATCTTTGAATGAAAATATCTAAACAAAGGAACCTATTATGTGACTAGACCTTCTTAATGTATAAAGATTGAATCTTTTAAAGAAAATGAGAGTTTTGAATGAAACTTATTCGAGTTCCCTATGACGTCCCGAAGAGTATTTTACAGAGTATAGATTGAATCTTTGAATGAAAATACCTCAATAAAGGTACCTAGTATGCAACTAGACCTTTTTAATGTAAAAAGATTGAATCTTTAGAAGAAAATGAGAGTTTTGAGATTAACCAATTTGAGATTGAATCTTTTATGTCACTAGACCTTTTCAATGTATAAAGATTGAATCTTTGAAAGAAAATGAAGTTTTTGAGTTAAACTTATTCGAGTTCCCTATGACGTCATGTAGAGTGTTTTACAGCGTAACGATTGAATCTCTGAATGAAATTACCTTAATAAATGTACCTAGTATGTCACTAAACCTTTTTAATGTAAAAATATTGAATCTCAGAAAAAAAATGATAGTTTAGAGATTAACTTATTCGAGTTAACTATGAAGTCGCGAATCGTGTTGTAATGACTAAATATTAAATCTTTGAAAGAAATTTGAATGAAAATATCTCAACAAAGGAACATATTATGTGACTAGACCTTTTTAATGTATAAAGATTGAATCTTTTAAAGAAAATGAGAGTTTTGAGTGAAACTTATTCGAGTTCCATTTGATGTCCCGAAGAGTGTTTTACTTAGTATAGATTGAATCCTTAAATGAAAATACCTCAGTAAAGGTAACTAGAATGTCACAAGACCATTTTAATGTTAAAAGATTGAATCTTTTAAAGAAATTGAGAGTTTTGAGATTAACTTATTCGAGTTACCTATGAAGTCGCGAAACATGTTTTAATGACTAAAGATTAAATCTTTGAATGAAAATACCTCAATAAAGGAACCTATTATATGACTAAACCTTTTTAATGTATACAGATTGAATCTTTGAAAGAAAATGAGAGTTTTGAATGAAACTTATTCGAGTTCCTTTTGACGTCCTGAAGAGTGTTTTAATGAGTAAAAATAGAATCTTTGAAAGAAAATACCTCAATAAAGGTACCTTTTATGTTATTAGACCTTTTTAATGTATAAATGTTAAATCTTAGAAAGAAAATAAGAGTATTGATTTAAACTTATTCGAGTTACTTATGAAGTGGTGAGGAGTATTTTAATGAGTAAAGATCGAATCTTTGATTGAAAATATCTCAATAAAATTACCTTTTATGTCATTAAACCTTTTTAATGCATATAGATTGAATCTTTGAAACAAAACAAGAGTTTGAATTTAAAATTATTCGTGTTACCCAGTAGTCGCTAAGAAGGTTTTAATCGATATATGTTGAATCTTTAAATGAAAGTACCTCAATAATGGTACCTTTTATGTCACTAGACCTTTTCAATGTATAAAGATTGAATCTTTGAAAGAAAATGAGGTTTTTGAGCTAAACTTATTCGAGTTCCCTTTGACGTCCCGTAGAGTGTCTTACAGGGTAAAGATTGAATCTTTGAACGAAAATAACCTAATAAAGGTACCTAGTATGTCACTAGACCTTTTTAATGTAAAAAGATTGAATCTCTGAAAAAAAAATGATAGTTTAGAGATTAACTTATTCGAGTTACCTCTGAAGTCGCGAATCGTGTTGTAATGACAAAATATTAAATCTTTGAATGAAAATATCTGAACAAAGGAACCTATTACGTGACTAGACCTTTTTAATGTATAAAGATTGAATCTTTTAAAGAAAATGAGAGTTTTGAGTGAAACTTATTCGAGTTTCCTTTGACATCCCGAAGAGTGTTTTAGAGAGTATAGATTGAATCTTTGAATGAAAATACCTCAGTAAAGGTACCTAGTATGCCACTAAACCTTTTTAATTTAAAAAGATTGAATCTCTGTAAGAAAATGAGAGTTTTGAGATTAACTAATTTGAGTTACCTATGAAGTCGCGAAGCGTGTTTTATTGACTAACGATTAAATCCTTGAATAAAAATACCTCAATAAAGGAACCTATTATATGACTAAACCTTTTCAATGTTTACATATTGATTCTTTGAAAGAAAATGAGAGTTTTGAATGAAACTTATTCGAGTTCTTTTTGACGTCCCGAAGAGCGTTTTAATGAGTAAAAATAGAATCTTTAAATGAAAATACCTCAATAAAGATACCTATTATATCACTAGACCTTTTTAATGTATAAACGTTGAATCTTTGAAATAAAATAAGAGTAGTGATTTAAACTTATTCGAGTTAGTTATGAAGTGGCGAAGAGTGTTTTAATGAGTAAAAATCGAATCTTTGATTTAAAATATCTCAATAAAAGTACCTTTTATGTCACTAAACCTTTTTAATTCATATAGATTGAATCTTTGAAACAAAATAAGAGTTTAAATTTAAAATTATTCGTGTTACCTAGTAGTCGCTAAGAGGGTTTTAATGGGTATATGTTGAATCTTTAAATGAAAGTACCTCAATAATGGTACCTTTTATGTCACTAGACTATTTCAATGTATAAATATTGAATCTTTGAAAGAAAATGAGGTTTTTGAGTTAAACTTATTCGAGTTCCCATTAACGTCCCGTAGAGTGTTTTACCGAGTAAAGATTAAATCTTTGAATGAAATTTGAATGAAAATATCTCAACAAAGGAACCTATTATGTGACTAGACAATTTTAATGTATAAAGATTGAATCTTTTAAAGAAAATGAGAGTTTTGAGTGAAACTTATTCGTGTTCCATTTGACGTCCCGAAGAGTGTTTTACAGAGTATAGATAAAATCATTGAATGAAAATATCTCAGTAAAGGTACCTAAAATGTCACAAAACCATTTTAATGTTAAAATATTGAATCTTTGAAATAAATTGAGAGTTTTGAGATTGACTTATTCGAGTTTCCTATGAAGTCGCGAAGCGTGTTTTAATTACTAAAGATTAAATCTTTGAATGAAAATACCTCAATAAAGGAACCTATTATATGACTAAACCTTTTTAATGTATACAGAATGAATCTTTCAAAGAAAATGAGAGTTTTGAATGAAACTTATTCGAGTTCCTTTTGACGTCCCGAAGAGTGTTTTAATGAGTAAAAACCGAATCTTTGAATGAAAATATCTCAATAAAGGTACCTGTTATGTTACTATACATTTTTAATGTATAAATGTTGAATCTTTAAAAGAAAATTGGAGTATTGATTTAAACTTATTCGAGTTACTTATGAAGTGGCGAAGAGTGTTTTAATGAGTAAAAATCGAATCATTGATTGAAATTATCTCAATAAAAGTACCTTTTATGTTACTAAACCTTTTTAATGCATATATATTGAATCTTTGAAACAAAATAAGAGTATTAATTTAAAATTATTCATGTTACCTAGAAGTCCTGAAGAGTGTTTTAATGAGTATATGTTGAATCTTTAAATGAAAGTACCTCAACAAAGGTACCTTTTATGTCACTAGACCTTTTTCAATGTATGAAGATTGAACCTTTAAAAGAAAATGAGGTT
This sequence comes from Cornus florida, assembly GCF_030987335.1. NCBI lineage: Eukaryota > Viridiplantae > Streptophyta > Magnoliopsida > Cornales > Cornaceae > Cornus > Cornus florida. The sequence goes on along the minus strand of NW_026775578.1, from coordinate 89,044,358 downwards.
TTTGAGTCAAACTTATTCGAGTTCCCTTTGACGTCCCGAAGAGTGTTTTACAGAGTATAGATTGAATCTTTGAGTGAAAATACCTCAGTAAAGGAACCTAGTATGTCATTAGACCTTTTTAATGTAAAAAGATTGAATCTTTGAAAGAAAATGAGAGTTTTGAGATTAACTTATTCGAGTTATCTATGAAGTCGCGAAGCGTGTTTTAATGACTAAAGATTAAATCTTTGAATGAAAATACCTCAATAAAGGAACCTATTATTTGACTAAACCGTTTTAATGTATACAGATAGAATCTTTCAAGGAAAATGAGAGTTTTGAATGAAACTTATTCGAGTTCCTTTTGAATTCCCGAAGAGTTTTTTAATGAGTAAAAATAGAATCTTTGAATGAAAATACCTCAATAAAGGTACCTATTGTGTTAGTAGACCTTTTTAATGTATAAGCGTTGAATATTTGAAAGAAAATAAGAGCATTGATTTAAACTTATTCGAGTTACATATAAAGTGGTGAGGAGTGTTTTAATGAGTAAAGATCGAATCTTTGATTGAAAATATCTCAATAAAAGTACCTTTTATGTCATTAAACCTTTTTAATGCATATAGATTGAATCTTTGAAACAAAACAAGAGTTTGAATTTAAAATTATTCGTGTTACTTGGTAGTCGCGAAGAGGGTTTTAATGAGTATATGTTTTACCTTTAAATGAAAGTACCTCAATAATGGTACCTTTTATGTCACTAGACCTTTTCAATGTATAAACATTGAATCTTGGAAAGAAAATGAGGTTTTTGAGTTAAACTTATTCGAGTTCCATTTGACGTCCCGTAGAGTGTTTTACAGAGTAAAGATTGAATCTTTAAACGAAAATACCTTAATAAAGGTACCTAGTATGTCACTAGACCTTTTTAATGTAAAAAGATTGAATCTCTGAAAAAAAAAATGATAGTTTAGAGATTAACTTATTCGAGTTACCTATGAAGTCGCGACTCCTGTTGTAATGACAAAATATTAAATCTTTGAATGAAAATATCTAAACAAAGGAACCTATTATGTGACTAGACCTTTTTAATGTATAAAGATTGAATCTTTTAAAGAAAATGAGAGTTTTGAGTGAAACTTATTCGAGTTCCCTTTGACGTCCCGAAGAGTGTTTTACAGAGTATAAATTGAATCTTTGAATGAAAATACCTCAGTAAAGGTACCTAGAATGTCACAAGACCTTTTTAATGTAAAAAGATTGAATCTTTGAAAGAAAATGAGAGTTTTGAGATTGACTTATTCGAGTTACCTATGAAGTCGCGAAGCGTGTAAAATGTCTAAAGATTAAATCTTTGAATGAAAATACCTCAATAAAAGAACCTATTATATGACTAAACCTTTTTAATGCATACAGATTGAATCTTTCAAAGAAAATGCGAGTTTTGAAAGAAACTTATTCGCGTTCCTTTTGACGTCCCGAAAAGTATTTAATGAGTAAAAATAGAATCTGTGAATGAAAATACCTCAATAAAGGTACCTATTATGTTACTAGACATTTTTAATGTATAAGTGTTGAATCTTTGAAAGAAAATTAGAGTATTGATTTAAACTTATTCGAGTTACTTATGTAGTGGCGAAGAATGTTTTAATGAGTCAAAATCGAATCTTTGATTGAAAATATCTCAATAAAAGTACCTTTTATGTCACAAAACCTTTTTAATGCATATAGATTGAATCTTTGAAATAAAACAAGAGTTTTAATTTAAAATTATTCGTGTTACCTAGAAGTCGCGAAGAGTGTTTTAATGAGTATATGTTGAATCTTTAAATCAAAGTACCTCAATAACGGTACCTTTTATGTCACTAGACCTTTTCAATGTATAAAGATTGAATCTTAGAAAGAAAATGAGGTTTTTGAGTAAAACTTATTCGAGTTCCCATTGACGTCCTGTAGAGTGTTTTCCCGAGTAAAGATTGAATCTTTGAATGAAATTACCTTAATAAAGGTACCTAGTATGTCATTAGACCTTTTTAATGTGAAAAGATTGAATTTTTGAAATAAAATGATAGTTTAGAGATTAACTTATTTGAGTTACCTATGAAGTCTTGAATCGTGTGGTAAAGACTAAATATTAAATCTTTGAATGCAAATATCTGAACAATGGAACCTATGTGACGAGCTTTTTAATGTACAAAGATTGTATCTTTTAAAGAAAATGAGAGTTTTGAGTGAAACTTATTCGAGTTCCCTTTGACATCCCAAAGAGTGTTTTACAGAGTATAGATTGAATCTTTGAATGAAAATCCTCAGTAAAGGTACCTAGTATGTCACTAGACCTTTTTAATGTAAAAAGATTAAATCTTTGAAAGAAAATGAAAGTTTTGAGATTAACTAATTCGAGTTACCTATGAAGTCGCGAGGCGTGTTTTAATGACTAAAGATTAAATCTTTGAATGAAAATACCTCAATAAAGGAACCTATTATATACTAAAACTTTTTAATGTATACAGACTGAATCTTTGAAAGAAAATGAGAGTTTTGAATGAAACTTATTCGAGTTCCTTTTGACGTCCTGAAGAGTGTTTTAATGAGTAAAAATAGAATCTTTGAATGAAAATACCTAAATAAAGGTACCTATTATGTTACTAGACATTTTTAATATATAAATGTTGAATCTTTGAAAGAAAATTAGAGTATTGATTTATACTTATTCGAGTTACTTATGAAGTGGCGAAGAGTGTTTTAATGAGTAAAAATCGAATCTTTGATTGAAAATATCTAAATAAAAGTACCTTTTATGTCACTAAACCTTTTTAATGCATATAGATTGAATCTTTGAAACAAAACAAGGGTTTTAATTTAAAATTATTCGTGTTACCTAGAAGTCGCGAAGAGTGTTTTAATGAGTATATGTTTAATCGTTAAATAAAAGTATCTCAATAAAGGTACCTTATATGTCACTTGACCTTTTCAATGTATAAAGATTAAATCTTTGAAAGAAAATGAGGTTTTTGAGTTAAACTTATTCGAGTTCCCTTTGACGTCCCGTAATGTGTTTTACAGAGTAAAGATTGAATCTCTGAATGAAATTACATTAGTAAAGGTACCTACTATGTCACTAAACCTGTTTAATGTAAAAAGATTGAATCTCTGAAAAAAAATGATAGTTTAGAGATTAACTTATTCGAGCTACCAATGAAGTCGCGAATCCTGTTGTAATGACAAAATATTAAATCTTTGAATGAAAATATCTGAACAGAGGAACCTACTATGTGACTAGACCTTTTCAATGTATAAAGATTGAATCTTTGAAAGAAAATGAGAGTTTTAAGTGAAACTTATTCGAATTCCCTTTGACGTCCCGAAGAGTGTTTTACAGAGTATAAATTGAATCTTTGAATGAAAATACCTCAGTAAAGGTACCTAGAATGTCACAAGACCTTTTTAATGTAAAAAGATTGAATCTTTGAAAGAAAATGAGAGTTTTGAGATTGACTTATTCCAGTTACCTATGAAGTCGCGAAGCGTGTTTTAATGACTAAAGATTAAATCTTTGAATGAAAATACCTCAATAAAGGAACCTATTATATGACTAAACCTTTTTAATGTATACAGATTGAATCTTTGAAAGAAAATGAGAGTTTTGAAAGAAACTTATTCGAGTTCCTTTTGACGTCCCGAAAAGTATTTAATGAGTAAAAATAGAATCTTTGAATGAAAATACCTCAATAAAGGTACCTATTATGTATAAGTGTTGAATGTTTGAAAAAAAATTAGAGTATTGAGTTAAACTTATTCGAGTTACTTATGAAATGGCGTAGAGTGTTTTAATGAGTAAAAATCGAATCTTTGATTGAAAATATCTCAATAAAGTACCTTTTATGTCACTAAACTTTTTTAATGCATATAGATTGAATCTTTAAAACAAAACAAGAGTTTTAGTTTAAAATTATTCGTGTTACCAAGAAGTCGCGAAGAGTGTTTTAATGAGTATATGTTGAATCTTTATATGAAAGTACCTCAACAAAGGTACATTTTATGTCACTAGACTTTTTCAATGTATAAAGATTGAATCTTTAAAAGAAAATGAGGTTTTTGAGTTAAACTTATTCGAGTTCCCTTTGACGTCCCATAAAGTGTTTTACAGAGTAAAGATTGAATCTCTGAACGAAATTAACTTAATAATGGTACCTAGTATGTCACTGGACCTTTTTAATGTAAAAAGATTGAATCTCTGAAAAAATATGATAGTTTAGAGATTAACTTATTCGAGCTACCAATGAAGTCGCGAATCGTGTTGTAATGACTAAATATTAAATCTTTAAATGAAAATATCTCAACAAAGGAACCTATTATCTTACTAGACCTTTTTAATGTATAAAGATTGAATCTTTTAAAGAAAACGAGAGTTTTGAGTCAAACTTATTCGAGTTTCCTTTGACATCCCGAAGAGTGTTTTACAGAGTATAGATTGAATCTTTGAACGAAAATACCTCAGTAAAGGTACCTAGTATGTCAGTAGACCTTTTTAATGTAAAAAGATTGAATATTTGAAGGAAAATGAGAGTTTTGAGATTAACTTATTCGAGTTACCTATGAAGTCGCGAAGCGTGTTTTAATGACTAAAGATTAAATCTTTGAATGAAAATACTTCAATAAAGGAACCTATTATATGACTAAACCTTTTTAATGTATACAGATTGAATCTTTGAAAGAAAATGAGAGTTTTGAATGAAACTTATTCGAGTTCTTTTTGACGTCCCTAAGAGTGTTTTAATGAGTAAAAATTGAATCTTTAAATGAAAATACCTCAATAAAGATACTTATTATGTTACTAGACCTTTTTATTGTATAAACGTTGAATCTTTGAAAGAAAAAAAGGGTATTGATTTAAACTTATTCGAGTTACTTAAAAAGTGGCGAAGAGTGTTTTAATGAGAGAAAATCGAATCTTTGATTGAAAATATCTCAATAAAAGTACCTTTTAAATCACTAAACCTTTTTTAATAATATAGGTAGAATCTTTGAAACAAAACAAAAGTTTTAATTTAAAATTATTCGTGTTACCTAGAAGTCGCGAAAAGTGTTTTAATCAGTATATGTTGAATCTTTAAATGAAAGTACCTCGATAAAGGTACCTTTAATGTCACTAGACCTTTTCAATGTATAAAGATTGAATCTTTGAAAGAAAATGAGGTTTTGAGTTAAACTTATTCGAGTCCCTTTAACGTACCGTTAAGTGTTTTGCAGAGTAAAGATTGAATTTCTGAATGAAATTACCTTAATAAAGGTACCTAGTATGTCACTAGACCTTTTGAATGTAAAAAGATTGAATATTTGAAATAAAATGGTAGTTTAAAGATAAACTTATTCGAGTTACCTATGAAGTCGCGAATCGTGTTGTAATGACTAAATATTAAATCTTTGAATGAAAATATCTGAACAAAGGAACCCATTATGTGACTAGACCTTTTTAATGTATAAAGATTGAATCTTTGAAAGAAAACGAGAGTTTTGAGTGAAACTTATTCGAGTTTACTTTGACATCCCGAAAAGTGTTTTACAGAGTATAGATTGAATCTTTGAACGAAAATACCTCAGTAAAGGTACCTAGTATGTCACTAGATCTTTTTAATGTAAAAAGATTGAATCTTTGAAAGAAAATGAGAGTTTTGAGATTAACTTATTCGAGTTACCTATGAAGTCGCGAAGCGTGTTTTGATGACTAAAGAATAAATCTTTGAATCAAAATACTTCAATAAATGAACCTATTATATGACTAAACCTTTTTAATGTATACAGATTGAAACTTTGAAAGAAAATGAGAGTTTTGAACGAAACTTATTCGAGTTCTTTTTGACGTCCCGAAGAGTGTTTTAATGAGCAAAAATAGAATCTTTAAATGAAAATACCTCAATAAAGATACCTATTATGTTACTAGACCTTTTTAATGTATAAACGTTGAATCTTTGAAAGAAAATAAGAGTATTGATTTAAACTTATTCGAGTTACTTAAGAAGTGGCGAAGAGTGCTTTAATGAGAAAAAATCGAATCTTTGATTGAAAATATCTCAGTAAAAGTACCTTTTATGTCACTAAACCATTTTAATGCATATAGATTGAATCTTTGAAACAAAACAAGAGTTTTAATATTAAATTATTCGTGTTACCTAGAAGTCGCGAAGAGTGTTTTAATGAGTATATGTTGAATCTTTAAATCAAAGTACCTCAATAAAGGTACCTTTTAGGTCACTAGACCTTTTCAATGTATAAAGATTGAATCATTGAAAGAAAATTAGGTTTTTGAGTTAACTTGTTTGAGTTTCCTTTGACGTCCCGTAGTGTTTTACAGAGTAAAGATTGAATCTTTGAATGAAATTACCTTAATAAAGGTACCTAGTATGTCACTAAACCTTTAGAATGTAAAAAGATTGAATCTTTGAAATAAAATGATAGTTTAGAGATTAACTTATTCGAGTTACCTATGAAGTCGCGAATCATGTTGTAATGACTAAATATTAAATCTTTGAATGAAAATATCTGAACAAAGGAACCTATTATGTGACTAGACCTTTTTAATGTATAAAGATTGAATCTTTTAAAGAAAATGAGAGTTTTGAGTGAAACTTATTCGAGTTCCCTTTGACGTCCCGAAGAGTGTTTTACAGAGTATAGATTGAATCTTTGAATGAAAATAGCTCATTAAAGGTACCTAGTATGTCACTAGACCTTTTTAATGTAAAAAGACAGAATCTTTGAAAGAAAATGAGAGTTTTGAGATTAACTTATTCGAGTTACCTATGAAGTCGCGAGACGTGTTTTAATAACTAAAGATTAAATCTTTGAATGAAAATATCTCAATAAAGGAACCTATTATATGACTAAACCTTTTTAATGTATACAGATTGAATCTTTGAAAGAAAATAAGAGTTTTGAAATAAACTTATTCGAGTTCCTTTTGACGTCCCGAAAAGTATTTAATGAGTAAAAATAGAATCTTTAAATGAAAATACCTCAATAAAGGTACCTATTATGTATAAGTGTTGAATCTTTGAAAGAAAATTAGAGTATTGAGTTAAACTTATTCGAGTTACTTATGAAGTGACGTAGAGTGTTTTAATGAGTAAAAATTGAATCTTTGATTGAAAATATCTCAATAAAGTACATTTTATGTCACTAAACTTTTTTAATGCATATAGATTGAATTTTTAAAACAAAATAAGAGTTTTAGTTTAAAATTATTCGTGTTACCTAGAAGTCGCGAAGAGTGTTTTAATGAGTATATGTGGAATCTTTAAATGAAAGTACCTCGATAAAGGTACCTTTTATGTCACTAGACTTTTTCAATGTATAAAGATTGAATCTTTAAAAGAAAATGAGGTTTTTGAGTTAAACTTATTCGAGTTCCCTTTGACGTCCCATAAAGTGTTTTACAGAGTAAAGATTGAATCTCTGAACGAAATTATCTTAATAATGGTACCTAGTATGTCACTAGACCTTTTTAATGTAAAAAGATTGAATCTCTGAAAAAAAATGATAGTTTAGAGATTAACTTATTCGAGTTACCTATGAGGTCGCGAATCGTGTTGTAATGACTAAATATTAAATCTTTAAATGAAAATATCTCAACAAAGGAACCTATTATGTGACTAGACCTTTTTAATGTATAAAGATTGAATCTTTTAAAGAAAACGAGAGTTTTGAGTGAAACTTATTCGAGTTTCCTTTGACATCCCGAAGAGTGTTTTACAGAGTATAGATTGAATCTTTGAACAAAAATACCTCAGTAAAGGTACCTAGTATGTCACTAGACCTTTTTAATGTAAAAAGATTGAATATTTGAAGGAAAATGAGAGTTTTGAGATTAACTTATTCGAGTTACCTATGAAGTCGCGAAGCGTGTTTTAATGACTAAAGATTAAATCTTTGAATGAAAATACTTCAATAAAGGAACCTATTATATGACTAAACCTTTTTAATGTACACAGATTGAATCTTTGAAAGAAAATGAGAGTTTTGAATGAAACTTATTCGAGTTCTTTTTGACGTCCCGAAGAGTGTTTTAATGAGTAAAAATAGAATCTTTAAATGAAAATACCTCAATAAAGATACCTATTATGTTACTAGGCCTTTTTAATGTATAAACGTTGAATCTTTGAAAGAAAAAAAGAGTATTGATTTAAACTTATTCGAGTTACTTAAAAAGTGGCGAAGAGTGTTTTAATGAGAAAAAATCGAATCTTTGATTGAAAATATCTCAATAAAAGTACCTTTTAAATCACTAAACCTTTTTAATGAATATAGGTAGAATCTTTGAAACAAAACAAAAGTTTTAATTTAAAATTATTCGTGTTACCTAGAAGTTGCGAAGAGTGTTTTAATCAGTATATGTTGAATCTTTGAATGAAAGTACCTCAATAAAGGTACCTTTAATGTCACTAGACCTTTTCGCTGTATAAAGATTGAATCTTTGAAAGAAAATGAGGTTTTGAGTTAAACTTATTCGAGTCCCTTTGACGTACCGTAAAGTGTTTTGCAGAGTAAAGATTGAATTTCTGAATGAAACTACCTTAATAAAGGTACCTCGTATGTCACTAGACCTTTTGAATGTAAAAAGATTGAATATTTGAAATAAAATGGTAGTTTAGAGATAAACTTATTCGAGTTACCTATGAAGTCGCGAATCGTGTTGTAATGACTAAATATTAAATCTTTGAATGAAAATATCTGAACAAAAGAACCTATTATGTGACTAGACCTTTTTAATGTATAAAGATTGAATCTTTGAAAGAAAACGAGAGTTTTGAATGAAACTTATTCGAGTTTACTTTGACATCCCGAAAAGTGTTTTACAGAGTATAGATTGAATCTTTGAACGAAAATACCTCAGTAAAGGTACCTAGTATGTCACTAGACCTTTTTAATGTAAAAAGATTGAATCTTTGAAAGAAAATGAGAGTTTTGAGATTAACTTATTCGAGTTACCTATGAAGTCGCGAAGCGTGTTTTAATGACTAAAGATTAAATCTTTGAATCAAAATACTTCAATAAAGGAACCTATTATATGACTAAACCTTTTTAATTTATACAGATTGAAACTTTGAAAGAAAATGAGAGTTTTGAATGAAACTTATTCGAGTTCTTTTCAACGTCCCGAAGAGTGTTTTAATGGGTAAAAATAGAATCTTTAAATGAAAATACCTCAATAAAGATACTTATTATGTTACTAGACCTTTTTAATGTATAAACGTTGAATCTTTGAAAGAAAATAAGAGTATTGATTTAAACTTATTCGAGTTACTTAAGAAGTGGTGAAGAGTGCTTTAATGAGAAAAAATCGAATCTTTGATTGAAAATATCTCAGTAAAAGTACCGTTTATGTCACTAAACCATTTTAATGCATATAGATTGAATTTTTGAAACAAAACAAGAGTTTTAATTTAAAATTATTCGTGTTACCTAGAAGTCGCGAAGAGTGTTTTAATGAGTATATGTTGAATCTTTAAATCAAAGTACCTCAATAAAGGTACCTTTTAGGTCACTAGACCTTTTCAATGTATAAAGATTGAATCATTGAAAGAAAATTAGGTTTTTGAGTTAAACTTGTTTGAGTTCCCTTTGACGTCCCGTAGTGTTTTACAGAGTAAAGATTGAATCTTTGAATGAAATTACCTTAATAAAGGTACCTAGTATGTCACTAGACCTTTAGAATGTAAAAAGATTGAATCTTTGAAATAAAATGATAGTTTAGAGATTAACTTATTCGAGTTACCTATGAAGTCGCGAATCAAGTTGTAATGACTAAATATTAAATCTTTGAATGAAAATATCTGAACAAAGGAACCTATTGTGTGACTAGACCTTTTTAATGTATAAAGATTGAATCTTTTAAAGAAAATGAGAGTTTTGAGTGAAACTTATTCGAGTTCCCTTTAACGTCCCGAAGAGTGTTTTACAGAGTATAGATTGAATCTTTGAATGAAAATACCTCATTAAAGGTACCTAGTATGTCACTAGACCTTTTTAATGTAAAAAGACTGAATCTTTGAAAGAAAATGAGAGTTTTGAGATTAACTTATTCGAGTTACCTATGAAGTCGCGAGGCATATTTTAATGACTAAAGATTAAATCTTTGAATTAAAATACCTCAATGAAGGAACCTATTATATGACTAAAACTTTTTAATGTATACAGATTGAATCTTTTAAAGAAAGTGAGAGTTTTGAATGAAACTTATTCGAGTTCCTTTTGACGTCGCGAAGAGTGTTTTAATGAGTAAAAATAGAATCTTTGAATGAAAATACCTCTATAAAGGTACCAATTATGTTACTAGACCTTTTTAATGTATAAACGTAGAATCTTTCAAAGAAAATAAGAGTATTGATTTAAACTTATTCGAGTTACTTATGAAGTGGCGAATAGTATTTTAATACGTAAAGATCGAATCTGTGATTAAAAATATCTCAATAAAAATACTTTTTATGTCACTAAACCTTTTTAATGCATATAGATTGAATCTTTGAAACAAAACAAGAGTTTTAATTTAAAATTATTCGTGTTACCTAGAAGTCGTGAAGAGTGTTTTAATGAGTATATGCTAAATCTTTAAACGAAAGTACCTTAATAAAGGTACCTTTTATGTAACTAGTCCTTTTAAATGTATAAAGATTGAATCTTTGAAAGAAAATGAGGTTTTTGAGTTAAACTTATTCGAGTTTCCTTTGACGTCCCGTAGAGTGTTTTACAGAGTAAAGATTGAATCTTTGAACGAAAATACCTTTATAAAGGTACCTAGTATGTCACTAGACCTTTTTAATGTAAAAAGATTGAATCTCTGAAAAAAAATGATAATTTAGAGATTAACTTATTCGAGTTACCTATGAAGTCGCGAAGCTTGTTTTAATGACTAAAGATTAAATCTTTGAATGAAAATACCTCAATAAAGGAACCTATTATATGACTAAACCATTTTAATGTATACAAATTGAATCTTTAAAAGAAAATGAGAGTTTTGAGTGAAACTTATTCGAGTTCTTTTTGACGTCCCGAATAGTGTTTTAATGAGTAAAAGTAGAATCTTTAAATGAAATTACCTCAATATAGATACCTATTATGTTACTAGACCTTTTTAATGTATAAACGTTGAATCTTTGAAAGAAAATAAGAGTAGTGATTTAAACTTATTCGAGTTACTTGTGAAGCGGCGAAGAGTGTTTTAATGAGTAAAAATCGAATCTTTGATTGAAAATATCTCAATAAAAGTACTTTTCATGTCACTAAACCTTTTTAATGCATATAGATTGAATCTTTGAAGCAAAAAAAGAGTTTTAATTTAAAATTATTCGTGTTACCTAGAAATCGCGAAGAGTGTTTTAATGAGTATATGTTGAATCTTTAAATGAAAGTACCTCAGTAAAGGTACCTTTTATGTCATTAGACCTTTTCAATGTATAAAGATTGAATCTTTGAAAGAAAATGAGGTTTTTGAGTTAAACTTATTCGAGTTCCCTTTGACGTCCCGTAGAGTGTTTTACAGAGTAAAGATTGAATCTCTGAATGAAAATACCATAATAAAGGTACCTAGTATGTCACTAGACCTTTTTAAGGTAAAAAGATTGAATCTCTGAAAAAAAATTGATAGTTTAGAGATTAACTTATTCGAGTTCCCTATGAAGTCGCGAACCGTGTTGTCATGAGAAAATATTAAATCTTTGAATGAAAATATCTTAACAAAGGAACCTATTATGTGACTAGACCTTTTAATGTATAAAGATTGAATCTTTTAAAGAAAATGAGAGTTTTGAGTGAAACTTATTCGAGTTCCCTTTGACGTCCCGAAGAATGTTTTACAGAGTATAGATTGAATCTTTGATTGAAAATAGCTCAGTAAAGGTACATAGAATGTCACAAGACCTTTTTAATGTAAAAAGATTGAATGTTTAAAAGAAAATGAGAGTCTTGAGATTGACTTATTGGAGTAACCTATGAAGTCGCGAAGCGTGTTTTAATGACTAAAGATTAAATCTTTGAATGAAAAAACCTCAATAAAGGAACCTATTATATGACTAAACTTTTTTAATGTATACAGATTGAATCTTTGAAAGAAAATAAGAATTTTGAATGAAACTTATTCGAGTTCCTTTTGACGTCCCGAAGAGTGTTTTAATGAGTAAAAATAGAATCTTTGAATGAAAATACCTCAATAAAGGTACCTATTATGTTACTAGACATTTTTAATGTATAAATGTTGAATCTTTGAAATAAAATTAGAGTATTGATTTAAGTATATTCTCGTGTTAATTATGAAGTGGCGAAGAGTGTTTTAATGAGTAAAAATCGAATCTTTGATTGAAAATATCTCAATAAAAGAACATTTTATGTCACTAAACCTTTTTAATGCATATAGATTGAATCTTTGAAACAAAACAAGAGTTTTAATTTAAAATTATTTGTGTTACCTCGAAGTCGCGAAGAGTGTTTTAATGAGTATATGTTGAAACTTTAAATGAAAGTACCTCAATAAAGGTACCGTTTATGTCACTAGACCTTTTCAATGTATAAAGATTGAATCTTTGAAAGAAAATGAGGTTTTTAAGTTAAACTTTTCAATGTATAGATACCTATTATGTTACTAGACCTTTTCAATGTATATGTTGAATCTTTGAATGAAAATACCTCAGTAAAGGTACCTAGTATGTCACTAGACCTTTTTAATGTAAAAAGATTGAACCTTTGAAAGAAAATGAGAGTTTTGAGGTTAACTTATTCGAGTTACCTATGAAGTCGCGAAGCGTGTTTTAATGACTAAAGATTAAACCTTTGAATGAAAATACCTCAAGTAAGGAACCTATTATATGAATAAACCTTTTTAACATATACAGATTGAATCTTTGAAAGAAAATGAGAGTTTTGAATAAAACTTATTCGATTTCTTTTTGACGTCCCGAAGAGTGTTTTAATGAGTAAAAATAGAATCTTTAAATGAAATTACCTCAATATAGATTCCTATTATATTACTAGACCTTTTTAATGTATAAAAGTTGAATCTTTGAAAGAAAATAAGAGTAATGATTTAAACTTATTCGAGTTAGTTAAGAAGTGGCGAAGAGTGTTTTAATGAGTAAAAATCGAATCTTTGATTGAAAATATCTCAATAAAGGTACATTTTATGTCCCTGAACCTTTTTAATGCATATAGATTGAATCTTTGAAACAAAACATGAGTTTTAATTTAAAATTATTCGTGTTACCTAGAAGTCGCGAAGAGTGTTTTAATGAGTATATGTTTAATCGTTAAATCAAAGTACCTCAATAAAGGTACCTTTTATGTCACTAGACCTTTTCAATGTATAAAGATTGAATCTTTGAAAGAAAATGAGGTTTTTGAGTTAAATTTATTCGAGTTCCCATTGACGTCCCGTAGAGTGTTTTACCGAGTAAAGATTGAATCTTTGAATGAAATTACCTTAATAAAGGTACCTAGTATGTCATTCGACCTTTTTAATGTAAAAAGATTGAATTTTTGAAATAAAATAATAGTTTAGAGATTAACTTATTCGAGTTACCTATAAAGTCGTGAATCGTCTTGTAATGACTAAATATTAAATCTTTAAATGAAAATTTCTGAACAAATGAACCTATTATGCGACTAGACCTTTTTAACATATACAGATTGAATCTTTAAAGAAAATGAGAGTTTTGAGTAAAACTTATTCGAGTTCCCTTTGACGTCCTGAAGAGTGTTTTACGGAGTATAGATTGAATCTTTGAATGAAAATACCTCAGTAAAGGTACCTAGTATGTCACTAGACCTTTTTAATGTAAAAAGATTGAATCTTTGAAAGAATATGAAAGTTTTGAGATTAACTAATTCGAGTTATCTATGAAGTCGCGAGGCGTGTTTTAATGACTAAAGATTAAATCTTTGAATGAAAATACCTCAATAAAGGAACCTTTTATATGACTAAACCTTTTTAAGGTATATAGATTGAATCTTTGAAAGAAAATGAGAGTTTTGAATGATACTTATTCGAGTTCCTTCTGACGTCCCGAAGAGTGTTTCAATGATTAAAAATAGAATCTTTGAATGAAAATACCTCAATAAAGGTACCTATTATGTTACTAGACATTTTTAATGTATAAATGTTGAATCTTTGAAAGAAAATTACAGTATTGATTTCAACTTATTCGAGTTACTTATGAAGTGGCGAAGAGTGTTTTAATGAGTAAAAATCGAATATTTGATTGAAAATATCTCAATAAAAGTACCTTTTATGTCACTAAACCTTTTTAATGCATATAGATTGAATCTTTGAAACAAAATAAGAGTTTTAATTTAAAATTATTCGTGTTACCTAGAAGTCGCGAAGATTGTTTTAACGAGTATATGTTGAATCTTTAAATCAAAGTACCTCAATAAAGGTACCTTTTCAGTCACAATACCTCAATAAAGGTACCTTTTATGTCATTAGACCTTTTCAATGTATAAAGATTGAATCTTTGAAAGAAAATGAGGTTTTTGAGTTAAACTTATTCGAGTTCCCTTTGACGTCCCGTAGAGTGTTTTACAGAGTAAAGATTGAATCTGTGAACGAAAATGCCTTTATAAAGGTACTTACTATGTCACTAGACCTTTTTAATATAAAAAGATTGAATCTCTGAAATAAAATGAAAGTTTAGAGATTAATTTATTCGAGTTACCTATGGAGTCGCGAATCGTGTTGTAATGACTAAATATTAAATATTTGAATGCAAATATCTGAACAAAGGAACCTATTATGTGACAAGACCTTTTTAATGTATAAAGATTGAATCTTTTAAAGAAAATAAGAGTTTTGAGTGAAACTTATTCGAGTTCCCTTTGACGTCTCGAAGTGTGTTTTACAGAGTATAGATTGAATCTTTGAATGAAAATACCTCAGTAAGTGTACCTAGTATGTCACTAGACCTTTTTAATGTAAAAAGATTGAATATTTGAAAGAAAATGAGATTTTGAGATTAACTTATTCGAGTTATCTATGAAGTCGCGAAGCGTGTTTTAATGACTAAAGATTAAATCTTTGAATGAAAATACCTCAATAAAGGAACCTATTATTTGACAAAACCTTTTTATTGTATACAGATTGAATCTTTGAAAGAAAATGAGAGTTTTGAATGAAACTTATTCGAGTTTCTTTTGACGTCCCGAAGAGTGTTTTGATGAGTAAAAATAGAATCTTTAAATGAAAATACCACAATAAAGATACTTATTATGTTACCAGACCTTTTTAATGTATAAACGTTGAATCTTTGAAAGAAAATAAGAGTAGTGATTTAAACTTATTCGAGTTACTTATGAAGTGGCGAAGAGTGTTTTAATGAGTAAAAATCGAATATTTGATTGAAAATATCTCAATAAAAGTACATTTTATGTCACTAAACCTTTTTAATGCATATAGATTGAATCTTTGAAACAAAATAAGAGTTTTAATTTAAAATTATTCGTGTTACCTAGAAGTCGCGAAGATTGTTTTAACGAGTATATGTTGAATCTTTAAATCAAAGTACCTCAATAAAGGTACCTTTTCTGTCACAATACCTTTTCAATGTATAAAGATTGAATCTTTGAATGAAAAAGAGGTTTTTGAGTTAAACTAATTCGAGTTCCCATTGACGTCCCGTAGAGTGTTTTACCGAGTAAAGATTGAATCTTTGAATGAAATAACCTTAATAAAGGCACCTAATATGTCATTAGACCTTTTTAATGTAAAAAGATTGAATTTTTAAAATAAAATGATAGTTTAGAGATTAACTTATTCGAGTTACCTATGAAGTCGCGAATCGTGTTGTAATGACAAAATATTAAATCTTTGAATGAAAATATCTGAACAAAGGAACCTATTATGTGACTAGACCTTTTTAATGTATAAAGATTGAATCTTTTAAAGAAAATGAGAGTTTTGAGTGAAACTTATTCGAGGTCCCTTCGACGTCCCGAAGAGTGTTTTACAGAGTATAAATTGAATCTTTGAATGAAAATACCTCAGTAAAGATACCCAATATGTCACTAGACCTTTTTAATGTAAAAATTTTGAATCTTTGAAAGAAAATGAGAGTTTTGAGATTAACTAATTCGAGTTACCTATGAAGTCGCTAGGCGTGTTTTAATGATTAAAGATTAAATCTTCGAATGAAAATATCTCAATAAAGAAACCTATTATATTACTAAACCTTTTTAATGTATACAGATTGAGTCTTTGAAATAAAATGAGAGTCTTGAATGAAACTGATTCGAGTTCCTTTTGACGTCCCGAAGTGTATTTTAATGAGTAAAAAAAAAATCTTTGAGTGAAAATACCTCAATAAAGGTACCTATTATGTTACTAGACATTTTTAATGTGTAAATGTTGAATCTTTGAAAGAAAATTTGAGTATTGATTTAAACTTATTTGAGCTGCTTATGAAGTGCCGAAGAGTGTTTTAATGAGTAAAAATCGAATCTTTGATTGAAAATATCACAATAAAAGTACATTTTATGACACTAAACCTTTTTAATGCATATAGATTGAATCTTTGAAACAAAACAAGACTTTCAATTGCAAATTATTCGTGTTACCTAGAAGTCGCGAAAAGTGTTTTAATGAGTATATGTTGAATCTTTAAATCAAAGTACCTCAATAAAGGTACCTTTTATGTCACTAGACCTTTTCAATGCATAAAGATTGAATCTTTGAAAGAAAATGAGGTTTTTGAGTTAAACTTATTCGAGTTCCCTTTGACATCCCGTAGTGTTTTACAGAGTAAAGATTGAATCTCTGAATGAAATTACCTTAATAAAGGTACTTAGTATGTCACTAGACCTTTTTAATATAAAAAGATTGAATATTTGAAATAAAATGATAGTTTAGAGATTAACTTATTCGTGTTACCTGTGAAGTCGCGAATCGTGTTGTAATGACAATATATTAAATCTTTGAATGAAAATATCTGAACAAAGGAACCTATTATGTGACTAGACCTTTTTAATGTATAAAGATTGAATCTTTTAAAGAAAATGAGAGTTTTGAGTGAAACTTATTCGAGTTCCCGTTGACGTCCCGAAGAGTGTTTTACAGAGTATAGATTGAATCTTTGAATGAAAATACCTCAGTAAAGGTACCTAGAATGTCACAAGACCGTTTTAATGTAAAAAGATTGAATATTTGAAAGAAAATGAAAGTCTTGAGATTGAATTATTGGAGTTACCTATGAAGTCGCGAAGCGTGTTTTAATGACTAAAATTAAATCTTTGAATGAAAAAACCTCAATAAAGGAACCTATTATATGACTAAACCTTTTTAATGTATACAGATTGAATCTTTGAAAGAAAATAAGAGTTTTGAATAAAACTTATTCGAGTTCCTTTTGACGTCCCGAAGAGTGTTTTAATGAGTAAAAATAGAATCTTTGAATGAAAATACCTCTATAAAGGTACCTATTATGTTACTAGACATTTTTAATGTATAAATGCTGAATCTTTGAAATAAAATTAGAGTACTGATTTAAACTTATTCGAGTTACTTATGAAGTGGCGAAGAGTGTTTTAATGAGTAAAAATCAAATCTTTGATTCAAAATATCTCAATAAAAGTACATTTTATGTCACTAAACCTTTTTAATGCATATAGATTGAATCTTTGAAACAAAACAAGAGTTTTAATTTAAAATTATTTGTGTTACCTCGAAGTGGCGAAGAGTGTTTTAATGAGTATATGTTGAAACTTTAAATGAAAGTATCTCAATAAAGGTACCGTTTATGTCACTAGACCTTTTCAATGTATAAAGATTGAATCTTTGAAAGAAAATGAGGTTTTTGAGTTAAACTTATTTGAGTTCCCTTTGACGTCCCGTAAAGTATTTTACAGAGTAAAGATTGAATCTCCAAATGAAATTACCTTAATAAAGGTACCTGGTATGTCACTAGAACTTTTTAATGCAAAAAGATTGAATCTCTGAAAAAAAATTGATAGTTTAGAGATTAACTTATTCGAGTTACCTACGAAGTCGCGAATCGTGTTGTAATGACTAAATATTAAATCTTTGAATGAAAATATCTCAGCAAAGGAACCTATTATGTGACTAGACCTTTTTAATGTATAAAGATTGAATCTTTTAAAGAAAATGAAAGATTTAAGTGAAACTTATTAGAGTTTCCTTTAACGTCCCGAAGAGTGTTTTACAGAGTATAGATTGAATCTTTGAATGAAAATACCTCAGTAAAGGTACCTAGTATGTCACTAGACCTTGTTAATGTAAAAAGATTGAATCTTTGAAAGAAAACTAGAGTTTTGAGATTAACTTATTCGAGTCACCTATGAAGTCGCGAAGCGTGTTTTAATGACTAAAGATTAAATCTTTGAATGAAAATAGCTCAATGAAGGAACCTATTATATGACTAAACCTTTTTAATGTATACAGATTGAATCTTTAAAAGAAAATGAGAGTTTTGAATGAAACTTATTCGAGTTCTTTTTGACGTTCCGAAGAGTGTTTTAATGAGTAAAAATAAAATTTTTAAATGAAAATACCTCAATAAAGATACCTATTATGTTACTAGATCTTTTTAATGTATAAACGTTGAATCTTTGAAAGAAAATAAGAGTATTGAGTTAAACTTATTCGAGTTACTTAAGAAGTGACGAAGAGTGTTTTAATGAGTAAAAATCGAATTTTTGATTGAAAATATCTCAATAAAAGTACCTTTTATGTCACTAAACCTTTTTATTCGAGTTCCCTTTGACATCCCGTAAAGTGTTTTACAGAGTAAAGATTGAATCTCTGAATGAAATTACCTTAATAAAGGTACCTAGTATGTCACTAGACCTTTTTAATGTTAAAATATTGAATCTTTGAAATAAAATGATAGTTTAGATATTAACTTATTCGAGTTACCTATGAAGTCGCGAATCGTGTTGTAATGACTAAATATTAAATCTTTGAATGAAAATATCTCACAAAGGAACCTATTATCTAACTAGACCTTTTTAATGTATAAAGATTGAATCTTTTAAAGAAAATTAGAGTTTTGAGTGAAACTTATTCGAGTTCCCTTCGACGTCCCGAAGAGTGTTTTACAGAGTATAGATTGAATCTTTGAATGAAAATACCTCAGTAAAGATACCTAGTATGTCACTAGACCTTTTTGATGTAAAAAGATTGAATCTTTGAAAGAAAATGAGAGTTTTGAGATTAACTAATTCGAGTTACCAATGAAGTCGCGAGGCGAGTTTTAATAACTAAAGATTAAATATTTGAATGAAAATATCTCAATAAAGGAACCTATTATATGACTAAACCATTTTAATGTATACAGATTGAATCTTTGAAAGAAAATGAGAGTTTTGAATGAAACTTATTCGAGTTCCTTTTGACGTCCCGAGGAGTGTTTTAATGAGTAAAAAAAGAGTCTTGGAATGAAAATACCTCAATAAAGGTACCTATTATTTTACTAGATATTTTTAATGTATAAATGTTGAATCGTTGAAAGAAAATTAGAGTATTGATTTAAACTTATTCGAGTTACTTATGAAGTGGTAAAGAGTGTTTGAAAGAGTAAAAATCGAATCTTTGATTGAAAATATCTCAATAAAAGTACCTTTTATGTCACTAAACCTTTTTAATGCATATAGATTGAATCTTTGAAACAAAACAAGAGTTTCAAATTAAAATTATTTGTGTTACCTAGAAGTCGTAAAGAGTGTTTTAATGAGTCCATGTTGAATCTTTAAATCACAGTACCTCAATAAGGGTACCTTTTATGTCACTAGACCTTTTCAATGTTTAAAGATTGAATCTTTGAAAGAAAATGAGGTTTTTGAGTTAAACTTATTCGAGTTCCCTTTGACGTCCCGTAAAGTGTTTTACAGAGTAAAGATTGAATCTCTGAATGAAATTACCTTAATAAAGGTACCTAGTATGTCACTAGACCTTTTTAATGTAAAAAGAATGAATCTCTGAAAAAAAATGATAGTTTAGAGATTAACTTATTCGAGTTACCTATGAAGTCGAGAATCATGTTGTAATGACTAAATATTAAATCTTTGAATGAAAATATCTCAACAAAGGAACCTATTATGTGACAAGACCTTTTTAATGTATAAAGATTGAATCTTTTAAAGGAAATGAGAGTTTTGAGTGAAACTTATTCGAGTTCCCATGGACGTCCCGAAGAGTGTTTTACAGAGTATAAATTGAATCTTTGAATGAAAATACCTCGGTAAAGGTACCTAGAATGTCAAAAGACCTTTTTAATGTAAAAAGATTGAATCTTTGAAAGAAAATGAGAGTTTTGAGATTGACTTATTCAAGTTACCTATGAAGTCGCGAAGCGTGTTTTAATGACTAAAGATAAAATCTTTGAATGAAAATATCTCAATAAAGGAACCTATTATATGACTAAACCTTTTTAATGTATACAGATTGAATCTTTGAAAGAAAATGAGAGTTTTGAATGAAACTTATTCGAGTTCCTTTTGACGTCCCGAAGAGTGTTTTAATGAGTAAAAATAAAATCTTTAAATGAAAATACCTCAATAAAGATACCTATTATGTTACTAGATATTTTTAATGTATAAACGTTGAATCTTTTGAAAGAAAATAAGAGTATTGATTTAAACTTATTCGAGTTACTTAAGAAGTGGCGAAGAGTGTTTTAATGAGTAAAAATCGAATCTTTGATTGAAAATATCTCAATGAAAGTACCTTTTATGTCACTAAACCTTTTTAATGCATATAGATTGAATCTTTGAAACAAAACAAGAGTTTTGATTTAAAATTTGTCGTATTACCTAGAAGTCGCGAAGAGTGTTTTAATGAGTATATATTGAATCTTTAAATGAAAGTACCTCAATAAAGGTACCTTTTATGTCATTAGACTTTTTAAATGTATAAAGTTATAATCTTTGAAAGAAAATGAGGATTTTGAGTTAAACTTATTCGAGTTCTCTTTGACGTCCCGTAAAGTGTTTTACAGAGTAAAGATTGAATCTCTGAATGAAATTACCTTAATAAAGGTACCTAGTATGTCACTAGACCTTTTTAATGTAAAAATATTGAATCTTTGAAATAAAATGATAGTTTAGATATTAACTTATTCGAGTTACCTATGAAGTCGCGAATCGTGTTGTAATGACTAAATATTAAATCTTTGAATGAAAATATCTGAACAAAGGAACCTATTATCTAACTAGACCTTTTTAATGTATAAAGATTGAAACTTTTAAAGAAAATTAGAGTTTTGAGTGAAACTTATTCGAGTTCCCTTCGACGTCCCGAAGAGTGTTTTACAGAGTATAGATGGAATCTTTGAATGAAATTACCTCAGTAAAGATACCTAGTATGTCACTAGACCTTTTTGATGTAAAAAGATTGAATCTTTGAAAGAAAATGAGAGTTTTGAGATTAACTAATTCGAGTTACCTATGAAGTCGCGAGGCGTGTTTTAATCACTAAAGATTAAATCTTTGAATGAAAATATCTCAATAAAGGAAACTATTATATGACTAAACCTTTTTAATGTATATAGATTGAATCTTTGAAAGAAAATGAGAGTTTTGACTGAAACTTATTCGAGTTCCTTCTGACGTCCCGAGGAGTGTTTTAATGAGTAAAAAAAGAGTCTTTGAATGAAAATACCTCAATAAAGGTACCTATTATTTTACTAGACATTTTTAATGTATAAATGTTGAATCGTTGAAAGACAATTAGAGTATTTATTTAAACTTATTCGAGTTACTTATGAAGTGGTAAAGAGTGTTTTAAAGAGTAAAAATCGAATCTTTGATTGAAAATATTTCAATAAAAGTACCTTTTATGTCACTAAACCTTTTTAATGCATATAGATTGAATCTTTGAAACAAAACAAGAGTTTTAATTTAAAATTATTTGTGTTACCTAGAAGTCGTCAAGAGTGTTTTAATGAGTATATGTTGAATCTTTAAATCACAGTACCTCAATAAGGGTATCTTTTATGTCACTAGATCTTTTCAATGTATAAAGATTGAATCTTTGAAAGAAAATGAGGTTTTTGAGTTAAACTTATTCGAGTTCCCTTTGACGTCCCGTAAAGTGTTTTACAGAGTAAAGATTGAATCTCTGAATGAAATTACCTTAATAAAGGTACCTAGTATGTCACTAGACCTTTTAATGTAAAAAGAATGAATCTCTGAAAAAAAATGATAGTTTAGAGATTAACTTATTCGAGTTACCTATAAAGTCGAGAATCATGTTGTAATGACTAAATATTAAATCTTTGAATGAAAATATCTCAACAAAGGAACCTATTATGTGACTAGACCTTTTTAATGTATAAAGATTGAATCTTTTAAAGAAAATGAGAGTTTTGAGTGAAACTTATTCGAGTTTCCTTTGACGTCCCGAAGTGTGTTTTACAGAGTATAGATTGAATCTTTGAATGAAAATACCTCGGTAAAGGTACCTAGAATGTCAAAAGACCTTTTTAATGTAAAAAGATTGAATCTTTGAAAGAAAATGAGAATTTTGAGATTGACTTATTCAAGTTACCTATGAAGTCGCGAAGCGTGTTTTAATGACTAAAGATTAAAGCTTTGAATGAAAATACCTCAATAAAAGAACCTATTATATGACTAAACCTTTTTAATGTATACAGATTGAATCTTTGAAAGAAAATGAGAGTTTTGAATGAAACTTATTCGAGTTCCTTTTGACGTCCCGAAGAGTGTTTTAATGAGTAAAAATAAAATCTTTAAATGAAAATACCTCAATAAAGATACCTATTATGTTACTAGATCTTTTTAATGTATAAACGTTGAATCTTTGAAAGAAAATAAGAGTATTGATTTAAACTTATTCGAGTTACTTAAGAAGTGGCGAAGAGTGTTCTAATGAGTAAAAATCGAATCTTTGATTGAAAATATCTCAATAAAAGTACCTTTTATGTCACTAAACCTTTTTAATGCATATAGATTGAATCTTTGAAACAAAACAAGAGTTTTAATTTAAAATTATTCGTGTTACCTAGAAGTCGCGAAGAGTGTTTTAATGAGTATATGTTGAATCTTTAAATGAAAGTACCTCAATAAAGGTACCTTTTATGTCACTAGACCTTTTCAAAGTCTGAAAATTGAATCTTTGAAAGAAAATGAGGTTTTTGAGTTAAACTTATTCGAGTTCCCTTTGACGTCTTGTAAAGTGTTTTACAGAGTAAAGATTGAATCTCTGAATGAAATTACCTTAATAAAGGTACCTAGTATGTCACTAGACCTTTTTAATGTAAAAATATTGAATCTTTGAAATAAAATGATAGTTTAGATATTAACTTATTCGAGTTACCTATGAAGTCGCGAATCGTGTTGTAATGACTAAATATTAAATCTTTGAATGAAAATATCTGAACAAAGGAACCTATTATCTAACTAGACCTTTTTAATGTATAAAGATTGAAACTTTTAAAGAAAATTAGAGTTTTGAGTGAAACTTATTCGAGTTCCCTTCGACGTCCCGAAGAGTGTTTTACAGAGTATAGATTGAATCTTTGAATGAAAATACCTCAGTAAAGATACCTAGTATGTCACTAGACCTTTTTGATGTAAGATGATTGAATCTTTGAAAGGAAATGAGAGTTTTGAGATTAACTAATTCGAGTTACCTATGAAGTCGCGATGCGTGTTTTAATAACTAAAGATTAAATCTTTGAATGAAAATATCTCAATAAAGGAACCTATTATATGACTAAACCTTTTTAATGTATACAGATTGAATCTTTGAAAGAAAATGAGAGTTTTGAATGAAACTTATTCGAGTTCCTTCTGACGTCCCGAGGAGTGTTTTAATGAGTAAAAAAAGAGTCTTTGAATGAAAATACCTCAATAAAGGTACCTATTATTTTACTAGACATTTTTAATGTATAAATGCTGAATCGTTGAAAGAAAATTAGAGTATTGATTTAAACTTATTCGAGTTACTTATGAAGTGGTAAAGAGTGTTTTAAAGAGTAAAAATCGAATCTTTGATTGAAAATATCTCAATAAAAGTACCTTTTATGTCACTAAACCTTTTTAATGCATATAGATTGAATCTTTGAAACAAAACAAGAGTTTTAATTTAAAATTATTTGTGTTACCTAGAAGTCGTAAAGAGTGTTTTAATGAGTATATGTTGAATCTTTAAATCACAGTACCTCAATAAGGGTATCTTTTATGTCACTAGACCTTTTTAATGTATAAAGATTGAATCTTTGAAAATGAGGTTTTTGAGTTAAACTTATTCGAGTTCCCTTTGACGTCCCGTAAAGTATTTTACAGAGTAAAGATTGAATCTCTGAATGAAATTACCTTAATAAAGGTACCTAGTATGTCACTAGACCTTTTTAATGTAAAAAGAATGAATCTCTGAAAAAAAATGATAGTTTAGAGATTAACTTATTCGAGTTACCTATAAAGTCGAATATCATGTTGTAATGACTAAATATTAAATCTTTGAATGAAAATATCTCAACAAAGGAACCTATTATGTGACTAGACCTTTTTAATGTATAAAGATTGAATCTTTTAAAGAAAATGAGAGTTTTGAGTGAAACTTATTCGAGTTCCCTTTGACGTCCCGAAGAGTGTTTTACAGAGTATAGATTGAATCTTTGAATAAAAATACCTCGGTAAAGGTACCTAGAATGTCAAAAGACCTTTTTAATGTAAAAAGATTGAATCTTTGAAAGAAAATGAAAGTTTTGAGATTGACTTATTCAAGTTACCTATGAAGTCGCGAAGCGTGTTTTAATGACTAAAGATTAAATCTTTGAATGAAAATACCTCAATAAAAGAACCTATTATATGACTAAACCTTTTTAATGTATACAGACTGAATCTTTGAAAGGAAATGAGAGTTTTGAATGAAACTTATTCGTGTTCCTTTTGACGTCCCGAAGAGTGTTTTAATGAGTAAAAATAAAATCTTTAAATGAAAATACCTCAATAAAGATACCTATTATGTTAGTAGATCTTTTTAATGTATAAACGTTGAATCTTTTGAAAGAAAATAAGAGTATTGATTTAAACTTATTCGAGTTACTTAAGAAGTGGCGAAGAGTGTTTTAATGAGTAAAAATCGAATCTTTGATTGAAAATATCTCAATAAAAGTACCTTTTATGTCACTAAACCTTTTTAATGCATATAGATTGAATCTTTGAAACAAAACAAGAGTTTTAATTTAAAATTTTTCGTATTACCTAGAAGTCGCGAAGAGTGTTTTAATGAGTATATGTTGAATCTTTAAATGAAAGTACCTCAATAAAGGTACCTTTTATGTCATTAGACTTTTTAAATGTATAAAGTTTGAATCTTTGAAAGAAAATGAGGATTTTGAGTTAAACTTATTCGAGTTCTCTTTGACGTCCCGTAAAGTGTTTTACAGAGTAAAGATTGAATCTCTGAATGAAATTACCTTAATAAAGGTACCTAGTATGTCACTAGACCTTTTTAACGTAAAAATATTGAATCTTTGAAATAAAATGATAGTTTAGATATTAACTTATTCGAGTTACCTATGAAGTCGCGAATCGTGTTGTAATGACTAAATATTAAATCTTTGAATGAAAATATCTGAACAAAGGAACCTATTATCTAACTAGACCTTTTTAATGTATAAAGATTGAAACTTTTAAAGAAAATTAGAGTTTTGAGTGAAACTTATTCGAGTTCCCTTCGACGTCCCGAAGAGTGTTTTACAGAGTATAGATGGAATCTTTGAATGAAATTACCTCAGTAAAGATACCTAGTATGTCACTAGACCTTTTTGATGTAAAAAGATTGAATCTTTGAAAGAAAATGAGAGTTTTGAGATTAACTAATTCGAGTTACCTATGAAGTCGCGAGGCGTGTTTTAATCACTAAAGATTAAATCTTTGAATGAAAATATCTCAATAAAGGAAACTATTATATGACTAAACCTTTTTAATGTATATAGATTGAATCTTTGAAAGAAAATGAGAGTTTTGACTGAAACTTATTCGAGTTCCTTCTGACGTCCCGAGGAGTGTTTTAATGAGTAAAAAAAGAGTCTTTGAATGAAAATACCTCAATAAAGGTACCTATTATTTTACTAGACATTTTTAATGTATAAATGTTGAATCGTTGAAAGACAATTAGAGTATTTATTTAAACTTATTCGAGTTACTTATGAAGTGGTAAAGAGTGTTTTAAAGAGTAAAAATCGAATCTTTGATTGAAAATATTTCAATAAAAGTACCTTTTATGTCACTAAACCTTTTTAATGCATATAGATTGAATCTTTGAAACAAAACAAGAGTTTTAATTTAAAATTATTTGTGTTACCTAGAAGTCGTCAAGAGTGTTTTAATGAGTATATGTTGAATCTTTAAATCACAGTACCTCAATAAGGGTATCTTTTATGTCACTAGATCTTTTCAATGTATAAAGATTGAATCTTTGAAAGAAAATGAGGTTTTTGAGTTAAACTTATTCGAGTTCCCTTTGACGTCCCGTAAAGTGTTTTACAGAGTAAAGATTGAATCTCTGAATGAAATTACCTTAATAAAGGTACCTAGTATGTCACTAGACCTTTTTAATGTAAAAAGAATGAATCTCTGAAAAAAAATGATAGTTTAGAGATTAACTTATTCGAGTTACCTATAAAGTCGAGAATCATGTTGTAATGACTAAATATTAAATCTTTGAATGAAAATATCTCAACAAAGGAACCTATTATGTGACTAGACCTTTTTAATGTATAAAGATTAAATCTTTTAAAGAAAATGAGAGTTTTGAGTGAAACTTATTCGAGTTTCCTTTGACGTCCCGAAGTGTGTTTTACAGAGTATAGATTGAATCTTTGAATGAAAATACCTCGGTAAAGGTACCTAGAATGTCAAAAGACCTTTTTAATGTAAAAAGATTGAATCTTTGAAAGAAAATGAGAATTTTGAGATTGACTTATTCAAGTTACCTATGAAGTCGCGAAGCGTGTTTTAATGACTAAAGATTAAAGCTTTGAATGAAAATACCTCAATAAAAGAACCTATTATATGACTAAACCTTTTTAATGTATACAGATTGAATCTTTGAAAGAAAATGAGAGTTTTGAATGAAACTTATTCGAGTTCCTTTTGACGTCCCGAAGAGTGTTTTAATGAGTAAAAATAAAATCTTTAAATGAAAATACCTCAATAAAAATAACTATTATGTTACTAGATCTTTTTAATGTATAAACGTTGAATCTTTGAAAGAAAATAAGAGTATTGATTTAAACTTATTCGAGTTACTTAAGAAGTGGCGAAGAGTGTTCTAATGAGTAAAAATCGAATCTTTGATTGAAAATATCTCAATAAAAGTACCTTTTATGTCACTAAACCTTTTTAATGCATATAGATTGAATCTTTGAAACAGAACAAGAGTTTTAATTTAAAATTATTCGTGTTACCTAGAAGTCGCGAAGAGTGTTTTAATGAGTATATGTTGAATCTTTAAATGAAAGTACCTCAATAAAGGTACCTTTTATGTCACTAGACCTTTTCAATGCATAAAGATTGAATCTTTAAAAGAAATTGAGGTTTTTGAGTTAAACTTATTCGAGTTCCCTTTGGCGTCCCGTAAAGTGTTTTACTGAGTAAAGATTGAATCTCTGAATGAAATTACCTTAATAAAGGTACCTAGTATGTCACTAGACCTTTTTAATGTAAAAATATTGAATCTTTGAAATAAAATGATAGTTTAGATATTAACTTATTCGAGTTACCTATGAAGTCGCGAATCGTGTTGTAATGACTAAATATTAAATCTTTGAATGAAAATATCTGAACAAAGGAACCTATTATCTAACTAGACCTTTTTAATGTATAAAGATTGAAACTTTTAAAGAAAATTAGAGTTTTGAGTGAAACTTATTCGAGTTCCCTTCGACGTCCCGAAGAGTGTTTTACAGAGTATAGATTGAATCTTTGAATGAAAATACCTCAGTAAAGATACCTAGTATGTCACTAGACCTTTGATGTAAGAAGATTGAATCTTTCAAAGGAAATGAGAGTTTTGAGATTAACTAATTCGAGTTACCTATGAGGTCGCGAGGCGTGTTTTAATAACTAAAGATTAAATCTTTGAATGAAAATATCTCAATAAAGGAACCTATTATATGACTAAACCTTTTTAATGTATACAGATTGAATCTTTGAAAGAAAATGAGAGTTTTGAATGAAACTTATTCGAGTTCCTTCTGACGTCCCGAGGAGTGTTTTAATGAGTAAAAAAAGAGTCTTTGAATGAAAATACCTCAATAAAGGTACCTATTATTTTACTAGACATTTTTAATGTATAAATGCTGAATCGTTGAAAGAAAATTAGAGTATTGATTTAAACATATTCGAGTTACTTATGAAGTGGTAAAGAGTGTTTTAAAGAGTAAAAATCGAATCTTTGATTGAAAATATCTC
Source organism: Cornus florida (assembly GCF_030987335.1). Classification (NCBI taxonomy): domain Eukaryota; kingdom Viridiplantae; phylum Streptophyta; class Magnoliopsida; order Cornales; family Cornaceae; genus Cornus; species Cornus florida. The sequence continues at coordinate 89,015,942 of NW_026775578.1, read as the reverse complement.
AATAAAAGTACCTTTTATGTCACTAAACCTTTTTAATGCATATAGATTAAATCTTTGAAACAAAACAAGAGTTTTAATTTAAAATTATTTGTGTTACCTAGAAGTCGTAAAGAGTGTTTTAATGAGTATATGTTGAATCTTTAAATCACAGTACTTCAATAAGGGTATCTTTTATGTCACTAGACCTTTTTAATGTATAAAGATTGAATCTTTGAAAATGAGGTTTTTGAGTTAAACTTATTCGAGTTCCCTTTGACGTCCCGTAAAGTATTTTACAGAGTAAAGATTGAATCTCTGAATGAAATTACCTTAATAAAGGTACCTAGTATGTCACTAGACCTTTTTAATGTAAAAAGAATGAATCTCTGAAAAAAAATGATAGTTTAGAGATTAACTTATTCGAGTTACCTATAAAGTCGAATATCATGTTGTAATGACTAAATATTAAATCTTTGAATGAAAATATCTCAACAAAGGAACCTATTATGTGACTAGACCTTTTTAATGTATAAAGATTGAATCTTTTAAAGAAAATGAGAGTTTTGAGTGAAACTTATTCGAGTTCCCTTTGACGTCCCGAAGAGTGTTTTACAGAGTATAGATTGAATCTTTGAATGAAAATACCTCGGTAAAGGTACCTAGAATGTCAAAAGACCTTTTTAATGTAAAAAGATTGAATCTTTGAAAGAAAATGAGAGTTTTGAGATTGACTTATTCAAGTTACCTATGAAGTCGCGAAGCGTGTTTTAATGACTAAAGATTAAATCTTTGAATGAAAATATCTCAATAAAAGAACCTATTATATGACTAAACCTTTTTAATGTATACAGATTGAATCTTTGAAAGAAAATGAGAGTTTTGAATGAAACCTATTCGAGTTCCTTTTGACGTCCCGAAGAGTGTTTTAATGAGTAAAAATAAAATCTTTAAATGAAAATACCTCAATAAAGATACCTATTATGTTACTAGATCTTTTTAATGTATAAACGTTGAATCTTTGAAAGAAAATAAGAGTATTGATTTCAACTTATTCGAGTTACTTAAGAAGTGGCGAAGAGTGTTTTAATGAGTAAAAATCGAATCTTTGATTGAAAATATCTCAATAAAAGTACCTTTTATGTCACTAAACCTTTTTAATGCATATAGATTGAATTTTTGAAACAGAACAAGAGTTTTAATTTAAAATTATTCGTGTTACCTAGAAGTCGCGAAGAGTGTTTTAATGAGTATATGTTGAATCTTTAAATGAAAGTACCTCAATAAAGGTACCTTTTATGTCACTAGACCTTTTCAATGTATAAAGATTGAATCTTTGAAAGAAATTGAGGTTTTTGAGTTAAACTTATTCGAGTTCCCTTTGGCATCCCGTAAAGTGTTTTACTGAGTAAAGATTGAATCTCTGAATGAAATTACCTTAATAAAGGTACCTAGTATGTCACTAGACCTTTTTAATGTAAAAATATTGAATCTTTGAAATAAAATGATAGTTTAGATATTAACTTATTCGAGTTACCTATGAAGTCGCGAATCGTGTTGTAATGACTAAATATTAAATCTTTGAATGAAAATATCTGAACAAAGGAACCTACTATCTAACTAGACCTTTTTAATGTATAAAGATTGAAACTTTTAAAGAAAATTAGAGTTTTGAGTGAAACTTATTCGGGTTCCCTTCGACGTACCGAAGAGTGTTTTATAGAGTATAGATTGAATCTTTGGATGAAAATACCTCAGTAAAGATACCTAGTATGTCACTAGACCTTTTTGATGTAAGAAGATTGAATCTTTGAAAGGAAATGAGAGTTTTGAGATTAACTAATTCGAGTTACCTATGAAGTCGCGAGGCGTGTTTTAATAACTAAAGATTAAATCTTTGAATGAAAATATCTCAATAAAGGAACCTATTATATGACTAAACCTTTTTAATGTATACAGATTGAATCTTTGAAAGAAAATGAGAGTTTTGAATGAAACTTATTCGAGTTCCTTCTAACGTCCCGAGGAGTGTTTTAATGAGTAAAAAAAGAGTCTTTGAATGAAAATACCTCAATAAAGGTACCGATTATTTTACTAGACATTTTCAATGTATAAATGTTGAATCGTTGAAAGAAAATTAGAATATTGATTTAAACTTATTCGAGTTACTTATGAAGTGGTAAAGAGTGTTTTAAAGAGTAAAAATCGAATCTTTGATTGAAAATATCTCAATAAAAGTACCTTTTATGTCACTAAACCTTTTTAATGCATATAGATTGAATTAATGAAACAAAACAAGAGTTTTAATTTAAAATTATTCGTGTTACCTAGAAGTCGCGAAGAGTGTTTTAATGAGTATATGTTGAATCCTTAAATGAAAGTACCTCAATAAAGGTACCTTTTAGGTCACTAGACCTTTTCAATGTATAAAGATTGAATCTTTGAAAGAAAATGAGGTTTTTGAGTTAAACTTATTCGAGTTCCCTTTGACGTCCCGTAAAGTGTTTTACAGAGTAAAGATTGAATCTCTGAATGAAATTACCTTAATAAAGGTACCTTGTATGTCACTAGACCTTTTTAATGTAAAAAGAATGAATCTCTGAAAAAAAATGATAGTTTAGAGATTAACTTATTGGAGTTACCTATGAAGTTGAGAATCATGTTGTAATGACTAAATATTAAATCTTTGAATGAAAATATCTCAACAAAGGAACCTATTATGTGACTAGACCTTTTTAATGTATAAAGATTGAATCTTTTAAAGAAAATGAGAGTTTTGAGTGAAACTTATTCGAGTTTCCTTTGACGTCCCGAAGAGTGTTTTACAGAGTATAGATTGAATCTTTGAATGAAAATACCTCGGTATAGGTACCTAGAATGTCAAAAGACCTTTTTAATGTAAAAAGATTGAATCTTTGAAAGAAAATGAGAGTTCTGAGATTGACTTATTCAAGTTACCTATGAAGTCGCGAAGCGTGTTTTAATGACTAAAGATTAAATCTTTGAATGAAAATACCTCAATAAAAGAACTTATTATATGACTAAACCTTTTTAATGTATACAGATTGAAACTTATTCGAGTTCCTTTTGACGTCCCGAAGAGTGTTTTAAAGAGAAAAAATAAAATCTTTAAATGAAAATACCTCAATAAAGATACCTATTATGTTACTAGAACTTTTTAATGTATAAACGTTGAATCTTTGAAAGAAAATAAGAGTATTGATTTAAACTTATTCGAGTTACTTAAGAAGTGACGAAGAGTGTTTTAATGAGTAAAAATCGAATCTTTGATTGAAAATATTTCAATAAAAGTACCTTTTATGTCACTAATCCTTTTTAATGCATATAGATTGAATCTTTGAAACAAAACAAGAGTTTTAATTTAAAATTATTCGTATTACCTAGAAGTCGCGAAGAGTGTTTTAATGAGTATATGTTGAATCTTTAAATGAAAGTACCTCAATAAAGGTACCTTTTATATCACTAGACCTTTTCAATGTATAAAAATTGAATCTTTGAAAGAAAATGAGGTTTTTGAGTTAAACTTATTCGAGTTCCCTTTGACGTCCCGTAAAGTGTTTTACAGAGTAAAGATTGAATCTCTGAATGAAATTACCTTAATAAAGGTACCTAGTATGTCACTAGACCTTTTTAATGTAAAAATATTGAATCTTTGAAATAAAATGATAGTTTAGATATTAACTTATTTAAGTTACCTATGAAGTCGCGAATCGTGTTGTAATGACTAAATATTAAATCTTTGAACGAAAATATCTGAACAAAGGAACCTATTATCTAACTAGACCTTTTTAATGTATAAAGATTGAAACTTTTAAAGAAAATTAGAATTTTGAGTGAAACTTATTCGAGTTCCCTTCGACGTCCCGAAGAGTGTTTTACAGAGTATAGATGGAATCTTTGAATGAAAATACCTCAGTAAAGATACCTAGTATGTCACTAGACCTTTTTGATGTAAAAAGATTGAATCTTTGAAAGAAAATGAGAGTTTTGAGATTAACTAATTCGAGTTACCTATGAAGTCGCGAGGCGTGTTTTAATAACTAAAGATTAAATCTTTGAATGAAAATATCACAATAAAGGAACCTATTATATGACTAAACCTTTTTAATGTATACAGATTGAATCTTTGAAAGAAAATGAGAGTTTTGACTGAAACTTATTCGAGTTCCTTCTGACGTCCCGAGGAGTGTTTTAATGAGTAAAAAAAGAGTGTTTGAATGAAAATACCTCAATAAAGGTACCTATTATTTTACTAGACATTTTTAATGTATAAATGTTGAATCGTTGAAAGAAAATTAGAGTATTTATTTAAACTTATTCGAGTTACTTATGATGTGGTAAAGAGTGTTTTAAAGAGTAAAAATCGAATCTTTGATTGAAAATATTTCAATAAAAGTACCTTTTATGTCACTAAACCTTTTTAATGCATATAGGTCGAATCTTTGAAACAAAACAAGAGTTTTAATTTAAAATTATTTGTGTTACCTAGAACTCGTGAAGAGTGTTTTAATGAGTATATGTTGAATCTTTAAATCACAGTACCTCAATAAGGGTATCTTTTATGTCACTAGATCTTTTCAATGTATAAAGATTGAATCTTTGAAAGAAAATGAGGTTTTTGAGTTAAACTTATTCGAGTTCCCTTTGACGTCCCGGAAAGTGTTTTCCAGAGTAAAGATTGAATCTCTGAATGAAATTACCTTAATAAAGGTACCTAGTATGTCACTAGACCTTTTTAATGTAAAAAGAATGAATCTCTGAAAAAAATGATAGTTTAGAGATTAACTTATTCGAGTTACCTATAAAGTCGAATATCATGTTGTAATGACTAAATATTAAATCTTTGAATGAAAATATCTCAACAAAGGAACCTATTATGTGACTAGACCTTTTTAATGTATAAAGATTGAATCTTTTAAAGAAAATGAGAGTTTTGTGTGAAACTTATTCGAGTTTCCTTTGACGTCCCGAAGAGTGTTTTACAGAGTATAGATTGAATCTTTGAATGAAAATGCCTCGGTAAAGGTACCTAGAATGTCAAAAGACCTTTTTAATGTAAAAAGATTAAATCTTTGAAAGAAAATGAGAATTTTGAGATTGACTTATTCAAGTTACCTATGAAGTCGCGAAGCGTGTTTTAATGACTAAAGATTAAATCTTTGAATGAAAATACCTCAATAAAAGAACCTATTATATGACTAAACCTTTTTAATGTATACAGATTGAATCTTTGAAAGAAAATGAGAGTTTTGAATGAAACTTATTCGAGTTCCTTTTGACGTCCCGAAGAGTGTTTTAATGAGTAAAAATAAAATCTTTAAATGAAAATACCTCAATAAAGATACCTATTATGTTACTAGGTCTTTTTAATGTATAAACGTTGAATCTTTGAAAGAAAATAAGAGTATTGATTTAAACTTATTCGAGTTACTTAAGAAGTGGCGAAGAGTGTTTTAATGAGTAAAAATCGAATCTTTGATTGAAAATATCTCAATAAAAGTACCTTTTATGTCACTAAACCTTTTTAATGCATATAGATTGAATCTTTGAAACAAAACAAGAGTTTTAATTTAAAATTATTCGTGTTACCTAGAAGTCGCGAAGAGTGTTTTAATGAGTATATGTTGAATCTTTAAATGAAAGTACCTCAATAAAGGTACCTTTTATGTCACTAGACCTTTTCAAAGTATGAAGATTGAATCTTTGAAAGAAAATGAGGTTTTTGAGTTAAACTTATTCGCGTTCCCTTTGACGCCCTGTAAAGTGTTTTACAGAGTAAAGATTGAATCTCTGAATGAAATTACCTTAATAAAGGTACCTAGTATGTCACTAGACCTTTTTAATGTAAAAATATTGAATCATTGAAATAAAATGATAGTTTAGATATTAACTTATTCGAGTTACCTATGAAGTCGCGAATCGTGTTGTAATGACTAAATATTAAATCTTTGAATGAAAATATCTGAACAAAGGAACCTATTATCTAACTAGACCTTTTTAATGTATAAAGATTGAAACTTTTAAAGAAAATTAGAGTTTTGAGTGAAACTTATTCGAGTTCCCTTCGACGTCCCCAAGAGTGTTTTACAGAGTATAGATTGAATCTTTGAATGAAAATACCTCAGTAAAGATACCTAGTATGTCACTAGACCTTTTTGATGTAAGAAGATTGAATCTTTGAAAGGAAATGAGAGTTTTGAGATTAACTAATTCGAGTTACCTATGAAGTCGCGAGGCGTGTTTTAATAACTAAAGATTAAATCTTTGAATGAAAATATCTCAATAAAGGAACCTATTATATGACTAAACCTTTTTAATGTATACAGATTGAATCTTTGAAAGAAAATGAGAGTTTTGAATGATACTTATTCGAGTTCCTTTTGACGTCCCGAAGAGTGTTTTAATGAGTAAAAATAAAATCTTTAAATGAAAATACCTTAATAAAGATACCTATTATGTTACTAGATATTTTTAATGTATAAACGTTGAATCTTTGAAAGAAAATAAGAGTATTGATTTAAACTTATTCGAGTTACTTAAGAAGTGGCGAAGAGTGTTTTAATGAGTAAAAATCGAATCTTTGATTGAAAATATCTCAATAAAAGTACCTTTTATGTCACTAAACATTTTTAATGCATATAGATTGAATCTTTGAAACAAAACAAGAGTTTTAATTTAAAATTATTTGTGTTACCTAGAAGTCGTAAAGAGTGTTTTAATGAGTATATGTTGAATCTTTAAATCACAGTACCTTAATAAGGGTATCTTTTATGTCACTAGACCTTTTTAATGTATAAAGATTGAATCTTTGAAAGAAAATGAGGTTTTTGAGTTAAACTTAATCGAGTTCCCCTTGACGTCCCGTAAAGCGTTTTACAGAGTAAAGATTGAATCGCTGAATGAAATTACCTTAATAAAGGTACCTAGTATGTCACTAGACCTTTTTAATGTAAAAAGAATGAATCTCTGAAAAAAAAATGATAGTTTAGAGATTAACTTATTCGAGTTACCTATGAAGTCGAGAATCATGTTGTAATGACTAAATATTAAATCTTTGAATGAAAATATCTCAACAAAGGAACCTATTATGTGACAAGACCTTTCTAATGTATAAAGATTGAATCTTTTAAAGAAAATGAGAGTTTTTAGTGAAACTTATTCGAGTTCCCTTTGACGTCCCGAAGAGTGTTTTACAGAGTATAGATTGAATCTTTGAATGAAAATACCTCGGTAAAGGTACCTAGAATGTCAAAAGACCTTTTTAATGTAAAAAGATTGAATCTTTGAAAGAAAATGAGAGTTTTGAGATTGACTTATTCAAGTTACCTATGAAGTCCCGAAGCCTGTTTTAATGACTAAAGATTAAATCTTTGAATGAAAATATCTCAATAAAAGAACCTATTATATGACTAAACCTTTTTAATGTATACAGATTGAATCTTTGAAAGAAAATGAGAGTTTTGAATGAAACTTATTCGAGTTCCTTTTGACGTCCCGAAGAGTGTTTTAATGAGTAAAAATAAAATCTTTAAATGAAAATACCTCAATAAAGATACCTATTATGTTACTAGATCTTTTTAATGTATAAACGTTGAATCTTTGAAAGAAAATAAGAGTATTGATTTAAACTTATTCGAGTTGCTTAAGAAGTGGCGAAGAGTGTTTTAATGAGTAAAAATCGAATCTTTGATTGAAAATATCTCAATAAAAGTACCTTTTATGTCACTAAACCTTTTTAATGCATATAGATTGAATCTTTGAAACAAAACAAGAGTTTTAATTTAAAATTATTCGTGTTACCTAGAAGTCGCGAAGAGTGTTTTAATGAGTATATGTTGAATTTTTAAATGAAAGTACCTCAATAAAGGTACCTTTTATATCACTAGACCTTTTCAATGTATAAAGATTGAATCTTTGAAAGAAAATGAGGTTTTTGAGTTAAACTTATTCGAGTTCCCTTTGACGTCCCGTAAAGTGTTTTACAGAGTAAAGATTGAATCTCTGAATGAAATTACCTTAATAAAGGTACCTAATATGTCACTAGACCTTTTTAATGTAAAAATATTGAATCTTTGAAATAAAATGATAGTTTAGATATTAACTTATTTAAGTTACCTATGAAGTCGCGAATCGTGTTGTAATGACTAAATATTAAATCTTTGAATGAAAATATCTGAACAAAGGAACCTATTATCTAACTAGACCTTTTTAATGTATAAAGATTGAAACTTTTAAAGAAAATTAGAGTTTTGAGTGAAACTTATTCGAGTTCCCTTCGACGTCCCGAAGAGTGTTTTACAGAGTATAGATGGAATCTTTGAATGAAAATACCTCAGTAAAGATACCTAGTATGTCACTAGACCTTTTTGATGTAAAAAGATTGAATCTTTGAAAGAAAATGAGAGTTTTGAAATTAACTAATTCGAGTTACCTATGAAGTCGCGAGGCGTGTTTTAATAACTAAAGATTAAATCTTTGAATGAAAATATCACAATAAAGGAACCTATTATATGACTAAACCTTTTTAATGTATACAGATTGAATCTTTGAAAGAAAATGAGAGTTTTGACTGAAACTTATTCGAGTTCCTTCTGACGTCCCGAGGAGTGTTTTAATGAGTAAAAAAAGAGTCTTTGAATGAAAATACCTCAATAAAGGTACCTATTATTTTACTAGACATTTTTAATGTATAAATGTTGAATCGTTGAAAGAAAATTAGAGTATTTATTTAAACTTATTCGAGTTACTTATGATGTGGTAAAGAGTGTTTTTAAGAGTAAAAATCGAATCTTTGATTGAAAATATTTCAATAAAAGTACCTTTTATGTCACTAAACCTTTTTAATGCATATAGATCGAATCTTTGAAACAAAACAAGAGTTTTAATTTAAAATTATTTGTGTTACCTAGAACTCGTCAAGAGTGTTTTAATGAGTATATGTTGAATCTTTAAATCACAGTACCTCAATAAGGGTATCTTTTATGTCACTAGATCTTTTCAATGTATAAAGATTGAATCTTTGAAAGAAAATGAGGTTTTTGAGTTAAACTTATTCGAGTTCCCTTTGACGTCCCGGAAAGTGTTTTACAGAGTAAAGATTGAATCTCTGAATGAAATTACCTTAATAAAGGTACCTAGTATGTCACTAGACCTTTTTAATGTAAAACGAATGAATCTCTGAAAAAAATGATAGTTTAGAGATTAACTTATTCGAGTTACCTATAAAGTCGAGAATCATGTTGTAATGACTAAATATTAAATCTTTGAATGAAAATATCTCAACAAAGGAACCTATTATGTGACTAGACCTTTTTAATGTATAAAGATTGAATCTTTTAAAGAAAATGAGAGTTTTGAGTGAAACTTATTCGAGTTTCCTTTGACGTCCCGAAGAGTGTTTTACAGAGTATAGATTGAATCTTTGAATGAAAATGCCTCGGTAAAGGTACCTAGAATGTCAAAAGACCTTTTTAATGTAAAAAGATTAAATCTTTGAAAGAAAATGAGAATTTTGAGATTGACTTATTCAAGTTACCTATGAAGTCGCGAAGCGTGTTTTAATGACCAAAGATTAAATCTTTGAATGAAAATACCTCAATAAAAGAACCTATTATATGACTAAACCTTTTTAATGTATACAGATTGAATCTTTGAAAGAAAATGAGAGTTTTGAATGAAACTTATTCGAGTTCCTTTTGTCGTCCCGAAGAGTGTTTTAATGAGTAAAAATAAAATCTTTAAATGAAAATACCTCAATAAAGATACCTATTATGTTACTAGATCTTTTTAATGTATAAACGTTGAATCTTTGAAAGAAAATAAGAGTATTGATTTAAACTTATTCGAATTACTTAAGAAGTGGCGAAGAGTGTTTTAATGAGTAAAAATCGAATCTTTGATTGAAAATATCTCAATAAAAGTACCTTTTATGTCACTAAACCTTTTTAATGCATATAGATTGAATCTTTGAAACAAAACAAGAGTTTTAATTTAAAATTTTTCGTGTTACCTAGAAGTCGCGAAGAGTGTTTTAATGAGTATATGTTGAATCTTTAAATGAAAGTACCTCAATAAAGGTACCTTTTATGTCACTAGACCTTTTCAAAGTATGAAGATTGAATCTTTGAAAGAAAATGAGGTTTTTGAGTTAAACTTATTCGAGTTCCCTTTGACGCCCTGTAAAGTGTTTTACAGAGTAAAGATTGAATCTCTGAATGAAATTACCTTAATAAAGGTACCTAGTATGTCACTAGACCTTTTTAATGTAAAAATATTGAATCTTTGAAATAAAATGATAGTTTAGATATTAACTTATTCGAGTTACCTATGAAGTCGCGAATCGTGTTGTAATGACTAAATATTAAATCTTTGAATGAAAATATCTAAACAAAGGAACCTATTATCTAACTAGACCTTTTTAATGTATAAAGATTGAAACTTTTAAAGAAAATTAGAGTTTTGAGTGAAACTTATTCGAGTTCCCTTCGACGTCCCGAAGAGTGTTTTACAGAGTATAGATTGAATCTTTGAATGAAAATACCTCAGTAAAGATACCTAGTATGTCACTAGACCTTTTTGATGTAAGAAGATTGAATCTTTGAAAGGAAATGAGAGTTTTGAGATTAACTAATTCGAGTTACCTATGAAGTCGCGAGGCGTGTTTTAATAACTAAAGATTAAATCTTTGAATGAAAATATCTCAATAAAGGAACCTATTATATGACTAAACCTTTTTAATGTATACAGATTGAATCTTTGAAAGAAAATGAGAGTTTTGAATGAAACTTATTCGAGTTCCTTCTGACGTCCCGATGAGTGTTTTAATGAGTAAAAAAAGAGTCTTTGAATGAAAATACCTCAATAAAGGTACCTATTATTTTACTAAACATTTTTAATGTATAAATGTTGAATCGTTGAAAGAAAATTAGAGTATTGATTTAAACTTATTCGAGTTACTTATGAAGTGGTAAAGAGTGTTTTAAAGTGTAAAAATCGAATCTTTGATTGAAAATATCTCAATAAAAGTACCGTTTATGTCACTAAACCTTTTTAATGCATATAGATTGAATCTTTGAAACAAAACAAGAGTTTTAATTTAAAATTATTTGTGTTACCTAGAAGTCGTGAACAGTGTTTTAATGAGTATATGTTGAATCTTTAAATCACAGTACCTCAATAAGGGTATCTTTTATGTCACTAGACCTTTTTAATGTATAAAGATTGAATCTTTGAAAGAAAATGAGGTTTTTGAGTTAAAATTATTCGAGTTCCCCTTGACGTCCCGTAAAGCGTTTTACAGAGTAAAGATTGAATCGCTGAATGAAATTACCTTAATAAAGGTACCTAGTATGTCACTAGACCTTTTTAATGTAAAAAGAATGAATCTCTGAAAAAAAATGATAGTTTAGAGATTAACTTATTCGAGTTACCTATGAAGTCGAGAATCATGTTGTAATGACTAAATATTAAATCTTTGAATGAAAATATCTCAACAAAGGAACCTATTATGTGACAAGACCTTTCTAATGTATAAAGATTGAATCTTTTAAAGAAAATGAGAGTTTTGAGTGAAACTTATTCGAGTTCCCTTTGACGTCCCGAAGAGTGTTTTACAGAGTATAGATTGAATCTTTGAATGAAAATACCTCGGTAAAGGTACCTAGAATGTCAAAAGACCTTTTTAATGTAAAAAGATTGAATCTTTGAAAGAAAATGAGAGTTTTGAGATTGACTTATTCAAGTTACCTATGAAGTCGCGAAGCCTGTTTTAATGACTAAAGATTAAATCTTTGAATGAAAATATCTCAATAAAAGAACCTATTATATGACTAAACCTTTTTAATGTATACAGATTGAATCTTTGAAAGAAAATGAGAGTTTTGAATGAAACTTATTCGAGTTCCTTTTGACGTCCCGAAGAGTGTTTTAATGAGTAAAAATAAAATCTTTAAACGAAAATACCTCAATAAAGATACCTATTATGTTACTAGATCTTTTTAATGTATAAACGTTGAATCTTTGAAAGAAAATAATAGTATTGATTTAAACTTATTCGAGTTGCTTAAGAAGTGGCGAAGAGTGTTTTAATGAGTAAAAATCGAATCTTTGATTGAAAATATCTCAATAAAAGTACCTTTTATGTCACTAAACCTTTTTAATGCATATAGATTGAATCTTTGAAACAAAACAAGAGTTTTAATTTAAAATTATTCGTGTTACCTAGAAGTCGCGAAGAGTGTTTTAATGAGTATATGTTGAATTTTTAAATGAAAGTACCTCAATAAAGGTACCTTTTATATCACTAGACCTTTTCAATGTATAAAGATTGAATCTTTGAAAGAAAATGAGGTTTTTGAGTTAAACTTATTCGAGTTCCCTTTGACGTCCCGTAAAGTGTTTTACAGAGTAAAGATTGAATCTCTGAATGAAATTACCTTAATAAAGGTACCTAATATGTCACTAGACCTTTTTAATGTAAAAATATTGAATCTTTGAAATAAAATGATAGTTTAGATATTAACTTATTTAAGTTACCTATGAAGTCGCGAATCATGTTGTAATGACTAAATATTAAATCTTTGAATGAAAATATCTGAACAAAGGAACCTATTATCTAACTAGACCTTTTTAATGTATAAAGATTGAAACTTTTAAAGAAAATTAGAGTTTTGAGTGAAACTTATTCGAGTTCCCTTCGACGTCCCGAAGAGTGTTTTACAGAGTATAGATGGAATCTTTGAACGAAAATACCTCAGTAAAGATACCTAGTATGTCACTAGACCTTTTTGATGTAAAAAGATTGAATCTTTGAAAGAAAATGAGAGTTTTGAGATTAACTAATTCGAGTTACCTATGAAGTCGCGAGGCGTGTTTTAATAACTAAAGATTAAATCTTTGAATTAAAATATCACAATAAAGGAACCTATTATATGACTAAACCTTTTTAATGTATACAGATTGAATCTTTGAAAGAAAATGAGAGTTTTGACTGAAACTTATTCGAGTTCCTTCTGACGTCCCGAGGAGTGTTTTAATGAGTAAAAAAAGAGTCTTTGAATGAAAATACCTCAATAAAGGTACCTATTATTTTACTAGACATTTTTAATGTATAAATGTTGAATCGTTGAAAGAAAATTAGAGTATTTATTTAAACTTATTCGAGTTACTTATGATGTGGTAAAGAGTGTTTTAAAGAGTAAAAATCGAATCTTTGATTGAAAATATTTCAATAAAAGTACCTTTTATGTCACTAAACCTTTTTAATGCATATAGATCGAATCTTTGAAACAAAACAAGATTTTTAATTTAAAATTATTTGTGTTACCTAGAACTCGTCAAGAGTGTTTTAATGAGTATATGTTGAATCTTTAAATCACAGTACCTCAATAAGGGTATCTTTTATGTCACTAGATCTTTTCAATGTATAAAGATTGAATCTTTGAAAGAAAATGAGGTTTTTGAGTTAAACTTATTCGAGTTCCCTTTGACGTCCCGGAAAGTGTTTTACAGAGTAAAGATTGAATCTCTGAATGAAATTACCTTAATAAAGGTACCTAGTATGTCACTAGACCTTTTTAATGTAAAACGAATGAATCTCTGAAAAAAATGATAGTTTAGAGATTAACTTATTCGAGTTACCTATAAAGTCGAGAATCATGTTGTAATGACTAAATATTAAATCTTTGAATGAAAATATCTCAACAAAGGAACCTATTATGTGACTAGACCTTTTTAATGTATAAAGATTGAATCTTTTAAAGAAAATGAGAGTTTTGAGTGAAACTTATTCGAGTTTCCTTTGACGTCCCGAAGAGTGTTTTACAGAGTATAGATTGAATCTTTGAATGAAAATGCCTCGGTAAAGGTACCTAGAATGTCAAAAGACCTTTTTAATGTAAAAAGATTAAATCTTTGAAAGAAAATGAGAATTTTGAGATTGACTTAATCAAGTTACCTATGAAGTCGCGAAGCGTGTTTTAATGACTAAAGATTAAATCTTTGAATGAAAATACCTCAATAAAAGAACCTATTATATGACTAAACCTTTTTAATGTATACAGATTGAATCTTTGAAAGAAAATGAGAGTTTTGAATGAAACTTATTCGAGTTCCTTTTGTCGTCCCGAAGAGTGTTTTAATGAGTAAAAATAAAATCTTTAAATGAAAATACCTCAATAAAGATACCTATTATGTTACTAGATCTTTTTAATGTATAAACGTTGAATCTTTGAAAGAAAATAAGAGTATTGATTTAAACTTATTCGAATTACTTAAGAAGTGGCGAAGAGTGTTTTAATGAGTAAAAATCGAATCTTTGATTGAAAATATCTCAATAAAAGTACCTTTTATGTCACTAAACCTTTTTAATGCATATAGATTGAATCTTTGAAACAAAACAAGAGTTTTAATTTAAAATTTTTCGTGTTACCTAGAAGTCGCGAAGAGTGTTTTAATGAGTATATGTTGAATCTTTAAATGAAAGTACCTCAATAAAGGTACCTTTTATGTCACTAGACCTTTTCAAAGTATGAAGATTGAATCTTTGAAAGAAAATGAGGTTTTTGAGTTAAACTTATTCGAGTTCCCTTTGACGCCCTGTAAAGTGTTTTACAGAGTAAAGATTGAATCTCTGAATGAAATTACCTTAATAAAGGTACCTAGTATGTCACTAGACCTTTTTAATGTAAAAATATTGAATCTTTGAAATAAAATGATAGTTTAGATATTAACTTATTCGAGTTACCTATGAAGTCGCGAATCGTGTTGTAATGACTAAATATTAAATCTTTGAATGAAAATATCTAAAAAAAGGAACCTATTATCTAACTAGACCTTTTTAATGTATAAAGATTGAAACTTTTAAAGAAAATTAGAGTTTTGAGTGAAACTTATTCGAGTTCCCTTCGACGTCCCGAAGAGTGTTTTACAGAGTATAGATTGAATCTTTGAATGAAAATACCTCAGTAAAGATACCTAGTATGTCACTAGACCTTTTTGATGTAAGAAGATTGAATCTTTGAAAGGAAATGAGAGTTTTGAGATTAACTAATTCGAGTTACCTATGAAGTCGCGAGGCGTGTTTTAATAACTAAAGATTAAATCTTTGAATGAAAATATCTCAATAAAGGAACCTATTATATGAGTAAACCTTTTTAATGTATACAGATTGAATCTTTGAAAGAAAATGAGAGTTTTGAATGAAACTTATTCGAGTTCCTTCTGACGTCCCGAGGAGTGTTTTAATGAGTAAAAAAAGAGTCTTTGAATGAAAATACCTCAATAAAGGTACCTATTATTTTACTAAACATTTTTAATGTATAAATGTTGAATCGTTGAAAGAAAATTAGAGTATTGATTTAAACTTATTCGAGTTACTTATGAAGTGGTAAAGAGTGTTTTAAAGTGTAAAAATCGAATCTTTGATTGAAAATATCTCAATAAAAGTACCGTTTATGTCACTAAACCATTTTAATGCATATAGATTGAATCTTTGAAACAAAACAAGAGTTTTAATTTAAAATTATTTGTGTTACCTAGAAGTCGTAAAGAGTGTTTTAATGAGTATATGTTGAATCTTTAAATCACAGTACCTCAATAAGGGTATCTTTTATGTCACTAGACCTTTTTAATGTATAAAGATTGAATCTTTGAAAGAAAATGAGGTTTTTGAGTTAAAATTATTCGAGTTCCCCTTGACGTCCCGTAAAGCGTTTTACAGAGTAAAGATTGAATCGCTGAATGAAATTACCTTAATAAAGGTACCTAGTATGTCACTAGACCTTTTTAATGTAAAAAGAATGAATCTCTGAAAAAAAATGATAGTTTAGAGATTAACTTATTCGAGTTACCTATGAAGTCGAGAATCATGTTGTAATGACTAAATATTAAATCTTTGAATGAAAATATCTCAACAAAGGAACCTATTATGTGACAAGACCTTTCTAATGTATAAAGATTGAATCTTTTAAAGAAAATGAGAGTTTTGAGTGAAACTTATTCGAGTTCCCTTTGACGTCCCGAAGAGTGTTTTACAGAGTATAGATTGAATCTTTGAATGAAAATACCTCGGTAAAGGTACCTAGAATGTCAAAAGACCTTTTTAATGTAAAAAGATTGAATCTTTGAAAGAAAATGAGAGTTTTGAGATTGACTTATTCAAGTTACCTATGAAGTCGCGAAGCCGGTTTTAATGACTAAAGATTAAATCTTTGAATGAAAATATCTCAATAAAAGAACCTATTATATGACTAAACCTTTTTAATGTATACAGATTGAATCTTTGAAAGAAAATGAGAGTTTTGAATGAAACTTATTCGAGTTCCTTTTGACGTCCTGAAGAGTGTTTTAATGAGTAAAAATAAAATCTTTAAATGAAAATACCTCAATAAAGATACCTATTATGTTACTAGATCTTTTTAATGTATAAACGTTGAATCTTTGAAAGAAAATAAGAGTATTGATTTAAACTTATTCGAGTTGCTTAAGAAGTGGCGAAGAGTGTTTTAATGAGTAAAAATCGAATCTTTGATTGAAAATATCTCAATAAAAGTACCTTTTATGTCACTAAACCTTTTTAATGCATATAGATTGAATCTTTGAAACAAAGCAAGAGTTTTAATTTAAAATTATTCGTGTTACCTAGAAGTCGCGAAGAGTGTTTTAATGAGTATATGTTGAATCTTTAAATGAAAGTACCTCAATAAAGGTACCTTTTATATCACTAGACCTTTTCAATGTATAAAGATTGAATCTTTGAAAGAAAATGAGGTTTTTGAGTTAAACTTATTCGAGTTCCCTTTGACGTCCCGTAAAGTGTTTTTCAGAGTAAAGATTGAATCTCTGAATGAAATTACCTTAATAAAGGTACCTAATATGTCACTAGACCTTTTTAATGTAAAAATATTGAATCTTTGAAATAAAATGATAGTTTAGATATTAACTTATTTAAGTTACCTATGAAGTCGCGAATCGTGTTGTAATGACTAACTATTAAATCTTTGAATGAAAATATCTGAACAAAGGAACCTATTATCTAACTAGACCTTTTTAATGTATAAAGATTGAAACTTTTAAAGAAAATTAGAGTTTTGAGTGAAACTTATTCGAGTTCCCTTCGACGTCCCGAAGAGTGTTTTACAGAGTATAGATGGAATCTTTGAATGAAAATACCTCAGTAAAGATACCTAGTATGTCACTAGACCTTTTTGATGTAAAAAGATTGAATCTTTAAAAGAAAATGAGAGTTTTGAGATTAACTAATTCGAGTTACCTATGAAGTCGCGAGGCGTGTTTTAATAACTAAAGATTAAATCTTTGAATGAAAATATCACAATAAAGGAACCTATTATATGACTAAACCTTTTTAATGTATACAGATTGAATCTTTGAAAGAAAATGAGAGTTTTGACTGAAACTTATTCGAGTTCCTTCTGACGTCCCGAGGAGTGTTTTAATGAGTAAAAAAAGAGTCTTTGAATGAAAATACCTCAATAAAGGTACCTATTATTTTACTAGACATTTTTAATGTATAAATGTTGAATCGTTGAAAGAAAATTAGAGTATTTATTTAAACTTATTCGAGTTACTTATGATGTGGTAAAGAGTGTTTTAAAGAGTAAAAATTGAATCTTTGATTGAAAATATTTCAATAAAAGTACCTTTTATGTCACTAAACCTTTTTAATGCATATAGATCGAATCTTTGAAACAAAACAAGAGTTTTAATTTAAAATTATTTGTGTAACCTAGAACTCGTCAAGAGTGTTTTAATGAGTATATGTTGAATCTTTAAATCACAGTACCCCAATAAGGGTATCTTTTATGTCACTAGATCTTTTCAATGTATAAAGATTGAATCTTTGAAAGAAAATGAGGTTTTTGAGTTAAACTTATTCGAGTTCCCTTTGACGTCCCGGAAAGTGTTTTACAGAGTAAAGATTGAATCTCTGAATGAAATTACCTTAACAAAGGTACCTAGTATGTCACTAGACCTTTTTAATGTAAAAAGAATGAATCTCTGAAAAAAATGATAGTTTAGAGATTAACTTATTCGAGTTACCTATAAAGTCGAGAATCATGTTGTAATGACTAAAT
Organism: Cornus florida; assembly: GCF_030987335.1. Lineage (NCBI taxonomy): Eukaryota > Viridiplantae > Streptophyta > Magnoliopsida > Cornales > Cornaceae > Cornus > Cornus florida. The sequence continues at coordinate 88,997,853 of NW_026775578.1, read as the reverse complement.
ATTAAATCTTTGAATGAAAATATCTCAACAAAGGAACCTATTATGTGACTAGACCTTTTTAATGTATAAAGATTGAATCTTTTAAAGAAAATGAGAGTTTTGAGTGAAACTTATTCGAGTTTCCTTTGACGTCCCGAAGAGTGTTTTACAGAGTATAGATTGAATCTTTGAATGAAAATGCCTCGGTAAAGGTTCTTAGAATGTCAAAAGACCTTTTTAATGTAAAAAGATTAAATCTTTGAAAGAAAATGAGAATTTTGAGATTGACTTATTCAAGTTACCTATGAAGTCGCGAAGCGTGTTTTAATGACTAAAGATTAAATCTTTGAATGAAAATACCTCAATAAAAGAACCTATTATATGACTAAACCTTTTTAATGTATACAGATTGAATCTTTGAAAGAAAATGAGAGTTTTGAATGAAACTTATTCGAGTTCCTTTTGACGTCCCGAAGAGTGTTTTAATGAGTAAAAATAAAATCTTTAAATGAAAATACCTCAATAAAGATACCTATTATGTTACTAGATCTTTTTAATGTATAAACATTGAATCTTTGAAAGAAAATAAGAGTATTGATTTAAACTTATTCGAATTACTTAAGAAGTGGCGAAGAGTGTTTTAATGAGTAAAAATCGAATCTTTGATTGAAAATATCTCAATAAAAGTACCTTTTATGTCACTAAACCTTTTTAATACATATAGATTGAATCTTTGAAACAAAACAAGAGTTTTAATTTAAAATTTTTCGTGTTACCTAGAAGTCGCGAAGAGTGTCTTAATGAGTATATGTTGAATCTTCAAATGAAAGTACCTCAATAAAGGTACCTTTTATGTCACTAGACCTTTTCAAAGTATGAAGATTGAATCTTTGAAAGAAAATGAGGTTTTTGAGTTAAACTTATTCGAGTTCCCTTTGACGCCCTGTAAAGTGTTTTACAGAGTAAAGATTGAATCTCTGAATGAAATTACCTTAATAAAGGTACCTAGTATGTCACTAGACCTTTTTAATGTAAAAATATTGAATCTTTGAAATAAAATGATAGTTTAGATATTAACTTATTCGAGTTACCTATGAAGTCGCGAATCGTGTTGTAATGACTAAATATTAAATCTTTGAATGAAAATATCTGAACAAAGGAACCTATTATCTAACTAGACCTTTTTAATGTATAAAGATTGAAACTTTTAAAGAAAATTAGAGTTTTGAGTGAAACTTATTCGAGTTCCCTTCGACGTCCCGAAGAGTGTTTTACAGAGTATAGATTGAATCTTTGAATGAAAATACCTCAGTAAAGATACCTAGTATGTCACTAGACCTTTTTGATGTAAGAAGATTGAATCTTTGAAAGGAAATGAGAGTTTTGAGATTAACTAATTCGAGTTACCTATGAAGTCGCGAGGCGTGTTTTAATAACTAAAGATTAAATCTTTGAATGAAAATATCTCAATAAAGGAACCTATTATATGACTAAACCTTTTTAATGTATACAGATTGAATCTTTGAAAGAAAATGAGAGTTTTGAATGAAATTTATTCGAGTTCCTTCTGACGTCCCGAGGAGTGTTTTAATGAGTAAAAAAAGAGTCTTCGAATGAAAATACCTCAATAAAGGTACCTATTATTTTACTAAACATTTTTAATGTATAAATGTTGAATCGTTGAAAGAAAATTAGAGTATTGATTTAAACTTATTTGAGTTACTTATGAAGTGGTAAAGAGTGTTTTAAAGTGTAAAAATCGAATCTTTGATTGAAAATATCTCAATAAAAGTACCGTTTATGTCACTAAACCTTTTTAATGCATATAGATTGAATCTTTGAAACAAAACAAGAGTTTTAATTTAAAATTATTTGTGTTACCTAGAAGTCGTAAAGAGTGTTTTAATGAGTATATGTTGAATCTTTAAATCACAGTACCTCAATAAAGGTACCTTTTATGTCACTAGACCTTTTCAAAGTATGAAGATTGAATCTTTGAAAGAAAATGAGGTTTTTGAGTTAAACTTATTCGAGTTCCCTTTGACGCCCTGTAAAGTGTTTTATAGAGTAAAGATTGAATCTCTGAATGAAATTACCTTAATAAAGGTACCTAGTATGTCACTAGACCTTTTTAATGTAAAAAGAATGAATCTCTGAAAAAAAATGATAGTTTAGAGATTAACTTATTCGAGTTACCTATAAAGTCGAGAATCATGTTGTAATGACTAAATATTAAATCTTTGAATGAAAATATCTCAACAAAGGAACCTATTATGTGACTAGACCTTTTTAATGTATAAAGATTGAATCTTTTAAAGAAAATGAGAGTTTTGAGTGAAACTTATTCGAGTTTCCTTTGACGTCCCGAAGAGTGTTTTACAGAGTATAGATTGAATCTTTGAATGAAAATGCCTCGGTAAAGGTACCTAGAATGTCAAAAGACCTTTTTAATGTAAAAAGATTAAATCTTTGAAAGAAAATGAGAATTTTGAGATTGACTTATTCAAGTTACCTATGAAGTCGCGAAGCCTGTTTTAATGACTAAAGATTAAATCTTTGAATGAAAATACCTCAATAAAAGAACCTATTATATGACTAAACCTTTTTAATGTATACAGATTGAATCTTTGAAAGAAAATGAGAGTTTTGAATGAAACTTATTCGAGTTCCTTTTGACGTCCCGAAGAGTGTTTTAATGAGTAAAAATAAAATCTTTAAATGAAAATACCTCAATAAAGATACCTATTATGTTACTAGATCTTTTTAATGTATAAACGTTGAATCTTTGAAAGAAAATAAGAGTATTGATTTAAACTTATTCGAGTTACTTAAGAAGTGGCGAAGAGTGTTTGAATGAGTAAAAATCGAATCTTTGATTGAAAATATCTCAATAAAAGTACCTTTTATGTCACTAAACCTTTTTAATGCATATAGATTGAATCTTTGAAACAAAACAAGAGTTTTAATTTAAAATTTTTCGTGTTACCTAGAAGTCGCGAAGAGTGTTTTAATGAGTATTTGTTGAATCTTTAAATGAAAGTACCTCAATAAAGGTACCTTTTATGTCACTAGACCTTTTCAAAGTATGAAGATTGAATCTTTGAAAGAAAATGAGGTTTTTGAGTTAAACTTAATCGAGTTCCCTTTGACGCCCTGTAAAGTGTTTTACAGAGTAAAGATTGAATCTCTGAATGAAATTACCTTAATAAAGGTACCTAGTATGTCACTAGACCTTTTTAATGTAAAAATATTGAATCTTTGAAATAAAATGATAGTTTAGATATTAACTTATTCGAGTTACCTATGAAGTCGCGAATCGTGTTGTAATGACTAAATATTAAATCTTTGAATGAAAATATCTGAACAAAGGAACCTATTATCTAACTAGACCTTTTTAATGTATAAAGATTGAAACTTTTAAAGAAAATTAGAGTTTTGAGTGAAACTTATTCGAGTTCCCTTCGACGTCCCGACGAGTGTTCTACAGAGTATAGATTGAATCTTTGAATGAAAATACCTCAGTAAAGATACCTAGTATGTCACTAGACCTTTTTGATGTAAGAAGATTGAATCTTTGAAAGGAAATGAGGGTTTTGAGATTAACTAATTCGAGTTACCTATGAAGTCGCGAGGCGTGTTTTAATAACTAAAGATTAAATCTTTGAATGAAAATATCTCAATAAAGGAACCTATTATATGACTAAACCTTTTTAATGTATACAGATTGAATCTTTGAAAGAAAATGAGAGTTTTGAATGAAACTTATTCGAGTTCCTTCTGACGTCCCGAGGAGTGTTTTAATGAGTAAAAAAAGAGTCTTTGAATAAAAATACCTCAATAAAGGTACCTATTATTTTACTAAACATTTTTAATGTATAAATGTTGAATCGTTGAAAGAAAATTAGAGTATTGATTTAAACTTATTCGAGTTACTTATGAAGTGGTAAAGAGTGTTTTAAAGTGTAAAAATCGAATCTTTGATTGAAAATATCTCAATAAAAGTACCATTTATGTCACTAAACCTTTTTAATGCATATAGATTGAATCTTTGAAACAAAACAAGAGTTTTAATTTAAAATTATTTGCGTTAGCTAGAAGTCGTAAAGAGTGTTTTAATGAGTATATGTTGAATCTTTAAATCACAGTACCTCAATAAGGGTATTTTTTATGTCACTAGACCTTTTTAATGTATAAAGATTGAATCTTTGAAAGAAAATGAGGTTTTTGAGTTAAACTTATTCGAGTTCCCCTTGACGTCCCGTAAAGTGTTTTACAGAGTAAAGATTGAATCGCTGAATGAAATTACCTTAATAAAGGTACCTAGTATGTCACTAGACCTTTTTAATGTAAAAAGAATGAATCTCTGAAAAAAAATGATAGTTTAGAGATTAACTTATTCGAGTTACCTATGAAGTCGAGAATCATGTTGTAATGACTAAATATTAAATCTTTGAATGAAAATATCTCAACAAAGGAACCTATTATGTGACAAGACCTTTCTAATGTATAAAGATTGAATCTTTTAAAGAAAATGAGAGTTTTGAGTGAAACTTATTCGAGTTCCCTATGACGTCCCGAAGAGTGTTTTACAGAGTATAGATTAAATCTTTGAATGAAAATACCTCGGTAAAGGTACCTAGAATGTCAAAAGACCTTTTTAATGTAAAAAGATTGAATCTTTGAAAGAAAATGAGAGTTTTGAGATTGACTTATTCAAGTTACCTATGAAGTCGCGAAGCCTGTTTTAATGACTAAAGATTAAATCTTTGAATGAAAATATCTCAATAAAAGAACCTATTATATGACTAAACCTTTTTAATGTATACAGATTGAATCTTTGAAAGAAAATGAGAGTTTTGAATGAAACTTATTCGAGTTCCTTTTGACGTCCCGAAGAGTGTTTTAATGAGTAAAAATAAAATCTTTAAATGAAAATACCTCAATAAAGATACCTATTATGTTACTAGAACTTTTTAATGTATAAACGTTGAATCTTTGAAAGAAAATAAGAGTATTGATTTAAACTTATTCGAGTTGCTTAAGAAGTGGCGAAGAGTGTTTTAATGAGTAAAAATCGAATCTTTGATTGAAAATATCTCAATAAAAGTACCTTTTATGTCACTAAACCTTTTTAATGCATATAGATTGAATCTTTGAAACAAAACAAGAGTTTTAATTTAAAATTATTCGTGTTACCTAGAAGTCGCGAAGAGTGTTTTAATGAGTATATGTTGAATCTTTAAATGAAAGTACCTCAATAAAGGTACCTTTTATATCACTAGACCTTTTGAATGTATAAAGATTGAATCTTTGAAAGAAAATGAGGTTTTTGAGTTAAACTTATTCGAGTTCCCTTTGACGTCCCGTAAAGTGTTTTACAGAGTAAAGATTGAATCTCTGAATGAAATTACCTTAATAAAGGTACCTAATATGTCACTAGACCTTTTTAATGTAAAAATATTGAATCTTTGAAATAAAATGATAGTTTAGATATTAACTTATTTAAGTTACCTATGAAGTCGCGAATCGTGTTGTAATGACTAAATATTAAATCTTTGAATGAAAATATCTGAACAAAGGAACCTATTATCTAACTAGACCTTTTTAATGTATAAAGATTGAAACTTTTAAAGAAAATTAGAGTTTTGAGTGAAACTTATTCGAGTTCCCTTCGACGTCCCGAAGAGTGTTTTACAGAGTATAGATTGAATCTTTGAATGAAAATACCTCAGTAAAGATACCTAGTATGTCACTAGACCTTTTTGATGTAAAAAGATTGAATCTTTGAAAGAAAATGAGAGTTTTGAGATTAACTAATTCGAGTTACCTATGAAGTCGCGAGGCGTGTTTTAATAATTAAAGATTAAATCTTTGAATGAAAATATCTCAATAAAGGAACCTATTATATGACTAAACCTTTTTAATGTATACAGATTGAATCTTTGAAAGAAAATGAGAGTTTTGAATGAAACTTATTCGAGTTCCTTCTGACATCCCGAGGAGTGTTTTAATGAGTAAAAAAGAGAGTCTTTGAATGAAAATACCTCAATAAAGGTACCTATTATTTTACTAGACATTTTTAATGTATAAATGTTGAATCGTTGAAAGAAAATTAGAGTATTGATTTAAACTTATTCGAGTTACTTATGAAGTGGTAAAGAGTGTTTTAAAGAGTAAAAATCGAATCTTTGATTGAAAATATCTCAATCAAACCTTTTTAATGCATATAGATTGAATCTTTGAAACAAAACATGAGTTTTAATTTAAAATTATTTGTGTTACCTAGAAGTCGTAAAGAGTGTTTTAATGAGTCTGTGTTGAATCTTTAAATCACAGTACCTCAATAAGGGTACCTTTTATGTCACTAGACCTTTTCAATGTATAAAGATTGAATCTTTGAAATAAAATGAGGTTTTTGAGTTAAACTTATTCGAGTTCCCTTTGACGTCCCGTAAAGTGTTTTACAGAGTAAAGATTGAATCTCTGAATGAAATTACCTTATTAAAGGTACCTAGTATGTCACTAGACCTTTTTAATGTAAAAAGAATGAATCTCTAAAAAAAAATGATAGTTTAGAGATTAACTTATTCGAGTTACCTATGAAGTCGAGAATCATGTTGTAATGACTAAATATTAAATCTTTGAATGAAAATATCTAAACAAAGGAACCTATTATGTGACAAGACCTTTTTAATGTATAAAGATTGAATCTTTTAAAGAAAATGAGAGTTTTGAGTGAAACTTATTCGAGTTCCCTTTGACATCCCGAAGAGTGTTTTACAGAGTATAGATTGAATCTTTGAATGAAAATACCTCGGTAAAGGAACCTAGAATGTCAAAAGACCTTTTTAATGTAAAAAGATTGAATCTTTGAAAGAAAATGAGAGTTTTGAGATTGACTTATTCAAGTTACCTATGAAGTCGCGAAGCGTGTTTTAATGACTAAAGATTAAATCGTTGAACGAAAATACCTCAATAAAAGAAACTATTATATGACTAAACCTTTTTAATGTATACAGATTGAATCTTTGAAAGAAACTGAGAGTTTTGAATGAAACTTATTCGAGTTCCTTTTGACGTCCCGAAGAGTGTTTTAATGAGTAAAAATAAAATCTTTAAATGAAAATACCTCAATAAAGATACCTATTATGTTACTAGATATTTTTAATGTATAAACGTTGAATCTTTGAAAGAAAATAAGAGTATTGATTTAAACTTATTCGAGTTACTTAAGAAGTGGCGAAGAGTGTTTTAATGAGTAAAAATCGAATCTTTGATTGAAAATATCTCAATAAAAGTACCTTTTATGTCACTAAACCTTTTTAATGCATATAGATTGAATCTTTGAAACAAAATAAGAGTTTTAATTTAAAATTTTTCGTATTACCTAGAAGTCGCGAAGAGTGTTTTAATGAGTATATGTTGAATCTTTAAATGAAAGTACATCAATAAAGGTACCTTTTATGTCACTAGACTTTTTAAATGTATAAAGTTTGAATCTTTGAAAGAAAATGAGGATTTTGAGTTAAACTTATTCGAGTTCTCTTTGACGTCCCGTAAAGTGTTTTACAGAGTAAAGATTGAATCTCTGAATGAAATTACCTTAATAAAGGTACCTAGTATGTCACTAGACCTTTTTAATGTAAAAATATTGAGTCTTTGAAATAAAATGATAGTTTAGATATTAACTTATTCGAGTTACCTATGAAGTCGCGAATCGTGTTGTAATGACTAAATATTAAATCTTTGAATGAAAATATCTGAACAAAGGAACCTATTATCTAACTAGACCTTTTTAATGTATAAAGATTGAAACTTTTAAAGAAAATTAGAGTTTTGACTGAAACTTATTCGAGTTCCCTTCGACGTCCCGAAGAGTGTTTTACAGAGTATAGATGGAATCTTTGAATGAAAATACCTCAGTAAAGATACCAAGTATGTCACTAGCCCTTTTTGATGTAAAAAGATTGAATCTTTGAAAGAAAATGAGAGTTTTGAGATTAACTAATTCGAGTTACCTATGAAGTCGCGAGGCGTGTTTTAATAACTGAAGGTTAAATCTTTGAATGAAAATATCTCAATAAAGGAACCTATTATATAACTAAACCTTTTTAATGTATACAGGTTGAATCTTTGAAAGAAAATGAGAGTTTTGACTGAAACTTATTCGAGTTCCTTCTGACGTCCCGAGGAGTGTTTTAATGAGTAAAAAAAGAGTCTTTGAATGAAAATACCTCAATAAAGGTACCTATTATTTTACTAGACATTTTTAATGTATAAATGTTGAATCGTTGAAAGAAAATTAGAGTATTTATTTAAACTTATTCGAGTTACTTATGAAGTGGTAAAGAGTGTTTTAAAGAGTAAAAATCGAATCTTTGATTGAAAATATTTCAATAAAAGTACCTTTTATGTCACTAAACCTTTTTAATGCATATAGATTGAATCTTTGAAACAAAACAAGAGTTTTAAATTAAAATTATTTGTGTTACCTAGAAGTCGTCAAGAGTGTTTTAATGAGTATATGTTGAATCTTTAAATCACAGTACCTCAATAAGGGTATCTTTTATGTCACTAGACCTTTTCAATGTATAAAGATTGAATCTGTGAAAGAAAATGAGGTTTTTGAGATAAACTTATTCGAGTTCCCTTTGACGTCCCGTAAAGTGTTTTACAGAGTAAAGATTGAATCTCTGAATGAAATTACCTTAATAAAGGTACCTAGTATGTCACTAGACCTTTTTAATGTAAAAAGAATGAATCTCTGAAAAAAAATGATAGTTTAGAGATTAACTTATTCGAGTTACCTATAAAGTCGAATATCATGTTGTAATACTAAATATTAAATCTTTGAATGAAAATATCTCAACAAAGGAACCTATTATGTGACTAGACCTTTTTAATGTATAAAGATTGAATCTTTTAAAGAAAATGAGAGTTTTGAGTGAAACTTATTCGAGTTCCCTATGACGTCCCGAAGAGTGTTTTACAGAGTATAGATTAAATCTTTGAATGAAAATACCTCGGTAAAGGTACCTAGAATGTCAAAAGACCTTTTTAATGTAAAAAGATTGAATCTTTGAAAGAAAATGAGAGTTTTGAGATTGACTTATTCAAGTTACCTATGAAGTCGCGAAGCCTGTTTTAATGACTAAAGATTAAATCTTTGAATGAAAATATCTCAATAAAAGAACCTATTATATGACTAAACCTTTTTAATGTATACAGATTGAATCTTTGAAAGAAAATGAGAGTTTTGAATGAAACTTATTCGAGTTCCTTTTGACGTCCCGAAGAGTGTTTTAATGAGTAAAAATAAAATCTTTAAATGAAAATACCTCAATAAAGATACCTATTATGTTACTAGAACTTTTTAATGTATAAACGTTGAATCTTTGAAAGAAAATAAGAGTATTGATTTAAACTTATTCGAGTTGCTTAAGAAGTGGCGAAGAGTGTTTTAATGAGTAAAAATCGAATCTTTGATTGAAAATATCTCAATAAAAGTACCTTTTATGTCACTAAACCTTTTTAATGCATATAGATTGAATCTTTGAAACAAAACAAGAGTTTTAATTTAAAATTATTCGTGTTACCTAGAAGTCGCGAAGAGTGTTTTAATGAGTATATGTTGAATCTTTAAATGAAAGTACCTCAATAAAGGTACCTTTTATATCACTAGACCTTTTGAATGTATAAAGATTGAATCTTTGAAAGAAAATGAGGTTTTTGAGTTAAACTTATTCGAGTTCCCTTTGACGTCCCGTAAAGTGTTTTACAGAGTAAAGATTGAATCTCTGAATGAAATTACCTTAATAAAGGTACCTAATATGTCACTAGACCTTTTTAATGTAAAAATATTGAATCTTTGAAATAAAATGATAGTTTAGATATTAACTTATTTAAGTTACCTATGAAGTCGCGAATCGTGTTGTAATGACTAAATATTAAATCTTTGAATGAAAATATCTGAACAAAGGAACCTATTATCTAACTAGACCTTTTTAATGTATAAAGATTGAAACTTTTAAAGAAAATTAGAGTTTTGAGTGAAACTTATTCGAGTTCCCTTCGACGTCCCGAAGAGTGTTTTACAGAGTATAGATTGAATCTTTGAATGAAAATACCTCAGTAAAGATACCTAGTATGTCACTAGACCTTTTTGATGTAAAAAGATTGAATCTTTGAAAGAAAATGAGAGTTTTGAGATTAACTAATTCGAGTTACCTATGAAGTCGCGAGGCGTGTTTTAATAATTAAAGATTAAATCTTTGAATGAAAATATCTCAATAAAGGAACCTATTATATGACTAAACCTTTTTAATGTATACAGATTGAATCTTTGAAAGAAAATGAGAGTTTTGAATGAAACTTATTCGAGTTCCTTCTGACATCCCGAGGAGTGTTTTAATGAGTAAAAAAGAGAGTCTTTGAATGAAAATACCTCAATAAAGGTACCTATTATTTTACTAGACATTTTTAATGTATAAATGTTGAATCGTTGAAAGAAAATTAGAGTATTGATTTAAACTTATTCGAGTTACTTATGAAGTGGTAAAGAGTGTTTTAAAGAGTAAAAATCGAATCTTTGATTGAAAATATCTCAATCAAACCTTTTTAATGCATATAGATTGAATCTTTGAAACAAAACATGAGTTTTAATTTAAAATTATTTGTGTTACCTAGAAGTCGTAAAGAGTGTTTTAATGAGTCTGTGTTGAATCTTTAAATCACAGTACCTCAATAAGGGTACCTTTTATGTCACTAGACCTTTTCAATGTATAAAGATTGAATCTTTGAAAGAAAATGAGGTTTTTGAGTTAAACTTATTCGAGTTCCCTTTGACGTCCCGTAAAGTGTTTTACAGAGTAAAGATTGAATCTCTGAATGAAATTACCTTATTAAAGGTACCTAGTATGTCACTAGACCTTTTTAATGTAAAAAGAATGAATCTCTAAAAAAAAATGATAGTTTAGAGATTAACTTATTCGAGTTACCTATGAAGTCGAGAATCATGTTGTAATGACTAAATATTAAATCTTTGAATGAAAATATCTAAACAAAGGAACCTATTATGTGACAAGACCTTTTTAATGTATAAAGATTGAATCTTTTAAAGAAAATGAGAGTTTTGAGTGAAACTTATTCGAGTTCCCTTTGACATCCCGAAGAGTGTTTTACAGAGTATAGATTGAATCTTTGAATGAAAATACCTCGGTAAAGGAACCTAGAATGTCAAAAGACCTTTTTAATGTAAAAAGATTGAATCTTTGAAAGAAAATGAGAGTTTTGAGATTGACTTATTCAAGTTACCTATGAAGTCGCGAAGCGTGTTTTAATGACTAAAGATTAAATCGTTGAACGAAAATACCTCAATAAAAGAAACTATTATATGACTAAACCTTTTTAATGTATACAGATTGAATCTTTGAAAGAAACTGAGAGTTTTGAATGAAACTTATTCGAGTTCCTTTTGACGTCCCGAAGAGTGTTTTAATGAGTAAAAATAAAATCTTTAAATGAAAATACCTCAATAAAGATACCTATTATGTTACTAGATATTTTTAATGTATAAACATTGAATCTTTGAAAGAAAATAAGAGTATTGATTTAAACTTATTCGAGTTACTTAAGAAGTGGCGAAGAGTGTTTTAATGAGTAAAAATCGAATCTTTGATTGAAAATATCTCAATAAAAGTACCTTTTATGTCACTAAACCTTTTTAATGCATATAGATTGAATCTTTGAAACAAAATAAGAGTTTTAATTTAAAATTTTTCGTATTACCTAGAAGTCGCGAAGAGTGTTTTAATGAGTATATGTTGAATCTTTAAATGAAAGTACATCAATAAAGGTACCTTTTATGTCACTAGACTTTTTAAATGTATAAAGTTTGAATCTTTGAAAGAAAATGAGGATTTTGAGTTAAACTTATTCGAGTTCTCTTTGACGTCCCGTAAAGTGTTTTACAGAGTAAAGATTGAATCTCTGAATGAAATTACCTTAATAAAGGTACCTAGTATGTCACTAGACCTTTTTAATGTAAAAATATTGAGTCTTTGAAATAAAATGATAGTTTAGATATTAACTTATTCGAGTTACCTATGAAGTCGCGAATCGTGTTGTAATGACTAAATATTAAATCTTTGAATGAAAATATCTGAACAAAGGAACCTATTATCTAACTAGACCTTTTTAATGTATAAAGATTGAAACTTTTAAAGAAAATTAGAGTTTTGACTGAAACTTATTCGAGTTCCCTTCGACGTCCCGAAGAGTGTTTTACAGAGTATAGATGGAATCTTTGAATGAAAATACCTCAGTAAAGATACCTAGTATGTCACTAGCCCTTTTTGATGTAAAAAGATTGAATCTTTGAAAGAAAATGAGAGTTTTGAGATTAACTAATTCGAGTTACCTATGAAGTCGCGAGGCGTGTTTTAATAACTGAAGGTTAAATCTTTGAATGAAAATATCTCAATAAAGGAACCTATTATATAACTAAACCTTTTTAATGTATACAGGTTGAATCTTTGAAAGAAAATGAGAGTTTTGACTGAAACTTATTCGAGTTCCTTCTGACGTCCCGAGGAGTGTTTTAATGAGTAAAAAAAGAGTCTTTGAATGAAAATACCTCAATAAAGGTACCTATTATTTTACTAGACATTTTTAATGTATAAATGTTGAATCGTTGAAAGAAAATTAGAGTATTTATTTAAACTTATTCGAGTTACTTATGAAGTGGTAAAGAGTGTTTTAAAGAATAAAAATCGAATCTTTGATTGAAAATATTTCAATAAAAGTACCTTTTATGTCACTAAACCTTTTTAATGCATATAGATTGAATCTTTGAAACAAAACAAGAGTTTTAAATTAAAATTATTTGTGTTACCTAGAAGTCGTCAAGAGTGTTTTAATGAGTATATGTTGAATCTTTAAATCACAGTACCTCAATAAGGGTATCTTTTATGTCACTAGACCTTTTCAATGTATAAAGATTGAATCTGTGAAAGAAAATGAGGTTTTTGAGATAAACTTATTCGAGTTCCCTTTGACGTCCCGTAAAGTGTTTTACAGAGTAAAGATTGAATCTCTGAATGAAATTACCTTAATAAAGGTACCTAGTATGTCACTAGACCTTTTTAATGTAAAAAGAATGAATCTCTGAAAAAAAATGATAGTTTAGAGATTAACTTATTCGAGTTACCTATAAAGTCGAATATCATGTTGTAATGACTAAATATTAAATCTTTGAATGAAAATATCTCAACAAAGGAACCTATTATGTGACTAGACCTTTTTAATGTATAAAGATTGAATCTTTTAAAGAAAATGAGAGTTTTGAGTGAAACTTATTCGAGTTCCCTTTGAATTCCCGAAGAGTGTTTTACAGAGTATAGATTACATCTTTGAATGAAAATACCTCGGTAAAGGTACCTAAAATGTCAAAAGACCTTTTTAATGTAAAAAGATTGAATCTTTGAAAGAAAATGAGAGTTTTGAGATTGACTTATTCAAGTTACCTATGAAGTTGCGAAGCTTGTTTTAATGACTAAAGATTAAATCTTTGAATGAAAATATCTCAATAAAAGAACCTATTATATGACTTAACCTTTTTAATGTATACAGATTGAATCTTTGAAAGAAAATGAGAGTTTTGAATGAAACTTATTCGAGTTCCTTTTGACGTCCCGAAAAGTGTTTTAATGAATAAAAATAAAATCTTTAAATGAAAATACCTCAATAAAGATACCTATTATGTTACTAGATCTTTTTAATGTATAAACGTTGAATCTTTGAAAGAAAATAAGAGTATTGATTTAAACTTATTCGAGTTACTTAAGAAGTGGCGAAGAGTGTTTTAATGAGTAAAAATCGAATCTTTGATTGAAAATATCTCAATAAAAGTACCTTTTATGTCACTAAACCTTTTTAATGCATATAGATTGAATCTTTGAAACAAAACAAGAGTTTTAATTTAAAATTATTCGTGTTACCTAGAAGTCGCGAAGAGTGTTTTAATGAGTATATGTTGAATCTTTAAATGAAAGTACCTCAATAAAGGTACCTTTTATGTCACTAGACCTTTTCGATGTATAAAGATTGAATCTTTGAAAGAAAATGAGGTTTTTGAGTTAAACTTATTTGAGTTCCCTTCGACGTCCCGTAAAGTATTTTACAGAGTAAAGATTGAATTTCTGAATGAAATTACCTTAATAAAGGTACCTAGTATGTCACTAGACCTTTTTAATGTAAAAATATTGAATCTTTGAAATAAAATGATAGTTTAGATATTAACTTATTCGAGTTACCTATGAAGTCGCGAATCGTGTTGTAATGACTAAATATTAAATCTTTGAATGAAAATATCTGAACAAAGGAACCTATTATCTAACTAGACCTTTTTAATGTATAAAGATTGAAGCTTTTAAAGAAAATTAGAGTTTTGAGTGAAACTTATTCGAGTTCCCTTCGACGTCCCGAAGAGTGTTTTATAGAGTATAGATTGAATCTTTGAATGAAAATACCTCAGTAAAGATACCTAGTATGTCACTAGACCTTTTTGATGTAAGAAAATTGAATCTTTGAAAGAAAATGAGAGTTTTGAGATTAACTAATTCGAGTTATCTATGAAGTCGCGAGGCGTGTTTTAATAACTAAAGATTAAATCTTTGAATGAAAATATCTCAATAAAGGAACCTATTATATGACTAAACCTTTTTAATGTATACAGATTGAATCTTTGAAAGAAAATGAGAGTTTTGAATGAAACTTATTCGAGTTCCTTCTGACGTCCCGAGGAGTGTTTTAATGAGTAAAAAAAGAGTCTTTGAATGAAAATACCTCAATAAAGGTACCTATTATTTTACTAGACATTTTTAATGTATAAATGTTGAATCGTTGAAAGAAAATTCGAGTATTGATTTAAACTTATTTGAGTTACTTATGAAGTGGTAAAGAGTGTTTTAAAGAGTAAAAATCGAATCTTTGATTGAAAATATCTCAATAAAAGTACCTTTTATGTTACTAAACCTTTTTAATGCATATAGATTGAATCTTTGAAACAAAACAAGAGTTTTAATTTAAAATTATTCGTGTTACCTAGAAGTCGCGAAGAGTGTTTTAATGAGTATATGTTGAATCTTTAAATGAAAGTACCTCAATAAAGGTACCTTTTATGTCACTAGACCTTTTCAATGTATAAAGATTGAATCTTTGAAAGAAAATGAGGTTTTTGAGTTAAACTTATTCGAGTTCCCTTTGACGTCCCGTAAAGTGTTTTACAGAGTAAATATTGAATCTCTGAATGAAATTACCTTAATATAGGTACCTAGTATGTCACTAGACTTTTTTAATGTAAAAAGAATGAATCTCTGAAAAAAAAATGATAGTTTAGAGATTAACTTATTGGAGTTACCTATGAAGTCGAGAATCATGTTGTAATGACTAAATGTTAAATCTTTGAATGAAAATATCTCAACAAAGGAACCTATTCTGTGACTAGACCTTTTTAATGTATAAAGATTGAATCTTTTAAAGAAAATGAGAGTTTTGAGTGAAACTTATTCGAGTTCCCTTTGACGTCCCGTAAAGTGTTTTACAGAGTATAAATTGAATCTTTGAATGAAAATACCTCAGTAAAGATACCTAGTATGTCACTAGACCTTTTTGATGTAAAAAGATTGAATCTTTGAAAGAAAATGAGAGTTCTGAGATTGACTTATTCAAGTTACCTATGAAGTCGCGAAGCGTGTTTTAATGACTAAAGATTAAATCTTTGAATGAAAATACCTCAATAAAAGAACCTATTATATGACTAAACCTTTTTAATGTATACAGATTGAATCTTTGAAAGAAAATGAGAGTTTTGAATGAAACTTATTCGAGTTCCTTTTGACGAACCGAAGAGTGTTTTAATGAGTAAAAATAAAATCTTTAAATGAAAATACCTCAAATAAAGATACCTATTATGTTACTAGATCTTTTTAATGTATAAACGTTGAATCTTTGAAAGAAAATAAGTGTATTGATTTAAACTTATTCGAGTTACTTAAGAAGTGGCGAAGAGTGTTTTAATGAGTAAAAATCGAATCTTTGATTGAAAATATTTAAATAAAAGTATCTTTTATGTCACTAAACCTTTTTAATGCATATAGTTTGAATCTTTGAAACAAAACAAGAGTTTTAATTTAAAATTATTCGTATTACCTAGAAGTCGCGAAGAGTGTTTTAATGAGTATATGTTGAATCTTTAAATGAAAGTACCTCAATAAAGGTACCTTTTATGTCACTAGACCTTTTCAATGTATAAAGATTGAATCTTTGAAAGAAAATGAGGTTTTTGAGTTAAACTTATTCGAGTTCCCTTTGACGTCCCGTAAAGTGTTTTATAAAGTAAAGATTGAATCTCTGAATGAAATTACCTTAATAAAGGTACCTAGTATGTCACTAGACCTTTTTAATGTAAAAATATTGAATCTTTGAAATAAAATGATAGTTTAGATATTAAATTATTCGAGTTACCTATGAAGTCGCGAATCGTGTTGTAATGACTAAATATTAAATCTTTGAATGAAAATATCTGAACAAAGGAACCAATTATCTAACTAGACCTTTTTAATGTATAAAGATTGAAACTTTTAAAGAAAATTAGAGTTTTGAGTGAAACTTATTCGAGTTCCCTTCGTCGTCCCGAAGAGTGTTTTTCAGAGTATAGATTGAATCTCTGAATGAAAATACCGCAATAAAGGAACCTATTATATGACTAAACCTTTTTAATGTATACAGATTGAATCTTTGAAAGAAAATGAGAGTTTTGAATGAAACTTATTCGAGTTCCTTCTCACGTCCCGAGGAGTGTTTTAATGAGTAAAAAAAGAGTCTTTGAATGAAAATACCTCAATAAAGGTGCCTATTATTTTACTAGACATTTTTAATGTATAAATGTTGAATCGTTGAAAGAAAATTAGAGTATTGATTTAAACTTATTTGAGTTACTTATGAAGTGGTAAAGAGTGTTTTAAAGAGTAAAAATCGAATCTTTGATTGAAAATATCTCAATAAAAGTACCTTTTATGTCACTAAACCTTTTTAATGCATATAGATTGAATCTTTGAAACAAAACAAGAGTTTTAATTTAAAATTATTTGTGTTACCTAGAAGTCGTAAAGAGTGTTTTAATGAGTATATGTTGAATCTTTAAATCACAGTACCTCAATAAGGGTATCTTTTATGTCACTAGACCTTTTCAATGCATAAAGATTGAATTTTTGAAAGAAAATGAGGTTTTTGAGTTAAACTTATTCGAGTTCCCTTTGACGTCCCGTAAAGTGTTTTACAGAGTAAAGATTGAATCTCGGAATGTAATTACCTTAATAAAGGTACCTAGTATGTCACTAGACCTTTTTAATGTAAAAAGAATGAATCTCTGAAAAAAAATGATAGTTTAGAGATTAACTTATTCGAGTTACCTATAAAGTCGAAAATTATGTTGTAATGACTAAATATTAAATCTTTGAATGAAAATATCTCAACAAATGAACCTATTATTTGACTAGACCTTTGTAATGTATAAAGATTGAATCTTCTAAAGAAAATGAGAGTTTTGAGTGAAACTTATTCGAGTTCCCTTCGACGTCCCGAAGAGTGTTTTACAGAGTATAAATTGAATCTTTGAATGAAAATACCTCAGTAAAGATACCTAGTATATCACTAGACCTTTTTGATGTAAAAAGATTGAATCTTTGAAAGAAAATGAGAGTTTTGAGATTAACTAATTCGAGTTACCTATGAAGTCGCGAGGCGCGTTTTAATAACTAAAGATTAAATCTTTGAATGAAAATATCTCAATAAAGGAACCTATTATATGACTAAACCTTTTTATTGTATACAGATTGAATCTTTGAAAGAAAATGAGAGTTTTGAATGAAACTTATTCGAGTTCCTTCTTACGTCCCGAGGAGTGTTTTAATGAGTAAAAAAAGAGTCTCTGAATGAAAATACCTCAATAAAGGTACCTATTATTTTACTAGACATTTTTAATGTATAAATGTTGAATCGTTGAAAGAAAATTAGAGTATTGATTTAAACTTATTCGAGTTACTTATGAAGTGGTAAAGAGTGTTTTAAAGAGTAAAAATCGAATCTTTGATTGAAAATATCTCAATAAAAGTACCTTTTATGTCACTAAACCTTTTTAATGCATATAGATTGAATCTTTGAAACAAAACAAGAGTTTTAATTTAAAATTATTTGTGTTACCTAGAAGTCGTAAAGAGTGTTTTAATGAGTATATGTTGAATCTTTAAATCACAGTACCTCAATAAGGGTATCTTTTATGTCACTAGACCTTTTCAATGTATAAAGATTGAATCTTTGAATGAAAATGAGGTTTTTGAGTTAAACTTATTCGAGTTCCCTTTGACGCCCCATAAAGTGTTTTACAGAGTAAAGATTGAATCTCCGAATGAAATTACCTTAATAAAGGTACCTAGTATGTCACTAGACCTTTTTAA
Source organism: Cornus florida (assembly GCF_030987335.1). Taxonomy (NCBI): domain Eukaryota; kingdom Viridiplantae; phylum Streptophyta; class Magnoliopsida; order Cornales; family Cornaceae; genus Cornus; species Cornus florida. The sequence goes on along the minus strand of NW_026775578.1, from coordinate 88,979,359 downwards.
TGTAAAAAGAATGAATCTCTGAAAAAAAATGATAGTTTAGAGATTAACTTATTCGAGTTACCTATAAAGTCGAGAATCATGTTGTAATGACTAAATATTAAATCTTTGAATGAAAATATCTCAACAAAGGAACCTATTATGTGACTAGACCTTTTTAATGTATAAAGATTGAATCTTTTAAAGAAAGTGAGAGTTTTGAGTGAAACGTATTCGAGTTCCCTTTGACGTCCCGAAGAGTGTTTTACAGAGTATAGATTGAATCTTTGAATGAAAATACCTCGGTAAAGGTACCTAGAATGTCAAAAGACCTTTTTAATGTAAAAATATTGAATCTTTGAAAGAAAATGAGAATTTTGAGATTGACTTATTCAAGTTACCTATGAAGTCGCGAAGCGTGTTTTAATGACTAATGATTAAATCTTTGAATGAAAATACCTCAATAAAAGAACTTATTATATGACTAAACCTTTTTAATGTATACAGATTGAATCTTTGAAAGAAAATGAGAGTTTTGAATGAAACTTATTCGAGTTCCTTTTAACGTCCCGAAGAGTGTTTTAATGAGTAAAAATAAAATCTTTAAATGAAAATACCTCAATAAAGATACCTATTATGTTACTAGATCTTTTTAATGCATAAACGTTGAATCTTTGAAAGAAAATTAGAGTATTGATTTAAACTTATACGAGTTACTTAAGAAGTGGCGAAGAGTGTTTTAATGAGTAAAAATCGAATCTTTGATTGAAAATATCTCAATGAAAGTACCTTTTATGTCACTAAACCTTTTTAATGCATATAGATTAAATCTTTGAAACAAAACAAGAGTTTTAATTTAAAATTATTCGTGTTACCTAGAAGTCGCGAAGAGTGTTTTAATGAGTATATGTTGAATCTTTAAATGAAAGTACCTCAATAAAGGTACCTTTTATGTCACTAGACCTTTTAAATGTATAAAGATTGAATCTTTGAAAGAAAATGAGGTTTTTGAGTTAAACTTATTCGAGTTCCCTTTGACGTCCCGTAAAGTGTTTTACAGAGTAAAGATTGAATCTCTGAATGAAATTACCTTAATAAAGGCACCTAGTATGTCACTAGACCTTTTTAATGTAAAAATATTGAATCTTTGAAATAAAATGATAGTTTAGATATTAACTTATTCGAGTTACCTTTGAAGTTGCGAATCGTGTTGTAATAACTAAATATTAAATCTTTGAATGAAAATATCTGAACAAAGGAACCTATTATCTAACTAGACCTTTTTAATGTATAAAGATTGAATCATTTAAAGAAAATTAGAGTTTTGAGTGAAACTTATTCGAGTTCCCTTCGTCGTCCCGAAGAGTGTTTTACAGAGTATATATTGAATCTTTGAATGAAAATACCTCAGTAAAGATACCTAGTATGTTACTCGACCTTTTTGATGTAAAAAGATTGAATCTGTGAAAGAAAATGAAAGTTTTGAGATTAACTAATTCGAGTTACCTTTGAAGTCGCGAGGCGTGTTTTAATAACGAAAGATTAAATCTTTGAATGAAAATATCTCAATAAAGGAACCTATTATATGACTAAACCTTTTTAATGTATACAGATTGAATCTTTAAAAGAAAATGAAAGTTTTGAATGAAACTTATTCGAGTTCCTTCTGACGTCCCGAGGAGTGTTTTAATGAGTAAAAAAAGAGTCTTTGAATAAAAATACCTCAATAAAGGTACCTATTATTTTACTAGACATTTTTAATTTATAAATGTTGAGTCGTTGAAAGAAAATTAGAGTATTGATTTAAACTTATTCGAGTTACTTATGAAGTGGTAAAGAGTGTTTTAAAGAGTAAAAATCGAATCTTTGATTGAAAATATCTCAATAAAAGTACCTTTTATGTCACTAAACCTTTTTAATGCATATAGATTGAATCTTTGAAACAAACCAAAAGTTTTAATTTAAAATTATTTGTGTTACCTAGAAGTCGTAAAGAGTGTTTTAATGAGTATATGTTGAATCTTTAAATCACAGTACCTCAATAAGGGTATCTTTTATGTCACTAGACCTTTTCAATGTATAAAGATTGAATCTTTGAATGAAAATGAGGTTTTTGAGTTAAACTTATTCGAGTTCCCTTTGACGTCCCATAAAGTGTTTTACAGAGTAAAGATTGAATCTCTGAATGAAATTACCTTAATAAAGGTACCTAGTATGTCACTAGACCTTTTTAATGTAAAAAGATTGAATCTCTGAAAAAAAATGATAGTTTAGAGATTAACTTATTCGACTTACCTATAAAGTCGAGAATCATGTTGTAATGACTAAATATTAAATCTTTGAATGAAAATATCTCAACAAAGGAACCTATTATGTGACTAGACCTTTTTAATGTATAAAGATTGAATCTTTTAAAGAAAGTGAGAGTTTTGAGTGAAACGTATTCGAGTTCCCTTAGACGTCCCGAAGAGTGTTTTACAGAGTATAGATTGAATCTTTGAATGAAAATACCTCGGTAAAGGTACCTAGAATGTCAAAAGACCTTTTTAATGTAAAAATATTGAATCTTTGAAAGAAAATGAGAATTTTGAGATTGACTTATTCAAGTTACCTATGAAGTCGCGAAGCGTGTTTTAATGACTAATGATTAAATCTTTGAATAAAAATACCTCAATAAAAGAACTTATTATATGACTAAACCTTTTTAATGTATACAGATTGAATCTTTGAAAGAAAATGAGAGTTTTGAATGAAACTTATTCGAGTTCCTTTTGACGTCCCGAAGAGTGTTTTAATGAGTAAAAATAAAATCTTTAAATGAAAATATCTCAATAAAGATACCTATTAGGTTACTAGATCTTCTTAATGTATAAACGTTGAATCTTTGAAAGAAAATAAGAGTATTGATTTAAACTTATTCGAGTTACTTAAGAAGTGGCGAAGAGTGTTTTAATGAGTAAAAATCTAATCTTTGATTGAAAATATCTCAATAAAAGTACCTTTTATGTCACTAAACCTTTTTAATGCATATAGATTGAATCTTTGAAACAAAACAAGAGTTTTAATATAAATTTTTTCGTGTTACCTAGAAGTCGCGAAAAGTGTTTTAATGAGTATATGTAGAATCTTTAAATGAAAGTACCTCAATAAAGGTACCTTTTATGTCACCAGACCTTTTCAAAGTATGAAGATTGAATCTTTGAAAGAAAATGAGGTTTTTGAGTTAAACTTATTCGAGTTCCCTTTGACGTCCTGTAAAGTGTTTTACAGAGTAAAGATTGAATCTCTGAATGAAATTACCTTAATAAAGGTACCTAGTATGTCACTAGACCTTTTTAATGTAAAAATATTGAATCTTTGAAATAAAATGATAGTTTAAATATTAACTTATTCGAGTTACCTATGAAGTCGCGAATCGTGTTGTAATGACTAAATATTAAATCTTTGAATGAAAATATCTGAACAAAGGAACCTATTATCCAACTAGACCTTTTTAATGTATAAAGATTGAAACTTTTAAAGAAAATTAGAGTTTTGAGTGAAACTTATTCGAGTTCCCTTCGACGCCCAGAAGAGTGTTTTACAGAGTATAGATTGAATCTTTGAATGAAAATACCTCAGTAAAGATACCTAGTATGTCACTAGACCTTTTTGATGTAAGAAGATTGAATCTTTGAAAGAAAATGAGAGTTTTGAGATTAACTAATTCGAGTTACCTATGAAGTCGCGAGGCGTGTTTTAATAACTAAAGATTAAATCTTTGATTGAAAAAATCTCAATAAAGGAACCTATTATATGACTAAACCTTTTTAATGTATACTGATTGAATCTTTGAAAGAAAATGAGAGTTTTGAATGAAACTTATTCGAGTTCCTTCTGACGTCCCGAGGAGTGTTTTAATGAGTAAAAAAAGAGTCTTTGAATGAAAATACCTCAATAAAGGTACCTATTATTTTACTAGACATTTTTAATGTATAAATGTTGAATCGTTGAAAGAAAATTAGAGTATTGATTTAAACTTATTCGAGTTACTTATGAAGTGGTAAAGAGTGTTTTAAAGAGTAAAAATCGAATCTTTGATTGAAAATATCTCAATAAAAGTACCTTTTATGTCACTAAACCTTTTTAATGCATATAGATTGAATCTTTGAAACAAAACAAGAGTTTTAATTTAAAATTATTTGTGTTACCTAGAAGTCGTAAAGAGTGTTTTAATGAGTATATGTTGAATCTTTAAATCACAGTACCTCAATAAGGGTATCTTTTATGTCACTAGACCTTTTCAATGTATAAAGATTGAATCTTTGAAAGAAAATGAGGTTTTTGAGTTAAACTTATTCGAGTTCCCTTTGATGTCCCGTAAAGTGTTTTACAGAGTAAAGATTGAATCTCTGAATGAAATTACCTTAATAAAGGTACCTAGTATGTCACTAGACCTTTTTAATGTAAAAAGAATGAATCTCTGAAAAAAAATGATAGTTTAGAGATTAACTTATTCGAGTTACCTATAGAGTCGAGAATCATGTTGTAATGACTAAATATTAAATCTTTGAATGAAAATATCTCAACAAAGGAACCTATTATGTGACTAGACCTTTTTAATGTATAAAGATTGAATCTTTTAAAGAAAATGAGAGTTTTAAGTGAAACTTATTCGAGTTCCCTTTGACGTCCCGAAGTGTGTTTTACAGAGAATAGATTGAATCTTTGAATGAAAATACCTCGGTAAACGTACCTAGAATGTCAAAAGACCTTTTTAATGTAAATGAGAGTATAGATTGAATCTTTGAAAGAAAATGAGAGTTTTGAGATTGACTTATTCAAGTTACCTATGAAGTCGCAAAGCGTGTTTTAATGACTAAAGATTAAATCTTTGAATGAAAATATCTCAATAAAAGAACCTATTATATGACTAAACCTTTTTAATGTATACAGATTGAATTTTTGAAAGAAAATGAGAGTTTTGAATGAAACTTATTCGAGTTCCTTTTGACGTCCCGAGGAGTGTTTTAATGAGTAAAAATAAAATCTTTAAATGAAAATACCTCAATAAAGATACCTATTATGTTACTAGATCTTTTTAATGTATAAACGTTGAATCTTTGAAAGAAAATTAGAGTATTGATTTAAACTTATTCGAGTTACTTAAGAAGTGGCGAAGAGTGTTTTAATGAGTAAAAATCGAATCTTTGATTGAAAATATCTCAATAAAAGTACCTTTTATGTCACTAAACCTTTTTAATGCATATAGATTGAATCTTTGAAACAAAACAAGAGTTTTAATTTAAAATTATTCGTATTACCTAGAAGTCGCGAAGAGTGTTTTAATGAGTATATGTTGAATCTTTAAATAAAAGTACCTCAATAAAGGTACCTTTTAGGTCGCTAGACCTTTTAAATGTATAAAGATTGAATCTTTGAAAGAAAATGAGGTTTTTGAGTTAAACTTATTCGAGTTCCCTTTGACGTCCCGTAAAGTGTTTTACAGAGTAAAGATTGAATCTCTGAATGAAATTACCTTAATAAAGGCACCTAGTATGTCACTAGACCTTTTTAATGTAAAAATATAGAATCTTTGAAATAAAATGATAGTTTAGATATTAACTTATTCGAGTTACCTATAAAGTTGCGAATCGTGTTGTAATAACTAAATATTAAATCTTTGAATGAAAATATCTGAACAAAGGAACCTATTATCTAACTAGACCTTTTTAATGTATAAAGATTGAATCATTTAAAGAAAATTAGAGTTTTGAGTGAAACTTATTCGAGTTTCCTTCGACGTCCCGAAGAGTGTTTTACAGAGTATAGATTGAATCTTTGAATGAAAATACCTCAGTAAAGATACCTAGTATGTCACTAGACCTTTTTGATGTAAAAAGAATAAATCTTTGAAAGAAAATGAGAGTTTTGGGATTAACTAATTCGAGTTACCTATGAAGTCGTGAGGCGTGTTTCAATAAGTAAAGATTAAATCTTTGAATGTAAATATCTCAATAAATTAACCTATTGTATGACTAAACCTTTTTAATGTATACAGATTGAATCTTTGAAAGAAAATGAGAGTTTTGAATGAAACTTATTCGAGTTCCTTCTGACGTCCCGAGGAGTGTTTTAATGAGTAAAAAAAGAGTCTTTGAATGAAAATACCTCAATAAAGCTACCTATTATTTTACTAGACATTTTTAATGTATAAATGTTGAATCGTTGAAAGAAAATTAGAGTATTGATTTAAACTTATTCGAGTTACTTATGAAGTGGTAAAGAGTGTTTTAAAGAGTAAAAATCGAATCTTTGATTGAAAATATCTCAATAAAAGTACCTTTTATGTCACTAAACCTTTTTAATGCATATAGATTTAATCTTTGAAACAAAACAAGAGTTTTAATTTAAAATTATTTGTGTTACCTAGAAGTCGTAAAGAGTGTTTTAATGAGTATATGTTGAATCTTTAAATCACAGTACCTCAATAAGGGTATCTTTTATGTTACTAGACCTTTTCAATGTATAAAGATTGAATCTTTGAAAGAAAATGAGGTTTTTGAGTCAAACTTATTCGAGTTCCCTTTGACGTCCCGTAAAGTGTTTTACAGAGTAAAGATTGAATCTCTGAATGAAATTACCTTAATAAAGGTACCTAGTATGTCACTAGACCTTTTTAATGTAAAAAGAATGAATCTCTGAAAAAAAATGATAGTTTAGAGATTAACTTATTCGAGTTACCTATAGAGTCGAGAATCATGTTGTAATGACTAAATATTAAATCTTTGAATGAAAATATCTCAACAAAGGAACCTATTATGTGACTAGACCTTTTTAATGTATAAAGATTAAATCTTTTAAAGAAAATGAGAGTTTTGAGTGAAACTTATTCGAGTTCCCTTTGACGTCCCGAAGAGTGTTTTATAGAGTATAGATTGAATCTTTGAATGAAAATACCTCGGTAAAGGTACCTAGAATGTCAAAAGACCTTTTTAATGTAAAAAGATTGAATCTTTGAAAGAAAATGAGAATTTTGAGATTGACTTATTCAAGTTACCTATGAAGTCGCGAAGCGTGTTTTAATGACTAAAGATTAAATCTTTGAATGAAAATACCTCAATAAAAGAACCTATTATATGACTAAACCTTTTTAATGTATACAGATTGAATCTTTGAAAGAAAATGAGAGTTTGAATGAAACTTATTCGAGTTCCTTTTGACGTCCCGAAGAGTGTTTTAATGAGTAAAAATAAAATCTTTAAATGAAAATACCTCAATAAAGATACCTATTATGTTTCTAGATCTTTTTAATGTATAAACGTTGAATCTTTGAAAGAAAATAAGAGTATTGATTTCAACTTATTCGAGTTACTTAAGAAGTGGCGAAGAGTGTTTTAATGAGTAAAAATCGAATCTTTGATTGAAAATATCTCAATAAAAGTACCTTTTATGTCACTAAACCTTTTTAATGCATATAGATTGAATCTTTGAAACAAAACAAGAGTTTGAATTTAAAATTAGTCGTGTTACCTAGAAGTCGCGAAGAGTGTTTTAATGAGTATATGTTGAATCTTTAAATGAAAGTACCTCAATAAAGGTACCTTTTATCTCACTAGACCTTTTCAATGTATAAAGATTCAATCTTTGAAAGAAAATGAGGTTTTTGAGTTAAACTTATTCGAGTTCCCTTTGACGTCCCGTAAAGTGTTTTACAGAGTAAAGATTGAATCTCTGAATGAAATTTCCTTAATAAAGGTACCTAGTATGTCACTAGACCTTTTTAATGTAAAAATATTGAATCTTTGAAATAAAATGATAGTTTAGATATTAACTTATTCGAGTTACCTATGAAGTCGCGAATCGTGTTGTAATGACTAAATATTAAATCTTTGAATGAAAATATCTGAACAAAGGAACCTATTATCTAACTAGACCTTTTTAATGTATAAAGATTGAAACTTTTAAAGAAAATTAGAGTTTTGAGTGAAACTTATTCGAGTTCCCTTCGACGTCCCGAAGAGTGTTTTACAGAGTATAGATTGAATCTTTGAATGAAAATACCTCAGTAAAGATACCTAGTATGTCACTAGACCTTTTTGATGTAAGAAGATTGAATCTTTGAAAGAAAATGAGAGTTTTGAGATTAACTAATTCGAGTTACCTATGAAGTCGCGAGGCGTGTTTTAATTACTAAAGATTAAATCTTTGAATGAAAATATCTCAATAAAGGAACCTATTATATGACTAAACCTTTTTAATGTATACAGATTGAATCTTTGAAAGAAAATGAGAGTTTTGAATGAAACTTATTCGAGTTCCTTCTGACGTCCCAAGGAGTGTTTTAATGAGTAAAAAAAGAGTCTTTGAATGAAAATACCTCAATAAAGGTACCTATTATTTTACTAGACATTTTTAATGTATAAATGTTGAATCGTTGAAAGAAAATTAGAGTATCGATTTAAACTTATTCGAGTTACTTATGAAGTGGTAAAAAGTGTTTTAAAGAGTAAAAATCGAATCTTTGATTGAAAATATCTCAATAAAAGTACCTTTTATGTCACTAAACCTTTTTAATGCATATAGATTGAATCTTTGAAACAAAACAAGAGTTTTAATTTAAAATTATTTGTGTTACCTAGAAGTCGTAAAGAGTGTTTTAATGAGTATATGTTGAATCTTTAAATCACAGTACCTCAATAAGGGTATCTTTTATGTCACTAGACCTTTTCAATGTATAAAGATTGAATCTTTGAAAGAAAATGAGGTTTTTGAGTTAAACTTATTCGAGTTCCCTTTGACGTCCCGTAAAGTGTTTTACAGAGTAAAGATTGAATCTCTGAATGAAATTACCTTAATAAAGGTACCTAGTATGTCACTAGACCTTTTTAATGTAAAAAGAATGAATCTCTGAAAAAAAATGATAGTTTAGAGATTAACTTATTCGAGTTACCTATAAAGTCGAGAATCATGTTGTAATGACTAAATATTAACTCTTTGAATGAAAATATCTCAACAAAGGAACCTTTTATGTGACTAGACCTTTTTAATGTATAAAGATTGAATCTTTTAAAGAAAATGAGAGTTTTGAGTGAAACTTATTCGAGTTCCCTTTGACGTCCCGAAGAGTGTTTTACAGAGTATATATTAAATCTTTGAATGAAAATACCTCGGTAAAGGTACCTAGAATGTCAAAAGACCTTTTTAATGTAAAAAGATTGAATCTTTGAAAGAAAATAAGAATTTTGAGATTGACTTATTCAAGTTACCTATGAAGTCGCGAAGCGTGTTTTAATGACTAAAGATTAAATCTTTGAATGAAAATACCTCAATAAAAGAACCTATTATATGACTAAACCTTTTTAATGTATACAGATTGAATCTTTGAAAGAAAATGAGAGTTTTGAATGAAACTTATTCGAGTTCCTTTTGACGTCCCGAAGAGTGTTTTAATGAGTAAAAATAAAATCTTTAAATGAAAATACCTCAATAAAGATACCTATTATGTTACTAGATCTTTTTAATGTATAAACGTTGAATCTTTGAAAGAAAATAAGAGTATTGATTTAAACTTATTCGAGTTACTTAAGAAGTGGCGAAGAGTGTTTTAATGAGTAAAAATCGAATCTTTGATTGAAAATATCTCAATAAAAGTACCTTTTATGTCACTAAACCTTTTTAATGCATATAGATTGAATCTTTGAAACAAAACAAGAGTTTGAATTTAAAATTAGTCGTGTTACCTAGTAGTCGCGAAGAGTGTTTTAATGAGTATATGTTGAATCTTTAAATGAAAGTGCCTCAATAAAGGTACCTTTTATGTCACTAGACCTTTTCAATGTATAAAGATTCAATCTTTGAAAGAAAATGAGGTTTTTGAGTTAAACTTATTCGAGTTCCCTTTGACGTCCCGTAAAGTGCTTTACAGAGTAAAGATTGTATCTCTGAATGAAATTTCCTTAATAAAGGTACCTAGTATGTCACTAGACCTTTTTAATGTAAAAATATTGAATCTTTGAAATAAAATGATAGTTTAGATATTAACTTATTCGAGTTACCTATGAAGTCGCGAATCGTGTTGTAATGACTAAATATTAAATCTTTGAATGAAAATATCTGAACAAAGGAACCTATTATCTAACTAGACCTTTTTAATGTATAAAGATTGAAACTTTTAAAGAAAATTAGAGTTTTGAGTGAAACTTATTCGAGTTCCCTTCGACGTCCCGAAGAGTGTTTTACAGAGTATAGATTGAATCTTTGAATGAAAATACCTCAGTAAAGATACCTAGTATGTCACTAGACCTTTTTGATGTAAGAAGATTGAATCTTTGAAAGAAAATGAGAGTTTTGAGATTAACTAATTCGAGTTACCTATGAAGTCGCGAGGCGTGTTTTAATTACTAAAGATTAAATCTTTGAATGAAAATATCTCAATAAAGGAACCTATTATATGACTAAACCTTTTTAATGTATACAGATTGAATCTTTGAAAGAAAATGAGAGTTTTGAATGAAACTTATTCGAGTTCCTTCTGACGTCCCAAGGAGTGTTTTAAGGAGTAAAAAAAGAGTCTTTGAATGAAAATACCTCAATAAAGGTACCTATTATTTTACTAGACATTTTTAATGTATAAATGTTGAATCGTTGAAAGAAAATTAGAGTATTGATTTAAACTTATTCGAGTTACTTATGAAGTGGTAAAGAGTGTTTTAAAGAGTAAAAATCGAATCTCTGATTGAAAATATCTCAATAAAAGTACCTTTTATGTCACTAAACCTTTTTAATGCATATAGATTGAATCTTTGAAACAAAACAAGAGTTTTAATTTAAAATTATTTGTGTTACCTAGAAGTCGTAAAGAGTGTCTTAATGAGTATATGTTGAATCTTTAAATCACAGTACCTCAATAAGGGTATCTTTTATGTTACTAGACCTTTTCAATGTATAAAGATTGAATCTTTGAAAGAAAATGAGGTTTATGAGTTAAACTTATTCGAGTTCCCTTTGACGTCCCGTAAAGTGTTTTACAGAGTAAAGATTGAATCTCTGAATGAAATTACCTTAATAAAGGTACCTAGTATGTCACTAGACCTTTTTAATGTAAAAAGAATGAATCTCTGAAAAAAAATGATAGTTTAGAGATTTACTTATTCGAGTTACCTATAGAGTCGAGAATCATGTTGTAATGACTAAATATTAAATCTTTGAATGAAAATATCTCAACAAAGGAACCTATTATGTGACTAGACCTTTTTAATGTATAAAGATTGAATCTTTTAAAGAAAATGAGAGTTTTGAGTGAAACTTATTCGAGTTCCCTTTGACGTCCCGAAGAGTGTTTTATAGAGTATAGATTGAATCTTTGAATGAAAATACCTCGGTAAAGGTACCTAGAATGTCAAAAGACCTTTTTAATGTAAAAAGATTGAATCTTTGAAAGAACATGAGAATTTTGAGATTGACTTATTCAAGTTACCTATGAAGTCGCGAAGCGTGTTTTAATGACTAAAGATTAAATCTTTGAATGAAAATACCTCAATAAAAGAACCTATTATATGACTAAACCTTTTTAATGTATACAGATTGAATCTTTGAAAGAAAATGAGAGTTTTGAATGAAACTTATTCGAGTTTCTTTTGACGTCCCGAAGAGTGATTTAATGAGTAAAAATAAAATCTTTAAATGAAAATACCTCAATAAAGATACCTATTATGTTACTAGATCTTTTTAATATATAAACGTTGAATCTTTGAAAGAAAATAAGAGTATTGATTTAAACTTATTCGAGTTACTTAAGAAGTGGCGAAGAGTGTTTTAATGAGTAAAAATCGAATCTTTGATTGAAAATATCTCAATAAAAGTACCTTTTATGTCACTAAACCTTTTTAATGCATATAGATTGAATCTTTGAAACAAAACAAGAGTTTTAATTTAAAATTATTTGTGTTACCTAGAAGTCGTAAAGAGTGCTTTAATGAGTATATGTTGAATCTTTAAATCGCATTACCTCAATAAGGGTATCTTTTATGTCACTAGACCTTTTCAATGTATAAAGATTGAATCTTTGAAAGAAAATGAGGTTTTTGAGTTAAACTTATTCGAGTTCCCTTTGATGTCCCGTAAAGTGTTTTACAGAGTAAAGATTGAATCTCTGAATGAAATTACCTTAATAAAGGTACCTAGTATGTCACTAGACCTTTTTAATGTAAAAAGAATGAATCTCTGAAAAAAAATGATAGTTTAGAGATTAACTTATTCGAGTTACCTATAAAGTCGAGAATCAAGTTATAATGACTAAATATTAAATCTTTGAATGAAAATATCTTAACAAAGGAACCTACTATGTGACTAGACCTTTTTAATGTATAAAGATTGAATCTTTTAAAGAAAATGAGAGTTTTGAGTGAAACTTATTCGAGTTCCCTTTGACGTCCAGAAGTGTGTTTTATAGAGTATAGATTGAATCTTTGAATGAAAATACCTCGGTAAAGGTACCTAGAATGTCAAAAGACCTTTTTAATGTAAAAAGATTGAATCTTTGAAAGAAAATGAGAGTTTTGAGATTGACTTATTCAAGTTACCTATGAAGTCGCAAAGCGTGTTTTAATGACTAAAGATTAAATCTTTGAATGAAAATATCTCAATAAAAGAACCTATTATATGACTAAACCTTTTTAATGTATACAGATTCAATCTTTGAAAGAAAATGAGAGTTTTGAATGAAACTTATTCGAGGTCCTTTTGACGTCCCGAAGAGTGTTTTAATGAGTAAAAATAAAATCTTTAAATGAAAATACCTCAATAAAGATACCTATTATGTTACTAGATCTTTTTAATGTATAAACGTTGAATCTTTGAAAGAAAATTAGAGTATTGATTTAAACTTATTCGAGTTACTTAAGAAGTGGCGAAGAGTGTTTTAATGAGTAAAAATCGAATCTTTGATTGAAAATATCTCAATAAAAGTACCTTTTATGTCGCTAAACCTTTTTAATGCATATAGATTGAATCTTTGAAACAAAACAAGAGTTTTAATTTAAAATTATTCGTGTTACCTAGAAGTCGCGAAGAGTGTTTTAATGAGTATATGTTGAATCTTTAAATTAAAGTACCTCAATAAAGGTACCTTTTATGTCACTAGACCTTTTCAATGTATAAAGATTCAATCTTTGAAAGAAAATGAGGTTTTTGAGTTAAACTTATTCGAGTTCCCTTTGACGTCCCGTAAAGTGTTTTACAGAGTAAAGATTGAATCTCTGAATGAAATTTCCTTAATAAAGGTACCTAGTATGTCACTAGACCTTTTTAATGTAAAAATATTGAATCTTTGAAATAAAATGATAGTTTAGATATTAACTTATTCGAGTTACCTATGAAGTCGCGAATCGTGTTGTAATGACTAAATATTAAATCTTTGAATGAAAATATCTGAACAAAGGAACCTATTATCTAACTAGACCTTTTTAATGTATAAAGATTGAAACTTTTAAAGAAAATTAGAGTTTTGAGTGAAACTTATTCGAGTTCCCTTCGACGTCCCGAAGAGTGTTTTACAGAGAATAGATTGAATCTTTGAATGAAAATACCTCAGTAAAGATACCTAGTATGTCACTAGACCTTTTTGATGTAAGAAGATTGAATCTTTGAAAGAAAATGAGAGTTTTGAGATTAACTAATTCGAGTTACCTATGAAGTCACGAGGCGTGTTTTAATAACTAAAGATTAAATCGTTGAATGAAAATATCTCAATAAAGGAACCTATTATATAACTAAACCTTTTTAATGTATACAGATTGAATCTTTGAAAGAAAATGAGGGTTTTGAATGAAACTTATTCGAGTTCCTTCTGACATCCCGAGGAGTGTTTTAATGAGTAAAAAAAGAGTCTTTGAATGAAAATACCTCAATAAAGGTACCTATTATTTTACTAGACATTTTTGACGTATAAATGTTGAATCATTGAAAGAAAATTAGAGTATTGATTTAAACTTATTCGAGTTACTTATGAAGTGGTAAAAAGTGTTTTAAAGAGTAAAAATCGAATCTTTGATTGAAAATATCTCAATAAAAGTACCTTTTATGTCACTAAACCTTTTTAATGCATATAGATTGAATCTTTGAAACAAAACAAGAGTTTTAATTTAAAATTATTTGTGTTAGCTAGAAGTCGTAAAGAGTGTTTTAATGAGTATATGTTGAATCTTTAAATCACAGTACCTCAATAAGGGTATCTTTTATGTCACTAGACCTTTTCAATGTATAAAGATTGAATCTTTGAAAGAAAATGAGGTTTTTGAGTTAAACTTATTCGAGTTCCCTTTGACGTCCCGTAAAGTGTTTTACAGAGTAAAGATTGAATCTCTGAATGAAATTACCTTAATAAAGGTACCTAGTATGTCACTAGACCTTTTTAATGTAAAAAGAATGAATCGTTGAAAAAAAATGATAGTTTAGAGATTAACTTATTCGAGTTACCTATAAAGTCGAGAATCAAGTTGTAATGACTAAATATTAAATCTTTGAATGAAAATATGTCAACAAATGAACCTACTATGTGACTAGACCTTTTTAATGTATAAAGATTGAATCTTTTAAAGAAAATGAGAGTTTTGAGTGAAACTCATTCGAGTTCCCTTTGACGTCCCGAAGTGTGTTTTATAGAGTATAGATTGAATCTTTGAATGAAAATACCTCGGTAAAGGTACCTAGAATGTCAAAAGACCTTTTTAATGTAAAAAGATTGAATCTTTGAAAGAAAATGAGAGTTTTGAGATTGACTTATTCAAGTTACCTATGAAGTCGCAAAGCGTGTTTTAATGACTAAAGATTAAATCTTTGAATGAAAATATCTCAATAAAAGAACCTATTCGAGTTACTTATGAAGTGGTAAAAAGTGTTTTAAAGAGTAAAAATCGAATCTTTGATTGAAAATATCTCAATAAAAGTACCTTTTATGTCACTAAACCTTTTTAATGCATATAGATTGAATCTTTGAAACAAAACAGGAGTTTTAATTTAAAATTATTTGTGTTAGCTAGAAGTCGTAAAGAGTGTTTTAATGAGTATATGTTGAATCTTTAAATCGCATTACCTCAATAAGGGTATCTTTTATGTCACTAGACCTTTTCAATGTATAAAGATTGAATCTTTGAAAGAAAATGAGGTTTTTGAGTTAAACTTATTCGAGTTCCCTTTGATGTCCCGTAAAGTGTTTTACAGAGTAAAGATTGAATCTCTGAATGAAATTACCTTAATAAAGGTACCTAGTATGTCACTAGACCTTTTTAATGTAAAAAGAATGAATCTCTGAAAAAAAATGATAGTTTAGAGATTAACTTATTCGAGTTACCTATAAAGTCGAGAATCAAGTTATAATGACTAAATATTAAATCTTTGAATGAAAATATCTTAACAAAGGAACCTACTATGTGACTAGACCTTTTTAATGTATAAAGATTGAATCTTTTAAAGAAAATGAGAGTTTTGAGTGAAACTTATTCGAGTTCCCTTTGACGTCCAGAAGTGTGTTTTATAGAGTATAGATTGAATCTTTGAATGAAAATACCTCGGTAAAGGTACCTAGAATGTCAAAAGACCTTTTTAATGTAAAAAGATTGAATCTTTGAAAGAAAATGAGAGTTTTGAGATTGACTTATTCAAGTTACCTATGAAGTCGCAAAGCGTGTTTTAATGACTAAAGATTAAATCTTTGAATGAAAATATCTCAATAAAAGAACCTATTATATGACTAAACCTTTTTAATGTATACAGATTCAATCTTTGAAAGAAAATGAGAGTTTTGAATGAAACTTATTCGAGGTCCTTTTGACGTCCCGAAGAGTGTTTTAATGAGTAAAAATAAAATCTTTAAATGAAAATACCTCAATAAAGATACCTATTATGTTACTAGATCTTTTTAATGTATAAACGTTGAATCTTTGAAAGAAAATTAGAGTATTGATTTAAACTTATTCGAGTTACTTAAGAAGTGGCGAAGAGTGTTTTAATGAGTAAAAATCGAATCTTTGATTGAAAATATCTCAATAAAAGTACCTTTTATGTCACTAAACCTTTTTAATGCATATAGATTGAATCTTTGAAACAAAACAAGAGTTTTAATTTAAAATTATTCGTGTTACCTAGAAGTCGCGAAGAGTGTTTTAATGAGTATATGTTGAATCTTTAAATTAAAGTACCTCAATAAAGGTACCTTTTATGTCACTAGACCTTTTCAATGTATAAAGATTCAATCTTTGAAAGAAAATGAGGTTTTTGAGTTAAACTTATTCGAGTTCCATTTGACGTCCCGTAAAGTGTTTTACAGAGTAAAGATTGAATCTCTGAATGAAATTTCCTTAATAAAGGTACCTAGTATGTCACTAGACCTTTTTAATGTAAAAATATTGAATCTTTGAAATAAAATGATAGTTTAGATATTAACTTATTCGAGTTACCTATGAAGTCGCGAATCGTGTTGTAATGACTAAATATTAAATCTTTGAATGAAAATATCTGAACAAAGGAACCTATTATCTAACTAGACCTTTTTAATGTATAAAGATTGAAACTTTTAAAGAAAATTAGAGTTTTGAGTGAAACTTATTCGAGTTCCCTTCGACGTCCCGAAGAGTGTTTTACAGAGAATAGATTGAATCTTTGAATGAAAATACCTCAGTAAAGATACCTAGTATGTCACTAGACCTTTTTGATGTAAGAAGATTGAATCTTTGAAAGAAAATGAGAATTTTGAGATTAACTAATTCGAGTTACCTATGAAGTCACGAGGCGTGTTTTAATAACTAAAGATTAAATCGTTGAATGAAAATATCTCAATAAAGGAACCTATTATATAACTAAACCTTTTTAATGTATACAGATTGAATCTTTGAAAGAAAATGAGAGTTTTGAATGAAACTTATTCGAGTTCCTTCTGACATCCCGAGGAGTGTTTTAATGAGTAAAAAAAGAGTCTTTGAATGAAAATACCTCAATAAAGGTACCTATTATTTTACTAGACATTTTTGACGTATAAATGTTGAATCGTTGAAAGAAAATTAGAGTATTGATTTAAACTTATTCGAGTTACTTATGAAGTGGTAAAAAGTGTTTTAAAGAGTAAAAATCGAATCTTTGATTGAAAATATTTCAATAAAAGTACCTTTTATGTCACTAAACCTTTTTAATGCATATAGATTGAATCTTTGAAACAAAACAAGAGTTTTAATTTAAAATTATTTGTGTTAGCTAGAAGTCGTAAAGAGTGTTTTAATGAGTATATGTTGAATCTTTAAATCACAGTACCTCAATAAGGGTATCTTTTATGTCACTAGACCTTTTCAATGTATAAAGATTGAATCTTTGAAAGAAAATGAGGTTTTTGAGTTAAACTTATTCGAGTTCCCTTTGACGTCCCGTAAAGTGTTTTACAGAGTAAAGATTGAATCTCTGAATGAAATTACCTTAATAAAGGTACCTAGTATGTCACTAGACCTTTTTAATGTAAAAAGAATGAATCTTTGAAAAAAAATGATAGTTTAGAGATTAACTTATTCGAGTTACCTATAAAGTCGAGAATCAAGTTGTAATGACTAAATATTAAATCTTTGAATGAAAATATGTCAACAAATGAACCTACTATGTGACTAGACCTTTTTAATGTATAAAGATTGAATCGTTTAAAGAAAATGAGAGTTTTGAGTGAAACTTATTCGAGTTCCCTTTGACGTCCCGAAGTGTGTTTTATAGAGTATAGATTGAATCTTTGAATGAAAATACCTCGGTAAAGGTACCTAGAATGTCAAAAGACCTTTTTAATGTAAAAAGATTGAATCTTTGAAAGAAAATGAGAGTTTTGAGATTGACTTATTCAAGTTACCTATGAAGTCGCAAAGCGTGTTTTAATGACTAAAGATTAAATCTTTGAATGAAAATATCTCAATAAAAGAACCTATTATATGACTAAACCTTTTTAATGTATACAGATTCAATCTTTGAAAGAAAATGAGAGTTTTGAATGAAACTTATTCGAGGTCCTTTTGACGTCCCGAAGAGTGTTTTAATGAGTAAAAATAAAATCTTTAAATGAAAATACCTCAATAAAGATACCTATTATGTTACTAGATCTTTTTAATGTATAAACGTTGAATCTTTGAAAGAAAATTAGAGTATTGATTTAAACTTATTCGAGTTACTTAAGAAGTGGCGAAGAGTGTTTTAATGAGTAAAAATCGAATCTTTGATTGAAAATATCTCAATAAAAGTACCTTTTATGTCACTAAACCTTTTTAATGCATATAGATTGAATCTTTGAAACAAAACAAGAGTTTTAATTTAAAATTATTCGTGTTATCTAGAAGTCGCGAAGAGTGTTTTAATGAGTATATGTTGAATCTTTAAATTAAAGTACCTCAATAAAGGTACCTTTTATATCACTAGACCTTTTCAATGTATAAAGATTCAATCTTTGAAAGAAAATGAGGTTTTTGAGTTAAACTTATTCGAGTTCCCTTTGACGTCCCGTAAAGTGTTTTACAGAGTAAAGATTGAATCTCTGAATGAAATTTCCTTAATAAAGGTACCTAGTATGTCACTAGACCTTTTTAATGTAAAAATATTGAATCTTTGAAATAAAATGATAGTTTAGATATTAACTTATTCGAGTTACCTATGAAGTCGCGAATCGTGTTGTAATGACTAAATATTAAATCTTTGAATGAAAATATCTGAACAAAGGAACCTATTATCTAACTAGACCTTTTTAATGTATAAAGATTGAAACTTTTAAAGAAAATTAGAGTTTTGAGTGAAACTTATTCGAGTTCCCTTCGACGTCCCGAAGAGTGTTTTACAGAGAATAGATTGAATCTTTGAATGAAAATACCTCAGTAAAGATACCTAGTATGTCACTAGACCTTTTTGATATAAGAAGATTGAATCTTTGAAAGAAAATGAGAGTTTTGAGATTAACTAATTCGAGTTACCTATGAAGTCACGAGGCGTGTTTTAATAACTAAAGATTAAATCGTTGAATGAAAATATCTCAATAAAGGAACCTATTATATAACTAAACCTTTTTAATGTATACAGATTGAATCTTTGAAAGAAAATGAGAGTTTTGAATGAAACTTATTCGAGTTCCTTCTGACATCCCGAGGAGTGTTTTAATGAGTAAAAAAAGAGTCTTTGAATGAAAATACCTCAATAAAGGTACCTATTATTTTACTAGACATTTTTGACGTATAAATGTTGAATCGTTGAAAGAAAATTAGAGTATTGATTTAAACTTATTCGAGTTACTTATGAAGTGGTAAAAAGTGTTTTAAAGAGTAAAAATCGAATCTTTGATTGAAAATATCTCAATAAAAGTACCTTTTATGTCACTAAACCTTTTTAATGCATATAGATTGAATCTTTGAAACAAAACAAGAGTTTTAATTTAAAATTATTTGTGTTAGCTAGAAGTCGTAAAGAGTGTTTTAATGAGTATATGTTGAATCTTTAAATCACAGTACCTCAATAAGGGTATCTTTTATGTCACTAGACCTTTTCAATGTATAAAGATTGAATCTTTGAAAGAAAATGAGGTTTTTGAGTTAAACTTATTCGAGTTCCCTTTGACGTCCCGTAAAGTGTTTTACAGAGTAAAGATTGAATCTCTGAATGAAATTACCTTAATAAAGGTACCTAGTATGTCACTAGACCTTTTTAATGTAAAAAGAATGAATCTTTGAAAAAAAATGATAGTTTAGAGATTAACTTATTCGAGTTACCTATAAAGTCGAGAATCAAGTTGTAATGACTAAATATTAAATCTTTGAATGAAAATATGTCAACAAATGAACCTACTATGTGACTAGACCTTTTTAATGTATAAAGATTGAATCTTTTAAAGAAAATGAGAGTTTTGAGTGAAACTTATTCGAGTTCCCTTTGACGTCCCGAAGTGTGTTTTATAGAGTATAGATTGAATCTTTGAATGAAAATACCTCGGTAAAGGTACCTAGAATGTCAAAAGACCTTTTTAATGTAAAATGATTGAATCTTTGAAAGAAAATGAGAGTTTTGAGATTGACTTATTCAAGTTACCTATGAAGTCGCAAAGCGTGTTTTAATGACTAAAGATTAAATCTTTGAATGAAAATATCTCAATAAAAGAACCTATTATATGACTAAACCTTTTTAATGTATACAGATTCAATCTTTGAAAGAAAATGAGAGTTTTGAATGAAACTTATTCGAGTTCCTTTTGACGTCCCGAAGAGTGTTTTAATGAGTAAAAATAAAATCTTTAAATGAAAATACCTCAATAAAGATACCTATTATGTTACTAGATCTTTTTAATGTATAAACGTTGAATCTTTGAAAGAAAATTAGAGTATTGATTTAAACTTATTCGAGTTACTTAAGAAGTGGCGAAGAGTGTTTTAATGAGTAAAAATCGAATCTTTGATTGAAAATATCTCAATAAAAGTACCGTTTATGTCACTAAACCTTTTTAATGCATATAGATTGAATCTTTGAAACAAAACAAGAGTTTTAATTTAAAATTATTCGTGTTACCTAGAAGTCGCGAAGTGTGCTTTAATGAGTATATGTTGAATCTTTAAATGAAAGTACCTCAATAAAGGTACCTTTTATGTCACTAGACCTTTTCAATGTATAAAGATTCAATCTTTGAAAGAAAATGAGGTTTTTGAGCTAAACTTATTCGAGTTCCCTTTGACGTCCCGTAAAGTGTTTTACAGAGTAAAGATTGAATCTCTGAATGAAATTTCCTTAATAAAGGTACCTAGTTTGTCACTAGACCTTTTTAATGTAAAAATATTGAATCTTTGAAATAAAATGATAGTTTAGATATTAACTTATTCGAGTTACCTATGAAGTCGCGAATCGTGTTGTAATGACTAAATATTAAATCTTTGAATGAAAATATCTGAACAAAGGAACCTATTATCTAACTAGACCTTTTTAATGTATAAAGATTGAATCATTTAAAGAAAATTAGAGTTTTGAGTGAAACTTATTCGAGTTCCCTTCGACGTCCCGAAGAGTGTTTTACAGAGTATAGATTGAATCTTTGAATGAAAATACCTCAGTAAAGATACCTAGTATGTCACTAGACCTTTTTGATGTAAAAAGATTGAATCTTTGAAAGAAAATGAGAGTTTTGAGATTAACTAATTCGAGTTACCTATGAAGTCGCTGTTGAGAAACGTGCTAGTTTTAAAAACTTTTCGAGGGATTTAAATTCATAGATCTTGATTCATCACATAGAGACAAGTTTTATGCAAAAAAAAAATAAAATATGATGTATTATTCAACTAAAAGATTGAATACTTACATCAAGGTTTGAGTAAACCTCAGATCTCTCCTCTAAAGTGAATGTTCTCACTTATTGTAGATCCCTTTTGCTAGACATCTTTTCCATGGATCTCCATCTTCTTGGTAATGGTCTTGCCTTTAGGAATCACTCATAAGCCTCCTTGAATGACCTTGGAAAACTAGGCTTATGGGAGCCTCCATTAGATGAGAACATAAACCCTAATTTTCTAGAGAGAGAAAATTTATTCCTTTTTCCTTCTCATAAAAATCATCCCTAAAATATACATAGACCATGTATATTTATAGGCAACATAAAAATAAAGAAAAGGAAACAACAAATCCTTCTCCATCTCTAATTCATATGTCTCAAATCTAATATGATTCCAATATCAAGTTGGGCTATGAGTGAGAATCCATTGGGCCTATTATTTTATTGGCTACAATGAATTAATAATTGGCCCGGTCCATGGACCCAATTCAATTAATTCATAAATTAATTTCTACTCCACTAAAAGAAATTAATTGAACTCCAATTAAATAATAAATAACCTCTAAGTCAATATTGCACTTTGACCCCTCTATGCATAATTAGTTATCGGATAAATATAGCCATCAATCCGACTACTTAATTAATATATTTATTTTGGTACCTTTGATTATTTCTGGCTCGATCACAATAAAACATTTGTTTGACAAAAATAATAATTTAAATAAATAAATATATAATAAATCATTTTGTCTAAAAACACACGAAGGCCTTCGAATTTACTTTGTGATCAACCATAATCAATACAAAATAAATACAAGTAGCAATGATGCAAATATTGAAAATATAACCCTCTAACTATTAATTACATAACTACCCAAAGTGTCGGTCTAAGGATCCCGAAGAATCCGCCGAACAAATCAAAGTAATTATTAATTAATAAAATAGTCTATACTTTTCTCATGCTTAAGAGTCAAATGCCATGACGGTAATAGGGAGTAATTGCATACGACGGCTCTCGCAATATATCTCAACCTAACGCGGATCCAGTTCAAGTCTTAATTAATTATGAGTCCATCCATAATTACCGACTATGAACAATTTATAATTACTATTTATATATCATGCATTGATTGTCATCACATACATATATATAAATATTTCTTGTAATTAACTGGACACTATTAATTTCATAGTGAATTGAAACATAATACATTGAATTCACCAATTATATAAATCATAAATATTTCAGATATGTCAGGAACATATGTCAATACAATCCAGATAGGAATTTGCTATGCCAGGGCATATAAATCCCAACAGCTCCCACTTGCCCTCATAGCCAATTCAAATTGCACCTAACTCCAATGTTATCCAGATGATGATCAAAATTATTGATCAATGACACCTTTGATAATGGATCAACAAAGTTGTGTTCCAATGCAATGTTTTAACTACAAGTGCATTTTCTTGCCGGACAATATCATGTCGAACATGATACTTCCTCTCAGTGTATCTTGTTCCTCTATGGAACCTTGGGTCATTGGTTTGGACTACTTCTGCACTATTGTCACAATATAGCTCGATAGGCAGGCTAGTATGCTCCACAACCTCTAAATCAGTAAGATCAAACCAATAGGCTTATATTGCCACCTTTAAGGCTGCAATATGTTCCACCTGCAGGTTTGAGTCAACAGTTAAAATCTGCTTGACAATCTACCAACTGATTTCCCTTCCATTAAGTGAACATACACTAAGTCATGAACCTCATAGTATCTACTTCTGATTGAAAATCAGAACTAGCATACCTGACTAGGACCATATCATCACATCCATAAATGAGTATGATATCATTGATTCTCCTTAGGTACTTAATGATATTTTTCACAATAGACCAGTTGTCAAGTCCAGTATTGGACTGATCTCTACTGACTATCCCTACCATGTAGCGGATGTCCTGTTTGGTATAGACCATGGCATATATGAGACTCTCATATGCCGAAACATATTGTTCCAGTCTCATTTGCTCAATCTCCTCTGCTAGTCTTGAAAAACTACTTACTAGAGAGAGCGATCCATATTAATAAAGCAAGAACTCATTCTTTGAGTTATGCATACCAAACCTGGTCAAAACTTTATCAATGTAGGATTATTAAGATAAGCCTATTTTCCTTTTAACCTGATCTTGCAAAAGCTTGATCCTAGGAATATAGCTTACATCTTGAAAATCCTTCATTTAAAAGTATTTGAACAACTACCTTATAATTGATGACAAAACTTCCACGTCATTATAAATGAGTAGGATGTCATCAATATATAGAATTAAGAAAAATAATGACATTCCCTTGTACACTCATGATTTATTCACTAAGAAATTTCTGGTATCTTTTTGTAGATTAACTTGCCTTCCATAGGAATCACCCTACTAGAAAGTTCTACAAGATCCCAGAATTTATTAGAATACATAGATTCCAACTCTGATTTCATAGTAACTCACCAAAACGATCTGTATCCACATCGGTTCACGCTTCCGTGTAGCTTACTGGGTCCAACTCATGTTTAACAGGGATGTCCATAATGGTTTCACCTAAAAACATGATTCTGTCGAATTGGATGATAATCCTCCCACTACATCAATGTACCGATGCAAGAATCTGTGTAGTAGATGATGCTAACGCATCAATAGGGAATTCATATATTATTCTCAATCTCTATAATAAGTGTGTTCACATGTGGTACATCTGGTACTCATACCAAATTCTCTAACATTATGCTACTAGGTATGTGATTCATAATATGATTCTCCTATAGATAAACAGTGAGTGAAAACAATCAACTTTTATCTTTGAGATCATAAAATAATCCATCCTAGTGACATTTAGAGTAGCTATCAAATCTAGCATGCCTATGATCTGATTCCAACTTACTTGTCCATATCAAACGCACGTGTGCAAGACTACCCCATATGTGCATATGATTCAAACTAATATTTAGTCAAAAACACAGCTCAACGGTATCCTTGAGACAGACTAAGATGGAATGCAGTTCATAATGCGCATCGATGTCATTAACGCTAAACTCTTAAATGAAAGAGATAATGTGGCATTACTGATCATAGATCTAACCATGTTAAGTGGAATTCTGTTATTCCTATTTGACACCTAAATTAATTTAGCGTCAATTGCGGAAAACTGGTACACAACACCCTCATTGACCATATAGTCTTTGCACTATCCCAAGAAATACTCAAATACTCGATCAGATCGAAGTGTCTTGATAAGTTTACCTAATCTGAGCTCCACATCAGTCTTGACCCTCTCGGAATATACCAAAAGTATAAGACTTGTGTCGCAACAGGTAAATTTATCCAAAACGTGAGTAATCTTGATTGGATGTTCATAAGACTACACGTGTACGTGTGTACCGACTCCAATTGTTCTTTATGTCTATTTCATTTGACTGATTAAGCCCTTAGAGTTATCTATCCTTCAAAACAAGATTCACAAGTTTGGTTTAGGCTCCTCTGCCTCACTAGGTAATAAACCTTCTTTAACCAATCTTTAAATCTCATTTTGATTGATTACAACCCAAAAATAGACACCGAAAATACAATGAGTCAGGAATAACAAATTTTCTCTTAACATTCAATCTAGAAGATGCAACATTAGTTCCTACATCCTGCAAATCTTAAGAGCTTGTGATTATAGTATATTAACCATCTTTCAATACACCAGAAGCAATCACATATCTATTCAATTTTATAAAACCAGTTTTACAAAATAACGATCTAGTTTTTTATAAGCCAAAAGTGAAATAAGAATGAGATTGCGTTTCACTTCTGTGCATAAAGATAGTTCTCTAATACTAATATCCTCATACTCTCTAATTTCAGATGTAATACTCCCACTGACTTAGTTACAACCTTGGCATCAGGTCAAAAGATAAATATATACCCATATCATCAAGGCTTCTGGATTCCTGAAATCCTTACAATAAATTGCAAACATGTTTAGTGGCTCCAGAATCTATCCATCAGGAATCAATAGATACAACCACATAACATGGCTCAATGATTAAATATATATTTTCCTATGCCACGTCATTGCTTAGACAGTTTGTCCTTTAGTGTCTTAGTTAACGGCAAAAGAAACAGTTTCATTCGCCCTCAACATACACTGCCTTATTCCCTTTAACCTTTTAGATACCTATGTTTTGTGCTAGCCTAGTCCTATTATCATCCTTCTTCTTTGCTTTGCCCATCCACTTGGGCCTAGAAGAAGATGGTATAGACTAGGTTAGATTGATAGGAACGCCCATACTCTTGATTATCCCTTCTTCTGTTACCAATTCTATAAGAATATCAGCGAGTGTGAACTCAAACTGATTCCTTATTTAGTTCACTCTAACAGAGTCGAATGAGTTTGGTAACAAGGCAATAATCATGTCAACTTGAAACTTACCACCCAAGTCAGCCTTATTGATCTCCAGCTAATTTTTAAATAATAAACAATCATTTTCCAAAATTTGATTTCAAACTGGAGTTCATCAGGCTATCTTGATGGTATTTAAATTTGACACAGTACTTAGGCATATGCTCTATCTAATCTCACCAAAATATCTCATTGACATTTAATATGATGCTTGAAGAAAATAAAATAATACAAATGTTAGCTTTGGAGTATATTCGAGCTAAACTCTAGAATATTGCACCAAGTCATATCATTTGCCTTATCTAATTTATTAAAAGCATTAATGTCAAATTTGGTATCTCAAAGTAAAAGAGATAGGTATAAATGTAATAAACACATTTTGTACCCTTACGTTGTGAATAAAATATCTAAGTTCATTTTCCAGTCATTATAAATAAGGTCCAATATCATAGAATATGTAAGCAAGTAGATAAACTGGATTAGACATAATTAATCTGAATATAAATGCATTCATACAATATGCAAGGTGAATTATTAATTTTGTCATGCATATTTAAAATTAAAATGAGTTTGTTAACCACATAATATAATAAATCTCAATCGAACAAGAGATCATTATCATTATTGGTGAACAATCCCTTTTAATTAATGCGGGTCCCTCAACTCTGTAGCATAATAAATCAACCAATCAATATGTCAATAACTAATCCTGTTGGAGGAGTTCATTATTACTATTGTTGAGATTCATTTACTATTAGGTGAGCACTTCCATTAAAATAGTATGTGGGTCCCTTAACCACTGCATGAAAAATCGGATAACCAATACACCAATAACTTATTCGGTTGGCGAAGTTCATTATTGCTATTGGCGGGCAAATCCCATCATCTCCATATCTCTTAAGACAATGCCTTGTCTATCTATATGAAATGACTCCCGATTATGTTTAGCCTTTCTAAAATCACCTAGTGTAGACCACTCCGTTGGGGAGCTAACACTATTGATTTTAGATTGAGTGTATAACATTATTAATGCTCTAATGAAAAATAAAACATTAAATATGTTGTCATTATAATCTAGACTCTTTAAATCATGCGTAGGGCCTTATTTTTAAAGATCTAATTACAATGAACATTTAATATTTTTATTTTCATGAGACAACCATTCTTGTAATATTAAGACTCTTCAAATCATGCGTGGGGCCTTATTTTTGAAGATCTAATTACAATGGTTTTAATAACGAAGGCCATGGGGCAATGTATAAAAATCCCCGCTCCCACTCAATTTTTAATCATTCATAATTAGGGTTTTCATTTTATTCATTTACATGATATAATGCATGCAAAACGTCTTGATTTTAATCCAATTAAATTTAGAAAATATTTAGACTTTAAACGATTCACTAATATTTAACTTGAGGCACACTTCAAAAATAATTTATAAAAATAATTTTTCGTTTCCCAATAAGTGCCCTCTAATTAATTAGTAATCAAATCCAATTAATTTTCATAATTTAACTAATATAAATCAAGCCATTTAAATAAATATCATGGATCCAATGCATGAACAATAATAATTAGCAATTAATTATTTCATGCATCACATACAACAATAAATGACAGATAAAGCAAATTAAATGGCCAATGGATTCAGCTTTTAACATTTAATTACTCTAAGTATTGCGCGAGGATCTTCCATCAGCTTGCAAACACCCGCAAGAGGTTGATACGCGCTAGGAGAAGCAAAACACTGCTTGGAACGCGACTGGAGGGCCCCACACGCGCTCACACGCGCCTGGGGCATGCTGCAGGTGAAGCCACGCGCCCCCACGCGCTGGCACGCGCCTGGGACGCGTGGGACGCGCCCCCACGCGCTGGCACGCGCGTGGGACGCGTGGGACGTGCCTCCACGCGCCTGCACGCGCGTGGAGGCCATACACACTTGGCTGGCGCGTGCTGGCGCGTGTTCCTCACGCGCCAGGCTCACCCCACCGCTGCCACACCTAATTCTAGCCTCCTCCGACGTCTCTTCTCGCCGCCGGTGATGCTCCGGCCACCGGAAAAACGCCGAAAAATCCAGAAAAATTAATAAAAATTTCCAGAAATTAAATTAGGCCTTAAAAAATTCCAGAAAAATTCTGAAAAATTGCTAAAAAATCCCAGAAAATTTCTGAAGCCTAATTTAACCCTCTTGGACCTTCTTGAAGCTTCATAACATCCTTTGATGAATATTACATGGCTTTAAAAATATTTACAACTTGAAATACAATGGAAAAAATAAATTACATCATTGAACTTTCAAACGGCTAAATCAAAGCCTTAATTACATTCATCCAAAGATAAAATTACATGTAATATTCCTATAAGCTTCATCCATGGCCCAACCATACATCATCATTCATTCACAATTATTCATACATCATCATGTATCAATATATATCAACATATTAAATCATACATCAACATACATCAATAAAAATATATATGAATATAATTTTGGATCCATTAATGATGATTTTCATAAAATCATGATCTCTAATAATGAATCAAACCATGCTCTGATACCACTGTTGAGAAACGTGCTAGTTTTAAAAACTTTTCGAGGGATTTAAATTCATAGATCTTGATTCATCACATAGAGACAAGTTTTATGCAAAAAAAAATAAAATATGATGTATTATTCAACTAAAAGATTGAATACTTACATCAAGGTTTGAGTAAACCTCAGATCTCTCCTCTAAAGTGAATGTTCTCACTTATTGTAGATCCCTTTTGCTAGACATCTTTTCCATGGATCTCCATCTTCTTGGTAATGGTCTTGCCTTTAGGAATCACTCATAAGCCTCCTTGAATGACCTTGGAAAACTAGGCTTGTGGGAGCCTCCATTAGATGAGAACATAAAGCCTAATTTTCTAGAGAGAAAAAAATTTCCTTCTCATAAAAATCATCCCTAAAATATACATAGACCATGTATATTTATAGGCAACATAAAAATAAAGAAAAGGAAACAACAAATCCTTCTCTATCTCTAATTCATATGTCTCAAATCTAATATGATTCCAATATCAAGTTGGGCTATGAGTGAGAATCCATTGGGCCTATTATTTTATTGGCTACAATGAATTAATAATTGGCCCGGTCCATGGACCCAATTCAATTAATTCATAAATTAATTTCTACTCCACTAAAAGAAATTAATTGAACTCCAATTAAATAATAAATAACATCTAAGTCAATATTGCACTTTGACCCCTCTATGCATAATTAGTTATCGGATAAATATAGCCATCAATCCGACTACTTAATTAATATATTTATTTTGGTACCTTTGATTATTTCTGGCTCGATCACAATAAAACATTTGTTTGACAAAAATAATAATTTAAATAAATAAATATATAATAAATCATTTTGTCTAAAAACACACGAAGGCCTTCGAATTTACTTTGTGATCAACCATAATCAATACAAAATAAATACAAGTAGCAATGATGCAAATATTGAAAATATAACCCTCTAACTATTAATTACATAACTACCCAAAGTGTCGGTCTAAGGATCCCGAAGAATCCGCCGAACAAATCAAAGTAATTATTAATTAATAAAAGAGTCTATACTTTTCTCATGCTTAAGAGTCAAATGCCATGACGGTAATAGGGAGTAATTGCATACAACGGCTCTCGCAATATATCTCAACCTAACGCGGATCCAGTTCAAGTCTTAATTAATTATGAGTCCATCCATAATTACCGACTATGAACAATTTATAATTACTATTTATATATCATGCATTGATTATCATCACATACATATATATAAATATTTCTTGTAATTAACTGGACACTATCAATTTCATAGTGAATTGAAACATAATACATTGAATTCACCAATTATATAAATCATAAATATTTCAGATATGTCAGGAACATATGTCAATACAATCCAGATAGGAATTTGATATGCCAGGGCATATAAATCCCAACAGTCGCGAGGCGTGTTTTAATAACTAAAGATTAAATCTTGGAATGAAAATACCTCAATAAAGGAACCTATTATATGACTAAGCCTTTTTAATGTATACAGATTGAAACTTTAAAAGAAAATAAGAGTTTTGAATGAAACTTATTCGAGTTCCTTCTGACGTCCCGAGGAGTGTTTTAATGAGTAAAAAAAGAGTCTTTGAATGGAAATACCTCAATAAAGGTACCTATTATTTTACTAGACATTTTTAATGTATAAATGTTGAATCGTTGAAAGAAAATTAGAGTATTGATTTAAACTTATTCGAGTTACTTATGAAGTGGTAAAGAGTGTTTTAAAGAGTAAAAATCGAATCTTTGATTGAAAATATCTCAATAAAAGTACCTTTTATGTCACTAAACCTTTTTAATGCATATAGATTGAATCTTTGAAACAAAACAAGAGTTTTAATTTAAAATTATTTGTGTTACCTAGAAGTCGTAAAGAGTGTTTTAATGAGTATATGTTGAATCATTAAATCACAGTACCTCAATAAGGGTATCTTTTATGTCACTAGACCTTTTCAATGTATAAAGACTGAATCTTTGAAAGAAAATGAGGTTTTTGAGTTAAACTTATTCGAGTTCCCTTCGACGTCCCGAAGAGTGTTTTACAGAGTATAGATTGAATCTTTGAATGAAAATTCCTCAGTAAAGATACCTAGTATGTCACTAGACCTTTTTGATGTAAAAAGATTGAATCTTTGAAAGAAAATGAGAGTTTTGAGATTGACTTATTCAAGTTACCTATGAAGTCGCAAAGCGTGTTTTAATGACTAAAGATTAAATCTTTGAATGAAAAAATCTCAATAAAAGAACCTATTATATGACTAAACCTTTTTAATGTATACAGATTCAATCTTTGAAAGAAAATGAGAGTTTTGAATGAAACTTATTCGAGTTCCTTTTGACATCCCGAAGAGTGTTTTAATGAGTAAAAATAAAATCTTTAAATGAAAATACCTCAATAAAGATACCTATTATGTTACTAGATCTTTTTAATGTATAAACGTTGAATCTTTGAAAGAAAATAAGAGTATTGATTTAAACTTATTCGAGTTACTTAAGAAGTGGCGAAGAGTGTTTTAATGAGTAAAAATCGAATCCTTGATTGAAAATATCTCAATAAAAGTACCTTTTATGTCACTAAACCTTTTTAATGCATATAGATTGAATCTTTGAAGCAAAACAAGAGTTTTAATTTAAAATTATTCGTGTTACCTAGAAGTCGCGAAGAGTGTTTTAATGAGTATATGTTGAATCTTTAAATGAAAGTACCTCAATAAAGGTACCTTTTATGTCACTAGACCTTTTAAATGTATAAAGATTGAATCTTTGAAAGAAAATGAGGTTTTTGAGTTAAACTTATTCGAGTTCCCTTTGACGTCCCGTAAAGTGTTTTACAGAGTAAAGATTGAATCTCTGAATGAAATTACCTTAATAAAGGCACCTAGTATGTCACTAGACCTTTTTAATGTAAAAATATTGAATCTTTGAAATAAAATGATAGTTTAGATATTAACTTATTCGAGTTACCTATGAAGTTACGAATCGTGTTGTAATGACTAAATATTAAATCTTAGAATGAAAATATCTGAACAAAGGAACCTATTATCTAACTAGACCTTTTTAATGTATAAAGATTGAATCTTTTAAAGAAAATTAGAGTTTTGAGTGAAACTTATTCGAGTTCCCTTCGACGTCCCGAAGAGTGTTTTACAGAGTATAGATTGAATCTTTGAATGAAAATACCTCAGTAAAGATACCTAGTATGTCACTAGACCTTTTTTATGTAAAAAGATTGAATCTTTGAAAGAAAATAAGAGTTTTGAGATTAACTAATTCGAGTTACCTATGAAGTCGCGAGGCGTGTTTTAATAACTAAAGATTAAATCTTTGAATGAAAATATCTCAATAAAGGAACCTATTATATGACTAAACCTTTTTAATGTATACAGATTGAATCTTTGAAAGAAAATGAGAGTTTTGAATGAAACTTATTCGAGTTCCTTTTGACGTCCCGAGGAGTGTTTTAACGAGTAAAAAACGGGTCTTTGAATAAAAATACCTCAATAAAGGTACCTATTATTTTTCTAGACATTTTTAATGTATAAATGTTGAATCGTTGAAAGAAAATTAGAGTATTGATTTAAACTTATTCTAGTTACTTATGAAGTGGTAAAGAGTGTTTTAAAGAGTAAAAGTCGAATCTTTGATTGAAAATATCTCAATAAAAGTACCTTTTATGTCACTAAACCTTTTTAATGCATATAGATTGAATCTTTGAAACAAAACAAGAGTTTTAATTTAAAATTATTTGTGTTACCTAGAAGTCGTAAAGAGTGTTTTAATGAGTATATGTTGAATCTTTAAATCACAGTACCTCAATAAAGGTACCTTTTATGTCACTAGACCCTTTCAATATATAAAGATTGAATCTTTGAAAGAAAATGAGGTTTTTGAGTTAAACTTATTCGAGTTCCCTTTGACGTCCCGTAAAGTGTTTTACAGAGTAAAGATTGAATCTCTGAATGAAATTACCTTAATAAAGGTACCTAGTATGTCACTAGACCTTTTTAATGTAAAAAGAATAAATCTCTGAAAAAAAATGATAGTTTAGAGATTAACTTATTCGAGTTACCTACGAAGTCGTGAATCATGTTGTAATGACTAAATATTAAATCTTTGAATGAAAAAATCTCAACAAATGAACCTATTATGTGACTAGACCTTTTTAACGTATAAAGATTGAATCTTTTAAAGAAAATGAGAGTTTTGAGTGAAACTTATTCGAGTTCCCTTTGACGTCCCGAAAAGTGTTTTACAAAGTATAGATTGAATCTTTGAATGAAAATACCTCAGTAAAGGTACTTAGAATGTCAAAAGACCTTTTTAATGTAAAAAGATTGAATCTTTGAAAGAAAATGAGAGTTTTGAGATTGACTTATTCAAGTTACCTATGAAGTCGCGAAACGTGTTTTAATGACTAAAGATTAAATCTTTGAATGAAAATACCTCAATAAAAGAACCTATTATATGACTAAACCTTTTTAATGTATAGAGATTGAATCTTTGAAAGAAAATGAGAGTTT
Source organism: Cornus florida (assembly GCF_030987335.1). Taxonomy (NCBI): domain Eukaryota; kingdom Viridiplantae; phylum Streptophyta; class Magnoliopsida; order Cornales; family Cornaceae; genus Cornus; species Cornus florida. The sequence continues at coordinate 88,946,555 of NW_026775578.1, read as the reverse complement.
TGAATGAAACTTATTCGAGTTCCTTCTGACGTCCCGAAGAGTGTTTTAATGAGTAAAAATAAAATCTTTAAATGAAAATACCTCAATAAAGATACCTATTATGTTTCTAGATCTTTTTAATATATAAACGTTGAATCTTTTAAAGAAAATAAGAGTATTGATTTAAACTTATTCGAGTTATTTAAGAAGTGGCGAAGAGTGTTTTAATGAGTAAAAATCGAATCTTTGATTGAAAATATCTCAATAAAAGTACCTTTTATGTCACTAAACCTTTTTAATGCATATAGATTGAATCTTTGAAACAAAACAAGAGTTTTAATTTAAAATTATTCGTGTTACCTAGAAGTCGCGAAGAGTGTTTTAATGAGTATATGTTGAATCTTTAAATGAAAGTACCTCAATAAAGGTACCTTTTATGTCACTAGACCTTTTCAATGTATAAAGATTGAATCTTTGAAAGAAAATGAGATTTTTGAGTTAAATTTATTCGAGTTCCCTTTGACGTCCCGTAAAGTGTTTTACAGAGTAAAGATTGAATCTCTGAATGAAATTACCTTAATAAAGGTACCTAGTATGTCACTAGACCTTTTTAATGTAAAAATATTGAATCTTTGAAATAAAATGATAGTTTAGATATTAACTTATTCGACTTACCTATGAAGTCGGGAATCATGTTGTAATGACTAAATATTAAATCTTTGAATGAAAATATCTGAACAAAGGAACTTATTATCTGAATAGACCTTTTTAATGTATAAAGATTGAATCTTTTAAAGAAAATTAGAGTTTTGAGTGAAACTTATTCGAGTTCCCTTCGACGTTCCGAAGAGTGTTTTACAGTGTATAGATTGAATATTTGAATGAAAATACCTCAGTAAAGATACCTAGTATGTCACTAGACCTTTTTGATGTAAAAAGATTAAATCTTTGAAAGAAAATGAGAGTTTTGAGATTAACTAAATCGAGTTACCTATGAAGTCGCGAGGCGTGTTTTAATAACTAAAGTTTAAATCTTTGAATGAAAATATCTCAATAAAGGAACCTATTATATGCCTAAACCTTTTTAATGTATACAGATTGAATCTTTGAAAAAAAATGAGAGTTTTGAATGAAACTTATTTTAATTCATTTTGACGTCCCGGGGAGTGTTTTAATGAGTAAAAAAAGTGTCTTTGAATGAAAATACCTCAATAAAGGTACCTATTATGTTATTAGACATTTTTAATGTATAGATGTTGAATCGTTTAAAGAAAATCAGAGTATTGATTTAAACTTATTCGAGTTACTTATGAAGTGGTAAAGAGTGTTTTAATGAGTAAAAATCGAATCTTTGATTGAAAATATCTCAATAAAAGTACCTTTTATGTCACTAAACCTTTTGAATGCATATAGATTGAATCTTTGAAACAAAACAAGAGTTGTAATTTAAAATTATTTGTGTTACCTAGAAGTCGCGAAGAGTGTTTTAATGAGTATATGTTGAATCTTTAAATCACAGTACCTCAATAAAGAAACCTTTTATGTCACTAGACCTTTTCAATGTATAAAGATTGAATCTTTGAAAGAAAATGAGGTTTTTGAGTTAAACTTATTCGAGTTCCCTTTGACGTCCCGTAAAGTGTTTTACAGATTAAAAATTGAATCTCTGAATGAAATTACCTTAATAAAGGTACCTAGTATGGCCCTAGACCTTTTTAATCTTAAAATATTGAATCTTTGAAATAAAATGATAGTTTAGATATTAACTTATTCGAGTTACCTATGAAGTCGCGAATCGTGTTGTAATGACTAAATATTAAATCTTTGAATGAAAATATCTGAACAAAGGAACCTATTATCTGAATAGACCTTTTTAATGTATAAAGATTGAATCTTTTAAAGAAAGTTAGAGTTTTGAGTGAAACTTATTCGAGTTCCCTTCGACGTTCCGAAGAGTGTTTTACAGAGTATAGATTGAATATTTGAATGAAAATACCTCAGTAAAGATACCTAGTATGTCACTAGACCTTTTTGATATAAAAAGATTGAATCTTTGAAAGAAAATGAGAGTTTTGAGATTAACTAATTCGAGTTACCTATGAAGTCGCGAGGCGTGTTTTAATAACTAAAGTTTAAATCTTTGAATGAAAATATCTCAATAAAGGAACCTATTATATGACTAAACCTTTTTAATGTATACAGATTGAATCTTTGAAAGAAAATGAGAGTTTTGAATGAAACTTATTTCAATTCCTTTTGACGTCCCGGGGAGTGTTTTAATGAGTAAAAAAAGTTTCTTTGAATGAAAATACCTCAATAAAGGTACCTATTATGTTATTAGACATTTTTTATGTATAGATGTTGAATCGTTGAAAGAAAATCAGAGTATTGATTTAAACTTATTCGAGTTACTTATGAAGTGGTAAAGAGTGTTTTAATGAGTAAAAATCGAATCTTTGATTGAAAATATCTCAATAAAAGTACCTTTTATGTCACTAAACCTTTTTAATGCATATAGATTGAATCTTTGAAACAAAACAAGACTTGTAATTTAAAATTATTTGTGTTTCCTAGAAGTCGCGAAGAGTGTTTTAATGAGTATATGTTGAATCTTTAAATCCCAGTACCTCAATAAAGGAACCTTTTATGTCACTAGACCTTTTCAATGTATAAAGATTGAATCTTTGAAAGAAAATGAGGTTTTTGAGTTAAACTTATTCGAGTTCCCTTTGACGTCCCGTAAAGTGTTTTACAGATTAAAAATTGAATCTCTGAATGAAATTACCTTAATAAAGGTACCTAGTATGGCCCTAGACCTTTTTAATCTTAAAATATTGAATCTTTGAAATAAAATGATAGTTTAGATATTAACTTATTCGAGTTACCTATGAAGTCGCGAATCGTGTTGTAATGACTAAATATTAAATCTTTGAATGAAAATATCTGAACAAAGGAACCTATTATCTGAATAGACCTTTTTAATGTATAAAGATTGAATCTTTTAAAGAAAATTAGAGTTTTGAGTGAAACTTATTCGAGTTCCCTTCGACGTTCCGAAGAGTGTTTTACAGAGTATAGATTGAATATTTGAATGAAAATACCTCAGTAAAGATACCTAGTATGTCACTAGACCTTTTTGATATAAAAAGATTGAATCTTTGAAAGAAAATGAGAGTTTTGAGATTAACTAATTCGAGTTTCCTATGAAGTCGCGAGGCGTGTTTTAATAACTAAAGTTTAAATCTTTGAATGAAAATATCTCAATAAAGGAACCTATTATATGACTAAACCTTTTTAATGTATACAGATTGAATCTTTGAAAGAAAATGAGAGTTTTGAATGAAACTTATTTTAATTCATTTTGACGTCCCGGGGAGTGTTTTAATGAGTAAAAAAAGTGTCTTTGAATGAAAATACCTCAATAAAGGTACCTATTAGGTTATTAGACATTTTTTATGTATAGATGTTGAATCGTTGAAAGAAAATCAGAGTATTGATTTAAACTTATTCGAGTTACTTATGAAGTGGTAAAGAGTGTTTTAATGAGTAAAAATCGAATCTTTGATTGAAAATATCTCAATAAAAGTACCTTTTATGTCACTAAACCTTTTTAATGCATAAAGATTGAATCTTTGAAACAAAACAAGAGTTGTAATTTAAAATTTTTTATGTTTCCTAGAAATCACGAAGAGTGTTTTAATGAGTATATGTTGAATCTTTAAATCACAGTACCTCAATAAAGGAACCTTTTATGTCACTAGACCTTTTCAATGTATAAAGATTGAATCTTTGAAAGAAAATGAGGTTTTTGAGTTAAACTTATTCGAGTTCCCTTTGACGTCCCGTAAAGTGTTTTACAGATTAAAAATTGAATCTCTGAATGAAATTACCTTAATAAAGGTACCTAGTATGGCCCTAGACCTTTTTAATCTTAAAATATTGAATCTTTGAAGTAAAATGATAGTTTAGATATTAACTTATTCGAGTTACCTATGAAGTCGCGAATCGTGTTGTAATGACTAAATATTAAATCTTTGAATGAAAATATCTTAACAAAGGAACCTATTATCTGAATAGACCTTTTTAATGTATAAAGATTGAATCTTTTAAAGAAAATTAGAGTTTTGAGTGAAACTTATTCGAGTTGCCTTCGACGTTCCGAAGAGTGTTTTACAGAGTATAGATTGAATATTTGAATGAAAATACCTCAGTAAAGATACCTAGTATGTCCCTAGACCTTTTTGATATAAAAAGATTGAATCTTTGAAAGAAAATGAGAGTTTTGAGATTAACTAATTCGAGTTACCTATGAAGTCGCGAGGCGTGTTTTAATAACTAAAGATTAAATCTTTGAATGAAAATATCTCAATAAAGGAACCTATTGTATGACTAAACCTTTTTAATGTATGCAGATTGAATCTTTGAAAGAAAATGAGAGTTTTGAATGAAACTTATTCGAGTTCCTTTTGACATCCCGAAGAGTGTTTTAATGAGTAAAAATAAAATCTTTAAATGAAAATACCTGAATAAAGATACCTATTATGTTACTAGATCTTTTTAATGTATAAACGTTGAATCTTTGAAAGAAAATTAGAGTATTGATTTAAACTTATTCGAGTTACTTAAGAAGTGGCGAAGAGTGTTTTAATGAGTAAAAATCGAATCTTTGATTGAAAATATCTCAATAAAAGTACCTTTTATGTCACTAAACCTTTTTAATGCATATAGATTGAATCTTTGAAACAAAACAAGAGTTTTAATTTAAAATTATTTGTGTTACCTAGAAGTCGTAAAGAGTGTTTTAATGAGTATATGTTGAATCTTTAAATCACAGTACCTCAATAAAGGTACCTTTTATGTCACTAGACCCTTTCAATATATAAAGATTGAATCTTTGAAAGAAAATGAGGTTTTTGAGTTAAACTTATTCGAGTTCCCTTTGACGTCCCGTAAAGTGTTTTACAGAGTAAAGATTGAATCTCTGAATGAAATTTCCTTAATAAAGGTACCTAGTATGTCACTAGACCTTTTTAATGTAAAAATATTGAATCTTTGAAATAAAATGATAGTTTAGATATTAACTTATTCGAGTTACCTATGAAGTCGCGAATCGTGTTGTAATGACTAAATATTAAATCTTTGAATGAAAATATCTGAACAAAGGAACTATTATCTAACTAGACCTTTTTAATGTATAAAGATTGAAACTTTTAAAGAAAATTAGAGTTTTGAGTGAAACTTATTCGAGTTCCCTTCGACGTCCCGAAGAGTGTTTTACTGAGTATAGATTGAATCTTTGAATGAAAATACCTCAGTAAAGATACCTAGTATATCACTAGACCTTTTTGATGTAAAAAGATTGAATCTTTGAAAGAAAATGAGAGTTTTGAGATTAACTAATTCGAGTTACCTATGAAGTCGCGAGGCGTGTTTTAATAACTAAAGATTAAATCTTTGAATGAAAATATCTCAATAAAGGAACCTATTATATGACTAAACCTTTTTAATGTATACAGATTGAAACTTTAAAAGAAAATGAGAGTTTTGAATGAAACTTATTCGAGTTCCTTCTGACGTCCCGAGGAGTGTTTTAATGAGTAAAAAAAGAGTCTTTGAATAGAAATACCTCAATAAACGTACCTATTATTTTACTAGACATTTTTAATGTATAAATGTTGAATCGTTGAAAGAAAATTAGAGTATTGATTTAAACTTATTCGAGTTACTTATGAAGTGGTAAAGAGTGTTTTAAAGAGTAAAAATCGAATCTTTGATTGAAAATATCTCAATAAAAGTACCTTTTATGTCACTAAACCTTTTTAATGCATATAGATTGAATCTTTGAAACAAAACAAGAGTTTTAATTTAAAATTATTTGTGTTACCTAGAAGTCGTAAAGAGTGTTTTAATGAGTATATGTTGAATCATTAAATCACAGTACCTCAATAAGGGTATCTTTTATGTCACTAGACCTTTTCAATGTATAAAGACTGAATCTTTGAAAGAAAATGAAGTTTTTGAGTTAAACTTATTCGAGTTCCCTTTGACGTCCCGTAAAGTGTTTTACAGAGTAAAGATTGAATCTCTGAATGAAATTACCTTAATAAAGGTTCCTAGTATGTCACTAGACCTTTTTAATGTAAAAAGAATGGATCTCTGAAAAAAAATGATAGTTTAGAGATTAACTTATTCGAGTTACCTATAAAGTCGAGAATCATGTTGTAATGACTAAATATTAAATCTTTGAATGAAAATATCTCAACAAAGGAACCTATTATGTGACTATACCTTTTTAATGTATAAAGATTGAATCTTTTAAAGAAAATGAGAGTTTTGAGTGAAACTTATTCGAGTTCCCTTTGACGTCCCGAAGAGTGTTTTACAGACTATAGATTGAATCTTTGAATGAAAATACCTCGGTAAAGGTACCTAGAATGTCAAAAGACCTTTTTAATGTAAAAAGATTGAATCTTTGAAAGAAAATGAGAGTTTTCAGATTGACTTATTCAAGTTATCTATGAAGTCGCGAAGCGTGTTTTAATGACTAAAGATTAAATCTTTGAATGAAAATATCTCAATAAAAGAACCTATTATATGACTAAACCTTTTTAATGTATACAGATTGAATCTTTGAAAGAAAATGAGAGTTTTGAATGAAACTTATTCGAGTTCCTTTTGACGTCCCGAAGAGTGTTTTAATGAGTAAAAATAAAATCTTTAAATGAAAATAACTCAATAAAGATACCTATTATGTTACTAGATCTTTTTAATGAATAAACGTTGAATCTTTGAAAGAAAATAAGAGTATTGATTTAAACTTATTCGAGTTACTTAAGAAGTGGCGAAGAGTGTTTTAATGAGTAAAAATCGAATCCTTGATTGAAAATATCTCAATAAAAGTACCTTTTATGTCACTAAACCTTTTTAATGCATATAGATTGAATCTTTGAAACAAAACAAGAGTTTTAATTTAAAATTATTCGTGTTACCTAGAAGTCGCGAAGAGTGTTTTAATGAGTATATGTTGAATCTTTAAATGAAAGTACCTCAATAAAGGTACCTTTTATGTCACTAGACCTTTTAAATGTATAAAGATTGAATCTTTGAAAGAAAATGAGGTTTTTGAGTTAAACTTATTCGAGTTCCCTTTGACGTCCCGTAAAGTGTTTTACAGAGTAAAGATTGAATCTCTGAATGAAATTACCTTAATAAAGGCACCTAGTATGTCACTAGACCTTTTTAATGTAAAAATGTTGAATCTTTGAAATAAAATGATAGTTTAGATATTAACTTATTCGAGTTACCTATGAAGTTACGAATCGTGTTGTAATGACTAAATATTAAATCTTAGAATGAAAATATCTGAACAAAGGAACCTATTATCTAACTAGACCTTTTTAATGTATAAAGATTGAATCTTTTATTGAAAATTAGAGTTTTGAGTGAAACTTATTCGAGTTCCCTTCGACGTCCCGAAGAGTGTTTTACAGAGTATAGATTGAATCTTTGAATGAAAATACCTCAGTAAAGATACCTAGTATGTCACTAGACCTTTTTTATGTAAAAAGATTGAATCTTTGAAAGAAAATGAGAGTTTTGAGATTAACTAATTCGAGTTACCTATGAAGTCGCGAGGCGTGTTTTAATAACTAAAGATTAAATCTTTGAATGAAAATATCTCAATAAAGGAACCTATTATATGACTAAACCTTTTTAATGTATACAGATTGAATCTTTGAAAGAAAATGAGAGTTTTGAATGAAACTTATTCGAGTTCCTTTTGACGTCCCGAGGAGTGTTTTAACGAGTAAAAAACGGGTCTTTGAATAAAAATACCTCAATAAAGGTACCTATTATTTTTCTAGACATTTTTAATGTATAAATGTTGAATCGTTGAAAGAAAATTAGAGTATTGATTTAAACTTATTCTAGTTACTTATGAAGTGGTAAAGAGTGTTTTAAAGAGTAAAAGTCGAATCTTTGATTGAAAATATCTCAATAAAAGTACCTTTTATGTCACTAAACCTTTTTAATGCATATAGATTGAATCTTTGAAACAAAACAAGAGTTTTAATTTAAAATTATTTGTGTTACCTAGAAGTCGTAAAGAGTGTTTTAATGAGTATATGTTGAATCTTTAAATCACAGTACCTCAATAAAGGTACCTTTTATGTCACTAGACCCTTTCAATATATAAAGATTGAATCTTTGAAAGAAAATGAGGTTTTTGAGTTAAACTTATTCGAGTTCCCTTTGACGTCCCGTAAAGTGTTTTACAGAGTAAAGACTGAATCTCTGAATGAAATTACCTTAATAAAGGTACCTAGTATGTCACTAGACCTTTTTAATGTAAAAAGAATAAATCTCTGAAAAAAAATGATAGTTTAGAGATTAACTTATTCGAGTTACCTACGAAGTCGTGAATCATGTTGTAATGACTAAATATTAAATCTTTGAATGAAAATATCTCAACAAATGAACCTATTGTGTGACTAGACCTTTTTAACGTATAAAGATTGAATCTTTTAAAGAAAATGAGAGTTTTGAGTGAAACTTATTCGAGTTCCCTTTGACGTCCCGAAAAGTGTTTTACAAAGTATAGATTGAATCTTTGAATGAAAATACCTCGGTAAAGGTACTTAGAATGTCAAAAGACCTTTTTAATGTAAAAAGATTGAATCTTTGAAAGAAAATGAGAGTTTTGAGAATGACTTATTCAAGTTACCTATGAAGTCGCGAAACGTGTTTTAATGACTAAAGATTAAATCTTTGAATGAAAATACCTCAATAAAAGAACCTATTATATGACTAAACCTTTTTAATGTATAGAGATTGAATCTTTGAAAGAAAATGAGAGTTTTGAATGAAACTTATTCGAGTTCCTTTTGACGTCCCGAAGAGTGTTTTAATGAGTAAAAATAAAATCTTTAAATGAAAATACCTCAATAAAGATACCTATTATGTTTCTAGATCTTTTTAATATATAAACATTGAATCTTTTAAAGAAAATAAGAGTATTGATTTAAACTTATTCGAGTTATTTAGGAAGTGGCGAAGAGTGTTTTAATGAGTAAAAATCGAATCTTTGATTGAAAATATCTCAATAAAAGTACCTTTTATGTCACTAAACCTTTTTAATGCATATAGATTGAATCTTTGAAACAAAACAAGAGTTTTAATTTAAAATTATTCGTGTTACCTAGAAGTCGCGAAGAGTGTTTTAATGAGTATATGTTGAATCTTTAAATGAAAGTACCTCAATAAAGGTACCTTTTATGTCACTAGACCTTTTCAATGTATAAAGATTGAATCTTTGAAAGAAAATGATATTTTTGAGTTAAATTTATTCGAGTTCCCTTTGACGTCCCGTAAAGTGTTTTACAGAGTAAAGATTGAATCTCTGAATGAAATTACCTTAATAAAGGTACCTAGTATGTCACTAGACCTTTTTAATGTAAAAATATTGAATCTTTGAAATAAAATGATAGTTTAGATATTAACTTATTCGACTTACCTATGAAGTCGGGAATCATGTTGTAATGACTAAATATTAAATCTTTGAATGAAAATATCTGAACAAAGGAACCTATTATCTGAATAGACCTTTTTAATGTATAAAGATTGAATATTTTAAAGAAAATTAGAGTTTTGAGTGAAACTTATTCGAGTTCCCTTCGATGTTCCGAAGAGTGTTTTACAGTGTATAGATTGAATATTTGAATGAAAATACCTCAGTAAAGATACCTAGTATGTCACTAGACCTTTTTGATGTAAAAAGATTAAATCTTTGAAAGAAAATGAGAGTTTTGAGATTAACTAAATCGAGTTACCTATGAAGTCGCGAGGCGTGTTTTAATAACTAAAGTTTAAATCTTTGAATGAAAATATCTCAATAAAGGAACCTATTATATGCCTAAACCTTTTTAATGTATACAGATTGAATCTTTGAAAAAAAATGAGAGTTTTGAATGAAACTTATTTTAATTCATTTTGACGTCCCGGGGAGTGTTTTAATGAGTAAAAAAAGTGTCTTTGAATGAAAATACCTCAATAAAGGTACCTATTATGTTATTAGACATTTTTAATGTATAGATGTTGAATCGTTTAAAGAAAATCAGAGTATTGATTTAAACTTATTCGAGTTACTTATGAAGTGGTAAAGAGTGTTTTAATGAGTAAAAATCGAATCTTTGATTGAAAATATCTCAATAAAAGTACCTTTTATGTCACTAAACCTTTTGAATGCATATAGATTGAATCTTTGAAACAAAACAAGAGTTGTAATTTAAAATTATTTGTGTTACCTAGAAGTCGCGAAGAGTGTTTTAATGAGTATATGTTGAATCTTTAAATCACAGTACCTCAATAAAGAAACCTTTTATGTCACTAGACCTTTTCAATGTATAAAGATTGAATCTTTGAAAGAAAATGAGGTTTTTGAGTTAAACTTATTCGAGTTCCCTTTGACGTCCCGTAAAGTGTTTTACAGATTAAAAATTGAATCTCTGAATGAAATTACCTTAATAAAGGTACCTAGTATGGCCCGAGACCTTTTTAATCTTAAAATATTGAATCTTTGAAATAAAATGATAGTTTAGATATTAACTTATTCGAGTTACCTATGAAGTCGCGAATCGTGTTGTAATGACTAAATATTAAATCTTTGAATGAAAATATCTGAACAAAGGAACCTATTATCTGAATAAACCTTTTTAATGTATAAAGATTGAATCTTTTAAAGAAAGTTAGAGTTTTGAGTGAAACTTATTCGAGTTCCCTTCGACGTTCCGAAGAGTGTTTTACAGAGTATAGATTGAATATTTGAATGAAAATACCTCAGTAAAGATACCTAGTATGTCACTAGACCTTTTTGATATAAAAAGATTGAATCTTTGAAAGAAAATGAGAGTTTTGAGATTAACTAATTCGAGTTACCTATGAAGTCGCGAGGCGTGTTTTAATAACTAAAGTTTAAATCTTTGAATGAAAATATCTCAATAAAGGAACCTATTATATGACTAAACCTTTTTAATGTATACAGATTGAATCTTTGAAAGAAAATGAAAGTTTTGAATGAAACTTATTTTAATTCCTTTTGACGTCCCGGGGAGTGTTTTAATGAGTAAAAAAAGTTTCTTTGAATGAAAATACCTCAATAAAGGTACCTATTATGTTATTAGACATTTTTTATGTATAGATGTTGAATCGTTGAAAGAAAATCAGAGTATTGATTTAAACTTATTCGAGTTACTTATGAAGTGGTAAAGAGTGTTTTAATGAGTAAAAATCGAATCTTTGATTGAAAATATCTCAATAAAAGTACCTTTTATGTCACTAAACCTTTTTAATGCATAAAGATTGAATCTTTGAAACAAAACAAGAGTTGTAATTTAAATTTTTTTATGTTTCCTAGAAATCACGAAGAGTGTTTTAATGAGTATATGTTGAATCTTTAAATCACAGTACCTCAATAAAGGAACCTTTTATGTCACTAGACCTTTTCAATGTATAAAGATTGAATCTTTGAAAGAAAATGAGGTTTTTGAGTTAAACTTATTCGAGTTCCCTTTGACGTCCCGTAAAGTGTTTTACAGATTAAAAATTGAATCTCTGAATGAAATTACCTTAATAAAGGTACCTAGTATGGCCCTAGACCTTTTTAATCTTAAAATATTGAATCTTTGAAGTAAAATGATAGTTTAGATATTGACTTATTCGAGTTACCTATGAAGTCGCGAATCGTGTTGTAATGACTAAATATTAAATCTTTGAATGAAAATATCTTAACAAAGGAACCTATTATCTGAATAGACCTTTTTAATGTATAAAGATTGAATCTTTTAAAGAAAATTAGAGTTTTGAGTGAAACTTATTCGAGTTCCCTTCGACGTTCTGAAGAGTGTTTTACAGAGTATAGATTGAATATTTGAATGAAAATACCTCAGTAAAGATACCTAGTATGTCCCTAGACCTTTTTGATATAAAAAGATTGAATCTTTGAAAGAAAATGAGAGTTTTGAGATTAACTAATTCGAGTTACCTATGAAGTCGCGAGGCGTGTTTTAATAACTAAAGTTTAAATCTTTGAATGAAAATATCTCAATAAAGGAACCTATTATATGACTAAACCTTTTTAATGTATACAGATTGAATCTTTGAAAGAAAATGAGAGTTTTGAATGAAACTTATTTTAATTCCTTTTGACGTCCCGGGGAGTGTTTTAATGAGTAAAAAAAGTGTCTTTGAATGAAAATACCTCAATAAAGGTACCTATTATGTTATTAGACATTTTTTATGTATAGATGTTGAATCGTTGAAAGAAAATCAGAGTATTGATTTAAACTTATTCGAGTTACTTATGAAGTGGTAAAGAGTGTTTTAATGAGTAAAAATCGAATCTTTGATTGAAAATATCTTAATAAAAGTACCTTTTATGTCACTAAACCTTTTTAATGCATATAGATTGAATCTTTGAAACAAAACAAGAGTTGTAATTTAAAATTATTTGTGTTACCTAGAAGTCGCGAAGAGTGTTTTAATGAGTATATGTTGAATCTTTAAATCACAGTACCTCAACAAAGGAACCTTTTATGTCACTAGACCTTTTCAATGTATAAAGATTGAATCTTTGAAAGAAACTGAGGTTTTTGAGTTAAACTTATTCGAGTTCCCTTTGACGTCCCGTAAAGTGTTTTACAGATTAAAGTTTGAATCTCTGAATGAAATTACCTTAATAAAGGTACCTAGTATGTCACTAGACCTTTTTAATGTAAAAAGATTAAATCTCTGAAAAAAAATGATAGTTTAAAGATTAACTTATTCGAGTTACCTATGAAGTCGAGAATCGTGTTGTAATGACTAAATATTAAATCTTTGAACGAAAATATCTCAACAAAGGAACCTATTATGTGACTAGACCTTTTTAATGTATAAAGATTGAATCTTTTAAAGAAAATGAGAGTTTTGAGTGAAACTTATTCGAGTTCCCTTTGACGTCCCGAAGAGTGTGTTACAGAGTATAGATTGAATCTTTGAATGAAAATACCTCAGTAAAGGTACCTAGAATGTCAAAAGACCTTTTTAATGTAAAAAGATTGAAACTTTGAAAGAAAATGAGAGTTTTGAGATTGACTTATTCAAGTTACCTATGAAGTTGCGAAGCGTGTTTTAATGACTAAAGATTAAATCTTTGAATGAAAATACCTCAATAAAAGAACCTATTATATGACTAAACCTTTTTAATGTATACAGATTGAATCTTTCAAAGAAAATGAGAGTTTTGAATGAAACTTATTCGAGCTCTTTTTGACGTCCCGAAGAGTGTTTTAATTAGTAAAAATAGAATCTTTGGTTGAAAATACCTCAATAAAGGTGCATATTATGTTACAGAACATTTTTAATATATAAATGTTGAATCTTTGAAAGAAAATTAGAGTATTGATTTAAACTTATTTGAGTTACTTATGAAGTGGCGAAGTGTATTTTAATGAGTAAAAATCGAATCTTTGATTGAAAATATCTCAATAAAAGTACCTTTTATGTCACTAAACCTTTTTAATGCATATAGATTGAATCTTTGAAACAAAACAAGAGTTTAATTTAAAATTATTCGTGTTACCTAGAAGTCGCGAAGAGTGTTTTAATGAGTATATGTTGAATCTTTAAATGAAAGTACCTCAATAAAGGTACCTTTTATGTCACTAGACCTTTTCAATGTATAAAGATTGAATCTTTGAAAGAAAATGAGGTTTTTGAGTTAAACTTATTCGAGTTCCCTTTGACATCCCGTAGAGTGTTTTACAGAGTAAATATTGAATCTCTGAAAGAAATTACCTCAATAAAGGTACCTAGTATGTCACTAGACCTTTTTAATGTAAAAATATTGATCCTCTGAAAAAAAATAATAGTTTAGAGATTAACTTATTCGAGTTACCTATGAAGTCGCGAATCGTTTTGTAATGACTAAATATTAAATCTTTGAATGACAATATCTCAAAAAATTAACCTATTATGTGACTAGACCTTTTAATGTATAAAGATTGAATCTTTTAAATAAAATGAGAGTTTTGAGTGAAACTTATTCGAGTTTCCTTTGACGTCCCGAAGATGGTTTTACAGAGAATAGATTGAATCTTTGAATGAAAATACCTCAGTAAAGGTACATAGTATGTCACTAGACCTTTTTAATTTAAAAAGATTGAATCCTTGAAAGAAAATGAGAGTTTTGAGAATAACTTATTCGAGTTACCTATGAAGTCGCGAAGCGTGTTTTAACGACTAAAGATTAAATCTTTGAATGAAAATACCTCAATAAAGGAACCTATTATATGACTAAACCTTTTTAATGTATACAGATTGAATCTTTGAAAGAAAATGAGAGGTTTGAATGAAACTTATTCGAGTTCCTTTTGACGTCCCGAAGTGTGTTTTAATGAGTAAAAAATGAATCTTTGAATGAAAATACCTCAATAAAGGTACCTATTATGTTACTAGACATTTTTAATGTATAAATGTTGAATCTTTGAAAGAAAATTAGAGTATTGATTTAAACTTATTCGAGTCACTTATGAAGTGGCGAAGAGTGGTTTAATGAGTAAAAATCGACTCTTTGATTAAAAATATCTCAATAAAAGTACCTTTTATGTCACTAAACTTTTTTAATCCATTTAGATTGAATCTTTGAAACAAAATAAGAGTTTTAATTTAAAATTATTCGTGTTACCTAGAAGTCGCGAAGAGTGTTTTAATGAGTATATGTTGAATCTTTAAATGAAAGTACCTCAATAAAGGTACCTTTTATGTCACTAGATCTTTTTAATGTAAAAAGATTGAATCTTTGAAAGAAAATGAGAGTTTTGAGATTGACTTATTCAAGTTACCTGTGAAGCCGCGAAGCGTGTTTTAATGACTAAAGATTAAATCTTTGAATAAAAATACCTCGATAAAAGAACCTATTATATGACTAAACCTTTGTAATGTATACAGATTGAATCTTTGAAAGAAAATGAGAGTTTTGAATGAAACTTATTCGAGTGTTTTTTGACGTCCCGAAGAGTGTTTTAATGAGTAAAAATAGAATCTTTGATTGAAAATAACTCAATAATGGTACCTATTATGTTACTAGACATTTTTAATGTATAAATGTTGAATCTTTGAAAGAAAATTAGAGTACTAATTTAAACTTATTCGAGTTACTTATGAAGTGGCGAAGAGTGTTTTAATGAGTAAAAATCGAATCTTTGATTGAAAATATCTCAATAAAAGTACCTTTTATGTCACTAAACCTTTTTAATGTATATAGATTGAATCTTTGAAACAAAACAAGAGTTTTAATTTAAAATTATTCGTGTTGCCTAGAAGTCGCGAAGAGTGTTTTAATGAGTATATGTTGAATCTTTAAATAAAAGTACCTCAATAAAGGTACCTTTTATGTCACTAGACCTTTTAAATGTATAAAGATTGAATCTTTGAAACAAAACAAGAGTTTTAATTTAAAATTATTCGTGTTACCTAGAAGTCGCGAAGAGTGTTTTAATGAGTATATGTTGAATCTTTAAATGAAAGTACCTCAATAAAGGTACCTTTTATGTCACTAGACCTTTTAAATGTATAAAGATTGAATCTTTGAAAGAAAATGAGGTTTTTGAGTTAAACTTATTCGAGTTTCCTTTGACGTCCCGTAGAGTGTTTTACAGAGTAAATATTAATCTCTGAATGAAATTACCTTAATAAAGGTATCTAGTATGTCACTAGAACTTTTTAATGTAAAAATATTGAATCTCTGAAAAAAAATGATAGTTTAAAGATTAACTTATTCGAGTTACATATGAAGTCGCGAATCGTTTTGTAATGACTAAATATTAAATCTTTGAATTAAAATATCTCAGCAAATGAACCTTTTATGTGACTAGAACTTTTTAACGTATAAAGATTGAATCTTTTGAAGAAAATGAGAGTTTTGAGTAAAACTTATTCGAGTTTCCTTTGACGCCCCGAAGATGGTTTTACAGAGTATAGATTGAATCTTCGAATGAAAATACCTCAGTAAAGGTACCTTGTATGTCACTAGACCTTTTTAATTTAAAAAGATTGAATCCTTGCAAGAAAATGAGAGTTTTGAGAATAACTTATTCGAGTTACCTATTAAGTCGCAAAGCGTGTTTTATTGACTAAAGATTAAATCTTTGAATGAAAATACCACAATAAAGGAACCTGTTATATGACTAAACCTTTTTAACGTATACGGATTGAATCTTTGAAAGAAAACAAGAGTTTTGAATGAAACTTATTCGAGTTCTTTTTGATGTCCCGAAGAGTGTTTTAATGAATAAAAATAGAATCTTTAAATGAAAATCCCTCAACAAAGATACCTATTACGTTACTAGACCTTTTTAATGTATAAACGTTGAATCTTTGAAAGAAAACAGGAGTGTTGATTTAAACTTATTCGAGTTGCTTAAGAAGTGGCGAAGAGTGTTTTAATGAGTAAAAATCGAATCTTTGATTGAAAATATCTCAATAAAAGTACCTTTTATGTCACGAAACCTTTTTAATGCATATAGATTGAATCTTTGAAACAAAACAAGAGTTTTAATTTAAAATTATTCGTGTTACCTAGAAGTCGCGAAGAGTGTTTTAATGAGTATATGTTGAATCTTTAAATGAAAGTACCTCAATAAATGTACCTTTTATGTTACAAGACATTTTCAATGTATAAAGGTTGAATCTTTGAAAGAAAATGAGGTTTTTGATTTAAACTTATTCGGGTTCCCTTTGACGTCCCGTAGAGTGTTTTACAGAGTAAAGACTGAATCTTTGAATGAAATTACCTTAATAAATGTACCTAGTATGTCACTAGACTTTTTTAATGCAAAAAGATTGAATCTCTGAAAAAAAATGATAGTTTAGAGATTAACTTATTCGAGTTACCTATGAAGTCGCGAATCGTGTTGTAATAACAAAATATTAAATCTTTGAATGAAAATATCTCAACAAAGGAACCTATTATGTGACTAGACCTATTTAATGTATAAAGATTGAATTTTTAAAGAAAATGGGAGTTTTGAGTGAAACTTATTCGAGTTTCCTATGACGTCCGGAAGAGTCTTTTACAGAGTATAGATTGAATCTTTGAATGAAAATATCTCAGTAAAGGTACCTAGTATGTCACTAGACCTTTTTAATGTAAAAAGATTGAATCTTTGAAAGAAAATGAGAGTTTTGAGATTAACTTATTCGAGTTACTTATGAACTCGCGAAGCGTGTTTTAATGACTAAAGATTAAATCTTTGAATGAAAATACCTCAATAAAGGAACCTATTATATGACTAAACCTTTTTAATGTATACAGATTGAATCTTTGAAAGAAATTGAGAGTTTTGAATGAAACTTATTCGAGTTCCTTTTGACGTCCCGAAGTGTGTTTTAATGAGTAAAAATTGAATCTTTGGATGGAAATACCTCAATAAAGGTACCTATTATGTTACTAGACATTTTTAATGTATAAATGTTGAATCTTTGAAAGAAAATTAGAGTATTGATTTAAACTTATTCGAGTTACTTATGAAGTGGCGAAGATTGGTTTAATGAGTAAAAATCGAATCATTGATTGAAAATATCTCAATAAAAGTACCTTTTATGTCACTAAACCTTTTTAATGCATATAGATTGAATCTTTAAAACAAAATAAGAGTTTTAATTTAAAATTATTTGTGTTACCTAGAAGTCGCGAAGAGTGTTTTATTGAGTATATGTTGAATCTTTAAATGAAAGTACCTCAATAAAGGTACTTTTTATGTCACTAGACCTTTTCAATGTATAAAGATTGAATCTTTGAAAGAAAATGAGCTTTTGAGTTAAACTAATTCGAGTTCCCTTTGACGACCCGTAGAGTGTTTTATAGAGTAAAGATTGAATCTGAGAACGAAAATACCTTTATAAAGGTACCTAGTATGTCACTAGACCTTTTTAATGTAAAAAGATTGATTCTTTGAAAAAAAATAATAGTTTAGAGATTAACTTATTCGAGTTACCTATGAAGTCGCGAATCGTGTTGTATTGATAAAATATTAAATCTTTGAATGAAAATATCTGAACAAAGGAACCTATTATGTGATTAGACCTTTTTAATGTATAGAGATTGAATCTTTTAAAGAAAATGAGTGTTTTGAGTGAAACTTATTCGAGTTCCCTTTGACGTCCCGAAGAGTGTTTTACAGAGTATAGGTTGAATCTTTGAATGAAAATACCTCAGTAAAGGTACCTAGTATGTCACTAGACCTTTTTAATGTAAAAAGATTGAATCTTTGGAAGAAAATGAAAGTTTTGAGATTAACTAATTCGAGTTACCTATGAAGTCGCGAGGCGTGTTTTAATGACTAAAGATTAAATCTTTGAATGAAAATACCTCAATAAAGGAACCTATTATATGACTAAACCTTTTTAACTTATACAGATTGAAACTTTGTAAGAAAATGAGAGTTTTGAATGAAACTTATTCGAGTGCCTTTTGACGTCCCGAAGTGCGTTTTATTGAGTAAAAATATAATCTATGAATGAAAATACCTCAATAAAGGTGCCTATTATGTTACTAGACATTTTTAATGTATAAATGTTGAATCTTTGAAAGAAAATTAGAGTATTGATTTAAACTTATTCAAGTTACTTATGAAGTGGCGAAGAGTGGTTTAATGAGGAAAAATTGAATCTTTGATTGAAAATATCTCAACAAAAGTACCGTTTATGTCACGAAACCTTTTTAATGCATATAGATTGAATCTTTGAAACAAAACAAGAGTTTTAATTTAAAATTATTCGTGTTACCTAGAAGTCGCGAAGAGTGTTTTAATGAGTATATGTTCAATCTTTAAATGAAAGTACCTCAATAAGGGTACCTTTTATGTTACTAGACATTTTCAATGTACAAAGATTGAATCTTTGAAAGAAAATGAGGTTTTTGAGTTAAACTTATTCGAGTTTCCTTTGACGTCCCGTTGAGTGTTTTACAGAGTAAATATAAAATCTCTGAATGAAATTACCTTAATAAAGGTACCTAGTATGTCACTAGACCTTTTTAATGTAAAAAGATTGAATCTCTGAAAAAAAAAATGATAGTTTAGAGAGTAACTTATTCGAGTTACCTATGAAGTCGCGAATCGTATTGTAATGACAAAATATTAAATCTTTGAATGAAAATATCTCAGCAAAGGCACCTATTATGTGACTAGACCTTTTTAATGTATAAAGATTGAATCTTTTAAAGAAAATGGAAGTTTTGAGTGAAACTTATTCGAGTTTCGTTTGACGTCCCGAAGAGTCTTTTACAGAGTATAGATTGAATCTTTGAATGAAAATACCTCAGCAAAGGTACCTAGTATGTCACTAGACCTTTTTAATGTAAAAAGATTGAATCTTTGAAAGAAAATGAGAGTTTTGAGATTAACTTATTCTAGTTACCTACGAAGTCGCGAAACGTGTTTTAATGACTAAAGATTAAATCTTTGAATGAAAATACCTCAATAAAGGAACCTATTATATGACTAAACCTTTTTAATGTATACAGATCGAATCTTTGTAAGAAAATGAGAGTTTTGAATGAAACTTATTCGAGTTCCTTTTGACATCCCGAAGTGTGTTTTAATGAGTAAAAATAGAATCTTTGAATGAAAATACCTCAATAAAGGTACATATTATGTTACTAGAGATTTTTAATGTATAAATGTTGAATCTTTGAAAGAAAATTAGAGTATTGACTTAAACTTATTCGAGTTACTTATAAAGTGGCGAAGAGTGTTTTAATGAGTAAAAATCGAATCTTTGATTGAAAATATCTCAATAAAAGTACCTTTTATGTCACTAAACCTTTTTAGTGTATAAATGTTGAATCTGTGAAAAAAAATTAGAGTATTGATTTAGACTTATTCGAGTTATTTATGAAGTGGCGAAGTGTGTTTTAATGAGTAAAAATCGAATCTTTGATTGAAAATATCTAAACAAAAGTACCTTTTATGTCACTAAACTTTTTTAATGCATATAGATTGAATCTTTGAAACAAAACAAGAGTTTTAATTTAAAATTATTCGTGTTGCCTAGAAGTCGCGAAAAGTGTTTTAATGAGTATATGTTGAATCTTTAAATGAAAGTACCTCAATAAAGGTACCTTTTATTTCAGTAGACATTTTCAATGTATAAAGATTGAATCTTTGAAAGAAAATGAGCTATTGAGTTAAACTTATTCGAGTTCCCTTTGACGTCCCGTAGAGTGTTTTACAGAGTAAAGATTGAATCTGTGAACGAAAATACCTTTATAAAGGTACCTAGTATATCACTAGACCTTTTTAATGTAAAAAGATTGAATCTTTGAAAAAAAAAATGATAGTTTAGAGATTAACTTATTCGAGTTACCTATGAAGTCGCGAATCGTGTTGTAATGCCAAAATATTAAATCTTTGAATGAAAATATCTGAACAAAGGAACCTATTATGTGACTAGACCTTTTTAATGTATAAAGATTGAATCTTTTAAAGAAAATGAAAGATTTAAGTGAAACTTATTCGAGTTTCCTTTAACGTCCCGAAGAGTGTTTTACAGAGTATAGATTGAATCTTTGAATGAAAATACCTCAGTAAAGGTACCTAGTATGTCACTAGACCTTTTTAATGTAAAAAGATTGAATCTTTGAAAGAAAATGAGAGTTTTGGGATTAACTTATTCGACTTACCTATAAGTTGCGAAGCGTGTTTTAATGACTAAAGATTAAATCTTTGAATGAAAATACCTCAACAAAGGAACCTATTATATAATTAAACCTTTTAATGTTTATAGATTGAATCTTTCAAAGAAAATGAGAGTTTTGAATGAAATTTATTCGAGTTCCTTTTGACGTCCCGAAGTGTGTTTTAATGAGTAAAAATAGAATCTTTGAATGAAAATACCTCAATAAAGGTACCTATTATGTTACTAAACATTTTTAATGTATAAATATTGAATCTTTGAAAGAAAATTAGAGTATTGATTTAAACTTATTCGAGCTACTTATAAAGTGGTGAAGTGTGGTTTAAT
The DNA here is from genome assembly GCF_030987335.1 of Cornus florida. Taxonomy (NCBI): domain Eukaryota; kingdom Viridiplantae; phylum Streptophyta; class Magnoliopsida; order Cornales; family Cornaceae; genus Cornus; species Cornus florida. Next base: position 88,925,516 of record NW_026775578.1, on the reverse strand, counting down.
TAGTAAAAATCGAATCTTTGATTGAAAATATCTCAACAAAAGTACCTTTAATGTCACGAAACCTTTTTAATGCATATAGATTGAATCTTTGAAGCAAAACAAGAGTTTTAATTTAAAATTATTCGTGTTACCTAGAATTCGCGAAGAGTGTTTTAATGAGTATATTTTGAATCTTCAAATGAAAGTACCTCAATAAGGGTACCTTTTATGTTACTAGACATTTTCAATGTATAAAGAATGAATCTTTGAAAGAAAATGAGGTTTTTGAGTTAAACTTATTCGAGTTCCCTTTGACGTCCCGTAGAGTGTTTTACAGAGTAAAGATTGAATGTCTGAATGAAATAACCTTAATAAAGGTACCTAGTATGTCACTAGACCTTTTTAATGTAAAAAGATTGAATCTCTGAAAAAAAATGACAGTTTAAAGATTAACTTATTCGAGTTACCTATCAAGTCGCGAAACGTGTTGTAATGACAAAATATTAAATCTTTGAATGAAAATATCTCAACAAAGGAACCTACTATGTGACTAGACCTTTTTAGTATATAAAGATTGAATCTTTTAAAGAAAATAGGAGTTTTGAGTGAAACTTATTCGAGTTTCCTTTGACATCCCGAAGAGTGTTTTACAGAGTATAGATTGAATCTTTGAATGAAAATACCTCAGTAAAGGTACCTAGTATGTCACTAGTCCTTTTTAATGTAAAAAGATTGAATCTTTGAAAGAAAATGAGAGTTTTCAGATTAAATTATTCAAGTTACCTATGAAGTCGCGAAGCGTGTTTTAATGACTAAAGATTAAATCTTTGAATGAAAATACCTCAATAAAGGAACCTTTTATATGACTAAACCTTTTTAATGTATACAGATTGAATCTTTGAAAGAAAATGAGGGTTTTGAATGAAACTTATTCGAGTTTCTTTCGACGTCCCGAAGTGTGTTTTAATGAGTAAAAATAGAATCTTTGAATGAAAATACCTCAATAAAGGTACCTATTATGTTACTAGACATTTTTAATGTATAAATGTTGAATCTTTCAAAGAAAATTAGAGTATTGATTTAAACTTATTCGAGTTACTTATGAAGTGGCGAAGAGTGCTTTAATGAGTAAAAATCGAATCTTTGATTGAAAATATCTAAATAAAAGTACATTTTATGTCACTAAACCTTTTTAATGCATATATACTGAATCTTTGAAACAAAATAAGAGTTTTAATTTGAAATTATTCGTGTTACCTAGAAGTCGCGAAGAGTGTTTTAATGAGTATATGTTGAATCTTTAAATGAAAGTACCTCAATAAAGGTACCTTTTATGTCACTAGACCTTTTCAATGTATAAAGATTGAATCTTTGAAAGAAAATGAGTTTTTGAGTTAAACTTATTCGAGTTCCCTTTGACGTCCCGTCGAGTGTTTTACAGAGTAAAGATTGAATCTGTGGACGAAAATACCTTCATAAAGGTACCTTGTATGTCACTAGACCTTTTTAATGTAAAAAGATTGAATCTCTGTAAAAAAATGATAGCTTAGAGATTAACTTATTCGAGTTACCTATGAAGTCGCGAATCGTGTTGTAATGACAAAATATTAAATCTTTGATTGAAAATATCTGAACAAAGGAACCTATTATGTGACTAGACCTTTTTAATATATAAAGATTGAATATTTTAAAGAAAATGAGAGTTTTGAGTGAAACTTATTCGAGTTTCCTTTGACGTCCCGAAGAGTGTTTTACAAAGTATAGATTGAATCTTTGAATGAAAATACCTCAGTAAAGATACCTAGTATGTCACTTGACCTTTTTAATGTAAAAAGATTGAATCTTTGAAAGAAAATGAGAGTTTTGAGATTAAATTATTCAAGTTACCTATGAAGTCGCGAAGCGTGTTTTAATGACTAAAGATTAAATCTTTGAATGAAAATACGTCAATAAAGGAACCTATTATATGACTAAACCTTTTTAATTTATACAGATTGAATCTTTGAAAGAAAATGAGAGTTTTGAATGAAACTTATTCGAGTTCCATTTGACGTCCCGAAGAGTATTTTAAAGAGTAAAAATAGAATCTTTGAATGAAAATACCTCAAAAAAGGTACCTATTATGTTACTAGACATTTTTAATGTATAGATGTTGAATCTTTGAAAGAAAATTAGAGTATTGATTTAAACTTATTCGAGTTACTTATGAAGTGGCGAAGAGTATTTTAATGAGTAAAAATCGAATCTTTGATTGAAAATATCTCAATAAAACTACCTTTTATGTCACTAAACCTTTTTAATGCATATGGATTGAATCTTTGAAACAAAACAAGAGTTTCAATTTTAAAATTATTCGTGTTACCTAGAAGCCGCGAAGAGTGTTTTAATGAGTATATGTTGAATCTTTAAATGAAAGTACCTCAATAAAGGTACCTTTATGTCACTAGACCTTTTCAATGTATAAAAATTGAATCTTTGAAAGAAAATAAGGTTTTTGAGTTGAACTTATTCGAGTTCCCATTGACGTCCCGTAAAGTATTTTACAGAGTAAAGATTGAATCTTTGAATGAAATTACCTAAATAAAGGTACCTAGTATGTCACTAGAACTTTTTAATGTAAAAAGATTGAATCTCTGAAAAAAAATAATAGTTTAGAGATTAACTTATTCGAGTTACCTATGAAGTCGCGAATCGTGTTGTAATGACTAAATATTAAATCTTTGAATGAAAATATCTCAACAAAAGAACCTGTTATGTGACTAGACCTTTTTAATGCATAAATATTGAATCTTTTAAAGAAAATGAAAGATTTAAGTAAAACTTATTCGAGTTTCCTTTAACGTCCCGAAGAGTGTTTTACAGAGTATAGATTGAATCTTTGAATGAAAATACCTCAGTAATGGTACTTAGTATGTCACTAGACCTTTTTAATGTAAAAAGATTGAATCTCTGAAAAAAAATAATAGTTTAGAGATTAACTTATTCGAGTTACCTATGAAGTCACGAATCATGTTGTAATGACTAAATATTAAATCTTTGAATGAAAATATCTCAACAAAAGAACCTATTATGTGACTAGACCTTTTTAATGTATAAAGATTGAATTTTTTAAAGAAAATGAAAGATTTAAGTGAAACTTATTCGAGTTTCTTTTAACGTCCCGAAGAGTGTTTTACAGAGTATAGATTGAATCTTTGAATGAAAATACCTCAGTAAAGGTACCTAGTATGTCACTAGACCTTTTTAATGTAAAAAGATTGTATCTTTGAAAGAAAATGAGAGTTTTGGGATTAACTTATTCGAGTTAGCTATGAAGTTGCGAAGCGTGTTTTAATGACTAAAGATTAAATCTTTGAATGAAAATACCTCAACAAAGGAACCTATTATATGACTAAACCTTTTAATGTTTATAGATTGAATCTTTGAAAGAAAATGAGAGTTTTGAATGAAATTTATTCGAGTTCCTTTTGACGTCCCGAAGTGTGTTTTATGAGTAAAAATAGAATCTTTGAATGAAAATACCTCAATAAAGGTACCTATTATGTTACTAGACATTTTTAGTGTATAAATGTTGAATCTTTGAAAGAAAATTAGAGTATTGATTTAAACTTATTCGAGCTACTTATAAAGTGGTGAAGAGTGGTTTAATGAGTAAAAATAGAATCTTTGATTGATAATATCTCAGTAAAAGTACCTTTAATGTCATGAAACCTTTTTAATGCATATAGATTGATTCTTTGAAACAAAACAAGAGTTTTAATTTAAAATTATTCGTGTTACCTAGAATTCGCGAAGAGTGTTTTAATTAGTATATGTTGAATCTTTAAATGAAAGTACCTCGATAAGGGTACCTTTTATGTTACTAGACGTTTTCAATGTATAAAGAATGAATCTTTGAAAGAAAATGAGGTTTTTGAGTTAAACTTATTCGAGTTCCCTTTGACGTCCCGTAGAGTGTTTTACAGTGTAAAGATTGAATCTCTGAATGAAATTACCTTAATAAAGGTACCTAGTATGTCAATGGACCTTTTAATGTAAAAAGATTGAATCTCTGAAAAAAAATGATAGTTTAAAGATTAACTTATTCGAGTTACCTATCAAGTCGCAAATCGTGTTGTAATGACAAAATATTAAATCTTTGAATGAAAATATCTCAACAAAGGAACCTATTATGTGACTAGACCTTTTTAATGTGTAAAGATTGAATCTTTTAAAGAAAATGGGAGTTTTGAGTGAAACTTATTCGAGTTTCCTTTGACGTCCCGAAGAGTGTTTTACAGACTATAGATTGAATCTTTGAATGAAAATACCTTAGTAAAGGTACCTAGTATGTCACTAGTCCTTTTTAATGTAAAAAGATTGAATCTTTGAAAGAAAATGAGAGTTTTCAGATTAAATTATTCAAGTTACCTATGAAGTCGCGAAGCGTGTTTTAATGACTAAAGATTAAATCTTTGAATGAAAATACCTCAATAAAGGAACCTTTTATATAACTAAACCTTTTTAATGTATACAGATTGAATCTTTGATAGAAAATGAGAGTTTTGAATGAAACTTATTCGAGTTTCTTTTGACGTCCCTAAGTGTGTTTTAATGAGTAAAAATAGAATCTTTGAATAAAAATACCTCAATAAAGGTACCTATTATGTTACTAGACATTTTTAATGTATAAATGTTGAATCTTTCAAAGAAAATTAGAGTAATGATTTAAACTTATTCGAGTTACTTATGAAGTGGCGAAGAGTGCTTTAATGAGTAAAAATCGAATCTTTGATTGAAAATATCTAAATAAAAGTACATTTTATGTCACTAAACCTTTTTAATGCATATATATTGAATCTTTGAAACAAAATAAGAGTTTTAATTTGAAATTATCCATGTTACCTAGAAGTCGCGAAGAGTGTTTTAATGAGTATATGTTGAATCTTTAAATGAAAGTACCTCAATAAAGGTACCTTTTATGTCACTAGACCTTTTCAATGTATAAAGATTGAATCTTCGAAAGAAAATGAGCTTTTGAGTGAAACTTATTCGAGTTTCCTTCGACGTCCCGAAGAGTGTTTTACAGAGTATAGATTGAATCTTTGAATGAAAATACCTCAGTAAAGGTACCTAGTATGTCACTAGACCTTTTTAATATAAAAAGATTGAATCTCTGAAAAAAAATAATAGTTTAGAGTTTAACTTATTCGAGTTACCTATGAAGTCACGAATCATGTTGTAATGACTAAATATTAAATCTTTGAATGAAAATATCTCAACAAAAGAACCTATTATGTGACTAGACCTTTTTAATGTATAAAGATTGAATCTTTTAAAGAAAATGAAAGATTTAAGTGAAACTTATTCGAGTTTCCTTTAACGTCATGAAGAGTGTTTTACAGAGTATAGATTGAATCTTTGAATGAAAGTACCTCTGTAAAGGTACCTAGTATGTCACTAGACCTTTTTAATGTAAAAAGATTGAATCTTTGAAAGAAAATGAGAGTTTTGAGATTAACTTAATCGAGTTACCTATGAAGTCGCGAAGCGTATTTTATTGACTAAAGATTAAATCATTGAATGAAAATACCTCAATAAAGGAACCTATTGTATGACTAAACCTTTATAATGTATACAGATTGAATCTTTGAAAGAAAATGAGAGTTTTGAATGAAACTTATTCGAGTTCCTTTTGACGTCCCGAAGTGTGTTTTAATGAGTAAAAATAGAATCTTTGAATGAAAATACCTCAATAAAGGTACCTATTATGTTACTAGACATTTTTAAAGTATAAATGTTGAATATTTGAAAGAAAATTAGAGTATTGATTTAAACTTATTCGAGTTACTTATGAAGTGGCGAAGAGTTGTTTAATGAGTAAAAATCGAATCTTTGATTGAAAATATCTCAATAAAAGTACCTTTTATGTCACTAAACCTTTTTAATGCATACATATTGAATCTTTGAAACAAAATAAGAGTTTTAAATTAAAATTATTCGTGTTACCTAGAAGTCACGAAGAGTGTTTTAATGAGTATATGTTGAATCTTTAAATGAAAGTACCTCAATAAAGGTACCTTATATGTCACTAGACCTTTTCAATGTATAAAGATTGAATCTTTGAAAGAAATTGGGCTTTTGAGTTAAACTTATTCGAGTTCTCTTTGACGACCCGTAGAGTGTTTTACAGAGTAAAGGTACCTTCATAAAGGTACCTAGTATGTCACTAGACTTTTTTAATGTAAAAAGATTGAATCTCTGAAAAAAAATGATAGTTTAGAGGTTAACTTATTCGAGTTACCTATGAAGTCGCGAATCATGTTGTAATGACAAAATATTAAATCTTTTAATGAAAATATTTGAACAAAGGAACCTATTATGTGACTAGACCTTTTTAATGTATAAAGATTGAATCTTTTAAAGAAAATAGGAGTTTTGAGTGAAACTTATTCGAGTTTCCTTTGACGTCCCGAAGAGTGTTTTACAAAGTATAGATTGAATCTTTGAATGAAAATACCTCAGTAAAGGCACCTAGTATGTCACTAGACCTTTTTAATGTAAAAAGGTTGAATCTTTGAAAGAAAATGAGAGTTTTGAGATTAACTAATTCGAGTTGCCTAAAAAGTCGCCAGGCGTATTTAATGACTAAAGATTAAATCTTTGAATGAAAATACCACAATAAAGGAACCTATTGTATGACTAAACCTTTATAATGTATACAGATTGAATATTTGAAAGAAAATGAGAGTTTTGAATGAAACTTATTCGAGTTCCTTTTGACGTCCCGAAGTGTGTTTTAATGAGTAAAAATAGAATCTTGGAATGAAAATACCTCAATAAAGGTACCTATTATGTTACTAGACATTTTTAATGTATAAATGTTGAATCTTTGAAAGAAAATTAGAGTATTGATTTAAACTTATTCGAGTTACTTATGAAGTGGCGAAGAGTGGTTTAATGAGTAAAAATCGAATCTTTGATTGAAAATATCTCAATAAAAGTACCTTTTATGTCACTAAACCTTTTTAATGCATATATATTGAATCTTTGAAACAAAATAAGAGTTTTAATTTAAAATTATTCGTGTTACCTAGAAGTCGTGAAGAGTGTTTTAATGAGTATATGTTGAATCTTTAAATGAAAGTACCTCAGTAAAGGTACCTTTTATGTCACTAGAACTTTTCAATGTATAAAGATTGAATCTTTGAAAGAAAATGGGCTTTTGAGTTCAACTTATTCGAGTTCTCTTTGACGTCCCGTAGAGTGTTTTACAGAGTAAAGGTACCTTCATAAAGGTACCTAGTATGTCACTAGATTTTTTTAATGTAAAAAGATTGAATCTCTGAAAAAAAATGATAGTTTAGAGATTAACTTATTCGAGTTACCTATGAAGTCGCGAATCATGTTGTAATGACAAAATATTAAATCTTTGAATGAAAATATCTAAACAAAGGAACCTATTATTTGACAAGACCTTTTTAATGTATAAAGATTGAATATTTTAAAGAAAATGGGAGTTTTGAGTGAAACTTATTCGAGTTTCCTTTGACGTCCCGAAGAGTGTTTTACAAAGTATAGATTGAATCTTTGAATGAAAATACCTCAGTAAAGGTACCTAGTATTTCACTAGACCTTTTTAATGTAAAAAGATTGAATCTTTGAAAGAAAATGAGAGTTTTAAGATTAACTAATTCGAGTTATCTATAAAGTTGCGAGGCGTGTTTGAATAACTAAAGATTAAATCTTTTAGTGAAAATACCTCAATAAAGGAACCTATTATATGACAAAACCATTTTAATCTATACAGATTGAATCTTTGAAAGAAAATGAGAGTTTTGAATGAAATTTATTCGAGTTCTTTTTGACGTCCCGAAGAGTGTTTTAATGAGTAAAAATAAAATCTTTAAATGAAAATACCTCAATAAAGATACCTATTATGTTACTAGACCTTTTTAATGTATAAACGTTGAATCTTTGAAAGAAAATATGAGTATTGATTGAAACTTATTCGAGTTACTTAAGAAGTGGCGAAGAGTGTTTTAATGAGTAAAAATCGAATCTTTGATTGAAAATATCTCAATAAAAGTACCTTTTATGTCACTAAACCTTTTTAGTGCATATAGATTGAATCTTTGAAACAAAACAAGAGTTTTAATTTAAAATTATTCGTGTTACCTAGAAGTCGCGAAGAGTGTTTTAGTGAGTATTTGTTGAATCTTTAAATGAAAGTACCTCAATAAAGGTACCTTTTATGTCGCTAGACCTTTTCAATGTATAAAGATTGAATCTTTGAAAGAAAATGAAGTTTTTGAGTTAAACTTATTCGAGTTCCCTTTGACGTCCCGTAACGTATTTTATAGAGTAAAGACTGAATCTCTGAATGAAATTACCTTAATAAAGGTACCTAGTATGTCACTAGACCTTTTTAATGTAAAAATATTGAATCTGTGAAATAAAACGATAGTTTAGAGATTAATTTATTCGAGTTACCTATGAAGTCGCGAATCGTGTTGTAATGACTAAATATTAAATCTTTGAATGAAAATATCTGAACAAAGGAACCTATTATCTGAGTAGACCTATTTAATGTATAAAGATTGAATCTTTTGAAGAAAATGAGAGTTTTGAGTGAAACTTATTCGAGTTCCGTTCGACGTCCCGAAGGGTGTTTTACAGAGTATAGATTGAATTTTTGAATGAAAATACATCAGTAAAGATACCTAGTATGTCACTAGACCTTTTTAATGTAAAAAGATTGAATCTTTGAAAGAAAATGAGAGTTTTGAGATTAACAAATTCGAGTTATCTATGAAGTTGCGAGGCGTGTTTTAATAACTAAAGATTAAATCTCTGAGTGAAAATACCTCAATAAAGGAACCTATTATATGACTAAACCTTTTTAATGTATACAGATTGAATCTTTGAAAAAAAATGAGAGTTTTGAATGAAACTTATTTGAGTTCCTTTTGACGTCCCGAGGAGTGTTTTAATGAGTAAAAATAGAGTCTTTGAATGAAAATACCTCAATAAGGGTACCTATTATGTTACTAGACATTTTTAATATATAAATGTTGAATCGTTGAAAGAAAATTAGAGTATTGATTTAAACTTATTCGAGTTACTTATGAAGTGATAAAGAGTGTTTTAATGAGTAAAAATCGAATCTTTGATTGAAAATATCTCAATAAAATTACCTTTTATTTCACTAAACCTTTTTAATGCATATAGATTGAATCTTTGAAAAAAAATAAGAGTTTTAATTTAAAATTATTCGTGTTACCTAGAAGTCGCGAAGAGTGTTTTAATGAGTATATGTTCAATCTTTAAATCACAGTACCTCAATAAAGGTACCTTTTATGTCACTAGACCTTTTCAATCTATAAAGATTGAAAATTTGAAAGAAAATGTGGTTTTTGAGTTAAACTTATTCGAGTTCCCTTTGACGTCCCGTAAAGTGTTTTATAGAGTAAAGATTGAGTCTCTGAATGAAATTACCTCAATAAAGGTACCTTTTATGTCACTAGACCTTTTCAAGGTATAAAGATTGAGTCTTTGAAAGAAAATTAGGTTTTTGAGTTAAACTTATTCAAGTTCCCTTTAACGTCCCGTAGAGTATTTTACAGAGTAAATATTGAATCTCTGAATGAAATTACCTTAATAAAGGTACCTAGTATGTCACTAGACCTTTTTAATATAAAAAGATTGAATCTCTGAAAAAAAATGATAATTTAGAGATAAACTTATTCGAGTTACCTATGAAGTCACGAATCGTGTTGTAATGACTAAATATTAAATCTTTAAATGAAAATATTTCAACAAAGGAACCTATTACGTGACTAGACCTTTTTAATGTATAAAGATTGATTCTTTTAAAGAAAATGAGAGTTTTGAGGGAAACTTATTCGAGTTCCCTTTGACGTCCCGAAGAGTGTTTTACAGAGTATAGATTGAATTTTTAAATGAAAATACCTCAGTAAAGGTACCTAGTATGTCACTAGACCTTTTTAATGTTAAAAGATTGAATCTTTGAAAGAAAATGAGAGTTTTGTGATTAACTAATTCGTGTTAACTATGAAGTCGCGAGGCGTATTTTAAAGACTAAAGATTAAATCTTTGAATGAAAATACCTCAATAAAGGAACCTCTTATATAATTAAACCTTTTTAATGTATACAGATTGAATCTTTGAAAGAAAATGAGAGTTTTGAGTAAAACTTATTCGAGTTCCTTTTGACGTCCCGAAGAGTGTTTTAATGAGTAAAAATAGAATCTTTGAATGAAAATACCTCAAGAAAGGTACCAGTTATGTTACTAGACATTTTTAATGTATAAATGTTCAATCTTTGAAAGAAAATTAGAGTATTGATTTAAACTTATTCGAGTTACTTATGAAGTGGCGACGAGTGTTTTAATGAGTAAAAATCGAATCTTTGATTGAAAATATCTTAATAAAGTACCTTTTATGTCACTAAACCCTTTTAATGCATATAGATTGAATCCTTGAAACAAAACAAGTGTTTTAATTTAAAATTATTCGTGTTACCTAGAAGTCGCGAAGAGTGTTTTAATGAGTATATGTTGAATCTTTAAATGAAAGTACCTCAATAAAGGTACCTTTTATGTCACTAGACCTTTTCAATGTATAAAGACTGAATCTTTGAAATAAAATGAGGTTTTTGAGTTAAACTTATTCGAGTTCCCATTGACATCCCGTAGAGTGTTTTACCGAGTAAAGATTGAATCTTTGAATGAAATTACCTTAATAATGGTACCTAGCATGTCACTAGACCTTTTTAACGTAAAAAGATTGAATCTTTGAAATAAATGATAGTTTAGAGATTAACTTATTCGAGTTACCTATGAAGTCGCAAATCGTTTTGTAATGACTAAATATTAAATCTTTGAATGAAAATATCTGAACAAAGGAACCTATTATGTGACTAGACCTTTTTAATGTATAAAGATTGAATCTTTTAAAGAAAATGAGAGTTTTGAGTAAAACATATTCGAGTTTCCTTTGATGTCCCGAAGAGTGTTTTACAGAGTATAGATTGAATCTTTGAATGAAAATACCTCAGTAAAGGTACCTAATGTGTCACTAGACCTTTTTAATGTAAAAAGATTGAATCCTTGAAAGAAAATGAGAGTTTTGTGATTAACTAATTCGAGTTACCTATGAAGTTGCGAGGCGTGTTTTAAAGACTAAAGAATAAATCTTTGATTGAAAATACCTCAATAAAGGAACCTATTATATGACTAAACCTTTTTAATGTATACTGATTGAATCTTTGAAAGAAAATAAGAGTTTTGAGTGAAACTTATTCGAGTTTCTTTTGACGTCCCGAAGAGTGTATTAATGATAAAAAATAGAATCTTTGAATGAAAATACCTGAATAAAGGTACCTATTATGTTACTAGACATTTTTAATGTATATATGTTGAATCTTTGAAAGAATCTTGGAGTATTGATTTAAACTTATTCGAGTTACTTAAGAAGTGGCGAAGAGTGGTTTAATGAGTAAAAATTGAATCTTTGATTGAAAATATGTCAACAAAAGTACATACATATTGAATCTTTGAAACAAAACAAGTGTTTTAATTTAAAATTATTCGTGTTACCTAGAAGTCGCGAAGAGTGTTTTAATAAGTATTTGAATCTTTAAATGTAAGTACCTCAATAAAGGTACCTTTTATGTCACTAGACCATTTCAATGTATAAAGATAGAATCTTTGAAAGAAAATGAAGTTTTTGAGTTAAACTTATTCGAGTTCCCTTTGACGTCCCGTAGAGTGTTTTACAGAGTAAGGATTGAATCTCTTAATGAAATTACCTTAATAAAGGTACCTAGTATGTCACTAGACCTTCTGAATGTAAAAAGATTGAATCTCTGAAAAAAAATGATAGTTTAGAGACTAACTTATTCGAGTTACCTATGAAGTCGCGAATCGTGTTGTAATGACTAAATATTAAATCTTTAAATGAAAATATCTCAACAAAGGAACCTATTATGTGTCTAGACCTTTTTAATGTCTAAAGATTGAATCTTTTAAAGAAAATGAGAGTTTTGAGTGAAACTTATTCGAATTCCCTTTGACGTCCCGAAGAGTGTTTTACCGAGTATAGATTGAATCTTTGAATGAAAATAACACAGTAAAGGTACCAAGAATGTCACAAGACCTTTTTAACGTAAAAAGATTGAATCTTTAGAAGAAAATTAGAGTTTTGAGATTGACTTATTCGAGTTACCTATGAAGCCGCGAAGCGTGTTTTAATGACTAAAGATTAAATCTTTGAATGAAAATATCTCAATAAAGGAACCTATTATATGACTAAATCTTTTTAATGTATACAGACTGAATCTTTGAAAGAAAATGAGAGTTTTGAATGAAACTTATTCGAGTTCCTTTTGACGTCCCGAAGAGTGTTTTAATGAGTAAAAATAGAATCTTTGAATGAAAATAACTCAAGAAAGGTACCTATTATGTTACTAGACATTTTTAATGTATAAATGTTCAATCTTTGAAAGAAAATTAGAGTATTGATTTAAACTTATTCGAGTTACTTATGAAGTGGCGAAGAGTGTTTTAATGAGTAAAAATCGGATCTTTGGTTGAAAATATCTCAATAAAAGTACCTTTTATGTCACTAAACCATTTTAATGCATATAGATTGAATCTTTAAAATAAAACAAGATTTTTAATTTAAAATTATTCGTGTTACCTAGAAGTCGCGAAGAGTGTTTTAATGAGTATATGTTGTATCTTTAAATCAAAGTACCTCAATAAAGGTACCTTTTATGTCACTAGACCTTTTCAATGTATAAAGATTGAATCTTTGAAAGAAAATGAGGTTTTTGAGTTAAACTTATTCGAGTTCCCATTGAATAAGTTACTAGACATTTTTAATGTATAAATGTTCAATCTTTGAAAGAAAATTAGAGTATTGATTTAAACTTATTCGCGTTACTTATGAAGTGGCGAAGAGTGTTTTAATGAGTAAAAATCGAATCTTTGATTGAAAATATGTCAATAATTGTACCTTTTAGGTCACAAAACCTTTTTAGTGCATATAGATTGAATCTTTGAAACAAAACAAGAGTTTTAATTTAAAATTATTTGTGTTACCTAGATGTCGCGAAGAGTGTTTTAGTGAGTATATGTTGAATCTTTAAATGAAAGTACCATAATAATGGTACCTTTTATGTCACTAGACCTTTTCAATGTATAAAGATTGAATCTTTGAAAGAAAATGAGGTTTTTGAGTTATACTTATTCGAGTTCTCTTTGACGTCCCGTAGAGTGTTTTACAAAGTAAAGATTGAATCTCTGAATGAAATTACCTTAATAAAGGTACCTAGTATGTCACTAGACCTTTTTAATGTAAAAAGAAAGAATCTCTGAAAAAAAATGATAGTTTAGAGATTAACTTATTCGAGTTACCTATGAAGTCGCGAATCGTGTTGTAATGACTAAATCTTAAATCTTTGAATTAAAATATCTCAGCAAAGGAACCTATTATGTGATTAGACCTTGTTAATGTATAAAGATTGAATCTTTTAAAGAAAATGAGAGTTTTGAGTGAAACTTATTCGAGTTTCCTTTGTCGTCCCGAAGAGTGTTTTACAGAGTATAGATTGAATCTTTCAATAAAAATACCTCAGTAAAGGTACCTAGTATGTCAGTAGACGTTTTTAATATAAAAAGATTGAATCTTTGAAAGAAAATGAGAGTTTTGAGATTAACTTATTCGAGTTACCTATGAAGTCGCGAAGCGTGTTTTAATGACTAAAGATTAAATCTTTGAATGAATATACCTCAATAAATGAACCTATTATATGACTAAACCTTTTTAATGTATACAGATTGAATCTTTGAAAGAAAATGAGAGTTTTGAATGAAACTTATTCGAGTTCTTTTTGACGTCCCGAAGAATGTTTTAATGAGTAAAAATAGAATCTTTAAATGAAAATACCTTAACAAAGATACCTATTACGTTAGTAGACCTTTTTAATGTTAAAAGATTGAATCTCTGAAATAAAATGATAGTTTAGAGATTAACTTATTCGAGTTACCTATGAAGACGCGAATCGTGTTCTAATGACTAAATATTAAATCTTTGACTGAAAATATTTCAACAAAGGAACCTATTATGTGACTAGACTTTTTTAATGTATAAAGATTGAATCTTTTAAAGAAAATGAGAGTTTTGAGTGAAACTTATTCGAGTTCCCTTTGATGTCCCAAAGAGTGTTTTACAGAGTATAGATTGAATCTTTGATTGAAAATATCTCTGTAAAGGTACCCAGTATGTCACTAGACCTTTTTAATGTAAAAAGATTGAATCTTTGAAGGAAAATGAGGTTTTTAAGTAAAACTTATTCGAGTTCCCATTGACGTCCCGTAGAGTGTGTTACCGAGTAAAGATTGAATCTTTGAATGAAATTACCTTAATAAAGGTACCTAGTATGTCACTAGACATTTTTAATGTAAAATGATTGAATCTTTGAAATAAAATGATTGTTGAGAGATTAACTTATTCGAGTTACCGATGAAGTCGCGAATCGTGTTGTAATGACTAAATATTAAATTTTTGAATGAAAATGTCTCAACAAAGGAACCTATTATGTGACTAGACCTTTTTAATGTATAAAGATTGAATCTTTTAAAGAAAATAAGAGTTTTGCAGGAAACTTATTCGTGTTCCCTTTGACGTCCCGAAGAGTGTTTTACAGAGTATAGATTGAATCTTTGAATGAAAATGTGTCTGTAAAGGTACCTAGTATGTCACTAGACCTTTTTAATGTAAAAAGATTGAATCTTTGAAAGAAAATGAGAGTTTTGAGATTGAGTTATTCGAGTTACCTATGAAGTCGCGAAGCGTGTTTTAATGACTAAAGATTAAATCTTTAAATGAAAATACCTCAATAAAGGTACCTATTATATGACTAAACCTTTTTAATATATACGGATTAAATCGTTGAAAGAAAATGAGAGTTTTGAATGAAACTTATTCGAGTTCCTTTTGACGTCCCGAAAAGTGTTTTAATGAGTAAAAATAGAATCTTTGAATGAAAATACCTCAATAAAGGTACCTATTATGTTACTAGACATTTTTAATGTATAAATGTTGAATCTTTGAAAGAAAATTGGAGTATTGATTTAAACTTATTCGAGTTACTTATGAAGTGGCGAAGAGTGTTTTAATGAGTAAAAATTGAATCTTTGATTGAAAATATGTCAATAAAAGTACCTTTTATGTCACTAAACCTTTTTAATGCATATAGATTGAATCTTTGAAACAAAACAAGAGTTTTAATTTAAAATTATTCGTGTTACCTAGAAGTTGCGAAGAGTGTTTTAATGAGTATATGTTGAATCTTTAAATGAAAGTACCTCAATAAAGGTACCTTTTATGTCACTAGACCATTTCAAAGTATAAAGATTGAATCTTTGAAAGAAAATGAGGTTTTTGAGTTAAACTTTTTCGAGTTCCCTTTGACGTCCCGTACATTGTTTTACAGAGTAAGGATTGAATCTCTTAATGAAATTACCTTAATAAAGGTACCTAGTATGTCACTAGACCTTCTGAATGTAAAAAGATTGAATCTCTGAAAAAAAATGATAGTTTAGAGATTAACTTGTTCGAGTTAACTATGAAGTCGCGAATCGTGTTGTAATGACTAAATATTAAATCTTTTAATGAAAATATCTCAACAAAGGAACCTATTATGTGACTAGACCTTTTAAATGTCTAAAGATTGAATCTTTTAAAGAAAATGAGAGTTTTGAGTGAAACTTATTCGAGTTCCCTTTGACGTCCCGAAGAGTGTTTTACAGAGTATAGATTGAATCTTTGAATGAAAATACCTCAGTAAAGGTACCTAAAATGGCACAAGACCTTTTTAATGTAAAAAGATTGAATCTTTAAAAGAAAATGAGAGTTTTGAGATTGACTTATTCGAGTTACCTATGAAGTCGCGAAGCGTGTTTTAATGACTAAAGAATAAATCTTTGAATGAAAATATCTCAATAAAGGAACTTATTATATGACTAAATCTTTTTAATGTATACCGACTGAATCTTTGAAAGAAAATGAGAGTTTTGAATGAAACTTATTCGAGTTCCTTTTGACGTCCCGAAGAGTGTTTTAATGAGTAATAATAGAATCTTTGAATGAAAATACCTCAAGAAAGGTACTTATTATGTTACTAGACATTTTTAATGTATAAATGTTCAATCTTTGAAAGAAAATTAGAGTATTGATTTAAACTTATTCGAGTTACTTGTGAAGTGGCGAAGAGTGTTTTAATGAGTAAAAATCGGATCTTTGGTTGAAAATATCTCAATAAAAGTACCTTTTATGTCACCAAACCTTTTTAATGCATATAGATTGAATCTTTAAAACAAAACAAGATTTTTAATTTAAAATTATTCGTGTTACCTAGAAGTCGCGAAGAGTGTTTTAATGAGTATATGTTGTATCTTTAAATCGAAGTACCTCAATAAAGGTACCTTTTATGCCACTAGACCTTTTCAATGTAGAAAGATTGAATCTTTGAAAGAAAAGGAGGTTTTTAAGTTAAACTTATTCGCGTTCCCATTGACGTCCCGTAGAGTGTTTTACCAAGTAAAGAATGAATCTCTGAATGAAATTACCTTAATAAAGGAACCTAGTATGTCACTAGATCTTTTTAATGTAAAAAGATTGAATTTCTGAAATAAAATGATAGTTTAGAGATTAACTTATTCGAGTTACCTATGAAGTCGCGAATCGTGTTCTAATGACTAAATATTAAATCTTTGAATGAAAATATCTCAACAAAGGAACCTATTATGTGACTAGACCATTTTAATGTATAAAGATTGAATCTTTTAAAGAAAATAAGAGTTTTGAGTGAAACTTATTCGTGTTCCCTTTGACGTCCCGAAGAGTGTTTTACAGAGTATAGATTGAATCTTTGACTGAAAATACCTTAGTAAAGGTACCTAGTATGTCACTAGACCTTTTTAATGTAAAAAGATTGAATCTTTGAAAGAAAATGAGAGTTTTGAGATTAACTAATTCGAGTTACCTATGAAATCGCGAGGCGTGTTTTAGAGACTAAAGATTAAATTTTTGAATGAAAATACCTCAACAAAGGAACCTATTATATGACTAAATCTTTTTAATGTATACGGACTGAATCTTTGAAAGAAAATGAAAGTTTTGAATGAAACTTATTCGAGTTCTTATTGACGTCCCGAAGAGTGTTTTAATGAGTAAAAATAGAATCTATAAATGAAAATACCTCAATAAAGATACTTATTATGTTACTAGACCATTTTAATGTATAAACGTCTTTCGAAGAAAATAAAAGTACTGATTTAAACTTAATCGAGTTACTTATGAAGTGGCAAAGTGTATTTTAATGAGTAAAAATCGAATCTTTGATTAAAAATATTTCATTAAAAGTACCTTTCATGTCACTAAACTTTTTTCATGCATATAGATTGAATCTTTGAAACAAAACAAGAGTTTTAGTTTAAAATTATTCGTGTTACCTAGAAGTCGCGAAGAGTATTTTAATTAGTATATGTTGAATCTTTAAATGAAAGCACCTCAATAAAGGTACCTTTTATGTCACTAGACCTTTTCAATGTATAAAGATTGAATCTTTGAAAGAAAATGAGGTTTTTGAGTAAAACTTATTCGAGGTCCCATTGACGTCCCGTAGAGTGTGTTACCGAGTAAAGATTGAATCTTTGAATGAAATTACCTTAATAAAGGTACCTAGTATGCCACTAGACCTTTTTAATGTGAAAAGATTGAATCTTTGAAATAAAATGATAGTTTAGAGATTAACTTATTCGAGTTACATATGAAGTCGCGAATCGTGTTCTAATGACTAAATATTAAATCTTTGAATGAAAATATCTCAACAAAGGAACCTATTATGTGACTAGACCTTTTTAATGTATAAAGATTGAATCTTTTAAAGAAAATAAGAGTTTTGAATGAAACTTATTCGTGTTCCCTTTGACGTCCCGAGGAGTGTTTTACATAGTATAGATTGAATCTTTGAATGAAAATACCTCAGTAAAGGTACCTAGTATGTCACTAGACCTTTTTAATGTAAAAAGATTGAATGTTTGAAAGAAAATGAGAGTTTTGGGATTAACTAATTCGAGTTACCTAAAAAGTCGCGAGGCGTATTTAATGACTAAAGATTAAATCTTTGAATGAAAATACTTCAATAAAGGAACCTATTGTATGACTAAACCTTTATAATGTATACAGATTGAATCTTTGAAAGAAAATGAGAGTTTTGAATGAAACTTATTCGAGTTAATTTTGACGTCCCGAAGAGTGTTTTAATGAGTAAAAATAGATTCTTTGAATGAAAATACCTCAATAAAGGTACCTATTATGTTAGTAGACATTTTTAATGTATAAATGTTGAATCTTTGAAAGAAAAATAGTGTATTGATTTAAACTTATACGAGTTACTAATGAAGTGGCGAAGAGTGTTTTAATGAGAAAAAATCGAATCTTTGATTAAAAATATCTCAATAAAAGTACCTTTTATGTCACTAAACCTTTTTAATGCATATAGATTGAATCATTGAAACAAAACAAGAGTTTTAATTTAAAATTATTCGTGTTACCTAGAAGTCGCGAAGAGTGTTTTAATGAGTATATATTGAATCTTTAAATGAAAGCACCTCAATAAAGTTACCTTTTATGTCACTAGACCATTTCAATGTATAAAGATTGAATCTTTGAAAGAAAATGAGGTTTTTAAATTAAACTTATTCGAGTTCCCTTTGACATCCCGTATAGTGTTTTACAGAGTAAAGATTGAATTTCTGAATGAAATTACCTTAATAAAGGTACCTAGTTGTCACTAGACCTTTTTAATGTAAAAAGATTGAATCGCTGAAAAAAAATGATAGTTTAGAGATTAACTTATTCGAGTTACCTATGAAGTTGTGAATCGTGTTGTAA
Organism: Cornus florida; assembly: GCF_030987335.1. NCBI lineage: Eukaryota > Viridiplantae > Streptophyta > Magnoliopsida > Cornales > Cornaceae > Cornus > Cornus florida. Next base: position 88,906,571 of record NW_026775578.1, on the reverse strand, counting down.
TGACTAAATATTAAATCTTTGAATGAAAATATCTCAACAAAGGAACCTATTATGTGACTAGACCTTTTTAATGTATAAAGATTGAATCTTTTAAAGAAAATGAGAGTTTTGTGTGAAACTTATTCAAGTTCCCTTTGACGTCCCGGAGAGTGTTTTACAGAGTATAGATTGAATATTTGAATGAAAATACCTCAGTAAAGGTACCTAGAAGGTCACAAGACCTTTTTAATATAAAAAGATTGAATCTTTGAAAGAAAATGAGAGTTTTGAGATTGACTTATTCGAGTTACCTATGAAGTCGCGAAGCGTGTTTTAATGACTAATGATTAAATCTTTGAATGAAAATACCTCAATAAAGGAACCTATTATATGATTAAATCTTTGAATGAAAATACCTCAATAAAGGAACCTATTAAATAAATTTATTCGAGTTCCTTTTGACGTCTCGACGAGTGTTTTAATGTTTAAAAATAGAATCTTTGATTGAAAATACCTCAATAAAGGTACCTATTATGTTACTAGATATTTTTAATGTATAAATGTTCAATCTTTGAAAGAAAATTAGAGTATTGATTTAAACTTATTCGTGTTACTTATGAATTGGCGAAGAGTGTTTTAATGAGTAAAAATCGAATCTTTGAATAAAAATATGTTAATAAAAGTACCTTTTAGGTCACAAAACCTTTTTAGTGCATATAGATTGAATCTTTGAAACAAAACAAGAGTTTTAATTTAAAATTATTTGTGTTACCTAGATGTCGCGAAGAGTGTTTTAGTGAGTATATGTTGAATCTTTAAATGAAAGTACCATAATAAAGGTACCTTTTATGTCACTAGACCTATTCAATGTATAAAGATTGAATCTTTGAAAGAAAATGAGGTTTTTGAGTTATACTTATTCGAGTTCTCTTTGACGTCCCGTAGAGTGTTTTACAGAGTAAAGATTGAATCTCTGAATGAAATTACCTTTATAAAGGTACCTAGTATGTCACTAGACCTTTTTAATGTAAAAAGAAAGAATCTCTGAAAAAAAATGATAGTTTAGAGATTAACTTATTCGAGTTACCTATGAAGTCGCGAATCGTGTTGTAATGACTAAATCTTAAATCTTTGAATTAAAATATCTCAACAAAGGAACCTATTATGTGATTAGACCTTTTTAATGTATAAAGATTGAATCTTTTAAAGAAAATGAGAGTTTTGAGAGAAACTTATTCGAGTTTCCTTTGTCGTCCAGAAGAGTGTTTTACAGAGTATAGATTGAATCTTTCAATAAAAATACCTCAGTAAAGGTACCTAGTATGTCAGTAGACGTTTTTAATATAAAAAGATTGAATCTTTGAAAGAAAATGAGAGTTTTGAAATTAACTTATTCGAGTTACCTATAAAGTCGCGAAGCGTGTTTTAATGACTAAAGATTAAATTTTTGAATGAATACATCTCAATAAATGAACCTATTATATGACTAAACCTTTTTAATGTATACAGATTGAATCTTTGAAACAAAATGAGAGTTTTGAGTGAAACTTATTCGAGTTCTTTTTGACGTCCCGAAGAACGTTTTAATGAGTAAAAATAGAATCTTTAAATGAAAATACCTTAACAAAGATACCTATTATGTTAGTAGACCTTTTTAATGTATAAACATTGAATCTTTGAAAGAAAATAAGATTATTGATTTAAACTTATTCGAGTTACTTATGAAGTGGCGAAGAGTGTTTTAATGAGTAAAAATTGAATCTTTGATTGAAAATATTTAAATAAAAGTTCCTTTTACGTCACTAAACCTATTTAATGCATATAGATTGAATCTTTGAAACAAAATAAGAGTTTTAATTTAAAATTATTCGTGTTACCTAGAAGTCGCGAAGAGTGTTTTAAAGAGTACATATTGAATCTTTAAATCAAAGTACCTCAATAAAGGTACCTTTTTATGTCACTAAACCTTTTCAATGTATAAAGATTGAATCTTTGAAAGAAAATGAGGTTTTTGAGTTAAACTTATTCGAGTTCCAATTGACGTCCCGTAGAGTGTTTTACCGAGTAAAAATTGAATCTTTGAATGAAATTACCTTAATAAAGGTACTTAGTATGTCACTAGACCTTTTTAATGTAAAATTATTGAATCTCTGAAATAAAATGATAGCTTAGAGATTAACTTATTCGAGTTACCTATGAAGTCGCGAATCGAGTTCTAATGACTAAATATTAAATCTTTGAATGAAAATATTTTAACAAAGGAACCTATTGTGTGACTTGACCTTTTTAATGTATAAAGATTGAATCTTTTAACGAAAATGAGAGTTTTGAATGAAACTTATTCGAGTTCCCTTTGACGTCTCGAAGAGTGTTTTACAGAGTATAGATTGAATCTTTGAATGAAAATATCTCTGTAAAGGTACCTAGTATGTCACTAGACCTTTTTAATGTAAAAAGATTGAATCTTTGAAAGAAAATGAGAGTTTTGAGATTAACTAAATCGAGTTACCTAAGAAGTCGCGAGGCGTTTTTTAATGGCTAAAGATTAAATCGTTGAATGAAAATACCTCAACAAAAGAACCTATTATGTGACTAAACCTTTTTAATGTATACAGATTGAATCGTTGAAAGAAAATGAGAGTTTTGAATGAAACTTACTCGAGTTCCTTTTGACGTCCCGAAAAGTGTTTTAATGAGTAAAAATAGAATCTTTGAATAAAAGTACCTCAATAAAGGTACCTATTTTGTTACTATACATTTTTAATGCATAAATGTTGAATCTTTAAAGGAAAATTAGAGTATTGATTCAAACTTATTCGAGTTACTTATGAAGTGGCGAAGAGTGTTTTAATGAGTAAAAATCGATAGAAAATATTTCATTAAAAGTACCTTTTATGTCACTAAACCTTTTTCAAGCATATAGATTGAATCTTTGAAACAAAACAAGAGTTTTAATTTAAAATTATTCGTGTTACCTAGAAGTCGCGAAGAGTGTTTTAATTAGTATATGTTGAATCTTTAAATGAAAGTACCTCAATAAAGGTACCTTTTATGTCACTAGACCTTTTCAGTGTTTAAAGATTGAATCTTTGAAAAAAAATGAGGTTTTTGAGTAAAACTTATTCGAGTACCCATTGACGTCCCGTAGAGTGTGTTACCGAGTAAAGATTTAATCTTTGAATGAAATTACCTTAATAAAGGTACCTAGTATGTCACTAGACCTTTTTAATGTAAAAAGATTGAATCTTTGAAATAAAATTATAGTTTAGAGATTAACTTATTCGAGTTACCTATGAAGTCGCGAATCGTGTTGTAATGACTAAATATTAAATCTTTGAATGAAAATATCTCAACAAAGGAACCTATTATGTGACTAGACCTTTTTAATGTATAAAGATTGAATCTTTTAAAGAAAATAAGAGTTTTAACTGAAACTTATTCGTGTTCCCTTTGACGTCCCGAAGAGTGTTTTACAGAGTATAAATTGAATCTTTGAATGAAAATACCTCAGTAAAGGTAGCTAGTATGTCACTAGACCTTTTTAATGTAAAAAGATTGAATCTTTGAAAGAAAATGAGAGTTTTGGGATTGACTTATTCGAGTTACCTATGAAGTCGCGAAGCGTGTTTTAATGACTAAAGATTAAATCTTTAAATGAAAATACCTCAATAAAGGAACCTATTATATGACTAAACCTTTTTAATGTATACATATTGAATCGTTGAAAGAAAATGAGAGTTTTGAATAAAACTTATTCGAGTTCCTTTTGACATCCCGAACAGTGTTTTTATGAGTAAAAATAGAATCTTTGAATGAAAGTACCTCAATAAAGGTACCTATTATGTTACTATACATTTTTAATGTATAAATGTTGAATCTTTGAAAGAAAATTAGAGTATTGATTTAAACTTATTCGAGTTACTTATGAAGTGGCAAAGGGTGTTTTAACGAGTAAAAATCGAATCTATGATTGAAAATATCTCAATAAAAGTTCCTTTTATGTCACTAAACCTTTTTAATGCACATAGATTGAATCTTCGAAACAAAACAAGAGTTTTAACTTTAAATTATTCGTTTTACCTAGAAGTCGCGAAGAGTATTTTAATGAGTATATGTTGAATCTTTAAATGAAAGTACCTCAATGAAGGTACCTTTTATGTCACTAGACCTTTTCAATGTATAAAGATTGAATCTTTGAGAGAAAATGAGGTTTTTGAGTTAAACTTATTCGAGTTCCAATTGACGTCCCGTAGAGGGTTTTACCGAGTAAAAATTAAATCTTTGAATGAAATTACCTTAATAAAGGTACTTAGTATGTTACTAGACCTTTTTCATGTTAAAAGATTGAATCTTTGAAATAAAATGATAGTTTAGAGATTAACTTATTCGAGTTACCTATGAAGACGCGAATCGTGTTCTAATGACTAAATATTAAATCTTTGAATGAAAATATTTCAACAATGGAACCTATTATGTGACTAGTCCTTTTTAATGTATAAAGATTGAATCTTTTAAAGAAAATGAGAGTTTTGAGTGAAACTTATTCGAGTTCCCTTTGACGTCCCAAAGACTGTTTTACAGAGTATAGATTGAATCTTTGAATGAAAATATCTCTGTAAAGGTACCTAGTATGTCACTAGACCTTTTTAATGTAAAAAGATTGAATCTTTGAAGGAAAATGAGGTTTTTAAGTAAAACTTATTCGAGTTCCCATTGACGTCCCGTAGAGTGTGTTACCGAGTAAAGATTGAATCTTTGAATGAAATTACCTTAATAAAGGTACCTAGTATGTCACTAGACCTTTTTAATGTAAAAAGATTGAATCTTTGAAATAAAATGATTGTTTAGAGATTAACTTATTCGAGTTACCTATGAAGTCGCGAATCGTGTTGTAATGACTAAATATTAAATTTTTGAATGAAAATGTCTCAACAACGGAACCTATTATGTGACTAGACCTTTTTAATGTATAAAGATTGAATCTTTTAAAGAAAATAAGAGTTTTGCGGGAAACTTATTCGTGATCCCTTTGACGTCCCGAAGAGTGTTTTATAGAGTATAGATTGAATCTTTGAATAAAAATATCTCTGTAAAGGTACCTAGTATGTCACTAGACCTTTTTAATGTAAAAAGATTGAATCTTTGAAAGAAAATGAGAATTTTGAGATTGAGTTATTCGAGTTACCTAAGAAGTCGCGAAGCGTGTTTTAATGACTAAAGATTAAATCTTTAAATGAAAATACCTCAATAAAGGTACCTATTATATGACTAAACCTTTTTAATGTATACGGATTAAATCGTTGAAAGAAAATGAGAGTTTTGAGTGAAACTTATTCGAGTTCCTTTTGACGTCCCGAAGAGTGTTTTAATGTGTAAAAATAGAATCTTTGATTGAAAATACCTCAATAAAGGTACCTATTATGTTATTATACATTTTTAATGTATAAATGTTGACTCTCTAAAAGAAAATTAGAGTATTGATTTAAACTTATTCGAGTTACTTATGAAGTGGCAAAGAGTGTTTTAATGAGTAAAAATCGAATCTATGATTGAAAATATCTCAATAAAAATACCTTTTATGTCACTAAACCTTTTTAATGCATATAGATTGAATCTTTGAAACAAAACAAAAGTTTTAATTTAAAATTATTTATGTTACCTAGAAGTCGCGAAGAGTGTTTAAATGAGTATATGTTGAATCTTTAAATGAAAGTACCTCAATAAAGGTACCTTTTATGTCACTATACGTTTTCAATGTATATAGATTAAATCTTTAAAAGAAAAAGAGGTTTTTGAGTTAAACTTATTCGAGTTCCCTTTGACGTCCCGTAGAGTGTTTTACAGAGTAAAGATTGAATCTCTGGATGAAATTACCTTAATAAAGGTACCTAGAAGTCGCGAAGAGTGTTTTAATGAGTAAAAATCGAATCTTTGATTGAAAATATCTCAATAAAAGAACCTTTTATGTCACTAAACCTTTTTAATGCATATATATTGAATCTTTGAAACAAAACAAGAATTTAATTTAAAATTATTCGTGTTACCTAGAAGTCGCGAAGAGTGTTTTAATGAGTATATGTTGAATCTTTAAAAGAAAGTGCCACAATAAAGGTATCTTTTATGTCACTAGACCTTTTCAATGTATAAAGATTGAATCTTTGAAAGAAAATGAGTTTTTTGAGTTAAACTTATTCGAGTTACCTTTGACGTCCCGTAGAGTGTTTTACAGAGTAAAGATTGAATCTCTGGATGAAATTACCTTAATAAAGGTACCTAGTATGTCACTAGACCTTTTTAATGTAAAAAGATTGAATCGCTGAAAAAAAATGATAGTTTAGAGATTAACTTATTCGAGTTACCTATGAAGTCGCGAATCGTGTTGTAATGACTAAATATTAAATTTTTGAATGAAAATATCTAAACAAAGGAACCTATTATGTGACTAGACCTTTTTAATGTATAATGATTGAATTTTTTAAAGAAAATGAGAGTTTTGGGTGAAACTTATTCGAGTTCCATTTGACGTCCCGAAGAGTGTTTTACAGAGTATAGATTGAATCTTTAAATGAAAATACCTCAGTAAAGGTACCTAGAATGTCACAAGACCTTTTTAATGTAAAACGATTGAATCTTTGAAAGAAAATAAGAGTTTTGAGATTGAATTATTCAAGTTACCTTCGAAGTCGCGAAGCGTGTTTTAATGACTAAAGGTAAAATCTTTGAATGAAAATATCTCAATAAAGGAACCTTTTATATGACTAAACCTTTTTAATGTATACAGATTGAATCTTTGAAAGAAAATGAGAGTTTTGAATGAAACTTATTAGAGTTCCTTTTGACGTCCCGAAGAGTGTTTTAATGAGTAAAAATAGAATCTTTGATTGAAAATACCTCAATAAAGGTACCTATTATGTTACTAGACATTTTTAATGTATAAATGTTCAATATTTGAAAGAAAATTAGAGTATTGATTTAAACTTATTCGTGTTACTTATGAAGTGGCGATGAGTATTTTAATGAGTAAAAATCGAATCTTTGATTGAAAATATCTCAATAAAAGTACCATTTATGTCACTAAACCTTTTTAATGCATATAGATTGAATCTTTGAAACAAAACAAGAGTTTTAATTTAAAATTATTCGTTTTACCTAGAAGTCGCGAAGAGTGTTTTAATGAGTATATGTTGAATCTTTAAATGAAAGTACCTCAATAAAGGTACCTTTTATGTCACTAGACCTTTTCAATGTATAAAGATTGAATCTTTGAAAGAAAATGAGATTTTTGAGTTAAACATATTCGAGTTCCAATTGACGTCCCGTAAAGTGTATTACAGAGTAAAAATTGAATCTTTGAATGAAATTATCTTAATAAAGGTACTTCTTATGTCACTAGACCTTTTTAATGTAAAAAGATTGAATCTCTGAAATAAAATGATAGTTTAGAGATTAACTTATTCGAGTTACCTATGAAGTCGCGAATCGTATTCTAATGACTAAATATTAAATCTTTGAATGAAAATATTTGAACAAAGGAACCTATTATGTGACTAGACCTTTTTAATGTATAAAGATTGAATCTTTTAAAGAAAATGAGAGTTTTGAGTGAAACTTATTTGAGTTCTCTTTGACGTCCCGAAGAGTGTTTTACAGAGTATAGATTGAATCTTTGTGTGAAAATATCTCGGTAAAGGTACCAAGTATGTAACTAGACCTTTTTAATGTAAAAAGATTGAATCTTTGAAAGAAAATGAGGTTTTTAAGTAAAACTTATTCGAGTTCCCATTGACGTCCCGTAGAGTGTGTTACCGAGTAAAGATTGAATATTTGAATGAAATTACCTTAATAAAGGTACCTAGTATGTCACTAGACCTTTTTAATGTAAAAAGTTAGAATCTCTGAAAAAAAATGATAGTTTAGAGATTAACTTATTCGAGTTACCTATGAAGTCGCGAATCGTGTTGTAATGACTAAATATTAAATCTTTAAATGAAAATATCTCAACAAAGGAACCTATTATGTGACTAGACCTTTTTAATGTATAAAGATTGAATCTTTTAAAGAAAATGAGAGTTTTGAGTGAAACTTATTCGAGTTCCCTTTGACATCCCGAAGAGTGTTTTACAAAGAGTAAATTGAATCTTTGAATGAAAATACCTCAGTAAAGGTACCTAGAATGACATCAGACCTTTTTAATGTAAAAAGATTGAATCTTTGAAAGAAAATGAGAGTTTAAAGATTGACTTACTCGATTTACCTATGAAGTCGCGAAGCTTGTTTTAATGACTAAAGATTAAATCTTTGAAATAAAAATACCTCAATCAAGGAACCTGTTATATGACTAAATCTTTTTAATGTATACAGACTGAATCTTTGAAAGAAAATGAGAGTTTTGAATGAAACTTATTCGAGTTCCTTTTGATGTCCCGAAGAGTGTTTTAAAGAGTAAAAATTGAATCTTTGAATGAAAATACCTCAAGAAAAGTACCTATTATGTTACTAGACATTTTTAATGTATAAATGTTGAATCTTTGAAAGAAAATTAGAGTATTGATTTAAACTTATTCGAGTTACTTATGAAGTGGCGAAGAGTGTTTTAATGAGTAAAATTCGAATTATTGATTGAAAATATCTCAATAAAAATACCTTTTATGTCACTAAACCTTTTTAATGCATATAGATTGAATCTTCGAAACAAAACAAGAGTTTTAATTTAAAATTATTCGTGTAACTTAGAAGTTGCGAAGAGTGTTTTAATGAGTATATGTTGAATCTTTAAATCAAAGTACCTCAATAAAGGAACCTTTTATGTCACTAGACCTTTTCAATGTATAAAGATTGAATCTTTGAAAAAAAATGAGGTTTTTGACTTAAACTTATTCGAGTTCCCATTGACGTCCCGTAGAGTGTTTTACCGAGTAAAGATTGAATCTTTGAATGAAATTACCTTAATAAAGGTACCTAGTATGTCACTAGACCTTTTTAATGTAAAAAGATTGAATCTTTGAAATAAAATGATAGTTTAGAAATTAACTTATTCGAGTTACCTATGAAGTCGCGAATCGTGTTGTAATGACTAAATATTAAATCTTTGAATGAAAATATCTGAACAAAGGAACCTATTATGTGACTATACCTTTTTAATGTATAAAGATTGAATCTTTTAAAGAAAATGAGAGTTTTGAGTGAAACATATTCGAATTCCCTTTGACGTCCCGAAGAGTGTTTTACAGAGTATAGATTGAATCTTTGAATGAAAATAATTCAGTAAAGGTACCTAGTATGTCACTAGACCTTTTTAATGTAAAAAGATTGAATCCTTGAAAGAAAATGAGAGTTTTGTGATTAACTAATTCGAGTTACCTATGAAGTCGCGAGGCGCGTTTTAATGACTAAAGATTAAATCGTTGAATGAAAATACCTCAATAAAAGAACGTATTATATGACTAAACCATTTTAATGTATACAGATTGAATCGTTGAAAGAAAATGAAAGTTTTGAATGAAACTTATTCGAGTTCCTTTTGACGTTCCGAAGAGTGTTTTAATGAGTAAAAATAGAATCTTTGAATGAAAGTACCTCAATAAAGGTACCTATTTTGTTACTATACATTTTTAATGTATCAATGTTGAATCTTTGAAAAAAATTAGAGTATTGATTTAAACTATTTCGAGTTACTTATGAAGTGACAAAGAGTGTTTTAATGAGTAAAAATCGAATCTTTGATAGAAAATATTTCATTAAAAGTACCTTTTATGTCACTAAACCTTTTTCAAGCATATAGATTGAATCTTGGAAACAAAACAAGAGTTTTAATTTAAAATTATTCGTGTTACCTAGAAGTCGCGAATAGTATTTTAATTAGTATATGTTGAATCTTTAAATGAAAGTACCTCAATAAAGGTACCTTTTATGTCACTAGACCTTTTCGGTGTTTAAAGATTGAATCTTTGAAAGAAAATGAGGTTTTTGAATTAAACTTATTCGAGTTCCCTTTAACGTCCCGTAGAGAGTTTTATAGAGTAAAGATTGATTCTCTGAATGAAATTACCTTAATAAAGGCACCGAGTATGTCACTAGACCTTTTTAATGTAAAAAGATTGAATCTTTGAAATAAAATGATAGTTTAGAGATTAACTTATTCGAGTTACCTATGAAGTCGTGAATCGTGTAGTAATGACCAAATATTAAATCTTTGAATGAAAATATCTCAACAAAGGAACCTATTATGTGACTAGACCTTTTTAATGTATAAAGATTGAATCTTTTAAAGAAAATAATGGTTTTGAGTGAAACTTATTCGTGTTCCCTTTGACGTCCCGTAGAGTGTTTTACAGAATATAGATTGAATCTTTGAATGAAAATACCTCAGTAAAGGTACCTAGTATGTCACTAGACCTTTTTAATGTAAAAAGATTGAATCTTTGAAAGAAAATGAGAGTTTTGAGATTGACTTATTCGAGTTACCTATGAAGTCGCGAAGCGTGTTTTAATGACTAAAGATTAAATCTTTAAATGAAAATACCTCAATAAAGGAACCTATTATATGACTAAACCTTTTTAATGTATACAGATTGAATCGTTGAAAGAAAATGAGAGTTTTGAATGAAACTTATTCGAGTTCCTTTTGACGTCCGAAGAGTGTTTTAATGAGTAAAAATAGAATCTTTGAATGAAAGTACCTCAATAAAGGTACCTATTATGTTACTATACATTTTTAATTTATAAATGTTGAATCTTTGAAAGAAAATTAGAGTATTGATTTAAACTTATTCGAGTTACTTATGATGTGACAAAGAGTGTTTAAATGAGTAAAAATCGAATCTATGATTGAAAATATCTCAACAAAAGTACCTTTTATGTCACTAAACCTTTTTAATGTATATAGATTGAATCTTTGAAAGAAAATGAGAGTTTTAAATGAAACTTATTCGAGTTCCTTTTGACGTCCCGACGAGTGTTTTAATGTGTAAAAACAGAATCTTTGATTGAAAATATCTCAATAAAGGTTTCTATTATGTTACTAGATTTTTTTAATGTATAAATGTTCGATCTTTGAAAGAAAATTAGAGTATTGATTTAAACTTATTCGTGATACTTATGAAGTGGCGAAGAGTGTTTTAATGAGTAAAAATCGAATCTTTGATTGAAAATATGTCAATAAAAGTACCTTTTATGTCACTAAACCTTTTTAGTGCATATAGATTGAATCTTTGAAACAAAACAAGAGTTTTAATTTAAAATTATTCGTCTTACCTAGAGTCGCGAAGAGTGTTTTAATGAGTATATGTTGAATCTTTAAATGAAAGTACCTTAATAAGGGTACCTTTTATGTCACTATACCTTTTCAATGTATATAGATTGAATCTTTGAAAGAAAATGAGGTTTTTGAGTTAAGCTTATTCGAGTTCTCTTTGACGTCCCGTAGAGTGTTTTACCATAATAAAGGTACCTAGTAAGTCACTAGACCTTTTTAATGTAAAAAGATTGAATCTTTGAAAAAAAAATGATAGTTTAGAGATTAACTTATTCGAGTTACCTATGAAGTCGCGTATCGTTTTGTAATGACTAAATATTAAATCTTTGAATGAAAATATCTGAACAAAGGAACCTATTATGTGACTAGACCTTTTTACTGTATAAAGATTGAATCTTTTAAAGAAAATGAGAGTTTTGAGTGAAACTTATTCGAGTTCACTTTGACATCTCGAAGAGTGTTTTACAGAGTATAGATTGAATCTTTGAATGAAAATACCTTAATAAAGGTACCTGGAATGTCACAAGACCTTTTTAATGTAAAAAGATTGAATCTTTGAAAGAAAATGAGAGTTTTGAGATTGACTTATTTGAGTTATCTATGAAGTCACGAAGTGTGTTTTAATGACTAAAAATTAAATCTTTGAATGAAAATACCTCAATAAAGGAACCTATTATATGACGAAACCTTTTTAATGTATACAGATTGAATCTCTGAAAGAATATGAGAGTTTTGAATGAAACTTATTCGAGTTCCTGTTGACGTCCCGAAGAGTGTTTTAATATGTAAAAATAGAATCTTTGATTGAAAATACCTCAATAAAAGTACCTATTATGTTACTAGACCTTTTTAATGTATAAATGTTGAATCTTTGAAAGAAAATTAGAGTATTGATTTAAACTTATTCGAGTTACTTATGAAGTGGCGAAGAGTGTTTTAACGAGTAAAAATCGAATCTTTGATTGAAAATATCTCAATAAAAGTACCTTTTATGTCACTAAACATTTTTAATGCATATAGATTAAATCTTTGAAACAAAACAAGAGTTTTAATTTAAAATTATTCGTTTTACCTAGAAGTCGCGAAGAGTGTTTTAATGAGTATATGTTGAATCTTTAAATGAAAGTACCTCAATAAAGGTAGTTTTTATGTCACTAGACCTTTTCAATGTATAAAGATTGAATCTTTGAAAGAAAATGAGGTTTTTGAGTTAAACTTATTCGAGTTCCAATTGACGTCCCGTAGAGTGTTTTACCAAGTAAAAATTGAATCTTTGAATGAAATTACCTTAATAAAGGTACTTAGTATGTCACTAGACCTTTTTAATGTAAAAAGATTGAATCTCTGAAATAAAATAATAGTTTAGAGATTAACTTATTCGAGTTACCTATGAAGTCGCGAATCGTGTTCTAATGACTAAATATTAAATCTTTGAATGAAAATATTTCAACAAAGGAACCTATTATGTGACTAGACCTTTTTAATGTATAAAGATTGAATCTTTTAAAGAAAATGAGAGTTTTGAGTGAAACTTATTCGAGTTCTCTTTGACGTCCCGAAGAGTGTTTTATAGAGTATAAATTGAATCTTTGAATGAAAATATCTCAGTAAAGGTACCTAGTATGTCACTAGACCTTTTTAATGTAAAAAGATTGAATCTTTGAAAGAAAATGAGAGTTTTGAGATTAACTAATTCGAGTTACCTAAGAAGTCGCGGGGTGTGTTTTAATGACTAAAGATTAAATCGTTGAAAGAAAATACCTCAATAAAAGAACCTATTATATGACTAAACCTTTTTAATGTATACAGATTGAATTGTTGAATGAAAATGAGAGCTTTGAATGAAACTTAGTCGAGTTCCTTTTGACGTCCCGAAGAGTGTTTTAATGAGTAAAAATAGAATCTTTGAATGAAAGTACCTCAATAAAGGTACCTATTTTGTTACTATACATTTTTAATGTATAAATGCTGAATCTTTGAAAGAAGTGTATTGATTTAAACTTATTCGAGTTACTTATGAAGTGGCGAAGAGTGTTTTAATGAGTAAAAATCGAATCTTTGATTGAAAATATTTCATTAAAAGTACCTTTTATGTCACTAAACCTTTTTCGTGTGTATAGATTGAATCTTTGAAACAAAACAAGAGTTTTAATTTAAAATTGTTCGTGTTACCTAGAAGTCGCGAAGAGTGTTTTAATTAGTATATGTTGAATCTTTAAATGAAAGTACCTCAATAAAGGTACCTTTTATGTCACTAGACCTCTTCAGTGTTTAAAGATTGAATCTTTGAAAGAAAATGAGGTTTTTGTGTAAAACTTATTCGAGTTCCCATTGACGTCCCGTAGAGTGTGTTACCGAGTAAAGATTGAATCTTTGAATGAAATTACCTTAATAAAGGAACCTAGTATGTCACTAGACCTTTTTAATGTAAACAAATTGAATCTTTGAAATAAAACGATAGTTTAGGGATTAACTTATTCGAGTTACCTATGAAGTCGCGAATCGTGTTGTAATGACTAAATATTAAATCTTTGAATGAAAATATCTCAACAAAGGAACCTATTATGTGACTAGACCTTTTTAATGTATAAAGATTAAATCTTTTAAAGAAAATAAGAGTTTCGAGTGAAACTTATTCGTTTTCCCTTTGACGTCCTGAAGAGTGTTTTATAGAGTATAAATTGAATCTTTGAATGAAAATATCTCAGTAAAGGTACCTAGTATGTCACTAGACCTTTTTAATGTAAAAAGATTGAATCTTTGAAGGAAAATGAGAGTTTTGAGATTAACTAATTCGAGTTACCTAAGAAGTCACGGGGCGTGTTTTAATGACTAAAGATTAAATCGTTGAATGAAAATACCTCAATAAAAGAACCTATTATATGACTAAACCTTTTTAATGTATACAGATTGAATTGTTGAAAGAAAATGAGAGCTTTGAATGAAACTTACTCGAGTTCCTTTTGACGTCCCGAAGAGTGTTTTAATGAGTAAAAATAGAATCTTTGAATGAAAGTACCTCAATAAAGGTACCTATTTTGTTACTATACATTTTTAATGTATAAATGCTGAATCTTTGAAAGAAAATTAGTGTATTGATTTAAACTTATTCGAGTTACTTATGAAGTGGCGAAGAGTGTTTTAATGAGAAAAAATCGAATCTTTGATTGAAAATATTTCAATAAAAGTACCTTTTATGTCACTAAACCTTTTTAATGCATATAGATTGAATCTTTGAAACAAAATAAGAGTTTTAATTTAAAATTATTCGTGTTACCTAGAGGTCGCGAAGAGTGTTTTTATGAGTACGTGTTGAATCTTTAAATCAAAGTACCTCAATAAAGGTACCTTTTATGTCACTAGACCTTTTCAATGTATAAAGATTGAATCTTTGAAAGAAAATGAGGTTTTTGAGTTAAACTTATTCGAGTTCCCATTGACGTCCCATTGAGTGTTTTACCGACTAAAAATTGAATCTTTGAATGAAATAATAAAGGTACCTAGTATGTCACTAGACCTTTTTAATGTAAAAAGATTGAATCTTTGAAATAAAATGATAGTTTAGAGATTAACTTATTCGAGTTACCTATGAAGTCGCGAATCGTGTTGTAATGACTAAATATTAAATCTTTGAATGAAAATATCTCAACAAAGGAACCTATTATGTGACTAGACCTTTTTAATGTATAAAGATTGAATCTTTTAAAGAAAATGAGAGTTTTGAGTAAAACTTATTCGAGTTCCCTTTGACATTCCGAAGAGTGTTTTACAGTGTATAGATTGAATCTTTGAATGAAAATACCTCAGTAAAGGTACCTACTACGTCACTAGACCATTTCAATGTAAAAAGATTGAATCGTTGAAAGAAAATGAGAGTTTTGAGATTAACTAATTCGAGTTACCTAAGAAGTCGCGAGGCGTGTTTTAATGACTAAAGATTAAATCGTTGAATGAAAATACCTCAATAAAAGAACCTATTACATGACTAAAACTTTTTAATGTATACATATTGAATCGTTGAAAGAAAATGAGAGTTTTGAATGAAACTTATTCGAGTTTCCTTTGACGTCCCAAAGAGTATTTTAATGAGTAAAAATAGAATCTTTGAATGAAAGTACCCCAATAAAGATACCTATTATGTTACTGTATATTTTTAATGTATAAATGTTGATCTTTGAAAGAAAATTAGAGTATTGATTTAAACTTATTCAAGTTAGTTAGGAAGTGGCGAAGAGTGTTTTAATGAGTAAAAATCGAATTTTGGATTGAAAATATCTCAATAAAAATACCTTTTATGTCACTAAACCTTTTTAATGCATATAGATTGAATCTTTGAAACAAAACAAGAGTTTTAATTTAAAATTATTCGTCTTACCTAGAAGTCGCAAAGAGTGTTTTAATGAGTATATGTTGAATCTTAAAGTGAAAGTACCTCAATAAAGGTACCTTTTATGTCACTAGACCTTTTCAATGTATAAAGATTGAATCTTTGAAAGAAAATGAGGTTTTTGAGTTAAACTTATTCGAGTTCCCTTTGACGTCCCGTAGAGTGTTTTACAGAGTAAAGATTGAATCTCTGAATCAAATTACCTTAATAAAGGTACCTAGTATGTCACTTGACCTTTTTAAAGTAAAAAGATTGAATCTCTGAAAAAAAAAAAAAAATAGTTTAGAGATTAACTTATTCGAATTACCTATGAAGTCGCGAATCGTGTTGTAATGACTAAATATTAAATCTTTGAATGAAAATATCTCAACAAAGGAACCTATTATGTGACTAGACCTTTTTAATGTATAATGATTGAATCTTTTAAAGAAAATGAGAGTTTTGAGTGAAACTTATTCGAGTTCCCTTTGACGTCCCGAAGAGTGTTTTACAGAGTATAGATTGAATCTTTGAATGAAAATACCTCAGTAAAGGTACCTAGAATGTCACAAGACCTTTTTAATGTAAAAAGATTGAATCTTTGATAGAAAATGAGAGTTTTGAGATTGACTTATTCAAGTTACCTACGAAGTCGCGAAGCGTGTTTTAATGAATAAAGATTAAATCTTTAAATGAAAATACCTCAATAAAGGAACCTACTATATGACTAAACCTTTTTAATGTATATAGATTGAATCGTTAAAAGAAAATGAGAGTTTTTAATGAAACTTCTTCGAGTTCTTTTTGACGTCCCGAAAAGTGTTTTAATGAGTAAAAATAGAATCTTTGAATAAAAGTACCTCAATAAAGGTACCTATTATGTTACTATACATTTTTAACGTATAAATGTTGAATCTTTGAAAGAAAATTAGAGTATTGATTTAAACTTATTCGAGTTACTTATGAAGTGGCAAAGAGTGTTTAAATGAGTAAAAATCGAATCTATGATTGAAAATATCTCAATAAAAGTACCTTTTATGTCACTAAACCTTTTTAATGCATATAGATTGAATCTTTGAAACAAAACCAGAGTTTTAATTTAAAGTTATTCGTGTTAGCTAGAAGTCGCGAAGAGTGTTTTAATGAGTATATGTTGAATCTTTAAATGAAAGTACCTCAATAAAGGTACCTTTTATGTCACTATACCTTTTCAATGTATATAGATTGAATCTTTGAAAGAAAATGAGGTTTTTGAGTTAAACTTATTCGAGTTCCCTTTGACGTCCCGTAGAGTGTTTTACAGAGTAAAGATTGAATCTCTGAATAAAATTACCTTAATAAAGGTACCTAGTATGTCACTAGAGCTTTTTAATGTAAAAAGATTGAATCTCTGAAAAAAAAATGATAGTTTAGAGATTAACTTATTCGAGTTACCTATGAAGTCGCGAATCGTGTTGTAATGACTGAATATTAAATCTTTGAATGAAAATATCTGAACAAAGGAACCTATTAAATGTCTAGACCTTTTTAATGTATAAAGATTGAATTTTTTAAAGAAAATGAGAGTTTTGAGTGAAACTTATTCGAGTTCCCTTTAACGTCTCGAAGAGTGTTTTACCGAGTATAGATTGAATCTTTGAATGAAAATACCTCAGTAATGGTACCTAGAATGTCATAAGACCTTTTTAATGTAAAAAGATTGAATCTTGAAAAGAAAATGAGCGTTTTGAGATTGACTTATTCGAGTTACCTATGAAGTCACGAAGCGTGTTTTAATGAATAAAGATTAAATCTTTGAATGAAAATACCTCAATAAAGGAACCTATTATATGACTAAACCTTTTTAATGTATACAGATTGAATCTTTAAAAGAAAATGAGAGTTTTGAATGAAACTTATTCGAGTTCCTTTTGACGTCCTGAAGGGTGTTTTAATGTGTAAAAATAGAATCTTTGATTAAAAATATCTCAATAAAGGTACCTATTATGTTACTAGACCTTTTTAATGTATCAATGTTGAATCTTTGAAAGAAAATTAGAGTATTGATTTAAATTTATTCGAGTTACTTATGAAGTGGCGAAGAGTGTTTTAACGAGTAAAAATCGAATCTTTGATCGAAAATATCTCAATAAAAGCACCATTTATGTCACTAAACCTTTTTAATGCATATAGATTGAATCTTTGAAACAAAACAAGAGTTTTAATTTAAAATTATTCGTATTACCTAGAAGTCTCGACGAGTGTTTTAATGAGTATATGTTGAATCTTTAAATGAAAGTACCTCAATAAAGGTACCTTTTATGTCACTAGACTTTTTCAATGTATAAAGATTGAATCTTTGAAAGAAAATGAGGTTTTTGAGTTAAACTTATTCGAGTTTCCTTTAACGTCCCGTAGAGTGTTTTATAGAGTATTGATTGAATCTTTGAATGAAAATACCTCAGTAAAGGTACCTAGAATGTCACAAGACCTTTTTAATGTAAAAAGATAGAATCTTTGAAAGAAAATGAGAGTTTTGAGATTGACTTATTCGAGTTACCTAGGAAGACGCGAAGCGTGTTTTAATGACTAAAGATTAAATCTTTGAATGAAAATACCTCAATAAAGGAACCTATTATATGACTAAACCTTTTTAATGTATACAGATTGAATCTTTTAAAGAAAATGAGAGTTTTGAATCAAATTTATTCGAGTTCCTTTTGACGTCCCGAAGAGTGTGTTAATGTGTAAAAATATAATCTTTGATTGAAAATACCTCAATAAAAGTACCTATTATGTTACTAGACATTTTTAATGTATAAATGTTGAATCTTTGAAAGAAAATTAGAGTATTGATTTAAACTTATTCGAGTTACTTAGGAAGTGGCGAAGAGTGTTTTAATGAGTAAAAATCGAATTTTTTATTGAAAATATCTCAATAAAAATACCTTTTATGTCACTAAACATTTTTAATGCATATAGATTGAATCTTTGAAACAAAACAAGAGTTTTAATTTAAAATTATTCGTCTTACCTAGAAGTCGCAAAGAGTGTTTTAATGAGTATATGTTGAATCTTAAAGTGAAAGTACCTCAATAAAGGTACGTTTTATGTCACTAGACCTTTTCAATGTATAAAGATTGAATCTTTGAAAGAAAATGAGGTTTTTGAGTTAAACTTATTCGAGTTCCCTTTGACGTCCCGTAGAGTGTTTTACAGAGTAAAGATTGAATCTCTGAATCAAATTACCTTAATAAAGGTACCTAGTATGTCACTTGACCTTTTAAAGTAAAAAGATTAAATCTCTGAAAAAAAAAAAAAAAAGTTTAGAGATTAACTTATTCGAATTACCTATGAAGTCGCGAATCGTGTTGTAATGACTAAATATTAAATCTTTGAATGAAAATATCTCAACAAAGGAACCTATTATGTGACTAGACCTTTTTAATGTATAATGATTGAATCTTTTAAAGAAAATGAAAGTTTTGAGTGAAACTTATTCGAGTTCCCTTTGACGTCCCGAAGAGTGTTTTACAGAGTATAGATTGAATCTTTGAATAAAAGTACCTCAGTAAAGGTACCTAGAATGTCACAAGACCTTTTTAATGTAAAAAGATTGAATCTTTGAAAGAAAATGAGAGTTTTGAGATTGACTTATTCAAGTTACCTACGAAGTTGCGAAGCGTGTTTTAATGAATAAAGATTAAATCTTTAAATGAAAATACCTCAATAAAGGAACCTATTATATGACTATACCTTTTTAATGTATATAGATTGAATCGTTAAAAGAAAATGAGAGTTTTTAATGAAACTTCTTCGAGTTCTTTTTGACGTCCCGAAAAGTGTTTTAATGAGTAAAAATAGAATCTTTGAATAAAAGTACCTCAATAAAGGTACCTATTATGTTACTATACATTTTTAACGTATAAATGTTGAATCTTTGAAAGAAAATTAGAGTATTGATTTAAACTTATTCGAGTTACTTATGAAGTGGCAAAGAGTGTTTAAATGAGTAAAAATCGAATCTATGATTGAAAATATCTCAATAAAAGTACCTTTTATGTCACTAAACCTTTTTAATGCATTGAATTGAATCTTTGAAACAAAACCAGAGTTTTAATTTAAAGTTATTCGTGTTACCTAGAAGTCGCGAAGAGTGTTTTAATGAGTATATGTTGAATCTTTAAATGAAAGTACCTCAATAAAGGTACCTTTTATGTCACTATACCTTTTCAATGTATATAGATTGAATCTTTGAAAGAAAATGAGGTTTTTGAGTTAAACTTATTCGAGTTCCCTTTGACGTCCCGTAGAGTGTTTTACAGAGTAAAGATTGAATCTCTGAATAAAATTACCTTAATAAAGGTACCTAGTATGTCACTAGAGCTTTTTAATGTAAAAAGATTGAATCTCTGAAAAAAAAATGATTGTTTAGAGATTAACTTATTCGAGTTACCTATGAAGTCGCGAATCGTGTTGTAATGACTGAATATTAAATCTTTGAATGAAAATATCTCAACAAAGGAACCTATTAAATGGCTAGACCTTTTTAATGTATAAAGATTGAATTTTTTAAAGAAAATGAGACTTTTGAGTGAAACTTATTCGAGTTCCCTTTAACGTCTCGAAGAGTGTTTTACAGAGTATAGATTGAATCTTTGAATGAAAATACCTCAGTAATGGTACCTAGAATGTCACAAGACCTTTTTAATGTAAAAAGATTGAATCTTTGAAAGAAAATGAGCGTTTTGAGATTGACTTATTCGAGTTACCTATGAAGTCACGAAGCGTGTTTTAATGAATAAAGATTAAATCTTTGAATGAAAATACCTCAATAAAGGAACCTATTATATGACTAAACCTTTTTAATGTATACAGATTGAATCTTTGAAAGAAAATGAGAGTTTTGAATGAAACTTATTCGAGTTCCTTTTGACGTCCCGAAGGGTGTTTTAATGTGTAAAAATAGAATCTTTGATTGAAAATATCTCAATAAAGGTACCTATTATGTTACTAGACCTTTTTAATGTATCAATGTTGAATCTTTGAAAGAAAATTAGAGTATTGATTTAAATTTGTTCGAGTTACTTATGAAGTGGCGAAGAGTGTTTTAACGAGTAAAAATCGAATCTTTGATCGAAAATATCTTAATAAAAGCACCATTTATGTCACTAAACCTTTTTAATGCATATAGATTGAATCTTTGAAACAAAACAAGAGTTTTAATTTAAAATTATTCGTTTTACCTAGAAGTCGCGAAGAGTGTTTTAATGAGTATATGTTGAATCCTTAAATGAAAGTACCTCAATAAAGGTACCTTTTATGTCACTAGACTTTTTCAATGTATAAAGATTGAATCTTTGAAAGAAAATGAGGTTTTTGAGTTAAACTTATTCGAGTTTCCTTTAACGTCCCGTAGAGTGTTTTATAGAGTATAGATTGAATCTTTGAATGAAAATACCTCAGTAAAGGTACCTAGAATGTCACAAGACCTTTTTAATGTAAAAAGATAGAATCTTTGAAAGAAAATGAGAGTTTTGAGATTGACTTATTCGAGTTACCTATGAAGTCGCGAAGCGTGTTTTAATGACTAAAGATTAAATCTTTGAATGAAAATACCTCAATAAAGGAACCTATTATATGACTAAACCTTTTTAATGTATACAGATTGAATCTTTTAAAGAAAATGAGAGTTTTGAATCAAATTTATTCGAGTTCCTTTTGACGTCCCGAAGAGTGTTTTAATGTGTAAAAATAGAATCTTTGATTGAAAATACCTCAATAAAAGTACCTATTATGTTACTAGACATTTTTAATGTATAAATGTTGAATCTTTGAAAGAAAATTAGAGTATTGATTTAAACTTATTCGAGTTACTTATGAAGTGGCGAAGAGTGTTTTAATGAGTAAAAATCGAATCTTTGATTGAAAATATCTCAATAAAAGTACCTTTTATGTCACTAAACCGTTTTAATGCATATAGATTGAATCTTTGAAACAGAACAAGAGTTTTAATTTAAAATTATTCGTCTTACCTAGAAGTCGCGAAGAGTGTTTTAATGAGTATATGTTGAATCTTTAAATGAAAGTACCTCAATAAAGGTACCTTTTATGTCACTAGACCTTCTCAATATATAAAGATTGAATCTTTGAAAGAAAATGAGGTTTTTGAGTTAAACTTATTCGAGTTCCTTTTGACGTCCCGTAGAGTGTTTTACAGAGTAATGATTGAATCTCTGAATGAAATTACCTTAATAAAGGTACCTGTTATGTCATTAGACCTTTTTAATGTAAAAAGATTGAATCTCTGGAAAAAAAAATGATAGTTTAGAGATTAACTTATTTGAGTTACCTATGAAGTCGCGAATCGTGTTATAATGACTAAATATGAAATCTTTGAATGAAAATATCTCAACAAAGGAACCTATTATTTGACTAGACCTTTTTAATGTATAAAACTTGAATTTTTTAAAGAAAATGTGTGTTTTGAGAGAAACTTATTCGAGTTCCCTTTGACGTCCCAAAGAGTGTTTTACAGAGTATAGATTGAATCCTTGAATGAAAATACCTCAGTAAAGGTTCCTAGTATGTCACTAGACCTTTTTAATGTTAAAAGATTGAATCTTTGAAAAAAAATGAGAGTTTTGAGATTAACTTATTCGAGTTACCTAAGAAGTCGCGAGGCGTGTTTTAATGATTAAAGATTAAATCTTTGAATGAAAATACCTCAATAAAGGAACCTATTATATGACTAAACCTTTTTAACGTATATAGATTGAATCTTTGAAAGAAAATGAGTATTTTGAATGAAACTTATTCGAGTTCCTTTTGACATCCCGAAGAGTGTTTTAATGTGTAAAAATAGAATCTTTGAGTGAATATTCCTCAATAAAGGTACCTATTATGATACTAGACATTTTTAATGTATAAATGTTAAAACTTTGAAAGAAAATTAGTGTATTGATTTAAACTTATTCGAGTTACTTATGAAGTGGCGAAGTGTATTTTAATGAGTAAAAATCGAATCTTTGATTGAAAATATCTCAATAAAAGTACATTTTATGTCACTAAACCTTTTTAATGCATATAGATTGAATCTTTGAAACAAAACAAGAATTTAATTTAAAATTATTCGTGTTACCTAGAAGTCGCGAAAAGTGTTTTAATGAGTATATGTTGAATCTTTAAATGAAAGTACCTCAATAAAGGTACCTTTTATGTCACTAGACCTTTTCAATGTATAAAGATTGAATCTTTGAAAGAAAATAAGTTTTTTGAGTTAAACTTATTCGAGTTCCCTTTGACGTCCCGTAGATTGTTTTATAGAGTAAAGATTGAATCTCTGAATGAACTTACCTTAATAAAGGTACCTAGTATGTCACTAGACCTTTTTAATGTAAAAAAGATTGAATCTTTGAAAAAAAATTATAGTTTAGAGATTAACTTATTCGAGTTACCTATGAAGTCGCGAATCATGTTGTAATGACTAAATATTAAATCTTTGAATGAAAATATCTCAACAAAGGAACCTATTATGTGATTAGACCTTTTTAATGTATAAAGATTGAATCTTTTAAAGAAAATGAGAGTTTTGAGTGAAACTTATTCGAGTTTTCTTTGACGTCCCGAAGAGTGTTTTACAGAGTATAGATTGAATCTTTGAATGAAAATACCTCAGTTAAGGTACCTAGTATGTCACTAGACCTTTTTAATGTAAAAAGATTGAATCTTTGAAAGAAAATGAGAGTTTTGAGATTAACTTATTCGAGTTACCTATGAAGTCGCGAAGCGTGTTTTGATGACTACAGATTAAATCTTTGAATGAAAATGCCTCAATAAAGGAACCTATTATCTTACTAAACCTTTTTAATGTATACAGATTGAACCTTTGAAAGAAAATAAGAGTTTTGAATGAAACTTATTCTAGTTCTTTTTGACGTCCCGTAGAGTGTTTTAATGAGTAAAAATAGAATCTTTAAATGAAAATACCTTAATAAAGATACCAATTATGTTACTGGACCTTTTTAATGTATAAACGTTGATTCTTTGAAAGAAAATAAGAGTATTGTTTTAAACTTATTCGAGTTACTTATGAATTGGCGAATAGTGTTTTAATGAGTAAAAAATCGAATCTTTGATTGAAAATATTTCAATAAAATTACCTTTTATGTCACTAAACCTTTTTAATGCATATAGATTGAATCTTTGAAACAAAATAAGAGTTTTAATTTAAAATTATTCGTGTTACCTAGAGGTCGCGAAGAGTGTTTTTATGAGTACATGTTGAATCTTTAAATCAAAGTACCTCAATAAAGGTACCTTTTATGTCACTAGACCTTTTCAATGTATAAAGATTGAATCTTTGAAAGAAAATGAGGTTTTTGAGTTAAACTTATTCGAGTTCCCATTGACGTCCCGTTGAGTGTTTTACCGAGTAAAAATTGAATCTTTGAATGAAATAATAAAGGTACCCAGTATGTCACTAGACCTTTTTAATGTAAAAAGATTGAATCTTTGAAATAAAATGATAGTTTAGAGATTAACTTATTCGAGTTACCTATGAAGTCGCGAATCGTGTTGTAATGACTAAATATTAAATCTTTGAATGAAAATATCTCAACAAAGGAACCTATTATGTGACTAGACCTTTTTAATGTATAAAGATTGAATCTTTTAAAGAAAATGAGAGTTTTGAGTGAAACTTATTCGAGTTCCCTTTGACATTCCGAAGAGTGTTTTACAGTGTATAGATTGAATCTTTGAATGAAAATACCTCAGTAAAGGTACCTACTACGTCACTAGACCATTTCAATGTAAAAAGATTGAATCGTTGAAAGAAAATGAGAGTTTTGAGATTAACTAATTCGAGTTACCTAAGAAGTTGCGAGGCGTGTTTTAATGACTAAAGATTAAATCGTTGAATGAAAATACCTCAATAAAAGAACCTATTATATGACTAAACCTTTTTAATGTATACATATTGAATCGTTGAAAGAAAATGAGAGTTTTGAATGAAACTTATTCGAGTTCCCTTTGACGTCCCAAAGAGTGTTTTAATGAGTAAAAATAGAATCTTTGAATGAAAGTACCCCAATAAAGATACCTATTATGTTACTGTATATTTTTAATGTATAAATGTTGAATCTTAGAAAGAAAATTAGAGTATTGATTTAAACTTATTCGAGTTACTTATGAAGTGGCGAAGAGTTTTTTAATGAGTAAAAATCGAATCTTTGATTGAAAATATCTCAATAAAAATACCTTTTATGTCACTAAACCTTTTTAATGCATACAGATTGAATCTTTGAAACAAAACAAGAGTTTTAATTTAAAATTATTCGTCTTACCTAGAAGTCGCAAAGAGTGTTTTAATGAGTATATGTTGAATCTTAAAGTGAAAGTACCTCAATAAAGGTACCTTTTATGTCACTAGACCTTTTCAATGTATAAAGATTGAATCTTTGAAAGAAAATGAGGTTTTTGAGTTAAACTTATTCGAGTTCCCTTTGACGTCCCGTAGAGTGTTTTACAGAGTAAAGATTGAATCTCTGAATCAAATTACCTTAATAAAGGTACCTAGTATGTCACTTGACCTTTTTAAAGTAAAAAGATTGAATCTCTGAAAAAAAAAAAAAATAGTTTAGAGATTAACTTATTCGAATTACCTATGAAGTCGCGAATCGTGTTGTAATGACTAAATATTAAATCTTTGAATGAAAATATCTCAACAAAGGAACCTATTATGTGACTAGACCTTTTTAATGTATAATGATTGAATCTTTTAAAGAAAATGAGAGTTTTGAGTGAAACTTATTCGAGTTCCCTTTGACATCCCGAAGAGTGTTTTACAGAGTATAGATTGAATCTTTGAATGAAAATACCTCAGTAAAGGTACCTAGAATGTCACAAGACCTTTTTAATGTAAAAAGATTGAATCTTTGAAAGAAAATGAGAGTTTTGAGATTGACTTATTCAAGTTACCTACGAAGTCGCGAAGCGTGTTTTAATGACTAAAGATTAAATCTTTGAATGAAAATACCTCAATAAAGGAACCTATTATATGACTGAACCTTTTTAATGTATATAGATTGAATCTTTGAAAGAAAATGAGTATTTTGAATGAAACTTATTCGAGTTCTTTTTGACGTCCCGAAGAGTGTTTTAATGTGTAAAAATAGAATCTTTGAATGAATATTCCTCAATAAAGGTACCTATTATGATACTAGACATTTTTAATGTATAAATGTTGAAACTTTGAAAGAAAATTAAGGTATTGATTTAAACTTATTCGAGTTACATATGAAGTGGCGAAGAGTGTTTTAATGAGTAAAAATCGAATCTTTGATTGAAAATATCTCAATAAAAGTACCTTTTATGTCACTAAACCTTTTTAATGCATAAAGATTGAATCTTTGATACAAAACAATAATTTAATTTAAAATTATTCGTGTTACCTAGAAGTCCTGAAGAGTGTTTTAATGAGTATATGTTGAATCTTTAAATGAAAGTACCTTAATAAATGTACCTTTTATGTCACTAGACCTTTTCATTGTATAAAGATTGAATCATTGAAAGAAAATGAGGTTTTCAGTTAAACTTATTCGAGTTCCCTTTGACGTCCCGTAGAGTGTTTTACAGAGTAAAGATTGAATCTCTGAATGATATTACCTTAATAAAGGTACCTAGTATGTTATTAGACCTTTTTAATCTAAAAAGATTGAATCTCTGAAAAAAAAATGATAGTTTAAAGATTAACTTATTCGAGTTATCTATGAAGTCACGAATCGTATTGTAATGACTAAATATTAAATCTTTGAATGAAAATATCTCAACAAAGGAACCTATTATGTGACTAGACATTTTTAGTGTATAAAAATTGAATCTTTTAAAGAAAATGAGAGTTCTGAGTGAAATTTATTCGAGTTCCCTTTGACGTCCAGAAGTGTGTTTTACAGAGTATAGATTGAATCTTTGAATGAAAATACCCCAGTAAAGGTACCTAGAATGTCACAAGAACTTTTTAATATAAAAAGATTGAATCTTTGAAAGAAAATGAGAGTTTTGAGATTGAGTTATTCGAGTTACCTATGAAATCGCGAAGCGTGTTTTAATGACTAAATATTAAATCTTTGAATGAAAATAAATCAATAAAGGAACCTATTATATAACGAAACCTTTTTAATGTATAGAGACTGAATCTTTGAAAGAAAATGTGGGTTTTGAATGAAACTTATTCGAGTTCCTTTTGACGTCCCGAAGAGTGTTTTAATGTGTAAAAATAGAATCTTTGATTGAAAATACCTCAATAAAGGTACCTATTATGTTACTAGACATTTTTAATGTATAAATGTTGAATCTTTAAAAGAAAATTAGAGTATTGATTTAAACTTATTCGAGTAACTTATGAAGTGGCGAAGAGTATTTTAATGAGTAAAAATCGAATCTTTGATTGAAAATATTTCAATAAAAGTACTTTTTATGTCACTAAACCTTTTTATTGCATATAGATTGAATCTTTGAAACAAAACAAGAGTTTTAATTTAAAATTATTCGTGTTACCTAGAAGTCGCGAAGAGTGTCTTAATGAGTATATGTTTAATCTTTAAATGAAAGTACCTCAATAAAGGTACTTTTTATGTCACTAAAACTTTTCAATGTATAAAGATTGAATCTTTGAAAGAAAATGAGATTTTTGAGTTAAACTTATTCGAGTTCCCTTTGACGTCCCGTTGAGTGTTTTACATTGTAAAGATTGAATCTCTGAGTGAAATTACCTTAATAAAGGTACCTAGTATGTCTCTAAACCTTTTTAATGTAAAAAGATTAAATCTCTGAAAAAAAATGATAGTTTAGAGATTAACTTATTCGAGTTACCTATGAAGTCACGAATCGTGTTGTAATGACTAAATATTAAATCTTTGAATGAAAATATCTCAACAAAGGAACCTATTATGTGACTAGACCTTTTTCATGTATAAAGATTGAATCTTTTAAAAAAAATGAGAGTTTTGAGTGAAACTTATTCGAGTTCCCTTTGACGTGCGGAAGAGTGTATTACTAGTATAGATTGAATCTTTGAATTAAAATACCTCTATAAAGGTACCTAGTATGTCACTAGACCTTTTTAATGTAAAAAGATTGAATCTTTGAAAGAAAATGAGAGTTTTGAGATTAACTAAGTCGAGTTGCCTAAGAAGTCGCGTGGCGTGTTTTAATGACTAAGGATTAAATCTTTGAATGAAAATACCTCAATAAAGGAACCTATTATATGACTAAACCTTTTTAATGTATACAGATTGAATCTTTGACAGAAAATGAGAGTTTTGAATGAAACTTATTCGAGTTCCTTTTGACGTCCCGAAGAGTGTTTTAATGAGTAAAAATAGAATCTTTGAATGAAAATACCTCAATAAAGGTACCTATTATGTTACTAGACATTTTTAATGTATAAATGTTGAATCTTCGAAAAAAAATTAGATTACTAATTTAAACTTATTCGAGTTACTTAAGAAGTGGCGAAGAGTGTTTTAATGAGTAAAAATCGAATCTTTGATTGAAAATATCTCAATAAAATACCTTTTATGTCCTTAAACCTTTTTAATGAATATAGATTGAATCTTTGAAACAAAACTAGAGTTTTAATTTAAAATTATGCGTCTTACCTAGAAGTCGCGAAGAGTGTTTAATTGAGTATATGTTGAATCTTTAAATGAAAGTACCTCAATAAAGGTACCTTTTATGTCACTAGACCTTTTCAATGTATAAAGATTGAATCTTTGAAAGAAAATTAGCTTTTGAGTTAATCTTATTCGTGTTCCCTTTGACGTCCGGTAGAGTGTTTTGCAGAGTAAAGATTGAATCTCTGAATGAAATTACCTTAATAAAGCTACCTAGTATGTCACTAGACCTTTTTAATATAAAAAGATTGAATCTCTGAAAAAAAATGATAATTTAGAGATTAACTTATTCGAGTTACCTATGAAGTCGCGAATCGTGTTGTAATGACTAAATATTAAATCTTTGAATGAAAATATCTCAACAAAGGATCCTATTATGTGACTAGACTTTTTAAATGTATAAAGATTGAATCTTTTAAAGAAAATGGGAGTTTTGAGTGAAACTTATTCGAGTTCCCTTCGACGTCCCGAAGACTGTTTTATAGAGTATAAATTGAATCTTTGAATGAAAATACCACAGTAAAGGTACCTAGTATGTCACTAGACCTTTTTAAGGTAAAAAGATTGAATCTTTGAAAGAAAATGAGAGTTTTGACATTAAATCTTTTTAAGGTAAAAAGATTAAATCTTTGAATGAAAATACCTCAATAAAGGAACCTATTATATGGATAAACCTTTTTAAAGTATACAGATTGAATCTTTGAGAGAAATAAGAGTTTTGAATGAAACTTATTCGTGTTCCTTTTGACGTCCCGAAGAGTGTTTTAATGAGTAAAAATTAAATCTTTGAACGAAAATATCTCAACAAAAGGTACCTATTATGTTACTAGATATTTTTAATGTATAAATGTTGAATCTTTGAAAAAAAATTAAAGTATTGATTTAAACATATTTGAGTTACTTATGAAGTGGCGAAGAGTGTTTTAATGAGTAAAAATCGAATCTAAGATTGAAAATATCTCAATAAAAGTACATTTTATGTCACTAAACTTTTTTAATACATACAGATTGAATCTTTGAAACAAAACAAGAGTTTTAATTTAAAATTATTCGTGTTAACTAGAAGTCGCGAATAGTGTTTTAATGAGTATATGTTGAATCTTTAAATGAATGTACCTCAAAAAAGTTACCTTTTATGTCACTAGACCTTTTCAATTTATAAAGATTGAATCATTGAAAGAAAATGAGGTTTTTGAGTTAAACTTATTCGAGTTCCCTTTGACGTCCCGTAGAGTGTTTTACAAAGTAAAGATTGAATCTCTGAATGAAATTACCTTAATAAAGGTACTTAGTATGTCACTAGACATTTTTAGTGTAAAAAGATTGAATCTCTGAAAAAAAATGATAGTTTAGAGATTAACTTATTCGAGTTTTCTATGAAGTCGCGAATCGTGTTGTAATGACTAAATATTAAGTCTTTGAATGAAAATATCTCAAAAAAGGAACATATTATGTGACTAGACCTTTTTAATGTATAAAGATTGAGTCTTTTAAAGAAAATGAGAGTTTTGAGTGAAACTTATTCGAGTTCCCTTTGACGTCCCGAAGAGTGTTTTATAGAGTATAGATTGAATCTTTGATTGAAAATACCTCAGTAAAGGAACCTAGAATGTCACAAGACCTTTTTAATGTAAAAAGATTGAATCTTTGAAAGAAAATAAAAGTTTTGAATTGACTTATTCGAGTTACCTATGAGGTTGCGAAGCGTGTTTTAATGACTAAAAATTAAATCTTTGAATGAAAATACCTCCATAAAGGAACCTATAATATGACTAAACCTTTTTAATGTATACAGATGGAATCTTTGAAAGAAAATGAGAGTTTTGAATGAAAGTTATTCGAGTTCCTTTTGACGTCCCGAAGAGTGTTTTAATGAGTAAAAATAGAATATTTGAAAGAAAATACCTTAATAAAGGTACCTATTATGTTACTAGACTTTTTAATGTATAAATGTTGAATCTTAGAATGAAAATAAGAGTATTGATTTAAACTTATTCGAGTTACTTATGAAGTGGCGAAGAGTGTTTTAATGAGTAAAAATCGAATCTTTGATTGAAAATATTTCAATAAAAGTACCTTTTTTGTCACAAAACCTTTTTAATGCATATAGATTGAATCTTTGAAACAAAACAAGAATTTTAATTTCAAATTATTCGTGTTACCTAGAAGTCCAGAAGAGTGTTTTAATGAGTATATATTGAATCTTTAAGTCAAAGTACCTCAATAAAGGTACGTTTTATGTCACTTAACCTTTTCAATGTATAAAGATTGAATATTTGAAAGAAAATGAGGTTTTTGAGTTAAACTTATTTGAGTTCCCTTTGACGTCCCGTAGAGTGTTTTACAGAGTAAAGATTGAATCTCTGAATTAAATTACCTTAATAAAGGTACCTAGTACGTCACTAGACCATTTTAATGTAAAAAGATTGAATCTCTGAAAAAAAATGATAGTTTAGAGATTAACTTATTCGAGTTACCTATGAAGTCGCGAATCGTGTTGTAATGACTAAATATTAAATCTTTGAATGAAAATATCTCAACAAAGGAACCTATTATGTGACTAGACCTTTTTAATGTATAAAGATTGAATCTTTTAAAGAAAATGAGAGTTTTGAGTGAAACTTATTCGAGTTCCCATTGACGTCCCGAAGAGTGTTTTACAGAGTATAGATTGAATCTTTGAATGAAAATACCTCAGTAAAGATCCCTAGAATGTCACAATACCTTTTTAATGTAAAAAGATTGAATCTTTGAAAGAAAATGAGAGTTTTGAGATTGACTTATTCGAGTTACCTATAAAGTCGCGAAGCGTGTTTTAAAGACTAAAGATTAAATTTTTGAACGAAAATACTTCAATAAAGGAACCTATTATATGACTAAACCTTTTTAATGTATACAGATTGAATCTTTGAAAGAAAATGAGAGTTTTGAATGAAACTAATTCGAGTTCCTTTTGATGTCCCGAAGAGTGTTTTAATGAGGAAAAATAGAATCTTTGAATGAAAATACCTCAATAAAGGTACCTATTATGTTAGACATTTGTAATGTATAAATGTTGAATCTTTGAAAGAAAATTAGAGTATTGATTTAACCTTATTCGAGTTACTTATGAAGTGGCGAAGAGTGTTTTAATGAGTAAAAATTGAATCTTTAACTGAAAATATCTCAATAAAAGTAACTTTTATGTCACTAAAACTTTTTAATGTATAAAGATTGAATCTTTGAAAGAAAATGAGGTTTTTGAATTAAACTTATTCGAGTTTCCTTTGACGTCCCGTAGAGTGTTTTACAGAGTAAGGATTGAATATCTGAATGAAATTACCTTAATAAAGGTACCTAGTATGTCACTAGACCTTTTTAATGTAAAAAGTTTGAATCTCTGAAAAAAAATGATAGTTTAGAGATTAACTTATTCGAGTTACCAATGAAGTCGCGAATCGTGTTGTAATGACGAAATACTAAATCTTTGATTGAAAATATCTCAACAAAGGAACCTATTATGTGACTAGACCTTTTTAGTGTATAAAGATTGAATCTTTTAAAGAAAATGAGAGTTTTGAGTGAAACTTATTCGAGTTTCTTGTGACGTCCCGAAGATGGTTTTACAGAGTATAGATTAAATCTTTGAATGAAAATACCAGAGTAAAGGTACCTAGTATGTCACTAGACCTTTTTAATTTAAAAAGATTGAATCTTTGAAAGAAAACGAGAGTTTTGAGATTAACTTATTCGAGTTACCTATGAAGTCGCAAAGCGTATTTTAATGACTAAAAATTAAATCTTGGAATGAAAATACCTCAATAAAGGAACCTATTATATGACAAAACTTTTTCAATGTATACACATTGAATCTTTGAAAGAAAATGAGAGTTTTGAATGAAACTTATTCGACTTCTTTTTGACGTCCTAAAGAGTGTTTTAATGAGTAAAAATGGAATCTTTAAATGAAAATACCTCAATAAAGATACCTATTACGTTACTAGACCTTTTTAATGTATAAATGTTGAATCTTTGAAAGAAAATGAGAGTATTGATTTAAACTTATTCGAGTTACTCATGAAGTGGCGAAAATTGTTTTAATGAGTAAAAATCAAAACTTTGATTGAAAATACCTCAATAAAAGTACCTTTTATGTCACCAAACCTTTTTAATGCATATAGATTGAATCTTTGAAACAAAACAAGAGTTTTAATTTAAGTTTATTCGTGTTACCTAGAGTTGCGAAGAGTGTTTTAATGAGTATATATTGAATCTTTAAATCAAAGTACCTCAATAAAGGTACATTTTATGTCACTAGACCTTTTCATTGTATAAAGATTGAATGTTTGAAAGAAATTGAGGTTTTTGAGTTAAACTTATTCGAGTTCCCTTTGACGTCCCGTAAAGTGTTTTACAGAGTAAAGAATTAATCTCTGAATGAATTACCTTAATAAAGGTACCTAGTATGTCACTAGACCTTTTTAATGTCAAAAGATTGAATCTCTAAAAAAAAATGATAGTTTAGAGATTAACTTATTCGAGTTACCTTTGAAGTCGCGAATCGTGTTGTAATGACTAAATATTAAATCGTTGAATGAAAATATCTCAACAAAGGAACCTATTATGTGACTAGACCTTTTTAATATATAAAGATTGAATCTTTTAAAGAAAATAAGAGTTTTGAGGGAAACTTATTCGAGTTTCCTTTGATGTCCCAAAGAGTGTTTTACAGAGTATAGATTGAATCTTTGAATGAAAATACCTCAGTAAAGGTACCTAGTATGTCACTAGACCTTTTTAATGTAAAAAGATTAAATCTTCGAAAGAAAATGAGAGTTTTGATATTAACTTATTCGAGTTACCTATGAAGTTGCGAAGCGTATTTTAAAGACTAAACCTTTTTATTGTATACAGATTGAATTTTTGAAAGATTCAACATTTGTACATTAACTTATTCGAGTTACCTATGAAGGAAAATACCTCAATAAAGGAACCTATTATATGACTAAACCTTTTTATTGTATACAGATTGAATCTTTGAAAGAAAATGAGAAATTTGAATTAAACTTATTCGAGTTGTTTTTGACGTCCGGAAGAGTGTTTTAGTGAGTAAAAATAGAATCTTTAAATGAAAATACCTCAATAAAGATACCTATTATGTTACTAGACCTTTTTAATGCATAAACGTTGAATCTTTGAAAGAAAATAAGAGTATTGATTTAAATATATTCGAGTTACTCAAGTAGTGGCGAAGAGTGTTTTAATGAGTAAAAATCGAATTTTGATTGAAAATATCTCAATAAATGTACCTTTTATGTCACTAAACTTTTTTAATGCATATAAATTGAATCTTTGAAACAAAACAAGAGTTTCAATTTAAAATTATTCATGTTACCTATAAATCGCGAAAAGTGTTTTAATGATTCTATGTTAAATCTTTAAATCAAAGTACCTCAATAAAATACCTTTTATGTCACTAGACCTTTTCAATGTATAAAGATTGAATCTTTGAAAGAAAATGAGGTTTTTGAGTTAAACTTATTCGAGTTACCATTGACGTCCCGTAGAGTGTTTTACCGAGTAAAGATTTAATCTTTGAATGAAATTAACTTAATAATGGTACCTAGTATGTCGATAGACCTTTTTAATGTAAAAAGATTGAATCTTTGAAATAAAATGATAGTTTAGAGATTAACTTATTCGAGTTACCTATGAAGTCGCGAATCATGTTGTAATGACTAAATATTAAATTTTTGAATGAAAATATCTGAACAAAGGAACTTATTATGTGACTAGACCTTTTTAATGTATAAAGATTGAATCTTTTAAAGAAAATGAGAGTTTTGAGTGAAACTTATTCGAGTTCCCTTTGACGTCCCGAAGAGTATTTTACAGAGTATAGATTGAATCTTTGAATGAAAATACCTCAGTAAAGGTACCTAGTATGTCACTAGACCTTTTTAATGTAAAAAGATTGAATCTTTGAAAGAAAATGAGAGTTTTGAGATTAACTAATTTGAGTTACCTAAGTAGTCGTGAGGCGTGTTTTAATGACTAAAGATTAAATGTTTAAATGAAAATACCTCAATAGAGGAACCTATTATATGACTAAACCTTTTTAATATATACAGATTGAATCTTTGAAAGAAAATGAGAGTTTTGAATGAAACTTATTCGAGTTCCTTTTGACGTCCCGAAGAGTGTTTTAATGACTAAAACTAGAATCTTTGATTGAAAATACCTCAATAAAGGTACCTTTTATGTTACTAGACATTTTTAATGTATAAATGTTGAATCTTTGAAAGAAAATTAGAGTGTTGATTTAAACTTATTCGAGTTACTTATGAAGTGGCGAACAGTGTTTTAATGAGTAAAATTCGAATCTTTGATTAAAAATATCTCTATAAAAGTACCTTGTATGTCTCTAAACCTTTTTAATGCATATAGATTGAATCTTTGAAACAAAACAAGAGTTTTAATTTAAAATTATTCGTGTTACCTAGAAGTCGCGAAGGGTGTTTTAATGAGTATATGTTAAATGTTTAAATGAAAGTACTTCAATAAAGGTACCTTTTATGTCACTAGACCTTTTCAATATATAAAGATTGAATCTTTGAAAGAAAATAAGGTTCTTGAGTTAAACTTATTCGAGTTCCCTTTGACGTCCCGTAGAGTGTTTTACAGAGTAAAGATTGAATCTCTGAATGAAATTACCTTAATAATGGTACCTAGTATGTCACTAGACCTTTTTAATGTAAAAAGATTGAATATCTGAAAAATAAATGATAGTTTAGAGATTAACTTATTCGAGTTACCTATGAAGTCGCGAATCGTGTTTTAATGACTAAATATTAAATTTTTGAATGAAAATATCTGAACAAAGGAACCTATTATGTGACTAGACCATTTTAATGTATAAAGATTGAATCTTTCAAAGAAAATGAGAGTTTTGAGTGAAACTTATTCGAGTTTCCTTTGACGTCATGAAGATGGTTTTACAGAGTATAGATTGAATCTTGGAATGAAAATACCTCAGTAAAGGTACCTAGTATGTCACTAGACCTTTTTAATTTAAAAAGATTGAATCTTTTAAAGAAAATGAGCGTTTTGATATTAACTTATTCGAGTTACCTATGAAGTCGCAAAGCGTGTTTTAATGACTAAAGATTAAATCGTTGAATGAAAATACCTCAATAAATGAACCTATTATATGACTAAACCTTCTTAATGTATACAGATTGAATCTTTGAAAGAAAATGAGAGTTTTGAATGAAACTTATTCTAATTCTTTTTGACGTCCCAAAGAGTGTTTTAATGAGTAAAAATAGAATCTTTAAACGAAAATACCTCAATAAAGATACCTATTATGTTACTAGATCTTTTTAATGTATAAACGTTGAATCTTTGAAAGAAAATAAGAGTATTGATTTAAACTTATTCGAGTTACTTATGAGGTGGTGAAAAGTGTTTTAATGAGTAAAAATCGAATCTTTGATTGAAAATATATCAATAAAAGTACATTTTATATCACTAAACTTTTTTAATGCATATAGATTGAATCTTTGAAACAAAACAAGTGTTTTAATTAAAAAAATTACGTGTTACCTAGAAGTCGCGAAGAGTGTCTTAATGAGTTTATGTTGAATCTCTAAATCAAAGTACCTCAATAAAGGTACATTTAATGTCACGAGACCTTTTCAATGTATAAAGATTGAATCTTTGAAAGAAAATAAGGTTTTTCAGTTAAACTTATTCGAGTTCCCATTGACGTCCCGTAGAGGGTTTTACTGAGGAAAGATTGTATCTTTGAATGAAATTACCTTAATAAAGGTACCTAGTATGTCACTAGACCTTTTTAATGTAAAAAGATTGAATATTTGAAATAAAATGATAGTTCAGATATTAACTTATTCGAGTTACCTATGAAGTCGCGAATCGTGTTGTAATGACAAAATATTAAATCTTTGAATGAAAATATCTGAACAAAGGAACCTATTATGTGACTAGACCTTTTTAATGTATAAAGATTGAATCTTTTAAAGAAAATGAGAGTTTTGAGTGAAACTTATTTGAGTTCCCTTTGACGTCCCGAAGAGTGTTTTACAGAGTATAGATTGAATCTTTGAATGAAAATACCACAGTAAAGGTACCTAGTATGTCAGTAGACCTTTTTAAGGTAAAAAGATTGAATCTTTGAAAGAAAATGAGAGTTTTGACATTAAATCTTTTTAAGGTAAAAAGATTAAATCTTTGAATGAAAATACCTCAATAAAGGAACTTATTATATGGCTAAACTTTTTTAAAGTATAGAGATTGAATCTTTGAAAGAAACGAGAGTTTAGAATGAAACTTATTCGAGTTCCTCTTGACGTCCCGTAGAGTGTTTTAATGAGTAAAAATATAATCTTTGAAGGAAAAAACCTCACCAAAAGGTACCTATTAGGTTACTAGACATTTTTAATGTATAAATGTTGAATCTTTGAAAGAAAATTAAAGTATTGATTTAAATTTATTTGAGTTACTTATGAAGTGGCGAAGAGTGTTTTAATGAGTAAAAATCGAATCTTTGATTCAAAATATCTCAATAAAAGTACATTTTATGTCACTAAACCTTTTTAATACATATAGATTGAATCTTTGAAACAAAACAAGAGTTTTAATTTAAAATTATTCGTGTTACCTAGAAGTTACGAAGAGTGTTTTAATGAGTATATGTTGAATCTTTAAATGAATGTACCTCAATAAAGTTACCTTTTATGTCAGTAGACCTTTTCAATGTATAAAGATTGAATCATTGAAAGAAAATGTGGTTTTTGAGTTAAACTTATTCGAGTTCCCTTTGATGTCCCGTAGAGTGTTGTACAGAGTAAAGATTGAATCTCTGAAAGAAAATACCTTAATAAAGGTACCTAGTATGTCAGTAGACCATTTTAATGTAAAAAGATTGAATCTCTGAAAAAAAATGATAGTTTAGAGATTAACTTATTCGAGTTACCTATGATGTCGCGAATCGTGTTGTAATGACTAAATATTAAATCTTTGAATGAAAATATCTCAACAAAGAAACCTATTATGTGACTAGACCTTTTTAATGTATAAAGATTGAATCTTTTAAAGAAAATGAGAGTTTTGAGTGAAATTTATTCGAGTTCCCTTTGATGTCCCGAAGAGTGTTTTATAGAGTATAGATTGAATTTTTGAATAAAAATATCTCAGTAAAGGTACCAAGAATGTCACAAGACCTTTTTAATGTAAAAAGATTGAATCTTTGAAAGAAAATGAGAGTTTTGAGATTGACTTATTCGAGTTACCTATGGAGTCGCGAAGCGTGTTTTAATGACTAAAGATTAAATCTTTGAATGAAAATACCTCAATAAAGGAACCTATTATATGACTAAACCTTTTTAATGTATACAGATTGAATCTTTGAAAGAAAATGATAGTTTTGAATGAAACTTATTCGAATCCTTTTTGACGTGCCGAAGAGTGTTTTAATCAGTAAAAATGGAATCTTTAATTGAAAATACCTCAATAAAGGTACCTATTATGTTACTAGACTTTTTTAATGTTTAAATGTTGAATCTTTGAAAGAAAATAAGAGTATTGATATAAACTTATTTGAGTTACTTATGAAGTAGCGAAGAGTGTTTTGCAGAGTAAAAAGCGAATCTTTGATTTAAAATATCTCAATAAAAGTACCTTTTATGTCACTAAACCTTTTTAATGCATATAGATTGAATCTTTGAAACAAAACAAGAGTTTTAATTTAAAATTATTCGTGTTACCTAGAAGTCGCGAACAGTGTTTTAATGAGTATATGTTGAATCTTTAAATGGAAGTACCTCAATAAAGGTACCTTTTATGTCACTAGACCTTTTCAATGTATAAAGATTGAATCTTTGAAAGAAAATAAGGTTTTTGAGTTAAAGTTACGTCACTAAATCTTTGAAAAAAAATGATAGTTTAGAGATCAACATATTCGAGTTACCTATGAAGTCGCGAATCATGTTGTAATGACTAAATATTAACTCTTTGAATGAAAATATCTCAACAAAGGAACATATCATGTGACTAGACCTTTTTAATGTATAAAGATTGAATCTTTTAAAGAAAATGAGAATTTTGAGTGAAACTTATTCGAGTTCCCTTTGACGTCCCGAAGAGTGTTTTATAGAGTATAGATTAAATATTTGAATGAAAATACCTCAGTAAAGGTACCTAGAATGTCACAAGACCTTTTTCATGTAAAAAGATTGAATCTTTGAAAGAAAATGAGAGTTTTGAGATTGACTTATTTGAGTTACCTTTGAGGTTGCGAAGCGTGTTTTAATAACTAAAAATTAAATCGTTGAATGAAAATACCTCCGTAAAGGAACCTATAATATGACTAAACCTTTTTAATGGATACAGATTGAATCTTTGAAAGAAAATGAGGGTTTTGAATGAAACTTATTCGAGTTCCTTTTGACGGCCCGAAGATTGTTTTAATGAGTAAAAATAGAATCTTTGAATAAAAATACCTTAACAAAGGTACCTATTATATTACTAGACTTTTTTAATGTATAAATGTTGAATCTTGTAAAGAAAATAAGAGTATTGATTTAAACTTATTCGAGTTACTTATGAAGTGGCGAAGAGTGTTTAAATGAGTAAAAATCGAATCTTTGTTGAAAATATTTCAATAAAAGTACATTTTATGTCACTAAACATTTTTAATGCATATAGATTGAATCTTTGAAACAAAACAAGAGTTTTAATTTAAAATTATTCGTGTTACCTAGAAGTCGCGAAGAGTGTTTTAATGAGTATATATTGAATCTTTAAATCAAAGTACCTCAATAAAGGTACCTTTTATGTCACTTGACCTTTTCAATGTATAAAGATTGAATCTTTGAAAGAAAATGAGGTTTTTGAGTTAAACTTATTTGAGTTCCCTTTGACGTCCCGTAGAGTGTTTTACAGAGTAAAAATTGAATCTCTGAATGAAATTACCTTAATAAAGGTACCTAGTACGTCACTAGACCATTTTAATGTAAAAAGATTGAATCTTTGAAAAAAAATGATAATTTAGAGATTAACTTATTCGAGTTACCTATGATGTCGCGAATCGTGTTGTAATGACTAAATATTAAATCTTTGAATGAAAATATCTCAACAAAGAAACCTATTATGTGACTAGACCTTTTTAATGTATAAAAATTGAATCTTTTAAAGAAAATGAGAGTTTTGAGTGAAACTTATTCGAGTTCCCTTTGATGTCCCGAAGAGTGTTTTATAGAGTATAGATTGAATTTTTGAACGAAAATATCTCAGTAAAGGTACCAAGAATGTCACAAGGCCTTTTTAATGTAAAAAGATTGAATCTTTGAAAGAAAATGAGAGTTCTGAGATTGACTTATTCGAGTTACCTATGGAGTCGCGAAGCGTGTTTTAATGACTAAAGATTAAATCTTTGAATAAAAATACCTCAATAAAGGAACCTATTATATGACTAAACCTTTTTAATGTATACAGATTGAATCTTTGAAAGAAAATGAAAGTTTTGAATGAAACTTATTCTAATTCTTTTTGACGTCCCGAAGAGTGTTTTAATGAGTAAAAATAGAATCTTTAAACTAAAATACCTCAATAAAGATACCTATTATGTTACTTGATCTTTTTAATGTATAAACGTTGAATCTTTGAAAGAAAATAAGAGTATTGATTAAAACTTATTCGAGTTACTTATGAGGTGGCGAAAAGTGTTTTAATGAGTAAAAATCGAATCTTTGATTGAAAATATATCAATAAAAGTACATTTTATGTCACTAAACTTTTTTAATGCATATTGATTGAATCTTTGAAACAAAACAAGAGTTTTAATTTAAAATTGTTCGTGTTACCTAGAAGTCGCGAAGAGTTTCTTAATGAGTTTATGTTGAATCTTTAAATCAAAGTACCTCAATAAAGGTACCTTTTATGTCACGAGACCATTTCAATGTATAAAGATTGAATCTTTGAAAGAAAATGTTGTTTTTGAGTTAAACTTATTCGAGTTCCCATTGACGTCCCGTAGAGTGTTTTACCGAGGAAAGATTGGATCTTTGAATGAAATTACCTTAATAAAGGTACCTAGTATGTCAGTAGACCTTTTTAATGTAAAAAGATTGAATCTTGGAAATAAAATAATAGTTTAGAGATTAACTTATTCGAGTTACCTATGAAGTCGCGAATCGTGTTGTAATGACTAAATATTAAATCTTTGATTGAAAATATCTGAACAAAAGAACCTATTATGTGATTAGAACTTTTTAATGTATAAAGATTGAATCTTTTAAAAAAAATGAGAGTTTTGAGTGAAACTTATTCGAGTTCCCTTCGACGTCCCGAAGACTGTTTTATAGAGTATAAATTGAATCTTTGAATGAAAATACCACAGTAAAGGTACCTAGTATGTCACTAGACCTTTTTAAGGTAAAAAGATTGAATCTTTGAAAGAAAATGAGAGTTTTGACATTAAATCTTTTTAAGGTAAAAAGATTAAATCTTTGAATGAAAATACCTCAATAAAGGAACCTATTATATGGATAAACCTTTCTAAAGTATACAGATTGAATCTTTGAGAGAAATAAGAGTTTTGAATGAAACTTATTCGTGTTCCTTTTG
Source organism: Cornus florida (assembly GCF_030987335.1). NCBI lineage: Eukaryota > Viridiplantae > Streptophyta > Magnoliopsida > Cornales > Cornaceae > Cornus > Cornus florida. The sequence goes on along the minus strand of NW_026775578.1, from coordinate 88,865,692 downwards.
ACGTCCCGAAGAGTGTTTTAATGAGTAAAAATTGAATCTTTGAACGAAAATATCTCAACAAAAGGTACCTATTATGTTACTAGATATTTTTAATGTATAAATATTGAATCTTTGAAAAAAAATTAAAGTATTGATTTAAACATATTTGAGTTACTTATGAAGTGGCGAAGAGTGTTTTAATGAGTAAAAATCGAATCTAAGATTGAAAATATCTCAATAAAAGTACATTTTATGTCACTAAACTTTTTTAATACATACAGATTGAATCTTTCAAACAAAACAAGAGTTTTAATTTAAAATTATTCGTGTTAACTAGAAGTCGCGAAGAGTGTTTTAATGAGTATATGTTGAATCTTTAAATGAATGTACCTCAAAAAAGTTACCTTTTATGTCACTAGACCTTTTCAATGTATAAAGATTGAATCATTGAAAGAAAATGAGGTTTTTGAGTTAAACTTATTCGAGTTCCCTTTGACGTCCCGTAGAGTGTTTTACAAAGTAAAGATTGAATCTCTGAATGAAATTACCTTAATAAAGGTACTTAGTATGTCACTAGACATTTTTAATGTAAAAAGATTGAATCTCTGAAAAAAAATGATAGTTTAGAGATTAACTTATTCGAGTTTTCTATAAAGTCGCGAATCGTGTTGTAATGACTAAATATTAAGTCTTTGAATGAAAATATCTCAAAAAAGGAACATATTATGTGACTAGACCTTTTTAATGTATAAAGATTGAATCTTTTAAAGAAAATGAGAGTTTTGAGTGAAACTTATTCGAGTTCCCTTTGACGTCCCGAAGAGTGTTTTGAAGAGTATAGATTGAATCTTTGATTGAAAATACCTCAGTAAAGGAACCTGGAATGTCACAAGACCTTTTTAATGTAAAAAGATTGAATCTTTGAAAGAAAATAAGAGTTTTGAATTGATTTATTCGAGTTACCTATGAGGTTGCGAAGCGTGTTTTAATGACTAAAAATTAAATCTTTGAATGAAAATACCTCCATAAAGGAACCTATAATATGACTAAACCTTTTTAATGTATACAGATTAAATCTTTGAAAGAAAATGAGAGTTTTGAATGAAAGTTATTCGAGTTCCTTTTGATGTCCCGAAGAGTGTTTTAATGAGTAAAAATAGAATCTTTGAATGAAAATACCTTAATAAAGGTTCCTATTATGTTACTAGACTTTTTTAATGTATAAATGTTGAATCTTGGAAAGAAAATAAGAGTATTGATTTAAACTTATTAGAGTTACTTATGAGTGGCGAAGAGTGTTTTAATGAGTAAAAATCGAATCTTTGATTGAAAATATTTCAATAAAAGTACCTTTTTTGTCACTAAACCTTTTTAATGCATATAGATTGAATCTTTGAAAGAAAACAAGAATTTTAATTTAAAATTATTCGTGTTACCTAGAAGTCGCGAAGAGTGTTTTAACGAGTATATATTGAATCTTTAAGTCAAAGTACCTCAATAAAGGTACGTTTTATGTCACTTAACCTTTTCAATGTATAAAGAGTGAATATTTGAAAGAAAATGAGGTTTTTGAGTTAAACTTATTTGAGTTCCCTTTGACGTCCCGTAGAGTGTTTTACAGAGTAAAGATTGAATCTCTGAATTAAATTACCTTAATAAAGGTACCTAGTACGTCACTAGACCATTTTAATGTAAAAAGATTGAATCTCTGAAAAAAAAATGATAGTTTAGAGATTAACTTATTCCAGTTACCTATGAAGTCGCGAATCGTGTTGTAATGACTAAATATTAAATCTTTGAATGAAAATATCTCAACAAAGGACCTATTATGTGACTAGACCTTTTTAATGTATAAAGATTGAATCTTTTAAAGAAAATGAGAGTTTTGAGTGAAACTTATTCGAGTTCCCATTGACGTCCCGAAGAGTGTTTTACAGGGTATAGATTGAATCTTTGAATGAAAATACCTCAGTAAAGATACCTAGAATGTCACAATACCTTTTTAATGTAAAAAGATTGAATCTTTGAAAGAAAATGAGAGTTTTGAGATTGACTTATTCGAGTTACCTATGAAGTCGCGAAGCGTGTTTTAATGACTAAAGATTAAATTTTTGAACAAAAATACTTCAATAAAGGAACCTATTATATGACTAAACCTTTTTAATGTATACAGATTAAATATTTGAAAGAAAATGAGAGTTTTGAATGAAACTAATTCGAGTTCCTTTTGATGTCCCGAAGAGTGTTTTAATGAGTAAAAATAGAATCTTTGAATGAAAATACCTCAATAAAGGTACCTATTATGTTAGACATTTGTAATGTATAAATGTTGAATCTTTGAAAGAAAATTAGAGTATTGATTTAAATTTATTCGAGTTACTTATGAAGTGGCGAAGAGTGTTTTAATGAGTAAAAATTGAATCTTTAACAGAAAATATCTCAATAAAAGTAACTTTTAGGTCACTAAAACTTTTTAATGTATAAAGATTGAATCTTTGAAAGAAATTGAGGTTTTTGAATTAAACTTATTCGAGTTTCCTTTGACTTCCCGTAGAGTGTTTTACAGAGTAAGGATTGAATATCTGAATGAAATTACCTTAATAAAGGTACCTAGTATGTCACTAGACCTTTTTAATGTAAAAAGATTGAATCTCTGAAAAAAAATGATAGTTTAGAGATTAACTTATTCGAGTTACCAATGAAGTCGCGAATCGTGTTGTAATGACGAAATACTAAATCTTTGATTGAAAATATCTCAACAAAGGAACCTATTATGTGACTATACCTTTTTAGTGTATAAAGATTGAATCTTTTAAAGAAAATGAGAGTTTTGAGTGAAACTTATTCGAGTTTCAGTTGACGTCCCGAAGATGGTTTTACAGAGTACAGATTAAATCTTTGAATGAAAATACCTCAGTAAAGGTACCTAGTATGTCACTAGACCTTTTTAATTTAAAAAGATTGAATCTTTGAAAGAAAATGAGAGTTTTGAGATTAACTTATTCGAGTTACCTATGAAGTCGCAAAGCGTATTTTAATACCTCAATAAAGGAACCTATTATATGACTAAACTTTTTCAATGTATATACATTGAATCTTTGAAAGAAAATGAGAGTTTCGAATGAAACTTATTCGACTTCTTTTTGACGTCCTGAAGAGTGTTTTAATGAGTAAAAATGGAATCTTTAAATGAAAATACCTCAATAAGGATACCTATTACGTTAGTAGACCTTTTTAATGTATAAATGTTGAATCTTTGAAAGAAAATGAGAGTATTGATTTAAACTTATTCGAGTTACTCATGAAGTGGCGAAAAGTGTTTTAATGAGTAAAAATCAAAACTTTGATTGAAAATACCTCAATAAAAGTACCTTTTATGTCACCAAACCTTTTTAATGCATATAGATTGAATCTTTGAAACAAAACAAGAGTTTTAATTTAAGTTTATTCGTGTTACCTAGAGCTGCGAATAGTGTTTTAATGAGTATATGTTGAATCTTTAAATCAAAGTACCTCAATAAAGGTACATTTTATGTCACTAGACCATTTCATTGCATAAAGATTGAATGTTCGAAAGAAATTGAGGTTTTTGAGTTAAACTTATTCGAGTTCCCTTTGACGTCCCGTAAAGTGTTTTACAGGGTAAAGAATTAATCTCTGAATGAAATTACCTTAATAAAGGTACCTAGTATGTCACTAGACCTTTTTAATGTCAAAAGATTGAATCTCTGAAAAAAAAATGATAGTTTAGAGATTAACTTATTCGAGTTACCTTTGAAGTCGCGAATCGTGTTGTAATGACTAAATATTAAATCGTTGAATGAAAATATCTCAACAAAGGAACCTATTATGTGACTAGACCTTTTTAATGTATAAAGATTGAATCTTTTAAAGAAAATGAGAGTTTTGAGGGAAACTTATTCGAGTTTCCTTTGACGTCCCAAAGAGTGTTTTACAGAGTATAGATTGAATCTTTGAATGAAAATACCACAGTAAAGGTACCTAGTATGTCACTAGACCTTTTTATTGTAAAAAGATTAAATCTTTGAAAGAAAATGAGAGTTTTGATATTAACTTATTCGAGTTACCTATGAAGTTGCGAAGCGTGTTTTAAAGACTAAACCTTTTTATTGTATACAGATTGAATCTTTGAAAGATTCAACATTTATACATTAACTTATTCGAGTTACCTATGAAGGAAAATACCTCAATAAAGGAACCTATTATATGACTAAACCTTTTTATTGTATACAGATTGAATCTTTGAAAGAAAATGAGAAATTTGAATTAAACTTATTCGAGTTATTTTTGACGTCCAGAAGAGTGTTTTAATGAGTAAAAATAGAATTTTTAAATGAAAATACCTCAATAAAGATACCTATTATGTTACTAGACCTTTTTAATGCATAAACGTTGAATCTTTGAAAGAAAATAAGAGTATTGATTTAAACAAATTCGAGTTACTTAAGATGTGGCGAAGAGTGTTTTCATGAGCAAAAATCGAATCTTTGATTGAAAATATCTCAATAAATGTACCTTTTATGTCACTAAACTTTTTTAATGCATACAAATTGAATCTTTGAAACAAAACAAGAGTTTCAATTTAAAATTATTCATGTTACCTTTAAATCGTGAAAAGTGTTTTAATGAGTGTATGTTAACTCTTTAAATCAAAGTACCTCAATAAAATACCTTTTATGTCACTAGACATTTTCAATGTATAAAGATTGAATCTTTGAAAGAAAATGAGGTTTTTGAGTTAAACTTATTCGAGTTACCATTGACGTCCCGTAGAGTGTTTTACCGAGTAAAGATTGAATCTTTGAATGAAATTACCTTAATAACGGTACCTAGTATGTCGCTAGACCTTTTTAACGTAAAAAGATTGAATCTTTGAAATAAAATGATAGTTTAGAGATTAACTTATTCGAGTTACCTATGAAGTCGAGAATCGTGTTGTAATGACTAAATATTAAATCTTTGAATGAAAATATCTGAACAAAGGAACTTATTATGTGACTAGACCTTTTTAATGTATAAAGATTGAATCTTTTAAAGAAAATGGGGTTTTGAGTGAAACTTATTCGAGTTCCTTTTGACGTCCCGAAGAGTGTTTTACAGAGTATAGATTGAATCTTTGAATGAAAATACCTCAGTAAAGGTACCTAGTATGTCACTAGACCTTCTTAATGTAAAAAGATTGAATCTTTGAAAGAAAATGAGAGTTTTGAGATTAACTAATTTGAGTTACCTAAGTAGTCGCGAGGCGTGTTTTAATGACTAAAGATTAAATGTTTGAATGAAAATACCTCAATAAAGGAATCTATTATATGACTAAACCTTTTTAATGTACACAGATTGAATCTTTGAAAGAAAATGAGAGTTTTGAGATTAACTAATTTGAGTTACCTAAGTAGTCGCGAGGCGTGTTTTAATGACTAAAGATTAAATGTTTGAATGAAAATACCTCAATAAAGGAATCTATTATATGACTAAACCTTTTTAATGTACACAGATTGAATCTTTGAAAGGAAATGAGAGTTTTGAATGAAACTTATTCAAGTTCCTTTTGACGTCCCGAATAGTGTTTTAATGACTAAAACTAGAATCTTTGATTGAAAATACCTCAATAAAGGTACCTATTATGTTACTAGACATTTTTAATGTATAAATGTTGAATCTTTGAAAGAAAATTAGAGTATTGATTTAAACTTATTCGAGTTACTTATGAAGTGGCGAAGAGTGTTTTAATGAGTAAAAATCGAATCTTTGATTGAAAATATCTCAATAAAAGTACATTTTATGTCACTAAACCTTTTTAATACATATAGATTGAATCTTTGAAACAAAACAAGAGTTTTAATTTTAAATTATTCGTGTTACTTAGAAGTCGCGAAGAGTGTTTTAATGAGTATATGTTGAATCTTTAAATGAAAGTACCTCAATAAAGGTACCTTTTATGTCACTAGACCGTTTCAATGTATAATGATTGAATCATTGAAAGAAAATGAGATTTTTGAGTTAAACTTATTCGAGTTCCCTTTGACGTCCCGTAGAGTGTTTTACAGAGTAAAGATTGAATCTCTGAATGAAATTACCTTAATAAAGGTACCTAGTATGTCACTAGACCTTTTTAATGTAAAAAGATTGAATCTCTGAAAAAAAAATGATAGTTTTGAGATTAACTTCTTCGAGTTACCTATGAAGTCGCAAATCGTGTTGTAATGACTAAATATTAAATCTTTGAATGAAAATATCTGAACGAAGGAACCTATTATGTGACTAGACCTTTTTAATGTATAAAGATTGAATTTTTTAAAGAAAATGAGAGTTTTGAGTGAAACTTATTCGAGTTTCCTTTGACGTCCCGAAGATGGTTTTACAGAATATAGATTAAATCTTTGAATGAAAATACCTCAGTAAAGGTACCTAGTATGTCATTAGACCTTTTTAATTTAAAAAGATTGAATCTTTGAAAGAAAATTAAAGTTTTGAAATTAACATATTCGAGTTACCTATGAAGTCGCAAAACGTGTTTTAATGACTAAAGATTAAATCTTTGAATGAAAATACCTCAATAAAGGAACCCAATATATGACTAAACCTTTTTAATGTATACAGATTGAATCTTTGAACGAAAATGAGAGTTTTGAATGAAATTTATTCGAGTTCTTTTTGACGTCCCAAAGAGTGTTTTAATGAGTAAAAATAGAATCTTTAAATGGAAATACCTCAATAAAGATACCTATTATGTTACTGGACCTTTTTAATATATAAACGTTGAATCTTTGAAAGAAAATAAGAGTATTGATTTAAACTTATTCGAGTTACTTATGAAGTGGCGAAGAGTTTCTTAATGAGTAAAAATCGAATCTTTGATTGAAATTATCTAAATAAAAGCACCTTTTAAGTCACTAAACCTTTTTAATGCATATAAATTGAATCTTTGAAAGAAAATGAGCTTTTTGAGTTAAACATAGTCGAGTTCCCTTTGAAGTCCCGTAAAGTGTTTTACAGAGTAAAGATTGAATCTCTGAATGAAATTACCTTAACAAAGTTACCTAGTATGTCACTAGACCTTTTTAATGTAAAAAGATTGAATATCTAAAAAAAAATGATAGTTTAGAGATTAACTTAGTTGAGTTACCTATGAAGTCGCGAATCGTGTTGTAATGACTAAATATTAAATCTTTGAATGAAAATATCTCAACAAAGGAACCTATTATGTGACTAAACCTTTTTAATGTATAAAGATTGAATCTTTTAAAGAAAATTAGAGTTTTAAGTGAAACTTATTCGAGTTCCCTTTGACGTCTTGAAGAGTGTTTTACAGAGTATAGATTGAATCTTTGAATGAAAATACCTCAGTAAAGGTACTTAGTATGTCACTAGACCTTTTTAATGTAAGAAGATTGAATCTTTAAAAGAAAATGAGAGTTTTGAGATTAACTAATTCGAGTTACCTATGAAGTCGCGAGGCGTGTTTAAATGACTAAAGATTAAATATATAAGTGAAAATACCTCAATAAAGGAACCTATTATATGACTAAACCTTTTTAAAGTATATAGATTGAATCTTTGAAAGAAAATGAGAGTTTTGAATGAAACTTTTTCGAGTTCTTTTTGACGTAACGAAAAGTGTTTTAATGAGTAAAAATAGAATCTTTGAATGAAAATACCTCAATAAAGGTACCTATTATGTTACTAGACATTTTTAATGTATAAATATTGAATCTTTGAAAGAAAATTAGAGTATCGATTTAGACTTATTCGAGTTACTTATGAAGTGGCGAAGAGTGTTTTAATGCGTAAAAATCGAATCTTTGATTGAAAATATCTCAATAAAAGTACCTTTTATGTCACTAAACCTTTTTAATGCATATAGATTGAATCTTCGAAACAAAACAAGAGTTTTAATTTAAAATTATTCGTATTACCTAGAAGTCGCGAAGAGTGTTTTAATGAGTATATGTTGAATATTTAAATGAAAATACCTCCATAAAGGTACCTTTTATGTCACTAGACCTTTTCAATGTATAAAGATTGAATCTTTGAAAGAAAATGTGGTTTTTGAGTTAAACTTATTCGAGTTCCCTTTGACGTCCCGTAAAGTGTTTTACAGAGTAAAAATTAAATCTCTGAATGAAATTACCTTAATAAAGGTACCTAGTATGTCACTAGACCTTTTTAATGTAAGAAGATTGAATCTCTGAAAAAAAATGATAGTTTAGAGATTAACTTATTCGAGTTACCTATGAAGTCGCGAATCGTATCGTAATGACTAAATATTAAATCTTTGAATGAAAATATCTCAACAAAGGAACCTATTATGTGACTAGACCTTTTTAATTTATACAGATTGAATCTTTCAAAGAAAATGAGAGTTTTGAGTAAAACTTATTCGAGTTCCCTTTGACGTCCCGAAGAGTGTTTTGTAGAGTATAGATTGAATCTTTGAATGAAAATACCTCAGTAAAGGTACCTAGAATGTCACAAGACCTTTTTAGTGGAAAAAGATTGAACCTTTGAAAGAAAATGAGAGTTTTGAGATTGACTTATTCGAGTTACCTATGAAGTCGCGAAGCGTGTTTTAATGACTAAAGATTCAATCTTTGAATGAAAATACCCCAATAAAGGAACCTATTATATGACTAAATCTTTTTAATGTATACTGATTGAATCTTTGAAAAAAAATGAGAGTTTTGAATGAAACTTATTCGGGTTCCTTTTGACGTCCCGAAGAGTGTTTTAATGAGTACAAAAAGAATCTTTGACTGAAAATATCTCAATAAAGGTACCTATTATGTTACTAGACTTTTTTAATATATAGATGTTGAATCTTTGAAAGAAAATTAGAGTATTGATTTAAACTTATTCGAGTTACTTATGAAGTAGCGAAGAGTGTTTTAATGAGTAAAAATCAAATCTGTGATTGAAAATATCTCAAAAAAAGTACCTTTTATGTCAGTAAACCTTTTTAATGCATATAGATTGAAACTTTGAAACAAAACAAGAGTTTTAATTTAAAATTATTCGTGTTACCTAGAAGTCGCGAAGAGTGTTTTAATGAGTATATGTTGAATCTTTAAATGAAAGTACCTTAATAAAGGTACTTTTTATGTCACTAGACATTTTCAATGTATAAAAATTGAATCTTTGAAAGAAAATGAGGTTTTTGAGTTAAACTTATTCGAGTTCCCTTTGACGTCCCGTAAAGTGATTTACAGAGTAAAGATTGAATCTCTGAATGAAATTACCTTAATAAAGGTACCTAGTATGTCACTTGACCTTTTTAATGTAAGAAGATTGAATCTCTGAAAAAAAAATGATAGTTTAGAGATTAACTTATTCGAGTTACCTATGAAGTCGCGAATCGTGTCGTAGTGACTAAATATTAAATCTTTGAATGAAAATATCTGAACAAAGGAACCTATTATGTGACTAGACCATTTTAATGTATAAAGATTGAATCTTTTAAAGAAAATGAGAGTTTTGAGTGAAACTTATTCGTGTTTCCTTTGACGTCACGAAGATGGTTTTACAGAGTACAGATTGAATCTTGGAATGAAAATACCTCAGTAAAGGTACCTAGTATGTCACTAGACCTTTTTAATTTAAAAAGATTGAATCTTTCAAAGAAAATGAGTGTTTTGAGATAAACTTATTCGAGTTACCTATGAAGTTGCAAAGCGTGTTTTAATGACTAAAGATTAAATCTTTGAATGAAAATATCTCTATAAAAGAACCAATTATATGACTAAACCTTTTTAATGTATACAGATTGAATCTTTGAAGGAAAATGAGTGTTTTGAGTGAAACTTATTCGAGTTCTTTTTGACGTCCCGAAGAGTGTTTTAATGAGTAAAAATAGAATTTTTAAATGAAAATACCTCAATAAAGATACCTATTATGTTACTAGGCTTTTTTAATGTATAAACGTTGAATTTGAGAAAGAAAATAAGAGTATTGATTTAAACTTATTCGAGTTACTTTTGAAGTGGCGAAGAGTGTTTTAATGAGTAAAAATCGAATCTTTGATTGAAAATATCTCAATAAAAGTACCTTTTATGTCACTAAACCTTCTTAAAGCATATAGATTGAATCCTTGAAACAAAACAAGAGTTTTAATTTAAAATTATTCGTGTTACCTAGAAGTCGCGAAGAGTGTGTTAATGAGTATATGTTGAATCTTTAAATCAAAGTACCTCAATAAAGGTACCTTTTATGTCCGTTGACCTTTTCAATGTATAAAGATTGAATCTTTGAAAGAAAATGAGGTTTTTGAGTTAAACTTATTCGAGTTCCCTTTGACATCCCGTAGAGTGTTTTACAGAGTAAAGATTGAATCTCTGAATGAAATTAACTTAATAAAGGTACCTAGTACGTCACTAGACCATTTTAATGTAAAAAGATTGAATCTCTGAAAAAAAATGATAATTTAGAGATTAACTTATTCGAGTTACCTATGATGTCGCGAATCATGTTGTAATGACTAAATATTAAATCATTGAATGAAAATATCTCAGCAAAGGAACCTATTATGTGACTAGACCTTTTTAATGTATAAAGATTGAATCTTTTAAAGAAAATGAGAGTTTTGAGTGAAACTTATTCAAGTTCCCTTTGACGTCCCGAAGAGTGTTTTATAGAGTATAGATTGAATTTTTAAATGAAAATATCTTAGTAAAGGTACCAAGAATGTCACAAGACCTTTTTAATGTAAAAAGATTGAATCTTTGAAAGAAAATGAGAGTTTTGAGATTAACTAATTCGAGTTACCTATGAAGTCGCGAGGCGTGTTTTAATGACTAAAAATTAAATCTTCGAATGAAAATACCTCAATAAAGGAACCTATTATACGACTAAACCTTTTTAATGTATACAGATTGAATCTTTGAAAGAAAATGAACGTTTTGAATGAAACTTATTCGAGTTCCTTTTGACTTCCCGAAGTGTGTTTTAATGAGTAAAAATAGAAACTTTGAATGAAAATACCTCAATAAAGGTACCTATTATGTTACTAGACATTTTTAATATATAAATGTTGAATCTTTGAAAGAAAATTAGAGTATTGATTTAAACTTATTCGAGTTCCCTTTGACGTCCCGTAGAGTGTTTTACAGAGTATAGATTGAATCTTTGAATGAAACTACCTCAGTAAATGTTCCTAAGTATGTCACTAGACCTTTTTAATGTAAAAAATTGAATCTTTGAAAGAAAATGAGAGTTTTGAGATTGACTTATTCGTGTTACCTATGAAGTCGCGAAGCGTGTTTTAATGACAAAATTTTAAATCTTTGAATGAAAATACCTCAAAAAAGGAACCTATTATATAACTAAATCATTTTAATGTATACAGATTGAATCTTTGAAAGAAAATGAAAGTTTTGAATGAAACTTATTCGAGTTCCTTTTGACGTCTCGAGGAGTGTTTTAATAATTAAAAATAGAATCTTTGATTGAAAATACCTCCATAAAGGTACCTATTATGTTACTAGACATTTTTAATGTACAAATATTGAATCTTTGAAAGAAAATTAGAGTATTGATTTAAACTTATTCGAGTTACTTATGAAGTGACGAAAAGTGTTTTAAGGAGTAAAAATCGAATCTTTGATTGAAAATATCTCTATAAAAGTACCTTTTATGTCACTAAATCTTTTTAATACGTATAGATTGAATCTTTGAAACAAAACAAGAGTTTTAATTTAAAATTATTCGTGTTACCTAGAAGTCGCGAAGAGTGTTTTAATGAGTATATGTTGAATGTTTAAATGAAAGTACCTCAATAAATGTACCTTTTATGTCACTAGACCTTTTCAATGTATAAAGATTGAATCTTTGAAAGAAAATGAGGTTTTTGAGTTAAACTTATTCGAGTTCCCTTTGACGTCCCGTAGAGTGTTTTACAGAGTAAACATTGAATCTCTGAATTCAATTACCTTAATAAAGGTATGTCACTAGACCTTTTTAATGTAAAAAGATTGAATATCAGAAAAATAAATGATAGTTTAGAGATTAACTTATTCGAGTTACCTATTGAGTCGCGAATCGTGTTGTAATGACTAAATATTAAATTTTTGAAAGAAAATATCTGAACAAAGGAACCTATTATGTGACTAGACCATTTTAATGTATAAAGATTGAATCTTTTAAAGAAAATGAGAGTTTTAAGTGAAACTTATTCGAGTTTCCTTTGACGTCACGAAGATGGTTTTACAGAGTATAGATTGAATCTTGGAATGAAAATACCTCAGTAAAGGTACCTAGTATGTCACTAGACCTTTTTAATTTAAAAAGATTGAATCTTTCAAAGAAAATGAGAGTTTTGAGATTAACTTATTCGTGTTACCTATGAAGTCGCAAAGCGTGTTTTAATGAATAAAGATTAAATCGTTGAATGAAAATAGCTCAATAAAGGAACCTATTATATGACTAAACCTTCTTAATGTATACAGATTAAATCTTTGAAAGAAAATGAGAGTTTTGAATGAAACTTATTCTAATTCTTTTTGACGTCCCGAAAAGTGTTTTAATGAGTAAAAATAGAATCTTTAAACGAAAATACCTTAATAAAGATACCTATTATGTTACTAGATCTTTTTAATGTATAAACGTTGAATCTTTGAAAGAAAATAAGAGTATTGATTTAAACTTATTTGAGTTACTTATGAGGTGGTGAAAAGTGTTTTAATGAGTAAAATCGAATCTTTGATTGAAAATATATCAATAAAAGTACCTTTTATGTCACTAAACTTTTTTAATGCATATAGATTGAATCTTTGAAATAAAACAAGTGTTTTAATTTAAAATTTTTCGTGTTACCTAGAAGTCGCGAAGAATGTCTTAATGAGTTTATGTTGAATCTTTAAATCAAAGTACCTCAATAAAGGTACCTTTTATGTGACGAGACCTTTTCAATGTATGAAAATTGAATTTTTGAAAGAAAATGAGGTTTTTGAGTTAAACTTATTCGAGTTCCCATTGACGTCCCGTAGAGTGTTTTACCGAGGAAAGATTGGATCTTTGAATGAAATTACCTTAATAAAGGTACCTAGTATGTCACTAGACCTTTTTAATGTAAAAAATTTGAATTTTTGAAATAAAATGATAATTTAGAGATTAATTTATTCGAGTTACCTATGAAGTCGCGAATCGTGTTGTAATGACTAAATATTAAATCTTTGAATGAAAATATCTGAACAAAGGAACCTATTATGTGACTAGAACTTTTTAATGTATAAAGATTGAATCTCTGAAAAAAAATGATAGTTTAGAGATTAACTTATTCGAGTTTCCTATGAAGTCGGGAATCGTGTTGTAGTGACTAAATATTAAATCTTTGAATGAAAATATCTCAACAAAGGAATATATTATGTGACTAGACCTTTTTAATGTATAAAGATTGAATCTTTTAAAGAAAATGAGAATTTTGAGTGAAACTTATTCGAGTTCCCTTTGACGTCCCGAAGAGAGTTTTATAGAGTATAGATTGAATCTTTGAATGAAAATGCCTCAGTAAAGGTACCTCGAATGTCACAAGACCTTTTTAATGTAAAAAGATTGAATCTTTGAAAGAAAATGAGAGTTTTGAGATTGACTTATTTGAGTTACCTTTGAGGTTGCGAAGCGTGTTTTAATAACTAAAAATTAAATCTTTGAATGAAAATACCTCCGTAAAGGAACCTGTAATATGACTAAACCTTTTTAGTGTATACCGATTGAATCTTTGAAAGAAAATGAGAGTTTTGAATGAAACTTATTCGAGTTCCTTTTGAAGTCCCGAAGAGTGTTTTAATGAGTAAAAATAGAATCTTTGAATGAAAATACCTTAATAAAGGTACCTATTATATTACTAGACTTTTTTAATGTATTAATGTTGAATCTTGTAAAGAAAATAGGAGTATTGATTTAAACTTATTCGAGTTACTTATGAAGTGGCGAAGAGTGTTTTAATGAGTAAAAATCGAATCTTTGATTCAAAATATTTCAATAAAAGTACCTTTTATGTCACTAAACCTTTTTAATGCATATAGATTGAATCTTTGAAACAAAACAAGAGTTTTAATTTTAAATTATTCATGTCACCTAGAAGTCGCGAAGAGTGTTTTAATGAGTATATATTGAATTTTTAAATCAAAGTACCTCAATAATGGTACCTTTTATGTCCGTTGACCTTTTCAATGTATAAAGATTGAATCTTTGAAAGAAAATGAGGTTTTTGAGTTAAACTTATTTAAGTTCCCTTTGACATCCCGTAGAGTGTTTTACAGAGTAAAGATTGAATCTCTGAATGAAATTACCTTAATAAAGGTACCTAGTACGTCACTAGACCATTTTAATGTAAAAAGATTGAATCTCTGAAAAAAAATGATAATTTAGAGATTAACTTATTCGAGTTACCTATGATGTCGCGAATCGTGTTGTAATGACTAAATATTAAATCATTGAATGAAAATATCTCAACAAAGGAACCTATTATGTGACTAGACCTTTTTAATGTATAAAGATTGAATCTTTTAAAGAAAATGAGAGTTTTGAGTGAAACTTATTCAAGTTCCCTTTGACGTCCCGAAGAGTGTTTTATAGAGTATAGATTGAATTTTTAAATGAAAATATCTTAGTAAAGGTACCAAGAATGTCACAAGACCTTTTTAATGTAAAAAGATTGAATCTTTGAAAGAAAATGAGAGTTTTGAGATTGACTTATTCGAGTTACCTATGAAGTCGTGAAGCGTGTTTTAATGACTAAAGATTAAATCTTTGAATGAAAATACCTCAATAAAGGAACCTATTATATGACTAAACCTTTTTCATGTATACAGATTGAATCTTTGGAAGAAAAAGATAGTTTTGAATGAAACTTATTCGAGTTCTTTTTGACGTGCCGAAGAGTGTTTTAATGAGTAAAAATGGAATCTTTGAATAAAAATACCTCAATAAAGGTACCTATTATGTTACTAGACTTTTTTAATGTATAAATGTTGAATCTTTGGAAGAAAATAAGAGTATTAATTTAAACTTATTTGAGTTACTTATGAAGTAGCGAAGAGTGTTTTGCTGAGTAAAAATCGAATCTTTGATTTAAAATATCTCAAAAAAAGTACCTTTTATGTCACTAAACCTTTTTAATGCATATAGATTGAATCTTTGAAACAAAACAAAAGTTTTCATTTAAAATTATTCGTGTTACCTAGAAGTCGCGAACAGTGTTTTAATGAGTATACGTTGAATCTTGAAATGGAAGTACCTCAATAAAGGTACCTTTTATGTCACTAGACCTTTTCAATGTATAAAGATTGAATCTTTGAAAGAACATGAGGTTTTTGAGTTAAAGTTACGTCACTAAATCTCTGAAAAAAAATGATAGTTTAGAGATTAACATATTCGAGTTACCTATGAAGTCACGAAGAGTGTTTTAATGAGTATATATTGAATCTTTAAATCAAAGTACCTCAATAAAGGCACCTTTTATGTCACTTGACCTTTTCAATCTATAAAGATTGAATCTTTGAAAGAAAATGAGGTTTTTGAGTTAAACTTATTTGAGTTCCCTTTGACGTCCCGTAGAGTGTTTTACAGAGTAAAGATTGAATCTCTGAATGAAATTACCTGAATAAAGGTACCTAGTACGTCACTAGACCATTTTAATGTAAAAAGATTGATTCTCTGAAAAAAAATGACAATTTAGAGATTAACTTATTCGAGTTACCTATGATGTCGCGAATCGTGTTGTAATAACTAAATATTAAATCTTTGAATGAAAATATCTCAACAAAGGAACCTATTATGTGACTAGACCTTTTTAATGTATAAAGATTGAATCTATTAAAGAAAATGAGAGTTTTGAGTGAAACTTATTCGAGTTTCCTTTGACGTCCCGAAGAGTGTTTTACAGGGTATAGATTGAATCTTTGAATGAAAATACCTCAATACAAGTACCTAGAATGTCACAAGACCTTTTTGATGTAAAAAGATTGAATCTTTGAAAGAAAATGAGAGTTTTGAGATTGACTTATTCGAGTTATCTATGAAGTCGCGAAGCGTGTTTTAATGACAAAATTTTAAATCTTTGAATGAAAATACCTCAATAAAGGAACCTATTATATAACTAAACCATTTTAATGTATACAGATTGAATCTTTGAAAGAAAATGAGAGTTTTGAATGAAACTTATTCGAGTTCCTTTTGATGTCCCGAAGAGTGTTTTAATAAGTAAAAATAGAATCTTTGATTGAAAATACCTCCATAAAGGTACCTATTATGTTACTAGACATTTTTAATGTACAAATGTTGAATCTTTCAAAGAAAATTAGAGTATTGATTTAAACTTATTCGAGTTACTTATGAAGTGGCGAAAAGTGTTTTAATAAGTAAAAATCGAATCGTTGATTGAAAATATCTCTATAAAAGTACCTTTTATGTCACTAAACCTTTTTAATACATATAGATTGAATCTTTGAAACAAAACAAGAGTTTTAATTTAAAATTATTCGTGTTACCTAGAAGTCGCGAAGAGTGTTTTAATGAGTATATGTTAAATGTTTAAATGAAAGTACCTCAATAAAGTTACCTTTTATGTCACTAGACCTTTTCAATGTATAAAGATTGAATCTTTGAAAGAAAATGAGGTTTTTGAGTTAAACTTATTCGCGTTCCCTTTGACGTCCCGTAGAGTGTTTTACAGAGTAAAGATTGAATCTCTGAATGAAATTACCTTAATAAAGGTACCTAGTATGTCACTAGACCTTTTTAATGTAAAAAGATTGAATATCTGAAAAATAAATGATAGTTTAGAGATTAACTTATTCGAGTTACCTATAACGTCGCGAATCGTGTTGTAATGACTAAATATTAAATCTTTGAATGAAAATATCTGAACAAAGGAACCTATTATGTGACTAGACCATTTTAATGTATAAAGATTGAATCTTTTAAAGAAAATGAGAGTTTTTAGTGAAACTTATTCGAGTTTCCTTTGACGTCACGAAGATGGTTTTACAGAGTACATATTGAATCTTGGAATGAAAATACCTCAGTAAAGGTGCCTAGTATGTCACTAGACCTTTTTAATTTAAAAAGATTGAATCTTTCAAAGAAAATGAGAGTTTTGAGATTAACTTATTCGAGTTACCTATGAAGTCGCAAAGCGTGTTTTAATAACTAAAGATTAAATCGTTGAATGAAAATACCTCAATAAAGGAACCTATTATATGACTAAACCTTCTTAATGTATACAGATTGAATCTTTGAAAGAAAATGAGAGTTTTGAATGAAACTTATTCTAATTCTTTTTGACGTCCCGAACAGTGTTTTAATGAGTAAAAATAGAATCTTTAAACGAAAATACCTCAATAAAGATACCTATTTTATTACTAGATCTTTTTATAGTATAAACGTTGAATCTTTGAAAGAAAATAAGAGTATTGATTTAAACTTATTCGAGTTATTTATGAGGTAACGAAAAGTGTTTTAATGAGTAAAAATCGAATCTTTGATTGAAAATATATCAATAAAAGTACATTTTATGTCACAAAACTTTTTTAATGCATATAGATTGAATCTTTGAAACAAAATAAGTGTTTTAATTTAAAATTATTCGTGTTACCTAGAAGTCGCGAAGAGTGTCTTAATGAGTTTTTGTTGAATCTTTAAATCAAAGTACCTCAATAAAGGTACCTTTTATATCACGAGACCTTTTCAACGTATAAAGATTGAATCTTTGAAAGAAAATGAGGTTTTTGAGTTAAACTTATTCAAGTTCCCATTGACGTCCCGTAGAGTGTTTTACCGAGGAAAGATTGGATCTTTGAATGAAATTATCTTAATAAAGGTACCTAGTGTGTCACTAGACCTTTTTAATGTAAAAAGATTGAATCTTTGAAATAAAATGATAGTTTAGAGATTAACTTATTCGAGTTACCTATGAAATCGCGAATCGTGTTGTAATGACTAAATATTAAATGTTTGAATGAAAATATCTAAACAAAGGAACCTATTATCTGACTAGAACTTTTTAATGTATAAAGAATGAATATTTTAAAGAAAATGAGAGTTTTGAGTGAAACTTATTCGAGTTCCCTTTGACGTCCCGAAGAGTGTTTTACAGAGTATAGATTGAATCTTTGAATGAAAATACCACAGTAAAGGTACCTAGTATGTCAGAAGAACTTTTTAAGGTAAAAAGATTGAATCTTTGAAAAAAAATGAGAGTTTTGACATTAAATCTTTTTAAGGTAAAAAGATTAAATCTTTGAATGAAAATACCTCAATAAAGGAACTTATGATATGGCTAAACTTTTTTAAAGAATACAGATTGAATCTTTGAAAGAAATGAGAGTTTTGAATGAAACTTATTCTTGTTCCTTTCGACGTCCCGTAGAGTGTTTTAATGAGTAAAAATAGAATCTTTGGACTAAAATACCTCAACAAAAGGTACATATTATGTTACTAGACATTTTTAATGTATAAATGTTGAATCTTTGAAAGAAAATTAAAGTATTGATTTAAATTTATTTGAGTTACTTATGAAGTGGCGAAGAGTGTTTTAATGAGTAAAAATCGAATCTTTGATTGAAAATATCTCAATAAAAGTACATTTTATGTCACTAAACCTTTTTAATACAAATAGATTGAATCTTTGAAACAAAACAAGAGTTTTAATTTAAAATTATTCGTGTTACCTAGAAGTCGCGAAGAGTGTTTTAATGAGTATATATTGAATCTTTGAATGAATGTACCTCATTAAAGTTACCTTTTCAATGTATAAAGATTGAATCATTGAACGAAAATGAGGTTTTTGAGTTAAACTTATTCGAGTTCCCTTTGATGTCCCGTAGAGTGTTTTACAGAGTAAAGATTGAATCTCTGAATGAAATTACCTTAATAAAGGTACCTAGTATGTCACTCGAACGTTTTAATGTAAAAGGATTGAATCTCTGAAAAAAAATGATAGTTTAGAGATTAACTTATTCGAGTTTCCTATGAAGTCGCGAATCGTGTTGTAATGACTAAATATTAAATCCTTGAATGAAAATATCGTAACAAAGGAACATATTATGTGACTAGACCTTTTTAATGTACAAAGATTGAATCTTTTAAAGAAAATGCGAATTTTGAGTGAAACTTATTCGAGTTCCCTTTGACGTCCCGAAGAGTGTTTTATAGAGTATAGATTGAATCTTTGAATGAAAATACCTCTGTAAAGGTACCTAGAATGTCACAGCACCTTTTTAATGTAAAAAGATTGAATCTTTGAAAGAAAATGAGAGTTTTGAGACTGACTTATTTGAGTTACCTTTGAGGTTGCGAAGCGTGTTTTAATAACTAAAAATTAAATCTTTGAATGAAAATGCCTCCATAAAGGAACCTATAATATGACTAAACCTTTTTAATGTATACAGATTGAATCTTTGAAAGAAAATGAGAGTTTTGAATGAAACTAATTCGAGTTCCTTTTGACGTCCCGAAGAGTGTTTTAATGAGTAAAAATAGAATCTTTGAATGAAAATACCTTAATAAAGGTACCAATTATAGTACTAGACTTTTTTAATGTATAAATGTTGAATCTTGTAAAGAAAATAGATGTATTGATTTAAACTTATTCGAGTTACTTATGAAGTAGCGAAGAGTGTTTTAATGAGTAAAAATCGAATCTTTGATTTAAAATATTTCAATAAAAGTACCTTTTATATCACTAAACCTTTTTAATGCATATAGATTGAATCTTTGAAACAAAACAAGAGTTTTAATTTAAAATTATTCGTGTTACCTAGAAGTCGCGAAGAGTGTTTTAATGAGTACATATTGAATCTTTAAATCAAAGTACCTCAATAAAGGTACCTTTTATGTCACTTTACCTTTTCAATGTATAAAGATTGAATCTTTGAAAGAAAATGAGGTTTTTGAGTTAAACTTATTTGATTTCCCTTCAACGTCCCGTAGAGAGTTTTACAGAGTAAAGATTGAATCTCTAAATGAAATTACCTTAATAAAGGTACCTAGTACGTCACTGGACCATTTTAATGTAAAAAGATTGAATCTCTGAAAAAAAAATGATAGTTTAGAGATTAACTTATTCGAGTTACCTATGATGTCGCGAATCGTGTTTTAATATTATATTAAATCTTTGAATGAAAATATCTTAACAAAGGAACCTATTATGTGACTAGACCTGTTTAATGTATAAAGATTGAATCTTTTAAAGAAAATGAGAGTTTTGAGTGAAACTTATTCGAATTCCCTTTGACATCCCGAAGAGTGTTTTATAGAGTATAGATTTAATTTTTGAATGAAAATACCTTAGTAAAGGAACCTAGTATGTCACTAGACCTTTTTAATGTAAAAAGATTGAATCTTTGAAAGAAAATGAAAGTTTTAAGATTAACTTATTCGAGTTACCTATGAAGTCGCGAGGCGTGTTTTAATGAGTAAAGATTAAATCTTTGAATGAAAATACCTCAATAAAGGAACCTATTATATGACTAAACCTTTTTAATGTATACAGATTGAATCTTTGAAGGAAAATGAGAGTTTTGAATGAAACTTATTCGAGTTCCTTTTGACGTCCCGAAGAGTGTTTTAATGAGTAAAAATTGAATCTTTGAATGAAAATACCTCAATAAAGGTACCTATTATGTTACTAGTCCTTTTTAATGTATAAACATTGAATCATTGAAAGAAAATAAGAGTATTGATTTAAACTTATTCGAGTTACTTATGAAGTGGCGAAGAGTGTTTTTATGAGTAAAAATCGAATCTTTGATTGAAAATATCTCAATAAACGTACCTTTTATGTCAGTAAACATTTTTAATGCATATAGATTGAATCTTTGAAACAAAACAAGAGTTTTAATTTAAAATTATTCGTGTTACCTAGAAGTCGCGAAGAGTGTTTAAATTAGTATATGTTGAATCTTTAAATGAAAGTACCTCAATACATTTTTAATGTAAAAAGATTGAATCTTTCAAAGAAAATGAAAGTTTTGAGATTAACTAATTCGAGTTACCTATAAAGTCGCAAGGCGTGTTTTAATGACTAAAGATTAAATCTTTGAATGAAAATACCTCAATAAAGGAACTTATTATATGACTAAACCTTTTTAAAGTATACAGATTGAATCTTTGAAGGAAAATGAGAGTTTTGAATGAAACTTATTCGAGTTCCTTTTGACGTCCCGAAGAGTGTTTTAATGAGTAAAAATAGAATCTTTAATTGAAAATACCTCAATAAAGGTACCTATTATGTTACCAGACATTTTTAATGTATAAATGTTGAATCTTTGAAAGAAAATTAGAGTATTGATTTAAACATATTCGAGTTACTTATGAAGTGGCGAAGAGTGTTTTAATGAGTAAAAATCGAATCTTTAATTGAAAATATCTCAATAAAAGTACATTTTATATCACTAAATCTTTTTAATACATATAGATTGAATCTTTGAAACAAAATAAGAGTTTTAATTTTAAATTATTCGTGTTACCTAGAAGTTGCGAAGAATGTTTTAATGAGTATATGTTGAATCTTTAAATGAAAGTACCTCAATAAAGGTACCTTTTATGTCACTAAACCTTTTCAATGTATAAAGATTGAATCACTGAAAGAAAAAGAGGTTTTTGAGTTAAACTTATTCGAGTTCCCTTTGACATCCCGTAGAGTGTTTTATAGAGTAAAGATTGAATCTCTGAATGAAATTACCTTAATAAAGGTACCTAGTATGTCACTAGACCTTTTTAATGTAAAAAGATTGAATCTCTGGAAAAAAAAATGATAGTTTTGAGATTAACTTATTCGAGTTACCTACGAAGTCGCAAATCGTGTTGTAATGACTAAATATTAAATCTTTGAATGAAAATATCTGAACAAAGGAACCTATTATGCAACTAGACCTTTTTAATGTATAAAGATTGAATTTTTTAAAGAAAATGAGAGTTTTGAGTGAAACTTATTCGAGTTCCCTTTGACGTCCCGAAGAGTGTTTTACAGAGTATAGATTGAATCTTTGAATGAAAATACAACAGTAAAGGTACCTAGTATGTCACTAGACCTTTTTAATGTAAAAAGATTGAATCTTTGAAAGAAAATGAGAGTTTTGAGATTAACTAATTCGGGTTACCTATGAACTCGCGAGGTGTGTTTTAAAGATTAAAGATTAAATCTTTGAATAAAAATACATCAATAAAGGAACCTATTATTTGACTAAACCTTTTTAAATTATACATATTGAATCTTTGAAGGAAAATGAGAGTTTTGAATGAAACTTATTCGAGTTCTTTTTGACGTCCCGAAGAGTGTTTTAATGTATAAAAATAGAATCTTTGAATGAAAATACCTCAATAAAGGTACCTATTATGTTACTAGACATTTTTAATGTATAAATGTTGAATCTTTGAAAGAAAATTAGAGTATTGATTTAAACTTATTCGAGTTAATTATGAAGCGGCGAAGAGTGTTTTAATGAGTAAAAATCGAATCTATGATTGAAAATATCTCAATAAAAGTACATTTTATGTCACTAAACATTTTTAATACATATAGATTGAATCTTTGAAACAAAACAAGAGTTTTAATTTAAAATTATTCGTGTTACCTAGAAGTCGCGAAGAGTGTTTTAATGAGTATATGTTGAATCTTTAAATGGAAGTACCTCAATAAAGGTACCTTTTATGTCACTAGACCTTTTCAATGTATAAAGATTGAATCTTTGAAAGAAAATGAGGTTTTTGAGTTAAAGTTACGTCACTAAACCTCTGAAAAAAAATGATAGTTTAGAGATTAACTTATTCGAGTTACCAATGAAGTCGCGAATCGTGTTGTAATGACTAAATATTAAATCTTTGAATGAAAATATCTCAACAAAGGAACCTATTATGTGACTAGACCTTTTTAATGTATAAAGATTGAATCTTTTAAAGAAAATGAGAGTTTTGAGTGAAACTTATTCGAGTTTCCTTTGACGTCCCGAAGAGTGTTTTACAGAGTATAGATTGAATCTTTGAATGAAAATACCTCAGTTAAGATACCTAGTATGTCACTAGACCTTTTTAATGTAAAAAGATTGAATCTTTGAAAGAAAATGAGAGTTTTGAGATTAACTTATTCGAGTTACCTATGAAGTCGCGAAGCGTGTTTTGATGACTACAGATTAAATCTTTTTTGAGATTATAAACGTTGATACCTATTTTTTTAGTAGTCCTCCTTAATGTATAAACGTTGAATCTTTGAAAGAAAATAAGAGTATTGATTTAAACTTATTCGAGTTACTTATGAAGTGGCGAAGAGTGTTTTAATGAGTAAAAATCGAATCTTTGATTGAAAATATCTCAATAAACGTACCTTTTATGTCAGTAAACATTTTTAATGCATATAGATTGAATCTTTGAAACAAAACAAGAGTTTAATTTAAAATTATTCGTGCTACCTAGAAGTCGCGAAGAGTGTTTAAATTAGTATATGTTGAATCTTTAAATGAAAGTACCTCAATAAAGGTACCTTTTATGTCACTAGACCTTTTCAATGTATAAAGTTTGTATCTTTGAAAGAAAATGAGGTTTTTGAGTTAAAATTATTCGAGTTCCCTTTGACGTCCCTTAGAGTGTTTTATAGAGTAAAGATTGAATCTCTGAATGAAATTACCTTAATAAAAGTACCTAGTATGTCACTAGACCTTTTTAATGTAAAAAGATTGAATCTCTGGAAAAAGAAATGATAGTTTAGAGATTAACTTATTCGAGTTATCTATGAAGTCGCGAATCGTGTTGTAATGACTAAATATTAAATCTTTGAATGAAAATATCTGAACAAAGGAACCTATTATGAGACTAGACCTTTTTAATGTATAAAGATTGAATCTTTTTAAGAAAATGAGAGTTTTGAGTGAAACTTATTCGAGTTCCCTTTGACGTCCCGAAGAGTGTTTTACAGAGTATAGATTGAATCTTTGAATGAAAATATCACTGTAAAGGTACCTAGTATGTCACTAGACCTTTTTAATGTAAAAAGATTGAATCTTTGAAAGAAATGAGAGTTTTGAGATTAACTAATTCGAGTTACCTATAAAGTCGCGAGGCGTGTTTTAATGACTAAAGATTAAATCTTTGAAAGAAAATACCTCAATAAAGGAACTTATTATATGACTAAACCTTTTTAAAGTATACAGATTGAATCTTTGAAGGAAAATGAGGGTTTTGAATAAAACTTATTCGAGTTCCTTTTGACGTCCCGAAGAGTGTTTTAATGAGTAAAAATAGAATCTTTAAATGAAAATACCTCAATAAAGGTACCTATTATGTTACCAGACATTTTTAATGTATAAATGTTGAATCTTTGAAAGAAAATTAGAGTATTGATTTATACTTATTCGAGTTACTTATGAAGTGGCGAAGAGTGTTTTAATGAGTAAAAATCGAATCTTTGATTGAAAATATCTCAATAAAAGTACATTTTATATAACTAAACCTTTTTAAAACATATAGATTGAATTTTTGAAACAAAATAAGAGTTTTAATTTTAAATTATTCGTGTTACCTAGAAGTCGCGAAGAATGTTTTAATGAGTATATGTTGAATCTTTAAATAAAAGTACCTCAATAAAGGTACCTTTTATGTCACTAGACCTTTTCAATGGATAAAGATTGAATATTGAAAGAAAATGAGGGTTTTGAGTTAAACTTATTCGAGTTCCCATGGACGTTCCGTAGAGTGTTTTACACAGTAAAGATTGAATCTCTGAATGAAATTACCTTAATAAAGGTACCTAGTATGTCACTAGACCTTTTTAATGTAAAAAGATTGAATCTCTAAAAAAAAATAAATGATAGTTTTGAGATTAACTTATTCGAGTTACCTATGAAGTCGCGAATCGTGTTGTAATGACTAGATATTAAATCTTTGAATGAAAATATCTCAACAAAGGAACCTATTACGTGACTAGACCTTTTTAATGTATAAAGATTGAATCTTTTAAAGAAAATGAGAGTTTTGAGTGAAACTTATTCGAGTTTCCTTTGACGCCCCGAAGAGTGTTTTACAGGGTATAGATTGAATTTTTGAATGAAAATACCTCAGTAAAGGAACCTAGTATGTCACTAGACCTTTTTAATGTAAAAAGATTGAATCTTTGAAAGAAATGAGAGTTTGAGATTAACTAATTCGAGTTACCTATAAAGTCGCGAGGCGTGTTTTAATGACTAAAGATTAAATCTTTGAATGAAAATACTTCAATAAAGGAACTTATTATATGACTAAACCTTCTTAAGGTATACAGATTGAATCTTTGAAGGAAAATGAGAGTTTTGAATGAAACTTATTCGAGTTCCTTTTGACGTCCCGAAGAGTGTTTTAATGAGTAAAAATAGAATCTTTAAATGAAAATACCTCAATAAATGTACCTATTATGTTACCAGACATTTTTAATGTATAAATGTTGAATCTTTGAAGGAAAATTAGAGTATTGATTTAAACTTATTCGAGTTACTTATGAAGTGGCGAAGAGTGTTTTAATGAGTAAAAATCGAATCTTTGATTGAAAATATCTCCATAAAAGTGCATTTTATGTCACTAAACCTTTTTAATAAATATAGATTGAATCTTTGAAACAAAACAAGAGTTTTAATTTAAAATTATTCGTTTTACCTAGAAGTCGCGAAGAGTGTTTTAATGAGTATATGTTAAATCTTTAAATGAAAGTACCTCAATAAAGGTACCTTTTATGTCTCTAGACCTTTTCAATGTATAAAGATTGAATCTTTGAAAGAAAATGAGGTTTTTGGGTTAAAATTATTCGAGTTCCCTTTGACGTCCCGTAGAGTGTTTTACCGAGTAAAGATTGAATCTCTGAATGAAATTACCTTAATAAAGGTACCTAGTATGTCACTAGACCTTTTTAATGTAAAAAAATTGAATCTCTGAAAAAAAAATGATAGTTTAGAGATTGACTTATTCGAGTTACCTATGAAGTCGCAAATCATGTTGTAATGACTAAATATTAAATCTTTGAATGAAAATATCTAAACAAAGGAACCTATTATGTGACTAGACCTTTTTAATGTATAAAGATTGAATCTTTTAAAGAAAATGATAGTTTTGAGTGAAACTTATTCGAGTTCCCTTTGACGTCCCGAAGAGTGTTTTACAGAGTATAGATTGAATCTTTGAATGAAAATACCACAGTAAAGGTACCCAGTATGTCACTAGACCTTTTTAATGTAAAAAGATTGAATCTTTGAAAGAAAATGAGAATTTTGAGATTAACTAATTCGAGTTACCTATGAAGTCTCGAGGCGTATTTTAATGACTAAAGATTAAATCTTTGAATGAAAATACCTCAATAAAGGAACCTATTATACGACTAAACCTTTTAAAAGTAAACAGATTGAATCTTTGAAAGAAAATGAGAGTTTTGAATGAAACTTATTCGAGTTCCTTTTGACGTCCCGAAGAGTGTTTTAATGAGTAAAAATAGTATCTTTGAATGAAAATACCTCAATAAAGGTACCTATTATGTTACTAGACATTTTTAATGTATAAATGTTGAATCTTTGAAAGAAAATTAGAGTATTGATTTAAACTTATTCGAGTTACTTATGAAGTGGCGAAGAGTGTTTTATGGAGTAAAAATCGAATTTTTTATTGAAAATATCTCAATAAAAGTACATTTTATGTCACTAAACCTTTTTAATACATATAGATTGAATCTTTGAAACAAAACAAGAGTTTTAATTTAAAATTATTCGTGTTACCTAGAAGTCACGAAGAGTGTCTTAATGATTATATCTTGAATATTTAAATGAAAGTACCTCAATAAAGGTACCTTTTATGTCACTAGACCTTCTCATTGTATAAAGATTGAATCTTTACAAGAAAATGAGGTTTTTGAGTTAAACTTATTCGAGTTCCCTTTGACGTCCCGTAGAGTGTTTTACAGAGTAAAGATTGAATCTCTGAATGAAATTACCTTAATAAAGGTACCTAGTATCTCACTAGACCTTTTTAATGTGAAAAGATTGAATCTCTAAAAAAAAAATGATAGTTTAGAGATTAACTTATTCGAGTTACCTATGAAGTCGCAAATCGTGTTGCAATGACTAAATATAAAATCTTTGAATGAAAATTTCTGAACGAAGGAACCTATTATGTGACTAGACCTTTTTTATGTAAAAAGATTGAATCTTTGAAAGAAAATGAGAGTTTTGAGTGAAACTTATTCGAGTTACCTATGAAGTCGCAAAGCGTGTTTTGATGACTAAAGATTAAATCTTTGAATGAAAATACCACAATAAAGGAACCCAATATATGACTAAACCTTTTTAATGTATACAGATTGAATCTTTGAAAGAAAATGAGAGTTTTTCAATGAAACTTATTTGAGTTCTTTTTGACGTCCCGAAGAGTGTTTTAATGAGTAAAAATAGAATCTTTAAATGAAAATACCTCAATAAAGATACCTATTATGTTACTAGTCCTTTTTAATATATAAACGTTGAAACTTTGAAACAAAATAAGAGTATTGATTTAAACTTATTCGAGTTACTTATGAAGTGGCGAAGAGTGTCTTAATGAGTAAAAATCGAATCTTTGATTGAAAATATCTCAATAAAAGCACATTTTATGTCTCTAAACCTTTTTAATGCATATAGATTGAATCTTTGAAAGAAAATGAGCTTTTTGAGTTAAACTTATTCGAGTTCCCTTTGAAGTCCCGTAAAGTGTTTTACAGAGTAAAGATTAAATCTATGAATGAAATTACCTTAATAAAGTTACCTAGTATGTCACTAGACCTTTTTAGTGTAAAAAGATTGAATATCTAAAAAAAAATGATAGTTTAGATATTAACTTATTTGAGTTACCTATGAAGTCGCGAATCGTGTTGTAATGACTAAATATTAAATCTTTTAATGAAAATATCTCAACAAAGGAACCTATTATGTGACTAAACCTTTTTAATGTATAAAGATTGAATCTTTTAAAGAAAATTAGAGTTTTAAGTGAAACTTATTCGAGTTCCCATTGACGTCTCGAAGAGTGTTTTACATAGTATAGATTGAATCTTTGAATGAAAATACCTCAGTAAAGATACCTAGTATGTCAGTAGACCTTTTTAATGTAAGAAGATTGAATCTTTGAAAGAAAATGAGAGTTTTGAGATTAACTAATTCGAGTTACCAATGAAGTCGCGAGGCGTGTTTAAATGACTAAAGATTAAATATATAAGTGAAAATACCTCAATAAAGGAACCTATTATATGACTAAACCTTTTTAAAGTATACAGATTGAATCTTTGAAAGAAAATGAGAGTTTTGAATGAAACTTTTTCGAGTTCCTTTTGACGTCCCGTAGAGTGTTTTAATGAGTAAAAATAGAGTCTTTGAGTGAAAATACCTCAATAAAGGTACCTATTATGTTACTAGACATTTTTAATGTATAAATGTTGAATCCTTGAAAGAAAATTAGAGTATTGATTTAAACTTATTCGAGTTACTTATGAAGTGGCGAAGAGTGTTTTAATGCGTAAAAATCGAATCTTTGATTGAAAATATCTCAATAAAAGTACCTTTTATGTCACTAAACCTTTTTAATGCATATAGATTGAATCTTTGAAACAAAACAAGAGTTTTAATTTAAAATTATTCGTATTACCTAGAAGTCGCGAAGAGTGTTTTAATGAGTATATGTTGAATATTTAAATAAAAATACCTCAATAAAGGTACCTTTTATGTCACTAGACCATTTCAATGTATAAAGATTGAATCTTTGAAAGAAAATGTGGTTTTTGAGTTAAACTTATTCGAGTTCCCTTTGACGTCCCGTAAAGTGTTTTACAGAGTAAAGATTGAATCTCTGAATGAAATTACCTTATTAAAGATACCTAGTATGTCACTAGACCTTTTTAATGTAAGAAGATTGAATCTTTGAAAAAAAATGATAGTTTAGAGATTAACTTATTCGAGTTACCTATGAAGTCGCGAATCGTTTTGTAATGACTAAATATTAAATCTTTGAATGAAAATATCTCAACAAAGGAACCTATTATGTGACTAGACCTTTTTAATGTATAAAGATTGAATTTTTCAAAGAAAATGAGAGTTTTGAGTGAAACTTATTCGAGTTCCCTTTGACGTCCCGAAGAGTGTTTTGTAGAGTATAGATTGAATCTTTGAATGAAAATACCTCTGTAAAGGTACCTAGAATGTCACAAGACCTTTTTAGTGTAAAAAGATTGAATCTTCGAAAGAAAATGAGAGTTTTGAGATTGACTTATTCGAGTTACCTATGAAGTCGCGAAGCGTGTTTTAATGACTAAAGATTAAATCTTTGAATGAAAATACCTCAATAAAGGAACCTATTATATGACTAAATCTTTTTAATGTATACAGATTGAATCTTTGAAAGA
Source organism: Cornus florida (assembly GCF_030987335.1). Taxonomy (NCBI): domain Eukaryota; kingdom Viridiplantae; phylum Streptophyta; class Magnoliopsida; order Cornales; family Cornaceae; genus Cornus; species Cornus florida. The sequence goes on along the minus strand of NW_026775578.1, from coordinate 88,836,324 downwards.
AAATGAGAGTTTTGAATGAAACTTATTCGAGTTCCTTTTGACGTCCCGAAGAGTGTTTTAATGAGTACAAAAAGAATCTTTGAATGAAAATACCTCAATAAAGGTACCTATTATGTTACTAGACTTTTTTAATGTATAAATGTTGAATCCTTGAAAGAAAATTAGAGCAATGACTTAAACTTATTCGAGTTACTTATGAAGTAGCGAAGAGTGTTTTAATGAGTAAAAATCGAATCTGTGATTGAAAATATCTCAAAAAAAGTACCTTTTACGTTAGTAGACCTTTTTAATACATATAGATTGAATCTTTGAAACAAAACAAGAGTTTTAATTTAAAATTATTCGTGTTACCTAGAAGTCGCGAAGAGTGTTTTAATGAGTATATGTTGAATCTTTAAATGAAAGTACCTTAATAAAGGTACCATTTATGTCACTAGACATTTTCAATGTATAAAGATTGAATCTTTGAAAGAAAATGTGGTTTTTGAGTTAAACTTATTCGAGTTCTCTTTGACGTCCCGTAAAGTGTTTTACAGAGTAAAGATTGAATCTCTGAATGAAATTACCTTATTAAAGATACCTAGTATGTCACTAGACCTTTTTAATGTAAGAAGATTGAATCTTTGAAAAAAAATGATAGTTTAGAGATTAAGTTATTCGAGTTACCTATGAAGTCGCGAATCGTGTTGTAATGACTAAATATTAAATCTTTGAATGAAAATATCTCAACAAAGGAACCTATTATGTGACTAGACCTTTTTAATGTATAAAGATTGAATTTTTCAAAGAAAATGAGAGTTTTGAGTGAAACTTATTCGAGTTCCCTTTGACGTCCCGAAGAGTGTTTTGTAGAGTATAGATTGAATCTTTGAATGAAAATACCTCTGTAAAGGTACCTAGAATGTCACAAGACCTTTTTAGTGTAAAAAGATTGAATCTTCGAAAGAAAATGAGAGTTTTGAGATTGACTTATTCGAGTTACCTATGAAGTCGCGAAGCGTGTTTTAATGACTAAAGATTAAATCTTTGAATGAAAATACCTCAATAAAGGAACCTATTACATGACTAAATCTTTTTAATGTATACAGATTGAATCTTTGAAAGAAAATGAGAGTTTTGAATGAAACTTATTCGAGTTCCTTTTGACGTCCCGAAGAGTGTTTTAATGAGTACAAAAAGAATCTTTGAATGAAAATACCTCAATAAAGGTACCTATTATGTTACTAGACTTTTTTAATGTATAAATGTTGAATCCTTGAAAGAAAATTAGAGCAATGACTTAAACTTATTCGAGTTACTTATGAAGTAGCGAAGAGTGTTTTAATGAGTAAAAATCGAATCTGTGATTGAAAATATCTCAAAAAAAGTACCTTTTACGTTAGTAGACCTTTTTAATACATATAGATTGAATCTTTGAAACAAAACAAGAGTTTTAATTTAAAATTATTCGTGTTACCTAGAAGTCGCGAAGAGTGTTTTAATGAGTATATGTTGAATCTTTAAATGAAAGTACCTTAATAAAGGTACCATTTATGTCACTAGACATTTTCAATGTATAAAGATTGAATCTTTGAAAGAAAATGTGGTTTTTGAGTTAAACTTATTCGAGTTCCCTTTGACGTCCCGTAAAGTGTTTTACAGAGTAAAGATTGAATCTCTGAATGAAATTACCTTATTAAAGATACCTAGTATGTCACTAGACCTTTTTAATGTAAGAAGATTGAATCTTAGTAAAAAAAATGATAGTTTAGAGATTAACTTATTCGAGTTACCTATGAAGTCGCGAATCGTGTTGTAGTGACTAAATATTAAATCTTTGAATAAAACTATCTCAACAAAGGAACCTATTATGTGACTAGACCTTTTTAATGTATAAAAATTGAATCTTTTAAAGAAAATGTGAGTTTTGAGCGAAACTTATTCGAGTTTCCTTTAACATCCCGAAGAGTGTTTTACAGGGTATAGATTGAATCTTTGAATGAAAATACCTCAGTAAAGTTATCTAGAATGTCACTAGACCTTTTTAATGTAAAAAGATTGAATCTTTGAAAGAAAATGAGAGTTTTGAGATTAACTTATTCGAGTTATTTATGAAGTCGCGAAGCGTGTTTTAATGACTAAAGATTAAATCTTTGAATGAAAATATCTCTATAAAGGAACCTATTATATTACTAAACCTTTTTAATGTATACAGATTGAATCTTTGAAGGAAAATGAATGTTTTGAATGAAACTTATTCGAGTTCTTTTTGACGTCCCGATGAGTGTTTTAATGAGTAAAATTAGAATCTTTAAATGAAACTACTTCAATAAAGATACCTATTATGTTATTAGGCCTTTTTAATGTATAAACGTTGAATTTGTGAAAGAAAATAAGAGAATTGATTTAAACTTATTCGAGTTACTTATGAAGTGGCGAAGAGTGTTTTAATGAGTAAAAATCGAATCTTTGATTGAAAATATCTCAATAAAAGTACCTTTTATGTCACTAAACCTTCTTAATGCATATAGATTGAATCTTTGAAACAAAACAAGAGTTTTAATTTAAAATTATTCGTGTTACCTAGAAGTCGCGAAGAGTGTTTTAATGAGTATATGTTGAATCTTTAAATGAAAGTACCTCAATAAAGGTACCTTTTATGTCACTAGACCTTTTCAATGTATAAAGATTGAATCATTGAAAGAAAATGAGGTTTTTGAGTTAAACTTATTCGAGTTCCCTTTGACATCCCGTAGAGTGTTTTACAGAGTAAAGATTGAATCTCTGAATAAATTACTTTAATAAAGGTACCTAGTATGTCACTAGACCTTTTTAATGTAAAAAGATTGAATCTTTAAAAAAAAAACAAATGATAGTTTTGAGATTAACTTATTCGATTTACCTATGAAGTCGCGAATCGTGTTGTAATGACTAAATATTAAATCTTTGAATGAAAATATCTCAACAAAGGAACCTATTATGTGACTAGACCTTTTTAATGTATAAAGATTGAATCTTTTAAAGAAAATGAGAGTTTTGAGTGAAACTTATTCGAGTTTCCTTTGACGCCCCGAAGAGTGTTTTACAGGGTACAGATTGAATTTTTGAATGAAAATACCTCAGTAAAGGAACCTAGTATGTCACTAGACCTTTTTAATGTAAAAAGATTGAATCTTTGAAAGAAATGAGAGTTTTGAGATTAACTAATTCGAGTTACCTATAAAGTCGCGAGGCGTGTTTTAATGACTAAAGATTAAATCTTTGAATGAAAATACCTCATTAAAGGAACTTATTATATGACTAAACCTTCTTAAAGTATACAGATTGAATCTTTGAAGGAAAATGAGAGTTTTGAATGAAACTTATTCGAGTTCCTTTTGACATTCCGAAGAGTGTTTTAATGAGTAAAAATAGAATCTTTAAATGAAAATACCTCAATAAAGTTACCTATTATGTTACCAGACATTTTTAATGTATAAATGTTGAATCTTTGAAGGAAAATTAGAGTATTGATTTAAACTTATTCGAGTTACTTATGAAGTGGCGAAGAGTGTTTTAATGAGTAAAAATCGAATCTTTGATTGAAAATATATCCATAAAAGTACATTTTATATCACTAAACCTTTTTAATACATATAGATTGAATCTTTGAAACAAAATAAGAGTTTTAATTTAAAATTATTCGTGTTACCTAGAAGTCGCGAAGAGTGTTTTAATGAGTATATGTTAAATATTTAAATGAAAGTACCTCAATAAAGGTACCTTTTATGTCTCCAGACCTTTTCAATGTATAAAGATTGAATCTTTGAAAGAAAATGAGGTTTTTGAGTTAAAATTATTCGAGTTCCCTTTGACGTCCCGTAGAGTGTTTTACAGAGTAAAGATTGAATCTCTGAATGAAATTACCTTAATAAAGGTACCTAGTATGTCACTAGACCTTTTTAATGTAAAAAGATTGAATCTCTGAAAAAAAAAATGATAGTTTAGAGGTTGACTTATTCGAGTTACCTATGAAGTCGCGAATCATGTTGTAATGACTAAATATGAAATCTTTGAGTGAAAATATCTAAACAAAGGAACCTATTATGTGACTAGACCTTTTTAATGTATAAAGATTGAATCTTTTAAAGAAAATGATAGTTTTGAGTGAAACTTATTCGAGTTCCCTTTGACGTCCCGAAGAGTGTTTTACAGAGTATAGATTGAATCTTTGAATGAAAATACCACAGTAAAGGTACCCAGTATGTCACTAGACCTTTTTAATGTAAAAAGATTGAATCTTTGAAAGAAAATGAGAGTTTTGAGATTAACTAATTCGAGTTACCTATGAAGTCTCGAGGCGTATTTTAATGACTAAAGATGAAATCTTTGAATGAAAATACCTCAATAAAGGAACCTATTATACGACTAAACCTTTTAAAAGTAAACAAATTGAATCTTTGAAAGAAAATGAGAGTTTTGAATGAAACTTATTCGAGTTCCTTTTGACGTCCCGAAGAGTGTTTTAATGAGTAAAAATAGAATCTTTGAATGAAAATACCTCAATAAAGGTACCTATTATGTTACTAGACATTTTTAATGTATAAATGTTGAATCTTTGAAAGAAAATTAGACTATTGATTTAAACTTATTCAAGTTACTTATGAAGTGGCGAAGAGTGTTTTAATGAGTAAAAATCGAATTTTTGATTGAAAATATCTCAATAAAAATACATTTTATGTCACTAAACCTTTTTAATACATATAGATTCAATCTTTGAAACAAAACAAGAGTTTTAATTTAAAGTTATTCGTGTTACCTAGAAGTCACGAAGAGTGTCTTAATGATTATATCTTGAATATTTAAATGAAAGTACCTTAATAATGGTACCTTTTATGTCACTAGACCTTTTCATTGTATAAAGATTGAATCTTTGCAAGAAAATGAGGTTTTTGAGCTAAACTTATTCGAGTTCCCTTTGACGTCCCGTAGGGTGTTTTACAGAGTAAAGATTGATTCTCTGAATGAAATTACCTTAATAAAGGTACCTAGTATGTCACTAGACCTTTTTAATGTGAAAAGATTGAATCTCTAAAAAAAAAATGATAGTTTAGAGATTAACTTATTCGAGTTACCTATGAAGTCGCAAATCGTGTTGCAATGACTAAATATTAAATCTTTGAATGAAAATATCTGAACGAAGGAACCTATTATGTGACTAGACCTTTTTAATGTATAAAGATTGAATCTTTTAAAGAAAATGAGAGTTTTGAGTGAAACTTATTCGAGTTTCCTTTGACGTCCCGAAGATGGTTTTACAGAATATAGATTGAATCTTTGAATGAAAATACCTCAGTAAAGGTACCTAGTATGTCACTAGACCTTTTTAATTTAAAAAGATTGAATCTTTGAAAGAAAATTAGAGTTTTGAGATTAACTTATTCGAGTTACCAATGAAGTCGTAAAACGTGTTTTAATGACTAAAGATTAAATCTTTGAATGAAAATACCACAATAAAGGAACCCAATATATGACTAAACCTTTTTAATGTATACAGACTGAATCTTTGAAAGAAAATGAGAGTTTTTCAATGAAACTTATTCGAGTTCTTTTTGACGTCCCGAAGAGTGTTTTAATGAGTAAAAATAGAATCTTTAAATGAAAATACCTCAATAAAGATACCTATTATGTTACTAGACCTTTTTAATATATAAACGTTGAATCTTTGAAACAAAATACGAGTATTGATTTAAACTTATTCGAGTTACTTATGAAGTGGCGAAGAGTGTCTTAATGAGTAAAAATCGAATCTTTGATTGAAAATATCTCAATAAAAGCACATTTTATGTCACTAAACCTTTTTAATGCATATAGATTGAATCTTTGAAAGAAAATGAGCTTTTTGAGTTAAAGTTATTCGAGTTCCCTTTGAAGTCCCGTAAAGTGTTTTACAGAGTAAAGATTAAATCTCTGAATGAAATTACCTTAATAAAGTTACCTAGTATGTCACTAGACCTTTTTAATGTAAAAAGATTGAATATCTAAAAAAAAATGATAGTTTAGAGATTAACTTATTTGAGTTACCTATGAAGTCGCGAATCGTGTTGTAATGACTAAATATTAAATCTTTTAATGAAAATATCTCAACAAAGGAACCTATTATGTGACTAAACCTTTTTAATGTATAAAGATTGAATCTTTTAAAGAAAATTAGAGTTTTAAGTGAAACTTATTCAAGTTCCCTTTGACGTCTCGAAGAGTGTTTTACATAGTATAGATTGAATCTTTGAATGAAAATACCTCAGTAAAGGTATCTAGCATGTCACTAGACCTTTTTAATGTAAAAAGATTGAATCTTTGAAAGAAAATGAGAGTTTTGAGATTAACTTATTCGAGTTATTTATGAAGTCGCGAAGCGTGTTTTAATGTCTAAAGATTAAATCTTTGAATGAAAATATCTCTATAAAGGAACCTATTATATGACTAAACCTTTTTAATGTATACAGATTGAATCTTTGAAGGAAAATGAGTGTTTTGAATGAAACTTATTCGAGTTCTTTTTGACGTCCCGATGAGTGTTTTAATGAGTAAAAATAGAATCTTTAAATGAAACTACCTCAATAAAGATACCTATTATGTTACTAGGCCTTTTTAATGTATAAACGTTAAATTTGTGAAAGAAAATAAGAGAATTGAGTTAAACTTATTCGAGTTACTTATGAAGTGGCGAAGAGTGTTTTAATGAGTAAAAATAGAATCTTTAAATGAAAATACCTCAATAAAGGTACCTATTATGTTACCAGACATTTTTAATGTATAAATGTTGAATCTTTGAAGGAAAATTAGAGTATTGATTTAAACTTATTCGAGTTACTTATGAAGTGGCGAAGAGTGTTTTAATGAGTAAAAATCGAATCTTTGATTGAAAATATCTCAATAAAAGTACCTTTTATGTCACTAAACCTTCTTAATACATATAGATTGAATCTTTGAAACAAAACAAGAGTTTTAATTTAAAATTATTCGTGTTACCTAGAAGTCGCGAAGAGTGTTTTAATGAGTATATGTTGAATCTTTAAATCAAAGTACCTCAATAAAGGTACCTTTTATGTCACTAGACCTTTTCACTGTATAAAGATTGAATCTTTGAAAGAAAATGAGGTTTTTAAGTTAAACTTATTCGAGTTCCCTTTGACGTCCCGTATAATGTTTTACCGAGTATAGATTGAATCTTTGAATGAAATTACCTTATTAAAGATACTTAGTATGTCACTAGACCTTTTTAATGTAAGAAGATTGAATCTCTGAAAAAAAATGATAGTTTAGAGAATAACTTATTCGAGTTACCTATGAAGTCGCGAATCGTGTTATAATGACTAAATATTAAATCTTTGAATGAAAATATCTCAACAAAGGAACCTATTATGTGACTAGACCTTTTTAATGTATAAAGATTGAATTTTTCAAAGAAAATGAGAGTTTTGAGTGAAACTTATTTGAGTTCCCTTTGACGTCCCGAAGAGTGTTTTGTAGGGTATAGATTGAATCTTTGAATGAAAATACCTCAGTAAAGGTACCTAGTATGTCACTAGACCTTTTTAATGTAAAAAGATTGAATCTTTGAAAAAAAATGAGAGTTTTGAGATTAACTAATTCGAGTTACCTATGAAGTCGCGAGGCGTGTTTTAATGACTAAAGATTAAATCTTCGAATGAAAATACCTCAATAAAGGAACCTATTATACGACTAAACCTTTTTAAAGTATACAGATTGAATCTTTGAAAGAGAATGAGAGTTTTGAATGAAACTTATTCGAGTTCCTTTTGACGTACCGAAGAGTGTTTTAATGAGTAAAAATAGAATCTTTGAATGAAAATACATCAATAAAGGTACCTATTATGTTACAAGACATTTTTAATGTATAAATGTTGAATCTTTGAAAGCAAATTAGAGTATTGATTTAAACTTATTCGAGTTACTTATGAAGTGGCGAAGAGTGTTTTAATAAGTAAAAATCGAATCTTTAATTGAATATATCTCAATAACAGTACATTTTATGTCACTAAACCGTTTTAATACATATAGATTGAATCTTGGAAACAAAATAAGAGTTTTAATTTAAAATTATTCGTGTTACCTAGAAGTCGCGAAGAGTGTTTTAATGAGTATATGTTGAATCTTTAAATGAAAGTACCTCAGTAAAGGTACCTTTTATGTCACTAAACCTTTTCAATGTATAAAGACTGAATCTCTGAAAGAAAATGAGGTTTTTGAGTTAAAATTATTCGAGTTCCCTTTGACGTCTCGTAGAGTGTTTTACAGAGGAAAGATTGAATCTCTGATTGAAATTACCTTAATAAAGGTACCTAGTATGTCACTAGACCTGTTTAATGTAAAAAGATTGAATATCAGAAAAAAAAATGATAGTTTAGAGATTAACCTATTCGAGTTGTCTATGAAGTCGCGAATCGTGTTGTAATGACTAAATGTTAAATCTTTGAATGAAAATATCTCAACAAAGGAAACTATTATGGGACTAGACCTTTTATAATGTATAAAGATTGAATCTTTCAAAGAAAATTAGAGTTTCGAGTGAAACTTATTCGAGTTCCCTTTGACGTCCCAAAGAGTGTTTTATAGAGTATAGATTGAATCTTTGAATGATAATACCTCAGTAAAGGTACCTAAAATGTCACAAGACCTTTTTAATGTAAAAAGATTGAATCTTTGAAAGAAAATGAGAGTTTTGAGATTAACTTATTCGAGTTACCTATGAAGTCGCAAAGCGTGTTTTAATGACTAAAGATTAAATCTTTGAATGAAAATACCTCAATAAAGGAACCTATTATATGTCTAAACCTTTTTAATATATACAGATTGAATCTTTGAAAGAAAATGAGAGTTTTGAATCAAATTATTCGAGTTCTTTTTGACTTCCCGAAGAGTGTTTTAATGAGTAAAAATAGAATCGTTAAATGAAAATACCACAATAAAGATACCTATTATGTTGCTAGACCTTTTTAATGTGTAATCGTTGAATCTTTGAAAGAAAATATGAGTATTGATTTAAACTTATTCGAGTTACTTATGAAGTGGCGAAGAGTGTTTTAATGAGTAAAAATCGAATCTTTGATTGAAAATATATCAATAAAAGTACCTTTTATGTCACTAAACCTTTTTAACGCATATAGATTAAATCTTTGAAACAAAACTAGAGTTTTAATTTAAAATTATTCGTGTTACCTAGAAGTCGCGAAGAGTGTTTTAATGAGTATATGTTGAAAATCAAAGTACCTCAATAAAGGTACCTTTTATGTCACTAGACCTTTTCAATGTATAAAGATTGAATCTTTGAAAGAAAATGAGGTTTTTGAGTTAAACTTATTCGAGTTCACTTTGACGTCCCGTAGAGTGTTTTACTGACTAAAGATTGAATCTTTGAATGAAATTACCTTAATAAAGGTACCAAGTATGTCACTAGACCTTTTAAATTTAAAAAGATTGAATCTTGGAATAAAAATGATAGTTTAGAGATTAACTTATTCGAGTTACCTATGAAGTCGCGAATCGTGTTGTAATGACTAAATATTAAATCTTTGAGTGAAAATATCTCAACAAAGGAACCTATTATGTGATTAGACCTTTTTAATGTATAAAGATTGAATCTTTTAAAGAAAATGAGAGTTTTGAGTGAAACTTATTCGAGTTACCTTTGTCGTCCCGAAGAGTGTTTTACAGAGTCTAGATTGAATCTTTGAATGAAAATACCTCAGGGAAGGTACCTAGTATGTCACCAGACCTTTTTAATGTAGAAAGATTGAATCTTTGATAGAAAATGAGAGTTTTGAGATTAATTAATTCGAGTTACCTATGAAGTCGCGAGGCGTGTTTTAATGACTAAAGATTAAATCTTTGAATTAAAATACCTCAATAAAGGAACCTATTATATGACTAAACCTTTTTAAAGTATACAGATTGAATCTTTGAAAAAAAATTAGAGTTTTGAATGAAACTTATTCGTGTTCCTTTTGACGACCCGAAGAGTGTTTTAATGAGTGAAAACAGAATCTTTGAATGAAAATACCTCAATAAAGGTACCTATTATGTTACTAGACATTTTTAATGTATAAATGTTGAATCTTTGAAAGAAAATTAGAGTATTGATCTAAACTAATTCGATTTACTTATGAAGTAGCGAAGAGTATTTTAATGGGTAAAAATCGAATCATCGATTGAAAATATCTCAATAAAAGTACTTTTTATGTCACTAAACCTTTTTAATGCATATAGATTGAATCTTTGAAGCAAAACAAGAGTTTTAATTTAAAATTATTCGTGTTACCTAGAAGTTGCGAAGAGTGTTTTAATGAGTATTTGTTGAATCTTTAAATGAAAGTACCTCAATAAAGGTACCTTTTATGTCGCTTGACCTTTTCAATGTATAAAGATTGAATCTTTGAAAGAAAATGAAGTTTTTGAGTTAAACTTATTTGAGTCCCTTTGACGTCCCGTAAAGTGTTTTACAGAGTAAAGATTGAATCTCTGAATGAAATTACCTGAATAAAGGTACCTAGTATGTCACTATACCTTTTTAATATAAAAGATTGAATCTCTGAAAAAAAATGATTGTTTAGAGATTAACTTATTCGAGTTACCTATGAAGTCGCGAATCGTGTTGTAATGACTAAATATTAAATCTTTGAATTAAAATATCTCAACAAAGGAACCTATTATATGACTAGACCTTTTTAATGTATAAAGATTGAATCTTTTAAAGAAAATGAGAGTTTTGGGTGAAAATTATTCGAGTTCCCTTTGACGTCCCGAAGAGTGTTTTACAAAGTATAGATTGAATCTTTGAATGAAAATACCTCTGTAAAGGTACCTAGAATGTCACAAGACCTTTTTAATGTAAAAAGATTGAATATTTGAATAAAACTGAGAGTTTTGAGATTGACTTATTCGAGTTACCTATGAAGTCGCGAAGCCATTTTTAATGACTAAAGATTAAATCTTTGAATTAAAATACCTCAATAAAGGAACCTATTATATGACTAAACCTTTTTAATGTATACAGATTGAATCTTTGAAAGAAAATGAGAGTTTTGAATGAAACTTATTCGAGTTCCTTTTGACGTCTCGAAGAGTGTTTTAATGAGTAGAAATAGAATCTTTGAATGAAAATACCTCAATAAAGGTACCTATTATGTCACTAAACCTTTTTAATGTATAAATGTTGAATCTTTGAAAGAAAATTAGAGTATTGATTTAAACTTATTCGAGTTACTTATGAAGTGGCGAAGAGTGTTTTAATGAGTAAAAATCGAATCTTTCATTGAATATATCTCAATAAAATTACATTTTGTGTCCCTAAACATTTTTAATACATATAGATTGAATCTTTGAAACAAAATAAGAGTTTTAATTTAAAATTATTTGTGTTACCTAGAAGTCGTGAAGAGTGTTTTAATTTAAAATTATTTGTGTTTTAATGTTGAATCTTTAAATGAAAGTACCACAATAAAGGTACCTTTTATGTCACTAGACCTTTTCAATGTATAAGGATTGAATCTTTGAAAGAAAATGAGGTTTTTGATTTAAACTTAGTCGAGTTCCCTTTGACGTCCTGTAAAGTGTTTTACTGAGTAAAGATTGAATCTCTGAATGAAATTACCTTAATAAAAGGTACCTAGTATGTCACTAGACCTTTTTAATGTAAGAAGATTGAATCTCTGAAAAAAAATGATAGTTTAGAGATTAACTTATTCGAGTTACCTATAAAGTCGTGAATCGTGTTGTAATGACTAAATATTAAATCTTTGAATAAAAATATCTCAACAAAGGAACCTATTATGTGACTAGACTTTTTTAATGTATAAAGATTGAATCATTTAAAGAAAATGAGAGTTTTGAGTAAAATTTATTCGAGTTTCCTTTGACATCCCGAAGAGTGTTTTATAGAGTATAGATCGAATCTTTGAATGAAAATAAGTCAGTAAAGGTACCTAGTATATCACTAGACCTTTTTAATGTAAAAGGATTGAATCTTTGAAAGAAAATGAGAGTTTTGAGATTAACTTATTCGAGTTACCTATGAAGTCGCAAAGCGTGTTTTAATGACTAAAGATTAAATCTTTGAATGAAAATACCTCAATAAAGGAACCTATTATTTGACTAAACCTTTTTAATGTATACAGATTGAATCTTTGAAAGAAAATGAGAGTTTCGAATGAAACTTATTCGAGTTCTTTTTGACGTCCCGAAGAGTGTTTTAATGAGTAAAAATAGAATCGTTAAATGAAAATACCACAATAAAGATACCTATTATGTTGCTAGACCTTTTTAATGTTTAAACGTTGAATCTTTGAAAGAAAATATGAGTATTAATTTAAACTTATTCGAGTTACTTATGAAGTGGCGAAGAGTGTTTGAACGACTAAAAATCGAATATTTGATTGAAAATATCTCAATAAAAGTACCTTTTATGTCACTAAACCTTTTTAATGCATATAGATTGAATCTTTGAAACAAAACAAGAGTTTTAATTTAAAATTATTCATGTTACCTGGAAGTCGCGAAGAGTGTTTTAATGAGTATATGTTGAATCTTTAAATCAAAGTACCTCAATAAAGGTACCTTTTATGTCACTAGACCTTTTCAATGTATAAAGATTGAATCTTTGAAAGAAAATGAGGTTTTTGAGTAAAACTTATTCGAGTTCCCATTGACGTCCCGTAGAGTGTTTTACCGACTAAAGATTGAATCTTTGAATGAAATTACCTTAATAAAGGTACCTAGTATGTCACTAGACCTTTTAAATTTAAAAAGATTGAATCTTAGACCTTAAGTGTTGTAATGACTAAATATTAAATCTTTGAATGAAAATATCTGAACAAAGGAACCTATTATGTGACTGGACCTTTTTAACGTATAAAGATTGAATCTGTTAACGAAAATGAGAGTTTTGAGTAATACTTATTCGAGTTCCCTTTAACGTCCCGAAGAGTGTTTTACAGCGTATAGATTGAATCTTTGAATGAAAATACCTCAGTAAAGGTACCTAGTATGTCACTAGACGTTTTTAATATAGAAAGATTGAATCTTTGAAAGAAAATGAGAGTTTTGAGATTAACTAATTCGAGTTACCTATGAAGTCGCGAAGCGTGTTTTAATGACTAAAGATTCAATTTCTGAATGAAAATACCTCAATAAAGGAACCTATTAATTGACTAAACCTTTTTAAAGTATACAGATTGAATCGTTGAAAAAAAATGAGAGTTTTGAATAAAACTTATTCGAGTTCCTTTTGACGTCCCGGAGAGTGTTTTAATGAGTAAAAATAGAATCTTTGAATGAAAATACCTCAATAAAGGTACCTATTACATTACTAGACATTTTTAATGTATAAATGTTGAATCTTTGAAAGAAAATTAGAGTATTGAATCTTTAATGAGTATTTGTTGAATCTTTAAATAAAAGTACCTCAATAAAGGTTCCTTTTATGTCACTTGACCTTTTCAATGTATAAAGATTGAATCTTTGAAAGAAAATGAGGTTTTTGAGTTAAACTTATTCGAGTTCCCTTTGACGTCCCGTACAGTGTTTTACAGAGTAAAGATTGAATCTCTGAATGAAATTACCTTAATAAAGGTACCTAGTATGTCACAATACCTTTTTAATGTAAAATGATTGAATCTCTAAAAAAAATGATAATTTAGAGATTAACTTATTGTAAAAAGATTGAATCTCTAAAAAAAAATTATTCGAGTTCCCTTTGACGTCCCGAAGAGTGTTTTACAAAGTATAAATTGAATCTTTGAATGAAAATACCTCTATAAAGGTACCTAGAATGTCACAAGACCTTTTTAATGTAAAAAGATTGAATATTTGAATAAAAATGAGAGTTTTGAGATTGACTTATTCGAGTTACCTATGAAGTCGCGAAGCCATTTTTAATGACCAAAAATTAAATCTTTGAATGGAAATACCTCAATAAAGGAACCTATTATATGACTAAACCTTTTTAATGTATATAGATTGAATCTTTGAAAGAAAATGAGAGTTTTGAATAAAACTTATTCGAGTTCCTTTTGAAGTCTCGAAGAGTGTTTTAATGAGTAAAAATAGAATCTTTGAATGAAAATACCTCATTAAAGGTACCTATTATGTTACTAAACCTTTCTAATGTATAAACGTTGAATCTTTGAAAGAAAATAAGATTATTGATTTAAACTTATTCGAGTTACTTATGAAGTGGCGAAGAGTGTTTTAAAGAGTAAACATCGAATCTTTGATTTAAAATATCTCAATAAAAGTAACTTTTATGTCACTAAACCTTTTTAATGCATATAGATTGAATCTTTGAAACAAAACAAGAGTTTCACTTTAAAATTATTCGTGTTGCCTAGAAGTCGCGAAGAGTGTTTTAATAAGTATATGTTGAATCTTTAAATAAAAGTACCTCAAAAAAGGTACCTTTTATGTCACTAGACCTTTTCGATGTATAAAGTTTGAATCTTTGAAAGAAAATGAGGTTTTTGAGTTAAACTTATTCGAGTTCCCTTTGATGTCCCGTAAAGTGTTTATAGAGTAAAGATTGAATCTCTGAATGAAATTACCTTAATAAAGGTACCTAGTATGTCGCTAAACCTTTTTAATGTAAGGAGATTGAATCTCTGAAAAAAAATGATAATTTAGAGATTAACTTATTCGAGTTACCTATGAAGTCGCGAATCGTGTTGTAATGACTAAATATTAAATCTTTGAATGAAAATATCTCAACAAAGGAACCTATTATGTGACTAGACCTTTTTAATGTATAAAGATTGAATCTTTTAAAAAAAATGAGAGTTTTGTGTGAAACTTAATCGAGTTTCCTTTGACGTCCCGAAGAGTGTTTTACAGAGTATAGATTGAATCTTTGAATGAAAATACCTCAGTAAAGGTACCTAGTATGTCACTAGACCTTTTTAATGTAAAAAGATTGAATCTTTGAAAGAAAATGAGAGTTTTGAGATTAACTTATTCGAGTTACCTATGAAGATGCGAAGCGTGTTTTAATGAATACAGATTAAATCTTTGAATGAAAATGTCTCAATAAAGTAACCGATTACATGACTAAACCTTTTTAATGTATACAGATTGAATCTTTGAAAGAAAATGAGAGTTTTGAATGAAACTTATTCGAGTTCTCTTTGACGTCCTGAAGAGTGTTTTAAGGAGTAAAAATAGAATCTTTAAATGAAAATACCTCAATAAAGATACCTATATGTTACTAAGCCTTTTTAATGTATGAACGTTGAATTTGTGAAACAAATTAAGAGTATTGATTTAAACTTATTCGAGTAACTTATGAAGTGGCGAATAGTGTTTTAATGAGTAAAATTCGATTCTTTGATTGAAAATATTTCAATAAACGTACCTTTTATGTCACTAAACCTTCTTAATACATATAGATTGAATCTTTGAAACAAAACAAGAGTTTTAATTTAAAATTATTCGTGTTACCTAGAAGTCGCGAAGAGTGTTTTAATGAGTATATGTTGAATATTTAAATCAAAGTACCTCAATAAAGGTACCTTTTATGTCACTAGACCTTTTCAATGTATAAAGATTGAATCTTTGAAAGAAAATGAGGTTTTTGAGTAAAATTGATTCGAGTTCCCATTGACGTCCCGTAGAGTGTTTTGCCGAGTAATGATTGAATCTTTGAATGAAATTACCTTAATAAAGGTACCCAGTATGTCACTAGACTTTTTTAATGTAAAAAGATTGAATCTTTGAAATAAAATGATAATTTAGATATTAACTTATTCGAGTTACCTATGAAGTCGCGAATCGTGTTGTAATGACGAAATATTATATCTTTGAATGAAAATATCAGAACAAAGGAACCTATTATGTGACTAGACCTTTTTAATATATAAAGATTGAATCTTTTAAAGAAAATGAGAGTTTTGAGTGAAACTTATTCGAGTTTCCTTTTTAATGTAAAGGTACCTAGTATATCACTAGACCTTTTTAATGTAAAAAGACTGAATCTTTGAAAGAAATTAAGAGCTTTGAGATTAACTAATTCGAGTTACCTATGAAGTCGCGAGGCGTGTTTTAATAACTAAAATTAAATCTTTGAATGAAAATATCTCAATAAAGGAACCTATTATATGAGTAAACCTTTTTAATTTATACATATAGAATCTTTGAAAGAAAATGAGAGTTTTGAATGAAACTTATTCGAGTTCCTTTTGACGTCCCGAAGAGTGTTTTAATGAGTAAAAATAGAATCTTTGAATGAAAATACCTCAATAAAGGTACCTATTATGTTACTAGACATTTTTAATGTATAAATGTTGAATCTTTGAAAGAAAATTAGAGTGTTGATCTAAACTTATTCGAGTTACTTATGAAGTGGTGAAGAGTGTGTTAATGAGTACAAATCGAATCTTTGATTGAAAATATGTCAATAAAAATACATTTTATGTCACTAAACCTTTTTAATGCACATAGATTGAATCTTTGAAACAAAACAAAAATTTTAATTTAAAATTATTCGTGTTACCTAGGAGTCGCGAAGAGTGTTTTAATGAGTATATGTTGAATATTTAAATGAAAGTACCTCAATAAAGGTACCTTTTATGTCACAAGACCTTTTTAATGTATAAAGATTGAATCTTTGAAAGAAAATGAGATTTTTGAGTTAAACTTATTCGAGTTCCCTTTGACGTCCCGTAGAGTGTTTTACAGAGTAAAGATGGAATCTCTGAATGAAATTACCTTAATAAATGTACCTAGTATGTCACTAGACCTTTTCGATGTAAAAAGATTGAATCTGTGAAAAAAAAAATGATAGTTTAGAGATTAACTTATTCGAGTTACCTATGAAGTCGCGAATCGTGTTGTAATGACTAAGTATTAAATCTTTGAATGAAAATATCTCAACAAAGGAACCTATTATGTGACGAGATCTTTTTAATGTATAAAGATTGAATCTTTTAAAGAAAATGAGAGTTTTGAGTGAAACTTATTCGAGTTCCCTTTGACATCCCGAAGAGTGTTTTACAGAGTATAGATTGAATCTTTGAATGAAAATAGCTCAGTAAAGGTACCTTAAATGTCACAAGACCTTTTTAATGTAAAAAGATTGAATCTTTGAAAGAAAATGAGAGTTTTGAGATTGACTTATTCGAGTTACCTATGAAGTCGCAAAGCGTGTTTTAATGACTAAAGATTAAATCTTTGAATGAAAATATCTCAATAAACGAACCTATTATGTTACTTGACTTTTTTAATGTATAAATGTTGAATCTTTGAAAGAAAATTAGAGTATTGATTTAAACTTATTCGAGTTACTTATGAAGTGGCGAAGAGTGTTTTAATGAGTAAAAATCGAATCTATGATTGAAAATATCTCAATAAAAGTACCTTCTATGTCACTAAACCTTTTTAATGCATATAGATTGAATCTTTGAAACAAAACAAGAGTTTTAATTTAAAATTATTCGTGTTTCCTAGTAGTCTTGAAGAGTGTTTTAATGAGTATATGTTAAATCTTTAAAAGAAAGTGCCTCAAAAAAGGTACCTTTTATGTCGCTAGACCTTTTCAATGTATAAAGATTGAATCTTTGAAAGAAAATGAGGTTTTTGAGTTAAACTTATTCGAGTTCTCTTTGACGTCCCGTAAAGTGTTTTACAGAGTATAGATTGAATCTTTGAATAAAAATACCTCAGTGAAGGTACCTAGTATGTCACTCGACCTTTTTAATCTAAAAAGATTGAATCTTTGAAAGAAAATGTGAATTTTGAGATTAACTTATTCGAGTTACCTATGAAGTTGCGAGCCGTGTTTTAATGACTAAGGATGAAATCATTGAATGAAAATACTTCAATAAAGGAACCTATTATATGACTAAACCTTTTTAATGTATACAGATTGAACCTTTGAAAGAAAATGAGAGTTTTGAATGAAACTTATTCGAGTTCTTTTTGACGTCCCGAAGAGTGTTTTAATGAGTAAAAATAGAATTTTTGAATGAAAATACCTCAATAAAGGTACCTATTATGTTATTAGACCTTTTTAATGTATAAATGTTGAATCTTTGAAATAAAATAAGAGTATTGATTTAAACTTATTCGAGTTACCTATGAAGTGGCGAAGAGTGTTTTAATGAGTAAAGATCGAGTCTTTGATTGAAAATATCTCAATAAAAGTACCCTTTATGTCATTAAACCTTTTTAATGCATATAGATTGAATCTTTGAAACAAAATAAGAGTTTTAATTTAAAATTATTCGTGTTACCTAGTAGTCGTGAAGAGTGTTTTAATAAGTATATGTTGAATCTTTAAATGAAAGTACCTCAATAAAGGTATCTTTTATGTCAGTAGACCTTTTCAATGTATAAAAAGTGAATCTTTCAAAGAAAATGAGGTTTTTGAGTTAAACTTATTTGAGTTCCCTTTGACATCCAGTAGAGTGTTTTACAGAGTAAAGATTGAATCTCTGAATGAAATTGCCTTAATAAATGTGTCTAGTATGTCACTAGACCTTTTTAATGTAAAAATAATTGAATCTCTGAAAAAAAATGATAGTTTAGAGATTAACTTATTCGAGTTACCTATGAAGTCGCGAATCGTGTTGTAATGACTAAATATTAAATCTTTGAATGAAAATATCTCAACAAAGGAACCTATTATGTGACGAGCTCTTTTTAATGTATAAAGATTGAATCTTTTAAAGAAAACGAGAGTTTTGAGAGAAACTTATTCGAGTTCCCTTTGACATCCCGAAAAGTGTTTTACAGAGTATAGATTGAATCTTTGATTGAAAATAGCTCAGTAAAGGTACCTTAAATGTCACAAGACCTTTTTAATGTGAAAAGATTGAATCTTTGAAAGAAAATGAGAGTTTTGAGATTGACTTATTCGAGTTCCCTATGAAGTCGCGAAGCGTGTTTTAATGACTAAAGATTAAATCTTTGAATGAAAATATCTCAATAAACGAACCTATTATGTTACTAGACTTTTTTAATGTATAAATGTTGAATCTTTGAAAGAAAATTAGAGTATTGATTTAAACTTATTCGAGTTACTTATGAAGTGGCGAAGAGTGTTTTAATGAGTAAAAATCGAATCTATGATTGAAAATATCTCAATAAAAGTACCTTCTATGTCACTAAACCTTTTTAATGCATATAGATTGAATCTTTGAAACAAAACAAGAGTTTTAATTTAAAATTATTCGTGTTTCCTAGTAGTCTTGAAGAGTGTTTTAATGAGTATATGTTAAATCTTTAAAAGAAAGTACCTTAAAAAAGGTACCTTTTATGTCGCTAGACCTTTTCAATGTATAAAGATTGAATCTTTGAAAGAAAGTGAGGTTTTTGAGTTAAACTTATTCGAGTTCTCTTTGACGTCCCGTAAAGTGTTTTACAGAGTATAGATTGAATCTTTGAATAATAATACCTTAGTGAAGGTACCTAGTATGTCACTCGACCTTTTTAATCTAAAAAGATTGAATCTTTGAAAGAAAATGAGAGTTTTGAGATTAACTTATTCGAGTTGCCTATGAAGTTGCGAGTCGTGTTTTAATGACTAAGGATTAAATTGTTGAATGAAAATACTTCAATAAAGGAACCTATTATATGACTAAACCTTTTTAATGTATACAGATTGAACCTTTGAAAGAAAATGAGAGTTTTGAATGAAACTTATTCGAGTTCTTTTTGACGTCCCGAAGAGTGTTTTAATGAGTAAAAATAGAATTTTTTAATGAAAATACCTCAATAAAGCTACCAATTATGTTATTAGACCTTTTTAATGTATAAACGTTGAATCTTTGAAATAAAATAAGAGTATTGATTTAAACTTATTCGAGTTACCTATGAAGTGGCGAGGAGTGTTTTAATGAGTAAAGATCGAATCTTTGATTAAAAATATCTCAATAAAAGTACCCTTTATGTCATTAAACATTTTTAATGCATATAGATTGAATCTTTGAAACAAAATAAGAGTTTTAATTTAAAATTATTCGTGTTACCTAGTATTCGCCAAGAGTGATTTAATGAGTATATGTTGAATCTTTAAATGAAAGTACCTCAATAAAGGTATCTTTTATGTCACTAGACCTTTTCAATGTATAAAAAGTGAATCTTTCAAAGAAAATGAGGTTTTTGAGTTAAACTTATTTAAGTTCCCTTTGACGTCCAGTAGAGTGTTTTACAGAGTAAAGATTGAATCTCTGAATGAAATTGCCTTAATAAATGTACCTAGTATGTCACTAGACCTTTTTAATGTAAAAAAATTGAATCTCTGAAAAAAAATCATAGTTTAGAGATTAACTTATTCGAGTTACCTATGAAGTCACGAATCGTGTTGTAATGACTAAATATTAAATCTTTGAATGAAAATATCTCAACAAAGGAACCTATTATGTGACTAGACCTTTTAATGTATAAAGATTGAATCTTTTAAAGAAAATTAGACATTTGAGCGAAAGTTATTCGAGTTCCCTTTGACGTCCCGAGGAGTGTTTTACAGAGTATAGATTGAATCTTTGAATGAAAATACCTCAGTAAAGGTACCTTGAATGTCACAAGACCTTTTTAATGTAAAAAGATTGAATCTTTAAATGAAAATGAGAGTTTTGAGATTGATGTATTCGAGTTACCTATGAAGTCGCGAAGCGTGTTTTAATGACTAAAGATTAAATCTTTGGTTGAAAATATCTCAATAAAGAAACCTATTATGTTACTAGACTTTTTTAATGTATAAATGTTGAATCTTTGAAAGAAAATTAGAGTATTGATCTAAACTTATTCGAGTTACTTATGAAGTGGCGAAGAGTGTTTTAATGAGTAAAAATCGAATCTGTGATTGAAAATATCTCAAAAAAAGTACCTTTTATATCACTTAACCTTTTTAATGCATATAGATTTAATCTTTGAAACAAAACAAGAGTTTTAATTTAAAATTATTCGTGTTACCTAGAAGTCGCGAAGAGTGTTTTAATGAGTATATGTTGAATCTTTAAAAGAAAGTACCTCAAAAAAGGTACCTTTTATGTCACTAGACCTTTTCAATGTATAAAGATTGAATCTTTGAAATAAAATGAGGTTTTTGAGTTAAATTTATTCGAGTTCCCTTTGACGTCCCGAAAAGTGTTTTACAGAGTAAAGATTGAATCTCTGAATGAAATTACCTTAATAAAGGTGCCTAGTATGTCGCTAAACCTTTTTAATATAAGATGATTGAATCTTTGAAAAAAAATGATAGTTTAGAGATTAACTTATTCGAGTTACCTATGAAGTCGCAAATCGTGTTGTAATGACTAAATATTAAATCTTTGAATGAAAATATTTCAACAAAGGAAAATATTATGTGACTAGACCTTTTTAATGTATAAAGTTTGAATCTTTTAAAGAAAATGAGAGTTTTGAGTGAAACTTATTCGAGTTTCCTTTGACGTCCCGAAGAGTGTTTTACAGAGTATAGATTGAATCTTTGAATGAAAATACCTCAGTAAAGGTACCTAATATGTCACTAGACCTTTTTAGTGTAAAAAGATTAAATCTTTGAAAGAAAATGAGAGTTTTGAGATTAACTTAATCGAGTTACCTATAAAGTCGCGAAGCGTGTTTTAATGACTAAAGATTAAATTTTTGAATGAAAATATCTCAATAAATGAACATATTATATGACTAAACCTTTTTAATGTATACAGATTGAATCTGTGAAAGAAAATGAGAGTTTTGAATGAAACTTATTCGAGTTCTTTTTGACGTCCCGAAGAGTGTTTTAATGAGTAAAAATAGAATCTTTAAATGAAAATACCTCAATAAAGAATCCTATTATGTTACTAGGCCTTTTTAATGTATAAACGTTGAATTTGTGAAACAAATTAAGAGTATTGATTTAAACTTATTCGAGTTACTTATGAAGTGGTGAAGAGTGTTTTAAAGACTAAACATCGAATCTTTGATTGAAAATATCTCAATAAAAGTAACTTTTATGTCACTAAACCTTTTTAATGCATATAGATTGAATCTTTGAAACAAAACAAGAGTTTTAATTTAAAATTATTCGTGTTACCTAGAAGTCGCGAAGAGTGTTTTAATGAGTATATGTTGAATATTTAAATCAAAGTACCTCAATAAAGGTACCTTTTATGTCACTAGACCTTTTCAATGTATAAAGATTGAATCTTTGAAAGAAAATGAGGTTTTTGAGTAAAACTTATTCGAGTTCCCATTGACGTCCCGTAGAGTGTTTTACCGAGTAAAGATTGAATCTTTGAATGAAATTACCTTAATAAAGGTACCTAGTATGTCACTAGACTTTTTTAATGTAAAAAGATTGAATCTTTGAAATAAAATGATAGTTTAGAGATTAACTTATTCGAGTTACCTATGAAGTCGCGAATCGTGTTGTAATGACGAAATATTATATCTTTGAATGAAAATATCAGAACAAAGGAACCAATTATATGACTAGACCTTTCTTAATGTATAAAGATTGAATCTTTTAAAGAAAATGAGAGTTTTGAGTGAAACTTATTCGAGTTTCCTTTTTAATGTAAAGGTACCTAGTATGTCACTAGACCTTTTTAATGTAAAAAGATTGAATCTTTCAAAGAAATTGAGAGTTTTGAGATTAACTAATTCGAGTTACCTATGAAGTCATGAGGCGTGTTTTAATAACTAAAATTAAATCTTTGTATGAAAATACCTCAATAAAGGAACTTATTATATGACTAAACCTTTTTAATTTATACAGATTGAATTTTTGAAAGAAAATGAGAGTTTTGAATGAAACTTATTCGAGTTCCTTTGGACGTCCCGAAGAGTGTTTTAATGAGTAAAAATAGAATCTTTGAATGAAAATACCTCAATAAAGGTACCTATTATGTTACTAGACATTTTTAATGTATAAATTTTGAATCTTTGAAAGAAAATTAGAGTATTAATTTAAACTTATTCGAGTTACTTATGAAGTGGTGAAGAGTGTGTTAATGAGTAAAAATCGAATCTTTGATTGAAAATATGTCAATAAAAATACCTTTTATGTCACTAAAACTTTTTAATGCATATAGATTGAATCTTTGAAACAAAACAAGAGTTTTAATTTAAAATTTTTGGTGTTACCTAGAAGTCGCGAAGAGTGTTTTAATGAGTATATGTTGAATCTTTAAATGAAAGTACCTCAATAAAGGTACCTTTTATGTCACAAGACCTTTTTAATGTATAAAGATTGAATCTTTGAAAGAAAATGAGATTTTTGAGTTAAACTTATTCGAGTTCCCTTTGACGTCCCGTAGAGTGTTTTACAGAGTAAAGATTGAATCTCTGAATGAAATTACCTTAATAAAGGTACCTAGTATGTCACTAGACCTTTTTGATGTAAAAAGATTGAATCTGTGAAAAAAAATGATAGTTTAGAGATTAACTTATTCGAGTTACCTATGAAGTCGCAAATCGTGTTGTAATGACTAAATATTAAATCTTTGAATGAAAATATCTCAACAAAGGAACCTATTATGTGACGAGATCTTTTTAATGTATAAAGATTGAATCTTTTAAAGAAAATGAGAGTTTTGAGTGAAACTTATTCCAGTTCCCTTTGACGTCCCGAAGAGTGTTTTACAGAGTATAGATTGAATCTTTGAATGAAAATACCTCAGTAAAGGTACCTTGAATGTCACAAGACCTTTTTAATGTAAAAAGATTGAATCTTTGAAAGAAAATGAGAGTTTTGAGATTGACTTATTTGAGTTACCTATGAAGTCGCGAAGCGTGTTTTAAAGACTAAAGATTAAATCTTTGAATGAAAATATCTCAATAAACGAACCTATTATGTTACTAGACTTTTTTAATGTATAAATGTTGAATCTTTGAAAGAAAATTAGAGTATTGATTTAAACTTATTCGGGTTACTTATGAAGTGGCGAAGAGTGTTTTAATGAGTAAAAATCGAATCTATGATTGAAAATATCTCAATAAAAGTACCTTCTATGTCACTAAACCTTTTTAATGCATATAGATTGAATCTTTGAAACAAAACAAGAGTTTTAATTTAAAATTATTCGTGTTTCCTAGTAGTCTTGAAGAGTGTTTTAATGAGTATATGTTAAATCTTTAAAAGAAAGTGCCTCAAAAAAGGTACCTTTTATGTCGCTAGACCTTTTCAATGTATAAAGATTGAATCTTTGAAAGAAAATGAGGTTTTTGAGTTAAACTTATTCGAGTTCTCTTTGACGTCCGTAAAGTGTTTTACAGAGTATAGATTGAATCTTTGAATAAAAATACCTCAGTGAAGGTACCTAGTATGTCACTCGACCTTTTTAATCTAAAAAGATTGAATCTTTGAAAGAAAATGAGAGTTTTGAAATTAACTTATTCGAGTTACCTATGAAGTTGCGAGCCGTGTTTTAATGACTCAGGGTTAAATCATTGAATGAAAATACTTCAATAAAGGAACCTATTATATGACTAAACCTTTTTAACGTATACAGATTGAACCTTTGAAAGAAAATGAGAGTTTTGAATGAAACTTATTTGAGTTCTTTTTGACGTCCCGAAGAGTGTTTTGTTGACTAAAAATAGAATTTTTGAATGAAAATACCTCAATAAATGTACTAATTATGTTACTAGACCTTTTTAATGTATAAACGTTGAATCTTCGAAATAAAATAAGAGTATTGATTTAAACTTATTCGAGTTACCTATGAAGTGGCGAGGAGTGTTTTAATGAGTAAAGATCGAATCTTTGATTGAAAATATCTCAATAAAAGTACCCTTTATGTCATTAAACCTTTTTAATGCATATAGATTGAATCTTTGAAACAAAATAAGAGTTTTAATTTAAAATTATTCGTGTTACCTAGTAGTCGCGAAGAGTGTTTTAATGAGTATATATTGAATCTTTAAATGAAAGTACCTCAAAAAAGGTATCTTTTATATCACTAGACCATTTCAATGTATAAAAAGTGAATCTTTCAAAGAAAATGAGGTTTTTGAGTTAAACTTATTTGAGTTCCCTTTGACGTCCAGTAGAGTGTTTTACAGAGTAAAGATTGAATCTCTGAATGAAATTTCCTTAATAAATGTACCTAGTATGTCACTAGACCTTTTTAATGTAAAAAAATTGAATCTCTGAAAAAAAATGATAGTTTAGAGATTAACTTATTCGAGTTACCTATGAAGTCGCGAATCGTGTTGTAATGACTAAATATTAAATCTTTGAATGAAAATATCTCAACAAAGGAACCTATTATGTGACTAGACCTTTTAATGTATAAAGATTGAATCTTTTAAAGAAAATTAGACATTTGAGGGAAAGTTATTCGAGTTCCCTTTGACGTCCCGAAGAGTGTTTTACAGAGTATAGATTGAATCTCTGAATGAAATTACCTTAATAAAGGTACCTAGTATGTCACTAGACCTTTTTGATGTAAAAAGATTGAATCTGTGAAAAAAAAATGATAGTTTAGAGATTAACTTATTCGAGTTACCTATGAAGTCGCGAATCGTGTTGTAATGACTAAATATTAAATCTTTGATTGAAAATATCTCAATAAAGGAACCTATTATGTGACGAGATCTTTTTAATTTATAAATATTGAATCTTTTAAAGAAAATGAGAGTTTTGAGAGAAACTTATTCGAGTTCCCTTTGACGTCCCGAAGAGTGTTTTACAGAGTATAGATTGAATCTTTGAATGAAAATACCTCAGTAAAGGTACCTTGAATGTCACAAGACCCTTTTAATGTAAAAAGATTGAATCTTTGAAAGAAAATGAGAGTTTTGAGATTGACTTATTCGAGTTACCTATGAAGTCGCGAAGCGTGTTTAATGACTAAAGATTAAATCTTTGAATGAAAATATCTCAATAAACGAACCTATTATGCTACTAGACTTTTTTAATGTATAAATGTTGAATCTTTGAAAGAAAATTAGAGTATTGATTTAAACTTATTCGGGATACTTATGAAGTGGCGAAGAGAGTTTTAATAAGTAAAAATCGAATCTATGATTGAAAATATCTCAATAAAAGTACCTTCTATGTCACTAAACCTTTTTAATGCATATAGATTGAATCTTTGAAACAAAACAATAGTTTTAATTTAAAATTATTCGTGTTTCCTAGTAGTCGCGAAGAGTGTTTTAATGAGTATATGTTAAATCTTTAAAAGAAAGTGCCTCAAAAAGGTACCTTTTATGTCGCTAGACCTTTTCAATGTATAGAGATTGAATCTTTGAAAGAAAATGAGGTTTTTGAGTTAAACTTATTTGAGTTGTCTTTGAGGTCCCGTAAATTGTTTTACAGAGTATAGATTGAATCTTTGAAACAAAACAAGAGTTTTAATTTAAAATTATTCGTGTTTCCTAGTAGTCGCGATGAGTGTTTTAATGAGTATATGTAAAATCTTTAAAAGAAAGTGTCTCAAAAAAGGTACCTTTTATGTCGCTAGACCTTTTCAATGTATAAAGATTGAATCTTTGAAAGAAAATGAGGTTTTTGAGTTAAACTTATTCGAGTTCCCTTTGACGTCCCGTAGAGTGTTTTACAGAGTAAAGATTGAATCTCTAAATGAAATTACCTTAATAAAGGTACCTAGTATGTCACTAGACCTTTTTAATATAAAAAGATTGAATCTTTAAAAAAAAATGATAGTTTAGAGATTAACTTATTCGAGTTACCTATGAAGTCGCGAATCGTGTTGTAATGAATAAATATTAAATCTTTGAATGAAAATATCTCAACAAAGGAACCTATTATGTGGCTAGACCTTTTTAATGTATAAAGATTGAATCTTTTAAAGAAAATGAGGGTTTTGAGTGAAACTTATTCGAGTTTCCCTTGACGTCCCGAAAAGTGTTTTACAGAGTATAGATTGAATCTTTGAATGAAAATACCTCAGTAAAGGTACCTAGTATGTCACTAGACCTTTTTAATGTAAAAAGATTGAATCTTTGAAAGAAAATGAGAGTTTTGTGATTAACTTATTCACGTTTCCTATGAAGTCGCGAAGCGTGTTTTAATGACTAAAGATTAAATCTTTGAATGAAAATATCTCAATAAAGGAGCCTATTATATGACTAAACCTTTTTAATATATACAGATTTAATTTTGAGAGAAAATGAGAGTTTTGAATGAAACTTATTCGAATTCTTTTTGACGTCCCGAAGAGTGTTTTAATAAGTAAAAATAGAATCTTTAAATGAAAATACCTCAACAAAGATACCTATTATGTTAGTAGGCCTTTTAAATGTATAAACGTTGAATTTGTGAAACAAAATAAGAGTATTGATTTAAACTGATTCGAGTTACCTGTGAAGTGGCGAAGTGTGTTTTAATGAGTAGAAATTGAATCTTTGATTGAAAATATCTCAATAAAAGTATCTTTTATGTTACTAAACCTTTTTAATGCATATAGATTGAATCTTTGAAACAAAACAAGAGTTTTAATTTAAAATTATTCGTGTGACCTAGAAGTCGCGAAGAGTGTTTTAATTAGTATATGTTGAATCTTTAAATCAAAGCAACTCAATAAAGGTACCTTTTATGTCACTAGACCTTTTCAATGTGTGAAGATTGAATCTTTGAAAGAAAATGAGGTTTTTGAGTAAAACTTATTGACGTCCCGTAGAGTGTTTTACAGAGTAAAGATTGAATCTTTTAATGAAATTACCTTAATAAAGGTGCCTAGTATGTCACTAGACCTTTTTAATGTAAAAAGATTGAATCTTTGAAATAAAATGATAGTTTAGAGATTAACTTATTCGAGTTACCAATGAAGTCGCGAATCGTGTTGTAAAGACGAAATATTATATCTTTGAATGAAAATATCTGAACAAAGGAACCTATTATGTGACTAGACCTTTTTAATGTATAAAGATTGAATCTTTTAAAGAAAATGAGAGTTTTGAGTGAAACTTATTCGAGTTCCCTTTGACATCCCGAAGTGTGTTTTACAGATTATAGATTGAATCTTTGAATGAAAATACCTCAGTAAAGGTACCTAGTATGTCACTAGACCTTTTTAATGTAAAAAGATTGAATCTTTGAAAGAAAATGAGAGTTTTGAGATTAACTGATTCGAGTTACCTATGAAGTCGCGAAGCGTGTTTTAATGACTAAAGATTAAATCTTTGAATGAAAATACCTCAATAAAGGAACCTATTATATGACTAAACCTTTTTAATGTATACAGATTGAATCTTTGAAAGAAAATGAGAGTTTTGAATGAAACTTATTCGAGTTCATTTTGACGTCCCGAAGCGTGTTTTAATGAGTAAAAATAGCATCTTTGAATGAAAATACCTCAATAAAGGTACCTATTATGTTACTAGACATTTTTAGTGTATAAATGTTGAATCTTTGAAAGAAAATTAGAGTATTGATTTAAACTTATTCGAGTTACTTCTGAAGTGGCGAAGAGTGTTTTAATAAGTAAAAATCGAATCTTTTATGTCACTAAACCTTTTTAATGCATATAGATTGAATCTTTGAAACAAAACAAGAGTTTTGATTTAAAATTATTCGTGTTACATAAAAGTCGCGAAGAGTGTTTTAATGAGTATATGTTGAATCTTTAAATGAAAGTACCTTAATAAAGGTACCTTTTATGTTACTAGACCTTTTCAATATATAAAGATTGAATCTTTGAAAGAAAATGAGGTTTTTGAGTTAAACTTATTCAAGTTCCCTTTAACGTCCCGCAGAGTGTTTTACACAGTAAAGATTGAATCTCTGAATGAAATTACCTTCATAAAGGTACCTAGTATGTCACTAGACCTTTTTAATGTAAAAAGATTGAATCTCTGGAAAAAAAATGATAGTTTAGAGATTAACTTATTCGAGCTACCTATGAAGTCGCGAATCGTGTTGTAATGACTAAATTTTAAATCTTTGAATTAAAATATCTCAACAAAGGAACTAATTATGTGACTAGCCTTTTTAATGTATAAAGATTGAATCTTTTAAAGAAAATGAGAGTTTTGAGTGAAACTTATTCGGGTTCCCTTTGACGTCCCGAAGAGTGTTTTACAAAGTATAGATTGAATCTTTGAATGAAAATACCTCAGTAAAGGTACCTAGAATGTCACAAAACCTTTTTAATGTAAAAAGATTGAATCTTTGAAAGAAAATGAGAGTTTTGAGATTGACTTATTCGAATTACCTATGAAGTCGCGAAGAGTGTTTTAATGACTAAAGATCAAATTTTTGAATGAAAATACCTCAATAAAGGAACCTATTATATGACTAAACCTTTTTAATGTATACAGATTGAATCTTTGAAAGAAAATGAGAGTTTTGAATAAAACTTATTCGAGTTCCTTTTGACGTCCCGAAGAGTGTTTTAATGAGTAAAAATTGAATCTTTGAATGAAAATTCCTCAATAAAGGTACCTATTACGTTACTAGACATGTTTATTGTATAAATGTTGAATCTTTAAAAGAAAATTAGAGTATTGATTTAAACTTATTCAAGTTAGTTATGAAGTGGCGAAGAGTGTTTTAATGAGTAAATATCGAATCTTTAATTGAAAATATCTCAATAAAAGTAACTTTTATGTCATTAAACCTTTTTAATGCATATAGATTGAATCTTTGAAACAAAACTAGAGTTTTAATTTAAAATTATTCGTGTTGCCCAGTAGTCGCGAAGAGTGTTTTAATGAGTATATGTTGAATCTTTAAATTAAAGTACCTCAATAAAGGTACATTTTAGGTCACTAGACCTTGTCAATATATAAAGATTGAATATTTGAAAGAGAATGAGGTTTTTGAGTTAAACTTATTCGAGTTCTCTTTGACGTCCCGTAGAGTGTTTTACAGAGTAAAGATGGAATCCTTAAATGAAAATACCTTTATAAAGGTATCTAGTATGTCACTAGACCTTTTTAAGGTAAAAAGATTGAATCTCTGAAAAAAAAATGATAGTTTAGAGATTAACTTATTCGAGTTACCTATGAAGTCGCGAATCGTGTTGTAATGACTAAATATTAAATCTTTGAATGAAAATATCTCAACAAAGGAACCTATTATGTGACTAGACCATTTTAATGTATAAATATTGAATCTTTTAAAAAAAATGAGAGTTTTGAGTAAAACTTATTCGAGTTCTCTTTGACGTCCCGAAGGGTGTTTTAGAGAGTATAGACTGAATCTTTGAATGAAAATACCTCAGTAAAGGTACCTAGTATATCACTCGACCTTTTTAATGTAAAAAGAGTGAACCTTTGAAAGAAAATGAGAGTTTTGAGATTAACTATTCGAGTTACCTATAAAGTCACGAGCCGTGTTTTAATGACTAAGGATTAAATCATTGAATTCAAATACCTCAATAAAGGAACCTATTATATGACTAAACCTTTTTAATGTATATAGATTGAATCTTTGAGAGAAAATGAGAGTTTTGAATGAAACTTATTCGAGTTCTTTTTGACGTCCCGAAGAGTGTTTTAATGTTAAAAATAGAATCTTTGAATGAAAATACCTCAATAAAGGTACCAATTATGTTACTAGACCTTTTTAATGTATAAACGTTGAATCTTTGAAATAAAATAAGAGTATCGATTTAAACTTATTCGAATTACCTAAGAAGTGGCGAAGAGTGTTTTAATAAGTAAAGATCGAATCTTTGATTGAAAATATATCAATAAAAGTACCTTTTATGTTATTAAACCTTTTCAATGCATATAGATTGAATCTTTGAAACAAAAGAAAAGTTGAAATTTAAAATTATTCGTGTTACCTTGTAGTCGCGAAGAGTGTTTTAATGAGTATATGTTGAATCTTTAAATGAAAGTACCTCAATAAGGGTATATTTTATGTCACTAGACCTTTTCAATGTATAACGATTGAATCTTTGAAAGAAAATGAGGTTTTTGAGTTAAACTTAATCGAGTTCCCTTTGACTTCCCGTAGAGTGTTTTACAAAGTAAAGATTGAATCTCTGAATGAAATTACCTTAATAAAGGAACCTAGTATGTCAGTAGACCTTTTTAATGTAAAACGATTGAATCACTAAAAAAAAATGATAGTTTAGAGATTAACTTATTCGAGTTACCTATAAAGTTGCGAATCGTGTTGTAATGACTAAATATTAAATCTTTGAATGAAAATATCTCAACAAAGGAACCTATTATGTGACTAGACAATTTTTAATGTATAAAGATTGAATATTTTAAAGAAAATGAGAGTTTTGAGTGAAAGTTATTCGAATTCCCCTTGACATCCCGAAGAGTGTTTAATAGAGTATAGATTGAATCTTTGAATGAAAATACCTCAGTAAAGGTACCTAGAATGTCACAAGACCTTTTCAATGTAAAAATATTGAATTTTTAAAAGAAAATGAGAGTTTTGAGATTGGCTTATTCGAGTGACCGATGAAGTTGCGAATCGGGTTTTAATGACTAAAGATTAAATCTTTGAATGAAAATACCTCAATAAAGTAACCTATTATATGACTAAACCTTTTTAATGTATACAGATTGAATCTTTGAAAAAAAATGAGAGTTTTGAATGAAACTTATACGAGTTCCTTTTGACGTCCCGAAGAGTGTTTTAATGAGAAAAAATAGAATCTTAGAATGAAAATACCTCAATAAAGGTACATATTATGTTACTACACTTTTTTAATGTATAAATGTTTAAACTTTGAAAGAAAATAAGAGTATTGAGTTAAACTTATTCGAGTTACTTATGAAGTGGCGAAGAGTGTTTTAATGAGTAAATTTCGAATCTTTGATTGAAAATATCTCAATAAAAGTACCTTTTATGTCACTAAACCTTTTCAATGCATATAGATTGAATCTTTGAAACAAAACAAGAGTTTTAATTTAAAATTATTCGTGTTACCTTGAAGTCGCGAATAGTGTTTTAATGAGTATATGTTGAATCTTTAAATGAAAGTACCTCAATAAAGGTACCTTTTATGTCACTAGACCTTTTCAATGTATAAAGATTGAATATTTAAAAGAAAATGAGGTTTTTAAGTTAAATTTATTCGACTTCCAATTGACGTCTCGTAAAGTGTTTTACAGAGTAAAGATTGAATCTCTGATTGAAATTACCTTAATAAAGGTACCTAGTATGCCACTAGACCTTTTTTATGTAAAAAGATTGAATCTCTGAAAAGAAATGAATAGTTTAGAGATTAACTTATTCGAGTTACCTATGAAGTCGCGAATCGTGTTGTAATGACTAAATATTAAATCTTCGAATTAAAATATCTGAACAAAGGAACCTATTATGTGACTAGACCTTTTTAATGTATAAAGATTGAATCTTTTAAAGAAAATGAAAGTTTTGAGTGAAACTTATTCGAGTTTCCTTTGACGTCCCGAAGAGTGTTTTACAGAGTATAAATTGAATTTTTGAATGAAAATACCTCAGTAAAGGTACCTAGTATGTCACTAGACCTTTTTAATGTAAAAAGATTGAATCTTTGAAAGAAAATGAGAGTTTTGAGATTAACTAATTCGAGTTACCTATGAAGTCGCGAGGCGTGTTTTAATGACTAAAGATTAAATCTTTGAATGAAAATACCTCAATGAAGGAACCTATTATATGACTAAACCTTTTTAATGTATACAGATTGAATCTTTGAAAGAAAATGAGAGTTTTGAATGAAACATATTCGAGTTCCTTTTGACGTCCCGAAGAGTGTTTTAATGAGTAAAAATAGAATCTTTGAATGAAAATACCTCAATAAAGGTACCTATTATGTTAGTAGACATTTTTAATATATAAATGTTGAATCTTTGAAAGAAAATTAGAGTATGGATTTAAACTTATTCGAGTTACTTATGAAGTGGCGAAGAGTGTTTTAATGGGTAAAAATCGAATCTTTGATTTAAAATATCTCAATAAAAGTACATTTTATGTCACTAAACCTTTTTAATACATATAGATTGAATCTTTGAAACAAAACAAGAGTTTTAATTTAAAATTATTCGTGTTACCTAGAAGTCGCGAAGAGTGTTTTAATTAGTATATATTAAATCTTTAAATGAAAGTACCTCAGTAAAGGTACCTTTTGTGTCACTAGACCTTTTCAATGTATAAAGATTGAATCTTTGAAAGAAAATAAGGTTTTTGAGTAAAAATTATTGGAGTTCCCTTTGACATCCCGTAGAGTGTTTTACAGGGTAAAGATTGAATCTCTGAATGAAATTACCTTAATAAAGGTACCTAATATGTCACTAGACCTTTTTAATGAAAAAGATTGAATCTCTGTAAAAAAAAGATAGTTTAGATATTAACTTATTCGAGTTACCTATGAAGTCGCGAATCGTGTTGTAATGACTAAATATTAAATCTTTGAATGAAAATATCTCAACAAAGAAACTTATTATGTGACTAGACCTTTTTAATGTATAAAGATTGAATCTTTCAAAGAAAATGAGAGTTCTGAGTGAAACTTATTCGAGTTCCCTTTAACATCCCAAAGAGTGTTTTTTATAGTATAGATTGAATCTTTGAATGAAAATACCACAGTAAAGGTACCTAGAATGTCACAAGACCTTTTTAATGGAAAAAGATTGAATCTTTGAAAGAAAATGAGAGTTTTGAGATTGACTTATTCGAGTTACCTATGAAGTCGCGAGGCCTGTTTTAATGACTAAAGATTAAATCTTTGAATTAAAAAGCTCAATAAAGGAACCTATTATATGACTAAGACTTTTTAAAGTATACAGATTGAATCTTTGAAAGAAAATGAGAGTTTTGAATGAAACTTATTTGAGTTCCTTTTGACGTCCCGAAGAGTGTTTTAATGAGTAAAAATAGAATCTTTGAATGAAAATATCTCAATAAAGGTACCTATTATGTTACTAGACATTTTTAATTTATAAATGTTGAATCTTTGAAAGAAAATTAGAGTATTGATTTAAACTTTTTTGAGTTACTTATGAAGTGGCGAAGAGTGTTTTAATGAGTAAAAATCGAATCTTTGATTGAAAATATCTCAATAGAAGTACATTTTTTGTCACTAAACCTTTTTAATACATATAGATAGAATCTTTGAAACAAAACAAGAGTTTTAATTTAAAATTATTCGTGTTACCTAGAAGTCGCGAAGAGTGTTTTTATGAGTATATGTTAAATTTTTAAATGAAAGTACCTCAATAAAGGTACCTTTTATGTCACTAGACCTTTTCAATGTATAAAGATTGAATCTTTGAAAGAAAATGACGTTTTTAAGTTAAAATTATTCGAGTTCCCTTCGACGCCCCGTAGAGTATTTTACAGAGTAAAGATTGAATCTCTGAATGAAATTAACATAATAAAGGTACCTAGTATGTCACTAGACCTTTTAAATGTAAAAAGATTCAATCTCTGAAAAAAAAATGATAGTTTAAAGATTAACTTATTTGAGTTACCTATGAAGTCGCGAATCGTGTCGTAATGACTAAATATGAAATCTTTGAATGACAATATCTCAACAAAGGAACCTATTATTTGACTAGACATTTTTAATATATAAAGATTGAATCTTTCAAAGAAAATGAGAGTTTTGAGTGAAATTTATTCGAGTTCCCTTTGACGTCCCGAAGAGTGTTTTATTGAGTATAGATTGAATCTTTGAACGAAAATACCTCAGTAAAGGTACCTAGAATGTCACAAGACCTTTTTAATATAAAAAGATTGAATCTTTGAAAGAAAATTAGAGTTTTGAGGTTGACTTATTCGAGTTACCTATGAAGTCGCGAATCGTGTTTTAATGACTAAGGATTAAATCTTTGAATGAAAATATCTCAATAAAGGAACCTATTATATGACTAAACCTTTTTAATGTATACAGATTGAGTCTTTGAAAGAAAATGAGAGTTTTGAATGAAACTTATTCGAGTTCCTTTTGACGTCCCGAAGAGTGTTTTAATGAGTAAAAATAGAATCTTTGAATGAAAATACCTCAATAAAGGTACCTATTATGTTACTAGACTTTTTTAATGTGTAAATGTTGAATCTTTGAAAGAAAATTAGAGTATCGATTTAAACTTATTCGAGTTACTAATGAAGTGGCGAAGAGTGTTTTAATGAGTAAAAATCGAATCTGTGATTGAAAATATCTCAATAAAAGTACCATTTATGTCACTAAACCTTTTTAATGCATATAGACTGAATCTTTGAAACAAGACAAGAGTTTTAATTTTAAATTATTCGTGTTGCCCAGTAGTCGCGAAGAGTGTTTTAATGAGTATATGTTGAATCTTTAAATCAAAGTACCTCATTAAAGGTACCTTTTATGTCACTAGACCTTTTCAATATATAAAGATTGAATCTTTGAAAGAGAATGAGGTTTTTGAGTTAAACTTATTCGAGTTCCCTTTGACGTCCCGTAGAGTGTTTTACAGAGTAAAGATTTAATCTTTAAACGAAAATATCTTTATAAAGGTACCTAGTATGTCACTAGACCTTTTTAATGTAAAAAGATTGAATTTCTGAAGAAAAAAAATGATAGTTTAGAGATTAACTTATTCGAGTTACCTATGAAATCGCGAATCGTGTCGTAATGACTAAATATTAAATCTTTGAATGAAAATATCTCAACAAAGGAACCTATTATGTGACTAGACCTTTTCAATGTATAAAGATTGAATCTTTTAAAGAAAATGAGAGTTTTGAATGAAACTTATTCGAGTTCCCTCTGACGTCCCGAAGAGTGTTTTACCAAGTATAGATTGGATCTTTGAGTGAAAATACCTCAGTAAAGGTACCTAGTATCTCACTCGACCTTTTTAATGTAAAAAGATTGAATCTTTGAAAGAAAATGAGAGTTTTGAGATTAACTTATTCGAGTTAACTATGAAGTTGCGAGGTGTGTTTTAATGACTAAGGATTAAATCATTGAATGAAAATACCTCAATAAAGGAACCTATTATATGACTAAGCCTTTTTAATGTATACAGATTGAATCATTGAAAGAAAATTAGTGTTTTGATTGAAACTTATTCGAGTTCTTTTTGACGTCCCGAAGAGTGTTTTAATGAGTAAAAGCAGAATCTTGAATGAAAATACCTCAATAAAGGTTCCAATTATGTTACTAGACCTTTTTAAGATATAAACGTTGAATCTTTAAAATAAAATAAGAGTATGGATTTAAACTTATTCGAATTACCTATGAAGTGGCGAAGAGTGTTTTAATGAGTAAAGATCGAATCTTTGACTGAAAATATCTCTATAAAAGTACCTTTTATGTTGTTAAACCTTTTTAATGCATATAGATTGAATCTTTGAAACAAAACAAGAGTTTAAATTTAAAATTGTTCGTGTTACCTAGTAGTCGCGAAGAGTGTTTTAATGAGTATATATTAAATCTTTAAATGAATGTACCACAATAAAGGTATCTTTTATGTCACTAGACCATTTCAATGTATAAAGATTGAATCTTTAAAAGAAAATAAGGTTTTTGAGTTAAACTTATTCGAGTTCCCTTTGACGTCCCGTAGAGTGTTTTACAGATTAAAGATTGAATCCTTAAATGAAAATACCTTTATAAAGGTACCTAGTATGTCACTAGATCTTTTTAATGTAAAAAGATTAAATTTTTGAAAAAAAATGATACTTTAGAGATTAACTTATTCGAGTTATCGATGAAGTCGCGAATCGTGTCGTAATGACTAAATATTAAATCTTTGAATGAAAATATCTCAACAAAGGAACCTATTATGTGACTAGACCTTTTTAATGTATAAAGATTGAATCTTTTAAAGAAAATGAGAGTTTTGAGTGAAACTTATTCGAGTTCCCTTTGACGTCCCGAAGGGTGTTTTGCAGAATATAGATTGAATCTTTGAGTGAAAATACCTCAATAAAGGTACCTAGTATCTCACTTAACTTTTTTAATGTTAAAAGATTGAATCTTTGAAAGAAAATGAGAGTTTTGAGATTAACTTAATTGAGTTACCTATGAAGTCGCGAGGCGTGTTTTAATGACTAAGGATTAAATCATTGAATGAAAATACCTCAATAAAGGAACATATTATATGACTATACCTTTTTAATGTATACAAATTGAATCTTTGAAAAAAAATGAGAGTTTTGAGTGAAGCTTATTCGAGTTCCCTTTGACGTTCCGATTAGTATTTAATCAGAAAAAATTGAATCTTTGTATGAAAATACCACAATAGAGGTACCGATTATGTTACTACACCATTTTAATGTATAAATGTTGAATCTTTGAAAGAAAATAAGAGTATTGATTTAAACATATTCGAGTTACCTATGAAGTGGCGAAGAGTGTTTTAATGAGTAAAGAGCGAATCTTCGATTGAAAATATCTCTATAAAAGTACCTTTTATGTTATTAAACCTTTTTAATGCATATAGATTGAATCTTTGAAACAAAAAAAGAGTTTAAATTTAAAATTATTCATGTTACCTAGTAGTCGCGAAGAGTGTTTTAATGAGTAGATGTTGAATCTTTAAATGAAAGTACCTCAATAAAGGTATCTCTTGACGTCACTAGACCTTTTCAATGTATAAAGATTGAATCTTTGAAAGAAAATGAGATTTTTGAGTTAAACTTATTCGAGTTCCCTTTGACGTCCCGTAGAGTGTTTTACAGAGTAAAGATTGAATCTTTGAACGAAAATACCTTAATAAAGGTACCTAGTATGTCACTAGACTTTTTTAATGTAAAAAGATTGAATCTTTGAAAAAAAATGATAGTTTAGAGATTAACTTATTCGAGTTACCTATGAAGTCGCGAATCGTGTTGTAATGACTAATTGTTAAATCTTTGAATGAAAATATCTCAACAAAGGAACCTATTATGTGATTAGACCTTTTAAATGTATAAAGATTAAATCTTTTAAAGAAAATGAGAGTTTTGAGCGAAACTTATTCGAGTTCCCTTTGACGTCCCGAAGAGTCTCTTACAGAGTATAGATTGAATCTTTGAATGAAAATACCTCAGTAAAGGTACCTAGTATGTCACTAGACCTTTTTAATGTAAAAAGATTGAATCTTTGAAAGAAAATGAGAGTTTTGAGATTAACTTATTCGAGTTACCTATGATGTCGCGAAACGTGTTTTAATGACTAAAGATGAAATCTTTGAATGAAAATACCTCAATAAAGGAACCTATTATATAACTAAACCTTTTTAATGTATACAGATTGAATTTTTGAAAGAAAATGAGAGTTTTGAATGAAACTTATTCGAGTTCCTTTTGACTTCCCGAAGAGTGTTTTAATGAGTAAAAACAGAATCTTTGAATGAAAATACCTCAATAAAGGTACATATTATGTTACTAGACCTTTTTAATGTATAAACGTTGAATCTTTGAAAGAAAATAAGAGTATTGATTTAAACTTATTCGAGTTACTTATGAAGTGGCGAAGAGTATTTTAATGAGTAAAGATCGAATCTTTGATTGAAAATATCTCAATAAAAGTACCTTTTATGTCATTAAACCTTTTTAATGCATATAGATTGAATCTTTGAAACAAAAAAAGAGTTTTAATTTAAAATTATTCGTGTTACCTAGTAGCCGCGAAGAGTGTTTTAATGAGTATATGTTGAATCTTTAAATGAAAGTACCTCAATAAAGGTACCTTTTATGTCACTAGACCTTTTCAATGTATAAAGATTGAATCTTTGAAAGAAAATGAGGTTTTTGAGTTAAACTTATTCGAGTTCCCTTTGACGTCCCGTAAAGTGTTTTGCAGAGTAAAGATTGAATCTTTGAATGAAAATACCTTAATAAAGGTACCTAGTATGTCACTAGACCATTTTAATGTAAAAAGATTGAATCTCTGAAATAAAATGATAGTTTAGAGATTAACTTATTCGAGTTACCAATGAAGTCGCGAATCGTGTTGTAATGACTAAATATTAAATCTTTGAATGAAAATATCTCAACAAAGGAACCTATTATGTGATTAGACCTTTTTAATGTATAAAGATTGAATCTTTTAAAGAAAATGAGAGTTTTGTGTGACACTTATTCGAGTTCCCTTTGACGTCCCGAAGAGTATTTTACAGAGTATAGATTGAATCTTTGAATGAAAATACCTCAGTAAAGGTACCTAGTATGTCACTAGACCTTTTAATGTAAACAGATTTAATCTTTGAAAGAAAATGAGAGTTTTAAGATTAACTTATTCGAGTTACCTATGAAGTCGCGAATCGTGTTATAATAACTAAATATTAAATCATTGAATGAAAATATCTCAACAAAGGAACCTATTTTGTGACTTGACCTTTTTAATGTATAAAGATTGATTCTTTGAAAGAAAATGAGAGTTTTGAGTGAAACTTATTCGAGTTCTCTTTGACGACCCGAAGAGTGTTTTACAGAGTATAGATTGAATCTTTGAATGAAAATACCTCAGTAAAGGTACCTAGTATGTCACTAAATATTTTTAATATAAAAGGATTGAATCTTTGAAAGAAAATGAGAGTTTTGAGATTAACTTATTCATGTTACCTATGAAGTCACGAGGCGTGTTTTAACGGCTAAAGATTAAATCTTTGAATGAAAATACTTCAATAAAGGAACCTATTATATGACTAAACCTTTTTAATGTATAAAAATTTAATCGTTGAAAGAAAATGAGAGTTTTGAATGAAACTTATTCGTGTTCCTCTTGACGTCCCGAAGAGTGTTTTAATGAGTAAAAATAGAATCTTTGAATGAAAATACCTCAATAAAGGCACCTATTATGTTACTAGACCTTTTTATTGTATAAACATTGAATCTTTGAAAGAAAATAAGAATATTGATTTTAACTTATTCGAGTTACCTATGAAGTGGCGAGGAGTGTTTTAATGAGTAAAGATCGAATCTTTGATTGAAAATATCTCAATAAAAGTACCTTTTATGTGACTAGACCTTTTTAATGTATAAAGATTGAATCTATTAAAAAAAATGAGAGTTTTGAGTGAAACTTATTCGAGTTCCATTTGACGTCCCGAAGAGTGTTTTACGGAGTATAGATTGAATCTTTGAATGAAAATACCTCAGTAAAGGTACCTAGTATGTCACTCGTCCTTTTTAATGTAAAAAGATTGAATCTCTGAAAAAAAATGATAGTTTAGAGATTAACTTATTCGAGTTACCTATGAAGCCGCGAACCGTGTTATAATGACTAAATATTAAATCTTTGAATGAAAATATCTCAACAAAGGAACCTATTATGTGACTAGACCTTTGTAATGTATAAAGATTGAATCTTTTAAAGAAAATGAGAGTTCTAAGTGAAACTTTTTCGAGTTCCCTTTGACGTCCTGAAGAGTGTTTTATAGAGTATAGATTGAATCTTTGAATGAAAATACCTCTGTAAAGGTACCTAGTTTGTCACTAGACCTTTTTAATGTAAAAAGATTGAATCTTTGAAAGAAAATGAGAGTTTTGAGATTAACTTATTCGAGTTATCTAAGAAGTTGCGAAGCGTGTTTTAATGACTAAAGATTCAATCTTTGAATGAAAATACCTCAATAAAGGAACCTATTATATGACTAAACCTTTTTAATGTATACAAATTGAATCTTTGAAAGAAAATGAGAGTTTTGAATGAAACTTATTCGAGTTCCTTTTGACATCCCGAAGAGTGTTTTATTGAGTAAAAATAGAATCTTTGAATGGAAATACCTCAATAAAGGTTCCTATTATGTTACTAGACCTTTTTTGTGTATAAACGTTGAATCTTTGAAAGAAAATAAGTGTATTGATTTAAACTTATTCGAGTTACTTATGAAGTGGTGAAGAGTATTTTAATGAGTAAAGATTGAATCTTTGATTGAAAATATCTCAATAAAAGTACCTTTTATGTCATTAAACCTTTGTAATGCATATAGATTGAATCTTTGAAACAAAACAAGAGTTGTAATTTAAAATTATTCGTGTTACCTAGTAGTCGCGAAGGGTGTTCTAATGAGTATATATTGAACCTTTAAATTAAAGTACCTCAATAAAGGTACCTTTTATGTCACTAGACTTTTTCAATGTATAAAGATTGAATCTTGGAAAGAAAATGAGGTTTTCGAGTTAAACTTATTCGAGTTCCCTTTGACGTTCCGTAGAGTGTTTTACGGAGTAAAGATTGAATCTTTGATTGAAAATACCTTAATAATGGTACCTAGTATGTCACTAGACCTTTTTAATGTAAAAAGATTGAATCTCTGAATTAAAATGATAGTTTAAAGATTAACTTATTCGAGTTACCTATGATGTCGCGAAGCGTGTTTTAATGACTAAAGATTAAATCTTTGAATGAAAATATCATAATAAAGGAACCTATTATATGACTAAACCTTTTTAATGTATACAGCTTGAATCTTTGAAAGAAAATGAGAGTTTTGAATGAAACTTATTCGAGTTGCTTTTGACTTCCCGAAGAGTGTTTTAATGAGTAAAAATAGAATCTTTGAATGAAAATACCTCAATAAAGGTACCTATTATGTTACTAGACTTTTTTAATGTATAAACGTTGAATCTTTGAAAGAAAATAAGAGAATTGATTTAAACTTATTCGAGTTACTTATGAAGTGGCGAAGAGTATTTTAATGAGTAAAGATCGAATCTTTGATTGAAAATATCTCAATAAAAGTACCTTTTATGTCAGTAAACCTTTTTAACGCATATAGATTGAATCTTTGAAACAAAAAAAGAGTTTTAATTTAAAATTAATCCTGTTACCTAGTAGTCGCAAAGAGTGTTTTAATGAGTATATGTTGAATCTTTAAATGAAAGTACCTCAATAAAGGTACCTTTTATGTCACTAGACCTTTTCAATGTATAAAGATTGAATCTTTGAAAGAAAATGAGGTTTTTAAGTTAAACTTATTCGAGTTCCCTTTGACGTCCCGTAAAGTGTTTTGCAGAGTAAAGATTGAATCTTTGAATGAAAATACCTTAATAAAGGTACCTAGTATGTCACTAGACCATTTTAATGTAAAAAGATTGAATTTCTGAAATAAAATGATAGTTTAGAGATTAACTTATTCGAGTTACCAATGAAGTCGCGAATCGTGTTGTAATGACTAAATATTAAATCTTTGAATGAAAATATCTCAACAAAGGAACCTATTATGTGATTAGACCTTTTTAATGTATAAATATTGAATCTTTTAAAGAAATTAAGAGTTTTGTGTGAAACTTATTCGAGTTCCCTTTGACGTCCTGAAGAGTGTTTTACAGAGTATAGATTGAATCTTTAAATGAAAATACCTCAATAATGGTACCTAGTATATCACTAGACCTTTTTAATGTAAATAGATCGAATTTTTGAAAGAAAATGAGAGTTTTGAGATTAACTTATTCGAGTTACCTATGAAGTCTCGAATCTTGTTATAATGACTAAATATTAAATCTTTGAATGAAAATATCTCAACAAAGGAACCTATTTTGTGACTAGACCTTTTTAATGTATAAAGATTGATTCTTTTAAAGAAAATGAGAGTTTTGAGTGAAACTTATTCGAGTTCTCTTTGACGACCCGAAGAGTGTTTTACAGAGTATAGATTGAATCTTTGAATGAAAATACCTCAGTAAAGGTACCTAGTATGTCACTAAATATTTTTAATATAAAAAGATGGAATCTTTGAAAGAAAATGAGAGTTTTGAGATTAACTTATTCGAGTTACCTATGAAGTCACGAGGCGTGTTTTAACGGCTAAAGATTAAATCTTTGAATGAAAATACTTCAATAAATGAACCTATTATATGACTAAACCTTTCTAATGTATAAAGATTTAATCGTTGAAAGAAAATGAGAGTTTTGAATGAAACTTATTCGAGTTCCTCTTGACGTCCCGAGGAGTGTTTTAATGAGTAAAAATAGAATCTTTGAATGAAAATACCTCAATAAAGGTACCTATTATGTTTGGTAGACCTTTTTATTGTATAAACGTTGAATCTTTGAAAGAAAATAAGAGTATTGATTTAAACTTATTCGAGTTACCTATGAAGTGGCGAGGAGTGTTTTAATGAGTAAAGATTGAATCTTTGATTGAAAATATCTCAATAAAAGTACCCTTTATGTCATTAAACCTTTTTAATGCATATAGATTGAATCTTTGAAACAAAATAAGAGTTTTAATTTAAAATTATTCGTGTTACCTATTAGTCGCGAAGATTGTTTTAATGAGTATATGTTGAATCTTTAAATGAAAGTACCTTAATAAAGGTACCTTTTATGTCACTAGACCTTTTTAATGTATAAACATTGAATTTTTGAAAGAAAAAGAGGTTTTTGAGTTAAACTTATTCGAGTTCCTTGTGACGTCCCGTTGAGTGTTTTGCAGAGTAAGATTGAATCTTTGAACGAAAATACCTTAATAAAGGTACCTAGTATGTCACTAGACCTTTTTAACATAAAAAGATTGAATCTCAGAAAAAAAAAAATGATAGTTTAGAGATTAACTTATTCGAGTTACCTATGAAATCGCGAATCGTGTTGTAATGACTAAATATTAAATCTTTGAATGAAAATATCTCAACAAAGAAACCTATTATGTGACTAGACCTTTTTAATGTATAAAGATTGAATCTTTTAAAGAAAATTAGAGTTTTGTGTGAAACTTATTCGAGTTCCCTTTGACGTCCCGAAGAGTGTTTTACAGACTATAGATTGAATCTTTGAATGAAAATACCTTAGTAATGGTACCTAGTATGTCACTAGACCTTTTTTATGTAAACAGGTCGAATCTTTGAAAGAAAATGAGAGTTTTGAGATTAACTTATTCGAGTTACCGATAATGTCGTGAAGTGTGTTTT
This sequence comes from Cornus florida, assembly GCF_030987335.1. Taxonomy (NCBI): domain Eukaryota; kingdom Viridiplantae; phylum Streptophyta; class Magnoliopsida; order Cornales; family Cornaceae; genus Cornus; species Cornus florida. Next base: position 88,792,640 of record NW_026775578.1, on the reverse strand, counting down.
AATGACTCAAGATTAAATCTTTGAATGAAAATACCTCAATAAAGGAACCTATTATATGACTAAACCTTTTTAATGTATACAGATTGAATCTTTGAAAGAAAATGAGAGTACTGAATGAAACTTATTCGAGTTCCTTTTGACGTCCCGAAGAGTGTTTCAATGAGTAAAAATAGAATCTTTAAATGAAAATACCTCAATAAAGGTACCTATTATATTACTAGACCTTTTTAATTTATAAACGTTGAATCTTTGAAAGAAAATAAGAGTATTGATTTAAACTTATTCGCGTTACTTCTGAAGTGGCGAAGAGTGTTTTAATGAGTAAAGATCGAATCTTCGATTGAAAATATCTCAATAAAATTACCTTTTTTGTCACTAAACCTTTGTAATGCATATAGATTAAATCTTTGAAACAAAACAAGAATTTTTATTTAAAATTATTCGTGTTACCTAGAAGTCGCGAAGAGTGTTTTAATGAGCATATGTTGAATCTTTAAATGAAAGTACCTCAATAAAGGTACCTTTTATGTCACTAGACCTTTTCAATGTATAAAGATTGAATCTTTGAAAGAAAATGAGGTTTTGGAGTTAAACTTATTCGAGTTCTCTTTGACGTCCCGTAGAGAGTTTTATAAAGTAATGATTGAATCTTTGAATGAGTATACCTTAAAAAAGGTACCTAGTTTGTCACCAGACCTTTTTAATGTAAAAAAATTGAATCTGTGAAATAAAATGATAGTTTAGAGATTAACTAATTCGAGTTACCTATGAAGTCGCGAATCGTGTTGTAATAAGTAAATATTAAATCTTTGAATGAAAATATCTGAACAAAGGACACTATTCTGTGACTAGACCTTTTTAATGTATAAAGATTGAATCTTTTAAAGAAAATGAGAGTTTTGAGTGAAACTTAGTCGAGTTCCCTTTGATGTCCCGAAGAGTGTTTTACGGAGTATAGATTGAATCTTAGAATGAAAATACATCAGTAAAGGTAACTAGTATGTCACTAGACCTTTTTAATGTAAAAAGATTGAATCTTTGAAAGAAAATGAGAGTTTTGAGATTAACTTATTCGAGTTATCTTTGAAGTTGCGAAGCGTGTTTTAATGACTAAAGATTAAATCTTTGAATGAAAATACCTCAATAAAGGAACTTATTATATGACTAAACCTTTTTAATGTATACAGATTGAATCTTTGAAAGAAAATGAGAGTTTTGAATGAAACTTATTCGAGTTCCTTTTGACGTCCCGAAGAGTGTTTTAATGAGTAAAAATAGAATCTTTGAATGGAAATACCTCAATAAAGGTACCTATTATATTTCTAGACCTTTTTAATGTATAAACGTTGAATCTTTGAAAGAAAATAAGTGTATTGATTTAAACTTATTCGAGTTACTTATGAAGTGGCGAAGAGTATTTTAATGAGTAAAGATCCAATCTTTGATTGAAAATATCTCAATAAAAGTACCTTTTATGTCATTAAACCTTTTTAATGCATATATATTGAATCTTTGAAACAAAGAAAAGAGTTTTAATTTAAAATTATTCGTGTTACCTAGTAGTCGCGAAGGGTGTTTTAATTAGTATATGTTGAATCTTTAAATTAAAGTACCTCAATAAAGGTACCTTTTCTGTCACTAGACCTTTTCAATGTATAATGATTGAATCTTGGAAAGAAATTGAGGTTTCTGAGTTAAACTTATTCGAGTTCCCTTTGACGTTCCGTAGAGTGTTTTACAGAGTAAAGATAGAATCTTTGAATGAAAATACCTTAATAAAGGTACCTAGTACGTCACTAGACCTTTTTAATGTAAAAAGATTGAATCTCTGAAATAAAATGATAGTTTAGAGATTAACTTACGTATGAAGTCAGGAATCATGTTGCAATGACTAAATATTAAATCTTTGAATGAAAATGTCTCAAGAAAGGAACTAATGATGTGACTAGACCTTTTTAATGTATAAATATTGAATCTATTATAAAAAATGAGAGTTTTGAGTGAAACTTATTCGAGTTCCATTTGACGTCCCGAAAAGTGTTTTACGGAGTATAAATTGAATCTTTGAATGAAAATACCTCAGTAAAGGTATCTATTATGTCACTCGACCTTTTTAATGTAAAAAGATTGCATCTTTGAAAGAAAATGAGAGTTTTGAGATTAACTTATTCGAGTTACCTATGATGTCGCGATGCGTGTTTTAATGACTAAAGATTAAATCTTTGAATGAAAATACCTCAACAAAGGAACCTATTATATGACTTAACCTTTTTAATGTATAGAGATTTAATCTTTGAAAGAAAATGAGAGTTTTGAATGAAACTTATTCGAGTTCCTCTTGACGTCCCGAAGAGTGTTTTAATGAGTAAAAATAGAATCTTTGAATGAAAATACCTCAATAAAGGTACCTATTATGTTATTAGACCTTTTTAATGTATAAACGTTGAATCTTTGAAAGAAAATAAGAGTATTGATTTAAACTTATTCGAGTTACCTATGAAGTGGCGAGGAGTGTTTTAATGAGTAAAGATCGAATCTTTGATTGAAAATAACTCAATAAAAGTACCTTTTATGTCATTCAACCTTTTTAATGCATATAGATTGAATCTTTGAAACAAAATAAGAGTTTTAATTTAAAATTATTCGTGTTCCCTAGTAGTCGCGAAGAGTGTTTTAATGAGTATATGTTGAATCTTTAAATGAAAGTACCTCAATAAAGGTACCCTTTTTGTCAGTAGACCTTTTCAATGTATAAAGATTGAATCTTTGAAAGAAAAAGAGGTTTTTAAGTTGAACTTATTCGAGTTCCTTGTGACGTCCCGTAGAGTGTTTTACAGAGTAAAGATTGAATCATTGAACGAAAATACCTGAATAGAGGTACCTAGTATGTCACTAGACCTTTTCACGTAAAAAGATTGAATCTCCGAAAAAAAATGATAGTTTAGAGATTAACTTATTCGAGTTACCTATGAAATCGCGAATTGTGTTGTAATGACTAAATATTAAATCTTTGAATGAAAATATCTCAACAAAGGAACCTATTATGTGACTAGACTTTTTTAATGTATAAAGATTGAATCTTTTAAAGAAAATTAGAGTTTTGTGTGAAATTTATTCGAGCTCCCATTGACGTCCCGAAGAGTGTTTTACAGAGTATAGATTGAATCTTTGAATGAAAATACCTCAGTAATGGTACCGATTATGTCACTAGACCTTTTTAATGTAAACAGATCGAATCTTTGAAAGAAAATGAGAGTTTTGAGATTAACTTATTCGAGTTATCGATGATGTCGCGAAGCGTGTTATAATGACTCAAGATTAAATCTTTGAATGAAAATACCTCAATAAAGGAACCTATTATATGACTAAACCTTTTTAATGTATACAGATTGAATCTTTGAAAGAAAATGAGAGTTTTGAATGAAACTTATTCGAGTTCCTTTTGACGTCCCGAAGAGTGTTTCAATGACTAAAAATAGAATCTTTAAATGAAAATACCTCAATAAAGGTACCTATTATGTTACTAGACCTTTTTAATTTATAAACGTTGAATCTTTGAAAGAAAATAAGAGTATTGATTTAAACTTATTCGAGTTACTTCTGAAGTGGCGAAGAGTGTTTTAATGAGTAAAGATCGAATCTTCGATTGAAAATATCTCAATAAAATTACCTTTTATGTCACTAAAACTTTTTAATGCATATAGATTGAATCTTTGAAACAAAACAAGAATTTTTATTTAAAATTATTCGTGTTACCTAGAAGTCGCAAAGAGTGTTTTAATGAGCATATGTTGAATCTTAAAATGAAAATACTTCAATAAAGGTACCTTTTATGTCACTAGACCTTTTCAATGTATAGAGATTGAATCTTTGAAAGAAAATGAGGTTTTTGAGTTAAACTTATTCGAGTTCTCTTTGACGTCCCGTAGAGTGTTTTACATATTAATGATTGAATCTTTGAATGAATATACCTTAATAAAGGTATCTAGTTTGTCACCAGACCTTTTTAGTGTAAAAAAATTGAATCTCTGAAATAAAATGATAGTTTAGAGATTAACTTATTCCAGTTACCTATGAAGTCGCGAATCGTGTTGTAATAAGTAAATATTAAATGTTTGAATGAAAATATCTGAACAAAGGAACCTAATCTGTGACTAGACCTTTTTAATGTATAAAGATTGAATCTTTTAAAGAAAATGAGAGTTTTGAGTGAAACTTATTCGAGTTCCCTTTGATGTCCCGAAGAGTGTTTTACGGAGTATAGATTGAATCTTTGAATGAAAATACCTCAGTAAAGGTACCAAGTATGTCACTAGACCTTTTTAATGTAAAAAGATTGAATCTTTGAAAGAAAATTAGAGTTTTGAGATTAACTTATTCGAGTTACCTATGAATTTGCGATATATGTTTTAATGATTACAGATTAAATCTTTGAAAAAAAATACATCAATAAAGGAACCCATTATATCACTAAACCTTTTTAATGTATACAGATTGAATTTTTGAAAGAAACTGAGAGTTTTGAATGAAACTTATTCGAGTTCCTTTTGACGTCCCGAAGAGTGTTTTAATGAGTAAAAATGGAATTTTTGAGCGAAAATATCACAACAAAGGTACCTATTATGTTGCTAGACCTTTTTAATGTATAAACGTTGAATTTTTGAAAGAAAAGAGGAGTATTGATTTGAACTTATTCGAGTTACTTATGAAGTTGCGACGAGTGTTTTAATGAGTAAAGATCGAATCTTTGATAGAAAATATCTCAATAAAAGTACCTTTTATGTCATTAAACCTTTTTAATATTAAATCTTTTAATGAAAATATCTCAACAAACGAACCTATTATGTGAGTAGACCTTTTTAATGTATAAAGATTGAATCTTTTAAAAAAAATGAGAATTTTGGGTGAAACTTATTCGAGTTCTTTTTGACGTCCCGTAGAGTGTTTTACAGAGTATAGATTGAATCTTTGAATGAAAATACCTCAGTAAAGGTACCTAGTATGTCACTAAACCTTTTTAATATAAAAAGATTGAATCTTTGAAAGGAAATGAGAGTTTTGATATTAACTTATTCGACTTACCTATGAAGTCACGAGGCGTGTTTTAACAGCTAAAGATTAAATCTTTGAATGAAAATACTTCAATAAAGGAACCTATTATATGACTAAACCTTTTTAATGTATAAAGATTTAATCTTTGAAAGAAAATGAGAGTTTTGAACGAAACTTATTCGAGTTCCTTTCGACGTCCCGTAGAGTATTTTAATGAGTAAAAACAGAATCTTTGAATGAAAATACCTCAACAAAGGCACCTATTATGTTACTAGACCTTTTTAATGTATAAATGTTGAATCTTTGCAAGAAAATAAGAGTATTGATTTAAACTTATTCGAGTTACGTGTGAAGTGGCGAGGAGTGTTTTAATGAGTAAAGATCGAATCTTTAATTGAAAATATCTCAATAAAAGTACCTTTTATGTCATTAAACCTTTTTAATGCATATAGTTTGAATCTGAGAAACAAAACAGGAGTTTTAATTTAAAATTATTCGTGTTACCTAGTAGTCGCGAAGAGTGTTTTAATGAGTATATGTTGAATCTTTAAATTAAAGTACCTCAATAAAGGTACCTTTTATGTCACTAGACCTTTTCAATGTATAAAGATTGAATCTTTGAAAGAAAAAACTGGTTTTTGAGTCCTTTTGACGTCCTGTAGAGTGTTTTTTACAGAGTAAAGATTGAATCTTTGAACGAAAATACCTTAATAAAGGTACCTAGTATGTCACTAGACCTTTTTAATGTAAAAAGATTGAATCTCTGAAAAAAAATGATAGTTTAGAGATTAACTTATTCGAGTTACCTATGAAGTCGCGAATCGTGTTGTAATGACTAAATCTTAAATCTTTGAATGAAAATATCTCAACAAAGGAACCTATTATGTGACTAGACCTTTTTAATGTATAAAGATTGAATCTTTTAAAGAAAATGAGAGTTTTGAGTAAAACTTATTTGAGTTCCTTTTGACGTCCCGAAGAGTGTTTTACAGAGTATAGATTGAATCTTTGAATGAAAATACCTCAGTAAAGGTACCTAGTAAGTCACTAAACCTTTTTAATGTAAAAAGTTTGAATCTTTGAAAGAAAATGGGAGTTTTGAAATTAACTTATTCGAGTTACCTATGAAGTCGCGAGGCGTGTTTTAATGACTAAAGATTAAATCTTTGAATGAAAATACCTCAATAAAGGAACCTATTATATGACTAAACCTTTTTAATGTATACAGATTGAATCTTTGAAAGAAAATGAGAGTTTTGAATGAAACTTATTTTAGTTCCTTTTGACGTCCCGAAGAGTGTTTTAATAGGTAAAAATAGAATCTTCGAATGAAAATATCTCAATAAAGGTACCTATTATGTTACTAGACCTTTTTAATGTATAAACGTTCAATCATTGAAAGAAAATAAGAGTATTGACTTAAACTTATTCGAGTTACTTATAAAGTGGCGAAGAGTGTTTTGGTGAGTAAAAATCGAATCTTTGACTGAAAATATCTCAATAAAAGTTCCTTTTATGTCACTAAACCTTTTTAATGCATATAGATTGAATCTTTGAAACAAAACAAGAATTTTAATTGAAAATTATTCGTATTACGTGGTAGTCGCGAAGAGTGTTTTAATGAGTATATGTTGAATCTTTAAATGAAAGTACCTCAATAAAGGTACCTTTTATGTCACTAGACCTTTTCAATGTATAAAGATTGAATCTTGGAAAGAAAATGAGGTTTTTGAGTTAAACTTATTCAAGTTCCCTTTGACGTCCCGTAGAGTGTTTTGCAGAGTAAAGATTGAATCTTTGAATGAAAATACCTTAATAAAGGTACCTAGTATGTCACTAGACCTTTTTAATGTAAAAAGATTGAATCTCTGAAATAAAATGATAGTTTAGAGATTAACTTATTCGAGTTACCTATGAAGTCGCGAATCGTGTTATAATGACTAAATATTAATTCTTTGAATGAAAATATCTCAGCAAAGGAACCTATTATGTGACTAGACCTTTTTAATGTATAAAGATTGAATCTTTTAAAGAAAATGAGAGTTTTGAGTGAAACTTATTCGAGTTCCCTTCGACGTCCCGAAGAGTGTTTTACCGAGTATAGATTGAATCTCTGAATGAAAATACCTCAGTAAAGGTACCTAGTATGTCATTAGACCTTTTTAATGTAAACAGATCGAATCTTTGAAAGAAAATGAGAGTTTTGAGATTAACTTATTCGAGTTACCTATGAACTCGCGAAATGTGTTTTAATGACCAAAGATTAAATCTTTGAATGAAAATACCTAAATAAAGGAACCTATTATATGGCTAAACCTTTTTATTGTATACAGATTAAATCTTTGAAAGAAAATGAGAGTTTTGAATGAAACTTATTCGAGTTCCTTTTAACGTCTCGAAGAGTGTTTTAATGACTAAAAATAGAATCTTTGAATGAAAATACATCAATAAAGGTACCTATTATGTTACTAGACCTTTTTAATGTATAAACGTTGAATCTTTGAAAGAAAATAAGAGTATTGATTTAAACTTATTTGAGTTACTTATGAAGTGGCGAGGAGTGTTTTAATGAGTAAAGTTCGAATCTTTGATTGAAAATATCTCAATAAAAGTACCTTTTATGTCATTAAACCTTTTTAATGCATATAAATTGAATATTTGAAACAAAACAAGAGTTTTAATTTAAAATTATTTGTGTTACCTAGAAGTTGCGAAGAGTGTTTTAATGAGTATATGTTGAATCTTTAAATGAAAGTACCTCAATAAAAGTACCTTTTATGTCACTAGACCTTTTCATTGTATAAAGATTGAATCTTTGAAAGAAAATGAGGTTTTTTTGTTAAACTTATTCGAGTTCCCTTTGACGTACAGAGTTAAGATTGAATCTTTGAATGAAAATACCTTAATAAAGGTACCTAGTATGTCACTAGACCTTTTTAATGTAAAAAGATTGAATCTCTGAAAAAAAATGATAGTTTAGAGATTAACTTATTCGAGTTACCTATGAAGTCGCGAATCGTGTTGTAATGACTAAATATCAAATCTTTGAATGAAAATATTTCAACAAAGGAACCTATTATGTGACTAGACCTTTTTAATGTATAAAGATTGAATCTTTTAAAGAAAATGAGAGTTTTAAGTGAAACTTATTCGAGTTCCCTCTGACGTCCCGAAGAGTGTTTTACAGAGTATAAATTGAATCTTTGAATGAAAATACCTCAGTAAAGGTACCTAGTATGTCACTAGACCTTTTTAATATAAAAAGATTGAATCTTTGAAAGAAAATGAGAGTTTTGAGATTAACTTATTCGAGTTACCTATGAAGTCGCGAAGCGTGTTTTAATGACTAAAGATTAAATCTTTGAATGAAAATACCTCAATAAAGGAACTTATTATATGACTAAACCTTTTTAATGTATACAGATTGAATCTTTGAAAGAAAATGAGAGTTTTGAATGAAACTTATTTGAGTTCTTTTTGACGTCCCGAAGAGTGTTTTAATGACTAAAAAAAGAATCTTTGAATTAAAATACCTCAATAAAGGTACCTATTATGTTACTAGACCTTTTTAATGTATAAACATTGAATCTTTGAAAGAAAGTAGGAGTATTGATTTAAACTTATTCGAGTTACTTATAAAATAGCAAAGAGAGTTTTAATGAGTAAAGATCGAATTTTTGATTGAAAATATCTCAATAAAAGTACCTTTTATGTCATTAAACCTTTTTAATGCTTATAGATTGAATCTTTGAAACAAAACAAGAGTTTTAATTTAAAATTATTCGTGTTACCTAGTAGTCGCAAAGATTGTTTTAATGAGTATATGTTGAATCTTTAAATTAAAGTACCTCAATAAAGGTACCTTTTATGTCACTAGATCTTTTCAATGTATAAAGATTGAATCTTTGAAAGAAAATGAGATTTTTGAGTTAAACTTATTCGAGTTCCCTTTGAAGTCCCGTAAAGTGTTTTACAGAGTAAAGATTGAATCTTTGAACAAAAATACCTTAATAAAGGTACCTAGTATGTCACTAGACCTTTTTAATGTAAAAAGATTAAATCTCTGAAATAAAATGATAGTTTAGAGATTAATTTCTTCGAGTTACCTATGAAGTCGTGAATCGTGTTGTAATGACTAAATATTAAATCTTTGAATGAAAATATCTTAACAAAGGAACCTATTATGTGACGATACCTTTTTAATGTATAAAGATTGAATCTTTTAAAGAAAATGAGAGTTTTGAGTGAAACTTATTAGAGTTCCCTTTGACGTCCCGAAGGGTGTTTTACAGAGTATAGATTGAATCTTTGAATGAAAATACCCCAGTAAAGGTACCAAGAATGTCACTAGACCTTTTTAATGTAAAAAGATTGAATCTTTGAAAAAAAATGAGAGTTTTGAGATTGACTTATTCGAGTTACCTAAGAAGTAACGAAGCGTGTTTTAATGATTAAAGATTAAATCTTTGAATGAAAAGACATCAATAAAGGAACCAATTGTATGACTAAACCTTTTCAATATATACACATTGAATCTTTGAAAGAAAATGTGAGTTTTCAATGAACTTATTCGAGTTCCATTTGACGTCCCGAAGAGCGTTTTAATAAGTAAAAATAGAGTCTTTGAATGAAAATACCTCAATAAGGGTACCTATTATGTTACTAGACATTTTTAATGTATAAATGTTAAATCTTTGAAAGAAAATAAGAGTATTGATTTAAACTTATTCGAGTTACTTATGAAGTGGCGAAGAGTGTTTTAATGAGTAAAAATCGAATCTTTGATTGAAAATATCTCAATAAAAGTATCTTTTATGTCACTAAACCTTTTTAATGCATATAAATTGAATATTTGAAACAAAACAAGAGTTTTAATTTAAAATTATTCGTGTTACCTAGAAGTCGCGAACAGTGTTTTAATGAGTATATATTGAATCTTTGAATGAAAGTACCTCAATAAAAGTACCTTTTATGTCACTAGACCTTTTCATTGTATAACGATTGAATCTTTGAAAGAAAATGAGGTTTTTGAGTTAAACTTATTCGAGTTCCCTTTGACGTCCCGTAGAGTGTTTTACAGAGTAAAGATTGAATCTTTGAATGAAATTACCTTAATAAAGGTACCTAGTATGTCACTAGACCTTTTTAATGTTAAAAGATTGAATTTCTGAAAAAAATTATAGTTTAGAGATTAACTTATTCGAGTTGCCTATGAAGTCGCGAATCGTGTGGTAATGACTAAATATTAAATCTTTCAATGAAAATATCTGAACAAAAGAACCTATTATGTTACTAGACCTTTTTAATGTAAAAAGATTGAATCTTTGAAAGAAAAAGAGAGTTTTGAGAATAACTTATTCGAGTTACCTATGAAGTCGCGAGGTGTGTTTCAATGACTAAAGATTAAATCTTTGACTGAAAATACCTCAATAAAGGAACCTATTATATGACTAAACCTTTTTAATGTATACAAATTGAATCTTTGAAAGAAAATGAGAATTTTGAATGAAACTTGTTCGAGTTCATTTTGACGTCCCGAAGAGTGCTTTAACGAGTAAAAATAGAATCTCTGAATGAAAATACCTCAACAAATGTACATTTTATGTTACTAGACCTTTTAAATGTTTAAAGATTGAATCTTTGAAAGAAAATGAGGTTTTTGAGTTAAACTTATTCGAGTTCCCTTTGACGTCCCGTAGTGTGTTTTACGGAGTTACGATTGAATCTTTGAACGGAAATACCTTAATAAAGGTACCTAGTTTGTCATTTAGACCTTTTTAATATAAAAAGATTGAATCTCTGAAAAAAAAATGATAGTTTAGAGATTAACTTATTCGAGTTACCTATGAAGTCGTGAATCGTGTTGTAATGACTAAATATTAAATCTTTGAATGAAAATATCTCAACAAAGGAACCTATTATGTGACTAGACCTTTTTACTGTATAAAGATTGAATCTTTTAAAGAAAATGAGAGTTTTGAGTGAAACTTATTCGACTTCCCTTTGACGTCCCGAAGAGTGTTTTACAGAGTATAGATTGAATCTTTGAATGAAAATACCACAGTAAAGGTACCTAGTATGTCACTAGACCTTTTTAATGTAAAAAGATTGAATCTTTGAAAGAAAATGAGAGTTTTGAGATTAACTTGTTCGAGTTACCTAAGAAGTCGCGAGGTGTATTTTAATGACTAAAGATTAAATCTTTGATTGAAAATACCACAATAAAGGTACCTATTATGTTATTAGACCTTTTTAATGTATAAACATTGAATCTTTGAAAGAAAATAAGAGTATTGATTTAAACTTATTCGAGTTACCTATGAAGTGGCGAAGAGTGTTTTAATGAGTAAAGATCAAATCTTTGATTGAAAATATCTCAATAAAAGTACCTTTTATGTCATTAAACCTTTTTAATGCATATAGATTGAATTTTTGAAACAAAACAAGAGTTTGAATTTAAAATTATTCGTGTTACCTAGTAGTCGCGAAGAGTGTTTTAGTGAGTATATGTTGAATCTATAAATGAAAGTACCTCAATAAATGTACCTTTTTTGTCACTAGACCTTTTCAATGTTTAAAGATTGAATCTTTGAAAGAAATGAGGTTTTTGAGTTAAACTTATTCGAGTTCCCTTTGACGTCCCGTAGAGTGTTTTACGGAGTAAAGATTGAATCTTTGAACGAAAATACCTTAATAAAGGTACCTAGTATGTCACTAGACCTTTTTAATGTAAAAATATTGAATCTCTGAAATAAAATGATAGTTTAGAGATTAACTTATTCGAGTTACGTATGAAGTCGCGAATCGTGTTGTAAAGACTAAATATTAAATCTTTGAATGAAAATATCTCCACAAAGGAACCTATTATGTGACTAGAAATTTTTAATGTATAAAGATTGAATCTTTTAATGAAAATGAGAGTTTTGAGTGAAACTTATTCGAGTTCCCTTTGACGTCCCGAAGAGTGTTTCACAGAGTATAGATTGAATCTTTGAATGAAAATACCTCAGTAAAGGTACCTAGTATGTCACTAGACCTTTTTAATGTAAAAAAATTGAATCTTTGAAAGAAAATGAGAGTTTTGAGATTAACTTATTCGAGTTACTTATGAAGTGGCGAAGAGTGTTTTAATGAGTAAGGATCGAATCTTTGATTGAAAATATCTCAATAAAAGTATCTTTTATGTCACTAAACCTTTTTAATGCATATAGATTAAATCTTTCAAACAAAACAAGAGTTTTAATTTAAAATTATTCGTGTTACCTAGAAGTCGCAAAGAGTGTTTTAATGAGTATATGTTGAATCTTTAAATGAAAGTACCTCAATAAAAGTACCTTTTATGTCACTACACCTTTTCAATGTATAAAGATTGAATCTTTGAAAGAAAATGAGGTTTCTGAGTTAAACTTATTCGAGTTGGCTTTGAAGTCCCGTAGAGTGTTTTACAGAGCAAAGATTGAATATTTGAATGAAAATACCTTAATAAAGGTACCTAGTATGTCACTAGACTTTTTAATGTAAAAAGTTTGAATCTCTGAAATAAAATGATAGTTTAGAGATTAACTTATTCGAGTGACGTATGAAGTCCCGAATCGTGTTCTAATGATTAAATATTAAATCTTTGAATGAAAATATCTTAACAAAGGAACCTATTATGTGACTAGACCTTTTTAATGTATAAAGATTGAATCTTTTAAATAAATAAGAGTGTTTAAAGTGAAACTTATTCGAGTTCCCTTTGACATCCCGAAGAGTGTTTTACAGAGTATAGATTGAATCTTTGAATGAAAATACCTCAGTAAAGGTACCTTGTATGTCAATAGACCCTTTTAATGTAAAAAGATTAAATCTTTGAAAGAAAATTAGAGTTTTGAGATTAACATCTTCGAGTTAGCTATGAAGTCGCGAGGCGTGTTTTAATGACCAAAGATTAAATCTTTGAATGAAAATACCTCAATAAAGGAACCTATTATATGACTAAACTTTTTAATGTATACAGATTGACTCTTTGAAAGAAAAAGAGGGTTTTGAATGAAACTTATTCGAGTTCCTTTTGACGTCCCGAAGAGTGTTTTAATGAGTAAAAATTGAATCTTTGAATGAAAATACCTCAATAAAGGTACCTATTTTGTTATTAGTCCTTTTTAATGTATAAACGTTATATCTTTGTAAGAAAATAAAAGTATTGATTTAAACTTAATCGAGTTACCTATGAATTGGCGAAGAGTGTTTTAATGAGTAAAGATTGAATCATTGATTTAAATATTTAAATGAACGTACATTTTATGTCATTAAACCTTTTTAATGCATATAGATTGAATCTTTGAAACAAAAGAAGAGTTTTAATTTAAAATTATTCATGTTACCTAGTAGTCGTGAAGAGTGTTTTAATGAGTATATGTTGAATCTTTAAATGAAAGTGCCTCAATAAAGATTGAATCTTTGAAAGAAAATGAGGTTTTTGAGTTAAACTTATTCGAGTTCCCTTTAACGTCTCGTAGAGTATTTTACAGAGTAAATATTGAATCTTTGAATGAAAATACCTTAATAAAGATACCAAGTATGTCACTAGATCTTTTTAATGTAAAATAATTGAATCTCTGAAGAAAAATGGTAGTTTAGATATTAACTTATTCGAGTTACCGATGAAGTCGCAAATCGTGTTGGAATCACTAAATATTAAATCTTTGGATGAAAATATCTCAACAAAGAACCTATTATGTGACTAGACCTTTTTAATGTATAAAGATTGAATCTTTTAAAGAAAATGAGAGTTTTGAGTGAAACTTATTCGAGTTCTCTTTGACGTCCCAGAGAGTGTTTTACAGAGTATAAATTGAATCTTTGAATGAAAATACCTCTGTAAAGGTACCTAGTTTGTCACTAGGCCTTTTTAATGTAAAAAGATTGAATCGTTGAAAGAAAATGAGAGTTTTGAGATTAACTTATTCGAGTTACCTATGAAGTCGGGAGGCGTGTTTTAATGACAAAGATTAAATCTTTCAAAGAAAATTTCTCAACAAAGAAACCTATTATATGACTAAACTTTTTAATGTATACAGATTGAATCTTTGAAAGAAAATGAGAGTTTTGAATGAAACTTATTCCAATTCCTTTTGACGTCCCGAAGAGTGTTTTAATGAGTAAAAATAGAATCTTTGAATGAAAATACCTCAATAAAGGTACCTATTATATTACTAGACCTTTTTAATGTATAAACGTTGAATCTTAGAAAGAAAATAAGAGTACTGATTTAAACTTATTCGAGTTACCTATGAAATGGCAAAGAGTGTTTTAATGAGTAAAGATCTAATCTTTGATTGAAAATATCTCAATAAAAAGTACCTTTTATGTCATTAAAACTTTTTAATGCATATAGATTGACTCTTTGAAACAAAACAAGAGTTTTAATTTAAAATTATTCGTGTTACCTAGTAGTCAAGAAGAGTGTTTTAATGAGTATATATTGAATCTTTAAACGAAAGTACCTCAATAAATATACTTTTTATGTCACTAGACCTTTTCAATATATAAAGATTGAATCTTTGAAAGAAAATGAGGTTTTTGAGTTAAACTTATTCGAGTTCCCTATGACGTCCCGTAGAGTCTTTTACAGAGTAAAGATTGAATCTTTGAACGAAAATTCCTTAATAAAGGTACCTAGTATGTCACTAGACCTTTTTAATGTAAAAAGATTTAATCTCTGAAAAAAAATGATAGTTTAGATTTTAACTTATTCGAGTTACCTATGAAGTCGCGAATCGTGTTTTAATGACTAAATATTAAATCTTTGAATGAAAATATCTCAACAAAGAACCTATTATGTGACTAGACCTTTTTAACGTATAAAGATTGAATCTTTGAATGAAAATACCTCAGTAAAGGTACCTAGTATGTCACTAGACCATTTTAATGTAAAAACATTGAATCTTTGAAAGAAAATGAGAATTTTGAAATTAACTTATTTGAGTTACCTATGAAGTTGAGAGGGGTGTTTTAATGACTAAAGATTAAATCTTTGAATTAAAATACCTCAATAAAGGAACCTATTATATGACTAAACCTTTTTAATGTATACAGATTGAATCTTTGAAAGAAAATGAGAGTTTTGAATGAAACTTATTCGAGTTCTTTTGACGTCCCGAAGAGTATTTTAATGAGTAAAAATAGAATATTGGAATGAAAATACCTCAATAAAGGTACCTATTATGTTACTAGACCTTTTTAATGTATAAACGTTGAATCTTTAAAAGAAAATAAGAGTATTGATTTAAACTTATTCGAGTTACTTATGAAGTGGCGAAGAGTGTTTTAATGAGTAAAGATCGAATCTTTGATTGAAAATATCTCAATAAAAGTATCACAAGAGTTTTAATTTAAAATTATTCGTGTTACCTTGAAGTCGCGAAGAGTGTTTTAAAGAGTATATGTTGAATCTTTAAATGAAAGTACCTCAATAAAAGTACCTTTTATGTCACAATACCTTTTCAATGTATAAAGAATGAATCCTTGAAAGAAAATGAGGTTTTTGAGTGAAACTTATTCGAGTTCCCTTTGACGTCCCAGAGAGTGTTTTAGAGAGTATAGATTGAATCTTTGAATGAAAATACCTCAGTAAAGGTACCTAGTATGTCACTAGACCTTTTTAATGTAAAAAGATTAAATCTTTGAAAGAAAATGAGAGTTTTGAGATTAACATATTCGAGTTATCTATGAAGTCGGGAGGCCTGTTTTAATGACTAAAGATTAAATCTTTGAAAGAAAATACCTCATACATAGGAACCTATTATATGACTAAACTTTTTAATGTATACAGGTTGAATCTTTGAAAGAAAATGAGAGTTTTGAATGAAACTTATTCGAGTTCCTTTTGACGTCCCGAAGAGTGTTTTAATGAGTAAAAATAGAATCTTTGAATGAAAATACCTCAATAAAGGTACCTATTATGTTACTAGACCTTTTTAATGTATAAACGTTGAATCTTTGAAAGAAAATAAGAGTATTGATTTAAACTTATTCGAGTTACTTATGAAGTGGCGAAGAGTGTTTTAATGAGTAAAGATCGAATCTTTGATTAAAAATATCTCAATAAAAGTATCTTTTATGTCACTAAACCTTTTTAATGCATATAGATTAAATCTTTGAAACAAAACAAGAGTTTAATTTAAAATTATTCGTGTTACCTTGAAGTCGCGAAGAGTGTTTTAATGAGTATATGTTGAATCTTTAAATGAAAGTACCTCAATAAAAGTACATTTTATGTCACTATTCCTTTTCAATGTATAAAGATTGAATCTTTGAAAGAAAATGAGGTTTTTGAGTTAAACTTATTCGAGTTCCCTTTGATGTCCCGTAGAGTGTTTTACAGAGCAAAGATTGAAGCTTTGAATGAAAATACCTTAATAAAGGTACTTAGTATGTCACTAGACTTTTTAAAGTAAAAAGATTGAATCTCTGAAATAAAATGATAGTTCAGAGATTAACTTATTCGAGTTACGTATGAAGTCACGAATCGTATTATAATGACTAAATATTAAATCTTTGAATAAAAATATCTCAACAAAGGAACCTATTATGTGACTAGACCTTTTTAATGTACAAAGATTGAATCTTTTAAAGAAAATGAGAGTTTTGAGTGAAACTTATTTGAGTTCCCTTTAACGTCCCGAAGAGTGTTTTACAGAGTATAGATTGAATCTTTAAATAAAAATACCTCAGTAACGGTACCTAGTATGTCAATAGACCTTTTTAATGTAAAAAGATTGAATCTTTGAAAAGAAATGAGAGTTTTGAGATTAACTTATTCGAGTTCCCTTTGACGTCCCGAAGAGTGTTTTACAGAGTATAGATTGAATAAAGGTACATAGTATGTCACTAAACCTTTTTAATTTAAAAAGATTGAATCTTTGAAAGAAAATGAGAGTTTTCAGATTAACTTAGTCGGGTTACCTATGAAGGCACGAAGCGTATTTTAATGACTAAAGATTAAATCTTTGAATGAAAATACCTCAATAAAGGAACCTATTATATAGCGAAACCTTTGTAATGTATACAGATTGAATCTTTGAAAGAAAATGAGAGTTTTGAAAGAAACTTATTCGAGTTCCTTTTGACGTCCCGAAAAGTGTTTCAATGAGTAAAAATAGAATCTTGGAATGAAAATACCTCAATAAAGGTACCTATTATGTTACTAGACCTTTTTAATATATAAACGTTGAATCTTTGAAAGAAAATAAGAGTATTGATTTAAACTTATTCGAGTTACTTATGAAGTGGCGAAGAGTGTTTTAATGAGTAAAGATCGAATCTTTGATTGAAAATATCTCACTAAAAGTACATTTTATGTCACTAAACCTTTTCAATGCATATAGATTGAATCATTGAAACAAAACAAGTGTTTGAATTTAAAATTATTCGTGTTACCTAGTTGTCGTGAAGAGTGTTTTAATGAGTATATATTGAATCTTTGAATGAAAGTACCTCAATAAAGGTACCTTTTATGTCACTAAACCTTTTCAATGTATAAAGATTGAATCTTTGAAAGAAAATGAGGTTTTTCAGTTAAACTTAATCGAGTTTCCTTTGACGTCCCGTAGAGTGTTTTACAGAGTAAAGATTGAATCTTTGAATGAAAATACCTCAGTAAAGGTACCTAGTATGTCACTAGACCTTTTAATGTAAAAAGACTGAATCGTTGAAAGAAAATGAGAGTTTTGAGATTAACTTATTCGAGTTATCTATGAAGTCGCGAAGCGTGTTTTAAAGATTAAAGATTAAATCTTCGAATGAAAATACCTCAAAAAAGGAACCTATTATATGACTAAACCTTTTTAAGTTATACAGATTGAATCTTTGAAAGAAAATGAGAGTTTTGAATGAAACTTATTCGAGTTCCTTTTGACGTCCCGAAGAGTGTTTTAATGAGTAAAAATAGAATCTTTGATTGAAAATACCACAATAAAGGTTCCTATTATGTTAGTCGACGTTTTTAATGTATAATCGTTGAATATTTGAAAGAAAATAAGAGTATTGATTTGAACTTATTCGAGTTACTTATAAAGTGGCGATGAGTGTTTTAATGAGTAAAGATCGAATCTTTGATTGAAAATATTTCAATAAAAGTACCTTTTATATCATTAAACCTTTTTAATGCATATAGATTGAATCTTTGAAACAAAAAAAGAGTTTGAATTTAAAATTATTCGGGTTACCTAGTAGTCGCGAAGAGTGTTTTAATGAGTATATGTTGATTCTTTAAATGAAAGTACCTCAATAAAGGTACCTTTTTTGTCATTAAACCTTTTCACTGCATAAAGATTGAATCTTTGGAAGAAAGTGAGGTTTTTGAGTTAAACTTATTCGAGTTCCCTATGACGTCCCGTAGAGTGTTTTACAGAGTACAGATTGAATCTTTGAACGAAAATACCTTAACAAAGGTACCTAGTATGTAACTAGACCTTTTTAATGTAAAAAGATTGAATCTCTGAAAAAAAATGATAGTTTAGAGATTAACTTATTGGAGTTACCTATGAAGTCGCAAATCGTGTTGTAATGACTAAATATTAAATCTTTGAATTAAAATATCTCAACAAAGGAACCTATTATGTGACTAGACCTTTTTACTGTATAAAGATTGAATTTTTTAAATAAAATGAGAGTTTTGAGTGAAACTTAATCGACTTCCCTTTGACGTCTCGAAGAGTGTTTTACAGAGTATAGATTCAATCTTTGAATGAAAATACCTCAGTAAAGGTGCCTAGTATGTCAATAGACCTTTTTAATGTAAAAAGATTGAATCGTTGAAAGAAAATGAGAGTTTTGAGATTAACTAATTCGAGTTACCTATGAAGTCGCGAAGCGTGTTTTAATGACTAAAGATTAAATCTTTGAATGAAAATACCTCAATAAAAGAACCTATTATTTGACTAAACCTTTTTAATGTATACAGATTGAATCTATGAAAGAAAATTAGAGTTTTGAATGAAACTTATTCGAGTTCCTTTTGACGTCCCGAAGAGTGTTTTAATGAGTAAAAATAAAATCTTTGAATAAAAATACCTCAATAAAGGTACCTATTTTGTTTTTAGACCTTTTTAATGTATAATCGTTGAATCTTTGAAAGAAAATAAGAGTATTGATTTAAACTTATTCGAGTTACTTATGAAGTGGCGAGGAGTGTTTTAATGAGTAAAGATCTAATCTTTGATTGAAAATATCTCAATAAAAGTACCTTTTATGTCATTAAACATTTTTAATGCATGTAGATTGAATCTTTGAAACAAAACAAGAGTTTGAATTTTAAATTATTCGTGTTACCTAGTAGTCGCGAAGAGTGTTTTAGTGAGTATATGTTGAATCTTTAAATGAATTACCTCAATAAAGGTACCTTTTATGTCACTAGACCTTTTCAATGTATAAAGATTGAATTTTTGAAAGAAAATGAGGTTTTTGAGTTAAACTTATTCGAGTTCCCTTTGACGTCACGTAGAGTATTTTACAGAGTTAAGATTGAATCTTTGAACGAAAATACCTTAATAAAGGTACCTAGTTTGTCACTAGACCTTTTTAATGTAAAAAGATATAATCTCTGAAAAAAAATGATAGTTTATAGATTAACTTATTCGAGTTACCTATGAAGTCGCGAATCGTGTTGTAATGACTAAATATTAAATCTTTGAATGAAAATATCTCAATAAAGGAACCTATTGTGTGACTAGACCTTTTTAATGTATAAAGATTGAATCTTTTAAAGAAAACGTGAATTTTGATTGAAACTTATTCGAGTTCCCTTCGACGTCCCGAAGAGTGTTTTACAGAGTATAGATTGAATCTTTGAATGAAAATAACTCAGTAAAGGTACCTAGTATGTCACTAGACCTTTTTAATATAAAAAGATTGAATCTTTGAAAGAAAATGAGAGTTTTCAGATTAACTTATTCGAGTTACTATGAAGTTGCGAGGGGTGTTTTAATGACTAAAGAATAAATCTTTGAATGAAAAATCTCAATAAAGGAACCTATTATATGACTAAACCTTTTTAATGTATACAGATTGAATCTTTGAAAGAAAATGAGAGTTTTTGAATGAAACTTATTCGAGTTCCTTTTGACATCCCGAAGAGTGTTTTAATGAGTAAAAATAGAATCTTTGAATGCAAATAACTCAATTAATGTACCTATTATGTTAGTAGACCTTTTTAATGTATAAACGTTGAATCTTTGAAAGAAAATAAGAGTATTGATGTAAACTTATTCGAGTTACCTACGAAGTGGCGAAGAGTATTTTAATGAGTAAAGATCGATCTTTGATTGAAAATATCTCAATAAAAGTACCTTTTATGTCATTAAACCTTTTTAATGCATATCGATTGAATCTTTGAAACAAAATAAGAGTTTTAATTTAAAATTATTTGTGTTACCTAGTAGTCACCAAGAGTGTTTTAATGAGTATATGTTGAATCTTTAAATGAAACTACCTCAATAAAGGTACCTTTTATGTCACTAGACCTTTTCAATGTATAAAGATTGAATCTTTGAAAGAAAATGAGGCTTCTGAGTTAAACTTATTCGAGTTCCCTTTGACGTCCCGTAGAGTTTTTACAGAGTAAAGGTTAAATCTTTGAACGAAAATTCCTTAATAAAGGTACCTAGTATGTCACTAGACCTTTTTAATGTAAAAAGATTGAATCTCTGAAAAAAAATGATTGTTTAGAGATTAACTTATTCGAGTTACCTATGAAGTCGCGAATCGTGTTATAATGACTAAATATTAAATCTTTGAATGAAAATATCTCAACAAAAAAACCTATTATGTGACTACACCTTTTTAATGTATAAAGATTGAATCTTTTAAAGAAAATGAGAGTTTTAAGTGAAACTTATTCGAGTTCCCTTTGACGTCCCGAAAAGTGTTTGACAATGTATAGATTGAATCTTTGAATGAAAATACCTCAGTAAAGGAACCTAGTATGCCATTAGACCTTTTTAATGTAAAAAGATTGAATCTTTGAAAGAAAATGGAGTTTTGAGATTAACTTATTCGAGTTACCTATGAAGCCGCGAAGCGTGATTTAATGGCTAAAGATTAAATCTTTGAATTAAAATACATCAATAAAAGAACCTATTATATGACTAAACCTTTTTAATGTATACAGATTGAATCTTTGAAAGAAAATGATAGTTTTGAATGAAACTTATTCGAGTTCCTTTTGACGTTTCGAAGAGTGTTTTAATGAGTAAAAAAAGAATCTTTGAAAGAAAATAAGAGTATTGATTTAAACTTATTCGAGTTACTTATGAAGTGGCGAGGAGTGTTTTAATGAGTAAAGATCGAATCTTTGATTGAAAATATCTCAATAAAAGTACATTTAATGTCACTAAACCTTTTTAATGCACATAGATTAAATCTTTGAAATAAAACATGAGTTTTAATTTAAAATTATTAATGTTACCTAGAAGTCGGGAAGAGTATTTTAATGAGTATATGTTGAATCTTTAAAAGAAAGTACCTCAATAAAGGTACCTTTTATGTCTCTAAAGCTTTTCAATGTATAAAGATTGAATCTTTGAAAGAAAATGAGGTTTTTGAGTTAAATTTATTCGAGTTCCCTTTGACATCCCTTAGAGTGTTTTACAGAGTAAAGATTGAATCTTTGAATGAAAATACCTTAACTGATTTGAGTTACGTATGAAGTAGCGAATTGTATTGTAATGACTAAATATTAAATCTTTGAATGAAAATATCTCAACGAAGGAACCTATTATGTGACTAAACCTCATTAATGTATAAAGTTTGAATCTTTTAAAGAAAATGAGAGTTTTGAGTGAAACTTATTCGAGTTCCCTTTGACGTCTCGAAGAGTGTTTTACAGAGTATAGATTGAATCTTTGAATGAAAATGCCTCAGTTAAGGTACCTAGTATGTCACTAGACCTTTTTAATGTAAAAAGATTGAATCTTTGAAAGAAAATGAGAGTTTTGAGATTAACTTATTCGAGTTACCTATGAAGTCGCGAGGCGTGTTTTAATGACTAAAGATTAAATCTTTGAATGAAAATACCTCAATAAAGGAACCTATTATATGACTAAACCTTTTTAATGTATACAGATAGAATCGTTGAAAGAAAATGATAGTTTTGAATGAAACTTATTCGAGTTCCTTTTGACGTCCCGAAGAGTGTTTTAATGTGTAAAAATAGAATCTTTGAATGAAAATACCTCAATAAAGGTACCTATTATGTTAATAAACCTTTTTAATGTACAAACGTTGAATCTTTGAAAGAAAATAAGTGTATTGATTTAAACTTATTTGAGTTACCTATGAAGGGGCGAAGAGTGTTTTAATGAGGAAAGATCGAATCTTAGATTGAAAATATCTTAATAAAAGTACCTTTTATATCATTAAACCTTTTTAATGCATATAGATTGAATCTTAGAAACAAAACAAGACTTTTAATTTAAAATTATTCGTATTACCTTGTAGTCGCGAAAAGTATTTTAATGAGTATATGTTGAATCTTTAAATGAAAGTACCTCAATAAAGGTATCATTTATGTCACTAGACCTTTTCAATGTATAAAGATTGAATCTTTGAAAGAAAATAAGGTTTTTGAGTTAAACTTATTGAGTTCACATTGACATACCGTAGAGTGCTTTACAGAGTAAAGATTGAATCTTTGAACGAAAATACCTTAATAAAGGTACCTAGTATGTCACTAGACCTTTTTAATATAAAAAGATTGAATCTCTGAAAAGAAATGATCTATGAAGTCGCGAATCGTGTTGTAATGACTAAATATTAAATCTTTTAATGAAAATATCTCAACAAAGGAACCTATTATGTGACTAGACCTTTTTAATGTATAAAGATTGAATCTTTTAAAGAAAATGAGAGTTTTGAGTGAAACTTATTCGAGTTCTCTTTGACTTCCCGAAGAGTGTTTTACATAGTATAGATTAAATCTTTGAATGAAAATATCTCAGTAAAGGTACCTAGTATGCCACTCGACCTTTTTAATGTAAAAAGATTGAATCTTTGAAAGGAAATGAGAGTTTTGAGATTAACTTATTCGAATTACCTATGAAGTTGCGAGGTGTGTTTTAACGATTAAAGATTAATTCTTTGAATGAAAATACTTTAATAAAGGAACCTATTATATGACTAAACCTTTTTAATCTCTACAGATTGAATATTTGAACAAAAATGAGAGTTTTGAATGAAACTTATTCGAGTTCCTTTTGACGTCCCGAAGAGTGTTTTAATCAGTAAAAATATAATCTTTGAATGAAAATACCACAATAAAGGTACCTATTTTGTTACTAGACCTTTTTAATGTATAAACGTTGAATCTTTGAAAAAAAATAAGAGTATTGATTTAAACTTCTTCGAGTTACCTACGAAGTGGCGAAGAGTATTTTAATGAGTAAAGATCGAATTTTTGATTGAAAATATCTCAATAAAAGTACATTTTATGTCATTAAACCTTTTTAATGCATGTAGATTGAAACTGTGAAACAAAACAAGAGTTTTAATTTAAAATTATTCGTGTTTCCTAGTAGTCGCGAAGATTGTTTTAATGAGTATATGTTGAATCTTTAAATAAAACTACCTTAATAAAGGTAGCTTTTACATCACTAGACCTTTTCAATGTATAAAGATTGAATCTTTGACAGAAAATGAGAGTTTTGAATGAAACTTATTCGAGTTCCTTTTGACGTCCCGAAGAGTGTTTTAATGAGTAAAAATAGAATCTTTGAATGAAAATACCTCAATAAAGGTACCTATTATGTTACTAGACCTTTTTAATGTATAAACGTTGAATCTTTGAAAGAAAATAAGAGTATTTATTTAAACTTATTCGAGTTACTTATGAAGTGGTGTAGAGTGTTTTAATAAGTAAAGATCGAATCTTTGATTGACAATAACTCAATAAAAGTACCTTTTATGTCATTAAACCATTTTAATGCATATAGATTGAATCTTTGAAACAAAACAAGAGTTTTAATTTAAAATTATTTGTGTTACCTAGTAGTCGCGAAGAGTGTTTTAATGAGTATATGTTGAATCATTAAATGAAAGTACTTCAATAAAGGTACTTTTTATGTCATTAGACCTTTTCAATGTATAAAGATTGAATCTTTGAAAGAAAATGAGAGTTTTGAATGAAACTTATTAGAGTTCCTTTTGACGTCCCGTAGAGTGTTTTAATGAGTAAAAATAAAATCTTTGAATGAAAATACCTCAATAAAGGTACCTATTATGTTGCTAGACCTTTTTAATATATAAACGTTGAATCTTTGAAAGAAAATAAGAGTATTGATTTAAACTTATTCGAGTTACTTATGAAGTGGCGAAGAGTGTTTTAATGAGTAAATATCGAATCTTAGATTGAAAATATCTCAATAAAAGTCCCTTCTATGTCATTAAACCTTTTTAATGCATATAGATTGAATCTTTGAAACAAAACAAGAGTTTTAGCTTAAAATTATTCATGTTGCCTAGTAGTCGCGAAGAGTGTTTTAATGAGTATACGTTGAATCTTTAAATGAAAGTGCCTCAATAAAGGTACCTTTTATGTGTCTAGACCTTTTCAATGTTTAAAGATTGAATCTTTGTAAGAAAATGCGGTTTTTGAGTTAAAATTATTCGAGTTCCCTTTGACATCCCGTAGAGTGTTTTAATGAATCTTTGAACGAAAATACCTTAATAAAGGTACCTATTATGTCACTAGACCTTTTTAATGTAAAAAAATTGAATCTCTGAAAAAAAATGATAGTTTAGAGATAAACTTATTCGAGTTACCTATGAAGTCGCGAATCGAATTGTAATGACTAAACATTAAATCTTTGAATTAAAATATCTCAACAAAAGAACCTATTATGTGACTAGACCTTTTTAATGGATAAAGAATGAATCTTTTAAAGAAAATGAGAGTTTGAGTAAAACTTATTCGAGTTCACTTTGACGTCCCGAAGAGTGTTTTACAGAGTATAGATTGAATCTTTGAATGAAATTACCTCAGTAAAGGTACCTAGTATGTCACTAGAGCTTTTTAATGTAAAAAGATTGAATCTTTGAAAGAAAATTAGAGTTTTGAGATTAACATATTCGAGTTACCAATGAAGTCGCGAGGCGTGTTTTAATGACGAAAGATTAAATCTTTGAATGAAAATAACTTTTTAATGTATACAGATTAAATCTTTGAATGAAAATGAGGGTTTTGAATGAAACTTATTCGAGTTCCTTTTGACGTCCTGAAGAGTGTTTTAATGAGTCAAAATAGAATCTTTGAATGAAAATACCTCAATAAAGGTTTCTATTATGTTACTAGACCTTTTTAATGTACAAATGCTGAATCTTTGAAAGAAAATAAGAGTATTGATTTAAACTTATTCGAGTTACCTATGAAGTGGCGAATAGTGTTTTAATGAGTAAAGATCGAATCTTTTATTGAAAATTTCTCAATAAAAGTACCTTTTATGTCATTAAAACTTTTTAATGCATAGTAGTCGCGAAGAGTGTTTTAATGAGTATATGTTGAATAATTAAATGAAAGTACCTCAATAAAGGTACCTTTTATGTTACTAGACTTTTTCAATGTATAAAGATTGAATCTTTGAAAGAAAATGAGGTTTTTGGGTTAAACTTATTCGAGTTCCTCTAACGTCCCGTAGAGTGTTTTACAGAGTAAAGATTGAATCTTTGAACGAAAATACCTTAATAACGGTACTTAGTATGTCACTTGACTTTTTTAATGTAAAAAGATTGAATCTCTGAAAAAAAAAAAAATAATAGTTTAGAGATTAACTTATTCGAGTTACCTATGAAGTCGCGAATCATGTTGTAATGACTAAATATTAAATATTTGAATGAAAATATCTCAACAAAGGAACCTATTATGTGACTAGACCTTTTTAATGTATAAAGATTGAATCTTTTAAAGAAAATGAGCGTTTTGAGTGAAACTTATTCGAGTTCCCTCTAACGTCCCGAAGAGTGTTTTACAAAGTATAGATTGAATCTTTGAATGAAAATACCTCAGTAAAGGTACCTAGTATGTCACTAGACCTTTTTAATGTAAAAAGATTGAATCTTTAAAAGAAAATGAGAGTTTTGAGATTAACTTATTCGAGTTACCTATGAATTCGCGAGGCGTGTTTTTATGACTAAAGATTAAATCTTTGAATGAAAATACCTCGATAAAGGAACCTATTATATGACTAAACCTTTTTAATGTATACAGATTGAATCTTTGAAAGAAAATGAGAGTTTTGAATGAAACTTATTCGAGTTCCTTTTGACGTCCCGAAGAGTGTTTTAATGAGAAAAAATAGAGTCTTTGAATGAAAATACCTCAACAAAGGTACCTATTATGTTACTAGAACTTTTTAATGTATTACCGTTGAATCTTTGAAAGAAAATAAGAGTATTGATTAAACTATATTCGAGTTACCTATGAAGTGGCGAAGAGTGTTTTAATGAGTATAGATCGAATCTTTGATTGAAAATATCTCAATAAAAGTACCTTTTATGTCATTAAACCTTTTTAATGCATATAGATTGAATCTTTGAAACAAAACAAGTGTTTTAATTTAAAATTATTCGTGTTACCTAGTAGTCGCGAAGAGTGTTTTAATAAGTATATGTTGAATCTTTAAATCAAAGTACCTCAATAAAGGTACCTTTTATGTCCCTAGACTTTTTCAATGTATAAAGATTGAATCTTTGAAAGAAAATAAAAGTTTTGAGTGAAACTTATTCGAGTTCCTTTTGACGTCCCGAAAAGTGTTTTAATGCGTAAAAATATAATTTTTGAATGAAAATACCTCAATAAAGGTACTTATTATGTTACTAGACCTTTTTAATGCATAAACGTTGAATCTTTGAAAGAAAATAAGAGTATTGATTTAAACTTATTTGAGTTACTTATGAAGTGGCGAAGTGTCTTTTAATAAGTAAAGATCGAATCTTTGATTGAAAATATCTCAATAAAAGTACCTTTTATGTCATTAACCTTTTTAATGTATATAGATTGAATCTTTGAAACAAAACAAGTATTTTAATTTAAAATTATTCGCGTTACCTAGTAGTCGCGAAGAGTGTTTTAATGAGTATATGTTGAATCTTTAAATGAAAGTACCTCAATAACGGTACCTTTTATGTCCCTAGGCTTTTTCATTGTATAAAGATTGAATCTTTGAAAGAAAATGAAAGTTTTGAGTGAAACCTATTCGAGTTTCTTTTGACGTCCCGAAGAGTGTTTTAATGAGTAAAAATAGAATCTTTGAATGAAAATACCTCAATAAAGGTACTTATTATGTTAGTAGACCTTTTTAATGTATAAACGTTGAATCTTTAAAAGAAAATAAGAGTATTGATTTAAACTTATTCGAGTTAATTATGAAGTGGCGAAGTGTGTTTTAATGAGCAAAGATCGAATATTTGATTGAAAATATCTCAATAAAAGTACCTTTTATGCCATTAAACCTTTTTAAGGCATATAGATTGAAGCATTGGAATAAAAAAAAAAGTTTTAATTTAAAATTATTCGTGTTGCCTAGTAGTCGCAAAGAATGTTTTAATGAGAATATGTTGAATCTTTAAATGAAAGTACCTCAATTAAGGTACCTTTTATGTCACTAAACCATTTCAAAGTAGAAAGATTGAATCTTTGAAAGGAAATGATAGTTTTGAATGAAACTTATTCGAGTTCCTTTTGACGTTCCGAAGAGTGTTTTAATGAGTAAAAATAGAATCTTTGAATGAAAATACCTCAATAAAGGTACCTATTATGTTACTAGACCTTTTTAATGTATAAACGTTGAATCTTTGAAAGAAAATAAGAGTATTGATTTAAACTTATTCGAGTTACTTATGAAGTGGCGAAGAATGTTTTAATAAGTAAAGATCGAATCTTTGATTGAAAATATCTCAATAAAAGTACCTTTTATGTCATTAAACCTTTTTAATGCATATAGATTGAATCATTGAGACAAAACAAGAGTTTTAGTTTAAAATTATTCATGTTGCCTAGTAGTCGCGAAGAGTGTTTTAATGAGTATACGTTGAATCTTTAAATGAAAGTACCTCAATAAAGGTACCTTTTATGTCACTAGACCTTTTCAATGTATAAAAGATTGAATTTTTGAAAGAAAATGTGGTTTCTGTGTTAAACTTATTCGAGTTACCTTTGACGTCCCGTAGAGTGTTTTACAGAGTAAAGATTAAATCTTTGAACAAAAATTCCTTAATAAAGGTACCTAGTATGTCACTAGACCTTGTTAAGGTAAAAAGACAGAATCTCTAAAAAAATATGATAGTTTAGAGATTAACTTATTCGAGTTGCCTATGAAGTCGCGAATCGTGTTGTAATGACTAAATTTTAAATTTTTGAATGAAAATATCTCAACAAAGGAACCTATTATGTGACTAGACCTTTTTAATGTGTAAAGATTGAATATTTTAAAGAAAATGAGGCTTTTGAGTGAAACTTATTCGAGTTCCCTTTGACGTCCTGAAGAGTGTTTTACAGATTATAGATTGAATCTTTGAATGAAAATACATCAGTAAAGGTACCTAGTATGTCACTAGACCTTTTTAATGTAAAAAGATTGAATCTTTGAAAGAAAATGAGATTTTTGAGATTAACTTATTCGAGTTACCTATGAAGTCGTGAGGCATGTTTTAATGACTAAAGATTAAATCTTTGAATGAAAATACCCCGATAAAGGAACCTATTATATGACTAAACCTTTTTAGTGTATACAGATTGAATCTTTGAAAGAAAATGAGAGTTTTGAATGAATCTTTGAAAGAAAATGAGAGTTCCTTTTGACGTCACAAGGAGTGTTTTAATGAGTGAAAGTAGAATGTTTGAACGAAAATACCTAAATAAAGGTACCTATTATGTTACTAGACCTTTTTAATGTATAAACGTTGAATCTTTAAAAGAAAATAAGAGTATTGATTTAAACTTATTCGAGTTACCTATGAAGTGGCGAAGAGTGTTTTAAAGTGTAAAGATCGAATCTTTGATTACAAATAACTCAATAAAAGTACCTTTTATATCATTAAACCTTTTTAATGCATATAGATTGTATCTTTGAGACAAAACAAGAGTTCGAATTTAAAATTATTCGTGTTACCCAGTAGTCACAAAGAGTGTTTTAATGAGTATATGTTGAATCGTTAAATGAAAGTACCTCAATAAAGGTACCTTTTATGTCACTAGACCTTTTCAATGTATAAAGATTGAATCTTTGAAAGAAAATGAGGTTTTTGAGTTAAACTTATTCGAGTTCCCTTTGATGTCCCGTAGAGTGTTTTACAGAGTAAAGATTGAATCTTTGAACGAAAATACCTTATAAAAGATACCAATTATGTCACTAGACCTTTTTAATGTAAAAAGATAGAATCTCTAAAAAAAAAATGATAGTTTAGAAATTCACTTATTCGAGTTACCTATGAAGTCGCGAATCGTGTTGTAAAGACTAAATATTAAATCTTTGAATGAAAATATCTCAACAAAGTACCTTTTTGTCACTGAATCTTTTTAATGCATATAGATTGAATCTTTGAACGAAAATACCTTAATAAAGGTACCTAGTATGTCACTAGACCTTTTTAATGTAAAAAGATAGAATCTCTGAAATAAAATGTTAGTTTAGAGATTAAATTATTCGAGTTACTTATGAAGTCACGAATCGTGTTGTAATGACTAAATATTATATCTTTGAATGAAAATATCTGAACAAAGGAACTAATTATATGATTAAACCTTTTTAATGTATACAGATTAAATCTTTGAAAGAAAATGAGAGTTTTGAATGAAACTTATTCGAGTTCCTTTTGACGTCCCGAAGAGTGTTTTATTGAGTATAAACGTTGAATCTTTGAATGTATAAACGTTGAATCTTTGAATGTATAAACGTTGAATCTTTGAGTGTATAAACGTTGAATCTTTGAGTTACTAGACCTTTTTAATGTATAAACGTTGAATCTTTGAAAGAAAATAAGAGTATTGATTTGAACTTATTTGAGTTACCTATGAAGTGGCGAAGAGTATTTTAATGAGTAAAGATCGAATGTTTGATTAAAAATATCTCAATAAAAGTACCTTTTACGTCATTAAATCTTTTTAATGTATATAGATTGAATCTTTGAAACAAAACAAGAGTTTTAATTTAAAATTATTCGTGTTACCTAGTGGTCGCGAAGAGCGTTTTAATGAGTATATGTTGAATCTTTAAATGAAAGTACCTCAATAAAGGTACCTTTTATGTCACTAGACCTTTTCAATGTATAAAGATTGAATCTTTGAAAGAAAATGAGGTTTTTAAGTTAAACTTATTAGAGTTCCATTTGGCGTCCCGTAGAGTGTTTTACAGAGAAAAGATTGAATCTTTGAACGAAAATACCTTATAAAAGATACCAATTATGTCACTAGACCTTTTTAATGTAAAAAGATAGAATCTCTAAAAAAAAAATGATAGTTTAGAAATTCACTTATTCGAGTTACCTATGAAGTCGCGAATCGTGTTGTAAAGACTAAATATTAAATCTTTGAATGAAAATATCTCAACAAAGTACCTTTTTGTCACTGAATCTTTTTAATGCATATAGATTGAATCTTTGAAACAAAATAAGAGTTTTAATTTAAAATTACTCGTGTTACCTAGTAGTCGCGAAGAGTGTTTTAATGAGTATATGTTGAATCTTTAAATGAAAGTACCTCAATAAAGGTACCTTTTATGTCACAAGACCTTTTCAATGTATAAAGATTGAATCTTTGAAAGAAAATGAGGTTTTTGAGTTAAACTTATTCAAGTTCCCTTTGGCGTCCCGTAGAGTGTTTTACATAGAAAAGATTGAATCTTTGAACGAAAATACCTTAATAAAGGTACCTATTAAGTCACTAGACCTTTTTAATGTAAAAAGATTGAATCTCTGAAAAAAAATGATAGTTTAGAGATTAACTTATTCGAGTTACCTATGATGTCGCGAATCGTGCTATAATGACTAAATATTAAATCTTTGAATGAAAATATCTAAACAAAGGAACCTATTATGTGACTAGACCTTTTTAATGTATAAAGATTGAATCTTTTAAAGAAAATGAGAGTTTTGAGTGAAACTTATTCGAGTTCCCTTTGACGTCCCGAACAGTGTTTTACAGAATATAGATTGAATCTTTGAATGAAAATACCTCAGTATTGGGACCTAGTATGTCACTAGACCTTTTTAATGCAAAAAGATTGAATCTTTAAAAGAAAATGAGAGTTTTGAGATTAACTTATTCAAGTTACCTTTGAAGTCGCGAGGCGTGTTTTAATGACTAAAGATTAAATCTTTTTTATGAAAATACCTAAATAAAGGAACCTATTATATGACTAAACCTTTTTAATGTATACAGATTGAATCTTTGAAAGAAAATGAGAGTTTTGAATGAAACTTATTCGAGTTCCTTTTTACGTCCCGAAGAGTGTTTTAATGAGTAAAAATAGAATCTTTGAATTAAAATACATCAATAAAGGAACCTATTATGTTACTAGAACTTTTTAATGTATAAACGTTGAATCTTTGAAAGAAAATAAGAGTATTGATTTAAACTTATTCGAGTTACCTATGAAGTGGCGAAGAGTGTTTTAATGAGTAAAGATCGAATCTTTGATTGAAAATATCTCAATAAAAGTATCTTTTATGTCATTAACCCTTTTTAATGTATATAGATTGAATCTTTGAAAGAAGACAAGTGTTTTAATTTAAAATTATTCGTGTTACCTAGTAGTCGCGAAGAGTGTTTTAAAGTGTATATGTTAAATCTTTAAATGAAAGTACCTCAATAAAGGTACCTTTTATGTCACTAGACCTTTTCAATGTATAAAGATTGAATCTTTGAAAGAAAATTAGGTTTTTGAGTTAAACTTATTCGAGTTCCCTTTGGCATCCCGTGGAGTGTTTTTCAGAGAAAAGAAGGAATCTTTTAACGAAAATACCATAATAAAGGTACCTAGTATGTCACTAGACCTTTTTAATGTAAAAAGATAGAATTTCTGAAAAAAAAATAATAGTTTAGAGATTCATTTATTCGAGTTACCTATGAAGTCGCGAATCGTGTTGTAATGACTAAATATTAAATCTTTGAATGAAAATATCTCAACAAAGGAACCTATTTTGTGACTAGACCTTTTTAATGTATATAGATTGAATCTTTTAAAGAAAATGAGAGTTTTGTGTGAAACTTATTCGAGTTCCCTTTGACGTCCCGAAGAGTGATTTACAGAGTATAGATGGAATCTTTGAATAAAAATACCTCAGTAAAGGTACCTAGTTTGTCACTAGACCTTTTTAATGTAAAAAGATTGAATCTTTGAAAGAAAATGAGAGTTTTGAGATTAACTTATTCGAGTTACCTATGAAGTCATGAGACGTGTTTTAACGAATAAAGATTAAATCTTTGAATGAAAATACCACAATAAAGGAACCTATTATATGACTAAACCTTTTTACTGTATACTGACTGAATCTTTAAACAAAAATGAGATTTTGAATGAAACTTATTCGAGTTCCTTTTGACGTCCCGAAGAGTGTTTAAATGAGTAAAAATAGAATCTTTGAATGAAAATACCTCAATAAAGGTACCTATTACGTTACTAGACCTTTTTATTGTATAAACGTTGAATCTTTGAAAGAAAATAACAGTATTGATTTAAACTTATTCGAGTTACTTATGAAGTGGCGAAGAGTATATTAATGAGTAAAGATCGAATCTTTGTTTGAAAATATCTCAATAAAAGTACTTTTTATGTCATTAAAACTTTTTAATGCATATAGATTGAATCTTTGAAACAAAACAAGAGTTTGAATTTAAAATTATTCGTGTTACCTAGTAGTCGCGAAGAGTGTTTTAATGTGTATATGTTGAATCTTTAAATGAAAGTACCTCAATAAAGGTACATTTTATGTCACTAGACCTTTTCAATGTATAAAGATTGAATCTTTGATAGAAAATGAGGTTTTTGAGTTAAACTTATTCGAGTTCCCTTTGACGTCCCGTAGAGTGTTTTACAGAGTACAGATTGAATCTT
This sequence comes from Cornus florida, assembly GCF_030987335.1. Taxonomy (NCBI): domain Eukaryota; kingdom Viridiplantae; phylum Streptophyta; class Magnoliopsida; order Cornales; family Cornaceae; genus Cornus; species Cornus florida. The sequence continues at coordinate 88,759,503 of NW_026775578.1, read as the reverse complement.
TGAACGAAAATACCTTAATAAAGGTACCTAGTATGTCAGTAGACATTTTTAATGTAAAAAGATTCAATCTCTGAGAAAAAATGATAGTTTAGAGATTAACTTATTCGAGTTACCTATGATGTCGCGAATCGTGCTGTAATGACTAAATATTAAATCTTTGAATGAAAATATCTCAACAAAGGAACCTATTATGTGACTAGACCTTTTCAATGTATAAAGATTGAAGCTTTTAAATTAAATGAGAGTTTTGAGTGAAACTTATTCGAGTTCCCTTTGACGTCCCGAAGAGTGTTTTACCGAGTATAGATTGAATCTTTGAAAGAAAATACCTCAGTAAAGGTACCTAGTATGTCACTAGACCTTTTTAATGTAAAAAGATTGAATCTTTGAAAGAAAATGAAAGTTTTGAGATTAACTTATTCGAGTTACCTATGAAGTCGAGAAGTGTGTTTTAATGACTAAAGATTAAATATTTGAATGAAGGAACCTATTATATGACTAAACCTCTTTAATTTATACAGATTGAATCTTTGAAAGAAAATGAGAGTTTTGAATGAAAAATATTCGAGTTCCTTTTGACGTCCCGAATAGTGTTTGAATGGGTAAAAATAGAATCTTTGAACGAAAATACCTCAAAAAAGATACCTATTATGTTACTAGGCCTTTTTAATGTATAAACGTTGAATCTTTGAAAGAAAATAAGAGTATTGATTTAAACTTATTCGAGTTATCTATTGAGTGGTGAATAGTGTTTTAATGAGTAAAGATCGAACCTTTGATTGAAAATATCCTAATAAAAGTACATTTTTTGTCATTAAACCTTTTTAATGCATATAGATTGAATCTTTGAAACAAAACAAGAGTTTTAATTTAAAATTTTTCGTGTTACCTAGTAGTCGCGAAGAGTGTTTTAATGAGTATATGTTGAATCTTTAAGTGAAAGTACCTGAATAAAGGTACCTTTTATGTCACTAGACCTTTTCAATGTATAAAGATTGAATCTTTGAAAGAAAATGAAAGTTTTGAATGAAACTTATTCGAGTTCCTTTTGACGTCCCGAAGAGTGTTTTAATGTGTAAAAATAGAATCTTTGATTGAAAATACCTTAATAAAGGTACATCTTATGTTACTAGACCATTTTAATGTATAAACATCGAATCTTTGAAAGAAAATAAGAATACTAATTTAAACTTATTCGTGTTACTTATGAAGTGGGGAAGAGTGTTGTAATGAGTAAAGATCGAATCTTTGATTAAAAATATCTCAATAAAAGTACCTTTTATGTCATTAAACTTTTTTAATGTATATAGATTGAATCTTTGAAACAAAACAAGAGTTTGAATTTAAAATTATTCGTGTTACCTAGTATTAGCGAAGAGTGTTTTATTGTGTATATGTTAAATCATTAAATGAAAGTATCTCAATAAAGGTACCTTTTATGTCACTAGACCATTTCAATGTATAAAGATTGAAACTTTGAAAGAAAATGAAGTTTTTGAGTTAAACTTGTTCGAGTTCCCTTTGACGTCCCGTAGAGTGTTTAACAGAGTAAAGATTGAATCTTTGAACGAAAAAACCTTAATAAGGGTACCTAGTACGTCACTAGACCTTTTTAATATAAAAAGATTGAATATCTGATAAAAAATGATAGTTTAGAGATTAACTTATTCGAGTTACCTATGAAGTCGCGAATCGTGTTGTAATGACTAAATATTAAATCTTTGAATGAAAATATCTCTACAAAGGAACCTATTATGTGACTAGACCTTTTTAATGTATAAAGAATGAATCTTTTAAAGAAAATGAGAGTTTTGAGTGAAACTTATTCGAGTTCCTTTGGACATCCCGAAGAGTGTTTTACAGAGTATAGATTGAATCTTTGAATGAAAATACCTCAGTAAAGGTACCTAGTATGTCACTAGACCTTTTTAACATAAAAAGATTGAATCTTCGAAAGAAAATAAGAGTTTTGAGATTAACTTATTCGAGTTACCTATGAAGTCGCGTGGCATGTTTTAATAACTAAAGAATAAATCTTTGAATGAAAATACCTCAATAAAGGAACTTATTATATGACTAAACCTTTTTAATGTACACAGATTGAATCATTGAAAGAAAATGAGAGTTTAGAATGAAACTTATTCGAGTTTCTTTTGATGTCCCGAATTGTGTTTTAATGAGTAAAATTAGAATTTTTGAATGAAAATACCTCAATGAAGGTACCTATTATGTTACTAAACCTTTTTAACGTATAAACGTTGAATCTTTGAAAGAAAACAAGAGTACTGATTTAAACTTATTCGAGTAAACTATGAAGTGGCGAAGAGTGTTTTAATGAGTAAAGATCGAATCTTTGATTGAAAATATCTCAATATAGATTGAATCTTTGAAACAAAACAAGAGCTTGAATTTAAAATTATTCGTGTTGCCTAGTAGTCGCGAAGAGTGTTCTAACGAGTATATGTTGAATCTTTAAAAGAAAGTACCACAATAAAGGTACCTTTTATGTTATTAGAACTTTTCAATGTATAAAGATTGAATCTTTGAAAGAAAATGAGGTTTTTGAGTTAAACTTATTCGAGTTCCCTTTGACGTCCCGTAGAGTGTTTTGTAGAGTAAAGATTGTATATTTGAACGAAAATACTTTAATAAAGGTGCCTAGTATGTCACTAGACCTTTTTAATGTAAAAAGATTGAATCTCTGAAAAAAAATGATAGTTTAGAGATTAACTTATTCGAGTTACCTATGAATTCGCGAATCGTGTTGTAATGACTAAATATTAAATCTTTGAATGAAAATATCTCTACAAAGGAACCTATTATGTGACTAGACCTTTTTAATGTATAAAGATTGAATCTTTTAAAGAAAATGAGAGTTTTGAGTGAAACTTATTCGAGTTCCCTTTGACGTCCCAAAGAGTGTTTTACAGAGTAGAGATTGAATCTTTGAGTGAAAATACCTCAGTAAAGGTACCTAGTGTGTCACTAGACCTTTTTAATGTAAAAAGATTGAATCGTTGAAAGAAAATGAGAGTTTTGAGATTAACTTATTCGAGTTACCTATGAAGTCGTGAGGCGTGTTTTAATGACTAAAGATCAAATCTTTGAATGAAAATACCTCAATAGAGGAACCAAATATATGATTAAACCTTTTTACTGTATACAGATTGAATCTTTGAAAGAAAATGAAAGTTTTGAATGAAACTTATTCGAGTTCCTTTTTACGTCCCGAAGAGTGTTTTAATGAGTAAAAATAGAATTTTTGAATTAAAATACCTCAACAAAGGTATCTATTATGTTACTAGACCTTTTTAATGAATAAACGTTGAATCTTTGAAAGAAAATAAGAGTATTGATTTAAACTTATTCGAGTTACCTATGAAGTGGCGAAGAGTGTTTTAATGAGTAAAGATCGAATCTTTGATTGAAAATATCTTAATAAAAGTACCTTTTATGTCATTAAACCTTTTGAATGCATATAGATTGAATCTTTGAAACAAAACAAGAGTTTGAATTTAAAATTGTTCGTGTTACCTAGTAGTCGTGAAGAGTGGTTTAACAAGTATATGTTGAATCTTTAAATGAAAGTACCTCAATAAAGGTACCTTTTATGTTACTAGACCTTTTCAATGTATAAAGATTGAATCTTTGAAAGTAAATGAGGTTTTTGAGTTAAACTTATTCGAGTTCCCTTTGACGTCCCGCAGAGTATTTTACAGAGTAAAGATTGAATCTTTGAACGAAAATACCTTAATAAAGGTACCTAGTATGTCACTAGACCTTTTTAATGTAAAAAGATTGAATATCTGAAAAAAAAAATGATAGTTTAGAGATTAACTTATTTGAGTTACCTATGAAGTCGCGAATCGTGTTGTAATGACTAAATATTAAATCTTTGAATGAAAAAATCTCAACAAAGGAACCTATTATGTGACTAGACCTTTTTAATGTATAAAGATTGAATCTTTTAAAGAAAATGAGAGTTTTGAGTGAAACTTATTCTAGTTCCCTATGACGTCCCGAAGATTGTTTTACAAAGTATAGATTGAGTCTTTGAATGAAAATACCCCAGTAAAGGTACCTAGTATGTTACTAGACGTTTTTAATGTAAAAAGATTGAATCTTCGAAAGAAAATAAGAGTTTTGAGATTAACTTATTCGAGTTACCTATGAAGTCGCGAGGCGTGTTTCGATGATTAAAGATTAAATCTTTGAATGAAAATACCTCAATAGAGGAACCTATTATATGACCAAACCTTTTTAGTGTATACAGATTGAATCTTTGAAAGAAAATGAAAGTTTTGAATGAAACTTATTCGAGTTCCTTTTTACGTCCCGAAAAGTGTTTTAATGAGTAAAAATAGAATTTTTGAATGAAAATACCTCAATAAAGATACCTATTATGTTACTAGACCTTTTTAATGGATAAACGTTGAATCTTTGAATAAAAATAGGAGTATTGATTTAAACTTATTCGAGTGACCTATGAAGTGGCGAAGAGTGTTTTAATGAGTAAAGATCGAATCTTTGATTGAAAATATCTCAATAAAAGTACCTTTTATGTCATTAAACCTTTTGAATGCATATAGATTGAATTTTTGAAACAAAACAAGAGTTTGAATTTAAAATTATTCGTGTTACCTAGTAGTCGCGAAGAGTGTTTTAAGGAGTATATGTTGAATCTTTAAATGAAAGTACGTCAATAAAGGTACCTTTTATGTCACTAGACCTTTTCAATGTATAAAGATTGAATCTTTGAAAGTAAATGAGGTTTTTGAGTTAAATTTATTTGAGTTCCCTTTGATGTCCCGTAGAGTGTTTTACAGAGTAAAGATTGAATCTTTGAACGAAAATACCTTAATAAAGGTACCTACTATGTCACTTGACCTTTTTAATGTAAAAAGATTGAATATCTGAAAAAAAAATGATAGTTTAGAGATTAACTTATTTGAGTTACCTTTGAAATCGCGAATCATGTTGTAATGACTAAATATTAAATCTTTGAATGAAAAAATCTCAACAAAGGAACCTATTATGTGACTAGACCTTTTTAATGTATAAAGATTGAATCTTTTAAAGAAAATGAGAGTTTTGAGTGAAACTTATTCGAGTTCCCTTTGACGTCCCGAATAGTGTTTTACAGAGTATAGATTGAATCTTTGAATGAAAATACCTCAGTAAAGGTACCTAGTGTGTCACAAGACCTCTTGAATGTAAAAAGATTGAATCTTTGAAAGAAAATGAGAGTTTTGTGATTAACTTATTCGAGTTACCTATGAAGTCGTGAAGCGTGTTTTAATGACTAAAGATTAAATTTTTGAATGAAAATACCTCAATAAAGGAACCTATTATATGACTAAACCTTTTTAATGTATACAGATTGAATCTTTGAAAGGAAATGAGAGTTTCGAATGAAACATATTCGAGTTCCTTTTGACGTCCCGAAGAGTGTTTTAATGAGTAAAAATAGAATCTTTGAATGAAAATATCTCAATAAAGGTACCTATTATGTTACTATACCATTTTAATGTATCAAAGTTGAATCTTTGAAAGAAAATAAAAGGATTGATTTAAACTTATTCGAGTTAGTTATGAAGTGGCGAAGAGTGTTTTAATGAGGAAAGATCGAATCTTTGATTGAAAATATCTCAATAAAAGTACCTTTTATGTCACTAAATCTTTTTAATGCATGTAGATTGAATCTTTTAAACAAAAAAAGAGTTTTAATTTAAAATTATTCGTGTTACCTAGAAGTTGCGAAGAGTGTTTTAATGAGTATATGTTGAATCTTTAAATGAAAGTACCTCAATAAAGGTACCTTTTATGTCACCAGACATTTTCAATGTATAAAGATTGAATCTTTGAAAGAAAATGATGTTTTTGAGTTAAACTTTTTCGAGTTCCCTTTGACGTCTCATAGAGTGTTTTACAGAGCGAAGATTGAATCTTTGAACGAAAATACCTTAATAAAGGTACCTAGTATGTCACTAGACCTTTTTAACGTAAAAAGATTGAATCTCTCAAAAAAAAAATGATAGTTTAGAGATTAACTTATTCGAGTTACCTATGAAGTCCCAAATCGTGTTGTAATGACTAAATATTAAATCTTTGAATGAAAATATCTCAACAAAGGAATCTATTATGTGACAAGACCTTTTTAATATATAAAGATTGAATCTTTTAAAGAAAACGAGAGTTTTGAGGGAAACTTATTCGAGTTCCCTTTGACGTCCCGAAGAGTGTTTCACAAAGTATAGTTTGAATCTTTGAATGAAAATGCCTCAGTAAAGGTACTTAGTTTGTCACTAGACCATTTTAATACAAAAAGACTGAATCTTTGAAAAAAAATGAGAGTTTTGAGATTAACTTATTCGTGTTACCTATGAAGTCGCGAGGCGTGTTTTAATGACTAAAAATTAAATCTTTGAACGAAAATACCTCAATAAAGGAACCTATTATATGATTAAACCTTTTTAATGTATACAGATTGAATCTTTGAAAGAAAATGAGAGTTTTGAATGAAACTTATTCGAGTTCCTTTTGACGTCCCGAAGAGTGTTTTAATGAGTGAAAATTGAATCTTTGAATGAAAATACCTCAATAAAGATGCTTATTAGGTTACTAGACCTTTTTAATGTATAAACGTTGAATCTTTGAAAGAAAATAAGAGTATTGATTTAAACTTATTCGAGTTACCTATGAAGTGGCGAAGAGTGTTTTAACGAGTAAAGATCGAATCTTTGATTGAAAATGTCTTAATAAAAGTACATTTTCTGTCATTAAACCTTTTCAATGCATACAGATTGAATCTTTGAAACAAAACAAGAGTTTGAATTTAAAATTATTCGTGTTACCTAGTAGGCGCGAAGAGTGTTTTAATGAGTATATGTTGAATCTTTAAATGAAAGTACCTCAATAAAGGTACCTTTTATGTCACCAAACCTTTTCAATGTATAAAGATTGAATCTTTGAAAGAAAATGAGGTTTTTGAGTTAAACTTATTCGAGTTACCTGTGACGTCCCGTAGAGTGTTTTACAGAGTAAATATTGAATCTTTGAATGAAAATAACTTAATAAAGGAATCTAGTATGTCACTAGACCTTTTTAGTGTAAAAAGATTGAATCTCTGAACTAAAATGATAGTTTAGAGGTTAACTTATTCGAGTTACCTATGAAGTCGCAAATCGTGTTGTAATGACTAAATATTAAATCATTGAATGAAAATATCTCAACAAGGTAACCTATCATGTGACTAGACCTTTTTAATGTAATAAGATGGAATCTTTTAAAGAAAATGAGAGTTTTGAGTGAAACTTATTCGAGTTCTCTTTGACGTCCCGAAGAGTGTTTTACAGATTGAATCTTTGAATGAAAATACCTCAGTAAAGGTGCCTAGTATGTCACTAGACCTTTATAATGTAAAAAGATTGAATCTCTGAAAAAAAATGATAGTTTAGAGATTAACTTATTCGAGTTACCTATGAAGTCGCGAATCGTGTTGTAATGACTAAATATTAAATCTTTGAATGAAAATATCTCTACAAAGGAACCTATTATGTGACTAGACCTTTTTAATGTATAGCGATTGAATCTTTTAAAGAAAATGAGAGTTTTGAGTGAAACTTATTCGAGTTCCCTTTGACGTCCCACAGAGAGTTTTACAGAGTATAGATAGAATCTTTGAATGAAAATGCCTCAGTAACGATACCTAGTGTGTCACTAGACATTTTTAATGTAAAAAGATTGAATCTTTGAAAGAAAATGAGAGTTTTGAGATTAACTTATTCGAGTTACCTATGAAGTCGTAAGGCGTGTTTTAATGACTAAAGATCAAATCTTTGAATGAAAATACCTCGATAGGGGAACCAAATATATGATTAAACCTTTTTACTGTATACAGATTGAATCTTTGAAAGAAAATGAGAGTTTTGAATGAAACTTATTCGAGTTCCTTTTTACGTCCCGAAGAGTGTTTTAATAAGTAAAAATAGAATTTTTGAATTAAAATACCTCAACAAAGGTATCTATTATGTTACTAGAGCTTTTTAATGTATAAACGTTGAATCTTTGAAAGAAAATAAGAGTATTGATTTAAACTTATTCGAGTTACCTATGAAGTAGCGAAGAGTGTTTTAATGAGTAAAGATCGAATCTTTGATTGAAAATATCTTAATAAAAGTACCTTTTATGTCATTAAACCTTTTGAATGCATATAGATTGAATCTTTGAAACAAAACAAGAGTTTGAATTTAAAATTATTCCTGTTACCTAGTAGTCGCGAACAGTGGTTTAACAAGTATATGTTGAATCTTTAAATGAACGTACCTCAATAAAGGTACCTTTTATGTTACTAGACCTTTTCAATGTGTAAAGATTGAATCTTTGAAAGTAAATGAGGTTTTTGAGTTAAACTTATTCGAGTTCCCTTTGAAGTCCCGTAGAGTGTTTTACAGAGTAAAGATTGAATCTTTGAACGAAAATACTTTAATAAAGGTACCTAAGATGTCACTAGACCTTTTTAATGTAAAAAGATTGATTATCTGAAAAAAAATGATAGTTTAGAGATTAACTTATTTGAGTTACCTATGAAGTCGCGAATCGTGTTGTAATGACTAAATATTAAATCTTTGAATGAAAATATCTCAACAAAGGAACTTATTATGTGACTAGACCTTTTTAATGTATAAAGATTGAATCTTTTAAAGAAAATGAGAGTTTTGAGTGAAACTTATTCGAGTTCCCTATGACGTCCCGAAGATTGTTTTACAGAGTATAGGTTGAATCTTTGAATGAAAATACCTCAGTAAAGGTACCTAGTATGTCACTAGACCTTTTTAATGTAAAAACATTGAATCTTCGAAAGAAAATAAGAGTTTTGAGATTAACTTATTCGAGTTACCTATGAAGTCCCGAGGCGTGTTTTGATGATTAAAGATTAAATCTTTGAATGAAAATACCTCAATAGAGGAACCTATTATATGACTAAACCTTTTTAGTGTATACAGATTGAATCTTTGAAAGAAAATGAGAGTTTTGAATGAAACTTATTCTAGTTCCTTTTTACGTCCCGAAAAGTGTTTTAATGAGTAAAAATAGAATTTTTGAATGAAAATACCTCAATAAAGATACCTATTATGTTACTAGACCTTTTTAATGTATCAACGTTGAATCTTTGAATAAAAATAAGAGTATTGATTTAAACTTATTCGAGTTACCTATGAAGTGGCGAAGAGTGTTTTAATGAGTAAAGATTGAATCTTTGATTGAAAATATCTCAATAAAAGTATCTTTTATGTCATTAAACCTTTTGAATGCATATAGATTGAATTTTTGAAACAAAACAAGAGTTTGAATTTAAAATTATTCGTATTACCTAGTAGTCGCGAAGAGTGTTTTAAGGAGTATATGTTGAATCTTTAAATGAAAGTACCTCAATAAAGGTACATTTTATGTCACTAAACCTTTTCAATGTATAAAGATTGAATCTTTGAAAAAAAATGAGGTTTTTGAGTTAAACTTATTCGAGTTCCCTTCGACATCCCGTAGAGTGTTTTTCAGAGTAAAGATTGAATCTTTGAATGAAAATATCTTAATAAAGGTACCTAGTATGTCACTAGACCTTTTTAATGAAAAAAGATTGTATTTCTGAAAAAAAATGATAGTTTAGAGATTAACTTATTTGAGTTACCTATGAATTCACGAATCGTGTTGTAATGACTAAATTTTAAATCTTCGAATGAAAATATCTCAACAAAGGAACCTATTATATGACTAGACCTTTTTAATGTATAAAGATTGAATCTTTTAAAGAAAATGAGAGTTTTGAGTGAAACTTATTCGAGTTCCCTTTGACGTCCCAAAGAGTGTTTTACAGAGTATAGATTGAATCTTTGAATGAAAATACCTCAGTAAAGGTACCTAGTGTATAAAGATGGAATCTTTGAAAGAAAATGAGAGTTTTGAATGAAACATATTCGAGTTCCTTTTGACGTCCCGAAGAGTGTTTTAATGAGTAAAAATAGAATCTTTGAATGAAAATATCTTAATAAAGGTACCTATTATGTTACTATACCATTTTAATGTATCAAAGTTGAATCTTTGAAAGAAAATAAGAGGAATGATTTAAACTTATTCGAGTTAGTTATGAAGCGGCGAAGAGTGTTTTAATGAGGAAAGATCGAATCTTTGATTGAAAATATCTCAATAAAAGTACCTTTTATGTCACTAAATCTTTTTAATGCATATAGATTGAATCTTTTAAACAAAAAAAGAATTTTTATTTAAAATTATTCGTGTTACCTAGAAGTTGCGAAGAGTGTTTTAATGAGTATATGTTGAATCTTTAAATGAAAGTACCTCAATAAAGGTACATTTTATGTCACTAGACATTTTCAATGTATAAAGATTGAATCTTTGAAAGAAAATGATGTTTTTGAGTTAAACGTTTTCGAGTTCCCTTTGACGTCTCATAGAGTGTTTTACAGAGTAAAGATTGAATCTTTGAACGAAAATACCAAAATAAAGGTACCTAGTATGTCACTAAACCTTTTTAACGTAAAAAGATTGAATCTCTGAAAAAAAAAAATGATAGTTTAGAGATTAACTTATTCGAGTTACCTATGAAGTCCCAAATCGTGTTGTAATGACTAAATATTAAATCTTTGAATGAAAATATCTCAACAAAGGAATCTATTATGTGACAAGACCTTTTTAATGTATAAAGATTAAATGTTTTAAAGAAAACGAGAGTTTTGAGTGAAACTTATTCGAGTTCCCTTTGACGTCCCGAAGAGTGTTTCACAAAGTATAGTTTGAATCTTTGAATGAAAATGCCTCAGTAAAGGTACTTAGTTTGTCACTAGACCATTTTAATATAAAAAGATTGAATCTCTAAAAGAAAATGAGAGTTTTGAGATTAACTTATTCGAGTTACCTATGAAGTCGCGGGCGTGTTTTAATGCCCAAAGATTAAATCTTTGAACGAAAATACCTCAATAAAGGAACCTATTATATGATTAAACCTTTTTAATGTATACAGATTGAATCTTTGAAAGAAAATGAGAGTTTTGAATGAAACTTATTCGAGTTCCTTTTGACGTCCCGAAGAGTGTTTTAATGAGTGAAAATTGAATCTTTGAATGAAAATACCTCAATATAGATGCTCATTAAGTTACTAGACCTTTTTAATGTATAAACGTTGAATCTTTGAAAGAAAATAAGAGTATTGATTTAAACTTATTCGAGTTACCTATGAAGTGGCGAAGAGTGTTTTAATGAGTAAAGATCGAATCTTTGATTGAAAATGTCTCAATAAAAGTACATTTTCTGTCATTAAACCTTTTCAATGCATATAGATTGAATCTTTGAAACAAAACAAGAGTTTGAATTTAAAATTTTTCGTGTTACCTAGTTGTCGTGAAGAGTGTTTTAATAAGTATATGTTGAATCATTAAATGAATGTACCTCAATAAAGGTACCTTTTATGTCACTAGACCTTTTCAATGTATAAAGATTGAACCTTTGAAAGAAAATGAGGTTTTTGAGTTAAACTTATTCGAGTTCCCTTTGAAGTCCCGTAGAGTGTTTTACAGAGTAAAGATTGAATCTTTGAACGAAAATACCTTAGTGAAGGTACCTAGTATCTCACTAGACCTTTTTAATGTAAAAAGATTGAATCACTGAAAAAAATTGATAGTTTAGAGATTAACTTAATCGAGTTACCTATGAAGTCGCGAATCGTGTTGTATTGACTAAATATTAAATCTCTGAATGAAAATATCTCAACAACGGAATCTATTATGTGACTAGACCTTTTAATGTATAAAGATTGAATCTTATAAGGAAAATGAGGGTTTTGAGTGAAACTTATTTGAGTTTCTTTCGACGTCCCGAAGAGTGTTTTACAGAGTATAGATTGAATCTTTGAATGAAAATACCTCAGTAAAGGTACCTAGTATGTCACAAGACCTTTTTAATGTAAAAAGAATGAATCTTTGAAAGAAAATGAGAGTTTTGAGATTAACTTATTCGAGTTACCTATGAAGTCGTGAAGCATGTTTTAATGACTAAAGATTAAATCTTTGAATGAAAATATCTCAATAAAGGAACCTATTATATGACTAAACCTTTTTAATGTATACAGTTAAATCTTTGAAAAAAAATGAGAGTTTTGAATGAAACTTATTCGAGTTCCTTTTACGTCCCGAATAGTGTTTTAATGAGTAAAAATAGAATTTTTGAAAGAAAATACCTCAATAAAGGTACCTATTATGTTAGTAGACCATTTTAATGTATAAAAGTTGAATCTGTGAAAGAAAATAATAGGATTGAATTAAACTTATTCGAGTTAGTTATGAAGTGACGAAGAGTGTTTTAATGAGTAAAGATCGAATCTTTGATTGAAAATATCTCAATAAGAGTACCTTTTATGTCACTAAATCTTTTTAATGCATATAGATTGAATCTTTTAAACAAAACAAGAGTTTTAATTTAAAATTATTCGTGTTACCTAGAAGTCGCGAAGAGTGTTTTAATGAGTATATGTTGAATCTTTAACTGAAAATATCTCAATAAAGGTACCTTTTGTGTCACTAGACCTTTTCAATGTATAAAGATTGAATCTTTGAAAGAAAATGTGGTTTTTAAGTTAAACTTATTCAAGTTCCCTTTGACGTCCTGTATAGTGTTTTACTGAGTAAAAATTAAATCTTTCAATGGAAATACCTTAACAAAGGTACCTAGTATGTCACTAGACCTTTTTAATGTAAAAAAATTGAATCTCTGAAATAAAATGATAGTTTAGAGATTAACTTATTCAAGTTACCTCGAAGTCGCGAATAGTGTTGTAATCACAAAATATTAAATCTTTGAATAAAAATATCTCAACAAAGAAAATGAGAGTTTTGAGTGAAACTTATTCGAGTTCCCTTTGACGTCCCGAAGAGTGTTTTATAGAGTATAGATTGAATCTGTGAATGAAAATACCTCAGTAAAGGTACCTAGTATGTCACTAGACCTTTTTAATGTAAAAAGATTGAATCTTTGAAAGAAAATGAGAGTTTTGAGATTAACTTATTCGAGTTACCTATGAAGTCGCGAGGTGTGTTTTAATGACTAAAGATTAAATCATTGAATGAAAATACCTTAGTAAAGGAACCGATTATATGACTGAACCTAAGTAATATATACAGATTGAATCTTTGAAAGAAAATGAGAGTTTTGAATGAAACTTATTCGAGTTCCTTTTGACGTCCCGAAGAGTGTTTTAATGAGTAAATATAGAATCTTTGAATGAGAATACCTCAATAAAGGTACCTATTATGTTAATAGACCTTTTTAATGTATAAACGTTGAATCTTAGAAAGAAAATAAGAGTATTGATTTAAACTTATTCGAGTTACCTATAAAGTGGCGAAGAGTATTTTAATGAGTAAAGATCGAATCTTTGATTGAAAATATCTCAATAAAAGTATCTTTTATGTCATTAAACCTTTTTAATGCATATAGATTGAATCTTTGAAACAAAACAAGAGTTTTAATTTAAAATTATTCGTGTTATCTAGTAGTCGCGAAGAGTGTTTTAATGAGTATATGTTGAATCTTTAAATGAAAGTACCTCAATAAAGGAACCTTTTATGTCACTAGACCTTTTCAATGTATAAAGATTGAATCTTTGAAAGAAAATGAGTGTTTTGAATGAAACTTATTCGAGTTCCTTTTGACGTCCCGAAGAGTGTTTTAATGAGTAAAAATAGAATCTTTGAATAAAAATACCTCAATAAAGGTACTTATTATGTTAGAAGACCTTTTTAATGTATAAACGTTGAATCTTTGAAAGAAAATAAGAATATTGATTTAAACTTATTCGAGTTACTTATGAAGTGGCGAAGAGTGTTTTAATGAGTAAAGATCGAATCTTTGATTTAAAATATCTCAATAAAAGTACTTTTATGTTATTAAACCTTTTTCATGCATAGAGATTGAATCTTTGAAGCAAAAGAAGAGTTTGAATTTAAAATTATTCGAGTTACCTTGTAGTAGCGAAGAGTGTTTTAATGAATATATGTTTAATCTTTAAATGAAAGTACCTCAATAAAGGTACCTTTTATGTCACTAGACCTATTCAATGTATAAAGATTGAATCTTTAAAAGAAAATGAGGTTTTTTAGGCAAAATTATTCGAGTTCCCTTTAACGTTCCGTAAAGTGTTTTGCAGAGTAAAAACTGATTCTTTGAACGAAAATACTTCAATAAAGGTACCTAGTATGTCACAAGACCTTTTTAATGTAAAAAGATTGAATCTCTGAAAAAAAATGATAGTTTAGAGATTAACTTATTCGAGTTGCCTATAAATTCGCGAATCGTGTTGTAATGACTAAATATTAAATTTTTGAAAGAAAATATTTCAACAAAGGAACCTATTATGTGACTAGACCTTTTTAATGTATAAAGATTGAATCATTTAAAGAAAATGAGAGTTTTGAGTGAAACTTATTCGAGTTCCCTTTGACGTCCCGAAGAGTGTTTTACAGAATATAGATTGAATCTTTGAATGAAAATACCTCAGTAAAGTTACCTAGTGTGTCACTAGACCTTTTTAATGTAAAAAGATTGAATCTTTTAAAGAAAATGAGAGTTTTGAGATTAACTTATTCGAGTTACCTATGAAGTCGCGTGGCGTGTTTTAATGACTAAAGATTAAATATTTGAATGAAAATACCTCAATAAAGGAACCTATTATATGACTAAACCTTTTTAATGTATACAGATTGAATCTTTGAAAGAAAATGAGAGTTTTGAATGAAACTTATTCGAGTTCCTTTAGACATCCAAAAGAGTGTTTTAATGAGTAAAAATATAATCTTTGAATGAAAATATCTCAATAAAGGTACCTATTATGTTAATAGACCTTTTTAATGTATAAACATTGAATCTTTGAAAGAAAATAAGAGTATTGATTTAAACTTATTCGAGTTACCTATGAAGTGGTGAAGAGTATTTTAATGAGTAAAGATCGAATCTTTGATTGAAAATATCTCAATAAAAGTATCTTTTATGTCATTAAACCTTTTTAATGCATATAGATTGAATCTTTAAAACAAAACAAGAGTTTTAATTTAAAATTATTCGTGTTATCTAGTAGTCGCGAAGATTGTTTTAATAAGTATATGTTGAATCTTTAAATGAAAGTACCTCAATAAAGGAACCTTTTATGTCACTAGACCTTTTCAATGTATAAAGATTGAATCTTTGAAAGAAAATGAGTGTTTTGAATGAAACTTATTCGAGTTCCTTTTGACGTCCCGAAGAGTGTTTTAATGAGTAAAAATAGAATCTTTGAATAAAAATACCTCAATAAAGGTACCTATTATGTTAGAAGACCTTTTTAATGTATAAACGTTGAATCTTTGAAAGAAAATAAGAATATTGATTTAAACTTATTCGAGTTACTTATGAAGTGGCGAAGAGTGTTTTAATGAGTAAAGATCGAATCTTTGATTTAAAATATCTCAATAAAAGTACTTTTCTGTTATTAAACCTTTTTCATGCATAGAGATTGAATCTTTGAAGCAAAAGAAGAGTTTGAATTTAAAATTATTCGAGTTACCTTGTAGTCGCGAAGAGTGTTTTAATGAGTATATGTTGAATCTTTAAATAAAAGTACCTCAATAAAGGTACCATTTATGTCACTAGACCTTTTCATTGTATAAAGATTGAATCTTTGAAAGAAAATGAGGTTTTTGAGTTAAACTTATTCGAGTTCCCTTTGACGTCCCGTAAAGTGTTTTACAGAGTAAAGATTGAATCTTTGAACGAAAATACCTTAGTAAAGGTACCTAGTATCTCACTAGACCTTTTTAATGTAAAAAGATTGAATCACCGAAAAAAAATGATAGTTTAGAGATTAACTTAATCGAGTTACCTATGAAGTCGTGAATTGTGTTGTAGTGACTAAATATTAAATCTTTGAATGAAAATATCTCAACAAAGGAACCTATTATGTGACAAGAACTTTTTAATGTATAAAATTGAATTTTTTAAGGAAAATGAGAGTTTTGAGTGAAACTTAGTCGAGTTTCCTTTGACGTCCCGAAGAGTGTTTTACAGAGTATAGATTGAATCTTTAATGGAAATACCTCAGTAAAGGTAACTAGTATGTCACAAGACATTTTTAATGTAAAAAGATTGAATCTTTGAAATAAAATGAGAGTTTTGTGATTAACTTATTCGAGTTACCTATGAAGTCGTGACGCGTGTTTTAATGACTAAAGATTAAATCTTTGAATGAAAATACCTCAATAAAGGAATCTATTATATGACTAAACCTTTTTAATGTATACAGATTGAATCTTTGAAAAAAAATGAGAGTTTTGATTGAAACTTATTCGAGTTCCTTTTGACGTCCCGAAGAGTGTTTAAATGAGTAAAAATAGAATCTTTGAAAGAAAATTCCTCAATAAAGGTACCTATTATGTTACTAGACCATTTTAATGTATAAAACTTAAATCTTTGAAAGAAAATAATAGGATTGATTTAAACTTATTCGAGTTAGTTATGAAGTGGCGAAGACTGTTTTAATGAGTAAAGATCGAATCTTTGATTAAAAATATCTCAATAAAAGTACCTTTTATGTCACTAAATCTTTTTAATGCATATATATTGAATCTTTTAAACAAAACAAGAGTTTTAATTTAAAATTATTCGTGTTACCTAGAAGTCGTGAAGAGTGTTTTAATGAGTATATGTTGAATCTTTAAATGAAAGTACCTCAATAAAGGTACCTTTTATATCACTAGACCTTTTCAATGTACAAAGATTGAATCTTTGAAAGAAAATGTCATTTTTGAGTTAAACTTACTCGAGTTCCCTTTGACGTCCTGTAGACTGTTTTACTGAGTAAAGATTAAATCTTTGAACGAAAATACCTTAACAAAGGTACCTAGTATGTCACTTGACCTTTTTAATGTAAAAAAATTGAATCTCTGAAATAAAATGATAGTTTAGAGATTAACATATTCGAGTTTCCTACGAAGTCGCGAACCGTGTTGTAATGACAAAATATTAAATCTTTGAATGAAAATATTTCAACAAGAAAATGAGAGTTTTGAGTGAAACTCATTCGAGTTCCCTTTGACGTCCCGAAGTGTGTTTTATAGAGTATAGATTGAATCTGTGAAAGAAAATACCTCAATAAAGGTACCTAGTATGTCACTAGACCTTTTTAATGTAAAAAGATTGAATCTTTGAAAGAAAATGAGAGTTTTGAGATTAACTTATTCGAGTTACCTATGAAGTCGCGAGGCGTGTTTTAATGACAAAAGATTAAATCTTTGAATGAAAATACCTTAGTAAAGGAACCTATTATATGACTAAACCTTTGTAATGTATACAGATTGAATCTTTGGAAGAAAATGAGAGCTTTGAATGAAACTTATTCGCGTTCCTTTTGACGTCCCGAAGAGTGTTTTAATGAGTAAAAATAGAATCTTTGAATTAAAATACCTCAATAAAGGTACCTATTATGTTAATAGACATTTTTAATGTATAAACGTTGAATCTTAGAAAGAAAATAAGAGTATTGATTTAAACTTATTCGAGTTACCTATAAAGTGCTGAAGAGTATTTTAATGAGTAAAGATCGAATCTTTGATTGAAAATATCTCAATAAAAGTATCTTTTATGTCATTAAACCTTTTTAATGCATATAGATTGAATCTTTGAAACAAAACAAGAGTTTTAATTTAAAATTATTCGTGTTACCTAGTAGTCGCGAAGAGTGTTTTAATGAGTACATGTTGAATCTTTAAATGAAAGTACCTCAATAGAGGAACCTTTTATGTCACTAGACCTTTTCAATGTATAAAGATTGAATCTTTGAAAGAAAATGAGTGTTTTGAATGAAACTTATTCGATTTACTTTTGACGTCCCGAAGAGTGTTTTAATGAGTAGAAATAGAATCTTTGAATTAAAATACCGCAATAAAGGTACCTATTATGTTACTAGACGTTTTTAATGTATAAACGTTGAATCTTTGAAAGAAAATAAGAATATTGATTTAAACTTATTCGAGTTACTTATGAAGTGCAAACAGTGTTTTAATGAATAAAGATCGAATCTTTGATTTAAAATATCTCAATAAAAGTACCTTTTATGTTATTAAACCTTTTTAATGCATATAGATTGAATCTTTAAAACCAAACAAGAGTTTGAATTTAAAATTATTCGTGTTACGTAGTAGTAGCAAAGAGTGTTTTAATGAGTATATGTTTAATCTTTAAATGAAAGTACCTCAATAAAGGTACCTTTTATGTCACTAGACCTTTTCAATGTATAAAGATTGAATCTTTAAAAGAAAATGAGGTTTTTGAGGTAAAATTATTCGAGTTCCCATTAACGTCCCGTAAAGTGTTTTACAGAATAAAGATTGAATCTTTGAACGAAAATATCTCAATAAAGGTACCTAGTATGTCACTAGCCCTTTTTAATGTAAAAAGATTGAATCTCTGAAAAAAAATGATAGTTTAGAGATTAACTTATTCGAGTTACCTATGAATTCGCGAATCGTGTTGTAATAACTAAATATTAAATCTTTGAATGAAAATATCTCAACAAAGGAACCTATTATGTGGCTAGACCTTTTTAATGTATAAAGATTGAATCTTTTAAAGAAAATGAGAGTTTTGAGTGAAACTTATTTGAGTTCCCTTTGACGTCTCGAAGAGTGTTTACCGAATATAGATTGAATCTTTGAATGAAAATACCTCAGTAAAGGTACCTAGTGTGTCCCTAGACCTTTTTAATGTAAAAAGATTGAATCTTTTAAAGAAAATGAGAGTTTAGAGATTAACTTATTCGAGTTACCTATGAATTCGCGAATCGTGTTGTAATGACTAAAGATTAAATCTTTGAATGAAAATATCTCAACAAAGGAACCTATTATGTGACTAGACCTTTTTAATGTATAAAGATTGAATCTTTTAAAGAAAATGAGAGTTTCGAGTGAAACTTATTCGAGTTCCCTTTGACGTCTCCAAGAGTGTTTACTGAATATAGATTGAATCTTTGAATGAAAATACCTCAGTAAAGGTACCTAATGTGTCCCTAGACCTTTTTAATGTAAAAAGATTGAATCTTTTAAAGAAAATGAGAGTTTTGAGATTAACTTATTCAAGTTACCTAGTATTCGCGAGGAGTGTTTTAATGAGTGTATGTTGAATCTTTAAATGAAAGTACCTCAATAAAGGTACCTTTTATGTCACTAGACCTTTTCAATGTATAAAGATTGAATCTTTGAAAGAAAATGAGATTTTTGAGTTAAACTTATTCGAGTTCCCTTTGACGTCCCGTAGAGTGTTTTACAGAAGCAAGATTGAATCTTTGAACGAGAATACCATAATAAAGGTACCTAGTATGTCACTAGACCTTTTTAATGTAAAAAGATTGAATCTCTGAAAAAAAAAAATGATAGTTTAGAGATTAACTTATTTCAGTTACTTATGAAGTCGTGAAGCGTGTTTTAATGACTAAAGATTAAATCTTTGAATGAAAATACCTCAATAAAGGAACCTATTATATGACTAAACCTTTTTAATGTATACAAATTGAATCTTTGAAAGAAAATGAGAGTTTTGAATGAAACTTATTCGAGTTCTTTTTTACGTCCCGAAGAGTGTTTTAATGAGTAAAAATAGAATCTTTGAATGAAAATACCTCAATAAAGGTACCTATTATGTTAGTAGACCATTTTAATGTATAAAAGTTGAATCTTTGAAAGAAAAAAAGTGGATTGATTTAAACTTATTCGAGTTAGTTATGAAGTGGCGAAGTGTGTTTTAATGAGTAAAAATCGAATCTTTGATTGAAAATATCTTAATAAAAGTACCTTTTATGTCACTAAATCTTTTTAATGCGTATAGATTGAATCTTTGAAACAAAACAAGAGTTTGAATTTAAAATTATTCGTGTTACCTAAAAGTCGCGAAGAGTGTTTTAATGAGTATATGTTGAATCTTTAAATGAAAGTACCTCAATAAAGGTACCTTTTATGTCACTAGACCGTTTTAATGTATAAAGATTTAATCTTTGGAAGAAAATGTGGTTTTTGAGTTAAACTTATTCGAGTTCCCTTTGACGTCCCGTAGAGTGTTTTACAGAGTAAAGATTGAATCTTTGAACGAAAATACCTTAATAAAGGTACCTAGTTTGTCACTAGACCTTTTTAATATAAAAAGATTGAATCTCTGAAAAAAAAAGATAGTTTAGAGATTAGCTTATTCGAGTTACCAATGAACTCCCGAATAGTGTTGTAATGACTAAATATTAAATCTTTGAATGAAAACATCTCAACAAAGGAACCTATTATGTGACTAGACCTTTTTAATGTATAAAGATTGAATCTTTTAAAGAAAATGAGAGTTTTGAGTGAAACTTATTCGAGTTCCCATTGATGTCCCGAAGAGTGTTTTACAGAGTATAGATTGAATCTTTGAATGAAAATACTTCAGTAAAGGTACCTAGTATGTAAAAAGATTGAATCTTTGAAAGAAAAAAAGAGTTTTGAGATTAACTTATTCGAGTTACCTATGAAGTCGCTAGGCGTGTTTTAATGACTAAAGATTAAATCTTTGAATGAAAATAACTCAATAAAGGAACCTATTATATGACTAAACCTTTTTAATGTATACGGATTGAATCTTTGAAAGAAAATGATAGTTTTGAATGTAACTTATTCGAGTTCCTTTTGGCGTCCCGAAGAGTGTTTTAATGAGTAAAAATATAATCTTTGAATGAAAATTCCTTAATAAAGGTACCATTATGTTAATAGAACTTTTTAACGTACAAACATTGAATCTTTGAAAGAAAATAAGAGTATTGATTTAAACTAATTCGAGATACCTATGAAGTGGCGAAGAGTGTTTTAATGAGTAAAGATCGAATCTTTAATTGAAAATATCTCAATAAAAGTACCTTTTTACGTCATTAAACCTTTTTAATGCATATAGATTGAATCTTTGAAACAAATCAAGATTTTGAATTTAAAATTATTCGTGTCACCAAGTAGACGCGAGGAGTGTTTTAATGAGT
This sequence comes from Cornus florida, assembly GCF_030987335.1. Taxonomy (NCBI): domain Eukaryota; kingdom Viridiplantae; phylum Streptophyta; class Magnoliopsida; order Cornales; family Cornaceae; genus Cornus; species Cornus florida. The sequence goes on along the minus strand of NW_026775578.1, from coordinate 88,738,418 downwards.
ATATGTTGAATCTTTAAATGAAAGTACCTCAATAAAGGTACCTTTTATGTTACTAGACCTTTTCAATGTATAAAGATTGAATCTTTGAAAGAAAATGAGGTTTTTGAGTTAAACTTATTCGAGTTCCCTTTGACGTCCCGTAGAGTGTTTTACGGAGTAAAGATTGAATCTTTGGACGAAAATACCTTAATAAAGGTACCTAGTATTTCACTAGACCTTTTTAATGTAAAAAGATTGAATATCTAACAAAAAAATGATAGTTTAGAGATTAACTTATTTCAGTTACCTATGAAGTCGTGAAGCGTGTTTCAATGACTAAAGATTAAATCTTTGAATAAAAATACCTCAATTAAGGAACCTATTATATGACTAAACCTTTTTAATGTATACAAATTGAATCTTTGAAAGAAAATGATAATTTTGAATGAAACTTATTCGAGTTCCTGTTGACGTCCCGAAGAGTGTTTTAATGAGTAAAAATAGAATCTTTGAATGAAAATACTGCAATAAAGGTACCTATTATGTTGGTAGACCAATTTAATGTATAAAAGTTGAATCTTTAATGAAAAATAAGAGGATTGATTTAAACTTATTCGAGTTAGTTATGAAGTGGCGAATAGTGTTTTAATGAGTAAAGATCGAATCTTTGATTGAAAATATCTCAATAAAAGTACCTTTTATGTCACTAAATCTTTTTAATGCATATAGATTGAATCTTTGAAACAAAACAAGAGTACGAATTTAAAATTATTCATGTTACCTATAAGTCGCGAAGAGTGTTTTAATGGGTATATGTTGATATACCCATTAAAGGTACCTTTTATGTCACTAGACCGTTTTAATGTATAAAGATTGAATCTTTGAAAGAAAATGTGATTTTTGAGTTAAACTTATTCGAGTTCCCTTTGACGTCCCGTAGAGTGTTTTACAGAGTAAAGATTGAATCTTTGAACGAAAATACTTTAATAAAGGTACCTAGTATGTCACTAGACCTTTTTAATGTAAAAAGATTGAATCTCTAAAAAAAAATGATAGTTTAGAGATTAACTTATTCGAGTTACGTATGAAGTCCCGAATTATGTTGTAATGACTAAATATTAAATCTTTCAATGAAAATATCTCAACAAAGGAACCTATTATGTGACTAGACCTTTTTATTGTATAAAGATTGAATCTTTTAAACAAAATGAGAGTTTTGAGTGAAACTTATTCGAGTTCCCTTCGACGTCCCGAAGAGTGTTTTACAGAGTATAGATTGAATCTTTGAATGAAAATACCTCAGTAAAGGTACCTAGTATGTCACTAGACCTTTTTAATGTAAAAAGAATGAATCATTGAAAGAAAATGAGAGTTTTGAGATTAACTTATTCGAGTTACCTATGAAGTCGTGAAGCGCGTTTTAATGACTAAATATTAAATCTTTGAATAAAAATACCTCAATAAAGGAACTTATTATATGACTAAACCTTTCTAATATATGCAGGTTGAATCCTTGAAAGAAAAGGAGAGTTTTGAATGAAACTTTTACGAGTTCCTTTTGACGTTCTGAAGAGTGTTTTAATGAGTAAAAATAGAATCTTTGCACGAAAATACCTCAATAAAGGTACCTATTATGTTAATAGACCTTTTTAATATATAAACGTTGAATCTTTGAAAGAAAATAAGAGTATTGATTTAAACATATTCGAGTTATCTATGAAGTGGCGAAGAGTGTTTTAATGAGTAAAGATCGAATCTTTGATTGAAAATATCTCAATAAAAGTACCTTTTATATCACTAAATCTTTTTAATGCATATTGATTGAATCTTTGAAACAAAACAAGAGTTTTAATTTAAAATTATTCGTGTTGCCTAGAAGTCACGAAGAGTGTTTTATTGAGTATATGTTGAATCTTTCAATGAAAGTACCTTAATAAAGGTACCTTTTATGTCATTAGGCCTTTTCAATGTATAAAGATTGAATCTTTGAAAGAAAATGTGGTTTTTGAGTTAAACTTATTAGAGTTCCCTTTGACGTCCCGTAGAGTGTTTTACAGAGTAAAGATGGAATCTTTGAACGAAAATACCTTAATAACGGTACCTAGTATGTCACTAGACCTTTTTAACGTAAATAGATTGAATCTCTGAAATAAAATGATAGTTTAGAGATTGACTTATTCGAGTTACCTATGAAGTCGTAAATCGTGTTGTAATGACTAAATATTAAATCATTGAATGAAAATATCTCAACAAAGGAACCTGTTATGTGACTAGACCTTTTTAATGTATAAAGAATGAATCTTTTAAAGAAAATGAGAGTTTTGAGTGAAACTTATTCGAGTTACCTTTGACATCCCGAAGAGTGTTTTACAGAGTATAGATTGAGTCTTTCAATTAAATTACCTTAGTAAAGGTACCTAGTATGTCACAAGACCTTTTTAATGTAAAAAGATTGAATCTTTGAAAGAAAATAAGAGTTTTGAGATTAACTTATTCGAGTTACCTATGAAGTCGCGAGGCGTGTTTTAATGACTAAAGATTAAATCTTTGAATAAAAATACCTCAATAAAGGAACCTATTATAGGACTAAACAATTTTAATGTATACAGATTGAATCTTTGAAAGAAAAGGAGAGTTTTGAATGAAACTTATTCGAGTTCATTTTAACGTCCCGAAGAGTGTTTTAATGAGTAAAAATAGAATCTTTGAATGAAAATATCTCAATAAAGGTACCTATTATGTTTCTAGACCATTTTAATATATAATTGTTGAATCTTTGATAGAAAATAAGAGGATTGATTTAAACTTATTCGAGTTAGTTATGAAGTGGCGAAGAGTGTTTTAACGAGGAAAGATCGAATCTTTGATTGAAAATATCTCAATAAAAGTACCTTTTATGTTACTAAATCTTTTTAATGCATATAGATTGAATCTTTGAAACAAAACAAGAGTTTGAATAAGTTTTAAAATTATTCGTTTTAACTAGAAGTTGCGAAAAGTGTTTTAATAAGTATATGTTGAATCTTTAAATGGAAGTACCTCAATAAAGGTACCTTTTATGTCACTAGACCTTTTCAATGCAAAAAAATTCAATCTTCGAAAGAAAATGTGGTTTTTGAGTTAAACTTATTCGAGTTCCCTTTGACGTCCCGTAGAGTGTTTTACCGAGTAAAGATTGAATCTTTGAACGAAAATACCTTAATAAAGGTACCGAATATGTCACTAGACCTTTTTAATGTAAAAAGATTGAATCTCCGAAAAAAAAATGATAGTTTAGAGATTAACTTATTCGAGTTACCTATGAAGCAGCGAATCGTGCTGTAATGACTAAATATTAATTCTTTGATTGAAAATATCTCAATAAAGGAACCTATTATGTGACTAGACCTTTCTAATATATAAAGATTGAATCTTTTAAAGAAAATGAGAGTTTTGAGTGAAACTTATTCAAGTTCCCTTTGACGTCCCGAAGAGTGTTTTACAGAGTAAAGATCGAATCTTTGAATTAAAATACCGTAATAAAGGTACCTAGTATGTCACTAGACCTTTTTAATGTAAAAAGATTGAATCTCTGAAATAAAATGATAGTTTAGAGATTAACTTTTTCGAGTTACCTATGAAGTCGTAAATCCTGTTGTAATGACTAAATATTAAATCATTGAATGAAAATATCTCAATAAAGGAACCCATTATGTTACTAGACCTTTTTAATGTATAATGATTGAATCTTTTAAAGAAAATGAGAGTTTTGAATGAAACTTATTCGAGTTCCCTTTGACGTCCCGAAGAGTGTTTTACAGAGTATAGATTGAATCTTTTAATGAAAATACCTCAGTAAAGGTACCTAGTATGTCACAAGACATTTTTAATGTAAAAAGATTGAATTTTTGAAAGAAAATGAGAGTTTTGAGATTAACTTATTCGAGGTACCTATGAAGTCGTGAAGCGTGTTTTAATGACTAAAGATTAAATCTTTGAGTGAAAATACCTCAATAAAGGAACCTATTATATGACTAAACCTTTTTAATGTATACAAATTGAATCTTTGAAAGAAAATGAGAATTTTGAATGAAACTTATTCGAGTTCCTTTTGACGTCCCGAAGAGTGTTTTAATGAGTAAAAATAGAATCTTTGAATGAAAATACCTCAATAACGGTGCCTATTATGTTACTAGACCATTTTGATGTATAAAAGTTGAATTTTTGAAAGAAAATAAGAGGATTGACTTAAACTTATTCGAGTTAGTTATGAAGTGGCGAAGAGTATTTTAATGAGTAAAGATCGAATCTTTGATTGAAAATATCTCAATAAAAGTACCTTTTATGTCACTAAATCTTTTTAATGCATATAGATTGAATCTTTGAAACAAAAGAAGAGTTTTAATTTAAAATTATTCGTGTTACCTAGAAGTCGCGAAGAGTGTTTTATTGAGTATATGTTGAATCTTTCAATGAAAGTACCTTAATAAAGGTACCTTTTATATCATTAGGCCTTTTCAATGTATAAAGATTGAATCTTTGAAAGAAAATGTGGTTTTTAAGTTAAACTTATTAGAGTTCCCTTTGACGTCCCGTAGAGTGTTTTACAGAGTAAAGATTGAATCTTTGAACGAAAATACCTTAATAACGGTTCCTAGTATGTCACTAGACCTTTTTAATTTAAAAAGATTGAATCTCTGAAAAAAAAATGATAGTTTAGAGATTGACTTATTCGAGTTACCTATGAAGTCGTAAATCGTGTTGTAATGACTAAATATTAAATCATTGAATGAAAATATCTCAACAAAGGAACCTGTTATATGATTAGACCTTTTTAATGTATAAAGAATGAATCTTTTAAAGAAAATGAGAGTTTTGAGTGAAACTTATTCGAGTTACCTTTGACATCCCGAAGAGTGTTTTACAGAGTATAGATTGAGTCTTTCAATTAAATTACCTTAGTAAAGGTACCTAGTATGTCACAAGACCTTTTTAATGTAAAAAGATTGAATCTTTGAAAGAAAATAAGAGTTTTGAGATTAACTTATTCGAGTTACCTATGAAGTCGCGAGGCGTGTTTCAATGACTAAAGATTAAATCTTTGAATAAAAATACCTCAATAAAGGAACCTATTATAGGACTAAACATTTTTAATGTATACAGATTGAATCTTTGAAAGAAAATGAGAGTTTTGAATGAAACTTATTCGAGTTCCTTTTGACGTCCCGAAGAGTGTTTTAATGAGTAAAAATAGAATCTTTGAATGAAAATATCTCAAAAAAGGTACCTATTATGTTTCTAGACCATTTTAATATATAAATGTTGAATCTTTGATAGAAAATACGAGGATTGATTTAAACTTATTCGAGTTAGTTATGAAGTGGCAAAGAGTGTTTTAACGAGTAAAGATCGAATCTTTGATTGAAAATATCTCAATAAATGTACCTTTTATGTTACTAAATCTTTTTAATGCATATAGATTGAATCTTTGAAACAAAAGAAGACTTTGAAATTAAAATTATTCGTTTTAACTAGAAGTTGCGAAGAGTGTTTTAATGAGTATATATTGAATCTTTGAACGGAAGTACCTCAATAAAGGTACCTTTTATGTCACTAGACCTTTTCAATGCACAAAAATTGAATCTTCGAAAGAAAATGTGATTTTTGAGTTAAACTTATTCGAATTCCCTTTGACGTCCCGTAGAGTGTTTTACCGAGTAAAGATTGAATCTTTGAACGAAAATACCTTAATAAAGGTACCGAGTATGTCACTAGACCTTTTTAATGTAAAAAGATTGAATCTCCGAAAAAAAAATTATAATTTAGAGATTAACTTATTCGAGTTACCTATGAAGCCGCGAATCGTGCTGTAATGACTAAATATTAATTCTTTGATTGAAAATATCTTAATAAAGGAACCTATTATGTCACTAGACCTTTCTAATATATAAAGATTGAATCTTTTAAAGAAAATGAGAGTTTTGAGTGAAACTTATTCAAGTCCCTTTGACGTCCCGAAGAGTGTTTTACAGAGTAAAGATCGAATCTTTGAATTAAAATACCGTAATAAAGGTACCTAGTATGTCACTAGACCTTTTTAATGTAAAAAGATTAAATCTCTGAAATAAAATGATAGTTTAGAGATTAACTTATTCGAGTTACCTATGAAGTCGCAAATCCTATTGTAATGACTAAATATTAAATCATTGAATGAAAATATCTCAATAAAGGAACCTATTATGTTACTAGACCTTTTTAATGTATAATGATTGAATCTTTTAAAGAAAATGAGAGTTTTGAATGAAACTTATTCGAGTTCCCTTTGACGTCCCGAGGAGTGTTTTACCGAGTATAGATTGAATCTTTTAATGAAAATACCTTAGTAAAGGTACCTAGTATGTCGCAAGACATTTTTGATGTAAAAAGATTGAATTTTTGAAAGAAAATGAGAGTTTTGAGATTAACTTATTCGAGTTACCTATGAAGTCGTGAAGCGTGTTTTAATGACTAAAGATTAAATCTTTGAGAGAAAATACCTCAATAAAGGAACCTATTATATGACTAAACCTTTTTAATGTATACAAATTGAATCTTTGAAAGAAAATGAGAATTTTGAATGAAACTTATTCGAGTTCCTTTTGACGTCCCGAAGAGTGTTTTAATGAGTAAAAATAGAATTTTTGATTGAAAATACCTCAATAACGGTGCCTATTATGTTACTAGACCATTTGAATGTATAAAAGTTAAATTTTTGAAAGAAAATAAGAGGATTGACTTAAACTTATTCGAGTTAGTTATGAAGTGGCGAAGAGTATTTTAATGAGTAAAGATCGAATCTTTGATTGAAAATATCTCAATAAAAGTACCTTTTATGTCACTAAATCTTTTTAATGCATATAGATTGAATCTTTGAAACAAACAAGAGTTTTAATTTAAAATTATTCGTGTTACCTAGAAGTCGCGAAGAGTGTTTTATTGAGTATATGTTGAATCTTTCAATGAAAGTATCTTAATAAAGGTACCTTTTATGTCATTAGGCCTTTTCAATGTATAAAGATTGAATCTTTGAAAGAAAATGTGGTTTTTGAGTTAAACTTATTAGAGTTCCCTTTGACGTCCCGTAGAGTGTTTTACAGAGTAAAGATTGAATCTTTGAACGAAAATACCTTAATAACGGTACCTAGTATGTCACTAGACCTTTTTAATGTAAAAAGTTTGAATCTTTGAAATAAAATGATAGTTTAGAGATTCACTTATTCGAGTTACCTATGAAGTCGTAAATCGTGTTGTAATGACTAAATATTAAATCATTAAATGAAAATATCTCAACAAAGGAACCTGTTATGTGACTAGACCTTTTTAGTGTATAAAGAATGAATCTTTTAAAGAAAATGAGAGTTTTGAGTGAAACTTATTCGAGTTCCCTTTGACATCCCGAAGAGTGTTTTACAGAGTATAGATTGAGTATTTCAATTAAATTACCTTAGTAAAGGTACCTAGTATGTCACAAGACCTTTTTAATGTAAAAAGATTGAATCTTTGAAAGAAAATAAGAGTTTTGAGATTAACTTATTCGAGTTACCTATGAAGTCGCGAAGCGTGTTTTAATGACTAAAGATTAAATCTTTGAATAAAAATACCTCAATAAAGGAACCTGTTATAGGACTAAACATTTTTAATGTATACAGATTGAATCTTTGAAAGAAAAGGAGAGTTTTGAATAAAACTTATTCGAGTTCCTTTTGACGTCCCGAAGAGTGTTTTAATGAGTAAAAATAGAATCTTTGAATGAAAATATCTCAATAAAGGTACCTATTATGTTTCTAGACCATTTTAATATATAAATGTTGAATCTTTGATAGAAAATAAGAGGATTGATTTGAACTTATTCGAGTTAGTTATGAAGGGGCGAAGTGTGTTTTAACGAGTAAAGATCGAATCTTTGATTGAAAATATCTCAATAAAAGTACATTTTATGTTACTAAATCTTTTTAATGCATATAGATTGAATCTTTGAAACAAAACAAGACTTTGAAATTAAAATTATTCGTTTTAACTAGAACTTGCGAAGAGTGTTTTAAAGAGTATATGTTGAATCTTTAAACGGAAGTACCTCAATAAAGGTACCTTTTATGTCATTAGACCTTTTCAATGCAAAAAAATTGAATCTTTGAAAGAAAATGTGGTTTTTGAGTTAAACTTATTCGAGTTCCCTTTGACGTCCCGTAGAGTATTTTACCGAGTAAAGATTAAATCTTCGAACGAAAATACCTTAATAAAGGTACCGAGTATGTCACTAGACCTTTTTAATGTAAAAAGATTGAATCTCCGAAAAAAAAATGATAGTATAGAGATTAACTTATTCGAGTTACCTATGAAGCCGCGAATCGTGCTGTAATGACTAAATATTAATTATTTGATTGAAAATATCTCAATAAAGGAACCTATTATGTGACTAGACCTTTCTAATATATAAAGATTGAATCTTTTAAAGAAAATGAGAGTTTAGAGTGAAACTTATTCAAGTTCCCTTTGACGTCCCGAAGAGTGTTTTACAGAGTAAAGATCGAATCTTTGAATTAAAATACCGTAATAAAGGTACCTAGTATGTCACTAGACCTTTTTAATGTAAAAAGATTGAATCTCTGAAATAAAATGATAGTTTAGAGATTAACTTATTCGAGTTACCTATGAAGTCGCAAATCCTGTTGTAATGACTAAATATTAAATCATTGAATGAAAATATCTCAATAAAGGAACCTATTATGTTACTAGACCTTTTTAATGTATAATGATTGAATCTTTTAAAGAAAATGAGAGTTTTGAATGAAACTTATTCGAGTTCCCTTTGACGTCCCGAAGAGTGTTTTACAGAGTATAGATTGAATCTTTTAATGAAAATACCTTAGTAAAGGTACCTAGTATGTCGCAAGACATTTTTAATGTAAAAAGATTGAATTTTTGAAAGAAAATGAGAGTTTTGAGATTAACTTATTCGAGTTACCTATGAAGTCGTGAAGCGTGTTTTAATGACTAAAGATTAAATCTTTGAGAGAAAATACCTCAATAAAGGAACCTATTATATGACTAAACCTTTTTAATGTATACAAATTGAATCTTTGAAAGAAAATGAGAATTTTGAATGAAACTTATTCGAGTTCCTTTTGACGTCCCGAAGAGTGTTTTAATGAGTAAAAATAGAATTTTTGATTGAAAATACCTCAATAACGGTGCCTATTATGTTACTAGACCATTTTAATGTATAAAAGTTGAATTTTTGAAAGAAAATAAGAGGATTGACTTAAACTTATTCGAGTTAGTTATGAAGTGGCGAAGAGTATTTTAATGAGTAAAGATCGAATCTTTGATTGAAAATATCTCAATAAAAGTACCTTTTATGTCACTAAATCTTTTTAATGCATATAGATTGAATCTTTGAAACAATCAAGAGTTTTAATTTAAAATTATTCGTGTTACCTAGAAGTCGCGAAGAGTGTTTTATTGAGTATATGTTGAATCTTTCAATGAAAGTATCTTAATAAAGGTACCTTTTATGTCATTAGGCCTTTTCAATGTATAAAGATTGAATCTTTGAAAGAAAATGTGGTTTTTGAGTTAAACTTATTAGAGTTCCCTTTGACGTCCCGTAGAGTGTTTTACAGAGTAAAGATTGAATCTTTGAACGAAAATACCTTAATAACGGTACCTAGTATGTCACTAGACCTTTTAATGTAAAAAGTTTGAATCTTTGAAATAAAATGATAGTTTAGAGATTCACTTATTCGAGTTACCTATGAAGTCGTAAATCGTGTTGTAATGACTAAATATTAAATCATTAAATGAAAATATCTCAACAAAGGAACCTGTTATGTGACTAGACCTTTTTAATGTATAAAGAATGAATCTTTTAAAGAAAATGAGAGTTTTGAGTGAAACTTATTCGAGTTCCCTTTGACATCCCGAAGAGTGTTTTACAGAGTATAGATTGAGTATTTCAATTAAATTACCTTAGTAAAGGTACCTAGTATGTCACAAGACCTTTTTAATGTAAAAAGATTGAATCTTTGAAAGAAAATAAGAGTTTTGAGATTAACTTATTCGAGTTACCTATGAAGTCGCGAAGCGTGTTTTAATGACTAAAGATTAAATCTTTGAATAAAAATACCTCAATAAAGGAACCTGTTATAGGACTAAACATTTTTAATGTATACAGATTGAATCTTTGAAAGAAAAGGAGAGTTTTGAATAAAACTTATTCGAGTTCCTTTTGACGTCCCGAAGAGTGTTTTAATGAGTAAAAATAGAATCTTTGAATGAAAATATCTCAATAAAGGTACCTATTATGTTTCTAGACCATTTTAATATATAAATGTTGAATCTTTGATAGAAAATAAGAGGATTGATTTGAACTTATTCGAGTTAGTTATGAAGTGGCGAAGTGTGTTTTAACGAGTAAAGATCGAATCTTTGATTGAAAATATCTCAATAAAAGTACCTTTTATGTTACTAAATCTTTTTAATGCATATAGATTGAATCTTTGAAACAAAACAAGACTTTGAAATTAAAATTATTCGTTTTAACTAGAACTTGCGAAGAGTGTTTTAATGAGTATATGTTGAATCTTTAAACGGAAGTACCTCAATAAAGGTACCTTTTATGTCATTAGACCTTTTCAATGCAAAAAAATTGAATCTTCGAAAGAAAATGTGGTTTTTTAGTTAAACTTATTCGAGTTCCCTTTGACGTCCCGTAGAGTATTTTACCGAGTAAAGATTGAATCTTCGAACGAAAATACCTTAATAAAGGTACCGAGTATGTCACTAGACCATTTTAATGTAAAAAGATTGAATCTCCGAAAAAAAAATGATAGTATAGAGATTAACTTATTCGAGTTACCTATGAAGCCGCGAATCGTGCTGTAATGACTAAATATTAATTATTTGATTGAAAATATCTCAATAAAGGAACCTATTATGTGACTAGACCTTTCTAATATATAAAGATTGAATCTTTTAAAGAAAATGAGAGTTTTGAGTGAAACTTATTCAAGTTGCCTTTGACGTCCCGAAGAGTGTTTTACAGAGTAAAGATCGAATCTTTGAATTAAAATACTGTAATAAAGGTACCTAGTATGTCACTAGACCTTTTTAATGTAAAAAGATTGAATCTCTGAAATAAAATGATAGTTTAGAGATTAACTTATTCGAGTTACCTATGAAGTCGCAAATCCTGTTGTAATGACTAAATATTAAATCATTGAATGAAAATATCTCAATAAAGGAACCTATTATGTTACTAGACCTTTTAAATGTATAATGATTGAATCTTTTAAAGAAAATGAGAGTTTTGAATGAAACTTATTCGAGTTCCCTCTGACGTCCCGAAGAGTGTTTTACAGAGTATAGATTGAATCTTTTAATAAAAATACCTCAGTAAAGGTACCTAGTATGTCACAAGACATTTTTAATGTAAAAAGATTGAATTTTTGAAAGAAAATGAGAGTTTTGAGATTAACTTATTCGAGTTACCTAAGAAGGCGTGAAGCGTGTTTAAATGACTAAAGATTAAATCTTTGAGTGAAAATACCTCAATAAAGGAACCTATTATATGACTAAACCTTTTTAATGTATACAAATTGAATCTTTGAAAGAAAATGAGAATTTTGAATTCAACTTATTCGAGTTCCTTTTGACGTCCCGAAGAGTGTTTTAATGAGTAAAAATAGAATATTTGAATGAAAATACCTCAATAACGGTACATATTATGTTACTAGACCATTTTAATGTATAAAAGTTGAATTTTTGAAAGAAAATAAGAGGATTGACTTAAACTTATTCGAGTTAGTTATGAAGTGGCGAAGAGTATTTTAATGAGTAAAGATCGAATCTTTGATTGAAAATATCTCAATAAAAGTACCTTTTATGTCACTAAATCTTTTTAATGCATATAGATTGAATCTCTGAAATAAAATGATAGTTTAGAGATTGACTTATTCGAGTTACCTATGAAGTCGTAAATCCTGTTGTAATGACTAAATATTAAATCATTGAATGAAAATATCTCAACAAATGAACCTGTTATGTGACTAGACCTTTTTAATGTATAAAGAATGAATCTTTTAAAGAAAATGAGAGTTTTGAGTGAAACTTATTCGAGTTCCCTTTGACATCCCGAAGAGTGTTTTACAGAGTATAGATTGAGTCTTTCAATTAAATTACCTTAGTAAAGGTACCTAGTATGTCACAAGACCTTTTTAATGTAAAAAGATTGAATCTTTGAAAGAAAATAAGAGTTTTGAGATTAACTTATTCGAGTTACCTATGAAGTCGCGAGGCGTGTTTTAATGACTAAAGATTAAATCTTTGAGTGAAAATATCTCAATAAAGGAACCTATTATATGACTAAACCTTTTTAATGTATACAAATTGAATCTTTGAAAGAAAATGAGAATTTTGAATGAAACTTATTCGAGTTCCTTTCGACGTCTCGAAGAGTGTTTTAATGAGTAAAAATAGAATCTTTGAATGAAAATACCTCAATAACGGTACCTATTATGTTACTAGACCATTTTAATGTATAAAAGTTGAATTTTTGAAAGAAAATAAGAGGATTGACTTAAACTTATTCGAGTTAGTTACGAAGTGGCGAAGAGTATTTTAATGAGTAAAGATCGAATCTTTGATTGAAAATATCTCAATAAAAGTACCTTTTATGTCACTAAATTTTTTTAATGCATATAGATTGAGTCTTTGAAACAAAACAAGAGTTTTAATTTAAAATTATTCGTATTACCTAGAAGTCGCGAAGAGTGTTTTATTGAGTAAATGTTGAATCTTTCAATGAAAGTACCTTAATAAAGGTACCTTTTATGTCATTAGGCCTTTCAATGTATAAAGATTGAATCTTTGAAAGAAAATGTGGTTTTTGAGTCAAACTTATTAGAGTTCCCTTTGACGTCCCTTTGAGTGTTTTACAGAGTAAAGATTGAATCTTTGAACGAAAATACCTTAATAACGGTACCTAGTATGTCACTATAACTTTTTAATGTAAAAAGATTGAATCTCTGAAATAAAATGATAGTTTAGAGATTGACTTATTCGACTTACCTATGAAGTCGCAAATTGTGTTGTAATGACTAAATATTAAATCATTGAATGAAAATATCTCAACAGAGATACTTATTCTGTGACTAGACCATTTTAATGTATAAAGATTGATTCTTTTAAAGAAAATGAGAGTTTTGAGTGAAACTTATTCGAGTTCCCTTTGACGTTACGAAGAGTATTTTACAGAGTATAGATTGAATCTTTGAATGAAAATACCTCAGTAAAGTTGCCTAGTATCTCACAAGACCTTTTTAATATCAAAAGATTGAATCTTTGAAGGAAAATAAGAGTTTTGAGATTAACTTATTCGAGTTAACTATGAAGTCGCGAGGCGTGTTTTAATGACTAAAGATTAAATCTTTGAATGAAAATACCTCAATAAAGGAACCTATTGTATGACTAAACCTTTTTAATGTATACAGATTGAATCTTTGAAAGAAAATGAGAGTTTTGAATGAAACTTATTCGAGTTCCTTTTGACGTCCCGAAGAGTGTTTTAATGATTAAAATAGAATCTTAAAATGAAAATACCTCATATAAAGGTACCGCTTATGTTACTAGACCTTTTTAATGTATAAACGTTGAATCTTTTAATGAAAAAAAGAGTATTGATTTAAACTTGTTCGAGTTACTTATGAAGTGTCGAAGAGTGTTTTAATGAGTAAAAATCGAATCTTTGAATGAAATATCTCAATAAATGTACCTTTTATGTCATTAAACCTTTAAAATTCATATAGATTGCATCTTTGAAACAAAACAAGTGTTTGAATTTAAAATTATTCGTGTTATCCAGTAGTCGCGAAGAGTTTTTTAAAGAGTATATGTTGAATCTTTAAATGAAAGTACCTCAATAAAGGTACCTTTTATGTCACTAGACCGTTTTAATGTATAAAGATTGAATATTTGAAAGAAAATGTGGTTTTTGAGTTAAACTTATTCGAGTTCCCTTTGACATCCCGTAGAGTGTTTTACAGAGTAAAGATTGAATCTTTGAACGAAAATACCTTAATAAAGGTACCTAGTATGTCACTAGACCTTTTTAATGTAAAAAGGTTGAATCTCTGAAAAAAAATGATAGTTTAGATATTAACTTATTCGAGTTATCTATGAAGTCCCGAATCGTGTTGTAATGACTAAATATTAAATCTTTGAATGAAAATATCTCAACAAAGGAACCTATTATGTGACTAGACCATTTTAATGTATAAAGATTGAATTTTTTAAAGAAAATGAGAGTTTTGAGTGAAACTTATTCAAGTTCCCTTTGACGTCCCGAATAGTGTTTTACAGAGTATAGATTGAATCTTTGAATGAAAATACCTCAGTAAAGGTACCTAGTATGTCAGTAGACCTTTTTAATGTAAAAAGATTGAATCTTTGAAAGAAAATAAGAGTTTTGAGATTAACTTATTCGAGTTACCTATGAAGTCGCGAGGTGTGTTTTAATGACTAAAGATTAAATCTTTGAATGAAAATACCTCAATAAAGGAATCTATTATATGACTAAACCTTTTTAATGTATACAAATTGAATCTTTGAAAGAAAATAAGAGTTTTGAATGAAACTTATTCGAGTTCCTTTTGACATCACAAAGAGTGTTCTAATGGGTAAAAATAGCATCTTTGAATGAAAATACCTCAATAAAGGTACCTATTATGTTACTAGACCTTTTTAATGTATAAACGTTGAATCTTTGAAAGAAAATAAGAGTATTGATTTAAACTTATTCGAGTTACCTATGAAGTGGCGAAGAGTGTTTTAATGACTAAAGATCGAATCTTTGAATGAAAATATTTTAAAAAAAGTACCTTTTGTATCATTAATCCTTTTTAATGCATATAGATTGAATCTTTGAAAAAAAACATGTGTTTGAATTTAAAATTATTCGTGTTACCCAGTAGTTGCGAAGAGTTTTTTTAATGAGTATATGTTGAATCTTTAAATGAAAGTATCTCAATAAAGGTACCTTTTATGTCACTAGACGTTTTCAGTGTATAAAGATTGAATCTTTGAAAGAAAATGAGGTTTTTGAGTTAAACTTATTCGAGTTCCCTTTAACGTCCAGTAGAGTGTTTTACAGAATAAAGTTTGAATCTTTGAATGAAAATACCTTAATAAAGGTACCTAGTATGTCACTAGACCTTTTTAATGCAAAAATATTGAATCTCTGAAATAAAATAATAGTTTAGAGATTGACTTATTCGAGTTACCTATGAAGTCGCAAATCGTGTTGTAATGACTAAATATTAAATCATTGAATGAAAATATCTCAACAAAGGAACCTATTATGTGACTAAACATTTTTAATGTATAAAGATTGAATCTTTTAAAGAAAATGAAAGTTTTGAGTGAAACTTATTCGAGTTCCCTTTGACGTCCCGAAGAGTGTTTTACAAAGTACAGATTGAGTCTTTGAATAAAAATTCCTCAGTAAAGGTACCTAATATGTCACAAGACCTTTTTAATATAAAAAGATTGAATCTTTGAAAGAAAATAAGAGTTTTGAGATTAACTTATTCGAGTTACCTATGAAGTCGCGAGGTGTGTTTTAATGACTAAAGATTAAATCTTTGAATGAAAATATCTCAACAAAGGAACCTATTATGTGACTAGACCATTTTAATGTATAAAGATTGAATCTTTTAAAGAAAATGAGAGTTTTGAGTGAAACTTATTCGAGTTACCTTTGACATCCCGAAGAGTGTTTTACAGAGTATAGATTGAATCTTTGAATGAAAATACCTCCGTAAAGGTACCTAGTATGTCACAACACCTTTTTAATTTAAAAAGATTGAAGCATTGAAAGAAAATGAGAGTTTTGAGATTAACTTATTCGAGTTACCTATGAAGTCGTGAAGCGTGTTTTAATAACTAAAGATTGAATCTTTCAATAGAAATACCTCAATAAAGGAACTTATTATATGACTAAACCTTTTTAATATATACGGATTGAATTTTTGAAAGAAAGGGAGAGTTTTGAATGAAACTTATTCGAGTTCCTTTTGACGTCCCGAAGAATGTTTTCCTGAGTAAAAATAGAATCTTTGAATGAAAATACCTCAATAAAGGTACCTATTATGTTAATAGACTTTTTCAGTGTATAAACGTTGAATCTTTGAAAGAAAATAAGAGTATTGATTTAAATTTATTCGAGTTACCTATGAAGTGGCGAAGAGTGTTTTAAAGAGTAAAGATCGAATCTTTGATTGAAAATATCTCAATAAAAGTAACTTTTACGTCATTAAACCTTTTTAATGCATATAGATTGAATCTTTGAAAGAAAACAAGAGTTTGAATTTAAAATTATTCGTGTTACCTAGTAGTCGCGAGGAGTGTTTTAATGAGTATATGTTGAATCTTTAAATGAAAGTACCTCAATAAAGGTACCTTTTATGTCACTAGACCTTTTCAATGTATAAAAATTAAATCTTTGAAAGAAAATGAGGTTTTTTAGTGAAACTTATTCGAATTCCCTTTAACGTCCCGTAGAGTGTTTTACAGAGTAAAGATTGAATCTTTGAACGAAAATATCTTAATAAAGGTACCTAGTATGTCATTAGATCTTTTTAATGTAAAAAAATTGAATCTCTGAAAAAAAATGATAGTTTAGAGATTAACTTCTTCGAGTTACCTATGAAGTCGTGAAGCGTGTTTTAATGACTAAAGAATAAATCTTTGAATGAAAATACCTCAATAATGGAACATATTATATGACTAAACCTTTTTAATGTATACAAATTGAATCTTTGAAAGAAAATGAGAGTTTTGAATAAAATTTATTCGAGTTCCTTTTGAAGTTCCGAAGAGTGTTTTAATGAGTAAAAATAAAATATTTGAATGAAAATACCTCAATAAAGGTACCTATTATTTTAGTAAACCATTTTAATGTATAAAAGTTGAATCTTTGAAAAAAAATAAGAGGTTTGATTTAAACTTATTCGAATTAGTTATGAAATGGCGAAGAGTGTTTTAATAAATAAAGATCAAATCTTTGATTGAAATTATCTCAATAAAAGTACATTTTATGTCACTAAATCTTTTTAATGCATATAGATTGAATCTTTGAAAAAAAACAAGAGTTTGAATTTAAAATTATTCGTGTTACCCAGTAGTCGCGAAGAGTTCTTTTAATAATTATATGTTGAATCTTTTAATGAAAGTACCTCAAGAAAGGTACCTTTTATGTCACTAGACCTTTTTAATGTATAAAGATTAAATCTTTGAAAGAAAATGAGGTTTTTGAGTTAAACTTATTCCACTTCCCTTTGACGTCCCGTAGAGTGTTTTACAGAGTAAAGTTTGAATCTTTGATTGAATATACCTTAATAAAGGTAACTAGTATGTCACTAGACCTTTTTAATATAAAAAGATTGAATCTCTGAAATAAAATGATAGTTTAGAGATTGACTTATTCGAGTTACCTATGAAGTCGCAAATCGTGTTGTAATGACTAAATATTAAATCTTTGAATGAAATTATCTCAACAAAGGAACCTATTATGTGACTAGACCTTTTTAATGTATATAGATTAAATCTTTTAAAGAAAATGAGAGTTTTGAGTGAAACTTATTCGAGTTCCCTTCGACGTCCCGAAGAGTGTTTTACAGAGTATAGATTGAATCTTTGAATGAAAATACCTCAGTAAAGGTACCTAGTATGTCACAAGACCTTTTTAATGTAAAAAGATTGAATCATTGAAAGAAAATGAGAGTTTTGAGATTAACTTATTCGAGTTACCTATGAAGTTGTGAAGCGTGTTTTAATAACTAAAGATTAAATATTTCAATAAAAATACCTCAATAAAGGAACTTATTATATGACTAAACCTTTTTAATATATATACAGATTGAATCTTTGAAAGAAAAGGAGAGTTTTGAATGAAACTTATTCGAGTTCCTTTTGACGTCCCAAAGAATGTTTTCATGAGTAAAAATAGAATCTTTGAATGAAAATACCTCAATAAAAGTACCTATTATGTTAATAGACGTTTTTAATGTATAAACGTAGAATCTTTAAAAGAAAATAAGAGTATTGATTTAAATTTATACGAGTTACCTATGAAGTGGCGAAGATTGTTTTAATGAGTAAAGATCGAATCTTTGATTGAAAATATCTCAATAAAAGTACCTTTTACGTCATTAAACCTTTTTAATGCATATAGATTGAATCTTTGAAAGAAAACAAGAGTTTGAATTTAAAATTATTCGTGTTACCTAGTAGTCGCGAGGAGTGTTTTAATGAGTATATGTTGAATCTTTAAATGAAAGTACCTCAATAAAGGTACCTTTTATGTCACTAGACCTTTTCAATGTATAAAGATTGAATCTTTGAAAGAAAATGAGGTTTTTTAGGTAAACTTATTCGAGCTCCCTTTGACGTCCCGTAGAGTGTTTTAAAGAGTAAAGATTGAATCTTTGAGCAAAAATACCTTAATGAAGGTACCTAGTATGTCATTAGACCTTTTTAAATTAAAAAGATTGAATCTCTGAAAAAAAAATGATAGTTTAGAGATTAACTTATTCCAGTTACCTATGAAGTCGTAAAGCGTGTTTTAATGACTAAAGATTAAATCTTTGAATGAAAATACCTCAATAAAGGAACCTATTATATGACTAAACCTTTTTAATGTATACAAATTGAATCTTTGAAAGAAAATGAGAGTTTTGAATGAAACTTATTCGAGTTCATTTTGACGTCTCGAAGAGTGTTTTAATGAGTAAAAATAGAATCTTTGAATGAAAATACCTCTATAAAGGTACCTATTATTTTAGTAGACCATTTTAATGTATAAAAGTTGAATCTTTGAAAAAAAATAAGAGGATTGACTTAAACTTATTCGAGTTAGTTAAGAAATGGCGAAGAGTGTTTTAATGAATAAAGATCGAATCTTTGATTGAAATTATCTCAATAAAAGTACCTTTTATGTCACTAAATCTTTTTAATGCATATAGATTGAATCTTTGAAAAAAAACACGAGTTTGAATTTAAAATTATTCGTGTTACCCAGTAGTTGCGAAGAGTTTTTTTAATGATTATATGTTGAATCTTTAAATGAAAGTATCTCAATAAAGGTACCTTTTTTGTCACTAGACCTTTTCAATGTACAATGATTTAATCTTTGAAAGAAAATGAGGTTTTTGAGTTAAATTATTCCACTTCCCTTTGACGTCCCGTAGAGTGTTTTCCGGAGTAAAGTTTGGATCTTTGAATGAAAATACCTTAATAAAGGTGCCTAGTATGTCACTAGACCTTTTTAATATAAAAAGATTGAATCTCTGAAATAAAATGATAGTTTAGAGATTGACTTATTCGAGTTACCTATGAAGTCGCAAATCGTGTTGTAATGACTAAATATTAAATCTTTGAATGAAAATATCTCAACAAAGGAACCTATTATGTGACTAGACCTTTTTAACATATAAAGATTGAATCTTTTAAAGAAAATGAGAGTTTTGAGTGAAACTTATTCGAGTTACCTATGAAGTCGTGAAGCGTGTTTAATGAGTAAATCTTTGAATGAAAATACCTCCATAAAGGAACTTATTATATGACAAAACCTTTTTAATGTATACAGATTGAATCTGTGAAAGAAAAGGAGAGTTTTGAATGAAACATATTCGAGTTCCTTTTGACGTCCCGAAGAGTGTTTTAATGAGTAAAATAGAATCTTTGAATGAAAATACCTCAAAAAAAGGTACCTATTATGTTACTAGATGATTTTAATGTATAAAAGTTGAATCTTTATAAGAAAATAAGATGATTGATTTAAACTTATTCGAGTTAGTTATGAAGTGGCGAAGAGTTTTTAATGAGTAAAGATCGAATCTTTGATTGAAAAGATCTCAATAAAAGTACCTTTTATGTCACTAAATCTTTTTAATGCATATAGATTGAATCTTTGAAACAAAACAAGAGTTTGAATTTAAAATTTTTCGTGTTACTTAGAGGTCGCGAAGAGTGTTTTCATGAGTATATGTTGAATCTTTAAAGGAAAGTTCCTCAATAAAGGTACCTTTTATGTCACTAGACCTTTTCAATGTATAAAGATTGAATCTTTGAAAAAAAATGTGGTTTTTGAGTTAAACTTATTCGAGTTCCTTTCGACGTCCCGTAGAGTGTTTTACAGAGTAAACATTGAATCTTTGAATGAAAATACCTTAATAAAAGTACCTAGTATGTCACTACACCTTTTTAATGTAAAAAAATTGAATCTCAGAAATAAAATGATAGTTTAGAGATTAACTTATTCGAGTTACCTATGAAGTCGCGAATCGTGTTGTAATGACAAGATATTAAATTTTTTAATGAAAATATCACAACAAAGGAACCTATTATGTCACTAGACCTTTTTATTGTATAAAGATTGAATCTTTTAAAGAAAATAAGAGTTTTTAGTGAACTTATTCGAGTTCCCTTTGACGTCCCGAAGAGTGTTTCACAGAGTATAGATTGAAACTTTGAATGAAAATACCTCAGTAAAGGTACCTAGTATGTCACTAGACCTTTTTAATGTAAAAAGATTGAATCTTTGAAAGAAAATGAGAGTTTTGAGATTAACTTATTCGAGTTACCGATGAAGTCGCGAGACGTGTTTTAATGACTAAAGATTAAATCTTTGGATGAAAATACCTCAATAAAGGAACTTCTTATATGACTAAACATTTTTAATGTATACAGATTGAATCTTTGAAAGAAAATGAAAGTTTTGAATCTTTGAAAGAAAAAAAATGCAAGTTTAGAGATTAACTTATTCGAGTTACCTATGAAGTCTCGAATCGTGTTGTAATGACTAAATATTAAATCTTTGAATTAAAATATCTCAACAAAGGAACATATTAAGTGACTAGACCTTTTTAATGTATCAAGATTGAATCTTTTAAAGAAAATGAGAGTTTTGAGTGAAACTTATTCGAGTTCTCTTTGACGTCCCGAAGAGTGTTTTACAGAGTATAGATTGAATCTTTGAATGAAAATACCTCAGTAAAGGTACCTAGTATGTCACAAGACCTTTTCAATGTAAAAAAATTGAATCTTTGAAAGAAAATAAGAGTTTTGAGATTAACTTATTCGAGTTACCTATGAAGTCGCGAGGTGTGTTTTAATGACTAAAGATTAAATCTTTGAATGAAAATACCTCAATAAAGGAACCTATTGTATGACTAAACCTTTTTAATGTATACAGATTGAATTTTCGAAGGAAAATGAGAGTTTTGAATTAAACTTATTCGAGTTCCTTTTGACATCCCGAAGAGTGTTTTAATGATTAAAATAGAATCTTTGAATGAAAATACCTCAATAAAGGTACCGCTTATGTTACTAGACCTTTTTAATGTATAAACGTTGAATCTTTGAAAGAAAATAAGAGTATTGATTTAAACTTATTCGAGTTACTTATGAAGTGCGAAGAGTGTTTTAATGAGTAAAGCTCGAATCTTTGAGTGAAAATATTTCAATAAAAGTACATTTTATGTCATTAAACCTTTTTAATGCATATAGACTGAATCTTTGAAACAAAACAAGAGTTTGAGTTTAAAATTATTCGTGTTACCCAGTAGTCGCGAAGAGTTTTTTAATGAGTATATGTTGAATCTTTAAATGAAAGTAACTCAATAAAGGTACCTTTTATGTCTGTAAACCTTTTCAATGTATAAAGATTGAATCTTTGAAAGGAGGTTTTTGAGTTAAACTTATTTGAATTCCCTTTGACGTCCCGTAGAGTGTTTTACAGAGTAAAGATTGAATCTTTGAGTGAAAATACCTTAATAAAGGTACCTAGTATGTCACTAGACCTTTCTAATGTAAAAAGATTGAATCTCTGAAATAAAATGATAGTTTAGAGATTGACTTATTCGAGTTACCTATGAAGTCGCAAATCGTGTTGTATTGATTAAATATTAAATCATTGAATGAAAATATCTCATCAAAGGAACCTATTATGTGACTAGACCTTTTTAATGTATAAAGATTGAATCTTTTAAAGAAAATGAGAGTTTTGAGTGAAATTTATTCGAGTTCACTTTGACGTCCCGAAGAGTGTTTTACAGAGTACAGATTGAGTCTTTCAATGAAAATACCTCAGTAAAGGTACCTAGTATGTCACAAGGCCTTTTTAATGTAAAAAGATTGAATCTTTGAAAGAATGTAATAGTTTTGAGATTAACTTATTCGAGTTACCTATGAAGTCGCGAGGTGTGTTTTAATGACTAAAGATTAAATCTTTGAATGAAAATACCTCAATAAAGGAACCTATTGTATGACTAAACCTTTTTAATGTATACAGATTGAATCTTAGAAAGAAAATGAGAGTTTTGACGTCCCGAAGAGTGTTTTAATGATTAAGATAGAATCTTAGAATGAAAATACCTCAATAAAGGTACCGCTTATGTTACTAGACCTTTTTAATGTATAAACGTTGAATCTCTTAAAGAAAATAAGAATATTGATTTAAGCTTGTTCGAGTTACTTATGAAGTTGTGAAGAGTGTTTTAATAAGTAAAAATCGAATCTTTGAATGAAAATATCTCAATAAATGTACCTTTTATGTCATTAAACCTTTTAAATGCATATAGATTGCATCTTTGAATCAAAACAAGTGTTTGAATTTAAAATTATTCGTGTTATCCAGCAGTCGCGAAAAGTTTTTTAATGAGTATATGTTGAATCTTTAAATGAAAGTACCTCAATAAAGGTACCTTTTATGTTACTAGACCGTTTTAATGTATAAAGATTGAATCTTTGTATGAAAATGTGGTTTTTGAGTTAAACTTATTCGAATTCCCTTCGACGTCCCGTAGAGTGTTTTAAAGAGTAAAGATTGAATCTTTCAACGAAAATACCTTAATAAAGGTACCTAGTATGTCACTAGACCTTTTTAATGTAAAAAGGTTGAATCTCTGCAAAAAAGTGATAGTTTAGAGATTAACTTATTCGGGTTACCTATGAAGTCCCGAATCGTGTTGTAATGAATAAATATTAAATCTTTGAATGAAAATATCTCAACAAAGGAACCTATTATGTGACTAGACCATTTTAATGTATAAAGATTGAATCTTTTAAAGAAAATAAGAGTTTTGAGTGAAACTTATTCAAGTTCCCTTTGACGTCCCGAAGAGTGTTTTACAGAGTATAGATAGAATCTTTGAATGAAAATACCTCAGTAAAGGTACCTAGTATGTCGCTAGACCTTTTTAATGTAAAAAGATTGAATCTTTGAAAGAAAATAAGAGTTTTAAGATTAACTTATTCGAGTTACCTATGAAGTCGCGAGGTGTGCTTTAGTGACTAAAGATTAAATCTTTGAATGAAAATACCTCAATAAAGGAATCTATTATTTGACTAAACCTTTTTAATGTATACAGATTGAATCTTTGAAAGAAAATAAGAGTTTTGAATGAAATTTATTCGAGTTCCTTTTGACATCACGAAGAGTGTTCTAATGAGTAAAAATAGCATCTTTGAATGAAAATACCTCAATAAAGGTACCTATTACTTTACTAGACCTTTTTAATGTATAAACGTTGAATCTTTGACAGAAAATAAGAGTATTTGATTTAAATTTATTCGAGTTACCTATGAAGTGGCGAAGAGTGTTTTAATGAGTAAAGATCGAATCTTTGAATGAAAATATCTTAATAAAAGTACCTTTTTTGTCATTAAACCTTTTTAATGCATATAGATTGAATGTTTGAAAAAAAACAAGTGTTTGAATTTAAAATTATTCGTGTTACCCAGTAGTCACGAAGAGTTTTTTTAATGAATATATGTTGAATCTTTAAATGAAAGTACCTCAATAAAGGTACCTTTTATGTCACTAGACCTTTTCAATGTATAAAGATTGAATCTTTAAAAGAAAATGAGATTGTTGAGTGAAACTTATTCGAGTTCCCTTTGACGTCCCGTAGAGTGTTTTACAGAGTAAAATTTGAATCTTTGAATGAAAATACCTTAATAAAGGTACCTAGTATGTCACTAGACCATTTTAATGTAAAAATATTGAATCTCTGTAATAAAATGATAGTTTAGAGATTGACTTATTCGAGTTACCTGTGAAGTTGCAAATTGTGTTGTAATGACTAAATATTAAATCATTGAATGAAAATATCCTAACAAAGGAACCTATTATGTGACTAGACCTTTTTAATGTATAAAGATTGAATCTTTTATAGAAAATGAGTGTTTTGAGTGAAACTTATTCGAGTTCCCTTCGACGTCCCGAAGAGTGTTTTACAGAGTATAGATGGAATCTTTGAATGAAAATACCTCAGTAAAGGTACCTAGTATGTCACAAGACCATTTTAATGAAAAAAGATTGAATCTTTGAAAGAAAATAAGAGTTTTAAGATTAACATATTCGAGTTACCTATGAAGTCGTGAAGCGTGTTTTAACAACTAAAGATTAAATCTTTGAATGAAAATACCTCCATAAAGGCACTTATTATATGACTAAACCTTTTTAATGTATACAGATTGAATCTTTGAAAGAAAATGAGAGTTTTGAATGAAACATATTCGAGTTCCTTTTGACGTCCCGAAGAGTGTTTTAATGAGTAAAAATAGAATCTTTGAATGAAAATACCTCAAAAAAGGTACCTATTATGTTACTAGACGATTTTAATGTATAAAAGTTGAATCTTTGAAAGAAAATAAGAGGATTGATTTAAACTTATTCGAGTTAGTTATGAAGTGGCGAAGAGTGTTTTAATGAGTAAAGATCGAATCTTTGATTGAAAATATCTCAATAAAAGTACCTTTTATGTCACTAAATCTTTTTAATGCATATAGATTGAATCTTTGAAACAAAACAAGAGTTTGAATTTAAAACTATTTGTGTTACTTAGAGATCGCGAAGAGTGTTTTCATGAGTATATGTTGAATCTTTACATGAAAGTACCTCAATAAAGGTACCTTTTATGTCACTAGACCTTTTCAATGTATAAAGATTGAATCTTTGAAAGAAAATGTGGTTTTTGAGTTAAACGTATTCGAGTTCCCTTTGACGTCCCGTAGAGTGTTTTACAGAGTAAAATTGAATCTTTGAATGAAAATACCTTAATAAAGGTACCTAGTATGTCACTACACCTTTTTAATGTAAAAAAATTGAATCTCTGAAATAAAATGATAATTTAGAGATTAACTTATTCGAGTTACATATGAAGTCGCGAATCGTGTTATAATGACAAAATAGTAAATCTTTGAATGAAAATATCTCAACAAAGGAACCTATTCTGTGACTAGACCTTTTTAATGTATAAAGATTGAATCTTTTAAAGAAAATGAGAGTTTTGAGTGAACTTATTCGAGTTCCCTTTGCCGTCCCGAAGAGTGTTTCGCAGAGTATAGATTAAAACTTTGAATGAAAACACCTCAGTAAAGGTACCTAGTATGTCACTAGACCTTTTTAATGTAAAAAGATTGAATCTTTGAAAGAAAATGAGAGTTTTGAGTTTAACTTATTCGAGTTACCTATAAAGTCGCGAGGCACGTTTTAATGACTAAAGATTAAATCTATGGATGAAAATACCTCAATAAAGGAACTTATTATATGACTAAACCTTTTTAATGTATACAGATTGAATCTTTGAAAGAAGATGAGTGTTTTAAATCTTTGAAAGAAAAAAATGATAGTTCAGAGATTAACTTATTCGAGTTACCAATGAAGTCCCGAATCGTGTTGTAATGACTAAATATTAAATCTTTGAATTAAAATATCTCAACAAAGGAACATATTATGTGACTAGACCTTTTTAATGTATAAAGATTGAATCTTTTAAAGAAAATGAGAGTTTTGAGTGAAACTTATTCGAGTTCCCTTTGACGTCCCGAAGAATATTTTACAGAGTATAGATTGAATCTTTGAATAAAAATACCTCAGTAAAGGTACCTAGTATGTCACAAGACCTTTTTAATGTAAAAAAATTGAATCTTTGAAAGAAAATAAGAGTTTTGAGATTAACTTATTCGAGTTACATATGAAGTCGCGAGGTGTGTTTTAATGACTAAAGATTAAATCTTTGAATGAAAATACCTCAATAAAGGAACCTATTGCATGACTAAACTTTTTTAATATATACAGATTGAATTTTCGAAAGAAAATGAGAGTTTTGAATGAAACTTATTCGAGTTCCTTTTGACATCTCGAATAGTGTTTTAATGATTAAAATAGAATCTTTGAATGAAAATACCTCAATAAAGGTACTGCTTATGTTACTAGACCTTTTTAATGTAAAAACGTTGAATCTTTGAAAGAAAATAAGAGTATTGATTTAAACTTATTCGAGTTACTTATGAAGTGGCGAATAGTGTTTTAATGAGTAAAGATCGAATCTTTGAATGAAAATATTTCAATAAAAGTACATTTTATGTCATTAAACCTTTTTAATGCATATAGATTGAATCTTTGAAACAAAACAAGAGTTTGAATTTAAAATTATTCGTGTTACCCTGTAGTCGCGAAGAGTTTTTTAATGAGTATTTGTTGAATCTTTAAATGAAAGTACCTCACAAAAGGTACCTTTTATGTCACTAGATCTTTTCAATGTATAAGGATTAAATCATTGAAAGAAAATGAGGTTTTTGAGTTAAACTTATTCGAATTCCCTTTGACGTCCCGTAGAGTGTTTTTTACAGAGTAAAGATTGAATCTTTGAATGAAAATACCTTAATAAAGGTACCTAATATGTCACTAGACCTTTTTAAGGTAAAAAGTTTGAATCTCTGAAATAAAATGATAGTTTAGAGATTGACTTATTCGAGTTACGTATGAAGTCGCAAATCTTGTTGTAATGACTAAATATTAAATCATTGAATGAAAATATCACAACAAAGGGACCTATTATATGACTAGACCTTTTTAATGTATAAAAATTGAATCTTTTAAAGAAAATGAAAGTTTTGAGTGAAACTTATTCGAGTTCCCTATACGTCCCGAAGAGTGTTTTACAGAGTATAGATTGAGTCTTTGAATGAAAATTCCTCAGTAAAGGTACCTAATATGTCAAAAGACCTTTTTAATGTAAAAAGATTGAATCTTTGAAAGAAAATAAGAGTTTTGAGATTAACTTATTCGAATTTCCTATGGAGTCGCGAGGCGTGTTTTAATAACTAAAGATTAAATCTTTGAATGAAAATTCCTCAATAAAGGAACCTATTATAAAACTAAACATTTTTAATGTATACAGATTGAATCTTTGAAAGAAAAGGAGAGTTTTGAATGAAATTTATTCGAGTTCCTTTTGACGTCCCGAAGAGTGTTTTAATGAGTAAAAATAGAATCTTTGAATGAAAATACCTTAATAAAGGTACCTATTATGTTACTAGACCATTTTAATGTATAAAAGTTGAATCTTTGGAAGAAAATAAGAGGATTGATTTAAACTTATTCGAGTTAGTTATGAAGTGGCGAAGAGTGTTTTAACGAGTAAAGATCGAATATTTGATTGAAAATATCCCAATAAAAGTACCTTTTATGTCACCAAATCTATTTAATACATATAGATTGAATCTTTGAAACAAAACAAGACTTTGAATTTACAATTATTCGTGTTAACTAGAAGTCGCGAAGAGTGTTTTAATGAGTATATGTTGAATCTTTAAAAGAAAGTACCTCAATAAAGGTACCTTTTATGTCACTAGACCCTTTCAATGCATAAAAATTGAATCTTTGAAAGAAATGTGGTTTTTGAGTTTAACTTATTCGAGTTCCCTTTGACGTCCCGTAGAGTGTTTTACAGAGTAAAGATTGAATCTTTGAACGAAAGTACCTTAATAAAGGTACCTAGTATGTCACTAGACCTTTTTAATTTAAAAAGATTGAATCTCCGAAAAAAAATTGATAGTTTAGAGATTAACTTATTCGAGTTACCTATGAAGCCGCGAATCGTGCTGTAATGACTAAATATTAATTCTTTGATTGAAAATATCTCAGCAAAGGAACCTATTATGTGACTAGACCATTTTAATGTATAAAGACTGAATCTTTTAAAGAAAATGAGAGTTTTGCGTGAAACTTATTCGAGATCCCTTTGACGTCCTGAAGAGTGTTTTACAGAGTAAAGATTGAATCCTTGAATGAAAATACCTTAATAAGGGTACCTAGTATGTCACTAGACCTTTTTAATGTAAAAAATTGAATCTATGAAATAAAATGATAGTTTAGAGATTAACTTATATGAGTTACCTATGAAGTCGCAAATCCTGTTGTAATGACTAAATATTAAATCATTGAATGAAAATATCTCAACAAAGGAACCTATTATGTTACTAAACCTTTTTAATGTATAATGATTGAATCTTTTAAAGAAAATGAGAATTTTGAATGAAACTTATTCGAGTTCCCTTTGACGTCTCGAAGAGTGTTTTACAGAGTATAGATTGAATCTTTGAATGAAAATACCTCAGTAACGGTACCTAGTATGTCACAAGACCTTTTTAATGTAAAAAGATTGAATTTTTTAAAGAAAATGAGAGTTTTGAGATTAACTTATTCGAGTTACCAATGAAGTCGTGAAACGTGTTTTAAAGACTAAAGATTAAATCTTTGAATGAAAATACCTCAATAAAGGAACCTATTATATGACTAAACCTTTTTAATGTATACAAACTGAATCTTTGAAAGAAAATGTGAGTTTTGAATGAAACTTATTCGAGTTCCTTTTGACGTCCCGAAGAGTGTTTTAATGAGTAAAAATAGAATCTTTGAATGAAAATACCTCAATAACAGTACCAATTATGTTACTAGACCATTTTAATGTATAAAATTTGAATTTTTGAAAGAAAATAAGATGATTTAATTAAACTTATTTGAGTTAGTTATGAAGTGGCGAAGAGTATTTTAAGGAGTAAAGATCGAATCTTTGATTGAAAATATCTCAATAAAAGTACCTTTTATGTCACTAAATCTTTTTAATGCATATAGATTGAATCTTTGAAACAAAACAAGAGTTTTAATTTAAAATTATTCGTGTTACCTAGAAGTCGCGAAAAGTGTTTTCATGAGTATATGTTGAATCTTTCAATGACAGTACCTTAGTAAAGGTACCTTTTATGTCACTAGACCTTTTCAATGTATAAAGATTAAATCTTTGAAAGAAAATATAGTTTTTGAGTTAAACTTATTAGAGTTCCCTTTGACGTCCCGTAGAGTGTTTTACAGAGTAAAGATTGAATCTTTGAACAAAAATACCTTAATAACGGTACCTAGTATGTCAGTAGACCTTTTTAATGTAAAAAGATTGAATCTCTAAAATAAAATGATAGTTTAGAGATTAACTTTTTCGAGTTACCTATGAAGTCGCAAATCGTGTTGTAATGACTAAATATTAAATCATTGAATGAAAATATCTCAACAAAGATACCTATTATGTGACTAGACCTTTTTAATGTATAAAAATTTAATCTTTTAAAGAAAACGAGAGTTTTGAGTGAAACTTATTCGAGTTCCCTTTGACGTCACGAAGAGTGTTTTAGAGAGTATAAATTGAATATTTGAATAAAAATACCTCAGTAAAGGTACCTAGTATGTCACAAGACCTTTTGAATGTAAAAAGATTGAATCTTTGAAAGAAAATAAGAGTTTTGAAATTAACTTATCGAGTTACCTATGAAGTCGCGAGGTGTGTGTTAATGGCTAAAGATTAAATCTTTGAATTAAAATACCTCAATAAAGGAACTTATTGTCTGACTAAACCTTTTTAATGTATACAGATTGAATCTTTGAAAGAAAATGAGTGTTTTGAATGAAACTTATTCGAATTTCTTTCGACGTCCCGAAGAGTGTTTTAATGATTAAAATAGAATCTTTGAATGAAAATACCTCAGTAAAGGTACCGCTTATGTTACTAGACCTTTTTAATGTATAAACGTTGAATATTTTAAAGAAAATAAGAGTATTAATTTAAACTTATTCGAGTTACTTATGAAGTGGCGAAGAGTGTTTTAATGAGTAAAGATCGAATCTTTAAATGAAAATATCTCAATAAATGTACCTTTTATGTCATTAAACCTTTTAAATGCATATAGATTGCATCTTTGAAACAAAACAAGAGTTTGAATTTAAAATTATTTGTGTTATCCAGTAGTCGCGAAGAGTTTTTTAATGAGTATATGTTGAATTTTAAATGAAAGTACCTCAATAAAGGTACCTTTTATGTCACTAGGCCTTTTCAGTGTATAAAGATTGAATCTTTGGAAGAAAATGAGGTTTTTTAGTTAAACTTATTCGAGTTCCCTTTGACGTCCCGTAGAATGTTTTACAGAGTAAAGATTGAATCTTTGAATGAAAATACCTTAATAAAGGTACCTAGTATGTCATTAGACCTTTTTAATGTAAAAAGATTGAATCTCTGAAATAAAATGATAGTTTAGAGATTGACTTATTCGAGTTACCTATGAAGTCGCAAGTCGTGTTGTAATGACTAAATATTAAATCATAGAATGAAAATATCTCAACAAAGGAACCTGTTATGTGACTTCACCTTTTTAATGTATAAAGATTGAATCTTTTAAAGAAAATGAGAGTTTTGAGTGAAACTTATTCGAGTTCCCTTTGACATCCCGAAGAGTGTTTTACAGAGTATAGATTGAGTCTTTGAACGAAATTACCTTAGTAAAGGTACCTAGTATGCCACAAGACCTTTTTAATGTAAAAAGATTGAATCTTTGAAAGAAAATAAAAGTTTTGAGATTAACTTATTCGAGTTACCTATGAAGTCGCGAGGCGTGTTTTAATGACTAAAGATTAAATCTTTGAATGAAAATACCTCAATAAAGGTACCTATTACAGGACTAAACATTTTTAATGTATACAGATTGAATCTTTGAAAGAAAAGGAGAGTTTTGAATGAAACTTATTCGAGTTCCTTTTGACGTCCCGAAGAGTATTTTAATGAGTAAAAATAGAATCTTTGAATGAAAATACCTCAATAAAGGTACCTATTATGTTACTAGACCATTTTAATGTATAAAAGTTGAATCTTTGAAAGAAAATAAGAGTATTGATTTCAACTTATTCGAGTTAGTTATGAAGTGGCGAAGAGTGTTTTAATGAGTAAAGATCGAATCTTTGATTGAAAATATCTCAATAAAAGTACCTTTTATGTCACCAAATTTTTTAATGCATATAGATTGAATCTTTGAAACAAAACAAGGCTTTTAATTTAAAATTATTCGTGTTAACTAGAAGTCGCGAAGAGTGTTTTAATGAGTATATGTTGAATCTTTAAACAAAAGTACCTCAATAAAGGTACCTTTTTTGTCATTAGACCCTTTCAATGCATAAAAATTGAATCTTTGAAAGAAAATGTGATTTTTCAGTTAAACTTATTCGAATTCCCTTAGACGTCCTGTAGAGTGTTTTACAGAGTAAAGATTGAATCTTTGAACGAAAATACCTTAATAAAGATACCTAGTATGTCACTAGACATTTTTTATGTAAAAAGATTGAATCTCCGAAAAAAAAAATGATAGTTTAGAGATTAACTCATTCGAGTTGCCTATGAAGCCGCGAACCGTGCTGTAATGACTAAATATTAATTCTTTGATTGAAAATATCTCAACAAAGGAACCTATTATGTGACTAGACGTTTTTAATATATTAAGATTGAATCTTTTAAAGAAAATGCGAGTTTTGAGTGAAATTTATTCGAGTCTCCTTTGACGTCCCGAAGAGTGTTTTACAGAGTAAAGATTGAATCTTTGAATGAAAATACCTTAATAAAGGTACCTAGTATGTCACTAGACATTTTTAATGTAAAAAGATTGAATCTTTGAAATAAAATGATAGTTTAGGGATTAACTTATTCGAGTTACCTATGAAGTCGCAAATCCTGTTGTAATGACTAAATATTAAATCATTGAATGAAAATATCTCAACAAAGGAACCTATTACGTTACTAGACCTTTTTAATGTATAATGATTGAAACTTTTAAAGAAAATGAGAGTTTTGAATGAAACTTATTCGAGTTCCCTTTGACGTCCCGAAGAGTGTTTTACAGAATATAGATTGAATCTTTGAATGAAAATACCTCAGTAAAGGTACCTAGTATGTCACAAGACCTTTAGATTGAATTTTTGAAAGAAAATGAGAGTTTTGAGATTAACTTATTCAAGTTACCTATGAAGTCGTGAAGCGTGTTTTAATGACTAAAGATTAAATCTTTGAATGAAAATACCTCAATAAAGGAACCTATTATATGACTAAACCTTTTTAATGTAAACAAACTGAATCTTCGAAAGAAAATGTGAGTTTTGAATGAAACTTATTCGAGTTCCTTTTGACGTCCCGAAGAGTGTTTTAATGAGTAAAAATAGAATCTTTGAATGAAAATATCTCAATAACGGTACCTATTATGTTACTAGACCATTTTAATGTATAAAAGTTGAATTTTTGAAAGAAAATAAGAGGATTGACTTAAACTTATTCGACTTAGTTATGAAGTGGCGAAGAGTATTTTAATGAGTAAAGATCGAATCTTTGATCGAAAATATCTCAATAAAAGTACATTTTATGTCACTAAATCTTTTTAATGCATATAGATTGAATCTCCGAAACAAAACAAGAGTTTTAATTTAAAATTATTCGTGTTTCCTAGAAGTCGCGAAAAGTGTTTTAATGAGTATATGTTGAATCATTCAATGACAGTACCTTAATAAAGGTACCTTTTATGTCACTAGACCTTTTCAATGTACAAAGCTTGAATCTTTGAAAGAAAATGTAGTTTTTGAGTTAAACTTATTAGAGTTCCCTTTGACGTCCCGTAGAGTGTTTTACAGAGTAAAGATTGAATCTTTGAACGAAAATACCTTAATAACGGTACCTAGTATGTCACTAGACCTTTTTAATGTAAAAAGATTGAATCTCTGAAATAAAATAATAGTTTAGAGATTGACTTATTCGAGTTACCTATGAAGTCGCAAATCGTGTTGTAAGAACTAAATATTAAATCATTGAATGAAAATATCTCAACAAAGATTCCTATTATGTGACTAGACCTTTTTAATGTATAAAGATTGAATCTTTTAAAGAAAATGAGTGTTTTGAGTGAAACTTATTCGAGTTCCCTTGGACGTCACGAAGAGTGTTTTACAGAGTATAGATTGAATCTTTGAATGAAAATACCTCAGTAAAGGTACCTGGTATGTCACAAGACCTTTTTAATGTAAAAAGATTGAATTTTTGAAAGAAAATAAGAGTTTTGAAATTAACTTATCGATTTACCTATGAAGTCGCGAAGCGTGTGTTAATGGCTAAAGATTAAATCTTTGAATGAAAATACCTCAATAAAGGAACCTATTGTATGACTAAACCTTTTTAATGTATACAGATTCAATCTTTGAAAGAAAATGAGAGTTTTGAATGAAACTTATTCGAATTTCTTTTGATGTCCCGAAGAGTGTTTTAATGATTAAAATAGAATCTTTGAATGAAAATACCTCAATAAAGGTACCGCTTATGTTACTAAACCTTTTTAATGTATAAACGTTGAATCTTTTAAAAAAATAAGAGTATTGATTTAAACTTATTCGAGTTACTTATGAAATGGCGAAGAGTGTTTTAATGAGTAAAGATCGAATCTTTAAATGAAAATATCTCAATAAGTGTACCTTTTATGTCATTAAACCTTTTAAATGCATATAGATTGCATCTTTGAAACAAAACAAGAGTTTGAATTTAAAATTATTTGTGTTATCCAGTAGTCGCGAAGAGTTTTTTAATGAGTATATGTTGAATCTTTAAATGAAAGTACCTCAATAAAGTTACCTTTTATGTCACTAGGCCTTTTCATTGTATAAAGATTGAATCTTTGAAAGAAAATGAGGTTTTTTAGTTAAACTTATTCGAGTTCCCTTTGACGTCCCGTAGAGTGTTTTACAGAGTAAAGATTGAATCTTTGAATGAAAATACCTTAATAAGATTGAATCTTTGAAAGAAAATAAAAGTTTTGAGAATAACTTATTCGAGTTACCTAAGAAGTCGCGAGGTGTGTTTTAATTACTAAAGATTAAATCTTTGAATGAATATACCGCAATAAAGGAACCTATTACAGGACTAAACATTTTTTATGTATACAGATTGAATCTTTGAAAGAAAAGGAGAGTTTTGAATGAAACTTATTCCAGTTCCTTTTGAGGTCCCGAAGAGTATTTTAATGAGTAAAAATAGAATCTTTGAATGAAAATACCTCAATAAAGGTACCTATTATGTTACTAGACCATTTTAATGTATAAAAGTTGAATCTTTGAAAGAAAATAAGAGGATTGATTTAAACTTATTCGAGTTAGTTATGAGGTGGCGAAGAGTGTTTTAACGAGTAAAGATCGAATCTTTGAATGAAAATATCTCAATAAAAGTACCTTTTACGTCACCAAATCTTTTTAATGCATATAGATTGAATCTTTGAAACAAAACAAGACTTTGAATTTAAAATTATTCGTGTTAACTAGAAGTTGCGAAGAGTGTTTTAATGAGTATATACTGAATCTTTATACGAAAGTACCTCAATAAAGGTACCTTTTATGTCATTGATTGAAAATATCTCAACAAAGGAACCTATTATGTTACCTATTAATGCATAAAAATTGAATCTTTGAAAGAAAATGTGATTTTTGAGTTAAACTTATTCGAGTTCCCTTTGACGTCCCGTAGAGTGTTTTACAGAGTAAAGATTGAATCTTTGAACGAAAATACCTTAAAAAGATACCTAATATGTCACTAGACCTTTTTAATGTAAAAAGATTGAATCTCCGAAAAAAAATGATAGTTTAGAGATTAACTTATTCGAGTTGCTATGAAGCCGCGAATCGTGCTGTAATGACTAAATATTAATTCTTTGATTGAAAATATCTCAAAAAAGGAACCTATTATGTGACTAGACGTTTTTAATGTATAAAGATTGAATCTTTTAAAAAAAATGAGAGTTTTGAGTGAAACTTATTCGAGTTCCCTTTGACGTCCCGAAGAGTGTTTTACAGAGTAAAGATTGAATCTTTGAATGAAAATACCTTAATAAAGGTACCTAGTATGTCACTAGACCTTTTTAATGTAAAAAGATTGAATCTCTGAAATAAAATGATAGTTTAGAGATTAACTTATTCGAGTTACCTATGAAGTCGCAAATCCTGTTGTAATGAGTAAATATTAAATCATTGAATGAAAATATCTCAACAAAGGAACCTATTATGTTACTAGACCTTTTTAATGTATAATGATTGAATCTTTTAAAGAAAATGAGAGTTTTGAATGAAACTTATTCGAGTTCCCTTTGA
This sequence comes from Cornus florida, assembly GCF_030987335.1. NCBI lineage: Eukaryota > Viridiplantae > Streptophyta > Magnoliopsida > Cornales > Cornaceae > Cornus > Cornus florida. The sequence continues at coordinate 88,703,092 of NW_026775578.1, read as the reverse complement.
CGTCCCGAAGAGTGTTTTACAGAGTATAGATTGAATCCTTGAATGAAAATACCTCAGTAAAGGTACCTAGTATGTCACAAGACCTTTTTAATGTAAAAAGATTGAATTTTTGAAAGAAAATGAGAGTTTTGAGATTAACTTATTCGAGTTACCTATTAAGTCGTGAAGCGTGTTTTAATGACTAAAGATTAAATCTTTGAATGAAAATACCTCAATAAAGGAACCTATTATATGACTAAACCTTTTTAATGTATACAAACTGAATCTTTGAAAGAAAATGTGAGTTTAGAATGAAACTTATTCGAGTTCCTTTTGACGTCCCGAAGAGTGTTTTAATGAGTAAAAATAGAATCTTTGAATGAAAATACCTCAATAACGTTACCTATTATGTTACTAGACCATTTTAATGTATAAAAGTTGAATTTTTGAAAGAAAATAAGAGGATTGACTTAAACTTATTCGAATTAGTTATGAAGTGGCGAAGAGTATTTTAATGAGTAAAGATCGAATCTTTGATTGAAAATATCTCAATAAAAGTACATTTTATGTCACTAAATCTTTTTGATGCATACAGATTGAATCTTTGAAACAAAACAAGAGTTTTAATTTAAAATTATTTGTGTTACCTAGAAGTCGCGAAGAGTGTTTTAATGAGTATATGTTGAATCCTTCAATGAAAGTACCTTAATAAAGGTACCTTTTATGTCACTAGACCTTTTCAATGTATAAAGATTGAATCTTTGAAAGAAAATGTGGTTTTTGAGTTAAACTTATTAGAGTTCCCTTTGACGTCCCGTAGAGTATTTTACAGAGTAAAGATTGAATCTTTGAACGAAAATACCTTAATAACGGTTCCTAGTATGTCACTAGACCTTTTTAATGTAAAAAGATTGAATATCTGAAATAAAATGATAGTTTAGAGATTGACTTATTCGAGTTACCTATAAAGTCGCCAATCGGGTTGTAATGACTAAATATGAAATCATTGAATGAAAATATCTCAACAAAGATACCTGTTATGTGACCAGACCTTTTAAATGTATAAAGATTGAATCTTTTAAAGAAAATGAGAGTTTTGAGTGAAACTTATTCGAGTTCCTTTTGACGTCACGAAGAGAGTTTTACAGAGTATACATTGAATCTTTGAATGAAAATACCTCAGTAAAGGTACCTAGTATGTCACAAGACCTTTTTAATGTAAAAAGATTGAATCTTTGAAAGAAAATAAGAGTTTTGAGATTAGCTTATTCGAGTTACCTATGAAGTTGCGAGGCGTGTGTTAATGACTAAAGATTAAATCTTTGAATGAAAATACCTCAATAAAGGAACCTATTATATGACTAAACCTTTTTAATGTATACAAACTGAATCTTTGAAAGAAAATGTGAGTTTTGAATGAAACTTATTCGAGTTCCTTTTCAAGTCCCGAAGAGTGTTTTAATGATTAAAATAGAATCTTTGAATGAAAATACCTCAATAAAGGTACCGCTTATGTTACTAGACCTTTTTAATGTATAAACGTTGAATCTTTTAAAGAAAATTAGAGTATCGATTTAAACTTATTCGAGTTACTTATGAAGTGGCGAAGAGTGTTTTAATGAGTAAAGATCGAATCTTTGAATGAAAATATCTCAATAAATGTACCTTTTATGTCATTAAACCTTTTAAATGCATATAAATTGCATCTTTGAAACAAAACAAGAGTTTGAGTTTAAAATTATTCGTGTTATCCAGTAGTCGCGAAGAGTTTTTTAATGAGTGTATGTTGAATCTTTAATTGAAAGTACCTCAATAAAGGTACCTTTTATGTCACTAGACCTTTTCAGTGTATAAAGATTGAATCTTTTAAAGAAAATGAGGTTTTTGAATTAAACTTATTCGAGTTCCCTTTGACGTCCCGTTGAGTGTTTTACAGAGTAAAGAAGGAATCTTTGAATGAAAATACCTTAATAAAGGTACCTAGTATGTCATTAGACCTTTTTAATATAAAAAGATTGAATCTCTAAAATAAAATGATAGTTTAGAGATTGACTTATTCGAGTTACCTATGAAGTCGCAAATCGTGTTGTAATGATTAAATATTAAATCATTGAATGACAATATCACAGCAAAGGAACCTATTTTGTGACTAGACCTTTTTAATGTATAAAGATTGAATCTTTTAAAGAAAATGAGAGTTTTGAGTAAAACTAATTCGAGTTCCCTTTGACATCCCGAAGAGCGTTTTACAGAGTATAGATTGAGTCTTTGAATGAAATTACCTTAGTAAAGGTACCTAGTATGTCACAAGACTTTTTAATGTAAAAAGATTGAATCTTTGAAAGAAAATAAGAGTTTTGAGATTAACTTATTCGAGTTACCTATGAAGTCGCGAGGCGTGTTTTAATAACTAAAGATTAAATCTTTGAATAAAAATACCTCAATAAAGAAACCTATTATAGGACTGAACATTTTTAATGTATACAGATTGAATCTTTGAAAGAAAAAGAGAGTTTTGAATGAAACTTATTCGAGTTCCTTTTGACGTCCCGAAGAGTGTTTTAATGAGTAAAAATAGAATCTTTGAATGAAAATACCACAATAAAGGTACTGCTTATGTTACTAGACCTTTTTAATGTATAAACGTTGAATCTTTTAAAGAAAATAAGAGTATTGATTTAAACTTAGTCGAGTTACTTATGAAGTGGCTAAGAGTGTTTTAACGAGTAAAGATCGAATCTTTGATTGAAAATATCTTAATAAAAGTACCTTTTATGTCACCAAATCTTTTTAATATAGATTGAATCTTTGAAACAAAACAAGACTTTGAATTTAAAATTATTCGTGTTAACTAGAAGTCGTGAAGAGTGTTTTAATGAGTATATGTTGAATCTTTAACCGAAAGTACCTCAATTAAGGTACCTTTTATGTCACTAGACCCTTTTAATGCATAAAAATTGAATCTTTGAAAGAAAATGTGGTTTTTGAGTTAAACTTATTCGAGTTCCCTTTGACGTCCCGTAGAGTGTTTTACAGAGTAAAGATTGAATCTTTGAACGAAAATACCTTAATAAAGGTACCTAGTTTGTCACTAGGCCTTTTTAATGTAAAAAGATTGAATCTCCAAAAAAAAAATGATAGTTTAGAGACTAACTTATTCGAGTTGCCTATGAAGCCGCGAATCGTGCTGTAATGACTAAATATTAATTCTTTGATTGAAAATATCTCAACAAAGGAACCTATTATGTGACTAGACCTTTTTAATGTATAAAGATTGAATCTTTTAAAGAAATTGAGAGTTTTGAGTGAAACTTATTCGAGTTCCCTTTGACGTCCCGAAGAGTGTTTTATAGAGTAAAGATTGAATCTTGAATGAAGATACTTTAATAAAGGTACCTAGTATGTCACTAGACCTTTTTAATGCAAAAAGATTGAATCTCTGAAATAAAATGATAGTTTAGAGATTAACTTATTCGAGTTACCTATGAAGTCACAAATCCTGATTATATGACTAAATATTAAATCATTGAATGAAAATATCTCAACAAAGGAACCTATTATGTTACTAGACCTTTTTAATGTATAATGATTAAATCTTTTAAAGAAAATGAGAGTTTTGAACGAAACTTATTCGAGTTCCCTTTGACGTCCCGAAGAGTGTTTTACAGAGTATAGATTGAATCTTTGAATGAAAATACCTCAGTAAAGGTACCTAGTATGTCACAAGACCTTTTTAATGTAAAAAGATTGAATTTTTGAAAGAAAATGAGATTTTTGAGATTAACTTATTCGAGTTACCTATGAAGTCGTGAAGCGTGTTTTAATGACTAAAGATTAAATCTTTGAATGAAAATACCTCAATAAAGGAACCTATTGTATGACTAAACCTTTTTAATGTATACAAATTGAATCTTTGAAACAAAATGTGAGTTTTGAATGAAACTTATTCGAGTTCCTTTTGACGTCCCGAAGAGGGTTTTAATGAGTAAAAATAGAATTTTTGAACGAAAATACCTCAATAACGGTACCTATTATGTTACTAGACCATTTTAATGTATAAAAGTTAAATTTTTGAAAGAAAATAAGAGGATTGACTTAAACTTATTCGAATTAGTTATGAAGTGGCGAAGAATATTTTAATGAGTAAAGATCGAATCTTTGATTGAAAATATCTCAATAAAAGTACCTTTTATGTCACTAAATCTTTTTAATGCATATAGATTGAATCTTTGAAACAAAACAAGAGTTCTAATTTAAAATTATTCGTGTTACCTAGAAGTCGCGAAGAGTGTTTTAATGAGTATATGCTGAATCCTTCAATGAAAGTACCTTAATAAAGGTACCTTTTATGTCACTAGACCTTTTCAATGTATAAAGATTGAATCTTTGAAAGAAAATGTGGTTTTTGAGTTAAACTTATTAGAGTTCCCTTTGACATCCCGTAGAGTGTTTTACAGAGTAAAGATTGAATCTTTGAACGAAAATACCTTAATAACGGTACCTAGTATGTCACTAGACCTTATTAATGTAAAAAGATTGAATCTCTGAAATAAAATGATAGTTTAGAGATTGACTTATTCGAGTTGCCTATGAAGTCGCCAATCGTGTTGTAATGACTAAATATTACATCATTGAATGAAAATATCTCAGCAAAGATGCCTATAATGTGATTAGACCTTTTTAATGTATAAAGATTGAATCTTTCAAAGAAAATGAGAGTTTTGAGTGAAACTTATTCGAGTTCCCTTCGACGTCCCAAAGAGTGTTTTACAGAGTAAAGATTGAATCTTTGAATGTAAATACCTTAATAAAGGTACCTAGTATGTCACTAGACCTTTTTAATGTAAAAAGATTGAATCTCTAAAACAAAATGATATGTGTAGAGATTAACTTATTCGAGTTACCTATGAAGTCTCAAATCCTGTTGTAATGACTAAATATTAAATCATTGAATGAAAATATCTCAACAAAGGAACCTATTATGTTACTAGACCATTTTAATGTACAACGATTGAATCTTTTAAAGAAAATGAGAGTTTTGAATGAAACTTATTCGAGTTCCCTTTGACGCCCCGAAGAGTGTTTTACCGAGTATAGATTGAATCTTTGAATGAAAAAATACCTCAGTAAAGGTACCTAATATGTCACAAGACCTTTTTAATGTAAAAAGATTGAATTTTTGAAAGAAAATGAGAGTTTTGAGAATAACTTATACGAGTTACCTAAGAAGTCGTGAAGCGTGTTTTAATGACTAAAGATTAAATCTTTGAATGAAAATACCTCAATAAAGGAACCTATTTTATGACTAAACCTTTTTAATGTATACAAATTAAATCTTTGAAAGAAAATGAGAGTTTTGAATGAAACTTATTCGAGTTCCTTTTGACGTCCCGAAGAGTGTTTTAATGAGTAAAAATAGAATCTTTGAATGAAAATACCTCAATAACGGTACCTATTATGTTACTAGACCAATTTAATGTATAAAAGTTGAATTTTTGAAAGAATATAAGAGGATTGACTTAAACTTATTCGAGTTAGTTATGAAGTGACGAAGAGTATTTTAATGAGTAAAGATCGAATCTTTGATTGAAAATATCTCAACAAAAGTACCATTTATGTCACTAAATCTTTTTAATGCATATAGATTGAATCTTTGAAACAAAACAAGAGTTTTAATTTAAAATTATTCGTGTTACCTAGAAGTCGCGAAGAGTGTTTTAATGAGTATATGTTGAATCTTTCAATGAAAGTACCTTAATAAATGTACCTTTTATGTCACTAGACCTTTTCAATGTATAAAGATTGAATCTTTGAAAGAAAATGTGGTTTTTGTGTTAAACTTATTAGAGTTCCCTTTGACGTCCCGTAGAGTGTTTTACAGAGTAAAGATTGAATCTTTGAACGAAAATACCTTAATAACGGTACCTAGTATGTCACTAGACCTTTTTAATGTAAAAAGATTGAATCTCATAAATAAAATGATAGTTTAGAGATTGACTTATTCGAGTTACCTATAAAGTCGCAAATCGTGTTGTAATGACTAAGTATTAAATCATTGAATGAAAATATTTCAACAAAGATACCTATTATATGACTAGACCTTTTTAATGTATAAAGATTGAATCTTTTAAAGAAAATGAGAGTTTTAAGTGAAACTTATTCGAGTTCCCTTTGACGTCACGAAGAGTGTTTTACAGAGTATAGATTGAATCTTTGAATGAAAATACCTCAGTAAAGGTACCTAGTATGTCACAAGACCTTTTTAATGTAAAAAGATTGAATCTTTGAAAGAAAATAAGAGTTTTCAGATTAACTTATTCGAGTTACCTATGAAGTCGCGAGGCGTGTTTTAATGAGTAAAGATTAAATCTTTGAATTAAAATACCTCAATAAAGGAACCTATTGTATGACTAAACCTTTTTAATGTATACAGATTGAATTTTCGAAAGAAAATGAGAGTTTTGAATGAAACTTATTCGAGTTCCTTTTGACGTCCCGAAGAGTGTTTTAATGATTAAAATAGAATCTTTGAATGAAAATAGCTCAATAAAGGTACTGCTTATGTTACTAGACCTTTTTAATGTAAAAATGTTGAATCTTTGAAAGAAAATAAGAGTATTGATTTAAACTTGTTCGAGTTACTTATGAAGTGGTGAAGAGTGTTTTAATGAGTAAAGATCGAATCTTTAAATGAAAATATCTCAATAAAAGTACTTTTATGTCATTAAACCTATTTAATGCATATAGATTGAATCTTTGAAACAAAACAAGGGTTTGAATTTAAAATTATTCGTGTTACCCAGTAGTCGCAAAGAGTTTTTTAATGAGTATATATTGAATCTTTAAATGAAAGTACCTCTATAAAGGTACCTTTTTTGTCACTAGACCTTTTCAATGTACAAAGATTGAATCTTTGAAAGAAAATGAGGTTTTGGAGTTAAACTTATTCGAGTTCTCTTTGACGTCCCGTAGAGTGTTTTACAGAGTAAAGTTTGAATTTTTGAATGAAAATACTTGAATAAAGGTACCTAGTATGTTACTAGACCTTTTTAATGTAAAAAGATTGAATCTCTGAAATAAAATGATAGTTTAGAGATTGACTTATTCGAGTTACCAATGAAGTCGTAAATCGTGTTATAATGACTAAATATTAAATCTTTGAATGAAAATATCTCAACAAAGGAACCTATTATGTGACTAGACCTTTTTAATGTATAAAGATTGAATCTTTTAAAGAAAATGAGAGTTTTGAATGAAACTTATTCGAGTTCCCTTTGACGTCCCGAAGAGTGTTTTACAGAGTATAGATTGAATCTTTCAATTAAGATACCTAAGTAAAGGTACCTAGTATGTCACTAGACTTTTTTAATGTAAAAAGATTGAATCTTTCAAATAAAATGATAGTTTAGAGATTAACTTATACGATTTACCAATGAAGTCGCGAATCGTGTTGTAATGACTAAATACTAAATCTTTAAATGAAAATATCTCAACAAAGGAACCTATTATGTTACTAAACCTTTTTAATGTAAAAAGACTGAATCTTTGAAAGAAAATGAGAATTTTGAGATTAACTTATTCGAGTTACCTATGAAGTCGCGAGGCGTGTTTTAATGACTAAAGATTAAATCTTTGAATGAAAATACCTCAATAAAGGAACCTGTTGTACGACTAAACCTTTTTAATGTATACAGATTGAATTTTCGAAAGAAAATGAGAGTTTTGAATGAAACTTATTCGAGTTCCTTTTCGACATCCCGAAGAGTGTTTTAATGATTAAAATAGAATCTTTGAATGAAAATACCTCAATAAAGGTACCGCTTACTTTACTAGACCTTTTTAATGTACAAATGTTAAATTTTTTAAAGAAAATAAGAGTATTAATTTAAACTTATTCGAGTTACTTATGAAGTGGCGAAGAGTGTTTTAATGTGTAAAGATCGAATCTTTGAATGAAAATATCTCAATAACAGTACTTTTTATGTCATTAAACCTTTTTAATGCATATAGATTGAATCTTTGAAACAAAACAAAAGTTTGAATTTAAAATTATTCGTGTTACCCAGTAGTCGCGAAGAGTTTTTTAATGAGTATATGTTGAATCTTTAAATGAAAGTACCTCAATAAAGGTGTCTTTTTTGTCACTAGACCTTTTCAATGTATAAAGATTGAATCTTTGAAAGAAAATGAGGTTTTTGAGTTAAACTTATTCGAATTCCCTTTGACGTCCCGTAGAGTGTTTTACAGAGTAAAGATTGAATCTTTGAATGAAAATACCTGAATAAAGGTACCTAGTATGTCATTAGACCTTTTTAATGTAAAAAGATTGAATCTCTGAAATAAAATGATAGTTTAGAGATTGACTTATTCGAGTTACCTATGAAGTCGCAAATCATGTTGTAATGACAAAATATTAAATCATTGAATGAAAATATCTCAACAAAGGAACCAATTATCTGACTAGACCTTTTTAACGTATAAAGATTGAATCTTTTAAAGAAAATGAGAGTTCTGAGTGAAACTTATTCGAGTTCCCTTTGACGTCCCGAAGATTGTTTTACAGAGTATAGATTGAGTCTTTGAATGAAAATACCTCAGTAAAGGTACCTAGTATGTCACTAGACCTTTTTAATGTAAAAAGATTGAATCTTTGAAAGAAAATAAGAGTTTTGAGATTAGCTTATTCGAGTTACCTATGAAGTCGTAAAGCGTGTTTTAATGACTAAAGAGTAAATCTTTGAATGAAAATACCTCCATAAAGGAACTTATTATATGACAAAACCTTTTTAATGTATACAGATTGAATCTTTGAAAGAAAAGGAGAGTTTTGAATGAAACAAATTCGAGTTCCTTTTGACGTCCCGAAGAGTGTTTTAATGAGTAAAATAGAATCTTTGAATGAAAATACCTCAAAAAAGGTACCTATTATGTTACTAGATGATTTTAATGTATAAAAGTTAAATCTTTGTAAGAAAATAAGAGGATTGATTTAAACTTATTCGAGTTAGTTATGAAGTGGCGAAGAGTGTTTTAATGAGTAAAGATCGAATCTTTGATTGAAAACATCTCAAAAAAAGTACCTTTTATGTCACTAAATCTTTTTAATGCATATAGATTGAATCTTTGAAACAAAACAAGAGTTTTCATGAAGAGTGTTTTCATGAGTATATGTTGAATCTTTAAAGGAAAGTACCTCAATAGAGCTACCTTTTATGTCACTAGACCTTTTCAATGTATAAAGATTGAATCTTTGAAAAAAAATGTGATTTTTGAGTTAAACTTATTCGAGTTCCCTTTGACGTCCTGTAGAGTGTTTTATAGAGTAAAGTTTGAATCTTTGAATGAAAATACCTTAATAAAGGTACCTAGTATGTCACTCCACCTTTTCAATGTAAAAAAATTGAATCTCAGAAATAAAATGATAGTTTAGAGATTAACTTATTCGAGTTACCTATGAAGTCGTGAATCGCGTTGTAATGACAAAATATTAAATTTTTGAATGAAAATATCACAACAAAGGAACCTATTATGTGACTAGACCTTTTTAATGTATAAAGATTGAATTTTTTAAAGAAAATGAGAGTTTTGAGTGAACTTATTCGAGTTCCCCTTGACGTCCCGAAGAGTGTTTCACAGAGTATAGATTGAAACTTTGAATGAAAATACCTCAGTAAAGGTACCTAGTATGTCACTAGACCTTTTTATTGTAAAAAGATTGAATCTTTGAAAGAAAATGAGAGTTTTGAGATTAACTTATTCGAGTTACCGATGAAGTCGCGAGACGTGTTTTAATGACTAAAGATTAAATCTTTGGATGAAAATACCTCAATAAAGGAACTTCTTATATGACTAAACCTTTTTAATGTATACAGATTGAATCTTTAAAAGAAAATGAAAGTTTTGAATCTTTGAAAGAAAAAAAATGCAAGTTTAGAGATTAACTTATTCGAGTTATCTATGAAGTCCCGAATCGTGTTGTAATGACTAAATATTAAATCTTTGAATTAAAATATCTCAACAAATGAGCATATTATGTGACTAGACCTTTTTAATGTATCAAGATTGAATCTTTTAAAGAAAATGAGAGTTTTGAGTGAAACTTATTCGAGTTCTCTTTGACGTCCCGAAGAGTGTTTTATAGAGTATAGATTGAATCTTTGAATGAAAATACACCAGTAAAGGTACCTAGTATGTCACAAGACATTTTTAATGTAAAAAAATTGAATCCTTGAAAGAAAATAAGAGTTTTGAGATTAACTTATTCGAGTTACCTATGAAGTCGCGAGGTGTGTTTTAATGACTAAAGATTAAATCTTTGAATGAAAATACCTCAATAAAGGAACCTATTGTATGACTAAACCTTTTTAATGTATACAGATTGAATTTTCGAAGGAAAATGAGAGTTTTGAATTAAACTTATTCGAGTTCCTTTTGACATCCCGAAGAGTGTTTTAACGATTAAAATAGAATCTTTGAATGAAAATACCTCAATAAAGGTACCGCTTATGTTACTAGACCTTTTTAATGTATAAACGTTGAATCTTTGAAAGAAAATAAGAGTATTGATTTAAACTTCTTCGAGTTACTTATGAAGTGGCGAAGAGTGTTTTAATGAGTAAAGATCGAATCTTTGAGTGAAAATATTTCAATAAAACTACATTTTATGTCATTAAACCTTTTTAATGCATATAGACTGAATCTTTGAAACAAAACAAGAGTTTGAATTTAAAATTATTCGTGTTACCCAGTAATCGCGAAGAGTTTTTTAATGAGTATATGTTGAATCTTTAAATGAAAGTAACTCAATAAAGGTACCTTTTATGTCTGTAGACCTTTTCAATGTATAAAGATTGAATCTTTGAAAGGAGGTTTTTGAGTTAAACTTATTTGAAATCCCTTGGACGTCCCGTAGAGTGTTTTACAGAGTAAAGATTGAATCTTTGAGTGAAAATACCTTAATAAAGGTACCTAGTATGTCACTAGACCCTTTTAATGTAAAAAGATTGAATCTCTGAAATAAAATGATAGTTTAGAGATTGACTTATTCGAGTTACCTATGAAGTCGCAAATCGTGTTGTATTGACTAAATATTAAATCATTGAATGAAAATATCTCATCAAAGGAACCTATTATGTGACTAGACCTTTTTAATGTATAAAGATTGAATCTTTTAAAGAAAATGAGAGTTTTGAGTGAAATTTATTCGAGTTCACTTTGACGTCCCGAAGAGTGTTTTACAGAGTACAGATTGAGTCTTTGAATGAAAATACCTCAGTAAAGGTACCTAGTATGTCACAAGACGTTTTTAATGTAAAAAGATTGAATCTTTGAAAGAAAGTAATAGTTTTGAGATTAACTTATTCGAGTTACCTATGAAGTCGCGAGGCGTGTTTTAATGACTAAAGATTAAATCTTTGAATGAAAATACCTCAATAAAGGAACCTATTGTATGACTAAACCTTTTTAACGAATACAGATTGAATCTTACAAAGAAAATGAGAGTTTTGAATGAAACTTATTCGAGTTTCTTTTGACGTCCCGAAGAGTGTTTTAATGATTAAGATAGAATCTTAGAATGAAAATACCTCAATAAAGGTACCGCTTATGTTACTAGACCTTTTTAATGTATAAACATTTAATCTTTTAAAGAAAATAAGAATATTGATTTAAGCTTGTTCGAGTTACTTATGAAGTTGCGAAGAGTGATTTAATGAGTAAAAATCGAATCTTTGAATGAAAATATCTCAATAAATGTACCTTTTATGTCATTAAACCTTTTAAATGCATATAGATTGCATCTTTGAATCAAAACAAGTGTTTGAATTTAAAATTATTCGTGTTATCCAGTAGTCGCGAAAAGTTTTTTAATGAGTATATGTTGAATCTTTAAATGAAACTACCTCAATAAAGGTACCTTTTATGTTACTAGACCGTTTTAATGTATAAAGATTGAATCTTTGAATGAAAATGTGGTTTTTGAGTTAAACTTATTCGAGTTCCCTTTGACGTCCCGTAGAGTGTTTTAAAGAGTAAAGATTGAATCTTTGAACGAAAATACCTTAATAAAGGTACCTAGTATGTCGCTAGACCTTTTTAATGTAAAAAGGTTGAATCTCTGCAAAAAAGTGATAGTTTAGAGATTAACTTATTCGGGTTACCTATGAAGTCCCAAATCGTGTTGTAATGACTAAATATTAAATCTTTGAATGAAAATATCTCAACAAAGGAACCTATTATGTGACTAGACCATTTTAATGTATAAAGATTGAATCTTTTAAAGAAAATGAGAGTTTTGAGTGAAACTTATTCAAGTTCCCTTTGACGTCCCGAAGAGTGTTTTACAGAGTATAGATTGAATCTTTGAATGAAAATACCTCAGTAAAGGTACCTAGTATGTCACTAGACCTTTTCAATGTAAAAAGATTGAATCTTTGAAAGAAAATAAAAGTTTTGAGATTAACTTATTCGAGTTACCTATGAAGTCGCGAGGTGTGCTTTAGTGACTAAAGATTAAATCTTTGAATGAAAATTCCTCAATAAAGGAATCTATTATTTGACTAAACCTTTTTAATGTATACAGATTGAATCTTTGAAAGAAAATAAGAGTTTTGAATGAAATTTATTCGAGTTCCTTTTGACATCACGAAGAGTGTTCTAATGAGTAAAAATAGCATCTTTGAATGAAAATACCTCAATAAAGGTACCTATTACGTTACTAGACCTTTTTAATGTATAAACGTTGAATCTTTGAAAGAAAATAAGAGTATTGATTTAAATTTATTCGAGTTACCTATGAAGTGGCGAAGAGTGTTTTAATGAGTAAAGATCGAATCTTTGAATGAAAATATCTTAATAAAAGTACCTTTTATGTCTTTAATCCTTTTTAATGCATATAGATTGAATCTTTGAAAAAAAACAAGTGTTTGAATTTAAAATTATTCGTGTTACCCAGTAGTCGCGAAGAGTTTTTTTAATGAATATATGTTGAATCTTTAAATGAAAGTACCTCAATAAAGGTACCTTTTATGTCACTAGACCTTTTCAATGTATAAAGATTGAATCTTTAAAAGAAAATGAGGTTTTTGAGTGAAACTTATTCGAGTTCCCGTTGACGTCCCGTAAAGTGTTTTACAGAGTAAAATTTGAATCTTTGAATGAAAATACCTTAATAAAGGTACCTAGTATGTCACTAGACCATTTTAATGTAAAAATATTGAATCTCTGAAATAAAATGATAGTTTAGAGATTGACTTATTCGAGTTACCTATGAAGTTGCAAATCGTGTTGTAATGACTAAATATTAAATCATTGAATGAAAATATCTCAACAAAGGAACCTATTATGTGACTAGACCTTTTTAATGTATAAAGATTGAATCTTTTAAAGAAAATGAGTGTTTTGAGTGAAACTTATTCGAGTTCCCTTCGACGTCCCGAAGAGTGTTTTACAGAGTATAGATAGAATCTTTGAATGAAAATACCTCAATAAAGTTTCCTAGTATGTCACAAGACCTTTTTAATGTAAAAAGATTGAATCTTTGAAAGAAAATAAAAGTTTTAAGATTAACATATTCGAGTTACCTATGAAGTCGTGAAGCGTGTTTTAACAACTAAAGATTAAATCTTTGAATGAAAATACCTCCATAAAGGCACTTATTATATGACTAAACCTTTTTAATGTATACAGATTGAATCTTTGAAAGAAAAGGAGAGTTTTGAATGAAACATATTCAAGTTCCTTTTGACGTCCCGAAGGGTGTTTTAATGAGTAAAAATAGATTCTTTGAATGAAAATACCTCAAAAAAGGTACCTATTATGTTACTAGACGGTTTTAATGTATAAAAGTTGAATCTTTGAAAGAAAATAAGAGGATTGATTTAAACTTATTCGAGTTAGTTATGAAGTGGCGAAGAGTGTTTTAATGAGTAAAGATCGAATCTTTGATTGAAAATATCTCAATAAAAGTACCTTTTATGTCACTAAATCTTTTTAATACATATAGATTAAATCTTTGAAACAAAACAAGAGTTTGAATTTAAAATTATTTGTGTTACTTAGAGATCGCGAAGAGTGTTTTCATGAGTATATGTTGAATCTTTACAAGAAAGTACCCCAATAAAGGTACCTTTTTTGTCACTAGACCTTTTCAATGTATAAAGATTGAATCTTTGAAAGAAAATGTGATTTTTGAGTTAAACGTATTCGAGTTCTCTTTGACACCCCGTAGAGTGTTTTACAGAGTAAAATTGAATCTTTCAATGAAAATACCTTAATAAAGGTACCTAGTATGTCACTACACCTTTTTAATGTAAAAAAATTGAATCTCTGAAATAAAATGATAGTTTAGATATTAACTTATTCGAGTTACCTATGAAGTCGCGAATCGTGTTGTAATGACAACATATTTAATCTTTGAATGAAAATATCTAAACAAAGGAACCTATTATGTGACTAGACCTTTTTAATGTATAAAGATTGAATCTTTTAAAGAAAATAAGAGTTTTGAGTGAACTTATTCGAGTTCCCTTTGCCGTCCCGAAGAGTGTTTCGCAGAGTATAGATTGAAACTTTGAATGAAAATACCTCAGTAAAGGTATCTAGTATGTCACTAGACCTTTTTAATGTAAAAAGATTGAATCTTTGAAAGAAAATGAGAGTTTTGAGTTTAACTTATTCGAGTTACCTATGAAGTCGCGAGGCGTGTTTTAATGACTAAAGATTAAATCTAAGGATGAAAATACCTCAATAAAGGAACTTATTATATGACTAAACCTTTTTAATGTATACAGATTGAATCTTTGAAAGAAGATGAGTGTTTTGAATCTTTGAAAGAAAAAAATGATAGTTTAGAGATTAACTTATTCGAGTTACCTATGAAGTCCCGAATCGTGTTGTAATGACTAAATATTATATCTTTGAATTAAAATATCTCAACAAAGAAACATATTATGTGACTAGACCTTTTTAATGTATAAAGATTGAATCTTTTAAAGAAAATGAGAGTTTTGAGTGAAACTTATTCGAGTTCCCTTTGACGTCCCAAAGAGTATTTTACAGAGTATAGATTGAATCTTTGAATAAAAATACCTCAGTAAAGGTACCTAGTATGTCACAAGACCTTTTTAATGTAAAAAATTTGAATCTTTGAAAGAAAATAAGAGTTTTGAGATTAACTTATTCGAGTTACCTATGAAGTCGCGAGGTGTGTTTTAATGACAAAAGATTAAATCTTTGAATGAAAATACCTCAATAAAGGAACCTATTGTATGACTAAACCTTTTTAATGTATACAGATTGAATTTTCGAAAGAAAATGAGAGTTTTGAATGAAACTTATTCGAGTTCCTTTTGACATCCCGAAGAGTGTTTTAATGATTAAAATAGAATCTTTGAATGAAAATACCTCAATAAAGGTACTGTTTATGTTACTAGACCTTTTTAATGTATAAACGTTGAATCTTTGAAAGAAAATAAGAGTATTGATTTAAACTTATTCGAGTTACTTATGAAGTGGCGAAGAGTGTTTTAATGAGTAAAGATCGAATCTTTGAATGAAAATATTTCAATAAAAGTACATTTTATGTCATTAAACCTTTTTAATGCATATAGATTGAATCTTTGAAACAAAACAAGAGTTTGAATTTAAAATTATTCGTGTTACCCAGTAGTTGCGAAGAGTTTTTTAATGAGTATATGTTGAATCTTTAAATGAAAGTACCTCAATAAAGGTACCTTTTATGTCACTAGACCTTTTCAATGTATAACGATTGAATCATTGAAAGAAAATGAGGTTTTTGAGTTAAACTTATTCGAATTCCCTTTGACGTCCCGTAGAGTGTTTTTTACAGAGTAAAGATTGAATCTTTGAATGAAAATACCTTAATAAAGGTACCTAGTATGTCACTAGACCATTTTAATGTAAAAAGTTTGAATCTCTGAAATAAAATGATAGTTTAGAGATTGACTTATTCGAGTTACGTATGAAGTCGCAAATCGTGTTGTAATGACTAAATATTAAATCATTGAATGAAAATATCTCAACAAAGGAACCTATTATGTGACTAGACCTTTTTAATGTATAAAGATTGATTCTTTTAAAGAAAATGAAAGTTTTGAGTGAAACTTATTCGAGTTCCCTTTGACGTCCCGAAGAGTGTTTTACAGAGTATAGATTGAGTCTTTGAATGAAAATTCCTCAGTAAAGGTACCTAATATGTCACAAGACCTTTTTAATGTAAAAAGATTGAATCTTTGAAAGAAAATAAGAGTTTTGAGATTAACTTATTCGAATTACCTATGGAGTCGCGAGGCGTGTTTTAATGACTAAAGATTAAATCTTTGAATGAAAATACCTCAATAAAGGAACCTATTATAAAACTAAACATTTTTAATATATACAGATTGAATCTTTGAAAGAAAAGGAGAGTTTTGAATGAAATTTATTCGAGTTCCTTTTGACGTCCCGAAGAGTGTTTTAATGAGTAAAAATAGAATCTTTGAATGAAAATACCTTAATAAAGGTACCTATTATGTTACTACACCATTTTAATGTATAAAAGTTGAATCTTTGAAAGAAAATAAGAGGATTGATTTAAACTTATTCGAGTTAGTTATGAAGTGGCGAAGAGTGTTTTAACGAGTAAAGATCGAATCTTTAATTGAAAATATCTCAATAAAAGTACCTTTTATGTCACCAAATCTATTTAATACATACAGATTGAATCTTTGAAACAAAACAAGACTTTGAATTTACAATTATTCGTGTTAACTACAAGTCGCGAAGAGTGTTTTAATGAGTATATGCTGAATCTTTAAACGAAAGTACCTCAATAAAGGTACCTTTTATGTCACTAGACCCTTTCAATGCACAACAATTGAATCTTTGGAAGAAATGTGGTTTTTGAGTTTAACTTATTCGAGTTCCCTTTGACGTCCCGTAGAGTGTTTTACAGAGTAAAGATTGAATCTTTGAACGAAAGTACCTTAATAAAGGTACCTAGTATGTCCCTAGACCTTTTTAATTTAAAAAGATTGAATCTCCGAAAAAAAATTGATAGTTTAGAGATTAACTTATTCGAGTTACCTATGAAGCCGCGAATCATGCTGTAATGACTAAATATTAATTCTTTGATTGAAAATATCTCAACAAAGGAACCTATTATGTGACTAGACCATTTTAATGTATAAAGATTGAATCTTTTAAAGAAAATGAGAGTTTTGAGTGAAACTTATTCGAGATCCCTTTGACGTCCCGAAGAGTGTTTTACAGAGTAAAGATTGAATCCTTGAATGAAAATACCTTAATAAGGGTACCTAGTATGTCACTCGACCTTTTTAATGTAAAAAATTGAATCTATGAAATAAAATGATAGTTTAGAGATTAACTTATATGAGTTACCTATGAAGTTGCAAATCTTGTTGTAATGACTAAATATTAAATCATTGAATGAAAATATCTCAACAAAGGAACCTATTATGTTACTAAACCTTTTTAATGTATAATGATTGAATCTTTTAAAGAAAATGAGAATTTTGAATGAAACTTATTCGAGTTCCCTTTGATGTCCCAAAGAGTATTTTACAGAGTATAGATTGAATCTTTGAATGAAAATACCTCAGTAACGGTACCTTGTATGTCACAAGACCTGTTTAATGTAAAAAGATTGAATTTTTGAAAGAAAATGAGAGTTTTGAGATTAACTTATTCGAGTTACCTATGAAGTCGTGAAGCGTGTTTTAATGACTAAAGATTAAATCTTTGAATGAAAATACCTCAATAAAGGAACCTATTATATGACTAAACCTTTTTAATGTATACAAACTGAATCTTTGAAAGAAAATGTGTGTTTTGAATGAAACTTATTCGAGTTCCTTTTGACGTCCCGAAGAGTGTTTTAATGAGTAAAAATAGAATCTTTGAATGAAAATACCTCAATAACGGTACCTATTATGTTACTAGACTATTTTAATGTATAAAAGTTGAATTTTTGAAAGAAAATAAGATGATTTAATGAGTAAAGATCGAATCTTTGATTGAAAATATCTCAAATAAAGTACCTTTTATGTCACTAAATCTTTTTAATGCATATAGATTGAATCTTTGAAACAAAACAAGAGTTTTAATTTAAAATTATTCGTGTTACCTAGAAGTCGCGAAAAGTGTTTTCATGAGTATATGTTGAATCTTTCAATGACAGTACCTTAATAAAGGTACCTTTTATGTCACTAGACCTTTTCAAAGTATAAAGATTGAATCTTTGAAAGAAAATGTAGTTTTTGAGTTAAACTTATTAGAGTTCCCTTTGACGTCCCGTAGAGTGTTTTACAGAGTAAAGATTAAATCTTTGAACGAAAATACCTTAATAACAGTACCAAGTATGTCACTAGACCTTTTTAATGTAAAAAGATTGAATTTCTGAAATAAAATGATAGTTTAGAGATTAACTTATTCGAGTTACCTATAAAGTCGCAAATCGTGTTGTAATGACTAAATATTAAATCATTGAATGAAAATATCTCAACAAAGATACTTATGATGTGATTAGACCTTTTTAATGTATAAAGATTTAATCTTTTAAAGAAAACGAGAGTTTTGAGTGAAACTTATTCGAGTTCCCTTTGACGTCACGAAGAGTGTTTTAGAGAGTATAAATTGAATCTTTGTATGAAAATACCTCAGTAAGGGTACCTAGTATGTCACAAGACCTTTTGAATGTAAAAAGATTGAATCTTTGAAAGAAAATAAGAGTTTTAAAATTAACTTATCGAGTTACCTATGAAGTCGCGAGGTGTGTGTTAATGGCTAAAGATTAAATCTTTGAATGAAAATACCTCAATAAAGGAACCTATTGTATGACTAAACCTTTTTAATGTATACAGATTGAATCTTTGAAAGAAAATGAGTGTTTTGAATGAAACTTATTCGAATTCCTTTCGACGTCCCGAAGAGTGTTTTAATGATTAAAATAGAATCTTTGAATGAAAATACCTCAGTAAAGGTACCGCTTATGTTACTAGACCTTTTTAATGTATAAACGTTGAATCTTTTAAAGAAAATAAGAGTATTAATTTAAACTTATTCGAGTTACTTATGAAGTGGCGAAGAGTGTTTTAATGAGTAAAGATCGAATCTTTAAATGAAAATATCTCAATAAATGTACCTTTTATGTCATTAAACCTTTTAAATGCATATAGATTGCATCTTTGAAACAAAACAAGAGTTTGAATTTAAAATTGTTTGTGTTATCCAGTAGTCGCGAAGAGTTTTTTAATGAGTATATGTTGAATCTTTAAATGAAAGTACCTCAATAAAGGTACCTTTTATGTCACAAGGCCTTTTCAGTGTATAAAGATTGAATCTTTGAAAGAAAATGAGGTTTTTTAGTTAAACTTATTCGAGTTCCCTTTGACGTCCCGTAGAATGTTTTACAGAGTAAAGATTGAATCTTTGAATGAAAATACCTTAATAAAGGTACCTAGTATGTCACTAGACCTTTTTAATGTAAAAATATTGAATCTCTGAAATAAAATGATAGTTTAGAAATTGACTTATTCGAGTTACCTATGAAGTCGCAAATCATGTTGTAATGACTAAATATTAAATCGTTGAATGAAAATATCTCAACAAAGGAACCTATTATGTGGCTTCACCTTTTTAATGTATAAAGATTGAATCTTTTAAAGAAAATGAGAGTTTTGAGTGAAACTTATTCGAGTTCCCTTTGACATCCCGAAGAGTGTTTTACAGAGTATAGATTGAGTCTTTGAACGAAATTACCTTAGTAAATGTGCCTAGTATGCCACAAGACTTTTTTAATGTAAAAAGATTGAATCTTTGAAAGAAAATAAGAGTTTTGAGATTAACTTATTCGAGTTACCTATGAAGTCGCGAGGCGTGTTTTAATGACTAAAGATTAAATCTTTGAATGAAAATACCTCAATAAAGAAACCTATTACAGGACTAAACATTTTTGATGAATACAGATTGAATCTTTGAAAGAAAATTAGAGTTTTGAATGAAACTTATTCGAGTTCCTTTTGACGTGCCGAAGAGTGTTTTAATGAGTAAAAATAGAATCTTTGAATGAAAATACCTCAATAAAGGTACCTATTATGTTACTAGACCATTTTAATGTATAAAAGTTGAATCTTTGAAAGAAAATAAGAGTATTGATTTCAACTTATTCGAGTTAGTTATGAAGTGGCGAAGAGTGTTTTAATGAGTAAAGATCAAATCTTTGATTGAAAATATCTCAATAAAAGTACCTTTTATGTCACCAAATTTTTTAATGCATATAGATTGAATCTTTGAAACAAAACAAGACTTTGAATTTAAAATTATTCGTGTTAACTAGAAGTCACGAAGAGTGTTTTAATGAGTATATGTTGAATCTTTAAACAAAAGTACCTCAATAAAGGTACCTTTTTTGTCATTAGACCCTTTCAATGCATAAAAATTGAATCTTTGAAAGAAAATGTGATTTTTCAGTTAAACTTATTCGAATTCCCTTTGACGTCCCGTAGAGTGTTTTACAGAGTAAAGATTGAATCTTTGAACGAAAATACCTTAATAAAGATACCTAGTATGTCACTAGACATTTTTAATGTAAAAAGATTGAATCTCCGAAAAAAAAATGATAGTTTAGAGATTAACTTTTCGAGTTGCCTATGAAGCCGCGAATCGTGCTGTAATGACTAAATATTAATTCTTTGATTGAAAATATCTCAACAAAGGAACCTATTATGTGACTAGACGTTTTTAATGTATAAAGATTGAATCTTTTAAAGAAAATGCGAGTTTTGAGTGAAATTTATTCGAGTTTCCTTTGACGTCCCGAAGAGTGTTTTACAGAGTAAAGATTGAATCTTTGAATGAAAATACCTTAATAAAGGTACCTAGTATGTCACTAGACATTTTTAATGTAAAAAGATTGAATCTCTAAAATAAAATGATAGTGTAGGGATTAACTTATTCGAGTTACCTATGAAGTTGCAAATCCTGTTGTAATGACTAAATATTAAATCATTGAATGAAAATGTCTCAACAAAGGAACCTATTACGTTACTAGACCTTTTTAATGTATAATGATTGAATCTTTTAAAGAAAATAAGAGTTTTGAATGAAACTTATTCGAGTTCCCTTTAACGTCCCGAAGAGTGTTTTACAGAATATAGATTGAATCTTTGAATGAAAATACCTCAGTAAAGGTACCTAGTATGTCACAAGACCTTTAGATTGAATTTTTGAAAGAAAATGAGAGTTTTGAGATTAACTTATTCGAGTTACCTATGAAGTCGTGAAGCGTGTTTTAATGACTAAAGATTAAATCTTTGAATGAAAATACCTCAATAAAGGAACCTATTATATGACTAAACCTTTTTAATGTATACAAACTGAATCTTCGAAAGAAAATGTGAGTTTTGAATGAAACTTATTCGAGTTCCTTTTGACGTCCCGAAGAGTGTTTTAATGAGTAAAAATAGAATCTTTGAATTAAAATACCTCAATAACGGTACCTATTATGTTACTAGACCATTTTAATGTATAAAAGTTGAATTTTTGAAAGAAAATAAGAGGATTGACTTAAACTTATTCCAGTTAGTTATGAAGTGGCGAAGAGTATTTTAATGAGTAAAAATCGAATCTTTAATTAAAAATATCTCAATAAAAGTACCTTTTATGTCACTAAATCTTTTTAACGCATATAGATTGAATCTTTGAAACAAAACAAGAGTTTTAATTTAAAATTATTCGTGTTACCTAGAAGTCGCGAAAAGTGTTTTAATGAGTATATGTTGAATCTTTCAATGACAGTACCTTAATAAAGGTACCTTTTATGTCACTAGACCTTTTCAATGTACAAAGATTGAATCTTTGAAAGAAAATGTAGTTTTTGAGTTAAACTTATTAGAGTTCCCTTTGACGTCCCGTAGAGTGTTTTACAGAGTAAAGATTGAATCTTTGAATGAAAATACCTTAATAAAGGTACCTAGTATGTCACTAGACCTTTTTAACGTAAAAAGATTGAATCTCTGAAATAAAATGATAGTTTATAGATTGACTTATTCGAGTTACCTATGAAGTCGCAAATCGTGTTGTAAGGACTAAATATTAAATCATTGAATGAAAATATCTCAACAAAGATACCTATTATGTGACTAGACCTTTTTAATGTATAAAGATTGAATCTTTTAAAGAAAATGAGTGTTTTGAGTGAAACTTATTCGAGTTCCCTTGGACGTCACGAAGAGTGTTTTACAGAGTATAGATTGAATCTTTGAATGAGAATACCTCAGTAAAGGTACCTAGTATGTCACAAGACCTTTTTAATGTAAAAAGATTGAATCTTTGAAAGAAAATAAGAGTTTTGAAATTAACTTATCGATTTACCTATGAAGTCGCGAGGCGTGTGTTAATGGCTAAAGATTAAATCTTTGAATGAAAATACCTCAATAAAGGAACCTATTGTATGACTAAACCTTTTTAATGTATACAGATTGAATCTTTGAAAGAAAATGAGAGTTTTGAATGCAACTTATTCGAATTCCTTTTGACGTCCCGAAGAGTGTTTTAATGATTAAAATAGAATCTTTGAATGAAAATAACTCAATAAAGGTACCGCTTATGTTACTAGACCTTTTTAATGTATAAACGTTGAATCTTTTAAAGAAAATAAGAGTATTGATTTAAACTTATTCGAGTTACTTATGAAATGGCGAAGAGTGTTTTAATGAGTAAAGATCGAATCTTTAAATGAAAATATCTCAATAAAAGTACCTTTTATGTCATTAAACCTTTTAAATGCATATAGATTGCATCTTTGAAACAAAACAAGAGTTTGAATTTAAAATTATTTGTGTTATCCAGTAGTCGCGAAGAGTTTTTTAATGAGTATATGTTGAATCTTTAAATGAAAGTACCTCAATAAAGTTACCCTTTATGTCACTAGGCCTTTTCAGTGTATAAAGATTGAATCTTTGAAAGAAAATGAAGTTTTTTAGTTAAACTTATTCGAGTTCCCTTTGACGTCCCGTAGAGTGTTTTACAGAGTAAAGATTGAATCATTGAATGAAAATACCTTAATAAGATTGAATCTTTGAAAGAAAATAAAAGTTTTGAGATTAACATATTCGAGTTACCTAACAAGTCGCGAGGTGTGTTTTAATTACTAAATATTAAATCTTTGAATGAATATACCTCAATAAAGGAACCTATTATAGGACTAAACATTTTTAATGTATACAGATTGAATCTTTGACAGAAAAGGAGAGTTTTGAATGAAACTTATTCGAGTTCCTTTTGAGGTCCCGAAGAGTGTTTTAATGAGTAAAAATAGAATCTTTGAATGAAAATACCTCAGTAAAGGTACCTATTATGTTACTAGACCATTTTAATGTATAAAAGTTGAATCTTTGAAAGAAAATAAGAGGATTGATTTAAACTTATTCGAGTTAGTTATGAAGTGGCGAAGAGTGTTTTAACGAGTAAAGATCGAATCTTTGATTGAAAATATCTCAACAAAAGTACCTTTTACGTCACCAAATCTTTTTAATGCATATAGATTGAATCTTTGAAACAAAACAAGACTTTGAATTTAAAATTATTCGTGTTAACTAGAAGTCGCGAAAAGTATTTTAATGAGTATATATTGAATCTTTAAACGAAAGTACCTCAATAAAGGTACCTTTTATGTCATTAAACCCTTTCAATGCATAAAAATTAAATCTTTGAAAGAAAATGTGATTTTTGAGTTAAACTTATTCGAGTTCCCTTTGACGTCCCGTAGAGTGTTTTACAGAGTAAAGATTGAATCTTTGAACGAAAATACCTTAATAAAGATACCTAGTATGTCACTAGACCTTTTTAATGTAAAAAGATTGAATCTCCGAAAAAAAAATGATAGTTTAGAGATTAACTTATTCGAGTTGCCTATGAAGCCGCGAATCGTGCTGTAATGACTAAATATTAATTCTTTGATTGAAAATATCTCAACAAAGGAACCTATTATGTGATTAGACGTTTTTAATGTATAAAGATTGAATCTTTTAAAAAAAATGAGAGTTTTGAGTGAAACTTATTCGAGTTCTCTTTGACGTCCCGAAGAGTGTTTTACAGAGTAAAGATTGAATCTTTGAATGAAAATACCTTAATAAAGGTACCTAGTATGTCACTAGACCTTTTTAATGTAAAAAGATTGAATCTCTGAAATAAAATGATAGTTTAGAGATTAACTTATTCGAGTTACCTATGAAGTCGCAAATCCTGTTGTAACGAGTAAATATTAAATAATTGAATGAAAATATCTCAACAAAGGAACCTATTATGTTACTAGACCTTTTTAATGTATAATGATTGAATCTTTTAAAGAAAATGAGAGTTTTGAATGAAACTTATTCGAGTTCCCTTTGACGTCCTGAAGAGTGTTTTACAGAGTATAGATTGAATCTTTGAATGAAAATACCTCAGTAAAGGTACCTAGTATGTCACAAGACCTTTTTAATGTAAAAAGATTGAATTTTTGAAAGAAAATGAGAGTTTTGAGATTAACTTATTCGAGTTACCTATGAAGTCGTGAAGCGTGTTTTAATGACTAAAGATTAAATCTTTGAATGAAAATACCTCAATAAAGGAACCTATTATATGACTAAACCTTTTTAATGCATACAAACTGAATCTTTGAAAGAAAATGTGAGTTTTGAATGAAACTTATTCGAGTTCCTTTTGACGTCTCGAAGAGTGTTTTAATGAGTAAAAATAGAATCTTTGAATGAAAATACCTCAATAACGTTACCTATTATGTTACTAGACCATTTTAATGTATAAAAGTTGAATTTTTGAAAGAAAATAAGAGGATTGACTTAAACTTATTCGAATTAGTTATGAAGTGGCGAAGAGTATTTTAATGAGTAAAGATCGAATCTTTCATTGAAAATATCTCAATAAAAGTACATTTTATGTCACTAAATCTTTTTAATGCATATAGATTGAATCTTTGAAACAAAACAAGAGTTTTAATTTAAAATTATTTGTGGTACCTAGAAGTCGCGAAGAGTGTTTTAATGAGTATATGTTGAATCCTTCAATGAAAGTACCTTAATAAAGGTACCTTTTATGTCACTAGACCTTTTCAATGTATAAAGATTGAATCTTTGAAAGAAAATGTGGTTTTTGAGTTAAACTTATTAGAGTTCCCTTTGACGTCCCGTAGAGTGTTTTACAGAGTAAAGATTGAATCTTTGAACGAAAATACCTTAATAACGGTACCTAGTATGTCACTAGACCTTTTTAATGTAAAAAGATTGAATATCTGAAATAAAATGATAGTTTAGAGATTGACTTATTCGAGTTACCTATAAAGTCGCCAATCGTGTTGTAATGACTAAATATAAAATCATTGAATGAAAATATCTCAACAAAGATACCTATTATGTGACTAGACCTTTTAAATGTATAAAGATTGAATCTTTTAAAGAAAATGAGAGTTTTGAGTGAAACTTATTCGAGTTCCTTTTGACGTCACGAAGAGAGTTTTACAGAGTATAGATTGAATCTTTGAATGAAAATACCTCAGTAAAGGTACCTAGTATGTCACAAGACCTTTTTAATGTAAAAAGATTGAATCTTTGAAAGAAAATAAGAGTTTTGAGATTAACTTATTCGAGTTACCTATGAAGTTGCGAGGCGTGTGTTAATGACTAAAGATTAAATCTTTGAATGAAAATACCTCAATAAAGCAACCTATTTTATGACTAAACCTTTTGAATGTATACAGATTAAATCTTTGAAAGAAAATGAGAGTTTTGAATGATACTTATTCGAGTTCCTTTTCACGTCCCGAAGAGTGTTTTAATGATTAAAATAGAATCTTTGAATGAAAATACCTCAATAAAGGTACCGCTTATGTTACTAGACCTTTTTAATGTATAAACGTTGAATCTTTTAAAGAAAATAAGAGTATCGATTTAAACTTATTCAAGTTACTTATGAAGTGGCGAAGAGTGTTTTAATGAGTAAAGATCGAATCTTTGAATGAAAATATCTCAATAAATGTACCTTTTATGTCATTAAACCTTTTAAATGCATATAGATTGCATCTTTGAAACAAAACAAGAGTTTGAATTTAAAATTATTCGTGTTATCCAGTAGTCGCGAAGAGTTTTTTAATGAGTGTATGTTGAATCTTTAAATGAAAGTACCTCAATAAAGGTACCTTTTATGCCACTAGACCTTTTCAGTGTATAAAGATTGAATCTTTTAAAGAAAATGAGGTTTTTGAATTAAACTTATTCGAGTTCCCTTTGACGTCCCGTTGAGTGTTTAACAGAGTAAAGATTGAATCTTTGAATGAAAATACCTTAATAAAGGTACCTAGTATGTCATTAGACCTTTTTAATGTAAAAAGATTGAATCTCTTAAATAAAATAATAGTTTAGAGATTTACTTATTCGAGTTACCTATGAAGTCGCAAATCGTGTTGTAATGACTAAATATTAAATCATTGAATGAAAATATCTCAGCAAAGGAACCTATTTTGTGACTAGACCTTTTTAATGTATAAAGATTGAATCTTTTAAAGAAAATGAGAGTTTTGAGTAAAACTAATTCGAGTTCCCATTGACATCCCGAAGAGCGTTTTACAGAGTATAGATTGAGTCTTTGATTGAAATTACCTTAGTAAAGGTACCTAGTATGTCACAAGACTTTTTAATGTAAAAAGATTGAATCTTTGAAAGAAAATAAGAGTTTTGAGATTAACTTATTCGAGTTACCTATGAAGTCGCGAGGCGCGTTTTAATGACTAAAGATTAAATCTTTGAATAAAAATACCTCAATAAAGGAACCTATTATAGGACTGAACATTTTTAATGTATACAGATTGAATCTTTGAAAGAAAAAGAGAGTTTTGAATGAAACTTATTCGAGTTCCTTTTGACGTCCCGAAGAGTGTTTTAATGAGTAAAAATAGAATCTTTGAATGAAAATACCACAGTAAAGGTACCGCTTATGTTACTAGACCTTTTTAATGTATAAACGTAAGAGTATTTTAAACTTAGTCGAGTTACTTATGAAGTGGCTAAGAGTGTTTTAACGAGTAAAGATCGAATCTTTGATTGAAAATATCTCAATAAAAGTACCTTTTATGTCACCAAATCTTTTTAATATAGATTGAATCTTTGAAACAAAACAAGACTTTGAATTTAAAATTATTCGTGTTAACTAGAAGTCACGAAGAGTGTTTTAATGAGTATAAGTTGAATCTTTAAACGAAAGTACCTCAATTAAGGTACCTTTTATGTCACTAGACCCTTTTAATGCATAAAAATTGAATCTTTGAAAGAAAATGTGGTTTTTGAGTTAAACTTATTCGAGTTCCCTTTGACGTCCCGTAGAGTGTTTTACAGAGTAAAGATTGAATCTTTGAACGAAAATACCTTAATAAAGGTACCTAGTATGTCACTAGGCCTTTTTAATGTAAAAAGACTGAATCTCCGAAAAAAAAAATGATAGTTTAGAGACTAACTTATTCGAGTTACCTATGAAGCCGCGAATCGTGCTGTAATGACTAAATATTAATTCTTTGATTGAAAATATCTCAACAAAAGAACCTATTATGTGACTAGACCTTTTTAATGTATAAAGATTGAATCTTTTAAAGAAATTGAGAGTTTTGAGTGAAACTTATTCGAGTTCCCTTTGACGTCCGGAAGAGTGTTTTACAGAGTAAAGATTGAATCTTGAATGAAGATACCTTAATAAAGGTACCTAGTATGTCACTAGACCTTTTTAATGCAAAAAGATTGAATCTCTGAAATAAAATGATAGTTTAGAGATTAACTTATTCGAGTTACCTATGAAGTCACAAATCCTGATTATATGACTAAATATTAAATCATTGAATGAAAATATCTCAACAAAGGAACCTATTATGTTACTAGACCTTTTTAATGTATAATGATTAAATCTTTTAAAGAAAATGAGAGTTTTTAACGAAACTTATTCGAGTTCCCTTTGACGTCCTGAAAAGTGTTTTACAGAGTATAGATTGAATCTTTGAATGAAAATACCTCAGTAAAGGTACCTAGTATGTCACAAGACCTTTTTAATGTAAAAAGATTGAATTTTTGAAAGAAAATGAGATTTTTGAGATTAACTTATTCGAGATACCTATGAAGTCGTGAAGCGTGTTTGAATGACTAAAGATTAAATCTTCGAATGAAAATACCTCAATAAAGGAACCTATTGTATGACTAAACCTTTTTAATGTATACAAATTGAATCTTTGAAACAAAATGTGAGTTTTGAATGAAACTTATTCGAGTTCCTTTTGACGTCCCGAAGAGTGTTTTAATGAGTAAAAAGAGAATTTTTGAACGAAAATACCTCAATAACGGTACCTATTATGTTACTAGACCATTTTAATGTATAAAAGTTAAATTTTTGAAAGAAAATAAGAGAATTGACTTAAACTTATTCGAATTAGTTGTGAAGTGGCGAAGAATATTTTAATGAGTAAAGATCGAATCTTTGATTGAAAATATCTCAATAAAAGTACCTTTTATGTCACTAAATCTTTTTAATGCATATAGATTGAATCTTTGAAACAAAACAAGAGTTTTAATTTAAAATTATTCGTGTTACCTAGAAGTCGCGAAGAGTGTTTTAATGAGCATATGCTGAATCCTTCAATGAAAGTACCTTAATAAAGGTACCTTTTATGTCACTAGACCTTTTCAATGTATAAAGATTGAATCTTTGAAAGAAAATGTGGTTTTTGAGTTAAACTTATTAGAGTTCCCTTTGACGTCCCGTAGAGTGTTTTACAGAGTAAAGATTGAATCTTTGAACGAAAATACCTTAATAACGGTACCTAGTATGTCACTAGACCTTTTTAATGTAAAAAGATTGAATCTCTGAAATAAAATGATAGTTTAGAGATTGACTTATTCGAGTTGCCTATGAAGTCGCCAATCGTGTTGTAATGAGTAAATATTACATCATTGAATGAAAATATCTCAACAAAGATACCTATAATGTGACTAGACCTTTTTAATGTATAAAGATTGAATCTTTTAAAGAAAATGAGAGTTTTGAGTGAAACTTATTCGAGTTCCCTTTGACGTCCCAAAGAGTGTTTTATAGAGTAAAGATTGAATCTTTGAATGAAAATACCTTAATAAAGGTACGTAGTATGTCACTAGACCTTTTTAATGTAAAAAGATTGAATCTCTGAAACAAAATGATATGTTTAGAGATTAACTTATTCGAGTTACCTATGAAGTCGCAAATCCTGTTGTAATGACTAAATATTAAATCATTGAATGAAAATATCTCAACAAAGGAACCTATTATGTTACTAGACCATTTTAATGTATAACGATTGAATTTTTTAAAGAAAATGAGAGTTTTGAATGAAACTTATTCGAGTTCCCTTTGACGTCCCGAAGAGTGTTTTACCGAGTATAGATTGAATCTTTGAATGAAAATACCTCAGTAAAGGTACCTAATATGTCACAAGACCTTTTTAATGTAAAAAGATTGAATTTTTGAAAGAAAATGAGACTTTTGAGATTAACTTATTCGAGTTACCAATGAAGTCGTGAAGCGTGTTTTAATGACTAAAGATTAAATCTTTGAATGAAAATACCTCAATAAAGGAACCTATTTTATAACTAAACATTTTTAATGTATACAAATTAAATCTTTGAAAGAAAATGAGAGTTTTGAATGAAACTTATTCGAGTTCCTTTTGACGTCCCGAAGAGTGTTTTAATGAGTAAAAATAGAATCTTTGAATGAAAATACCTCAATAACGGTACCTATTATGTTACTAGACCAATTTAATGTATAAAAGTTGAATTTTTGAAAGAATATAAGAGGATTGACTTAAACTTATTCGAGTTAGTTATGAAGTGGCGAAGAGTATTTTAATGAGTAAAGATCGAATCTTTGATTGAAAATATCTCAACAAAAGTACCTTTTATGTCACTAAATCTTGTTAATGCATATAGATTGAATCTTTGAAACAAAACAAGAGTTTTAATTTAAAATTATTCGTGTTACCTAGAAGTCGCGAAGAGTGTTTTAATGAGTATATGTTGAATCTTTCAATGAAAGTACCTTAATAAATGTACCTTTTATGTCACTAGACCTTTTCAATGTATAAAGATTGAATCTTTGAAAGAAAATGTGGTTTTTGAGTTAAACTTATTAGAGTTTCCTTTGACGTCCCGTAGAGTGTTTTACAGAGTAAAGATTGAATCTTTGAACGAAAATACCTTAATAACGGTACCTAGTATGTCACTAGACCTTTTTAATGTAAAAAGATTGAATCTCTGAAATAAAATGATAGTTTAGAGATTGACTTATTCGAGTTACCTATGAAGTCGCAAATCGTGTTGTAATGACTAAGTATTAAATCATTGAATGAAAATATCTCAACAAAGATACCTATTATATGACTAGACCTTTTTAATGTATAAAGATTGAATCTTTTAAAGAAAATGAGAGTTTTAAGTGAAACTTATTCGAGTTCCCTTTGACGTCACGAAGAGTGTTTTACAGAGTATAGATTAAATCTTTGAATGAAAATACCTCAGTAAAGGTACCTAGTATGTCACAAGACCTTTTTAATGTAAAAAGATTGAATCTTTGAAAGAAAATAAGAGTTTTCAGATTAACTTATTCGAGTTACCTATGAAGTCGCGAGGCGTGTTTTAATGACTAAAGATTAAATCTTTGAATGAAAATACCTCAATAAAGGAACCTATTGTATGACTAAATCTTTTTAAGGTATACAGATCGAATTTTCGAAAGAAAATGAGAGTTTTGAATGAAACTTATTCGAGTTCCTTTTGACGTCCCGAAGAGTGTTTTGATGATTAAAATCGAATCTTTGAATGAAAATAGCTCAATAAAGGTACTGCTTATGTTACTAGACCTTTTTAATGTATAAACGTTGAATCTTTGAAAGAAAATAAGAGTATTGATTTAAACTTGTTCGAGTTACTTATGAAGTGGTGAAGAGTGTTTTAATGAGTAAAGATCGAATCTTTAAATGAAAATATCTCAATAAAAGTACTTTTTATGTCATTAAACCTATTTAATGTATATAGATTAAATCTTTGAAACAAAACAAGAGTTTGAATTTAAAATTATTCGTGTTACCCAGTAGTCGCAAAGAGTTTTTTAATGAGTATATATTGAATCTTTAAATGAAAGTACCTCTATAAAGGTACCTTTTATGTCACTAGACCTTTTCAATGTATAAAGATTGAATCTTTGAAAGAAAATGATGTTTTTGAGTTAAACTTATTCGAGTTCCCTTTGACGTCCCGTAGAGTGTTTTATAGAGTAAAGATTGAATCTTTGAATGAAAATACCTTAATAAAGGTACCTAGTATGTCACTAGACCTTTTTAACGTAAAAAGATTGAATCTCTGAAATAAAATGATAGTTTAGAGATTGACTTATTTGAGTTACCAATGAAGTCGCAAATCGTGTTGTAATGACTAAATATTAAATCATTGAATGAAAATACCCAACAAAGGAACCTATTATGTGACTAGACCTTTTTAATGTATAAATATTGAATCTTTTAAAGAAAATGAGACTTTTGAGTGAAACTTATTCGAGTTCCCTTTGACATCCCGAAGAGTGTTTTACAGTGTATAGATTGAGTCTTTGAGTGAAAATACCTCAGTAAAGGTACCTAGTATGTCGCAAGACCTTTTTGAATGTAAAAAGATTGAATCTTTGAAAGAAAATGAGAGTTTTGAGATTAACTTATTCGAGTTACCTATGAAGTTGCGAGGCGTATTTCAATGACTAAAGATTAAATCTTTGAATGAAAATATCTCAATAAAGGAACCTATTATATTACTAAACCTTTTTAATGTATACAAATTGAATCATTGAAAGAATATGAGAGTTTTGAATGAAACTTATTCGAGTTCCTTTTGACGTCCCGAAGAGTGTTTTAATGAGTAAAAATAGAATCTTTGAATGAAAATACCTCAATAAAGGTACCTACTAGTTACTAGACCATTTCAATGTATAAAAGTTGAATCTTTCAAAGAAAATAAGAGGATTGATTTAAACTTATTCGAGGTAGTTATGAAGTGGCGAAGAGTGTTTTAATGAGTAAAGATCGAATCTTTGATTGAAAATATCTCAATAAAAGTACCTTTTATGTCCCTAAATCTTTTTAATACATATAGATTGAATCTTTGAAACAAAACAAGAGTTTGAATTTAAAATTATTCGTGTTACCTAGAAGTCGCAAAGAGTGTTTTAATGAGTATATGTTGAATCTTAAAATTTAGTACCTCAATAAAGGTACCTTTTATGTCACTAGACAATTTCAATGCACAAAGATAGAATCTTTGAAAGAAATGTGGTTTTTGAGTTAAACTTACTCGAGTTCCCTTTGACGTCCCGTAGAGTGTTTTACAGAGTAAAGATTGAATCTTTAACCGAAAATACCTTAATAAAGGTACCTAGTATGTCACTAGACCTTTTTAATGTCAAAAGATGAATCTCTGGAAAAAAAAATGACAGTTTAGAGATTAACTTATTCGAGTTACCTATGAAGCCGCGAATCGTGCTGTAATGACTAAATATTAATTCTTTGATTGAAAATATCTCAACAAAGGAACCTATTATGTGACTAGACCTTTTTAATATATAAAGATTGAATCTTTTAAAGAAAATGAGAGTTTTGAGTGAAACTTATTCGAGTTCCCTTTGACGTCCCGAAGAGTGTTTTACAGAGTATAGATTGAATCTTTAAATGAAAATACTTCAGTAAAGGTACCTAGTATGTCACTAGACCTTTTTAATGTAAAAAGATTGAATCTTTTGAAAGAAAATAAGAGTTTTGAGATTAACTTATTTGAGTTACCTATGAAGTCGCGAGGCGTATTTTAATGACTAAAGATTAAATCTTTGAATGAAAATACCTCAATAAAGGAACCTATTATATGACAAAACCTTTTTAATGTATACAGATTGAATCTTCGAAAGAAAATGAGAGTTTTCAATGAAACTTATTCGAGTTCCTTTTGACGTCCCGAAGAGTGTTTTAATGAGTAAAAAAAAAATCTTTGATTTAAAATACCTCAATGACGGTACCTATTATGTTATTAGACCTTTTTAATGTATAAATATTGAATCTTTGAAAGAAAATAAGAGTATTGATTTTAACTTATTCGAGTAACTATGAAGTGGCGAAGAGTGTTTTAATGAGTAAAGATCGAATCTTTGATTGAAAATATCTTAATAAAAGTACCTTTTATGTTTTTAAACCTTTTTAATGCATATAGATTGAATCTTTGAAACAAAACAAGATTGAATCTTTAAATGAGTATATGTTGAATCTTTAAATGAAAGTAGCTCAATAAAGGAACCTTTTATGTCACTAGACCTTTTCAATGTATAAAGACTTAATCTTTGAAAGAAAATGAGTGTTTTGAATTAAACTTATTCGAGTTCCTTTTGACGTCCCGAAGTGTGTTTTAATGAGTAAAAATAGAATCTTTGAATAAAAATACCTTAATAAAGTTACCTATTATGTTACTAGACCTTTTTAATGTAGAAACGTTGAATCTTTGAAAGAAAATAAGAATATTGATTTAAACTTATTCGAGTTACTTATGAAGTGGCGAAGAGTGTTTTAATTAGTAAAGATCGAATCTTTGATTTAAAATATCTCAGTAAAAGTACCTTTTATGTTATTAAACCTTTTTAATGCATATAGATTGAATCTTTGAAACAAAACAGGACTTTGAATTTAAAATTATTCGTGTTGCCTAGTAGTAGCGCAGAATGTTTTAATGAGTATATGTTTAATCTTTAAATGAAAGTACCTCAATAAAGGTACCTTTTATGTCACTAGACTTTTTCAATGTATAAAGATTAAATCTTTAAAAGAAAATGAGGTTTTTGAGGTAAACTTATTCGAGTTCCCTTTGACGTCCCTTAGAGTGTTTTACGGAGTAAAAATTGAATTTTTGAACGAAAATACCTCAATAAAGGTACATGGTATGTCACTAGACCTTTTTAATGTAAAAAGATTGAATCTCTAAAAAAAAATGATTGTTTAGAGATTAACTTATTCGAGTTACCTACGAATTCGCGAATTGTGTTGTAATGACTAAATATTAAATCTTTGAATGAAAATATCTCAATAAAGGAACCTATTATGTGACTAGACCTTTTTAATGTATAAAAATTGAATCTTTTAAAGAAAATGAGAGTTTTGAATGATACTTATTCGAGTTCCTTTTGACGTCCCGAAGAGTATTTTAATGAGTAAAAATAGAATCTTTGAATGAAAATACCTCCATAAAGGTACCTATTATGTTAATAGACCTTTTTAATGTATAAACGTTGAATCTTTGAAAGAAAATAAGAGTATTGATTTAAACTTATTCGAGTTACTTATGAAGTTGCGAAGAGTGTTTTAATGAGTAAAGATCGAATCTTTGATTTAAAATATCTCAATAAGAGTACCTTTTACGTCATTAAACCTTTTTAATGCATTTAGATTGAATCTTTGAGACAAAACAAGAGTTTGAATTTAAGATTATTCGTGTTACCTAGTAGTCGCGAGGAGTGTTTTAATGAATATATGTTGAATCTTTAAATGAAAGAACCTCAATAAAGTTACCTTTTATGTCACTAGACCTTTTTAATGTATAAAGATTGAATCTTTGGAAGAAAATGAGGTTTTTGAGTTAAACTTATTCGAGTTCCCTTTGACATCCCGTGGAGTGTTTTACAGAGTAAAGATTGAATCTTTGAACGAATATACCTTAATAAAGGTACCTAGTATGTCACTAGACCTTTTTAATGTAAAAAGATTGAATCTCTGAAAAAAAAATGATAGTTTAGAGATTAACTTATTTCAGTTACCTATGAAGTCGTGAAGCGTGTTTTAATGACTAAAGATTAAATCTTTGAATGAAAATACCTTAATAAAGGAACTTATTATATGACTAAACCTTTTTAATGTATACAAATTGAATCTTTGAAAGAAAATGAGAGTTTTGAATGAAACTTATTCGAGTTCCTTTTGACGTCCCGAATAGTGTTTTAATGAATAAAAATAGAATCTTTGAATGAAAATACCTCAATAACGGTACCTATTATGTTACTAGACCATTTTAATGTATAAAAGTTGAATCTTTGAAAGAAAATATGACGATTGATTTAAACTTATTCGAGTTAGTTATGAAGTGGCGAAGAGTGTTTAAATGAGTAAAGATCGAATCTTTGATTGAAAATATCTCAATAAAAGTACCTTTTATGTCACTAAATCTTTTTAATGCATATAGATTGAATCTTTGAAACAAAACAAGAGTTTGAATTTAAAATTATTCATGTTACCTAGAAGTCGCGAAGAGTGTTTTAATGAGTATATGTTGAATCTTTAAATAAAAGTACCTCAATAAATGTACCTTTTATGTCACTAGACCGTTTCAATGTATAAAGATTGAATCTTTGAAAGAAAATGTGGTTTTTGAGTTAAACTTATTCGAGTTCCCTTTGACGTCCCGTAGAGTGTTTTACAGAGTAAAGATTGAATCTTTGAACGAAAATACCTTAATAAAGGTACCTAGTATGTCACTAGACCTTTTTAATGTAAAAAGATTGAATCTCTGAAAAAAAATGATAGTTTAGAGATTAACTTATTCGAGTTACTTATGAAGTCCCGAATCGTGTTGTAATGACTAAATATTAAATCTTTGAATAAAAATATCTCAACAAAGGAACCTATTATGTGACTAGACCTTTTTAATGTATAAAGATTGAATCTTTTAAAAAAAAAATGAGAGTTTTGAGTAAAACTTATTCGAGTTCCCTTTGACAGAGTATAGATTGAATCTTTGAATGAAAATACCTCAGCAAAGGTACCTAGTATGTCGCTAGACCTTTTTAATGTAAAAAGATTGAATCTTTGAAAGAAAATAAGTGTTTTGAGATTCACTTATTCGAGTTACCTATGAAGTCGCGAGGCGTGTTTTAATGACTAATGATTAAATCTTTGAATGAAAATACCTTAATAAAGGAACCTATTATATGACTAAACCTTTTTAATGTATATAAATTGAATCTTTTATAGAAAATGAGAGTTTTGAACGAAACTTATTCGAGTTCCTTTTAACATCACGAAGAGTGTTTTAATAAGTAAAAATAGTATCGCTGAATGAAATTACCTCAATACAGGTACATATTATGTTACTAGACCTTTTTAATTTATAAACGTTGAATCTTTGAAAGAAAATAAGAGTATTGATTTAAACTTATTCGAGTTACCTATGAAGTGGCGAAGAGTATTTTAATGAGTAAAGATCAAATCTTTGAATGAAAATATAATAATAAAAGTACCTTTTATGTCATTAAACCTTTTTAAAGCATATAGATTGAATCTTTGAAACAAAACAAGAGTTTGAATTTAAAATTATTCGTGTTACCGAGTAGTCGCAAAGAGTGTTTTAATGAGTATATATTGAATCTTTAAATGAAAGTACCTCAATAAAGGTACCTTTTATGTCACTAGACCTTTTCAATGTATAAAGATTGAATCTTTGAAAGAAAATGAGGTTTTGGAGTTAAACTTATTCGAGTTCTCTTTGACGTCCCGTAGAGTGTTTTACAGAGTAAAGTTTGAATCTTTGAATGAAAATACCTGAATAAAGGTACCTAGTATGTCACTAGAGCTTTTTAATGTAAAAAGATTGAATCTCTGAAATAAAATGATAGTTTAGAGATTGACTTATTCGAGTTACCAATGAAGTCGCAAATCTTGTTGTAATGACTAAATATTAAATCTTTGAATGAAAATATCTCAACAAAGGAACCTATTATGTGACTAGACCTTTGTAATGTATAAAGATTGAATCTTTTAAAGAATATGAGAGTTTTGAGTGAAACTGATTCGAGTTCCCTTTGACGTCCCGAAGAGTGTTTTACAGAGTATAGATTGAATCTTTGAATGAAAATACCTCAGTAAAGGTACCTAGTATGTCACTAGACCTTTTTAATATAAAAAGATTGAATCTTTGAAAGAAAATGAGAATTTTGAGATTAACTTATTCGAGTTACCTATGAAGTCGCGAGGCATGTTTTAATGACTAAAGATTAATTTTTTGGATGAAAATACCTCAATAAAGGAACTTATTATATAACTAAATCTTTTGAATGTATACAGATTGAATCTTTGAAAGAAAATGAGAGTTTTGAATCTTTGAATGAAAAAAAAATGATAGTTTAGAGATTAACTTATTCGAGTTACCTATGAAGTCCCGAATCGTGTTGTAATGACTAAATATAAAATCTTTGAATGAAAATATCTCAACAAAGGAACCTATTATGTGACTAGACCTTTTTAATGTATAAAGATTGAATCTTTTAAAGAAATTGAGAGTTTTGAGTGAAACTTATTCGAGTTCCCTTTGACGTCCCGAAGAGTGTTTTACAGAGTATAGATTGAATCTTTGAATTAAGATACCTCAGTAAAGGTACCTAGTATGTCACTAGACTTTTTAATGTAAAAAGATTGAATCTTTCAAATAAAATGATAGTTTAGAGATTAACTTATATGATTTACCAATGAAGTCGCGAATCGTGTTGTAATGACTAAATACTAAATCTTTGAATGAAAATATCTCAACAAAGGAACCTATTATGTTACTAAACCTTTTTAATGTAAAAAGATTGAATCTTTGAACGAAAATGAGAATTTTGAGATTAACTTATTCGAGTTACCTATGAAATCGCGAGGCGTGTTTTAATGACTAAAGATTAAATCTTTGAATGAAAATACCTCAATAAAGGAACCTGTTGTACGACTAAACCTTTTTAATGTATACAGATTGAATTTTCGAAAGAAAATGAGAGTTTTGAATGAAACTTATTCGAGTTCCTTTTCGACGTCCCGAAGAGTGTTTTAATGATTAAAATAGAATCTTTGAATGAAAATACCTCAATAAAGGTACCGCTTACTTTACTATATCTTTTTAATGTACAAACGTAAATTTTTTTAAAGAAAATAAGAGTATTAATTTAAACTTATTCGAGTTACTTATGAAGTGGCGAAGAGTGTTTTAATGTGTAAAGATCGAATCTTTGAATGAAAATATCTCAATAATAGTACTTTTTATGTCATTAAACCTTTTTAATGCATATAGATTGAATCTTTGAAACAAAACAAAAGTTTGAATTTAAAATTATTCGTGTTACCCAGTAGTCGCGAAGAGTTTTTTAATGAGTATATGTTGAATCTTTAAATGAAAGTACCTCAATAAAGGTGTCTTTTTTGTCACTAGACCTTTTCAATGTATAAAGATTGAATCTTTGAAAGAAAATGAGGTTTTTGAGTTAAACTTATTCGAATTCCCTTCGACGTCCCGTAGAGTGTTTTACAGAGTAAAGATTGAATCTTTGAATGAAAATACCTTAATAAAGGTACCTAGTATGTCACTAGACCTTTTTAATGTAAAAAGATTGAATTTCTGAAATAAAATGATAGTTTAGAGATTGACTTATTCGATTTACCTATGAAGTCGCAAATCGTGTTGTAATGACTAAATATTAAATCATTGAATGAAAATATCTCAACAAAGGAACCTATTATGTGACTAGACCTTTTTAATGTATAAATATTGAATCTTTTAAAGAAAATGAGAGTTTTGAGTGAAACTTATTCGAATTCTCTTTGTCGTCCTGAAAAGTGTTTTATAGAGTATAGATTGAGTCTTTGAATGAAAATACCTAAGTAAATGTACCTAGTATGTCACAAGACCTTTTTTATGTAAAAAGATTGAATCTTTGAAAGAAAATGAGAGTTTTGGGATTAACTTATTCGAGTTACCTATGAAGTCGTGAAGTGTGTTTTAATGACTAAAAATTAAATCTTTGAATAAAAATACCTCAATAAAGTAACCTATTATATGAGTAAACCTTTTCAATGTATACAGATTGAATCTTTGAAAGAAAAGGAGAGTTTTGAATGAAACTTATTCGAGTTCCTTTTGACGTCCCGAAGAGTGTTTTAATGAGTAAAAATAGAATCTTTGAATGAAAATACCTCAATAAAGATACCTACTAGTTACTGGACCATTTTAATGTATAAAAGTTGAATCTTTGAAAGAAAATAAGAGGATTGATTTAAACTTATTCGAGTTAGTTATGAAGTGGCGAAGAGTGTTTGAATGAGTAAAGATCGAATCTTTGATTGAAAATATCTCAATAAAAGTACCTTTTATGTTACTAAATCTTTTTAATGCATATAGATTGAATCTTTGAAACAAAACAAGAATTTGAATTTACAATTATTCGTGTTACCTAGAAGTTGCAAAGAGTGTTTTAATGAGTATATGTTGAATCTTTAAATGAAAGTATCTCAATAAAGGTACCTTTTATGTCACTAAACCTTTTCAATGCATAAAGATTGAATCTTTGAAAGAAATTGTGGTTTTTGAGTTAAACTTATTCGAGTTCCCTTTGACGTCCCGTAGAGTGTTTTACAGAGTATAGATTGAATGTTTGAATGAAAATATCTTAGTAAAGGTACCTAGTATGTCACTAGACCTTTTTAATGTAAAAAGATTGAATCTTTGGAAAAAAAATGATAGTTTAGAGATTAACTTATTCGAGTTACCTATGAAGCCGCGAATCGTGCTGTAATGACTAAATATTAATTCTTTGATTAAAAATATCTCAACAAAGGTACCTATTATGTGACTAGACCTTTTTAATGTATAAAGATTGAATCTTTTAAAGAAAATGAGAGTTTTGAGTGAAACTTATTCGAGTTCCCTTTGACGTCCCGAAGAGTGTTTTACAGAGTATAGATTGAATCTTTGAATGAAAATACCTCAGTAAAGGTACCAAGTATGTCACTAGACCTTTTTAATGTAAAAAGATTGAATCTTTGAAAGAAAATAAGAGTTTTGAGATTAACTTATTCGAGTTATCTATGAAGTTGCGAGGCGTGTTTTAATGACTAAAAATTAAATCTTTGAATGAAAATACCTCAATAAAGGAACCCATTATATGACTAAACCTTTTTAATGTACAGAGATTGAATCTTTGAAAAAAATTAAAGTTTTAAATGAAACTTATTCGAGTTCCTTTTGACGTCCCGAAGAGTGTTTTAATGAGTAAAAATAAAATCTTTGAATGAAAATACCTCAATAAAGGTACCTATTATGTTACTAGACCATTTTAATGTATAAAAGTTGAATTTTTGAAAGAAAATAAGAGGATTCACTTAAACTTAATCGAGTTAGTTATGAAGTGGCGAAGAGTATTTTTATGAGTAAAGATCGAATCTC
Source organism: Cornus florida (assembly GCF_030987335.1). NCBI lineage: Eukaryota > Viridiplantae > Streptophyta > Magnoliopsida > Cornales > Cornaceae > Cornus > Cornus florida. The sequence goes on along the minus strand of NW_026775578.1, from coordinate 88,662,776 downwards.
TGATTGAAAATATCTCAATAAAAGTACCTTTTATGTCACTAAATCTTTTTAATGCATATAGATTGAATCTTTGAAACAAAACAAGAGTTTTAATTTAAAATTATTCGTGTTACCTAGAGGTCGCGAAAAGTGTTTTAATGAGTATATGTTGAATCTTTAAATGAAAGTACCTCAATAAAGGTACCTTTTATGTCACTAGACCTTTTCAATGTATAAAGATTGAATCTTTGAAAGAAAATGTGGTTTTTGAGTTAAACGTATTAGAGTTACCTTTGAATTCCCGCAGAGTGTTTTACAGAGTAAAGATTGAATCTTTGAATGAAAATACCTTAATAAAGGTACCTAGTATGTCACTAGACCTTTTTAATGTAAAAAGATCGAATTTCTGAAATAAAATGATAGTTTAGAGATTGACTTATTCGAGTTACCTATGAAGTCGCAAATCATGTTGTAATGACTAAATATTAAATCATTGACTGAAAATATCTCAACAAAGATACCTATTATGTAACTAGACCTTTTTAATGTATAAAGATTGAATCTTTTAAAGAAAATTAGAGTTTTGAGTGAAACTTATTCGAGTTCCCTTTGAAGTTCTGAAGAGTGTTTTACAGAGTATAGATTGAATCTTTGAATGAAAATACCTCAGTAAAGGTACCTAGTATGTCACAAGACCTTTTTAATGTAAAAAAATTGAATCTTTGAAAGAAAATAAGAGTTTTGAGATTAACTTATTCGAGTTACCTATGAAGTCGGAACGCGTGTTTTAATGACTAAAGATTAAATCTTTGAATGAAAATACCTCAATAAAGGAACCTATTGTATGACTAAACCTTTTTAATATATACAGATTGAATCTTTGAAAGAAAATGAGAGTTTTGAATGAAACTTATTCGAGTTCCTTTTGACGTCCCGAAGAGTGTTTTAATAATTAAAATAGAATCTTTGAATTAAAATACCTCAATAAAGGTACCGCTTATGTTACTAGACCTTTTTAATGTATAAGCGTTGAATCTTTTAAAGAAAATAAGAGTATTGGTTTAAACTTATTCGAGTTACTTATGAAGTGGTGAAGAGTCTTTTAATGAGTAAAGATTGAATCTTTGAATCAAAATATCTCATTAAATGTACCTTTTATGTAATTAAACCTTTTAAATGCATATAGATTGAATCTTTGAAACAAAACCAGAGTTTGAATTTAAAATTATTCGTGTTACCGAGTAGTCGCGAAGAGTTTTTTAATGAGTATATGTTGAATCTTTAAATGAAAGTACCTCAATAAAGGTACCTTTTATGTCACTAGTCCTTTTCAGTGTATAAAGATTGAATCTTTGAAAGAAAATGAGGTTTTTGAGTTAAACTTATTCGAGTTTCCTTTGACGTCCCGTAGAGTGTTTTACAGAGTAAAGTTTGAATCTTTAAATGAAAATACCTTAATAAAGGTACCTAGTATGTCACTAGACCATTTTAATGTAAAATGATTGAATCTCTGAAATAAAATGATAGTTTAGAGATTGACTTATTCGAGTTACCTATGAAGTCGTAAATCGTGTTGTAATGACTAAAGGTTAAATCATTGAATGAAAATATCTCGACAAAGGAAACCTATTATGTGACTAGACCTTTTTAGTGTATAAAGATTGAATCTTTTAAAGAAAATGAGTGTTTTGAGTGGAACTTATTCGAGTTCCCTTCGACGTCCCAAAGAGTGTTTTAAAGAGTATAGATTGAATCTTTGAATGAAAATAACTCAAAAAAGGTACCTAGTATGTCACAAGACCATTTTAAGGTAAAAAGATTGAATCTTTGAAAGAAAATGAGAGTTTTGAGATTAACTTATTCGAGTTACCTATGAAGTCGTGAAGCGTGTTTTAATAACTAAAGATTAAATCTTTGAATGAAAATACCTCAATAAAGGAACCTGTTATATGACTAAACCTTTTTAATGTATACAGATTGAATATTTGAAAGAAAATGAGAGTTTTGAATGAAACTTATTCGAGTTCCTTTTGACGTCCCGAATAGTATTTTAATGAGTAAAAATAGAATCTTTGATTGAAAATACCTCAATAAAGGTACCTATTATGTTACTTGACCATTCTAATGTATAAAAGTTGAATCTTTGAAAGAAAATAAGAGGATTGATTTAAACTTATTCGAGTTAGTTATGAAGTGGCGAAGAGTGTTTTAATGAGTAAAGATCAAATCTTTGACTGAAAATATCTCAAAAAAGTACCTTTTATGTCACTAAATCTTTTTAATGCATATAGATCGAATCTTTGAAACAAAACAAGAGTTTGAATTTAAAATTATTCGTGTTACCTAGAAGTCGCGAAGAGTGTTTTAATGAGTATATGTTGAATCTTTAAATGAAATTACCTCAATAAAGGTACCTTTTATGTCACTAGACCTTTTCAATGTATAAAAATTGAATCTTTGAAAGAAAATGTGGTTTTTGAGTTAAACTTATTCGAGTTCCCTTTCACGTCCCGTAGAGTGTTTTACAGAGTAAAGATTGAATCTTTAAACGAAAATACCTTAATAAAGGTACCTAGTATGTCACTAGACCTTTTTCATGTAAAAACATTGAATCTCTGAAAAAAAAAATGATAGTTTAGAGATTAACATATTCGAGTTACCTATGAAGCCGCGAATCGTGCAGTAATGACTAAATATTAAATCTTTGAATGAAAATATCTCAACAATGATACCTATTATGTAACTAGACCTTTTTAATATACAAAGATTGAATCTTTTAAAGAAAATGAGAGTTTTGAGTGAAACTTATTCGAGTTCCCTTTGACGTCCCGAAGAGTGTTTTACAGAGTATAGATTGAATCTTTGAATGGAAATACCTCAGTAAAGGTACCAAGTATGTCACTAGACCTTTTTAATGTAAAAAGATTGAATCTTTGAAAGAAAATAAGAGTTTTGTGATTAACTTATTCGAGTTACCTATGAAGTCGCGAGGCGTGTTTTAATGACTAAAGATTAAATCTTTGAATGAAAATACCTCAATAAAGGAACCTATTGTATGACTAAACCTTTTTAATTTATACAGATTGAATCTTTGAAAGAAATTGAGAGTTTTGAATGAAACTGATTCGAGTTCTTTTGACGTCTCGAAGAGTGTTTTAATGAGTAAAAATAGAATCTAAATATGAAAATATCTCAATAAAGGTACCTATTATGTTACTAGACCTTTTTAATGTATAAACGTTGAATCTGTGAAAAAAAATAAGAGTATTGATTTAAACTTATTCGAGTTACCTATGAAGTAGCGAAGAGTGTTTTAATGAGTAAAGATTGAATATTTGATTGAAAATATCTCAATAAAAGTACCTTTTATGTCATTAAACCTTTTTAATGCATACAGATTGAATCTTTTAAACAAAACAAAAGTTTGAATTTAAAATTATTCGTGTTACCTAGTCGTCGCGAAGAGTGTATGAGTATATGTTGAATCTTTAAATGAAAGTACCTCAATAAAGGTACCTTTTATGTCACTAGACCTTTTTAATGCATAAAGATTGAATCTTTGAAAGAAAATGAGGTTTTTGAGTTAAACTTATTCGAGTTCCTTTGACGTCCCGTAGAGTGTTTTTCAGAGTAAAGATTGAATCTTTGAATGAAAATACCTTAATAAAGGTACTTAGTATGTCACTAGACCTTTTTAATGTAAAAAGATTGAATCTCTGAAAAAAAATGATAGTTTAGAGAATAACTTATTTAAGTTACCTATGATGTTCCGAATCGTGTTGTAATGACTAAATATTAAATCTTTGAATGAAAATATCTCAACAAAGGAACCTATTATGTGACTAGACCTTTTTAATGTATAAAGATTGAATCTTTTAAAGACAATAAGAGTTTTGAGTGAAACTTATTCGAGTTCTCTTTGACGTCCCGGAGAGTGTTTTACAGAGTTTAGATTGAATCTTTGAATGAAAATAGCTCAGTAAAGGTACCTAATATGTCACTAGACCTTTTGAATATAAAAAGATTAAATCTTTGAAAGAAAACGAGAGTTTTGAGATTAACTTATTCAAGTTACTTATGAAGTCGCGAGGCGTTTTTTAATGACTAAAGATTAAATCTTTGAATGAAAATACCTCAATAAAGGAACCTATTATATGACTAAATCTTTTTAATGTATACAGATTGAATCTTTGAAAGAAAATGAGAGTTTTGAATGAAACTTATTCGAGTTCCTTTTGACGTCCCGAAGAGTGTTTTAGTGAGTAAAAATAGAATCTTTGAATGAAAATACCTCAATAAAGGTATCTATTATGTTACTAGACCTTTTTAATGTACAAACGTTGAATCTTTGAAAGAAAAAAAGAGAATTGATTTAAACTTATTCGAGTTACCTATGAAGTGGCAAAGAGTGTTTTAAAGAGTAAAGATCGAATCTTTGATTGAAAATATCTCAATAAAAGTAACTTTTATGTCATTAAACCTTTTTAATGCATATAGATTGAATCTTTGAAACAAAACAAGAGTTTGAAGTTAAAATTATTCGAGTTATCTAGTAGTCGCAAAGAGTGTTTTAATGAGTATATGTTGAATCTTTAAATGAAAGTGCCTCAATAAAGGTACCTTTTATGTCACTAGACCTTTTCAATGTATAAAGATTGAATCTTTGAAAGAAAATGAGGTTTTTTAGTTAAACTTATTCGAGTTCTCTTTGACGTCCCGTAGAGTGTTTTACAGAGTAAAGAATGAATCTTTGAACGAAAATACCTTAATAAAGGTACCTAGTATGTCACTAGACCTTTTTAATGTAAAAAGATTGAATCTCTGAAAAAACATGATAGTTTAGAAATTAACTTATTCGAGTTACGTATAAAGTCGCGAATCGCGTTGTATTGACTAAATATTAAATATTTGAATCAAAATATCTCAACAAAGGAACCTATTATGTGACTAGACCTTTTTAATGTATAAAGATTGAATCTTTGAAAGAAAATAAGAGTATTGATTTAAACTTATTTGAGTTAGTTATGAAGTGGTGAAGAGTGTTTTAATGAGTAAAGATTGAATCTTTAATTGAAAATATCTCAATAAAAGTACATTTTATGTCATTAAATCTTTTTAATGCATATAGATTAAATCTTTGAAACAAAACAAGAGTTTTAATTTAAAATTATTCGTGTTACGTAGAAGAGGCGAAGAGTGTTTTAATGAGTATATGTTGAATCTTTAAATGAAAGTATCTCAATAAAGGTACCTTATATGTCTCTAAATATTTTCAATGTATAAGGATTGAATCTTTTAAAGAAAATATGGTTTTTGAGTTAAACTTATTCGAGTTCCATTTGACGTCCCGTAGAGTATTTTACAGAGTAAAGAAAAATATCCCAATAAAGGAACCTAGTATGTCACTAGTCCTTTTTAATGTAAAAAGATTGAATCTCTAAAATAAAATGATAGTTTAGAGATTAACTTATTCGAGTTACCTATGAAGTCGCGAATCGTGTTGTAATGACTAAATATTAAATCTTTGAATGAAAATATCTCACGAAAGGTACCTATTATGTGACTGATAAGCGCCGAATATTGTATATTCAAGCGCCCTAAATTACATTAACAAAGTCCAGTTATTAATTATTTTATGTAGATTAATTCCATTTGCATGTTTTTATGCATTTTCAGGTTAAAGTGCAAAAAGGAAGCAAAAATGATGCCTTGTGGAATTTTGAACAAAAAGGATGCCATTTCTGAATTTCTGGCAGCAGTGATCCTGACATTTGTCGCCATTTTCGACCTAGTAAACTCAAGAACTAGACTTCCATCATAACATGAAAGATTTAGATCTCTGAATCAGATTTCCAAATCTTCAAGTGGTTCATCATTCGGAGTTCGGAGCAGAGAGTTATGATCTTCGTAACAGAGGTGCGCAGAACTGCCTGGCAGCACTAAAGTACTGCCTCTCTCCCCATTTTCGACCAACCAGACTGGAGAATTGGGTCTTCATCAAAACATGAAGTTTTTAAAGCACTGAATCAGCTCTCCAAATCTTCAAACAGATCATCATTCAGAGTTCGGGGCACAAAGTTATAGCAGTTTTCCCAAAATAGGTCAGCGCTGAGCAAGAGGAACATGTTGCACATTGCACTAAGTTAGAGTGCTCGAGATCACTTTTCGAGTGCTCGAAAATCAGGCAGATTGCACTCGGAAATGGCTCAATTTCAGCCACTTGCACATTGGTTTCCTCAATGCCATCTTCCTTCTTTATGAAGTGGTTGGAGGTGTTCCTTGGAGGAGAGAGAGAGGGTGTGTTGGAGAATAAAAAGTGTGTTGGAGAATAAAAAGCTACCAAAGGCCACACATTTGCTATCTTTCATTTTTAGAAGATAGAGGAGGGAGAAAGAGGAGTAAGAAGAGGGTTCTTGGAGCAAAAGGAAGGGAGCTCGAAAATGGAGGAAAAGGGCAAGCTTCTTCCTTCTTCTAGCTCACTCATGGGTAACTAAACCTCATCTAGGGAGGTGATGAAGCCTCCCCTTTTGTTCATGTTCTAGATTAGGTTCTATTTTGGGGATTATAATGTATAAACTTTGCTCTTTTCATAGTTTAAGAGCTTATTACTTCTTGTAATGAATATTCATGTTTAAATGATTGATGTGAGTTATTTAGCTTGTCTTGATGATTCTTACATTAGTCTTATTGCTTTTATTTTCATAGTGACAATGAAGATATTAACTATGAATGGTTTTCAAGGCATGTTGATTTTGAAACTTGATATTCCATTGCTTAGGTACCTCCTTTGATGGATTATGCTTGATTCTTACCTTCATGTGCTTCATCATTTGATTGAATGCTTGATGGTCTTTTGCTTAAGTTAATGTATTTGATACTACACCCTAGTCTAGGTAGTCCAAATGTGTTGTCTTTTGATAGACCATTCTTGTTTTAATCGCATGAACTTTTTATTGGTTATGAAGCAACTATGTGTTGCTACATAATTCTTGATCATTGCTTATATAGTGTTTATCCCCAATTTAGTCTTGATTTAGCATGTATTTAGGGCGTAGGTGGATTCACTTCTCTAGTTTCCCCTTTTATTATCTCTAACTCTCATTTACTAGCACTATTGTTTTATGCACATTTGAATTCCTAGTTTAGTGACAAACAAAACAAACCCTCTATGAACACCCCTTATCACTCTAAAACGACTCTAGACACTTAGGTTGCCATAGATTAGTGCAGTCCCACTGGTTCGACTTACCCGACCAATAGCCCTATTTTACAATGATTCGTGCTATTGCGAAGGTTGATGTTTAATTGACCAACCGATCAATTTTTGGCGCCGTTGCCGGGTACTGCAAACGGTTTAGCGACCAAAGTTCTAGGGTTAAATTTAGTTTAATTATGCATATTGTGTCTTGTGAATATTCCTTGTGTGTTTTGATCATCTTCGTGTTGTAAGATTCTAGGGACTCGAAGCTCGCCGTGGGATAGCTAGCAAATCTTAAGTCTAGAGGACCCCAGGTAAGTCTCGTGACTTCTAGTTTCAAATTGTGAATATCGTGCATGTGTTAAGCTTAGAAGTAGATAAATTACAAGCCCTTGTCGAGGCTTTTTCAATTGTGTATTTTCAATTCCAAGCATCGGTCCTTGTCATAGCCATTTATTTTCTGTCTTGATAATTGAGGAGAAAGGGAACATCTTATGTGGAGTTGATGATAAAGATTTGTTGCGATGATGTTGTTGTGAATTGTTGATGTTTGGCCGTAGGTCACTCTCTCTTCCCACACTTGACTCGCCTATTGATATAAATTCACTTGAAAGAACTCTTAGACGGAACCTTAGGGAACCCACTCTTACAAGGGACCTTGAAACTGAATTCAATATAATAAGGAATAACGTAGGAAATCCGGGGAATGAAAGGGCTGAAATTCCTAATGTAGAACCAATGACTCTTAGAGATCATTTCATTCCTACCACCTATGCTTCTCTTTCTTGTATAGTGATGCCAAACATCGATGCAGCTCAATTTGAGATCAAGTCTAGTACCATTCAAATGCTTCCATCATTTCATGGCTTTGATAATGAAGATCCATATAAGCACCTTGATGAGTTCCTTGAAATCTGTTCGACCATCCGGTTGAGAGGTTTTTCGGACAATGCACTTCATCTCCATCTTTTCCCATTCTTCCTAAAGGATAGGGCAAAATATTAGTTGAACTCCCTTGCTCCCTGCTCTATTACTTCTTGGGCTCAATTGCAACAAGAATTTCTTAAGAAGTACTATCCGGTGAATAAAACCAACCAAATGAGGCGTTCCATTCTAAGCTTTTCTCAAGTTGATGGAGAACAACTCCACGAGACTTGGGAAAGGCTACAAGATCTTCTTCGAAAATGTCCTCATCATATGATCCCAAAATGGCAATTAGTGCAAGCTTTCTATGCTGGCTTGACCGAAACCCATAGATTCATGGTTGATTCTTCTTGTGGTGGGATGTTCATGTCCAAGAATGCGGATGAGGCTTGGACCTTACTTGAGAATTTGAGTGAAAATTCACTTCAACACAATTCTCATAGGGCTCCGACCGCAACCACTCCAAACAACACCAACCCTTGTCAACCAAAGTCAATAAGGGAGGAATCATCTCAAGTGGACGCCATCGCTCATAAATTCTACCAATTGATGGCACCACATCTTCCTCCTTCATTGTCTCAAAATTCGGCAAGTTCGGTTTGTACTTCATGCACTAGTCCATTCCATCTCTCGGAAGATTGCCCCACACCGGAGCAATTTCCCAATCCCAACCAAGAGCAAGCTAATGCCATGTTCTCGCGGCCCGGGAACAATCCATATTCCAACACCTACAATCCGGGTTGGCGAGATCATCCGAATTTCTCGTGGCGGCAACAAGCCCCACAGAATTCCCAATTCCAAAACCAAGGGCGGCAAAATCAGCCCTCTTCTCAATATCAAGGTAGACCTTTCCAAGCCTCTTCAAGCTACCATCCTCCTTACAATCCAAATGTCTCCAATCAACCTCCTGTGTGTCCAACTGACGAGATAGTAGCTGCAAACAAGCAAATGATGGAATCATTAAATAAGCAAATAATGGATGCCAACAAGCAACTCTTGACATCCTTGCAGCCTACTCTCCAAATGGTTCACTCTTATACTCAATCCATAGCTAATCTCGAAAATCAAGTGGGCCAAATAGCTAACTCGGTAAATCAATTGCTTCAAAAGTACAAGGGCAAGCTTCCCTCTCAACCTTTTGAAAATCCTAGAGGAATGCATGTGATTGACGAAACCCCTCCTCCGAGTGGGCCGACTCATGAACAAGTTCAAGCTATCACCACCCTTCGGAGTGGTAGAGTGGTTGACAACAAGGTCGATGGAGACAAAAGTGAGGAAGTTTCTCCTTTGAAAAATCCAAATTCAAGCTCTTCTAATCCAAATTCTTGTCCAAATACCATTCACGGAAATCCCACACATGTCACCCCAAATGTGGAAACTACTTATGAGCCAAAAGCTCCGTTTCCTCAACGTCTTCAAGAGTCGACACATTTTGGGAACAAGAATTGTAAAATTCAAGACATGTGGGAAGTTTTCAATCAAGTGAAGATTAACTTGCCCCTCTTGGATGCTATCAAGCAAATCCCTCCCTACGCAAAATTTCTCAAAGATTGTTGCACTCAAAAGCGCACTTATAAAAATCATTTGCCAAAAAAAGTGAGGTTGACTGAAAATGTTAGTGCTATCATTCAGCACAGCACTCCCCCGAAGTATAAGGATCCGGGTGCCCCCACAATCTCTTGCGTCATTGGTGACAGCAAAATCGAGAGGGCCCTCCTTGACTTAGGAGCTAGTGTAAATTTAATTCAATACTCAGTTTACCTACAACTTGGTTTGGGAGGTCTTAAGCCGACTTCCGTGGTTTTGCAGCTTGCCGATAGATCGGTCAAGCATCTACGAGGTATTCTCGAGGACGTTATCATCAAAGTGGACAAATTCTACTTCCCGATAGATTTTGTGGTTCTTGATACGGAACCGGTCCATGACCCAAAAAAGCACATTCCCGTGATCCTTGGTAGGCCATTTTTAGCCACGGCTAATGCATCAATTAATTGCCGAACCGGGGTGATGGACATTGCTTTTGGAAACATGCAAGTCAAACTCCACATCTTTCATGCAACTCAACATCCCTCCAATGAGGATGATTGTTTTCTTGTGGATGTCATCGATGAAGTGGTCGAAGAAGCTCTCCCCTTCATTCTAAGCAAAGATCCTCTTGAAACTTGCATGTCCCATTTTGACTTCTCAAACTTTGATGTTGATCAAGCCATTCAAGAAGTCAATTCCTTGCTTGATATTAGTGCTATCATGGATGTACCTCCTTGGAAAATTCCAAAAGAACCACTTCCCCAACTTTCCACCACTCCTCTGGTCCCATCATTATTATCTCCGCCACAACTTGAGCTTAAGCCGCTCCTTGGTCCAAAGCAAACCCTTCCGGTCATTATTACCTCGGACCTTCAAAAAGACCAAGAGACCAACCTTTTAGCGGTGCTCCAAGAACATAAAGAAGCTATTGGTTGGACAGTGGCAGATTTGAAAGGAATTGACCCCTCCATTTGTATGCACCGCATTCATATGGAGGATGACGCAAAGCCTACTAGAGAGGTCCAGTGCCGGTTAAATCCAAATATGAAGGAAGTGGTCATGAAAGAGGTGATCAAATTGCTAGATGCGGGAATCATCTATCCTATCTCTGATAGCAAGTGGGTGAGCCCCACACAAGTTGTCCTCAAGAAATCCGGGCTCACCGTTGTTGAAAATTCAGCGGGTGAGCTCGTGCCACAACGAACCACCACCGGGTGGCATGTGTGCATTGACTATCGTAAACTCAATTCATCAACTAGGAAGGATCATTTCCCACTCCCATTTATTGATCAAATCCTAGAAAGGTTAGCCGGCCAAAGCTTCTATTGTTTTCTTGATGGTTATTCCGGCTATAACCAAGTGGCAATCGCCCCCCAAGATCAAGAGAAAACAACATTCACATGTCCCTTTGGTACTTTTGCCTATCGACGCATGCATTTTGGTCTATGCAATGCACCGGCAACGTTCCAAAGGTGCATGATGTCCATATTCTCCGATATGGTTGAAAGGTTCTTGGAAGTTTTCATGGACGATTTTTCCGTATTTGGCTCCTCCTTTGACTCGTGTCTCAAAAATTTATCTCTTGTGCTCCAAAGATGCAAAGAGAATCTCATTCTAAGTTGGGAGAAAAGCCACTTCATGGTCCAAGAAGGCATTGTTTTAGGACATGTCATTTCTAAGCGGGGAATCGAGGTAGATAAGGCAAAAGTTGAGTTAATCTCTAATCTTCCTCCTCCGAATTCCGTCCGTCAAATTCGTTCTTTTCTTGGCCATGCCGGATTCTATCGTCGCTTCATCAAAGATTTTAGCAAAATCTCACGGCCCTTGTGTAATCTCTTAGCCAAGGATGTTCCGTTCAATTTTGATGACGCTTGCATGGAAGCTTTCATCAAACTTCGTATTCTCCTCTCCTCCGCCCCAATCATGAAACCCCCTAATTGGTCTCTTCCCTTTGAGATCATGTGTGATGCATCCGACTATGCATTAGGGGCGGTTTTGGGCCAACGTGTGGATAAACTTCCGCATGTCATTTATTATGCTAGCAAAACTCTCTGCGATGCCCAATTGAACTACACCACCACTGAAAAAGAATTGCTAGCTGTGGTGTACGCCTTGGATAAATTTTGCTCTTATCTTCTTGGCTCTGCTCTTATCTTCTTGGCTCCAAGGTCATCGTCTTTTCAGATCATGCCGCTCTTAGGCATTTGTTAACGAAAAAAGAGACAAAACCCCATTTAATTCGATGGATCCTCTTACTTCAAGAGTTTGACATTGACATCCGGGACAAAAAAGGGACCGACAATGTTGTCGCCGATCATCTCTCTCGCTTACTTATTGAGAAATCTTCAGAATTCGCAGCCATCCGTGATTCCTTTCCAGATGAACAACTTCTTCAAGTTTCACATTCTACTCTTCCATGGTTTGCGGATATTGTCAATTATCTTGTGGTTGGCAAAATTCCAGCTCATTGGTCCAAACAAGAGAGGGACCGGTTTTTCTCCCAAGTCAAGCATTTCTTTTGGGAAGATCCGGAACTATTCAAGTATTGCCCGGACCAAATCATACGGCGATGCATTCCTGAAACCGAGGCCACAAACATTCTAAATTTTTGCCATACTCTTGCTTGTGGAGGCCATTTTAGTGCCAAAAAGACCGCTAACAAAGTTCTTCAAAGCAGGTTCTTTTGGCCTATCCTGTTTTGGGATGCATACAATTTTTGCAAATCGTGTGAACGATGTCAAAAACTTGGATCCATGTCCCGAAGAGACATGATGCCCCTCACCAACATTTTAATTGTTGAAATTTTTGATGTGTGGGGGATTGACTTCATGGGACCATTTCCATCTTCTTATGGCTATGAGTACATCCTTGTAGCGGTGGATTATGTGTCTAAATGGGTTGAAGCCGCGGCTACCAAAACCGATGATCATAAAGTCGTGATCCATTTCATTCAGTCTCACATCTTTAGTCGTTTTGGTGCGCCCAGAGCAATCATTAGTGATGGTGGATCTCATTTCCGAAATCGTTATCTCAAATCTGTCCTTGCTAAGTATTCAGTAATTCATAAGGTTGCTACACCTTACCACCCTCAAACGAGTGGTCAAGTAGAGATTTCTAACCGGGAGATTAAGCACATTTTAGAAAAAACGGTTAGACCGGACCGCAGAGATTGGTCATTAAGGCTAAACGATGCGCTTTGGGCTTACCGGACAGCTTATAAGACACCCATTGGCATGTCACCATATCGACTTGTCTTTGGCAAAGCATGTCATCTCCCGGTAGAATTAGAGCACCGTGCTTATTGGGCCATAAAAAGGTTCAATTTTGATCTCAAACAAGCCGGCTCTAATCGTACGTTGCAATTAAATGAACTTGAGGAATTGCGTAATGACGCGTATGAAAGCGCAAAAATTTACAAGGCCAAGACTAAAGCTTTTCATGACAAACGCATCGTCAAAAAGTCTTTTGCCCCGGGACAAAAGGTCTGGCTTTTCAATTCCCGCTTGAAACTCTTTCTCGGTAAACTCCAGTCAAGATGGGATGGTCCATACATTGTCACTACTGTCTTTCCTCATGGAGCAATCGAACTTCATGATCCTGCAAGTGGATCACTCTTCAAGGTAAATGGCCAACGGCTTAAGCCTTGCATTGACGGCACAATTCTAACCCGAAAAGTTGAGGAAGTCCTCTTGACGGATCCAATTTATAAGGATTAGTGCCTGCTCTAGCTTGGTCTAGCTATCGATATTAAATTTAGCGAAACAAAGGACGCAATTCTTTCAATTTTCAAGCTTCCTTCTCTTTGAAATTGCTCGTGCCTTGCAAAATTTTCTGGGAAACGGTTTAGAAAAGCCAAAAATTTGATTTTTCGTAGACCTTCTCAACTCTAATTTTCATTCCCGGAAATTTCCATCGCTTCCTAGCAATTTCATCGGATCTTGGGAATGCTACTCATGTGCATAATGTCTCATTTGTAATACATTCTTGAAAATTTTCGCAAAATCATCCATGCATTGAAATTCTTGCACTGTTTAAAATTTTTCCATGCATTTGCAATGTTTGAAAAATTTTCAAAATTCCCCATGCATTGTCCCATGCAAAATTTCAATTTCTTTCCATGCATGCAAAGCTTCAAAAATCCATCCATGCATTAGATTGGAATAATGTGCAAAGTCTTAAAATTTTCCATGCATGACTTGAATTGAAGCTGCTGCTTGCAATGATTTTTCAATGCATGGGAATAACATGAAAAATTTTTGATGCATAGGAATGGCATGCCAAGTTTAAAAATTTTCCATCCATGCATTGGATTGAGGTTGACAAGTTTTTTTTTTTTTTTTTAAAAAAAAAAAAAAAAAAAAAAAAAAAACAAAAAAAAAAAAAAAAAAAAAAAATTTCCATGCATTAGAGAAAAGTTGCTAAGTTTAAAAATTTTCTACATTCATCCAAGCATTGGCGCACAATTGCAAAGTTTGAAGAATTCTCAAAAATTAATCCATGCATTGGATTGACATTGCAAGTTTTAAAAAAAAATTTCCATGAATTGTGTGATGTTGCATTGAAGAGATATTCAAAAAATTCCAAAATTTTCAAATTCATTCCAAGTCTGGAAATTTTCCAAAGATGATGCAATTTGAAAATTTTCTTCAGTTCATTCAAGCATTATGAGACAATTTGAAAATTTTCAGAAATTCTTCCATTCCATGGGAATGACATGCAAAAAAAAAATTTTTTTTTTTTTTTTTTTTTTTTTTGTTTCCAAGTCACCGACTTGCAAAATTCCTAGAATGATGTTGCAAATACATCAAAATGCGTGCAATAGTGCTCACTATCTCCCATGGAATGAGATTGCAAATGCAAATGCATGGAATTTCCATGCATGGACTCCATTTTGGACAGCTTCCATTTCCATGTTGCTCACATTCCATATTCCATTGCAACAAATTCAACTTCCATGGTGCTCACTGTCTTGCATGTTGTCCCTTTCACTCCTTGCTTCAGTCCTCACAGTCGAGCTCACCCCCTAGCCTACTGAGCCATTTTCGAGCACTCTAAATTCTAGTTTGAGTGCTCGAATTTCATGCCCCAACCCACCCAACTCACTGCTCTCATTTCGAGCACTCGAGCTCCCCCTAGCGAGTGCTCGAACACCTCATGCCAGCGCCCCGAGCCTACTGGTCCCAATTCGAGCACTCCAACCTCCCCTGCTGAGTGCTCGAAACACCAACACCACCATCTTCTCTCTTCTCCACCCCCACCATCCAACCTTCCCTCTCTCGGCATCATCCTCAACCTATCTCTTCCTCATCCCTCACGGCCACCCACACACCAACAACTATCCAACCCCAACACAAGCCAACTTCCCAACATAAACAACCCCATCAACCATGCATGCATGCATGCCAGCCACCCACAAACCAACTAACCAACGTCCCACCTCCAGCATCCAGCTCCATGCCCTGCATGCAAGCCCATGCATGCATGCTCTTCAACCAGCCAGCTCTCCACACTCCACCATCGACCCTCCAACCACAAACACACCCACACACCCTGCAGCCTTGTCTGCATCAAAACCACCACCTTCCTTCCTCCACACTTAACCACCATGCATCCAAGACCATGCATGTGCACCCACCAAACAACCTCCAACCACACCTTCCCACCCCAGCATGCAACCCATGCATGCTCCATCACCTCCCACCATCATCCAACCATCCACACCACCCTCGAACTTCACCACCCCAAGCATCCTTGCATGCATGCAAGATCCATGCATGCATGCATGCAAACCACTCTTAACTCTCGCCCTCCCAACTCTCGGTTATCCCCAACCTCGCCATCTCACCTCTCACCACCATGGAGGTGCATGCGTACATGCATGCAAGCCCCATGCATGCATGCACCACCTTTCTTCCTCCCACATCCAACCCTCGAAACCACCACCCTCCATTGCTCGAACCCCCTCTCAACCCCAGCCCACACCAACTACAAAACCAACACACCAACCCACACCCAACCCTCTCTGCCAAATTTTCGAGCACTCGAACCCAAGCTTCGAGTGCTCGCAACTTCTTGAGACCTCTCACCCCTCGGCTCCCAACTCTCTGCCCCATTCTAGAGCACTCGAAGTCCAACTTCGAGTGCTCGAACCAAGCCCCCCTCTTTTAAACACCACCTCTCGCCCCAACCACAAACCAATCCCCACCCCACCACCTTCCCCCTCTCGGCTGCAAGCCCAACCAAGCCCCCACTCTCCTTCCCCACCTCTTCCACCACCCTCGGCCACCAACCCCACACCACCTTAACCCACCATCACCACCACCCCACCCACCTAGGATAGAGTCCTTCTTGCTCTCGGCTACACTCTCCCTCAAGGTATGCCTCTGGTACCTTTTCTTTTCACTTTCTTAGTTAAGTTGTTGTGATCATATTGAGGAGTATGGGAAATACTTTTAAGGAGGTTTTGTGGTGCTGTTGATGTTGCTCTATGCTAGAGCCTTGTTGTGTACAAAATTTTTGGGTTTCTTCCTCCACCCCACTCATTTTCACCTTCTCCTTTTGTGGTGCATGCCAGGTGTTCGCTGAAATTCCTCAACCAAGTCCACATCTCTAAATGTCTCGTGTCGGTCCTTCTCGCCCTCCTAGACCCTCTGCGGGTGCCCGTGTTGTCAATCGTGAGCGACCACGTGATCCTTGGGATCGCAAACAACTCAACTACGAGCTTTCTTTTCCGCTCACGGATGCCTTTGATATACTACCCACAACTTCGTGGGCTATAGCCGAATTGACTAACTGGCGTCTGCAGCACATTTGCGCGCCACTTGCCAGGGTTGCCTACCCTCGTGTAGTGCGCCTCTTCTACCAGAATCTCCAATACCCTGAAGAGCCACCCATTTCTCTCACTACATCCATTGATGGCACCGCCTATGCTTTCACTATGACTGACATCATTCAGGTTTCTGGTTGCCCCATTGAGTGCCCCGATGACATTGTCAATCGTGAGAATCTCCCTTTATATGAGGAGCCGGATACATTAACTGTGGCGCAGATTGCCACTGCCATTTGCACTATTGACGAATCCTACTAGGCCCCGGTCTTTTATCCGCAAAACCAATCTTCCGGAACGCCTATGGTTCATTGACACTGTCTTCAAGCACAATGTCTGCCCTTTGGTGCATAGCACCGAGCGTCGGGGCCTCCTTCTGCAAGCCTTATATGCCATGGACCAATGCCAATGGTTCTCTATCCCAGAGCTCATTTGGACCACATTTATGAAGTTTTGGCATGATGCTCATAATACACGGGCTCCGCGAGTTGAAAATTGGAAATTGCCTTTGCCGTTTTTCATCACTCGGCTCCTTCAGCACAAGGGTTTCGTTGTTCCTCCCCATGAACCAAAAGGCAAAAAAATTAAAATTTTTACCCAGCGCCGGTGGATCAATGTTCTAAGCCATTCTAGTACCCCTCCGCCTCCTGCCCCCCTGTTCATCCACGCTCCACCTCCTCCTCCTTCTGAGGCGGTTTCCACCGCCGCAGCCGCTGCAAGGGTAGAGCCTCCGGTCGACTCTCACCAGGACCAGGCTTTCATCCGGGCTTCCATTGCCGGTATTCATGAGCGACTAGATCGTTTTGAGAATTCTTTGTCCGCATGCACTCAGACTCTGTGTGAGACTTCTTCACATGCTGAAGAAGATCGTCGTCTTGCTGCTGAAGACCGCCGTGTCGCTGCTGAGGACCGTCGTTTGGCTTCCGCTGAATGGCATAAGACTCAATCTCTCCTCCATTCCATCCTCACCCGTTTACCTTCTGGACAGTAGCTTGTTGCGAGTGTGGACCTTCTCTTTTTGTTTCATCTGTAACTATTTCTCTAGTATCTTTTGTTATCCTTTTAAACTGTACGAATTTGCTATGTATAGGTTGCTCTAGTCGACATGATCCTTGTACAACTCTTTTTGTCATTATGTAAACTCTTTTTGCAATGCAAATTCTTTCTGTTCTGTTAACTTTCGCTACATTCTTTTTCTGTATTTATGCTTGTGCTATTAATGCTGTTTGTGGTTGTTTCTTTTTGTTCTTCATGTTACTCTCCAGGTTGCGCAGTCCAATTCAAGTTTGGGGGTTTTTGTCTCAAAATGCCGTTTCCTCCCCCTGGGTATTGTTGTTCCTTTTATACTCTTTGTCATTTTTGTCTCTAACTTGCATCCATGTCCCACATTGAGGACACTGTGTAGTTTAAGTTTGGGGGTGCTTCAAAGCATTCTTGGCATATTTTTGGTTTCATAATTTTTGCTAAGCAATGATAGTATAACTTGACACTTGTCGGAGATGAAACATATGTTTAATACCTTGTGTATAGAAGCAATTGAAATTTTTGAAAATAAAGAAAAATTTGAGTTGAAATGATCATGTAGATTCAAACTAGTCTGTATAAATGTTTCAATTAGATTCTTGCTGGATTTACACTCTTATAAGCTTCACAATGCACAGATGCACATTGGAAACTTAACTGTGAGGCATACAGCTTGATCAACCTTGACCTTGGCCTAGTTAATCTGATTTGATGGACCTGATAGATGAATATCTTTGGCATGATTTAAGTTTAAAAAAAAAAAAAAAAAAAATGAAAAATGACCAGTTGACGTTCGTAGCCTTTCCAACTCGAGCTATTAAGCCCTTTGGAGTGTCTCTACACTTAACACCCTAAAGCCATCTGGTTTGGGAGTTGTTGGCCTAACGCTTGCTACAAGGGTTGGTTAGAAAGCTTAAAGGACTTAAACATTGCACGGTCATTCAAAAAAAATTGTAATAAACATGGTTAGCTAGAGTTCGTAGCCTTTCCAAGTTGAGCTATTAAGTCCTTTGGAGTGTCTCTACACTTAACACCCTAAAGCCGTCTGGTTTGGGAGTTGTTGGCCTAACGCTTGCTACATAGGTTGGTTAGAAAGCTTAAGGGACTTTAGCATTGCACAACCATTCTATGTTTCGCTTATGAGTTGAAATAAATTGTTAACAAGCAACAAAAGTTGTCTTGAAAATAAAATCATGCCTTAGGGACTTCATATAAAAGGGAATTCATTGATTTGAAAACTTGTGCCTTGGAATTGGAAAAGAAAGTAAAAGCCGCATGTTGAGAATCCAATTCACTTTCACTGGAGTTTGAGTTATTTCCATTTAAGAGATGACAATTGAATTATTTATATGGATTATGATGTTGATGCATGCATGTTGAAATGGTTTTTCCCATTTTTTGTATCAATGCTTCATATATGCAAGGTAGTTTTCCCAATGACCCCATCTCTAGTTTTTGTCTGTTTCAAGTTGTATTTGAGCTATGTATCTATCTCATTTTACCATGGATGATATTTTTGTAGTAGCATGCCCATGGTTGTCTTTTCATTATGTTTTTCATTGTAGTTTTGCTAAGGGACTAGCAAAATGTAAGTTTGGGGGTGTGATAAGCGCCGAATATTGTATATTCAAGCGCCCTAAATTACATTAACAAAGTCCAGTTATTATTTATTTTATGTAGATTAATTCCATTTGCATGTTTTTATGCATTTTCAGGTTAAAGTGCAAAAAGGAAGCAAAAATGATGCCTTGTGGAATTTTGAACAAAAAGGATGCCATTTCTGAATTTCTGGCAGCAGTGATCCTGACTTTTGTCGCCATTTTCGACCTAGTAAACTCAAGAACTAGACTTCCATCATAACATGAAAGATTTATATCTCTGAATCAGCTTTCCAAATCTTTAAGTGGTTCATCATTCGGAGTTTGGAGCAGAGAGTTATGATCTTCGTAACAGAGGTGCGCAGAACTGCCTGGCAGCACTGAAGTACTGCCTCTCTCCCCATTTTTGACCAACCAGACTGGAGAATTGGGTCTTCATCAAAACATTAAGTTTTTAAAGCACTGAATCAGCTCTCCAAATCTTCAAACAGATCATCATTCGGAGTTCGGGGCACAAAGTTATAGCAGTTTTTCCAAAATAGGTCAGCGCTGAGCAAGAGGAACATGTTGCACATTGCACTAAGTTAGAGTGCTCGAGATCACTTTTCGAGTGCTCAAAAATCAGGCAGATTGCACTCGGAAATGGCTCAATTTCAGCCACTTGCACATTGGTTTCCTCAATGCCATCTTCCTTTTTTATGAAGTGGTTGGAGGTGTTCCTTGGAGGAGAGAGAGAGGGTGTGTTGGAGAATAAAAAGCTACCAAAGGCCACACATTTGCTATCTTTCATTTTTAGAAGATAGAGGAGGGAGAAAGAGGAGCAAGAAGAGGGTTCTTGGAGCAAAAGGAAGGGAGCTCGAAAATGGAGGAAAAGGGCAAGCTTCTTCCTTCTTCTAGCTCACTCATGGGTAACTAAACCTCATCTAGGGAGGTGATGAAGCCTCCCCTTTTGTTCATGTTTTAGATTAGGTTCTATTTTGGGGATTATAATGTATAAACGTTGCTCTTTTCATAGTTTAAGAGCTTATTACTTCTTGTAATGAATATTCATGTTTAAATGATTGATGTGAGTTATTTAGCTTGTCTTGATGATTCTTACATTAGTCTTATTGCTTTTATTTTCATAGTGACAATGAAGATATTAACTATGAATGGTTTTCAAGGCATGTTGATTTCGAAACTTGATATTCCATTGCTTAGGTACCTCCTTTGATGGATTATGCTTGATTCTTACCTTCATGTGCTTCATCATTTGATTGAATGCTTGATGGTCTTTTGCTTAAGTTAATGTATTTGATACTACACCCTAGTCTAGGTAGTCCAAATGTGTTGTCTTTTGATAGACCATTCTTGTTTTAATCTCATGAACTTTTTATTGGTTATGAAGCAACTATGTGTTGCTACATAATTCTTGATCATTGCTTATATAGTGTTTATCCCAATTTAGTCTTGATTTAGCATGTATTTAGGGCGTAGGTGGATTCACTTCTCTAGTTTTCCTTTTATTATCTCTAACTCTCATTTACTAGCACTATTGTTTTATGCACATTTGAATTCCTAGTTTAGTGACAAACAAAACAAACCCTCTATGAACACCCCTTATCACTCTAAAACGACTCTAGACACTTAGGTTGCCATAGATTAGTGCAGTCCTAGTGGTTCGACTTACCCGACCAATAGCCCTATTTTACAATGATTCGTGCTATTGCGAAGGTTGATGTTTAATTGACCAACCGATCAGTGACTAGACCTTTTTAATGTATAAAGATTGAATCTTTTAAAGAAAATGAGAGTTCTGAGTGAAACTTATTCGAAATCCCTTTGACGTCCCGAAGAGTGTTTAACAGAATATAGATTGAATCTTTGAATGAAAATACCTCAGTAAAGGTACATAGTGTGTCACTAGACCTTTTTAATGTAAAAAGATTGAATCTTCGAAAGAAAATGAGAGTTTTGAAATTAACTTATTCGAGTTACGTATGAAGTCGCGAGGGGTGTTTTAATGATTAAAGATTAAATCTTTGAATGAAAATACCTCAATAAAGGAACCTATTATATTACTAAACCTTTTTAATGTATACAGATTGAATCTTTGAAAGAAAATGAGAGTTTTAAATGAAACTTATTCGAGTTCCTTTTGACGTCCCGAAGAGTGTTTTAATGAGTAAAAATAGAATCTTTGAACGAAAATACCTACATAAAGGTACCTATTATGTTACTAGACCTTTTTAATGTATAAACGTTGAATATTTGAAAGAAAATAAGAGTATTGATTTAAACTTATTCGAGTTACCTATCAAGTGGCGAAGAGTGTTTTAATGGGTAAAGATCGAATCTTTGATTGAAAATATCTCAATAAAAGTACCTTTTACGTCATTAAACCTTATTAATGCATATGGGTTGAATCTTTAAAACAAAACAAGAGTTTGAATTTAAAATTATTCGTGTTACCTAGTAGTCGTGAAGAGTGTCTTAATGAGTATATGTTGAATCTTTAAATGAAAGTACCTCAATAAAGGTACCTTTTATGTCAGTAGACCTTTTCAATGTATAAAGATTGAATCTTTGAAAGAAAATGAGGTTTTTGAGTTACACTTATTCGAGTTCCCTTTGACGTCCCGTAGAGTGTTTAACAGAGTAAAGATTGAATCTTTGAACGAAAATACCTTAACAAAGGTAACTAGTATGTCACTAGACCTTTTTAATGTAAAAAGATTGAATCTCGGAAAAAAAAAAAATGATAGTTTAGAGATTAACTTATTCGAGTTACCTATGAAGTCGCAAATCGTGTTGTAATGACTTAATATTAAATCTTTGAAAGAAAATATCTTAGCAAAGGAACCTATTATGTGACTAGACCTTTTTAATGTATAAAGATTGAATCTTTTAAAGCAAATGGTAGTTTTGAGTGAAACTTATTCGAGTTCCCTTTGACGTCCCGAAGAGTGTTTTACAGAGTATAGATTGAATCTTTGAATGAAAATACCTCAGTAAAGGTACCTAGTACGTCACAAGACCTTTTTAATGTTAAAAGATTGAATCTTTGAAAGAAAATGAGAGTTTTGAGATTAACTTATACGAGTTTCCTATGAAGTCGCGAAGCGTGTTTTAATGACTAAAGATTAAATCTTTGAATGAAAATACCTCAATAAAGGAACCTACTGTATGACTAATCCTTTTTAATGTATACAGATTGAATCATTGAAAGAAAATGAGAGTTTTTAATGAAACTTATTTGAGTTCCTTTTGACATCCCAAAGAGTGTTTTAATGAGTAAAATAGTATCTTTGAATGAAAATACCTCAATAAAGGTACCTATTTTGTTACGAGACATTTTTAATGTATAAACGTTGAATCTTTGAACGAAAATAGGAGTATTGATTTAAAATTATTCGAGTTACTTATGAAGTGGCGAAGAGTGTTTTAATGAGTAAAGATCGAATCTTTGATTGAAAATACCTCAATAAAAGTACCTTTTATGTCATTAAACATTTTTAATGCACATAAATTGAAACTTTGAAACAAAACAAGAGTTTTAATTTAAAATTATTCGTGTTACTTAGTAGTCGCGAAGAGTGTTTTAATGAGTATATGTTGAATCTTTAAATGAAAGTACCTCAATAAAGGTAGCTTTTATGTCACTAGACCTTTTCAATGTATAAAGATTGAATCTTTGAAAGAAAATGAGAGTTTTGAATGAAACTTATTCGAGTTCCTTCTGACGTCCCGAAGAGTATTTTAATGAATAAAAATAGAATCTTTGAACGAAAATACCTCAATAAAGGTACCTCTTATGTTACTAGACCTTTTTAATGTATAAACGTTGAATCTTTGAAAGAAAATAAGAGTATTGATTTAAACTTATTCGAGTTACTTATGAAGTGGCGAAAAATGTTTTAATGAGTAAAGA
This sequence comes from Cornus florida, assembly GCF_030987335.1. NCBI lineage: Eukaryota > Viridiplantae > Streptophyta > Magnoliopsida > Cornales > Cornaceae > Cornus > Cornus florida. Next base: position 88,639,791 of record NW_026775578.1, on the reverse strand, counting down.
TCGAATCTTTGATTGAAAATATCTCAGTAAAAGTACCTTTTATGTCATTAAACCTTTTTAATACATATATATTGAATCTTTGAAACAAAACAAGAGTTTGAATTTAAAATTATTCGTGTTACCTAGAAGCCGCGAAGAGTGTTTTAATGAGTATATGTTGAATCTTTAAATGAAAGTACCTCAATAAAGGTAGCTTTTATGTCACTAGACCTTTTCAATGTTTAAAAATTGAATCTTTGAAAGAAAATGAGAGTTTTGAATGAAACGTATTCGAGTTCCTTTTGACGTCTCGAAGAGTGTTTTAATGAGTAAAAATAGAATCTTTGAATGAAAATACCTCAATAAAGGTACCTATTATGTTACTAGACCTTTTTAATGTATAAACGTTGAATCTTTGAAAGAAAATAAGAGTATTGATTTAAAATTATTCGAGTTACTTATGAAGTGGCGAAGAGTGTTTTAATCAGTAAAGATCGATTCTTTTGATTGAAAATATCTTAATAAAAGTACCTTTTATGTCATTAAACCTTTTTAATGCATATAGATTGAATCTTTGAAACAAAACAAGAGTTTTAATTTAAAATTATTCGTGTTTCCGAGTAGTCGCGAAGAGTGTTTTAATGAGTATATGTTGAATCTTTAAATGAAACTACCTTAAGAAAGGTAGTTTTTATGTCACTAGACCTTTTCAATGTATAAAGATTAAATCTTTGAAAGAAAATAAGGGTTTTGAGTGAAACTTATTCGAATTCCCTTTGACGTCCCGTAGAATGTTTTACAGAGTAAAGATTGAATCTTTTGAACGAAAATACCTTAATAAAGGTACCTAGTATGTCACTAGACCTTTTTAATGTAAAAAGATTGAATCTCTGAAAAAAAATGATAGTTTAGAGATTAACATATTCGAGTTACCTATGAAGTCGCGAATCGTGTTGTAATGACAAAATATTAAATCTTTGAATGAAAATATCTCAACAAATGAACCTATTATGTGACTAGACCTTTTTAATGTATAAAGATTGAATCTTTTAAAGAAAATGAGAGTTTTGAGTGAAACTTATTCGAGTTCCCTTTGACGTCCCGAAGAGTGTTTTACAGAGTATAGATTGAATCTTTGAATGAAAATACCTCAGTAAAGGTACCTAGTATGTCACCAGACCTTTTTAATGTAAAAAGATTGAATCTTTCAAAGAAAATGAGAGTTTTGAGATTAACTTATTCAAGTTACCAATGAAGTCGCGAGGCGTATTTCAATGACTAAAGATTAAATCTTTGAATGAAAATACCTCAATAAAGGAACCTATTATATTACTAAGCCTTTTTAATGTATACAGATTGAATCTTTGAAAGAATATGAGAGTTTTGAATGAAACTTATTCAAGTTCCTTTTGACGTCCCGAAGAGTGTTTTAAAAAGTAAAAATAGAATCTTTGAACGAAAATACCTAAATAAAGGTACCTATTATGTTACTAGTCCTTTTTAATGTATAAACGTTGATTCTTTGAAAGAAAATAAGAGTATTGATTTTAACTTATTCGAGTTACCTATGAAGTGGCGAAGAGTGTTTTAATAGGTAAAGATCGAATCTTTGATTGAAAATATCTCTATAAAATTACCTTTTATGTCATTAAACCTTTTTAATACATATAGATTGAATCTTTGAAACAAAACAAGAGTTTGAATTTAAAATTAGTCGTGTTACCTAGTAGTCGCGAAGAGTGTTTTAATGAGTATATGTTGAATCTTTCAATGAAAGTACTTCAATAAAGTACCTTTTATGTCACTAGACCTTTTCAATATATAAAGATTGAATCTTTGAAAGAAAATGAGGTTCTTTAGTTAAACTTATTCGAGTTCCCTTTGACGTCCCGTAGAGTATTTTACAGAGTAAAGTTTGAATCTTTGAACGAAAATGCCTTAATAATGGTATCTAGTATGTCACTTGACCTTTTTAATGTAAAAAGTTGAATCTCTGAAAAAAAATGATAGTTTAGAAATTAACTTATTCGAGTTACCAATGAAGTCGCGAATCGTGTTGTAATGACTAAATATTAAATCTTTGAATGAAAATATCTTAAGTAAGGAACCTATTTTGTGACTAGACCTTTTTAATGTATAAAAATTGAATCTTTTAAAAAGAATGAGAGTTTTGAGTGAAACTTATTCGAGTTCCATTTGACGTCCCGAAGAGTGTTTTACAGAGTACAGATTGAATCTTTGAATGAAAATTCCTCAGTAAAGGTACCTAGTATGTCACTAGACCTTTTTAATGTAAAAATATTGAATTTTTGAATGAAAATGAGAGTTTTGAGATTAACTTATTCGAGTTACCTACGAAATTGCGAAGCGTGTTTGAATGACTAAAGATTAAATCTTTGACTAAAAATACCTCAATAAAGGAACCTATTATATGACTAAACCTTTTTAATGTATATAGATTGAATCTTTGAAAGAAAATGAGGGTTTTGAATAAAACTTATTCGAGTTCCTTTTGACGTCCCGAAGAGTGTTTTAATGAGTAAAAATAGAATCTCGGAATGAAAATACCTCAGTAAAGGTACCTATTATGTTACTAGACCTTTTTAATGTATAAATGTTGGATCTTTGAAAGAAAATAAGAGTATTGATTTAAAATTACTCGAGTTACTTATGAAGTGGCGAAGTGTGTTTTAGTGAGTAAAGATCGAATCTTTGATTGAAAATATCTCAATAAAAGTACCTTTTATATCATTAAACCTTTTTAATGCATATAAATTGAATCTTTGAAACAAAACAAGAGTTTTAATTTAAAATTATTCGTGTTACCTAGTAGTCACGAAGAGTGTTTTAATGAGTATATGTTGAATCTTTAAATGAAAGTACCTCAATAAAGGTAGCTTTTATGTCACTAGACCTTTTCAATGTATAAATATTGAATCTTTGAAAGAAAATGAGAGTTTTGAATGAAACTTATACGAGTTTTTTTTTGACGTCCCGAAGAGTATTTTAATGAGTAAAAATAGAATCTTTGAATGAAAATACCTCAATAAAGGTACCTCTTATGTTATTAGACCTTTTTAATATATAAACGTTGAATCTTTGAAAGAAAATAAGAGTATTGATTTAAACTTATTCGAGTTACTTATGAAGTGGCGAAGAGTGTTTTAATGAGTAAAGATCGAATCTTTGATTGAAAATATCTCAATAAAAGTACCTTTTATGTGATTAAACCTATTTAATGCATATAGATTGAATCTTCGAAACAAAACAAGAGTTTGAATTTAAAATTATTCGTGTTACCTAGTAGTCGCGAAGAGTGTTTTAATGAGTATATGTTGAATCTTTCATTGAAAGTACCTCAATAAAGGTAGTTTTTATGTCACTAGACCTTTTCAATGTATAAAGATTGAATCTTTGAAAGATAATGAGGTTTTTGAGTTAAACTTATTCGAGTTCCCGTTGACGTCCTGTAGAGTGTTTTACAAAGTAAAGATTGAATCCTTGAACGAAAATACCTTAATAAAGGTACCTAGTATGTCACTAGACCTTTTTAATGTAAAAAGATTGAATCTCTGAAAAAAATTGATAGTTTAGAGATTAACTTATTCAAGTTACCAATGAATTCGCGAATCGTGTTGTAATGACTAAATATTAAATTTTTGAATGAAAATATCTCAACAAAGGAACCTATTATGTGACTAGACCTTTTTAATGTAAAAAGATTGAATCTTTAAATGAAAATACCTCAGTAAAGATACCTACTATGTCACTAGACCTTTTTAATGTAAAAAGATTGAATCTTTGAAATAAAATGAGAGTTTTGAGACTAACTTATTCGAGTTACCTATGAAGTCGCGAGGGGTGTTTTAATGACTAAAGGTTAAATCTTTGAATGAAAATATCTCAATAAAGGAACCTATTATATTACTAAACCTTTTTAATGTATAAAGATTGAATCTTTGAAAGAAAATGAGAGTTTTAAATGAAACTTATCCGAGTTCCTTTTGACGTCCTGAAGAGTGTTTTATTGAGTAAAAATAGAATTTTTGAACGAAAATACCGAAATAAAGGTACTTATTATGTTTCTAGACCTTTTTAATGTATAAACGTTGAACGTTTGAAAGAAAATAAGAGTATTGATTTAAACTTATTCGAGTTACCTATGAAGTGGCGAAGAGTGTTTTAATGGGTAAAAATCGAATCTTTGATTGAAAATATCTCAATAAAAGTACCTTTTATGTCATTAAACCTTTTTAATGCATATAAATTGAATCTTTGAAACAAACAAAAGTTTTAATTTAAAATTATTCGTGTTACCTAGTAGTCGAGAAGAGTGTTTTAATGAGTTTATGTTGAATCTTTAAATGAAAGTACCTCAATAAAGGTAGTTTTTATGCCACTAGACCTTTTCAATCTATAAAAATTGAATCTTTGAAAGAAAATGAGGTTTTTGAGTTAAACTTATACGAGTCCCTTTGATGTCCCGTAGAGTGTTTTACAGAGTAAAGATTGAATTTTTGAACGAAAATACCTAAACAAAGGTACCTAGTATGTCACTAGACCTTTGTAATCCAAAAAGATTGAATCTCTGAAAAAAAAAATGATAATTTAGAGATTAACTTATTCGAGTTACCTATGAAGTCGCGAATCGTGTTTTAATGACTAAATATTAAATCTTTGAATGAAAATATCTCAACAAAGGAACCTATTATGTGACTAGACCTTTTTAATGTATGAAGATTGAATCTTTGAAAGAAAATAAGGGTATTGATTTAAACTTATTCGAGTTAGTTATGAAGTGGCGAAGAGTGTTTTAATGAGTAAAGATCGAATCATTGATTGAAAATATCTCAATAAAAGTACCTTTTATGTCACTTAATCTTTTTAATGCATATAGATTGCATCTTTGAAACAAAATAAGAGTTTTAATTTAAAATTATTCGTGTTACCTAGAAGTCGTGAAGAGTGTTTTAATGAGTATATGTTGAATCTTTAAATTAAAGTACCTCAACAAAGGTACATTTTATGTCACTAGACCTTTTCAATGTATAAAGATTGAATCTTTGAAAGAAAATGTGGTTTTTGAGTTAAACTTATACGAGTTCTCTTTGATGTCCCGTAGAGTGTTTTACAAAGTAAAGATTGAATCTTTGAACGAAAATACCTTAATAAAGGTACCTAGTATGTCACTAGACCTTTTTAATGTAAAAAGATTAAATTTCTGAAAAAAAATGATAGTTTGGAGATTAACTTATTCGAGTTACCTACGAATAAATATTAAATCTATGAATGAAAATATCTCTAAAAAGGAACCTATTATGTGACTCGAGCTTTTTAATGTATAAAGATTGAATATTCTAAAGAAAATGAGAGTTTTGAGTGAAACTTATACGAGTTCCCTTTGACGTCCCGAAGAGTGTTTTACAGAGTATAGATTGAATCTTTGATTGAAAATACCTCAGTAAAGGTACCTAGTATGTCACTAGACCTTTTTAATGTAAAAAAATTGAATCTTTGAAAGAAAATGAGAGTTTTGAGATTAACTTATTCGAGTAACATATAAAGTCGCGAGGGGTATTTTAATGACTAAAGATTAAATCTTTGAATGAAAATACCTCAATAAAGGAAACTATTATATTACTAAACCTTTTTAATATATGAAAAGATTGAATCTTTGAAAGAAAATGAGAGTTTTGAATGAAACTTATTCGAGTTCCTTTTGACGTCCCGAAGAGTGTTTTAAAGAGTAAAATTGAATCTTTGAATGAAAATAGCTCAACAAAGGTACCTGTTATGTTAGTAGACATTTTTAATGTATAAACGTTGAATCTTTAAAAGAAAATAAGAGTATTGATTTAAACTTATTTGAGCTACTTATGAAGTGGCGAAGAGTGTTTTAATGAGTAAAGATTGAATATTTGATTGAAAATATCTCAATAAAAGTACCTTTTATGTCATTAAACCTTTTTAATGCATATAGATTGAATTTTTGAAACAAAACCGGAGTTTTAATTTAAAATTATTCGTGTTACCTAATAGTCGCGAAGAGTATTTTAATGAGTATATGTTGAATCTTTAAATGAAAGTACCTCAATAAAGATAACTTTTATGTCACTAGACATTTTCAATGTATAAAGATTGAATCTTTGAAAGAAAATGAGGTTTTTAAGTTAAACTTATTCGAGTTCCCTTTGACCTCCCATAGAGTGTTTTACAGAGTAAAGATTGAATCTTTGAACGAAAATACCTTAATAAAGGTACCTAGTATGTCGCTAGACCTTTGTAATGTAAAAAGATTGAATTTCTGAAAAAAAATGAAAGTTTAGAGATTAACTGATTCGAGTTACATATGAAGTCGCGAATCATGTTGTAATGACTAAATATTAAATCTTTGAATGAAAATATCTCAACAAAGGAACCTATTCTGTGACTAGACCTTTTTAATGTATAAAGATTGAATCTTTGAAAGAAAATAAGAGTATATATTTAAACTTATTCGAGTTAGTTATGAAGTGGCGAAGAGTGTTTTAGTGAGTAAAGATCGAATCTTTAATTGAAAATATCTCAACAAAAGTTCCTTCTATGTCAATAAATCTTTTTAATGCATATAGATTGAATCTTTGAAACACAACAAGAGTTTTAATTTAAAATTATTCGTGTTACCTAGAAGTCGCGAAGAGTGTTTTAATGAGTATATGTTGAATCTTTAAATGAAAGTACCACAATAAAGGTACCTTTTATGTCAGTAGACATTTTCAATGTATAAAGATTGAATCTTTGAAAGAAAATATGGTTTTTGAGTTAAACTTATTCGAGTTCCCTTTGACGTCCGTAAAGTGTTTTACAGAGTAAAGATTGAATCTTTGAATGAAAATACCTTAATATAGGTACCTAGTATGTCACTAGACCTTTGTAAAGTAAAACGATTGAATCTCTGAAATAAAATAATAGTTTAGAGATTAACTTATTCGAGTTACCTACGAAGTCGAGAATCGTGTTGTAATGACTAAATATTAAATATTTGAATGAAAATATCTCAACAAATGAACCTATTATGTGACTAGACCTTTTTAATGTATAAAGATTGAATCTTTTAAAGAAAATGAGAGTTTTGAGTGAACTTATTCGAGTTCCCTTCGACATCCCGAAGAGTCTTTGAATGAAAATACCTCAGTAAAGGTACCTAGCATGTCACTAGACCTTTTTAATGTAAAAAAATTGGATCTTTGAAAGAAAATGAGAGTTCTGAGATTAACTTATTCGAGTTACCTAAGAAGTCGCGAAGCGTGTTTTAATGGCTAAAGATTAAATCTTTGAATGTAAATACCTCAATAAAGGAACCTATTGTATGACTAAACCTTTTTAATATATACAGATTGAATCTTTGAAAGAAAATGAGAGTTTTGAATGAAACCTATTCGAGTTCTTTTTGACGTCCCGAAGAGTGTTTTAATGAGTAAAAATAGAATCTTTCAATGAAAATATCTCAATAAAAGTACCTATTATGTTACAAGACCTTTTTAATGTATAAACGTTGAATCTTTGAAAGAAAATAAGAGTACTGATTTAAACTTATTCGAGTTACCTATGAAGTGCCGAAGAGTGTTTTAATGGGTAAAGATCAAATCTTTGATTGAAAATATCTCAATAAAAGTAACTTTTATGTCATTAAACCTTTTTAATGCATATAAATTGAATCTTTGAAACAAAACAAGAGTTTGAATTTAAAATTATTCGTGTTACCTAGTAGTCGCGAAGAGTGTTTTAATGAGTATATGTTGGATCTGTAAATGAAAGTACCTCAATAAAGGTAGCTTTTATGTCCCTAAACCTTTTCAATGTATAAAGATTGAATCTTTAAAAGAAAATGAGAGTTTTGAATGAAACTTATTTGAGTTCCTTTTGACGTCCTGAAGAGTGTTTTAATGAGTAAAAAAAGAATCTTACTAGTACTTTTTAATGTATAAACGTTGAATCTTTGAAAGAAAATAAAAGTATTGATATAAACTTATTCGAGTTACCTATGAAGTGTCGAAGAGTGTTTTAATGGGTAAAGATCGAATCTTTGATTGAAAATATCTCAATAAAAGTACCTTTTATGTCATTAAACCTTTTTAATGCATATAGATTGAATCTTTGAAACAAAACAAGAGTTTGAATTTAAAATTATTCGTGTTACCTTGTAGTCGCGAAGAGTGTTTTAATGAGTATATGTTGAATCTTTAAATGAAAGTACCTCAATAAAGGTAGTTTTTATGTCACTAGACCTTTTCAATGTATAAAAATTGAATCTTTGAAAGAAAATGAGGTTTTTGAGTTAAATTTATTCGAGTTCCCTTTGACGTCCCGTAGAGTGTTTTACAGAGTAAAGATTGAATCCTTGAACGAAAATACCTTAATAAAGGTACCTAGTATGTCACTAGACCATTTTAATGTAAAAAGATTGAATCTCTGAAAAAAAAAATGATAATTTAGAGATTAACTTATTCGAGTTACCTATGAAGTCGCGAATCCTGTTGTAAAAACTAAATATCAAATCATGGAATAAAAATATCTCAACAAAGGAAGCTATTATGTGACTAGACCTTTTTAATGTATAAAGATTGAATCTTTGAAAGAAAATAAAAGTATTGATTTAAACTTATTCGAGTCAGTTATGAAGTGGCGAAGAGTGTTTTAATGAGTAAAGATCGAATCTTTAATGGAAAATATCTCAATAAAAGTACCTTTTATGTTACTAAATCTTTTTAATGCATATAGATTGCATCTTTGAAACAAAATAAGAGTTTTAATTTAAAATTATTCGTGTTACCTAGAAGTCGCGAAGAGTGTTTTAATGAGTATATGTTGAATCTTTAAATGAAAGTACCTCAATAAAGGTACCTTTTATGTCACTAGACCTTTTCAACGTATAAAGATTGAATCTTTGAAAGAAAATGTTGTTTTTGAGTTAAACTAATTCGAGTTCCCTTTGACGTCCCGTAGTGTGTTTTACAGAGTAAAGATTGAATCTTTGAAGGAAAATACCTTAATAAAGGTACCTTATATGTCACTAGACCTTTTTAATGTAAAAAGATTGAATCTCTGAAATAAAATGATAGTTTACAGATTAACTTATTCGAGTTACCTATGAAGTCGCGAATCGTGTTGTAGTGACTAAATATTAAATTTTTGAATGAAAATATCTCAACAACGAAACCTATTATGTGACTAGGCCTTTTTAATGTATAAAGATTGAATCTTTTAAAGAAAATGAGAGTTTTGAGTGAAACTTATTCGAGTTCCCTTTGACGTCCCGAAGAGTGTCTTACAGAGTATAGATTGAATCTTTGAATGAAAAAACCTCAGTAAAGGTACCTAGTCTATCACTAGACCTTTTGAATGCAAAAAGATTGAATCTTTGAAAGAAAATGAGAGTTTTGAGATTAACTAATTCGAGTTACCTATAAAGTCGCGTGGGGTGTTTTAATAACTAAAGATTAAATCTTTGAATGAAAATACCTCAATAAAGGAACCTATTATATTACTAAACATTTTTAATGTATACAGATTGAATCTCTGAAAGAAAATGAGAGTTTTGAATGAAACTTATTCGAGTTCCTTTTGACGTCCCGAAGAGTGTTTTAATGAGTAAAAATAGAATCTTTGAACGAAAATACCTAAATAAAAGTACCTATTATGTTACTAGACCTTTTTAATGTATAAAGGTTGATTCTTTGAAAGAAAATAAGAGTATTGATTTAAACTTATTCAAGTTACCTATGAAGTGGCGAAGAGCGTTTTAATTGGTAAAGATCGAATCTTTGATTGAAAATATCTCAATAAAAGTACCTTTTACGTCATTAAACCTTTTTAATGCATATAGATTGAATCTTTAAAACAAAACAAGAGTTTGAATTTAAAATTATTCGTGTTACTTAGTAGTCGCGAAGAGTATTTTAATGAGTATATGTTGAATCTTTAAATGAAAGTACCTCAATAAAGGTACCTTTTATGTCACTAGACCTTTTCAATGTATAAATATTGAATCTTTGAAAGAAAATGATGTTTTGAGTTAAACTTATTCGAGTTCCCTTTGACAGAGTAATGATTGAATCTTTGAACGAAATTACCTTAATAAATGTACCTTGTATGTCACTAGACCTTTTTAAAGTAAAAAGATTGAATCTCTGAAAAAAAATGATAGTTTAGAGATTAACTTATTCGAGTCACCTATAAAATTGCGAATCGTGTTGTAATAACTAAATATTAAGTTTTTGAATGAAAATATCTCAATAAAGGAACCTATTGTAGGGCTAAACTTTTTTAATGTATACAGATTGAATCTTGGAAAGAAAATGAGAGTTTTGAATGAAACTTATTCGAGTTCCTTTTGACGTCCCGAAGAGTGTTTTAATGAGTAAAAATTGAATCTTTGAATGAAAATGCCTCAATAAAGGTACCTATTATTTTACTAGACCTTTTTAATGTATAAACGTTGAATCTTTGAAAGAAAATAAGAGTATTGATTTAAACTTGTTCGAGCTACTTATGAATTGGCGAAGAATGTTTTAATGAGTAAAGATCGAATATTTGATTGAAAATATCTCAATAAAAATACCTTTTATGTCATTAAACCATTTTAATGCATATAGATTAAATCTATGAAACAAAACAAGCGTTTTAATTTAAAATTATTCGTGTTACCTAGTAGTCGCGAAGAGTGTTTTAATGAGTATATGTTGAATCTTTAAATGGAAGTACCTCAATAAAGGTAGTTTTTATGTCACTAGACCTTTTCAATGTATAAAGATTGAATCTTTGAAAGAAAATGAGAGTTTTGAATGAAATTTATTCGAGTTCCTTTTGACGTCCTGAAAAGTGTTTTAATGAGTGAAAATAGAATCTTTGAATGAAAATACCTCAATAAAGGTACCTATTTTGTTAGTAGACCTTTTTAATGTATAAACGTTGAATCTTTGAAAGAAAATTAGAGTATTGATTTAAACTTATTCGAGTTACTAATGAAGTGGCGAAGAGTGTTTTAATGAGTAAAGATCGAATCTTTGATTGAAAATATCTCAATAAAAGTACCTTTTATGTCATTAAACTTTTTTAATGCATATAGATTGAATCTTTGAAACAAAATAAGAGTTTTAATTTAAAATTATTCGTGTTACCCAGTAGTCGCGAAGAGTGTTTTAATGAGTATATGTTGAATCTTTAAATTAAAGTACCTCAATAAAGGTACCTTTTATGTCACTAGACCTTTTCAATGTATAAAGATTGAATCTTTGAACGAAAATGAGGTTTTTGAGTTAAACATATTCGTGTTCCCTTTGACTTCCCATAGAGTGTTTTATAGAGTAAAGATTGAATCTTTGAACGAAAATACCTTAATAAAGGTACATAGTATGTCACTAGACCTTTTTAATATAAAAAGATTGAATCTTTGAAGGAAAATGAGAGTTTTGAGATTAACTTATTCGAGTTACCTCTGAAATCACGAAGCGTGTTTTAATGACTAAAGATTAAATCTTTGAATGAAAATACCTCAATAAAGGAACCTATTATATGACTAAACCTTTTTAATGTACACAGATTGAATCTCCGAAAAAAAATGATTGTTTAATGTATAAAGATTGAATCTTTTAAAGAAAATGAGAGTTTTGAGTGAAACTTATTCGAGTTCCCTTTGATGTCCCGAAGAGTGTTTTACAGAGTATAGATTGAATCTTTGAATGAAAATACCTCTGTAAAGGTACCTAGTATTTGACTAGACCTTTTTATTGTATACAGATTGAATCTTTGAAAGAAAATGAGAGTTTTAAATGAAACTTATTCGAGTTCTTTTTGACGTACCGAAGAGTGTTTTAATGAGTAAAAATAGAATCTTTGAATGAAAATACCTCAATAAAGGTACCTATTATGTTACTAGACATTTTTAATATATAAACGTTGAATCTTTGAAAGAAAATAAGAGTATTGATTTAAAATTATTCGAGTTACTTATGAAGTGGCGAAGAGTGTTTTAATGAGTAAAGATCGAATCTTTGATTGAAAATATCTCAATAAAAGTACATTTTATGTCATTAAACCTTTTTAATGCATATAAATTGAATCTTTGAAACAAAACAAAAGTTTTAATTTAAAATTATTTGTGTTACCTAGTAGTCGCGAATAGTGTGTTAATGAGTATATGTTCAATCTTTAAATGAAAGTACCTCAATATAGGTACCTTTTATGTCACTAGACTTTTTCAATGTATAAAGATTGAATCTTTGAAATAAAATGAGAGTTTTGAATGAAACTTATTCGAGTTCCTTTTGACATCCCGTAGAGTGTTTTAATGAGTAAAAATAGAATCTTTGAACGAAAATACCCCAGTAAAGGTAACTCTTACGTTACTAGACCTTTTTAATGTATAAACGTTGAATCTTTGAAAGAAAATAGGAGTACTGATTTAAACTTATTCGAGTTACTTATGAAGTGGCGAAGTGTGTTTTAATGAGTATAGATCGAATCTTTATTTGAAAATATCTCAATAAAAGTACCTTTTATGTCATTAAACCTTTTTAATGCATATAGATTGAATCTTTGAAACAAAACAAGAGTTTTAATTTAAAATTATTCGTATTACCTAGTAGTCACGAAGAGTGTTTTAATGAGTATATGTTGAATCTTTAAATGAAAATACCTCAATAAAGGTACCTTTTATATCACTAGACCTTTTCAATATATAAAGATTGAATCTTTGAAAGAAAATGAGGTTTTTGAGTTAAACTTATTCGAATTCTCTTTGACGTCCCGTAAAGTGTTTTAGAGAGTAAAGATTGAATCTTCGAATTAAAATAGCTTAGTAAAGGTACCTAGTATGTCACTAGACCATTTTAATATAAAAAATTTGAATCTTTGAAATAAAATGATAGTTTAGAGATTAACTTATTCGAGTTACCTATGAAGTTGCGAATCGTATTGTAATGACTAAATATTAAATCTTTGAATGAAAATATCTTAACAAAGGAACCTATTATGTGACTAGACCTTTTCAATGTATAAAGATTGAATCTTTTAAAGAAAATGAAAGTTTTGAGTAGAACTTATTCGAGTTCCCTTTGACATGCCGAAGAGTTTTTAATGAGTAAAAATAGAATCCTTGAATGAAAATACCTCAATAAAGATACCTATTATGTTACTAGACCTTTTTAATGTATAAACGTTGAATCTTTGAAAGAAAATAAGTGTATTGATTTAAACTTATTCGAGTTACCTAAGAAGTGACGAAGCGTGTTTTAATGAGTAAAGATCGAATCTTTGAATGAAAATATCTCAATGAAAGTACCTTTTATGTCACTAAACCTTTTTAATGTGTATAGATTGAATCTTTGGAACATAACAAGAGTTTTAATTTAAAATTATTCGAGTTGCCTAGAAGTCGCGAAGAGTGTTTTAATGAGTATATGTTGAATCTTTAAATGAAAGTACCTCAATAAAGGTACCTTGTATGTCACTATACCTTTTCAATGTATAAAGATTGAATCTTTGAAAGAAATTGTGGTTTTTGAGTTAAACTTATTCGAGTTCCCTTTGACATCCAGTAAAGTTTTATACAGAGTAAAGATTGAATCTTTGAATGAAAATACCTTAATAAAGGTACCTAGTATGTCACTAGACCTTTTTATTGTAAAAAGATTAAATTTTTGAAATAAAATGATTGTTTTGAGTTTAACTTATTCGAGTTACCTATGAAGTCGGAAATCGTACTGTAGTGACTAAATATTAAATCCTTGAATGAAAATATCTCAACAAAGGAACCTATTATGTGACTAGACCTTTTTAATGTACAAAGATTGAATCTTTTAAAGAAAATGAGAGTTTTGAGTGAAACTTATTCGAATTCCCTTTGACGTACCGAAGAGTGTTTTAATGAGTAAAAATAGAATCTTCGAATGAAAATACCTCAATAAAGGTACCTATTATGTTACTAGTCCTTTTTAATGTATAAACCTTGAATCTATGAAACAAAATAAGAGTACTGATTTAAACTTATTTGAGTTACCTATGAAGTGGCGAAGAGTGTTTTAAAGAGTAAAGATCGAATCTTTGATTGAAAATTTCTCAATAAAAGTACCATTTATGTCACAAAACCTTTTTAATGCACATAGATTGAATCTTTGAAACAAAACAAGAGTTTAAATTTAAAATTACTCGTGTTACCCAGAAGTCTCGAAAAGTGTTTTAATGAGTATATGTTGAATCTTTAAATGAAAGTACCTCAATAAAGGTACCTTTTATGTCAGTATACCTTTTCAATGTATAAAAATTGAATCTTTGAAAGAAAATGAGGTTTTTGAGTTAAACTTATTCGAGTTCCCTTTGACGTCCCGTAGAGTGTTTTACAGACTAAAGACTGAATCTTTGAATGAAAATACCTTAATAAAGGTACTTAGTATGTCACTAGACCTTTTTAAGGTAAAAAGATTGAATCTCTGAAAAAAAATGATTGTTTAGAGATTAACTTATTCGAGTTACCTCTGAAGTCGCGAATCGTGTTGTAATGACTAAATATAAAATCTTTGAATGAAAATATCTCTACAAAGGAATTTATTATGTGACTAGACCTTTTTAATGTATAAAGATTGAATCTTTTAAAGAAAATGAAAGTTTTGAGTGAAACTTATTCGAGTTCCCTTTGACGTCCCGAAGAGTGTTTTACAGAGTATAGATTGAATCTTTGAATGAAAATACCTCTATAAAGGTACCTAGTATTTCACTAGACCTTTTTATTATAAAAAGATTGAATCTTTGAAAGAAAATGAGAGTTTTGAGATTAACTTATTCGGGTTACCTATGAAGTCGCGAAACGTGTTTTTATGACTAAAGTTTAAATCTTTGAATGAAAATACCTCAATAAAGGAACCTATGATATGACTAAACCTTTTTAATGTATACAGATTGAATCTTTGAAAGAAAATGAGAGTTTTAAATGAAACTTATTCGAGTTCCTTTTGACGTCCCGAAGAGTGTTTTAATGACTAAAAATAGAATCTTTGAATGAAAATATCTCAATAAAGGTACCTATTATGTTACTAGACATTTTTAATATATAAACGTTGAATCTTTGAAAGAATATAAGAGTATTGATTTAAAATTATTCGAGTTACTTAAGAAATGGCGAAGAGTGTTTTAATGTGTAAAGATCGAATCTTTGATTGAAAATATCTCAATAAAAGTACCTTTTATGTCATTAAACCTTTTTTAATGTATATAGATTGAATCTTAGAAACAAAACAAGAGTTTTAATTTAAAATTATTTGTGTTACCTAGTAGTCGCGAAGAGTGTGTTAATGAGTATATGTTGAATCTTTAAATGAAAGTACCTCAATAAAGGTACCTTTTATGTCACTAGACCTTTTCAATGTATAAAGATTGAATCTTTGAAAGAAAATGAGAGTGTTGAATGAAACTTATTCCAGTTCCTTTTGACATCCCGTAGAGTGTTTTAATGAGTAAAAATAGAATCTGTGAACGAAAATACCTCAATAAAGGTACCTCTTACGTTACTAGACCTTTTAAATGTATAAACGTTGAATCTTTGAAAGAAAATAGGAGTATTGATTTAAACTTATTCGAGTTACTTATGAAGTGGCGAAGAGTGTTTTAATGAGTAAAGATCGAATCTTTGATTGAAAATATCTCAATAAAAGTACCTTTTATGTCATTAAACCTTTTTAATGCATATAGATTGAATCTTTGAAACAAAATAATAGTTTTAATTTAAAATTATTCGTGTTACCTAGTAGTCGCGAAGAGTGTTTTAATGAGTATATGTTGAATCTTTAAATGAAAGTACCTCAATAAAGGTACCTTTTATGTCACTAGACCTTTTCAATGTATAAAGATTGAATCTTTGAAAGAAAATGAGGTTTTTGAGTTAAACTTATTCGAATTTCCTTTGACGTCCCGTAGAGTGTTTTAGAGAGTAAAGATTGAATCTTTGAATTAAAATAGCTTAGTAAAGGTACCTAGTATGTCACTAGACCATTTTAATATAAAACAATTGAATCTTTGAAAAAAAATGATAGTTTAGAGATTAACTTATTCGAGTTACCTATGAAGTTGCGAATCGTGTTGTAATGACTAAATATTAAATCTTTGAATGAAAATATATTAACAAAGGAACCTATTATGTGACTAGACCTTTTCAATGTATAAAGATTGAATCTTTGAAAGAAAATGAAAGTTTTGAGTAAAACTTATTCGAGTTCCCTTTGACGTGCCGAAGAGTTTTTAATGAGTAAAAATAGAATCCTTGAATGAAAATACCTCAATAAAGGTATCTATTATGTTACTTGACCTTTTTAATGTATAAACGTTGAATCTTTGAAAGAAAATAAGAGTATTGATTTAAACTTATTCGAGTTACCTATGAAGTGACGAAGCGTGTTTTAATGAGTAAAGATTGAATCTTTGAATGAAAATATCTCAATAAAAGTACCTTTTATGTCACTAAACCTTTTTAATGTATATAGATTGAATCTTTGGAACATGATAAGAGTTTTAATTTAAAATTATTCGAGTTGCCTAGAAGTCGCGAAGAGTGTTTTAATGCGTATATGTTGAATCTTTAAATGAAAGTACCTCAATAAAGGTACCTTGTATGTCACTACACCTTTTCAATGTATAAAGATTGAATCTTTGAAAGAAAATGTGGTTTTTGAGTTAAAATTATTCGAGTTCCCTTTGACGTCCAGTAGAGTTTTTTACAGAGTAAAGATTGAATCTTTGAATGAAAATACCTTAATAAAGGTACCTAGTATGTCACTAGACCTTTTTGTTGTAAAAAGATTGACTCTTTGAAATAAAATAATAGTTTTGAGATTAACTTATTCGAGTTACCCATGAAATTGCGAATCGTATTGTAATGACTAAATATTAAATCCTTGAATGAAAATATCTCAACAAAGGAACCTATTATGTGACTAGACCTTTTTTATATATAATGATTGAATCTTTTAAAGAAAATGAGAGTTTTGAGTGAAACTTATTCGAGTTCCCTTTGACGTCCCGAAGAGTGTTTTAATGAGTAAAAATAGAATCTTTGAATGAAAATACCTCAATAAAGGTACCTATTATGTTATTAGTCCTTTTTACTGTATAAACCTTGAATCTATGAAACAAAATAAGAGTATTGATTTAAACTTTTTCGAGTTACCTATGAAGTGGCGAAGAGTGTTTTATAGAGTAAAGATCGAATCTTTGATTGAAAATTTCTCAATAAAAGTACCATTTATGTCACAAAACCTTTTTAATGCACATAGATTGAATCTTTGAAGCAAAACAAGAGTTTAAATTTAAAATTACTCGTGTTACCTAGAAGTCGCGAAGAGTGTTTTAATGAGTATATGTTGAATCTTTAAATCAAAGTACCTCAGTAAAGGTATCTTTTATGTCAGTAGACCTTTTCAATGTATAAAGATTGAATCTTTGAAAGAAAATGAGGTTTTTGAGTTAAACTTATTCGAGTTCCGTTTGACGTCCCGTAGAGTGTTTTACAGAGTAAAGACTGAATCTTTGAATGAAAATACCTTAATAAAGGTACTTAGTATGTCACTAGACCTTTTTAAGGTAAATAGATTGAATCTGTGAAATAAAATGATTGTTTAGAGATTAACTTATTCGAGTTAATTATGAAGTCGCGAATCGTGTTGTAATGACTAAATATTAAATCTTTGAATGAAAATATCTCAACAAAGGAACCTATTATGTGACTAGACCTTTATAATGTATAAAGATTAAATCTTTTTAAGAAAGTGAGAGTTTGAGTGAAACTTATTCGAGTTCCCTTTGACGTCCCGAAAAGTGTTTTACAGAGTATAGATTGAATCTTTGAATGAAAATACCTCAGTAAAGGTACCTAGTATGTCACTAGACCTTTTTAATGTAAAAAGATTGAATTTTTGAAGGAAAATGAGAGTTTTGAGATTAACTTATTCAAGTTACCTATGAAGTCGCGAAGCGTGTTCTAATGACTAAAGATTAAATCTTTGAATGAAAATACCCTAATAAAGGAACCTATTATATGACTAAACCATTTTAATGTATACAGATTGAATCTTTGAAAGAAAATGAGAGTTTTGAATGAAACTAATTCGAGTTCCTTTTGACGTCCCGAAGAGTGTTTTAATGAGTAAAAATAGAATCTTTGAATGAAAATACCTCAATAAAGGTAGCTATTATGTTACTAGACCTTTTTAATGTATAAACGTTGAATCTTTGAAAGAAAATAAGATTATTGATTTAAACTTATTCGAGTTATCTATGAAGTGGCGAAGCGTGTTTTAGTGAGCAAAGATCGAGTCTTTGATTGAAAATATCTCAATAAAAGTACCTTTTATGTCACTAAACCTTTTTAATGTATATAGATTGAATCTTTGGAACATAACAAGTGTTTTAATTTAAAATTATTCGAGTTGCCTAGAAGTCGCGAAGAGTGTTTTAATGAGTATATGTTGAATCTTCAAATGAAAGTACTTCAATAAAGGTACCTTTTATGTGACTAGACCTTTTCAATGTATAAAGATTGAATCTTTGAAAGAAAATGTGGTTTTTGAGTTAAACATATTCGAGTTCCCTTTGACGTCCAGTAGTATCTTTGAATGAAAATACCTTAATAAAGGTACCAAGTACGTCACTAGTCCTTTTTGTTGTAAAAAGATTGAATATTTGAAATAAAATGATAGTTTTGAGATTAACTTATTCGAGTTACCTATGAAGTCGCGAATCGTATTGTAATGACTCAATATTAAATCCTTGAATGAAAATATCTCAACAAAGGAACCTTTTATGTGACAAGAACTTTTTTATATATAATGATTGAATCTTTTAAAGAAAATGAGAGTTTTGAGTGAAACTTATTCGAGTTCCCTTTGACGTCCCGAAGAGTGTTTTAATGAGTAAAAATAGAATCTTTGAATGAAAATACCTCAATAAAGGTACCTATTACGTTACTAGACCTTTTTAATATATAAACATTGAATCTTTGAAAGAAAATAAGAGTATTGATTTAAACTTATTCGAGTTACCTATGAAGTGGCGAAGCGTGTTTTAATGAGTAAAGATCGAATCTTTGATTGAAAATATCTCAATAAAAGTACCTTTTATGTCACTAAACCTTTTTAATGCATATAGATTGAATCTTTGGAACATTACAAGAGTTTTAATTTAAAATTATTCGAGTTGCCTAGATGTCGCGATGGGTGTTTTAATGTTCATATGTTGAATCTTTAACTGAAATTACCTCAATAAAGGTACCTTTTATGTCAGTAGACCTTTTCAATGTATAAAGATTGAATCTTTGAAAGAAAATGAGGTTTTTGAATTAAACTTGTTCGAGTTCCTTTTGACGTCCCATTGAGTATTTTACAGAGTACAGATTGAATCTTTGAATGAAAATACCATAATAAAAGTACCTAGTATGTCACTAGACCTTTTTAATGTAAAAAGATTGAATCTTTGAAATAAAATGATAGTTTTGAGATAACTTATTCGAGTTACCTATGAAGTCGCGAATCGTGTTGTAATGACTAAATATTAAATCTTTGAATGAAAATATCTCAACAAAGGTACCTATTATGTGACTAGACCTTTTTAATGTATAAAGATTGAATCTTTTAAAGAAAATCATTGTTTTGAGTGAAACTTATTCGAGTTCACTTTGACGTCCCGAAGAGTGTTTTACAGAGTATAGATTGAATCTTTGAATGAAAATACCTCAGTAAAGGTACCTAGTATGTCACTAAACCTTTTTAAGGCAAAAAGATTGAATCTTTGAAAGAAAATGAGAGTTTTGAGATTAACTTATTCGACTTACCTATAAAGTCGCGAAGCGTGTTTTAATGACTAAATATTAAATCTTTGAATGAAAATATCTCAATAAAGGAACCTATTATATAACTAAACCTTTTTAATGTATACAGATTAAATCTTTGAAAGAAAATGAGAGTTTTGAATGAAACTTATTCGAGTTCCTTTTGACATCCCGAAGAGTGTTTTAATGAGTAAAAATTGAATCTTTTGAATGAAAATACCTCAATAAAGGTTCCTATTATGTTACTAGACCTTTTTAATGTATAAACGTTGAATCTTTGAAAGAAAATAAGAGTATTGATTTAAACTTATTCGAGTTACTTATGAAGTGGCGAAGAGTGTTTTAATGAGTAAAGATCGAATCTTTGATTGAAAATATCTCAATAAAAGTACCTTTTATGTCATTAAACCTTTTTAATGCATATAGATTGAATCTTTGAAACAAAACAAGAGTTTTAATTTAAAATTATTCGTGTTACCTAGTAGTCGCGAAGAGTGTTTTAATGAGTATATGTTGAATCTTTAAATGAAAGTACCTCAATAACGGTACCTTTTATGTCACTAGACCTTTTCAATGCATAAAGATCGAATCTTCGAAAGAAAATGAGGTTTTTGAGTTAAACTTATTCGAGTTCCCTTTAACGTCCCGTGGAGTGTTTTACGGAGTAAAGATTGAATCTTTAAATGAAAATACCTTAATAAAGGTACGTAGTATGTCACTAGACCTTTTTAATGTAAAAAAAATTGAAATTTTGAAAAAAAATGATAGTTCAGAGATTAACTTATTCGAGTTACCTATGAAGTCGCGAATCGTGTTGTACTTACTAAATATTAAATCTTTGAATGAAAATATCTCAACAAAGGAACCTATTATGTGACTATACCTTTTTAATGTATAAAGATTGAATCTTTTAAAGAAAATGAGAGTTTTGAGTGAAACTTATTCGAGTTTCCTTTGACGTCCCGAAGAGTGTTTTAATGAATAAAAATAGAATCTTTTAATGAAAATACCTCAATAAAGGTACCTATTATGTTACTGGACCTTTTTAATGTATAAACGTCGAATCTTGGAAAGAAAATAAGAGTATTGATTTAAACTTATTCGTGTTACCTATAAAGTTACGGAGCGTGTTTTAATGACTAAAGATCGTATCTTTGATTGAAAATATCTCAATAAAAGTACCTTTTATGTTACTAAACCTATTTAATGTATTTAGATTGAATCTTTGGAACATAACAAGAGTTTTAATTTAAAATTATTCGAGTTGCCTAGAAGTCGCGAAGAGTGTTTTAATGAGTATATGTTGAATCTTTAAATGAAAGGACCTCAATAAAGGTACCTTTTATGTCACTAGAGCTTTTAAATGTATAAAGATTGAATCTTTGAAAGAAAATGTAGTTTTTGAGTTAAACTTATTCGAGTTCCCTTTGACGTCTAGTAGTGTGTTTTACAGAGTAAAGATTGAATATTTGAATGAAAATACCTTAATAAAGGTACCTAGTATGTCACTAGACCTTTTTATAGTAAAAAGATTGACTCTTTGAAATAAAATAATAGTTTTCAGATTAACTTATTCGAGTTACCTATGAAGTCGCGAATCGTATTGTAATGACTAAATATTAAATCCTTGAATGAAAATATCTCAACAAAGGAACCTATTATGTGAATAGACCTTTTTTATATATAGTGATTGAATCTTTTAAGGAAAATGAGAGTTTTGAGTGAAACTTATTCGAGTTTCCATTGACGTCCCGAAGAGTGTTTTAATGAGTAAATATAGAATCTTTGAATGAAAATATCTCAATAAAGGTACCTATTTTGTTACTAGACCTTTTTAATGTATAAACCTTGAATCTATGAAAGAAAATAAGAGTATTGATTTAAACTTATTCGAGTTACTTATGAAGTGGCGAAGAGTGTTTTAATGAGTAAAGATCGAATCTTTGATTAAAAATATCTCAATAAAAGTACCATTTATGTCACAAAACCTTTTTAATGGATATAGATTGAATCTTTGAAACAAAACAAGAGTTCAAATTGAAAATTATTCGTGTTACCTAGAAGTCGCGAAGAGTGTTTTAATGAGTATATGTTGAATCTTTAAATGAAAGTGCCTCAATAAAGGTACCTTTTATGTCAGTAGACCTTTTCAATGTATAAAGATTGAATCTTTGAAAAAAAATGAGGTTTTTGAGTTAAATCTATTTGAGTTCCCTTTGACGTCCCGTTGAGTGTTAACAGAGTAAAGATTGATTCTTTGAATGAAAATACCTTAATAAAGGTACCTAGTATGTCACTAGACATTTTTAATGTAAAAAGATTGAATCTCTGAAATAAAATGATAGTTTAGAGATTAACTTATTCGAGTTACCTATGAAGTCGCGAATCGTGTTGTAATGACTAAATCTTAAATCTTTGAATGAAAATATCTCCACAAAGGAACCTATTCTGTGACTAGACCTTTATAATGTATAAAGATTGAATCTTTTATAGAAAATGAGAGTTTTGAGTGAAACTTATTCGAGTTCCCTTTGACGTCCCGAAGAGTATTTTACAGAGTATAGATTGAATCTTTGAATGAAAATACCTTAGTAAAGGTACCTAGTTTGTCACTAGACCTTTTAAATGTAAAAAGATTGAATCTTTGAAAGAAAAAGAGAGTTTTGAGATTAACTTATTCGAGTTACCTATGAAGTTCAAAGCGTGTTTTAATGACTAAAGATTAAATCTTTGAATGAAAATACCTCAATAAAGGAACCTATTATTTGACTAAACCTTTTTAATGTATACAGATTGAATCTTTGAAAGAAAATGAGAGTTTTGAATGAAACTTATTCGAGTTCTTTTTGACGTCCCGGAGAGTGTTTTAATGAGTAAAAATAGAATCTTTGAATGAAAATACCTCAATAAAGGTACCTATTATGTAACTAGGTGTTAATGTTTAAACGTTGAATCTTTGAAAGAAAATAAGAGTATTGATTTTAACTTATTCAAGTTACCTATGAAGTGGCGAAGCGTTTTTTAATGAGTAAAGATCGAATCTTTTATTGAAAATATCTCAATAAAAGTACCTTTTATGTCACTAAACCTTTTTAATGTATATAGATTGAATCTTTAGAACATAACAAGAGTTTTAATTTAAAATTATTCGTGTTGCCTAGATGTCGCGAAGAGTGTTTTAATGAGTATATGTTGAATTTTTAAATCAAAGTACCTCAATAAAGGAACATTTTATGTTACTAGACCTTTTCAATGTATAAAGATTGAATCTTTGAAAGAAGATGTGGTTTTTGAGTTAAACTTATTCGAGTTCCCTTTGACGTCCAGTAGAGTCTTTTACAGAGTAAAAATTAAATCTTTGAATAAAAATACCTTAATAAAGGTACCTAGTATGTCACTAAACCTTTTTATTGTAAAAAGATTGAATCTTTGAAATAAAATGATAGTTCTGAGATTAACTTATTCGAATTACCTATGAAGTCGTGAATCGTATTGTAATGACTAAATATTAAATCCTTGAATGAAAATATCTCAACAAAAGAATCTATTAAGTGACTAGACCTTTTTTATATATAACGATTGAATCGTTCAAAGAAAATGAGAGTTCTGAGTGAAACTTATTCGAGTTCCCTTTGACGTCCCGAAGAGTGTTTTACAGAGTATAGATTGAATCTTTGAATGAAAATACCTCAGTAAAGGTACCTAGTATGTCACTAGACCTTTTTAATGTAAAAAGATTGAATCTTTGAAAGAAAATGAGTGTTTTGAGATTAATTTATTTGAAAATACCTCAGTAATTATATGACTAAACCTTTTTAATGTATACAGATTGAATCTTAGAAAGAAAATGGGAGTTTTGAATGAAACTTATTCGAGTTCCTTTTGACGTCCTGAAGAGTGTTTTAATGAGTAAAAATAGAATCTTTGAATGAAAATACCTCAATAAAGGTACCTATTACGTTACTAGACCTTTTTAGTGTATAAACGTTGAATCTTTTGAAATAAAATAAGAGTATTGATTTAAACTTATTCGAGTTATCAATGAAGTTTTGAAAAGTGTTTTAATGAGTAAAGATCGAAACTTTAATTGAAAATATCTCAATAAAAGTACCTTTTATGTCACTAAACCATTTTAATGCATATAGATTGAATCTTTGAAATAAAACAAGAGTTTTAATTGAAATTTATTCGTGTTACCAAAAAGTCGCGAAGTGTGTTTTAATGAGTATATGTTGAATCCTTAAATAAAAGTACCTCAATAAAGGTACCTTTTATGTCACTAGACCTTTTCAATGTATAAAGATTGAATCTTTGAAAGAAAATGAGGTTTTTGAGTTAAACTTATTCGAATTCCATTTGACGTCCCGTAGAGTGTTTTACAGAGTAAAGATCGAATCTTTGAATGAAAATACCTTAATAAAGGTACATAGTATGTCACTAGACATTTTGAATGTAAAAAGATTGAATATTTGAAATAAAATGATAGTTTTGAGATTAACTTATTCGAGTTACCTATGAAGTCGCGAATCGTGTTGTAATGACTAAATATTAAATCTTTGAATGAAAATATCTCAACAAAGGAACCTATTATGTGCCTAGACCTTTTTAATGTATAAAGATTAAATCTTTTAAAGAAAATGAGAGTTTTGAGTGAGACTTATTTGAGTTCTCTTTGACGTCCCGAAGAGTGTGTTACAGAGTATAGATTGAATCTTTGAATGAAAATACCTTACTAAAGGTACCTAGTATGTCACTAAACCTTTTTAATGTAAAAAGATTAAATCTTTGAAAGAAAATGAGAGTTTTGAGATTAACTTATTCGAGTTACCTATGAAGTCGCGATGTGTGTTTTAATGACTAAAGATTAAATCTTTGAATGAAAATACCTCAATAAAGGAACCTATTATATGACTAAACTTTTTAATGTATACAGATTGAATTTTTGAAAGAAAATGAGAGTTTTGAATGAAACTTATTCGAGTTCCTTTTGACGTCCCGAAGAGTGTTTTAATAAGAAAAAATAGAATCTTTGAATGAAAATACCTCAATAAAGGTACCTATTACGTTATTAGACCTTTTTAGTGTTTCAACGTTGAATCTTTGAAAGAAAATAAGAGTATTGATTTAAACTTATTCGGGTTATCTACACAGTTTTGAAGAGTGTTTTAATGAGTAAATATCGAATCTTTAATTGAAAATATCTCAATAAAAGTACCTTTTATGTCACTAAACCTTTTTAATGCATATAGATTAAATCTTTGAAACAAAATAAGAGTTTTAATTGAAATTTATTCGTGTTACCTAAAAGTCGCAAAGAGTGTTTTAATTTGTATATGTTGAATCTTTAAATGAAAGTATCTCAATAAAGGTACCTTTTATGTCACTAGACCTTTTCAATATGTAAAGATTGAATCTTTGAAAGAAAATGAGGTTTTTGAGTTAAACTTATTCGAGTTCTCTTTGGAGTCCCGTAGAGTGTTTTACAGGGTAAAGATTGAATCTTTGAATGAAAATACCATAATAAAGGTTCCTAGTATGTCACTAGACCTTTCTAAAGTAAAAAGATTGAATCTTTGAAAGAAAATGATAGTTTTGAGATTAACTTATTCGAGTTGCCTATGAAGTCATAAATTGTGTTGTAATGACTAAATATTAAATCTTTGAAAGAAAATATCTCGACAAAGGAACCTATTATGTGACTAGACCTTTTTAATGTATAAAGATTGAATCTTTTACCGAAAATGAGAGTTTTGAGTGAAACTTAGTCGAGTTCTCTTTGACGTCCCGAAGAGTGTTTTACAGAGTATAGATTGAATCTTTGAATGAAAATACCTTAGTAAAGGTACCTAGTATGTCACTAGACCATTTTGGTGTAAAAAGATTGAATCTTTGAAAGAAAATGAGAGTTTTGAGATTAACTTATTCGAGTTACCTATGAAGTCGCGAAGCGTGTTTTAATGACTGAAGATTAAATCTTTGATTGAAAATACCTCAATAACGGAACCTATTATATGACTAAACCTTTTTAAAGAATACAGATTGAATCTTTGAAAGAAAATGAAAGTTTTGAATGACACTTATTCGAGTTCCTTTTGACTTCCCGAAGAATGTTTTATTGAGTAAAAATAGAATCTTTGAATGAAAATACCTCAATAAAGGTACCTATAACGTTATTAGACCTTTTTAATGTATAAACGTTGAATCTTTGAAAGAAAATAAGTGTATTGATTTAAACTTATTCGAATTATCCATGAAGTTTTGAAGAGTGTTTTAATGAGTAAAGATCGAATCTTTAATTCAAAATATCTCAATAAAAGTACATTTTATGTCACTAGACCTTTTTAATGTATATAGATTGAATCTTTGAAACAAAACAAGAGTTTTAATTGAAATTTATTCGTCTTACCTAAAAGTTGCGAACAGTATTCTAATGAGTATATGTTGATCTTTAAATTAAAGTACCTCAATAAAGGTACCTTTTATGTCACTAGACCTTTTCAATGTATAAAGATTGAATCTTTGAAAGAAAATGAGGATTTTGAGTTAAACTTATTCGAGTTCCCTTTGACGTCCCGTACAGTGTTTTACAGAGTAAAGATTGAATCTTTGAATGAAAATACCTTAATAAAGGTACCTAGTATGTCACTAGACCTTTTTAATGTAAAAAGATTGAATCTTTGAAATAAAATGATATTTTTGAGATTAACTTATTTGAGTTACCTATGAAGTCTCGAATCGTGTTGTAATGACTAAATGTTAAATCTTTGAATGAAAATATCTCAACAAAGGAACCTATTATGTGACTAGGCCTTTTTAATGTATAAGGATTAAATCTTTTAAAGAAAATGAGAGGTCTGAGTGAAACTTATTCGAGTTCCCTTCGACGTCCTGAAGAGTATTTTAATCAGTAAAAATTTAATCTTTGAATGAAAATACCTCAATAAAGGTACCTATTATGTTACTAGACCTTTTTAATGCATAAACGTTGAATCTTTGAAAGAAAATAAGAGTATTGATTTAAACTTATTCGAGTTACCTATAAAGTGTAGAAGAGTGTTTTAAAGAGTAAAGATCGAATCTTTGATTGAAAGTATCTCAATAAAAGTACATTTTATGTCAGCAAACCTTTTTAATGTATACAGATTGAATCTTTGAAACAAACAAAGAGTTTTAATTGAAATTTACTCGTGTTACCTAAAAGTCGCGAACAGTGTTTTAATGAGTATATGTTGAATCTTTAAATGAAAGTACTTCAACAAAGGTACCTTTTATGTCACTAGAACTTTTCAAAGTATAAAGATTGAATCTTTGAAAGAAAATGAGGTTTTTGAGTTAAACTTATTTGAGTTACCTTTGACGTCCCGTAGAGTGTTTTACCGAGTAAAGATTGAATCTTTGAATGAAAATACCTTAATAAAGGTACCTAGTATGTCACTAGACCTTTTTATTGTAAAAAGATTGAATCTTTGAAATAAAATGATAGTTTTAAGATTAACTTATTCGAGTTACCGATGAAGTCGCGAATTGTGTTGTAATGACTAAATCTTAAATCTTTGAAAGAAAATATCTTGACAAAGGAACCTATTATGTGACTAGACCTTTTTATTGTATAAAGGTTGAATCTTTTAAAGAAAATGATAGTTTTGAGTGAAACTTATTCGATTTCTCTTTGACGACCCGAAGAGTGTTTTATAGAGTATAGATTGAATCTTTGAATGAAAATACCTCAGTAAAGGTACCTAGTATGTCACTAGACCTTTTTAATGTAAAAAGATTGAGTCTTTGAAAGAAAATGAGAGTTTTGAGATTAACTTATTCGAGTTACCTATGAAGTCGCGAAGCGTGTTTTAATGACTGAAGATTAAATCTTTGAATGAAAATACCTCAATAAATGAACCTATTATATGACTAAACCTTTTTAATGTATACAGATTGAATCTTTGAAAGAAAATGAGAGTTTTGAATGAAACTTATTCGAGTTTCTTTTGACGTCCCGAAGAATGTTTTAATGTGTAAAAATAGAATCTAAGAATGAAAATACCGCAATAAAGGTACCTATAACGTTATTAAACCTTTTTAATGTATAAACGTTAAATCTTTGAAAGAAAATAAGAGTATTGATTTAAACTTATTCGAGTTATCCATGAAGTTTTGAAGAGTGTTTTAATAAGTAAAGATCGAATCTTTAGTTGAAAATATCTCAATAAAAGTAGCTTTTATGTCACTAAACCTTTTTAATGCATATATTTTGAATCTTTGAAACAAAACAAGAGTTTTAATTGAAATTTATTCGTGTTACCTAAAAGTCGCGAACAGTGTTCTAATGAGTGTATATTAAATCATTAAATTAAAGTACCTCAATAAAGGTACCTTTTATGTCACTAGACCTTTTTAGTGTATAAAGATTGAATCTTTGAAATAAAATGAGGTTTTTGTGTTAAACTTATTCGAGTTCCCTTTGACGTCCCGTAAAGTGTTTTACAGAGTAAATATTGAATCTTTGAATGAAAATACCTTAATAAAGGTACCTAGTATGTTACTAGACCTTTTTATTGTAAAAAGATTGAATCTTTGAAAGAAAATAATAGTTTTGAGATTAACTTATTCGAGTTACCTATGAAGTCTCGAATCGTGCTGTAATGACTAAATATTAAATCTTTGAATGAACATATCTCAACAAAGGAACCTGTTATCTGACTAGGCCTTTTTAATATATAAGGATTGAATCTTTCAAAGAAAATGAGAGTTCTGAGTGAAACTTATTTGAGTTTCCTTTGACGTCCCGAAGAGTATTTTAATCAGTAAAAATTGAATCTTTGAATGAAAATACCTCATTAAGGGTGCCTATTAGACCTTTTTAATGCATAAACGTTGAATCTTTGAAAGAAAATAAGAGTATTGATTTAAACTTATTCGATTTACCTATAAAGTGTAGAAGAGTGTTTTAAAGAGTGAAGATCGAATCTTTGATTGAAAATATCTCAATAAAAGTACATTTTATTTCAGCAAACCTCTTTAATGCTTATAGATTGAATCTTTGAAACAAACCAAGAGTTTTCATTGAAATTTATTCGTGTTACCTAAAACTCGTGAACAGTGTCTTAATGAGTATATGTTAAATCTTTAAATGAAAGAACCTCAATAAAGGTACCTTTTATGTCACTAGACCTTTTCAATGTATAAAGATTGAATCTTTGAAAGAAAATGAGGTTTTTGAGTTAAACTTATTCTAGTTACCTTTGACGTCCCGTAGAGTGTTTTACAGAGTAAAGATTGAATCTTTGAATGAAAATACCTTAATAAAGGTACCCAGTATGTCAGTAGACCTTTTTATTGTAAAAAGATTGAATATTTGAAATAAAATGATAGTTTTGAGATTAACTTATTCAAGTTATCTATGAAGTCGCGAATCGTGTTGGAATGACTAAATATTAAATCTTTGAATAAAAATATCTCAACAAAGGAACCTATTATGTGACTAAACCTTTTTAATGTATAAAGATTTAATCTTTTAAAGAAAATGAGAGTTTTGAGTGAAACTTATTCGAGTTCTCTTTGACGTCCCGAAGTGTTTTTTACAGAGTATAGATTGAATATTTGAATGAAAATACCTCAGTAAAGGTACCTACTATGTCACTAAACCTTTTTAATGCAAAAAAATTGAATCTTTGAAATAAAATGAGAGTTTTGAGATTAACTTATTCGAGTTACCTATGAAGTCGCGAATCGTGTTGTAATGACTAAATATTAAATCTTTGAATGAAAATATCTCAACAAAGGAACCTATTATGTGACTAGACCTTTTTAAGAGTATAGATTGAATCTTTGAAAGAAAATAAGAGTATTGATTTAAACTTATTCGAGTTATCCATGAAGTTTTGAAGAGTGTTTTAATGAGTAAAGATCGAATCTTTATTTGAAAATATCTCAATAAAAGTACATTTTATGTATACAGATTGAATCTTTGAAAGAAAGTGAGAGTTTTGAATGAAACTTATTCGAGTTCCTTTTGACGTCCCGAAGAGTGTTTTAATGAGTAAAAATAGAATCTTTGAATGAAAATACCTCAATAAAGGTAGCTATTATGTTACTAGACCTTTTTAATGTATAAACGTTGAATCTTTGAAAGAAAATAAGAGTATTGATTTAAACTTATTCGAGTTATCTATGAAGTTTTGAAGAGTGTTTTAATGAATAAAGATGGAATCTTTAATTGAAAATATCTCAGTAAAAGTATCTTTTATGTCACTAAACCATTTTAATGCATATAGATTGAATCTTTGAAACAAAACAAGAGTTTTAATTGAAATTTATTCGTGTTACCTAAAAGTCGTGAAAAGTATTTTAATGAGTATATGTTGAATCTTTAAATTAAAGTACCTCAATAAAAGTACCTTTTATGTCACTAGACCTTTTCAATGTATAAAGATTGAATCTTTGAAAGAAAATGAGGTTTTTGAGTTAAACTTATTCGAGTTTCCTTTGACGTCCCGTAGAGTGTTTTACAAAGTAAAGATTAAATCTTTGAATGAAAATACCTTAATAAAGGTACCTAGTATGTCACTAGACCTTTTTAATGTAAAAAGATTGAATCTTTGAAATAAAATGATAGTTTTGAGATTAACTTATTCGAGTTACCTATGAAGTCTCGAATCGTGTTGTAATGACTAAATATTAAATCTTTGAATGAAAATATCTCAACAAAGGAACCTGTTATGTGACTAGGCCGTTTTAATGTATAAGGATTGAAACTTTTAAAGAAAATGAGAATTCTGAGTGAAACTTATTCGAGTTCTTCTTGACGTCCCGAAGAGTGTTTTAATGAGTAAAAATAGAATCTTTGAGTGAAAATACCTCAATAAAGGTACCTATTATGTTACTAGACCTTTTTAATGCATAAACGTTGAATCTTTGAAAGAAAATAAGAGTATTGATTTAAACTTATTCGAGTTACCTATAAAGTGTAGAAGAGTGTTTTAATGAGTAAAGATCGAATCTTTGATTGAAAGTATCTCAATAAAAGTACATTTTATGTCAGCAAACCTTTTTAATGTATATAGATTGAATCTTTGAAACAAACCAAGAGTTTTAATTGAAATTTACTCGTGTTACCTAAAAGTCGCGAACAGTGTTTTAATGAGTATATGTTGAATCTTTAAATGAAAGTACTTCAACAAAGGTACCTTTTATGTCACTAGACCTTTTCAATGTATAAAGATTGAATCTTTGAAAGAAAATGTGGTTTTTGAGTTAAACTTATTTGAGTTACGTTTGTCGTCCCGTAGAGTGTTTTACAGAGTAAAGATTGAATCTTTGAAAGAAAATACCTTAATAAGGGTACCTATTATGTCACTAAGCCTTTTTATTGTAAAAAGATTAAATCTTTGAAATAAAATGATAGTTTTGAGATTAACTTATTCGAGTTACCTATGAAGTCGCGAATCGTGTTGGAATGACTAAATATTAAATCTTTGAATGAAAATATCTCAACAAACGAACCTATTATGTGACTAGACCTTTTTAATGAATAAAGATTGAATCTTTTAAAGAAAATGAGATTTTGAGTGAAACTTATTCGAGTTCTCTTTGACGTCCCGAAGAGTGTTTTACAGAGTATAGATTGAATCTTTGAATGAAAATACCTCAATAAAGGTACCTAGTATGTCACTAGACATTTTTAATGTAAAAAGATTGAATCTTTGAAAAAAAATGAGAGTTTTGAGATTAACTTATTCGAGTTACCTATGAAGTCGCGAAGCGTGTTTTAACGAATTAAGATTAAATTTTTGAATGAATATACCTCAATAAAGGAACCTATTATATGACTAAACTTTTTAATGTATACAGATTGAATCTTTGAAAGAAAATGAGAGTTTTGAATGAAACTTATTCGAGTTCCTTTTGACGTCCCGAAGAGTGTTTTAATGAGTAAAAGTAGAATCTTTGAATGAAAAAACCTCAACAAAGGTACCTATTACGTTACTAGACCTTTTTAGTGTATAAAAGTTGAATCTTTGAAAGAAAATAAGTGTATTGATTTAAACTTATTAGAATTATCTATGAAGTTTAGAAGAGTGTTTTAATGAGTAAAGAACGAATCTTTAATTGAGAATATCTCAATAAAAGTACCTTTTATGTCACTAAACCTTTTTAATGCATATAGATTGAACCTTTGAAACAAAACAAGAGTTTTAATTAAAATTTATTCGTGTTACCTAAAAGTCGCGAACAGTGTTTTAATGAGTATATGTTGAATCTTTAACTAAAAGTACCTCAATAAAGGTACCTTTTATGTCACTAGATCTTTTAAATGTATAAAGATTAAATCTTTGATAGAAAATGAGGTTTTTGAGTTAAACTTATTCGAGTTCCCTTTGACGTCCCGTAGAGTGTTTTACAGAGTAAAGATTGAATCTTTGAATGAAAATACCTTAATAAAGGTACCTGGTATGTAACTAGACCTTTTTAATGTAAAAAGATTGAATCTTTGAAATAAAATGATAGTTTTGAGATTAACTTATTCGAGATACCTATGAAGTCGCGAATCGTGCTGTAATGACTAAATATTAAATCTTTGAATGAAAATATCTCAACAAAGGAACCAATTATGTGACTAGACCATTTTAATGTATAAAGATTGAATCTTTTAAAGAAAATGAGAGTTTTGAGTGAAACTTTTTCGAGTTCTCTTTGACATCCCGAAGTGTTTTTTACAGAGTATAGATTGAATCTTTGAGTGAAAATACCTCAGTAAAGGTACCTAGTATGTCACTAAACCTTTTTAATGTAAAAAGATTGAATCTTTGAAAGAAAATGAGAGTTTTGAGATTAACTTATTCGAGTTAGCTATGAAGTCGCGAAGCGTGTTTTAATGACTAAAGATTAAATCTTTGAAAGAAAATACCTCAATAAAGGAACCTATTATATGACTAAACCTTTTTAATGTATACAGATTGAATCTTTGAAAGAAAATGAGTGTTTTGAATGAAACTTATTCGAGTTCTTTTTGACGCCCCGAAGAGTGTTTTAATGAGTAAAAATAGAATCTTTGAATGAAAATACCTCAATAAAGGTACCTATTACCTTAATATACCTTTTTAGTGTATAAACGTTAAATCTTTGAAAGAAAATAAGAGTATTGATTTAAACTTTTTCGAGTTATCTATGAAGTTTTCAAGAGTGTTATAATGAGTAAAGATCGAATCTTTAATTGAAAATATCTCAATAAAGTTCCTTTTATGTCACTAAACTTTTTTAATGCATATAGATTGAATCTTTGAAGCAAAACAAGAGTTTTAGTTGGAATTTATTCGTGTTACCTAAAAGTCGCGAAGAGTATTTTAATGAGTATCTGTTGAATCTTTAAATGAAATTATCTCAATAAAGGTACCTTTTATGTCACTAGACCTTTTCAATGTATAAAGATTGAATCTTTGAAAGAAAATGTGGTTTTTGTGTTAAACTTATTCGAGTTCCCTTTGACGTCCCGTAGAGTGTTTTACAAAGTAAAGATTGAATCTTTGGATGAGAATACCTTAATAAAGGTACCTAGTATGTCACTAGACTTTTTTAATGTAAAAGGATTGAATCTTTCAAATAAAATGATAGTTTTGAGATTAACTTATTCGAGTTACCTATGAAGTCGCGAATCATGTTGTAATGACTAAATATTAAACCTTTTAATGAAAATATCTGAACAAAGGAACCTATTATGTGACTAGACCTTTTTAATGTATGAAGATTGAATCTTTTAAAGAAAATGAGAGTTTTGAGTGAAACTTATTTGAGTTCTCTTTGACGTCCCGAAGAGTGTTTTACAGAGTATATATTGAATCTTTGAATGAAAATACCTTAGTAAAGGTACCTAGTATGTCACTAGACCTTTTTAATGTAAAAAGATTGAATCTTTGAGAGAAAATGAGAGTTTTGAGATTAACTTATTCGAGTTACCGATGAAGTCGCCAAGCGTGTTTTAATGACTAAAGATTAAATCTTTGAATGAAAATACCTCAATAAAAGAACCTATTATATGACTAAACCTTTTTAATGTATACAGATTGAATCTTTGAAAGAAAATGAGAGTTTTGAATGAAACTTATTCGAGTTCCTTTTGACGTCCCGAAGAGTGTTTTAGTGAGTAAAAATAGAATCTTTGAATGAAAATACCTCAATAAAGGTACCTATTATGTTATTAGACCTTTTTAAAAGTATAGATTGAATCTTTGAAAGAAAATAAGAGTATTGATTTAAACTTATTCGAGTTATCTATGAAGTTTTGAAGAGTGTTTTAATGAGTAAAGATCGAATCTTTAATTGAAAATATCTCAATAAAAGTACCTTTTATGTCACTTAACCTTTTTAATGCATATAGATTGAATCTTTGAAGCAAAACAAGAGTTTTAATTGGAATTTATTCATGTTACCTAAAAGTCGCGAAGACTGTTTTAATGAGTATATGTTGAATCTTTAAATGAAATTACCTCAATAAAGGTACCTTTTAAGTCACTAGACCTTTTCAATGTATAAAGATTGAATCTTTGAAAGAAAATGAGGTTTTTGAGTTAAACTTATTCGAGTTCCCTTTGACGTCCCGTACAGTGTTTTACAGAGTAAGATTGAATCTTTGGATGAAAATACCTTAATAAAGGTACCTAGTATGTCACTAGACTTTTTTAATGTAAAAAGATTGAATCTTTCAAATAAAATGATAGTTTTGAGATTACCCTATTCGAGTTACCTATGAAGTCGCGAATCGTGTTGAAATGACTAAATATTAAGTGGCTAGACCTTTTTAATGTATGAAGATTGAATCTTTTAAAGAAAATTAGAGTTTTGAGTGAAACTTATTTGAGTTCTCTTTGACGTCCCAAAGTGTGTTTTACAGAGTGTAGATTGAATCTTTGAATGAAAATACCTCAGTAAAGGTACCTAGTATGTCACTAGACCTTTTTAATGTAAAAAGATTGAATCTTTGAAAGAAAATGAGAGTTTTGAGATTATCTTATTCGAGTTACCTATGAAGTCGCGAAACGTGTTTTAATGACTAAAGATTAAATCTTTGAATGAAAATACCTCAATAAAAGAACCTATTATATGACTAAACCTTTTTATTGTATATAGATTGAATCTTTGAAAGAAAGTGAGAGTTTTGAATGAAACTTATTCGAGTTCCTTTTGACGTCCCGAAGAGTGTTTTAATGAGTAAAAATAGAATCTTTGAATGAAAATACCTCAATAAAGGTACCTATTACGTTATTATACCTTTTTAATGTATAAACGTTGAATCTTTGAAAGAAAATAAGAGTATTGATTTAAACTTATTCGAGTTATCTATCAAGTTTTGAAGAGTGTTTTAATGAGTAAAGATCGAATCTTAAATTGAAAATATCTCAATAAAAGTACCTTTTATGTCACTAAACCTTTTTAATGCATATAGATTGAACCTTTGAAACAAAACAAGAATTTTAATTGAAATTTATTCGTGTTACCTAAAAGTCGCGAACAGTGTTTTAATGAGCATATGTTGAATCTTTAACTGAAAGTACCTCAATAAAGGTTCCTTTTATGTCACTAGACCTTTTCAATGTATAAAGATTGAATCTTCGAAAGAAATTGTGGTTTTTGAATTAAACTTATTCGAGTTCCCTTTGGCGTCCCGTAGAGTGTATTTCAGAGTAAAGATTGAATCTGTGAATGAAAATACCTTAATAAAGGTACCTAGTATGTCACTGGACCTTTTTACTATAAAAAGATTGAATCTTTGAAATAAAATGATAGTTTTGAGATTAATTTATTCGAGTTACCTATAAAGTCGCGAATCGTATTGTAATAACTAAATATTAAATCTTTGAACGAAAATATCTCAACAAAGGAACCTGTTATGTGTCTAGACCTTTTTAATGTATAAAGATTGAATCTTTTAATGAAAATGAGAGTTTTGGGTGAAACTTATTCGAGTTCCCTTTGACGTCCCGAAGAGTATTTTAATCAGTAAAAATTGAATCTTTCAATGAAAATATCTCAATAATGGTACCTATTATGTTACTAGACCTTTTTAATGCATACACGTTGAATCTTTGAAACAAAATAAGAGTATTGATTTAAACTTATTCGAGTTACCTATGAAGTGTGGAAGAGTGTTTTAATGAGTAAAGATCGAATCTTTAATTGAAAATATCTCAATAAAAGTAGATTTTATGTCAGCAAACCTTTTTAATGTATAAAGATTAAATCTATGAAACAAACCAAGAGTATTAATTTAAAATTATTCGTTTTACCTATGAAGTCGCGAAGACTGTTTTAATGAGTATATGTTGAATCTTTAAATGAAAGTTCCTCAATAAAGGTCCATTTTTTGTCACTAGACATTTTCAATGTATAAATATTGATTCTTTGAAAGAAAATAAGGTTTTTGAGTTAAACTTATTCGAGTTCCTTTGACGTCCCGTAGAGTGTTTTACAGAGTAAATATTGAATCTTTGAATGAAAATACCTTAGTAAAGGTACCTAGTTTGTCACTAGACCTTTTTAATGCAAAAAGATTGAATCATTGAAATAAAATGATAGTTTTGAGATTAACTTATTCGAGTTACCTATGTAGTCGCGAATCGTGTTGTAATGACTAAATATAAAATCTTTGAATGAAAATATCTCAACAAAGGAACCTGTTATGTGGCTAGGCCTTTTTAATGTATAAGGATAGAAACTTTTAAAGAAAATGAGATGTTCTGAGTTAAACTTATTCGAGTTCTTTTTGACATCCCGAAGAGTGTTTTAATGAGTAAAAATAGAATCTTTGAATGAAAATACCTCAATAAAGGTACCTATTATGTTACTAGACCATTTTAATATATAAACGTTGAATCTGTGAAAGAAAATAAGAGTATTGATTTAAACTTATTCGAGTTACTTATGAAGTGGCGAAGAGGGTTTTAATGAGTAAAGATTGAATCTTTGATTGAAAATATCTCAATAAAAGTAACTTTTATGTCATTAAACCTTTTTAATGCATATAGATTGAATCTTTGAAACAAAACAAGAGTTTGAATTTAAAATTTTCGTGTTACCTAGTAGTCGCGAAAAGTGTTTTAATGAGTATATGTTGAATCTTTAAATGAAAGTACCTCAATAAAGGTACCTTTTATGTCACTAACCTTTTTCAATGTATAAAGATTGAATCTTTGAAAGAAAATGAGGTTTTTGAGTTAAACTTATTCGAGTTACCTTTGACGTCCCGTAGAGTGTTTTATAGAGTAAAGATTGAATCTTTGAATGAAAATACCATAATAAAGGTACCTAGTATGTCACTAAACCTTTTTATTGTAAAAAGATTGAATCTTTGAAATAAAATGATAGTTTTGAGATTAACTTATTCGAGTTACCTATGAAGTCGCGAATCGTGTTGTAATGACTAAATATTAAATCTTTGAATGAAAATATCTCAACAAAGGAACCTATTATGTGACTAGACCTTTTTAATGAATAAAGATTGAATCTTTTAAAGAAAATCAGAGTTTTGAGTGAAACTTATTCGAGTTCTATTTGACGTCCCTAAGAGTGTTTTACAGAGTATAGATTGAATCTTTGAATGAAAATACCTCAGTAAAGGTACCTAGTATGTCACTAAACATTTTTAATGTAAAAAGATTGAATCTTTGAAAGAAAATGAGAGTTTTGAGATTAACTTATTCGAGTTACCTATGAAGTCGCGAAGCGTGTTTTAATGACTAAAGATTAAATTTTTGAATGAATATACCTCAATAAAGGAACCTATTATATGACTAAACTTTTTAATGTATACAGATTGAATCTTATTCGAGTTCCTTTTAACGTTCCGAAAAGTGTTTTATTGAGTAAAAATAGAATCTTTGAATGAAAATAACTCAATAAAGGTACCTATTACGTTACTAGACCTTTTTAAGAGTATAGATTGAATCTTTGAAAGAAAATAAGAGTATTGATTTAAACTTATTCGAGTTATTTATGAAGTTTTGAAGAGTACTTTAATGAGTAAAGTTCGAATCTTTAATTGAAAATATCTCAATAAAAGTACCTTTTATGTCACTAAACCTTTTTAATGCATATAGATTGAATCTTTGAAGCAAAACAAGAGTTTTAATTGAAATTTATTCGTGTTACCTAAAAGTCGCGAACAGTGTCTTAACGAGCATATGTTGAATCTTTAACTGAAAGTACCTCAATAAAGGTTCCTTTTATGTCACTAGACCTTTTCAATGTATAAAGATTGAATCTTTGAATGAAATTGAGGTTTTTGAGTTAAACTTATTCGAGTTCCCTTTGACGTCCAGTAGAGTGTATTACAGAGTAAAGAATGAATCTTTGAATCAAAATACCTTAATAAAGGTACCTAGTATGTCAGTAGACCTTTTAATGTAAAAAGATTGAATCTTTGAAATAAAATGATAGTTTTGAGATTAACTTATTCGAGTTACTTATGAAGTCGCGAATCGTGTTGTAATGACTAAATGTTAAATCTTTGAAAGAAAATATCTCAAAAAAGGAATCTATTATGTGACTAAACCTTTTTAATGTATAAAGATCGAATCTTTTAAAGAAAATGAGTGTTTTAAGTAAAACTTATTCGAGTTCTCTTTGACGTCCCTAAGAGTGTTTAAAGAGTATAGATTGAATCTTTGAATGAAAATACCTTAGTATAGGTACCTTGTATGTCACTAGACCTTTTTAATGTAAAAAGATTCAATCTTTGAAAGAAAATGAGAGTTTTGAGATTAATTTATTCGAGTTACCAATGAAGTCACGAAGCGTGTTTTAATGATTAAAGATTAAATCTTTGAATGAATATACCTCAATAAATGAACCTATTATGTTAGTAGACCTTTTTAATGCATAAACGTTGAATCTTTGAAAGAAAATAAAAGTATTGATTTAAACTTATTCGCGTTACCTATGAAGTGTAGAAGAGTGTTTTTATGAGTAAAGATCGAATCTTTGATTTAAAATATCTCAGTAAAAGTACATTTTATGTCAGCAAACCTTTTTAATGTATAAAGAATAAATCTTTGAAACAAACCAAGAGTTTTAATTTAAAATTATTCGTTTTACCTATGAAGTCGCGAAGACTGTTTTAATGAGTATATGTTGAATCTTTAAATGAAAATTCCTTAATAAAGGTCCATTTTTTGTCACTAGACATTTTCAATGTATAAATATTGATTCTTTGAAAGAAAATAAGGTTGTTGAGTTAAACTTATTCGAGTTCCCTTTGACGTCCCGTAGAGTGTTTTACAAAGTAAATATTGAATCTTTGAATGAAAATACCTTAATAAAGGTACCTAGTTTGTCACTAGACCTTTTTAATACAAAAAGATTGAATCATTGAAATAAAATGATAGTTTTGAGATTAACTTATTCGAGTTACCTATGTAGTCGCGAATCGTGTTGTAATGACTAAATATTAAAAATCTTTGAAAGAAAATATCTCAAAAAAGGAATCTATTATGTGACCAGACCTTTTTAATGTATAAAGATCGAATCTTTTAAAGAAAATGAGAGTTTTGAGTAAACTTATTCGAGTTCTCTTTGACGTCCCTAAGAGTGTTTAAA
Organism: Cornus florida; assembly: GCF_030987335.1. NCBI lineage: Eukaryota > Viridiplantae > Streptophyta > Magnoliopsida > Cornales > Cornaceae > Cornus > Cornus florida. The sequence goes on along the minus strand of NW_026775578.1, from coordinate 88,600,379 downwards.
GAGTATAGATTGAATCTTTGAATGAAAATACCTTAGTAAAGGTACCTTGTATGTCACTAGACCTTTTTAATGTAAAAAGATTCAATCTTTGAAAGAAAATGAGAGTTTTGAGATTAATTTATTCGAGTTACCAATGAAGTCACGAAGCGTGTTTTAATGACTAAAGATTAAATCTTTGAATGAATATACCTCAATAAATGAACCTATTATATTACTAAACCTTTTTAATGTATACAGATTGAATCTTTGAAAGAAAATGAGAGCTTTGAGTGAAACTTATTCGAGTTCCCTTTGACGTCCCGAAGAGTATTTTAATCAGTAAAAATTGAATCTTTAAATGAAAATACCTCAACAAAGGTACCTATTATGTTACTAAACATTTTTAATGTATAAACGTTGAATCTTTGAAAGAAAATAAGAGTATTGATTTAAACTTATTCGAGTTACCTATGAAGTGGAGTAGAGTGTTTTAACGAGTAAAGATCGAATCTTTGGTTGAAAATATCTCAATAAAAGTACATTTTTTATCAGCAAACCATTTTAAAGTATATAGATTGAATCTTTGAAACAAACCAAGAGTATTAATTTAAAATTATTCGTTTTACCTATGAAGTCGCAAAGACTGTTTTAATGAGTATATGTTGAATCTTTAAATGAAAATACCTCAATAAAGGTACCTTTTTTGTCTCTAGATCTTTTCAATGTATAAATATTGAGTCTTTGCAAGAAAATAAGGTTTTTAAGTTAAACTTAATCGAGTTCGCTTTGACGTCCCGTAGAGTGTTTTACAGGGTATAGAATGAACCTTTTTAGTGTAAAAAGATTGAATCTTTGAAAGAAAATGAGAGTTTTGAGATTAACTTATTCGAGTTACCTAAGAAGTCGCAAAGCATGTTTTAATGACTAAAGATTAAATCTTTGAATGAAAATACCTCAATAAAGGAACCTATTATATGATTAAACCTTTTTAATGCAAAGAGATTGAATCTTTGAAAGAAAATGAGAGTTTTGAGATTAACTTATTCGAGTTACCTATGTAGTCGCGATGCGTGTTTTAATGACTAAAGATTAAATTTTTGAACGAAAATACCTCAATAAAGGAACCTATTATATGACTAAACCTTTTTCATGTAAACAGATTGAATCTTTGAAAGAAAATGAGAGTTTTTAGTGAAACTTATTCGAGTTACTTTTGACGTCCCGAAGAGTATTTTAATGAGTAAAAATAGAATCTTTGAATGAAAATACCTCAATAAAGGTACCTATTATGTTACTAGACCTTTTTAATGTATAAACGTTGAATGTTAGAAAGAAAATAAGAGTATTAATTTAAACTTATTCGAGTTATCCATGAAGTTTTGAAGAGTGTTTTAATGAGTAAAGATCGAATCTTTAATTGAAAATATCTCAATAAAAGTACCTTTTATATCACTAAACCTTTTTAATGCATATAGATTGAATCTTTGAAACAAAACAAGAATTTTAATTGAAATTTATTCGTGTTACCTAAAAGTCGCGAACATTGTTCTAATGAGTATATGTTGAATCTTTAAATTAAAGTACCTCAATAAAGGTACCTTTTATGTCACTAGACCTTTTTAATGTAATAAGAATATTGATTTATACTTATTCGAGCTACCTATGAAGTGGTGAAGAGTGTTTTAAAGATCGAATCTTTGATTGAAAATATCTCAATAAAAGGACGTTTGATGTTAGTAAATCATTTTAATGTATATAGATTGATTCTTTGAACCAAAATAAGAGTATTAATTTAAAATTATTCGTGTTACGTATGAAGTCGCGAAGTCTGTTTTAATGAGTATATGTTGAATCTTTAAATGAAAGTTCCTCAATAAAGGTACCTTTTATGTCACTAGACATTTTCAAGGTATAAATATTTAATCTTTGAAAGAAAATAAGGTTTTTGAGTTAAACTTATTCGAGTTCCCTTTGACGTCCCGTAGAGTGTTTTACAGAGTAAAGATTGAATCTTTGAATGAAAATACCTTAATAAAGGTACCTAGTATGTCACTAGACCTTTTTAATGTAAAAAGATTGAATCTTTGAAATAAAATGATAGTTTTGAGATTAACTTATTCGAGTTACCTATGATGTCTCGAATCGTGTTGTAATGACTAAATATTAAATCTTTGAATAAAAATATCTCAACAAAGGAACCTATTATGTGAATAGGCCTTTTAATGTATAAGGATTGAATCTTTTAAAGAAAATGAGAGTTTTGAGTGAAACTTATTCGAGTTACCTTTGACGTCCCGAAGAGTATTTTAATCAGTAAAAATTGAATCTTTGAATGAAAATACTTCAATAAAGGTACCTATTATGTTACTAGACATTTTTAACGCATAAATGTTGAATATTTGAAAGAAAATAAGAGTATTGATTTAAACTTATTCGAGTTACCTATAAAGTGTAGGAGAGTGTTTTAATGAGTAAAGATCGAATCTTTGATTAAAAGTATCTCAATAAAAGTACATTTTATGTCAGCAAACCATTTTAATGTATATAGATTGAATCTTTGAAACAAACCAAGAGTTTTAATCGAAATTTATTCGAGTTTTCTAAAACTCGCGAACAGTGTTTTAATGAGTATATGTTGAATCTTTAAATGAAAGTACCTCAATAAAGGTACCTTTTATGTCACTAGACCTTTTCAAGGTATAAAGATTGAATCTTTGAAAGAAAATGAGGTTTTTGAGTTAAACATATTTGAGTTACCTTTGACGTCCCGTAGAGTGTTTTACAGAGTAAAGATTGAATCTTTGAATGAAAATACCTTAATAAAGGTACCTCGTATGTCACTAGACCTTTTTATTGTAAAAAGATTGAATCTTTGAAATAAAATGATAGTTTAGAGATTAACTTATTCGAGTTACCTATGAAGTCGCGAATCGTGTTGTAATGACTAAATATTAAATCTTTGAAAGAAAATATCGCGACAAAGGAACCTATTATGTGACTAGACCTTTTTAATGTATAAAGATTTAATCTTTTAAAGAAAATGATAGTTTTGAGTGAAACTTATTCGAGTTCTCTTTGACGTCCCGAAGAGTGTTTTACTGAGTATAGATTGAATCTTTGAATGAAAATACCTCAGTAAAGGTACCTAGTTTGTCACTAGACCTTTTTGATGTAAAAAGATTGAATCTTTGAAAGAAAATGAGAGTTTTGAGATTAACTTATTCGAGTTACCTATGAAGTCGAGAAGTGTGTTTTAATGACTGAAGATTAAATCTTTGAATGAAAATACCTCAATAAAGGAACCTATTATATGGCTAAAACTTTTTAATGTATACAGATTGAATCTTTGAAAGAAAATGGGAGTTTTGAATGAAACTTATTCGAGTTCCTTTTGACGTCCCGAAGAGTGTTTTAATGAGTAAAAATAGAATATTCGAATGAAAATACCTCAACAAAGGTACCTATTACGTTACTAGACCTTTTTAGTGTATAAACATTGAATCTTTGAAAGAAAATAAGAGTATTGATTTAAACTTATTCGAGTTATCTATGAAGTTTTGAAGAGTGTTTTAATGAGTAAAGATCGAATCTTTAACTGAAAATATCTCAATAAAAGTACATTTTATGTTACTAAACTTTTTTAATGCATATAGATTGAATCTTTGAAACAAAACAAGAGTTATAATTGAAATTTATTCGTGTTACCTAAAAGTCGCGAACAGTGTTTTAATGAGTATATGTTGAATCTTTAAATGAAAGTACCTCAATAAAGGTACCTTTTATGTCACTAGATCTTTTAATTGTATAAAGATTGAATCTTTGAAAGAAAATGAGGATTTTGAGTTAAACTTATTCGAGTTCCCTTTGGCGTCCCGTAGAGTGTTTTACAGAGTAAAGATTGAATCTTTGAATGAAAATACCTTAATAAAGGTACCTAGTATGTAACTAGACATTTTTAATGTAAAAAGATTGAATCTTTGAAATAAAATTATAGTTTTCAGACTAACTTATTCGAGTTACCTATGAAGTCGCGAATCGTGTTGTAATGACTAAATATTAAATCTTTGAATGAAAATATCTCAACAAAGGAACCTATTATGTGACTAGACCTTTTTAATGTATAAAGATTGAATCTTTTAAAGAAAATGAGAGTTTTGAGGGAAACTTATTCAAGTTCTCTTTGACGTCCCGAAGTGTTTTTTACAGAGTATAGATTGAATCTTTGAATGAAAATACCTTAGTAAAGGTACCTAGTATGTCACTAAACCTTTTTAATGTAAAAAGATTGAATCTTTGAAAGAAAATGAGAGTTTTGAGATTAACTTATTCGAGTTACCTATGAAGTCGCGAAGCGTGTTTTAATGACTAAAGATTAAATCTTTGAATGAAAATACCTCAATAAAGGAACATATTATATGACTAAACCTTTTTAATGTATACAGATTGAATCTTAAAAAGAAAATGAGAGTTTTGAATGAAACTTATTAGAGTTCCTTTTGACGTCCCGAAGAGTGTTTTAATGAGTAAAAATAGAATCTTTGAATGAAAATACCTCAATATAGGTACCTATTACGCTACTAGACCTTTTTAGTGTATAAACATTGAATCTTTGAAAGAAAATAAGAGTATTGATTTAAACATATTCGAGTTATCTTTGAAGTTTTAAAGTGTGTTTTAATGAGTAAAGATCGAATCTTTAATTGAAAATATCTCAATAAAAGTACCTTTTATGTCACTAAACCTTTTTAATGCATATAGATTGAATCTTTGAAACAAAACAAGAGTTTTAATTAAAATTTATTCGTGTTACCTAAAAGTCGCGAAGTGTGTTTTAATGAGTATATGTTGAATCTTTAAATGAAAATACCTCAATAAAGGTACCTTTTTTGTCACTAGACCTTTTCAATGTATAAAGATTGAATCTTTGAAAGAAAATGAGGTTTTTGAGTTAAACTTATTCGAGTTCTCTTTGACGTCCCGTAGAGTGTTTTACAGAGTAAAGATTGAATCTTTGAATGAAAATACCTTAATAAAGGTACCTAGTATGTCACTAGACTTTTTTAATGTAAAAAGATTGAATCTTTGAAACAAAATGATAGTTTTGAGATTAACTTATTCGAGTTACCTATGAAGTCGAGAAGTGTGTTTTAATGACTGAAGATTAAATCTTTGAATGAAAATACCTCAATAAAGGAACCTATTATATGGCTAAAACTTTTTAATGTATACAGATTGAATCTTTGAAAGAAAATGGGAGTTTTGAATGAAACTTATTCGAGTTCCTTTTGACGTTCCGAAGAGTGTTTTAATGAGTAAAAATAGAATCTTCGAATGAAAATACCTCAAGAAATGTACCTATTACGTTACTAGACCTTTTTAGTGTATAAACGTTGAATCTTTGAAAGAAAATAAGAGTATTGATTTAAACTTATTCGAGTTATCTATGAAGTTTTGAAGAGTGTTTTAATGAGTAAAGATCGAATCTTTAACTGAAAATATCTCAATAAAAGTACATTTTATGTTACTAAACTTTTTTAATGCATATAGATTGAATCTTTGAAACAAAACAAGAGTTATAATTGAAATTTATTCGTGTTACCTAAAAGTCGCGAACAGTGTTTTAATGAGTATATGTTGAATCTTTAAATGAAAGTACCTCAATAAAGGTACCTTTTATGTCACTAGATCTTTTAATTGTATAAAGATTGAATCTTTGAAAGAAAATGAGGATTTTGAGTTAAACTTATTCGAGTTCCCTTTGACGTCCCGTAGAGTGTTTTACAGTGTAAAGATTGAATCTTTGAATGAAAATACCTTAATAAAGGTACCTAGTATGTAACTAGACATTTTTAATGTAAAAAGATTGAATCTTTGAAATAAAATGATAGTTTTGAGATTAACTTATTCGAGTTACCTATGAAGTCGAGAATCGTGTTGTAATGACTAAATATTAAATCTTAGAATGAAAATATCTCAACAAAGGAACCTATTATGTGACTAGACCTTTTTAATGTATAAAGATTGAATCTTTTAAAGAAAATGAGAGTTTTGAGTGAAACTTATTCGAGTTCTCTTTGACGTCCCGAAGTGTTTTTTACAGAGTATAGATTGAATCTTTGAATGAAAATACCTCAGTAAAGGTACCTAGTATGTCACTAAACCTTTTTAATGTAAAAAGATTGAATCTTTGAAAAAAAATGAGAGTTTTGAGATAAACTTATTCGAGTTACCTATGAAGTCGCGAAGCGTGTTTTAAGGACTAAAGATTAAATCTTTGAATGAAAATACCTCAATAAAGGAACATATTATATGACTAAACCTTTTTAATGTATACAGATTGAATCTTAAAAAGAAAATGAGAGTTTTGAATGAAACTTATTAGAGTTCCTTTTGACGTCCCGAAGAGTGTTTTAATGAGTAAAAATAGAATCTTTGAATGAAAATACCTCAATATAGGTACCTATTACGCTACTAGACCTTTTTAGTGTATAAACATTGAATCTTTGATAGAAAATAAGAGTATTGATTTAAAATTATTCGAGTTATCTTTGAAGTTTTAAAGAGTGTTTAAATGAGTAAAGATCGAATCTTTAACAGAAAATATCTCAACAAAAGTACCTTTTATGTCACTAAACCATTTTAATGCATATAGATTGAATCTTTGAAACAAAACAAGAGTTTTAATTGAAATTTATTCGTGTTACCTAAATGTCGCGAAGTGTGTTTTAATGAGTATATGTTGAATCTTTAAATGAAAATACCTCAATAAAGGTATCTTTTTTGTCACTAGACCTTTTCAATGTATAAAGATTGAATCTTTGAAAGAAAATGAGGTTTTTGAGTTAAACTTATTCGAGTTCCCTTTGACGTCCCGTAGAGTGTTTTACAGAGTAAAGATTGAATCTTTGAATGAAAATACCTTACTAAAGGTACCTAGTATATCACTAGACTTTTTTAGTGTAAAAAGATTGAATCTTTGAAACAGAATGATAGTTTTGAGATTAACTTATTCGAGTTTCCTATCAAGTAGCGAATCATGTTGTAATGACTAAATATTAAATCTTTGAATGAAAATATCTCAACAAAGGAACCTACTATGTGACTAGACCTTTTTAATATATAAAGATTGAATCTTTTAATGAAAATGAGAGTTTTGAGTGAAACTTATTTGAGTTCTCTTTGACGTCCCAAAGAGTGTTTTACAGAGTATAGATTGAATCTTCGAATGAAAATACCTTAGTAAAGGTACCTAGTATGTTACTAGACCTTTTTAATGTAAAAAGTTTGAATCTTTGAAAGAAAATGAGAGTTTTGAGATTAACTTATTCGAGTTACCTATGAAGTCGCGAAGGGTGTTTTAATGACTAAAGATTAAATCTTTAAGTGAAAATACCTCAATAAAGGAACCTATTATATGACTAAACCATTTTAATGTATACAGATTTAATCTTTAAAAGAAAATGAGAGTTTTGAATGAAACTTATTAGAGTTCCTTTTGACGTCCCGAAGAGTGTTTTAATGAGTAAAAATAGAATCTTTGAATGAAAATACCTCAATAAAGGTACCTATTACGCTACTCGACCTTTTTAGTGTATAAACATTGAATCTTTGAAAGAAAATAAGAGTATTGATTTAAACCTATTCGAGTTATCTTTGAAGTTTTAAAGTGTGTTTTAATGAGTAAAGATCGAATCTTTAATTGAAAATATCTCAATAAAAGTACCTTTTATGTCACTAAACCTTTTTAATGCATATAGATTGAATCTTTGAAACAAAACAAGAGTTTTAATTAAAATTAATTCGTGTTACCGAAAAATCGCGAAGTGTGTTTTAATGAGTATATGTTGAATCTTTAAATGAAAATACCTCAATAAAGGTACCTTTTTTGTCACTAGACCTTTTCAATGTATAAAGATTGAATCTTTGAAAGAAAATGAGGTTTTTGAGTTAAACTTATTCGAGTTCTCTTTGACGTCCCGTAGAGTGTTTTACAGAGTAAAGATTGAATCTTTGAATGAAAATACCTTAATAAAGGTACCTAGTATGTCACTAGGCTTTTTTAATGTAAAAAGATTGAATCTTTGAAACAAAATGATAGTTTTGAGATTAACTTATTCGAGTTACCTATGAAGTCGCGAATCATGTTGTAATGACTAAATATTAAATCTTTGAAAGAAAATATCTCAACATAGGAACCTACTATGTGACTAGACCTTTTTAATGTATAAAGATTGGATCTTTTAAAGAAAATGAGAGTTTTGAGTGAAACTTATTTGAGTTCTCTTTGACATCCCGAAGAGTGTTTTACAGAGTATAGATTGAATCTTTGAATGAAAATACCTTAGTAAAGGTACCTAGTATGTTACTAGACCTTTTTAATGTAAAAAGATTGAATCTTTGAAAGAAAATGAGAGTTTTGAGATTAACTTATTCGAGTTACCTATGCAGTCGCGAAACGTGTTTTAATGACTAAAGATTAAATCTTTGAATGAAAATACCTCAATAAAGGAACCTATTATATGACTAAACCTTTTTAATGTATACAGATTTAATCTTTAAAAGAAAATGAGAGTTTTGAATGAAACTTATTCGAGTTCCTTTTGACGTCCCAAAGAGTATTTTAATGAGTAAAAATAGAATCTTTGAATGAAAATACCTCAATAAAGGTACCTATTACGTTATTAGACCTGTTTAATGTATAAACGTTGAATCTTTGAAAGAAAATAAGAGTATTGATTTAAACTTATTCGAGTTATCTATGAAGTTTTGAATAGTGTTTTAATGAGTAAAGATAGAATCTTTAATTGAAAATATCTCAATAAAAGTACCTCTTATGTCACTAAATCTTTTTAATGCATATAGATTGAATCTTTAAAACAAAACAAGAGTTTTAATGAGCATATGTTGAATCTTTCAATGAAAGTACCTCAATAAAGGTACTTTTTATGTCACTAGACCATTTTAATGTATAAAGATTAAAACTTTGAAAGAAAATGAGGTTTTTGAGTTAAACTTATTCGAGTTCCCTTTGACGTCCCCTAGAGTGTTTTACAGAGTAAAGATTGAATCTTTGAATGAAAATACCTTAATAAAGGTACCTAGTATGTCACTAGACCTTTTTAATGTAAAAAGATTGAATCTTTGAAATAAAATGATAGTTTTGAGATTAACTTATTCGAGTTACCTATGAAGTCGCGAATCGTGTTGTAATGACAAAATATTAAATCTTTGAATGAAAATATCTCAACAAAGGAACCTATTATGTGACTTGACCTTTTTAATGTATAAAGATTGAATCTTTTAGAGAAAATGAGAGTTCTGAGTGAAACTTATTCGAGTTTCCTTTGACGTCCCGAAGAGTATTTTAATCAGTAAAAATTGAATGTTTGAATCAAAATACCTCAATAAAGGTACCTATTATGTTACTAGACCTTTTTAATGCATAAACGTAAAATCTTTGAAAGAAAATAAGAGTATTGATTTAAACTTATTCGAGTTACCTATGAAGTGTAGAAGAGTGTTTTAATGAGTAAAGATCGAATCTTTGATTGAAAATATCTCAATAAAGTACATTTAATGTCAGCAAACCTTTTTCATGTATATAGATTGAATCTTTGAAACAAACCAAGAGTATTAATCTAAAATTATTCGTTTTACCTATAAAGTCGCGAAGATAGTTTTAATGTGTATATGTTGAATCTTTAAATGAAAGTTCCTCAATAAAGGTCCATTTTTTGTCACTAGACATTTTCAATGTATAAATATTAATTCTTTGAAAGAAAATAAAGTTTTTGAGTTAAACTTATTCGAGTTCCCTTTGACGTCCCGTAGGGTGTTTTACAAAGTAAATATTGAATCTTTGACTGAAAATACCTTAATAAAGGTACCTAGTTTGTCACTAGACCTTTTTAATGCAAAAAGATTGAATCATTGAAATAAAATGATAGTTTTGAGATTAACTTATTCGAGTTACCTATGAAGTCGCGAATCGTGTTGTAATGACTAAATGTTAAATCTTTGAATGAAAATATCTCAACAAAGGAACCTATTATGTGACTAAACCTTTTTAATGTATAAAGATCGAATCTTTTAAAGAAAATGAGAGTTTTGAATGAAACTTATTCGAGTTCTCTTTGACGTCCTTAACAGTGTTTTACAGAGTATAGATTGAATCTTTGAATGAAAATACCTCAGTAAGGGTACCTAGTATGTCACTAGACCTTTTTAATGTAAAAAGATTGAATCTTTGAAAGAAAATGAGAGTTTTGAGATTAACTTATTCGAGTTACCAATGAAGTCACGAAGCGTGTTTTAATGACTAAAGATTAAATCTTTGAATGAATATACCTCAATAAAGGAACCTATTATATTACTAAACCTTTTTAATGTATACAGATTGAATCTTTGAAAGAAAATGAGAGCTTTGAATGAAACTTATTCGAGTTCCCTTTGACGTCCCGAAGAGTATTTTAATCAGTAAAAATTGAATCTTTAAATGAAAATACCTCAATAAAGGTACCTATTATGTTACTAGACTTTTTTAATGTATAAACGTTGAATCTTTGAAAGAAAATAAGAGTATTGATTTAAACTTATTCGAGTTACCTATGAAGTGGAGTGGAGTGTTTTAACGAGTAAAGATCGAATCTTTGGTTGAAAATATCTCAATAAAAGTTCATTTTATGTCAGCAAACCATTTTAATGTATATAGATTGAATCTTTGAAACAAACCAAGAGTATTAATTTAAAATTATTCATTTTACCTATGAAGTCGCAAAGACTGTTTTAATGAGTAGATGTTGAATCTTTAAATGAAAGTACCTCAATAAAGGTACCTTTTATGTCACTAGACCTTTTCAATGTATAAATATTGAGTCTTTGCAAGAAAATAAGGTTTTTGAGTTAAACTTAATCGAGTTCGCTTTGACGTCCCGTAGAGTGTTTTACAGGGTATAGATTGAATCTTTGAATGAAAATACCTCAGTAAAGGTACCTAGTATGTCGTTAGACCTTTTTAGTATAAAAAGATTGAATATTTGAAAGAAAATGAGAGTTTTGAGATTAACTTATTCGAGTTACCTAAGAAGTCGCGAAACGTTTTTTAACGACTAAAGATTAAATCTTTGAATGAAAATACCTCAATAAAGGAACCTATTATATGACTAAACCATTTTAATGTATATAGATTGAATCTTTGAAAGAAAATGAGAGTTTTGAGATTAACTTATTCGAGTTACCTATGAAGTCGCGAAGCGTGTTTTAATGACTAAAGATTAAATCTTTGAACGAAAATACCTCAATAAAGGAACCTATTATATGACTAAACCTTTTTAATGTAAACAGATTGAATCTTTGAAAGAAAGTGAGAGTTTTGAGTGAAACTTATTCGAGTTACCTTTGACGTCCTGAAGAGTGTTTTACAGAGTAAAAATTGAATCTTTGAATGAAAATACCTCAATAAAGGTACCTATTATGTTACTAGACCTTTTTAATTTATAAACGTTGAATCTTTGAAAGAAAATAAAAGTATTGATTTAAACTTATTCGAGTTACCTACGAAGTGGCGAAGAGTGTTTTAATGAGTAAAGATCGAATCTTTGATTAAAAATATCTCAATAAAAGTACCTTTTATGTCAGTAAACCTTTTTAATGTATATAGATTGAATCTTTGAAAGAAAATGAGAGTTTTGAGATTAATTTATTCGAGTTACCTATGAAGTCGCGAAGCGTGTTTTAATGACTAAAGATTAAATCTTTAAGCGAAAATACCTCCATAAAGGAACCTATTATATGACTAAACCTTTTTAATGTAAACAGATTGAATCTTTGAAAGAAAATGAGAGTTTTGAGTGAAACTTATTCGAGTTACCTTTGACGTTCCGAAGAGTATTTAAATCAGGAAAATTTGAATCTTTGAATGAAAATACCTCAATAAAGGTACCAATTATGTTACTAGACATTTTTAATATATATACGTTGAATCTTTGAAAGAAAATAAGAATTTTGATTTAAACTTATTCGAGTTACCTATGAAGTGGCGAAGAGTGTTTTAATGAGTAAAGATCGAATCTTTGATTGAAAATATCTCAATAAAAGTACCTTTTATGTTAGTAAACCTTTTTAATGTATATAGATTGAATCTTTGAAACAAAACAAGAGTATTAATTTAAAATTATTCGTGTTACCTATGAAGTCGTGAAGACGGTTTTAATGACTACATGTTGAATCTTTAAATGAAAGTTCCTCAATAAAGGTACCTTTTATGTCACTAGACATTTTCAATGTATAAATATTGAATCTTTGAAAGAAAATGAGGTTTTTGAGTTAAGCATAATCGAGTTCCATTTGACGTCCCGTAGAGTGTTTTATAGGGTATAGTTTGAATCTTTGAATGAAAATACCCCAGTAAAGGTACCTAGTACGTCACTAGACCTTTTTAGCGTAAAAAGGTTGAATCTTTAAAAGAAAATGAGAGTTTTGTGATTAACTTATTCGAGTTACCTAAGAAGCCGCGAAGCGTGTTTTAATGACTAAAGATTAAATCTTTGAATGAAAATACCTCAATAAAGGAATCTATTATATGATTAAACCTTTTTAATGTATACAGATTGAATCTTTGAAAAAAAAAATGAGAGTTTTGAGATTAATTTATTCGAGTTACTTATGAAGTCGCGAAGCGTGTTTTAATGACTAAAGATTAAATCTTTGAATGAAAATACCTCAATAAAGGAACCTATTATATGACTAAACCTTTTTATTGTAAACAGATTGAATCTTTGAAAGAAAGTGAGAGTTTTGAGTGAAACTTGTTCGAGTTACCTTTGACGTCCTGAAGAGCATTTTAATCAGTAAAAATTGAATCTTTGAATAAAAATACCTAAATAAAGGTACCTATTATGTTACTAGACCTTTTTAATGTATAAACGTTGAATCTTTGAAAGAAAATAAGAGTATTGATTTAAACTTATTCGAGTTACCTATGAAGTGGCGAAGAGTGTTTTAATGAGTAAAGATCGAATCTTTGATTGAAAATATCTCAATAAAAGTACCTTTTATGTCAGTAAACCTTTTTAATGTATATAGATTGAATCTTTGAAACAAAACTAGAGCATTAATTTAAAATAATTCGTGTTACCTATGAAGCTGCGAAAACTGTTTTAATGAGTATATGTTGAATCTTTAAATGAAAGTTCCTTAGTAAAGGTACCTTTTATGTCACTAGACCTTTTCAATGTATAAATATTGAATCTTTGAAAGAAAAAAAAGGTTTTTGAGTTAAACTTATTCGAGTTCTCTTTGACGTCCCGTAGAGTGTTTTATAGAGTAAAGTTGAATCTTTGAATGAAAATACCTTAATAAAGGAACCTAGTATGTCACTAGACCTTTTTAATGTAAAAAGTTTGAATCTTTGAAAAAAAATGATAATTTTTAGATTAATTTTTCCGAGTTACCTATGAAGTGGAGAAGAGTGTTTTAATGAGTAAAGATCGAATCTTTGATTGAAAATATCTCAATAAAAGTACCTTTTATGTCAGTAAACCTTTTTAATGTATATAGATTGATTCATTGAAACAAAACAAGAGTATTAATTTAAAATTATTCGTGTTACCAATGAAGTCGCGAAGACTGTTTTAATGAGTATATGTTGAATATTTAAATGAAAGTTCCTCAATAAAGGTACCTTTTTTGTCAATAGACCTTTTCAATGTATAAATATTGAATCTTTGAAAGAAAATAAGGTGTTTGAGTTAAACTTATTTGAGTTTACTTTGACATCCCGTAGAGTGTTTTATAGCATAAATATTGAATCTTTGAATGAAAATATCTTAATAAAGGTACCTAGTATGTCACTAGACCTTTTTCATGTAAAAAGATTGAATCTTTAAAGAAAAATGAGAGTTTTGTGATTAACTTATTCGAGTTACCTATGAAGTCGCGAAGCGTGTTTCAATGACTAAAGATTAAATCTTTGAACGAAAATACCCCAATAAAGGAACCTATTATATGACTAAACCTTTTTAATGTAAACTAATTGAATCTTTGAAAGAAAATGAGAGTTTTGAGTGAAACTTATTCGAGTTACCTTTGACGTTTCGAAGAGTATTTTAATCAGGAAAAATTGAATCTTTCAATGAAAATACCTCAATAAAGGTACCTATTATGTTACTTGACCACTTTAATATATAAACGTTGAATCTTTGAAACAAAACACGATTATTAATTTAAAATTATTCGTGTTACCTATGAAGTCGCGAAGACTGTTTTAATGAGTACATGTTGAATCTTTAAATGAAAGTTCCTCAATAAAGGTACCTTTTATGTCACTAGACCTTTTCAATGTATAAAAATTGAATCTTTGAAAAAAATGAGGTTTTTGAGTTAAGCATAATCGAGTTCCCTTTGACGTCCCGTAGTGTGTTTTGTAGGGTATAGATTGAATCTTTGAATGAAAATACCTCAGTAAAGGTACCTAGTATGTCACTAGACCTTTTTAGCGTAAAAAGATTGAATCTTTAAAAGAAAATGAGAGTTTTGAGATTAACTTATTCGAGTTACCTAAGAAGTCGTGAACCGTGTTTTAATGACAAAAGATTAAATCTTTGAATGAAAATACCTCAATAAAGGAACCTATTATATGATTAAACCTTTTTAATATATACAGATTGAATCTTTAAAAAAAAATGAGAATTTTGAGATTAATTTATTCGAGTTACCTATGAAGTCGCGAAGCGTGTTTGAATGACTAAAGATTAAATCTTTGAACGAAAATATCTCAATAAAGGAACCTATTATATGACTAAACCTTTTTAATGTAAACAGATTGAATCTTTGAAAGAAAGTGAGAGTTTTGAGTGAAACTTATTCGAGTTACCTTTGACGTCCCAAAGAGTATTTTAATCAATAAAAATTGAATCTTTGAATGAAAATACCTTAATAAAGGTACCTATTATGTTGCTAGACCTTTTTAATGTATAAACGTTGAATCTTTGAAAGAAAATAAGAGTATTGATTTAAACTTATTCGAGTTACCTATGAAGTGGCGAAGAGTGTTTTAATGAGTAAAGATCGAATCTTTGATTGAAAATATCTCAATAAAAGTACCTTTTATGTCAGTAAACCATTTTAATGTATATAGATTGAATCTTTGAAACAAAACAAGAGCATTAATTTAAAATTATTCGTGTTACCTATGAAGTCGCAAAAACAGTTTTAATGAGTATATATTCAATCTTTAAATGAAAGTTCCTTAGTAAAGGTACGTTTTATGTCACTAGACCTTTTCAATGTATAAATATTGAATCTTTGAAAGAAAAAAAGGTTTTTGAGTTAAACTTATTCGAGTTCTCTTTGACGTCCCATAGAGTGTTTTATAGAGTAAAGATTGAATCTTTGAATAAAAATACCTTAATAAAGGTACCTAGTATGTCACTAGACCTTTTTAATGTAAAAAGATTGAATCTTTGAAATAAAATGATATTTTTTAGATTACCTTATCCGAGTTACCTATGAAGTGGAGAAGAGTGTTTTAATGAGTAAAGATCGAATCTTTGATTGAAAATATCTCAATAAAAGTACCTTTTATGTCAGTAAACCTTTTTAATGTATATAGATTGATTCGTTGAAACAAAACAAGAGTATTAATTTAAAATTATTCGTGTTACCTATGAAGTCGCGAAGACTGTTTTAATGAGTATATGTTGAATCTTTAAATGAAAGTTCCGCAATAAAGGTACCTTTTAT
Organism: Cornus florida; assembly: GCF_030987335.1. NCBI lineage: Eukaryota > Viridiplantae > Streptophyta > Magnoliopsida > Cornales > Cornaceae > Cornus > Cornus florida. The sequence goes on along the minus strand of NW_026775578.1, from coordinate 88,584,659 downwards.
GTCAATAGACCTTTTCAATGTATAAATATTGAATCTTTGAAAGAAAATAAGGTTTTTGAGTTAAACTTATTCGAGTTCCCTTTGACGTCCCGTAGAGTGTTTTACAGAGTAAATATTGAATCTTTGAATGAAAATATCTTAATAAAGGTACCTAGTATGTCACTAGACCTTTTTAATGTAAAAAGATTGAATCTTTAAAGGAAAATGAGAGTTTTGTGATTAACTTATTCGAGTTACCTATGAAGTCGCGAAGCATGTTTTAATGACTAAAGATTAAATCTTTGAACGAAAATACCTCAATAAAGGAACCTATTATATGACTAAACCTTTTTAATGTAAAAAGATTAAATCTTTGAAAGAAAATAAGAGTATTGATTTAAATTTATTCGAGTTACCTATGAAGTGGCGAAGAGTGTTTTAATTAGTAAAGATCGAATCTTTGATTGAAAATATCTCAATAAAAGTACCTTTTATGTTAGTAAACAGTTTTAATGTATATAGATTGAATCTTTGAAACAAAGCAAGAGTATTAATTTAAAATTATTCGTGTTACCTATGAAGTCGCGAAGATTGTTTTAATGAGTACATGTTGAATATTTAAATGAAAGTTCCTCAATAAAGGTACCTTTTATGTCACTAGACCTTTTCAATGTATAAAAATTGAATCTTTGAAAGAAAATGAGGTTTTTGTGTTAAGCATAATCGAGTTCCCTTTGACGTCCCGTAGAATGTTTTATAGGGTATAGATTGAATCTTTGAATGAAAATACCTCAGTAAAGGTACCTAGTATGTCACTAGACCTTGTCAGCGTAAAAAGATTGAATCTTTAAAAGAAAATGAGAGTTTTGAAATTAACTTATTCGAGTTACCTAAGAAGTCGCGAAGCGTGTTTTAATGACTAAAGATTTAATCTTTGAATGAAATACCCCAATAAAGGAACCTATTATATGATTAAACCTTTTTAATGTATACAGATTGATTCGTTGAAACAAAATAAGAGTATTAATTTAAAATTATTCGTGTTACCTATGAAGTCGCGAAGACTGTTTTAATGAGTATATGTTGAATCTTTAAATGAAAATTCCTCAATAAAGGTAGCTTTTCTGTCAATAGACCTTTTCAATATATACATATTGAATCTTTGAAAGAAAATAAGGTTTTTGAGTTAAACTTATTCGAGTTCCCTGTGACGTCCCGTATAGTGTTTTACATAGTAAATATTGAATATTTGAATGAAAATATCTTTAAAAAGGTACCTACTATGTCACTAGACCTTTTTAATGTAAAAAGATTGAATCTTTAAAGGAAAATGAGAGTTTTGAGATCAACTTATTCGAGTTACCTATGAAGTCGCGAATCGTGTTGTAATGACTAAATATAAAATTTTTGAATGAAAATATCTCAACAAAGGAACCTATTATGTCACTAGACCATTTAAATGTATAAAGATTGAATCTTTTAAAGAAAATGAGAGTTTTGAGTGAAACTTATTCGAGTTCTCTTTGACGTCCCGAAGAGTTTTTAATAGAGTATAGATTGAATCTTTGAATGAAAATACCTTAATAAAGGTACCTAATATGTCACTAGAACTTTTTAATGTAAAAAGATTGAATCTTTGAAAGAAAATGAGAGTTTTGAGATTAACTTATTCGAGTTACATATGAAGTCGCGAAGCGTGTTTTAATGAATAAAGATTAAATCTTTGAATGAAAATACCTCAATAAAAGAACCTATTATATGACTAAACCTTTTTATTGTATACAGATTGAATCTTTGAAAGAAAATGAGAGTTTTGAATGAAACTTATTCGAGTTCCTTTTGACATCCCGAAGAGTGTTTGAATGAAAATACCTCAATAAAGGTACCTATTACGTTACTAGATGTTTTTAATGTATAAACGTTGAATCTTTGAAAGAAAATAAGAGTATTGATTTAAACTTATTCGAGTTATCTATGAAGTTTTGAAGAGTGTTTTAATGAATAAAGATCGAATCTTTAATTGAAAATATCTCAGTAAAAGTATCTTTTATGTCACTAAACCATTTTAATGCATATTAGATTGAATCTTTGAAACAAAGCAAGAGTTTTAATTGAAATTTATTTGTGTTACCTAAAAGTCGCGAAGAGTGTTTTAATGAGTATATGTTTAATCTTTAAATGAAAGAACCTCAATAGAGGTACCTTTTATGTCACTAGACCTTTTCAATGTATAAAGATTGAATCTTTGAAAGAAAATGAGGTTATTGAGTTAAACTTAATCGAGTTCCCTTTGACGTGCCGTAGAGTGTTTTACAGGGTATAGATTGAATCTTTGAGTGAAAATACCTCATTAAAGGTACTTAGTATGTCACTAGACCTTTTAATGAGTATATGTTTAATCTTTAAATGAAAGTTCCTCAATAAAGGTACCTTTTCTGTCAATAGACCTTTTCAATATATAAATATTGAATCTTTGAAAGAAAATAACGTTTTTGAGTTAAACTTATTCGAGTTCCCTTTGACGTCCCGTAGAGTGTTTTGCATAGTAAATATTGAATATTTGAATAAAAATATCTTTAAAAAGGTACCTAGTATGTCACTAGACCTTTTAATGTAAAAAGATTAAATCTTTAAAGGAAAATGAGAGTTTTGAGATCAACTTATTCGAGTTACCTATGAAGTCTTGAATCGTGTTGTAATGACTAAATATAAAATTTTTGAATGAAAATATCTCAACAAAGGAACCTATTATGTCACTAGACCATTTAAATGTATAAAGATTGAATCTTTTAAAGAAAGTGAGAGTTTTGAGTGAAACTTATTCGAGTTCTCTTTGACGTCCCGAAGAGTGTTTTACAGAGTATAGATTGAATCTTTGAATGAAAATACCTTAATAAAGGTACCTAATATGTCACTAGAACTTTTTAATGTAAAAAGATTGAATCTTTGAAAGAAAATGAGAGTTTTGAGATTAATTTATTCGAGTTACCTATGAAGTCGCGAAGCTTATTTTAATGACTAAAGATTAAATCTTTGAACGAAAATACCTCAATAAAGGAACTTATTATATGATTAAACCTTTTTAATGTAAACAGATTGAATCTTTGAAAGAAAATGAGAGTTTTGAGTGAAACTTATTCGAGTTACCTTTGACGTCCCGAAGAGTATTTTAATCAGTAAAAATTGAATTTTTGAATAAAAATACCTCAATAAAGGTACCTATTATGTTACTAGACCTTTTTAATGTATAAACGTTGAATCTTTGAAAGAAAATAAGAATATTGATTTAAATTTAATCGAGCTACCTATGAATTGGCGAAGAGTGTTTTAATGAGTAAAGATCGAATCTTTGATTGAAAATATCTCAATAAAAATACCTCTGTAAAAGTACCTATTATGTTACTAGACCTTTATAATGTCTGAACGTTGAACCTTTGAAAGAAAATAAGAATATTGATTTAAACTTATTCAAGCTACCTTTGAAGTAATGAGTAAAAATCGAATCTTTGATTGAAAATATCTCAAAAAAAGTACCTTTTATGTCAGTAAAACTTTTTAATGTATATAGATTGATTCTTTGGAACAAAATAAGAGTATTAATTTAAAATTATTCATGTTACTTATGAAGTCGTGAAGACGGTTTTCATAAGTATATGCCGAATCTTTAAATGAAAGTTCCTCAATAAAGGTACCTTTTATGCCACTAGACCTTTTCAATGTATAAATATTGAATCTCTGAAAGAAAATAAGGTTTTTCAGTTAAACTTATTTGAGTTCCCTTTGACGTCCCGTAGAGTGTTTTACAGAGTAAAGATTGAATCTTTGAATGAAAATACCTTAATAAAGGTACCTAGTATGTCACAAGACCTTTTTAATTTAAAAAGATGGAATCTTCGAAATATAATGATAGTTTTGCGATTAACTTATTCGAGTTACCTTTGAAGTCGCGAATCGTGTTATAATGACTAAATATTAAATCTTTGAATGAAAATATCTCAACAAAGGAACCTATTATGTCACTAGACCTTTTAAATGTATAAAGATTGAATCTTTTAAAGAAAATGAGAGTTTTGAGTGAAACTTATTCGAGTTCTCTTTGACGCTCCGAAGAGTGTTTTACAGAGTATAGATTGAATCTCTGAATGAAAATACCTCAATAAAGGTACCTAATATGTCACTAGACCTTTTTAATGTAAAAAGATTGAATCTTTGAAAGAAAATGAGAGTTTTGAGATTAACTTATTCGAGTTACCGATGAAGTCGCCAAGCGTGTTTTAATGATAAAAGATTAAATCTTTGAATGAAAATACCTCAATAAAGGAACCTATTGTATGACAAAACCTTTTTAATGTATATAGATTGAATCTTTGAAAGAAAATGAGAGTTTTGAATGAAACTTATTCGAGTTACTTTTGACGTTCCGAATAGTGTTTTAATGAGTAAAAATAGAATCTTTGAATGAAAATACCTCAATAAAGGTACCTATTACGTTACTAGATCTTTTTAATGTATATCATTAAAAGAAAATAAGATTATTGATTTAAACTTATTCGAGTTATCAATGAAGTTTTGAAGAGTGTTTTAATGAGTAAAGATCGAATCTTTAATTTAAAATATCCTAATAAAAGTATCTTTTATGTCACTAAACCTTTTTAATGCATATATAGATTGAATCTTTGAAACAAAACAAGAGTTTTAATTGAAATTTATTCGTGTTACCTAAAAGTCGCAAAGAGTGTTTTAATGAGTATATGTTGAATCTTTAAATGAAAGAACCTCAATAAAGGTACCTTTTATGTCACTAGACATTTTCAATGTATAAAGATTGTATCTTTGAAAGAAAATGAGGTTTTTGAGTTAAACTTAATCGAGTTACCTTTGACGTTCCGTAGAGTGTTTTACAGGGTATCGATTGAATCTTTGAATGAAAATACCTCAGTAAAGGTACCTAGTATGTCCCTAGACCTTTTTAGTGTAAAAAGATTGAATCTTTGAAAGAAAATGAGAGTTTGAGACTAACTTATTCGAGTTACCTAAGAAGTCGCGAAGCGTGTTTTAATGACTAAAGATTAAATCTTTGAATGGAAATACCTCAATAAAGGAACCTATTACCTGACTAAACCATTTTAATGTATACAGATTGAATCGTTGAAAGAAAATGTGAGTTTTAAGATTAATTTATTCGAGTTACCTATGAAGTCGCGAAGCGAGTTTTAATGACTAAAGATTAAATCTTTGAACGAAAATACAAGGAACATATTATATGACTAAACCTTTTTAATGTAAACAGGTAGAATCTTTGAAAGAAAATGAGAGTTTTGAGTGAAACTTATTCGAGTTACCTTTGACGTCCCGAAGAGTATTTTAATCAGTAAAAATTGAATTTTTGAATAAAAATACCTCAATAAAGGTACCTATTATGTTACTAGACCTTTTTAATGTATAAACGTTGAATCTTTGAAAGAAAATAAGAATATTGATTTAAATTTATTTGAGCTACCTATAAAGTGACGAAGAGTGTTTGAATGAGTAAAGATCAAATCTTTGATTGAAAATATCTCAATAAAAGTACCTTTTATGTCAGTAAACCTTTTTAATGTATATAGATTGATTCTTTGAAACAAAATAAGAATATTAGTTTAAAATTATTCGTGTTACGTATGAAGTCGCGAAGACTGTTTTAATGATATATGTTGAATCTTTAAGTGAAAGTTTCTCAATAAAGGTACCTTTTATGTCACTAGACCTTTTCAATGTATAAATATTGAATCTTTGAAAGAAAATAAGAGTATTGATTTAAACTTATTCGAGTTATCTATGAAGTTTTGAAGAGTGTTTTAATGAGTAAAGATCGAATCTTTAATTGAAAATATCTCAATAAAAGTACCTTTTATGCCACTAAACCTTTTTAATGCATATAGATTGAATCTTTGAAATAAGGTTTTTGAATTAAATTTATTCGAGTTCCCTTTGACGTCTCGTAGAGTGTTTTACAGAGTAAAGATTGAATCTTTGAATGAAAATACCTTAATAAAGGTACCTAGTATGTCACTAGACCTTTTTAATGTAAAAAGATTGAATCTTAGAAATAAAATGATAGTTTTGACATTAACTTGTTCGAGTTACCTATGAAGTTGCGAATCGTGTTGTAATGACTAAATATTAAATCTTTGAATGAAAATATCTCAACAAAGGAACCTATTATGTGACTAGACCTTTTTAATGTACAAAGGTTGAATCTTTTAAAGAAAATGAGAGTTTTGAGTGAAACTTATTCAAGTTCCCCTTGACGTCCCGAAGAGTGTTTTACAGAGTATAGATTGAATCTTTGAATGAAAATACCTCAATAAAGGTACCTAGCATGTCACTAGACCTTTTTAATGTAAAAAGATTGTATCTTTGAAAGAAAATGAGAGTTTTGAGATTAACTTATTCGAGTTACCTATGAAGTCGCGAAGCGTGTTTTAATGACTAAAGATTAAATCTTTGGATGAAAATTCCTCAATAAAGGGACCTATTATATGACTAAACCTTTTTAATGTATACAGATTGAATCTTTGAAAGAAAATGAGAGTTTTGAATGAAACTTATTCGAGTTCCTTTTGACGTCCCGATGAGTTTTTTAATGAGTAAAGATAGAAGTTTAGAATGAAAATACCTCAATAAAGGTACCTATTACGTTACTGGACCTTTTTAATGTATAAACGTTGAATCTTTGAAAGAAAATAAGAGTATTGATTTAAACTTATTCGAGTTATCTATGAAGTTTTGAAGAGTGTTTTAATGAGTAAAGATCGAATCTTTAATTGAAAATATCTCAATAAAAGTACCTTTTATGCCACTAAACCTTTTTAATGCATATAGATTGAATCTTTGAAACAAAACAAGAGTTTTAATTGAAATTTATTCATGTTACCAAAAAGTCGAGAAGAGTGTTTTAATGAGTATATGTTGAATCTTTAAATGAAAGTACCTCAACAAAGGCACCTTTTATGTCACTAGGCCTTTTCAATGTATAAAGATTGAATCTTTGAAAGAAAATGAGGTTTTTGAGTTAAACTTAATCGAGTTCCCTTTGACGTCCCGTAAAGTCTTTTACAGGGTATAGATTGAATCTTTGAATGAAAATACCTCAGTAAAGGTACCTAGTATGTCACTAGACCTTTTTAGTGTAAAAAGATTGAATCTTTGAAAGAAAATGAGAGTTTTGAGATTAACTTATTCGAGTTACCCAAGAAGTCGCGAAGCGTGTTTTAATGACTAAAGATTAAATCTTTGAATGAAAATACCTCAATAAAGGAACCTATTACCTGACTAAGCCTTTTTAATGTAAATAGATTGAATCTTTGAAAGAAAATGTGAGTTTTGAGATTAATTTATTCGAGTTACCTATGAAGTCGCGAAGTGTTTTTTAATGACTAAAGATTAAATATTTGAACGAAAATGCAAGGAACTTATTATATGACTAAACCTTTTTAATGTAAACAGATTGAATCTTTGAAAGAAAATGAGAGTTTTGAGTGAAACTTATTCGAGTTACCTTTGACGTCCCGAAGAGTATTTTAATCAGTAAAAATTGAATTTTTGAATAAAAATACCTCAATAAAGATACCTATTATGTTAGTAGACCTTTTTAATGTATAAACGTTGAATCTTTGAAAGAAAAGAAGAATATTGATTTAAATTTAATCGAGCTACCTATGAAGTGGCGAAGAGTGTTTTAATGAGTAAAGATCGAATCTTTGATTGAAAATATCTCAATAAAGGTACCTTTTATGTCAGTAAACCTTTTTAATATACATAGATTGATTCTTTGAAACAAAATAAGAATATTAATTTAAAATTATTCGTGTTACGTATGAAGTCGCGAAGACTGTTTTAATGAGTATATGTTGAATCTTTAAGTGAAAGTTCCTCAATAAAGGTACATTTTATGTCACTAGACCTTTTCAGTGTATAAGTATTGAATCTTTGAAAGAAAATAAGGTTTTTGAGTTAAACTTATTCGAGTTCCCTTTGACGTCCCGTAGAGTGTTTTATAGAGTAAAGATTGAATCTTTGAAAGAAAATACCTTAATAAAGGTACCTAGTATGTCACTAGACCTTTTTAATGTAAAAAGATTGAATCTTTGAAATAAAATGATAGTTTTGAGATTAACTTATTCGAGTTACCTATGAAGTCGCGAATCATGTTGTAATGACTAAATATTAAATATTTGAATGAAAATATCTCAATAACTGAACCTATTATATGACTAGACCTTTTTAATGTACAAAGGTTGAATCTTTTAAAGAAAATGAGAGTTTTGAGTGAAACTTATTCGAATTTCCCTTTGACGTCCCGAAGAGTGTTTTACAGAGTATAGATTGAATCTTTGAATGGAAATACCTCAATAAAGGTATCTAGTATGTCATTAGACCTTTTTAATGAAAAAAGATTGAATCTTTGAAAGAAAATGAGAGTTTTGAGATTAACTTATTCGAGTTACATATAAAGTCGCGAAGCGTGTTTTAATGACAAAAGATTAAATCTTTGAATGAAAATACCTCAATAAAGGGACCTATTATATGACTAAACCTTTTTAATGTATACAGATTGAATCTTTGAAAGAAAATGAGAGTTTTGAATGAAACTTATTCGAGTTCTTTTTGACGTCCCGACGAGTTTTTTATTGAGTAAAGGTAGAAGCTTTGAATGAAAATACCTCAATAAAGGTGCCTATTACGTTACTAGACATTTTTAATGTATAAACGTTGTATCTTTGAAAGAAAATAAGAGTATTGATTTAAACTTATTCGAGTTATCTATGAAGTTTTGAAGAGTGTTTTAATGAGTAAAGATCGAATCTTTAATTGAAAATATCTCAACAAAAGTACCTTTTATGTCACTAAACCTTTTTAATGCATATAGATTGAGTCTTTGAAACAAAACAAGAGTTTTAATTGAAATTTATTCGTGTTACCTAAAAGTCGCGAAGAGTGTTTTAATGAGTATATGTTGAATCTTTAAATGAAAGTACCTCAATAAAGGTACCTTTTATGTCACTAGGCCTTTTCAATGTATAAAGATTGAATCTTTGAAAGAAAATGAGGTTTTTGAGTTAAACTTAATCGTGTTCCCTTTGACGTCCCGTAGAGTGTTTTACAGGGTATAGATTGATTCTTTGAATGAAAATACCTTAATAAAGGTACCTAGTATAACATTAGACCTTTTTAATGTAAAAAGATTGAATCTTTGAAATAAAATGATAGTTTTGAGATTAACTTATTCGAGTTACCAATGAAGTCGCGAATCATGTTGTAATGACTAAATATTAAATCTTTGAATGAAAATATCTCAACAAAGGAACCTATTATGTGACTAGACCTTTTTAATGTATAAAGATTGAATCTTTTAAAGAAAATGACAGTTTTGAGATTAACTTATCGAGTTACCTAAGAAGTCGCGAAGCGTGTTTTAATGACTAAAGATTAAATCTTTGAACGAAAATACCTCAATAAAGGAACCTATTATACGACTAAACCTTTTTAATGTAAACAAAATGAATCTTTGAAAGAAAATGAGAGTTTTGAGTGAAACTTATTCGAGTTACCTTCGACGTCCCGAAGAGTATTTTAATCAGTAAAAATTGAAACTTTGAGTTAAAATACCTCAATAAAGGTACCTGTTATGTTACTAGACCTTTTTAATGTATCAACGTTGAATCTTTGAAAGAAAATAAGAGTATTGATTTAAACTTATTCGAGTTACCTATGAAGTGGCGAAGAGTGTTTTAAAGAGTAAAGATCGAATCTTTGATTGAAAATATCTCAATAAAAGTACGTTTTATGTCAGTAAACCTTTTTAATGTATATAGATTGAATCTTTGAAACAAAACAAGAGTATTAATTTAAAATTATTCGTGTTACCTATGAAGTCGCGAGGATTGTTCTAATGAGTATAGGTTGAATCTTTAAATGAAAGTTCCACAATAAAGGTACCTTTTATGTCACTAGGCCTTCTCAATGTATAAAGATTGAATCTTTGAAAGAAAATGAGGTTTTTGAGTTAAACTTAATCGAGTTCCCTTTGACGTCCCGTAGAGTGTTTTACAGGGTATAGATTGAATCTTTGAATGAAAATACCTTAATAAAGGTACCTAGTATAACATTAGACCTTTTTAATGTAAAAAGATTGAATCTTTGAAATAAAACGATACTTTTGAGATTAACTTATTCGAGTAACATATGAAGTCGCGAATCATGTTGTAATGCCAAAATATTATGTGACTAGACCTTTTTAATGTATAAAGATTGAATCTTTGTAAGAAAATGAGAGTTTTGAGATTAACTTATTCGAGTTACCTAAGAAGTCGCGAAGCGTGTTTTAATGACTCAAGATTAAATCTTTGAATGAAAATACCTCAATAAAGGAAACTATTATATGATTAAACCTTTTTAATGTATACAGATTGATTCGTTGAAACAAAATAAGTGTATTAATTTAAAATTATTCGTGTTACCTATGAAGTCGCGAAGACTATTTTAATGAGTATATGTTGAATCGTTAAATGAAAGTTCGTCAATAAAGGTACCTTTTATGTCAATAGACCTTTTCAATATATAAATATTGAATCTTTGAAAGAAAATAAGGTTTTTGAGTTAAACTTATTCGAGTTCCCTTCGACGTCCCGTAGAGTGTTTTACATAGTAAATATTGAATCTTTGAATGAAAATACCTTAATAAAGGTACCTAGTATGTCACTAGACCTTTTTAATGTAAAAAGATTGAATCTTTGAAATAAAATGACAGTTTTGAGATCAACTTATTCGAGTTACCTATGAAGTCGCGAATCGTGTTGTAATGACTAAATATAAATTTTTTGAATGAAAATATCTCAACAAATGAACCTATTATGTCACTAGACCTTTTAAATGTATAAAGATTGAATCTTTTAAAGAAAATGAGAGTTTTGAGTGAAACTTATTCGAGTTCTCTTTGACGTCCCAAAGAGTGTTTTACAGAGTATAGATTGAATCTTCGAATGAAAATACCTTAATAAAGGTACCTAATATGTCACTAGACCTTTTTAATGTAAAAAGATTGAATCTTGGAAAGAAAATGAGAGTTTTGAGATTAGCTTATTCGAGTTACCTATGAAGTCGCGAAGCGTGTTTTAATGACTAAAGATTAAATCTTTGAATGAAAATACCTCAACAAAGGAACCTATTATATGACTACACCTTTTTAATGTATACAGATTGAATCTTTGAAAGAAAATGAGAGTTTTGAATGAAACTTATTCGAATTCCTTTTGACATCCCGAAGAGTGTTTGAATGAAAATACCTCAATAAAGGTACCTATTACGTTACTAGATGTTTTTAATGTATAAACGTTAAATCTTTGAAAGAAAATAAGAGTGTTGATTTAAACTTATTCGAGTTATCTATGAAGTTTTGAAGAGTGTTTTAATGAATAAAGATCGAATCTTTAATTGAAAATATCTCAATAAAAGTATCTTTTATGTTACTAAACCTTTTTAATGCATATTAGATTGAATCTTTGAAACAAAGCAAGAGTTTTAATTGAAATTTATTGGTGTTACCTAAAAGTCGCGAAGAATGTTTTAATGAGTATATGTTTAATCTTTAAATGAAAGAACCTCAATAAAGGTACCTTTTATGTCACTAGACCTTTTCAATGTATAAAGATTGAATCTTTGAAAGAAAATGAGGTTATTGAGTTAAACTTAATCGAGTTTCCTTTGACGTGCCGTAGAGTGTTTTACAGGGTATAGATTGAATCTTTGAATGAAAATACCTCATTAAAGGTACCTAGTATGTCACTAGATCTTTTTAGTGTAAAAAGATTGAATCTTTGAAAGAAAATGAGAGTTTTGAGATTAATTTATTCGAGTTACCTATGAAGTCGCGAAGCTTGTTTTAATGACTAAAGATTAAATCTTTGAACGAAAATACCTCAATAAAGGAACTTATTATACGATTAAACCTTTTTAATGTAAACAGATTGAATCTTTGAAAGAAAATGAGAGTTTTGAGTGGAACTTATTCGAGTTACCTTTGACGTCCCGAAGAGTATTTTAATCAGTAAAAATTAAATTTTTGAATAAAAATACCGCTGTAAAGGTACCTATTATGTTACTAGACCTTTTTAATGTATAAACGTTGAATCTTTGAAAGAAAATAAGAATATTGATTTAAATTTATTCGAGCTACCTATGAAGTGGCGAAGAGTGTTTGAATGAGTGAAGATCAAATCTTTGATTGAAAATATCTCAATAAAAGTACCTTTAATGTCAGTAAACCTTTTTAATATATATAGATTGATTCTTTGAAACAAAATAAGAATATTAATTTAAAACTATTCGTGTTACGTATGAAGTCGCGAAGACTGTTTTAATGAGTATATGTTGAATCTTTAAGTGAAAGTTCCTCAATAAAGGTACCTTTTATGTCACTAGACCTTTTCAATGTATAAATATTGAATCTTTGAAAGAAAATAAGGTTTTTGAGTTAAACTTATTCGAGTTCCCTTTGACGTCCCGTAGAGTGTTTTACGGAGTAAAGATTGAAGCTTTGAATGAAAATACCTTAATAAAGGTACCTAGTATGTCACTAGACCTTTTTAATGTAAAAAGATTGAATCTTTGAAACAAAATGATAGTTTTGAGATTAACTTATTCGAGTTACCTACGAAGTCGTGAATCGTGTTGTAATGACTAAATATTAAATCTTTGAATGAAAATACCTCAATAAAGGGACCTATTATATGACTAAACCTTTTTAATGTATACAGATTGAATCTTTGAAAGAAAATGAGAGTTTTGAATAAAACTTATTCGAGTTCCTTTTGACGTCCCGACGAGTTTTTTAATGAGTAAAGATAGAAGCTCTGAATGAAAATACCTCAGTAAAGGTACCTAATATGTCACTAGACCTTTTTAATGTAGAAAGATTGAATCTTTAAAAGAAAATGAGAGTTTTGAGATTAACTTATTCGAGTTACCGATGAAGTCGCGAAGCGTGTTTTAATGATAAAAGATTAAATCTTTGAATAAAAATACCTCAATAAAGGAACCTATTGTATGACAAAACCTTTTTAATGTATATAGATTGAATCTTTGAAAGAAAATGAGAGTTTTGAATGAAACTTATTCGAGTTACTTTTGACGTTCCGAAGATTATTTTAATGAGTAAAAATAGAATCTTTGAATGAAAATACCTCAATAAAGATACCTATTACGTTACTAGATCTTTTTAATGTATATCATTAAAAGAAAATAAGAGTATTGATTTGAACTTATTCGAGTTATCTATGAAGTTTTGAAGAGTGTTTTAATGAGTAAAGATCGAATCATTAATTTAAAATATCCTAATAAAAGTATCTTTTATGTCACTAAACGTTTTTAATGCATATATAGATTGAATCTTTGAAACAAAACAAGAGTTTTAATTGAAATTTATTTGTGTTACCTAAAAGTCGCGAAGAGTGTTTTAATGAGTATATGTTGAATCTTTAAATGAATGAACCTCAATAAAGGTACCTTTTATGTCACTAGACCTTTTCAATGTATAAAGATTGAATCTTTGAAAAAAAATGAGGTTTTTGAGTTAAACTTAATCGAGTTCCCTTTGACGTCCCGTAGAGTATTTTACAGGGTATAGATTGAATCTTTGAATGAAAATACCTCAGTAAAGGTACCTACTATGTCACTAGACCTTTTTAGTGTAAAAAGATTGAATCTTTAAAAGAAAATGAGAGTTATGAGATTAACTTATTCGAGTTACCTAAGAAGTCGCGAAGTGTGTTTTAATGACTAAAGATTAAATCTTTGAATGAAAATACCTCAATAAAGGAACCTATTACATGACTAAAACTTTTTAATGTATACAGATTGAATCGTTGAAAGAAAATGTGAGTTTTGAGATTAATTTATTCGAGTTACCTATGAAGTCGCGAAGCGTATTTTAATGACTAAAGATTAAATCTTTAAACGAAAATACAAGGAACTTATTATATGACTAAACCTTTTTAATGTAAACAGATTGAATCTTTGAAAGAAAATGAGAGTTTTGAGTGAAACTTATTCGAGTTACCTTTGACGTCCCGAAGAGTATTTTAATCAGTAAAAATTAAATTTTTGAATAAAAATACCGCTGTAAAGGTACCTATTATGTTACTAGACCTTTTTAATGTATAAACGTTGAATCTTTGAAAGAAAATAAGAATATTGATTTAAATTTATTCGAGCTACCTATGAAGTGGCGAAGAGTGTTTGAATGAGTAAAGATCAAATCTTTGATTGAAAATATCTCAATAAAAGTACCTTTAATGTCAGTAAACCTTTTTAATATATATAGATTGATTCTTTGAAACAAAATAAGAATATTAATTTAAAATTATTCATGTTACGTATGAAGTCGCGAAGACTGTTTTAATGAGTATATGTTGAATCTTTAAGTGAAAGTTCCTCAATAAAGGTACCTTTTTTGTCACTAGACCTTTTCAATGTATAAATATTGAATCTTTGAAAGAAAATAAGGTTTTTGAGTTAAACTTATTCGAGTTCCCTTTGACGTCCCGTAGAGTGTTTTACGGAGTAAAGATTGAAGCTTTGAATGAAAATACCTTAATAAAGGTACCTAGTATGTCACTAGACCTTTTTAATGTAAAAAGATTGAATCTTTGAAACAAAATGATAGTTTTGAGATTAACTTATTCGAGTTACCTACGAAGTCGCGAATCGTGTTGTAATGACTAAATATTAAATCTTTGAATGGAAATATCTCAACAAAGGAACCTATTATGTGACTAGACCTTTTTAATGTACAAAGGTTGAATCTTTTAAAGAAAATGAGAGTTTTGAGTGAAACTTATTCGAATTTCCCTTTGACGTCCCGAAGAGTGTTACAGAGTATAGATTGAATCTTTGAATGAAAATACCTTAATAAAGGTATCTAGTATGTCACTAGACCTTTTTAATGTCAAAAGATTGAATCTTTGAAAGAAAATGAGAGTTTTGAGATTAACTTATTCGAGTTACATATAAAGTCGCGAAGCGTGTTTTAATGACAAAAGATTAAATCTTTGAATGAAAATACCTCAATAAAGGGACCTATTATATGACTAAACCTTTTTAATGTATACAGATTGAATCTTTGAAAGAAAATGAGAGTTTTGAATGAAACTTATTCGAGTTCCTTTTGACGTCCCGACGAGTTTTTTAATGAGTAAAGATAGAAGCTTTGAATGAAAATACCTCAATAAAGGTACCTATTACGTTACTAGACCTTTTTAATGTATAAATGTTGAATCTTTAGAAGAGTATTTTAATGAGTAAAGATCGAATCTTTAATTGAAAATATCTCAATAAAAGTACCTTTTATGTCACTAAACCTTTTTAATGCATATAGATTGAGTCTTTGAAACAAAATAAGAGTTTTAATTGAAATTTATTCGTGTTACCTAAAAGTCCCGAAGAGTGTTTTAATGAGTATATGTTGAATCTTAAATGAAAGTACCTCAATAAAGGTACCTTTTATGTCACCAGGCCTTTTCAATGTATAAAGATTGAATCTTTGAAAGAAAATGTAGTTTTTGAGTTAAACTTAATCGAGTTCCCTTTCACGTCCCGTAGAGTGTTTTACAGGGTATAGATTGAATCTTTGAATGAAAATACCTTAATAAAGGTACCTAGTATAACATTAGACCTTTTTAATGTAAAAAGATTGAATCTTTGAAATAAAATGATAGTTTTGAGATTAACTTATTCGAGTTACCAATGAAGTCGCGAATCATATTGTACTGACTAATTATTAAATCTTTGAATGAAAATATCTCAACAAAGGAACCTATTATGTTACTAGACCTTTTTAATGTATAAAGATTAAATCTTTGAAACAAAATGAGAGTTTTGAGATTAACTTAGTCGAGTTACCTATGAAGTCACGAAGCGTGTTTTAATGACTAAAGATTAAATCTTTGAACGAAAATACCTCAATAAAGGAACCTATTATACGACTAAACCTTTTTAATGTAAATAGATTGAATCTTTGAAAGAAAATGAGAGTTTTGAGTGAAACTTATTCGAGTTACCTTTGACGTCCCGAAGAGTATTTTAATCAGTAAAAATTGAAACTTTGAATTAAAATACCTCAATAAAGGTACCTGTTATGTTACTAGACCTTTTTAATGTATAAACGTTGAATCTTTGAAAGAAAATAAGAGTATTGATTTAAACTTATTCGAGTTACCTATGAAGTGACGAAGAGTGTTTTAAAGAGTAAAGATCAAATCTTTGATTGAAAGTATCTCAATAAAAGTACGTTTTATGTCAGGAAACCTTTTTAATGTATATAGATTGAATCTCTGAAACAAAACAAGAGTATTAATTTCAAATTATTCGTGTTACCTATGAAGTCGCGAGGATTGTTCTAATGAGTATATGTTGAATCTTTAAATGAAAGTTCCTCAATAAAGGTACCTTTTATGTCACTAGGGCTTTTCAATGTATAAAGATTGAATCTTTGAAAGAAAATGAGGTTTTTGAGTTAAACTTAATCGAGTTCCCTTTGACGTCCCGTAGAGTGTTTTACAGGGTATAAATTGAATCTTTAAATGAAAATACCTTAATAAAGGTACCTAGTATAACATTAGACCTTTTTAATGTAAAAAGATTGAATCTTTGAAATAAAACGATAGTTTTGAGATTAACTTATTCGAGTTACATATGAAGTCGCGAATCATGTTGTAATGACTAAATATTAAATCTTTGAATGAAAATATCTCAACAAAGGAACCTATTATGTGACTAGACCTTTTTAATGTATAAAGATTGAATCTTTGAAACAAAATGAGAGTTTTGAGATTAACTTAGTCGAGTTACCTATGAAGTCACGAAGCGTGTTTTAATGACTAAAGATTAAATCTTTGAACGAAAATACCTCAATAAAGGAACCTATTATACGACTAAACCTTTTTAATGTAAATAGATTGAATCTTTGAAAGAAAATGAGAGTTTTGAGTGAAACTTATTCGAGTTACCTTTGACGTCCCGAAGAGTATTTTAATCAGTAAAAATTGAAACTTTGAATTAAAATACCTCAATAAAGGTACCTGTTATATTACTAGACCTTTTTAATGTATAAACGTTGAATCTTTGAAAGAAAATAAGAGTATTGATTTAAACTTATTCGAGTTACCTATGAAGTGGCGAAGAGTGTTTTAATGAGTAAAGATCGAATCTTTGATTGAAAATATCTCAATAAAAGTACATTTTATGTCAGTAAACGTTTTTAATGTATATAGACTGAATCTTTGAAACAAAACAAGAGTTTGAAGTTAAAATTATTCGTGTTACCTATGAAGTCGCGAGGACTGTTCTAATGAAAGTACCTCAATAAAGGTACCTTTTATGTCACTAGGCCTTTTCAATGTATAAAGATTGAATCTTTGAAAGAAATTGAGGTTTTTGAGTTAAACTTAATCGAGTTCCCTTTGACGTCCCGTAGAGTGTTTTACAGGGTATAGATTGAATCTTTGAATGAAAATACCTTAATAAAGGTACCTAGTATAACATTAGACCTTTTTAATGTAAAAAGATTGAATCTTTGAAATAAAACGATAGTTTTGAGATTAACTTATTCGAGTTACATATGAAGTCGCGAATCATGTTGTAATGACTAAATATTAAATCTTTGAATGAAAATATCTCAACAAAGGAACCTATTATGTGACAAGACCTTTTTAATGTACAAAGATTGAATCATTTAATGAAAATGAGAGTTTTGAGTGAAACTTATTCGAGTTCCCATTGACGTCCCGAAGAGAGTTTTACAGAGTATAGATTGAATCTTTGAATGAAAATACCTCAGTACATGTACCTAGTATGTCACTAGACCTTTTTAATGTAAAAAGATTGAATCTTTGAAACAAAATGAGAGTTTTGAGATTAACTTATTCGAGTTACCTATGAAGTCGCGAAGCGTGTTTTAATGACTAAAGATTAAATCTTTGAATGAAAATACCTCAACAAAGGAACCTATTATATGACTAAACCTTTTTAATGTATACAGATTGAATCTTTGAAAGAAAATGAGAGTTTTGAATGAAACTTATTCGAGTTCCTTTTAACGTCCCGAAAAGTTTTTTAATGAGTAAAGATAGAATCTTTGAATGAAAATACCTCAATAAAGGTACCTATTACGTTACTGGACCGTTTTAATGTATAAACGTTGAATCTTTGAAAAAAAATAAGAGTATTGATTTAAACTTATTCGAGTTATCTATGAAGTTTTGAAGAATGTTTTAATGAATAAAGATTGAATTTTTGATTGAAAATATCTCAATAAAAGTACCTTTTATGTCACTAAGCCTTTTTAATGTATATAGATTGAATCTTTGAAGCAAAACATGAGTTTTAATTTAAAATTATTCGTGTTACCTAAAAGTCGCGAATAGTGTTTTAATGAGTATATGTTGAATCTTTAATTGAAAGTATCTCAATAAAGGTGCCTTTTATGTCACTAGACCTTTTCAATGTATAAAGATTGAATCTTTGAAAGAAAATGAGGTTTTTGAGTTAAACTTAATCGAGTTCACTTTGACGTCCCGTAGAGTGTTTTACAAAGTAAAGATTGAATCTTTGAATGAAAATACCTTAATAAAGGTATCTAGTATGTCACTAGACCTTTTTAATGTAAAAAGATTAAATCGTTGAAATAAAAAGATAGTTTTGAGATTAACTTATTCGAGTTACCTATGAAGTCGCGAATCGTGTTGTAATGACTAAATATTAAATCTTTGAATGAAAATATCTCAACAAAGGAACCTATTATGTCAGTAGACCTTTTAAATGCATAAAGATTGAATCTTTTAAAGAAAATGAGAGTTTTGAGAGAAACATATTCGAGTTCTCTTTGACGTCCTGAAGTGTGTTTTACAGAGTAGAAATTGAATCTTTGAATTAAAATACCTCAGTAAAGGTACCTAATATGTCACTAGACCTTTTTAATGTAAAAAGATTGAATCTTTGAGAGAAAATGAGAGTTTTGAGATTAACTTATTCGAGTTCCTTTTGACGTCCCGAAGAGTGTTTTAATGAGTAAAAATAGAATCTTTGAATGAAAATACCTCAATAAAGGTACCTATTACGTTAGTAGATCTTTTAATGTATAAACGTTGAATCATTGAAAGAAAATAAGATTATTGATTTAAACTTATTCGAGTTATCTATGAAGTTTTGAAGAGTGTTTTAATGATTAAAGATTGAATCTTTAATTGAAAATATCTCAATAAAAGTACCTTTTATGTTGCTAAACCTTTTTAATGCATATATAGATTGAATCTTTGAAACAAAACAAGAGTTTTAATTGAAATTTATTCATGTTACCTAAAAGTCGCGAAGAGTGTTTTAATGAGTATATGTTGAATCTTTAAATGAACGAACCTCAATAAAGGTACCTTTTATGTCACTAGACCTTCTCAATGTATAAAGATTAAATCTTTGATACAAAATGAGGTTTTTAGATTAAACTTAATCGGGTTCCCTTTGACGTCCCGTAGAGTGTTTTACAGGGTATAGATTGAATCTTTGAATGAAAATACCTTAGTAAAGTTACTTAGTATGTCACTAGACCTTTTTAGTGTAAAAAGATTGAATCTTTGAAAGAAAATGAGAGTTTTGAGATTAACTTATTCGAGTTACCTTCGAAGTCGAGAAGCGTGTTTTAATGACTACAGATTAAATCTTTGAATGAAAATATCTTAATAAAGAAACCTATTACCTGACTAAACCTTTTTAATGTATACAGATTGAATCTTTGAAAGAAATTGAGAGTTTTGAGATTAATTTATTCGAGTTACCTATGAAGTCGCGAAGTGTGTTTTAATGACTAAAGATTAAATCTTTGAATGAAAATACCTCAATAAAGGAACTTATTATGTGACTAAACCTTTTTAATGTAAACAGATTGAATCTTTAAAAGAAAATGAGAGTTTTGAATTTAAGAATAAAAATACCTCAATCAAGGTACCTATTATGTTACTAGACCTTTTTAATGTATAAACGTTGAATCTTTGAAAGAAAATAAGAATACTGATTTAAACTTATTCGAGATACCTATGAAGTGGCGTAGAGTGTTTTAATGAGTAAAGATCGTATCTTTGATTGAAAATATCTCAATAAAAGTACATTTTATGTCAATAAACCTTTTTAATGTATATAGATTTATTCTTTGAAACAAAATAAGAGTATTAATTTAAAATTATTCGTGTTACGTATGAAGTCGCGAAGACTGTTTTAATGAGTATATGTTGAATCTTTAAATGAAAGTTCCTCAATAAAGGTACCTTTTATGTCACTAGACATTTTCAATGTATAAATATTGAATCTTTGAAAGAAAATAAGGTTTTTGAGTTAAACTTATTCGAGTTCCCTTTGACGTCCCGTAGAGTGTTTTACAGAGCAAAGATTGAATCTTTGAATGAAAATACTTTAATAAAGGTACTTAGTATGTCACTAGACCTTTTTAATGTAAAAAGATTGAATCTTTGAAATAAAATGATTGTTTTGAGATTAACTTATTCGAGTTACCTATGAAGTCGCGAATCGTGTTGTAATGACTAAATATTAAATCTTTGAACGAAAATTTCTCAACAAAGGAACCTATTATGTGACTAGACCTTTTTAATGTACAAAGGTTGAATCTTTTAAAGAAAATGAGAGTTTTGAGTGAAACTTATTCGAATTTTCCTTTGACGTCCCGAAGAGTGTTTTACAGAGTATAGATTGAATCTTTGAATGAAAATACCTCAATAAAGGTACCTAGTATGTCACTAGACCTTTTTAATGTAAAAAGATGGAATCTTTGAAAGAAAATGAGAGTTTTGATATTAATTTATTCGAGTTACCTCAATAAAGGAACCTATTATATAACTAAACCTTTTTAATATATACAGATTGAATCTTTAAAAGAAAATGAAAGTTTTGAATGAAAGTTATTCGAGTTCCTTTTGACGTCCCCACGAGTTTTTTAATGAGTAAAGATAGAATCTTTGAATGAAAATACCTCAATAAAGGTTCCTATTACGTTACTAGACCTTTTTACTGTATAAACGTTGAATCTTTGAAAGAAAATAAGAGTATTGATTTAAACTTATTCGAGTTATTTATGAAGTTTTGAAGAGTGTTTTAATGAGTAAAGATCGAATCTTTAATTGAAAATATCTCAATAAAAGTACCTTTAATGTTACTAAATCTTTTTAATGCTTATAGATTGAATCTTTGAAACAAAACAAAAGTTTTAATTGAAATTTATTCGTGTTACCTAAAAGTCGCGAAGAGTGTTTGAATGAGTATATGTTGAATCTTTAAATGAAAGTACCTCAATAAAGGTACCTTTTATGTCACTAGGCCTTTTCAATGTATAAAGATTGAATCTTTGAAAGAAAATGAGGTTTTTGAGTTAAACTTAATCAAGTTCCCTTTGACGTCCCGTAGAGTGTTTTACAGGGTATAGATTGAATCTTTGAAAGAGAATATCTTAATAAAGGTACCTAGTATATAATTAGACATTTTTAATATAAAAAGATTGAATCTTTGAAATAAAATGATAGTTTTGAGATTAACTTATTCGAGTTACCTATGAAGTCGCGACTCTTGTTGTAATGACTAAATATTAAATCTTTGAATGAAAATATCTCAACAAAGAAACCTACTTTGTGACTAGACCTTTTTAATGTATACAGATTGAATCTTTGAAACAAAATGAGAGTTTTAAGATTAACTTATTCGAGTTACCTATGAAGTCGCGAAGCGTGTTTTAATGACTAAAGATTAAATCTTTGAACGAAAATACCTCAATAAAGGAACCTGTTATACAACTAAACCTATCTTTGAAAGAAAATGAGAGTTTTTAGTGAAACTTATTCGAGTTACCTTTGACGTCCCGAAGAGTATTTTAATCAGTAAAAATTGAATCTTTGAACGAAAATACCTCAATAAAGGTACCTATTATGTTACTAGGCCTTTTTAATGTATAAACGTTGAATCCTTGAAATAAAATAAGAGTATTGATTTAAACTTATTCGAGTTACCTATGAGGTGGCGAAGAGTGTTTTAACGAGTAAAGATCGAATTTTTGATTGAAAATATCTCAATAAAAGTACGTTTTATGTCAGTAAACCTTTTTAATGTATATAGATTGAATCTTTGAAGCAAAACAAGAGTATTAATTTAAAATTATTCGTGTTACCTATGAAGTCGTGAAGACTGTTCTAATGAGTATATGTTGAATCTTTAAATAAAAGTTCCTCAATAAAGGTACCTTTTATGTCACTAGACCTTTTAAATGTATAAATATTGAATCTTTGAAAGATAATAAGGTTTTTGAGTTAAATTTATTCGAGTTCCCTTTGACATCCCGTAGAGTGTTTTACAGAGTAAAGATTGAATTTTTGAACTAAAATACCTTAATAAAGGTACCTAGTATGTCACCAGACCTTTTTAATGTAAAAAGATTGAATCTTGAAATAAAATGATAGTTTTGAGATTAACTTATTCGAGTTACTTGTGAAGTCACGAATCGTGTTGTAATGACTAAAAATTAAATCTTTGAATGAAAATATCTCAATAAAGGAACCTATTATGTGACTAAACCTTTTTAATGTACAAAGATTGAATCTTTTAAAGAAAATGAGAGTTTTGAGTGAAACTTATTCGAGCTCCCTTTGACGTTCCGAAGAGTGTTTTACAGAGTATAGATTGAATCTATGAATGAAAATACCTCAGTAGATGTACCTACTATGTCACTAGACCTTTTTAATGTAAAAAGATTGAATCTTTGAAAGAAAATGAGAGTTTTGAGATTAACTTATTCGAGTTACCTATGAAGTCGCGAAGCATGTTTTAGTGACTAAAGATTAAATCTTTGAATGAAAATACCTCAATAAAGGAACCAATTATATGACTAAACCTTTTTAATGTATACAGATTGAATCTTTGAAAGAAAATGAGAGTTTTGAATGAAACGTATTCGAGTTCCTTTTGACGTCCCGAATAGTGTTTGAATGAGTAAAAATAGAATCTTTGAATGAAAATACCTCAATAAAGGTGCCTATTGCTTTACTAGACCTTTTTAATGTATAAACGTTGAATCTTTGAAAGAAAGTAAGAGTACTGATTTAAACTTATTCGAGTTATCTATGAAATTTTGAATCGTGTTTTAATGATTAAAGATCGAATCTTTAATTGAAAATATCTCAATAAAAGTACCTTTTATGTCACTAAACCTTTTTAATGAATATAGATTGAATCTTTGAAACAAACCAAGAGTTTTAATTGAAATTTATTCGTGTTATGTAACAGTCGCGAAGAGTGTTTTAATGAGTATACGTTGAATCTTTAAATGAAAGAACCACAATAACGGTACCTTTTATGTCACTAGACCTTTTCAATGTATAAAGATTGAATCTTTGAAAGAAAATGAGGTTTTTGAGTTAAACTTAATCGAGTTCCATTTGACGTCCCGTCGAGTGTTTTACAGGGTATAGATTGAATCTTTGAATGAAAATACCTCAGTAAAGGTACTTAGTATGTCAGTAGACCTTTTTAGTATAAAAAGATTGAATCTTTGAAAGAAAATGAGAGTTTTGAGATTAAATTATTCGAGTTACCTAAAAAGTCGCAAAGCGTGTTTTAATGACTAAAGATTAAATCTTTGAATGAAAATACCTCAATAAAGAAACCTATTACCTGACTAAACCTTTTAAATGTATACAGATTGAATCTTTGAAAGAAAATAAGAGTTTTGAGATTAATTTATTCGAGTTAGCTAAGAAGTTGCGAAGCGTGTTTTAATGACTAAAGATTAAATCTTTGAACGAAAATACCTCAATAAAGGAACTTACTATATGACTAAACCTTTTTAATGTAAACAGATTGAATCTTTGAGAGAAAATGATAATTTTGAGTGAAACTTATTCGAGTTACCTTTGACGTCCCGAAGAGTATTTTAATCAGTAGAAATTGAATTTTAGAATAAAAATACCTCAGTAAAGGTACCTATTATGTTACTAGATCTTTTTAATGCATAAACGTTGAATCTTTGAAAGAAAATAAGAATATTGTTTTAAACTTATTCGAGCTACCTATGAAGTGGCGAAGAGTATTTTAATGAGTAAAAATCAAATCTTTGATTGAAAATATCTCAATAAAAGTACCTTTTATGTCAGTAAACCTTTTTAATGTATATAGATTGATTCTTTGAAACAAAATAAGAGTATTAATTTAAAATTATTCGTGTTACGTATGAAGTCGCAAAGACTGTTTTAATGAGTATATGTTGAATCTTTAAATGAAAATTCCTCAATAAAGGTACCTTTTACGTCACTAGACATTTTCAATGTATGAATATTTAATCTTTGAAAGAAAATAAGGTTTTTCAGTTGAACTTATTCGAGTTTCTTTTGACGTCCCGTAGAGTGTTCTACAGAGTAAAGATTGAATCTTTGAACGAAAATACCTTAATAAAGGTACCTAGTATTTCACTAGCCCTTTTTAATGTAAAAAGATTGAATCTTTGAAATAAAATGATAGTTTTGAGATTAACTTATTCAAGTTACCTATGAAGTCGCGAATCGTGTTGTAATAACTAAATATTAAATCGTTGAATGAAAATATCTCAACAAAGGAACCAATTATTTGACTAGACCTTTTTAATGTACAAAGATTGAATCTTTTAAAGAAAATGAGAGTTTTGAGTGAAACTTATTCGAGTTCTCCTTGACGTCCCGAAGAGTGTTTTACTGAGTATAGATTGAATCTTTGAATGAAAATACCTCAGTAAAGGTACCTAATATGTCACTAGACCTTTTTAATGTAAAAGGTTTGAATCTTTGAAAGAAAATGAGAGTTTTGAGATTAACTTATTCGAGTTACTTATGAAGTCGCGAAGCGTGTTTTAATGATTAAAGATTAAATATTTGAATGAAAATACCTCAATAAAGGAACCTATTATATGACTAAACCTTTTTAATGTATACAGATTGAATCTTCGAAAGAAAATGAGAGTTTTGAATGAAACTTATTCGAGTTCCTTTTGACGTTTCGAAGAGTGTTTTAATGAGTAAAAATAGAATCTTTGAAAGAAAATACCTCAATAAAGGTACCTATTACGTTACTAGATGTTTCTAATGTATAAATGTTGAATCTTTGAAAGAAAATAAGAGTATTGATCTCAACATATTCGAGTTATATATGAAGTTTTGAAGAGTGTTTTAATGAGTAAAGATCGAATCTTTAATTGAAAATATCTCAATAAAAGTACCTTTTATGTCACTAAACCTTTTTAATGCATATATAGATTGAATCTTTGAAACAAAACAAGAGTTTTAATTGAAATTTATTCGTGTTACCTAAAAGTCGCGAAGAGTGTTTTAATGTGTATATGTTGAATCTTTAAATGAAAGAATCTCAATAAAGGTACCTTTTATGTCACATGACCTTTTAAGTGTATAAAGATTGAATCTTTGAAATAAAATGAGGTTTTTGAGATAAACTTAATCGAGTTCCATTTGACGTCTTGCAGAGTGTTTTATAGGGTATAGGTTGAATCTTTGAATGAAAATACCTCAGTAAAGGTACCTAGTATGTCACTAAACCTTTTTAGTGTAAAAAGATTGAATCTTTGAAAGAAAATGAGAGTTTTGAGATTAACTTATTCGAGTTACCTAAGAAGTCGTGAAGCGTGTTTTAATGACTAAAGATTAAATCTTTGAACGAAAATACCTCAATAAAGGAACTTATTATATGACTAAACCTTTTTAATGTAAACAGATTGAATCTTTGAAAGAAAATGAGAGTTTTGAGTGAAACTTATTCGAGTTACCTTTGACGTCCCGAAGAGTATTTTAATCAGTAAAAATTGAATTTTTGAATAAAAATCACTCAATAAAGTTACCTATTATGTTACTAGACCTTTTTAATGTATAAACGTTGAATCTTTGAAAGAAAATAAGAATATTGATTTAAACTTATTCGAGCTACCTATGAAGTGGTGAAGAGTGTTTTAAAGATCGAATCTTTGATTGAAAATATCTCAATAAAAGTACCTTTTATGTCAGTAAACCTTTTTAATGTATATAGATTGATTGTTTGAACCAAAATAAGAGTATTAATTTAAAATTATTCGTGTTACGTATGAAGTCACGAAGACTGTTTTAATGAGTATATGTTGAATCTTTAAATGAAAGTTCCTCAATAAAGGTACCTTTTATGTCACTAGACATTCCCAATGTATAAATATTGAATCTTTGAAAGAAAATATGGTTTTTGAGTTAAACTTATTCGAGTTCCCTTTGACGTCCCGTATAGTGTTTTACAGAGTAAAGATTGAATCTTTGAATGAAAATACCTTAATAAAGGTACCTAGTACGTCACTAGACCTTTTTAATGTAAAAAGATTGACTCTTTGAAATAAAATGATAGTTTTGAGATTAACTTATTCGAGTTACCTATGAAGTCGCGAATCGTGTTGTAATGACTAAATATTAAATCTTTGAATGAAAATACCTCAACAAATGAACCTATTATGTGATTAGACCTTTTTAATGTACAAAGGTTGAATCTTTTAAAGAAAATGAGAGTTTTGAGTGAAACTTATTTGAGTTCCCTTTGACGTCCCGAAGAGTGTTTTACAGAGTATAGATTGAATCTTTGAATGAAAATACCTCAATAAAGGTACCTAGTATATCACTAGACCTTTTTAATGTAAAAAGATTGAATCTTTGAAACAAAATGAGAGTTTTGATATTAACTTATTCGAGTTACCTATGAAGTCGCGAAGCGTGTTTTAATGACTAAAGATTAAATCTTTAAATGAAAATACCTCAATAAAGGAACCTATTATATGACTAAACCTTTTTAATGTCTACAGATTGAATCTTTGAAAGAAAATGAGAGTTTTGAATGAAACTTATTCGAGTTCCTTTTGACGTCCCGACGAATTTTTTAATGAGTAAAGATAGAATCTTTGAATGAAAATACCTCAATAAAGGTACCTATTACGTTACTCGACCTTTTTAATATATAAACGTCGAATCTTTGAAAGAAAATAAAAGTACTAATTTAAACTTATTCGAGTTATCTATGAAGTTTTGAAGAGTGTTTTAATGATTAAAGATCGAATCTTTAATTGAAAATATCTCAATAAAAGTACCTTTTATGTCACTAAACCTTTTTAATGCATATAGATTGAATCTTTGAAACAAAACAAGAGTTTTAACTGAAATTTATTCGTGTTACCTAAAAGTCGCGAAGAGTGTTTTAATGAGTATATGTTGAATCTTTAAATGAAAGTACCTCAATAAAGGTACCTTTTATGTCACTAGGCCTTTTCATTGTATAAAAATTGAATCTTTGAAAGAAAATGAGGTTTTTGAGTTAAACTTAATCGAGTTCCCTTTGACGTCCCGTATAGAGTTTTACAGGGTATAGATTGAATATTTGAATGAAAATACCTTAATAAAGGTACCGAGTATATGATTAGACCTTTTTAATGTAAAAAGATTGAATTTTTGAAATAAAATGATAGTTTTGAGATTAACTTATTCGAGTTACCTATGAAGTCGCGAATCGTGTTGTAATGACTAAATATTAAATCTTTGAATGAAAATACCTCAACAAAGGAACCTATTCTGTGTCAAGACCTTTTTAATGTTATACAGATTGATTCTTTGAAAGAAAATGAGAGTTTTGAGATTAACTTATTCGAGTTACCTATGAAGTCGAGAAGCGTGTTTTAATGACTAAAGATTAAATCTTTGAACGAAAATATCTCAATAAAGGAACCTATTATACGACTAAACCTTTTTAATGTAAACAGATTGAATCTTTGAAAGAAAATGAGAGTTTTGAGTGAAACTTATTCGAGTTACCTTTGACGTCCCGAAGAGTATTTTAATCAGTAAAAATTGAATCTTTGAATGAAAATACCTCAATAAAGGTACCTATTATATTAGTAGACCTTTTTTATGTATAAACGTTGAATCTTTGAAAGAAAATAAGAGTATTGATTTAAACTTATTCGAGTTACCTATGAAGTGGCAAGAGTGTTTTAATGCGTAAAGATCGAATCTTTGATTGAAAATATCTCAATAAAAGTACGTTAGATGTCAGTAAACATTTTTAATGTATATAGATTGAATCTTTGAAACAAAACAAGAGTATTAATATAAAATTATTCGTGTTACCTATGAAGTCGCAAAGACTGTTCTAATGTGTATATGTTGAATCTTTAAATGAAAGTTCCGCAATAAAGGTACCTTTTATGTCACTAGACCTTTTCAATGTATAAATATTGAATCTTTGAAAGAAAATAAGGTTTTTGAGTTAAACTTATTCGAGTTCCCTTTGACGTCCCGTAGAGTGTTTTACAGAGTAAAGATTGAATCTTTGAATAAAAATACCTTACTAAAGGTACCTAGTATGTCACCAGACCTTTTCGATGTAAAAAGATTGAATCTTTGAAATAAAATGATAGTTTTGAGATTAACTTATTCGAGTTACCTATGAAGTCACGAATCGGGTTGTGATGACTAAATATTAAATCTTTGAATGAAAATATCTCAATAAAGGAACCTATTATGTGACTAGACCTTTTTAATGTATAAACGTCGAATCTTTGGAAGAATATAAGAGTACTGATTTAAACTTAGTCGAGTTATCTATGAAGTTTTGAAGAGTGTTTTAATGAGTAAAGATCGAATCTTTAATTGAAAATATCTCAATAAAAGTACCTTTTATATCACTAAACCTTTTTAATGCATATAGATTGAATCATTGAAACAACACAAGAGCCTTAATTGAAATTTACTCGTGTTACCTAAAAGCCGCGAAGAGTGTTTTAATTAGTATATGTTGAATCTTTAAATGAAAGTACCTCAATAAGGGTACCTTTTACGTCACTAGGCCTTTTCATTGTATAAAGATTGAATCTTTGAAAGAAAATGAGGTTTTTGAGTTAAATTTAATCGAGTTCCCTTTGACGTCCCGTAGAGTATTTTACAGGGTATAGATTGAATCTTTGAATGAAAATACCTTATTAAAGATACCGAGTATATCATTAGACCTTTTTAATGTAAAAAGATTGAATCTTTGAAATAAAATGATAGTTTTGAGATTAACTTATTCGAGTTACCTATGAAGTCGCGAATCGTGTTGTAATGACTAAATATTAAATATTTGAATGAAAATACCTCAACAAAGGAACCTATTACGTGACAAGACCTTTTTAATGTATAGAGATTGAATCTTTGAAAGAAAATGAGAGTTTTCAGATTAACTTATTCGAGTTACCTATGAAGTCGCGAAGCGTGTTTTAATAACTAAAGATTAAATCTTTGAACGAAAATACCTCAATAAAGGAACCTATTATACGACTAAACCTTTTTAATGTAAACAGATTGAATCATTGAAAGAAAATGGGAGTTTTGAGTGAAACTTATTCGAGTTACCTTTGACGTCCCGATGAGTATTTTAATCACTAAAAATTGAATCTTTGAATGAAAATAGCTCAATAAAGGTACCTATTATGTTACTAGACCTTTTTAATGTATAAACGTTGAATCTTTGAAAGAAAATAAGAGTATTGATTTAAATTTATTCGAGTTACCTATGAAGTGACGAAGAGTGTTAATGAGTAAAGATTGAATCTTTGATTGAAAATATCTCAATAAAAGTACGTTTTATGTCAGTAAACCTTTTTAATGTATATAGATTGAATCTTTGAAACAAAGCAAGAGTATTAATTTAAAATTATTTGTGTTACCTACGAAGTCGCGAACACTGTTCTAATGAGTATATGTTGAATCTTTAAATGAAATTTCCTCAATAAAGGTACCTTTTATGTCACTAGACCTTTTCAATGTATAAATATTGAACTTTGAAAGAAAAAATGGTTTTTGAGTTAAACTTATTCGAGTTCCCTTTGACGTCCCGTAGAGTATTTTACAGAGTAAAGATTGAATCTTTGAATTAAAATACCTTACTAAAGGTACATAGTATGTTACCAGACCTTTTTAAAGTAAAAAGATTGAATCTTTGAAATAAAATGATAGTTTTGAGATTAACTTGTTCAAGTTACCTATGAAGTCACGAATCGTGTTGTAATGACTAAATATTAAATCTTTGAATGAAAATAACTCAATAAAGGAACCTATTATGTGACTAGACCTTTTTAATGTACAAAGATTGAATCTTTTAAAGAAAATGAGAGTTTTGAGTGAAACTTATACGAGTTCCCTTTGACGTCCCGAAGAGTGTTTTCAGAGTACAGATTAAATCTTTGAATGAAAATACCTCAGTAAATGTACCTAGTATGTCACTATACCTTTTTGATGTAAAAAGATTGAATCTTTGAAAGAAAATGAGAGTTTTGAGATTAACTTATTCGAGTTACCTATGAAGTCGCGAAGCGTGTTTTATTGACTAAAGATTAAATCTTTGAATGAAAATACCTCAATAAAGGAACCTATTATATGACTAAACCTTTTTAATGTATACAGATTGAATCTTTAAAAGAAAATGAGAGTTTTGAATGAAACTTATTCGAGTTCCTTTTGACGTCCCGAAAAGTTTTATAATGAGTAAAGATAGAATCTTTGAATGAAAATACCTCAATAAAGGTACCTATTACGTTACTTCACCTTTTTAATGTATAAACGTTGTATCTTTGAAAGAAAATAAGAGTTTTGATTTAAACTTATTCGAGTTATATATGAAGTTTTGAAGAGTGTTTTAATGAGTAAAGATCGAATCTTTAATTGAAAATATCTCAATAAAAGTACCTTTTATGTTACTAAACCTTTTTAATGCATATAGATTGAATTTTTGAAACAAAACAAGAGTTTTAATGAAATTTATTCGTGTTACCTAAAAGTCGCGACGAGTGTTTTAATGAGTATATGTTGAATCTTTAAATGAAAGTACCTCAATAAAGGTACATTTTATGTCACTAGACATTTTCAATGTATAAAGATTGAATCTTTGAAAGAAAATGAGGTTTTTGAATTAAACTTAATCGAGTTCCCTTTAACGTCCTGTAGAGTGTTTTACAGAGTAAAGATTGAATCTTTGAATGAAAATATATTAATAAAGGTACCTAGTATGTCACTAGACCTTTTTAATGTAAAAAGATTTAATCTTTGAACTAAAATGATAGTTTTGAGATTAACTTATTCGAGTAACCTATGAAGTCGCGAATCGTGTTGTAATGACTAAATATTTAATCTTTGAAAGAAAATATCTCAACAAAGGAACCCATTATGTCACTCGACCTTTCAAATTTATAAAGATTGAATCTTTTAAACAAAATGAGAGTTTTGAGTGAAACTTATTTGAGTTCTCTTTGACGTCCCGAAGAGTGTTTTACAGAGTATAGATTGAATCTTTGAATGAAAATATCCCAGTAAAGGTTCCTAGTAAGTGACTAGACCTTTTAATGTAAAAAGAATGAATCTTTGAAGGAAAATGAGAGTTTTGAGATTAACTTATTCGAGTTACCTATGAAGTCGCGAAGCGTGTTTTAATTACTAAAGGTTAAATCTTTGAATGAAAATATCTCAATAAAGGAACCTATTATATGACTAAACCTTTTTAATGTATACAGATTGAATCTTTGAAAGAAAATGAGAGTTTTGAATGAGACTTATTCGAGTTCCTTTTGACGTCCCAAAGAGTGTTTTAATGAGTAAAAATAGAATCTTTGAATGAAAATACCTCAATAAAGGTGCCAATTACGTTACTAGACCTTTTTAATGTATAAACATTGAATCTTTGAAAGAAAATAAGAGTATTGATTTAAACTTCTACGAGTTATCTATGAAGTTTTGAATTGTGTTTTAATGATTAAAGATCGAATCTTTAATTGAAAATATCTCAATAAAAGTACCTTTTATGTCACTAAACCTTTTTAATGCATATAGATTGAATCTTTGAAACAAACCAAGAGTTTTAATTGAAATTTATTCGTGTTACCTAAAAGTCGCGAAGAGTGTTTTAATGAGTATATGTTGAATCTTTAAATGAAAGAACCTCAATAAAGGTACCTTTTATGTCACTGGACCTTTTCAATGTATAAATATTAAATCTTTGAAAGAAAATGAGGTTTTCGAGTTAAACTTAATCGAGTTCCCTTTGACGTCCCGTAGAGTGTTTTACAGAGTAAAGATTGAATCTTTGAATGAAAATACATTCACAAAGGTACCTAGTATGTCACTAGACCTTTTTAATGTAAAAAGATTTAATCTTTGAAATAAAATGATAGTTTTGAGATTAACTTTTTCGAGTTACCTATGAAGTCGCGAATCGTGTTGTAATGACTAAATATTAAATCTTTGAATGAAAATATCTCAACAAAGGAACCTATTATGTCACTAGACCTTTCAAATTTGTAAAGATTGAATCTTTAAAAGAAAATGAGGGTTTTGAGTGAAACTTATTTGAGTTCTCTTTGACGTCCTAAAGAGTGTTTTACATAGTATAGATTGAATCTTTGAATGAAAATAACTCAGTAAAGGTTCCTAGTATGACACTAGACCTTTTAATGTCAAAAGAATGAATCTTTGAAGGAAAATGAGTGTTTTGAGATTAACTTATTCGAGTTACCTATGACTAAAGGTTAAATCTTTGAATGAAAATATCTCAATAAAGGAACCTATTATATGACTAAACCTTTTTAATGTACACAGATTGAATCTTTGAAAGAAAATGAGAGTTTTGAATGAAACATATTCGAGTTCCTTTTGACGTCCCAAAGAGTGTTTTAATGAGTAAAAATAAAATCTTTGAATGAAAATACGTCAATAAAGGTGCCTATTACGTTACTAGACCTTTTTAATGTATAAACGTTGAATCTTTGAAAGAAAATAAGAGTATATTGATTTAAACTTATTCGAGTTATCTATGAAGTTTTGAATCGTGTTTTAATGATTAAAGATCGAATCTTTAATTGAAAATATCTCAATAAAAGTACCTTTTATGTCACTAAACCTTTTTAATGCATATAGATTGAATCTTTGAAACAAACGAAGAGTTTTAATTGAAATTTATTCGTGTTACCTAAAAGTCGCGAAGAGTGTTTTAATGAGTATATGTTGAATCTTTTAATGAAAGAACCTCAATAAAGGTACCTTTTATGTCACTAGACCTTTTTAATGTATAAACGTTGAATCTTTGAAAGAAAATAAGAGTATATTGATTTAAACTTATTCGAGTTATCTATGAAGTTTTGAATCGTGTTTTAATGATTAAAGATCGAATCTTTAATTGAAAATATCTCAATAAAAGTACCTTTTATGTCACTAAACCTTTTTAATGCATATAGATTGAATCTTTGAAACAAACGAAGAGTTTTAATTGAAATTTATTCGTGTTACCTAAAAGTCGCGAAGAGTGTTTTAATGAGTATATGTTGAATCTTTTAATGAAAGAACCTCAATAAAGGTACCTTTTATGTCACTAGACCTTTTCAATGTATAAAGATTGAATCTTTGAAAGAAAATGAGGTTTTTGAGTTAAACTTAATCGAGTTCCCTTTCACGTCCCGTAGAGTGTTTTAATCTATACTATGTAAAACTTAAATGAGGGTATAGATTGAATCTTTGAATGAAAATACCTCAGTAAATGTACTTAGTATGTCACTAGACCTTTTTAGTGTAAAATGATTGAATCTTTTAAAGAAAATGAGAGTTTTGAGATTAAATTATTCGAGTTACCTAAGAAGTCACGAAGCGTATTTTATTGACTAAAGATTAAATCTTTGAATGAAAATACCTCAATAAAGAAACCTATTACCTGACTAAACCTTTTTAATGTATACAGATTGAATCTTTGAAAGAAAATGAGAGTTTTGAGATTAATTTATTCGAGTTACCTATGAAGTCGCGAAGCGTGTTTTAATGACTAAAGATTAAATCTTTGAATGAAAATACGTTAATAAAGGAACTTATTATATGACCAAACCTTTTTAATGTAAACAGATTGAATCTTTGAAAGAAAATGAGAGTTTTGAGTGAAACTTATTCGAGTTACCTTTGACCCGAAGAGTATTTTAATCAGTAAAAATTGAATTTTAGAATAAAAATACCTCAATAAAGGTACCTATTATGTTACTAGACCTTTTTAATGTATAAACGTTGAATCTTTGAAATAAAATAAGAATATTGATTTAAACTTATTCGAGCTACCTATTAAGTGGCGAAGAGTGTTTTAATGAGTAAAGATCGAATCTTTGATTGAAAATATCTCAATAAAAGTACCTTTTATGTCAGTAAACCTTTTTAATGGATATAGATTGATTCTTTGAAACAAAATAAGAGTATTAATTTAAAATTATTCATGTTACGTATGAAGTCGCGAAGACTGTTTTAATGAGTATATGTTGAATCTTTAAATGAAAGTTCCTCAATAAAGGTACCTTTTATATCACTAGACCTTTTCAATGTATAAATATTGAATCTTTGAAAGAAAATAAGGTTTTTGAGTTAAACTTATTCGAGTTCCCTTTGACCTCCCGTAGAGTGTTTTACAGAGTAAAGATTGAATCTTCGAATGAAAATACCTTAATAAAGGTACCTAGTATGTCTCTAGACCTTTTTAATGTAAAAAGATTGAATCTTCGAAATAAAATGATAGTTTTCAGATTAACTTATTCGAGTTACCTATGAAGTCGCGAATCCTGTTGTAATGACTAAATATTAAATCTTTGAATGAAAATATCTCAACAAAGGAACCTATTATGTCAGTAGACCTTTTAAATATATAAAGATTGAATCTTTTAAAGAAAACGAGAGTTTTGAGTGAAACTTATTCGAGTTCTCTTTGACGTCCCGAAGAGTGTTTTACTGAGTATGGATTGAATCTTTGAATGAAAATACCTCAGTAAAGTACCTAATATGTCACTAGACCTTTTTAATGTAAAAAGATTGAATCTTTGAAAGAAAATGAGAGTTTTGAGATTAACTTATTCAAGTTACTTATGAAGTCGCGAAGCGTGTTTTAATGATTAAAGATTAAATCTTTGAATGAAAATACCTCAATAAAGGAACCTATTATATGACTAAACCTTTTTAATGTATACAGATTGAATCTTTGAAAGAAAATGAGAGTTTTGAATGAAACTTATTCGTGTTACCTAAAAGTCGCGAAGAGTGTTTTAATGAGTATATTTTGAATCTTTAAATGAAAGAATCTCAATAAAGGTACCTTTTATGTCACTAGACCTTTTCAATGTATAAAGATTGAATCTTTGAAAGAAAATGAGGTTTTTGAGATAAACTTAATCGAGTTCCCTTTGACGTCCTGTAGAGTGTTTTACAGGGTATATGTTATTGGTTTCCTTGATAGAGTCGCCACAACCAACAAAGCTTGAAAGTTGTGTGTGTTTAGGAGGTGGCCAAGTTTTACATTTATAAAAAGCCACTACTACCTTTCTCTATATAAAATATAGATAGGGCGAATAGGGATCGTCCCAAGGGATTTGATGGTGTATCGAGTTGTGTAACTATGGTAATTAGGGTTAGTAGGTCGAGTGATCACACAATTGGTTGGTTGGTTGATTAAGCTAAATTGAATTCAACTAAATAAAATAATATGAGGTAAACAAGAGATAGAGAGGTCTTGGGGTGTAGAGATCACCACCAAGCAATACTTTTCTATACTACTAACAAGTGATCAATTGAGGGTAATGGATGTGTTGCAATATGATAAGGGTGTGTGTGCATTAGGTTGATTTAATTGGCAAGGATGACAAATCAAGCAAGTATTGTCTAAACATCATGTGAAGAGCACAATATATCTAAATAATATAGCATATATTGTCTAGACAACATGGGGATAGCACAATAGATCAAAACAAGTCATTAATCCTTCATTAAGCTCACAATCCACATACAACACAATATTAGAGGAATATGCCATTTGGACTCACAAGCATAGAACATCAAACATCAAGAGTAGATTGTCCTCCCATCTAACATTATACTACCATTACACTAAATCTACACTACTAGCATGAAAATAAAGCTATCTAGACTAGGGGAGAGGCACAAACCATCAAGAATAGGCATAAACCATCAAATGAACCAAAATAGCATTCATTAAGCATATCATCTTGATAATCTCTAGATCTATGGCATCAATACACATAGACATGCATCAAAAACACTAAATCTAGAGATAAGCACATGAATATCCTACTCTAGCATACATAGACATATGGGTAGAATATAATAGTCAATTGGAAGCATTAAACCATACAAACCATGAAATAATCAAGATTTATATATACATGAATATCAAGATGTATCATACAACACTAATCCCTCAATAATACACAAGATTAGAGTATAGAAAGCATGCTTGGGACTAACTCTAGCCCCAAGAAGATGTCTAGCCACTCATGGTAGTGATGATCCAACCCTCAAGGGCTAACTCCATGGCTGCTCCTTGTTGGTGAAGATCTCCTCTAATGGTGCTCTAGCTTCCTCCCTTCTTCCTTTTCAAGAATAGCCTCCAAGATGATTTTCAATGTGTGACAAGAGACTCTAGACTCCTCTCCAAAAAGTGTATCATATTCCTTATATAGGTTGGTCAAATACACCCTATGATGAGCTGTGGTCGTGCAAGGCATATTCTCCAATGATTGGGTGAAGGACGGAATAAATGAGCTGGACTTTAACTTTTTCTTGCTGGAGGAAGTTCGATCGATCGAACCTTAACTTGGATCAATCAAAGATGGGTTCGATCGATTGAACTGCATCTTGGATCGGTCGAAGTGGTCTGACTCCTCCGGATAAGGACAAGCCTGAGAAATTTCGAAGATATTTATGGGGAAAAGGACAAAAATGGTTGGTAGGCGTACAGCTGTGGATAAGATCAATCATTTGAATAGGACAAAATAGGGTTCGATCGATCGAAGGTGATGTTAGATCGATCAAACTTACAATTTCAGCAAAGGCGAAGGTTGGATCTATCGAGAAGTACTGTGATCGATCATAGATGTTCGATCGATCGAACTCTAAGTTGGATCGATCGAACTTTTCAGCTGAGCAACTTTGATTCTTTTTTGCTCCTTTCTTTCTCCACTTTGCTCCCTCCTTTGGTTTATCTCAGGATTGCTTCAATTAAGCTCTTATTTGGCTGAGTTAGCTCAATTTTGGGATTAGTGCCTGAAAATATAAATAACACGTAATAAGTCTAAAACGGCAAAGTAAGATAGATAAAGGTACTAGAATGCTTAAGCTTAAGGGGTTTAAATGCGCACTTTTCAGTGCTCATCACACCCCCAAACTTAAATATTGCTAGTCCCTAGCAATGAACTAAGAAGTATAGGAATAAAATGAACAACTAAACAAGTATAAACTGGAAAGCAAGTAAAATGATAACACCATTTTCGTAGGGAACACGATTGCATTTAGCATATGCAACAAGCCTTTTAAACCCCTAGGTTACCCCTAGTGGACGAGTAAAGTCTCGTGAGGGTTTCCAAAAATGATACCCATAAACATTAAGGTCATTCTTTCAAAAGAGGCACCAATACTGCAAACAAGCATTGGGAGAAAACTACCTCAAGTATGCAATTTTTCAACTGTTTCTAAGCAATTTCCCAAAATTTCAATATCAAGCAAGCAAGCATGGTCCTCCACACATTAAGAAAATGATCATGAAAATCGAAACAAGTCTAGAATCCATGTGAGAGGTCCGGCATCAAGTGTGTTGCTATCTTAGCCAACTAGAGAAGTAATCACATCCTTACCCTCAAACTAGCACACAAATCTAGTACCGATCATCAAGATAAGAGAGTGGACCTTTTATTAAAGCTTTATTTTTCTAGGTGCGCTTATTCTTTTCACTCTATTTTTTTTTCTCTTTTTTTTATTTTTTATTTTTTTTATTTTTTTATTTTTTTATTGAGGATCAAAGATGGAAAGATTGTGCAATGTGTTGATCTCTTAAGCTTTCTAGAAGATTCATGTAGTGAGCTTTAGGTCAATAACTCCCAAACCAGATGGCTTTAGGGCATTAGGTGTTAAGACACCCCAACGGACTTACAAACTCAAATCAACTAGGCTACAAATCTAGACAACAACTATCTAATCATTTCCCACTTCTCGCCTTTTGGGAGATGTCCTCACTTTTATTACTTTTGCAACTTTTTTTTTTTTTTTTTTTTTTTTAATTCAATTATTAACCTAGAGTTTGGGCCCTCCACCTTTTGGCGCGAGGAGTTCACTGCTTAATGAGGCAAGAATCCCGGCTACTCAATGAAAAGGGGTTGTTATCCACCTTTATCAAGAATGAAAGCTTTCAATGCATTACTAGCCCAATTGGAATATAACCAATTCAATAATCAACAAAGCATGTACCCCACAATTGAATGCTAGCGTGCGCCGGTGCTAGTGTAGAATCCTAGAATGAATCTCAAAACAATCACAAAATCTGGATGATGTGGACCACAAATGCAAGCAAGATATCAATCTTTTGAAAAATTTACTCCTAAATGGCATCCTCAAGGCATACAAGGAGTACTGGACTCTCAAGTCAAGCAATTTTTAAATTTTAAGCAATATAGTCCTCAAAAGATCAAAATCATAGCTAGAAATGGACCAAGTATAGAAATATCCCTCAAATACACAAGACATGCTCAAAATTTGAATTTTAAAGTAGCACTGAAATATACACCAATACCCCCAAACTTAAACAGCACATTGTCCTCTATGTGTGAAGAGAACAAAGGAAAGAGTATACCAGTGCTTTAGACATGAATGATAGGGATAGAAGTATCCAAAGTGGGTGGCATGGCCCCCCCAAACTTGGGATAAACTGTGGTCCTGAAAAGTTTGCACTCGGATAAACTCATTAGATAACAAGATAGGATAATCAGTGCACAGTGGACATGCAAGTGTAAAATGGGATAAATAGAGAATAGAGAGAGAGGTGTAAGAGTGGTCCTGAAAAATTGGGCAGCACTCTCTCACTGAAGTCACTGTGGTGTACCTGATGGAGTCAAACATACAAATATGAGATACTAAGAGACATCCATAATCAAAAGGCAGTATATAGAGAATATAAAGTGCAGGTACATCAATAAAATAATAAAGCCGACAGACCGGCCGTAAAGTATAATACAGTAACAGTGACAGTATAACACAGATCCAGAATAAAAGAAATGAAAGCATAGAACAACTGGAAGTGGAGTCTCAGGAGGCCTGATCGTGAAGATCTGCAGTGGCTGGAGGTGCAGGTGCGGGTGCAGGGAGTCGGCTGGAGAGATCGGCAAAGCAAGCCATGACATCCGCCCTGAAAGAGGTGAACTCAGCTCGGTGGGCAGTGATGTCGGCTCGCATGGCTGCTACGTCCTCCTCCAGTGTCTGTAAGCGTGCTCCGAATCCGGGAGTGGGAACTGGAGACTTAGGCAGAGATGCCTCTGAAGAAGACTCTCGAACTCGCTCCTGAGCAGTGGCTCGATCACTGGTATCATCGGCATCAACATGTTCCTCCGCAGGTCGCTCCAAGTCAATGTCCATGCGATCGGTAGCCGGATCGACTGGTGCGTCGTCCGCTGCGATATCTGCTGCTGCTGGAGGTGCCGGCTGTGCCTGGGCTGCCTCCTCCTCCTCTAGTTCAGCTCCTGCCTCTACAGCTGGCTCCTGAAGACTCCGAATAAGAGCATTGTAGCTCTTATTCTAGTCGCTCCTCCTATAGAAGCTGGACCGTGCAAGGGGCTCCTCATCTGGGGGCACTCTGTAGCGCTGGTCAAGAAGAATCTACGTGATGAGGTGTCCGAAGGGCAGGACCTTGGACCGCTTAGGGTCCATCCTGGAAATGAAAGAATCATACAGCAACCTCATCACGCTCCAGATGAGGATTGGGATAGATACCCAGCAACCCGTGTAAAAAGCGTAAAGAGTTGTCAAGTAGTCATGACGCCTCTGGATCTTGTGGCCCGCCATGTAAATGTTTTAGAAGAGAACTGTATCGATGAACCAGAGGTCGTCAGGCAAGAAGGTCCTGGTGGCGAATGTCTGACCACCGGCATAATGGCCTGTCAAGGAGACAGCCATGTTAGAAAATGAAGGCCTATGCAGCCTCGGGTATGTCTCTGCAAGCTCAGGTGGACACCGGTGTGGGCACCGGCAAGCACGGGCCAGAGTGTCAACTGTGATGACAATCTCGTGGCCATCCAGTGTAGTGATCATCTCTGCGGTAGATCGTGGCGAGGGCCGGAGATGCTAAAAGAATAGCCGCACCAGTCGCGGGTATACAAGGCCGGTGACTGGGGCAAAGATGGCTGAGAGGCCCCGCTGCATGATATCCTGATAGCCAGACCGGGTCAGGATAGACTCGGAGAAGTACTCAGTATCGAAGTATGACTCCTGAGCCACGGTCATAGCTATATATCTCGGCAGCAACTGGTCACGACGCTGAGCCGGTAGAGGTGGCTGCGGTGATGGCATGGCGGCTGCATCTTCCTGATGGCGCACAGGAGAAGGTGATGGTGTGAAGGCTGGAGGAGCCTGGGATGTAGATGGCATGTGGTCAGCTCCCTCCTCAGCCTCGTGGGATGGGGACTGAGGGGGAGTAGCCTGGGCGGGCTCCGCCTGAGCATGAGATGGCTCTGCAACCATCTCTATCCTGGGCCGTATATGTCTGCGGGGTCGCTGTGGCCCAGAAGATCTCCTGGCTGTACTCTTGTACCGCAGAGGCATGATCTGCAAAAAGACAAGAAAATTTCAATATAAGTCAGTGCCAGATATAAGAATTTAAGTGCATAATAGAAACATGTATGTCAAATAAGATAGACAAAATACGGATGACATGAATCTATGATGATGATGAAATGTGAATCATGCTAAGCAATGTAGGTATGAAATGCATCCAATGTGGAATATCACAGGCATTGTACATATAAAGA
The DNA here is from genome assembly GCF_030987335.1 of Cornus florida. Taxonomy (NCBI): domain Eukaryota; kingdom Viridiplantae; phylum Streptophyta; class Magnoliopsida; order Cornales; family Cornaceae; genus Cornus; species Cornus florida. The sequence goes on along the minus strand of NW_026775578.1, from coordinate 88,543,708 downwards.
TAGCATGAAGACAACATGAGATGAATGGAGTGTGTATGTGTGATCTTTGAAAGTTCGATCGATCGATCACCGAAAATTTTTGATCGATCGAAGTGAAAAATGTTCAAAAGTTAGATCGATCGAAGTGGATTGGATCAATCCAACACTTGAATCGATCGAAGCATGAAAGTGCATAAGATTGGATCGATCGAAGATAGTGAAATGAAGTTCACTACTTCGATCGATCGAAGCACAAGTTCGATCGATCGAACTGTGCGAATGCCGAATCTGAAAAGTCGCAGATCTGTGAGATCTAGAGCACGGGGCCCACACAAACGTGTTTGTGGGCCCATCTACACACCAAACATCCCATCCTCAACACCCAAACACTCCCCAAATGCCAAATCAAATAAAAAATCCCCAATTTTGGTTCAGCCGAATGCATGTGTGAATATGTATATCATAATCATGAAATTGATGCTTCAAAATGGATGATTAATACACATACAACATAAATCAATATAGAAAATCATGAATCATGCATCGATTAAACTTTTAAATCAAGAAATGGCTCGCGGTTTACCTCAAAACTGAGAGGGATGAGATGAGAGAGAGGGGGCGAAGCCGCGGTGAAAATAAGGCTTGAGTTGGCCGGAATTTGCTCGCCGGAGATGAGGAAGATGATTGGAATGGAGGTTGGCCGGAGTGAGATGAGATTGAGAGAAAAGGGAGACTAGGGTTTAGTTTCCTTTTGAAGTTGGATCGATCCAAAGTGATCGATCCAACTCGGTTATATTTTAAAAACACGATATGCAGAGTTCGATCGATCGAAGATGGAGTTTGATCGATCAAACTTAGGTCTCCACTCTTAATGGCATTTTTTTTTTTTTTTTTTTTTTTTTGAATTTTGAAAAATCAAAGGAAATTAAATTAATGAGATGCAAATTTCGATCGATCGAAGAAAGATTTCGATCGATCGAAGAGGATAAAGAATGTACAAGTTTAAGGGTTCAAGAGTTGATTCGTGCTGGAACCTTGGATCGATCGAACTTGGAATTCGATCGATCGAACATGAAAAATTTTGAAAAGTCCCGAGAGCATGCATTTTGGAATTTGGATGTAGGTCCAAAATTTTTCTAAGTGTTGGGACTCATGATCGATCGAACCACATGTTGGATCGATCGAACCACATGTTGGATCGATCGAAAGGTAGTTCGATCGATCGAAATGGTTTACAATGGATCGAACTTTTGAAAATTTGGAGATCCCGAGAGCATGCATTTTGGAATTTAGATGCAGGTCCAAAATTTTTCTAAGTGTTGGGTGCAAAATGAGATCTGGATCGATCGAGTCCATAGTTGGATCGATCGAACCAATGTTCGATCGATCGAACCAAAACTTGGATCGATCGAAATTATGCCTAAATGCTTAAAATGACTTGAATGCTCATGCATCCCTTACTCAGTTCCTTCCAATGTATATGAACCACAAAAACAGTATCTAGACTTTGCAAGAATCAAAATGCAAGATAGAAATGAGGGAGGAATAGATTTTTGACATCCTACGAATTTCGGTGCCAGTCTTTAACGTCTCTAGCAAGACCTAGGGTTCTTCTAACCCGGATCAAAGATCTTGCAATGCATCCCCTCCTTTTTGGGATGAGAGATGTTTCGAGTTACTCCCAATAAATGGTTCTTAGAAGAACTTGTTGGGGTAAACTCAAAAGACGTCTTGAGTTCCTTGTCAAAACTTTCCTTGGGCTTCCACGCCCTTTCACAACAAGAGTTCGAAATCACTTTTCTTGCATGCAATGCTGAAGATGAAGATGAAGGCTTTGAAACATTGTTCATACATAAAAGCTCATTTCTTTCACAAGCAAGATCATGATATTCCTCTACCACATTAACCTCTTCTTCGTATTTGTCAAATGGATTGGGTGTGGGGTTAAAGATGTTCAACTTCACTCTCATGTGCCCAAAAGAAATCTTCATTATCTCCGTCCTACAATTTATGTTGGCATTTGAGGTTGCCAAGAAAGGACGGCCAAGGATAACCGGAATTTGGTTCTTTGGATTGGGCACCGGTTCCGTGTCAACGACGACAAAGTCAACTGGGAAGAAGAACTTATCAATCTTAATCAACACATCCTCAATTATCCCCCTAGGCTTCTTAATGGATCGGTCGGCAAGTTGTAAAACCACTGACGTCGGTTTCAATTCACTTAGGCCCAATTTGACATAAACCGAATAGGGAAGAAGGTTAACACTAGCCCCTAAGTCAAGAAGTGCCCGGTTGATGACATGTTCACTAATGACACAAGATGTTGTAGGTGCACCGGGGTCCTTAAACTTTGGCAAAGTGTTGTGTTGTAGAATGGAACTCACTTGTTCGGTTAAGACCACTTGTTTTGATGTTTGGCTCTTGTTCTTCCGCTTTTGGGTGCATAAGTCCTTTAAGAATTTGGCATAAGCCGGAATTTGCTTAATTACATCCAAAAGTGGAAGATTAACTGTGACTTGCCTAAACATATCCATTATCTCATTGTTCTTAGTCTTTTGCCTTTCTTTTGAAATGGACCCTTTCAAGGCGTCCGGAAATGGAGCTTTTTCAAAAACTCTTTCAGCATTTTCTTTCAAAGAATTTTCAGCATTGGACTTGTTTGATTCATTGGATTTCAAATCACTTTTCAAAGAAGAATCATGAATAACATTTTTTAAAGAACTTTTCTCAAACACATTTTTCAACACTGTTTTCAATGAATCTCTTTGGAAATCATCTTTCAACTCACAATTTGAGGGCTTCTCATTCTCAAGATCATGCACATGTAATGAAGGAGGAATAGTGTGTGGAACGGGACGGGTGACAATTTGAGGTTGTACCGGTTCACTCTCTTCATTAGGCATTCTAACTTGATTGTCTACTACCCTACCACTTCTCAAGGTTGTTACCGTATTGACATGCTCAACATTATGCCCTTCCAATGAGGATTTGGTTTCTACAACACATTGTTGTTTGATTGGGGCATTCACGTGCATCTTTCCCTTCTCTCTAGCATTAAGTGTTTCAGCTATTTGCCCTACTTGGGTTTCTAGCTTGGCAATTGATTGAGAATGAGAATGCAACAATTGAGTATTTGCTTCTAGGGTGCCCAAAGCATTTAAAACCTTTTCCTCAAAAGCGGAACCTCTAGAATTTCCTTGAGAATATGATTGGTTAGGAAAATGAGAACTAGCAAATTGATTTCCTTGTGAGTTATATGGTCTTGAACCTTGGGATCCTTGGTTTTGAAGTGGAGGTGGAATGTATTTCCCTTGAAAACCGCCTTGGGAAGAGTTTGAGCCCTCCCCTTGGTTTTTCCAAGAAAAATTAGGATGATTCCTCCAACCAGGATTGTAATGGTTACCATAAGGATTGTTCCCTTGGTTCACAAATGTTGCATTAACTTGCTCAATGGGTTCATTTTGAATTTTTCCATGAGGACAATTAGAAGTAGAATGAATAACACTAGAACAAGTCATACATGATTCATTTTGAGCTCTAGGAGAATGATTATGAAAGGAAGACACTTGATTCGCCAAGTTTTGATTGATCAATTGATCAAACTTTTGAGATAAAGACTTCATCTCGGTGGTTATATCATTTGAGTGGTCAACTTGATGTAAGCCAACACTCTTCCTACCTTGAGAATTTCTACCATTCCTAGATGACAATGTTCTATGCAAAGAGTTTTCACTCATGCTCTCATAAAGATGCCACACGTCTTCCTCTTGCCAGTCTATATAAGAACCTCCCATTGAAGCATCAACCATGCCTTTATAATTGTCCGATAAGCTTTCAAAGAAGAATTGGACCAATTGCCATTTAGGCATGTCATGGTGAGGACACTTCCTAAGGAATTCATTGAAGCGTTCCCATACCTCGTGGAAAGTTTCTCCCTCCCCATGTGTGAATTCCCTAATGGCGGTTCTCATAGCATTGGTCTTCGAAACCGGATAGTACTTTTTCAAAAATTCTTGTTGCATTTCTGCCCAAGAAGTTATAGAAAAAGGCCTAAGGTTGTTAAACCAATACTTCGCCTTATCTTTAAGGGTGAATGGAAAAAGTTTTAGCCTTAAAACTTCTTCCGGCATGTCCGTGTATCGAACGGTAGAACAAACTTCAAGAAACTCATCCAAATGCTTGTAAGGTTCTTCACTAGGAAGTCCATGAAAGTTAGGTAGCATTTGGATAGTTTGTGCTTTAATCTCATAATGGTGTGCTCTAAATGGTGGCAATTGAATGCATGTGGGTGCATTATACTCATTAGGCACATAGTGATCTCTCAATGCGAGTGGTGGATTAGCAACTTGAGGTGCAACATGGACACCTTGGTTATATTGAGCTTGGTTAATGATGGGGGGTTGTGGTGCATATATTGGCCTTGGAATTCCCATTGGAATTTGGCCTTGTTGTTGAGGAGGTTGATGAATGTATGGCCTAGGCATGCCTAATGGAACTTGCATATTATCATTTTGCACATTAGGGTGAAGGATGCCTTGTTGGTCTATGTGACCAAGGTCTTCAACATGATCATCATTGAGAGCGTCCATTGGTAGATTGGTTCTATGTGAACTTCCTCTTCCCCTTGGATTCCTAATAGTGGATTCTAAATGCAAATCAAGAGGGACAAGAGTAGGTCTCAATGAACGACGACCATGCATGCACAATGCAACACGAATAAGCAACTTTCTCAACAATGCAATTAAACTTCACAACCACAATTTTCAAATGCAATGTATGTCAAATAAATGCCTCCACGTGGGCCCCCGATTTAACTAAGGAGATTGAGTAAGAAGGTCTCACAATAGTCCTTTAGCACTTCAACTCCAAATTTAAAAGCTTAGCTTAGTAAAAAAAAAATTTTAGCAACTCTTCATTTTTAGCATTTTTCCTTTGCTTTGCTTTGCTCCTTAGCTTGGAATTACTTTGCTAGCTCCTTGCTCAATGCACCTTGTTAATGAAGAACAAACTTAATAAGTAATCAAAAACAGAAAATAAAAAGAAAGTAAAGACACGATCAAAAGAGTACTAATCCTAATTGAATTTCACAATTCGACGTTGCCAATTTAAAATCCCCGGCAACCGCGCCAAAAACTTGTTGTTGATTTCCTTAATGGAGTCGCCACAACCAACAAAGCTTGAAAGTTGTGTGTGTTTAGGAGGTGGCCAAGTTTTACATTTATAAAAAGCCACTACTACCTTTCTCTATATAAAATATAGATAGGGCGAGTAGGGATCGTCCCAAGGGATTTGATGGTGTATCGAGTTGTGAAACTATGGTAATTAGGGTTAGTAGGTCGAGTGATCACACAATTGGTTGGTTGGTTGATTAAGCTAAATTGAATTCAACTAAATAAAATAATATGAGGTAAACAAGAGAGAGAGAGGTCTTGAGGTGTAGAGATCACCACCAAGCAATACTTTTCTATACTACTAATAAGTGATCAATTGAGGGTAATGGATGTGTTGCAATATGATAAGGGTGTGTGTGCATTAGGTTGATTCAATTGGCAAGAATGACAAATCAAGCAAGTATTGTCTAAATATCATGTGAAGAGCACAATATATCTAAATAATAGAGCATATATTGTCTAGACAACATGGGGATAGCACAATAGATCAAAACAAGTCATTAATCCTTCATTAAGCTCACAATCCACATACAACACAATATTAGAGGAATATGCCATTTGGACTCACAAGCATGGAACATCAAACATTAAGAGTAGATTGTCCTCCCATCTAACATTATACTACCATTACACTAAATCTACACTACTAGCATGAAAATAAAGATATCTAGACTAGGGGAGAGGCACAAACCATCAAGAGTAGGCATAAACCATCAAATGAACCAAAATAGCATTCATTAAGCATATCATCTTGATAATCTCTAGATCTATAGCATCAATACACATAGACATGCATCAAAAACACTAAATCTAGAGATAAGCACATGAATATCCTACTTTAGCATACATAGACATATGGGTAGAATAGAATAGTCAATTGGAAGCATTAAACCATACAAACCATGAAATAATCAAGATTTATATATACATGAATATCAAGATGTATCATACAACACTAATCCCTCAATAATACACAAGATTAGAGTATAGAAAGCATGCTTGGGTCTAACTCTAGCCCCAAGAAGATGTCTAGCCACTCATGGTAGTGATGATCCAACCCTCAAGGGCTAACTCCATGGCTGCTCCTTGTTGGTGAAGATCTCCTCCAATGGTGCTCTAGCTTCCTCCCTTCTTCCTCTCCAAGAATAGCCTCCAAGATGATTTTCAATGTGTGACAAGAGACTCTAGACTCCTCTCCAAAAAGTGTATCATATTCCTTATATAGGTAGGTCAAATACACCCTATGATGAGCTGTGGTCGTGCAAGGCATATTCTCCAATGATTGGGTGAAGGACGGAATAAATGAGCTGGACTTTAACTTTTTCTCGCTGGAGGAAGTTTGATCGATCGAACCTTAACTTGGATCGATCGAAGATGAGTTCGATCGATCGAAGTGGTCTGACTCCTCCGGATAAGGACAAGGCTGAGATATTTCGAAGATATTTATGGGGAAAAGAACAAAAGTGGTTGGTAGGCGTACAGCTGTGGATAAGATTAATCATTTGAATAGGACAAAATAGGGTTCGATCGATCGAAGGTGATGTTGGATCGATCGAACTTACAATTTCAGCAAAGGCCAAGGTTGGATCTATCGAGAAGTACTGTGATCGATCATAGATGTTCGATCGATCGAACTCTAAGTTGGATCGATCGAACTTTTCAGCTGCGCAAATTTGATTCCTTTTTGCTCCTTTCTTTCTCCACATTGCTCCCTCCTTTGGTTTATCTCAGGATTGCTTCAATTAAGCTCTTATTTGGCTGAGTTAGCTCAATTTTGGGATTAGTGCCTGAAAATATAAATAACACGTAATAAGTCTAAAACGGCAAAGTAAGATAGATAAAGGTACTAGAATGCTTAAGCTTAACGGGTTTAAATGCGCACTTTTCAGTGCTCATCAGTATAGATTGAATCTTTGAATGAAAATACCTCAGTAAAGGTACCTAATATGTCACTAGACCTTTTTAGTGTAAAAAGATTGAATCTTTGAAAGAAAATGAGAGTTTTGAGATTAACTTATTCGAGTTACCTAAGAAGTCGCGAAGCGTGTTTTAATGACTAAAGATTAAATCTTTGAATGAAAATACCTCAATAAAGGAACCTATTACCTGACTAAACCTTTTTAATGTATACAGATTGAATCTTTGAAAGAAAATGAGAGTTTTGAGATTAATTTATTGGAGTTACCTATGAAGTCGCGAAGCGCGTTTTAATGACTAAGTATTAAATCTTTGAACGAAAATATGTCAATAAAGGAACTTATTATATGACTAAACCTTTTTAATGTAAACAGATTGAATCTTCGAAAGAAAATGAGAGTTTTGAGTGAAAATTATTCGAGTTACCTTTGACGTCCCGAAGAGTATTTTAATCAGTAAAAATTGAATTTTTGAATAAAAATACCTCAATAAAGGTACCTATTATGTTACTAGACCTTTTTAATTTATAAACGTTGAATCTTTGAAAGAAAATAAGAATATTGATTTAAACTTATTCGAGCTACCTATGAAGTGGCGAAGAGTGTTTTAATGAGTAAAGATCGAATCTTTGATTAAAAATATCTCAATAAAAGTACCTTTTATGTCAGTAAACCTTTTTAATGTATATAGATTGATTCTTTGAAACAAAATAAGAGTATTAATTTAAAATTATTCGTGTTACGTATGAACTCGCGAAGACTGTTTCAATGAGTATATGTTGAATCTTTAAATGAAAGTTCCTCAATAAAGGTACCTTTTATGTCACTAGACATTTTCAATGTATAAATATTGAATCTTTGAAAGAAAATAAGGTTTTTGAGTTAAACTTATTCGAGTTCCCTTCGACGTCCCGTAGAGTGTTGTACAGAGTAAAGATTGAATCTTTGAATGAAAATACCTTAATAAAGGTACCTAGTATGTCTCTAAACCTTTTTAATGTAAAAAGATTGAATCTTTGAAATAAAATGATAGTTTTGAGATTAACTTATTCGAGTTACCTATGAAGTCGCGAATCGTGTTGTAATGACTAAATATTAAATCTTTGAATGAAAATATCTCAACAAAGGAACCTATTATGTGACTAGACCTTTTTAATGTACAAACGTTGAATCTTTTAAAGAAAATGAGAGTTTTGAGTGAAACTTATTCGAGTTCCCTTTGACGTCCCAAAGAGTGTTTTACAGAGCATAGATTGAATCTTTGAATGAAAATACCTCAATAAAGGTACCTAGTATGTCACTAGACCTTTTTAATGTACAAAGATTGAATCTTTAAAAGAAAATGAATGTTTTGATATTAACTTATTCGAGTTAACTATGAAGTCGCGAAGCGTGTTTTAATGAGTAAAGATTAAATCTTTGAATGAAAAAACCTCAATAAAGGAACCTATTATACGACTAAACCTTTTTAATGTATACAAATTGAATCTTTGAAAGAAAATGAGAGTTTTAAATGAAACTTATTCGAGTTCTTTTTGACGTCCCGACGAGTTTTTTAATGAGTAAAGATAGAATCTTTGAATGAAAATAGCTCAATAAAGGTACCTATTACGTTACTAGACCTTTTTAACGCATAAACGTCGAATCTTTGAAAGAAAATAAGAGTACTGATTTAAACTTATTCGAGTTATCTATGAAGTTTTGAAGAGTGCTTTAATGAGTAAAGATCGAATCTTTAATTGAAAATATCTTAATAAAAGTACCTTTTATGTCACTAAACCTTTTTAATGCATATAGATTGAAGCTTTGAAACAAAACAAGAGTTTTAATTGAAATTTATTCGTGTTACCTAAAAGTCGCAAAGAGTGTTTTAATGAGTATATGTTGAATCTTTAAATGAAAGTACCTCAATAAAGGTACCTTTTATGTCATTAGGCCTTTTCATTGTATAAAGATTGAATCTTTGAAAGAAAATGAGGTTTTTGAGTTAAACTTAATCGAGTTCCCTTTGACGTCCCGTAGAGTGTTTTACAGGGTATAGATTGAATCTTTGAATGAAAATACCTTAATAAAGGTACCGAGTATATCATAAGACCTTTTTAATATAAAAAGATTGAATCTTTGAAATAAAATAATAGTTTTGAGAATAACTTATTCAAGTTACCTATGAAGTCGCGAATCGTGTTGTAATGACTAAATATTAAATCTTTGAATGAAAATACCTCAACAAAGGAACCTATTATGTGACTAGACCTTTTTAATGTATACAGATTGAATCTTTGAAAGAAAATAAGAGTTTTGAGATTAACTTATTCGAGTTACCTATGAAGTCGCGAAGCGTGTTTTAATGACTAAAGATTAAATCTTTGAACGAAAATACCTCAATAAAGGAACCTATTATACGACTAAACCTTTTTCATGTAAACAGATTGAATCTTTGAAAGAAAATGAGAGTTTTGAGTGAGACTTATTCGAGTTACCTTTGACGTCCCGAAGAGTATTTTCATCAACAAAAATTGAATCTTTGAATGAAAACACCGCAATAAAGGAACCTATTATGTTACTAGACCTTTTTAATGTATAAACGTTGAATCTTTGAAAGAAAATAAGAGTATTGATTTAAACTTATTCGAGTTACCTATGAAGTGGCGAATAGTGTTTTAATGAGTAAAGATCGAATCTTTGATTGAAAATATCTCAATAAAAGTACATTTTATGTCAGTAAACCTTTTTAATGTATATAGATTGAATCTTTGAAACAAAACAAGAGTATTAATTTAAAATTATTCGTGTTACCTATGAAGTCGCGAAGACTGTTCTAATGAGTATATGTTGAATCTTTAAATGAAAGTTCCTCAATAAAGGTACCTTTTATGTCACTAGACCTTTTCGATGCGTAAATATTGAATCTTTGAAAGAAAATAAGGTTTTTGAGTTAAACTTAATCGAGTTCCCTTTAACGTCCCGTAGAGTGTTTTACAGAGTAAAGATTGAATCTTTAAATTAAAATACCTTAATAAAGGCACCTAGTATGTCACCAGACCTTTTTAATGTAAAAAGATTGAATCTTTGAAATAAAATGATAGTTTTGAGATTAACTTATTCGAGTTACGTATAAAGTCACGAATCGTGTTGTAATGACTAAATATTAAATCTTTGAATGAAAATATCTCAATTAAGGAACCTATTATGTGACTAGACCTTTTTAATGTACAAAGATTGAATCTTTTAAAGAAAATGAGAGTTTTGAGTGAAACTTATTCGAGTTCCCTTTGACGTCCGGAAGAGTGTTTTACAGAGTATAGATTGAATCTTTGAATGAAAATACCTCAGTAAATGTACCTAGTATGTCACTAGACCTTTTTAATGTAAAAAGATTGAATCTTGGAAAGAAAATGAGAGTTTTGAGATTAACTTATTCGAGTTACCTATGAAGTCGCGATTAGTGTTTTATTGACTAAAGATTAAATCTTTGAATGAAAATACCTCAATAAAGGAACCTATTATATGACTAAACCTCTTTAATGTATACAGACTGAATCTTTGAAAGAAATTGAGAGTTTTGAATGAAACTTATTCGAGTTACTTTTGACGTCCCGAAAAGTTTTTTAATGAGTAAAGATTGAATCTTTGAATGAAAATACCTCAATAAAGGTACCTATTACGTTACTAGACCTTTTTAATGTATAAACGTTATATCTTTAAAAGAAAATAAGAGTTTTGATTTAAACTAATTCGAGTTATCTACGAAGTTTTGAAGAGTGTTTTAATGAGTAAAGATCGAATCTTTAATTACAAATATCTCAATAAAAGTAACTTTTATGTCACTAAACCTTTTTAATGCATATAGATTGAATCTTTGAAACAAAACAAGAGTTTTAATTGAAATTTATTCGTGTTACCTAAAAGTCGCGAAGAGTGTTTTAATGAGTATATGTTGAATGTTTAAATGAAAGTACCTCAATAAAGGTACCTTTTATGTCACTAGACCTTTTCAATGTATAAAGATTGATTCTTTGAAAGAAAATGAGGTTTTTGAGTTAAACTTAATCGAGTTCCCTTTGACGTCCCGTAGACTGTTTTACAGAGTAAAGTTTGAATCTTTGAATGAAAATACCATAATAAAGGTACCTAGTATGTCACTAGACCTTTTTAATGTAAAAAGATTTAATCTTTGAAATAAAATGATAATTTTGAGATTAACTTATTCGAGTTACCTATGAAGTCGCGAATCGTATTATAATGACTAAATATTAAATCTTGGAATGAAAATATCCCAAAAAAGGAACCTATTATGTCGCTAGACCTTTTAAATGTATAAAGATTGAATCTTTTAAAGAAAATGAGAGTTTTGAGTGAAACTTATTTGAGTTCTCTTTGACGTACCGAAGAGTGTTTTACAGAGTATAGATTGAATCTTTGAATGAAAATACCTCAGTAAAGGTTCCTAGTATGTCACTAGACCTTTTTAACGTAAAAAGATTGAATCTTTGAAAGAAAGTGAGAGTTTTGAGATTAACTTATTCGAGTTACCTATTAAGTCGCGAAGCGTGTTTTAATGACTAAAGATTAAATCTTTGAATGAAAATATCTCAATAAAGGAACCTATTATATGACTAAACCTTTTTAATGTATACAGATTGAATCTTTGGAAGAAAATGAGAGTTTTGAATGAAACTTATTCGGATTCCTTTTGATGTCCCGAAGAGTGTTTTAATGAGTAAAAATAGAATCTTTAAATGAAAATACCTCAATAAAGGTGCCTGTTACGTTACTAGACCTTTTTAATGTATAAACGTTGAATCTTTGAAAGAAAATAAGAGTATTGATTTAAACTTATTCGAGTTATCTATGAAGTTTTCAATCGTTTTTTAATGATTAAAGATCGAATCTTTAATTGAAAATATCTCAATAAAAGTACCTTTTACGTTACTAAACCTTTTTAATACATACAGATTGAATCTTTAAAACAAACCAAGAGCTTTAATTGAAATTTATTCGTGTTACCTAAAAGTCGCAAAGAGTGTTTTAATGAGTATATGTTGAATCTTTAAATGAAAGAACCTCAATAAAGGTACCTTTTATGTCACTAGACCTTTTCAATGTAAAAAGATTGAATCTTTGAAAGAAAATGAGGTTTTTGAGTTAAACTTAATCGAGTTCCCTTTGACGTCCCGTAGAGTGTTTTATAAGGTATAGATTGAATCTTTGAATGAAAATACCTCAGTAAAGGTACTTAGTATGTCACTAGACTTTTTAGTGTAAAAAGATTGAATCTTTGAAAGAAAATGAAAGTTTTGAGATTAACTTATTCGAGTTACCTAAGAAGTCGCGAAGCGTGTTTTAATGACTAAAGATTAAATCTTTGAATGAAAATACCTCAACAAAGGAACCTATTACCTGACTAAACCTTTTTAATGTATACAGATTGAATCTTTGAAAGAAAATGAGAGTTTTCAGATTAATTTATTCGAGTTACCTATGAAGTCGCGAAGAGTGTTTTAATGACAAAAGATTAAATCTTTGAACGAAAATACCTCAATAAAGGAACTTATTATATGACTAAACCTTTTTAATGTAAACAGATTGAATCTTTGAAAGAAAATGAGAGTTTTGAGTGAAACTTATTCGACTTACCTTTGACGTCCCGAAAGTGTTTTAATCAGTAAAAAATGAATTTTTGAATAAAAATACCTCAATAAAGGTACCTATTATGTTATTAGACCTTTTTAATGTATATACGTTGAATCTTTGAAATAAAATAAGAATATTAATTTAAACTTATTCGAGCAACCTATGAAGTGGCGAAGAGTGTTTTAATGAGTAAAGATCGAATCTTTGATTAAAAATATATCAATAAAAGTATCTTTTATGTCAGTAAACCTTTTTAGTGTATATAGATTGATTCTTTGAAACAAAATAAAAGTATTAATTTAAAATTATTCGTGTTACCTATGAAGTCGCAAAGACAGTTTTAATGAGTATATGTTGAATCTTTAAATGAAAATTCCTCAATAAAGGTACCTTTTATGTCACTAGACCTTTTCAATGTATAAATTTTGAATCTTTGAAAGAAAATGAGAGTTTTGAGATTAACTTTTTCGAGTTACCTAAGAAGTCGCGAAGCGTGTTTTAATGACTAAAGATTAAATCTTTGAATGAAAATACCTCAATAAAGGAACCTATTACCTGACTACACTTTTTAATGTATACAGATTGAATCTTTGAAAGAAAATGAGAGTTTGGAGTTACCTATGAAATCGCGAAGCGTGTTTTAATGACTAAAGATTAAATCTTTGAACAAAAATACCTCAATAAAGGAACTTATTATATGACTAAACCTTTTTAATGTAAGCAGATTGAATCTTTGAAAGAAAATGAGAGTTTTGAGTGAAACTCATTCAAGTTACCTTTGACGTCCCGAAGAGTATTTTAATCAGTAAAAATTGAATTTTTGAATAAAAATACCTCAATAAAGGTACGTATTATGTTATTAGACCTTTTTAATGTACAAACGTTGAATCTTTGAAAGAAAATAAGAATATTGATTTAAACTTATTCGAGGTACCTATGAAGTGGCGAAGAGTGTTTTAATGAGTAAAGATCGAATCTTTGATCGAAAATATCTCAATAAAAGTACCTTTTATGTCAGTAAACCTTTTTAATGTATATAGATTGATTGTTTGAAACACAATAAGAGTATTAATTTAAAATTATTCGTGTTACGTATGAAGTCGCGAAGACAGTTTTAATGAGTATATGTTGAATCTTTAAATGAAAGTTCCTCAATAAAGGTACCTTTTATGTCACTAGAAATTTTCAATGTATAAATATTGAATCTTTAAAAGAAAATAAGGTTTTTAAGTTAAACTTATTCGAGTTCCCTTTGACGTCCCGTAGAGTGTTTTACAGAGTGTAGATTGAATCTTTGAATGAAAATACCTCAGTAAAGGTACCTAATATGTCACTAGACCTTTTTAATGTAAAAAATTGAATCTTTGAAAGAAAATGAGAGTTTTGAGATTAACTTATTCGAGTTACCTATGAAGTCGCGAAGCGTGTTTTAATGATTAAAGATTAAATCTTTGAATGTATACCGATTGAATCTTTTAAAGAAAATGAGTGTTTTGAACGAAACTTATTCGAGTTCCTTTTGACGTCCCGAAGAGTGTTTTAATGAGTAAAAATACAATCTTTGAATTAAAATACCTCAATAAAGGTACCTATTGCATTACTAGATGTTTTTAATGTAGAAACGTTAAATCTTTGAAAGAAAATTAGAGTATTGATTTAAACTTATTCAAGTTATCTATGAAGTTTTGAAGAGTATTTTAATGAGTAAAGATCGAATTTTTAATTGAAAATATCTCAATAAAAATACCTTTTATGTCACTAAACCTTTTTAATGCAAATATAGATTGAATCTTTGAAACAAAATAAGAGTTTTAATTGAAATTTATTCGTGTTACCAAAAAGTCGCGAAGAGTGTTTTAATGAGTATATGTTGAATCTTTAAATGAAAGAATCTCAATAAAGGTACCTTTTATGTCACTAGACCTTTTTAATGTATAAAGATTGAATCTTTGAAAAAAAATGAGGTTTTTGAGTTAAACTTAATCGAGTTCCCTTTGACGTCCGGTAGAGTGTTTTACAGGGTATAGATTGAATCTTTGAATGAAAATACCTCAGTAAAGGTACCTACTATGTCACTAAACCTTTTTAGTGTAAAAAGATTGAATCTTTGAAAGAAAATGAGAGTTTTGAGAGTAACTTATTCGAGTTACCTAAGAAGTCGCGAAGCGTGTTTTAATGACTAAAGATTAAATCTTTGAATGAAAATACCTCAATAAGGGAAACAATTACCTGACTACACTTTTTAATATATACAGATTGAATCTTTGAAAGAAAATGAGAGTTTTGAGATTAATTTATTGGAGTTACCTATGAAGTCGCGAAGCGTGTTTTAATGACTAAAGATTAAATCTTTGAACGAAAATACCCCAACAAAGGAACTTGTTATATGAAGAAACCTTTTTAATGTAAACAGATTGAATCTTTGAAAAAAAATGAGAGTTTTGAGTGAAACTTATTCGAGTTACCTTTGACGTCCCGAAGAGTATTTTAATCAGTAAAAATTGAATTTTTGAATAAAAATACGTCAAAAAAGGTACCTATTATGTTACTAGACCTTTTTAATGTTTAAACGTTGAATCTTTGAAAGAAAATAAGAATACTGATTTAAACTTATTCGAGCTACCTATGAAGTGGCGAAGAATGTTTTAATGAGTAAAGATCGAATCTTTGATTGAAAATATCTCAATTAAAGTACCTTTTATGTTAATAAACCTTTTTAATGTATATCGATTGATTCTTTGAAACAAAATAAAAGTATTAATTTAAAATTATTCGTGTTACGTATGAAGTCGCGAAGACTGTTTTAATGAGTATATGTTGAATCTTTAAATGAAAATTCCTCAATAAAGGTACCTTTTATGTCACTAGACATTTTTAATGTATAAATATTGAATCGTTGAAGGAAAATAAGGTTTTTGAGTTAAACTTATTCGAGTTCCCTTTGACGTCCCGTAGAGTGTTTTACAGAGTAAAGATTGAATCTTTGAATTAAAATACCTTAATAAAGGTACCTAGTATGTCACTAGACCTTTTTAATGTAAAAAGATTGAATCTTTGAAATAGAATGATAGTTTTGAGATTAACTTATTCTTGTTACCTATGAAGTCGCGAATCGTGTTGTAATGACTAAATATTAAATCTTTGAATGAAAATATCTCAACAAAGGAACCTATTATGTGACTAGACCTTTTTAATGTACAAAGGTTGAATCTTTTAAAGAAAATGAGAGTTTTGAGTGAAACTTATTCGAGTTCCCTTTGACGTCCCGAAGAGTGTTTTACGGAGTATAGATTGAATCTTTGAATGAAAATACCTCAATAAAGGTACCTAGTATGTCACTAGACCTTTTTAATGTAAAAAGATTGAATCTTTGAAAGAAAATGAGAGTACTGATTTAAACTTATTCGAGTTATCTATGAAGTTTTGAAGAGTGTTTTAATGAGTAAAGATCGAATCTTTAATTGAAAATATCTCAATAAAAGTACCTTTTATGTCACTAAACCTTTTTAATGCTTATAGATTGAATCTTTGAAACAAAACAAGAGTTTTAATTGAAATTTATTCGTATTACCTAAAAGTCGCGAAGAGTGTTTTAATGAGTATATGTTGAATCTTTAAATGAAAGTACCTCAATAAAGGTACCTTTTATGTCACTAGGCCTTTTCATTGTATAAAGATTGAATCTTTGAAAGAAAATAAGGTTTTTGAGTTAAACTTAATCGAGTTCCCTTTGACGTCCCGTAGAGTGTTTTACAGGGTATAGATTGAATGTTTGAATGAAAATACCTTAATAAAGGTACCGAGTCTATCATTAGACCTTTTTAATGTAAAAAGATTGAATCTTTGAAATAAAATGATAGTTTTGAGATTAACTTATTCGAGTTACCTATGAAGTCGCGAATCGTGTTGTAATGACTTAATATTAAATCTTTGAATGAAAATACCTCAACAAAGGAACCTAATATGTGACTAGACCTTTTTAATGTATAAAGATTGAATCTTTGAAAAAAAATAAGAGTTTTCAGATTAACTTATTCGAGTTACCTATGAAGTCGCAAAGCGTGTTTTAATAACTAAAGATTAAATCTTTGAACGATAATACCTCAATAAAAGAACTTATTATACGACTAAACCTTTTTAATGTAAACCGATTGAATCTTTAAAAGAAAATGAGAGTTTTGAGTGAAACTTATTCGAGTTACCTTTGACGTCCCGAAGAGTATTTTAATCAAAAAAAATTGAATCTTTGAATGAAAATACCTCAATAAAAGTACCTATTATGTTACTAGACCTTTTTAATGTATAAATGTTGAATCTTTGAAAGAAAATAAGAGTATAGATTTAAACTTATTCGAGTTACCTATGAAGTGGCGAAGAGTGTTTTAATGAGTAAAGATCGAATCTTTGATTGAAAATATCTCAATAAAAGTACATTTTATGTCAGTAAACCTTTTTAATGTATATAGATTGAATCTTTGAAACAAAACAAGGGTGTTAATTTAAAATTATTCGTGTTACCTATGAAGTCGCGAAAACTGTTCTAATGAGTATATGTTGAATCTTTAAATGAAAGTTCCTCAATAAAGGTACCTTTTATGTCACTAGACCTTTTCGATGTATAAATATTGAATCTTTGAAAGAAAATAAGGTTTTTGAGTTGAACTTATTCGAGTTCCCTTTAACGTTCCGTAGAGTGTTTTACAGAGTAAAGATTGAATCTTTGAATGAAAATACCTTAATAAAGGTACCTAGTATGTCACCAGACCTTTTTAATGTAAAAAGATTGAATCTTTGAAATAAAATGATAGTTTTGAGATTAACTTGTTCGAGTTACCTATGAAGTCACGAATCGTGTTGTAATGACTAAATATTAAATCTTTGAATGAAAATATCGCAATAAAGGAACCTATCATGTGACTAGACCTTTTTAATGTACAAAGATTGAATCTTTTAAAGAAAATGAGAGTTTTGAGTGAAACTTATTCGAGTTCCCTTTGACGTCCGGAAGAGCGTTTTACAGAGTATAGATTGAATCTTTGAATGAAAATACCTCAGTAAATGTACCTAATATGTCACTAGACCTTTTTAATGTAAAAAGATTGAATCTTTGAAAGAAAATGAGTGTTTTGAGATTAACTTATTCGAGTTACCTATAATGTCGTGAAGCATGTTTTATTGACTAAAGATTAAATCTTTGAATTAAAATACCTTAATAAAGGAACCTATTATATGACTAAACCTTTTTAATATATACAGATTGAATCTTTGAAAGAAAATGGGAGTTTTAAAAGAAACTTATTCGAGTTCCTTTTGACGTCCCGACGAGTTTTTTAATGAGTAAAGATAGAATCTTTGAATGAAAAGACCTCAATAAAGGTACCTATTACGTTACTAGACCTTTTTAATGTATAAACGTCGAATCTTTGAAAGAAAATAAGAGTACTGATTTAAACTTATTCGAGTTATCTATGAAGTTTTGAAGAGTGTTTTAATGAGTAAAGATCGAATCTTTAATTGAAAATATCTCAATAAAAGTACCTTTTATGTCACTAAACCTTTTTAATGTATACAGATTGAATCTTTGAAAGAAAATGAGAGTTTTGAATGAAACTTATTCGAGTTCCTTTTGACGTCCCGAAAAGTTTTTTAATGAGTAAAGATAGAATCTTTGAATGAAAATACCTCAATAAAGGTACCTATTACGTTACTAGACCTTTTTAATGTATAAACGTTGTATCTTTGAAAGAAAATAAGAGTTTTGATTTAAACTTATTCGAGTTATCTATGAAGTTTTGAAGAGTGTTTTAATGAGTAAAGATCGAATCCTTGAAAGAAAATGAGGTTTTTGACTGTATAAAGATTGAATGTTCGAAAGAAAATGTGGTTTTTGAGTTAAACTTAATCGAGTTCCCTTTGACGTCCCCGTAGAGTGTTTTGCAGGGTATAGATTGAATCTTTGGATGGAAATACCACAGTAAAGGTACCTAGTATGTCATTAGACCTTTTTAATGTAAAAAGATTGAATTTTTGAAATAAAATGATAGTTTTGAGATTAACTTATTCGAGTTACCTATGAAGTCGCGAATCGTGTTCTAATGACTAAATATTAATTCTTTAAATGAAAATATATCAACAAAGGAACCTATTATATGTGACTAAACCTTTTTAATGTATACAGATTGAATCTTTGAAAGAAAATGAGAGTTTTGAGATTCACTTATTCGAGTTACCTATGAAGTCGCGAAGCGTGTTTTAATGACTAAAGATTAAATCTTTGAACGAAAATACCTCAATAAAGGAACCTATTATATGACTAAACCTTTTAATGTAAACAATTGAATCCTTGAAAGAAAATGAGAGTTTTGAGTGAAACTTATTCGAGTTACCTTTGACGTCTTGAAGTGTATTTTAATCAGTAAAAATTAAATCTTTGAATGAAAATACCTTAATAAAGGTATGTATTATGTTACTAGACCTTTTTCATGTATAAACGTTGAATCTTTGAAAGAAAATAAGAGTATTGATTTAAATTTATTCGAGTTACCTATGAAGTGGAGAAGAGTGTTTTAATGAGTAATGATCGAATCTTTGATTGAAAATTTCGCAATAAAAGTACCTTTTAT
Source organism: Cornus florida (assembly GCF_030987335.1). Taxonomy (NCBI): domain Eukaryota; kingdom Viridiplantae; phylum Streptophyta; class Magnoliopsida; order Cornales; family Cornaceae; genus Cornus; species Cornus florida. Next base: position 88,524,385 of record NW_026775578.1, on the reverse strand, counting down.
ATCAGTAAACCTTTTTAATGTATATAGATTGAATCTTTGAAACAAAACAAGAGTATTAATTTAAAATTATTCGTGTTACCTAGGAAGTCACGAAGACTGTTTTAATGAGTATATGTTGAATCTTTACATGAAAGTTTCTCAATAAAGGTACCTTTTATGTCACTAGACCTTTTCAATGTATAAATATTGAATCTGTGAAAGAAAATAAGGTTTTTGAGTTAAATTTTTTCGAGTTCCTTTTGACGTCCCGTAGAGTGTTTTACAGAGTAAAGATTGAATCCTTGAATAAAAATACCTCAATAAAGGTACCTAGTATGTCACTAGACCTTTTTAATGTAAAAAGATTGAATCTTTGAAATAAAATGATAGTTTTGAGATTAACTTATTCGAGTTACCTATGAAGTCGCGAATCGTGTTGTAATGACTAAATATTAAATCTTCGAATGAAAATATCTCAACAAAGGAACCAGTTATGTGACTAGACCTTTTTAATGTACAAAGATTGAATTTTTTAAAGAAAATGAGAGTTTTGAGTGAAACTTATTCGAGTTCCTTTTGACGTCCTGAAGAGTGTTTTACAGAGTATAGATTGAATCTTTGAATGAAAATACGTCAGCAAAGGTACTTAGTATGTGACTAGACCTTTTTAATGTAAAAAGATTGAATCGTTGAAAGAAAATAAGAGTTTTGAGATTAACTTATTCGAGTTATCTATAAAGTCGCGAAGCGTGTTTTAATGACTAAAGATTAAATCTTTGAATGAAAATATCTCAATAAAGGAACCTATTATATGACTAAACCTTTTTAATGTATACAGATTGAATCTTTGAAAGAAAATTACAGTTTTGAATGAAACTTATTCGAGTTCCTTTTGACGTCCCGAAGAGTTTTTTAAAGAGTAAAGATAGAATCTTTGAATGAAAATACCTCCATAAAGGTACCTATTACATTACTAGACCTTTTTAATGTATAAACGTTGAATCTTTGAAAGAAAATTAGAGTATTGATTTAAACTTATTCGAGTTACCTATGAAGTTTTGAAGAGTGTTTTAATGAGTAAAGATCGAATCTTTGATTGAAAATATCTCAATAAAAGTACCTTTTATGTCATTAAACCTTTTTAATGCATATAGATTGAATCTTTGAAACAAAATAAGAGTTTTATTTTAAAATTATTCGTGTTACCTAAAAGTCGCGAATAGTGTTTTAATGAGTATTTGTTGAATCTTTAAATGAAAGTACCTCAATAAATGTACCTTTTATGTCACTAGGCCTTTTCAATGTATAAAGATTGAATCATTGAAAGAAAATGAGGTTTTTGAGTTAAACTTAATCGATTTCCCTATGACGTCCCGTAGAGTGTTTTACAGAGTAAAGATTGGATCTTTGAATGAAAATACCTTAATAAAGTTACCTAGTATGTCACTAAACCTTTTTAATGTAAAAAGATTGAATCTTTGAAATAAAATGATTCGAGTTACCTATGAAGTCGCGAATCGTGTTGTAATGACTAAATATTAAATCTTTGAATGAAAATATCTCAACAATGGAACCTATTATGTGACTAGACCTTTTAAATGCATAAAGATTGAATCTTTTAAAGAAAATGAGAGTTTTGAGTGAAATTTATTCGAGTTCTCTTTGACGTCCCGAAGTGTGTTTTACAGAGTGTAGATTGAATCTTTGAATGAAAATATCTCAATAAAGGTACCTAGTATGTCACTAGACCTTTTTAATGTAAAAAGATTGAATCTTTGAAAGAAAATGAGAGTTTTGATATTAACTTGTTCGAGTTACCTATGAAGTCGCGAAGCGTGTTTTAATGACTAAAAATTAAAATTTTTTGAATGAAAATATCTCAATAAAGGAACCTATTATATGACTAAACCTTTTTAAGGTATACAGTTTGATTCTTTGAAAGAAAATTAGAGTTTTGGATGAAACTTTTTCGAGTTCCTTTTGACGTCCCGAAGAGTGTCTTAATGAGTAAAAATAGAATCTTTGAATGAAAATACCTCAATAAAGGTACCTATTACGTTACTAGACCTTTTTAATGTATAAACGTTGAATCTTTGAAAGAAAATAAGAGTATTGATTTAAATTTATTCGAGTTACCTATGAAGTGGCGAAGAGTGTTTTAATGAGTAAAGATCGAATCTTTGATTGAAAATATATCAATAAAACTACCTTTTATGTCAGTATACCTTTTTAATGTATATAGATTGAATCTTTGAAGCAAAACAAGAGTATTAATTTAAAATTATTCATGTTACCTATGAAGTCGCGAAAACTATTTTAATGAGTATATGTTGAATCTTTAAATGAAATTTCCTCAATAAAGGTACCTTTTATGTCAGTAGACCTTTTCAATGTATAAATATTGAATCTTTGAAAGAAAATAAGGTTTTTGAGTTAAACTTATTCGAGTTCCCTTTGACGTCCCGTAGAGTGTTTTACAGAGTAAAGATTGAATCTTTGAATGAAAATACCTTAATAAAGGTACCTATTATATCACTAGACCTTTTTAATGTATAAAGATTGAATCTTTGAAATAGAATGATAGTTTTGAGATTAACTTATTCGAGTTACCTATGAAGTCGCGAATCGTGTTGTAATGACTAAATATTAAATCTTTGAATAAAAATATCTCAACAAAGGAACCTATTATGTAACTAGACCTTTTTAATGTACAAAGATTGAATCTTTTAAAGAAAATGAGAGTTTTGAGTGAAACTTATTCGAGTTCCCTTTGACGTCCCGAAGAGTGTTTTACAGAGTATAGATTAAATCTTTGAATGAAAATACCTCAGTAATGCTACCTAGTATGTCACTAGACCTTTTTAATGTAAAAAGATTGAATCTTTGAAAGAAAATGAGAGTTTTAAGATTAACTTATTCGAGTTACCTATTAAGTCGCTAAGCGTGTTTTAAAGAATAAAGATTAAATCTTTGAATGAAAATACCTCAATAAAGGAACCTATTATATGACTAAACCTTTTTAACGTATATAGATTGAATCTTTGAAACAAAACAAGAGTATTAATTTTAAATAATTCGTGTTACCTATGAAATCGCGAAGACTGTTTTAATGAGTATATGTTGAATCTTAAAATGAAAGTTTGTCAATAAAGGTACCTTTTATGTCAGTAGACCTTTTTAATGTATAAATATTGAATCTTTGAAAGAGAATAAGGCTTTTGAGTTAAACTTTATCGAGTTCCCTTTGACGTCCTGTAAAGTGTTTTATAGGGTATCGAGTTCCCTTTGACGTCCTGTCGTTAGACCTTTTTAATGTAAATAGATTGAATCTTTGAAATAAAATGATAGTTTTGAGATTAACTTATTCGAGTTACCTATGAAGTCGCGAATCGTGTTGCAATTACTAAATATTAAATCTTTGAATGAAAATATCTCAACAAAGGAACCTATTATGTAACTAGAACTTTTTAATGTATACAGATTGAATCTTTGAAAGAAAATGAGAGTTTTGAGATTAACTTATTCGAGTTACCTATGAAGTCGCGAAGCGTGTTTTAATGACTAAAGATTAAATCTTTGAACGAAAATGCCTCAATAAAGGAACCTATTATATGACTAAACCTTTTTAATGTAAACAGATTGAATCTTTGAAAGAAAATGAGAGTTTTGAGTGAAACTTATTCGAGTTACCTTTGACGTCCCGGAGAGTATTTTAATCAGTAAAAATTGAATCTTTTAATGAAAATACCTCAATAAAGATACCTATTATGTTACTAGACCTTTTTAATGTATAAACGTTGAATCTTTGAAAGAAAAAAAGAGTATTGATTTAAACTTATTCAAGTTACCTATGAAGTGGCGAAGAGTGTTTTAGTGAGTAAAGATCGTATCTTTGATTGAAAATATCTCAATAAAAGTACCTTTTATGTCATTAAACATTTTTAATGTATATAGATCGAATCTTTGAAACCAAACAAGAGTATTAATTTAAAATTATTCATGTTACCTATGAAATCGCGAAAACTGTTTTAATGAGTATATGTTGAATCTTTAAATAATAGTTCCTCAATAAAGGTACCTTTTATGTCACTAGACCTTTTCAATGTATAAATAATGAATTTTTGAAAAAAAATAAGGTTTTTGAGTTAAACTTAATCGAGTTCCCTTTGACGTCCCGTAGAGTGATTCACAGGGTATAAATTGAATCTTTGAATGAAAATACCTCAGTAAAGGTACTTAGTATGTCCTTAAACCTTTTTAATGTAAAAAGATTGAATCTTTGAAATAAAATGATAGTTTTGAGACTAAAAAGATTGAATCTTTGAAATAAAATGATAGTGTTGCAATGACTAAATATTAAATCTTTGAATGAAAATATCTCAACAAAGGAACCTATTATGTGACTAGACCTTTTTAATGTATACAGATTGAATCTTTGAAAGAAAATGAGAGTTCTGAGATTAACTTATTCGAGTTACCTATATAATCGCGAACCATGTTTTAATGACTAAAGATTAAATCTTTGAATGAAAATACCTCAATAAAGGAACTTATTATATGACAAAACCTTTTTAATGTTTACAGATTGATTCTTTGAAAGAAAATGAGAATTTTGAATGAAACTTTTTCGAGTTCCTTTTGACGTCCCGAAGAGTGTTTTAATGAGTAAAAATAGAATCTTTGAATGAAAATACCTCAATAAAGGTACCTATTACGTTACTAGACCATTTTAATGTATAAACATTGAATCTTTGAAAGAAAATAAGAGTATTGATTTAAACTTTTTCGAGTTATTTATGAAGTTTTGAAGAGTGTTTTAAAGAGTAAAGATCGAATCTTTAATTGAAAATATATCAATAAAAGTACCGTTTATGTCACTAAACCTTTTTAATGCATATAGATTGAATCTTTGAAACAAAATAGGAGTTTTAATTGAAATTTATTCCTGTTACCTAAAAGTCGCGAAGAGTGTTTTAATGAGTATATGTTGAATCTTTAAACGAAAGTACCTCCATAAAGGTACTTTTATGTCACTAGACCTTTGCAATGTATAAGGATTGAATCTTTGAAAGAAAATGAGGTTTTTGAGTTAAACTTAATCGAGTTCCCTTTGACGTCCCGTAGAGTGTTTTACAGAGTAAAGATTGAATCTTTGAATGAAAATACCTTAACAAAGGTACCTAGTATGTCTCCGGACCTTTTTCATGTAAAAAGATTGAATATTTGAAATAAAGTGATCATTTTGAGATTAACTGATTCGAGTTACCTATGAAGTCGCGAATCGTGTTGTGATGACTAAATATTAAATCTTTGAAAGAAAATATCTCAACAAAGGAACCTATTATGTGACTAGACCTTTTAAATGTTTAAAGATTGAATCTTTGAAAGAAAATGAGAGTTTTGAGTGAAACTTATTCGAGTTCCCTTGGACGTCCCGAAGAGTGTTTTACAGAGTATAGATTGAATTTTTGAATAAAAATACCTCAGTAAAGGTACCTAGTATGTCACTTGACCTTTTTAATGTAAAAAGATTGATTCTTTGAAAGAAATGAGAGTTTTGAGATTAACTTGTTCCAGTTACCTATGATGTCGCGAAGCGTGTTTTAATGACTAATGATTAAATCTTTGAATGAAAATACCTCAATAATGGAACCTATTATATGACTAAACCTTTTTAATGTATATAGATTGAATCTTTGAAAGAAAATGAGAGTTCTGAATGAAACTTATTCGAGTTCCTTTTGACGTCCCGAAGAGTGTTTTAATGAGTAAAAAGGTACCTATTACGTTACTAGACCTTTTTAATGTATAAACGTTGAATTTTTGAAAGAAAATAAGAGTATTGATTTAAACTTATTCAAGTTACCTATGGAGTGGCGAAGAGTGTTTTAATGGGTAAAGATCGAATCTTTGATCGAAAATATCTTAATAAAAGTACCTTTGATGTCAGTAAACCTTTTTAATGTATATAGATTGATTCTTTGAAACAAAATAAGAGTAATAATTTAAAATTAGTCGTGTTACCTATGAAGTCGCGAAGACTGTTTTAGTGAGTATATATTGAATCTTTAAATGAAAGGACCTTAATAAAGGTACCTTTTATGTCACTAGACCTTTTCAATGTATAAATATTGAATCTTTGAAAGAAAATAAGGTTTTTGAGTTAAACTTATTCGAGTTCCCTTTGATGTCTCGTAGAGTGTTTTACAGAGCAAGGATTGAATCTTACAATGAATATACCTTAATAAAGGTACCTAGTATGTCACTAGACCTTTTTAATGTAAAAAGATTGAATCTTTGAAATAAAATGATAGTTTTGAGATTAACTTATTCGAGTTACCTATGAAGTCGCGAATCGTGTTGTAATGACTAAATATTAAATCTTTGAATGAAAATATCTCAACAAAGGAACCTATTATGTGACTAGACCTTTTCAATGTACAAAGATTGAATCTTTTAAAGAAAATGAGAGTTTTGAGTGAAACTTATTCGAGTTCCCTTTCACGTCCTGAAGAGTGTTTTACAGAGTATAAATTGAATCTTTGAATGAAAATACTTCAATAAAGGTACCTAATATGTCAGTAGACCTTTTTAATGTAAAAAGATTGAATCTTTGAAAGAAAATGAGTGTTTTGAGATTAACTTATTCGAGTTACGTATGAAGTTGCGAAGCGTGTTTTAATGACTAAAGATTAAATCTTTGAATGAAAATACCTCAATAAAGGAACCTATTATATGGCTAAACCTTTCTAATGTATACAGATTGAATCTTTGAAAGAAAATGAGAGTTTTGAATGAAACTTATTCGAGTTCCTTTTGACGTCCCGAAGAGTGTTTTAATGAGTAAAAATAGAATCTTTGAATGAAAATACCTCAATAAAGGTACTTATTACGTTACTAGATGTTTTTAATGTATAAACGTTGAATCTTTGAAGGAAAATAAGAGTATTGATTTAAACTTATTCGAGTTATCTATGAAGTTTTGAAGAGTGTTTTAATGAGTAAAGATCGAATCTTTAATTGAAAATATCTCAATAAAAGTACATTTTATGTCACTAAACCATTTTAATGCATATATAGATTGAATCTTTGAAACAAAACAAGAGTTTTAATTGAAATTTATTCGTGCTACCTAAAAGTCGGGAAGAGTGTTTTAATGAGTATATGTTGAATCTTTAAATGAAAGAATCTCAATAAAGGTACCTTTTATGTCACTAGACCTTTTCAATGTATAAAGATTAAATCTTTGAAAGAAAATGAGGTTTTTGAGTTAAACTTAATCGAGTTCCCTTTGACGTTCTGTACAGTGTTTTACTGGGTAAAGATTGAATCTTTGAATGAAAATACCTCAGTAAAGGTACCTAGTATGTCCCTAGACATTTTTAGTGTAAAAAGATTGAATCTTTCAAAGAAAATGAAAGTTTTGAGATTAACTTATTCGAGTTACCTAAGAAATCTTTAGAGTGTTTTAATGACTAAAGATTAAATCTTTGAATGAAAATACCTCAATAAAGGAACCTATTACCTGACTAAACCTTTTTAATGTATACAGATTGAATCTTTGAAAGAAAATGAAAATTTTAAGATTAATTTATTGGAATTACATATGAAGTCGCGAAGCGTGTTTTAATGACAAAAGAATAAATCTTTGAACGAAAATACCTCAATAAAGGAACTTATTATATGAATAAACATTTTTAATATAAATAGATTGAATCTTTGAAAGAAAATGAGAGTTTTGAGTGAAACTTATTCGAGTTACCTTTGACGTCCCGAAGAGTATTTTAATCAGTAAAAATTGAAGTTTTGAATAAAAATACCTCAATAAAGGTACCTATTATGTTACTAGACCTTTTTAATGTATAAACGTTGAAACTTTGAAAGAAAATAACAATATTGATTTAAACTTATTCGAGCTACCTACGAAGTGGTGAAGGGTGTTTTAATGAGTAAAGATTGAATATTTGATTGAAAATATCTCAATAAAAGTACCTTTTATGTCAGTAAACCTTTTTAATGTATATAGATTGATTCTTTGAAACAAAATAAGAGTATTAATTTAAAATTATTCGTGTTACGTATGAAGTCGCAAAGACTGTTTTAATGAGTGTATGTTGAATCTTTAAATGAAAGTTCCTCAATAAAGGTACCTTTTATGTCACTAGACATTTTCAATGTATAAATATTGAATCTCTGAAAGAAAATAAGGTTTTTGAGTTAAACTTATTCGAGTTCCCTTTGACGTCCCGTAGAGTGTTTTACAGAGTAAAGATTGAATCTTTGAATGAAAATACCTTAATAAAGGTACCTTGTATGTCACTAGACCTTTTTAATGTAAAAAGATTGAATCTTTGAAATAAAATGATAGTTTTGAGATTAACTTATTCGAGTTACCTATGAAGTCACAAATCGTGTTGTAATGACTAAATATTAAATCTTTGAATGAAAATATCTCAACAAAGGAACCTATTATGTGACTAGACCTTTTTAATGTACAAAGGTTGAATCTTTTAAAGAAAATGAGAGTTTTGAGTGAAAATTATTCGAGTTCCGTTTGACATCCCGAAGAGTGTTTTACAGAGTATAGATTGAATTTTTGAATGAAAATACCTCAATAAAGGTACCTAGTATGTCACTAAACCTTTTTAATGTAAAAAGATTGAATCTTTGAAAGAAAATGAGAGTTTTGATATTAACGTATTTGAGTTACCTATGAAGTCGCGAATCGTGTTTTAATGACTAAAGATTAAATCTTTGAATGAAAATACCTCAATAAAGAAACCTATTATATGGCTTAACCTTTTTAATGTATACAAATTGAATCTTTGAAAGAAAATGAGAGTTTTGAATGAAACTTATTCGAGTTCCTTTTGACGTCCCGACGAGTTTTTTAATGAGTAAAGATAGAATCTTTGAATGAAAATACCTCAATAAAGGTACCTATTACGTTACTAGACCTTTTTAATGTATAAACGTCGAATCTTTGAAAGAAAATAAGAGTATTGATTTAAACTTACTCGAGTTATCTATTAAGTTTGGAAGAGTGTTTTAATGAGTAAAGATCGAATCTTTAATTGAAAATATCTCAATAAAAGTACATTTTATGTCACTAAACCTTTTTAACGCATATAGATTGACTCTTTGAAACAAAACAAGAGTTTTAATTGAAATTTATTCGTGTTACCTAAAAGTCGTGAAGAGTGTTTTAATGAGTATATGTTGAATCTTTAAATAAAAGTACCTCAATAAAGGTACCTTTTATTTCAGTAGGCCTTTTCAATGTTTAAAGATTGAATCTTTGAAAGAAAATGAGGTTTTTCACTTAAACTTAATCGAGTTCTCTTTAACGTCCCGTAGAGTGTTTTATAGGGTATAGATTGAATCTTTGAATGAAAATACCTTAATAAAAGTACCGAGTATATCATTAGACCTTTTTAATATAAAAAGATTGAATCTTTGAAATAAAATGATAGTTTTTAGATTAACTTATTCGTGTTACCTATGAAGTCGCGAATCGTGTTGTAATGACTAAATATTAAATGTTTGAATGAAAATACCTCAACAAAGGAACCTATTATGTGACTAGACCTTTTTAATGTATACCGATTGAATCTTTGAAAGAAAATGAGAGTTTTGAGATTAACTTATTCGAGTTACCTATGAAGTCACAAATCGTGTTGTAATGACTATATATTAAATCTTTGAATGAAAATACCTCAACAAAGGAACCTATTATGTCACTAGACCTTTTTAATACAAAAAGATTAAATCTTTAAAAGAAAATGAGAGTTTTGAGATTAACTTATTCGAGTTACCTATGAAGTCTTGAAGCGTGTTTTAATGACTAAAGATTAAATATTTGAATGAAAATACCTCAATAAAGGAACCTATTATATGACTAAACCTTTTTAATGTATACAGATTGAATCTTTGATAGAAAATGAGAGTTTTGAATGAAACTTATTCGAGTTCCTTTTGACGTCCCGAAAAGTTTTTTAATGAGTAAAGATAGAATCTTTGAATGAAAATACCTCAATAAAGGTACCTATTACGTTACTAGACCTTTTTAATGCATAAACGTTGAATCTTTGAAAGAAAATAAGAGTTTTGATTTAAACTTAATCGAGTTATTTATAAAGTTTTGAAGAGTGTTTTAATGAGTAAAGATCGAATCTTAAACCTTTTTAATGCATATAGATTGAATCGTTGAAACAAAACAAGAGTTTTATTTGAAATTTATTCGTGTTACCTAAAAGTCGCGAAGAGTGTATTAACGAGTATATGTTGAATCTTTAAATGAAAGTACCTCAATAAAGGTACATTTTATGTCACTAGACCTTTTCAATGTATAAAGATTGAATCTTTGAAAGAAAATGAGGTTTTTGAGTTAAACTTAATCGAGTTCCCATTGACGTCCCGTAGAGTGTTTTACAGAGTAAAGATTGAATCTTTGAATGAAAATACCTTAATAAAGGTACCTAGTATGTCACTAGACCTTTTTAATGTAAAAAGATTTAATCTTTGAAATAAAATGATAGTTTTGAGATTAACTTCTTCGAGTTACCTATGAAGTCGTGAATCGTGTTGTAATGACTAAATATTAAATCTTTGAATGAAAATATCTCAACAAAGGAACCTATTATGTCACTAGACCTTTTAAATGTATAAAGATTTAATCTTTTAAAGAAAATGAGAGTTTTGAGTGGAATTTATTTGAGTTCTCTTTGACGTCCAGAAGTGTGTTTTACAGAGTATAGATTGAATCTTTGAATGAAAATACCTCAGTAAAGGTTCCTAGTATGTCACTAGACCTTTTTAATGTAAAAAGATTGAATTTTTGAAAGAAAATGAGAGTTTTGAGATTAACTTATTCGAGTTACCTATGAAGTCGCGAAGCGTGTTTTAAAGACTAAAGATTAAATCTTTAAATGAAAATATCTCAATAAATGAACCTATTATATGACTAAACCTTTTTAATTTATACAGATTGAATCTTTGAAAGAAAATGAGCGTTTTGAGATTAACTTATTCAAGTTACCTATGAAGTCGCGAAGCGTGTTTTAATGACTAAAGATTAAATCTTTGAATGAAAATACCTCAATAAAGGAACATATTATATGACTGAACCTTTTTAATTTAAACAGATTGAATCTTTGAAAGAAAATTAGAGTTTTGAGTGAAACTTATTCGAGTTACCTTTGACGTCCCGAAGAGTATTTTAATCTGTAAAAATTGAATCTTTGAATGAAAATACCTCAATAAAGGTTCCTATTATGTTACTAGACTTTTTTAATGTATAAAAGTTGAATCTTTGAAAGAAAATAAGAGTTTTGATTTAAACTTATTCGAGTTATTTGTGAAGTTTTGAAGAGTATTTTAATGAATAAAGATTCAATCTTTAATTGAAAATATCTCAATAAAAGTACCTTTTATGTCACTAAAACTTTTTAATGCATATAGATTAAATCTTTGAAACAAAACAAGAGTTTTAATTGAAATTTAGTCGTGTTACCTTAAAGTCGCGAATAGTGTTTTAATGAGCATATGTTGAATCTTTAAGTGAAAGTTCCTCAATAAAAGTACCTTTTATGTCACTAGACCTTTTCAATGTATAAAGATTGAATTTTTGAAAGAAAATGAGGTTTTTGAGTTAAACTTAATCGAGTTCCCTTTGACGTCCCGTAGAGTGTTTTACAAAGTAAAGATTGAATCTTTGAATGAAAATACCTTAATAAAGGTACCTAGTATGTCACTAGACCTTTTTAATGTAAAAAGATTTAATCTTTGAAATAAAATGATAGTTTTGAGATTAACTTATTCTAGTTACCTAAGAAGTCACGAATTGTGTTGAAATGACTAAATATTAAATCTTTGAATGAAAATATTTCAACAAAGGAACCTATTATGTCACTAGACCTTTTAAATGTATAAAGATGGAATCTTTTAAAGAAAATGAGAGTTTTGAGTGAAACTTATTCGAGTTCTCTTCGACGTCCCGAAGTGTGTTTTACAGAACATAGATTGAATCTTTGAATGAAATACCTCAGTAAAGGTTCCTATTATGTCACTAAACCTTTTTAATGTAAAAAAATTGAATCTTCGAAAGAAAATGAGAGTTTTGAGATTAACTTATTCGAGTTACCTATGAAGTCGCGAAGCGTGTTTTAATGACTAAAGATTAAATCTTTGAATGAAAATACCTCAATAAAGGAATCTATTATATGACTAAACCTTTTAATGTAAACAATTGAATCATTGAAAGAAAATGAGAGTTTTGAGTGAAACTTATTCGAGTTACCATTGACGTCCCGAAGTGTATTTGAATTAGTAAAAATTAAATCTTTGAATGAAAATACCTTAATAAAGGTATGTATTATGTTACTAGACCTTTTTAATGTGTAAACGTTGAATCTTTGAAAGAAAATAAGAGTATTGATTTAAATTTATTCGAGTTACCTATGAAGTGGCGAAGAGTGTTTTAATGAGTAAAGATCGAATCTTTGATTGAAAATTTCGCAATAAAAGTACCTTTTATGTCAGTAAACCTTTTTAATGTATATAGATTGAATCTTTGAAACAAAACAAGAGTATTAATTTAAAATTATTCGTGTTACCTAGGAAGTCGCGAAAACAGTTTTAATGAGTATATGTTGAATCTTTAAATGAAAGTTCCTCAATAAAGGTACCTTTTATATCACTAGACCTATTCAATGTATAAATATTGAATCTGTGAAAGAAAATAAGGTTTTTGAGTTAAATTTTTTCGAGTTCCCTTTGACGTCCCGTAGAGTGTTTTACAGAGTATAGATTGAATCTTTGAATGAAAATACGTCAGCAAAGGTACTTAGTATGTGACTAGACCTTTTTAATGTAAAAAGATTGAATCGTTGAAAGAAAATAAGAGTTTTGAGATTAACTTATTCGAGTTACATATAAAGTCGCGAAGCGTGTTTTATTGACTAAAGATTAAATCTTTGAATGAAAATATCTCACTAAAGGAACCTATTATATGACTAAACCTTTTTAATGTATACAGATTGAATCTTTGAAAGAAAATTACAGTTTTGAATGAAACTTATTTGAGTTCCTTTTGACGTCCCGAAGAGTTTTTTAAAGAGTAAAGATAGAATCTTTCAATGAAAATACCTCAATAAAGGTAACTATTACATTACTAGACCTTTTTAATGTATAAACGTTGAATCTTTGAAAGAAAATAAGAGTATTGATTTAAACTTATTCGAGTTACCTATGAAGTTTTGAAGAGTGTTTTAATGAATAAAGATCGAATCTTTGATTGAAAATATCTCAATTAAAGTACCTTTTATGTCATCAAACCTTTTTAATGCATATAGATTGAATCTTTGAAACAAAATAAGAGTTTTAATTTAAAATTATTCGTGTTACCTAAATGTCGCGAATAGTGTTTGAATGAGTATATGTTGAATCTTTAAATGAAAGTTGCTAAATAAAGGTACCTTTTATGTCACTAGGCCTTTTCAATGTACAAAGATTGAATCATTGGAAGAAAATGAGGTTTCTGAGTTAAACTTAATCGATTTCCCATTGACGTCCCGTTGAGTGTTTTACAAAGTAAAGATTGAATCTTTGAACGAAAATACCTTAATAAAGTTACCTAGTAAGTCACTAAACCTTTTTAATGTAAAAAGATTGAATCTTTGAAATAAAATGATAGTTTTGAGATTAACTTATTCGAGTTACCTATAAAGTCGCGAATCGTGTTGTAATGAGTAAATATTAAATCTTTGAATGAAAATATCTCAACAATGGAACCTATTATGTGACTAGACCTTTTAAATGCACAAAGATTGAATCTTTTAAAGAAAATGAGAGTTTTGAGTGAAATTTATTCGAGTTCTCTTTGACGTCCCGAAGTGTGTTTTACAGAGTATAGATTGAATCTTTGAATGAAAATACCTCTGTAAAGGTACCGAGTATGTCACTAGACCTTTTTAATGTAAAAAGATTGAATCCTTGAAAGAAAATTAGAGTTTTGTATTAACTTATTCGAGTTACCTATGAAGTCGCGAAGCGTGTTTTAATGACTAAAGATTAAAATTTTTTGAATGAAAATATCTCAATAAAGGAACCTATTATATGACTAAACCTTTTTAAGGTATACAGATTGATCTTTGAAAGAAAATTAGAGTTTTGGATGAAACTTTTTCGAGTTCCTTTTGACGTCCCGAAGAGTGTTTTAATGAGTAAAAATAGAATCTTTGAATGAAAATACCTCAATAAAGGTACCTATTACGTTACTAGACCTTTTTAATGTATAAACGTTGAATCTTTGAAAGAAAATAAAAGTATTGATTTAAATTTATTCGAGTTATCTATGAAGTGGCGAAGAGTGTTTTAATGAGTAAAGATCGAATCTTTGATTGAAAATATCTCAATAAAACTACATTTTATGTCAGTATACCTTTTTAATGTACATAGATTGAATCTTTGAAGCAAAACAAGAGTATTAATTTAAAATTATTCGTGTTACCTATGAAGCCGCGAAGACTATTTTAATGAGTATATGTTGAATTTTTAAATGAAATTTCCTCAATAAAGGTACCTTTTATGTCAGTAGACCTTTTCAATGTATAAATGTTGAATCTTTGAAAGAAAATAAGGTTTTTGAATTAAACTTATTCGAGTTCCCTTTGACGTCCCGTAGAGTGTTTTACAGAGTAAAGATTGAATCTTTTAATGAAAATACCTTAATAAAGGTACCTATTATATCACTAGACCTTTTTAATGTATAAAGATTGAATCTTTGAAATAGAATGATAGTTTTGAGATTAACTTATTCGAGTTACCTATAAAGTCGCAAATCGTGTTGTAATGACTAAATATTAAATCTTTGAATAAAAATATCTCAACAAAGGAACCTATTATGTGACTAGACCTTTTTAATGTACAAAGATTGAATCTTTTAAAGAAAATGAGAGTTTTGAGTGAAATTTATTCGAGTTCCCTTTGACGTCCCGGAGAGTGTTTTACAGAGTATAGATTGAATCTTTGAATGAAAATACCTCAGTAAAGGTACTTAGTATGTCGCTGGACCTTTTTAATGTAAAAAGATTGAATCTTTGAAAGAAAATGAGAGTTTTGAGATTAACTTATTCGAGTTACCTATTAAGTCGCTAAGCGTGTTTTAATGAATAAAGATTAAATCTTTGAATGACTAAACCTATTATATGACTAAACCTTTTTAACGTATATAGATTGAATCTTTGAAACAAAACAAGAGTATTAATTTAAAATTATTCGTGTTACCTATGAAATCGCGAAGACTGTTTTAATGAGTATATGTTGAATCTTTAAATGAAAGTTTGTCAATAAAGGTACCTTTTATGTCACTAGACATGTTTAATGTATAATTATTGAATCTTTGAAAGAAAATAAGGCTTTTGAGTTAAACTTTATCGAGTTCCCTTTAACGTCCCGTAGAGTGTTTTATAGGGTATAGATTGAATCTTTGAATGAAAATACCTCAGTAAAGGTACCTAATATGTCGTTAGACCTTTTTAATGTAAAAAGATTGAATCTTTGAAATAAAATGATACTTTTGAGATTAACTTATTCGAGTTACCTATGAAGTCGCGAATCGTGTTACAATGACTAAATATTAAATCTTTGAATGAAAATATCTCAACAAAGGAACCTATTATGTAACTAGACCTTTTTAATGTATACAGATTGAATCTTTGAAAGAAAATGAGAGTTTTGAGATTAACTTATTCGAGTTACCTATGAAGTCGCGAAGCATGTTTTAATGACTAAAGATTAAATCTTTGAACGAAAATACCTCAATAAAGGAACCTATTATACGACTAAACCTTTTTAATGTAAACAGATTGAATCTTTGAAAGAAAATGAGAGTTTTGAGTGAAACTTATTCGAGTTACCTTTGACGTCCCGAGGAGTATTTTAATCAGTAAAAATTAAATCTTTTAATGAAAATACCTCAATAAAGATACTTATTATGTTACTAGACCTTTTTAATGTATAAACGTTGAATCTTTGAAAGAAAATAAGAGTATTGATTTAAACTTATTCAAATTACCTATGAAGTGGCGAAGAGTGTTTTAGTGAGTAAAGATCGAATCTTTGATTGAAAATATCTTAATAAAAGTACCTTTTATGTCATTAAAGATTTTTAATGTATATAGATCGAATCTTTGAAACAAAACAAGAGTATTGATTTAAAATTATTCGTATTACCTATGAAATCGCGAAGACTGTTTTAATAAGTATATGTTGAATCTTTAAAAAAAAGCTCCTCAATAAAGGTACCTTTTATGTCACTAGACCTTTTCAATGTATAAATAATGAATCTTTGAAAGAAAATAAGGTTTTTGAGTTAAACTTAATCGAGTTCCCTTTGACGTCCTGTAGAGTGATTTACAGGGTTTAAATTGAATCTTTGAATGAAAATACCTCAGTAAAGGTACTTAGTATGTCATTAGACCTTTTTAATGTAAAAAGAATGAATCTTTGAAATAAAATGATAGTTTTGAGACTAACTTATTCGAGTTACCTATGAAGTCGCGAATCGTGTTGCAATGACAAAATATTAAATATTTGAATGAAAATATCTCAACAAAGGAACCTATTATGTGACTAGACCTTTTTAATGTATACAGATTGAATCTTTGAAAGAAAATGAGAGTTTTGAGATTAACTTATTCGAGTTACCTATGTAGTCGTGAACCATGTTTTAATAAGTAAAGATTAAATCTTTGAATGAAAATACCTCAATAAAGGAACTTATTATATGACAAAACCTTTTTAATGTTTACAGATTGATTCTTTGAAAGAAAATGAGAATTTTGAATGAAACTATTTTGAGTTCCTTTTGACGTCCCGAAGAGTGTTTTAATGAGTAAAAATAGAATATTTGAATGAAAATACCTCAATAAAGGTACCTATTACGTTACTAGACCATGTTAATGTATAAACGTTGAATCTTTGAAAGAAAATAAGAGTATTGATTTAAACTTATTCGAGTTATTTATGAAGTTTTGAAGAGTGTTTTAATGAGTAAAGATCGAATCTTTAATTGAAAATATATCAATAAAAGTACATTTTATGTCACTAAACCTTTTTAATGCATATAGATTGAATCTTTGTAACAAAATAGGAGTTTTAATTGAAATTTATTCGTGTTACCTAAAAGTCGCGAAGAGTGTTTTAATGAGTATATGTTGAATCTTTAAACGAAAGTACCTCAATAAAGGTACTTTTATGTCACTAGACCTTTGCAATGTATAAGGATTGAATCTTTGAAAGAAAATGAGGTTTTTGAGTTAAACTTAATCGAGTTCCCTTTCACGTCCCGTAGAGTGTTTTACAGAGTAAAGATTGAATCTTTGAATGAAAATACCTTAACAAAGGTACCTAGTATGTCTCCAGACCTTTTTCATGTAAAAAGATTGAATCTTTGAAATAAAGTGATCGTTTTGAGATTAACTGATTCAAGTTACCTATGAAGTCGCGAATCGTGTTGTGATGACTAAATATTAAATCTTTGAATGAAAATATCGCAACAAAGGAACCTATTATATGACTAGACCTTTTAAATGTTTAAAGATTGAATCTTTTAAAGAAAATGAGAGTGTTGAGTGAAACTTATTCGAGTTCCCTTGGACGTCCCGAAGGGTGTTTTACAGAGTATAGATTGAATCTTTGAATAAAAATACCTCAGTAAAGGTACCTAGTATGTCACTAGACCTTTTTGATGTAAAAAGATTGATTCTTTCAAAGAAATGAGTATATGTTGAATCTTTAAATGAAAGGTCGCGAAGCGTGTTTTAATAACTAATGATTAAATCTTTGAATGAAAATACCTCAATAAAGGAACCTATTATATGACTAAACCTTTTAAATGTATACAGATTAAATCTTTGAAAGAAAATGAGAGTTCTGAATGAAACTTATTCAAGTTCCTTTTGACGTCCCGAAGAGTGTTTTAATGAGTAAAAATAGAATCTTTGAATGAAAATACCTCAATAAAGGTACCTATTACGTTACTAGACCTTTTTAATGTATAAACGTTGAATTTTTGAAAGAAAATAAGAGTATTGATTTAAACTTATTCAAGTTACCTATGAAGTGGCGAAGAGTGTTTTAATGGGTAAAGATCGAATCTTTGATCGAAAATATCTCAATAAAAGTACCTTTGATGTCAGTAAACCTTTTTAATATATATAGATTGATTCTTTGAAACAAAAAAAGAGTAATAATTTAAAATTAGTCGTGTTACCTATGAAGTCGCGAAGACTGTTTTAATGAGTATATGTTGAATCTTTAAATGAAAGGTCCTCAATAAAGGTACCTTTTATGTCACTAGACCTTTTCAATGTGTAAATATTGAATCTTGGAAAGAAAATAAGGTTTTTGAGTTAAACTTATTTGAGTTCCCTTTGACGTCCCGTAGAGTGTTTTACAGAGTAAGGATTGAATCTTAGAATGAATATACCTTAATAAAGGTACCTAGTATGTCACTAGACCTTTTTAATGTAAAAAGATTGAATCTTTGAAATAAAATGATAGTTTTGAGATTAACTTATTCGAGTTACCCATGAAGTCGCGAATCGTATTGTAATTACTAAATATTAAACCTTTGAAAGAAAATAAGGTTTTTGAGTTAAACTTATTCGAGTTCCCTTTGACGTCCCGTAGAGTGTTTTACAGAGTAAAGATTGAATCTTTGAATGAAAATACCTTAATAAAGGTACCTATTATATCACTAGACCTTTTAAATGTATAAAGATTGAATCTTTGAAATAGAATGATAGTTTTGAGATTAACTTATTCGAGTTACCTATGAAGTCGCGAATCGTGTTGTAATGACTAAATATTAAATCTTTGAATAAAAATATCTCAACAAAGGAACCTATTATGTGACAAGACCTTTTTAATGTACAAAGATTGAATCTTTTAAAGAAAATGAGAGTTTTGAGTGAAACTTATTCGAGTTCCCTTTGACGTCCCGAAGAGTGTTTTACAGAGTATAAATTGAATCTTTGAATGAAAATACCTCAGTAAAAGTACCTAGTATGTCACTAGACCTTTTTAATGTAAAAAGATTAAAACTTTGAAAGAAAATGAGAGTTTTGAGATTAACTTATTCGAGTTACCTATGCAGTCGCGAAGCGTGTTTTAATGACGAAAGATTAAATCTTTGAATGAAATACCTCAATAAAGGAACCTATTATATGACTAAACCTTTTTAATGTATACAGATTGAATCTTTGAAAGAAAATGAGAGTTTTGAATGAAACTTATTCGAGTTCCTTTTGATGTCCCGAAGAGTGTTTTAATGAGTAAAAATAGAATCTTTGAATTAAAATACCTCACTAAAGGTACATATTATGTTACTAGACCTTTTTAATGTATAAACGTTGAATCTGTGAAAGAAAATAGGAGTATTGATTTAAATTTATTCGAGTCATCTTTGAAGTTTTGAAGAGTGTTTTAATGAATAAAGATCGAATCTTTGATTGAAAATATCTCAATAAAAGTACCTTTTATGTCACTAAACCTTTTAAATACATATAGATTGAATCTTTGAAATAAAACAAGAGTTTTAATTGAAAGTTATTCGTGTTACCTAAAAGTCGCGAAGAGTGTTTTAAAGAGTATATGTTGAATCTTTAAATGAAAGTACCTCGATAAAGGTACCTTTTATGTTACTAGAACTTTTCAATGTATAAAGATTGAATTTTTGAAAGAAAATGAGGTTTTTAAGTTAAACTTAATCGAGTTCCCCTTGACGTCCCGTAGAATGTTTTACAGGGTATAGATTGAATCTTTGAATGAAAATACCTCAGTAAAGGTACCCAGCATGTCACTAGACCTTTTTAGTGTAAAAATATTTAATCTTTGAAAGAAAATGAGAGTTTTGAGATTAACTTATTCGAGTTACCTAAGAAGTCGCGAAGCGTGTTTTAATGACTAAAGATTAAATTTTTGAATGAAAAAACCTCAATGAAGGAACCTATTATCTGACTAAACATTTTTAATGTATATAGATTGAATTTTTGAAAGAAAATGAGTGTTTTGAGATTAACTTATTCGAGTGACCTATGAAGTCGCAAAGCGTGTTTTAATGACTAATGATTAAATCTTTCAACGAAAATAACTCAATAAAGGTACCTATTATGTGACTAAACCTTTTTAATGTAAAAAGATTGAATCTTTGAAAGAAAATGAGAGTTTTGAGTGAAACATATTCGAGTTTCCTTTGACGTCCCGAAGAGTATTTTAATCAGTAAAAATTGAATCTTTGAATGAAAATACCTCAATAAAGGTACCTATTATGTTACTAGACCTTTTTAATGTATAAACGTTGAATCTTTGAAAGAAAATAAGAGTATTGATTTAAACTTTTTCGAGTTACCTATGAAGTGGCGAAGATTGTTTTAATGAGTAAAGATCGAATCTTTGATTGAAAATATCTCAATAAAAGTACATTTTATATCAGTAAACCTTTTTAATGTATATAGATTAAATTGTTGAAACAAAACCAGAGTATTAATTTAAAATTATTCGTGTTACCTATGAAGTCGCGAAAACTGTTTTAATAAGTATATGTTGAATCTTTAAACGAAAATTCCTCAGTAAAGGTACCTTTTATATCACTAGACCATTTCAATTTATTAATATTGAATCTTTGAAAGAAAATAAGGTTTTTGAGTTAAACTTAGTCAAGTTCCCTTTGACGTCCCGTAGAGTGTTTTACAGAGCAAGGATTGAATCTTTGAATGAAAACACCTTAATGAAGGTACCTAGTATGTCACTAGACCTTTTTAATGTAAAAAGATTGAATCTTGGAAATAAAATGATAGTTTTGAGATTAACTAATTCGAGTTACCTATGAAGTCGCGACTTATGTTGTAATGACTAAATATTAAATCTTTGAATGAAAATATCTCAACAAAGGAACCTATTATGTGACTAGACCTTTCTAGTGTATACAGATTGAATCTTTGAAAGAAAATGAGAGTTTTGAATTAAACTTATTCGAGTTCCTTTTGACGTCCCGAAGGGTTTTTTCATGAGTAAAGATAGAATCTTTGAATGAAAATACCTCAATAAAGGTACCTATTACGTTACTAGACCTTTTTAATGCATAAACGTTGAATCTTTGAAAGAAAATAAGAGTATTTATTTAAACTTATTCGAGTTATCTATGAATTTTTGAAGAGTGTTTTATTGAGTAAAGATCGTATCTTTGATTGAAAATATCTCAATAAAAGTACCTTTTATGTCAGTAAACCTTTTTAATGCATATAGATTGAATCTTTGAAAAAAAACAAGAGTTTTTATTTCAAATTATTCGTGTTACCTAAAAGTCGCGAACAGTGTTTTAATGAGTATATGTTGAATCTTTAAATGAAAGTACCTCAATAAAGGTACCTTTTATGTCACTAGACCTTTTCAATGTATAAAGATTGAATCTTTGAAAAAAATGAAGTTTTTGAGTTAAACTTAATTGAGTTCCCTTTGACGTCCCGTAGAGTGTTTGACAGTGTAAAGATTGAATCTTTGAATGAAAATACCTTAATAAAGGTACCTAGTATGTCACTAGACCTTTTTAATGTAAAAAGATTGAATCTTTGAAATAAAATGATAATTTTGAGATTAACTTATCCGAGTTACCTATGAAGTCGCGAATCGTGTTGTAATGATTAAATATTAAATCTTTGAATAAAAATATCTCAACAAAGGAACCTATTATATCACTAGACCTTTTAAATGTATAAAGATTGAATTTTTTAAAGAAAATGAGAGTTTTGAGTGAAACTTATTCGAGTTCTCTTTGACGTCCCGAAGAGTGTTTTACAGAGTATAGATTGAATTTTTGAATGAAAATACCTCAGTAAAGGTACCTAGTATGTTACTAGACCTGTTTAATGTAAAAAGATTGAATCTTTAAAAGAAAATGAGAGTTTTGAGATTAACTTATTCGAGTTACCTATGAAGTCGCAAATCTTGTTTTAATGACTAAAGATTGAATCTTTGAATGAAAATACCTCAATAAAGAAACCTATTATATGACTGAACCTTTTTAATGTATACAAAATGAATCTTTGAAAGAAAATAAGAGTTTTGAATGAAACTTTTTCGAGTTCCTTTTGACGTCCCGAAGAGAGTTTTAATGAGTAAAAATAGAATCTTTGAATGAAAATACCTCAATAAAGGTACCTATTACGTTACTAGATCTTTTTATTGTATAAACGTTAAATCTTTGAAAGAAAATAAGAGTACTGATTTAAACTTATTCGAGTTATCTATGAAGTTTTGAAGAGTGTTTTAATGAGTCAAGATCAAATCTTTAATTGAAAATATCTCAATAAAAGAACATTTTATGTCACTAAACCTTTTTAATGCATATAGATTGAATCTTTGAAACAAAACAAGAATTTTAATTGAAATTTATTCGTGTTACCAAAAAGTCGCGAAGAGTGTTTTAATGAGTATATGTTGAATCTTTAAATGAAAGTACCTCAATAAAGGTACCTTTTATGTCACTGGACCTTTTTAATGTACAAAGATTGAATCTATGAAAGAAAATGAGGTTTTTGAATTAAACCTAATCGAGTTCCTTTTGACGTCCCGTAGAGTGTTTTACAGGGTATAGATTTAATCTTTGAATGAAAATACCTCAGTAAAGGTACCTAGTATGTCACTAGACCTTTTTAGTGTAAAAAGATTGAATCTTTGAAATAAAATGAGAGTTTTGAGATTAACTTATTCGAGTTACCTAAGAAGTCGCGAAGCGTGTTTTAATGACTAAATATTAAATCTTTGAATTAAAATACATCAATAAAGGAACCTATTATCCGACTAAACATTTTTAATGTATACAGATTGAATCTTTGAAAGAAAATGAGAGTTTTGGGGTTAATTTATTCAAGATACCTATGAAGTCGCGGAGTGTGTTTTAATGACTAAAGATTAAATCTTTGAACGAAACCTATTATATGACTAAACCTTTTAAATGTAAAAAGATTGAATCTTTGAAATAAAATGATAGTTTTGAGATTAACTTATTCGAGTTACCTATGAAGTCGCGAATCGTGTTGTAATGACTAAATATTAAATATTTGATTGAAAATATCTCAACAAAGGAACCTATTATGTGACTACACCATTTTAATATATATACAGATTGAATTTTTTAAAGAAAATGAGAGTTTTGAGATTAACTTATTCAAATTACCTATGAGGTCGCGAAGCGTGTTTTAATGACTAAAGACTAAATCTTTGAACGAAAATACCTCAATAAATGAACCAATTATATGAGTATACCTTTTTAAATGTAAACAGATTGAATCTTTGAAAGAATATGAGAGTTTTGAGTGAAACTTATTCGAGTTACCTTTGACGTCCCGAAGAGTATTTTAATCAGAAAAAATTGAATATTTGAATGAAAATACCTGAATAAAGGTACCTATTATGTTACTAGACCTTTTTAATGTATAAACGTTGAATCTTTGAAAGAAAATAAGAGTATTGATTTAAACTTATTCGAGTTACCTATGAAGTGGCGAAAAGTGTTTTAATGTGTAAAGATCGAATCTTTGATTGAAAATATCTCAGTAAAAGTACCTTTTATGTCAGTAAACATTTTTAATGTATATAGATTGAATCTTTGAAACAAAACAAGAGTATTATTTTAAAATTATTCGTGTTACCTATGAAGTTGCGAAAACTGTTTTAATGAGTATATGTTGAATCTTTAAATCAAAGTTCCTCAATAAAGGTACCTTTTACGTCACTAGACCTTTTCAATGTATAAATATTGAATCTTTGAAAGAAAATAAGGTTTTTGAGTTAAACTTATTCCAGTTCCCTTTGACGTCCCGTAGAGTGTTTTGCAGAGTAAAGATTGAATCTTTGAATGAAAATACCTCAGCAAAGGTACCTAGTATGTCACTAGACCTTTTTAATGTAAAAAGATTGAATCTTCGAAAGAAAATGAGAGTTTTGAGATTAACTTATTCGAGTTACCTATGAAGTCGCGAAGCGTGTTTTAATGACTAAAGATTAAATCTTTTAATGAAAATACCTCAATAAAGGAACCTATTATATGACTAAACCTTTTTAATGTATACAGATTGAATCTTTGAAAGAAAATGAGAGTTTTCAATGAAACTTATTTGAGTTCCTTTTGACGTCCCGAAGAGTTTTTTAATGAGTAAAGATAGAATCTTTGAATGACAATAGCTCAATCAAGGTACCTATTACATTACTAGACCTTTTTAATGTATAAACGTTGAATCTTTGAAAGAAAATAAGAGTATTTATTTAAACTTATTCGAGTTATCTATGAAGTTTTGAAGAGTGTTTTAATGAGTAAAGATCGAATCTTTGATTGAAAATATCTCAACAAAAGTACATTTTAAGTCACTAAACCTTTTTAATGCATATAGATTGAATCTTTGAAACAAAACAAGAGTTTTAATTTCAAATTATTCGTGTTACCTAAAAGTCGCGAATAGTGTTTTATATGAGTATATGTTGAATCTTTAAATGAAAGTACCTCAATAAAGGTACCTTTTATGTCACTAGACCTTTTCAATGTATAAAGGTTGAATCTTTGATAGAAAATGAGGTTTTTGAGTTAAACTTCATCGAGTTCCCTTTGACGACCCGTAGAGTGTTTTACAGAGTAAAGATTGAATCTTTGAATGAAAATACCTTAATAAAGGTACCTAGTATGTCACTAGATCTTTTAAATGTAAAAAGATTGAATCTTTGAAATAAAATGATGGTTTTCAGATTAACTTATTCGAGTTACCTATGAAGTCGCGAATCGTGTTGTAATGACTAAATATTAAATCTTTGAATGAAAATATCTCAACAAATGAACCTATTATGTGACTAGACCTTTTTAATGTACAAAGATTGAATCTTTTATAGAAAATGAGAGTTTTGAGTGAAACTTATTCGAGTTCCCTTTGATGTCACGAAGAGTGTTTTACAGAGTATAGATTGAATCTTTGAATGAAAACAACTCAATAAAGGTACCTAGTATGTCACTAGACCTTTTTAATGTGAAAAGATTGAATCTTTGAAAGAAAATGAGAGTTTTGAGATTAACTTATTCGAGTTATCTATGAAGTTGCGAAGCGTGTTTTAATGACTTAAGATTAAATCTTTGAATAAAAATACCTCAATAAAGGAACCTATTATATGATTAAACCTTTTTAATGTATACAGATTGAATCTTTGAAAGAAAATGAGAGTTTTGAATGAAACTTTTTCGAGTTCCTTTTGACGTCCCGAAGAGTGTTTTATTGAGTAAAAATAGAATCTTTGAATGAAAATACCTCAATAAAGGTACCTATTACATTACTAGACCTTTTTAATGTATAAACGTTGAATCTTTGAAAGAAAATAAGAGTATTGATTTAATCTTATTCGAGTAATCTATGAAGTTTTGAAGAGTATTTTAATGATTAAAGATCGAATGTTTAATTGAAAATATCTCAATAAAAGTACCTTTTATGGCACTAAACCTTTTTAGTGCATATAGATTGAATCTTTGAAACAAAACAAGAGTTTTAAATTAAAATTATTCGTGTAACCTAAAAGTCGCGAATAGTGTTTTAATGAGTATATGTTGAATCTTTAAATGAAAGTACCTGAATAAATGTACCTTTTATGTCTCTAGCCATTTTCAATGAATAAAGATTGAATCGTTGAAAGAAAATGAGGTTTTTGAGTTAAACTTAATCGAGTTCCCTTTGACGTCTCGTAGGGTGTTTTACAGGGTATAGATTGAATCTTTGAATGAAAATACGTCAGTAAAGGTACCGAGTATATTATTTGACCTTTTTAATGTAAAAAGATTGAATCTTTGAAATAAAATGATTGTTTTGAGATTAACTTATTCGAGTTACCTATGAAGTCACGAATCGTGTTGTAATGACTAAATATTAAATCTTTGAATGAAAATATCTCAACAAAGGAACTTACTATGTGACTAGACCTTTTTAAGGTATACAGATTGAATCTTTGAAAGAAAATGAGAGTTTTGAGATTAACTTATTCGAGTTACCTATGAAGTCGCGAAACGTGTTTTAAAGACTAAAGATTAAATCTTTGAACTAAAATACCTCAATAATAGAACCTATTATATGACTAAACCTTTTTAATGTTAACAGATTGAATCTTTGAAAGAAAATGAGAGTTTTGAGTGAAATTTATTCGAGTTAGCATTGACGTCCCGAAGCGTATTTTAATCAGTGAAAATTGAATCTTTGAATGAAAATACCTCAATAAAGGTACCTATTATGCTACTAGACCTTTTTAATGTATAAACGTTGAATCTTTGAAAGAAAATAAGAGTATTGTTTTAAACTTATTCGAGTTACTTATGAAGTGGCGAAGAGTGCTTTAATGAGTAAAGATCGAATCTTTGATTGAAAATATCTCAATAAAAGTACCTTTTATGTCAGTAAAACATTTTAATGTATATAGATTGAATCTTTCAAATAAAACAAGAGTATTAATTTAAAATTATTCGGGTTACCTATGAAGTCACGAAGACTGTTTTAATGAGTATATGTTGAATCTTTAAATGAAAGTTCCTCAATAAAGGTACCTTTTATGTCACTAGACATTTTCAATGTATAAATATTGAATCTTTGAAAGAAAATAAGGTTTTTGAGTTAAACTTATTCGAGTTCCCTTTGACGTCCCGTAGAGTGTTTTACAGAGTAAAGATTGAATCGTCGAATGAAAATACCTTAATAAGGTACCTAGTATGTCACTAGACCTTTTTAATGTAAAAAGATTGAATCTTTGAAAAAAAATGATAGTTTTGAGATTAACTTATTCGAGTTATCTATGAAGTCGCGAATCGTGTTGTAATGACTAAATATTAAATCTTTGAATGAAAATATCTCAACAAAGGAACCTATTATGTGACTAGACCTTTTTAATATATACAGATTGAATCTTTGAAAGAAAAAGAGAGTTTTGAGATTAACTTATTCAAGTTACCTATGAAGTCGCGAAGCGTGTTTTAATTACTAAAGATTAAATCTTTAAACGAAAATACCTCAATAAAGGAACCTATTATATGACTAAACCTTTTTAATGTTAACAGATTGAATCTTTGAAAGAAAATGAGAGTTTTGAGTGAAACTTATTCGAGTTACCTTTGACGTCCCGAAGAGTATTTCAATTAGTAAAAATTGAATCTTTGAATGAAAATAGCTCAATTAAAGGTACCTATTATGTTACTAGACCTTTTTAATGTATAAACGTTGAATCTTTGAAAGAAAATAAGAGTATTGATTTAAACTTATTCGAGTTACTAATGAAGTGGCGAAGAGGGTTTTAATGAGTAAAGAACGAATCTTTGATTGAAAATATCTCAATAAAAGTACCGTTTATGTCAGTAAACCTTTTTAATGTATATAGATTGAATTTTTGAAACAAAACAA
Source organism: Cornus florida (assembly GCF_030987335.1). Taxonomy (NCBI): domain Eukaryota; kingdom Viridiplantae; phylum Streptophyta; class Magnoliopsida; order Cornales; family Cornaceae; genus Cornus; species Cornus florida. The sequence goes on along the minus strand of NW_026775578.1, from coordinate 88,496,930 downwards.
GAGTATTAATTTAAAATTATTCGTGTTTCCTATGAAGTCGCGAAGACTGTTTTAATGAGTATATGTTGAATCTTTAAATGAAAGTTCCTCAATAAAGGTACATTTTATGTTACTAGACCTTTTCAATGTATAAATATCGAATCTTTGAAAGAAAATAAGGTTTTTGAGTTAAACTTGTTTGAGTTCCCTTTGACGTCCCGTAGAGTATTTTACAGAGTAAAGATTGAATCTTTGAATGAAAATACCTTAACACAGGTACCTAGTATGTCACTCGACCTTTTTAATGTAAAAAGATTGAATCTTTGAAATAAAGTGATAGTTTTGTGATTAATCGTGTTGTAATGACTAAATATTAAATCTTTGAATGAAAATATCTCAACAAAGGAACCTATTATGTGACTAGACCTTTTTAATGTACAAAGATTGAATCTTTTAAAGAAAATGAGAGTTTTGAGTGAAACTTATAAGAGTTCCCTTTGACGTCCTGAAGAGTGTTTTACAGAGTATAGATTGAATCTTTGAATGAAAATACCTTAGTAAATGTACCTAGTATGTCACTAGACCTTTTTAATGTAAAAAGATTGAATCTTTGAAAGAAAATGAGAGTTTTGAGATTAACTTATTCGAGTTACCTATGAAGTCGCGAAGCGTGTTTTAAAGACTAAAGATTAAATCTTTGAATGAAAATACTTCAATAAAGGAACCTATTATATGACTAAACCTTTTTAATGTATACAGATTGAATCTTTGAAAGAAAATGAGAGTTTTGAATGAAACTTATTTGAGTTCCTTTTCACGTCCCGAAGAGTTTTTTAAAGAGTAAAGAGTAAAGGTACCTATTATGTTACTAAACCTTTTTAATGTATACACGTTAAATCTTTGAAAGAAAATAAGAGTATTAATTGAAAGGTATCTTTGAAAGAAAATGAGGTTTTTGAGTTAAATTTAATCGAGTTCCCTTTAACGTCCAGTAGATTGTTTTACAGAGTAAAGATTGAATCTTTGAATGAAAATACCTTAATAAAGGTACTTAGAATGTCAGTAGACCTTTTTAATGTAAAAATATTGAATCTTTGAAATAAAGTGATAGTTTTGAGATTAACTTATTCGAGTTAGCAATGAAGTCGCGAATCGTGTTGTAAAGACTAAATATTAAATCTTTGAATGAAAATATCTCAATAATGGAATCTATTATGTGACTAGACCTTTTAAACGTATAAAGATTGAATCTTTTAAAGAAAATGAGAGTTTTGAGTGAAACTTATTCGAGTTCTCTTTGACGTCCCGAAGAGTTTTTACAGAGTATAGTTTGAATTTTTTAATGAAAATACCTCAGTAAAGGTACCTAGTATGTCACTAGACCTTTTTAATGCAAAAAGATTGAATCTTTGAAAGAAAATGAGAGTTTTGAGATTAACTTATTCGAGTTACCTATGAAGTTGCGAAGCGTGTTTTAATGACTAAAGATTAAATCTTTGAATGAAAATACCTCAATAAAGGAACCTATTATATGACTAAACCTTTTCAATGTATACAGATTGAATCTTTGAAAGAAAATGAGGGTTCTGAATGAAACTTTTCGAGTTCCTTTTGACATCCTAAAGAGTGTTTTAATGAGTAAAAATAGAATCATTGAATGAAAATACCTCAATAAAGTTCCTATTACGTTACTAGACCTTTTTAATGTATAAACGTTGAATCTTTGAAAGAAAATAAGAGTATTAATTTAAACTTATTCTAGTTATCTATAAAGTTTTGAAGAGTGTTTTGATGAGTAAAGATTGAATCTTAAATTGAAAATATCTCAATAAAAGTACCTTTTATGTCCCTAAACCTTTTTAATGTATATAGATTGAATCTTTGAAACAAAACAAGAGTTTTAATTGAAATTTATTCGTGTTACCTAAAAGTCGCGAAGAGTGTTTTAATGAGTATATGTTGAATCTTTAAATGAAAGTACCTCAATAAAGGTACCTTTTATGTCACTAGACCTTTTCAATGTATAAAGATTGAATCTTTGAAAGAAAATGAGGTTTTTGAGATAAACTTAATCGAGTTCCCTTTGACGTCCCGTAGAGTGTTTTACAGGGTATAGGTTGAATCTTTGAGTGAAAATACCTCAGTAAAGGAACCTAGTATGTCATTAGACCTTTTTAAGGTAAAAAGATTGAATCTTTGAAATAAAATGATAGTCTTGAGATTAACTTATTCGAGTTTCCTATGAAGTCGCGAATCGTGTTGTAATGACTAAATATTAAATCTTTGAATGAAAATATCTCAACAAAGGAACCTATTACCTGATTAGACCTTTTTAATTTATACCGATTGAATCTTTGAAAGAAAATGAGAGTTTTGAGAATAACTTATTCGAGTTAACTATGAAGTCGCGAAACGTGTTTTAATGACTAAAGATTAAATCTTTGAACGAAAATATCTCAGTAAAGGAACCTATTATATGACTAAGCCTTTTTAATGTAAACAGATTGAATCTTTGAAAGAAAATGAGAGTTTTGAGTGAAACTTATTCGAGTTAACTTTGACGTCCCGAAGAGTATTTTAATCAGAAAAAATTGAATCTTTGAATATAAATACCTCAATAAAGGTACCTATTATGTTACTACACCTTTTTAATGTATAAACGTTGAATCTTTGAAAGAAAATAAGAGTATTGATTGAAACTTATTCGAGTTACCTATGAAGTGACGAAGAGTGTTTTAATAAGTAAAGATCGAATCTTTAATTGAAAATATCTCAATAAAAGTACCTTTTATGCCAGTAAACCTTTTTAATGTATATAGATTGAATCTTTGAAACAAAACAAGAGTATTAATTTAAAATTATTCGTGTTACCTATGAAGTTGTGAAGACTGTTTTGATGAGTATATGTTGAATCTTTAAATGAAAGTACCTAAATAAAGGTATCTTTTATGATATTAGACCTTTTCAATGTATAAGGATTGAATCTTTGAAAGAAAATGAGGTTTTTGAGTTAAACTTAATCGAGTTCCCTTTGACGTCCCGTAGAGTGTTTTACAGAGTAAAGATTGAATCTTTGAATGAAAATAGCTTAACAAAGGTACCTAGTATGTCACTAGACCTTTTTAATGTAAAAAGATTGAATCTTTGAAATAAAATGATAGTTTTGTGATTAACTTTTTCGAGTTACTTATAAAGTCGCGAATCGTGTTGTAATGACTAAATATTAAATATTTGAATGAAAATATCTCAACAAAGGAACCTATTATGTGACTAGACCTTTTTAATGTATAAAGATTGAATCTTTTAAAGAAAATGAGAGTTTTGAGTGAAACTTATTGGAGTTCTCTTTGACGTCCCGGAGAGTGTTTTACAGAGTATAGATTGAATCTTTAAATGAAAATCCCTCAGTAAAGGTACCTAGTATGTCACTAGACCTTTTTTATGTAAAAAGATTAAATCTTTGAAAGAAAATGAGAGTTTTGAGATTAACTTATTCGAGTTACCTATGAAGTCCCAAATCGTGTTTTAATGACTAAAGATTAAATCTTTGAATGAAAATACCTCAATAAAGGTACATATTACATTACTAGACCTTTTTAATGTATAAACGTTGAATCTTTGAAAGAAAATAAGAGTATTTATTTAAACTTATTCGAGTTATCTATGAAGTTTTGAAGAGTGTTTTAATGAGTAAAGATCGAATCTTTAATTGAAAATATCTCAATAAAAGTACCTTTTATGTCACTAAACCTTTTTAATGCATATAGATTGAATCTTTGAAACAAAACAAGAGTTTTAATTGAAATTTATTCGTGTTACCTAAAAGTCGCGAAGAGTGTTTTAATGAGTATATGTTGAATCTTCAAATGAAAGTACCTCAATAAAGGTACCTTTGATGTCACTAGACCTTTTCAATGTATAAAAATTGAATCTTTGAAAGAAAATGAGGTTTTTGAGTTAAACTTAATCGAGTTCCCTTTGACGCCCCGTAGAGTGTTTTACAGGGTGTAGTTTGAATCTTTGAGTGAAAATACCTCAGTAAAGGAACCTAGTATGTCATTAGACCTTTTTAATGTAAAAAGATTGAATCTTTGAAATAAAATGATAGTTTTGAGATTAACTTATTCGTGTTTCCTATGATGTCGCGAATCATGTTGTAATGACTAAATATTAAATCTTTGAATGAAAATATCTCAACAAGGGAACCTATTATCTGATTAGACCTTTTTAATTTATACAGATTGAATCTTTGAAAGAAAATGAGAGTTTTGAGAATAACTTATTCGAGTTACCTATGAAGTCGCGAAGCGTGTTTTAATGACTAAAGATTAAATCTTTGAACGAAAATACCTCGGTAAAGGAACCTATTATATGACTAAACCTTTTTAACGTAAGCAGATTGAATCGTTGAAAGAAAATGAGAGTTTTGAGTGAAACTTATTCGATTTACCGTTGACGTCCCGAAAAGTATTTTAATCAGAAAAAATTGAATCTTTGAATGTAAATACCTCAATAAAGGTACCTATTATGTTACTAGACCTTTTTAATGTATAAACGTTGAATCTTTGAAAGAAAATAAGAGTATTGATTTAAACTTATTCGAGTTACCTATGAAGGGACGAAGAGTGTTTTAATGAGTAAAGATCGAATCTTTGATTGAAAATATCTGAATAAAAGTACATTTTATGTCCGTAAACCATTTTAATGTATATAGATTGAATCTTTGAAACAAAACAAGTGTATTAATTTAAAATTATTCGTGTTACCTATGAAGTCGCGAAGACTGTTTTAATGAGTATATGTTGAATCTTTAAATGAAAGTATCTCAATAAAGGTATCTTTTATGTCACTAGACCTTTTCAATGTGTAAGGATTGAATCTTTGAAAGAAAATGAGGTTTTTGAGTTAAACTTAATCGAGTTCCCTTTGACGTCCCGTAGAGTGTTTGACAGAGTAAAGATTGAATCTTTGAATGAAAATACCTTAATAAAGGTACCTAGTATGTCACTAGACCTTTTTAATGTAAAAAGATTGAATCTTTGAAATAAAATGATAGTTTTGTGATTAACTTTTTCGAGTTACCTATGAAGTCGCGAATCGTGTTGTAATTACTAAATATTAAATCTTTGAATGAAAATATCTCAAAAAAGGAACCTATTATGTGACTAGATCTTTTTAATGTATAAAGATTGAATCTTTTAAAGAAAATGAGGTATTTTCAATCAAAGATTTAATCTTTAGTCATTAAAACAGGCTTTGCGACTTCATAGGTAACTCGAATAAGTTAATCTCAAAACTCTCATTTTCCTTCAAAGATTCAATCTTCTTACATTAAAAAGGTCTAGTGACATACTAGGTACCTTTACTGAGGTATTTTCTTTCAAAGATTCATTCTATACTCTGCAAAACACACTTCGAGACGCCAAAGGGAATTTGAATAAGTTTCACTCAAAACTCTCATTTTCTTTAAAAGATTCAATCTTTATACATTAAAAAGGTCTAGTCACATAATAGATTCCTTTGTTGAGATATTTTCTTTCAAAGATTTAATATTTAGTCATTACAACACGATTCGCGACTTCATAGGTAACTCGAATAAGTTAATCTTAAAACTATCATTTTATTTCAAAGATTCAATTTTTTTTACATTAAAATGGTCTAGTGACATACTAAGTACCTTTATTAAGGTATTTTCATTCAGAGATTCAATCTTTACTCTGTAAAACACTCTACGGGACGTCAAAGGTACCTCGAATAAGTTTAACTCAAAGACCTTATTTTCTTTCAAAGATTCAATATTTATACAATGAAAAGGTCTAGTGACATAAAAGGTACCTTTATTGAGGAACTTTAATTTAAAGATTCAACATATATTCATTAAAACAGTCTTCGCGACTTCATAGGTACCACGAATGATTTTAAATTAACAATCTTGTTTTGTTTCAAAGATTCGATCTATATACATTAAAAAGGTTTACTGACACAAAAGGTACGTTTCTTGAGATATTTTCAATCAAAGATTCGATCTTTACTGATTAAAACACTCTTCGCCACTTCTTAGGTAACTCGAATAAATTTAAATAAATACTCTTATATTCTTTCAAAGATTCAACGTTTATACATTAAAAAGGTCTAGTAACATAATAGGTACCTTTATTGTGGTATATTCATTCAAAGATTCAATTTTTACTGATTAAAATACTCATTGAGACGTCAAAGGGAACTCGAATAAGTTTCACTCAAAACTCTTATTTTCTTTCAAAGATTCAATCTGTATACAATTAAAAGGTTTAGTAATATAATAGGTTCCTTTATTGAGATATTTTTGTTCAAAGATTTAATCTTTAGTCATTAAAACACGCTTTGGGACTTCATAGGTAACTCGAATAAGTTAATCTCAAAACTCTCATTTTCTTTCAAAGATTCAATTTTTTTTACATTAAAAAGGTCTAGTGACATACTAGGTACCTTTACTGAGGGATTTTCATTCAAAGATTCAATCTATACTCTGTAAAACACTCTTCGGGACGTCAAAGAGAACTCGAATAAGTTTCACTCAAAACTCCCATTTTCTTTAAAAGATTCAATCTTTATGCAGTAAAAATGTCTAGTCACTTAATAGGTTCCTTTGTTGAGATATTTTCATTCAAAGATTTAATATTTAGTCATTACAACACGATACGCGACTTCATAGGTAACTCGAACAAGTTAATCTCAAAACTATCATTTTATTTCAAAGATTCAATCTTTTAACATTAAAAAGGTCTAGTGACATACTAGGTACCTTTATTAAGGTATTTTCATTCAAAGATTCAATCTTCACTCTGTAAAACACTCTACGGGACGTCAAAGGGAACTCGATTAAGTTTAACTCAAAAACCTCATTTTCTTTCAAAGATTCAATCCTTATACATTGAAAAGGTCTAGTGACATAAAAGGTACCTTTATTGAGGTACTTTCATTTAAAGATTCAACATATACTCATTAAAACACTCTTCGCGACTTTTAGGTAACACGAATAATTTTAAATTAAAACTCTTATTTTATTTCAAAGATTCAATCTATACGCATTAAAGAGATTTAGTGACATAAAAAGTACTTTTATTGAGATATTTTCAGTCAAAGATTCGATCTTTACTCATTTAAACACTCTTCAAAATTTCATAGATAACTCGAATAAGTTTAAATCAATACTCTTATTTTCTTTCAAAGATTCAACGTTGATACATTAAAAAGGTCTAGTAACGTAATAGGTACCTTTATTGAGGTATTTTCATTCAAAGACTCAATTTTTAGTCACTAAAACACTATTCGGGACGTCAAAAGGACCTCGAATAAGTTTCACTCAAAACTCTCATTTTCTTTTAAAGATTTAATCTATATACATTAAAAAGGTTTAATCATATAATAGGTTCCTTTATTGAGGTATTTTCATTCAAAGATTTAATCTTTAGTCATTAAAAAACGCTTCGCGACTTCATACTTAACTCAAATAAGTTAATCTCAAAACTCTCATTTTCTTTCAAAGATTCAATCTTTTTACATTAAAAAGGTCTAGTGACATACTAGGTACCTTTACTGAGGTATTTTCATTCAAAGATTCAATCTATACTCTATAAAACACTCTTCGGGACGTCAAAGGGAACTCGAATAAGTTTCACTCAAAACTCTCATTTTTTTTAAAAGATTCAATCATTATACATTAAAAAGGTCTAGTCACATAATAGGTTCCTTTGTTGAGATATTTTCTTTCAAAGATTTAAAATTTAGTCATTACAACACGATTCGAGACTTCATAGGTAACTCAAATAAGTTAATCTCAAAACTATCATTTTATTTCAAAGATTCAATCTTTTTACGTTAAAAAGGTTTAGTGACATACTAGGTACCTTTGTTAAGGTATTTTCATTCAAAGATTCAATCTTTACTCTGTAAAACACTCTACGGGACGTCAAAGGTAACACGAAAAAGTTTAACTCAAAAACCATATTTTCTTTCAAAGATTCAATATTTATACATTGAAAAGGTCTAGTGACATAAAAGGTACCTTTATTGAGGAACTTTAATTTAAAGATTCAACATATACTCATTGAAACAGTCTTCCCGACTTCATAGGTAACACGAATAATTTTCAATTAATACTCTTATTTTGCTTCAAAGATTCAATCTATATACATTAAAAAGGTTTGCTGAAATAAAAAGGACTTTTATTAAGATTTTTTCAATCAAAGATTCGATCTTTACTCATTAAAACAAACTTCGCCACTTGATAGGTAACTCGAATAAGTTTAAATCAATACTCTTATTTTCTTTCAAAGATTCGACGTTTGTACATGAAAAAGGTTTAGTTACATAATAAGTATCTTTATTGAGGTATTTTCATTAAAAGATTCAATTTTTACTGATTAAAATACTCTTTGGGACGTGAAAGGGAACTCGAATAAGTTTCACTCAAAACTCTCATTTTCTTTCAAAGATTCAATCTTTTTACATTAAAAAGGTCTAGTGACATACTAGGTACCTTTACTGAGGGATTTTCATTCAAATATTCAATCTATACTCTGTAAAATACATTTCGGGACGTCAAAGAGAACTCGAATAAGTTTCTCTCAAAACTCTCATTTTCTTAAAAAGATTCAATCTTTATACATTAAAAAGGTCTAGTCACATAATAGATTCCTTTGTTGAGATATTTTCATTCAAAGATTTAATATTTAGTCATTACGACACGATTCGCGACTTCATAGGTTACTCGAATAAGTTAATCTCAAAACTATCATTTTATTTCAACGATTCATTTTTTTTACATTAAAAAGGTCTAGTGACATACTAGGTACCTTTATTAAGGTATTTTTATTCAAAGATTCAATCTTTACTCTGTAAAACACTCTACGGGACGTCAAAGGGAAATCGATTAAGTTTAACTCAAAAACCTCATTTTCTTTCAAAGATTCAATCCTTATACATTAAAAAGGTCTAGTGACATAAAAGGTACTTTCTTTGAAAGATTCAATCTATATACATTAAAAAGGTTTACTGACATAAAAGGTACTTTTATTGAGATATTTTCAACCAAAGATTCAATCTTTACTCATTAAAACATTCTTCGCCACTTCATAGGTAACTCGAATAAGTTTAAATCAATACTCTTATTTTCTTTCAAAGATTCAACGTTTATACATTAAAAAGGTCTAGTAACGTAATAGGTACCTTTATTGAGGTATTTTCATTCAAAGATTCAATTTTTACTCACTAAAACACTATTCGGGACGTCAAAAGGAACTCGAATAAGTTTCACTCAAAACTCTCAATTTCTTTCAAAGTTTCAATCTGTATACATTAAAAAGGTTTAGTCATGTAATAGGTTCCTTTATTGAGGTATTTTCATTCAAAGATTTAATCTTTAGTCCTTAAAACACGCTTCGCGACTTCATAGGTAACTCGAATATGTTAATCTCAAAACTCTCAATTTCTTTCAAAGATTCAATCTTTTTACATTAAAAAGGTCTGGTGACATACTAGGTACCTTTGCTGAGGTATTTTCATTCAAAGATTCAATCTATACTCTGTAAAACACTCTTTGAGATGTCAAAGGGAACTCGAATAAGTTTCACTCAAAACCCTCATTTTCTTTAAAAGATTCAATCTTTATACATTGAAAAGGTCTAGTGACATAATTGGTTCCTTTCTTGAGACATTTTCTTTCAAAGATTTAATATTTAGTTATTACAACATGATTCGCGACTTCATAGATAACTCGAATAAGTTAATCTCAAAACTATCATTTTATTTCAAAGATTCAATCTTTTTATATTAAAATGGTCTAGTGACATACTAGGTACCTTTATTAAGGTATTTTCATTCAAAGATTCAATCTTTACTCTGTAAAACACTCTACGGGACGTCAAAGGGATCTCGAATAAGTTTTGCTCAAAAACCTTATTTTCTTTTAAAGATTCAATATTTATACAATGAAAAGGTCTAGTGACATAAAAGGTACCTCTATTGGGGAACTTTCATTTAAGGATTCAACATATACTCATTAAAACAGTCTTCGTGACTTCATAGGTAACACAAATAATTTTAAATTAATACTCTTATTTAGTTTCAATAATTCAATCTATATACATTAAAATGGTTTACTGATATAAAAGGTGCTTTTATTCAGATATCTTCAATCAAAGATTCAATCTTTATACATTAAAAAGGTCTAGTGACATACTAGGTACCTTTGCTGAGGTATTTTCACTCAAAGATTCAATCTATACTCTGTAAAACACTTTTCGGGATGTCAAAGGGAACTCGAATAAGTTTCACTCAAAACTCTCATTTTCTTTAAAATATTCAATCTTTATACATTAAAAATGTCTAGTCACATAATAGGTTCCTTTGTTGAGATATTTTCATTCGAAGATTTAATATTTAGTCATTACAACACGATTCACGACTTCATAGGTAACTTGAAAAAGTTAATCTCAAAACTATCATTTTATTTCAAAGATTCAATCTTTTTACGTTAAAAAGGTCTAGTGACATACTAGGTACCTTTATTAAGGTATTTTCATTCAAAGATTCAACCTTTATTCTGTAAAACACTCTACGGGACGTCAAAGGGAACTCGATTAAGTGTAACTCAAAAACCTCATTTTCTTTCAAAGATTCAATCCTTATACATTGAAAAGGTCTAGTGACATAAAAGGTACCTTTATTGAGGTACTTTCATTTAAAGATTCAACACACAGTCTTCCCGACTTCATAGGTAACACGAATAATTTTAAATTAATACTCTTATTTTGCTTCAAAGATTCAATCTATATACATTAAAAAGGTTTGCTGACATAAAAAGGACTTTTATTGAGATTTTTTCAATCAAAGATTCGATCTTTACTCATTAAAACAAACTTCGCCACTTCATAGGTAACTCGAATAAGTTTAAATCAATACTCTTATTTTCTTTCTAAGATTCGACGTTTATACATGAAAAAGGTTTAGTAACATAATAGGTACCTTTATTGAGGTATTTTGATTCAAAGATTCAATTTTTATTGATTAAAATACTCTTTGGGACGTCAAAGGGAACTCGAATAAGTTTCACTCAAAACTCTCATTTTCTTTCAAAAATTCAATCTGTATAAATTTAAAAGGTTTAGCCATATAATAGATTCCTTTATTGAGGTATTTTAATTCAAAGATTTAATATTTAGTCATTAAAACACGCTTCGTGACTTCATAGATAACTAGAATAAGTTAATCTCAAAACTCTCATTTTCTTTCAAAGATTCAATCTTTTTACATTAAAAAGGTCTAGTGACATAGTAGGTACCTTTACTGAGGGATTTTCATTCAAATATTCAATCTATACTCTGTAAAATACACTTCGGGACGTCAAAGAGAACTCGAATAAGTTTCACTCAAAACTCTCATTTTCTTAAAAAGATTCAATCTTTATACATTAAAAAGGTCTAGTGACACAATTAATTCCTTTGTTGAGATATTTTCATTCAAAGATTTAATATTTAGTCATTACGACACGATTCGCGAATTCATAGGTAACTCGAATAAGTTAATCTCAAAACTATCATTTTATTACAAAGATTCAATCTTTTTACATTAAAAAGGTCTAGTGACATACTAGGTACCTTTATTAAGGTATTTTTATTCAAAGATTCAATCTTTACTCTGTAAAACACTGTACGGGACGTCAAAGGGAACTCGATTAAATTTAACTCAGAAACCTAATTTTCTTTCAAAGATTCAATCCTTATACATTAAAAAGGTCTAGTGACATAAAAGGTACTTTCTTTGAAAGATTCAATCTATATACATTAAAAAGGTTTACTGACATAAAAGGCACTTTTATTGAGATATTTTCAACCAAAGATTCGATCTTTACTCATTAAAACATTCTTCGCCACTTCATAGGTACTCAAATAAGTTTAAATCAATACTCTTATTTTCTTTCAAAGATTCAACGTTTATACATTAAAAAGGTCTAGTAACGTAATAGGTACCTTTATTGAGGTATTTTCACTCAAAGATTCAATTTTTACTCACTAAAACACTATTTGGGACGTCAAAAGGAACTCGAATAAGTTTTACTCAAAACTCTCATTTTCTTTCAAACTTTCAATCTGTATACATGAAAAAGGTTTATTCGTGTAATAGGTTCCTTTATTGAGGAATTTTCATTCAAAGATTTAATCTTTAGTCATTAAAACACGCTTCGCGACTTCATAGGTAACTCGAATAAGTTAATCTCAAAACACTCATTTTCTTTCAAAGATTCAATCTTTTTACATTAAAAAGGTCTAGTGACATACTAGGTACCTTTGCTGAGGTATTTTCATTCAAAGATTCAATCTAAACTCTGTAAAACACTATTCGGGATGTCAAAGGGAACTCGAATAAGTTTCACTCAAAACTCTCATTTTCTTTAAAAGATTCAATCTTTATACATTGAAAAGGTCTAGTGACATAATTGGTTCCTTTCTTGAGACATTTTCTTTCAAAGATTTAATTTTTAGTCATTACAACAGGATTCGCGACTTCATAGATAACTCGAATAAGTTAATCTCAAAACTATCATTTTATTTCAAAGATTCAATCTTTTTATATTAAAATGGTCTAGTGACATACTAGGTACCTTTATTAAGGTATTTTCATTCAAAGATTCAATCTTTACTCTATAAAACACTCTACGGGACGTCAAAGGGAACTCGATTAAGTTTAAAGATTCAATATATATACAATGAAAAGGTCTAGTGACATAAAAGGTACCTTTATTGTGGAACTTTCATTTAAGGATTCAACATATACTCATTAAAACAGTCTTCGCGACTTCATAGGTAACACGAATAATTTTAAATTAATACTCTTATTTAGTTTCAATTATTCAATCTATATACATTAAAATGGTTTACTGACATAAAAGGTGCTTTTATTCAGATATCTTCAATCAAAGATTCAATCTTTATACATTAAAAAGGTCTAGTGACATACTAGGTACCTTTGCTGAGGTATTTTCATTCAAAGATTCAATCTATACTCTGTAAAACACTCTTCGGAATGTCAAAGGGAACTCGAATAAGTTTCACTCAAAACTCTCATTTTCTTTAAAAGATTCAATCTTTATACATTAAAAAGGTCTAGTCACATAATAGGTTCCTTTATTGAGATATTTTCATTCGAAGATTTAATATTTAGTCATTACAACACGATTCGCGACTTCATACGTAACTCGAAAAAGTTAATCTCAAAACTATCATTTTTTTTCAAAGATTCAATCTTTTTACATTAAAAAGGTCTAGTGACATACTAGGTACCTTTATTAAGGTATTTTCATTCAAAGATTCAACCTTTATTTTGTAAAACACTCTACGGGACGTCAAAGGGAACTCGATTAAGTTTAACTCAAAATCCTCATTTTCTTTCAAAGATTCAATCCTTATATATTGAAAAGGTTTAGTGACAAAAAAGGTACCTTTATTGAGGTACTTTCATTTAAAGATTCAACATATACGCATTAAAACACTCTTCGCGACTTTTAGGTAACACGAATAATTTTAAATTAAAACTCATGTTTTGTTTCAAAGATTCAATCTATATGCATTACAAAGATTTAGTGACGTAAAAGGTACTTTTATTGAGATATTTTCAATGAAAGATTCGATCTTTACTTATTAAATCACTCTTCAAAACTTCGTAGATAACTTGAATAAGTTTAAATCAATACTCTTATTTTCTTTCAAAGGTATTTTCATTCAAAAATTCAATTTTTACTCACTAAAACACTATTGGGGATGTTAAAAAGAATTCGAATAAATTTCACTCAAAACTCCCATTTTCTTTCAAAGATTCTATCTGTATACATTAAAAAGGTTTATTTATATAATAGGTTCCTTTATTGAGGTATTTTCATTCAAAAATTTAATCTTTAGTCTTTAAAACACGCTTCACGACTTCATAGGTAACTCGAATAAGTTAATCTCAAAACTCTCATTTTCTTTCAAAGATTCAATCTTTTTACATTAAAAAGGTCTAGTGACATACTAGGTACCTTTACTGAGGTATTTTCATTCAAAGATTCAATCTATACTCTGTAAAATACTCTTCGGGATGTCAAAGGAACTCGAATAAGTTTCACTCAAAACTCTCATTTTCTTTAAAAGATTCAATCATTATATATTAAAAAGGTCTAGTCACATAATAGGTTCTTTTGTTGAGATATTTTCTTTCAAAGATTTAATATTTAGTCATTACAACACGATTCGCGACTTAATAGGTAACTCGAATAAGTTAATCTCAAAACTATCATTTTATTTCAAAGATTTAATCTTTTTACATTAAAAAGGTCTAGTGACATAGTAGGTACCTTTATTAAGGTATTTTCATTCAAAGATTCAATCTTTACTCTTTAAAACACTCTACGGGACGTCAAAAGGAACTCGAATAAGTTTAACACAAAAACCTTATTTTCTTTCAAAGATTCAATATTTATACATTGAAAAGGTCTAGTGACATAAAAGGTACTTTTATTGAGGAACTTTCATTTAAAGATTCAACATATACTCATTAAAACGGTCTTCCCGACTTCATAGATAACACGAATAATTTTAAATTAATGCTCTTTTTTTGTTTCAATGATTCAATCTATATACTTTAAAAAGGTTTACTGACATAAAAGGTACTTTTATTGAGATATTTTCAGTCAAAGATTCGATCTTTACTCATTAAAACACACTTCGTCATTTCATAGGTAACTCGAACAAGTTTAAATTAAAAAGGTTTAGTAACAAAATAGTTACCTTTATTGAGGTATTTTCACTCAAAGATTCAATCTGTATACATTTAAAAGGTTTAGTCATATAATAGGTTCCCTTATTTAGGTATTTTCATTCAAAAATTTAATCTTTAGTCATTAAAACACGCTTTGTGACTTCATAGGTAACTCGAATAAGTTAATCTCAAAACTCTCATTTTCTTTCAAAGATTCAATCTTTTTACATTAAAAATGTCTAGTGACATACTAGGTACATTTACTGAGAGATTTTCATTCAAAGATTCAATCTATACTCTGTAAAACACTCTTCGGGACGTCAAAGAGAACGCGAATAAGTTCACTTAAAGCTCTCATTTTCTTTAAAAGATTCAATCTTTAACCATTAAAAAGGTCTAGTCACATAATAGGTTCCTTTGTTGAGATATTTTCATTCAAAGATTTCATATTTAGTCATTACAACACGATTCACGACTTCATAGGTAACTCGGATAAGTTAATCTCAAAACTATTATTTTATTTGAAAGATGCAATCCTTTTACATTAAAAAGGTCTAGAAACATACTAGGTACCTTTATTAAGCTATTTTCATTCAAAGATTCAATCTTTACTCTGTAAAACATTCTACGAGACGTCAAAGGGAACTCGATTAAGTTCAACTCAAAAACCTCATTTTCTTTCAAAGATTCAATCCTTATACATTGAAAAGGTCTAGTGACATAAAAGGTACCTTTATAGAGGTACTTTCATTTAAAGATTCAACATATACTCATTAAAACACTCTTCGCGACTTTTAGGTAACACTAATAATTTTAAATTAAAACTCTTATTTTGTTTCAAAGATTAAATCTGTATGCAGGAAAAAGGTTTAGTGACATAAAAGGTACTTTTATTGAGATATTTTCAATCAAAGATTCGATCTTTACTCATTAAACACTCTTCAAAACTTCATAGATAACACGAATATGTTTAAATCAATACTCTTATTTTCTTTCAAAGATTCAACGTTTATACATTTAAAAGGTCTAATAACGTATTAGGTACCTTTATTCGGGTATTTTCATTCGAAGATTCAATTTTTACTCACTAAAACACTATTCGGAACGTTATAAGGAACTCGAATAAGTTTCACTCAAAACTCTCATTTTCTTACAAAGATTCAATCTGTATACATTAAAAAGATTTAATCGTATAATAAGTTACTTTATTGAGGTATTTTCATTCAAAGATTTAATCTTTAGTCATTAAAACACGCTTCGCGACTTCATAGGTAACTCGAATAAGTGAATCTCAAAACTCCCATTTTCTTTCAAAGATTCAATCTTTTTACATTAAAAAGGTCTAGTGACATACTAGGTACCTTTACTGAGGTATTTTCATTCAAAGATTCAATCTATACTCTGTAAAACACTCTTCAGGGCGTCAAACGGAACTCGAATAAGTTTCACTCAAAACTCTCATTTTCTTTAAAAGATTCAATCTTTATACATTAAAAAGGTCTAGTCACATAATAGTTTCCTTGGGTTAAATATTTTCATTCAAAGATTTAATATTTTGTTATTACAACACAATTCGCGACTTCATAGGTAACTCGAATAAGTTAATCTCAAAACTATCATTTTATTTCAAAGATTTAATCTTTTTACATTAAAAAGGTCTAGTGACATACTAGGTACCTTTGTTAAGGTATTTTCATTCAAAGATTCAATCTTTACTCTGTAAAACACTCTACGGGACGTCAAAGGGAACTCGATTAAGTGTAACTAAAAAACCTCATATTCTTTCAAAGATTCAATCCTTATACATTGAGAAGGTCTAGTGACATAAAAGGTACCTTTATTGAGGTACTTTCATTTAAAGATTCAACATATACTCAATAAAACACTCTTCGCTACTTTTAAGTAACACGAATAATTTTAAATCAAAACTCTTGTTTTGTATCAAAGATTCAATTTATATGCATTAAAAAGTTTTAGTGACATAAAAGGTACTTTTATTGAAATATTTTCAATCAACGATTCGATCTTTACTCATTAAAACACTCTTCAAAACTTCATAGATAACTCGAATAAATTTAAATCAATACTCTTATTTTCCTTCAAAGATTCAACGTTAATACATTAAAAAGTTCTAGTAACGTAATAGGTACCTTTATTGAGGTATTTTCATTCAAAGATTCAATTTTTACCCACTAAAACACTATTCGGGACGTCAAAAAGAACTCTCATTTTCTTTCACTCAAAACTCTCATTTTCTTTCAAATTTTCAATCTGTATATATTAAAAAGGTTTAGTCATATAATAGGTTCCTTTATTGAGCTATTTTAATTCAAAGATTTAATCTTTAGTCATTAAATCACGCTTTGCGACTTCGTAGATAACTCGAATAAGTTAATCTCAAAACTCACATTTTCTTTCAAAGATTCAATCTTTTTGCATAAAAAAGGTCTAGTGCAATACTAGGTACCTTTACTGAGGTATTTTCATTCAAAGATTCAATCTATACTCTGTAAAACACTCTTCGGGACGTCAAAGGGAACTCGAATAAGTTTCACTCAAAACTCTCATTTTCTTTAAAATATTCAATCTTTATACATTAAAAAGGTCTAGTCACAAAATAGGTTCCGTTGTTGAGATATTTTCATTCAAAGATTTAATATTTAGTCATTACAACACGATTCGCGACTTCATAGGTAATTCGAACAAGTTAATCTCAAAACTATCATTTTATTTCAAAGATTCAATCTCTTTACATTAAAAAGGTCTAGTGACAAACTAGGTACCTTTATTAAGGTATTTTTATTCAAAGATTCAATCTTTACTCTGTAAAACACTCTACGGAACGTCAAAGGGAACTCGATTAAGTTTAACTCAAAAACCTCATTTTCTTTCAAAGAATCAATATTTATACATTGAAAAGGTCTAGTGACATAAAAGGTACCTTTATTGAGGAACTTTTATTTAAAGATTCAACATATACTCATTAAAACAGTCTTCGCGACTTCATAGGGAAAACGAATAATTTTAAATTAATACTCTTGTTTTTTTTCAAGGATTCAATCTATATACATTAAAAAGGTTTACGGACATAAAATGTACTTTTATTGAGATATTTTAAATCAAAAATTCGATCTTTACTCATTAAAACACTCTTCAAAACTTCATAGATAACTCGAATAAGTTTAAATCAATACTCTTATTTTCTTTCAAAGATTCAACGTTTATACATTAAAAAGGTCTGGTAACGTAATAGGTACCTTTATTGAGGTATTTTCATTCAAAGATTCTATTTTTACTCATTAAAACACTCTTCGAGACGTCAAAAGGAACTCGAATAAGTTTCATTCAAAACTCTCATTTTCTTCCAAAGATTCAATCTGTATACATTAAAACGATTTACTCATATAATAGGTTCCTTTATTGAGGTATTTTCAATCAAAGATTTAATCTTTAGTCATTAAAACACGCTTCGCGACTTCATAGGTAACTGGAATAAGTGAATCTTGAAACTTTCATTTTATTTCAAAGATTCAATCTTTTTACATTAAAAAGGTCTAGTGACATACTAGGTACCTTTACTGAGGTATTTTCATTCAAGATTCAATCTATACTCTGTAAAACACTCTTCGGGACGTCAAAGAGAACTCGAATAAGTTTTATTCAAAACCCTCATTTTCTTTAAAAGATTCAATATTTATACATTAAAAAGTTCTAGTCACATAATAGGTTCATTTGTTGAGATATTTTCATTGAAAGATTTAATATTTAGTCATTACAACGCGATTCCCGACTTCATAGGTAACTCAAATAAGTTAATCTCAAAACTATCATTTTATTTCAAAGATTCAATCTTTTTATATTAAAAAGGTCTAGTGACATACTCGGTACCTTTACTGAGGTATTTTCATTCAAATATTTAATCTATACTCTGTAAAACACTCTTCGGGACGTCAAAGGGAACTCGAATAAGTTTCACTCAAAACTCTCATTTTCATAAAAAGGTTCAATATTTATACATTAAAAAGGTCTAGTCACATAATAGGTTCCTTTGTTGATATATTTTCATTCAAAGATTTAATATTTAGTCATTACAACATGTTTCGCGACTTCATTGGTAACTCGAATAAATTAATCTCAAAACTATCATTTTATTTCAAAGATTCAATCTTTTTACATTAAAAAGGTCTAGTGACATACTAGGTACCTTTATTAAGGTATTTTCATTCAAAGATTGAATCTTTACTCTGTAAAACACTCTACGGGACGTCAAAGGAAACTCGATTAAGTTTAACTCAAAAACGTCATTTTCTTTCAAAGATTCAATCCTTATACATTGAAAAGGTCTAGTGACATAAAAGGTACCTTTATTGAGATACTTTCATTTAAAGATTCAACATATACTCATTAAAACACTCTTCTCAACTCTTAGGTAACACGAATAATTTTAAATTAAAACTCTTGTTTTGTTTCAAAGATTCAACCTATATGCATTAAAAAGGTTTAGTGACATAAAAGGTACTTTTATTGAGATATTTTCAATCAAAGATTCGATCTTTACTCATTAAAACACCATTCTCCACTTTAAAGGTAACTCGAATAAGTTTAAATCAATACTCTTATTTTCTTTCAAAGATTCGACGTTTATACATTTAAAAGGTCTAGCAATGTAATAGGTACCCTTATTAAGGTATTTTCATTCAAATATTCTATTTTTACTCAGTTAAACACTATTTGGGACGTCAAAAGTAACTCAAATAAATTTCATTCAAAACTCTCATTTTTTTTCAAAAATTCAATCTTTATACATTAAAAAGATTTAGTCATATAATCGGTTCCTTTCTTGAGGTATTTTCATTCAAAGATTTAATCTTTAGTCATTAAAACACGCTTCGCGACTTCATAGGTAACTCGAATAAGTTAATCTCAAAACTCCCATTTTCTTTCAAAGATTCAATCTTTTTACATTAAAAAGGTTTAGTGACATACTAGGTACCTTTACTGAGGTATTTTCATTCAAAGATTCAATCTACACTCTGTAAAACACTATTCGGGACGTCAAAGGGAACTCGAATAAGTTTCACTCAAAACTCTCATTTTCTTTAAAATATTCAATCTTTATACATTAAAAAGGTCTAGTCACATAATAGTTTCCTTTGTTGAAATATTTTCATTCAAAGATTTAATATTTAGTCATTACAACACGATTCGCGACTTCATAGGTAACTCGAATAAGTTAATCTCAAAACTATCGTTTTATTTCGAAGATTCAATCTTTTTACATTAAAAAGGTCTAGGGACATACTACGTACCTTTATTAAGGTATTTTCATTCAAAAATTTAATCTTTACTCTGTAAAACACTCGAAGGCATGTCAAAGGGAACTCGATTAAGTTTAACTCAAAAACTTCATTTTCTTTCAAAGATTCAATCTTTATACATTGAAAAGGTATAGTGACATAAAAGGTACCTTTATTGAGGTACTTTCATTTAAAGATTTAACATATACTAATTAAAACACTCTTCGCGACTTCTAGGTAACACGAATAATTTTAAATTAAAACTCTTATTTTGTTTCAAAGATTTAATCTATATACAGTAAAAAAGTTTACTGACATAAAATGTACTTTTATTGAGATATTTTCAATCAAAGATTCGATATTTACTCATTAAAACACTCTTCGTCGCTTCATAGGTAACTCGAATAAGTTTAAATCAATACTCTTATTTTCTTTCAAAGATTCAACGTTTATACATTAAATAGGTCTAGTAACATAATAGGTACCTTTATTGAGGTATTTTCATTCAAAGATTCTATCTTTACTCATTAAAAAACTCTTCGGGACGCCAAAAGGAACTCAAATAAGTTAATCTCAAACTCTCATTTTCTTTCAAAGATTTAATCTATATACATTAAAAAGGTTTAGTCATATAATAGGTTCCTTTATTGAGGTATTTTCATTCAAAGATTTAATCTTTAGTCGTTAAAACACGCTTCGCGACTTCATAGGTAACTCGAATAAGTTAATCTCAAAACTCTCATTTTCTTTCAAAGATTCAATCTTTTTACATTAAAAAGGTCTAATGACCTACTAGGTACCTTTACTGAGGCATTTTCATTCAAAGATTCAATCTATACTCTGTAAAACACTCTTCGGGACGTCAAAGGGAAGTCGAATAAGTTTCACTCAAAACTCTCATTTTCTTTAAAAGATTCAGTCTTTATACATTAAAAAGGTCTAATCACATAATAGGTTCCTTTGTTGAGATATTTTCATTCAAAGATTTAATATTTAGTCATTACAACACGATTCGCGACTTCTTAGGTAACTCTAATAAATTAATCTCAAAATTATCATTTTATTTCAAAGATTCAATCTTTCTACATTAAAAAGGTCTAGTGACATACTAGGTACCTTTATTAAGGTATTTTCATACAAAGATTCAATCTTTACTCTGTAAAACACTCTACTGCACGTGAACGGAAAAGGTCTAGTGACATAAAAGATTCAATATTTATACATTGAAAAGGTCTAGTGACATAAAAGGTACCTTTATTAAGGATCTTTCATTTAAAGATTCAACATATACTCATTAAAACAGCCTTCGCGACTTCATAGGTAACACGAAAAATTTTAAATTAATACTCTTTACTTTATTTCAATGATTCAATCTATATACATTAAAAAGGTTTAGTGACATAAAATGTACTTTTATTCAGTTATTTTCAATCAAAGATTCGATCTTTACTCATTAAAACACTCTTCGCCACTTCATAGGTAACTCGAATAAGTTGAAATCAATACTCTTATTTTCTTTCAAAGATTCAACGTTTATAAATTAAAAAGGTCTAGTAACATAATTGGTACCTTTATTGAGGTATTTTCATTCAAAGATTCAATTTTTACTGATTAAAATACTCTTCAGGACGTTAAAGTGAACTCGAATAAGTTTCACCAAAAACTCTCATTTTCTTTCAAAGTATCAATCTGCATACATTAAAAAGGTTTAGTCATATAATAGGTTCCATTATTGAGGTATTTTCATTCAAAGATTTAATCTTTAGTCATTAAATCACGCTTCGAGACTTTATAGGTAACTCGAATAAATTAATCTCAAAACTCTCATTTTCTTTTATAGATTCAATCTGTATACATTAAAAAGGTTTAGTCATACAATAGGTTCCTTTATTGAGGTATTTTGAATCAAAGATTTAATCTTTAGTCATTAAAACACGCTTCGCGACTTCATTGGTAACTCGAATAAGTTAATCTCAAAACTCTCATTTTCTTTCAAAGATTCAATCTTTTTACATTAAAAAGGTCTAGTGGTATACTAGGTATCTTTAATGAGGTATTTTCATTCAAAGATTCAATTTATACTCTGTAAAACACTCTACGGGACGTCAAAGGAAACTCGATTAAGTTTGACTCAAAAACCTCATTTTTTTTCAAAGATTCAATCTTTATGCATTGACAAGGTCTAGTGACATAAAATGTACCTTTATTGAGGTACTTTCATTTAAAGATTCAACATATACTCAATAAAACACTCTTCGCGACTTTTAGGTAACACGAATAATTTTAAATTAAAACTCCTGTTTTGTTTCAAAGATTCAACTTATATGCATTAAAAAGTTTTAGTGACATAAAAGATACTTTTATTGAGATATTTTCAATCAAAGATTCGATCTTTACACATTAAAATAATCTTCAAAACTTTATAGATAACTGGAATAAGTTTAAGTCAATACTCTTATTTTCTTTCAAAGATTCAACGTTTATACATTTAAAAAGGTCTAGTAACGTAATAGGTACCTTTATGGAGGTATTTTCATTCAAAGATTCTATTTTTACTCATTAAAACACTATTCGGGACGTCAAAAGGAACTCGAATAAGTTTCATTCAAAACTCTCATTTTCTTTCAAAGATTCAATCGGTATACATTAAAAAGGTTTAGTCATATAATTGGTACCTTTATTGAGATATTTTCATTCAAAGATTTAATCTTTAGTCATTAAACCACGATTCGCGACTTCATAGGTAACTTGAATAAGTTAATTTCAAAACTCTCATTTTCTTTCAAAGATTCAATCTTTTTACATTAAAAAGGTCTAGTGACATACTAGGTACCTTTACTGACGTATTTTCATTCAAAGATTCAATCTATACTCTGTAAAACTCTCTTCGGGACGTCAAAGGGAACTCGAATAAGTTTCTCTCAAAACTCTCATTTTCTTTAAAAGATTCAATCTTTATATTTTAAAAAGGTCTAGTCATATGATAGGTTCCTTTGTTGAGATATTTTCAACCAAAGATTTAATATTTAGTCATTACAACACAATTCACGACTTCTTAGGTAACTCGAATAAGTTCAAAGTTTCAATCTTTTTACATTAAAAAGGTCTAGTGACATACCAAGTACCTTTATTAAGGTATTTTCATTCAAAGATTCAATCTTTACTCTGCAAAACACTCTACGGGACATCAAAGGGAACTCAATTAAGTTTAACTCGAAAACCTCATTTTTCTTTCCAAGATTCAATATTTATACATTGAAAAGGTCTAGTAACATAAAAGGTACCTTTATTGAGATATGTACATTAAAAAGGTTTACTGAAATAAAATGTACTTTTATTGAGATATTTTCAATCAAAGATTCGATCTTTACTCATTAAAATGCTCTTCGCCAATTCATAGGTAACTCGAATAAGTTTAAATCAATACTCATATTTTCTTTCAAAGATTCAACGTTTATACATTAAAAAGGTCTAGTAACGTAACAGGTACCTTTATTGAGGTATTTTTATTCAAAGATTCAATCTTTACTCATTAAAAAACTCTTCGCGACGTCAAAAGAAACTCGAATAAGTTAATCTCAAAACTCTCATTTTCTTTGAAAGATTCAATCTGATACATTAAAAGGTTTAGTCATATAATAGGTTCCTTTATTGAGGTATTTTCATTCAAAGATTTAATCTTTAGTCATTAAAACACGCTTCGCGACTTCATAGGTAACTCGATTAAGTTAATCTCAAAACTCTCATTTTCTTTCAAAGATTCAATCTATTTACATTAAAAAGGTCTAGTGACATACCAGGTACCTTTACTGAGGTATTTTCATTGAAAGATTCAATCTATACTCTGTAAAACACTCTTCGGGACGTCAAAGGGAACTCGAATAAGTTTCACTCAAAACTCTCATTTCTTCAAAAGATTCAATCTTTATACATTATAAAGGTCTAGTCACATAATAGGTTCCTTTATTGAGAAATTTTCATTCAAAGATTTAATATTTAGTCATTACAACACGATTCGCGACTTTATCGTTAACTCGAATAAGTTAATCTCAAAACTATCATTTTATTTCAAAGATTCAATCTTTTTGCATTAAAAAGGTCTTGTGACATACTAGGTACCTTTATTAAGGTATTTTAATACAAAGATTCAATCTTTACTCTGTAAAACACTCTACGGGACGTCAAAGGAAACTCGAATAAGTTTAACTTCAAAATCTTATTTTCTTTCAAAGATTCAATATTTATACATTGAAAAGCTCTAGTGACATAATAGGTACCTTTATTAAGGAACTTTCATTTAAAGATTCAACATATACTCATTAAAATAGTCTTCGCGACTTTATAGATAACACAAATAATTATAAATTAATACTCTTATTTTGTTTCAAATATACAATCTATATAAAAAGGTTTAGTGACATAAAAGGCACTTTTATTGAGATATTTTCAATCAAAGATTCGATCTTTACACATTAAAACACTCTTCGCCACTTCATAGGTAACTCTAATAAGTTTAAATCAATACTCTTATTTTCTTTCAAAGATTCAACGTTTATACATTAAAAAGGTCTAGTAACATAATAGGTACCTTTATTGAGGTATTTTCTTTCAAAGATTCAATTTTTACTGATTAAAATACTCTTCCGGAGGTCGAAGGGAACTCGAATAAGTTTCACTCAAAAGTCTTATTTTCTTTCAAAGATTCAATCTGCATACATTAAAAAGGTTTATTCATATAATAGGTTCCATTATTGGGGTATTTTCATTCAAAGATTTAATCTTTAGTCATTAAACCACGCTTCGCGACTTCATAGGTAACTCGAATAAGTTAATCTTAAAACTCTCATTTTCTTTCAAAGATTCAATCTGTATATATATTAAAAAGGTTTAGTCATATAATAGGTTCCTTTATTGAGATATTTTCATTCAAAGATTTAATCATTAGTCATTAAAACACGCTTCACGACTTCATATGTAACTCGAATAAGTTAATCTCAAAACTCTCATTTCCTTTCAAAGATTGAATCTTCTTACATGAAAAAGGTCTAGTGACATACTAGGTACCTTTCTGAGGTATTTTCATTTAAAGATTCAATCTGTACTCTGTAAAACACTCTACGGGACGTGAAGGGGAACTCGATTAAGTTTAACTCAAAAACCTCATTTTCTTTCAAAGATTCACTCTTTATACATTGAGGTACTTTCATTTAAAGATTCAACATATACTAATTAAATCACTCTTCGCGACTTTTAGGTATCAAGAATAATTTTAAATTCAAACTCTTGTTTTGTTTGAACGATTCACTCTATATGCATTAAAAAGGTTTTGAGACATAAAAGGTACTTTTATTGAGATATTTACAATCAAAGATTTGATCTTTTCTCATTAAAACACTCTACAAAACTTCATAGATAACTCGAATAAGTTTAAATCAATACTCTTATTTTCTTTTAAAGGTTCAACGTTTATACATTAAAAAGGTCTAGTAACATAATAGGTACCTTTATTGAGGTTTTTTCATTCAAAGATTCTGTTTTTACTCATTAAAACACTCTTCGGGACGTCAAAACGAACTCGAATAAGTTTCATTCAAAACTCTCATTTTCTTTCAAAGATTCAATCTGCATACATTAAAAAGGTTTAGTTATATAACAGGTTCCTTTGTTGAGGTATTTTCGTTCAAAGATTTAATCTTTAGTTATTAAAACACTCTTCGCGACTTCATAGGTTACTCGAATAAGTTAATCTCAAAACTCTCATTTTCTTTCAAAAATTCAATCTTTTTATATTAAAAAGGTCTAGTGCAATACTAGGTACCTTTACTGAAGTATTTTCATTTAAAGATTCAATATATACTCTGTAAAATACTCTTCGGGACGTCAAAGGGAACTCGAATAAGTTTCACTCAAAACTCTCATTTTCTTTAAAAGATTCAATCTTGATACATTAAAAAGGTCTAGTCACATAATAGGTTCCTTTGTAGAGATATTTTCATTCAAAGATTTAAGATTTAGTCATTACAACACGATTCGTGACTTCATAGGTAACTCGAATAAGTTAATCTCAAAACTATCATTTTATTTCAAATATTCAATCTTTTTACATTAAAAAGGTCTAGTGACATACTAGGTACCTTTATTAAGGTATTTTCATTCAAAGATTCAATCTTTACTCTATAAAACACTCTACTGGACGTCAAGGGGAAATCGAATAAGTTTAACTCAAAAACTTTATTTTCTTTCAAAGATTCAATATTTATACATTGAAAAGTTCTAATGACATAAAAGGTACTTTTATTGAGAAACTTTCATTTAAATGTTCAACATATACTCATTAAAACAGTCTTCGCGATTTCATAGGTAAAACGAATAATTTTAAATTAATACTCTTGTTTTGTTTCAAAGATTCAATCTATATACATTAAAAAGATTTACTGACATAAAATGTATTTTTATTGAGATATTTTCAATTAAACATTCGATCTTTACTCATTAAAACACTCTTCTCCACTACATACGTAACTCGAATAAGTTTAAATCAATACTCTTATTTTCTTTTAAAGATTCAATGTTTATGCATTAAAAAGGTCTAGTAATATAATAGGTACCTTTATTGAGGTTTTTTCATTCAAAGATTCAATTTTTTCTGATTAAAATACTCTTCGGGAAGTCAAAGGGAACTCGAATATATTTCACTCAAAAGTCTCATTTTCTTTCAAAGATTCAATCTACATACATTAAAAAGGCTTATTCATATAATAGGTTCCATTATTGAGATATTTTCATTCAAAGATTTAATCTTTAGTCATTAAATCACGCTTCGCGACTTCATAGGTAACTTGGATAAGTTAATTTCAAAACTCTCATTTTCTTTCAAAGATTCAATCTTTTTACATTAAAAAGGTCTTGGCACATACTAGGTAACTTTACTGAGGTACTTTCATTCAAAGATTCAATCTATACTCTGTAAAACACTCGACAGGACGTCACAGGGAACTCGATTAATTTTAACTCTAAAACCTCATTTTCTCTCAAAGATTCAATCTTTATACATTGAGGTACTTTCATTTAAAGATTCAACATATACTCATTAAAACACTCTTCGCGACTTTTAAGTAACAAGAATAATTTTAAATTTAAACTCTTGTTTTGTTTCAAAGACTCAATCTATATGCATTAAAAAGGTTTAGTGACATAAAAGGTACTTTTATTGAGATATTTACAATCAAAGATTCGATCTTTTCTCGTTAAAACACTCTTCAAAACTTCATAAATAACTCGAATAAGTTTAAATCAATACTTTTATTTTCTTTCAAAGATTCAACGTTTATACATTAAAAAGGTCCAGTAACATAATAGGTACCTTTATTGAGGTATTTTCATTCAAAATTCTATTTTTTCTCATTAAAACACTCTTCGGGACGTCAAAAGGAACTCGAATAAGTTTCATTCAAAACTCTTCAAAGATTCAACTTGTATACATTAAATTGGATTAGTCATATAATAGGTTCCTTTATTGAGGTATTTTCATTCAAAGATTTAATCTTTAGTAATTAAAACACGCTTCGCGGTTTCATAGGTAACTCGAATAAGTTAATCTCAAAACTCTCATTTTCTTTCAAAGATTCAATCTTTTTACATTAAAAAGATCTAATGCAATACTAGGTACGTTTACTGAAGATATTTTCATTCAAAGATTCAATCTATATTCTGTAAAACACTCTACGGGACGTCAAAGGGAACTCGAATAAGTTTCACTCAAAACTCTTATTTTCTTTAAAAGATTCAATCTTTACACATTAAAAAGGACTAGTCACATAATAGGTTCCTTTGTTGAGATATTTTCATTCAAAGATTTAATATTTAGTCATTACAACACGATTCGCGACTTCATAGGTAACTTGAATAAGTTAATCTCAAAACTATCATTTTATTTCAAAGATTCAATCTTTTTACATTAAAAAGGTCTAGTAACAAACTAGGTACCTTTATTAAGGTATTTTCATTCAAAGATTCAATCTTTACTTTATAAAACACTCTACGGGACGTCAAGCGGAACTCGAATAAGTTTAACTCAGAAACCTTATTTTCTTTCAAAGATTCAATATTTATAGATTGAAAAGTTCTAGTGACATAAAAGACACCTTTATTGAGGAATTTTTATTTAAAGATTCAACATATACTCATTAAAACAGTCTTCATGACTTCATAGGTAAAACGAATAATTTTAAATTAATACTCTTGTTTTGTTTCAAAGATTCAATCTATATGTATTAAAAAGGTTTTCTGACATAAAATGTACTTTTATTGAGATATTTTCAATCAAAGATTCGATCTTTACTCATTAAAACACTCTTCTCCACTTCATAGGTAACTCGAATAAGTTTACATCAATACTCTTATTTTCTTTCAAAGATTCAACGTTTATACATTGAAAAGGTCTAGTAACATATATAGGTACCTTTATTGAGGTATTTTCATTCAAAGATTCAATTTTTACTGATTAAAATAGTCTTCGGGACGTCAAAGGGACCTCGAATAAGTTTTCTACTCAAAACTCTCATTTTCTTTCAAAGATTCAATCTACATACATAAAAAACGTTTAGTCATATAATAGGTTCCTTTATTGAGGTATTTTCATTCAAAGATTTAATCTTTAGTCAAAAAATCACGCTTCGCGACTTTATAGATAACTCGAATAAGTTAATCTCAAAACTCTCATTTTCTTTCAAAGAATCAATCTGTATACATTAAAAAGGTTTAGTCATATAATAGGTTCCTTTATTGAGGTATTTTCGTTCAAAAATTTAATCTTTAGTCATTAAAACACGCTTCGCGACTTCATAGGTAACTCGAATAAGTTAATCTCAAAACTCTCATTTTCTTTCAAAGATTCAATCTTTTTACATTAAAAAGGTCTAGTGACATACTAGGTACCTTTACTGAGGTATTTTCATTCAAAGATTCAATATATATCCTGTAAAACACTCTACGGGACGTCAAAGGAAACTCGATTAAGTTTAACTCAAAAACCTCATTTTCTTTCAAAGATTCAATCTTTATACATTGAAAAGGTCTAGTGACATAAAAGGTATCTTTATTGAGGTACTTTCATTTAATGATTCAACATATACTCATTAAAACACTCTTCGCGACTTTTAGGTAACACGAATAAATTTAAATTAAAACTCCTGTTTTGATTCAAAGATTCAATCTATATGCAATAAAAAGGTTTGGTGACAGAAAAGGAACTTTTATTGAGATATTTTTCAATCAAAGATTCGATCTTTACTCATTAAAATACTCTTCAAAAATTCATAGATAACTCAAATAAGTTTAAACCAATACGCTTATTTTCTTTCAAAGATTCAACGTTTATACATTAAAAAGGTCTAGTAACATAATAGGAACCTTTATTGAGGTATTTTAATTCAAAGATTCTATTTTTACTCATTAAAATCATGCTTCGCGACTTCATAGATAACTCGAATAAGTTAATCTCAAAACTCTCATTTTCTTTCAATGATTCAATCTGTATACATTAAAAAGGTTTAGTCATATAATAGGTTCGTTTATTGAGGTATTTTCATTCAAGGACTTAATCTTTAGTCATTAAAACACGCTTCGCGACTTCATAGGTAACTCGAATAAGTTAATCTCAAAAGTCTCATTTTCTTTCAAAGATTCAATATTTTTACATTAAAAAGGTCTAGTGCAATACTAGGTACCTTTACTGAGGTATTTTCATTCAAAGATTTAATCTATACTCTGTAAAACACTCTTCGAGACGTCAAAAGGAACTCGAATAAGTTTCACTCAAAACTCTCATTTTCTTTAAAAGATTCAACCTTTATACATTAAAAAGGTCTAGTCACATAATAGGTTCCTTTGTTGAGATATTTTCATTCAAAGATTTAATATTTAGTCATTAGAACAAGATTCGCGACTTCATAGGTAACTCGAATAAGTTAATCTCAAAATTATCATTTTATTTCAAAGAGTCAATCTTTTTACATTAAAAAGGTCTGGTGACATACTAGGTACCTTTATTAAGGTATTTTCATTCAAAAATTCAATCTTTACTCTGTAAAACACTCTACGGGATGTCAAGGGGAACTCGAATAAGTTTAACTCAGAAACTTTATTTTCTTTCAAAGATTCAATATTTATACATCGAAAAGGTCTAGTGACATAAAAGGTACCTTTATTGAGGAACTTTCATTTAAAGATTCAACATATACTCATTAAAACAGTCTTCGCGATTTGATAGGTAAAACGAATAATTTTAAATTAATACTCTTGTTTTGTTTCAAAAATTCAATCTATATACATTAAAAAGGTTTACAGACATAAAATGTATTTTTATTGAGATATTTTCAATCAAAGATTCGATCTTTACTCATTAAAACACTCTTCTCCACTTCATAGGTAACTCGAATAAGTTTAAATCAATACTTTTATTTTCTATTAAAGATTCAACGTTTATACACTAAAAAGGTCTAGTAACATAATAGGTACCTTTATTGAGGTATTTTCATTCAAAGATTTAATTTTTACTGATTAAAATACTCTTCGGGACGTCAAAGGGAACTCGAATAAGTTTTACTCAAAACTCTCATTTTCTTTCAAAGATTCAATCTGTATACATTAAAAAGGTTCAGTCATATAATAGGTTCCTTTATTGAGGTATTTTCATTCAAAGATTTAATCTTTAGTCATTAAATCACGTATCGTGATTTCATATGTAACTCGAATAAATTAATCTCAAAACTCTCATTTTCTTTCAAAGATTCAATCTGTATACATTAAAAAGGTTTAGTCATATAATAGGTTACTTTATTGAGCTATTTTCATTCAAAGATATAATCTTTAGTCATTAAAACACGCTTCGCGAGTTCATAGGTAACTCGAATAAGTTAATCTCAAAACTCTCATTTTCTTTCAAAGATTCAATATTTTTACATTAAAAAGGTCTAGTAACATACTAGGTACCTTTACTGAGGTATTTTCATTCAAAGATTCAATTTATACTCTGTAAAACACTATACGGGACGTTAAAGGAAACTCGATTAAGTTTAACTCAAAAACCTCATTTTTTTTCAAAGATTCAATCTTTATACATTGAAAAGGTCTAGTTGCATAAAAGGTACACTTATTAAGGTACTTTCATTTAAAGATTGAACATAAATTTAAAAGGTTCAATTTTTTCTTTATTGAGGTATTTTCATTTAAAGATTCAATTTTTTCTGATTAAAATACTCTTTGGGACGTCAAAGGGAATTCGAATAAGTTTCACTCAAAACTCTCATTTTCTTTCAAAGATTCAATCTATATACATTTAAAAGGTTTACTCATATAAGAGATTCCTTTATTGAGGTATTTTCAGTCAAAGATTTAATCTTTAGTCATTAAAACACGCTTCGTGACTTCATAGGTAACTCGAATAAGTTAATCTCAAAACTCTCATTTTCTTTCAAAGATTCAATCTTTTTACATTAAAAAGGTCTAGTGACATACCAGGTACCGTTACTGAGTTATTTTCATTCAAAGATTCAATCTATACTCTGTAAAGCACTCTATGGGACGTCAATGGGAACTCGAATAAGTTTCACTCAAAACTCTCATTTCTTTAAAAGATTCAATCTTTATACATTAAAAAGGTCTATTCACATAATAGGTTCCTTTGTTGAGATATTTTCATTCAAAGATTTAAAATTTAATCGTTACAACACGATTCGCGACTTCAAAGTTAACTCGAATAAGTTAATCTCAAAACTATCATTTCATTTCAAAAATTCAATCTTTTTACATTAAAAAGGCCTAGTGACTTACTAGGTACTTTTATTAAGGTATTTTCATACAAAGATTCAATCTTTACTCTATAAAATACTCTACGGGACGTCAAGGGAAATTCGAATAAGTTTAACTCAAAAACCTTATTTTCTTTCAAAGATTCAATATTTATACATTGAAAAGCTCTAGTGACATAATAGATACCTTTATTAAGTAACTTTCATTTAAAGATTCCACATATACTCATTAAAACAGTCTTCGCGACTTCATAGATAACACGAATAAGTTTAAATCAATACTCTTATTTTCTTTGAAAGATTCAACGTTTATACATTTAAAAGGTCTAGTAACATAATAGGTACCTTTATTAAGGTTTTTTAATTCAAAGATTCAATTTTTACTGATTAAAATACTCTTCGGAACATCAAAGGGAACTCGAATAAGTTTCACTCAAAACTCTCATTTTCTTTCAAAGATTCAATCTGCATACATTAAAAAGGTTTATTCATATAATAGGTTCCATTATTGAGGTATTTTCAATAAAAGATTTAATCTTTAGTCATTAAATCACGCTTCGCGACTTCAAAGGTAACTCGAATAAGTTAATCTCAAAACTCTCATTTTCTTTCAAAGATTCAATCTGTATATATTAAAAAGGTTTAGTCATATAATAGGTTCCTTTATTGAGGTATTTTCATTTAAAGATTTAATCTTTAGTCACTAAAACGCGCTTCGCGACTTCATAGGTAACTCGAATAAGTTAATCTCAAAACTCTCATTTTCTTTCAAAGATTCAATCTTTTTACATTAAAAAGGTCTAGTAACATACTAGGTACCTTTACTGAGGTATTTTCATTCAAAGATTCAATCTATACTCTGTAAAACACTCTACGGGACGTCAAAGGGAACTCGATTAAATTTAACTCAAAAACCTCATTTTCTTTCAAAGATACAATCTTTATACATTGAGGTACTTTCATTTAAAGATTCAACATATACTCATTAAAACACTGTTCGCGACTTTTAGGTAACAAGAATAATTTTAAATTCAAAATCTTGTGTTGTTTCAAAGATTCAATCAATATGCATTAAAAAGGTTTAGTGACATAAAAGGTACTTTTATTGAGATATTTACAATCAAAGATTCTATCTTTTCTCATTAAAACACTCTTCAAAACTTCATAGATAACTCGAATATGTTTAAATCAATACTCTTATTTTCTTTTAAAAATTCAACGTTTATACATTAAAAAGGTCTAGTAACATAATAAGTACCTTTATTGAGGTATTTTCTTTCAAAGATTTTATTTTTACTCATTAAAAAACTCTTCGGGACGTCTAAAGGAACTCGAATGAGTTTCATTCAAAACTCTCATTTTCTTTCAAAGATTCAATCTGTGTACATTAAAAAGGTTTAGTCATATAATAGGTTCCTTTATTGAGGTATTTTCATTTAAAGAATTAATCTTTAGTCATTAAAATACGCTTTGCGACTTCATAGGTAACTCGAATAAGTTAATCTCAAAACTCTCATTTTCTTTCAAAGATTCAATCGTTTTATATTAAAAAGGTCTAGTGCAATACTAGGTACATTTACTGAAGTATTTTCATTCAAAGATTCAATCTTTACTCTGTAAAACACTCTACGGGACGTCAAGGGGAATTCGAATAAGTTTAACTCAAAAATCTTATTTTTTTCAAAGATTCAATATTTATACATTGAAAAGTTCTAGTGACATAAAAGGTATCTTAATTGAGGAACTTCCATTTGAAGATTCAACAAATACTCATTTAAACAGTCTTCGCGACTTCATAGGTAAAAGGAATAATTTTAAATTAATACTCTGGTTTTGTTTCAAAGATTCAATCTATATACATTAAAAAGGTTTACTGACATAAATTGTATTTTTATTGAGATATTTTCAATCAAAGATTCGATCTTTACTCATTAAAACACTCTTCTCCACTTCATAGGTAACTCGATTAAGTTTAAATCAATACTCTTATTTTCTTTCAAAGATTCAACGTTTATACATTAAAAAGATCTAGTAGCATAATAGGTACCTTTATTGAGATATTTTCATTCAAAGATTCAATTTTTATTGGTTAAAATACTCTTCGGGACGTCAAAGGGAACTCGAATAAGTTTCACTCAAAACTCTCATTTTCTTTCAAAGATTCAATCTATATACGTTAAAAAGGTTTACTCATATAATATGTTCCTTTATTGAGGTATTTTCATTTAAAAATTTAATCTTTAGTCATTAAAACACGCTTTGTGACTTCATATGTAACTCGAATAAGTTAATCTCAAAACTCTCATTTTCTTTCAAAGATTCAATCTTGTTACATTAAAAAGGTCTAATGACATACTAGGTACCTTTATTGAGGTATTTTCATTCAAAGATTCAATCTCTACTCTGTAAAACACTCTTCGGGACGTCAAAGGAACTTGAATAAGTTTCACTCAAAACTCTCATTTTCTTTAAAAGATTCAATCTTTTTACATTAAAAAGGTCTAGTCACATAATTGGTTCCTTTATTGAAATATTTTCATTTAAAGATTTAATATTTAGTCATTACAACACGATTCGCGACTTCATAGGTAACTCGAATAAGTTAAACTCAAAACTATCATTTTATTTCAAAGATTCAATCTTTTTACAGTAAAAAGGTCTAGCGACATACTAGGTACCTTTATTAAGGTATTTTCTATTAAAAATTCAATCTTTACTCTATAAAACACTCTACGGGACGTCAATGGGAACTGGATTAAGTTTAACTCAGAAACCTCATTTTCTTTCAAAGATTTAATCTTTATACATTGAAAAGGTCTAATGACATAAAAGGTACCTTTGTTAAGGTACTTTCATTTAAAGATTCAACATATACTCATTAAAACACTCTTTGCAACTTTTAGGTAACACGAATAATTTTAAATTAAAACTCTTATTTTGTTTTAAGTATTCAATCTATATGCATTAAAAAGGTTTAGTGACATAAAAGGTACTTTTATTGAGATATTTTCGATTAAAGATTTGATCTTTACTCATTAAAATACTCTTCAAAACTTAATAGATAACTCGAATAAGTTTAAATCAAAACTCTTATTTTGTTTCGAAGATTCAACGTTTATACATTAAAAAGGTCTAGTAACATAATAGGTACCTTTATTGAGGTATTTTCATCCAAAGATTCTATTTTTACTCATTAAAACACTATTCGGGACGTCAAAAGGAACTCGAATAAGTTTCATTCAAAACTCTCAGTTTCTTTCAAAGATTCAATTTGTATACATTAAAAAGGTTTAGTCATATAATAGGTTCCTTTATTGACTTATTTTCAATCAAAGATTTAATCTTTAGTCATTAAAACACGCTTCGCGACTTCATTGGTAACTCGAATAAGTTAATCTTAAAACTCTCATTTTCTTTCAAAGATTCAATATTTTTACATTAAATAGATCTAGTGACATACTAGGTACCTTTACTGAGATATTTTCAATCAAAGATTCAATTTATACTCTATAAGACACTCTACGGGACGTCAAAGGAAACTCGATTAAGTTTAACTCAAAAACCTCATTTTCTTTCAAAGATTCAATCTTTATACATTGAAAAGGTCTAGTGACATAAAAGGTACCTTTATTGAGGTACTTTGATTTAAAGATTCAACATATACTCATTAAAACACTCTTCGCGACTTTTAGGTAATACGAATAATTTTGAATTAAAACTCTTGTTTTGTTTCAAAGTGTCAATCTATATGCATTAAAAAGGTTTAGTGACATAAATGGGACTTTTATTGACATATTTTCAATCAAAGATTCGATGTTTACTCATTAAAACGCTCTTCAAAATTTCATAGATAACTCGAATAAGTTTAAATCAATACTCTTATTTTCTTTCAAAGATTAAATGTTTATACATTAAAAGGTCTAGTAACGTAATAGGTACCTTTATTGAGGTATTTTCATTCGAAGATTCTATCTTTACTCATTAAAAAACTCTTCGGGACGTCAAAAGGAACTCGAATAAGTTTCATTCAAAACTCTCATTTGCTTTCAGAGATTCAATCTGTATACATTAAAAAGGTTTAATCATATAACAGATTCCTTTATTGAGGTATTTTCATTCAAAGATTTAATCTTTAGTCATAAAAATACGCTTCGCGACTTCATAAGTAACTCGAATAAGTTAATCTCAAAACACTCATTTTCTTTCAAAGATTCAATCTTTTTACATTAAAAAGGTCTAGGGACATACTAGGTACCTTTACTGAGGTATTTTCATTCAAAGATTCATTCAATACTCTGTAAAATACTCTTCGGGACATCAAAGAGAACTCGAATAAGTTTCACTCAAAACTCAAATTTTCTTTAAAAGATTCAATCTTTATACGTTAAAAAAGGTCTAGTCACATAATAGGTTCCTTTGTTGAGATTTTTTTATTCAAAGATTTAATATTTAGTAATTACAACACGATTCGCGACTTCATAGGTAACTCGAATAAGTTAATCTCAAAACTATCATTTTATTTCAAAGATTCAATATTTTTACATGAAAAAGGTCTAGAGACGTACTAGGTACCTTTTTTAAGGTATTTTCATACAAAGATTCAATCTTTACTCTGTAAAACACTCTACGGCACGTAAAAGGAAACTCGAATAAGTTTAACTCAAAAACCTTATTTTCTTTCACAGATTCAATACTTATACATTGAAAAGCTCTAGTGACACAATAGGTACCTTTATTAAGGAATGTTCATTTAAAGATTCAACATATACTCATTAAAGCAGTCTTCGCGACTTCATAGATAACATGAATAATTTTCAATTAATAATCTTTTTTTGTTTCAAAGATTCAATCTATATACATTAAAAAGGTTTAGTGACATAAAAGGTACTTTTATTGAGATATTTTCAATCAAAGATTCGATTTTTACTCATTAAAATATTCCTCGCCACTTCATAGGTAACTCGAATAAGTTTAAATCAATACTCTCATTTTCTCTCAAAGATTCAACATTTATACATTAAAAAGGTCTAATAACGTAATAGGTACCTTTATTTAGGTATTTTCATTCAAAGATTCTATTTTTACTCATTAAAACACTTTTCGGGACGTCAAAAGGAACTCGAATAAGTTTCATTCAAAACTCTCATTTTCTTTCAAAGAGTCAATCTGTATACATTAGAAAGGTTTAGTCATATAATAGGTTCCTTTAGTGAGGAATTTTCATTCAAAGATTTAATCTTTAGCCATTAAAACACGCTTCGCGACTTCATAGGTAACTTGAATAAGTTAATCTAAAAACTCTCATTTTCTTTCAAAGATTCATTCTTTTTACATTAAAAAGGTCTAGTGACATACTAGGTACCTTTACTGAGGTATTTTCATTCAAAGATTCAATCTACACTCTGTAAAACATTCTTCGGGACGTCAAAGGGAACTCGAATAAGTTTCACTCAAAACTCTCATTTTCTTTAAATGATTCAATCTTTATACATTAAAAAGGTCTAGTCATATAATAGGTTCCTTTGTTGAAATATTTTCATTCAAAGATTTAATATTTAGTCATTACAACACGATTCGCGACTTCATAGGTAACTCGAATAAGTTAATCTCAAAACTATCATTTTATTTCAAAGATTCAATCTTTTTACATTAAAAAGGTCTAGTGACATACTAGGTACCTTTATTAAGGTATTTTCATTCAAAGATTCAATCTTTATTCTACAAAACACTCTACGGGACGTCAAAGAGAACTCGATTAAGTTTAACTCAAAAACCTCATTTTCTTTCAAAGATTCAATATTTATGCATTGAAAAGGACTAGTGACATAAAAGGTACCTTTATTGAGGTACTTTCATTTAAAGATTCAACACATACTCATTAAAACACTCTTCGCAACTTTTAGGCAACACGAATAATTTTAAATTAGTACTCTTATTTTGTTTCAAAGATTAAATCTTTATACATTAAAAAGGTTTACTGACATAATATGTACTTTCATTGAGATATTTTCAATCAAAGATTCGATCTTTACTCATTAAAACACTCTTCGCCACTTCATAGGTAACTCGAATAAGTTTAAATCAATAGTCTTATTTTCTTTAAAATATTCGACGTTTATACATTAAAAAGGTCTAGTAACGTAATAGGTACCTTTATTTAGGTATTTTCATTCAAAGATTCTATCTTTACTCATTAAAAAACTCTTCGGGACGTTAAAAGGAAGTCAAATAAGTTAATCTCAAAACTCGCATTTTCTTTCAAAGATTCAATCTATATACATTAAAAAGGTTTAGTCATATAATAGGTTAATCTCAAAACTCTCATTTTCTTTCAAAGATTCAATCTCTTTACATTAAAAGGTCTAGTGACATACTAGGTACCTTTACTGATATATTTTCATTCAAAGATTCAATCTATGCTCTGAAAAACACTCTTCGGGACATCAAAGGGAACTCGAATAAGTTTCACTCAAAACTCTCATTTTCTTTAAAAGATTCAATCTTTATACATTAAAAAGGTCAAGTCACATAATAGGTTCCTTTTTTGAGATATTTTCATTCAAAGATTTAATATTTAATCATTACGACACGATTCGCGACTTCATAGGTAACTCGAATAAGTTAATCTCAAAACTATCATTTTATTTCAAAGATTCAATCTTTTTACATTAAAAAGGTTTAGTGACGTACTACGTACCTTTATTAAGGTATTTTCATACAAAGATTCAATCTTTACTCTGTAAAACACTCTACGGCACGTCAAAGGAAACTCGAATAAGTTTAACTCAAAAACCTTATTTTCTTTCAAAGATTCAATATTTATACATTGAAAAGGTATAGGGACAAAAAAGGTACCTTTATTAAGGAAATTTCATTTAAAGATTCAACGTAAACTCATTAAAACAGTCTTCGCGACTTCATAGGTAACACGAATAATTTTAAATTAATACTATTTTTTTTGTTTCAAAGAATCAATTTATATACATTAAAAAGGTTTACTGACATAAAAGGTATTATTATTGAGATATTTTCAATCAAAGATTCTATCTTTACTCTTTGCCACTTCATAGGTAACTCGAATAAGTTTAAATCAAAACTCTTATTTTCTTTCAAAGATTCAACGTTAATACATTAAGAAGGTCTAGTAACATAATAGGTACCTTTATTGAGGTATTTTCATTCAAAGATTCAATTTTTACTGATTAAAATACTCTTCGGGACGTCAAAGGGAACTCGAATAAGTTTCACTCAAAACTCTTATTTTCTTTCAAAGATTCAATTTGCATAGATTAAAAAGGTTTAGTCATATAATAGGTTCCATTATTGAGGTATTTTCATTCAAAGATTTAATCCTTAGTCATTAAATCACGCTTCGCGATTTCATAGGTAACTCGAATAAATTAATCTCAAAACTCTCATTTTCTTTCAAAGATTCAATCTATATACATGAAAAAGGTTTAGTCATATAATAGGTTCCTTTAGTGAGGTATTTTCATTCAAAGATTTAATCTTTAGTCATTAAAACACGCTTCGCGACTTCATAGGTAACTCGAATAAGTTAATTTCAAAACTCTCATTTTCTTTCAAAGATTCAATCTTTTTATATTAAAAAGGTCTAGTGACATACTAGGTACCTTTACTGAGGTATTTTCAATCAAAGATTCAATTTATACTCTGTAAAACACTCTTCGGGACGTCAAAGGAAACTCGATTAAGTTTAACTCAAAAACCTCATTTTTTTTTAAAGATTCAATCGTTGTACATTGAAAAGGTCTAGTGACATAAAAGGTACCTTTATTAAGGTACTTTCATTTAAAGATTCAACATATACTCATTAAAACACTCTTCGCGACTTTGAGGTAACACGAATAATTTTAAATTAAAACACTTGTTTGGTTTCAAAGATTCAACCTTTATGCATTAAAAAGGTTTAGTGACATAAAAGGTACTTTTATTGAGATATTTTCAATCAAAGATTCGATCTTTACTCATTAAAACACTCTTCAAAACTTCATAGATAGCTCGAATAAGTTTAAATCAATACTCTTTCTACAAAACTCTTATTTTCTTTCAAAGATTCAATCTTTTTACATTAAAAATGTCTAGTGCAATACTAGGTACCTTTACTGAAGTATTGTCATTCAAAGATTCAATCTATGCTCTGCAAAACACTCTTCGGGACGTCAAAGGGAACTCGAATAAGTTTCACTCAAAACTCTGATTTTCTTTAAAAGATTCAATCTTCATACATTAAAAAGTTCTAGTCACATAATAGGTTCCTTTATTGAGATATTTTCATTCAAAGATTTAATATTTAGTCATTACAATACGATTCGCTACTTCATAGGTAACTCGAATAAGTTAATCTCAAACTATTATTTTATTTCAAAGATTCAATCTTTTTACATTAAAAAGGTCTAGTGACATACTAGGTACCTTTATTAAGGTATTTTCCTTCAAAGATTCAATCTATACTTTGTAAAACACTCTACGGGACGTTAAAGGGAACTCGATTAAGTTTATAAATTGAAAAGGTCTAGTGACATAAAAGGAATCTTTAATGAGGTACTTTCATTTAAAAATTCAACATATACTCATTAAAACACTCATCGCCACTTTTAGGTAAGACGAATAAATTTAAATTAAAACTCTTTTTTTGTTTCAAAGATTCAATCTATATGTAATAAAAAGGTTTAGTGACACAAAATGTACTTTTATAGAGATATTTTCAATCAAAGATTCGATCTTTACTCATTAAAATACTCTTCAAAACTTCATAGATAACTTGAATAAGTTTAAATCAATACGCTTATTTTCTTTCAAAGATTCAACGTTTATACATTAAAAAGGTCTACTAACATAATAGGTACCTTTATTGAGGTATTTTTATTCAAAGATTTTATTTTTACTCATTAAAACACTCTTCGGGACGTCAGAAGGAATTCGAATAAGTTTCATTCAAAACTCTCATTTTCTTTCAATGATTCAATCTGAATACATCAAAAAGGTTTAGTCATATAATAGGTTCGTTTATTGAGGTATTTTCAAAAAGATTTAATCTTTTGTCATTAAAACACGCTTCGCGACTTCATAGGTAACTCGAATAAGTTAATCTCAAAACTCTCATTTTCATTCAAAGATTCAATCTTTTTACATTAAAAAGGTCTACTGCAATACTAGGTACCTTTACTGAGGTATTTTCATTCAAAGATTCAATCTATACTCTGTAAAACACTCTTCGGGACGTCAAAGGGAACTCGAATAAGTTTCACTCAAAATTCACATTTTCTGTAAAAGATTCAATCTTTATAAATTAAAAAGGTCTAGTCGCATAACAGGTTCCTTTGTTGAGATATTTTCATTCAAAGATTTAATATTTAATTATTACAACACGATTCGCGACTTCATATGTAACTCGAATAAGTTAAATTAATACTCTTGTCTTGTTTCAAAGATTCAATCTATATACATTAAAAAGGTTTACTGACATAAAATGTATTTTTATTGAGATATTTTTAATTAAAGATTCGATCTTTACTCATTAAAACACTCTTCTCCACTTCATAGGTAATTCAAATAAGTTTAAATCAATACTTTTATTTTCTTTCAAAGATTCAACGTTTATACATTAAAAAGGTCTACTAACATAAGAGGTACCTTTATTGAGGTATTTTCATTCAAAGATTCAATTTTTACTTATTAAAATACTCTTCGGGACGTCAAAGGGAACTCGAATAAGTTTCACTGAAAACTCTTATTTTCTTTCAAAGATTCAATCTGTATACACTAAAAAGGTTTAGTCATATAATAGGTTCCTTTATTGAGGTATTTTCATTCAAAGATTTAATCTTTAGTCATTAAAACACGCTTCGTGACTTTATAGGTAACTCGAATAAGTTAATCTCAACACTCTCATTTTCTTTCAGAGATTCAATTTTTTTACATTAAAAAGGTCTAGTGACATACTAGGTACCTTTATTAAGGTATTTTCATTCAAAGATTCAATCTTTACTCTGTAAAACACTCTACGGGACGTCAAGGGGAACTCGAATAAGTTTAACTCCAAAACCTTATTTTCTTTCGAAGATTTAATATTTGTACATTGAAAAGGTCTAGTGACATAAAAGGTACCTTTATTGAGGAACTTTCATTTAAAGATTCAACATATACTCATTAAAACAGTTTTTACGACTGAATAGGTAAAACGAATAATTTTAAATTAATACTCTTGTCTTGTTTGAAAGATTCAATCTATATACATTAAAAAGGTTTACTGACATAAAATGTATTTTTATTGAGATATTTTTAATTAAAGATTCGATCTTTACTCATTAAAACACTCTTCTCCACTTCATAGGTAATTCAAATAAGTTTAAATCAATACTTTTATTTTCTTT
The DNA here is from genome assembly GCF_030987335.1 of Cornus florida. Taxonomy (NCBI): domain Eukaryota; kingdom Viridiplantae; phylum Streptophyta; class Magnoliopsida; order Cornales; family Cornaceae; genus Cornus; species Cornus florida. Next base: position 88,454,672 of record NW_026775578.1, on the reverse strand, counting down.
CAAAGATTCAACGTTTATACATTAAAAAGGTCTACTAACATAATAGGTACCTTTATTGAGGTATTTTCATTCAAAGATTCAATTTTTACTTATTAAAATACTCTTCGGGACGTCAAAGGTAACTCGAATAAGTTTCACTGAAAACTCATATTTTCTTTCAAAGATTCAATCTGTATACATTAAAAAGGTTTAGTCATATAATAGGTTCCTTTATTGAGGTATTTTCATTCAAAGATTTAATCTTTAGTCATTAAAACACGCTTCGTGACTTCATAGGTAACTCGAATAAGTTAATCTCAACACTCTCATTTTCTTTCAGAAATTCAATTTTTTTACATTAAAAAGGTCTAGTGACATACTAGGTACCTTTATTAAGGTATTTTCATTCAAAGATTCAATCTTTACTCTGTAAAACACTCTACGGGACGTCAAGGGGAACTCGAATAAGTTTAACTCCAAAACCTTATTTTCTTTCGAAGATTTAATATTTATACATTGAAAAGGTCTAGTGACATAAAAGGTACCTTTATTGAGGAACTTTCATTTAAAGATTCAACATATACTCATTAAAACAGTTTTTACGACTGAATAGGTAAAACGAATAATTTTAAATTAATACTCTTGTCTTGTTTGAAAGATTCAATCTGTATACATTAAAAAGGTTTACTGACATAAAATGTATTTTTATTGAGATATTTTCAATTAAAGATTCGATCTTTACTCATTAAAACACTATTCTTCACTTCATAGGTAACTCGAATAAGTTTAAATCAATACTTTTATTTTCTTTCAAAGATTCAGCGTTTATACATTAAAAAGGTTTAGTCATATTATAGGTTCCTTTATTGAGGTATTTTCATTCAAAGATTTAATCTTTAGTCATTAAAACACGCTTCGTGACTTCATAGGTAACTCGAATAAGTTAATCTCAAAACTCTCATTTTCTTTCAAAGATTCAATCTTTTTACATTAAAAAGGTCTAGTGACATACTAGGTACCTTTAATGAGGTATTTTCATTTAAAGATTCAATCTATACTCTGTGAAACACTTTTCGGGACATCAAAGGGAACTCGAATAAGTTTCACTCAAAACTCTTATTTTCTTTAAAATATTCAACCTCTATACATTAAAAAGGTCTAGTCAAATAATAGGTTCCTTTATTGAGATATTTTCATTCAAAGATTTAATATTTAGTCATTACAACACAATTCGCGACTTCATAGGTAACTCGAATAAGTTAATCTCAAAACTATAATTTTATTTCAAAGATTCAATATTTTTACATTAAAAAGGTCTAGTGACATACTAGGTACCTTTATTAAGGTATTTTCATTCAAAGATTCAATCTTTACTCTGTAAAACACTCTTCGGGACGTCAAAGGGAAAGGGAACTCGATTAAGTTTAATTCAAAAACCTCATTTTCTTTCAAAGATTCAATCTTTATACATTGAAAAGGTCTAATGACATAAAAGTCAACTTTATTGTGGTACTTTCATTTATAGATTCAACATATACTCATTAAAACACTCTTCGCGACTCTTAGGTAACACGAATAATTTTAATTTAAAACTCTTGTTTTGTTTCAAAGATTCAATCTATATGCATTAATAAGGTTTAGTGACATAAAAGGTACTTTTATTGAGATATTTTCTATTAATGAATCGGTCTTTACACATTAAAATACTTTTCAAAACTTCTTAGATAACTCGAATAAGTTTAAATCTATACTCTTATTTTCTTTCAAAGATTCAACGTTTATACATTAAAAAAGTCTAGTAACGTAATAGGTACTTTTATTGACGTATTTTCATTCAATAATTCTACTTTTACTCATGAAAACACTGTTCGGGACGTCAAAAGGAACTCGAATAAGTTTCATTCAAAACTCTCATTTTCTTTCAAAGATTCAATCTGTATACGTTAAAAAGGTTTATTTATATAATTGGTTCCTTTATTGAGGTATTTTCATTCCAAGATTTAATCTTTAGTCATTAAAACACGCTCCGCGACTTCATAGGTGACTCGAATAAGTTAATCTCAAAACTCTCATTTTCTTTCCAAGATTCAATCTTTTTACAATAAAAATGTCTAGTGACATACTAGGTACCTTTACTGACGTATTTTCATTCAAAGATTCAATCTATAATCTGTAAAACAATCTTCGGGACGTCAAAGGGAACTCGAATAACTTTCACTCAAATCTCTCATTTTCTTTAAAAGATTCAATCTTCATACATTAAAAAGGTGTAGTCCGATAATAGGTTCCTTTGTTGAGATATCTTCATTCAAAGATTTAATATTTAGTAATTACAACACGATTCGCAACTTTATAGGTAACTTGAATAAGTTAATCTCAAACTATCATTTTATTTCAACGATTCAATCTTTTTACATTAAAAAGGTCTAGTGACATACTAGGCACCTTTATTAAGGTATTTTCATTCAAAGATTCAATCTATACTCTGTAAAACACTCTAAGGGACGTCAAAGGGAACTCGATTAAGTTTAACTCAAAAACCTCATTTTCTTTCAAAGATTCAATCTTTATACATTGAAAAGGTCTAGTGACACCAAAGGAATCTTTAATGAGGTACTTTCATTTAAAGATTCAACATATACTCATTAAAACACTCTACGGGACGTCAAAAGGAACTCGAATAAGTTTCATTCAAAACTCTCATTTTCTTTCCATGATTCAATCTGTATACATTAAAAAGGTTTAGTCATATAATAGGTTCGTTTATTGAGGTATTTTCATTCAAAGATTTAATCTTTAGTCATTAAAACACGCTCTGCGACTCGAATAAGTTAATCTCAAAACTCTCATTTTCTTTCAAAGATTCAATCTTTTTATATTTAAAAGGTCTAGTGCAATACTAGGTTCCTTTGTTGAGATATTTTCATTCAAAGATTTAATGTTTAGTTATTTCAACACGATTCGCGACTTCATAGATAACTCGAATAAGTTAATCTCAAAACTATAATTTTATTTCAAAGATTCAATTTTTTACATTAAAAAGGTCTAGTGACATACAAAGTACCTTTATTAAGGTATTTTCATTCCAAGATTCAATCTTTACTCTGTAAAACACTCTTCGGGACGTCAAAGGGAACTCGATTAAGTTTAACTCAAAAAGCTCATTTTCATTCAAAGATTCAATCTTTATACATTGAAAAGGTCTAATGACATAAAAGTCAACTTTGTTGAGGTACTTTCATTTATAGATTCAACATATACTCATTAAAACACTCTTCGCGACTTTTAGATAACACAAATAATTTTAAATTAAAACTCTTGTTTTGTTTCAAAGATTCAATCTATATGCATTAATAAGGTTTAGTGACATAAAATGTACTTTTATTGAGATATTTTCTATTAATGATTCGGTCTTTACTTATTAAAATACTCTTCAAAACTTCTTAGATAGCTCGAATAAGTTTAAATCTATACTCTTATTTTCTTTCAAAGATTCAACGTTTATACATTAAAAAAGTCTAGTAACGTAATAGGTACCTTTATTGACGCATTTTCATTCAATAATTCTACTTTTACTCATTAAAACACTGTTCGGGACGTCAAAAGGAACTCAAATAAGTTTCATTCAAAACTCTCATTTTCTTTCAAAGATTCAATCTGTATACATTAAAAAGGTTTAGTCATATAATTGGTTCCTTTATTGAGGTATTTTCATTCCAAGATTTAATCTTTAGTCATTAAAACACGCTTCGCGAGTTCATAGGTAACTCGAATAAGTTAATCTCAAAACTCCCTTTTTTCTTTCAAAGATTCAATCTTTTTACATTAAAAAGGTCTAGTGACATACTAGGTACCCTTACTGAGGTATTTTCTTTCAAAGATTCAATCTATACTCTGTAAAACACTCTTCGGGACGTCAAAAGAAACTCGAATAACTTTCACTCAAAACTCTCATTTTCTTTAAAAGATTCAATCTTTATACATTAAAAAGGACCAGTCACATAATACGTTCCTTTGTTGAGATATTTTCGTTCAAAGATTTAATATTTAGTCATTAAAACATGATTCGCGACTTCATAGGAAACTCGTATAAGTTAATCTCAAAACTTTCATTTTATTTCAAAGATTCAATCTTTTTACATTAAAAAGGTCTAGTGATATACTAGGTACCTTTATTAAGGAATTTTCATTCAAAGATTCAATCTATACTCTGTAAAACACGCTACGGGACATCAAGGGGAACTCGAATAAGTTTAACTCAAAAACCTTATTTTCTTTCAAAGATTCAATATTTATACATTGAAAAGTTCTAGTGACATAAAAGGTACCTTTATTGAGGAGTTTAATTTAAAGATTCAACATATACTCATTAAAATAGTCTTCGCGACTTCATAGGCAAAACGAATAATTTTAAATTAATACTCTTGTTTTGTTTCAAAGATTCAATCTATATACATTAAAAAGGTTTACTGACATAAAAGGTACTTTTATAGAGATATTTTCAATCAAAGATTCGATCTTTACTCATTAAAACACTCATCTCCGCTTCATAGGTAACCCGAATAAGTTTAAATCAATACTCTTATTTTCTTTCAAAGATTGAACGTTTATACATTAAAAAGGCCTAGTAACATAATCGGTACCTTTATTGAGGTATTTTCATTCAAAGATTCTATTTTTACTCATTAAAACACTCTTCGTTACGTCAAAAGGAACTCGAGTAAGTTTCATTCAAAACTCTCATTTTCTTTCAATGCTTCAATCTGTATACATTAAAAGGTTTAGTCATCTAATAGGTTCCTTTATTGAGGTATTTTCATTCAAGGATTTAATCTTTAGTCATTAAAACACGCTTCGCGACTTCATAGGTAACTCGAATAAGTTAATCTCAAAACTCTCATCTTCTTTCAAAGATTCAATCTTTTTACATTAAAAAGGTCTAGTGCAATACTAGGTACCTTTACTGAGGTATTTTCATTCAAAGATTCAATCTATACTCTGTAAAACACTCCTCGAGACGTCAAAGGGAACTCGAATTAGTTTCACTCAAAACTCTCAATTTCTTTAAAAGATTCAATCATTATACATTAAAAAGGTCTAGTCACATAATATGTTCCTTTGTTTAGATATTTTCATTCAAAGATTTAATATTTAGTCATTACAACACGATTCGCGACTTCATAGGTAACTCGAATAAGTTAATCTCAAAACTATCATTTTATTTCAAAGATTCAATCTTTTTATAATAAAAAAGGTCTAGTGACATACTACGTACCTTTATTAAGGTATTTTCATTCAAAGATTCAATCTTTACTCTGTAAAACACTCTACGGGACGTCAAGGGGAACTCGAATAAGTTTAACTCAAAAACCTTATTTTCTTTCGAAGATTCAATATTTATACGTTGAAAAGGTCTAGTGACATAAAAGGTACCTTTATTGAGGAACTTTCATTTAAAGATTCAACATATACTCATTAAAACAGTCTTCGCGACTTCATAGGTAAAACGAATAATTTTAAATTAATACTCTTATTTTGTTTCAAAGATTCAATCTATATATATTAAAAAGGTTTTGCTGACGTAAAATGTATTTTTATTGAGATATTTTCGATTAAATATTCGATCTTTACTCATTAAAACACTCTTCTCCACTTCATAGGTAACTCGAATAAGTTTAAATCAATACTTTTATTTTCTTTCAAAGATTCAACGTTTATACATTAAAAAGGTCTAGTAACATAATAGGTACCTTTACTGAGTTATTTTCATTCAAAGATTCAATTTTTACTTATTAAAGTACTCTTCGGGACGTCAAAGGGAACTCGAATAAGTTTCACTAAAAACTCTCATCTTCTTTCAAAGATTTAATCTGTATACATTAAAAAGGTTTAGTCATATAATAGGTTCCTTTATTGAGGTATTTTCATTCAAAGATTTAATCTTTAGTCATTAAAACACGCTTCGCGACTTCATAGGTAACTTGAATAAGTGAATATCAAAACTCTCATTTTCTTTCAAAGACTCAATCTTTTTACATTAAAAAGGTCTAGTGACATACTAGGTACCTTTATTGAGGTATTTTCATTCAGAGATTCAATCTATTCTCTGTAAAACACTCTTCGGGACGTCAAAGGGAACTCGAATAACTTTCACTCAAAACTTTCATTTTCTTTAAAAGATTCAATCTTTATACATTAAAAAGGACCAGTCACATAATATGTTCCTTTGTTGAGATATTTTCATTCAAAGATTTAATATTTAGTCATTACAACCCGATTCGCGACTTTATAGGAAAGTCGAATAAGTTAATCTCAAAACTTTCATTTTATTTCAAAGATTCAATCTTTTTACATTAAAAAGGTCTAGTGGCATATTAGGTACCTTTATTAAGGTATTTTCCTTCAAAGATTCAATCTATAATCTATAAAACACTCTACGGGACGTCAAAGGGAACTCGAATAAGTTTAGCTCAAAAACCTTATTTTCTTTCAAAGATTCAATATTTACACATTGAAAAGTTCTAGAGACGTAAAAGGTACCTTTATTGAGGAATTTGATTTAAAGATTCAACATATACTCATTAAAACAGTCTTCGCGACTTCATAGGTAAAACGAACAATTTTAAGTTAATACTCTTATTTTGTTTCAAAGATTCAATCTATATACATTAAAAAGGTATACTGACATAAAAGGTACTTTTATTGAGATACTTTCAATCAAAGATTCGATCTTTACTCATTAAAACACTCACCTCCACTTTATAGCTAACCGAATAAGTTTAAATCAATACTCTTATTTTCTTTCAAAGATTCAACGTTTATACATTAAAAAGGTCTAGTAACATAATCGGTACCTCTATTGAGCTATTTTCACTCAAAGATTCTATTTTTACTCATTCAAACACTCTTCGGGACGTCAAAAGGAACTCGAATAAATTTCATTCAAAACTCTCATTTTCTTTCAATGATTCAATCTATATACATTAAAAAGGTTTAGTTATCTAATAGGTTCCTTTATTGAGTATTTTCATTCAAAGATTTAATCTTTAGTCATTAAAGCACTCTTCGCGACTTCATAGGTAACTCGAATAAGTTAATCTCAAAACTCTCATTTTCTTTCAAAGATTCAATCTTTTTACATTAAAAAGGTCTAGTGCAATACTAGGTACCTTTACTGAGTTATTTTTATTCAAAGAGAAAATCTATACTCTGTAAAACACTCTTCAGGACGTCAAAGGGAACTCGAATTAGTTTCACTCAAAACTCTCATTTTCTTTAAAAGATTCAATCATTATACATTAAAAAGGTCTAGTTACATAATAGGTTCCTTTGTTGAGATATTTTCATTCAAAGTTTTAATATTTAGTCATTACAACATGATTCGCGACTTCATAGGTAACTCGAATAAGTTAATCTCAAAACTATCATTTTATTTCAAAGATTCAATCTTTTTACATTAAAAAGGTCTAGTGACATATTAGGTACCTTTATTAAGGTATTTTCATTCAAAGATTCAATCTATACTCTGTAAAACACTCTACGGGACGTCGAAGGGAACTCGAATAAGTTTAGCTAAACAACCATATTTTCTTTCAAATATTCAATATTTATACATTGAAAAGTTCTAGAGACGTAAAAGGTACCTTTATTGAGGAATTTGATTTAAAGATTCAACATATACTCATTAAAACAGTCTTCGTGACTTCATAGGTAAATCGAATAATTGTAAGTTAATACTCTTCTTTTGTTTCAAAGATTCAATCTATATACATTAAAAAGGTTTACTGACATAAAAGGTACTTTATTGAGATATTTTCAATCAAAGGTTCGATCGTTACTCATTAAAACACTCATCTCCACTTCATAGGTAATCGAATAAGTTTAAATCAATACTCTCATTTTCTTTCAAAGATTCAACGTTTATACATTAAAAAGGTCTAGCAACATAATAGGTACCTTTATTGAGGTATTTTCATTCAAAGATTCAATTTTTACTTGTTAAAATACTATTCGGGATGTCAAAGAGAACTCGAATAAGTTTCATTCAAAACTCTCATTTTCTTTCAAAGATTCAATCTGTATACATTAAAAATGTTTTGTCAAATAATAGCTTCCTTTATTGAGGTATTTACATTCAAAGATTTAATCTTTAGTCATGAAAACACGCTTCGTGACTTCATAGGTAACTCGAATAAGTTAATCTCAAAACTTTCATTTTCTTTCAAAGATTCAACCTTTTTACATTAAAAAGGTCGAGTGACATACTAGGTACATTTAATGAGGTATTTTCATTTAAAGATTCAATCTATACTCTGTGAAACACTTTTCGGAACATCAAAGGGAACTCGAATAAGTTTCACTCAAAACTCTTATTTTCTTTAAAATATTCAACCTTTATACATTAAAAAGGTCTAATCACATAATAGGTTCCTTTGTTGAGATATTTTCATTCAAAGATTTAATATTTAGTCATTACAACACGATTCGCGACTTCATAGGTAACTCGAATAAGTTAATCTCAAAACTATCATTTTATTTCAGAGATTCAATCTTTTTACGTTAAAAAGGTCTAGTGACATACTAGGTACCTTTATTAAGGTATTTTCATTCAAAGATTCAATCTTTACAATGTAAAACACTCTACGGTATGTCAAAGGGAACTCGATTAAGTTTAACTCAAAAACCTCATTTTCTTTCAAAGATTCAATATTTATACGTTGAAAAGGTTTAATGACATAAAAGTCAACTTTATTGAGGTACTTTCATTTAAAGATTCAACATATACTCATTAAAACACTCTTCGTGACTTTTAGGTAACACGAATAATTTTAAATGAAAACTCTTGTTTTCTTTCAAAGATTCAATCTATATGCATTAATAAGGTTTAGTGACATAAAAGGTACTTTTATTGAGATATTTTCTATTAATGATTCGGTCTTTACTCATTAAAATACTCTTCAAAACTTCTTAGATTACTCGAGTAAGTTTAAATCAATACTCTTATTTTCTTTCAAAGATTCTTCGTTTATACATTAAAAAGGTCTAGTAACGTAATAGGTACCTTTATTGACGTATTTTCATTCAATGATTCTATTTTTACTCATTAAAACACTCTTCGGGACGTCAAAAGAAACTCGAATAAGTTTCATTCAAAACTCTCATTTTCTTTTAAAGATTCAATCTGTAATCATTAAAAATGTTTAGTCATATAATTTGTTCCTTTATTGAAATATTTTTGTTCAAAGATTTAATCTTTAGTCATTGAAACACGCTTCGCGACTTCATAGGTAACTCGAATAAGTTAATCTCAAAACTCTCATTTTCTTTAAAAAATTCAATCTTTTTACATTAAAAAGGTCTAGTGACATACAAGGTACCTTTGCTGAGGTATTTTCATTCAAAGATTCAATCTATACTCTGTAAAATACTCTTCGGGACGTCAAAGGGAACACGAATAACTTTCACTCAAAACTCTCATTTTCTTTAAAAGATTCAATCTTCATATATTAAAAAGGTCTAGTCACATAATAGGTTCATTTGTTGAGATATTTTCATTCAAAGATTTAATATTTAGTCATTACAACACGATTCGCTACTTCATAGGTAACTCGAATAAGTTAATCTCAAACTATCATTTTATTTCAAAGATTCAATCTTTTTACATTAAAAAGGTCTAGTGACATACTAGGTACCTTTATTAAGGTATTTTCATTCAAAGATTCAATCTATACTCTGTAAAACACTCTACAGGACGTCAAAGGGAACTCGATTAAGTTCAACTCAAAAACCGCATTTTCTTTCAACTCATACTCATTAAAACACTCTTCGCAACTTTTAGGCAACACGAATAATTTTAAATTAGTACTCTTATTTTGTTTCAAAGATTAAATCTATAAACATTAAAAAGGTTTACTAACATAAAAGGTACTTTCATTGAGATATTTTCAATCAAAGATTCGATCTTTACTCATTAAAACACTCTTCGCCACTTCATAGATAACTCGAATAAGTTTAAATCAATGCTCTTATTTTCTTTAAAATATTCGACGTTTATACATTAAAAAGGTCTAGTAACGTAATAGGTACCTTTATTTAGGTATTTTCATTCAAAGATTCTATCTTTACTCATTAAAAAACACTTCGGGACGTTAAAAGGAACTCGAATAAGTTAATCTCAAAACTCGCATTTTCTTTCAAAGATTCAATCTATATACATTAAAAAGGTTTAGTCATATAATAGGTTAATCTCAAAACTCTCATTTTTTTTCAAAGATTTAATCTCTTTACATTAAAAAGGTCTAGTGACATACTAGGTACCTTTACTGAGGTATTTTCATTCAAAGATTCTATCTATGCTCTGTAAAACACTCTTCGGGACATCAAAGAGAACACGAATAAGTTTCACTCAAAACTCTCATTTTCTTTAAAAGATTCAATCTTTATACATTAAAAAGGTCAAGTCACATAATAGGTTCCTTTTTTGAGATATTTTCATTCAAAGATTTAATATTTAATCATTACGACACGATTCGCGACTTCATAGGTAACTCGAATAAGTTAATCTCAAAACTATCATTTTATTTCAAAGATTCAATCTTTTTACATTAAAAAGGTCTAGTGACGTACTAGGTACCTTTATTAAGTTATTTTCATACAAAGATTCAATCTTTACTCTGTAAAACACTCTACGGCACGTCAAAGGAAACTCGAATAAGTTTAACTCAAAAACCTTATTTTCTTTCAAAGATTCAATATTTATACATTGAAAAGGTATAGGGACAAAAAAGGTACCTTTATTAAGGAAATTTCATTTAAAGATTCAACGTATACTCATGATAACAGTCTTCGCGACTTCATAGTTAACACGAATAATTTTAAATTAATACTCTTTTTTTTGTTTCAAAGAATCAATTTATATACATTAAAAAGGATTACTGACATAAAAGGTACTTTATTGAGATATTTTCAATCAAAGATTCTATATTTACTCTTTAAAACACTCTTCGCCACTTCATAGGTAACTCGAATAAGTTTAAATCAATACTCTTATTTTCTTTCAAAGAATCAACGTTTATACATTTAAAAGGTTTAGTAACATAATAGGTACCTTTATTGAGGTATTTTCAATCAAAGATTTAATTTTTACTGATTAAAATACTCTTCGGGACGTCAAAGGGAACTCGAATAAGTTTCACTAAAAACTCTTATTTTCTTTCAAAGATTCAATCTGCATAGATTAAAAAGGTTTAGTCATATAATAGGTTCCATTATTGAGGTGTTTTCATTCAAAGATTTAATCTTTAGTCATTAAATCACGCTTCGCGACTTCATAAGTAACTCGAATAAATTAATCTCAAAACTCTCATTTTCTTTCAAAGATTCAATCTATATACATGAAAAAGGTTTAGTCATATAATAGGTTCCTTTATTGAGGTATTTTCATTCAAAGATTTAATCTTTAGTCATTAAAACACGCTTCGCGACTTCATAGGTAACTCGAATAAGTTAATTTCAAAACTCTCATTTTTTTCAAAGATTCAATCTTTTTACATTAAAAAGGTCTAGTGACATACTAGGTACCTTTACTGAGGTATTTTCATTCAAAGACTCAATTTATACTCTGTAAAACACTCTTCGGGACGTCAAAGAAAACTCGATTAAGTTTAACTCAAAAACCTCATTTTTTTTCAAAGATTCAATCGTTGTACATTGAAAAGGTCTAGTGACATAAAAGGTACCTTTATTAAGGTACTTTCATTTAAAGATTCAACATATACTCATTAAAACATTCTTCGCGACTTTTAGGTACCTTTACTGAAGTATTGTCATTCAAAGACTCAATCTATGCTCAGCAAACACTCTTCGGGATGTCAAAGGGAACTCGAATAAGTTTCACTCAAAACTCTCATTTTCTATAAAAGATTCAATCTTCATACATTAAAAAGGTCTAGTCACATAATAGGTTCCTTTGTTGACATTACAACACGATTCGCTACTTCATAGGTAACTCGAATAAGTTAATCTCAAACTATTATTTTATTTCAAAGATTCAATCTTTTTACATTAAAAAGGCCTAGTGACATACTAGGTACCTTTATTAAGGTATTTTCATTCAAAGATTCAATCTATACTTTGTAAAACACTCTACGGGACGTCAAAGGGAACTCGATTAAGTTTATACATTGAAAAGGTGTAGTGACATAAAAGGAATATTTAAAGAGGTACTTTCATTTAAAAATTCAACATATACTCATTAAAACACTCTTCGCGACTTTTAGGTAACACGAATAAATTTAAATTAAAACTCTTTTTTTGTTTCAAAGATTCAATCTATATGCAATAAAAAGGTTTAGTGACATAAAATGTACTTTTATTGAGATTTTTTCAATCAAAGATTCGATCTTTACTCATTAAAATACTCTTCAAAACTTCATAGATAACTCGAATAAGTTTAAATCAATACACTTATTTTCTTTCAAAGATTCAACGTTTATACATTAAAAAGGTCTACTAACATAATAGGTACCTTTATTGAGGTATTTTTATTTAAGAATTCTATTTTTACTTATTAAAACACTCTTCGGGACGTCAAACGGAACTCGAATAAGTTTCATTCAAAACTCTCATTTTCTTTCAATGATTCAATCTGAATACATTAAAAAGGTTTAGTCATATAATAGGTTCGTTTATTGAGATATTTTCATTCAAAGATTTAATCTTTTGTCCTAAAAACACGCTTCGCGACATTTTCGTTCAAAGATTCAATCTTTTTACATTAAAAAGGTCTAGTACAATACTAGGTACCTTTACTGAGGTATTTTCATTCAAAGATTCAATCTATACTCTGTAAAACACTCTTCGGGGCGTCGAAGGGAACTCGAATAAGTTTCACTCAAAATTCACATTTTCTGTAAAAGATTCAGTCTTTATAAAATAAAAAGGTCTAGTCACATAACAGGTTCCTTTGTTGAGATATTTTCATTCAAAGATTTAATATTTAGTTATTACAACACGATTCGCGACTTCATAGGTAACTCGAATAAGTTAATCTCAAAACTATCATTTTATTTCAAAGATTCAATCTTTTTACATTAAAAAGGTCTAGTGACATACTATGTACCTTTATTAAGGTATTTTATTTCAAAGATTCAATCTTTACTCTGTAAAACACTCTACGGGACGTCAAGGGGAACTCGAATAAGTTTAACTCAAAAACCTTATTTTCTTTCGAAGATTCAATATTTATACGTTGAAAAGGTCTAGTGACATAAAAGGTACCTTTATTGAGGAACTTTCATTTAAAGATTCAACATATACTCATTAAAACAGTTTTCGCGACTTCATAGGTAAAACGAATAATTTTAAATTAATACTCTTGTCTTGTTTCAAAGATTCAATCTATATACATTAAAAAGGTTTACTGACACAAAATGTATTTTAATTGAGATATTTTCAATTAAAGATTCGATCTTTACTCATTGAAACACTCTTCCCCACTTCATAGGTAACTCGAATAAGTTTAAATCAATACTTTTATTTCTTTTCAAAGATTCGACGTTTATACATTAAAAAGGTCTACTAACATAATAGGTACCTTTATTGAGGTATTTTCATTCAAAGATTCAATTTTTACTTATTAAAATACTCTTCGGGACGTCAAAGGGAACTCGAATAAGTTTCACTGAAAACTCTCATTTTCTTTCAAAGATTCAATCTGTATACATTAAAAAGGTTTTGTCATATAATAGGTTCCTTTATTGAGGTATTTTCATTCAAAGATTTAATCTTTAGTCATTAAAGCACGCTTCGTGACTTCATAGGTAACTCGAATAAGTTAATCTCAAAACTCTCATTTTCTTTCAAAGTTTCAATCTTTTTACATTAAAAAGGTCTAGTGACATACTAGGTTACTTTATTAAGGTATTTTCATTCAAAGATTCAATCTATACTCTGTAAAACACTCTACGGGACGGCAAAGGGAACTCGATTAAGTTTAACTCAAAAACCTCATTTTCTTTCAAAGATTCAATCTTTTTACATTGAAAAGGTCTAGTGACATAAAAGGAATATTTAATGAGGTACTTTCATTTAAAAATTCAACATATACTCATTAAAACACTCTTCTCGACTTTACGGTAACACGAATAAATTTAAATTAAAACTCTTTTTTTTGTTTCAAAGATTCAATCTATATGCAATAAAAAGGTTTAGTGACATAAAATGTACTTTTATTGACATATTTTCAATCAAAGATTCGATCTTTACTCATTAAAATACTCTTCAAAACTTCATAGATAACTCGAATAAGTTTAAATCAATACGCTTATTTTCTTTCAAAGATTCAACGTTTATACATTAAAAAGGTCTACTAACATAATAGGTACCTTTATTGAGGTATTTTTATTCAAAAATTCTATTTTTACTCATTAAAACACTCTTCGGGACGTCAAACGGAACTCGAATAAGTTTCATTCAAAACTCTCATTTTCTTTCAATGATTCAATCTGAATACATTAAAAAGGTTTAGTCATATAATAGGTTCGTTTATTGAGATATTTTCATTCAAAGATTTAATCTTTTGTCATAAAAACACGCTTCGCGACTTCATAGGTAAATCGAATAAGCTAATCTCAAAACTCTCATTTTCGTTCAAAGATTCAATCTTTTTACATTAAAAAGGTCGAGTGCAATACTAGGTACCTTTACTGAGGTATTTTCATTCAAAGATTCAATCTATACTCTGTAAAACACTCTTCGGGACGTCAAAGGGAACTCAAATAAGTTTCACTCAAAATTCACATTTTCTGTAAAAGATTCAGTCTTTATAAAATAAAAAGGTCTAGTCACATAACAGGTTCCTTTGTTGAGATATTACCTTTCAAAGATTTAATATTTAGTTATTACAACACGATTCGCGACTTCATAGGTAACTCGAATAAGTTAATCTCAAAACTATCATTTTATTTCAAAGATTCAATCTTTTTACATTAAAAAGGTCTAGTGACATACTAGGTACCTTTATTAAGGTATTTTCATTCAAAGATTCAATCTTTACTCTGTAAAACACTCTACGTGATGTCAAGGGGAACTCGAATAAGTTTAACTCAAAAACCTTATTTTCTTTCGAAGATTCAATATTTATACATTGAAAAGGTCTAGTGACATAAAAGGTACCTTTATTGAGGAACTTTCATTTAAAGATTCAACATATACTCATTAAAACAGTTTTCGCTACTTCATAGGTAAAACGAATAATTTTAAATTAATACTCTTGTCTTGTTTCAAAGATTCAATCTATATACATTAAAAAGGTTTACTGACATAAAATGTATTTTTATTGAGATATTTTAAATTAAAGATTCGATCTTTACTCATTAAAACACTCTTCCCCACTTCATAGGTAACTCGAATAAGTGTAAATCAATACTTTTATTTCCTTTCAAAGATTCAACGTTTATACATTAAAAAGGTCTACTAACATAATAGGTACCTTTATTGAGGTATTTTCATTCAAAGATTCAATTTTTACTTATTAAAATACTCTTCGGGACGTCAAAGGGAACTCGAATAAGTTTCACTGAAAACTCTCATTTTCTTTTAAAGATTCAATCTGTATACATTAAAAAGGTTTTGTCATATAATAGGTTCCTTTATTGAGGTATTTTCATTCAAAGATTTAATCTTTAGTCATTAAAACACGCTTCGTGACTTCATAGGTAACTCGAATAAGTTAAACTCAAAACTCTCATTTTCTTTCAAAGATTCAATCTTTTTACATTAAAAAGGTCTAGTGACATACTAGGTAACTTTATTAAGGTATTTTCATTCAAAGATTCAATCTATACTCTGTAAAACACTCTACGGGACGGCAAAGGGAACTCGATTAAGTTTAACTCAAAAACCTCATTTACTTTCAAAGATTCAATCTTTTTACATTGAAAAGGTCTAGTGACATAAAAGGAATATTTAATGAGGTACTTTCATGTAAAAATTCAACATATACTCATTAAAACACTCTTCGCGACTTTTAGGTAACACGAATAAATTGAAATTAAAACTCTTTTTTTGTTTCAAAGATTCAATCTATATGCAATAAAAAGGTTTAGTGACATAAAATGTACTTTTATTGAGATATTTTCAATCAGAGATTCGATCTTTACTCATTAAAATACTCTTCAAAACTTCATAGATAACTCGAATAAGTTTAAATCAATACGCTTATTTTCTTTCAAAGATTCAGCGTTTATACATTAAAAAGGTCTACTAACATAATAGGTACCTTTATTGAGGTATTTTTATACAAAAATTCTATTTTTACTCATTAAAACACTCTTCGGGACGTCAAACGGAACTCGAATAAGTTCCATTCAAAACTCTCATTTTCTTTCAATGATTCAATCTGAATACATTAAAAAGGTTTAGTCATATAATAGGTTCGTTTATTGAGATATTTTCATTCAAAGATTTAATCTTTTGTCATAAAAACACGCTTCGCGACTTCATAGGTAAATCGAATAAGTTAATCTCAAAACTCTCATTTTCGTTCAAAGATTCAATATTTTTACATTAAAAAGGTCTAGTGCAATACTAGGTACCTTTACTGAGGTATTTTCATTCAAAGATTCAATCTATACTCTGTAAAACACTCTTCGGGACGTCAAAGGGAATTCGAATAAGTTTCACTCAAAATTCACATTTTCTGTAAAAGATTCAGTCTTTAGAAAATAAAAAGGTCTAGTCACATAACAGGTTCCTTTGTTGAGATATTTTCATTCAAAGATTTGATATTTAGTTATTACAACACGATTCGCGACTTCATAGGTAACTCGAATAAGTTAATCTCAAAACTATCATTTTATTTCAAAGATTCAATCTTTTTACATTAAAAAGGTCTAGTGACATACTAGGTACCTTTATTAAGGTATTTTATTTCAAAGATTCAATCTTTACTCTGTAAAACACTCTACGGGACGTCAAGGAGAACTCGAATAAGTTTAACTCAAAAACCTTATTTTCTTTCGAAGATTCAATATTTATACATTGAAAAGGTCTAGTGACATAAAAGGTACCCTTATTGAGGAACTTTCATTTAAAGATTCATCATATACTCATTAAAACAGTTTTCGCGACTTCATAGGTAAAACGAATAATTTTAAATTAATACTCTTGTCTTGTTTCAAAGATTCAATCTATATACATTAAAAAGGTTTACTGACATAAAATGTATTTTTATTGAGATATTTTCAATTAAAGATTTGATCTTTACTCATTAAAACACTCTTCCCCACTTCATAGGTAACTCGAATAAGTTTAAATCAATGCTTTTATTTCCTTTCAAAGATTCATCGTTTATACATTAAAAAGGTCTACTAACATCATAGGTACCTTTATTGAGGTATTTTCATTCAAAGATTCAATTTTTACTTATTAAAATACTCTTCGGGACGTCAAAGGGAACTCGAATAAGTTTCACTAAAAACTCTCATTTTCTTTCAAAGATTCAATCTGTATACATTAAAAAGGTTTTGTCATATAATAGGTTCCTTTATTGAGGTATTTTCATTCAAAGATTTAATCTTTAGTCATTAAAACACGCTTCGTGACTTCATAGGTAACTCGAATAAGTTAATCTCAAAACTCTCATTTTCTTTCAAAGATTCAATCTTTTTACATTAAAAAGGTCTAGTGACATACTAGGTAACTTTATTAAGGTATTTTCATTCAAAGATTCAATCTATACTCTGTAAAACACTCTACAGGACGGCAAAGGGAACTCGATTAAGTTTAACTCAAAAACCTCATTTTCTTTCAAAGATTCAATCTTTTTACATTGAAAAGGTCTAGTGACATAAAAGGAATATTTAATGAGGTACTTTCATTTAAAAATTCAACATATACTCATTAAAACACTCTTCGCGACTTTTAGGTAACACGAATAAATTTAAATTAAAACTCTTTTTTTGTTTCAAAGATTCAATCTGTATGCAATAAAAAGGTTTAGTGACATAAAATGTACTTTTATTGAGATAATTTCAATCAAAGATTCGATCTTTACTCATTAAAATACTCTTCAAAACTTCATAGATAACTCGAATAAGTTTAAATCAATACGCTTATGTTCTTTCAAAGATTCAACGTTTATACATTAAAAAGGTCTACTAACATAATAAGTACCTTTTTTGAGGTATTTTTATTCAAAAATTCTATTTTTACTCATTAAAACACTCTTCGGGACGTCAAACGGAACTCGAATAAGTTTCATTCAAAACTCTCATTTTCTTTCAATGATTCAATCTGAATACATTAAAAAGGTTTAGTCATATAATAGGTTCGTTTATTGAGATATTTTCATTCAAAGATTTAATCTTTTGTCATAAAAACACGCTTCGCGACTTCATAGGTAAATCGAAAAAGTTAATCTCAAAACTCTCATTTTCGTTCAAAGATTCAATCTTTTTACATTAAAAAGGTCTAGTGCAATACTAGGTACCTTTACTGAGGTATTTTCATTCAAAGATTCAATCTATACTTTGTAAAACACTCTTCGGGACGTCAAAGGGAACTCGAATAAGTTTCACTAAAAATTCACATTTTCTGTAAAAGATTTAGTCTTTATAAAATAAAAAGGTCTAGTCACATAACAGGTTCCTTTGTTGAGATATTTCCATTCAAAGATTTAATATTTAGTTATTACAACACGATTCGCGACTTCATAGGTAACTCGAATAAGTTAATCTCAAAACTATCATTTTATTTCAAAGATTCAATCTTTTTACATTAAAAAGGTCTAGTGACATACTAGGTACCTTTATTAAGGTATTTTCTTTCAAAGATTCAATCTTTACTCTGTAAAACACTCTACGGGACGTCAAGGGGAACTCGAATAAATTTAACTCAAAAACCTTATTTTCTTTCGAAGATTCAATATTTATACATTGAAAAGGTCTAGTGACCTAAAAGGTACCTTTATTGAGGAACTTTCATTTAAAGATTCATCATATACTCATTAAAACAGTTTTCGCGACTTCATAGGTAAAACGAATAATTTTAAATTAATACTCTTGTCTTGTTTCAAAGATTCAATCTATATACATTAAAAAGGTTTACTGACATAAAAAGTATTTTTATTGATATTTTCAATTAAAGATTCGATCTTTACTCATTAAAACACTCTTCCCCACTTCTTAGGTAACTCGAATAAGTTTAAATCAATACTTTTATTTCCTTTCAAAGATAAAACATTTATACATTAAAAAGGTCTACTAACATAATAGGTACCGTTATTGAGGTATTTTCATTCAAAGATTCAATTTTTACTTATTAAAATACTCTTCGGGACGTCAAAGGGAACTCGAATAAGTTTCACTGAAAACTCTGATTTTCTTTCAAAGATTCAATCTGTATACATTAAAAAGGTTTTGTCATATAATAGGTTCCTTTATTGAGGTATTTTCATTCAAAAATTTAATCTTTAGTCATTAAAACACGCTTCGTGACTTCATAGGTAACTCGAATAAGTTAATCTCAAAACTCTCAGTTTCTTTCAAAGATTCAATCTTTTTACATTAAAAAGGTCTAGTGACATACTAGGTAACTTTATTAAGGTATTTTCATTCAAAGATTCAATCTATACTCTGTAAGACACTCTACGGGACGGCAAAGGGAACTCGATTAAGTTTAACTCAAAAACCTCATTTTCTTTCAAAGATTCAATCTTTTTACATTGAAAAGGTCTAGTGACATAAAAGGAATATTTAATGAGGTACTTTCATTTAAAAATTCAACATATACTCATTAAAACACTCTTCGTGACTTTTAGGTAACACGAATAAATTTAAATTAAAACTCTTTTTTTGTTTCAAAGATTCAATCTATATGCAATAAAAAGGTTTAGTGACATAAAATGTACTTTTATTGAGATATTTTCAATCAAAGATTCGATCTTTACTCATTAAAATACTCTTCAAAACTTCATAGATAACTCGAATAAGTTTAAATCAATACGCTTATTTTCTTTCAAAGATTCAACGTTTATACATTAAAAAGGTCTACTAACATAATAGGTACCTTTATTAAGGTATTTTTATTCAAAAATTCTATTTTTACTCATTAAAACACTCTTCGGGACGTCAAACGGAACTCGAATAAGTTTCATTCAAAACTCTCATTTTCTTTCAATGATTCAATCTGAATACATTAAAAAGGTTTAGTCATATAATAGGTTCGTTTATTGAGATATTTTCATTCAAAGATTTAATCTTTTGTCATAAAAACACGCTTCGCGACTTCATAGGTAAATCGAATAAGTTAATCTCAAAACTCTCATTTTCGTTCAAAGATTCAATCTTTTTACATTAAAAATGTCTAGTGCAATACTAGGTACCTTTACTGAGGTATTTTCATTCAAAGATTCAATCTATACTCTGGAAAACACTCTTCGGGACGTCAAAGGGAACTCGAATAAGTTTCACTCAAAATTCACATTTTCTGTAAAAGATTCAGTCTTTATAAAATAAAAAGGTCTAGTCACATAACAGGTTCCTTTGTTGAGATATTTCCATTCAAAGATTTAATATTTAGTTATTACAACACGATTCGCGACTTCATAGGTAACTCGAATAAGTTAATCTCAAAGCTATCATTTTATTTCAAAGATTTCAATCTTTTTACATTAAAAAGGTCTAGTGACATACTAGGTACCTTTATTAAGGTATTTTCTTTCAAAGATTCAATCTTTACTCTGTAAAACACTCTACGGGACGTCAAGGGGAACTCAAATAAGTTTAACTCAAAAACCTTATTTTCTTTCGAAGATTCAATATTTATACATTGAAAAGGTCTAGTGACATAAAAGGTACCTTTATTGAGGAACTTTCATTTAAAGATTCATCATATACTCATTAAAACAGTTTTCGCGACTTCATAGGTAAAACGAATAATTTTAAATTAATACTCTTGTCTTGTTTCAAAGATTCAATCTATATACATTAAAAAGGTTTACTGACATAAAAAGTATTTTTATTGATATTTTCAATTAAAGATTCGATCTTTACTCATTAAAACACTCTTCCCCACTTCTTAGGTAACTCGAATAAGTTTAAATCAATACTTTTATTTCCTTTCAAAGATTCAACATTTATACATTAAAAAGGTCTACAAACATAATAGGTACCGTTATTAAGGTATTTTCATTCAAAGATTCAATTTTTACTTATTAAAATACTCTTCGGGACGTCAAAGGGAACTCGAATAAGTTTCACTGAAAACTCTGATTTTCTTTCAAAGATTCAATCTGTATACATTAAAAAGGTTTTGTCATATAATAGGTTCCTTTATTGAGGTATTTTCATTCAAAGATTTAATCTTTAGTCATTAAAACACGCTTCGTGACTTCATAGGTAACTCGAATAAGTTAATCTCAAAACTCTCATTTTCTTTCAAAGATTCAATCTTTTACATTAAAAAGGTCTAGTGACATACTAGGTAACTTTATTAAGGTATTTTCATTCAAAGATTCAATCGATACTCTGAAAAACACTCTACGGGACGGCAAAGGGAACTCGATTAAGTTTAACTCAAAAACCTCATTTTCTTTCAAAGATTCAATCTTTTTACATTGAAAAGGTCTAGTGACATAAAAGGAATATTTAATGAGGTACTTTCATTTAAAAATTCAACATATACTCATTAAAACACTCTTCGCGACTTTTAGGTAACACGAATAAATTTAAATTAAAACTCTTTTTTTGTTTCAAAGATTCAATCTATATGCAATAAAAAGGTTTAGTGACATAAAATGTACTTTTATTGAGATATTTTCAATCAAAGATTCGATCTTTACTCATTAAAATACTCTTCAAAACTTCATAGATAACTCGAATAAGTTTAAACCAATACGCTTATTTTCTTTCAAAGATTCAACGTTTATACATTAAAAAGGTCTACTAACATAATAGGTACCTTTATTGAGGTATTTTTATTCAAAAATTCTATTTTTACTCATTAAAACACTCTTCGGGACGTCAAACGGAACTCGAATAAGTTTCATTCAAAACTCTCATTTTCTTTCAATGATTCAATCTGAATACATTAAAAAGGTTTAGTCATATAATAGGTTCGTTTATTGAGATATTTTCATTCAAAGATTTAATCTTTTGTCATAAAAACACGCTTCGCGACTTCATAGGTAAATCGAATAAGTTAATCTCAAAACTCTCATTTTCGTTCAAAGATTCAATCTTTTTACATTAAAAAGGTCTAGTGCAATACTAGGTACCTTTACTGAGGTATTTTCATTCAAAGATTCAATCTATACTCTGTAAAACACTCTTCGGGACGTCAAAGGGAACTCGAATAAGTTTCACTCGAAATTCACATTTTCTGTAAAAGATTCAGTCTTTATAAAATAAAAAGGTCTAGTCACATAACAGGTTCCTTTGTTGAGATATTTCCATTCAAAGATTTAATATTTAGTTATTACAACACGATTCGCGACTTCATAGGTAACTCGAATAAGTTAATCTCAAAACTATCATTTTATTTCAAAGATTCAATCTTTTTACATTAAAAAGGTCTAGTGACATACTAGGTACCTTTATTAAGGTATTTTCTTTCAAAGATTCAATCTTTACTCTGTAAAACACTCTACGTGATGTCAAAGGGAACTCGAATAAGTTTAACTCAAAAACCTTATTTTCTTTCGAAGATTCAATATTTATACATTGAAAAGGTCTAGTGACATAAAAGGTACCTTTATTGAGGAACTTTCATTTAAAGATTCAACATATACTCATTAAAACAGTTTTCGCTACTTCATAGGTAAAACGAATAATTTTAAATTAATACTCTTGTCTTGTTTCAAAGATTCAATCTATATACATTAAAAAGGTTTACTGACATAAAATGTATTTTTATTGGGATATTTTCAATTAAATATTCGATCTTTACTCATTAAAACACTCTTCCCCACTTCATAGGTAACTCGAATAAGTGTAAATCAATACTTTTATTTCCTTTCAAAGATTCAACGTTTATACATTAAAAAGGTCTACTAACATAATAGGTACCTTTATTGAGGTATTTTCATTCAAAGATTCAATTTTTACTTATTAAAATACTCTTCGGGACGTCAAACGGAACTCGAATAAGTTTCACTGAAAAGTGTCATTTTCTTTTAAAGATTCAATCTGTATACATTAAAAAGGTTTTGTCATATAATAGGTTCCTTTATTGAGGTATTTTCATTCAAAGATTTAATCTTTAGTCATTAAAACACGCTTCGTGACTTCATAGGTAACTCGAATAAGTTAATCTCAAAACTCTCATTTTCTTTCAAAGATTCAATCTTTTTACATTAAAAAGGTCTAGTGACATACTAGGTAACTTTATTAAGGTATTTTCATTCAAAGATTCAATCTATACTCTATAAAACACTCTACGGGACGGAAAAGGGAACTCGATTAAGTTTAACTCAAAAACCTCATTTTCTTTCAAAGATTCAATCTTTTTACATTAAAAAGGTCTAGTGACATAAAAGGAATATTTAATGAGGTACTTTCATGTAAAAATTCAACATATACTCATTAAAACACTCTTCGCGACTTTTAGGTAACACGAATAAATTGAAATTAAAACTCTTTTTTTGTTTCAAAGATTCAATCTATATGCAATAAAAAGGTTTAGTGACATAAAATGTACTTTTATTGAGATATTTTCAATCAGAGATTCGATATTTACTCATTAAAATACTCTTCAAAACTTCATAGATAACTCGAATAAGTTTAAATCAATACGCTTATTTTCTTTCAAAGATTCAACGTTTATACATTAAAAAGGTCTACTAACATAATAGGTACCTTTATTGAGGTATTTTTATTCAAAAATTCTATTTTTACTCATTAAAACACTCTTCGGGACGTCAAACGGAACTCGAATAAGTTTCATTCAAAACTCTCATTTTCTTTCAATGATTCAATCTGAATACATTAAAAAGGTTTAGTGATATAAAAGGTTCGTTTATTGAGATATTTTCATTCAAAGATTTAATCTTTTGTCATAAAAACACGCTTCGCGACTATATAGGTAAATCGAATAAGTTAATCTCAAAACTCTCATTTTTGTTCAAAGATTCAATCTTTTTACATTAAAAAGGTCTAGTGCAATACTAGGTACCTTTACTGAGGTATTTTCATTCAAAGATTCAATCTATACTCTGTAAAACACTCTTCGGGACGTCAAAGGGAACTCGAATAAGTTTCACTCAAAATTCACATTTTCTGTAAAAGATTCAGTCTTTATAAAATAAAAAGGTCTAGTCACATAACAGGTTCCTTTGTTGAGATATTTTCATTCAAAGATTTAATATTTAGTTATTACAACACGATTCGCGACTTCATAGGTAACTCGAATAAGTTAATCTCAAAACTATCATTTTATTTCAAAGATTCAATCTTTTTACATTAAAAAGGTCTAGTGACATACTAGGTACCTTTATTAAGGTATTTTCTTTCAAAGATTCAATCTTTACTCTGTAAAACACTCTACGTGACGTCAAGGCGAACTCGAATAAATTTAACTCAAAAACCTTATTTTCTTTCGAAGATTCAATATTTATACATTGAAAAGGTCTAGTGACATAAAAGGTATCTTTATTGAGGAACTTTCATTTAAAGATTCATCATATACTCATTAAAACAGTTTTCGTGACTTCATAGGTAAAACGAATAATTTTAAAGTAATACTCTTGTCGTGTTTCAAGGATTCAATCTATATACATTAAAAAGGTTTACTGACATAAAATGTATTTTTATTGATATTTTCAATTAAAGATTCGATCTTTACTCATTAAAACACTCTTCCCCACTTCATAGGTAACTCGAATAAGTTTAAATCAATACTTTTATTTCCTTTCAAAGATTCAACGTTTATACATTAAAAAGGTCTACTAACATAATAGGTACCTTTATTGAGGTATTTTCATTCAAAGATTCAATTTTTACTTATTAAAATACTCTTCGGGACGTCAAAGGGAACTCGAATAAGTTTCACTGAAAACTCTCGTTTTCTTTCAAAGATTCAATCTGTATACATTAAAAAGGTTTTGTCATATAATAGGTTCCTTTATTGAGGTATTTTCATTCAAAGATTTAATCTTTAGTCATTAAAACACGCTTCGTGACTTCATAGGTAACTCGAATAAGTTAATCTCAAAACTCTCATTTTCTTTCAAAGATTCAATCTTTTTACATTAAAAAGGTCTAGTGACATACTAGGTAACTTTATTAAGGTATTTTCATTCAAAGATTCAATCTATACTCTGTAAAACACTCTACGGGACGGCAAAGGGAACTCGATTAAGTTTAACTCAAAAACCTCATTTTCTTTCAAATATTCAATCTTTTTACATTGGAAAGGTCTAGTGACATAAAAGGAATATTTAATGAGGTACTTTCATTTAAAAATTCAACATATACTCATTAAAACACTCTTCGCGACTTTTAGGTAACATGAATAAATTTAAATTAAAACTATTTTTTTGTTTCAAAGATTCAATCTATATGCAATAAAAAGGTTTAGTGACATAAAATGTACTTTTATTGAGATATTTTCAATCAAAGATTCGATCTTTACTCATTAAAATACTCTTCAAAACTTCATAGATAACTCGAATAAGTTTATATCAATACGCTTATTTTCTTTCAAAGATTCAACGTTTATACATTAAAAAGGTCTACTAACATAATAGGTACCTTTATTGAGGTATTTTTATTCAAAAATTCTATTTTTACTCATTAAAACACTCTTCGGGACGTCAAACGGAACTCGAACAAGTTTCATTCAAAACTCTCATTTTCTTTCAATGATTCAATCTGAATACATTAAAAAGGTTTAGTCATATAATAGGTTCGTTTATTGAGATATTTTCATTCAAAGATTTAATCTTTTGTCATAAAAACACGCTTCGCGACTTCATAGGTAAATCGAATAAGTTAATCTCAAAACTCTCATTTTCGTTCAAAGATTCAATCTTTTTACATTAAAAAGGTCTAGTGCAATACTAGGTACCTTTACTGAGGTATTTTCATTCAAAGATTCAATCTATACTCTGGAAAACACTCTTCGGGACGTCAAAGGGAACTCGAATAAGTTTCACTCAAAATTCACATTTTCTGTAAAAGATTCAGTCTTTATAAAATAAAAAGGTCTAGTCACATAACAGGTTCCTTTGTTGAGATATTTCCATTCAAAGATTTAATATTTAGTTATTACAATACGATTCGCGACTTCATAGGTAACTCGAATAAGTTAATCTCAAAACTATCATTTTATTTCAAAGATTCAATCTTTTTACATTAAAAAGGTCTAGTGACATACTAGGTACCTTTATTGTCGTATTTTCTTTCAAAGATTCAATCTTTACTCTGTAAAACACTCTACGGGACGTCAAGGGGAACTCGAATAAGTTTAACTCAAAAACCTTATTTTCTTTCGAAGATTCAATATTTATACATTGTAAAGGTCTAGTGACATAAAAGGTACCTTTATTGAGGAACTTTCATTTAAAGATTCATCATATACTCATTAAAATAGTTTTCGCGACTTCATAGGTAAAACGAATAATTTTAAATTAATACTCTTGTTTTGTTTCAAAGATTCAATCTATATACATTAAAAAGGTTTACTGACATAAAATGTATTTTTATTGATATTTTCAATTAAAGATTCGATCTTTACTCATTAAAACACTCTTCCCCACTTCATAGGTAACTCGAATAAGTTTAAATCAATACTTTTATTTCTTTTCAAAGATTCAACGTTTATGCATTAAAAAGGTCTA
The DNA here is from genome assembly GCF_030987335.1 of Cornus florida. Lineage (NCBI taxonomy): Eukaryota > Viridiplantae > Streptophyta > Magnoliopsida > Cornales > Cornaceae > Cornus > Cornus florida. The sequence continues at coordinate 88,427,857 of NW_026775578.1, read as the reverse complement.
CTAACATAATAGGTACCTTTATTGAGGTATTTTCATTCAAAGATTCAATTTTTACTTATTAAAATACTCTTCGGGACGTCAAAGGGAACTCGAATAAGTTTCACTGAAAACTCTCATTTTCTTTCAAAGATTCAATCTGTATACATTAAAAAGGTTTTGTCATATAATAGGTTCCTTTATTGAGGTATTTTCATTCAAAGATTTAATCTTTAGTCATTAAAACACGCTTCGTGACTTCATAGGTAACTCGAATAAGTTACTCTCAAAACACTCATTTTCTTTCAAAGATTCAATCTTTTTACATTAAAAAGGTCTAGTGACATACTAAGTAACTTTATTAAGGTATTTTCATTCAAAGATTCAATCTATACTCTGTAAAACACTCTACGGGACGGCAAAGGGAACTCGATTAAGTTTAACTCAAAAACCTCATTTTCTTTCAAACATTCAATCTTTTTACATTGAAAAGGTCTAGTGACATAAAAGGAATATTTAATGAGGTACTTTCATTTAAAAATTCAACATATACTCATTAAAACACTCTTCGCGACTTTTAGGTAACACGAATAAATTTAAATTAAAACTCTTTTTTTGTTTCAAAGATTCAATCTATATGCAATAAAAAGGTTTAGTGACATAAAATGTACTTTTATTGAGATATTTTCAATCAAAGATTCCATCTTTACTCATTAAAATACTCTTCAAAACTTCATAGATAACTCGAATAAGTTTAAATCAATACGCTTATTTTCTTTCAAAGATTCAACGTTTATACATTAAAAAGGTCTACCAACATAATAGGTACCTTTATTGAGGTATTTTTATTCAAAAATTCTATTTTTACTCATTAAAACACTCTTCGAGACGTCAAACGGAACTCGAATAAGTTTCATTCAAAACTCTCATTTTCTTTCAATGATTCAATCTGAATACATTAAAAAGGTTTAGTCATATAATAGGTTCGTTTATTGAGATATTTTCAATCAAAGATTTAATCTTTTGTCATAAAAACACGCTTCGCGACTTCATAGGTAAATCGAATAAGTTAATCTCAAAACTCTCATTTTCGTTCAAAGATTCAATCTTTTTACATTAAAAAGGTCTAGTGCAATACTAGGTACCTTTACTGAGGTATTTTCATTCAAAGATTCAATCTATACTCTGTAAATCACTCTTCGGGACGTCAAAGGGAACTCGAATAAGTTTCACTCGAAATTCACATTTTCTGTAAAAGATTCAGTCTTTATAAAATAAAAAGGTCTAGTCACATAACAGGTTCCTTTGTTGAGATATTTCCATTCAAAGATTTAATATTTAGTTATTACAACACGATTCGCGACTTCATAGGTAACTCGAATAAGTTAATCTCAAAACTATCATTTTATTTCAAAGATTCAATCTTTTTACATTAAAAAGGTCTAGTGACATACTAGGTACCTTTATTAAGGTATTTTCTTTCAAAGATTCAATCTTTACTCTGTAAAACACTTTACGTGATGTCAAAGGGAACTCGAATAAGTTTAACTCAAAAACCTTATTTTCTTTCGAAGATTCAATATTTATACATTGAAAATGTCTAGTGACATAAAAGGTACCTTTATTGAGGAACTTTCATTTAAAGATTCAACATATACTCATTAAAACAGTTTTCGCTACTTCATAGGTAAAACGAATAATTTTAAATTAATACTCTTGTCTTGTTTCAAAGATTCAATCTATATACATTAAAAAGGTTTACTGACATAAAATGTATTTTTATTGGGATATTTTCAATTAAAGATTCGATCTTTACTCATTAAAACACTCTTCCCCACTTCATAGGTAACTCGAATAAGTGTAAATCAATACTTTTATTTCCTTTCAAAGATTCAACGTTTATACATTAAAAAGGTCTACTAACATAATAGGTACCTTTATTGAGGTATTTTCATTCAAAGATTCAATTTTTACTTATTAAAATACTCTTCGGGACGTCAAAGGGAACTCGAATAAGTTTCACTGAAAAGTGTCATTTTCTTTTAAAGATTCAATCTGTATACATTAAAAAGGTTTTGTCATATAATAGGTTCCTTTATTGAGGTATTTTCATTCAAAGATTTAATCTTTAGTCATTAAAACACGCTTCGTGACTTCATAGGTAACTCGAATAAGTTAATCTCAAAACTCTCATTTTCTTTCAAAGATTCAATCTTTTTACATTAAAAAGGTCTAGTGACGTACTACGTAACTTTATTAATGTATTTTCATTCAAAGATTCAATCTATACTCTGTAAAACACTCTACGGGACGGCAAAGGGAACTCGATTAAGTTTAACTCAAAAACATCATTTTCTTTCAAAGATTCAATCTTTTTACATTGAAAAGGTCTAGTGACATAAAAGGAATATTTAATGAGGTACTTTCATGTAAAAATTCAACATATACTCATTAAAACACTCTTCGCGACTTTTAGGTAACACAAATAAATTGAAATTAAAACTCTTTTTTTGTTTCAACGATTCAATCTATATGCAATAAAAAGGTTTAGTGACATAAAATGTACTTTTATTGAGATATTTTCAATCAGAGATTCGATATTTACTCATTAAAATACTCTTCAAAACTTCATAGATAACTCGAATAAGTTTAAATCAATACGCTTATTTTCTTTCAAATATTCAACGTTTATACATTAAAAAGGTCTACTAACATAATAGGTACCTTTATTGAGGTATTTTTATTCAAAAATTCTATTTTTACTCATTAAAACACTCTTCGGGACGTCAAATGGAACTCGAATAAGTTTCATTCAAAACTCTCATTTTCTTTCAATGATTCAATCTGAATACATTAAAAAGGTTTAGTCATATAATAGGTTCGTTTATTGAGATATTTTCATTCGAAGATTTAATCTTTTGTCATAAAAACACGCTTCGCGACTTCATAGGTAAATCGAATAAGTTAATCTCAAAACTCTCATTTTCGTTCAAAGATTCAATCTTTTTACATTAAAAAGGTCTAGTGCAATACTAGGTACCTTTACTGAGGTATTTTCATTCAAAGATTCAATCTATACTCTGTAAAACACTCTTCGGGACGTCAAAGGGAACTCGAATAAGTTTCACTCAAAATTCACATTTTCTGTAAAAGATTCAGTCTTTATAAAATAAAAAGGTCTAGTCACATAACAGGTTCCTTTGTTGAGATATTTTCATTCAAATATTTAATATTTAGTTATTACAACACGATTCGCGACTTCATAGGTAACTCGAATAAGTTAATCTCAAAACTATCATTTTATTTCAAAGATTCAATCTTTTTACATTAAAAAGGTCTAGTGACATACTAGGTACCTTTATTAAGGTATTTTCTTTCAAAGATTCAATCATTACTCTGTAAAACACTCTACGTGACGTCAAGGGGAACTCGAATAAGTTTAACTCAAAAACCTTATTATCTTTCGAAGATTCAATATTTATACATTGAAAAGGTCTAGTTACATAAAAGATACCTTTATTGAGGAACTTTCATTTAAAGATTCAACATATACTCATTAAAACAGTTTTCGCGACTTCATAGGTAAAACGAATAATTTTAAATTAATACTCTTGTCTTGTTTCAAAGATTCAATCTATATACATTAAAAAGGTTTACTAACATAAAATGTATTTTTATTGAGATATTTTCAATTAAAGATTCGATCTTTACTCATTAAGACACTCTTCCCCACTTCATAGGTAACTCGAATAAGTTTAAATCAATACTTTTATTTCCTTTCAAAGATTCAACGTTTATACATTAAAAAGGTCTACTAACATAATAGGTACCTTTATTGAGGTATTTTCATTTAAAGATTCAATTTTTACTTATTAAAATTCTTTTCGGGACGTTAAAGGGAACTCGAATAAGTTTCACTGAAAACTCTCATTTTCTTTCAAAGATTCAATCATACAGATTAAAAAGGTTTAGTCATATAATAGATTCCTTTATTGAGGCATTTTCATTCAAAGATTTTATCTTTAGTCGTTAAAACACGCTTTGTGACTTCATAGGTAACTCGAATAAGTTAATCTCAAAACTCTCATTTTCTTTCAAAGATTCAATCTTTTTACATTAAAAAGGTCTAGTGACATACTAGGTACCTTTAATGAGGTATTTTCATTCAAAGATTCAATCTATACTATGTGAAACACTTTTCGGGACGTCAAAGGGAACTCGAATAAGTTTCACTCAAAACTCTTATTTTCTTTAAAATATTCAACCTTTATACATTAAAAAGGTCTAGCCACATAATAGGTCCCTTTGTTGAGATATTTTCATTCAAAGATTTAATATTTAGTCATTACAACACGATTCGCGACTTCATAGGTAACTCGAATAAGTTAATCTCAAAACTATCATTTTATTTCAAAGATTCAATCTTTTTACATTAAAAATGTCTAGTAACATACTAGGTACTTTTATTAAGGTATTTTCTTTCAATGATTCAATCTTTACTCTGTAAAATACTCTACGGGACGTCAAGGGGAACTCGAATAAGTTTAACTCAAAAACCTTATTTTCTTTCGAAGATTTTATATTTATACATTGAAAAGGTCTAGTGACATAAAAGGTACCTTTATTGAGGAACTTTTATTTAAAGATTCAACATATACTCATTAAAACTGTTTTCACGACTTCATAGGTAAAACGAATAATTTTAAATTAATACTCTTGTCTTGTTTGAAAGATTCAATCTATATACATTAAAAAGGTTTACTGACATAAAATGTATTTTTATTGAGATATTTTCAATTAAAAATTCGATCTTTACTCATTAAAACATTCTTCTTCACTTCATAGGTAACTCGAATAAGTTTAAATCAATACTTTTATTTTCTTTCAAAGATTTAACGTTTATACATTAAAAAGGTCTACTAACATAATAGGTACCTTTATTGAGATATTTTCATTCAAAGATTCAATTTTTACTTATTAAAATACTTTTCGGGACGTCAAAGGGAACTCGAATAAGTTTCACTGAAAACTCTCATTTTTTTTCAAAGATTCAGTCATACAGATTAAAAAGGTTTAGTCATATAATAGGTTCTTTTATTGAGGTATTTTCATTCAAAGATTTTATCTTTAGTCGTTAAAATACGCTTTGTGACTTCATAGGTAACTCGAATAAGTTAATCTCAAAACTCTCATTTTCTTTCAAAGATTCAATCTTTTTACATTAAAAAGGTCTAGTGACATACTAGGTACCTTTAATGAGGTATTTTCATTCAAAGATTCAATCTACACTATGTGAAACACTTTTCGGGACGTCAAAGGGAACTCGAATAAGTTTCACTCAAAACTTTTATTTTCTTTAAAATATTCAACCTTTATACATTCAAAAGGTCTAGTCACATAATAGGTCCCTTTGTTGAGATATTTCCATTCAAAGATTTAATATTTAGTCATTACAACACGATTCGCGACTTTGTAGGTAACTCGAATAAGTTAATCTCAAAACTATCATTTTATTTCAAAGATTCAATCTTTTTACATTAAAAAGGTCTAGTGACATATTAGGAAACTTTATTAAGGTATTTTCATTCAAAGATTCAATCTTTACTCTGTTAAACACTCTACGGGATGTCAAAGGGAACTCGATTAAGTTTAACTCAAAAACCTCATTTTCTTTTAAAGATTCAATCTTTATACATTGAAATGGTCTAATGATATAAAAGTCAACTTTATTGAGGTACTTTCATTTAAAGATTCAACATATACTCATTAAAACACTCTTCGCGACTTTTAGGTAACACGAATAATTTTAAATTAAAACTCTTGTTTTGTTTCAAAGTTTCAATCTATATGCATTAATAAGGTTTAGTGACATAAAAGGTACTTTTATTGAGATATTTTCTATTAATGATTCGGTCTTTACTCATTAAAATACTCTTCAAAACTTCTTAGATAACTCGAATAAGTTTAAATCAATACTCTTATTTTCTTTCAAAGATTCAATGTTTATACATTAAAAAGGTCTAGTAACGTAATAGGTACCTTTATTGACGTATTTTCATTCAATGATTCTATTTTTACTCATTAAAACACTGTTCGGGACGTCAAAAGGAACTCGAATAAGTTTCATTCAAAACTCTAATTTTCTTTTAAAGATTCAATCTGTATACATTAAAAAGGTTTAGTCATATAATTGGTTCTTTTGTTGAAGTATTTTCATTCAAAGATTTAATCTTTAGTCATTGAAACACGCTTCGCGACTTCATAGGTGACTCGAATAAGTTAATCTCAAAACTCTCATTTTCTTTCAAAGATTCAATCTTTTTATATTAAAAATGTCCAGTGACATACTAGGTACCTTTACAGACGTATTTTCATTCAAAGATTCAATCTATACTCTGTAAAACACTCTTCGGGACGTCAAAGGGAACTCGAATAACTTTCACTCAAAACTCTCATTTTCTTTAAAAGATTCAATCTTCATACATTAAAAAGGTCTAGTCACATAATAGGTTCCTTTGTTGAGATATCTTCATTCAAAGATTTAATATTTAGTCATTACAACACGATTCGCTACTTCATAGGTAACTTGAATAAGTTAATCTCAAACTATCATTTTATTTCAACGATTCAATCTATTTACATTAAAAAGGTCTAGTGACATACTAGGCACCTTTATTAAGGTATTTTCATTCAAAGATTCAATCTATACTCTGTAAAACACTCTACGGGATGTCAAAGGGAACTCGATTAAGTTTATCTCAAAAACCCCATTTTCATTCAAAGATTCAATCTTTATACATTGAAAAGGTCTAGTGACACCAAAGGAATCTTTAATAAGGTACTTTCATTTAAAGATTGCACATATACGCATTAAAACACTCTTCGGGACATCAAAAGGAACTCGAATAAGTTTCATTCAAAACTCTCATTTTCTTTCCATGATTCAATCTGTATACATTAAAAAGGTTTAGTCAAATAATAGGTTCGTTTATTGTGGTATTTTCATTCAAAGATTTAATCTTTAGTCATTAAAACACGCTCCGCGACTTCATAGGTAACTCGAATAAGTTAATCTCAAAACTCTCATTTTCTTTCAAAGATTCAATCTTTTTATATTAAAAAGGTCTAGTGCAATACTAGGTGCCTTTACTGAGGTATTTTCATTCAAAGATTCAATCTATACTCTATAAAACACTCTTCGAGACGTCAAAGGGAACTCGAATAAGTTTCACTAAAAACTCTCATTTTCTTTAAAAGGTTGAATCTTAATACATTAAAAAGGTCTAGTCACATAATAGGTTCCTTTGTTGAGATATTTTCATTCAAAGATTTAATATTTAGTTATTTCAACACGATTCGCGACTTCATAGATGACTCGAATAAGTTAATGGCAAAACTATAATTTTATTTCAAAGATTCAATCTTTTTACATTAAAAAGGTCTACTGACATACTAGGTATCTTTATTAAGGTATTTTCATTCAAAGATTCAATCTTTACTCTGTAAAACTCTCTTCGGGACGTCAAAGGGAACTCGATTAAGTTTAATCCAAAAACCTCATTTTCTTTCAAACGTTCAATCTTTATACATTGAAAAGGTCTAATGACAAAAAAGTCAACTTTATTGAGGTACTTTCATTTATAGATTCAACATATACTCATTAAAACACTCTTCGCGACTTTTAGGTAACACGAATAATTTTAAATTAAAACTCTTGTTTTGTTTCAAAGATTCAATCTATATGCATTAATAAGGTTTAGTGACATAAAAGGTACTTTTATTGAGATATTTTCTATTAATGATTCGGTCTTTACACATTAAAATACTCTTCAAAACTTCTTAGATAACTCGAATAAGTTTAAATCTATACTCTTATTTTCTTTCAAAGATTCAACGTTTATACATTAAAAAAGTCTAGTAACGTAATAGGTACTTTTATTGACGTATTTTCATTCAATAATTCTACTTTTACTCATGAAAACACTGTTCGGGACGTCAAAAGGAACTCGAATAAGTTTCATTGAAAACTCTCATTTTCTTTCAAAGATTCAATCTGTATACGTTAAAAAGGTTTAGTCATATAATTGGTTCATTTATTGAGGTATTTTCATTCCAAGATTTAATCTTTAGTCATTAAAACACGCTTCGCGACTTCATAGGTGACTCGACTAAGTTAATCTCAAAACTCTCATTTTCATTCAAAGATTCAATCTTTTTATATTAAAAATCTCTAGTGACATACTAGGTACCTTTACTGATGTATTTTCATTCAAAGATTCAATCTATAATCTGTAAAACACTCTTAGGGACGTCAAAGGGAACTCGAATAACTTTCACTCAAAACTCTCATTTTCTTTAAAAGATTCAATCTTCATACATTAAAAAGGTCTAGTCCGATAATAGGTTCCTTTGTTGAGATATCTTCATTTAAATATTTAATATTTTGTCATTACAACACGATTCACTACTTCATAGGTAACTTGAATAAGTTAATCTCAAACTATCATTTTATTTAAACGATACAATCTTTTTACATTAAAAAGGTCTAGTGACATACTAGGCACCTTTATTAAGGTATTTTCATTCAAAGATTCAATCTATACTCTGTAAAACACTCTACGGGACATCAAAGGGAACTCGATTAAGTTTAACTCAAAAACCTCATTTTCTTTTAAAGATTCAATCTTTATACATTGAAAAGGTCTAGTGACACCAAAGGAATCTTTAATGAGGTACTTTCATTTAAAGATTCAACATATACTCATTAAAACACTCTACGGGACGTCAAAAGGAACTCGAATAAGTTTCATTCAAAACTCTCATTTTCTTTCCATGATTCAATCTGTATACATTAAAAAGGTTTAGTCATATAATAGGTTCGTTTCTTGAGGTATTTTCATTCAAAGATTTAATCTTTAGTCATTAAAACACGCTCTGCGACTTCATAGGTAACTCCAATAAGTTAATCTCAAAATTCTCATTTTCTTTCAAAGATTCAATCTTTTTATATTAAAAAGGTCTAGTGCAATACTAGGTGCCTTTACTGAGGTATTTTCATTCAAAGATTCAATTTATACTATCTAAAACACTCTTCGAGACGTCGAAGGGAACTCGAATAAGTTTCACTAAAAACTCTCATTTTCTTTAAAAAATTCAATCTTTATAAATTAAAAAGGTCTAGTCACATAATAGGTTCCTTTGTTGAGATATTTTCATTCAAAGATTTAATATTTAGTTATTTCAACACGATTCGCGACTTCATAGGTAACTCGAATAAGTTAATCTCAAAACTTTAATTTTATTTCAAAGATTCAATCTTTACTCTGTAAAACACTCTTCGGGACGTCAAAGGGAACTCGATTAAGTTTAACTCAAAAACCTCACTTTCCTTCAAAGATTCAATCTTTATACATTGAAAAGGTCTAATGACATAAACGTCAACTTTATTAAAACACTCTTCGCGACTTTTAGGTAACACGAATAATTTTAAATTAAAACTCTTGTTTTGTTTCAAAGATTCAATCTATATGCATTAATAAGGTTTAGTGACATAAAAGTAACTTTTATTGAGATATTTTCTATTAATGATTCGGTCTTTACTCATTAAAATACTCTTCAAAACTTCTTAAATAACTCGAATAAGTTTAAATATATACTCTTATTTTCTTTCAAAGATTCAACGTTTATACATTAAAAAAGTCTAGTAACGTAATAGGTACCTTTATTGACGTATTTTCATTCAATAATTCTACATTTACTCATTAAAACACTGTTCGGGACGTCAAAAGGAACTCGAATAAGTTTCATTCAAAACTCTCATTTTCTTTCAAATATGCAATCTGTATACATTAAAAAGGTTTAGTCATATATAATTGGTTCCTTTATTGAGGTATTTTCATTCCAAGATTTAATCTTTAGTCATTAAAACACGCTTCGTGACTTCATAGGTAACTCGAATAAGTTAATCTCAAAACTCCCTTTTTCTTTCAAAGATTCAATCTTTTTACATTAAAAAGGTCTAGTGACATACTAGGTACCTTTACTGAGGTATTTTCTTTCAAAGATTCAATCTATACTCTGTAAAACACTCTTCGGGACGTTAAAAGGAACTCGAATAACTTTCACTCAAAACTCTCATTTTCTTTAAAAGATTCAATCTTCATACATTAAAAAGGATAAGTCACATAATAGGTTCTTTTGTTTAGATTTTTTCGTTCAAAGATTTAATATTTAGTCATTAAAACACGATTCGCGACTTCATAGGAAACTCGAATAAGTTAATCTCAAAACTTTCATTTTATTTCAGAGATTCAATCTTTTTACATTTAAAAGGTCTAGTGACATATTAGGTACCTTTATTAAGGTATTTTCATTTAAAGATTGAATCTATACTCTGTAAAACACTCTACGGGACGTCAAGGGGAACTCGAATAAGTTTAACTCAAAAACCTTATTTTCTTTCAAAGATTCAATATTTATACATTGAAAAGTTCTAGTGACATAAAAGGTACCTATATTGAGGAATTTAATTTAAAGATTCAACATATACTCATTAAAACAGTCTTCGCGACTTCATAGGCAAAACGAATAATTTTAAATTAATACTCTTGTTTTGTTTCAAAGATTCAATCTATATACATTAAAAATGTTTACTGACATAAAAGGTACTTTTATTGAGATATTTTCAATCAAAGATTCGATCTTTACTCATTAAAACACTCCTCTTCGCTTCATAGGTAACCCGAATAAGTTTAAATCAATACTCTTATTTTTTTTCAAAGATTAAACGTTTATACATTAAAAAGGTCTAGTAACATAATCGGTACCTTTATTGAGGTATTTTCATTCGAAGATTCTATTTTTTCTCATTAAAACACTTTTCGGGACGTCAAAAGGAACTCGAGTAAGTTTCATTCAAAACTCTCATTTTCTTTCAATGCTTCAATCTGTATACATTAAAAGGTTTAGTCATCTAATAGGTTCTTTTATTGAGGTATTTTCATTCAAAGATTTAATCTTTAGTCATTAAAAAACGCTTCGCGACTTCATAGGTAACTCGAATAAGTAAATCTGAAAACTCTCATTTTCTTTCAAAGATTCAATCTTTTTACATTAAAAAGGTCTAGTGCAATACTAGGTACCTTTACTGAGGTATTTTCATTCAAAGATTCAATCTATACTCTGTAAAACACTCTTCGGGACGTCAAAGGGAACTCGAATTAGTTTCACTCAAAACTCTCAATTTCTTTAAAAGATTCAATCATTATACATCAAAAAGGTCTAGTCACATAATAGGTTCATTTGTTGAGATATTTTCATTCAAAGATTTAATATTTAGTCATTACAACACGATTCGCGACTTCATAAGTAACTCGAATAAGTTAATCTCAAAACTATCATTTTATTTCAAAGATTCAATCTTTTTACATTAAAAAGGTCCAGTGACATACTACGTACCTTTATTAAGGTATTTTCATTCAAAGATTCAATCTTTACTCTGTAAAACACTCTACGGGACGTCAAGGGGAACTCGAATGAGTTTAACTCAAAAACCTTATTTTCTTTCGAAGATTCAATATTTATACGTTGAAAAGGTCTAGTGACATAAAAGGTACCTTTATTGAGGAACTTTCATTTAAAGATTCAACATATACTCCTGAAAACAGTCTTCGCGACTTCATAGGTAAAACGAATAATTTTAAATTAATACTCTTGTTTTGTTTCAAAGATTCAATCTATATACATTAAAAAGGTTTTGCTGACATAAAATGTATTTTTATTGAGATATTTTTGATTAAATATTCGATCTTTACTCATTAAAACACTCTTCTCCACTTCATAGGTAACTCGAATAAGTTTATATCAATACTTTTATTTTCTTTCAAAGATTCAACGTTTATACATTAAAAACGTCTAGTAACATAATAGGTACCTTTACTGAGGTATTTTCATTCAAAGATTCAATTTTTACTTATTAAAATACTCTTCGGGACGTCAAAGGGAACTCGAATAAGTTTCACTGAAAACTCTCATTTTCTTTCAAAGATTTAATCTGTATATATTAAAAAGGTTTAGTCATATAATAGGTTCCTTTATTGAGGTATTTTCATTCAAAGATTTAATCTTTAGTCATTAAAACACGCTTCGCGACTGCATAGGTAACTCGAATAAGTGAATATCAAAACTCTCATTTTCTTTCAAAGATTCAATCTTTTTACATTAAAAAGGTCTAGTGACATACTAGGTTCCTTTATTAAGATATTTTCATTTAGAGATTCAATCTATACTCTGTAAAGCACTCTTCGGGATGTCAAAGGGAACTCGAATAACTTTTACTCAAAACTCTCATTTTCTTTAAAAGATTCAATCTTTATACATTAAAAAGGACCAGTCACATAATAGGTTCCTTTGTTGAGATATTTTCATTCGAAGATTTAATATTTAGTCATTACAACACGATTCGCGACTTTATAGGAAACTCGAATAAGTTAATCTCAAAACTTTCATTTTATTTCAAAGATTCAATCTTTTTACATTAAAAAGGTCTAGTGACATATTAGGTACCTTTATTAAGGTATTTTCATTCAAAGATTCAATCTATAATCTGTAAAACACTCTACGGGACGTCAAAGGGAACTCGACTAAGTTTAACTCAAAAACCTCATTTTCTTTCAAAGATTCAATCTTTATACATTGAAAATGTCTTGTGACACCAAAGGAATCTTTAATGAGGTACTTTCATTTAAAGATTCAACATATACTCATTTAAACACTCTTCGCGACATTTAGGTAACACGAATAAATTTAAATTAAAACTCTTTTTTTGTTTCAAAGATTCAATCTATATGCAATAAAAAGGTTTAGTGACACCAAAGGTACTTTTATTGAGATATTTTCAATCAAAGATTCGATCTTTACTCATTAAAATACTCTTCAAAACTTCATAGATAACTCGAATAAGTTTAAATCAATATGCTTATTTTCTTTCAAAGATTCAACGTTTATACATTAAAAAGGTCTAGTAACATAATAGGTGCCTTTATTGAGGTATTTTCATTCAAAGATTATATTTTTATTCATTAAAACACTCTTCGGGACGTCGAAAGGAACTCGAATAAGTTTCATTCAAAACTCTTATTTTCTTTCCATGATTCAATATGTATACATTAAAAAAGTTTAGTCATTTAACAGGTTCGTTTATTGAAGTATTTTCATTCAAAGATTTAATCTTTAGTCTTTAAAACACGCTCCGCGACTTCATAGGTAACTCGAATAAGTTAATCTCAAAACTCTCATTTTCTTTCAAAGATTCAATCTTTTTATATTAAAAAGGTCTAGTGCAATACTAGGTACCTTTACTGAGGTATTTTCATTCAAAGATTCAATCTATACTCTGTAAAACACTCTTCGAGACGTCAAAGGGAACTCGAATAAGTTTCACTCAAAACTCTCATTTTCTTTAACAGATTCAATCTTTATACATTAAAAAGGTCTAGTCACATAATAGGTTCATTTGTTGAGATATTTTCATTCAAAGATTTAATATTTAGTTATTTCAACACGATTCGCGACTTCATAGGTAACTCGAATAAGTTAATCTTAAAACTATAATTTTATTTCAAAGATTCAATCTTTTTACATTAAAAAGGTCTAGTGACATACTAGGTACCTTTATTAAGGTATTTTTATTCAAAGATTTAATATTTACTCTGTAAAACACTCTTCGGGACGTCAAAGGGAACTCGATTAAGTTTAAATCAAAAACCTCATTTTCTTTCAAAGATTCAATCTTTATACACTGAAAAGGTCTAATGACATAAAAGTCAGCTTTATTGAGGTACTTTCATTTATAGATTCAACATATACTCATTAAAACACTCTTCGCGACTTTTAGGTAACACGAATAATTTTAAATTAAAACTCTTGTTTTGTTTCAAAGATTAAATCTATATGCATTAATAAGGTTTAGTGACATAAAAGGTACTTTTATTGAGTTATTTTCTATTAATGATTCGGTCTTTACTCATTAAAATACTCTTCAAAACTTCTTAGATAACTCGAATAAGTTTAAATCTATACTCTTATTTTCTTTCAAATATTCAACGCTTATACATTAAAAAGGTCTAGTAACATAATTGATACCTTTATTGAGGTATTTTCACTCAAAGATTCTATTTTTACTCATTAAAACACTCTTCGGGACATCAAAAGGAACTTGAGTAAGTTTCATTCAAAACTCTCATTTTCTTTAAATGCTTCAATCTGTATACATTAAAAAGGTTTAGTCATCTAATAGGTTCCTTTATTGAGGTATTTTCATTCAAAGATTTAATCTTTAGTCATTAAAACATGCTTCGCGACTTCATAGGTAACTCGAACAAGTTAATCTCAAAACTCTCATTTTCTTTCAAAGATTCAATCTTTTTACGTTAAAAAGGTCGAGTGCAATACTAGGTACATTTACTGAGGTATTTTCATTCAAAGATTCAATCTATACTCTGTAAAACACTCTTCGGGACGTCAAAGGGAACTCGAATTAGTTTCACTGAAAACTCTCATTTTCTTTAAAAGATTCAATCATTATACATTAAAAAGGTCTAGTCACGTAATAGGTTCCTTCATTGAGATATTTTCATTCAAAGATTTAATATTTAGTCATTACAACACGATTCGCGACTTCATAGGTAACTCGAATAAGTTAATCTCAAAACTTTCATTTTATTTCAAAGATTCAATCTTTTTACATTAAAAAGGTCTAGTGACATACTAGGTACCTTTATTAAGGTATTTTCATTCAGAGATTCAATCTATACTCTGTAAACACTCTACGGGACGTCAAAGAGAACTCGAATAAGTTTAACTCAAAAACCTTATTTTCTTTGGAAGATTCAATATTTATATATTGAAAAGGTCTAGTGACATAAAAGGTACCTTTATTGAGGAACTTTCATTTAAAGATTCAACATATACTCATTAAAACAGTCTTCGCAACTTCATAGGTAAAACGAATAATTTTAAATTAATACTCTTATTTTGTTTCAAAGATTCAATCTATGTACATTAAAAAGTACTGACATAAAATGTATTTTTATTGAGATATTTTCGATTAAAGATTCGATCTTTACTCATTAAAACACTCTTCTCCACTTCATAGGTAACTCGAATAAGTTTAAATCAATACTTCCATTTTCTTTCAAAGATTCAACGTTTATACATTAAAAAGGTCTAGTAACATAATAGGTACCTTTACTGAGGTATTTTCATTCAAAGATTCAATTTTTACTTATTAAAATACTCTTCGGGACGTCAATGGGAACTCGAATAAGTTTTACTCAAAACTCTCATTTTCTTTCAAAGATTTAATCTGTATACATTAAAAAGGTTTAGTCATATAATAGGTTCATTTATTGAGGTATTTTCATTCAAAGATTTAATCTTTAGTCATTGAAACACGCTTCGCGACTTCATAGGTGACTCGAATAAGTGAATATCAAAACTCTCATTTTCTTTCAAAGTTTCAATCTTTTTTCATTAAAAAGGTCTAGTGCAATACTAGGTACCTTTACTGAGGTTTTTAAATTCAAAGATTCAATCTATACTCTGTAAAACACTCTTCGGGACGTCAAAGGGAACTCGAATTCTTTTCACTGAAAACTCTCATTTTCTTTACAAGATTTAATCATTATACATTAAAAAGGTCTACTCACATAATAGGTTTCCTTTGTTGAGATATTTTCATTCAAAGATTTAATATTTATTCATTACAACACGATTCGCGACTTTATAGGAAACTCGAATAAGTTAATCTCAAAACTTTCATTTTATTTCAAAGATTCAATCTTTTTACATTAAAAAGGCCTACTGACATATTAGGTACCTTTATTATGGTATTTTTATTCAAAGATTCAATCTATACTCTTTAAAACACTCTACGGGACGTCAAAGGAAAATCGACTAAGTTTAGCTCAAAAACCTTATTTTCTTTCAAAGATTCAATATTTAAACATTGAAAAGTTCTAGTGACGTAAAAGGTACCTTTATTGAGAAATTTGATTTAAAGATTCAACATATACTCATTAAAACAGTCTTCGCGACTTCATAGGTAAAACGAATAATTTTAAGTTAATACTCTTGTTTTGTTTCAAAGATTCAATCTATATACATTAAAAAGGTTTACTGACATAAAAGGTACTTTTATTGAGATATTTTCAATCAAAGATTCGATCTTTACTCATTAAAACACTCATCTCCACTTCACAGCTAACCGAATAAGTTTAAATCAATACTCTTATTTTCTTTCAAAGATTCAACGTTTATACATTAAAAAGGTCTACTAACATAATCGGTACCTCTATTGAGATATTTTCATTCAAAGATTCTATTTTTACTCATTAAAACACTCTTCGCGACGTCAAAAGGAACTCGAATAAGTTTATTTCAAAACTCTCATTTTCTTTCATTGTTTCAATCTGTATACATTAAAAAGGTTTAGTCATCTAATAGATTCCTTTATTGAGGTATTTTCATTCAAAGATTTAATCTTTAGTCATTAAAACACGCTTCGCGACTTCATAGGTAACTCAAATAAGTTAATGTCAAAACTCTCATTTTCTTTCAAAGATTCAATCTTTTTACATTAAAAAGGTCTAGTGCAATACTAGGTACCTTTACTGAGGTTTTTTCATTCAAAGATTCAATCTATACTCTGTAAAACACTCTTCGGGACGTCAAAGGGAACTCGAATTAGTTTCACTCAAAACTCTCATTTTCTTTACAAGATTCAATCATGATACATTAAAAAGGTCTAGTCACATAATAAGTTCCTTTGTTGAGATATTTTCATTGAAAGATTTAATATTTAGTCATTACAACACGATTCGTGACTTCATAGGTAACTCGAATAAGTTAATCTCAAAACTATCATTTTATTTCAAAGATTCAATCTTTTTTCAGTAAAAAGGTCTAGTGAAATATTAGGTACCTTTATTGAGGTACTTTCATTTTCAGATTCAACATATACTCATTAAAACATTATTCGTGACTTTTAGGTAACACGAATAATTTTAAATTAAAACTCTTGTTTTGTTTCAAAGATTCAATCTATATGCATTAAAAAGGTTTAGTGACATAAAGGTACTTTTATTGAGATATTTTCAATCAAAGATTCGATCTTTATTCATTAAAACACTTTTCAAAACTTCATAGATAACATGAATAAGTTTAAATCAATACACATATTTTCTTTCAAAGATTCAACGTTTATACATTAAAAAGGTCTAGTAACGTAATAGGTACCTTTATTGAGGTATTTTCATTCAAAGATTCTATCTTTACTCATTAATAAACTCTTCGCGACATCAAAAGGAACTCGAATAAACTTCATTCAAAATTCTCAATTTATTTCAAAGATTCAATCTGTATACATTAAAAAGGTTTAGTCAAATAACAGGTTCCTTTATTGAGGTATTTTCATTCAAAGATTTAATCTTTAGTCATAAAAACACGCTTCACGACTTCATAGATAACTCGAATAAGTAAAATAGTCTTCGCGACTTCATAAGTAAAACGAATAATTTGGTTTTGTTTCAAAGATTCAATCTATATAAATTAAAAAGGTTTACTGACATAAAATGTACTTTTATTGAGATATTTTCAATCAAAGATTCGATCTTTACTCATTAAAACACTCTTCGCCACTTCATAAGTAACTCGAATCAATTTAAATCAGTACTCTTATTTTCTTTCAAAGATTCAATGTTAATACATTAAAAAGGTCTAGTAACATAATTGGTACCTTTATTGAGGTATTTTCATTCAAAGATTCAATTTTCACAGATTAAAATACTCATCGGGACGTCAAAGGGAACTCGAATAAGTATCACTCAAAACTTTCATTTTCTTTCAAAGATTCAATCTGTATACATTAAAACGGTTTAGTCATATAACAGGTTCCTTTATTGAGGTATTTTCATTCAAAGATTTAATCTTTAGTCATTAAATCACGCTTCGCGACTTCATAGGTAACTCGAATAAATTAATCTCAAAACTCTCATTTTCTTTCAAAGATTCAATCTATATACATTAAAAAGGTTTAGTCATATAATAGGTTCCATTATTGAGGTATTTTCGTTCAAAGATTTAGTCTTTAGTCATTAAAACACGCTTCGCGATTTCATAGGTAATTCGTATAAGTTTAAATCAATACTCTTATTTTCTTTCAAAGATTCAACGTTTATACATTTAAAAGGTCTAGTAACATAATATGTACCTTTATTGACGTATTTTCATTCAAAGATTCTATTTTTACTCATTAAATCACTCTTCAAGACGTCAAAAGAAACTCGAATAAACTTCATTCAAAATTCTCAATTTCTTTCAAAGATTCAATCTGTATACATTAAAAAGGTTTAGTCAAATAACAGGTTCCTTTATTGAGGTATTTTCATTCAAAGATTTAATCTTTAGTCATAAAAACACGCTTCACGACTTCATAGATAACTCGAATAAGTTAATCTCAAAACACTCATTTTCTTAAAAAGATTCAATCTTTATACATTAAAAAGGTCTAGTCACATAATAGGTTCCTTTGTTAAGATATTTTCATTCAAAGATTTAATATTTAGTCTTTACAATATGATTCACGACTTTATTGGTAACTCGAATAAGTTAATCTCAAAACTATAATTTTCTTTCAAAGATTCAATCTTTTTACATTAAAAAGGTCTAGTGACATACTAGGTACCTTTATTAAGGTATTTCATTCAAAGATTCAATCTTTATTCTGTAAAACATTCTACGGGACGTCAAAGGTAACTCGAATAAGTTTAACTCAAAAACCTTATTTTCTTTCAAAGAATCAATATTTATACATTGAAAAGGTCTAGTGACATAAAAGGTACCTTTATTGAGGAGTTTTCATTTAAAGATTCAATATATACTCAATAAAACAGTCTTCGCAACTTCATAGGTAACACGAATAATTTTAAATTAATACTCTTGTTTTGTTTCAAAGATTCATTCTATATACATAAAAAAGGTTTACTGATATAAAAGGTACTTTTATTGAAATATTTTCAATCAAGGATTCAATCTTTACTCATTAAAACACTCTTCGCCACTTCATAGGTACCTCGAATAAGTATAAATCAATACTCTTATTTTCTTTCAAAGATTCAACGTTTATACATTAAAAAGGTCTAGTAACAAAATAGGTACCTTTATTGAGGTATTTTCATTTAAAGATTCAATTTTTACGGATTAAAATACTCTTCGGGACGTCAAAGGGAACTCGAATACGTTTCACTCAAAACTCTTATTTTCTTTCAAAGATTCAATCTGTATACATTAAAAAGTTTTAGTCATATAATAGGTTCCTTTATTGAGATATTTTCATTCAAAGATTTGTGACTTCATAGGTTCCTTTAGTCATATATAGATTCCTATAGTCATATATAGGTTCCTTTAGTCATTAAAACATACTTCGCGACTTCATAGGTAACTCGAATAAGTTAATCTCAAAACTCTCATTTTCTTTCAAAAATTCAATCTTTTTACATTAAAAAGGTTTAGTGACATATTAGGTACCTTTACTGGGGTATTTTCATTCAAAAATTCAATCTATACTCTGTAAAACACTCTACGAGACGTCAAAGGTAACTCGATTAAGTTTAACTCAAAAACCTCATTTTCTTTCAAAGAATCAATCTTTATACATTGAAAAGGTCTAGTGACATCAAAGGTACCTTTATTGAGGTACTTTCATTTAAAGATTCAACACATACTCATTAAAACACTCTTCGCGACTTTTCGGTAACACGAATAAGTTTCAATTAAAACTCTTGTTTTGATTCAAAGATTCAATCTATATGCATTAAAATGGTTTAGTGACATAAAAGGTACTCTTATTGAGATATTTTCAATTAAAGATTCGATCTTTACTCATTAAAACACTCTTCAAAACTTCATAGATTACTCGAATAAGTTTAAATCAATACTCTTATTTTCTTTCAAAGATTCAACGTTTATACATTAAAAAGGTCTAGTAACGTAATAGGTACCATTATTGAGGTATTTTCATTCAAAAATTCAGTCTTTACTCATTAAAAATCTCTTCGGGATGTCAAAAGGAACTCGAATAAGTTTTATTCAAAACTCTCATTTTCTTTCAACGATTCAATTCGTATACATTAAAAAGGTTTAGTCATATAATAGGTTCCTTTATTGAGGTATTTTCATTCAAAGATTTAATCTTTAGTCATAAAAACACCCTTCGTGACTTCATAGGAAACTCGAATAAGTTAATCTCAAAACTCTCATTTTCTTTCAAAGATTCAATATCTTTACATTAAAAAGGTCTAGTGACATACTAGGTACCTTTATTAAGGTATTTTCATTCAAAGATTCAATCCATACTCTGTAAAACACTCTTCGGGACGTCAAAGGGAACTCGAATAAGTTTCACTCAAAACTCTCATTTTCTTTATGAGATTCAATCTTTATACATTAAAAAGGTCTAGTCACATAATAGGTTCCTTTGTTGAGATATTTTCATTCAAAGATTTAACAGTTAGTCATTATAACACGATTCGCGACTTCATAGGTAACAAGAATAAGTTAATCTCAAAACTATCATTTTATTTCAAAGATTCAATCTGTATACATTAAAAAGGATTAGTCATATAATAGGTTCCTTTATTGAGGTATTTTCGTTCAAAGATTTAATCTTTGGTCATTAAAACACGTTTCGCGACTTCATAGGTAACTCGAATAAGTTAATCTCAAAACTTCATTTTTTTTCAAAGATTCAATCTTTTTACATTAAAAAGGTCTAGTGACATACTAGGTACCTTTACTGAGGTATTTTGATTCAAAGATTCAATCTATACTCTGTAAAACACTCTTCGTGGCGTCAAAGAGAACTGGAATATGTTTCACTCAAAACTCTCATTTTCTTTAAAAGATTCAAGCTTTATACATTAAAAAGGTCTAGTCGTATAATAGGTTCCTTTGTTGAGATATTTTCATTCAAAGATTTAATATTTAGTCATTACAACAGGATTCGCGACTTCATAGGTAACTCGAATAAGTTAATCTCAAAACTATCATTTTATTTCAAAGATTCAATCTTTTTACATTAAAAAGTTCTAGTGACATACTAGGTACCTTTATTAAGGTATTTTCATTCAAAGATTCAATCTTTACTTTGTAAAACACTCTACGGGGCGTCAAAGAGAACTCGAATAAGTTTAACTCAAAAACCTTATTTTCTTTCAAAGATTCAATATTTATACATTGAAAAGGTCTAGAGACATAAAAGGTACCTTTATTGAGGAACTTTCATTAAAAGATTTAACATATACTCATTAAAATAGTCTTCGCGACTTCATAAGTAAAACGAATAATTTGGTTTTGTTTCAAAGATTCAATCTATATAAATTAAAAAGGTTTACTGACATAAAATGTACTTTTATTGAGATATTTTCAATCAAAGATTCGATCTTTACTCATTAAAACACTCTTCGCCACTTCATAAGTAACTCGAATCAATTTAAATCAGTACTCTTATTTTCTTTCAAAGATTCAATGTTAATACATTAAAAAGGTCTAGTAACATAATTGGTACCTTTATTGAGGTATTTTCATTCAAAGATTCAATTTTCACAGATTAAAATACTCATCGGGACGTCAAAGGGAACTCGAATAAGTATCACTCAAAACTTTCATTTTCTTTCAAAGATTCAATCTGTATACATTAAAACGGTTTAGTCATATAACAGGTTCCTTTATTGAGGTATTTTCATTCAAAGATTTAATCTTTAGTCATTAAATCACGCTTCGCGACTTCATAGGTAACTCGAATAAATTAATCTCAAAACTCTCATTTTCTTTCAAAGATTCAATCTATATACATTAAAAAGGTTTAGTCATATAATAGGTTCCATTATTGAGGTATTTTCGTTCAAAGATTTAGTCTTTAGTCATTAAAACACGCTTCGCGATTTCATAAGTAATTCGTATAAGTTTAAATCAATACTCTTATTTTCTTTCAAAGATTCAACGTTTATACATTTAAAAGGTCTAGTAACATAATATGTACCTTTATTGACGTATTTTCATTCAAAGATTCTATTTTTACTCATTAAATCACTCTTCAAGACGTCAAAAGAAACTCGAATAAACTTCATTCAAAATTCTCAATTTCTTTCAAAGATTCAATCTGTATACATTAAAAAGGTTTAGTCAAATAACAGGTTCCTTTATTGAGGTATTTTCATTCAAAGATTTAATCTTTAGTCATAAAAACACGCTTCACGACTTCATAGATAACTCGAATAAGTTAATCTCAAAACACTCATTTTCTTAAAAAGATTCAATCTTTATACATTAAAAAGGTCTAGTCACATAATAGGTTCCTTTGTTAAGATATTTTCATTCAAAGATTTAATATTTAGTCTTTACAATACGATTCGCGACTTTATTGGTAACTCGAATAAGTTAATCTCAAAACTATAATTTTCTTTCAAAGATTCAATCTTTTTACATTAAAAAGGTCTAGTGACATACTAGGTACCTTTATTAAGGTATTTCATTCAAAGATTCAATCTTTATTCTGTAAAACATTCTACGGGACGTCAAAGGTAACTCGAATAAGTTTAACTCAAAAACCTTATTTTCTTTCAAAGAATCAATATTTATACATTGAAAAGGTCTAGTGACATAAAAGGTACCATTATTGAGGAGTTTTCATTTAAAGATTCAATATATACTCAATAAAACAGTCTTCGCAACTTCATAGGTAACACGAATAATTTTAAATTAATACTCTTGTTTTGTTTCAAAGATTCATTCTATATACATAAAAAAGGTTTACTGATATAAAAGGTACTTTTATTGAAATATTTTCAATCAAGGATTCAATCTTTACTCATTAAAACACTCTTCGCCACTTCATAGGTACCTCGAATAAGTATAAATCAATACTCTTATTTTCTTTCAAAGATTCAACGTTTATACATTAAAAAGGTCTAGTAACAAAATAGGTACCTTTATTGAGGTATTTTCATTTAAAGATTCAATTTTTACGGATTAAAATACTCTTCGGGACGTCAAAGGGAACTCGAATACGTTTCACTCAAAACTCTTATTTTCTTTCAAAGATTCAATCTGTATACATTAAAAAGTTTTAGTCATATAATAGGTTCCTTTATTGAGATATTTTCATTCAAAGATTTGTGACTTCATAGGTTCCTTTAGTCATATATAGATTCCTATAGTCATATATAGGTTCCTTTAGTCATTAAAACATACTTCGCGACTTCATAGGTAACTCGAATAAGTTAATCTCAAAACTCTCATTTTCTTTCAAAAATTCAATCTTTTTACATTAAAAAGGTTTAGTGACATATTAGGTACCTTTACTGGGGTATTTTCATTCAAAAATTCAATCTATACTCTGTAAAACACTCTACGAGACGTCAAAGGTAACTCGATTAAGTTTAACTCAAAAACCTCATTTTCTTTCAAAGAATCAATCTTTATACATTGAAAAGGTCTAGTGACATCAAAGGTACCTTTATTGAGGTACTTTCATTTAAAGATTCAACACATACTCATTAAAACACTCTTCGCGACTTTTCGGTAACACGAATAAGTTTCAATTAAAACTCTTGTTTTGATTCAAAGATTCAATCTATATGCATTAAAATGGTTTAGTGACATAAAAGGTACTCTTATTGAGATATTTTCAATTAAAGATTCGATCTTTACTCATTAAAACACTCTTCAAAACTTCATAGATTACTCGAATAAGTTTAAATCAATACTCTTATTTTCTTTCAAAGATTCAACGTTTATACATTAAAAAGGTCTAGTAACGTAATAGGTACCATTATTGAGGTATTTTCATTCAAAAATTCAGTCTTTACTCATTAAAAATCTCTTCGGGATGTCAAAAGGAACTCGAATAAGTTTTATTCAAAACTCTCATTTTCTTTCAACGATTCAATTCGTATACATTAAAAAGGTTTAGTCATATAATAGGTTCCTTTATTGAGGTATTTTCATTCAAAGATTTAATCTTTAGTCATAAAAACACCCTTCGTGACTTCATAGGAAACTCGAATAAGTTAATCTCAAAACTCTCATTTTCTTTCAAAGATTCAATATCTTTACATTAAAAAGGTCTAGTGACATACTAGGTACCTTTATTAAGGTATTTTCATTCAAAGATTCAATCCATACTCTGTAAAACACTCTTCGGGACGTCAAAGGGAACTCGAATAAGTTTCACTCAAAACTCTCATTTTCTTTATGAGATTCAATCTTTATACATTAAAAAGGTCTAGTCACATAATAGGTTCCTTTGTTGAGATATTTTCATTCAAAGATTTAACAGTTAGTCATTATAACACGATTCGCGACTTCATAGGTAACAAGAATAAGTTAATCTCAAAACTATCATTTTATTTCAAAGATTCAATCTGTATACATTAAAAAGGATTAGTCATATAATAGGTTCCTTTATTGAGGTATTTTCGTTCAAAGATTTAATCTTTGGTCATTAAAACACGTTTCGCGACTTCATAGGTAACTCGAATAAGTTAATCTCAAAACTTCATTTTTTTTCAAAGATTCAATCTTTTTACATTAAAAAGGTCTAGTGACATACTAGGTACCTTTACTGAGGTATTTTGATTCAAAGATTCAATCTATACTCTGTAAAACACTCTTCGTGGCGTCAAAGAGAACTGGAATATGTTTCACTCAAAACTCTCATTTTCTTTAAAAGATTCAAGCTTTATACATTAAAAAGGTCTAGTCGTATAATAGGTTCCTTTGTTGAGATATTTTCATTCAAAGATTTAATATTTAGTCATTACAACAGGATTCGCGACTTCATAGGTAACTCGAATAAGTTAATCTCAAAACTATCATTTTATTTCAAAGATTCAATCTTTTTACATTAAAAAGTTCTAGTGACATACTAGGTACCTTTATTAAGGTATTTTCATTCAAAGATTCAATCTTTACTTTGTAAAACACTCTACGGGGCGTCAAAGAGAACTCGAATAAGTTTAACTCAAAAACCTTATTTTCTTTCAAAGATTCAATATTTATACATTGAAAAGGTCTAGAGACATAAAAGGTACCTTTATTGAGGAACTTTCATTAAAAGATTTAACATATACTCATTAAAATAGTCTTCGCGACTTCATAAGTAAAACGAATAATTTGGTTTTGTTTCAAAGATTCAATCTATATAAATTAAAAAGGTTTACTGACATAAAATGTACTTTTATTGAGATATTTTCAATTAAAGATTCGATCTTTACTCATTAAAACACTCTTCGCCACTTCATAAGTAACTCGAATCAATTTAAATCAGTACTCTTATTTTCTTTCAAAGATTCAATGTTAATACATTAAAAAGGTCTAGTAACATAATTGGTACCTTTATTGAGGTATTTTCATTCAAAGATTCAATTTTCACAGATTAAAATACTCATCGGGACGTCAAAGGGAACTCGAATAAGTATCACTCAAAACTTTCATTTTCTTTCAAAGATTCAATCTGTATACATTAAAACGGTTTAGTCATATAACAGGTTCCTTTATTGAGGTATTTTCATTCAAAGATTTAATCTTTAGTCATTAAATCACGCTTCGCGACTTCATAGGTAACTCGAATAAATTAATCTCAAAACTCTCATTTTCTTTCAAAGATTCAATCTATATACATTAAAAAGGTTTAGTCATATAATAGGTTCCATTATTGAGGTATTTTCGTTCAAAGATTTAGTCTTTAGTCATTAAAACACGCTTCGCGATTTCATAGGTAATTCGTATAAGTTTAAATCAATACTCTTATTTTCTTTCAAAGATTCAACGTTTATACATTTAAAAGGTCTAGTAACATAATATGTACCTTTATTGACGTATTTTCATTCAAATATTCTATTTTTACTCATTAAATCACTCTTCAAGACGTCAAAAGAAACTCGAATAAGTTTCATTCAAAACTCTCATTTTCTTTCAATGATTCAATCTCTATGCATTAAAAAGGTTTAGTCATATAATAGGTTCCTTTATTGAGGATTTTTCGTTCAAAGATTTAATCTTTAGTCATTAAAACACGCTTCGCGACTTCATAGGTAACCGAATAAGTTAATCTCAAAACTCTCATTTTCTTTCAAAGATTCAATCTTTTTACATTAAAAAGGTCTAGTGCAATACTAGGTACCTTTACTGAGGTATTTTCATTCAAAGATTCAATCTATACTCTGTAAAACACCCTTTAGGACGTCAAAGAGAAATCGAATAAGTTTCACTCAAAACACTCATTTTCTTTAATAGATTCAATCTTTATACATTAAAAAGGTCTAGTTACATAATAGGTTCCTTTGTTGAGATATTTTCATTAAAAGATTTAATATTTAGTCATTATAATACGATTCGCGACTTCATTGGTAACTCAAATAAGTTCATTTCAAAACTATCATTTTATTTCAAAGATTCAATCTTTTTACATTAAAAAGGTCCAGTGACATACTAGGTACCTTTATTAAGGTATTTTCATTCAAAGATTCAATCTTTACTCTGTAAAACACTTTACGGGACCTCAAGGGGAACTCGAATAAGTTTAACTCAAAAACCTTATTTTTTTTCAAAGATTCAATATTTATACATTGAAAAGGTCTAATGACATAAAAGGAACCTTTATTGAGGTACTTTCATGTAAAGATTCAACATATACTCATTAAAACATTATTCGCGACTTTTAGGTAACACAAATTATTTTAAATTAAAACTCTTGTTTTGTTTCAAAGATTCCATCTATATGCATTAAAAAGGTTTAGTGATATAAAATGTACTTTTATTGATATATTTTCAATCAAAGATTCGATCTTTACTCATTAAAACACTCTTCAAAACTTCATAGATAACTCGAATAAGTTTAAATAAATACTCTTATTTTCTTTCAAAGGTTCAACGTTTATACATTAAAAAGGTCTAGTAACGTAATAAGTACCTTTATTGAGGTATTTTCATTCAAAGATTTTATCTTTACTCATTAAAAAACTCTTCGGGACTTCAAAAGGAGCTCGAATAAGTTTCATTCAAAACTCTCATTTTCTTTCAAAGATTCAATCTCTATATATTAAAAAGGTTTAGTCGTATAATAGGTTCCTTTATTGAGGTATTTTCATTCAAAGATTTAATCTTTAGTCATAAAAACACGCTTCGCGACTTCATATGTAACTCGAATAAATTAATCTTAAAACTCTTATTTTTTTTCAAAGATTCAATCTTTTTACATTAAAAAGGTCTAGTGACATATGGTACCTTTACTGAGGTATTTACATTCAAAGATTCAATCTATACTCTGTAAAACACTCTTCGGGACATCAAAGAGAACTCGAATAAGTTTCACTCAAAACTCTCATTTTCTTTAAAAGATTCTATCTTTATACATTAAAAAGGTCTAGTCACATAATAGGTTCTTTTGTTGAGATATTTTCATTCAAAGATTTAATATTTAGTCATTATAACACGATTCGCGACTTCATGGGTAACTCGAACAAGTTAATCTCAAAACTATCATTTTTTTTCAAAAATTCAATCTTTTTACATTAAAAAGGTCTAGTGACATACTAGGTACCTTTATTAAGGTATTTTCATTCAAAGTTTCAATATTTACTCTGTAAAACACTCTATGGGACGTCAAAGGGAACTCGAATAAGTTTAACTCAAAAACCTTATTTTCTTTCAAAGATTCAATATTTATATTTTGAGAAGGTCTAGTGACATAAAAGATACCTTTATTGAGGAATTTTCATTTAAAGATTCAACATATACTCATTAAAACGGTCTTCGCGACTTCATTGGTAAAACGAATAATTTTAAACTAATACTCTTGTTTTGTTTCAAAGATTCAATCTATATAAATTAAAAAGGTTTATTGATATAAAATGTACTTTTATTGAGATATTT
The DNA here is from genome assembly GCF_030987335.1 of Cornus florida. Taxonomy (NCBI): domain Eukaryota; kingdom Viridiplantae; phylum Streptophyta; class Magnoliopsida; order Cornales; family Cornaceae; genus Cornus; species Cornus florida. The sequence goes on along the minus strand of NW_026775578.1, from coordinate 88,399,891 downwards.
TCAATCAAAGATTCGATATTTACTCATTAAAACACTCTTTGCCACTTCATAAGTAACTCGAATAAATTTAAATCAATACTCTTATTTTCTTTCAAAGATTCAATGTTTATACATTAAAAAGGTTTAGTAACATAATAGGTACCTTTATTGAGGTATTTTCATTCCAAGATTCAATTTTCACTGATTAAAATACTCATCAGGACGTCAAAGGAAACTCGAATAAGTTTCACTCAAAACTTTAATTTTCTTTCAAAGATTCAATCTGTATACATTAAAACGGTTTAGTTATATAACAGGTTCCCTTATTGTGGTATTTTCATTCAAAGATTTAATCATTAGTCATTAAATCACGCTTCGCGACTTCATAGGTAACTCGTATAAATTAATGTCAAAACTCTCATTTTCTTTCAAAGATTCAATCTGTATACATTAAAAAAGTTTAGTCATATAATATGTTCCTTTATTGAGGTATTTTCGTTCAAAGATTTAGTCTTTAGTCATTAAAACTCGCTTCGCGATTTCATAGGTAATTCGAATAAGTTTAAATCAATACTCTTATTTTCTTTCAAAGATTCAACGTTTATACATTAAAAAGGTCTAGTAACATAATATGTACCTTTATTGAGGTATTTTCATTCAAAGATTCTATTTTTACTCATTAAATCACTCTTCAGGACGTCAAAAGGAACTCGAATAAGTTTCATTCAAAACTCTCATTTCCTTTCAATAATTCAATCTCTATGTATTAAAAAGGTTTAGTCATATAATAGGTTCCTTTATTGAGGATTTTTCGTTCAAAGATTTAATCTTTAGTCATTAAAACACGCTTCGCGACTTCATAGGTAACCGAATAAGTTAATCTCAAAACTCTCATTTTCTTTCCAAGATTCAATCTTTTTACATTAAAAAGGTCTAGTGCAATACTAGGTACCTTTACTGAGGTATTTTCATTCAAAGATTCAATCTATACTCTGTAAAACACCCTTCAGGATGTCAAAGAGAAATCGAATAAGTTTCACTCAAAACTCTCATTTTCTTTAAAAAATTCAATCTTTATACATTAAAAAGGTCTAGTTACATAATAGGTTCCTTTGTTGAGATATTTTCATTAAAAGATTTAATATTTAGTCATTACAATACGATTCGCGACTTCATAGGTAACTCAAATAAGTTAATCTCAAAACTATCATTTTATTTCAAAGATTCAATCTTTTTACATTTAAAAGGTCTAGTGACATACTAGGTACCTTTATTAAGGTATTCTCATTAAAAGATTCAATCTTTACTCTGTAAAACATTCTACGGGACGTCAAGGGGAACTCGAATAAGTTTAACTCAAAAACCTTATTTGTTTTCAAAGATTCAATATTTATACATTGAAAAAGTCTAGTGACATAAAAGGAACCTTTATTGAGTTACTTTCATTTAAAGATTTAATATATACTCATTAAAACACTATTCGCGACTTTTAGGTAACACAAATAATTTTAAATTAAAACTCTTGTTTTGTTTCAAAGATTCCATCTATATGCATTAAAAAGGTTTAGTGACATAAAAGGTACTTTTATTGATATATTTTCAATCAAAGATTCGATCTTTACTCATTAAAACACTCTTCAAAACTTCATAGATAACTCGAATAAGTTTAAATCAATACTCTTATTTTCTTTCAAAGATTCAACGTTTATACATTAAAAAGGTCTAGTAACGTAATAAGTACCTTTATTGAGGTATTTTCATTCAAAGATATTATCTTTACTCATTAAAAAACTCTTCGGGACTTCAAAAGGAACTCGAATAAGTTTCATTCAAAACTCTCATTTTCTTTCAAAGATTCAATTTGTATATATTAAAAAGGTTTAGTCGTATAATAGGTTCCTTTATTGAGGTATTTTCATTTAAAGATTTAATCTTTAGTCATAAAATCACGCTTCGCGACTTCATATGTAACTCGAATAAATTAATCTCAAAACTCTTATTTTCTTTCAAAGATTCAATCTTTTTACATTAAAAAGGTCTAGTGACATACGGTACCTTTACTGAGGTATTTACATTCAAAGATTCAATCTATACTCTGTAAAACACTCTTCGGGACATCAAAGAGAACTCGAATAAGTTTCACTTAAAACTCTCATTTTCTTTAAAAGATTCTATCTTTAAACATTAAAACGGTCTAGTCACATAATAGGTTCCTTTGTTGAGATATTTTCATTCAAAGATTTAATATTTAGTCATTACAACACGATTCGCGACTTCATAGGTAACTCGAACAAGTTAATCTCAAAAATTCAATCTTTTTACATTAAAAAGGTCTAGTGACATACTAGGTACCTTTATTAAGGTATTTTCATCCAAAGATTCAATCTTTACTCTGTAAAACACTCTATGGGACGTCAAAGGGAACTCGAATAAGTTTAACTTAAAAACCTTATTTTCTTTCAAAGATTCAATATTTATACATTGAAAAGGTCTAGTGACATAAAAGATACCTTTATTGAGGAACTTTCATTTAAAGATTCAATATATACTCATTAAAACAGTTTTCGCGACTTCATTGGTAACACGAATAATTTGAAATTAATACTCTTATTTTGTTTCAAAGATTCAATCTATATACATTAAAAATGTTTACTGACATAAAAGGTACTTTTATTTAAACACTATTCGCCACTTCATAGGTAAGTCGAATAAGTTTAAATCAATACTCTTATTTTCATTCAAAGATTCAACGTTTATATATTAAAAAGATCTAGTAACATAATAGGTACCTTCATTTAGGTATTTTCATTCAAAGATTCAATTTTTACTGATTAAAATACTCTTCGGGACGTCAAAGGGAACTCGAATAAGTTTCACTCAAAACTCTCTTTTTCTTTCAAAGATTAAATCTGTATACATTAAAAAGGTTTAGTCATATAATAGGTTCCTTTATTTAGATATTTTCATTCAAAGATTTAATCTGTAGTCATTAAATCACGCTTCGCGACTTCATAGGTAACTCGAATAAGTTAATCTCAAAACTCTTATTTTCTTTCAAAGATTCAATCTGTATACATTAAAAAGGTTTAGTCATATAATAGGTTCCTTTATTGAGGTATTTTCGTTCAAAGATTTAACCTTTAGTCATTAAAACACGCTTCGCGACTTCATAGGTAATTCAAATAAGTTAATCTCAAAACTCTCATTTTCTTTCAAAGATTTAATCTTTTTACATTAAAAAGGTCTCGTGACATACTAGGTACCTTTACTGAGATATTTTCATTCAAAGATTCAACCTATACTTTGTAAAACACTCTACGGGACGTCGAAGGGAACTCGATTAAGTTTAACTCAAAAACCTCATTTTCTTTCAAAGATTCAATCTTTATACATTGAAAAGGTCAAGTGACAAAAAAGGTACCTTTATTGAGGTACTTTCATTTAAAGATTCAACATATACTCATTAAAACACTCTACGCGACTTTTAGGTAACACGAATAATTTTAAATTAAAACTCTTGCTTTGTTTCAAAGACTAAATCTATATCCAACAAAAAGGTTTTGTGACATAAAAGGTACTTTTATTGAAATATTTTTAATCAAAGATTCGATCTTTACTCATTAAAACACTCTTCAAAACTTAATAGATAACTCGATTAAGTTTAAATAAATACGCTTATTTTCTTTCAAAGATTCAACGTTTATACGTTAAAAAGGTCTAGTAACATAATAGGTACCTTTATTGAGGTATTTTCATTCAAAGATTCTATTTTTACTCATTAAAACACTCTTCGGGACGTCAAAAGAAACTCGAATAAGTTTCGTCCAAAACTCTCATTTTCTTTCAATGATTCAGTCTCTATACATAAAAAAAGGTTTAGTCATATAATAAGTTCCTTTATTGAGGTATTTTCATTCAAAGATTTAATCTTTAGTCATTAAAACACACTTCGCGACTTCATAGGTAACTCGAATATGTTAACCTCAAAATTCTCATTTTCTTTCAAATATTCAATCTTTTTACATCAAAAAGGTCTAGTGCAATACTAGGTACCTTTACTGAGGTATTTTCATTCAAAGATTCAATCTATACTCTGTAAAACACTCTTCGGGACGTCAAAGGGAACTCGAATAAGTTTCACTCAAAACTCCCATTTTCTTTAAAAGATTCAATCTTTATACATTAAAAAGGTCTAGTCACATAATAGGTTCCTTTGTTCAGATATTTTCATTCAAAGATTTAATATTTAGTCATTACAACACGATTCGCGACTTTATAGGTAACTCGAATAATTTAATCTCAAAACTATCATTTTATTTGAAAGATTCAATCTTTTTACTTTAAAAAGGTCTAGTGACATACTAGGTACCTTTATTAAGGTATTTTCATTCAAAGATTCAATCTTTACTCTGTAAAACACTCTAAGGGACGTCGAAGGGAACTCAATTAAGTTTAACTGAAAAACCTCATTTTCTTTCAAAGATTCAATCTTTATACATTGAAAAGTTCTAATAACATAAAAGGTATCTTTATTGAGGTACTTTCATTTAAAGATTCAACACATACTCATTAAAACACACTTTGCGACTTTTCGGTAACACAAATAATTTTCAGTTAAAACTCTTATTTTGTTTCAAAGATTCAATCTATATGCATTAAAAAGGTTTAGTGACATAAAAGGTACTTTTATTGAGATATTTTCAATTAAAGATTCGATCTTTACTCATTAAAACACTCTTCAAAACTTCATAGATTACTCGAATAATTTTAAATCAATACTCTTATTTGCTTTCAAAGATTCAACGTTTATACATTAAAAAAGTCTAGTAACGTAATAGGTACCTTTATTGAGGTATATTTTCATTCAAAGATTCTATTTTTACTCTTTAAAACACTCTTTGGGGCGTCAAAAGGAACTCGAATAAGTTTCATTCAAAACTCTCATTTTCTTTCAAAGATTCAATCTGTATATATTAAAAAAGGATTAGTCACATAATAGGTTCCTTTATTGAGGTATTTTCATTCAAAGATTTAATCTTTAGTCATTAAAACACGTTTCGTGACTTCATAGGTTACTCAAATAAGTTAATCTCAAAATTCTCATTTTCTTTCAAAGATTCAATCTTTTTACATTAAAAATGTCTAGTGACATACTAGGTACCTTTACTGAGGTATTTTCATTCAAAGATTCAATCTATACTCTGTAAAACACTCTACGGGACGTCAAAGGGAACTTGATTAAGTTTAACACAAAAACTTCATTTTCTTTCAAGGATTCAATCTTTATACATTGAAAAGGTCTAGTGACGTAAAAGGAACCTTTATTGAGGTACTTTCATTTAAAGATTCAACATGTACTTATTAAAACACTCTTCGCGACTTTTAGGTAACACGAATAATTTTAAATTAAAACACTTGTTTTGTTTCAAAGATTCAATCTATATGCAATAAAAAGGTTTAGTGACATCAAAGGTACTTTTATTGAGATATTTTCTATCAAAGATTCGATCTTTACTCATTAAAACACTTTTCAAAACTTCATAGATAACTCGAATGAGTGTAAATTAATACGATTATTTTCTTTCAAAGATTTAACGTTTATACATTAAAAAGGTCTAGTAACATAATAGGTACCTTTATTTAGGTATTTTCATTCAAAGATTCTATTTTTACTCACTAAAACACTCTTCTGGACGTCAAAAGGAACTCAAATAAGTTTCATTCAAAACTCTCACTTTCTGTCAATGATTCAGTCTGTATACATCAAAAAGGTTTAGTCATATAATAAGTTCCTTTATTGAGGTATTTTCACTCAAAGATTTAATCTTTAGTTATTAAAACACGCTTTGCGACTTCATAGGTAACTCGAATATGTTAATCTCAAAACTCTCATTTTTTTTCAAATATTCAATCTTTTTACATTAAAAAGGTCTAGTGCAATACTAGGTACCTTTACTGAAGTATTTTCATTCAAAGATTCAATCTATACTCTGTAAAACACTCTTCGGGACGTCAAAGGCAACTCGAATAAGTTTCATTCAAAACTCTCATTTTCTTTCAAAGATTCAATCTTTATACATTGAAAAGGTCTAGTGACATAAAAGGTATCTTTATTGAGGTACTTTCATTTAAAGATTCAACATATACTCATTAAAACACTCTTCTCGACTTTTCGGTAACATGAATAATTTTCAATTAAAACTCTTGTTTTGTTTCAAAGATTCAATCTACATGCATTAAAAAGGTTTAGTGATATAAAAGGTACTTTTATTAAGATATTTTCAATTAAAGATTCGATCTTTACTCATTAAAACACTCTTAAAAAATTCATAGATTAGTCGAATAAGTTTAAATCAATACTCTTATTTTCTTTCAAAGGTTCAACGTTTATACATTAAAAAAGTCTACTAACGTAATAGGTACCTTTTTTGAGGTATTTTCATTCAAAGATTCTATTTTTACTCTTTAAAACACTCTTCGGGACGTCAAAAGGAACTCGAAAAAGTTTCATTCAAAACTCTCATTTTATTTCAAAGATTCAATCTCTATACATTAAAAAGGTTTAGTCATATAATAGGTTCCTTTATTGAGGTATTTTCATTCAAAGATTTAATCTTTAGTCATTAAAACTCGCTTCGCGACTACGTAGGTAACAGAATAAGTTAATCTCAAAACTCTTATTTTCTTTCAAAGATTCAATCTTTTTACATTAAAAAGGTCTAGTGACATACGAGGTACCTTTACTGAGGTATTTTCATTCAGAGATTCAATTTATACTCTGTAAAACACTCTTCAGGACGTCAAAGGGAACTCGAATAAGTTTCACTCAAAACTCTCATTTTCTTTAAAGGATTCAATCTTTATACATTAAAAAGGTCTGGTCACATAATAGATTCCTTTGTTGAGATATTTTCATTCAACGATTTAATATTTAGTCATTACAACACGATTCGCGACTTCATAGGTAACTCGAAAAAGTTAATCTCAAAACTATCATTTTATTTGAAAGATTCAATCTTTTTACGTTAAAAAGGTCTAATGACATACTAGGTACCTTTATTAAGGTATTTTCATTCAAAGATTCAATATTTACTCTGTAAAACACTTTACGGGATGTCAAAGGGTACTCGAATAAGTTTAACTCAAAAACCTTATTTTCTTTCAAAGATCTAATATTTATAAATTGAAAAGGTCTAGTGATATAAAAGGTACCTTTATTGAGGAACTTTCATTTAAAGATTAAACATATACTCATTAAAGCAGTCTTCGTGACTTCAGAGGTAACAGGAATAATTTTAAATTAATACTCTTGTTTTGTTTCAAAGATTCAATCTATATACATTAAAAAGGTTTACAGACACAAAAGGTACTTTTATTGAAATATTTTCAATCAAAGATTCGATCTTTACTTATTAAAACACTCTTCGCCACTTCATAGGTAACTCGAATTAGTTTAAATCAATACTATTTTTTTCTTTCAAAGATTCAATGTTTATACATTAAAAAAGTCTAGTAACATAATAGGTACCTTTATTGAGCTATTTTCATTCAAAAATTCTATTTTTATTCACTAAAACACTCTTCGGGACGTCAAAAGGAACTCAAATAATTTTCTGTCAAAATTCTAATTTTCTTTCAATGATTCAGTCTGTATACATCAAAAAGGTAAAGTCATATAATAAGTTCCTTTATTGAGGTATTTTCATTCAAAGATTTAATCTTTAGTCATTAAAACACGCTTCACGACATTATAGGTAACTCGAATATGTTAATCTCAAAACTCTCATTTTCTTTCAAATATTCAATCTTTTTATATTAAAAAGGTCTAGTGCAATACTAGATATCTTTACTGAGATATTTTCATTCAAAGATTCAAACTATACTCTGTAAAACACTCTTCGGGACGTCAAAGAGAACTCGAATAAGTTTCACTCGAAACTCTCATTTTCTTTAAAAGATTCAATCTTTATGCATTAAAAAGGTCTAGCCACATAATAGGTTCCTTTGTTGAGATATTTTCATTCAAAGATTTAATATTTAGTCATTACAACACGATTCGCGACTTCATAGGTAACTCGAATAAGTTAATCTCAAAACTATCATTTTATTTCAAAGATTCAATCTTTTTACATTAAAAAGGTCTAATGACATACTAGGTACCTTTATTAAGGTATTTTCATTCAAAGATTCATGCTTTACTCTGTAAAACACTCTACGGGACGTCAAAGGGAACTCGATTAAGTTTAACTCAAAAACCTCATTTTCTTTCAAAGATTCCATCCTTATACATTGAAAAGGTCTAGTGACATAAAAGGTACCTTTATTGAGGTACTTTCATTTAAAGATTCAACACATACTCATTAAAATACTCTTCGCGACTTTTAGGTAACACGAATAATTTTCAATTAAAAGTCGTGTTTTGTTTCAAAGATTCAATCTATATGCATTAAAAAGGTTTAGTGACATAAAAGGTACTTTTATTGAGATATTTTCAATTAAAGATTCGATCTTTACTCATTAAAACACTCTTCTCCACTTCATAGTTAACTCGAAGAAATTTAAATCAATACTCTTATTTTCTTTCAAAGATTCAACGTTTATACATTAAAAAGGTCTAGTAACATAATAGGTATCTTTATTGAGGTATTTTCATTCAACGATTCAATTTTTACTGATTAAAATACTCTTCGGGACGTTAAAGGGAACTCGAAAAAGTTTCTCTCAAAACTCTCATTTTCTTTCAAAAATTCAATCTGTATACATTAAAACGGTTTACTCATATAATAGGTTCCTTTATTGAGGTATTTTCATTCAAAAATTTAATCTTTAGTCATTAAAATACGCTTCGTGACTACATAGGTAACTCGAATAAGTTAATCTCAAAACTCTAATTTTCTTTCAAATTTTTAATCTTTTTACATTAAAAAGGTCTAGTGACGTATTAGGTACCTTTACTGAGGTATTTTCATTCAAAGCTTCAATCTATACTCTGTAAAACACTTTTCGGGACGTCAAAGAGAACTCGAATAAGTTAAGGTATTTTCATTCAAAGATTCTATTCTTACTCATTAAAATACTCTTCGGGACGTCAAAAGGAACTCGAATAAGTTTCATTCAAGACTCTCATTTTCTTTCAAAGATTCAATCTGTATACATTAAAATGGGTTAGTCATATAATTGGTTCCTTTATTGAGGTATTTTCATTCAAAGATTGAATCTTTAGTTATTAAAACACGCTTCGTGACTTCATAGGTAACTCGAATAATTTAATCTCGAAACTCTCATTTTCTTTTAAAGATTCAATCTTTGTACATTTAAAAGGTTTAGTCACAAAATAGGTTCCTTTGTTAAGATATTTTCATTCAAAGATTTAATATTTAGTCATTATAACACGATTTGCGACTTCATAGGTAACTCGAATAAGTTAATTTCAAAACTATCATTTTATTTCAAAGATTCCATCTTTTTACATTAAAAAGGTCTAGTGACATACTAGGTACTTTCATTAAGGTATTTTCGTTCAAAAATTCAAACTTTACTCTGTAAAACACTCTACGGGACGTCAAAAGGAACTCGATTAAGTTTAACTCAAAAACCTCATTTTTTTTCAAAGATTCAATCTTTATACATTGAAAAGGAATAGTGACATATAAGGTACCTTTATTGAGGTACTTTCATTTAAAGATTCAACACAAACTCATTAAAACACTCTTCGCGACTTTTGGGTAACAAGAATAATTTTCAACTAAAAGTCTTGTTTTGTTTCAAAGATTCAATCTATATGCATTAAAAAGGTTTAGTGACACAAAATGTACTTTTATTGAGATATTTTCAATTAAAGATTCGGTCTTTACTCATTGAAACACTCCTCAAAACTTCATAGATAACTCTAATAAGTTTAAATCAATACTCTTATTTTCTTTTAAAGATTCAACGTTTATACATTAAAAAGGTCTACTAATGTAATAGGTACCTTTATTGAGGTATTTTCATTGAAATGTTCGATCTTTACTCAATAAAAAACTCTTCGGGCGTCAAAAGGAACTCGAATAAGTTTCATTCAAAACTGTCATTTTCTTTCAAAGATTCAATCTGTATACATTGAAAGATTTAGTCATATAATAGTTTTCTTTATTGAGGTATTTTCATTCAAAGATTTAATCTTTAGTCATTAAAACACGCTTCGCGACTTCATAGGTAACTCGAATAAGTTAATCTCAAAACTCTCATTTTCTTTCAAAGATTCAATCTTTTTACATTAAAAAGGTATAGTGACATACTAGGTACCTTTACTGAGGTATTTCTAGTCAAAGATTCAATTTATACTCTGTAAAACACTCTTCGGGACGTCAAAGAGAACTCGAATAAGTTTCACTCAAAACTCTCATTTTCTTTAAAAAATTCAATCCTTATACATTAAAAAGGTCTAGTCACATAATAGATTCCATTGTTGAGATATTTTCATTCAAAGATTTAATATTTAGTCGTTACGGCACGATTCGTGACTTCATAGGTTACTCGAATAAGTTAATCTCAAAACTATCATTTTATTTCAAAGATTCAATCTTTTTACATTAAAAAGGTCTAGTGACATACTAGGTACCTTTATTAAGGTATTTTCATTCAAAGATTCAATCTTTACTCTGTAAAACACTCTACGGGACTTCAAAGGGAACTCGAATAAGTTTAACTCAAAAACGTTATTTTCTTTCAAAGATTCAAAATTTCTACAATGAAAAGGTCTAGTGACATAAAAGGTACCTTTATTGAGGAACTTTCAATTAAAGATTCAACATATACTCCTTAAAACAGTCTTCGCGACTTCATAGGTAAAACGAATAATTTTAAATTAATACTCTTGTTTTGTTTCAAAGATTCAATCTATGTACATTAAAAAGGTTTACTGACATAAAATGTATTTTTATTGAGATATTTTCAATCAAAGATTCGATTTTTACTCATTAAAACACTCTTCTCCACTTCATAGGTAACTCGAATAAGTTTAAAACAATACACTTATTTTCTTTCAAAGATTCAACATTTATACATTAAAAAGGTTTAGTAACATAATAGGTACCTTTATTGAGGTATTTTCATTCAAAGATTCAATTTTTACTGATTAAAATACTCTTCGGGATGTCAAAGGGAACTCGAATAAGTTTCACTCAAAACTCTCATTTTCTTTCAAAGATTCAATCTGTATACATTAAAAAGGTTTAATCATATAATAGGTTCCTTTATTGAGGTATTTTCATTCAAAGTTTTAATCTTTAGTCATTAAAACACGCTTCGTGACTTCATAGGTAACTCGAAAAAGTTAATCTCAAAACTCTCATTTTCTTTCAAAGTTTCAATCTTTTTACATTAAAAAGGCCTAATGACAGACTAGGTACCTTTACTGAGGTATATTCATTCAAAGATTCAATCTATACTCTGTAATACACTTTTCGGGACGTCAAAGAGAACTCGAATAAGTTTAACTCAAAACTCTCATTTTCTTTAAAAGATTCAATCTTTATACATTAAAAAGGTCTAGCCACATAATAGGTTCCTTTGTTGAGATATTTTCATTCAAAGATTTAATATTTAGTCATTATTACACGATTCGCGACTTCATAGGTAACTCGAATAAGTTAATCTCAAAACTATCATTTTATTTCAAAGATTCAATCTTTTTATATTAAAAAGGTCTAGTGACATACTAGGTACCTTTGTTAAGCTATTTTCATTCAAAGATTCAAGCTTTACTCTGTAAAACACTCTACGTGACGTCAAAGGGAATTCGATTAAGTTTAACTCAAAAACCACATTTTCTTTCAAAGATTCAATCTTTATACATTGAAAAGGTCTAGTGACATAAACGGTACCTTTATTGAAGTACTTTCATTGAAAGATTCAACACATACTCATTAAAACACTCTTCGCGACTTTTAGGTAACACGAATAATTTTAAATTAAAAGTCTTGTTTTGTTTCAAAGATTCAATCTATATGCATTAAAAAGGTTTAGTGACACAAAAGGTACTTTTGTTGAGATATTTTCAATTAAAGATTCGATCTTTACTCATTGAAACACTCTTCAAAACTTCATAGATAACTCGAATAAGTTTAATTCAATACTCTTATTTTCTTTCAAAGATTCAACGTTTATACATTAAAAAGGACTAGTAACGTAATAGGTACCTTTACTAAGGTATTTTCATTCAAAGATTCTATTTTTACTCTTTAAAACACTCTTCGGGACATCAAAAGGAACTCGAAAAAGTTTCATTCAAGACTCTCATTTTCTTTCAAAGATTCAATCTGCATACATTAAAAAGGTTTAGTCATATAATAGGTTCCTTTATTTAGGTATTTTCATTCAAAGATTGAATCTTTAGTCATTAAAATACGCTTCGCGACTTCATAGGTAACTCGAATAAGTTAATCTCAAAACTCTCATTTTCTTTTAAAGATTCAATTTTTGTACATTTAAAAGGTCTAGTCGCATAATAGGTTCCTTTGTTAAGCTATTTTCATTCAAAAATTTAATATTTAGTCACTATAACACGATTCACGACTTCATAGGTAACTCGAACAAGTTAATCTCAAAACTATCATTTTATTTCAAAGATTCAATCTTTTTATATTAAAAAGGTTTAGTGACATATTAGGTACCTTTGTTAAGGTATTTTCATTCAAAGATTCAAGCTTTACTCTGTAAAACACTCTACGGGACGTCAAAGGGAATTCGATTAAGTTTAACTCAAAAGCCTCATTTTCTATCAAAGATTCAATCTTTATACGTTGAAAAGGTCTAGTGACATAAAAGGTACCTTTATTGAAGTACTTTCATTAAAAGATTCAACACATACTCATTAAAACACTCTTCGCGACTTTTGGGTAGCACGAATAATTTTCAATTAAAAGTCTTGTTTTGTTTCAAAGATTCAATCTATATGCATTAGAAAGGTTTAGTGACATAAAAGGTACTTTTATTGAGATATTTTCAATTAAAGATTCGATCTTTACTCATTAAAACACTCTTCAAAACTTCATAGATAACTCGAATAAGTTTAAATCAATACTCTTATTTTCTTTCAAAGATTCAACGTTTATACATTAAAAAGGTCTAGTAACGTAATAGGTACCTTTATTAAGGTATCTTCATTCAAAGATTCTATTTTTACTCATTAAAACACTCTTCGGGACGTCAAAAGGAACTCTAATAAGTTTCATTCAAGACTCTCATTTTCTTTCAAAGATTCAATCTGTATACATTTAAAAGGTTTAGTCATATAATAGGTTCCTCTATTGAGGTATTTTCATTCAAAGATTGAATCTTTAGTCATTAAAACACGCTTCACGACTTCATAGGTAACTCGAATAAGTTAATCTAAAAACTCTCATTTTCTTTTAAAGATTCAATCTTTGTACATTTAAAAGGTTTAGTCACAAAATAGGTTCATTTGTTAAGATATTTTCATTCAAAGATTTAATATTTAGTCATTATAACACGATTTGCGACTTCGTAGGTTACTCGAATAAGTTAATCTCAAAACTATCATTTTATTTCAAAGATTCCATCTTTTTACATTAAAAAGGTCTAGTGACATACTAGGTACCTTTATTAAGGTACTTTCATTCAAAAATTCAAGGTTTACTCTGTAAAACTCTCTACGGAACGTCAAAGGGAACTCGATTAAGTTTAACTCAAAAACCTCATTTTTTTTCAAAGATTCAATCGTTATACATTGAAAAGGTCTAGTGACATAAAAGGTACCTTTATTGAGGTACTTTCATTTAAAGATTCAACACAAACTCATTAAAACACTCTTCGCGACTTTTAGGTAACACGAATAATTTTCAATTAAAAGTCTTGTTTTGTTTCAAAGATTCATTCTATATGCATTAAAAAGGTTTAGTGACACAAAAGGTACTTTTATTGAGATATTTTCAATTAAAGATTCGGTCTTTACTCATTAAAACACTCTTCAAAACTTCATAGATAACTCGAATAAGTTTAAATCAGTACTCTTATTTTCTTTCAAAGATTCAACGTTTATACATTAAAAAGATTTAGTAACGTAATAGGTACCTTTATTGAGGTATTTTCATTGAAAGATTCTATCTCAGTAAAAAACTCTTCGGGACGTCTAAAGGAACTCGAATAAGTTTCATTCAAAACTCTCATTTTCTTTCAAAGATTCAACTTGTATACACTGAAAGATTTAGTCATATAATAGGTTTCTTTATTGTGGTAATTTCATTCAAAGATTTAATCTTTAGTCATTAGAACACGCTTCGCGACTTCATAGGTAACTCGAATAAGTTAATCTCAAAACTCTTATTTTCTTTCAAAGATTCAATCTTTTTACATTAAAAAGGTGTAGTGACATACTAGGTACCTTTACTGAGGTATTTTCATTCAAAGATTCAATCTATACTCTGTAAAACACTCTTCGGGACGTCAAAGAGAACTCGAATAAGTTTCATTCAAAACTCTCATTTTCTTTAAAAGATTCAATCTTTATACATTAAAAAGGTCTAGTCACATAATAGGTTCCTTTGTTGAGATATTTTCATTGAAAGATTAATATTTAGTCGTTACTACACGGTTCGCGACATCATAGGAACTCGAATAAGTTAATCTCAAAACTATCATTTTATTTTAAAGATTTAATCTTTTTACATTAAAAAGGTCTAGTGACACACTAAGTATCTTTATTAAGGTATTTTCATTCAAAGATTTAATCTTTACTCTGTAAAACATTTTACGGAACGTCAAAGGGAACTCGAATAAGTTTAACTCAAAAACCTTGTTTTCTTTCAAAGATTCAATATTTATACAATGAAAAGGTCTAGTGACATGAAAGGTACCTTTATTGAGGAACTTTCATTTAAAGATTCAACATATACTCATTGAAACCGTCTTCGCGACTTCATAGGTAAAACGAATAATTTTAAATTAATACTCTTGTTTTGTTTCAAAGATTCAATCTATGTACATTAAAAAGGTTTGCTGACATAAAATGTACTTTTATTGAGATATTTTCAATCAAAGATTCGATTTTTACACATTAAAACACTCTTCTCCACTTCATAGGTAATTCGAATAAGTTTAAATCAATACTTTTATTTTCTTTCAAAGATTCAACGTTTATACATTAAAAAGGTGTAGTACCATAATAGGTACCTTTATTGAGGTATTTTCATTCAAAGATTCAATTTTTACTGATTAAAATACTCTTCGGGACGTCAAAGGGAACTCGAATAAGTTTCACTCAAAACTCTCATTTATTTCAAAGATTCAATCTGTATACATTAAAAAGGTTTACTCATATAATAGGTTCCTTTATTGAGGTATTTTCATTCAAAGATTTAATCTTTAGTCATTAAAACACGCTTCGCGACTTCATAGGTAACTCGAATAAGTTAATCTCAAAACTCTCATTTTGATTCAAAGATTCAATCTTTTTACATTAAAAAGGTCTAGTGACATACAAGGTACCTTTACTGAGATATTTTCATTCAAAGATTCAATCTATACTCTGTAAAACACTCTTCGGGACGTCAAAGAGAACTCGAATAAGTTTCATTCAAAACCCTCATTTTCTTTAAAAGATTCAATCTTTATATATTTAAAAGGTCTAGTCACATAATAGGTTCCTTTGTTGAGATATTTTAATTCAATGATTTAATATTTTGTCATTACAACACGATTCGCGACTTCATCGGTAACTCGAATAAGTTAATCTCAAAACTATCATTTTATTTCAAAGATTCAATCTTTTTACATGAAAAAGGTCTAGTGACATACTAGGTACCATTATTAGGGTATTTTCATTCAAAGATTCAATATTTACTCTGGAAAACACTCTACGGGGCGTCAAAGGGAACTCGATTAAGTTTAACTCAAAACCTTATTTTCTTTCAAAGATTCAATCTTTATACATTGAAAAGGTCTAGTGACAATAAAGATTCAACATATACTCACTACAACACTATTTGCGACTTTTAGGTAACACGAATAATTTTAAATTAAAACTCTTGTTTTGTTTCAAAGATTTAATCTATATGCATTAAAAAGGTTTAGTGACATAAGAGGTACTTTTATTGAGATATTTTCAATCAAACATTCGATCTTTACTCATTAAAACACTCTTCAAAACTTCATAGATAACTCGAATAAGTTTAAATCAATACTCTTATTTTCTTTCAAAGATTCAACGTTTATACATTAAAAAGGTCTAGTAATGTAATAAGTACCTTTGTTAAGGTATTTTCATTCAAAGATTCTATCTTTACTCGTTAAAAAACTCTTCGGGACGTCAAAAGGAACTCGAATAAGTTTCATTCAAAACTCTCATTTTCTTTCAAAGATTCAATCTGTATACATTAAAAAGGTTTAGTCATATAATAGGTTCCTTTGTTGAGGTATTTTCATTTAAAGATTTAGTCTTTGGTCACTAAAACACGTTTCGCGACTTCATAGGTAACTCGAATAAGTTAATCTCAAAACTCTCATTTTCTTTCAAAGATTCAATCTTTTTACATTAAAAAGGTCTAGTAACATACTAGGTATCTTTACTGAGGTATTTTTATTCAAAGATTCAATCTATACTCTGTAAAACACTCTTCGGGACGTCAAAGGGAACTCGAATAAGTTTCCCTTAAAACTCTCATTTTTCCTAAAAGATTCAATCTTTATACATTAAAAAGGTCTAGCCACATAATAGGTTCCTTCGTTGAGATATTTTCAGTCAAAGATTTAATATTTAGTCATTACAACACGATTCGCGACTTTATAGGTAACTCGAATAAGTTAATCTCAAAACTATCATTTTATTTGAAAGATTCAATCTTTTTACATTAAAAAGGTCTAGTGACATACTTGGTGTGATACCCCCTGAATTTTTGAATGCGGGTTGGCCAGGCCCACGCCCGAATACCCGAGGATATCAAAACAAATTGATAATAAACGAACACAGAGTACAAAAGAATAAAGAGGAATAAATAAATTACTGACAAGAAACTAAAATGATAATCTAATAATAAACCTCATAATATATTTCCATTAATTAATAAACTCTTCTGATACAACTGATCGTCCAAAATACAACTCAGGAATCCATACTGTGTGGACCCCTAGAAAATCTAAACTAAACAAATGACAGTAATCTAAAACAGGAAACTGAATCATAAAGGAACTCCTATGTAGCATCGGAAGAATGAAGTAGACTGATCCCCGCTCAGCACGAACAACCTCTACTCGTGACGAACACCTGAAAAATAATGGTGGGTCAAGCCCACAAACAAGTTCTACTCTACTACAGTCCAAGCAGAGATCCAATACACGTATACATCCTAGTCAATCCAACAGTAACTAGTAGTCCGTATATATATATATATACACACTAAAGGAACCTCACTAGACTATAGGGTTGTCTCAACCTGAATAGTAGGCAACATGAAAAACGCACATATAGTGGGCATGAGTACCTAGACCTACCAGGGTACACAACTACACTATATCTAGCTACACATCCCTGGCGATATACGCGCCCTAACCATTGATCCTGAGACTCAAGCTCATATCATGGCACCATACTTATATATATAAAATCTAGTAACCATCCTATCCAGTATAAATTAATCCTCCATAAGTTATTCAACTTGTTCAGCTGACCTGACTTGAATATAAGTAGGACCTAACATTTTAGTTAATCCATTCCCTTATATAATAAATTAATCCTCCATAAGTCATTCAACTTGTTCAGCTGACCTGACTTAAATATAGGTAGGACTTAACATTTTAGTCAATCCATTCCCTTATATAAAATAGGTAGGACTTAACTGATAAGTTAATTCATCCCTAAAATGCCACCGTCCCATACCGGTGCATTAAACCACACAATCCAACAATTGATGTAACAATTAAGGAAATACATCAAACATTCCATAAATAACTATGATAAATATGATATCAAGTTATCACATAATAGGAATGACTTATTATTTCTTTAAACTTCCAATATCATATGTCCTATACAAACTGAATCTTATACATTATGATATTTTATTATACCGTTAAATAAGGATTCTCTATATCCAATTCATCCTACACATTTAATCTCAATTGCTAAAATATTTTAAAAGATTAAATCCATTCGTTTGTTTAAAACATTCAAATAGCAAGCATCATTATGATTGAGTCTATTTAAATTTATTAAAACCCAAACCTAGTCCCTATTTAATGTTCAGGAATCCTAGGCATGTTTCTACATTCCATCATTCCACAGATATGAAAAATACATAATTTAAACATGTAAAAATTCATATAAGAAATCAAATCAAAATCATGCATTTTATCAATTCATAACACAAGAACAAATATGAACTAATTTCATAAAACCTATGTTCTAACCCAATTAAACATGCATAATTATTTAATTTTATGTGTTTAATAAATTCTGGAATTTCCTAGGCATGTACAGAAACACGAATCAAAGGGAAAGAGATAGAAGAAAAACTTGCCTTAAAGTTTCGGATCGAAAGTTAAACTTCTTCTTCCTTGATCTTCTCTCAATAGGGTTTTTCTCCTCATTCCTTTCTTTTCCTTCTTCCCTCTCTAACACTATCTCTCTAGTATATATCATGTGAATATTTCTAACCCCCTTTTACAACCTATAGTTATATATTTATAGGCTAAATAAAATAACCCTAACTCTTTTCCCAATCCAAGTCAACTAAAAAAAAAATGAAAATAAAAATATTAAAAAGGTAAGCAAAATATGTTACGTATGTAATTTATGTATATGTTTATTAAATAAATAAATTATACACATTCTATTATTTATTAATGGATTATCCAATAATATTTAAGTTACCATAATATTATAAAGTAACTTAAAACATAACATGTATCAAATCTATGTATATTTTTATTATTTAAATAAACATATACATCAGATTAAATATTACTACCCAAATTACAATAAAAGTAATTAATAAATTACTTTCTCTTTGATATATATATATTAAAAAGGTAAATAAAATATGTTACGTATATAATTTATGTACATGTTTATTAAATAAATAAATTATATACATTCCATTATTTATTAATGGATTATCCAATAATACTTAAGTTACCATAATATTATAAAGTAACTTAAAACATAACACGTATTAAATCTATGTATATTTTTATTATTAAAATATAAAACATATACATCAGATTAAATATTACTACCCAAGTTACCATAAAAATAATTAATAAATTACTTTCCTTTTTATATATCTATATAATATATATCTATATATATACATACATTATCCATGGGTAATAATCCATACACATCGAACCTCCTATCCAAGTAGTCCATGGGACCCAATTGGTTGGCCCATTACTACTAACCATAACCATAAAAGAAAAATAAAATAAAATAATAAAAGAAAAGAAAACATTTAATGTACAATTAATCAAAACACCATTTAAGCACATAATCTAATTAAATAATTAATACATAGACAAATACAAATAATACATAGACAAATACAAATAATACATAGACACATAATCAAATAATCAAGTAATACCTAATTCAATTAAACACATAAGCAATTAGTCAAATAATTAACTAAATAATTAAAAAATACAATTAAAACAAATAAATAAATACTGAGACTATCCTTTTAAAATTAGGGGTATTACACTAGGTACCTTTATTAAGGTATTTTCATTCAAAGATTCAATCTTTACTATGTAAAACATTCTACGGGACATCAAAGGGAACTCGAATAAGTTTAACTCAAAAACCTTATTTTCTTTCAAAGATTCATTATTTATACATTGAAAAGGTCTAGTGAATTAAAAGGTACCTTTATTGAGGAACTTTCATTTAAAGATTCAACATATACTTATTAAAACAATCTTCACGACTTCATAAGTAAAACGAATAATTTTAAATTAATACTCTTGTTTTGTTTCAAAGATTTAATCTATATATATTAAAAAGGTTTACTGACATAAAATGTACTGTTATTGAGATATTCTCAATCAAAGATTCGATCTTTACTCATTAAAACACTCTTCGCCACTTCATAGGTAACTCGAATAAGTTTAAATCAATACTCTTATTTTGTTTCAAAGATTCAACGTTTATATATTAAAAAGATCTAGTAATATAATAGGTACTTTTATTGAGGTATTTTCATTCAAAGATTCAATTTTTACTGATTAAAATACTCTTCGGGACGTCAAAGGGAACTCGAATAAGTTTCACTCAAAACCCTCACTTTCTTTCAAAGATTCAATCTGTATACATTAAAACGGTTTAGTCATATAATAGGTTCCTTTATTGAGGTATTTTCATTCAAAGATTTAATCTTTAGTCATTAAATCACGCTTTGCGACTTCATAGGTAACTCGAATAAGTTAATCTCAAAACTCTCATTTTCTTTCAAAGATTCAATCTGTATACATAAAAAAAGGTTTAGTCATATAATAGGTTCCTTTATTGAGATGTTTTCATTCAAAGATTTAATCTTTAGTCATTAAAACACGCTTCGCCACTTCATAGGTAACTTGAATAAGTTAATCTCAAAACTCTCATTTTCTTTTCAAGATTCAATCTTTTTACATTAAAAAGGTCTAGTGACATACTGGGTACCTTTACGGGGGTATTTTCATTTAAAGATTCAATCTATACTCTGTAAAACACTCTATGGGACGTCAAAGGAACTCGATTAAGTTTAACTCAAAAACCTCATTTTCTTTCAAAATTCAATCTTTATACATTGAAAATGTCTAGTGACATAAAAGGTACCTTTATTGAGGTACTTTTATTTAAAGATTCAACATATACTCATTAAAACACTATTCGCGACTTTTAGGTAACACGAATAATTTTAAATTAAAACGCTTATTTTGTTTCAAAGATTCAATTTATATGCATTAAAAAGGTTTAGTGACGTAAAATGTACTTTTATTGAGATATTTTCAATCAAAAATTCGATCTTTACTCATTAAAATACTCTTCAAAACTTCATAGATAACTCGAATAAGTTTAAATCAATACTCTTATTTTCTTTCAAGGATTCAACGTTTCTACATTAAAAAGGTCTAGTAACGTAATAGATACATTTATTGAGCTATTTTCATTCAAAGATTTAATCTTTAGTCATTAAAATACGCTTCGCGACTTCATAGGTAACTCGAATAAGTTAATCTCAAAACTCTCATTTTCTTTCGAATATTCAATCTTTTTACATTAAAAAGGTCTAGTGCAATACTAGGTACCTTTATTAAGGTATTTTCATTCAAAGATTCAATCTTTACTCTGTAAAACACTCTACGGGACGTCAAAGGGAACTCGATTAAGTTTAACTGAGAAACCTCATTTTCTTTCAAAGATTCAATCTTTATACATTGAAAAGGTCTAGTGACATAAAAGGGACCTTTATTGAGGTACTTTCATTTAAAGATTCAACATGTACTCATTAAAACACCATTCGTGACTTTTAGGTAACACGAATAATTTAAAATTAAAACTCTTGTTTTGTTTCAACGATTCAATCTATATGTATTAAAAAGATTTAGGGACATAAAATGTACTTTTATTGAGATATTTTCATTCAAAAATTCGATCTTTACTCATTAAAACACTCTTTAAAACTTCATAGATAACTCGAATAAGTTTAAATCAATACTCTTATTTTCTTTCAAAATTCAACGTTTATACATTAAAAAGGTATAGTAACGTAATAGGTTCCTTTATTGAGGTATTTTTATTCAAAGATTCTATCTTTACTCATTAAAAAACTCTTCGGGACGTCAAAAGGAACTCGAATAAGTTTCATTCAAAACTCTCATTTTCTTTCAAAGATTCAATCTGCATACATTAAAAAGGTTTAGTCATATAATAGGTTCCTTTATTGAGATATTTTCATTCAAAGATTTAATCTTTTGTCATTAAAACACGCTTCGCGACTTCATAGGTAACTCGAATAAGTTAATCTCAAAACTCTCATTTTCTTTTAAAGATTCAATCTTTTTACATTAAAAAAGTCTAGTGACATACTAGGTACCTTTACTGAGGTATTTTCATTCAAAGATTCAATCTATACTCCGTAAAACACTCTTCGGGATGTCAAAGAGAACTCGAATAAGTTTCACTCAAAACTCTCATTTTCTTTAAAAGATTCAATCTTTATACATTAAAACGGTCTAGCCATATAATAGGTTCTTTTGTTGAGATATTTTCATTTAAAGATTTAATATTTATTCATTACAGCACGATTAGTGACTTCATGGGTAACTCGAATAAGTTAATCTCAAATTTATCATTTTATTTCAAAGATTCAATCTTTTTACATTAAAAAGGTCTAGTGACATACTAGGTAGCTTTATTAAGGTATTTTCATTCAAAGATTCAATCTTTACTCTGTAAAACACTCTACGGGACATCAAAGGGAACTCGATTAAGTTTAACACAAAACCTTATTTTCTTTCAAAGATTCAATATTTATACATTGAAAAGGTCCAGTGACATAAAAGGTACCTTTATTGAGGAACTTTCATTTAAAAATTCCACATATACTCATTAAAATAGTCTTCGCAACTTCATAGGTAAAACGAATAATTTTAAAGTAATACTCTTGTTTTGTTTCAAAGATTCAATCTATATACATTAAAAACGTTTACTGACATAAAATGTACTTTTATTGAGATATTTTCATTCAAAGATTCGATCTTTACTCATTAAAACACTTTTCGCCACTTCATTGGTAACTCGAATAAGTTTAAATCAATACTCTTACTTTCTTTTAAAGATTCAACGTTTATACATTAAAAAGGTCTAGTAACATAATAGGTACTTTTTTGAGGTATTTTCATTCAAAGATTAAATTTTTACTGATTAAAATACTCTTCGGGACGTCAAAGGGAACTCGAATAAGTCTCACTCAAAACTTTCATTTTTTTTCAAACATTCAATCTGTATAAATTTAAAAGGTTTAGTCCTATAATAGGTTCCATTATTGAGGTATTTTAATTCAAAGATTTAATATTTAGTCATTAAATCACGCTTTGCGACTTCATAGGTAACTCGACTAAGTTAATCTCAAAACTCTCATTTTCTTTCAAAGATTTAATCTATATACATTAAAAAGGTTTAGTCATATAATAGGTTCCTTTATTGAGATATTTTCATTCAAAGATTTAATCTTTAGTCATTAAAACACGCTTCGCCACTTCATAGGTAACTTGAGTAAGTTAATCTCAAAACTCTCATTTTCTTTCAAAGATTTAATCTTTTTATATTAAAAAGGTCTAGTGACATACTAGGTGCCTTTACGGGGGTATTTTCATTTAAAGATTCAATCTATACTCTGTAAAACACTCTATGGGACGTCAAAGGGAACTCGATTAAGTTTAACTCCAAAACCTCATTTTCTTTCAAAATTCAATCTTTATACATTGAAAATGTCTAGTGACAAAAAAGGTACCTTTATTGAGGTACTTTCATTCAAAGATTCAACATATACTCATTAAAACACTCTTCGCGACTTTTAGGTAACACGAATAATTTTAAATTAAAACTCTTATTTTGTTTCAAAGATTCAATTTATATGCATTAAAAAGGTTTAGTGACGTAAAATGTACTTTTATTGAGATATTTAAATCAAAAATTCGATCTTTACTCATTAAAATACTCTTCAAAACTTCATAGATAACTCGAATAAGTTTAAATCAATAGTTTTATTTTCTTTCAAGGATTCAACGTTTATACGTTAAAAAGGTCTAGTAATGTAATAGATACCTTTATTGAGCTATTTTCATTCAGAGATTTAATCTTTAGTCATTAAAATACGCTTCGCGACTTCATAGGTAACTCGAATAAGTTAATCTCAAAACTCTCATTTTCTTTCAAAGATTCAATCTTTTTACATTAAAAAGGTCTAGTGCAATACTAGGTACCTTTATTAAGGTATTTTCATTCAAAGATTCAATCTTTGCTCTGTAAAACACTCTACGGGACGTCAAAGGGAACTCGATTTAGTTTAACTCAAAAACCTCATTTTCTTTCAAAGATTCAATCTTTATACATTGAAAAGGTGTAGTGACATAAAAAGTACCTTTATTGAGGTACTTTTATTTAAAGATTCAACATGTACTCATTAAAACACTATTCGTGACTTTTAGGTAACACGAATAATTTTAAAGAAAAACTCTTGTTTTGTTTCAAAGATTCAATCTATATGTATTAAAAAGGTTTAGGGACGTAAAATGTACTTTTATTGAGATATTTTTATTCAAAAATTCGATCTTTACTTACTAAAACACTCTTCAAAACTTCATAGATAACTCGAATAAGTTTAAATCAATACACTTATTTTCTTTCAAAATTCAACGTTTATACATTAAAAAGGTCTAGTAACGTAATAGGCACCTTTATTGAGGTATTTTCATTCAAAGATTCTATCTTTACTCATTAAAAAACTCTTCGGGACGTCAAAAGGAACTCGAATAAGTTTCATTCAAAACTCTCATTTTCTTTCAAAGATTCAATCTGTATACATTAAAAAGGTTTAGTCATATAATAGGTTCCTTTATTGAGATATTTTAATTCAAAGATTTAATCTTTAGTCATTAAAACACGCTTCACGACTTCATAGGTAACTCGAATAAGTTAATCTCAAAACTCTCATTTTCTTTCAAAGATTTAATCTTTTTACATTAAAAAGGTCTAGTGCCATACTAGGTACCTTTACTGAGGTATATTCATTCATAGATTCAATCTATACTCTGTAAAACACTCTTCGGGACATCAAAGAGAAATCGAATAAGTTTCACTCAAAACTCTCATTTTCTTTAAAAGATTCAATCTTTATACATTAAAAAGGTCTAGTCACATAATAGGTTCCTTTGTTGAGATATTTTCATTCAAAGATTTAATATTTAGTCATTACAACATGATTCGCGACTTCATAGGTAACTCGAATAAGTTAATCTCAAAACTATCACTTTATTTCAAAGTTTCAATCTTTTTACATTAAAAAGGTCTAGTGACATACTAGGTACCTTTATTAAGGTATTTTCATTCAAAGATTCAATCTTTACTCTGTAAAACACTCTACGGGATGCCAAAGGGAACTCGATTAAGTTTAACTCAAAAACCTCATTTTCTTTCAAAGATTCAATCTTTATACATTGAAAAGGTCTAGTGACATAAAAGGTACCTTTATTGAGGTACTTTCATTAACAGATTCAATATATACTCATTAAAACACTCTTCGCGACTTTTAGGTAACACGAATAGATTTCAATTAAAACACTTGTTTTGTTTCAAAGATTCAATCTATATGCATTAAAAAGGTTTAGTGACATAAAAGGTATTTTTACTGAGATATTTTCAATTAAAGATTCGATCTTTACTCATTCAAACACTCTTCAAAACTTCGTAGATAACTCGAATAAGTTTAAATCAATACTCTTATTTTCTATCAAAGATTCAACGTTTATACATTAAAAAGGTCTAGTAACATAATAGGTACCTTTATTGAAGTATTTTCATTCAAAGATTCTATTTTTACTCATTAAAACACTCTTCGGGACGTCAAAAGGAACTCAAAAAAGTTTCATTTAAAACTCTCATTTTCCTTCAAAGATTCAATCTGTATACCTTAAAAAGGTTTAATCATATAATAGGTTCCTTTATTGAGTTATTTTCATTCAAAGATTTAATCTTTAGTCATTAAAACACGGTTCAGGACTTCATAGGTAACTCGAATATGTTAATCTCAAAAATCTCATTTTCTTTCAAAGATTCAATCTTTTTACACTAAAAAGGTCTAGTGACATACAAGGTACCTTTACTGAGGTATTTTCATTCAAATATTCAATCTATACTTCGTAAAACACTCTTCGGGACGTCACAGAGAACTCGAATAAGTTTCACTCAAAATCTCATTTTCTTTAAAAGATTCAATCTTTATACATTTAAAAGGTCTAGTCACATAATAGGTTCATTTGTTGAGATATTTTCATTCAAAGATTTAATATTTAGTCATTACAACACGATTCGCGACTTCATAGGTAACTCGAATAAGTTAATCTCAAACTATCATTTTATTTCAAAGATTCAATCTTTTTACTTTAAAAAGTTCTAGTGACACACTAGGTACCTGTATTAAGGTATTTTCATTCAAAGATTCAATCTTTACTCTGTAAAACACTCAACGGGACGTCGAAGGGAACTCGATTAAGTTTAACTAAAAAACCTCATTTTCTTTCAAAGATTCAATCTTTATACATTGAAAAGGTCTAGTGACATAAAAGGTACCTTTATTGAGGTACTTTCATTTAAAAATTCAACATGTACTCATTAAAATATTATTCGTGACTTTTAGGTAACACGAATAATTTCAAATTAAAACTCTTGTTTTGTTTCAAAGATGCAATCTATATGCATTAAAAAGATTTAGTGACATAAAATGTATTTTTATTGAGATATTTTCAATTAAAGATTTGATCTTTACTCATTAAAACACTCTTCAAAACTTCGTAGATAACTCGAATAAGTTTAAATCAATACTCTTATTTTCTATCAAAGATTCAACGTTTATACATTAAAAAGGTCTAGTAACGTAATAGGTACCTTTATTGAAGTATTTTCATTCAAAGATTCAATCTTTCACATTAAAAAGGTCTAGTGACATACTAGGTGCCTTTATTAAGGTATTTTCATTCAAAGATTCAATCTTTAGTCTATAAAACACTCTACGGGACGTCAAAGGGAACTCGATTAAGTTTAACTCAAAAACCTCATTTTCTTTCAAAGATTCAATCTTTATACATTGAAAAGGTCTAGTGACTTAAAAGGTACCTTTATTGAGGTACTTTCATTTAGAAATTCAACATATACTCATTAAAACCGTCTTCGCGACTTCATAGGTAAAACGAATAATTTTAAACTTTTTGGGACGTCAAAAGGAACTCGAATAAGTTTCATTCAAAACTCTCATTTTCTTTCAAATATTCAACCTGTATACATTAAAAAGGTTTAGTCATATAATAGGTTCGTTTGTTGAGGTATTTTCATTCAAAGATTTAATCTTTAGTCATTAAAACACGCTTCGCGACTTCATAAGTAACTCGAATAAGTTATTTTCAAAACTCTCATTTTCTTTAAAAGATTCAATCTTTATAGATTAAAAAGGTCTAGTCACATAATAGGTTCCTTTGTTGAGATATTTTAATTCAAAGATTTAATATTTAGTCATTAGAACACGATTCGCGACTTCATAGGTAACTCGTATAAGTTAATCTCAAAATTATCATTTTATTTCGAAGATTCAATCTTTTTACATTAAAAAGGTTTAGTGACATACTAGGTACCTTTTTAAAGTTATTTTCATTCAAAGATTCAATCTTTACTCTATAAACACTCTACGGAACGTCAAAGGGAACTCGAATAAGTTTAACTCAAAAACCTTATTTTCTTTCAAAGATTCAATATTTATACATTGAACAGATCTAGTGACAGAAAAGGTACCTTTATTGAGGAACTTTCATTTAAAAATTCAACATATACTCATTAAAACAGTCTTCACGACTTCATAGGTAAAACGAATAATTTTAAAATAATACTCTTTTTTTGTTTCAAAGATTCAGTCTATATCCATTAAAAAGGTTTACTGACAAAAAATGTACTTTTATTGAGATATTTTCATTCAAAGATTCGATCTTTACTCATTAAAATACTCTTCGCCACTTCATTGGTAACTCGAATAAGTTTAAATCAATACTCTTATTTTCTTTCAAAGATTCAACGTTTATACGTTATAAAGGTCTAGTAACATAAAAGGTACTTTTTTGAGGTATTTTCATTCAAAGATTCAATCTATACTCTTTAAAACATTCTATGGGACGTCAAAGGGAACTCGATTAAGTTTAACTCAAAAACCTCATTTTCTTTCAAAATTCAATCTTTATACATTGAAAATGTCTAGTGACATAAAAGGTACCTTTATTGAGGTACTTTCACTTAAAGATTAAACATATACTCATTAAAACACTCTTCGCGACTTTTAGGTAACACGAATAATTTTAAATTAAAACTCTTATATTGTTTCAAAGATTCAATCTATATGCATTAAAAAGGTTTAGTGACGTAAAATGTACTTTTATTGAGATATTTTCAGTCAAAAAATCGATCTTTACTCATTAAAACACTCTTCAAAACTTCATAGATAACTCGAATAAGTTTAAATCAATACTCTTATTTTCTTTCAAGGATTCAATCTTTTTACATTAAAAAGGTCTAGTGCAATACTAGGTACCTTTATTAAAGTATTTTCATTCAAAGATTCAATCTTTACTCTGTAAAACACTCTACGGGACGTCAAAGGGAACTCGATTTAGTTTAGCTCAAAAACCTCATTTTCTTCAAAGATTCAATCTTTATACACTGAAAAGGTCTAGTGACATAAACGGTACTTTTATTGAGGTTCTTTCATTCAAAGATTCAACATGTACTCATTAAAAAACTATTCGTGACTTTTAGGTAACACGAATAATTTTAAATTAAAACTCTTCTTTTGTTTCAAAGATTCAATCTATATGTATTAAAAAGGTTTAGGGACATAAAACATACTTTTATTGAGATATTTCCATTCAAAAATTCGATCTTTATTCATTAAAACACCATTCAAAACTTCATTGATAACTCGAATAAGTTTAAATCAATATTCCTATTTTCTTTCAAAATTCAACGTTTATACATTAAAGAGGTCTAGTAACGTAATAGGTACCTTTATTGAGGTATTTTCATTCAAAGATTCTATCTTTACTCGTTAAAAAACTGTTCGGGACGTAAAAAGGAACTTGAATAAGTTTCATTCAAAACTCTCATTTTCTTTCAAAGATTCAATCTATATACATTAAAAAGGTTTAGTCATATAATAGGTTCCTTTATTGAGATATTTTCATTCAAAGATTTAATCTTTAGTCATTAAAACACGCTTCGCGACTTCATAGGTAACTCGAATAAGTTAATCTCAAAACTCTCATTTTCTTTCAAAGATTC
The DNA here is from genome assembly GCF_030987335.1 of Cornus florida. NCBI lineage: Eukaryota > Viridiplantae > Streptophyta > Magnoliopsida > Cornales > Cornaceae > Cornus > Cornus florida. The sequence goes on along the minus strand of NW_026775578.1, from coordinate 88,370,841 downwards.
AATCTTTTTACAATAAAAAGGTCTAGTGACATACTAGGTACCTTTATTGAGGTATTTTCATTCAAAGATTCAATCTATACTCTGTAAAACACTCTTCGGGACATCAAAGAGAACTCGAATAAGTTTCACTCAAAACTCTCATTTTCTTTAAAAGATTCAATCTTTATACATTAAAAAGGTCTAGTCATATAATAGGTTCCTTTGTTGAGATATTTTCATTCAAAGATTTAATATTTGGTCATTACAACACGATTCGCGACTTCATAGTTAACTCGAATAGGTTAATCTCAAAACTATCACTTTATTTCAAAGTTTCAATATTTTTTGCATTAAAAAGGTTTAGTGACATACTAGGTACCTTTATTAAGGTATTTTCATTCAAAGATTCAATCTTTACTCTGTAAAACACTCTACGGGACGCCAAAGGGAACTCGATTAAGTTTAACTCAAAAACCTCATTTTCTTTCAAAGATTCAATCTTTATACATTGAAAAGGTTTAGCGACATAAAAGGTACCTTTATTGAGGTACTTTCATTTAAAGATTCAACATATACTCATTAAAACACTCTTCGCGACTTTTAGGTAACTCGAATAAATTTCAATTAAAACACTTGTTTTGTTTCAAAGATTCAATCTATATGCATTAAAAAGGTTTAGTGACATAAAAGGTATTTTTATTGAGATATTTTCAATTAAAGATTCGATCTTTACTCATTAAAACACTCTTCAAATATTCGTAGAGAACTCGAATAAGTTTAAATCAATACTCTTATTTTCTATCAAAGATTCAACGTTTATACATTAAAAAGGTCTAGTAACGTAATAGGTACCTTTATTGAGGTATTTTTATTCAAAGATTATATTTTTACTCATTAAAACACTCTTCGGGACGTCAAAAGGAACTCGAATAAGTTTTGTTTAAAACTCTCATTTTCTTTCAAAGATTCAATCTGTATACATTAAAAAGGTTTAGCCGTATAATAGGTTCCTTTATTATGGTATTTTTATTAAGGTATCTCTCATATTCTTTCAAGGACTCAATCTTTTTACATTAAAAATGTCTAGTGACATACTAGGTATCTTTATTGAGGTATTTTCATTCAAAGATTCAATCTATACTGTGTAAAACACTCTACGGGACGTCAAAGGGAATTCGATTAAGTTTAACTCAAAAACCTCATTTTCTTTCAAAGATTCAATTTTTATACATTGAAAAGGTCTAGTGACAAAAAAGGTACCTATATTGAGGTACTTTCATTTAAAGATTCAACATACACTCATTAAAACACTCTTCGCGACTTTTAGGTAATATGCATAATTTTAAATTAAAACTCTTATTTTGTTTGAAAGATTCAATCTGTATGCATTAGAAAGGTTTAGTGACATAAAAGGTACTTTTATTGAGATATTTTCAATCAAAGATTCGATCTTTACTCATTAAAACTCTCTTCAAAACTTCATAGATAACTCGAATAAGTTTAAATCAATACACTTATTTTTTTTCAAAGATTCAACGTTTATACATTAAAAAGGTCTAGTAAGATAATTGGTACCTTTATTGAGGTATTTTCATTCAAAGATTCAATTTTTACTCATTAAAACACTCGTCGGGACGTCAAAAGGAACTCGAATAAGTTTCATTCAATACTCTCATTTTCTTTCAAAGATTCATTCTGTATACATTAAAAAGGTTTAGTCATATAATAGGTTCCTTTATTGAGGTATTTGCTTTCAAAGATTTAATCTTTAGTCATTAAAACACGCTTCGTGACTTCATAGGTAACTCGAATAAGTTAATCCCAAAACTCTCATTTTCTATCAAGGACTCAATCTTTTTACATTAAAAAGGTCTAGTGACATACTAGGTATCTTTACTGAGGTATTTTCATTCAAAGATTCAATCTATACTCTGTAAAACACTCTTCGGAACGTCAAAGGGGACTCGAATAAGTTTCACTCAGAACTCTAATTTCCTTTAAAAGATTCAATTTTTATACATTAAAAAGGTCTAGTCGCATAATAGGTTCCTTTGTTGAGATATTTTCATTCAAAGATTTAATATTTAGTCATTACAACAAGATTTGCGACTTCATAGGTGACTCGAATAAGTTAATCTCAAAACTATCAGTTTATTTCAAAGATTCAATCTTTTTACATTAAAAAGGTCAAGTGACATACTAGTTAACTTTATTAAGGTATTTTCATTGAAAGATTCAATCTATACTCAGGAAAACACTCAATGGGTCGTCAAAGGGAACTCAATTAAGTTTAACTCAAAAACCTCATTTTCTTTCAAATATTTAATCTTTATAAATTGAAAAGGTCTAGTGACATAAAAGGTACCTTTATTGAGGTACTTTCATTTAAAGTTTCAACATATACTCATTAAAACATTATTTGCGACTTTTAGGTTACACGAATAATTTAAAATTAAAACTGTTGTTTTTTTCAAAGATTCAATCTATATGCATTAACAAGGTTTAGTGACATAAAAGGTACTTTGATTGAGATATTTTCAATCAAAGATTCGATCTTTACACATTAAAACACTCTTCAAAACTTCATAGATAACTCGAATAAGTTTAATTCAATACTCTTATTTTTTCAAAGATTCAACGTTTATACGTTAAAAAGGTCTGGTAACGTAATAGGTACCTTTATTGAGGTATTTTCGTTTAAAGATTCTATCTTTGCTCATTAAAAAACTCTTCGGGACGTCAAAAGGAACTCGAATAAGTTGCAGTCAAAACACTCATTTTCTTTTAAAGGTTCAATTTGTATACATTAAAAAGGTTTAGTCGTATAATAGGTTCCTTTATTGAGGTATTTTCATTCAAAGATTTTAATCTTTAGTTATTAAAACACGCGTCGTGACTTCATAGGTAACTCGAATAAGTTAATCTCAAAACTCTCATTTTCTTTCAAAGATTCAATCTTTTTACAGTAAAAAGGTCTAGTGAAATATTAGGTACCTTTATTAAGGTATTTTTATTCAAAGATTCAATCTTTACTCTGTAAAACACTCTGCGGGACGTCAAAGAGAACTCGATTAAGTTTAACTCAAAAACCTCATTTTCTTTCAAAGATTCAATATTTATATATTGAAAAGGTCTAGTGATATAAAAGGTACCTTTGTTGAGGTACTTTCATTTAAAGATTCAATATATACTCATTAAAACACTCTTCGCGACTTTTACGTAACACGAATAATTTTAAATTAAAACTTTTGTTTTGTTTCAAAGTTTCAATCTAAATGCATTAAAAAGGTTTTCTAACATAAAAGGTACTTTTATTGAGATATTTTCAATTAAAGAATCGATCTTTACTCATTAAAAAACTCTTCAAAACTTCATTGATAACTCGAATAAGTTTAAATCAATACTCTTATTTTATTTCAAAGATTCAACGTTTATACACTAAAAAGGTCTAGTAACATAATAGATACCTTTACTGAGGTATTTTCATTCAAAAATTCTATTTTTACTCATTAAAACACTCTTCGGAACGTCAAAAGAAACTAGAATAAGTTTTATTTAAAACTCTCATTTTCTTTCAATGATTCAATCCGTATACATTAAAAAGGTTTAGCCGTATAATAGGTTCCTTTATTAAGGTATTTTTATGCAAACATTTAATCTTTAGTCATTAAAACACGCTTCGCGACTTCATAGGTAAATCGAATAAGTTAATCTCAAAACTCTCATTTTCTTTCAAAGATTCAATCTGTATACATTAAAATGGTTTAGTAACATAATAGGTTCCTTTGTTGAGATATTTTAATTCAAAGATTTAATATTTAGTCATTACAACACGATTCGCGACTTTATAGGTAACTCGAATAAGTTAATCTCAAAACTATCATTTTATTTCAAAGATTCAATCTTTTTACATTAAAAAGGTCTAATGACATACTAGGTTCATTTACTGAGGTATTTTCATTCAATGATTCAATCTATACCCTGTAAAACACTCTACGGGACGTCAAAGGGAACTCGATTAAGTTTAACTCAAAAACCTCATTTTCTTTCAAAGATTCAATCTTTGTACATTGAAAAGGTCTAGTGACATAAAAGGTACCTTTATTGAGGTACTTTCATTTAAAGATTCAACATATACTCATTAAAACACTCTTCGCGACTTTTAGGTAACACGAATAAATTTTAATTAAAACTCTTGTTTTGTTTCAAAGATTCAATCTATATGCATTAAAAAGGTTTAGTGACATAAAATGTACTTTTATTGAGATATTTTCAATTAAAGATTCGATCTTTACTCAATAAAACACTCTTCAAAACTTCATAGATAACTCGAATAAGTTTAAATCAATACTCTTATTTTCTTTCAAAGATTCAACATTTATATATTAAAAAGGTCTAGTAATGTAATAGGTACCTTTATTGAGGTATTTTCATTGAACGATTCTATTTTTACTCATTAAAACACCCTTCGGGACGTCAAAAGGAACTCGAAAAAGTTCCATTCAATACTCTCATTTTCTTTCAAAGATTCAATCTATATACATTAAAAAGGTTTAGTCATATAATAGGTTCCTTTATTGAGGTATTTTCATTCAAAGATTTAATCTTTAGTCATTAAAACACGCTCCGCGACTTCATAAGTAACTCGAATAAGTTAATCTCAAAGCTCTCATTTTCTTTCAAAGATTCAATCTTTTTACATTAAAAAGGTCTAGTGACATACAACGTACCTTTACTGAGGTATTTTCATTCAAAGATTCAATCTATACTCTGTAAAACACTCTTCGGAATGTCAAAGAGAACTCGAATAAGTTTCACTCAAAACTCTCATTTTCTTTAAAAGATTCAATCTTTATATATTTAAAAGGTCTAGTCACATAATAGGTTCCTTTATTGAGATATTTTTCATTCAAAGATTTAATATTTAGTCATTACAACACGATTCGCGACTTCATAGGTAACTCGAATAAGTTAATCTCAAAACTACCATTTTATTTCAAAGATTCAATCTTTTTACATTAAAAAGGTCTAGTGACATACTAGGTACCTTTCTTTATTAATTTATTATCATTCAAAGATTTAATCTTTACTCTGTAAAACACTCTACGGGACATCAAAGGGAACTCGATTAAATTTAACTCAAAAACCTCATTTTCTTTCAAAGATTCAATCTTTATACATTAAAAAGGTCTAGTGACATAAAAGGTACCTTTATGGAGATACTTTCATTTAAAGATTCAACATGTACTCATTAAAAAACTATTCGCGACTTTTTGGTAGCACGAATAATTTTAAATTAAAACTCTTATTTTGTTTCAAAGATTCAATCTATATGCATTAAAAAGGTTTAGTGACATAAAAGGTACTTTTATTGAGATATTTTCAATCAAAGATTCGATTTTTACTCATTAAAACACTCTTCAAAACTTCATAGATAACTCGAATAAGTTTAAATCAATACTCTTATTTTCTTTCAAAGATTCAACGTTTATACATTAAAAAGGTCCAGTAACGTAATAGGTACCTTTATTGAGGTATTTTCATTAAAAGATTCTATCTTTACTCCTTAAAAAACTCTTCGGGACGTCAAAAGGAATTCGAATAAGTTTCATTCAAAACTCTCATTTTCTCTCAAAGATTCAATCTGTATACATTAAAAAGGTTTAGTCATATAATAGGTTCCTTTATTTCGGTATTTTCATTCAACGATTGAATCTTTAGTCATTAAAACACGCTACGCGACTTCATAGGTAACTCGAATAAGTTAATCTCAAAACTCTCATTTTCATTCAAAGATTGAATATTTTTACATTAGAAAGGTCTAGTGACATACTAGGTACATTTACTGAGGTATTTTCATTCAAAGATTCAATCTATACTCTGTAAAACACTCTTCGGGACGTCAACGGGAACTCGAATAAGTTTCACCCAAAACTCTCATTTTCTTTAAAAGATTCAATCTTTGTACATTAAAAAGGTCTAGTCACATAATAGGTTCCTTTGTTGAGATATTTTCATTCAAAGATTTAATATTTAGTCATTACAACACGATTCGCGACTTCATAGGTAACTGGAATAAATTAATCTCAAAACTATCATTTTATTTCAAAGATTCAATCTTTCTACATTAAAAAGTTCTAATGACATACTCGGTACCTTTATTGAGGTATTTTCATTCCAAGATTCAATCTTTACTCTGTAAAACACTCTACGGGACCTCAAAGGGAATTCGATTAAGTTTAACTCAAAAACCTCATTTTCTTTCAAAGATTCAATCTTCATACATTGAAAAGGTCTAGTGACATAAAACATACCTTTATTAAGGTACTTTCATTTAAAGATTCAACATGTACTTATTAAAACACTATTCGTGACTTTTAGGTAAAACGAATAATTTTAAATTAAAACTCTTGTTTTGTTTCAAAGATTCAATCTATATGCATTAAAAAGGTTTAGTGACACAAAAGGTACTTTTATTGAGTTCTTTTAAATCAAAGATTCGATTTTTACTCATTAAAACACTCTTCAAAACTTCATAAATAACTCGAATAAGTTTAAATCAATACTCTTATTTTCTTTCAAAGATTCAATGTTTATACATTAAAAAGGTTTAATAACGTAATATTACTTTTATTGAGGTATTTTCATTCAAAGATTCTATCTTTACTCATTAAAAAACTCTTCGGGACATCAAAAGGAACTCGAATAAGTTTCATTCAAAACTCTCATTTTCTTTCAAAGATTCAATCTATATACTTTAAAAAGGTTTAATCATATAATAGGTTCTTTTATTGAGTTATTTTTATTCAAAGATTGAATCTTTAGTCATTAAAACACGCTTCGCGACTTCATAGGTAACTCGAATAAGTTAATCTCAAAACTCTCATTTTCTTTAAAAGATTCAATCTTTTTAAATTAAAAAGGTTTAGTGACATACTAGGTAACTTTACTGAGGTATTTTCATTCAAAGATTCAATCTATACTCTATAAAACACTCTTCGGGACGTCAAAGAGAAGTCGAATAAGTTTCACTCAAAACTCTCATTTTCTTTAAAAGATTCAATCTTTATACATTAAAAAGGTCTAGTCACATAATAGATTCCATTGTTAAGATATTTTCATTCAATGATTTAATATTTAGTCATTACAACACGATTCCCGACTTCATAGGTAACTCAAATAAATTAATCTCAAAACTATCATTTTATTTCAAAGATTCAATTTTTTTACATTAAAAAAGTTTAGTGACATATTAGGTACCTTTATTAAGATTTTTTCATTCAAAGATTCAATCTTTACTTTGTAAAACACTCTACGGGACGTCAAAGGGAACTCGAATAAGTTTAACTCAAAAACCTTATTTTCTTTCAAAGATTCAATATTTAAACATTGAAAAGGTCTAGTGACATAAAAGGTACCTTTATTGTGGAACTTTCATTTAAAGATTCAATATATACTCATTAAAACAGTCTTCGCGACTTCATAGGCAACACGAATAATTTTAAATTAATACTCTTGTTTTGTTTCAAAGATTCAGTCTATATACATTAAAAAGGTTTACTGACATAAAAGGTACTTTTATTGAAATATTTTCAATAAAAGATTCTATCTTTACTCATTAAAACACTCTTCGCCACTTCATAGGTAACTCGAATAAGTTTAAATCAATACTCTTATTTTCTTTCAAAGATTCAACGTTTATACATCAAAAAGGTCTAGTAACATAATAGGTACCTTTATTGAGGTATTTCCATTCAAAGATTCAATTTTTATTGATTAAAATACTCTTCGGGACGTCAAAGGGAACTCGAATAAGTTTCACTCAAAACTCTCATTTTCTTTCAAAGATTTAATCTGTATACATTAAAAAGGTAAAATCATATAATAGGTTTCTTTACTGAGGTATTTTCATTCAAAGATTTAATCTTTAGTCATTAAATCACGCTTCGCGACTTCATAGGTAACTCGAATAAGTTAATCTCAAAGTTCTCATTTTCTTTCAAAGATTCAATCTGTATACATTAAAAAGGTTTAGTCATATAATAGGTTCCTTTATTAAGGTATTTTCATTCAAAGATTTAATCTTTAGTCATTAAATCACGCTTCGCGACTTCATAGGTAACTCGAATAAGCTAATCTCAAAACTCATATTTTCTTTCAAAGATTCAATCCTTTTACATTAAAAAGGTCTAGTGACATACTAGGTACCTTTACTGAGGTATTTTCATTCGAAGATTCAATCTATACTCTGTAAAACACTCTATGGAACGTCGAAGGGAACTCGATTAAGTTTAACTCAAAAACCTCATTTTCTTTCAAAGATTCAATCTTTATACATTGAAAAGGTCTAGTGACATAAAAGGTGCCTTTATTGAGGTGCTTTCATTTAAAGATTCAACATATACTCGTTAAAACACTCTTCGTGACTTTTAGGTAACACGAATTGTTACCCAATAATTGACTCTAGAGGGGGGGTGAATAGAGTCAATTGCCAATTTTTGCAAATTATAAAAATATAATTTTTAATCAACAATATAACCAATTATGCAATAATCAACGTATGAAATCAAGATATGAAAGTAACCAATTTATAGCATAATTGTAACAGAGATAAGGGAAGAGAAATTACAAACAAGGACTCGGCGATTTTAGCGAGGTTCAAAAACTCCTACTCCTCGGCTCAAGATCCCTCTTGAGACTTCCCAATTCACTATGGCTTCTCCTTACGGGTGGAGAGCAAACCTTAATATGAAGCAACTTCTTACTTCACCTGCTAAGAGACAACCTCTCTTAGTTTTCCTTTTGGGTCACACCAACCCTTATAAATTGAAGCTAGCTTGCTTCTTCTTCCTTGGGCCACACAAGCCTTTGCAAATGAATATCAAATTTGTTGCATACAAATATATCTCTCAAAGATTGATATGCAAATCAAAGCTCACAACTAGAGTAGATATGAATATAAATGAAGCTCAAAACTCTATGAAAAATATGAATCAGAGAGGATGATGTAAGTGAAGAAAATAAGCTCTTATAATCTCTCAAGTGTATAATAGAGCAAAAACTCTATAAAGATTAAAACAAGAGCAAAAGCCCTTTTAATCTTTACTGGAATCTCTCAAAATGGAATAAGAGTGAATGAGAGAGATGAAGAGAAGATCAGAACAAAAGCTCTCTTTGCAATGTAATATAATGTTTCTTAACAATGGTGTAAATTTGTTAGCAGACAACCCCTCTGTATATATATAAAATCGCAGCTCAATATAGCTGTTAGAAGTGGTTGGAGGAATTAAATGCAGAAAAATTGCCGTTGTAATTCAAATCCCTCAAAGGAGCCGACTCTTTGCAAAACTGGAGGCGGCTCTTTTTCAAATGGAGGCGGCTCCATTAAAAAAATGGAGCAGGCTCTTTTTCTGAAAGATTGTTCTACGAGCCAAGAAAGGCTACTGGAGTGAAAGGAGCAGGCTCATAATTTTTGAGTGGAGGCGGCTCTTTTTCAAATGGAGGCGGCTCAAAAAAAATGGAGCAGGCTCATTTCTGAATGGAGGCGGCTCAATTAAAATAATGGAGCAGGCTCCTTTTTTTTGAATGGAGGCGGCTCCATTTGCCTTGAGAGAGCTGGCTCTATTTACGTGAAGGCTGCTTTAGGATTGGACAGAAAAGAGTGTATGACTTCAAATGGACATAACTTAGTCCATGAAACTCCAAATGAGGTGGAATTTAAGTCTAAATTTATTGCCTTGAAGTCAACTTTCTAATCCAACTGGCCTTACTTAAAAATTCCAACCACATAAGTAGTTATGGCCATTTTAGTGCAACCTGGTCAGAAATTTTGCATACCAGATTCATGTATTTTGTGAAGCTCATATCTCAGTCATTTTAAATCCAATTTAGGTGAAATTTGAGTCTAAACTCAAGGGCTTGAAGTCAGCTTTCCAATGCCACTAGCCTTACATAAAAATTCCAACTACACAAATAGTTATAGCATTTTTAGTATAGGCTAGTCTGAAATTTTTCTGGGCTGAAAATTACTTCTTATGAGATATCTATCTTTCTAGCACCTAGGACTTTGATGAATGGTTCAATTTAGTTCAAGGCCTGTTTCTAAGAGTTTAGGGACATATGTAGATGATAAATTTCAAGTGCATTGTGTCCTAGAGTCATTTACCAAATTATGGCAACAAAGGCTTTAAAGATGAAAATTTAATTTCAATGCCATTTCCTTTACTTTCTAGAGACCAAAATAAATATAATGATTAATGTGCATGGTCCTAGAATTTCTAGCTTAGAAAATGAGTTCTTTCAAAGCTTATCAAGCTTGAACTAACTCTTTCTTAGTAAAGACTTCATATAACAATATATATAAATGAAGTTCCTAGTCTATTGCTAATGGTCATAGGAGCATATGAATGATGTATGATATGCATGGTCCTATAATTTTGAGCTTTAAAATATATTCAAATATACTTTGACATTAAATCTTAAGCTCTCACCATCCTATCTACCCTTTTCTTCATTCTTTGACCATGATCGTTTAGGCTTGATGAAGACTTGCTTTATTTCTTTGAAATGCTTTGTGTGATCTTTGAAGTCCGAGTTTTTCTTTGATTTCTTGCACTTTGAGGCTTCCTTGAATCCATAGCTTGAGTATTTGGAATGGATCTTCTAGCTCAACATTGAGGATTGAATCTTGATTAACTATATATCACTCATTGAAAATATTAGTACTTAAACATCATTAATGGTTTGTAATCATCAAAACATAAGATTGACCTTTAGACCTTAGACCAACAATCTCCCCCTTTTTGATGATGACAAAACATTGATGTGTTTATTGTCAAGGTGGAGTTGCATTTGAAAGAATGCTCCCCATATCGATAAGCATACATTGAGTTTATATCAACAACAAATATTTTAGACATTAAAGTGTATAAGTCTCCCCCTTTCGATATGCGTCTAAAAATATAAATGAAAGGCAACATACGCATAAGCATAACAAGCATAATGAATCACACATCGTTCTCCCCCTTTGTCATCTCAAAAAGGTGGGAGGATTGCATAAGAAACTTGAAAGGTTTAAACAAACAAGAAGAAATTTGAAGCAAGTTTTCATTTTACATATATAGAAGCCATGGATAAGTTAAAATTTTGAACTTAAAATTACAGACAGAATTCGTTTAATAAAAATCCAATGAAAAACTCACTGATAATTTCAAAACTCAAATCAATTTGACTGAAGATAAATAGTGATGAGTGAAAGGATTTTAAAATAATAAAACATCCTAGTATAAAATTCTCATCCAGTCAAAATTTTGATACCAAGTGCTAAGAAAAATTTATACTTGAAAAATCCCAACAACAATTGTTATGTGACAAGGTCTAGGGTATGAAATAGATAAAATTAGCCTAGAAATGGAAACCTAAAATGGAAATTTAATAAAATCCACTAGAGGAGGTGAATAATATTTAGTTTATTCAAGAGAAATTCAGTGAATGATAGATTAGGGGTGATGCATTTAAAAGTTGATGACTGAAATTTCAAATAAAGAGCAAGAGCACATGGAATTTAGATTTGATTGGAGGAATGACACTTACATGTGAAGATGCTCAAAGAAGATAACGGGATGCCATAGCCGAATTGCTCTCTGGAATTTACAACTGATATGTCCAATAATGAGAATGCCGAGGGCTCAAACTTGAACATGGAGCTGGCTCAAAAATTTATTTGGAGGCGGCTCAAAAGTTATTAGAGGCGGCTCAAAAAATTTGGAGGCGGCTTAAAAATTGATAGAGCTGGCTCTTTTCCCATCAGTGAGTGTATATGAGAAGCAATTTCTCTGAGTAGCACTAGGACATATTGATAACAGAGAGTGAAGTATTATAATGCTTGTGTAAAATTGAATTTTAATCCAATTAGCAATTTGATAATAACAGGAATTAAAGGAACTAAAAATTTCTTGTGGTAGTAAGCAACAACCCTTGCTCTATCAATTTTCTTCCACTAAATAAACCAAAAAAAAATGAAGACAAAGCTTTCAAGAATCAATGGTGCCAGAAACATAGGTGCTCTAGTAGCAAGTGGTGTTAGAAATAATGATTCAAAAAAAAATGAATCACACTTGCAATGTTTTTGGATGCGGCTTAACATCAATTGGAGTCTGCTCTCTCACATTTGGTTCATCTTTTCACAAAAGGTCAGAGGTTAAGTAATTCATTTCACAATTTAATTTCAGCCTTAAAATCACTTATAGACCAGTTTCTGTAGAAACTCTGCACTCAGGGACAAAGTTGTAAAATCACTGCACCATTGCCTTGAATTCGAAGCCCTCAGTCATATTTCATATTAATACACTTGCTCAGATAGTAATTACATCAAAATAAGCATGGTATACAATTTTTCACAGTTTGAATCCTAGATTTTCAGGCCTTAAACCTTAACAGCTTAGGTTTACTAGGCCAAACTTCAAGTTGGTCAGTTTTTTATGTAACTTCTGAACTTCACCAGCCTCTATTCAACTACAGATGCTAGCTAGAATGATTGACAGATGAATCACAGCAAGATATTAACAATTCCTTACATAAATCAGAGGCTAAACCAGATAAAAAGCTTAAATGAGGGTTAGGGATATGAAAAACTTACTCCAGCTCAACTTTGTTCAAGTGAACACCTCCTTTTGCACCAGATTTTCAGTTTATTAAGCATCCATCATCACTTCAATGTATTTTACACTTGCTCACTGATTTCTGAGAATGTGTTCAGCTTTCATTCTTGATTAAGAACTCAGGAAATCATGTATTTATATGGCCTCTCGAGATACTCTCATTTAGCTTTCTTTTCTAGAGTTTTCTTTTTACTTTGAGGCTCACCCTTTCAATTTGCTATAACAGCCTTTATATAGACCACACACTTCCAACCCTACTATAGATAATGTCGAGCTATATTTCAGCTGTCATAGTGAGGAAATACACCTGATCTTCCAGTAAGAAAGGACAACAATGTCCTTGTATATTTTAGCTGAAAAACACCTCATTTAGCAACCTTTGACAGAAATTGATATGTGTAAATAAGCAATGCCTTGCAAACTTTAGGCTAATGAATGGTATTCTGTCTACATCCATGAGATAACCACAAAGCCTTTTGAAAAGAACTCTCGGAGCTTATTTTTAACCACATAGGCTATAGATCATTTTAAACATGTAGTTCAAAATATATGCAATTTAAATCCGGGTGGTTTATTTTTAGAGACCTTTGAATTTAAAGTCACTTAAAAGTGCATTTGATAAAAATCATTTTCTGCAAAAACATGTAGCATTTTTGTTCCTTTAGCCAAGGACACATGTGCACAAAGTCATTCATTTAATTCCTTCTTCAAGGTTGAAGACTTGGAGAGATATTCTAGCCTAGTTTCGAATGATGGCACATGTTGATTATCATGATGTGAATGAAAAGAAATATAGATAAAAGTTTACAACTATAAGAGAGAATTAGTTTTTTTATCTAGCACATATAAAATGTTCTCTAATGAATGATCTCTTGGATAGTGGTGAACACTTCAACTCTCAGGAAGGCATTATAAATTCTCATTCTTCATTCTAATGAGATGGCTCTTCCAATGAGATTTGATCCTTTAGGTATTCAAGATGGGACCTATATGATTTATCATTTCTCAAGTCCATCTAAACATTTTCAAGATGAACAACCTCATTTTCATATATGCAAGGAGCGATGCCAATAAAATGTAGATAAAATAATTATCATCACACAAGCATATAAATTATTTTCTTAGACATAGCCACTTTAATAGATTTGATTAACTTTAAATGAAGTAGCATTAAGAATCAACAATATGTCATACCATACTACTTTCATATGAATTATCAAAATCTATACCATATACAATTTATTATTAAGTAGCATTCATGTCAAGATCACCATCCACATTAATTATGCCATGAAAATAATCTTGTATTACCTTTTATCTAGCATAATCAAGACATATTTAAGCTTATTAACTAAAAGCACATTTATGATGAAGAAGGGGATATTTACCGAAACAAGTAATTCCATTATCTTTTGCATGGTTTCTCAATGTAGTGCATCCTTCATCCTTTTATTAGTGAGGGGAAATCATGACTTGATTTCTCTTTATGCACTTTAGTAATCCATTTTTGAGAATCCACTTGTTCTTGAAAGATGAGGTCTTTAACCTACAAAACATACTCACGTGGCATTCTTTGATACCCAATACTTACCCTTGGGGTTGTTCCAAGCATGATGCTTCCTTCCTAATCCTTGATTGAAGAAGATGCCTACAAGAAAATGTTGCATATTCTTCTTTTGGTACCCAAACTTTCTTGGGTCCATATGAGTTAGGTAATAGCATATAAGTTCCTTTTGGAACCCAAATTCTTTTTGTTGTTGTCTTATTTCTAAATGGACAATTATGAATTTTGTGTCCTAGTCTCTTACAATAATTGTATTTAAAGGAATGGGTACCACTTTTGACAAAGTGATCATACAAAGGCTTTCTTCTTCTCAACAAGCATGCATATTTAGTATGAGGATCATATCTTATCTCATTTTTGAAACAGACAACTCTTTGATTTCCAAGCATAGGACTTAAGTTCTCTTTTTCTTTGGTTGTCTTTGCTAGAGTGCCATTTTGATCATCAATGACTTCCTTTGAAAATTTATACTCGGAATCACAATTAATTGATGGTGGCTCTATAGATAGTACATTATCCTTTTCCTTTTTCAAGGATTCATTTTCAAATTGGATCTTTTATAATTCTTGCACAAGATAATAGTTTTTCATTTTCAAAGAATCATTTTCCATTTGGACTTTTTCATGTCTTTGAGAGAGATTTTGATTTTCCTTTTTAAGAGAAGAACATTTCACAGTCATTTTTTCTAGCACACCATGTAACTCTTTAAACGCATCAAGTAATTCATTATGTGCATCAACTAGTTCATTATAAGAGGCTTCTATATCAAAAAATTCGTGATTAGAATTTACCTCATTTTCATCGGCCATGAGACAAAGTTTGTCCAACTCTTTAATGTCACTTGCTTCTTTGCTAGAAGCTTGGAGAGCTATACTTTTCTTTTGAGTTGCTTTATTTTATTCACTATAAGAAAAAAAGTAAGTTTTACTAAGAAAATTCAAATGATTAGTAATGTTAGTAGAACTAGAATACATCTCACTAACTAATTCATTTTCATTTATGATGGAAGCAACATCTTTTTCAATAAGCATAGGCATATATGATTCCTCACCATTAATTGATCCTCCATAGGCTAATTCAAGTGAGTTCCAAATTTCTTTAGCCGTTTTACAAAAGATAATCTTATTGAACTCATTTTTGCTTAATGCACAATAAAGATGGCATATGGCTAAAGTATTGCATTGTATTAATCTATTATCATTTTCATCCCATTCACCTTTTAATTTAGGAATTTCATTCCTTTCAATAACTTTGGTTGGGATATGACTACCATTTTCTATAACTTTCCATAAATCAATATCAATACTTTTTAAGAAGGCCCTCATTCTAATTTTTCAATAAATATAATCATTTCCATCAAAACAAGGAGGCTTATCAATGGGATAACCTTCTAAGTGTGTGATACTACTATTATTAGCCATGATCGTTCTCTAAGACGATTAAGTCCTTTAATAGAGTCTAGGCTCTGATACCAATTGTTACCCAAGAATTGACTCTAGAGGGGGGGTGAATAGAGTCAATGGTCAATTTTCGTAAATTATAAAAATATAATTTCTAATCAACAATATAACCAATTATGCAATAATCAACATATGAAATCAAGATATGAAAGTAACCAATTTATAACATAATTGTAACAGAGATAAGGGAAGAGAAATTGCAAACAAGGACTCGGAGATTTTAGCGAGGTTCGGAAACTCCTACTCCTCGGCTCAATATCCCTCTTGAGACTTCCCAATTCACTATGGCTTCTCCTTACGGGTGGAGAGCAAACCTTAATATGAAGCAACTTCTTACTTCACCTGCTAAGAGACAACCTCTCTTAGTTTTCCTTTTGGGTCACACCAACCCTTACAAATTGAAGCTAGCTTGCTTCTTCTTCCTTGGGCCACACAAGCCTTTACAAATGAATATCAAATTTGCTTCATACAAATATATCTCTCAAAGATTGATATGCAAATCAAAGCTCACAACTAGAGTAGATATGAATATAAATGAAGCTCAAAACTCTATGAAAAATATGAATCAGAGAGGATGATGTAAGTGAAGAAAATAAGCTCTTATAATCTCTCAAGTGTATAATAGAGCAAAAACTCTATAAAGATTAAAACAAGAGCAAAAGCCCTTTTAATCTTTACTGGAATCTCTCAAGATGGAATAAGAGTGAATGAGAGACATGAAGAGAAGATCAGAACAAAAGCTCTCTTTGCAATGTAATATAATGTCTCTTAAAAATGGTGTAAATTTGTTAGCAGACAACCCCTCTGTATATATATAAAATCGCAGCTCAATATAGCTGTTAGAAGTGGTTGGAGGAATTAAATGCAGAAAAATTGCCGTTGTAATTCAAATCCCTCAAAGGAGCCGGCTCTTTGCAAAACTGGAGGCGGCTCTTTTTCAAATGGAGGCGGCTCCATTAAAAAAATGGAGCAGGCTCTTTTTCTGAAAGATTGTTCTACGAGCCAAGAAATGCTACTGGAGTGAAAGGAGCAGGCTCATAATTTTTGAGCGGAGGCGGCTCTTTTTCAAATGGAGGCGGCTCCAAAAAAATGGAGTAGGCTCATTTCTGAATGGAGGCGGCTCAATTAAAAGAATGGAGCAGGCTCCTTTTTTTTTAATGGAGGCGGCTCCATTTGCCTTGAGAGAGCTGGCTCTATTTACATGAAGGCTACTTTAGGATTGGACAGAAAAGAGTGTATGACTTCTAATGGACATAACTTAGTCCATGAAACTCCAAATGAGGTTAAATTTAAGTCTAAATTTATTGCCTTGAAGTCAGCTTTCTAATCCAACTGGCCTTACTCAAAAAATCCAACCACAGAGGTAGTTATGGCCATTTTAGTGCAACCTGGTCAGAAATTTCGCATACCAGATTCATGTATTTTGTGAAGCTCATATCTCAGTCATTTTAAATCCAATTTAGGTGAAATTTGAGTCTAAACTCAAGGGCTAGAAGTCAGCTTTCCAATGCCACTGGCCTTACATAAAAATTCCAACTACACAAATAGTTATAGCATTTTTAGAACAGGCTGGTCTGAAATTTTTCTGGGCTGAAAATTACTTCTTATGAGATATCCATCTTTCTAGCGCCTTGGACTTTGATGAATGGTTCAATTTAGTTCAAGGCCTGTTTCTAAGAGTTTAGGAACATATTTAGATGATAAATTTCAAGTGCATTGTGTCCTAGAGTCATTTACCAAATTATGGCAACAAAGGCTTTAAAGATGAAAATTTAATTTCAATACCTTTTCCTTTACTTTCTAGAGACCAAAATAAATATAATGATTAATGTGCATGGTCCTAGAATTTCTAGCTTAGAAAATGAGTTCTTTCAAAGCTTATCAAGCTTGAACTAACTCTTTCTTAGCAAAGACTTCATATAACAATATATATAAATGAAGTTCCTAGTATATTGCTAATAGTCATAGGAGCATATGAATGATGTATGATATGCATGGTCCTATAATTTTGAGCTTCAAAATATATTCAAATATACTTTGACATTAAATCTTAAGCTCTCACTATCCTATCTACCATTTTCTTCATTCTTTGACTATGATCGTTTAGGCTTGATGAAGACTTGCTTTATTTCTTTGAAATGCTTTGTGTGATCTTTGAAGTCCGAGTTTTTCTTTGATTTCTTGCACTTTGAGGCTTCCTTGAATCCATATCTTGAGTATTTGGAATGGATCTTCTAGCTCAACATTGAGGATTGAATCTTGATCAACTATATATCACTCAATGAAAATATTAGTACTTAAATATCATTAAAGGTTTCTAATCATCAGAACATAAGATTGACCTTTTGACCTTAGACCAACACGAATAATTTTAAATCAAAAATCTTGTTTTGTTTCAAATATTCAATCCTTATGCATTAAAATGGTTTAGTGACATAAAAGGTACTTTTATTGAGATATTTTCAATCAAAGATTCGATCTTTACTCATTAAAACACTCTTCAAAATTTCATAGATAACTCGAATAAGTTTAAATCAATACACTTATTTTCTCTCAAAGATTCAACGTTTATACATTAAAAAGGTCTAATAACATAATAGGTACCTTTATTGAGGTATTTTCATTCAAAGATTCTATTTTTACTCATTAAAACACTCTTCGGGACGTCAAAAGGAACTCGAATAAGTTTCATTCAAAACTCTCATTTTCTTTCAATGATTCAATCTGTATACATTAAAAAGGTTTAGTCATCTAATAGGTTCCTTTATTGAATTATTTTCTTTCAAAGATTTAATCTTTAGTCATTAAAACACGCTTCGCGACTTCATAGGTAACTTGAATAAGTTAATCTCAAAACTCTCATTTTCTTTCAAAGATTCAATCTTTTTACATTAAAAAGGTCTAGTGAAATACTAGGTACCTTTACTGAGATATTTTCATTCAAAGATTCAATCTATACTCCGTAAAACACTCTTCGGGACGTCAAAGGGAACTCGAATAAGTTTCACTCAAAACTCTCATTTTCTTTAAAAGATTCAATCTTTATACATTAAAAAGGTCTAGTAACATAATAGGTTCCTTTGTTGAGATATTTTCATTCAAAGATTTAATATTTAGTAATTACAACACGATTCGCGACTTTATACGTAACTCGAATAAGTTAATCTCAAAACTATCATTTTATTTCAAAGATTCAATCTTTTTACATTAAAAAGGTCTAGTGACATACTAGGAACCATTATTAAGGTATTTTCATTCAAAGATTCAATCTTTACTCTGTAAAACACTCTACGGGACGTCAAAGGGAACTCGAATAAGTTTAACTCAAAAACCTTATTTTCTTTCAAAGATTCAATATTTATACATTGAAAAGGTCTAGTGACATAAAAGGTACCTTTATTGAGGAACTTTCATTTAAAGATTCAACATCTACTCACTAAACAGTCTTCGCGACTTCATAGGTAAAATGAATAATTTTAAATTAATACTCTTGTTTTGTTTCAAAAATTCAATCTATATAAATTAAAAAGGTTTACTGACATAAAATGTACTTTTATTGAGATATTTTCCATCAAAGATTCGATCTTTAACTTATTCGAGTTCCCTTTGATGTCCCGAAGAGTGTTTTACAGAGTTTAGATTGAATCTTTGAATAAAAATACCTCAGTAAAGGTACCTAGTAAGTCACTAGACCTTTTTAATGTAAAAGGATTGAATCTTTGAAAGAAAATGAGAGTTTTGTGATTAACTTATTCGAGTTACCTATGAAGTCGCGAAGCGTGTTTTAATGACTAAAGATTATATCTTTGAATGAAAATACCTCAATAAAGAAACCTATTATATGACTAAACCTTTTTAACGTATACAGATTTAATATTTGAAAGAAAATGAGAGTTTTGAGTGAAACTTATTCGAGTTCCTTTTGACGTCCCGAATAGTGTTTTAGTGAGTAAAAATTAAATCTTTGAATGAAAATACCTCAATAAAGGTACCTATTACGTTACTAAACCTTTTTAATGTATAAATGTTGAATCTTTGAAAGAAAATAAGAGTATTGATTTAAACTTATTCGAGTTACCTATGAAGTGGCGAAGATTGTTTTAATGAGTAAAGATCGAATCTTTGGTTGAAAATATCTCAATAAAAGTACCTTTTATGTCAGTAAACCTTTTTAATGTATATAGATTGAATCTTTGAAATAAAACAAGAGTATTAATTTTAAATTATTCGTGTTACCTATCAAGTCGCGAAGATTTTTTAATGTGTATATGTTGAATCTTTAAATGAAAGTACCTCAATAAAGGTACCTTTTATGTCACTGGACCTTTTCAATGTATAAGGATTGAATCTTTGAAAAAAAATGAGGTGTTTGAGTTAAACTTAATCGAGTTCCATTTGACGTCCCGTAGAGTGTTTTACAGAGTAAAGATTGAATCTTTGAATTAAAATACCTTAATAAAGGTACCTAGTATGTCACTAGACCTTTTTTATGTTAAAAGATTGAATTTTTGAAATAAAATGATTGTTTTGAGATTAACTTATTCGAGTTACCTACGAAGTCGCGAATCGTGTTGTAATGACTAAATGTTAAATCTTTGAATGAAAATATCTCAACAAAGGAACCTATTATGTGACTAGACCTTTTTAATGTATAAATATTGATTCTTTTAAAGAAAATTAGAATTTTGAGTGAAACTTATTCGAGTTCTCTTTGACGTCCCGAAGAGTGTTTTACAGAGTATAGATTGAATCTTTGAATGAAAATATCTCAGTAAAGGTACCTACTATGTCACTAGACCTTTTTAATATAAAAAGATTGAATCTTAGAAAGAAAATGAGAGTTTCGAGATTAACTTATTCGAGTTACCTATAAAGTCACGAAGCGTGTTTTAATGACTAAAGATTAAATCTTTGAATGAAAATACCTCAATAAAGGAACCTATTATATGACTAAACCTTTTAAATGTATACAGATTGAATCATTGAAAGAAAATGAGAGTTTTGAGTGAAACTTATTCGAGTTCCCTTTAATGTCCCAAAGAGTATTTTAATCAGAAAAAATTGAATCTTTGAATGAAAATACCTCAATGAAGGTACCTATTATGTTAGTAGACCTTTTTAATGTATAAACGTTGAATCTTTGAAAGAAAATAAGAGTATTGATTTAAACTTATTCGAATTACCTATGAAGTGGCGAAGAGTGTTTTAATGAGTAAAGATCGAATATTTGATTGAAAATATCTCAATAAAAGTACATTTTATGTCAGTAAATCTTTTTAATGTATATAGATTGAATCTTTGAAACAAAACAAGAGTATTATTTTAAAATTATTCGTCTTACCGATGAAGTCGCGAAGAGTGTTTTAATGAGTATATGTTGAATCTTGAAATGAAAGTTCCTCAAAAAAGGTACCTTTTATGTCACAGAACCTTTTCAATGTATAAATATTGAATATTTGAAAGAAAATAAGGTTTTTGAGTTAAACTTATTCGAGTTCCCTTTGACGTCCCGTAGATTGTTTTATAGAGTAAAGATTGAATCTTTGAATGAAAATACCTTAATAAAGGTAACTAGTATGTCACTAGACCTTTTTAATGTAAAAAGATTGAATCTCTGAAATAAAATTATAGTTTTGAGATTAACTTATTCGAGTTACCTATGAAGTCGCGAATCGTGTTGTAATGACTAAATATTAAATCTTTGAATTAAAATATCTCAACAAAGGAACTTATTATGTCACTAGACTTTTTAATGTAAAAAGATTGAATCTTTTAAAGAAAATGAGTGTTTTGAGTGAAACTTATTTGAGTTCTCTTCGACGTCCCAAAGAGTATTTTACAGAGTATAGATTGAATCTTTGAATGAAAATCTCTCAGTAAAGGTACCTAGTATGTCACTAGACCTTTTTAATGTAAAAAGATTAAATATTTGAAAGAAAATGAGAGTTTTGAGATTAACTTATTCGAGTAACCTATGAAGTTTTGAAGAGTGTTTTTTGATAACTAAAGATTAAATCTTTGAATGAAAATAACTCAGTAAAGGAACCTATTATATAACTAAACCTTTTTAATGTATAGAGATTGAATCTTTGAAAGAAAATGTGAGTTTTGAATGAAACTTATTCGAGTTCCTTTTGACGTCCCGAATAGTGTTTTAATGAGTAAAAATAGAATCTTTGAATGAAAATACCTCAATAAAGGTACCTATTACGTTACTAGACCTTTTTAATGTATAAATGTTGAATCTTTGAAAGAAGATAAGAGTATTGATTTCAACTTATTCGAGTTATCTATGAAGTTTTGAAGAGTGTTTTAATGAGTAAAGATCGAATCTTTGATTGAAAATATCTCAATAAAAGTACCTTTTATGTCACTAAACCTTTTTAATGCATATAGATTGAATCTTTGCAACAAAAAAAGAGTTTTAATTTAAAAGTATTCGTGTTACCTAAAGGTCGCGAAGAGTGTTTTAATGAGTATATGTTGAATCTTTAAATGAAAGTACCGCAATAAAGGTACCTTTTATGTCACTAGACCTTTTCAATGTATAAGGAATGAATCTTTGAAAGAAAATGAGGTTTTTGAGTTAAACTTAATCGAGTTCCCTTTGACGTCCCGTAGAGTGTTTTACAGAGTAAAGTTTGAATATTTGAATGAAAATACCTTAATAAAGGTAACTAGTATGTCACTAGACCTCTTTAATGTAAAAAGATTGAATCTTTGAAATAAAATGATAGTTTTGAGATTAACTTATTCGAGTTGCCTATGAAGCCGCGAATCGTGTTGTAATGACTAAATATTAAATCTTTGAATAAAAATATCTCAACAAAGGAACCTATTATGTGACTAGACCTTTTTAAGGTGTAAAGATTGAATCTTTTAAAGAAAATTAGAGTTTTGAGTGAAACTTATTCGAGTTCCCTCTGACGTCCTGAAGAGTGTTTTACAGAGTACAGATTGAATCTTTGAATGAAAATACATCAGTAAAGGTACCTAGTATGTCACTAGACCTTTTTAATGTAAAAGGATTGAATCTTTGAAAGAAAATGAGAGTTTTGAGATTAACTTATTCGAGTTACCTATGAAGTCGCGAAGCGTGTTTTAATGACTAAAGATTATATCTTTGAATGAAAATACCTCAATAAAGGAACCTATTATATGGCTAAACCTTTTTAATGTATACAGATTGAATCTTTGAAAGAAAATGAGAATTTTGAGTGAAACTTATTCGAGTTCCTTTTGACGTTCCGAATAGTGTTTTGGTGAGTAAAAATTAAATCTTTGAATGAAACTACCTCAATAAAGGTACCTATTACGTTGCTAGACCTTTTTAATGTATAAACGTTAAATCTTTGAAAGAAAATAAGAGTATTGATTTAAACTTATTCGAGTTACCTATGAAGTGGCGAAGAGTGTTTTAATGAGTAAAGATCGAATCTTTGGTTGAAAATATCTTAATAAAAGTACCTTTTATGTCAGTAAACCTTTTTAATTTATATAGATTGAATCTTTGAAATAAAACAAAAGTATTAATTTTAAATTATTCGTGTTACCTATGAAGTCGCGAAGAGTTTTTTAATGAGTAGTTGTTGAATCTTTAAATGAAAGTACCTCAATAAAGGTACCTTTTATGTCACTGGACCTTTTCAATGTATAAGGATTGAATCTTTGAAAGAAAATGAGGTTTCTGAGTTAAACTTAATCTAGTTCCCTTTGACGTCCCGTAGAGTTTTTCACAGAGTAAAATTGAATCTTTGTATAAAAATACCTTAATAAAGGTACCTAGTATGTCACTAGACCTTTTTAATGTTAAAAGATTGAATCTTTGAAATAAAATCATAGTTTGGAGATTAACTTATTCGAGTTACCTATGAAGTCGCGAATCGTGTTGTAAAGACTAAATATTAAATCTTTGAATGAAAATATATCTCAACAAAGGAACCTATTATGTGACTAGACCTTTTTAATGTATAAAGATTGAATCTCTTAAAGAAAATGAGAGTTTTGAGTGAAACTTATTCGAGTTCTCTTTGACATCCTGAAGAGTGCTTTACAGAGTATAGATTGAATTTTTGAATGAAAATCTCTCAGTAAAGGTACCTAGTATGTCACTAAACCTTTTTAATGTAAAAAGATTGAATCTTTGAAAGAAAATGAGAGTTTTCAGATTAACTTATTCAAGTTACCTATGAAGTCACGAAGCGTGTTTTAATGACTAAATATTAAATCTTTGAATGAAAATACCTCAATAAAGGAACCTATTATATGACTAAACCTTTTAAATGTAAACACAATGAATCTTTGAAAGAAAATGAGAGTTTTGAGTGAAACTCATTCGAGTTCCCTTTGACGTCCCAAATAGTATTTTAATCAGAAAAAATTGAATCTTTGAATGAAAATAGCTCAATAAAGGTACCTATTATGTTACTAGACCTTTTTAATGTATAAATGTTGAATCTTTGAAAGAAAATAAGAGTACTGATTTCAACTTATTCGAGTTACCTATGAAGTGGCGAAGAGTGTTTTAATGAGTAAAGATCGAATCTTTGATTGAAAATATCTCAATAAAAGTACCTTTTATGTCAGTAAACCTTTTTAATGTATAGAGATTGAATCTTTGAAACAAAACAAGAGTATTATTTTAAAATTATTCGTTTTACCTATGAAGTCGCGAAGACTGTTTTAATGAGTATAAGTTGAATCTTTAAATGAAAGTTCCTCAATAAAGGTACCTTTTATGTCACTAGACCTTTTCAATGTATAACTATTGAATCTTTGAAAGAAAATAAGGTTTTTGAATTAAACTTATTCGAGTTCCCTTTGACGTCCCGTAGAGTGTTTTACAGAATAAAGATTGAATCTTTGAATGAAAATACCTTGATAAAGGTACCTAGTATGTCACTAGATCTTTTTAATGTTAAAAGATTGAATCTTTGAAATTAAATGATAGTTTTGGGATTAACTTATTCGAGTTACCTATGAAGTCGCAAATCGTGTTGTAATGACTAAATATTAAATCTTTGAATGAAAATATCTCAACAAAGGAACTTCTTATGTGACTAGACCTTTTTAATGTATAAAGATTGAATCTTTTATAGAAAATGAGTGTTTTGAGTGAAACTTATTCGAGTTCCCTTCGACGTCCCGAAGAGTGTTTTACAGAGTATAGATCTAATCTTTGATTGAAAATATCTCAATAAAAGTATCATTTATGTCACTAAACCTTTTTAATGCATATAGATTGAATCTTTGAAACAAAACAAGTGTTTTAATTTAAAATTATTCGTGTTACCTCAAAGTCGCGAAGAGTGTTTTAACGAGTATATGTTGAATCTTTAAATGAAAGTACCGCAATAAAGGTACCTTTTATGTCACTAGACCTTTTCAATGTATAAGGATTGAATCTTTGAAAGAAAATGATGTTTTCGAGTTAAACTTAATCGAGTTCCCTTTCACGTCCCGTTGAGTGTTTTACAGAGTAAATATTGAATATTTGAATGAAAATACCTTAATAAAGGTAACTAGTATGTCACTAGACCTTTTTCATGTAAATAGATTGAATCTTTGAAATAAAATGATAGTTTTGAGATTAACTTATTCGAGTTGCCTATGAAGTCGCGAATCGTGTTGTAATGACTAAATATTAAATTTTTGAATGAAAATATCTCAACAAAGGAGCCTATTATGTGACTAGACCTTTTTAAAGTATAAAGATTGAATCTTTTAAAGAAAATGAGAGTTTTGAGTGAAACTTATTCGAGTTCTCTTTGACGTCCCGAAGTGTGTTTTACAGAGTATAGATGGAATCTTTGAATGAAAATACCTCAGTAAAGGTACCTAGTATGTCACTAGACCTTTTTAATGTAAAAAGATTGAATATTTGAAAGAAAATGAGAGTTTTGAGATTAACTTTTTTGAGTAACCTATGAAGTCGCGAAGCGTGTTTTAAAGACTAAAGATTAAATCTTTGAATGAAAATATCTCAATTAAAGAACCTATTATATGACTAAACCTTTTTAATGTATACAGATTGAATCTTTGAAAGAAAATGAGAGTTTGGAATGAAACTTATTCGAGTTCCTTTTGACGTCCCGAAGAGTGTTTTAATGAGTAAAAATAGAATCTTTAAATGAAAATAACTCAATAAAGGTACCTATTACGTTACTAGACATTTTTAATGTATAAACGTTGAATCTTTGAAAGAAAATAAGAGTATTGATTTAAACTTTTTCGAGTTATCTATGAAGTTTGGAAAAGTGTTTTAATGAGTAAAGATCGAATCTTTGATTGAAAATATATCAATAAAAGTACCTTTTATGTCAGTAAACCTTTTTAATGTATATAGATTGAATCTTTGAAACAAAACAAGAGTATTAATTTAAAATTATTCGTGTTACCTATGAAGTCGCGAAGAGTGTTTTAATGAGTATATGTAGAATCTTTAAATGAAAATATCTCAATTAAGGTCCCTTTTATGTCACTAGACCTTTTCAATGCATAAATACTGAATCTTTGAAAAAAGATAAGGTTTTTTAGTTAAACTTATTCGAGTTTCTTTTGACGTCCCGTAGAGTGTTTTACAGACTAAAGATTGAATCTTTGAATGAAAATACCTTAATAAAGGTAACTTGTATGTCACTAGACCATTTTAATGTAAAAAGATTGAATCTTTGAAACAAAATGATAGTTTTGAGATTAACTTATTCCAGCTGCCTATGAAGTCGCGAATCGTGGTATAGTGACAAAATATTAAATCTTTGAATGAAAAAATCTCAACAAAGGAACCTATTATGTGACTAGACCTTTTTAATGTATAAAGATTGAATCTTTTAAAGAAAATGGGAGTTTTGACTGAAACTTATTCGAGTTCCCTTTGACGTCCCGAAGAGTGTTTTACAGAGTATAGATTGAATCTTTGAATGAAATTACCTCAGTAAAGGTTCTTAGTATGTCACTAAACCTTTTTAATGTAAAAAGATTGAGTCTTAGAAAGAAAATGAGAGTTTTGAGATTAACTTTTTCGAGTTACCTATGAAGTCGCGAAGCGTGTTTTAATGACAAAAGATTAAATCTTTGAATGAAAATACCTCAATTAAAGAACCTATTATACGACTAAACCTTTTTAATGTATACAGATTGAATCTTTGAAAGAAAATGAGAGTTTTGAATGAAACTTATTCGAGTTCCTTTTGACGTCCCCAAGAGTGTTTTAACGAGTAAAAAGAGAATCTTTAAATAAAAATACCTCAATAAAGGTACCTATTACGTTACTAGACCTTTTTAATATATAAACGTTGAATCTTTGAAAGAAAATAATAGTATTGATTTAAACTTATTCGAGTTATCTATGAAGTTTTAAAGAGTGTTTTAATGAGTAAAGATCGAATCTTTGATTGAAAATATCTCAATAAAAGTACCTTTTATGTCACTAAACCTTTCTAATGCATGTAGATTAAATCTTTGAAAGAAAACAAGAGTTTTAATTTAAAATTAATTGTGTTACCTAAAAGTCGCGAAGAGTGTTTTAATGAGTATATTGAATCTTTAAATGAAAGTACCGTAATAAATGTACCTTTTATGTCACTAGACCTTTTCATTGTATAAGGATTGAATCTTTGAAAGAAAATGAGGTTTTTGAGTTAAACTTAATCGAATTCCCTTTCACGCCCGTAGAGTGTTTTACAGAGTAAAGATTGAATCTTTGAATGAAAATACATTAATAAAGGAAACCAGTATGTCACTAAACCTTTTTAATGTAAAAAGATTGAATCTTTGAAATAAAATGATAGTTTTGATATTAACTTATTCGAGTTGCCTATGAAGTCGCGAATCGTGTTGTAATGACTAAATATTAAATCTTTGAATGAAAATATCTCAACAAAGGAACCTATTATGTGACTAGACCTTTTTAATGTATAAAGATTGAATCTTTTAAAAAAATGAGAGTTTTAAGTGAAACTTATTCGAGTTCTCTTTGCCGTCCCAAAGAGTGTTTTACAGAGTATAGATTGATTCTTTGAAACAAAATACCTCAGTAAAGGGACCTAGTATGTCACTAGACCTTTTTAATGTAAAAAGATTGAATCTTTGAAAGAAAATGAGAGTTTTGAGATTAACTTTTTCGAGTAACCTACGAAGTCGCGAAGCGTGTTTTAATGACTAAAGATTAAATCTTTGAATGAAAATAACTCAATAAAGGAACCTATTATATGACTAAACCTTTTTAATGTATACAGATTAAATCTTTGAAAGAAAATGAGAGTTTTGAATGAAACTTATTCGAGTTCCTTTTGACGTTCCGAAGAGTGTTTTAATGAGTAAAATAGAATCTTTGAATGAAAATACCTCAATAAAGGTACCTATTACGTTACTAGACATTTTTAACGTTGAATCTTTGAAAGAAAATGAGAGTATTGATTTAAACTTATTCGAGTTACCTATGAAGTGGCGAAGAGTGTTTTAATGAGTCAAGATCGAATCTTTGATTGAAAATATCTCAATAAAAGTACCTTTTATGTCAGTAAACTTTTTTAATGTATATAGATTGAATCTTTGAAACAAAACAAGAGTATTATTTTAAAATTATTCGTTTTACCTATGAAGTCGCGAAGATTGTTTTAATGAATATTTGTTGAATCTTTAAATGAAAGTTCCTCAATAAAGGTACCTTTTATGTCACTAGACCTTTTCAATGTTTAAATATTGAATCTTTGAAAGAAAATAAGGTTTTAGAGTTAAACTTATTCGAGTTCCTTTTGACGTCCCGTAGAGTGTTTTTTAGAGTAAAGATTGAATCTTTGAATGAAAATACCTTAATAAAGGTACCAAGTATGTCACTAGACCTTTTTAATGTAAAAAGATTTAATGTTTGAAATAAAATGATAGTTTTGAGATTAACTTATTCGAGTTACCTATGAAGTCGCGAATCATGTTGTAATGACTAAATATTAAATCTTTGAATGAAAATATCTCAACAATGGAACCTATTATGTGACTAGACCTTTTTAATGTATAAAGATTGAATCTTTTAAAGAAAATGAGAGTTTTGATTGAAACTTATTAGAGTTCCCTTCGACGTCCCGAAGAGTGTTTTACAGAGTATAAATTGAATCTTTGAATTAAAATACCTTAGTAAAGGTACCTAATATGTCACAAGACCTTTTTAATGTAAAAAGATTGACTATTTGAAAGAAAATTAATGTTTTGAGATTAACTTATTCGAGTTACTTATGAAGTCGCGAAACGTGTTTTAATGACTAAAGATTAAATCTTTGATTGAAAATACCTCAACAAAGGAATCTATTATATGACTAAACATTTTTAATATATACAGATTGAATCTTTGAAAGAAAATGAGAGTTTTGAATGAAACTTATTCGAGTTCTTTTTGACGTCTCGAATAGTGTTTTAATGAGTAAAAATAGAATCTTTGAATGAAAATACCTATTATGTTACTAGACCTTTTTAATGTATTAACGTTGAATCCTTCAAAGAAAATAAGAGTATTGATTTAAACTTTTTCGAGTTATCTATGAAGTTTTGAAGAGTGTTTTAATGAGTAAAGATCGAATCTTTGATTGAAAATATCTCAATAGAAGTACCTTTTATGTCCGTAAACCTTTTTAATGTATATAGATTGAATCTTTAAAACAAAACAAGTGTATTAATTTAACATTATTCGTGTTACCTATGAACTCGCGAATAGTGTTTTAATGAGTATATGTTGAATCTTTAAATGAAAGTACCTAAATAAAGGTACCTTTTACCTCACTACACCTTTTTAATGTATAAAGATTGAATCTTTTAATGAGAATGAGAGTTTTGAGTGAAACTTATTCGAGTTCCCTTTGACGTCCCGAAGAGTGTTTTACAGGGTATAAATTGAATCTTTGAATGAAAATACCTCAGTAAAGGTACCGAGTATGTCACTAGACCTTTTTAATGTAAAAAGATTGAATCATTGAAAGAAAATAAGAGTTTTGAGATTAACTTTTTCGAGTTACCTATGAAGTGGCGAAACGTGTTTTAATGACTAAAGAGTAAATCTTTGAATGAAACTACCTCAATAAAGGAACCTATTATATGACCAAACCTTTTTAATGTATACAGATTGAATCTTTGAAAGAAAATGAGAGTTGTGAATGAAACTTATTTGAGTTCCTTTTGACGTCCCAAAGAGTGTTTTAATGAGTAAAAATAGAATCTTTGAATGAAAATACCTCAATAAAGGTACCTATTACGTTACTAGACCTTTTTAATGTATAAACGTTGAATCTTTGAAAGAAAATAAGAGCATTGATTTAAACTTATTCGAGTTATCTATGAAGTTTTGAAGAGTGTTTTAATGAGTAAAGATCGAATCTTTGATTTAAAATATCTCAATAAAAGTACTTTTTATATCACTAAACCTTTTTAATGCATATAGATTGAATCTTTGAAACAAAACAAGCGTTTTAATTTAAAATTATTCGTGTTACCTAAAAGTCGCGAAGAGTGTTTTAAAGAGTATATGTTGAATCTTTAAAAGAAAGTACCGTAATAAAGGTACCTTTTATGTCACTAGACCTTTTCAATGTATAAAGATTGAATCTTTGAAAGAAAATTAGAGTTTTGAGATTAACTTTTTCGAGTTACCAATGAAGTCGCGAAGCGTGTTTTAATGACTAAAGATTAAATCTTTGAATGAAAATACCTCAATAAAGGAACCTATTATATGACTAAACCTTTTTAATGTATACAGATTGAATCTTTGAAAGAAAATGAGGGTTTGGAATGAAACTTATTCGAGTTCCTTTTGACATCCCGCAAAGTGTTTTAATGACTAAAAATAGAATCTTTGAATGAAAATACCTCAATAAAGGTACCTAATACGTTACTAGACCTTCTTAATGTATAAACGTTGAATCTTTGGAAGAAAATAAGAGTATTGATTTAAACTTTTTCGAGTTATCTATGAAGTTTTGAAAAGTGTTTTAGTGAGCAAAGATCGAATTTTAAATTGAAAATATCTCAATAAAAGTACCATTTATGTCAGTAAACCTTTTTAATGTATATAGACTGAATCTTTAAAACAAAACATGAGTATTAATTTAAAATTATTCGCGTTACCTATGAAGTCGCGAAGAGTGTTTTAATGAGTATATGTTGAATCTTTAAATGAAAGTACCTCAATAAAGGTACCTTTTATGTCAATAGACCTTTTCAATGTATAAGGATTGAATCTTTGAAAGAAAATGAGATTTTTGAGTTAAACTTAATCGAGTTCCCTTTGACGTCCCGTATAGTGTTTTACAGAGTAAAGATTGAATCTTTGAATGGAAATACCTTACTAAAGGTAACTAGTATGTCACTAAACCTTTTTAATGTAAAAAGATTGAATCTTTGAAATAAAATGATAGTTTTGAGATTAACTTATTCGAGTTGCCTATGAAATCGCGAATCGTGTAGTAATGACTAAATATTAAATCTGTGAAAGAAAATATCTCAACAAAGGAACCTATTGTGTGACTAGACATTTTTCACGTATAAAGATTGAATCTTTTAAAGAAAATGAGAGTTTTGAATGAAACTTATTCGAGTTCACTTTGACGTCCCGAAGAGTGTTTTACAGAGTATAGATTGAATCTTTGAATGAAAATACCTCAGTAAAGATACCTAGTAGACCTTTTTAATGTAAAATGATTGAATCTTTGAAATAAAATGAGAATTTTGAGATAAACTTTTTCGAGTTACCTATGAAGTCGCGAAACGTGTTTTAATGAGAGTTTTGAATGGAATTCAGATTGAATCTTTAAAAGAAAATGAGAGTTTTGAATGAAATTTTTTTGAGTTCCTTTTGACGTCCCGAAGAGTGTTTTAATGAGTAAAAATAGAATCTTTGAATGAAAATATCTCAATAAAGTTACCTATTACAGACCTTTTTAATGTATAAACGTTGAATCTTTGAAAGAAAATACGAGTATCGTTTTTAACTTTTTCGAGTTATCTATGAAGTTTTGAAAAGTGTTTTAATGAGTAAAGATCGAATCTTTGATTGAAAATATTTGAATAAAAGTACCTTTTATGTTAGTAAACCTTTTTAATGTATATAGATTGAATCTTTGAAACAAAACAAGAGTATTAATTTGAAATTATTCGTGTTACCTATGAAGTCGCGAATAGTGTTTTAATGAGTATATGTTGAATCTTTAAATGAAAGTACCACAAAAAGGCACCTTTTATGTCACTAGACCTTTTCAATGTATAAGAATTGAATCTTTGAAAGAAAATGGGGTTTTTCAGTTAAACTTAATCGAGTTCCCTTTTACATCCCGTATAGTGTTTTACAGAGTAAAGATTGAATCTTTGAATGAAAATACCTTAATAAAGGTAACTAGTATGTCAGTTGACCTTTTTAATGTAAAAAGATTGAATCTTTGAAACAAAATAAGAGTTTTGAGATTAACTTATTCGAGTTACCTATGAAGTCGCGAAGCGTGTTTTAATGACTAAAGATTAAATCTTTGAATGAAAATACCTCAATATAGGAACCTATTATATGACTAAACCTTTTTAATGTATACAGATTGAATCTTTGAAAGAAAATGAGAGTTTTGGATAAAACTTATTCGAATTCCTTTTGACGTACCGAATAGTGTTTTAATGAGTAAAAATAGAATCTTTGAATGAAAATACCTCAATAAAGGTACCTATTATTTTACTAGACCTTTTTAATGTGTAAATGTTGAATCTTTGAAGGAAAATAAGTGTATTGATTTCAACATATTCGAGTTATCTATGAAGTTTTGAAGAGTGTTTTAATGAGTAAAGATCGAATCTTTGATTGAAAATATCTCAATAAAAGTACCTTTTATGTCTCTAAACCTTTTTAATGCATATAGATTGAATCATTGAAACAAAATAAGAGTTTTAATTTAAAATTAATCGTGTTACCCAAACGTCGCGAAGAGTGTTTTAATGAGTATATGTTGAATCTTTAAATGAAAGTACCGCAATAACGGTACCTTTTATGTCTCTAGGCCTTTTCAATGTATAAGGATTGAATATTTGAAAGAAAATGAGGTTTTTGAGATAAACTTAATCGAGTTTCCTTTCACGTCCCGTAAAGTATTTTACAAAGTAAAGATTGAATATTTGAACGAAAATACCATAATAAAGGTAACTAGTATGTCACTAGACCTTTTTAATGTAAAAAGATTGAATCTTTGAAATAAAATGATACTTTTGAGATTA
Organism: Cornus florida; assembly: GCF_030987335.1. Lineage (NCBI taxonomy): Eukaryota > Viridiplantae > Streptophyta > Magnoliopsida > Cornales > Cornaceae > Cornus > Cornus florida. Next base: position 88,337,947 of record NW_026775578.1, on the reverse strand, counting down.
ACTTATTCGAGTTGCCTATGATGTCGTGAATCGTGTTCTAATGACTAAATATTAAATCTTTGAATGAAAATATCTCAACAAAGGAACCTATTATGTGACTAGACTTTTCTAATGTATAAAAATTGAATCTTTTAAAGAAAATGAGAGTTTTGAGTGAAACTTATTCGAGTTCTCTTTAACATCCCGAAGAGTGTTTTACAGAGTATACACTGAATCTTTGAATGAAAATACCTCAGTAATTGTACCGAGTATGTCACTAGACATTTTTAATGTAAAAAGATTGAATCTTTGAAAGAAAATGAGAGTTTTGAGATTAACTTATTCGAGTTACCTATGAAGTCGCGAAGCGTGTTTTAATGACTAAAGATTAAATTTTTGAATGAAAATGCCTCAATAAAGGAACCTATTATATGACTAAACCTTTTTAATGTATACAGATTGAATCTTTGAAAGAAAATGAGAGTTTGGAATGAAACTTATTCGAGTTCCTTTTGACGTCCCGAAGAGTGTTTTAATGAGTAAAAATAGAATCTTTGAATCAAAATACCTCAATAAAGGTACCTATTACATTACTAGACCTTTTTAATGTATAAACGTTGAATCTTTGAAAGAAAATAAGAGTATTGATTTAAACTTTTTCGAGTTATCTATGAAGTTTTGGAAAGTGTTTTAATGAGTAAAGATCGAATCTTTGATTAAAAATATCTCAATCAAAGTACCTTTTATGTCAGTAAACCTTTTTAATGTATATAGATTGAATCTTTATAATAAAACAAGAGTATTAATTTAAAATTATTCGTGTTACCTATGAAGTCGCGAAGAGTGTTTTATTGAGTATGTGTTGAATCTTTAAATGAAAGTACCTCAATAAAGGTACATTTTATGTCACTAGACCTTTTCAATGTATAAAGATTGAATCTTTGAAAGAAAATAAGGTTTTTGGGTTAAACTTAATTGAGTTCCCTTTGACATCCTGTAGAGTGTTTTATAGAGTAAAGATTGAATCTTTGAATGAAAATACTTTAATAAAGGTAACTAGTATGTCACTATACCTTTTCAATGTAAAAAGATTAAATCTTTGAAATAAAATGATAGTTTTGAGATTAACTAATTCGAGTTACCTATGAAGTCGCAAATCGTGTTGTAATGACTAAATATTAAATCATTGAATGAAAATATCCCAACAAAGGAACCTATTATGTGAATAGACCTTTTTAATTTATAAAGATTGAATCTTTTAAAGAAAATGAGAGTTTTGAGTAAACTTATTCGAGTTCTCTTTGACGTCCCGAAGAGTGTTTTACAGAGTATAGATTGAATCTTTGAATGAAAATACCTCAGTAAAGGTACCTAGTATGTCACTAGACCTTTTTAATGTAAAAAGATTGAATCTTAGAAAGAAAATGAGAGTTTGGAGATTAACTTTTTCGAGTTACGGATGAAGTCGCGAAACGTGTTTTAATGACTAAAGATTAAATCTTTGAATGAAAATACCTCAATAAAGGAACCTATTATATAACTAAACCTTTTTAATGTATACAAATTGAATCTTTGAAAGAAAATGAGAGTTTGGAATGAAACTTATTCGAGTTCCTTTTGACGTCCCGAAGAGTGTTTTAATGAGTAAAAATATAATCTTTGAATGAAAATACCTCAATAAAGGTAACTATTACGTTACTAGACATTTTCAATGTATAAACGTTGAATCTTTGAAAGAAAATAAGAGTATTGATTTAAACTTTTTCGAGTTATCTATGAAGTTTTGAAAAGTGTTTTAATGAGCAAAGATCGAATCTTTGATTGAAAATATCTCAATAAATGTACCTTTTATGTCAGTAAACCTTTTTAATGTATATAGATTGAATCTTTAAAACAAAACATGAGTATTAATTTAAAATTATTCGCGTTACCTATGAAGTCGCGAAGAGTGTTTTAATGAGTATATGTTGAATCTTTAAATGAAAGTACCTCAATAAATGTACCTTTTATGTCACTAGACCTTTTCAATGTATAAGGATTGAATCTTTGAAATAAAATGAGGTTTTTGAGTTAAACTCAATCGAGTTCCCTTTGACGTCCCGTAGAGTGTTTTACAGAGTAAAGATTGAATCTTTGAATGAAAATACCTTAATAAAGGTAATTAGTATGTCACTATACCTTTTTAATGTAAAAAGATGGAATCTTTCAAATAAAATGAGAATTTTGAGATTAACTTTTCCGAGTAACCTATGAAGTCGCGAAACGTGTTTTAATGACTAAAGATTAAATCTTTGAATGAAAGTACCTCAATAAAGGAACCTATTATATGGCTAAACCTTTTTAATGTATACAGATTGAATCCTTGAAAAAAAATAAGAGTTTTGAATGAAATTTTCGAGTTTCTTTTGACGTCCTGAAGATTGTTTTAATGAGTAAAAATAGAATCTTTGAATGAAAATATCTCAATAAAGGTACCTATTACGTTAGTAGACCTTTTTAATTTATAAACGTTGAATCTTTGAAAGAAAATAAGAGTATTGTTTTAAACTTTTTCGAGTTATCTATGAAGTTTTGAAAAGTGTTTTAATGAGTAAAGTCTAGTATGTCACTAGACTTTTTTAATGTAAAAAGATTGAATCTTTGAGATAAAATGATAGTTTTGAAATTAACTTATTCGAGTTACCTATAAAGTCGGGAATCGTGTTGTAATGCTAAATATTAAATCTTTGAAGGAAAATATCTCAACAAAGGAACCTATTATGTGACTAGACCTTTTTAATGTATAAAGATTGAATCTTTTAAAAAAAATGTGAGTTTTGAGTGAAACTTATTCGAGTTCCATTTGACGTCCCGAAGAATGTTTTATAGAGTATAGATTGAATCTTTAAATGAAAATACCTCAATAAAGGTACCTAGTATGCCACTAGACCTTTTTAATGTAAAAATATTGAATCTTTGAAAGAAAATGAGAGTTTTGAGATTAACTTATTCGAGTTACCTATGAAGTCGCGAAGTGGGTTTTAATGACTAAAGATTAAATCTTTGAATGAAAATACCTCAATAAAGGAATCTATTATATGACTAAACCTTTTTAATGTATACAGATTGAATCTTTGAAAGAAAATGAGTGTTTTGAATGAAACTTATTCGAGTTCCTTTTGACGTCCCGAAGAGTGTTTTAAAGAGTAAAAATAGAATTTTTGAATGAAAATACTTCAATAAAGGTACCTATTACGTTACTAGAACTTTTTAATGTATAAACGTTGAATCTTTGAAAGAAAATAAGAGTATTGATTTAAACTTATTCGAGTTATCTATGAAGTTTTAAAGAGTGTTTTAATGAGTAAAGATCAAATCTTTGATTGAAAATATCTCACTAAAAGTGCCTTTTATGTCACTAAACCTTTTTAATGCATTTAGATTTAATCTTTGAAACAAAACAAGACTTTTGATTTAAAATTATTCGTGTTATCTAAAAGTCGCGAAGAGTGTTTTAATGAGTATATGTTGAATCTTTAAATGAAAGTACCGTAATAAAGGTACCTTTTATGTCACTAGACCTTTTCAATGTATAAGGATTGAATCTTTGAAAGAAAATGAGGTTTTTGAGTTAAACTTAATCGAGTTCCCTTTCACGTCCCGTAGAGTGTTTTACAGAGTAAAGATTGAATCTTTGAATGAAAATACCTTAATAAAGGTAACTAGTATGTCACTAGACCTTTTTAATGTAAAAAGATTGAATCTTTGAAATAAAATGATAACTTTGAGATTAACTTATTCGAGTTGCCTATGAAGTCGCGTATCGTGTTGTAATGACTAAATATTAAATCTTTGAATGAAAATATCTCAATAAAGTAACCTATTATGTAACTAGACCTTTTTAATGTATAAAGATGGAATATTTTATAGAAAATTAGAGTTTTGAGTGAAACTTATTCGAGTTCTCTTTGACGTCCCGAAGAGTGTTTTACAGAGTGTAGATTGAATCTTTGAATGAAAATACCTCAGTAAAGGTACCTACTATGTTACTAAACCTTTTTAATGTAAAAAGAATGAATCTTAGAAAGAAAATGATAGTTTTGAGATTAACTTTTTTGAGTAACCTATGAAGTCACGAAGCGTGTTTTAATGACTAAAGATTAAATCTTTGAATGAAAATAACTCAATAAAGGAACCTGTTATATGGCTAAACATTTTTAATGTATACAGATTGAATCTTTGAAAGAAAATGAGAGTTTTGAATGAAACTTTTTCGAGTTCCTTTTGACGTCCCGAAGAGTGTTTTAATGAGTAAAAATATAATCTTTGAATAAAAATACCTCAATAAAGGTACCTATTACGTTACTAGACCTTTATAATGTATAAACGTTGAATCTTTGAAAGAAAATAAGAGTATTGATCTAAACATATTCGAGTTATCTATGAAGTTTTGATGAGTGTTTTAATGAGTAAAGATCGAATCTTTGATTGAAAATATCTCAATAAAAGTACCTTTTATGTCACTAAACCTTTTTAATGCATATAGATTGAATCTTTGAAACAAAACAAGAGTTTTAATTTAAAATTATTCGTGTTACCTAAATGTCGCAAAGAGTGTTTTAATGAGTATATATTTAATCTTTAAATGAAAGTACCGCAATAAAGGTACGTTTTATCTCACTAGACTTTTTCAATATATAAGGATTGAATCTTTGAAAGAAAATGAGGTTTTTGAGTTAAACTTAATCGAGTTCCCTTTGACGTCTCGTAAAGTGTTTTACAGAGTAAAGATTGAATCTTTGAATGAAAATACCTTAATAAAGGTGCCTAGTATGTCACTAGACCTTTTTAATGTAAAAAGATTGAATCTTTGAAATAAAATTATAATTTTGAGATTAACTAATTCGAGTTACCTATGAAGTCGCGAATCGTGTTATAATGACTAAATATTAAATCTTTGAATGAAAATATCTCAACAAAGGAACCTATTATGTGACTAGTCCTTTTTAATGTATAAAGATTGAATCTTTTAAAGAAAATGAGAGTTTTGAGTGAAACTTATTCGAGTTCTCTTTGACGTCCCGAAGAGTGTTTTACAGAGTATAGATTGAATCTTTGAATGAAAATCTCTCAGTAAAGGTACCTAGTATGTCACTAGACCTTTTTAATGTAAAAAGATTGAATCTTTGAAAGAAAATGAGAGTTTTGAGATTAACTTATTCGAGTTACCTATGAAGTCGCAAAGCGTGTTCTAATGACTAAAGATGAAATCTTTGAATGAAAATACGTCAATAAAGGAACCTATTATATGATTAAACCTTTTAAATGTATACAGATTGAATTTTTAAAAGAAAATGAGAGTTTTGAGTGAAACTTATTCGAGTTTCCATTGATGTCCCAAAGTGTATTTTAATGAGTAAAAATTGAATCTTTTGAATGAAAATACCGCAATAAAGGTACCTATTATGTTACTAGACCTTTTAAATGTATAAACGTTGAATCTTTGAAAGAAAATACGAGTATTGATTTAAATTTATTCGAGTTACCTATGAATTGGCGAAGAATGTTTTAATGAGTAAAGATCGAATCTTTGATTGAAAATATCTCAATAAAAGTACCTTTTAGGTCAGTAAACTTTTTTAATATATATAGATTGAATCTTTGAAATAAAACAAGAGTATTATTTTAAAATTATTCGTTTTACCTATGAAGTCGCGAAGACTGTTTCAAAGAGTATATGTTGAATCTTTGAATGAAAGTTCTTCAAAAAAGGTTCCTTTTATGTCACAAGACCTTTTCAATGCATAAATATTGAATCTTTGAAAGAAAATAAGGTTTTTGAGTTAAACTTATTCGAGTTCCCTTTGACGTCCCGTAGAGCGTTTTATAGAGTAAAGATTGAATCTTTGCATGAAAATACCTTAATAAAGGTAACTAGTATGTCACTAGAACTTTTTAATGTAAAAAGATTGAATCTTTGAAACAAAATGATAGTTTTGAGATTAACTTATTCGAGTTACCTATGAAGTCGCGAATCGCGTTGTAATGATTAAATATGAAATCTTTGAATGAAAATATCTCAACAAAGGAACCTATTATGTGACTAGACTTTTTTAATGTATAAAGATTGAATCTTTTAAAAAAAATGAGGGTTTTGAGTGAAACTTATTCGAGTTCCCTTCGACATCCCGAATAGTGTTTTACAGAGTATAAATTGAATCTTTGAATGAAAATACCTTAGTAAAGGTACCTAGTATGTTACTAGACCTTTTTAATGTAAAAAGATTGAATAATTGAAAGAAAATGAGAGTTTTGAGATTAAGTTAATCGAGTTACCAAAGAAGTCGTGAAGCGTGTTTTAATGACTAAAGATTAAATCTTTGAATGAAAATAACTCAATAAAGAAACCTATTATATGACTAAACCTTTTTAATGTATACAGATTGAATCTTGGAAAGAAATTGAGAGTTTTGAAAGAAACTTATTCGAGTTCCTTTTGACGTCCGAATAGTTTTTTAATGAGTAAAAATAGAATCTTTGAATGAAAATACCTCAATAAAGGTACCTATTACGTTACTAGACCTTTTTAATGTATAAACATTAAATCTTTTAAAGAAAATAACAGTACTGATTTAAACTTTTTCGAGTTATCTATGAAGTTTTGAAAAGTGTTTTAATGAGTAAAGATCGAATATTTGATTTAAAATATCTCAATAAAAGTACCTTTTATGTCAGTAAACCTTTTTAATGTATATAGATTGAATCTTTAAAACAAAACAAGAGTATTAATTTAAAATTATTCGTGTTACCTATGAAGTCGCGAAGAGTGTTTTAATGAGTATATGTTGAATCTTTAAATGAAAGTACCTCAATAAGGGTACCTTTTATGTCACTAGACGTTTTCAATGTATAAGGATTGAATCTTTGAAACAAAATGTGATTTTTGAGTTAAACTTAATTGAGTTCCCTTTGACGTCCCGTAGAGTGTTTTGCAGAGTAAAGATTGAATCTTTGAATGAAAATACTTTAATAAAGGTAACTAGTATGTCACTATATCTTTTTAATGTAAAAAGATTCAATCTTTGAAATAAAATGATAGTTTTGAGATTAACTTATTCGAGTTACCTATGATGTCGCGAATAGTGTTATAATGACTAAATATTAAATCTTTGAATAAAAATATCTCAGCAAAGGAAACTATTATGTGACAAGACCTTTTTAATGTATAAAGATTGAATCTTTTAAAGAAAATGAGAATTTTGAGTGAAACTTATTCGAGTTCCCTTTGATGTCCCGAAGAGTGTTTTACAGAGTATAAATTGAATCTTTGATTGAAAATATCTCAGTAAAAGTACCTAGTATGTCACTAAACCTTTTTAATGTAAAAAGATTGAATCTTTGAAAGAAACTGAGTGTTTTGAGATTAACTTTTTCGAGTTACATATGAAGTCGCGAAACGGGTTTTAATGACTAAAGATTAAATCTTTGAATGAAAATACCACAATAAAGGAACCTATTATATGACTAAACCTTTTTAATGTATACAGATTGAATCTTTGAAAGAAAATTAGAGTTTTGAATGAAACTTATTCAAGAACCTGTTGACGTCCCGAAGAGTGTTTTAATAAGTAAAATAGAATCTTTGAATGAAAATACCTCAATAAAGGTACCTATTACGTTACTAGACCTTTTTAATATATAAACGTTGAATCTTTGAAAGAAAATAAGAATATTGATTTAAACTTATTCGAGTTATCTATGAAATTTTGAAGAGCGTTTTAATGAGTAAAGATCGAATCTTTGATTGAAAATATCTCAATAAAAGTACATTTTATGTCACTAAACCTTTTTAATGCATATAGATTGAATCTTTGAAACAAAACAAGAGTTTTAATTTAAAATTATTCGTGTTACCTAAAAGTCGTGAAGAGCGTTTTAATGAGTATATGTTGAATCTTTAAATGAAAGTACCTCAATAAAGGTACCTTTTACGTCACTAGACCTTTTCAATCTATAAGGATTGAATCTTTGAAAGAAAATGAGGTTTTTGAGTTAAACTTAATCGAGTTCCCTTTGACGTCCCGAAGAGTGTTTTACAGAGTAAAGATTGAATCTTTGAATGAAAATACCTTAATAAAGGTAACTAGTATGTCACTAAACCTTTTTAATGTAAAAAGATTGAATCTTTAAAATAAAATGATAGTTTTGAGATTAACTTATTCGAGTTGCCTATGAAGTCGCGAATCGTGTTGTAATGACTAAATATTAAATCTGTGAAAGAAAATATCTCAACAAAGGAACCTATTATGTGAATAGACCTTTTTAATGTATAAAGATTGAATCTTTTAAAGAAAATGAGAGTTTTGAGTGAAACTTATTCGAGTTCTCTTTGACGTCCTAAAGAGTGTTTTACAGAGTATAGATTGAATCTTTGAATGAAAATACCTCAATAAAGGTACCTAGTATGTTACTAGACCTTTTTAACGTAAAAAGATTGAATCTTTGAAAGAAAATGAGAATTTTGAGATTAACTTTTTCGAGTTACCTATGAAGTCGCGAAGCGTGTTTTAAAGACTAAAGATTAAATCTTTGAACGAATATACCTCAATGAAGGAACCTATTATATGACTAAACCTTTTTAATGTATACAGATTGAATCTTTGAAAGATAATGTGAGTTTTGAATGAAACTTATTCGAGTTCCTTTTGACGTCCCGAAGAGTGTTTTAATGAGTAAAAATAGAATCTTTGAATAAAAATACCTCAATAAAGGTACCTATTACGTCCCTAGACCTTTTTAATGTATAAACGTTGAATCTTTGAAAGAAAATAAGAGTATTGTTTTTAACTTTTTCGAGTTATCTATGAAGTTTTGAAAAGTGTTTTAATGAGTAAAGATCGAATCTTTGATTGAAAATATCTCAATAAAAGTACCTTTTTTGTCAGTAAACTTTTTTAATGTATATAGATTGAATTTTTTAAACAAAACTAGAGCATCAATTTAAAATTATTCGTGTTACCTATGAAGTCGCGAATACTGTTTTAATGAGTATATGTTGAATCTTTAAATGAAAGTTCCTCAATAAAGGTATCTTTTATGTCACTAGACCTTTTCAATATATATATATTGAATCTTTGAAAGAAAATAAGGTTTTTGGGTTAAACTTATTCGAGTTACCTTTGACGTCCCGTAGAGTGTTTTACAGAGCAAAGATTGAATCTTTGAATGAAAATACAAAGGTACCTAGTATGTCACTAGACCTTTTTAATGTAAAAAGATTGAATCTTTGAAATAAAATGATAGTTTTGAGATTAACTTTTTCGAGTAACCTATGAAGTCACGAAGCGTATTTTAATGACTAAAGATTAAATCTTTGAATGAAAATAACTCAATAAAGGAACCTATTATATGAGTAAACCTTTTTAATTTATACAGATTGAATCTTTGAAAGAAAATGAGAGTTTTGAATGAAACTTATTCGAGTTCCTTTTGACGTCCCGAAGAGTGTTTTAATGAGTAGAAATAGAATCTTTGAATGAAAATGACTCAATAAAGGTACCTATTACGTTACTAGACCTTTTTAATGTATAAACGTTGAATCTTTGAAAGAAAATTTGAGTATTGATTTAAACTTATTCGAGTTACCTATGAAGTGGCGAAGAGTGTTTTAAGGAGTAAAGATCGAATCTTTGGTTGAAAATATCTCAATAAAAGTACCTTTTATGTCAATAAACCTTTTTATTGTATATAGATTGAATCTTTGAAATAAAACAAGAGCATTAATTTTAAATTATTCGTGTTGCCTATGAAGTCGCGAAGAGTTTTTTAATGAGTATATGTTGAATCTTTAAATGAAAGTACCTCAATAAAGGTACCTTTTATGTCACTAGACCTTTCCAATATATAAGGATTGAATCTTTGAAAGAAAATGAGGTTTTTGAGTTAAACTTAATCGAGTTCCCTTTGACGTCCCGAAGAGTGTTTTACAGAGTATAGATTGAATCTTTGAAAGAAAATGAGAGTTTTGATATTAACTTATTCGAGTTACCTATGAAGTCACGAAGCGTGTTTTAATGACTAAAGATTAAATCTTTGAATGAAAATATCTCAATAAAGGAACCTATTATATGACTAAACCTTTTAAATTTATAGAGATTGAATTTTTGAAAGAAAATGAGAGTTTTGAGTGAAACTTATTCGAGTTCCCTTTGACGTCCCAAAGAGTATTTTAATCTGTAAAAAAAGAATCTTTGAATGAAAATACCTCAATAAAGGTACCTATTATGTTACTAGACCTTTTTATTGTATAAACGTTGAATCTTTGAAAGAAAATAAGAGTACTGATTTAATCTTATTCGAATTACCTATGAAGTGGCGAAGAGTATTTCAATGAGTAAAGATCGAATTTTTGATTGAAAATATCTCAATAAAAGTACTTTTTATGTCAGTAAACCTTTTTAATGTATATAGATTGAATCTTTGAAACAAAACAAGAGTATTATTTTAAAATTATTCGTTTTACCTATAAAGTCGCGAAGACTGTTTTAATGAGTATATGTTGAATCTTTAAATGAAAGTTCCTCAATAAATGTACCTTTTATGTCACTAGACCTTTTCAATGTATAAATATTGAATCTTTGAAAGAAAATAAGGTTTTTGAGTTAAACTTATTCGAGTTCCCTTTGACGTCCCGTAGAGTGTTTTACAGAGTAAAGATAAAATCTTTGAATGAAAATACCTTAATCAAGGTACCTAGTATGTCACTAGACCTTTTTAATGTAAAAAGATTGAATCTTTGAAATAAAATTATAGTTTTGAGATTAACTTATTCGAGTTACCTATGAAGTTGCGAATCGTGTTTAAAATTAAATTAAAATTATTCGTGTTGCCTATGAAGTCGCGAAGAGTGTTTTAATGAGTATATGTTGAATCTTTAAATGAAAGTACCTCAATAAAGGCACATTTTATGTCACTAGACCTTTTCAATGTATAAGGATTGAAACTTGTAAGAAAATGGGATTTTTGAGTTAAACTTAATCGAGTTTCATTTGACGTCCCGTAGAGTGTTTTACAGAGTAAAGATTGAATCTTTGAATGAAAATACCTTAATAAAGGTAACTAGTTTGTCACTAGACCTTTTTAATGTAAAAAGATTGAATCTTTGAAATAAAATGATAGTTTTGAGATTAACTTATTCGAGCTACCTATGAAGTCTCGAATTGTTTAGTAATGACTAAATATTAAATCTTTGAATGAAAATATCTCAACAAAGGAACCTATTATGTGACTAGACCTTTTAAATGTATAAAGATTGAATCTTTTAAAGAAAATGAGAGTTTTGAGTGAAACTTATTCGAGTTCCCTTTGACGTCCCGAAGAGTGTTTTACAGAGTATTGATTGAATCTTTAAATGAAAATATCTCAGTAAAGGTACCTAGTATTCCACTAGACCTTTTTAATGTAAAAAGATTGAATCTTTGAAAGAAAATGAGAGTTTTGAGTGAAACTTTTTAGAGTTCATTTTGACGTCCCGAATAGTGTTTTAATGAGTAAAAATAAAATCTTTGAATGAAAATACTTCAATAAAGGTACCTATTACGTTACTAGACCTTTTTAATGTATAAACGTTGAATCTTTGAAAGAAAATAAGACTATTGATTTAAACTTATTCGAGTTATCAAGGATGTTTTGAAGATTGTTTTAATGAGTAAAGATCGAATCTTTGATTGAAAATATCTCAATAAAAGTACGCTTAATGTCACTAAACCTTTTTAATGCATATAGATTGAATCTTTGAAACAAAATAAGAGTTTTAATTTAAAATTATTCATTTTACCTAAAAGTCACGAAGAGTGTTTTAATGAGTATATGTTGAATCTTTAAATGAAAGTACCGTAATAAAGGTATCTTTTATGTCACTCGACGTTTTCAATGTATAAGGATTGAATCTTTGAAAGAAAATGAGGTTTTTGAGTTAAACTTAATCGAGTTCCCTTTCACGTCCCGTAGAGTGTTTTACAGAGTTAAGATTGAATCTTTGAATGAAAATACCTTAATAAAGGTAACTAGTATGTCACAAGACCTTTTTAATGTAAAAAGATTGAATCTTTCAAATAAAATGATAGTTTTGAGATTAACTTTTTTGAGTTACCTATGAAGTCACGAATCGTTTTGTAATGACAAAATATTAAATCTCTGAATGAAAATATCTCAACAAAGGAACCTATTATGTGACTAGACCTTTTTAATGTAGAAAGATTGAATCTTTTAAAGAAAATAAAAGTTTTGAGTGAAACTTATTCGAGTTCCCTTTGACGTCCCGAAGAGTGTTTTACAGAGTATAAATTGAATCTTCGAATGAAAATGCCTCAGTAAAGGTACCTAGTATGTCACTAGACCTTCTAATGTAAAAAGATTGAATCTTTGAAAGAAAATGAGAGTTTTGAGATTAACATTTTGAGTTACCTATGAAGTCGCGAAACGTGTTTTATTAACTAAAGATTAAATCTTTGAATGAAAATACCTCAATAAAGGAACCTATTATATGAGTAAATCTTTTTAATGTATATAGATTGAATATTTGAAAGAAAATGTGAGTTTTGAATGAAACTTATTCGAGTTCCTTTTGACGTCCCGAAGAGTGTTGTAATGAGTAAAAATAGAATCTTTGAATGAAAAAACCTCAATAAAGGTACCTATTACATTACTAGTCCTTTTTAATGTATAAACGTTGAATCTTTGAAAGAAAATAAGAGTATTGATTTAAACTTATTCGAGTTATCTATGAAGTTTTGAAGAGTGTTTTAATGAGTAAAGATCGAATCTTTGATTGAAAATATCTCAATAAAAGTACCTTTTATGTCACCAAACCTTTTTAATGCATATTGATTGAATCTTTGAAACAAAACAAGAGTTTTAATTTAAAATTATTCGTGTTACCTAAAAGTCGCGAAGAGTGTTTTAATGAGTATATGTTGAATCTTTAAATGAAAGTACCGTAATAAAGGTACCTTTTATGTCACTCGACGTTTTCAATGTATAAGGATTGAATCTTTGAAAGAAAATGAGGTTTTTGAGTTAAACTTAATCGAGTTCCCTTTCACGTCCCGTAGAGTGTTTTCAGAGTAAAGAATGAATCTTTGAATGAAAATACCTTAATAAAGGTAACTAGTATGTCACTATGAATTGGTTTAAACTTATTCGAGTTACCTATGAATTGGCGAAGAATGTTTTAATGAGTAAAGATCGAATCTTTGATTGAAAATATCTGAATAAAAGTACCTTTTATGTCAGTAAACCTTTTTAATGTATATAGATTGAATCTTTGAAACAAAACAAGAGTATTAATTTAAAATTATTCGTGTTGCCTATGAAGTCGCGAAGAGTGTTTTAATGAGTATATGTTGAATCTTTAAATGAAAGTACCTTAATAAAGGCACCTTTTACGTCACTTGACCTTTTCAATGTATAAGGACTGAAACTTTGAAAGAAAATTGGATTTTTGAGTTAAACTTAATCGAGTTCCATTTGACGTCCCGTAGAGTGTTTTACAGAGTAAAGATTGAATCTTTGAACGAAAATAACTTAATAAAGGTAACTAGTTTGTCACTAGACCTTTTTAATGTAAAAAGATTGAATCTTTGAAATAAAATGATAGTTTTGAGATTAACTTATTCGAGTTACCTATAAAGTCTCGAATCATTTATTAAAAACTAAATATTAAATCTTTGAATGAAAATATCTCAACAAAGGAACCTATTATGTGACTAGACCTTTTTAATGTATAAAGATTGAATCTTTTAAAGAAAATGAGAGTTTTGAGTGAAACTTATTCGAGTTCCCTTTGACGTCCCGAAGAGTGTTTTACAGAATATAGATTGAATCTTTGAATTAAAATACCTCAGTAAAGGTACCTAGTATCTCACTAGATCTTTTTAATGTAAAAAGATTGAATCTTTGAAAGAAAATGAGAGTTTTGACATTAACTTATTCGAGTTACCTATGAAGTCGCGAAGCGTGTTTTAATGACTAAAGATTGAATCTTTGAATGAAAATACCTCAATATAGGAACCTATTATATGACTAAACCTTTTTAATGTATACAGATTGAATCTTTGAAAGAAAATGAGAGTTCTGAATGAAACTTAATTGAGTTCCTTTTGACGTCCCGAATAGTGTTTTAATGAGTAAAAATAGAATCTTTGAATGAAAATACCTCAATAAAGGTACCTATTACGTTACTAAACATTTTTAAGAGTATTGATTTAAACTTATTCAAGTTATCTATGAAGTTTTGAAGAGTATTTTAATGAGTAAAGATCGAATCTGTGATTGAAAATATCTCAATAAAAGTACATTTTATGTCGCTAAACCTTTTTAATGCATATAAATTGAATCTTTGAAACAAAACAAGAGTTTTAATTTAAAATTATTCGTGTTATCTAAAAGTCGCGAAGAGTGTTTTAATGAGTTCATGTTGAATCTTTAAATGAAAGTACCGTAATAAAGGTACCTTTTATGTAACTCGACGTTTTCAATGTATAAGGATTGGATCTTTGAAAGAAAATAACGTTTTGAGTTAAACTTAATCGAGTTCCCTTTCACATCCCGTAGAGTGTTTTACAGAGTAAAGATTGAATCTTTGAATGAAAATACCTTAATAAAGGTAACTACTATGTCACTAGACCTTTTTAATGTAAAAAGATTGAATCTTTAAAATAAAATGATACTTTTGAGATTAACTTATTCGAGTTGCCTATGAAGTCGCGAATCGTTTTGTAATGACTAAATATTAAATCTTTGAATGAAAATATCTCAACAAAAGAACCTATTATGTGACAAGACCTTTTTAATGTATAAAGATTGAATCTATTAAAGAAAATGAGAGTTTTGAGTAAAACTTATTCGAGTTCTGTTTGACGTCCCGAAGAGTGTTTTAAAGAGTATAGATTGAATCTTTGAGTGAAAATACCTCAGTAAAGGTACCTAGTATGTCACTAGACCTTTTTAATGTAAAAAGGTTGAATCTTTGAAAGAAAATGAGAGTTTTGAGATTAACTTTTTCGAGTTACCTATGAAGTCACGAAGCGTGTTTTAATGACTAAAATTAAATCTTTGAATGAAAATACCTCAATAAAGGAACCTATTATATGACTAAACCTTTTTAATGTATACAGATTGAATCTTTGAAAGAAAATGAGAGTTTGGAATGAAACTTATTCGAGTTCCTTTTGACGTCCCGAATAGTGTTTTAATGAGTAAAAATAGAATCTTTGAATGAAAATACCTCAATAAAGGTACCTATTACGTTACTAGACCTTTTTAATGTATAAACGATGAATCTTTGAAAGAAAATAAGAGTATTCTTTCTAACTTTTTCGAGTTATCTACGAAGTTTTGAAAAGTGTTTTAATGAGTAAAGATCGAATCTTTGATTGAAAATATCTGAATAAAAGTACTTTTTATGTCAGTAAACCTTTTTAATGTATATAGATTAAATCTTTGAAACAAAATAAGAGTATTAATTTAAAATTATTCGTGTTACCTATGAAGTCGCGAAGAGTGTTTTAATGAGTATTTGTTGAATCTTTAAATGAAAGTACCTCAATAAAGGCACATTTTATGTCACTAGACCTTTTCAATGTATAAGGATTGAATCTTTGAAAGAAAATGGGATTTTTGAGTCAAACTTAATCGAGTTCCCTTTTCAATGTATATAGATTGAATCTTTGAATGAAAATAACTTAATAAAGGTAAGTAGTTTGTCACTAGACCTTTTTAATGTAAAAAGATTGAATCTTTGAAATTAAATGATAGTTTTGAGATGAACTTATTCGAGTTACCTATGAAGTCTCGAATCATTTAATAATGACTAAATATTAAATCTTTGAATGAAAATATCTCAACAAAGGAACCTATTATTTGACTAGACCTTTTTATTGTATAAAGATTGAATCTTTTAAAGAAAATGAGAGTTTTGAGTGAAACTTATACGAGTTCTCTTTGACGTCCCGAAGAGCGTTTTACCGAGTATAGATTGAATCTTTGAATGAAAATACCTCAGTAAAGGTACCTAGTATTTCACTAGACCTTTTTAATGTAAAAATATTGAATCTTTGAAAGAAAATGAGAGTTTTGAGATTAACTTTTTCGAGTAACCAATGAAGTCGCGAAGCGTATTTTAATGACTAAAGATTAAATCTTTGAATCAAAATACCTCAATAAAGGAACCTATTATATGACTAAACCTTTTTAATGTATACAGATTGAATCTTTGAAAGAAAATGAGAGTTTGGAATGAAACTTATTCGAGTTCCTTTTGACGTCCCGTAGAGTGTTTTATTGAGTAAAAATAGAATCTTTGAATAAAAATACCTCAATAAAGGTACCTATTACGTTACTAGACTTTTTTAATGTATAAACGTTGAATCTTTGAAACAAAATAAGAGTATTCTTTTTAACTTTTTCGAGTTATCTATGAAATTTTGAAAAGTGTTTTGATAAGTAGAGATCGAATCTTTGATTGAAAATATCTCAATGAAAGTACTTTTTATGTCAGTAAACCTTTTTCATATATATAGATTGAATCTTTAAAACAAAACAAGAGTATTAATTTAAAATTATTCGTGTTACCTATGAAGTCGCGAAGAGTGTTTTAATGAGTATATGTTGAATCTTTAAATGAAAGTACCCCAATAAAGGTTCCTTTTATGTCACAAGACCTTTTCAATGTATAAGGATTGAATCTTTGAAACAAAATGACGTTCTTGAGTTAAACTTAATCGAGTTCCCTTTGACGTCCCGAAGAGTGTTTTACAGAGTAAAGATTGAATCTTTGAATGAAAATACCTTAATAACGGTAACTAGTATGTCACTAGATCTTTTAAATGTTAAACGATTGAATCTTTGAAATAAAATGATAGTTTTGAGATTAACTTATTCGAGTTACCTATGATGTCACGAATCGTGTTATAATGACTAAATATTAAATTTTTGAATAAAAATATCTCAGCAAAGGAACCTAATATCTGACTAGACCTTTTTAATGTATAAAGATTGAATCTTTTAAAGAAAATGAGAGTTTTGAGTGAAACTTAATTGAGTTCCCTTTGACGTCCCGAAGAGTGTTTTACAGAGTATAAATTGAATCTTTGAATGAAAATACCTCAGTAAAGGTACCTAGTATGTCACTAGACCTTTTTAATGTAAAAAGATTGAATCTTTAAAAGAAAATGAGAGTTTTGAGATTAACTTTTTCGAGTTACCAATTAAGTCGCGAAACGTGTTTTAATGACTAAAGATTAAATCTTTGAATGAAAATAACTTAATAATGGAAACTATTATATGACTAAACCTTTTTAATGTATACAGATTGAATCTTTGAAAGAAAATTAGAGTATTGAATGAAACTTATTTGAGTTCCTTTTGACGTCCCGAAGAGTGTTTTAATGAGTAAAATAGAATCTTTGAATGAAAATACCTCAATAAAGGTACCTATTACTAGACCTTTTTAATGTATAAACGTTGAATCTTTGAAAGAAAATAAGAGTATTGATTTAAACTAATTCGAGTTATCTATGAAGTTTTGAAGAGTTTTTTAATGAGTAAAGATCGAATCTTTGATTGAAAATATCTCAATAAAAGTACCTTTTATGTTACTAAACATTTTTAATGCATATAGATTGAATCTTTGAAACAAAACAAGAGTTTTAATTTAAAATAATTGTGTTACCTAAAAGTCGCGAAGAGTGTTTGAATGAGTATATGTTGAATCTTTAAATGAAAGTACCTTAATAAAGGTACCTTTTATGTCACTAGACCATTTCAATGTATAAGGATTGAATCTTTGAAAGAAAATGAGGTTTTTGAGTTAATTTTAATCGAGTTCCCTTTGACGTCCCGTAGAGTGTTTTACAGAGTAAAGATTGAATCTTTGAATGAAAATACCTTAATAAAGGTAACTAGTATGTCACTAGACCTTTTTATTGTAAAAAGATTGAATCTTTGAAATAAAATGATAGTTTTGAGATTACCTTATTCGAGTTGCCTATAAAGTTGCGAATCGTGTTGTAATGACTAAATATTAAATCTATGAAACAAAATATCTCAACAAAGGAAACTATTATGTGACTAGACCTTTTTAATGTATAAAGATTGAATTTTTTAAAGAAAATGTGAGTTTTGAGTGAAACTTATTCGAGTTCTCTTTGACATCCCGAAGAGTGTTTTACAGAGTATAGATTGAATCTTTGAATGAAAATACCTCAATAAAGGTACCTAGTATGTTACTAGACCTTTTTAATGTAAAAAGATTGAATCTTTGAAAGAAAATGAGAGTTTTGAGACTAACTTTTTCGAGTTACCTATGAAGTCGCGAAGTGTGTTTTAATGACTAAATATTAAATCTTTGAATGAAAATACCTCAATAAAGGAACCTGTTATATGACTAAACCTTTTTAATGTATATAGATTGAATCTTTGAAAGAAAATCGGAGTTTTGAATGAAACTTATTCGAGTTCCTTTTGACGTCCCGAAGAGTATTTTAATGAGTAAAAATAGAATCTTTGAATGAAAATACCTCAATAAAGGTACCTATCACGTTACTAGACCTTTTTAACGTATAAACATTGAATCTTTGAAAGAAAATAAGAGTATTGTTTTTAACTTTTTTGAGTTATCTATATTGTTTTGAAAAGTGTTTTAATGAGTAAAGATCGAATCTTTGATTGAAAATATCTCAATAAAAGTACCTTTTTTGTTAGTAAACCTTTTTAATATACATAGATTGAATCTTTGAAACAAAACAAGAGCATTAATTTAAATTTATTCGTGTTACCCATGAAGTCGCGAATACTGTTTTAATGAGTATATGTTGAATCTTTAAATGAAAGTTCGTCAATAAAGGTACCTTTTATGTCACTAGACCTTTTCAATGTATATATATTGAATCTTTGAAAGGAAATAAGGTTTTTGAGTTAAACTTATTCGAGTTCCCTTTGACGTCCTGTAGAGTATTTTTACAGAGCAAAGATTGAATCTTTGAATGAAAATACCCTATTAAAGGTACCTAGTATGTCACTAAAATGATAGTTTTGAGATTAACTTTGAATCTTTGAAAGAAAATGAGAGTTTTGAATGAAACTTATTCGAGTTCCTTTTGACATCCCGAAGAGTGTTTTAATGAGTAGAAATATAATCTTTGAATGAAAATAGCTCAATAAAGGTACCTATTACGTTACTAGACCTTTTTAATGTATAAACGATGAATCTTTGAAAGAAAATTAGAGTATTGATTTAAACTTATTCGAGTTACCTATGAAGTGGCGAAGAATGTTTTAAGGAGTAAAGATCGAATCTTTGGTTGAAAATATATCAATAAAAGTACCTTTTATGTGAGTAAACCTTTTTAATGTATATAGATTGAATCTTTGAAATAAAACAAGAGCATTAATTTTAAATTATTCGTGTTGCCTATGAAGTCGCGAAGAGTTTTTTAATGAGTATATGTTGAATCTTTAAATGAAAGTACCTCAATAAAGGTACCTTTTATGTCACTAGACCTTTTCAATGTATAAGGATTGAATCATTGAAAGAAAATGAGATTTTTGAGTTAAACTTAATCGAGTTCCCTTTGACGTCCCGAAGAGTGTTTTACAGAGTATAGATTGAATCTTTGAAAGAAAATGAGAGTTTTGAGATTAACTTATTCGAGTTACCTATGAAGTCACGAAGCGTGTTTTAATGACTAAAAATTAAATCTTTGAATGAAAATACCTCAATAAAGGAACCTATTATATGACTAAACCTTTTAAATGTATACAGATTGAATTTTTGAAAGAAAATGAGAGTTTTGAGCGAAACTTATTCGAGTTCCCTTTGACGTCCCAAAGAGTATTTTAATCTGTAAAAAATGAATCTTTGATTGAAAATACCTCAATAAAGGTACCTATTATGTTACTAAACCTTTTTAAAGTATAAACGTTGAATCTTTGAAAGAAAATAAGGGTATTGATTTAATCTTATTCGAGTTACCTATGAAGTGGCGAGGAGTATTTTAATGACTAAAGATCGAATCTTTGATTGAAAATATTTCAATAAAAGTACCTTTTATGTCAGTAAACCTTTTTAATGTATATAGATTGAATCTTTGAAACAAAACAAGAGTATTATTTTAAAATTATTCGTTTTATCTATGAAGTCGCGAAGACTGTTTTAATGAGTATATGTTGAATCTTTAAATGAAAGTTCCTCAATAAAGGTACCTTTTATGTTACTAGACCTTTTCAAATGTATAAATATTGAATCTTTGAAAGAAAATAAGGTTTTTGAGTTAAACTTATCCGAGTTCCCTTTGACGTCCCGTAGAGTGTTTTACAGAGTAAAGATTAAATCTTAGAATGAAAATACCATAATAAAGGTACCTAGTATGTCACTAGACCTTTTTAATGTAAAAAGATTGAATATTTGAAAGAAAATGAGAGTTTTGAGATTAACTTATTCGAGTTACCTAAGAAGTCGCGAAGCGTGTTTTAATGACTAAAGATTAAATCTTTGAATGAAAATATCTCAATAAAGGAACCTATTATATAAGACTTATTCGAGTTCCTTTTAACGTCCCGAATAGTGTTTTAATGAGCAAAAATAGAATCTTGGATTGAAAATACCTCAATAAAGGTTCCTATTATATTACTAGACCTTTTTAATGTATAAACGTTGAATCTTTGAAAGAAAATAAGACTATTGATTTAAACTTTTTCGAGTTATCTATGAAGTTTTGAGGAGTGTTTTAATGTGTAAAGATCGAATCTTTGATTGAAAATATCTCAATAAAAGTACCTTTTATGTCACTAAACCTTTTTAATGCATATAGATTGAATCTTTGAAACAAAACAAGAGTTTTAATTTAAAATTATTCGTGTTACCTAAAAGTCGCGAAAAATGTTTTAATGAGTATATGTTGAATCTTTAAATGAAAGTACCGCAATAAAGGTACCTTTTATGTGACTAGACCTTTTCAATGTATAAGGATTGAATCTTTGAAAGAAAATGAGGTTTTTGAGTTAAACTTAATCGAATTCCCTTTGACGTCCCGTAGAGTGTTTTACAGAGTGAAGATTGAATCTTTGAATGAAAATACCTTAATAAATGTAACTAGTATGTCATTAGACCTTTTTAATGTAAAAAGATTGAATCTTTGAAATAAAATGATAGTTTTGAGATTCACTTATTCGAGTTACCTATGAAGTCGCGAATCGTGTTGTAATGACTAAATATTAAATCTTTGAATGAAAATATCTCAACAAAGGAACCTATTATGTGACTAGACCTTGTTAATGTATAAAGATTGAATCTTTGAATGAAACTTATTCGAGTTCCTTTTGACGTCCCGAAGAGTATTTTAATGAGTAAAAATAGAATATTTGAATGAAAATACCTCAATAAAGGTACCTATTATGTTACTAGACCTTTTTAATGTATAAACGATGAATCTTTGAAAGAAAATAAGAGTATTGATTTCAACTTATTCGAGTAAAGAGTGTTTTAATGAGTAAAGATCGAATCTTTGATTGAAAATATCTCAATAAAAGTACCTTTTATGTCACTAAACCTTTTTAATGCATATAGATTGAATCTTTGAAACAAAACAAGAGTTTTAATTTTAAATTATTCGTGTTACCTAAAAGTCGCGAAAAATGTTTTAATGAGTATATGTTGAATCTTTAAATGAAAGTACCGCAATAAAGGTACCTTTTATGTGACTAGACCTTTTCAATGTATAAGGATTGAATCTTTGAAAGAAAATGAGGTTTTTGAGTTAAACTTAATCGAGTTCCCTTTCACGTCCAGTAGAGTGTTTTACAGAGTAAAGATTGAATCTTTGAAAGAAAATACCTTAATAAAGGTAACTACTATGTCACTAGACCTTTTTATTGTAAAAAGATTGAATCATTGAAATAAAATGATAGTTTTGAGATTAACTTATTCGAGTTGCCTTTGAAGTCGCGAATCGTGTTGTAATGACTAAATATTAAATCTTTGAATGAAAATATCTCAACAAATGAACCTATTATGTAACTAGACCTTTTTAATGTATAAAGATTGAATCTTTTAAAGAAAAGAGAGTTTTGAGTGAAACTAATTCGAGGTTTCTTTGACGTCCCGAAGAGTGTTTTACAGAGTATAGATTGAATCTTTGAATTAAAATACCTCAGTAAAGGTACCTAATATGTCACTAGACCTTTTTAACGTAAAAAGATTGAATCTTTTAAAGAAAATAAGAGTTTTGAGATTAATTTTTTCGAGTAACCTATGAAGTCGCGAAGTGTGTTTTTATGACTACAGATAAAATATTTGAACGAAAATACCTCAATAAAGAAACTATTATACGACTAAACCTTTTTAATGTATACAGATTAAATCTTTGAAAGAAAATGAGAGTTTTGAATGAAACTTATTCGAGTTCCTTTTGACATCCCGAATAGTGTTTTAATAAGTAAAAATAGAATCTTTGAATGAAAATACCTCAATAAAGGTACCTATTACGTTACTAGAACTTTTTAATGTACAAACGTTGAATCATTGAAAGAAAATAAGAGTATTGATTTCAACTTATTCGAGTTGTCTCTGAAGTTTTAAAATGTGTTTTAATGAGTAAAGATCGAATCTTTAGTAGAAAAAATCTCAATAAAAGCACCTTTTATGTCACTAAACCTTTTTAATGCATATAGATTGAATCTTTGAAACGAAAAAAGAGTTTTCATTTGAAATTATTCGTGTTACCTAAAAGTCGCGAAGAGTGTTTTAATGAGTATATGTTGAATCTTTAAATGAAAGTACCTCAATAAAGGTACTTTTTTGTCACTAGACCTTATCAATGTATAAAGATTGAATCTTTGAAAGAAAATGAGGTTTTGAGTTAAACTTAATCGAGTTTCCTTTGATGTCTCGTAGAGTGTTTTACAAAGTAGAGATTGAATCTTTGAATGAAAAAACCTTAATAAAGGTACCTAGTATGTCACTAGGCCTTTTTAATGCAAAAAGATTGAATTTTTGAAATAAAATGATAGTTTTGAGATAAACTTATTCGAGTTTCCTATAAAGTCGTGAATCGTGTTGTAATGACTAGATATTAAATCTTTGAATGAAAATATCTCAACAAAGGAACCTATTATGTGACTAGACCTTTTTATTGTATAAAGATTAAATCTTTTAAAGAAAATGAGAGTTTTGAGTGAAACTTATTCGAGTTCCCTTTGACGTCCCGAAGAGTGTTTTAAAGAGTATAGATTGAATCTTTGAATGAAAATACCTCAGTAAAGGTATCTAGTATTGCACTAGACCTTTTTAATTTAAAAACATTGAATCTTTGAAAGAAAATGAGAGTTTTGAGATTAACTTATTCGAGTTACCTATGAAGTCGCCAAGCGTGTTTTAATGACTAAAGATTAAATCTTTGAATGAAAATACCTCAATAAAGGAACCTATTATATGACTAAACCTTTTTAATGTATACAGATTGAATCTTTGAAAGAAAATGAGAGTTTTGATTGAAACTTATTCGAGTTCCTTTTGATGTCCCGAAGAGTGTTTTAATGAGTAAATACAAAATCTTTGAATAAAAATACCTCAATAAAGGTACCTATTACGTTACTAGACCTTTTGAATGTATAAACGTTGAATCTTTGAAAGAAAATTTGAGTATTGATTTAAACTTTTTCGAGTTATCTATGAAGTTTTGGTAAGTGTTTCAATGAGTAAAGATCGAATCTTTGATTGAAAATATCTCAATAAATGTACCTTTTATGTCACTAAACCTTTTTAATGCATATAGATTGAATCTATGAAACAAAACAAGAGTTTTAATTTAAAATTATTCGTGTTTCCTAAAAGTCGTGAAGAGTGTTTTAATGAGTATATGTTAAATCTTTAAATGAAAGTACCTCAATAAAGGTACCTTTTATGTCACTAGACCTTTTCAATGTATAAAGATTGAATCTTTGAAAGAAAATGAGGTTTTTGAGTTAAACTTAATCGAGTTCCCTTTGACGTCCCGTTGAGTGTTTTACAGAGTAAAGATTGAATATTTGAATGAAAATACCTTAATAAAGGTACCTAGTATGTCACTAGACCTTTTTAATGTAAAAAGATTGAATCTTTGAAATAAAATGATAGTTTTGAGATTAACTCATTCGAGTTACCTATGAAGTCGCGAATCGGGTTGTAATGACTAAATAAAAAATCTTTGAATAAAAATATCTCAACAAAGGAACCTATTATGTGACTAGACCTTTTTAATGTATAAAGATTGAATCTTTTAAAGAAAATGAGAGTTTTGAGTGAAACTTATTCGAGTTCCCTTTGACGTCCCGAAGAGTGTTTTACAGAGTATAGATTGAATCTTTGAATGAAAATACCTCAGTAAAGGTACCTAGTATTGCACTAGACCTTTTAAATGTAAAAAGATTGAATCTTTGAACGAAAAAGAGAGTTTTGAGATTAACTTATTCGAGTTACCTATGAAGTCGCGAAGCGTATTTTAATGACTAAAGATTAAATCTTTGAATGAAAATACCTCAATAAAGGAACCTATTATATGACTAAACCTTTTTAATGTATACAGATTGAATATTTGAAAGAAAATGAGAGTATTGAATGAAACTTATTCGAAGAGTATTTTAATCAGTAAAAATTGAATCTTTGAATGAAAATAACTCAATAAAGGTACCTTTTATGTTACTAGACCTTTTTCATGTACAAACGTTGAATCTTTGAAAGAAAATAAGTGTATTGATTTAAACTTATTCGAGTTACCTATGAAGTGGAGAAGAGTATTTTAATGAGGAAAAATTGAATCTTTGATTGAAAATATCACAATAAAAGTACCTTTTATGTTACTAAACCTTTTTAATGTATATAGATTGAATCCTTCAAACAAAACTAGAGTATTAATTTAAAATTATTCATTTTTCCTATGAAGGCGCGAAGACTGTTCTAATGAGTATATGCTGAAACTTTAAATGAAAGTTCCTCAATAAAGGTACCTTTTATGTCATTAGACCTTTTCAATGTATAAGGATTGAATCTTTGAAAGAAAATGAGGTTTTTGAGTTAAACTTAATCGAGTTCCCTTTGACGTCCCGTAGAGAGTTTTACAGAGTGAAGATTGAATCTTTGAATGAAAATACCTTAGTAAATGTAACTAGTATGCCATTAGACCTTTTTAATGTAAAAAGATTGAATCTTTGAAATAAAATGATAGTTTTGAGATTAACTTATTCGAGTTGCCTATGAAGTCGCGAATCGTGTTGTAGTGACTAAATATTAAATCTTTGAATGAAAATATCTCAACAAAGGAACCTATTATGTGACTAAACCTTTTTAATGTATAAAGATTGAATCTTTGAATAAAACTTATTCGAGTTACTTTTGACGTCCCGAAGAGCATTTTAATGAGTAAAAATAGAATATTTGAATGAAAATACCTCAATAAATGTACCTATTATGTTACTAGACCTTTTTAAAGTACAAACGTTGAGTCTTTGAAAGAAAATAAGAGTATTGATTTAAACTTATTCGAATAAAGAGTGTTTTAATGAGTAAAGATCGAATCTTTGATTGAAAATATCTCAATAAAAGTACCTTTTATGTCACTAAACCTTTTTAATGCATAAAGATTGAATCTTTGAAACAAAACAAGAGTTTTAATTTAAATTATTCGTATTACCTAAAAGTCGCTTAGAGTGTTTTAATGAGTATATGTTGAATCTTTAAAAGAAAGTACCTCAATAAAGGTACCTTTTATGTTATTAGACCATTTCAATGTATAAGGATTGAATCTTTGAACGAAAATGAGGTTTTTGAGTTAAACTTAATCGAGTTCCCTTTGACGTCCCGTAGAGTGTTTTACAGAGTAAAGATTGAATCTTTGAATGAAAATATCTCAACAAAGGAACCTATTATGTGACTAGACCTTTTTAATGTATAAAGATTGAATCTTTGAAATAAAACGATAGTTTTGAGATAAACTTATTCGAGGCTCCTATGAAGTCGCAAATCGTATTGTAATAACTAAATATTAAATCTTCGAATGAAAATATCTCAACAAAGGAACCTATGATGTGATCAGACCTTTTTAATGTACAAAGTTTGAATCTTTTAAAGAAAATGAGAGTTTTGAGTGAAACTTATTCGAGTTCTCTTAGACGTCCCGAAGAGTGTTTTACATAGTATAGATTGAATCTTTGATTGAAAATACCTCAGTAAAGGTACCTAGTATGTCACTAGACCTTTTTAATGTAAAAAGATTGAAACTTTGAAAGAAAATGAGAGTTTTGAGATTAACTTATTCGTGGTACCTATGAAGTCACGAAGCGTGTTCTAATGACTAAAGATTAAATCTTTGAATGAAAATAGCTCACTAAAGGAACCTATTATACGACTAAACCTTTTAATGTATACAAATTGAATCTTTGAAAGAAAATGAGAGTTTGGAGAGAAACTTATTCGAGTTCCCTTCGACGTCCCGAAGAGTATTTTAATCAGTAATAATTGAATCTTTGATTGAAAATATCTCAACAAAGGAACCTATTATGTGACTAGACCTTTTTAACGTATAAAGATTGAATCTTTTAAAGAAAATGAGAGTTTTGAGTGAAAATTATTCGAGTTCCCTTTGACGCCCCGAAGAATGTTTTACAGAGTATAGATTGAATCTTTGAATGAAAATACCTCAGTAAAGGTACCTAGTATGTCACTAGACCTTTTTAATGTAAAAAGATTGAATCTTTGAAAGAAAGTGAGAGTTTTGAGGTTAACTTATTCGAGTTACCTATGAAGTCGCGAAGCGTGTTTTAATGGCTAAAGATTAAATCTTTGAATGAAAATACATCAATAAAGGAACCTATTATATGATTAAACCTTTTTAATGTATAAAGACTGAATCTTTGAAAGAAAATGAGAGTTTTGAATGAAACTTATTCGAGTTCCTTTTGACGTCCCGAATAGTGTTTTAATGAGTAAAAATAGAATCTTTGAATGAAAATAACTCAACAAAGGTACCTATTACGTTACTAGACCTTTTTAATGTATAAACGTTGAATCTTTGAAAGAAAATAAGAGTGTTGATTTAAACTTATTCGAGTTATCTATGAAGTTTTGAAGTGTGTTTTAATGAGTAAAGATCGAATCTTTGATTAAAAATATCTCAATAAAAGTATCTTTTATGTCACTAAACCTTATTAATGCATATAGATTGAATCTTTGAAACAAAATAGGAGTTTTAATTTAAAATTATTCGTGCTACCTAAAAGTCGCGAAGAGTCTTTTAATGAGTATATGTTCAATCTTTAAATGAAAGTACCGCAATAAAGGTACCTTTTATGTGACTAGACCTTTTCAATGTATAAGGATTGAATCTTTGAAAGAAAATGAGGTTTTTTAGTTAAACTTAATCGAGTTCCCTTTCACGTCCCGTAGAGTGTTTTATAGAGTAATGATTGAATCTTTGAAAGAAAATACCTTAATAAAGGTAACTAGTATGTCATTAGACCTTTTTAATGTAAAAAGATTGAATTTTTGAAATAAAATGATAGTTTTGAGATTAACTTATTCGAGTTGCCTTTGAAGTTGCGAATCGTGTTGTAATAACTAAATATTAAATCTTTTAATGAAAATATCTCAACAAAGGAACCTATTATGTAACTAGACCTTTTTAATGTATAGAGATTGAATCTTTTATAAAAATGAGAGTTTTGAGTGAAACTTATTCGAGTTCTCTTTGACGTCCCGAAGAGTGTTTTACAGAGTATAGATTGAATCTTTGAATGAAAATATCTCAGTAAAGGTACCTAGTATGTCACAAGACCTTTTTAATGTAAAAAGATTGATTCTTTGAAAGAAAATGAGAGTTTTGAGATTAACTTTTTCGAGTTACCTATAAAGTCGCGAATCGTGTTTTAATGACTAAAGATTAAATCTTTGAATGAAAACACCTCAATAAAGAAACCTATTATATGGCTTAACCTTTTAAATGTATACAAGTTGAATCTTTGTAAGAAAATGAGAGTTTTGAATGAAACTTATTCGAGTTCCTTTTGACATCCCGAAGAGTCTTTTAATGAGTAAGTATAGAATCTTTGAATGAAAATAGCTCAATAAAGGTACCTATTACGTTACTAGACCTTTTTAATGTATACACGTTGAATCTTTGAAAGAAAATAAGAGTATTGATTTAAACTTTTTCGAGTTATCTATGAAATTTTGCAAAGTGTTTCAATAAGTAAAGATCGAATCTTTGATTGAAAATATCTCAATAAAAGTACCTTTTATGTCACTAAACCTTTTTAATTCATATAGATTGAATCTTTGAAACAAAACAGGTGTTTTAATTTAAAATTATTCGTGTAACCTAAAAGTCGCGAAGAGTGTTTTAATGAGTATATGTTGAATCTTTAAATGAAAGTACCTCAATAAAGGTATCTTTTATGTCACTAGACCTTTTAAATGTATAAATATTGAATCTTTGATAGAAAATGAGGTTTTTGAGTTGAACTTAATCAAGTTCCCTTTGACGTCCCGTAGAGTGTTTTACAGAGTAAAGATTGAATCTTTGAATGAAAATACCTTAATAAAGGTACCTAGTAGGTCACTAGACCTTTTTAATGTAAAAAATTGAATCTTTGAAATAAAATGATAGTTTTGAGATTAACTCATTTGAGTTACCTATGAAGTCGCGAATACTGTTGTAATGACAAAATATTAAAACTTTGAATGAAAATATCTCAACAAAGGAACCTATTATGTGACTAGACCTTTTTAATGTATAAAAATTGAATCTTGTAAAGAAAATGAGAGTTTTGAGTAAAACTTATTCGAGTTCCCTTTGTCGTCCTGAAGAGTGTTTTACAGTGTATAGATTGAATCTTTGAATGAAAATACCTCAGTAAAGGTTCCTTGTATTGCACTAGACATTTTTAATGTAAAAAGATTGAATCTTTGAATGAAAATGAGAGTTTTGAGATTAACTTATTTGAGTTACCTATGAAGTCGCGTACTGTGTTTTAAATACTAAAGATTAAATCTTTGAATGAAAATACCTCAATAAAGTAACCTATTATATGACTAAACATTTTTAATGTATACAGATTGAATATTTGAAAGAAAATTAGAGTTTTGAATGAAGCTTATTCGAGTTCCTTTTGACGTCCCGCAGAGTATTTTAATCAGTAAAAATTAAATCTTCAAATGAAAATACCTCAATAAAGGTACCTATTATGTTACTAGACTTTTTTCATGTATAAACGTTGAAATTATTCGTTTTTCCTATGAAGTCGCGAAGACTGTTCTAATGAGTATATGTTGAAACTTTAAATGAAAGTTCTTCAATAAAGGTACCTTTTATGTCATTAGACCTTTTCAATGTATAAGGATTGAATCTTTGAAAGAAAATGAGATTTTTGAGTTAAACTTAATCGAGTTCCCTTTGACGTCCCGTAGAGTGTTTTACAAAGTAAAGATTGAAACTTTTAATGAAAATACCTTATTAAAGGTAACTAATATGTCACTAGATCTTTTTAATGTAAAAATATTGAATCTTTGAAATAAAATGGTAGTTTTGAGATTAACTTATTCGAGTTACCTATGAAGTCGCGAATCGTGTTGTAATAACTAAATATTGAATCTTTGAATGAAAATATCTCAACAAAGGAACCTATTATGTGACTAGACCTTTTTTATGTATAAAGATTGAATCTTTTAAAGAAAATGTGAGTTTTGAGTGAAACTTATTCGAGTTCTCTTTGACGTCCCGAAGAGTGTTTTACAGAATATAGATTGAATCTTTGAATGAAAATACCTCAGTAAAGGTACCTAGTATGTCACTAGACCTTTTTATTGTAAAAAGATTGAATATTTGAAAGAAAATGAGAGTTTTGAGATTAACTTATTAGAGTTACCTATGAAGTCGCGAAGCGTATTTTAATGACTAAAGATTAAATCTTTGAATGAAAATACCTCAATAAAGGAACCTATTATATGACTAAACCTTTTTTATGTATACAGGTTGAATCTAAAAAAAGAAAATGAGAGTTTTGAATGAAACTTATTCGAGTTTCTTTTGACGTCCCGAAGAGTGTTTTAATGAGTAAAAATAGAATCTTTGAACAAAAATACCTCAATAAAGGTACCTATTACGTTACTAGACCTTTTTAACGTATAAACGTTGAATCTTTGAAAGAAAATAAGAGTATTGATTTAAACTAATTCAAGTTATGTATGAAGTTTTTAAGAGTGTTTTCATGAGTAATGATCGAATCTTTGATTGAAAATATCTCAATAAAAGTACCTTTTATGCCATTAAACCTTTTTAATGCATATAGATTGAATCTTTGAAACAAAACAAGAGTTTTAATTTAAAATTATTCGTGTTACCTAAAAGTCGCGAAGAGTGTTTTAATGAGTATATGTTGAATCTTTAAATGAAAGTACCTCAAAAAAGGTACCTTTTATGTCATTAGACCTTTTCAATGTATAAGGATTGAATCTTTGAAAGAAAGTGAGGTTTTTGAGTTAAATTTAATCGAGTTCCCTTTGACGTCCCGAAGAATGTTTTACAGGGTAAAGATTGAATCTTTGAATGAAAATATCTCAACAAAGGAACCTATTATGTGACTAGAACTTTTTAGTGTATAAAGATTGAATCTTTGAAATAAAATGATAGTTTTTAGAGTAACTTATTCGAGTTACCTATGAAGTCGCGAATCATGTTGTAATGACTAAATATTAAATCTTTGAATGAAAATATCTCAACAAAGGAACCTATTATGTGACTACACCTTTTTAATATGTAAAGATTGAATCTTTTAAAGAAAATGAGAGTTTTGAGTGAAACTTATTCGAGTTCTCTTTGACGTCCCGAAGAGTGCTTTACAGAGTATAGATTGAATCTTTGAATGAAAATTCCTCTGTAAAGGTACCTAGTATGTCACTAGACCTTTTTAATGTAAAACGATTGAAACTTTGAAAGAAAATGAGAGTTTTGAGATTAACTTATTCAAGTTACCTATGAAGTCCGATGCGTGTTTTAATGACTAAAGATTAAATCTTTGAATGAAAATACCTCAATAAAGGAACTTATTATACGACTAAAGCTTTTTAATGTATACAGATTTAATCTTTGAAAGAAAATGAGAGTTTTGAGTAAAACTTATTAGAGTTCCCTTTGACGTCCCGAAGAGTATTTTAATCAGTAAAAATTGAATTTTTGAATGAAAATACCTCAATAACTGTACCTATTATGTTACTAGACCTTTTTCATGTATAAACGTTGAATCTCTGAAAGAAAATAGGAGTGTTGATTTAAACTTATCCGAGTTTCCTATGAAGCGGGGAAGTGTGTTTGAATGAGTAAAGATCAAATCTTTAATTGAAAATATCTCAATAAAAGAACCTTTTATGTCAGTAAACCTTTTAAATGTATATAGATTGAATCTTTGAAACAAATAAGAGTATTAATTTAAAATTATTCGTTTTACCTATGAAGTCGCGAATACTGTTTTAATGAGTATATGTTGAATATTTAAATGAAAGTTTCTCAATAAAGGTGCCTTTCATGTGACTAGACCTTTTCAATGTATAAATATTGAATCTTTGAAAGAAACTAAGGTTTTTGAGTTAAACTTATTCGAGTTCCCTTTGACGTCCCGTATAGTATTTTACAGAGTAAAGATGAATCTTTGAATGAAAATACCTTAATAAAGGTAACTAGCATGTCACTAGACTTTTTTAATTTAAAAAGATTGAATCTTTGAAATAAAATAATAGTTTTGAGATTAACTTATTCAAGTTACCTATGAATGCGAATCGTGTTGTAATGACTAACTATTAAATCTTTGAATAAAAATATCTCAACAAAGGAACCTATTATGTGACTAGACCTTTTTAATGCATAAAGATTGAATATTTGAAAGAAAATGAGGTTTTTGAGTTAAACATAATCGAGTTCCCTTTGACGTCTCGTAGAGTGTTTTACAGGGTAAAAATTGAATCTTTGGATGAAAATACCTTAATAAAGGTACCTAGTATGTCACTAGACCTTTTTAATGTAAAAAGATTGAATCTTTGAAATAAAATGATAGTTTTGAGATTAACTTATTCGAGTGACCTATGAAGTCGCGAATCGTGTTTTAATGACTAAATATTAAATCGTTGAATGATAATATCTCAACAAAGGAACCTATTATGTAACTAGACCTTTTTAATGTATAAAGATTGAATCTTCAAAAGAAAATGAGGTTTTTGAGCTAAACATAATCGAGTTTCCTTTGACGTCCCATAGAGTGTTTTACAGAGTAAAAATTGACTCTTTGAAGGAAAATACCATAATAAAAGTACCTAGTATGTCACTAGACCTTTTTAATGTAAAAAATGGAATCTTTGAAATAAAATGATAGTTTTGAGATTAACTAATTCGAGTTACCTACGAAGTCGCGAATCGTGTTGTAATGACTAAATATTAAATCTTTGAATGAAAATTTCTCAACAGAGGAACCTATTATGTGACTAGACCTTTTTAATGTATAAAGATTGAATCTTTTAAAGAAAATGAGAGTTTTGAGTGAAACTTATTCGAGTTCTCTTTGACGTCCTGAAGAGTGTTTTACAGAGTAAAGATTGAATCTTTGAATGAAAATCCCACAGTAAAGGTACCTAGTATGTCACTAAACCATTTTAATGTAAAAAGATTGATTCTTTGAAGGAAAATGAGAGTGTTGAGATTAACTTATTCGAGTTACCTATGAAGTCACGAATTGTATTTTAATGACTAAAGATTAAATCTTTGAATGAAAATACCTCAACAAAGGAACCTATTATATGACTAAACCTTTTAAATGTATATAGATTGAATCTTTGAAAGAAAATGAGAGTTTTGAGTGAAACTTATTCCAGCTCCCTTTGACGTCCCAAGGAGTATTTTAACTCGTAAAAATTGAATCTTTGAATGAAAATACCTTAATAAAGGTACCTATTATGTTACTAGACCTTTTTAATGTATAAACGTTGAATCTTTGAAAAAAAATAAGAGTATTGATTTAAACTTATTCGAGTTACCTATGAAGTGGCGAAGAGTGTTTTAATGAGTAAAGATCGAATCTTTGAATGAAAATATCTCATTAAAAGTACCTTTTTTGTCAGTAAACATTTTTAATGTATATAGATTGAATTTTTGAAACAAAATAAGAGTATTAATTTAAAATTATTCGTGTTACCTATAAAGTCGCGAACAGTGTTTTAATGAGTATATGTTGAATCTTTAAATGAAAGTACCTCAATAAAGGTACCTTTTATGTCACAAGACCTTTTCAATGTATAAGGATTGAAGCTTTGAAAGAAAATGAGGTTTTTGAGTTAAACTTAATTGAGTTCCCTGTGACGTCCCGTAGAGTGTTTTACAAAGATTGAATCTTTGAATAAAAATACCTTAATAAAGGTAACTAGTTTGTCACTAGACCTTTTTCATGTAAAAAGATTGAATCTTTGAAATAAAATGATATTTTTGAGATTAACTTATTCGAGTTACCTATGAAGTCGCGAATCGTGTTATAATGACTAAATATTAAATCTTTAAATGAAAATATCTTAACAAAGGAACCCATTATGTGACTAGACCTTTTTAATGTATAAAGACTGAATCTTTGAAATAAAATAATAGTTTTGAGATTAACTTATTCGAGTTACCTATGAAGTCGCGAATCGTATTGCAATCACTAAATATTAAATCTTTGAATGAAAATATCTCAACAAAGGAACCTATTATGTGACTAGACCTTTTTAATGTATAAAGATTGAATCTTTTAAAGAAAATGAGAGTTTTGAGTGAAACTTATTCGAGTTCTCTTTGACGTCCCGAAGAATGTTTTACAGAGTATAGATTGAATTTTTGAATGAAAATACCTCAGTAAAGGTACCTAGTATGTCACTCGACCTTTTTAATATAAAAAGATTGAAACTTTGAAAGAAAATGAGAGTTTTGAGATTAACTTATTCGAGTTACCTATGAAGTCACGAAGCGTGTTTAAATGACTAAAATCAAATCTTTGAATGAAAATACCTCAATAAAGGAACCTATTATACGACTAAACCTTTTTAATGTATACAGATTGAATCTTTAAAAGAAAGTGAGAGTTTTGAGTGAAACTTATTCGAGTACCCTTTGACGTCCAGAAGATTATTTTAATCAGTAAAAATTGAATTTTTGAATGAAAATACCTCAATAAATGTACCTATTATGTTACTAGACCTTTTTCATGCATAAACGTTGAATCTTTGAAAGAAAATAGGAGTATTGATTTAAACTTATTCGAGTTACCTATGAAGCGGGGAAGTGTGTTTGAATGAGTAAAGATCAAATCTTTGATTGAAAATATCTCAATAAAAGTACCTTTTATGTCAGTAAACCTTTTTAATGTATATAGATTGAATCTTTAAAACAAAATAAGAGTATTAATTTAAAATTATTCGTTTTACCTATGAAGTCGCGAAGACTGCTTTAATGAGTATATGTTGAATCTTTAAATGAAAGTTCCTCAATAAAGGTACCTTTCATGTTACTAGACCTTTTCAATGTATAAATATTGAATCTTTGAAAGAAACTAAGGTTTTTGAGTTAAACTTATTCGAGTTCCCTTTGACGTCCCGTAGAGTGTTTTACAGAGTAAATATTGAATCTTTGAATGAAAACACCTTAATAAAGGTACCTAGTATGTCACTAGACCTTTTTAATGTAAACAGATTGAATCTTTGAAAGAAAATGAGAGTTTTGAATGAAACTTATTCGAGTTCCTTTTGACGTCCCGAAGTGTGTTTTAATGAGTAAAAATAAAATCTTTGAATGAAAATATTTCAATAAAGGTACCTATTACGTTACTAGACCTTTTTAATGTATAAACTTTGAATCTTTGATAGAAAAGAAGAGTATTGATTTAAACTTATTCGAGTTATCTATGAAGTTTCGAAAAGGGTTTTAATGAGTAAAGATCGAATCTTTGATTGAAAATATCTCAATAAAAGTACATTTTATGTCACTAAACCTTTTTCATGCATATAGATTGAATCTTTGAAACAAAACAAGATTTTTAATTTAAAATTATTCGTGTTACCTAAAAGTCGCGAAGAGTGTTTTAATGAGTATATGTTGAATCTTTAAAGGAAATTACCTCAATAAAGGTACCTTTTATGTTAGTAGACCTTTTCAATGTATAAAGATTGAATCTATGAAAAAAAATGATGTTTTTGAGTTAAACTTAATCGAGTTCCCTTTGACGTCCCGTAGAGTGTTTTACAGAGTAAAGATTGAATCTTTGAATAAAAATACCTTAATAAAGGTACCTAGTATGTCAATAGACCTTTTTAATGCATAAAGATTGAATCTTTGAAATAAAATGATAGTTTTGAGATTAACTTATTCGAGTTACCTATAAAGTCGCGAATCGTGTTGTAATGACTAAATATTAAATCTTTGAATGAAAATATCTCAACAAAGGAACCTATTATGTGACTAGACCATTTTAATGTTTAAAAATTGAATCTTTTAAAGAAAATGAGAGTTTTCAGCGAAACTTATTCGAGTTCCCTTTGACGTCCCGAAGAGTGTTTTACAGAGTATAGATTGAATCTTTAAATGAAAATATCTCAGTAAAGGTACCTAGCATTGCACTAGACCTTTTTAATGTAAAAAAATTGAATTTTTGAAAGAAAATGAGAGTTTTGAAATTAACTTATTCGAGTTACCTATGAAGTCGCGAAGCGTGTTTTAATGACTAAAGATTAAATCTTTGAATGAAAATACCTCAATAAAGGTACCTATTATATGACTAAATCTTTTTAATGTATATAGATTTAATCTTCGAGCGAAAATGAGTGTTTTGAATTAAACTTATTCGAGTTCCTTTTGACGTCCCGAATAGTATTTTAATGAGTAAAAATAGAATCTTTGAATGAAAATACCTCAATAAAGGTACCTATTATGTTAGTAGACCTTTTTAATGTATAAACGTTGAATCTTTGAAAGAAAATAAGAGTATTGATTTAAACTTATTCGAGTTATCTATGAAGTTTTGAAGACTGTTTTAATGAGTAAAGATCGAATCTTTGAGTGAAAATATCTCAATAAAAGTACCTTTTATGTCACTAAACCTTTTTAATGCATATAGATTGAATCTTTGAAACAAAACAAGAGTTTTAATTTAAAATTATTCAGGTTACGAAAAAGTCACGAAGAGTCTTTTAATGAGTATATGTTGAATCATTAAATGAAAGTACCTCAATAAATGTACCTTTTATGTCATTGACCTTTTCAATGTATAAGGATTGAATCTTTGAAAGAAAATGAGGTTTTTGAGTTAAACTTTATCGAGTTCCCTTTGACGTCGCGTAGAGTTTTTTAAAGATTAAAGATTGAATCTTTGAATGAAAATACCTTAATAAAGGTAAATAGTATGTCACTAGACCTTTTTAATATAAAAAGATTGAATCTTTGAAATAACATGATAGTTTTGAGATTAACTTATTCGAGTTACCTACGAAGTCGCGAATCGTGTTGTAATGACTAAATATTAAATCTTTGAATGAAAATATCTCAACAAAGTAACCTATTATGTGACTAGACCTTTTTAATGTATAAAGATTGAATCTTTTAAAGAAAATGAGAGTTTTAAGTGAAACTTATTCGAGTTGTCTTTGACGTCCCGAAGAGTGTTATACCTAGTCTAGATTGAATCTTTGAATGAAAATACCTATGTAAAGTCACAAAGAGTGTTTTAATGAGTATATGTTGAATCTTTAAATGAAAGTACCTCAATAAAGTTACCTTTTACGTCATTAGACCTTTTCAATGCATAAGGATTGAATCTTTGAAAGAAAATGAGGCTTTTGGGTTAAACTTAATCGAGTTCCATTTGACGTCGCGTAGAATGTTTTACAGAGTAAAGATTGAATCTTTGAATGGAAATACCTTAATAAAGGTAACTAGTATGTCACTCGACCTTTTTAATATAAAAAGATTGAATCTTTGAAATAAAATGAGAGTTTTGAGATTAACTTATTCGAGTTACCTATGGAGTCGCGAAGCGTGTTTTAATGACTAAAGATTAAATCTTTGAATGAAAATATCTCAATAAAGGAACCTATTATATGACTAAACCTTTTTAATCTATACAGATTGAATCTTTAAAAGAAAATGAGAGTTTTGAGATTAACTTATTCGAGTTACCTATGAAGTCACGAAGCGTGTTTTAATGACTAAAGATTAAATCATTGAATGAAAATACCTCAATAAGGGAACCTATTATATGACTACACCTTTTTAATGTATACAAATTGAATCTTTGAAAGAAAATGAGAGTTTTGAGTGAAGCTTATTCGAGTTCCCTTTGACGTTCCGAAGATTATTCAATCAGTAAAAATTGAATCTTTGTATGAAAATACCTCAATAAAGGTACCTATTATGCTACGACACCTTTTTAATCTATAAACGTTGAATCTTTGAAAGAAAATAAGAGTATTGATTTAAACATATTCGAGTTACCTATGAAGTGGCGAATAGTGTTTTAATGAGTAAAGATCGAATCTTTGATTGAAAATATCTCAATAAAAGTACCTTTTATCGTCACTAAACCTTTTTAATGCATATAGATTGAATCTTTGGACCAAAACAAGAGTTTGAATTTAAAATTATTCGTGTAACCTAAAAGTCGCGAGGAGTATTTTAATGAGTATATGTTGAATCTTTAAATGAAAGTACCGCAATAAAGGTACCTTTTATGTCACTAGACCTTTTCAATGTATAAGGAATGAATCTTTGAAAGAAAAAGAGGTTTTTGAGTTAAACTTAATCGAGTTCCCTTTCGCGTCCCGTAGAGTGTTTTACAGAGTAAAGATTGAATCTTTGAATGAAAATACCTTAATAAAGGAAACAAGTATGTCACTAGACCTTTTTAATGCAAAAAGATTGAATCTTTGAAATAAAATGATAGTTTTCAGATTAACTTATTCGAGTTGCCTATGAAGTTGCGAATCGTGTTGTAATGACTAATATTAAATCTTTGAATGAAAATATCTCAACAAAGGAACCTATTATGTGACTAGACCTTTTTAATGTATAAAGATTGAATCTGTTAAAGAAAATGAGAGTTTTGAGTGAAACTTATTCGAGTTCTCTTAGACGTCCCAAAGAGTATTTTACAGAGTATAGATTGATTCTTTGAATGAAAAAACCTCAGTAAAGGTACCTAGTATGTCACTAAACCTTTTTAATGTAAAAAGATTGAATCTTTAAAAGAAAATGAGAGTTTTGAGATTAACTTTTTTGAGTTACCTATAAAGTCGCGAAGTGTGTTTTAATGACTAAAGATTAAATCTTTAAATGAAAATATCTCAATAAAGGAACCTATTATATGACCAAACCTTTTTAATATATATAGATTGAATCTTTGAAAGAAAATGAGAGTTTTGAATGAAACTTATTCGAGTTCCTTTTGACGTCCTGAAGAGTGTTTTAATAAGTAAAAATAGAATCTTTGAATGAAAATATCTCAATAAAAGTACCTATTACGTTACTAGACCTTTTTAATGTATAAATGTTGAATCTATGAAAGAAAATAAGAGTATTAATTTAAACATATTCGAGATTATCTATGAAGTTTTGAAAAGTGTTTTAATGAGTTAAGATCGAATCTTTGGTTGAAAATATCTCAATAAAAGTACCTTTTATGTCACTAAACCTTTTTAATGCATATAGATTGAATCTTTGAAACAAAACAAGAGTTTTAATTTAAAATTATTCGTGTTACCTAAAAGTCGCGAAGAGTGTTTTAATGAGTATATGTTGAATCTTTAAAGGAAAGTACCTCAATAAAGGTACCTTTTATGTCACTAGACCTTTTCAATGTATAAAGATTGAATCTGTGAAAGAAAATGAGGTTTTTGAGCTAAACTTAATCGAGTTCCCTTTTTTAGTCCCGTAGAGTGTTTTACTGAGTAAAGATTGAATCTTTGAATGAAAATAACTTAATAAATGTAACTAGTATGTCATTCAAGTTACCTATGAAGTCGCGAATCGTGTTGTAATGACTAAATATTAAATCTACAAATGAAAATATCTCAACAAAGGAACCTATTATGTGACTAGACCTTTTTAATGTATAAAGATTGAATCTTTTAAAGAAAATGAGAGTTTTGAGTGAAACTTATTCGAGTTCTCTTTGACATCCCGAAAAGTGTTTTACAGAGTATAGATTGATTCTTTGAATGAAAATATCTTAGTAAAGGTACCTAGTATGTCACTAGACCTTTTTAATGTAGAAAGATTGAATCTTTGATGGAAAATGAGAGTTTTAAGATTAATTTATTCGAGTTACCTATGAAGTCACGCAGCGTATTTTAATGACTAAAGATTAAATCTTTGAATAAAAATACCTCAATAAAGGAACCTATTATACGACTAAATCTTTTTAATGTATACAGATTGAATCTTTGAAAGAAAATGAGAGTTTTGAGTGAAACTTATTCGAGTTCCCTTTGACGTCCCGAAGAGTATTTTAATCAGTAAAATTAAATCTTTGAATGAAAATACCTCAATATAGGTACCTATTATGTTACTAGACCTTTTTCATGTATAAACGTTGAATCTTTGAAAGAAAATAGGAGTATTGATTTAAACTTATTCGAGTTACCAATGAAGTGGAGAAAAGTGTTTTAACGAGTAAAGATCGAATCTTTGCTTTAAAATATCTCAATAAAAGTACCTTTTACGTCAATAAATCTTTTGATGTATATAGATTGAATCTTTGAAATAAAATAAGAGTATTAATTTAAAATTATTTGTTTTACGTATGAAGTCGCGAAGACTGTTTTAATGAGTATATCTTGAATCTTTAAATGAAAGTTCCTCAATAAAGGTACATTTCATGTCACTAGACCTTTTCAATGTATAAATATTGAATCTTTGAAAGAAAATAAGGTTTTTGAGTTAAACTTATTCGAGTTCCCTTTAACGTCCCGTAGAGTGTTTTGTAGAATAAAGATTGAATCTTTGAATGAAAATACCTTAAAGGTACCTAGTATGTCACTAGACCTTTTAATGTAAAAAGATTGAATCTTTGAAATAAAATGATAGTTTTGAGATTAATTTATTCGAGTTACCTATGAAGTCGCGAATCGTGTTGCAATGACTAAATATTAAATCTTTGAATGAAAATATCTCAACAAAGGAACCTATTCTGTGACTAGACCTTTTAATGTATAAAGATTGAATCTTTTAAAGAAAATGAGAGTTTTTGGTGAAACTTATTCGAGTTCCCTTTGACATCCCGAAGAGTATTTTAATCAGTAAATATTGAATCTTTGAATGAAAATACCTCAATAAAGGTACCTATTACGTTACTAGACCTTTTTAATGTATAAACGTTGAATCTTTGAAAGAAAATAAGAGTATTGATTTAAACTTATTCGAATTATCTATGAAGTTTTGAAGAGTGTTTTAATGAGTAAAGATCGAATCTTTGATTGAAAATATCTCAATAAAAGTACCTTTTATGTCACTAATCCTTTTTAATGCATATAGATTGAATATTTAAAACAAAACAAGAGTTTTAATTTAAAATTATTCGTGTTTCCTAAAAGTCGAGAAGAGTGTTTTTATGAGTATTTGTTGAATCTTTAAAGGAAAGTGCCTCAATAAAGTTACCTTTTGTGTCACTAGACCTTTTCAATGTATAAAGATTGAATCTTTGAAAGAAAATGAGGTTTTTGAGTTAAACTTAATCAAGTTCCGTTTGACGTCCCGTAGAGTGTTTTACAGAGTAAAGATTGAATCTTTGAATGAAAATACCTTAATAAAGGTACCTAGTATGTCACTAGACATTTTTAATGTAAAAAGATTGAATCTTTGAAATAAAATGATAATTTTGAGATTAACTCATTCGAGTTACCTATGAAGTCGCGAATCGTGTTGTAATGACTAAATATTAAATCATTGAATAAAAATATCTCAATAAAGGAACCTATTATGTGACTAGACCTTTTTAATGTACAAAGATTGAATCTTATAAAGAAAATGAGAGTTCTGAGTGAAACTTGTTCGAGTTCTCTTTGACGTTCCGAAGAGTGTTTTACAGAGTATAAATTGAATCTTTGAAAAAAAAAATATCTCAGTAAAGGTACCTAGTATGTCACTAGACCTTTTCAATGTATAAAGATTGAATCTTTGAAAGAAAATGAGGTTTTCAAGTTAAACTTAATCGAGTTCCGTTTGACGTCCCGTAGAGTGTTTTTTACAGAGTAAAGATTGAATCTTTGAATGAAAATACCTTAATAAAGTTACCTAGTATGTCACTAGACATTTTTAATGTAAAAAGATTGAATCTTTTAAAGAAAATGAGAGTTTTGAGATTAACTTATTCGAGTTACCTTTGAAGTCACAAAGCGTATTTTAATGACTAAAGATTAAATCTTTGAATGAAAATAACTCAATAAAGGAACCTATTATACGACTAAACCTTTTTAATGTATACAGATTGAATTTTTGAACGAAAATGAGAGTTATGAGTAAAACTTATTTGAGTTCTCTTTGACGTCCTGAAGAGTATTTTAATCAGAAAAAATTGAATCTTTGAATGAAAATACCTCAATAAAGGTACCTATTATGTTACTAGACCTTTTCATGTATAAACGTTGAATCTTTGAAAGAAAATAGGAGTATTGATTTAAACTTATTCGAGTTACCTATGAAATGGAGAAGAGTGTTTTATTGAGTAAAGATCGAATCTTCGATTGAAAATATCTCAATAAAAGTACCTATTTATGTTAGTAAACCTTTTTATTCGTTTTATTTATGAAGTCGCGAAAACTGATTTAATGAGTATATGTTGATTCTTTAAATGAAAGTTTCTCAATAAAGGTACCTTTCATGTCACTCGACCTTTTCAATGTATAAATATTGAATCTTTGAAAGAAACTAAGGTTTTTGTGTTAAACTTATTCAAGTTCCCTTTGACGTCCCGTAGAGTGTTTTATAGAGTAAAGATTGAATCTTTGAATTAAAATACCTAAATAAAGGTAACTAGTATATCACTAGACCTTTTTAATGTAAAAAGATTGAATCTTTCAAAT
The DNA here is from genome assembly GCF_030987335.1 of Cornus florida. Lineage (NCBI taxonomy): Eukaryota > Viridiplantae > Streptophyta > Magnoliopsida > Cornales > Cornaceae > Cornus > Cornus florida. Next base: position 88,295,826 of record NW_026775578.1, on the reverse strand, counting down.
AAAATGATAGTTTTGAGATTAACTTATTCGAGTTACCTATGAAGTCGCGAATCGTGTTGTAATGACTAAATATTAAATCTTTGAATGAAAATATCTCAACAAAGAACCAATTATGTGACTAGACCTTTTTAATGTATAAAGATTGAATCTTTCTAAGAAAATGAGAGTTTTTAGTGAAACTTATTCGAGTTAACTTTGAGGTCCCGAAGAGTGTTTTACCGAGTATATATTGAATCTTTGAATGAAAATATCTCAGTAAAGGTACCTAGTATTGCACTAGACCTTTTCAATGTAAAATGATTGAATCTTTGAAAGAAAATGGGAGTTTTGAGATTAACTTATTCGAGTTATCTATGAAGTCGCGAAGCGTGTTTTAATGACTGAAGATTAAATCTTTGAATGAAAATACCTCAATAAAGGAACCTATTATATGACTAAACCTTTTTAATGTATACAGATTGAATCTTTGAAAGAAAATGAGAGTTTTGAGTGAAACTTATTCGAGTTCCCTTTGACATCCCGAAGAGTATTTTAATTAGTAAAAATTAAATCTTTGAACGAAAATACCTCAATAAAGGTTCCTATTATGTTAGTAGACCTTTTTAATGTATAAACGTTGAATCTTTGAAAGAAAATAAGAGTATTGATTTTAACTTATTCGAGTTACTGATGAAGTCGCGAAGCGAGTTTTAATGACTAAAGATTAAATCATTGAATGAAAATAACTCAATAAAGAAACCTATTATATGACTAAAGCTTTTTAATGTATATAGATTGAATCTTTGAAAGAAAATGAGAGTTTTGAATGAAACTTATTCGAGTTCCTTTTGACGTCCCAAAGTGTGCTTTAATGAGTAAAAATAGAATTTTTGAATGAAAATACCTCAATAAAGGTACCTATTATGTTACTAGACCTTTTTAATGTATAAACGTTGAATCTTTGAAAGAAAATAAAAGTATTGATTTAAACTTATTCGAGTTATCTATGAAGTTTTGAAGACTGTTTTAGTTCCCTTTGACGTCGCGTAGAGTGTTTTACAGAGTAAAGATTGAATCTTTGAATGAAAATACCTTAATAAAGGTTACTAGTATGTCACTAGACCTTTTTAATATAAAAAGATTGAATCTTTGAAATAAAATGAGTGTTTTGAGATTAACTTATTCGAGTTACCTATGAAGTCGTAAAGCTTTTTTTAATGACTAAAGATTAAATCTTTGAATGAAAACACTTCAATAAAGGAACCTATTATATGACTAAACCTTTTTAATGTATACAGATTGAATCTTTGAAAGAACATGAGAGTTTTGAGATTAACTTATTCGAGTTACGTATAAAGTCACGAAGCGTGTTTTAATAACTAAATATTAAATCATCGAATGAAAATACCTCAATAAAGGAACCTATCATATGAGTATACCTTTTTAATGTATACAAATTGAATCTTTAAAAGAAAATGAGAGTTTTGAGTGAAGCTTATTCGAGTTCCCTTTGACGTTCCGAAGAGTATTTAATCAGTAAAATTTGAATCTTTGTATTAAAATACCTCAATAAAGATACCTATTATGTTACTACACCTTTTTAATGTATAAATGTTGAATCTTTGAAAGAAAATAAGAGTATTGATCTAAACATATTCGAGTTACCTATGAAGTGGCGAAGAGTGTTTTAATGAGTAAAGATGGAATCTTTGATTGAAAATATCTCAATAAAAGTACATTTTATTTCACTAAACCTTTTTAATGCATATAGATTGAATCTTTAGGCCAAAACAAGAGCTTTAATTTAAAATTATTCGTGTTACCTAAAAGTTGCGAAGAGTATTTTAATGAGCATATGTTGAATCTTTAAATGAAAGTACCGCAATAAAGGTACCTTTTATGTCACTAGACCTTTTCAATATATAAGGATTGAATCTTTGAAAGAAAAAGAGGTTTTTGAGTTAACTTAATCGAGTTCCCTTTCACGTCCCGTAGAGTGTTTTACAGAGTAAAGATTGAATCTTTGAATGAAAATACCTTAATAAAGGTAACTAGTATGTCACTAGACCTTTTTAATGTAAAAAGATTGAATCTTTGAAATAAAATGATAGTTTTGAGATTAACTTATTCGAGTTGCCTATGAAGTCACGAATCGTGTTGTAATGACTAAATATTAAATCTTTCAATGAAAATATCTCAATAAAGGAGCCTATTATGTGACTAGACCTTTTTAATGTATAAAGATTGAATCTTTTAAAGAAAATGAGAGTTTTGAGTGAAACTTATTCGAGTTCTCTTTGACGTCCCGAAGAGTATTTTACAGAGTATAGATTGAATCTTTCAATGAAAAAACCTCAGTAAAGGTACCTAGTATGTCACTAGACCTTTTTAATGTAAAAAGATTGAATCTTTGAAAGAAAATGAGAGTTTTGAGATTAACTTTTTCGAGTTACCTATGAAGTCGCGAGGCGTGTTTTAATGACTAAAGATTAAATCTTTGAATCAAATTCCTCAATAAAGGAACCTATTATATGACTAAATCTTTTGAATGTATATAGATTGAATCTTTGAAAGAAAATGAGAGTTTTGAATGAAATTTATTTGAGTTCCTTTTGACGTCCCGAAGAATGTTTTAATAAGTAAAAATAGAATCTTTGAATGAAAATACCTCAACAAAAGAACATATTACGTTACTAGACCTTTTTAATGTATAAATGTTGAATCTTTGAAAGAAAATAAGAGTATTAATTTAAACTTATTCGAGTTATCTATGAAGTTTTAAAAAGTGTTTTAATGAGTAAAGATCGAATCTTTGGTTGAAAATGTCCCAATAAAAGTACCTTTTATGTCACTAAACCATTTTAATGCATATAGATTGAATCTTTGAAACAAAACAAGAGTTTTAATTTAAAATTATTCGTGTTACCTAAAAGTCGCGAAGAGTGTTTTAATGAGTATATGTTGAATCTTTAAAGGAAAGTACCACAATAAAGGTACCTTTTATGTCAGTAGACCTTTTCAATGTATAAAGATTGAATCTTTGAAACGAAATGAGGTTTTTGAGCTAACCTTAATCGAGTTCCCTTTGACGTCCCGTAGAGTGTTTTACTGAGTAAAGATTGAATCTTTGAATGAAAATAACTTAATAAATGTAACTAGTCTGTCACTCGACCTTTCCAATGTATAAATATTGAATCTTTGAAAGAAACTATGGTTTTTGTGTTAAACTTTTTCGAGTTCCCTTTGACGTCCCGTAGAGTGTTTTACAGAGTAAAGATTGAATCTTTGAATGAAAATACCTTAATAAAGGTAACTAGTATGTCACTGGGCCTTTTTAATGTAAAAAGATTGAATCTTTGAAATAAAATGATAATTTTGAGATTAACTTATTCGAGTTACCTATGAAGTCGCGAATCGTGTTGTAATGACTAAATATTAAATCTTTGAATGAAAATATCTCAACAAAGGAACCTATTATGTGACTAGACCTTTTTAATGTATAAAGATTGAATCTTTTAAAGAAAATGAGAGTTTTGAGTGAAACTAATTCGAGTTCTCTTTGACGTCCCGAAGAGTGTTTTACAGAGTATAGATTGAATATTTGAATGAAAATGTATTAGTAAAGGTACCTAGTATGTCACTAGACCTTTTTAATGTAGAAAGATTGAATCTTTGATAGAAAATAAGAGTTTTAAGATTAACTTATTTGAGTTACCTATGAAGTCACGAAGCGTGTTTTAATGACTAAAGATTAAATCTTTGAATGAAAATACCTCAATAAAGGAACCTATTATACGACTAAACATTTTTAATGTATATTGATTGAATCTTTGAAAGAAAATGAGAGTTTTGAGTGAAACTTATTCGAGTTCCCTTTGACGTCCCGAAGAGTATTTTAATCAGTAAAAATTGAATCTTTGAATGAAAATACCTCAATATAGGTACCTATTATGTTACTAGACCTTTTTCATGTATAAACGTTGAATATTTGAAAGAAAATAGGAGTATTGATTTAAACTAACTCGAGTTACCTATGAAGTGGAGAACAGTGTTTTAATAAGTAAAGATCGAATCTTTGCTTGAAAATATCTCAATAAATGTACCTTTTTATGTCAGTAAATCTTTTTGATGTATATAGATTGATTCTTTGAAATAAAACAAGAGTATTAATTTAAAATTATTTGTTTTACCTACGAAGTTGCGAAGACTGTTTTATTGAGTATATCTTGAATCTTTAAATGAAAGTTACTCAATAAAGGTACCATTCAGGTCACTAGACCTTTTCAATGTATAAATATTGAATCTTTGAAAGAAAATAAGGTTTTTGAGTTAAACTTATTCGAGTTCCCTTTGACGTCCCGTAGAGTGTTTTACAGAGTAAAGATTGAATTGAATGAAAATACCTTAATAAAGGTACCTAGTATGTCACAAGACCTTTTTAATGTTAAAAGATTGAATCTTCGAAATAAAATGATAGTTTTGAGATTAACTTATTCGAGTTACCTATGAAGTCGCGAATTGTGTTGTAATGACTAAATATTAAATCTTTGAATGAAAATATCTCAACAAAGGAACCTATTATGTGACTAGACCTTTTTAATGTATAAAGATTGAATCTTTTAAAGAAAATGAGAGTTTTGAGTGAAACTTATTCGAGTTCTCTTTAACGTCCCAAAGAGTGTTTTACAGAGTATAGATTGAATCTTTGAATGAAAATACCTCAGTAAAGGTACTTAGTATGTCACTAGACCTGTTTAACGTAAAAAGATTGAATCTTTGAATGAAAATGAGAGTTTTGAGATTAACTTATTCGAGTTACCTATGAAGTCGCGAAACGTGTTTTAATGACAAAAGATTAAATCTTTGAATGAAAATACCTCAATAAAGGAACCTATTATATGACTAAACATTTTTAATGTATACAGATTGAATCTTTGAAAGAAAATGAGAGTTTTGAATGAAACTTATTCGAGTTCCTTTTGACGCCCCGAAGAGTGTTTTAATGAGTAAAAATAGAATCTTTGAATAAAAATACCTCAATAAAAGTACCTATTACGTTACTAGACCTTTTTAATGTATAAACGTTGAATCTTTGAAATAAAATAAGAGTATTGATTTAAACTTATTCGAGTTATCTATGAAGTTTTGAAGAGTGTTTTATTGAGTAAAAATATTCGTGTTTCCTAAAAGTCGCGAAGAGTGTTTTTATGAGTATATGTTGAATCTTTAAAGGAAAGTACCTAAACAAAGTTACCTTTTATGTCACTAGACCTTTTCAATGTATAAAGATTGAATCTTTGAAAGAAAATGAGGTTTTTGAGTTCAACTTAATGGAGTCCCCTTTGACGTCTCGTAGAGTGTTTTACAGAGTAAAGATTGAATCTTTGAATGAAAATACCTTAATAAAGGTACCTAGTATGTCACTAGACATTTTTAATTTAAAAGGATTGAATCATTGAAATAAAATGATAGTTTTGAGATTAACTCATTCTAGTTACCTATGAAGTCGCGAACCGTTTTGTAATGACTAAATATTAAATCTTTGAATGAAAATATCTCAACAAAGGAACCTATTATGTGACTAGACCTTTTAAATGTATAAAGATTGAATCTTTTAAAGAAAATGAGAGTTTTGAGTGAAACTTGTTCGAGTTCTCTTTGACCTTCCTAAGAGTGTTTAACAGAGTATAAATTGAATCTTGGAATGAAAATACCTCAGTAAAGGTACCTACTATGTCACTAGACCTTTTTAAAGTAAAATGATTGAATCTTTGAAAGAAAATGAGAGTTTTGAGATTAACTTATTCGAGTTACCATTGAAGTCACAAAGCGTGTTTTAATGAATAAAGATTAAATCTTTGAATGAAAATACCTCAATAAAGGAACCAATTATACGACTAAACCATTTTAATGTATACAGATTGAATCTTTGAAAGAAAATGAGTGTTATGAGTGAAACTTATTCGAGTTCTCTTTGACATTCGGAAGAGTATTTTAATCAGTAAAAATTAAATCTTTGAATGAAAATATCTCAATAAAGGTACCTATTATGTTACTAGACCTTTTCATGTATAAATGTTGAATCTTTGAATAAAATAGGAGTGTTGATTTAAACTTATTCGAGTTACCTATGAAGTGGAGAAGAGTGTTTTAATGATTAAAGATCGAATCTTTGATTGAAAATATCTCAATAAAGTACCTTTTATGTTAGTAAACCCTTTTAATGTATATAGATTGAATCTTTGAAACAAAATAAGGGTATTAATTTATAATTATTCGTTTTACTTATGAAGTCGCGAGAACTATTTTAATGAGTATATGATGAATCTTTAAATGAAAGTTCCTCAATAAAGGTACCTTTCATGTCACTCGACCTTTTCAATGTATAAATATTGAATCTTTGGAAGAAACTAAGGTTTTTGTGTTAAACTTATTCGAGTTCCCTTTGACATACCGTAGAGTGTTTTACAGAGTAAAGATTGAATCTTTTAATGAAAATACCTTAACAAAAGGTAACTAGTATGTCACTAGACCTTTTTAATGTAAAAAGATTGAATCTTTGAAATAAAATGATAGTTTTGAGATTAACTTATTAGAGTTACCTATGAATTCGCGAATCGTGTTCTAATGACTAAATATTAAATCTTTGAATGAAAATATCTCAACAAAGGAACCTATTATGTGACTAGACCTTTTGAATGTATAAAGATTGAATCTTTTAAAGAAAATGAGAGTTTTGAGTGAAACTTATTCAAGTTCCCATTGACGTCCCGAAGAGTGTTTTACAGAGTATAGATTGAATCTTTGGATGAAAATATCTCAGTAAAGGTACCTAGTATTGCACTAGACCTTTTTAATGTAAAAAGATTGAATCATTGATAGAAAATGAGAGTTTTGAGATTCACTTATTCGAGTTTCCTATGAAGTCGCGAAGTGTGTTTTATTGATAAAAGATTAAATATTTGAATGAAAATACCTCAATAAAGGAACCTATTATATGACTAAAACTTTTTAATGTATACAGATTGAATCTTTGAAAGAAAATGAGAGTTTTGAGATTAACATATTCGAGTTTCCTAGGAAGTCGCGAAGCGTGTTTTAATAACTAAAGATTAAATCATTCAATGAAAATACCACAACAAAGGAACCTATTATATGAGTAAACCATTTGAATGTATACAGATTGAATCTTTGAAAGAAAATGAGAGTTTCGAGTGAAACTCATTCGAATTCCCTTTGACGTCCTAAAGTGTATTTTCATCAGTAAAAATTGAATCTTTGAATGAAAATTCCTCAATAAAGGTACCTATTATGTTACTAGACCTTTTTAATATATAAACGTTGAATCTTTGAAAGAAAATAAGACTACTAATTTAAACTTATTCGAGTTACCTATGAAGTGGCGAAGAGTGTTTTAATGAGTAAAGATCGAATCTTTGATTGAAAATATCTCAATAAAAGTACCTTTTATGTCAGTAAACCTTTTAAAAGTATATAGATTGAATCTTTCAAACAAAACAAGAGTATTAATTTAGAAATTTTCGTGTTACCAATGAAGTCGCGAAGACCGTTTTAATGAGTACATGTTGAATATTTAAATGAAAGTTCCTAAATAAAGGTACCTTTTATGTCACTAAACCTTTTCAACGTATAAATATTGAATCTTTGAAAGAAAATAAGGGTTTTGAGTTAAACTTATTCGAGTTCCCTTTGGCAAACTGTAGAGTTTTTTACAGAGTAAATATTGAATCTTTGAATGAAAATACCTTAATAAAGGTACCTAGTATGTCACTAGACCTTTTTAATGTAAAAAGATTGAATCTTTGAAATAAAATGATAGTGTTGAGATTAACTTATTTGAGTTACCTATGAAGTCGCAAATCGTGTTGTAATGACTAAATATTAAATCTTTGAAAGAAAATATCTCAACAAAGGAACCAATTATGTGACTAGACCTTTTTAATGTATAAAGATTGAATCTTTTAAAGAAAATGAGAGTTTTCAGTGAAACTTATTCAAGTTCCCTTTGACGTCCCGAAGAGTGTTTTACAGAGTATAGATTGAATCTTTGAATGAAGATATCTCAGTAAAGGTACCTAGTATTGCACTAGACCTTTTTAATGTAAAAAGATTGAATCATTGATAGAAAATAAGAGTTTTGAGATTAACTTATTCGAGTTACCGATGAAGTCGCGAAGTGTGTTTTATTGACAAAAGATTAAATCTTTGAATGAAAATACCTCAATAAAGGAACCTATTATATGACTAAAACTTTTTAATGTATACAGATTGAATCTTTGAAAGAAAATGAGAGTTTTGAGATTAACTTATTCGAGTTTCCTAAGAAGTTGCGAAGCGTGTTTTAATAACTAAAGATTAAATCATTCAATGAAAATACCACAACAAAGGAACCTATTCTATGAGTAAACCTTTTAAATGTATACAGATTGAATCTTTGAAAGAAAATAAGAGTACTAATTTAAACTTATTCGAGTTACCTATGAAGTGGCGAAGAGTGTTTTAATGAGTAAAGATCGAATCTTTGATTGAAAATATCTCAATAAAAGTACCTTTTATGTCAGTAAACCTTTTAAATGTATATAGACAGAATCTTTCAAACAAAACAAGAGTATTAATTTAAAAATTTTCGTGTTACCAATGAAGTCGCGAAGACTGTTTTAATGAGTACATGTTGAATATTTAAATGAAAGTTCCTCAATAAAGGTACCTTTTATGTCCCTAGACCTTTTCAACGTATAAATATTGAATCTTTGAAAGAAAATAAGGGTTTTGAGTGAAACTTATTCGAGTTCCCTTTGACGTCCTATAGAGTGTTTTACAGAGTAAAGATTGAATCTTTGAATGAAAATACCTTAATAAAGGTACCTAGTATGTCACTAGAACTTTTTAATGTAAAAAGATTGAATCTTTGAAATAAAATGATAGTTTTGAGATTAACTTATTCGAGTTACCTATGAAGTCGCGAATCGTGTTGTAATGACTAAATATTAAATCTTTGAATGAAAATATCTCGACAAAGGAACCTATTATGTGACTAGACCTTTTTAATGTATAAATATTTAAAGAAAATGAGAGTTTTGAGTGAAACTTAATCGAGTTCCCTTTGACGTCCCGAAGAGTGTTTTACCGAGTATAGATTGAATCTTTGAATGAAAATATCTCAGTAAAGGTACCTAGTATTGCACTAGACCTTTTTAATGTAAAATGATTGATTCTTTGAAAGAAAATGAGAGTTTTGAGATTAACTTATTCGAGTTATCTATGAAGTCGCGAAGCGTGTTTTATTGACTAAAGATTAAATCTTTAAATGAAAATACCTCAATAAAGGAACCTATTATATGACTAAACCTTTTAATGTATACAGATTGAATCTTTGAAAGAAAATGAGAGTTTTGAGTGAAACTTATTCGAGTTCCCTTTGACGTCCCGAAGAGTATTTTAATCAGTAAAAATTGAATCTATGAATGAAAATACCTCAATAAAGGTACCTATTATGTTAGTAGACCTTTTAATGTATAAACGTTGAATCTTTGAAAGAAAATAAGAGTATTGATTTTCACTTATTCGAGTTACTTATGAAGTCGCAAAGCATGTTTTAATGACTAAAGATTAAATCATTGAATAAAAATACCTCAATAAAGGAACCTATTATATGACTAAGGCTTTTTAATGTATATAGATTGAATCTTTGAAAGAAAATCAGAGTTTTGAATGAAACTTATTCGAGTTCCTTTTGACGTCCCAAAGAGTGTTTTAATGAGTAAAAATAGAATCTTTGAATGAAAATACCTCAATAAAAGTACCTATTATGTTACTAGACCTTTTTAAAGTATAAACGTTGAATCTTTGAAAGAAAATAGGAGTATTGATTTAAACTTATTCGAGTTATCTACGAAGTTTTGAAGAGTGTTTTAATGACTAAAGATCAAATCTTTGATTGAAAATATCTCAATGAATGTACCTTTTATGTTAGTAAACCTTTTTAATGTATATAAATTGAATTTTTGGAACAAAACAAGAGTATTAATCTAAAATTATTTGTTTTGCCTATGAAGTCGCGAAGACTGTTTTAATGTCTATATGTTGAATCTTTAAATGAAAGTTCCTCAATAAAGGTACCTAGAATGTCACTAGACCTTTTTAATGTAAAAAGATTGAAGCATTGAAAGAAAATAAGAGTTTTGATATTAACTTATTCGAGTTACCTATGAAGTCGCGAAGTATTTTAATGACTAAAGATTAAATCGTTGAATGAAAATATCCCAATAAAGGAACCTATTATATGACTAATCCTTTTTAATGTATACTGATTGAATATTTGAAAGAAAATGAGAGTTTTGAGTAAAACTTATTCGAATTCCCTTTGACGTCCCGTAGAGTATTTTAATCAGTAAAAATTTAATCTTTGAATGAAAATAAGAGTATATAGATTCAATTTTTCAAACAAAATAAGAGTATTAATTTAAAATTGTTCGTGTTACCTATGAAGTCGCGAAAACTGTTTTAATGAGTACATGTTTAATCTTTAAATGAAAGTTCCTCAATAAAGGTACCCTTTATGTCACTACACCTTTTCAATGTATAAATATTGAATCTTTGAAAGAAAATAAGGGTTTTGAGTTAAACTTATTCGAGTTCCCTTTGACGTCCCGTAGAGTGTTTTACAGAGTAAAGATTGAATATTTGAATGAAAATACCTTAATAAAGGTACCTAGTATGTCACTAGACCTTTTTAATATAAAAAGATTGAATCTTTGAAATAAAATGATAGTTTTGAGATTAACTTGCTCGAGTTACCTATGAAGTCGAGAATCGTGTTGCAATGACTAAATATTAAATCTTTGAATGAAAATATCGCAACAAAGGAACCTATTATGTGACTAGACCTTTTTCATGTATAAAGGTTGAATCTTTTAAAGAAAATGAGAGTTTTGAGTGAAACTTATTCGAATTCCCTTTGACGTCCCAAAGAGTGTTTTACCGAGTATAGATTGAATCTTTGAATGAAAATATCTCAGTAAAGGTACCTAGTATTGCACTAGACCTTTTTAATGTAAAATGATTGAATCTTTGAAAGAAAATGAGAGTTTTGATATTAACTTATTCGAGTTACCTATAAAGTCGCGAAGCGTGTTTTAATGACTAAAGATTAAATCTTTGAATAAAAAAACCTCAACAAAGGAACCTATTATATAACTAAACCTTTTTAATGTATTTAGATTGAAGCTTTGTAAGAAAATGAGAGTTTTGAATGAAACTTATTCGAATTCCTTTTGACGTCCCGAAGAGTGTTTTAGTGAGTAAAAATAGAATCTTTGAATTAAAATACCTCAATAAAGGTACTTATTATGTTACTAGACCGTTTTAATGTATGAACGTTGAATCTTTGAAAGAAAATAAGAGTATTGATTTAAACTTATTCGAGTTATCTATGAAGTTTTGAAGAGTGTTTTAACGAGTAAAGATCGAATCTTTGATTGAAAATATCTCAATAAAAGTACATTTTATGTTAGTAAACCATTTTAATGTATATAGATTGAATCTTTGAAACAAAACAAGAGTATTAATTTAAAATTATTCGTTTTACCTATGAAGTCGCGAAGACTGTTTCAATGAGTATATGTTGAATCTTTAAATGAAAGTTCCTCAATAAAGGTACCTTTCTTGTCACTAGACCTTTTCAATATATAAATGTTGAATCTTTGAAAGAAACTAAGGTTTTTGAGTTAAACTTATTCGAATTCCCTTTGACGTTCCGTAGAGTGTTTTACAGAGTAAAGATTGAATCTTTGAATGAAAATACCTTAATAAAGGCAACTAGTATGTCACTAGACCTTTTTAATGTAAAAAGATTGAATCTTTGAAATAGAATGATAGTTTTGAGATTAACTTATTCGAGTTACCTATGAAGTCGCGAATCGGGTTGTAATAACTAAATATTAAATCTTTCCATGAAAATATCGCAACAAAGGAACCTATTATGTGACTAGACCTTTTTAATGTATAAAGATTGAATCTTTTAAAGAAAATGAGAGTTTTGAGTGAAACTTATTCGAGTTCCCTTTGACGTTCCGAAGAGTGTTTTACAGATTATAGATTGAATCTTTGAATGAAAGTACCTCAGTAAAGGTACCTAGTATGTCACTAGACCTTTTTAGTGTAAAAAGATTGAATCTTTGAAAGAAATTGAGAGTTTTGAGATTAACTTATTCGAGTTACCTATGAAGTCGTGAAGCGTGTTTTAATGGCTAAAGATTAAATATTTGAATGAAAATACCTCAATAAAGGAACCTGTTACATGACTAAACCTTTTAAATGTATAGAGATTGAATCTGTGAAAGAAAATGAGAGTTTTGATATTAACTTATTCGAGTTGCCTATGAAGTCGCGAAGCGTGTTTTAATGACTAAAGGTTAAATCTTTGAATGAAAATACCTCAATAAAGGAACCTATTATATGACTAAACCTTTTTAATGTATATATATTGAATCTTTAAAAGAAAATGAGAGTTTTGAGATTAACTTATTCGAGTTACTTATGAAGTCGCGAAGGGTATTTTAATGACTAAAGATTAAATCTTTGAATGAAAATACCTCTATAAAGGAACCTATTGTATGACTAATCCTTTTTAATATATACAGATTGAATCGTTAAAAGAAAATGAGAGTTTTGAGGGAAACTTATTCGAGTTCCCTTTGACGTCCCGAAGAGTATTTTAATCAGTAAAAATTGAATCTTTGAATGAAAATACCTCAATAAAGGTACCTATTATGTTAGTAGACCTTTTTAATGTATAAACGTTGAATCTTTGAAAGAAAATAAGAGTACTGATTTAAACTTATTCGAGTTACCTATGAAGTGGCGAAGAGTGTTTTAAAAAGTAAAGATTGAATCTTTGATTGAAAATATCTCAATAAAAGTACGTTTTATGTCAGTAAACCTTTGAAATGTATATAGATTCAATCTTTCAAACAAAACAGGAGTATTAATTTAAAGTATTTCGTGTTATATATGAAGTCGCGAAGACTGTTTTAATGAGTATATGTTGAATCTTTAAATGAACGTTCCTCAATAAAGGTACTTTTTATGTCACTAGACCTTTTTAATGTATAAATATTGACTCATTGAAAGAAAATAAGGGTTTTGAGTTGAACTGATTCGTGTTCCCTTTGACGTCCCGTAGAGTGTTTTACTGCGTAAAGATTGAATCTTTGAATGAAAATACCTTAATAAAGGTACCTAGTATGTCACTAGACATTTTTAATTTAAAAGGATTAAATCTTTGAAATAAAATGATAGTTTTGAGATTAACTCATTCGAGTTACCTATGAAGTCGCGAACCGTGTTGTAATGACTAAATATTAAATCTTTGAATGAAAATATCTCAACAAAGGAACCTATTATGTGACTAGACCTTTTAAATGTATAAAGATTGAATCTTTTAAAGAAAATGAGAGTTTTGAGTGAAACTTGTTTGAGTTCTCTTTGACGTTCCGAAGAGTGTTTTACAGAGTATAAATTGAATATTGGAATGAAAATACCTTATTAAAGGTACCTAGTATGTCACTAGACCTTTTTAAAGTAAAAAGATTGAATCTTTGAAAGAAAATGAGAGTTTTGAGATTAACTTATTCGAGTTACCTTTGAAGTCACAAAGCGTGTTTTAATGACTAAAGATTAAATCTTTAAATGAAAATTCCTCAATAAAGGAACCAATTATACGACTAAACCTTTTTTATGTATACAGATTCAATCTTTGAAAGAAAATGAGAGTTATGAGTGAAACTTATTCGAGTTCTCTTTGACATTCCGAAGAGTATTTTAATTAGTAAAAATTTAATCTTTGAATGAAAATACCTCAATAAAGGTACCTATTATGTTACTAGACCTTTTGATGTATAAATGTTGAATCTTTGAAAGAAAATAGGAGTATTGATTTAAACTTATTCGAGTTACCTATGAAGTGGAGAAGAGTGTTTTAATGAGTAAAGAACGAATCTTTGATTGAAAATATCTCAATAAAGTACCTTTTATGTTAGTAAACCTTTTTAATGTATATAGATTGAATCTTTGAAAAAAAAATAAGAGTATTAATTTAAAATTATTCGTTTTACTTATGAAGTCGCGAGAACTGTTTTAATGAGTATATGTTGAATATTTAAATGAAAGTTCCTCAATAAAGGTACCTTTCATGTCACTCGACCTTTTCAATGTATAAATATTGAATCTTTGAAAGAAACTAAGGTTTTTGTGTTAAACTTATTCGAGTTCCCTTCGACGTCCCGTAGAGTGTTTTACAGAGTAAAGATTGAATCTTTGAATGAAAATATCTTAAGAAAGGTAACTAGTATGTCACTAGACCTTTTTAATGTAAAAAGATTGAATCTTTGAAATAAAATGATAGTTCTGAGATTAACTTATTCGAGTTACCTATGAAGTCGCGAATCGTGTTGCAATGACTAAATATTAAATCTTTGAATGAAAATATCTCAACAAAGGAACCTATTATGTGACTAGACCTTTTTAATGTATAAAGATTGAATCTTTTAAAGAAAATGAGAGTTTTGAGTGAAACTTATTCAAGTTCCCTTTGACTTCCCGAAGAGTGTTTTACAGAGTATAGATTGAATCTTTGAATGAAAATATCTTAGTAAAGGTACCTAGTATTGCACTAGAGCTTTTTAATGTAAAAAGATTGAAACATTGACAGAAAATGAGAGTTTTGAGATTAACCTATTCGAGTTACCTATGAAGTCGCGAAATGGGTTTTATTGACTAAAGATTAAATCTTTAAATGAAAATACCTCAATAAAGGAACCTATTATATGACTAAAACTTTTTAATGTATACAGATTGAAACTTTGAAAGAAAATGAGAGTTTTGAGATTAACTTATTCGAGTTTCCTAGGAAGTCGAGAAGCGTGTTTTAATAACTAAAGATTAAATCATTCAATGAAAATACCACAACAAAGGAACCTATTATATGAGTAAACATTTTGAATGTATACCGATTGAATCTTTGAAAGAAAATGAGAGTTTCGAGTGAAACTCATTCGAATTCCCTTTGACGTCCCGAAGTGTATTTTAATCAGTAAAAATTGAATCTTTGAATGAAAATTCCTCAATAAAGGTACCTATTATGTTACTAGACCTTTTAATTGTAATTACGTTGAATCTTTGAAAGAAAATAAGAATACTAATTTAAACTTATTCGAGTTACCTATGAAGTGGCGAAGAGTGTTTTAATGAGTAAAGATTGAATCTTTGATTGAAAATATCTCAATAAAAGTACCTTTTATGTCAGTAAACCTTTTAAATGTATATAGATTAAATCTTTCAAACAAAACAAGAGTATTAATTTAAAAATTTTCGTGTTACCTATGAAGTCGCGAAGACTGTTTTAATGAGATATGTTGAATATTTAAATGAAAGTTCCTCAATAAAGGTACCTTTTATGTCACTAGACCTTTTCAATGTATAAATATTGAATCTTTGAAAGAAAATAAAGGTTTTGAGTTAAACTTATTTGAGTTCCCTTTGACGTCCCGTAGAGTGTTTTACAGAGTAAAGATTGAATATTTGAATGAAAATACCTTAATAAAGGTACCTAGTATGTCACTAGACCTTTTTAATATAAAAAGATTGAATCTTTGAAATAAAATGATAGTTTTGAGATTAACTTGCTCGAGTTACCTATGAAGTCGAGAATCGTGTTGCAATGACTAAATATTAAATCTTTGAATGAAAATATCTCAACAAAAGAACCTATTATGTGACTAGACCTTTTTAATGTATAAAGATTGAATCTTTTAAAGAAAATGAGAGTTTTGAGTGAAACTTATTCGAGTTCCCTTTAACGTCCCGAAGAGTGTTTTACCGAGTATAGATTGAATCTTTGAAAGAAAATATCTCAATAAAGGTACCTAGTATTGCACTAGACCTTTTTAACGTAAAATGATTGAATCTTTGAAAGAAAATGAGAGTTTTAATATTAACTTATTCGAGTTACTTATAAAGTCGCGAAGCATGTTTTAATGACTAAAGATTAAATCTTTGAATAAAAATACCTCAACAAAGGAACCTATTATATAACTAAACCTTTTTAATGTATTTAGATTGAATCTTTGAAAGAAAATGACAGTTTTGAATGAAACTTATTCGAATTCCTTTTGACGTCTCGAAGAGTGTTTTAATGATTAAAAATAGAATCTTTGAATTAAAATACCTCAATAAAGGTACTTATTATGTTACTAGACCTTTTTAATGTATAAACGTTGAATCTTTGAAAGAAAATAAGAGTATTGATTTAAACTTATTCGAGTTATCTATGAAGTTTTGAAGAGTGTTTTAATGAGCAAAGATCGAATCTTTGATTGAAAATATCTCAATAAAAGTACCTTTTATGTTAGTAAACCTTTTTAATGTATATAGATTGAATCTTTGAAACAAAACAAGAGTATTAACTTAAAATTATTCGTTTTACCTATGAAGTCGCGAAGACTGTTTCAATGAGTATATGTTGAATCTTTAAATGAAAGTTCCTCAATAAAGGTACCTTTCTTGTCACTAGACCTTTTCAATTTATAAATATTGAATCTTTGAAAGAAACTAAGGTTTTTGAGTTAAACTTATTCGAGTTTCCTTTAACGTCCCGTAGAGTGTTTTACAGAGTAAAGATTGAATCTTTGAATGTAAATACCTTAATAAAGGTAACTAGTATGTCACTAGACCTTTTTAATGTAAAAAGATTGAATCTTTGAAATAAAATGATAGTTTTGAGATTAACTTATTCGAGTTACCTATGAAGTCGCGAATCGGGTTGTAATGAATAAATATTAAATCTTTGAATGAAAATATCTCAACAAAGGAACCTATTATGTGACTAGACCTTTTTAATGTATAAAGATTGAATATTTTAAAGAAAATGAGAGTTTTGAGTGAAACTTATTCGAGTTCCCCTTGACGTCCCGAAGAGTGTTTTACAGAGTATAGATTGAATCTTTGAATGAAAGTACCTCAGTAAAGGTACCTAGTATGTCACTAGACCTTTTTAGTGTAAAAAGATTGAATCTTTGAAAGAAATTGAGAATTTTGAGATTAACTTATTCGAGTTACCTATGAAGTCGCGAAGTGTGTTTTAATGGCTAAAGATTAAATCTTTCAATGAAAATACCTCAATAAAGGAACCTATATATGACTAAACCTTTTTAATGCATATATATTGAATCTTTGAAAGAAAATGAGAGTTTTGAGATTAACTTATTCGAGTTACCTATGAAGTCGCGACGCGTGTTTTAATGACTAAAGATTAAATCTTTGAATGAAAATACGTCTATAAAAGAACCTATTATATGACTAATCCTTTTTAATGTATACAGATTGAATCGTTGAAAGAAAATGAGAGTTTTGAGTGAAACTTATTCGAGTTCCCTTTGACGTCCCGAAGAGTATTTTAATCAGTAAAAATTGAATCTTTGAATGAAAATAGCTCAATAAAGGTACCTATTATGTTAGTAGACCTTTTTAATGTATAAACGTTGAATCTTTGATAGAAAATAAGAGTACTGATTAAGACTTATTCGAGTTACCTATGAAGTGGCGAAGAGTGTTTTAACGAGTAAAGATCGAATCTTTGATTGAAAATATATCAATAAAAGTACCTTTTATGTCAGTAAACTTTTGAAATGCATATAGATTCAATCTTTTAAACGAAACAAGAGTATTAATTTAAAATTTTTCGTGTTACCTATGAAGTCGCGAAGACTGTTTTAATGAGTATATGTTGAATCTTTAAATGAAAGTTCCTCAATAAAGGTACTTTTTATGTCACTATACCTTTTTAATGTATAAATATTGACTCATTGAAAGAAAATAAGGGTTTTGAGTTAAACTGATTCGTGTTCCCTTTGACGTCCCGTAGAGTGTTTTACGGAGTAAAGATTGAATCTTTGAATGAAAATAACTTAATAAAGGTACCTAGTATGTCACTAGACCTTTTTAATGTAAAAAGTTTGAATCCTTGAAATAAAATGATAATTTTGAGATTAACTTATTCGAGTTTCCTATGAAGTCGCGAATCGTGTTGTAATGACTAAATATTAAATCTTTGAATGAAAATATCTCAACAAAGGAACCTTTTATCTGACTAGACCTTTTTAATTTATAAAGATTGAATCTTTTAACGAAAATAAGAGTTTTGAGTGAAACTTATTCGAGTTCCCTTTGACATCCCGAAGAGTGTTTTACAAAGTATAGATTGAATCTTTGAATGAAAATACCTCAGTAAAGGTACCTAGTATTGCACTAGACCTTTATAATGTAAAGAGATTGAATCTTTAAAAGAAAATGAGAGTTTTGAGATTAACTTATTCGAGTTACCTATGAAGTCGCGAAGCGTGTTTTAATGACTAAATATTAAATCTTTGAATGAAAATACCACAATAAAGGAACCTATTATATGACTAAACCTTTTTCATGTTTATAGATTGAATCTTTGAAAGAAAATGAGAGTTTTCAATGAAACTTATTCGAGTTCCTTTGGACGTCACTAAGAGTGTTTTAAAGAGTAAAAATAGAATCTTTGAATGAAAATACTTCAATAAAGGTATCTATTATGTTACTAGACCTTTTTAATGTATAAACGTTGAATATTTGAAAGAAAATAAGAGTATTGATTTAAACTTACTCGAGTTATCTATGAAGTTTTAAAGAGTGTTTTAATGAGTAAAGATCGAATCTTTGATTGAAAAAATCTCAATAAAAGTACATTTTATGTCACTAAACCTTTTTCATGCCTATAGATTTAATCTATGAAACAAAATAAGAGTTTTAATTTAAAATTATTCGTGTTATCTAAAAGTCGCGAAGAGTGTTTTAATGAGTATATATTAAATCATTAAACGGAAGTACCTCAATAAAGGTACATTTTATGTCACTAGACCTTTTCAATGTATAAAGATTGAATCTTTGAAAGAAAATGAGGTTTTTGATTTAAACTTAATTGAGTTCCCTTTGACGTCCCGTAGAGTGTTTTACAGAGTATAGATTGAATCTTTGAATGAAAATAGCTCTGTAAAGGTACCTAGTATGTCACTAGACCTTTTTAATTTAAAAAGATTGAATCTTTGAAAGAAAATACCTCAATAAAGGAACCTATGATATGACTAAACCATTTTAATGTATACGGATTGAATCCTTGAAAGAAAATGAGAGTTTTGAGTCAAACTTATTCGAGTTCCCTTTGACATCCCGAAGAGTGTTTTACAGAGTATAGATTGAATCTTTGAATTAAAATACCTCAGTAAAGATACCTAGTATGTCACTAGACCTTTTTAATGTAAAAAGATTGAATCTTTGAAAAAAAATGATAGTTTTGAGATTAACTTATTCGAGTTACCTATGAAGTCGCGAAGCATGTTTTAATGACTAAAGATTAAATCGTTGAATGAAAATACCTCAATAAAGGAACTTATTATATGACTAAACCTTTTTAATGTATATAGATTAAATCTTTGAAAGAAAATGAGAGTTTTGAGATTGACTTATTCGAGTTACCTATGAAGTCGCGAAGCGTGTTGAATTGACTAAAGATTAAATCTTTGAATGAAAATACCTCTATAAAGGAACCAATTATATGACTAATCCTTTGTAATGTATATTGATTGAATCGTTGATAGAAAATGAGAGTTTTGAGTGAAACTTATTCGAGTTCCCTTTGACGTCCCGAAGAGTATTTTAATCTGTAAATATTGAATCATTGAATGAAAATACCTCAATAAAGGTACCTATTATGTTACTAGACCTTTTTAATGTATAAACGTTGAATCTTTGAAAGAAAATAAGAGTACTGATTTAAACTTATTCGAGTTACCTATGAAGTGGCGAAGAGTGTTTTAATGAGTAAAGATCGAATCTTTGAGTGAAAATATCTCAATAAAAGTACCTTTTATGTCAGTAAACCTTTTAAATATATATAGATTAAATCTTTCAAACAAAACAAGAGTATTAATTTTAAAAATTTCGTGTTACCTATTAAGTCGCGAAGACTGTTTTAATGAGTATATGTTGAATCTTTAAATGAAAGTTCCTTAATAAAGGTACCTTTTATGTCACTAGACCTTTTCAATGTATAAATATTGACTCTTTAAAGAAAATAAGGGTTTTGAGTTAAACTTATTCGAGTTCCCTTTAACGTCCCGTAGAGTATTTTACAGAGTAAAGATTGAATCTTTGAATGAAAATAACTTAATAAAGGTACCTAGTATGTCACTAGACCTTTTTAATGTAAAAAGATTGAATCTTTTGAAATAAAATGGTAGTTTGGAGATTAACTTATTGGAGTTACCTATGAAGTCGCAAACCGTGTTGTAATGACTAAATATTAATTCTTTGAATGAAAATATCTCAACAAAGGAACCTATTATTTTACTAAACCTTTTTAATGTATAAAGATTGAATCTTTTAAAGAAAATGAGAGTTTTGAGTGAAACTTATTCGAGGTTCCTTTGACGTCCCGAAGAGTGTTTTACAGAGTATAGATTGAATCTTTGAATGAAAATACCTCAGTAAAGGTACTTAGTATTGCACTAGACCTTTTTAATGTAAAAAGATTGAATCTTTGAAAGAAAATGAGAGGTTTGAGATTAACTTGTTCGAGTTACCTATGAAGTCGCGAAGCGTGTTTTAATGACTAAAGATTAAATCTTTGAATGAAAATACCTCAATAAAGGAACCTATTATATGACTAAACCTTTTTAATGTATATAGATTGAATCTTTGAAAGAAAATGAGAGTTTTGAATGAAACTTATTCCAGTTCCTTTTGATGTCACGAAGAGTGTTTTAATGAGTAAAAATAGAATCTTTGAATGAAAATACCTCAATAAAGGTACCTATTATGTTACTAGACCTTTTTAATGTATAAACGTTGAATTTTTGAAAGAAAATAAGAGTATTGATTTAAACTTATTCGAGTTATCTACGAAATTTTGAAGAGTGTTTTAATGAGTAAAGATCGAATCTTTGATTGAAAATATCTTACTAAATCTTTTTAATGCATATAGCTTGAATCTTTGAAACAAAACAAGAGTTCTAATTTAAAATTATTCATGTTACCTAAAAGTCGCGAGGAGTGTTTTTATGAGTTTATGTTGAATCTTTATATGAAAGTACCTCAATAAAGGTACCTTTTATGCCACTAGACCTTTTCAATGTATAAAGATTGAATCTTTAAAAGAAAATGAGGTTTTTTATTTAAAGTTAATTGAGTTCCCTTTGACGTCTCGTAGAGTGTTTTATAGAGTATAGATTGAATCTTTGAATGAAAATACCTCAGTAAAGGTACCTAGTATGTCACTAGACCTTTTTAATGTAAAAAGATTGAATCTTTGAAAGAAAATGAGAGTTTTGAGATTAACTTATTCGAGTTACCTATGAAGTCGCGAAGCGTGTTTTAATGACTAAAGATTAAATTTTTGAATGAAAATACATCAATAAAGCAACCTATTATTTGACTAAACCTGTTTAATGTATACAGATTGAGTCTTTGAAAGAAAATGAGAGTTTTGAGATTAACTTATTCGAGTTTCCTATAAAGTCGCGAAGCGTGTTTTAATGACTAAAGATTAAATCTTTGAATGAAAATACCACAAAAGAGGAACCTATTATATGGCTAAACCTTTTTAATGTATACAGATTGTATCTTTGAAAGAAAATGAGAGTTTTGAGATTAACTTATTCGAGTGTCCTATGAAGCAGCGATGCGTGTTTTAATGACTAAAGATTAAATCAATGAATGAAAATACCTCAATAAAGGCACCTATTATACGACTAAACCTTTTTAATGTGTACAGATTGAATATTTGAAAGAAAATGAGAGTTTTGAGTACTGATTTAAACTTATTTGAGTTACCTGTGAAGTGGCGAAGAGTGTTTTAATGAGTAAAGATCGAATCTTTGATTGAAAATATCTCAATAAAAGTACCTTTTATGTCAGTAAACCTTTTAAATGTACATAGATTCTATCTTTCAAACAAAACAAGAGTAATAATTTAAAATTTTTCGTGTTACCTATGAAGTCGCGAAGACTGTTTTAATGAGTATATGTTGAATCTTTAAATGAAAGTTCCTCAATAAAGGTACCTTTTATGTCACTCGACCTTTTCAATGTATAAATATTGAATCTTTGAAACAAAATAAGGTTTTTGAGTTAAACTTATTCGAGTTCCCTTTGACGTCCCGTAGAGTGTTTTACGGAGTAAAGATTGAATCTTTGAATGAAAATACCTTAATAAAGGTACCTAGTATGTCATTAGACCTTTTTAATGTAAAAAGATTGAATCTTTGAAATAAAATGATTATTTTGAGATTAACTTATTCGAGTTACCTATGAAGTCGCGAATTGTCAACAAAGGAACCTTTTATGTGACTAGACCTTTTTAATGTATAAAGATTGAATCTTTAAAATAAAATGAGAGTTTTGAGTGAAACTTATTCGAGTTCACTTTGACGTCCCGAATAGTGTTTTACAGAGTATAGATTGAATCTTTGAATGAAAATAACTTAGTAAATGTACCTAGTATGTCACTAGACCATTTTAATGTAAAAAGATTGAATCTTTGAAAAAAAATGCGAGTTTTGAGATGAACTTATTCGAGTTACCTATGAGTCGCGAAGCATGTTTTAATGACTAAAGATTAAATCTTTGAATGAAAATACCTCAATAAAGGAACCTATTATATGACTAAACCTTTTTAATGTATATAGATTGAATCTTTGAAAGAAAATGAGAGTTTTGAGATTAACTTATTCAAATTACCTAAGAAGTCGTGAAGCGTGTTTTAATTGCTAAAGATTAAATCTTTGAATGAAAATAACTCTATAAAGGAACCTATTACATAACTAATCCTTTTTAATGTATACAGATTGAATCGTTGAAAGAAAATGAGAGTTTTGAGTGAAACTTATTCGAGTTCCCTTTGACGTCCCGAAGAGTATTTTAACCAGTAAAATTTGAATCTTTGAAAGAAAATACCTCAATAAAGGTACCTATTACGTTACTAGACCTTTTTAATGTATAAACGTTGAATCTTTGAAAGAAAATAAGAATGCTGATTGAAACTTATTCAAGTTACCTATGAAGTGGCGAAGAGTGATTTAATAAGTAAAGATCGAATCTTTGATTGAAAATATCTCAATAAAAGTACCTTTTATGTTAGTAAACCTTTTAAATGGATATAGATTCGATCTTTCAAACAAAACAAGGGTAATAATTTATAATTTTTCGTGTTACCTATGAAGTCGCGAAGACTGTTTTAATGAGTATATGTTAAATCTTTAAATGAAATTTCCTCAATAAAGGTAACCTTTATGTCACTAGACCTTTTCAATGTATAAATATTGAATCTTTGAAACAAAATAAGGTTTTTGAGTTAAACTTATTCGAGTTTCCTTTGACGTCCCACAGAGTGTTTTACAGAGTAAAGATTGAATCTTCGAATGAAAATACCTTAATAAAGGTACCTAGTATGTCATTAGACCTTTTTAATGTAAAAAGATTTAATCTTTGAAATAAAATGATAGTTCTGAGATTAACTTATTCGAGTTATCTATGAAGTCGCGAATCGTGTTGTAATGACAAAATATTAAATCTTTAAATGAAAATATGTCAACAAAGGAACCTATTATACGACTAGACCTTTTTAATGTATAAAGATTGAATCTTTTAAAGAAAATGAGAGTTTTGAGTGAAACTTATACGAGTCCCCTTTGACGTCCCGAAGTGTGTTTTACAGAGTATAAATTGAATCTTTGAATGAAAATACCTCAGTAAAGGTACCTAGTATTGTACTAGACCTTTTTAATGTAAAAACATTGAATCTTTGAAAGAAAATGAGAGTTTTGAGATTAACTTATTCGGGTTATCTATGAAGTCGCGAAACGTGTTTTAATGACTAAAGATTAAATCTTTGAATGAAAATACCTCAATAAAGGAACCTATTATATGACTAAACCATTTTAATGTATATAGATTGAATATTTGGAAGAAAATGAGAGTTTTGAATGAAACTTATTCGAGTTCCTTTTGACGTCACGAAGAGTGTTTTAGTGAGTAAAAATAGAATCTTTGGATAAAAATACCTCAATAAAGGTACCTATTATGTTAGTAGACCTTTTTAATGTATAAACGTTGAATATTTGAAAGAAAATAAGAGTATTAATTTAAACTTATTCGAGCTATCAATGAAGTTTCGAAGAGTGTTTTAATGAGTAGAGATTGAACCTTTGATTAAAAATATCTCAATAAAAGTATCTTTTATGTCACAAAACCTTTTTAATGCATATAGATTGAATCTTTGAAACAAAACAAGAGTGTTTGTTTAAAATTATTCGTGTTACCTAAAAGTCGCAAAGAGTGTTTTAATATGTATATGTTGAATCTTTAAATGAAAGTACCTCAATAAAGGTACCTTTTATGTCACTAGACCTTTTCAACGTATAAAGATTGAATCTTTGAAAGAAAATGAGTTTTTTTATTTAAACTTAATTGAGTTCCCTTTGACGTCCCGTATAGTGTTTTACAGAGTATAGATTGAATCTTTCAATGAAAATACCATAGCAAAGGTACCTAGTATGTGACTAGACCTTTTTAATGTAAAAATATTGAATCTTTGAAAGAAAATGAGAGTTTTGGGATTAATTTAATTGAGTTACCTATGAAGTCGCGAAGCGTGTTTTAATGACTAATGATTAAATCTTTGAATGAAAATACCTTAATAAAGGAACCTATTATATGACTAAACCTTTATAATGTATACAGATTTAATCTTTGAAAGAAAATGAGAGTTTTGAGATTAACTTATTCGAGTTTCCTATGAAGTCGCGAAGCGTGTTTTAATGACTAAAGATTAAATCATTGAATGAAAATACCTCAATAAAGAAACATATAATACGACTAAACCTTTTTAATGTATACATGTTGAATCTTTGAAAGAAAATAAGAGTTTTGAGTGAAACTTATTCGAGTTCCCTTTGACGTCACGAAGAGTATTTTAATTAGTAAAAATTGAATCTTTCAATGAAAATACCTTAATAAAGGTACCTATTATGTTACTAGACCTTTTTAATGTATAAACGTTGAATCTTTGAAAGAAAATAAGAGTACTGATTTAAACTTATTCGAGTTACCTGTGAAGTGGCGAAGAGTGTTTTAATGACTAAAGATCGAATCTTTGATTGAAAATATCTCAACAAAAATACCTTTTATGTCAGTAAACCTTTTAAATGTATATAGATTCAATCTTTCAAACAAAACAAGAGTATTAATTTAAAATTTTTTGTGTTACCTATGAAGTCGCGAAGACTGTTTTAATGAGTATATGTTAAATTTTAAATGAAAGTTCCTCAATAAAGGTACCTTTTCTGTCACTAGACCTTTTCAATGTATAAATATTGAATCTTTGAAAGAAAATAAGGGTTTTGAGTTAAACTTATTCGAGTTCCCTTTGACGTCCCGTAGAGTGTTTTACAGAGTAAAGATTGAATCTTTGAATGAAAATACCTTAATAAAGGTACCTAGTATGTCACTAGACCTTTTTAATGTAAAAAGATTGAATCTTTGAAATAAAATGATAGTTTTGAGATTAACTTATTCGAGTTACCTATGAAGTCTCGAATCGTATTGTAATGACTAAATATTAAATCTTTGAATGAAAATATCTCAACAAAGGAACCTAATATGTGACTAGACCTTTTTAATGTATACAAATTGAATCTTTAAAAGAAAATGAGAGTTTTGAGTGAAACTTATTCGAGTTCTCTTTGACGTCCCGAAGAGTCTTTTGCAGAGTATAAATTGAATCTTTGAATGAAAATACCTCAGTAAAGGTAACTAGTTTTGCACTAGACCTTTTTCATGTAAAAAGTTTAAATCTTTGAAAGAAAATGAGAGTTTTGAGATTAACTTATTTGAGTTACCTATAAAGTCGCGAAGCGTGTTTTAATGACTAAAGATTAAATCTTTGAATGAAAATACCTCAATAAAGAAACCTATTATATGACTAAACCTTTTTAATGTATATAGAATGAATATTTGAAACAAAATGAGAGTTTTGAATGAAACTTATACGAGTTCCTTTTCACGTCACGAAGAGTGTTTTAATAAGTAAAAATAGAATCTTTGAATGAAAATACCTTAATAAAGGTACCTATTATGTTTGTAGACCTTTTTAATGTGTAAACGTTGAATATTTGAAAGAAAATAAGAGTATTGATTTAAACTTATTCGAGTTATCTATGAAGTTTTGAAAAGTGTTTTAATGAGTAAAGATTGAATCTTTGATAAAAAATATCTCAATAAAAGTACCTTTTATGTCACTAAACCTTTTTAATGCATATAGATTGAATCTTTAAAACAAAACAAGAGTTTTAATTTAAAATTATTCGTGTTACCAAAAGGTCGTGAAGAGTGTTTTAATAGTATATGTTGAATCTTTAAATGAAAGTACTACAATAAAGGTACCTTTTATGTCACTAGACCATTTCAACATATAAAGATTGAATCTTTGAAAGAAAATGAGGTTTTTGATTTAAACTTAATTGAGTTCCCTTTGACGTCCCGTAGAGTGTTTTACAGAGTATAGATGGAATCTTTGAATGAAAATACCTTAGCAAAGGTACCTAGTATGTGACTAGACCTTTTTAAAGTAAAAAGATTAAATCTTTGAAAGAAAATGAGAGTTTTGAAATTAACTTATTCGAGTTTTCTATGAAGTCGTGAAGCGTGTTTTAATGACTAAAGATTAAATCATTGAATGAAAATACCTCAATAAAGGAACCTATTATACGACTAAACCTTTTTAATGTATATATATTGAATCTTTGAAAGAAAATGAGAGTTTTGAGTGAAACTTATTCGAGTTCTCTTAGACGTCCAGAAGAGTATTTTAATCAGTAAAAATTGAATCTTTCAATGAAAATACCTTAATAAAGGTAGCTATTATGTTAGTAGACCTTTTTAATGTATAAACGTTGAATCTTTGAAAGAAAATAAGAGTACTAATTTAAACTTATTCGAGTTACCTATAAAGTGGTGAAGAGTGTTTTAATGAGTAAAGATCGAATCTTTGATTGAAAATATCTCAACAAAAGTACCTTTTATGTCAGTAAACCTTTTAAATGTATATAGATTCAATCTTTCAAACAAAACAAGAGTATTAATTTAAAATTTTTCGTATTACCTATGTAGTCGCGAAGACTGTTTTAATGAGTATATGTTGAATCATTAAATGAAAGCTCCTCAATAAAAGTACCTTTTATGTCACTAGACCTTTTCAATGTATAAATATTGAATCTTTGAAAGAAAATAAGGGTTTTGAGTTAAACTTATTCGGGTTCCCTTTGACGTCCCGTAGAGTGTTTTACAGAGTAAAGATTGAATTTTTGATTGAAAATACCTTAATAAAGGTACCTAGTATGTCACTAGACCTTTTTAATGTAAAAAGATTGAATCTTTGAAATAAAATGATAGTTTTGAGATTAACTTATTCGATTTACCTATAAAGTCTCGAATCGTGTTGTCATGACTAAATATTAAATCTTTGAATGAAAATATCTCAACAAAGGAACCTATTATGTGACTAGAACTTTTTAATGTATACAGATTGAATCTTTTAAAGAAAATGAGAGTTTTGAGTGAAACTTATTCGAATTCTCTTTGACGTCCCGAAGAGTGTTTTACAGAGTGTAAATTGAATCCTTGAATGAAAATACCTCAGTAAAGGTACCTAGTATTGCACTAGACCTTTTTAATGTAAAAAGATGGAATCTTTGAAAGAAAATGAGAGCTTTGACATTAACTTATTCGAGTTACCTATGAAGTCGCGAAGCGTGTTTTAATGACTAAAGATTAAATCTTTGAATGAAAATACCTCAATAAAGGAACCTATTATATGACTAAACCTTTTTAATGTATATTGATTGAATATTTGAAAATAAATGAGAGTTTTGAATGAAACTTATTCGAGTTCCTTTTGACGTCACGAAGAGTGTTTTAATGAGTAAAAATAGAATCTTTGAATGAAAATACCTCAATAAAGGTACCTATTATGTTAGTAGACCTTTTTAATGTATAAATGTTGAATATTTGAAAGAAAATAAGAGTATTGATTTAAACTTATTCGAGTTATCAATGAAGTTTTGAAGAGTGTTTTAATGAGTAAAGATTGAATCTTTGATTAAAAATATCTCAGTAAAAGTACCTTTTATGTCACTAAACCTTTTTAATGCATATAGATTGAATCTTTGAAACAATACAAGAGTTTTCATTTAAAATTATTCGTGTTACGTAAAAGTCGCGAAGAGTGTTTTAATGAGTATATGTTGAATCTTTAAATGAAATTACCTCAATAAAGGTACCTTTTATGTCACTAGACCTTTTCAACGTATAAAGATTGAATCTTTGAAAGAAAATGAGGTTTTTGATTTAAACTTAATTGAGTTCCCTTTGACGTCCCGTAGAGTGTTTTATAGAGTATAGATTGAATCTTTGAATGAAAATACCTTAGCAAAGGTACCTAGTATGTGACTAGACTTTTTTAATGTAAAAATATTGAATCTTTGAAAGAAAATGAGAGTTTTAAGATTAATTTATTCGAGTTACCTATGAAGTCGCAAAGTGTGTTTTAATGACTAAAGATTAAATCTTTGAATGAAAATACCTCAATAAAGGAACCTATTGTATGACTAAACCTTTTTAATGTATACAGATTTAATCTTGGAAAGAAAATTAGAGTTTTGAGATTAACTTATTCGAGTTTCCTATGAAGTCGCGAAGCGTGTTTTAATGACTAAAGATTAAATCATTGAATAAAAATACCTCAATTAAGGAACCTATTATACGACTAAACCTTTTAAATGTATACAGATTGAATCTTTGAAAGAAAATGAGAGTTTTGAGTGAAACTTATTCGAGTTCCCTTCGACGTCTGGAAGAGTTTTTTAATCAGTAAAAATTGAATCTTTCAATGAAAATACCTTAATAAAGGTACCTATTATGTTACTAGACCTTTTTAATGTATAAATGTTGAATCTTGGAAAGAAAATAAGAGTACTGATTTAAACTTATTCGAGTTACCTTTGAAGTGGCGAAGAGTGTTTTAACGAGTAAAGATCGAATCTTTGATTGAAAATATCTCAACAAAAGTACCTTTTATGTCAGTAAACCTTTTAAATGTATATAGATTCAATCTTTCAAACAAAACAAGAGTATTAATTTAAAATTTTTTGTGTTACCTATGAAGTCGCGAAGACTGTTTTAATGAGTATATGTTGAATGTTTAAATGAAAGTTCCTCAATAAAGATACCTTTTATGTCACTAGACCGTTTCAATGTATAAATATTGAATCTTTGAAAGAAAATAAGGGTTTTGAGTTAAACTTATTCGAGTTCCCTTTAACGTCCCGTAGAGTGTTTTACAGAGTAAAGATTGAATCTTTGAAAGAAAATTCCTTAGTAAAGGTACCTAGTATTTCCCTAGACCTTTTTAATGTAAAAAAAATTGAATCTTTGAAATAAAATGATAGTTTTGAGATTAACTTATTCGAGTTACCTATGAAATCGCGAATCGTGTTATAATGACTAAATATTAAATCTTTGAATGAAAATATCTCAACAAAGGAACTTATTATTTGACTAGACCTTTTTAATGTATAAAGATTGAATCTTTTAAAGAAAATGAGAGTTTTGAGATAAACTTATTCGAGTTCTCTTTGACGTCGCGAAGAGTGTTTTACAGAGTATAAATTGAATCTTTGAATGAAAATAACTCAGTAAAGGTACCTAGTATTGCAGTAGACCTTTTTAATGTAAAAAGATTGAATCTTTGAAAGAAAATGAGAGTTTTGAGATTAACTTATTCGAGTTACCTATGAAGTCGCGAAGCGTGTTTTAATGACTAAGGATTAAATCTTTGAATGAAAATACCTCAATAAAGGAACCTATTATATTACTGAACCTTTTTAAAGTATATAGATTGAATAATTGAAAAAAAATGAGAGTTTTGAATGAAACTTATTCGAGTTCCTTTTGACGTTACGAAGAGTGTTTTAATGAGTAAAAATAGAATCTTTGAATGAAAATACCTCAACAAATATACCTATTATGTTACTAGACCTTTTTAATGTATAAACGTTGAATATTTGAAAGAAAATAAGAGTATTGATTTAAACTTATTCGAGTTATCTACGAAGTTTTGAAAAGTGTTTTAATGAGTAAAGATTGAAATAGAACAAGAGTTTTAATTTAAAATTATTCATGTTACCTAAAAGTCGCGAAGAGTATTTTATAAGTATATGTTGAATCTTTAAATGAAAGTACCTCAATAAAGGTACCTTTTATGTCACTAGACCTTTTCAGCGTATAAAGATTGAATCTTTGAAAGAAAATGAGGTTTTTGATTTAAACTTAATTGAGTTCCCTTTGACGTCCCGTAGAGTGTTTTACAGAGTATAGATTGAATCTTTGATTGAAAATACCTTAGCAAAGGTACCTAGTATGTGACTAGACCTTTTTAATGTAAAAAGATTAAATCTTTGAAAGAAAATGAGAGTTTTGAGATTAATTTATTCGAGTTACCTATGAAGTCGCGAAGTGTGTTTTAATGACAAAAGAATAAATCTTTGAATGAAAATACCTCAATAAAGGAACCTATTATATAACTAATCTTTTTAATGTATACAGATTTAATCTTTGAAAGAAAATGAGAGTTTTGAGATTAACTTATTCGAGTTTTCTATGAAGTCGCAAAGCGTGTTTTAATGACTTAAGATTAAATCATTGAATGAAAATACCTGAATAAAGGAACCTATTATACGACTAAACCTTTTTAATGTAGACATATTGAATCTTTGAAAGAAAATGAGAGTTTTGAGTGAAACTTATTCGAGTTCCCTTTGACGTCCCGAAGAGTATTTTAATCAGTAATAATTGAATCTTTCAATGAAAATACCTTAATAAAGGTACGTATTATGTTACTAGACCTTTTTAATGTATAAACGTTGAATCTTTGAAAGAAAATAAGAGTACTGAATTAAACTTATTCGAGTTACCTATGAAGTGGCGAAGAGTGTTTTAATGAGTAAAGATCGAATCTGTGATTGAAAATATCTCAACAAAAGTACCTTTTATGTCAGTAAACCTTTTAAATGGATATAGATTCAATCTTTCAAACAAAACAAGAGTAATAATTTATAATTTTTCGTGTTACCTATGAAGTCGCGAAGACTGTTTTAATGAGTATATAGATTCAATCTTTCAAACAAAACAAGAGAATTAATTTAAAATTTTTTGTGTTACTTATGAAGTCGGGAAGACTGTTTTAATGAGTATATGTTGAATGTTTAAATGAAAGTTCCTCAATAAAGGTACCTTTTATGTCACTAGACCTTTTCAATGTATAAATATTGAATCTTTGAAAGAAAATAAGGGTTTTGAGTTAAACTTATTCAAGTTCCCTTTGACGTCCCGTAGAGTGTTTTACAGAGTAAAGATTGAATCTTTGAATTAAAATACCTTAATAAAGGTACCTAGTATGTCACTAGACCTTTTTAATGTAAAAAGATTGAATCTTTGAAATAAAATGATATTTTTGAGATTAACGTATTCGAGTTACCTATGAAGTCTCGAATCGTGTTGTTATGACTAAATATTAAATCTTTGAATGAAAATATCTCAACAAAGGAACCTATTATGTGACTAGACCATTTTAATGTATACAGATTGAATCTTTTAAAGAAAATGAGAGTTTTGAGTGAAACTTATTCGAGTTCTCTTTGACGTCCCAAAGAGTGTTTTACAGAGTATAAATTGAATCTTTGAATGAAAATACCTCAGTCAAGGTACCTAGTATTGCACTAGACCTTTTTAATGTAAAAAGATTGAATCTTTGAAAGAAAATGAGTGTTTTGAGATTAACTTATTCGAGTTACCTGTGAAGTGGCGAAGGGTGTTTTAATGACTAAAGATTAAATCTTTGGATGAAAATACCTCAATAAAGGAACCTATTATATGACTAAACCTTTTTAATGTATATAGATTGAATATTTGAAAGAAAATGAGAGTTTTGAATGAAACTTATTCGAGTTCCTTTTGACGTCACGAAGAATGTTTTAATGAGTAAAAATAGAATCTTTGAATGAAAATACCTCAATAAAGGTACCTATTATGTTTGTAGACCTTTTTAATGTGTAAACTTTGAATATTTGAAAGAAAATAAGAATATTGATTTAAACTTATTCGAGTTATCTATGAAGTTTTGAAGAGTGTTTTAATGACTAAAGATTGAATCTTTGATTAAAAATAAAACAAAACAAAACAATAAAGATATATATTTTATGTCACTAAACCCTTTTAATAAATATAGATTGAATCTTTAAAACAAAACAAGAGTTTTAATTAAAAATTATTCGTGTTACCAAAAAGTCGCGAAGAGTGTTTTAATGAGTATATATTGAATCTTTAAATGAAAGTACCACAATAAAGGTACCTTTTATGTCACCAGACCATTTCCACGTATAAAGATTGAATCTTTGAAAGAAAATGAGGATTTTGATTTAAACTTAATTGAGTTTCCTTTGACGTCCCGTAGAGTATTTTACAGAGTATAGATTGAATCTTTGAATGAAAATACCTTAGCAAAGGTACCTAGTATGTTACTAGACCTTTTTAATATGAAAAGATTGAATCTTTGAAAGAAAATGAGAGTTTTGAGATTAATTTATTCGAGTTACCTATAAAGTCGCGAAGCGTGTTTTAATGACTAAAGATTAAATCTTTGAATGAAAATACCTCAATAAAGGAACTTATTATATGACTAAACCTTTTTAATGTATACAGATTTAATCTTTGAAAGAAAATGAGATTTTTGAGATTAACTTATTCGAGTTTCCTATGAAGTCGCGAAGCGTGTTTTAATGACTCAAGATTAAATCATTGAATGAAAATACCTCAATAAAGGAACCTATTATATGACTAAACCTTTTTAATGTATACAGATTGAATCTTTGAAAGAAAATGAGAGTTTTGAGTGAAACTTATTCGAGTTCCCTTTGACGTCCCGAAGAGTATTTTAATCAGTAAAAATTGAATCTTTCAACGAAAATACCTTAATAAAGGTACCTATTATGTTACTAGACCTTTTTAATGTATAAACGTTGAATCTTTGAAAGAAAATAAGAGTACTGATTTAAACTTATTCGAGTTACCTATGAAGTGGCGAAGAGAGTTTTAATGAGTAAAGATCGAATCTTTGATTGAAAATATCTCAACTAAAGTACCTTTTATGTCAGTAAACCTTTTAAATGTATATAGATTCAATCTTTCAAACAAAACAAGAGTATTAATTTTAAAAAAATTTTGTTACCTATGAAGTCGCGAAGACTGTTTTAATGAGTATATGTTGAATCTTTAAATGAAAGTTCCTCAATAAAGGTACCTTTTATGTCACTAGACCTTTTCAATGTATAAATATTGAATCTTTGAAAGAAAATAAGGGTTTTGAGTTAAACTTATTCGAGTTCCCTTTGACGTCCCGTAGAGTGTTTTACAGAGTAAAGATTGAATCTTTGAAAGAAAATACCTTAATAAAGGTACCTAGTATGTCACTAGACCTTTTTAAGGTAAAAAATTGAATCTTTGAAATAAAATGATAGTTTTGAGATTAACTTATTCGAGTTACCTATGAAGTAGCGAATCGGGTTGTAATGACAAAATATTAAATCTCTGAATGAAAATTTCTCAACAAAGGAACCTATTATGTGACTAGACCTTTTTAATGTATAAAGATTGAATCTTTTAAAGAAAATGGGAGTTTTGAGTGAAACTTATTCGAGTTCTTTTTGACTTCCCGAAGAGTGTTTTACAGAGTATAAATTGAATATACCTCAGTAAAGGTACCTAGTATTGTACTAGACCTTTTTAATGTAAAAAGATTGAATCTTTAAAAGAAAATGAGAGTTTTGACATTAACTTATTCAAGTTACCTATGAAGTCGCGAAGCGTGTTTTAATGACTAAAGATTATTTCTTTGAATGAAAATACCTCAATAAAGGAACCTATTATATGACTAAACCTTTTTAATGTATATAGATTGAATATTTGAAAGAAAATGAGAGTTTTGAATGAAACTTATTCGAGTTCCTTTTGACGTTACGAAAAGTGTTTTAATAAGCAAAAATATAATCTTTGAATGAAAATACCTCAATAAAGGTACCAATTATGTTAGTAGACCTTTTTAATGTATAAACATTGAATCTTTGAAAGAAAATAAGAGTATTGATTTAAACTTATTCGAGTTATTTATGAAGTTTTGAAGAGTGTTTTAATGAGTAAAGATTGAATCTTTGATTAAAAATATCTCAATAAAAGTACCTTTTATGTCACTAAACCTTTTTAATGCATATAGATTGAATCTTTGAAACAAAATAAGAGTTTTAATTTCAAATTATTCATGTTACCTAAAAGTCGCGAAGAGTATTTTAATGAGTATATGTTGAATCTTTAAATGAAAGTACCTCAATAAAGGTACCTTTTATGTCACTAGACCTTTTCATCGTATAAAGATTGAATCTTTGAAAGAAAATGAGGTTTTTGATTTAAACTTAATTGAGTTCCCTTTGACGTCCCGTAGAGTGTTTTACAGAGTATAGATTGAATCTTTGAACGAAAATACCTTAGCAAAGGTACCTAGTATGTGACTAGACCTTTTTAATGTAAAAAGATTGAATCTTTGAAAGAAAATGAGAGTTTTGATATTAATTTATTTGAGTTACCTATGAATTCGCGAAGCATGTTTAATGACTAAAGATTAAATCTTTGAATGAAAATATGCCAATAAAGGAACCAATTATATGACTAAACCTTTTTAATTTATACAGATTTAATCTTTGAAAGAAAATGAGAGTTTTGAGATTAACTTGTTCGAGTTTCCAATGAAGTCGTGAAGCGTGTTTTAATGACTAAAGATTAAATCATTGAATCAAAATACCTCAATAAAGGAACCTATTATAGGACTAAACCTTTTTAATGTATACAGATTGAATCTTTGAAAGAAAATGAGAGTTTTGAGTGAAACTTATTCGAGTTCCCTTTGACGTCCCGTAGAGTATTTTAATCAGTAAAAATTGAATCTTTCAATGAAAATACCTTAATAAAGGTGCCTATTATGTTACTAGACCTTTTTAATGTATAAACGTTGAATCTTTGAAAGAAAATAAGAGTACTGATTTAAACTTATTCGAGTTACCTATGAAGTGGCGAAGAGAGTTTTAATGAGTAAAGATCGAATCTTTGATTGAAAATATCTCAACAAAAGTACCTTTTATGTCAATAAACCTTTTAAATGTGAATAGATTCAATCTTTCAAACAAAACAAGAGTATTAATTTAAAATTTATTGTGTTACCTATGAAGTCGCGAAGACTGTTTTAATGAGTATATGTTGAATCTTTAAATGAAAGTTCCTCAATAAAGGTACCTTTTATGTCACTAAACCTTTTCAATGTATAAATATTGAATCTTTGAAAGAAAATAGGGGTTTTGAGTTAAACTTATTCGATTTCCCTTTGACGTCCCGTAGAGTGTTTTACATAGTAAAGATTGAATCTTTGAAAGAAAATACCTTAATAAATGTACCTAGTATGTCACTAGACCTTTTTAATGTAAAAAGATTGAATCTTTGAAATAAAATGATAGTTTTCAGATTAACTTATTCGAGTTACCTATGCAGTCTCGAATCGTGTTGTAATGACTAAATATTAAATCTTTGAATGAAAATATCTCAACAAAGGAACCTATTATGTGACTAGACCTTTTTAATGTATACAGATTGAATCTTTTAAAGAAAATGAGAGTTCTGAGTGAAACTTATTCGAGTTCTCTTTGACGTCCCGAAGAGTGTTTTACAGAGTATAAATTGAATCTTTGAATGAAATTACCTCCGTAAAGGTACCTAGTATTGCACTAGACCTTTTTAATGTAAAAAGATTGAATCTTTGAAAGAAAATGAGAGTTTTGAGATTAACTTATTCGAGTTACCTATTAAGTCGAGAAGCGTGTTTTAATGACTAAAGATTAAATCTTTCAATGAAAAAACCTCAATAAAGGAACCTATTATACGACTAAACCTTTTTAATGTATATAGATTGAATATTTGAAAGAAAATGAGAGTTTTGAATGAAACTTATTCGAGTTCCTTTTGAAGTCACGAAGAGTGTTTTAATGTGTAAAAATAGAATCTTTGAATGAAAATACCTCAATAAAGGTACCTATTATGTTTGTAGACCTTTTTAATGTGTAAACGTTGAATATTTGAAAGAAAATAAGAGTATTGATTTAAACTTATTCGAGTTATCTATGAAGTTTTGAAGAGTGTTTTAATGAGTAGAGATTGAATCTTTGATTAAACATATCTCAATAAAAGTACCTTTTATGTCACTAAACATTTTTAATGCATATAGATTGAATCTTTAAAACAAAACAAGGGTTTTAATTTTAAATTATTCGTGTTACCAAAAAGTCGCGAAGTGTATTTTAATGAGTATATGTTGAATCTTTAAATGAAAGTACCACAAAAAAGGTACCTTTTATGTCACTAGACCATTTCCACGTATAAAGATTGAATCTTTGAAAGAAAATGAGGTTTTTTATTTAAACTTAATTAAGTTCCCTTTGACGTCCCGTAGAGTGTTTTACAGAGTATAGATTGAATCTTTGAATGAAAATACCTTAGCAAAGGTACCTAGTATGTGACTAGACCTTTTTAATGTAAAAAGATTGAATCTTTGATAGAAAATGAGAGTTTTGAGATTAATTTATTCGAGTTACCTATGAAGTCGCGAAGTGTGTTTTAATGACTAAAGATTAAATCTTTGAATGAAAATACCTCAATAAAGGAACCTATTATATGACTAATCTTTTTAATGTATACAGATTTAATCTTTGAAAGAAAATGTGAGTTTTGAGATTAACTTATTCGAGTTTTCCATGAAGTCGCGAAGCGTGTTTTAATGACTTAAGATTAAATCATTGAAAGAAAATACCTCAATAAAGGAACCTATTATACGACTAAACCTTTTTAATGTATACAGATTGAATCTTTGAAAGAAAATGAGAGTTTTGAGTGAAACTTATTCGAGTTCCCTTTGACGTCCCGAAGAGTATTTTAATCATTAAAAATTGAATCTTTCAATGAAAATACCTACTATGTTACTAGACCTTTTTAATGTATAAACGTTGAATCTTAGAAAGAAAATAAGAGTACTGGTTTAAACTTATTCGAGTTACCTATGAAGTGGCGAAGAGTGTTTTAATGAGTAAGGATCGAATCTTTGATTGAAAATATCTCAACAAAAGTACCTTTTATGTCAGTAAACCTTTTAAATGTATATAGATTCAATCTTTCAAACAAAACAAGAGTATTAATTTAAAAATTTTTGTGTTACCTATGAAGTCGCGAAGACTGTTTTAATGAGTATATGTTGAATGTTTAAATGAAAGTTCCTGAATAAAGGTACCTTTTATGTCACTAGACCTTTTCAATGTATAAATATTGAATCTTTAAAAGAAAATAAGGGTTTTGAGTTAAACTTATTCGAGTTCCCTTTGACGTCCTGTAGAGTGTTTTGCAGAGTAAAGATTGAATCTTTGAAAGAAAATATCTTAATAAAGGTACCTAGTATGTCACTAGACCTTTTTAATGTAAAAAGATTGAATCTTTGAAATAAAATGTTAGTTTTGGGATGAACTTATTCGAGTTACCGATGAAGTCGCGAATCGTGTTGTAATGACTAAATATTAAATCTTTGAATTAAAATATCTCAACAATGGAACCTATTATGTGATTAAACCTTTTTAATGTATAAAGATTGAATCTTTTAAAGAAAATGAGAGTTTTGAGTGAAACTTATTCGAGTTCTCTTTGATGTCCCGAAGAGTGTTTTACAGAGTATAAATTGAATCTTTGAATGAATATACCTTAGTAAATGTACCAAGTATTGCACTGGACCTTTTTAATGTAAAAAGATTGAATCTTTGAAAGAAAATGAGAGTTTTGAATGAAACTTATTCGAGTTCCTTTTGACGTTACGAAGAGTGTTTTAATGAGCAAAAATAGAATCTTTGAATGAAAAAACCTCAATAAAGGTACCTATTATGTTAGTAGACCTTTTTAATGTATAAACGTTGAATATTTGAAAGAAAATCAGAGTATTGATTTAAACTTATTCGAGTTATCTATGAAGTTTTGAAGAGTGTTTTAATGAGTAAAGATTAAATCTTTGATTAAAAATATCTCAATAAATGTACCTTTTATGTCACTAAACCTTTTTAATGTATATAGATTGAATCTTTGAAACAAAATAAGAGTTTTAATTTAAAATTATTCGTGTTTCCTAAAAGTCGCGAAGAGTGTTTTAATGAGTATATGTTGAATCTTTAAATGCAAGTACCTCAATAGAGGTACCTTTTATGTCACTTGACCTTTTCAACGTATAAAAATTGATTCTTTGAAAGAAAATGAGGTTTTTGATTTAAACTTAATTGAGTTCCCTTTGACGTCCCGTAGAGTGTTTTACAGAGTATAGATTCAATCTTTGAATGAAAATATCTTAGCAAAGGTACGTAGTATGTGACTAGACCTTTTTAATATAAAAAGATTGAATCTTTGAAAGAAAATGAGAGTTTTGAGATTAATTTATTCGAGTTACCTATGAAGTCGCGAAGCGTGTTTTAATGACTAAAGGTTAAATCTTTGAATGAAAATACCTCACTAAAGGAACCTATTATATGACTAAACCTTTTTAATGTATACAGATTTAATCTTTGAAAGAAAATGAGGTTTTTGATTTAAACTTAATCGAGTTCCCTTTGACGTCCCGTAGAGTGTTTTACAGAGTAAAGATTGAATCATTGAAATAAAATACCTTAACAAAGGTACCTAGTATGTCACTAGACCTTTTTAATGTAAAAAGATTGAATCTTTGAAAGAAATTGAGAGTTTTGAGATTAACTTATTCGAGTTACCTATGAAGTCGCGAATCGTGTTGTAATAACTAAATATTAAATCTTTGAATGAAAATATCTCAACAAAGGAACCTATTATTTGACAAGACCTTTTTAATGTATAAAGATTGAATCTTTTAAAGAAAATGAGAGTTTTGAGTGAAACTTATTCGAGTTCTCTTTGACGTCTCGAAGAGTGTTTTACAGAGTATAAATTGAATCTTTGAATGAAAATACCTCAGTAAAGGTACCTAGTATTGCATTAGACCTTTTTAATGTAAAAAGATTGAATCTTTGAAAGAAAATGAGAGTTTTGAGATTAACTTATTCGAGTTACCTATGAAGTCGCGAAGCGTAATCTTTGATTGAAAATACCGTAATAAAGGAACCTATTATATGACTAAACATTTTTAATGTATATAGATTGAATATTTGAAAGAAAATGAGAGTTTTAAATGAAACTTATTCGAGTTCCTTTTGACGTTACGAAGAGTGTTTTAATGAGTAAAAATAGAATCTTTGAATGAAAATACCTCAATAAAGATACCTATTATGTTAGTAGACCTTTTTAATGTATAAACGTTGAATATTTGAAAGAAAATAAGAGTATTGATTTAAACTTATTCGAGTTATCTATGAAGTTTTGAAGAGTGTTTTAATGAGTAAAGATTGAATCTTTGATTAAAAATATCTCAATAAAATTACCTTTTATGTCACTAAACCTTTTTAATGCATATAGATTGAATCTTTGAAACAAAACAAAAGTTTTAATTTAAAATCATTCGTGTTGCCTAAAAGTCGCGAAGAGTGTTTTAATGAGTATATGTTGAATCTTTAAATGAAAGTAGCTCAATAAAGGTACCTTTTATGTCACTAGACCTTTTCAACGTATAAATATTGAATCTTTGAAAGAAAATGAGGCTTTTGATTTAAACTTAATTGAGTTCCCTTTGACGTCCCGTAGAGTGTTTCACAAAGTATAGATTGAATCTTTGAATGAAAATACCTTAGCAAAGGTAGCTAGTATGTGACTAGACCTTTTTAATGTAAAAAGATTGAATCTTTGAAAGAAAATGAGAGTTTTGAGATTAATTTATTCGAGTAACCTATGAAGTCGCGAAGCGTGTTTTAATGACAAAAGAATAAATCTTTGAATGAAAATACCTCAATAAAGGAACCTATTATATGACTAAACCCTTTTAATGTATACAGATTTAATCTTTGAAAGAAAATGAGAGTTTTGAGATTAACTTATTCGAGTTTTCTATGAAGTCGCGAAGCGTGTTTTAATGACTAAAGATTAAATCATTGAATGAGAATACCTTAATAAAGGAACCTATTATTCGACTAAACCTTTTTAATGTATACATATTGAATCTTTGAAAGAAAATTAGAGTTTTGAGTGAAACTTATTCGAGTTCCCTTTGACGTCCCGAAGAGTATTTTAATCAGTAAAAATTGAATCTTTCAATGGAAATACCTTAATAAAGGTGCCTATTATGTTACTAGACCTTTTTAATGTATAAACATTGAATCTTTGAAAGAAAATAAGAGTACTGATTTAAACTTATTCGAGTTACCTATGAAGTGGCGAAGAGTTTTTTAATGAGTAAAGATCGAATCTTTGATTGAAAATATCTCAACAAAAGTACCTTTTATGTCAGTAAACCTTTTAAATGTATATAGATTCAATCTTTCAAACAAAACAAGAGTATTAATTTAAAATATTTTGTGTTACCTATGAAGTCGCGAAGATTGTTTTAATGAGTATATGTTGAATCTTTAAATGAAAGTTCCTCAATAAAGGTACCTTTTATGTCACTAGACCTTTTCAATGTATAAATATTGAATCTTTGAAAGAAAATAAGGGTTTTGAGTTAAACTTATTCGAGTTCCCTTTGACGTCCCGTAGAGTATTTTACAGAGTAAAGATTGAATCTTTGAAAGAAAATACCTTAATAAAGGTACCTAGTATGTCACTAGACCTTTTTTATGTAAAAAGATTGAATCTTTGAAATAAAATGATAGTTTTGAGATTAACTTATTCGAGTTACCTTTGAAGTCGCGAATCGTGTTGTAATGACTAAATATTAAATCTTTGAATGAAAATATCTCAACAAAGGAACCTATTGTGTGACTAGACCATTTTAATGTATAAAGATTGAATATTTTAAAGAAAATGAGAGTTTCGAGTGAAACTTATTCGAGTTCTTTTTGACGTTCCGAAGAGTGTTTTACAGAGTATAAATTGAATCTTTGAATGAAAATACCTCAGTAAAGGTACCTAGTATTGCACTAGACCTTTTTAATGTAAAAAGATTGAATCTTTGAAAGAAAATGAGAGTTTTGAGATTAACTTATTCGAGTTACCTATGAAGTCGCGAAGCGTGTTTTAATGACTAAAGATTAAATCTTTGAATGAAAATACCTCAATAAAGGAACCTATTATATGACTAAATCTTTTTAATGTATATAGATTCAATATTTGAAAGAAAATGAGAGTTTTGAATAAACCTTATTCGAGTTCCTTTTGACGTCATGAAGAGTGTTTTAATGAGTAAAAATATAATCTTTGAATGAAAATACCTCAATAAAGGTACCTATTATGTTAGTAAACCTTTTTAATATATAAATGTTTAATATTTAAAAGAAAATAAGAGTATGGATTTAAACTTATTCGAATTATCAATGAAGTTTTGAAGAGTGTTTTAATGAGTAAAGATTGAATTTTTGATTAAAAATATCTCAATAAAAGTACCTTTTATGTCACTAAACCTTTTTAATGCATATAGATTGAATCTTTGAAACAAAAGAAGAGTTTTAATTTAAAGTTATTCGTGTAACCTAAAAGTCGCGAAGAGTGTTTTAATGAGTACATGTTGAATCTTTAAATGAAAGTACCTGAATAAATGTATCTTTTATATCACTAGACCTTTTCAACGTATAAATATTTAATCTTTGAAAGAAAATGAGGTTTTTGATTTAAACTTAATTGAGTTCCCTTTGACGTCCCGTAGAGTGTTTTACAGAGTATAGATTGAATCTTTGAATGAAAATACCTTAGCAAAGGTACCTAGTATGTGACTAGACCTTTTTAATGTAAAAAGATTGAATCTTTGAAAGAAAATGAGAGTTTTGAGATTAATTTATTCGAGTTACCTATGAAGTCGCGAAGCGTGTTTTAATGACTAAAGATTAAATCTTTAAACGAAAATACCTCAATAAAGGAACCTATTATATGACTAAACCTTTTTAATGTATACAGATTTAATCTTTGAAAGAAAATGAGAGTTTTGAGATTAACTTATTCGAGTTTCCTATAAAGTCGCGAAGCGTGTTTTAATGACTAAAGATTAAATCATTGAATGAAAATACCTCAACAAAGGAACTCATTATACAACTAAACCTTTTTAATGTATACAGATTGAATCTTTGAAAGAAAATGAGAGTTTTGAGTGAAACTTATTCGAGTTCCCTTTGACGTCCCGAAGAGTATTTTAATCAGTAAAAATTGAATCTCTCAATGAAAATACGTTAATAAAGGTACCTGTTATGTTACTAGACCTTTTTAATGTATAAATGTTGAATCTTTGAAAGAAAATAAGAGTAGTGATTTAAACTTATTCGAGTTACCTATGAAGTGGCGAAGAGTGTTTTAATGAGTAAAGATCGAATCTTTGATTGAAAATATCTCAACAAAAGTACCTTTTATGTCAGTAAACCTTTTAAATGTATATAGATTCAATCTTTCAAACAAAACAAGAGTATTAATTTAAAATTTTTGTGTTACCTATAAAGTCGCGAAGACTGTTTTAATGAGTATATGTTGAATCTTTAAATGAAAGTTCCTCAATAAAGGTACCTTTTATGTCACTAGACCTTTTCAATGTATAAATATTGAATCTTTGAAAGAAAATAAGGGTTTTGAGTTAAACTTAATCGAGTTCCCTTTGACGTCCCGTAGAGTGTTTTACAGAGTAAAGATTGAATCATTGAAATAAAATACCTTAACAAAGGTACCTAGTATGTCACTAGACCTTTTTAATGTAAAAAGATTGAATCTTTGAAAGAAAATGAGAGTTTTGAGATTAACTTATTCGAGTTACCTATGAAGTCGCGAATCGTGTTGTAATAACTAAATATTAAATCTTTGAATGAAAATATCTCAACAAAGGAACCTATTATTTGACAAGACCTTTTTAATGTATAAAGATTGAATCTTTTAAAGAAAATGAGAGTTTTGAGTGAAACTTATTCGAGTTCTCTTTGACGTCTCGAAGAGTGTTTTACTGAGTATAAATTGAATCTTTGAATGAAAATACCTCAGTAAAGGTACCTAGTATTGCATTAGACCTTTTTAATGTAAAAAGATTGAATCTTTGAAAGAAAATGAGAGTTTTGGGATTAAATTATTCGAGTTACCTATGAAGTCGCGAAGCGTGTTTTAATGACTAAAGATTAAATCTTTGATTGAAAATACCGTAATAAAGGAACCTATTATATGACTAAACCTTTTTAATGTATATAGATTGAATATTTGAAAGAAAATGAGAGTTTTAAATGAAACTTATCCGAGTTCCTTTTGACGTTACGAAGAGTGTTTTAATGAGTAAAAATAGAATCTTTGAATGAAAATACCTCAATAAAGATACCTATTATGTTAGTAGACCTTTTTAATGTATAAACGTTGAATATTTGAAAGAAAATAAGAGTATTGATTTAAACTTATTCGAGTTAT
Source organism: Cornus florida (assembly GCF_030987335.1). Lineage (NCBI taxonomy): Eukaryota > Viridiplantae > Streptophyta > Magnoliopsida > Cornales > Cornaceae > Cornus > Cornus florida. The sequence goes on along the minus strand of NW_026775578.1, from coordinate 88,252,038 downwards.
CTATGAAGTTTTGAAGAGTGTTTTAATGAGTAAAGATTGAATCTTTGATTAAAAATATCTCAATAAAATTACCTTTTATGTCACTAAACCTTTTTAATGCATATAGATTGAATCTTTGAAACAAAACAAAAGTTTTAATTTAAAATCATTCGTGTTGCCTAAAAGTCGCGAAGAGTGTTTTAATGAGTATATGTTGAATCTTTAAATGAAAGTAGCTCAATAAAGTTACCTTTTATGTCACTAGACCTTTTCAACGTATAAATATTGAATCTTTGAAAGAAAATAAGGCTTTTGATTTAAACTTAATTGAGTTCCCTTTGACGTCCCGTAGAGTGTTTTACAAAGTATAGATTGAATCTTTGAATGAAAATACCTTAGCAAAGGCAGCTAGTATGTGACTAGACCTTTTTAATGTAAAAAGATTGAATCTTTGAAAGAAAATGAGAGTTTTGAGATTAATTTATTCGAGTAACCTATGAAGTCGCGAAGCGTGTTTTAATGACAAAAGAATAAATCTTTGAATGAAAATACCTCAATAAAGGAACCTATTATATGACTAAACCCTTTTAATGTATACAGATTTAATCTTTGAAAGAAAATGAGAGTTTTGAGATTAACTTATTCGAGTTTTCTATGAAGTCGCGAAGCGTGTTTTAATGACTAAAGATTAAATCATTGAATGAGAATACCTTAATAAAGGAACCTATTATTCGACTAAACCTTTTTAATGTATACATATTGAATCTTTGAAAGAAAATTAGAGTTTTGAGTGAAACTTATTCGAGTTCCCTTTGACGTCCCGAAGAGTATTTTAATCAGTAAAAATTGAATCTTTCAATGGAAATACCTTAATAAAGGTGCCTATTATGTTACTAGACCTTTTTAATGTATAAACATTGAATCTTTGAAAGAAAATAAGAGTACTGATTTAAACTTATTCGAGTTACCTATGAAGTGGCGAAGAGTTTTTTAATGAGTAAAGATCGAATCTTTGATTGAAAATATCTCAACAAAAGTACCTTTTATGTCAGTAAACCTTTTAAATGTATATAGATTCAATCTTTTAAACAAAACAAGAGTATTAATTTAAAATATTTTGTGTTACCTATGAAGTCGCGAAGATTGTTTTAATGAGTATATGTTGAATCTTTAAATGAAAGTTCCTCAATAAAGGTACCTTTTATGTCACTAGACCTTTTCAATGTATAAATATTGAATCTTTGAAAGAAAATAAGGGTTTTGAGTTAAACTTATTCGAGTTCCCTTTGACGTCCCGTAGAGTATTTTACAGAGTAAAGATTGAATCTTTGAAAGAAAATACCTTAATAAAGGTACCTAGTATGTCACTAGACCTTTTTTATGTAAAAAGATTGAATCTTTGAAATAAAATGATAGTTTTGAGATTAACTTATTCGAGTTACCTTTGAAGTCGCGAATCGTGTTGTAATGACTAAATATTAAATCTTTGAATGAAAATATCTCAACAAAGGAACCTATTGTGTGACTAGACCATTTTAATGTATAAAGATTGAATATTTTAAAGAAAATGAGAGTTTCGAGTGAAACTTATTCGAGTTCTTTTTGACGTTCCGAAGAGTGTTTTACAGAGTATAAATTGAATCTTTGAATGAAAATACCTCAGTAAAGGTACCTAGTATTGCACTAGACCTTTTTAATGTAAAAAGATTGAATCTTTGAAAGAAAATGAGAGTTTTGAGATTAATTTATTCGAGTTACCTATGAAGTCGCGAAGCGTGTTTTAATGACTAAAGATTAAATCTTTGAATGAAAATACCTCAATAAAGGAACCTATTATATGACTAAATCTTTTTAATGTATATGGATTCAATATTTGAAAGAAAATGAGAGTTTTGAATAAACCTTATTCGAGTTCCTTTTGACGTCATGAAGAGTGTTTTAATGAGTAAAAATATAATCTTTGAATGAAAATACCTCAATAAAGGTACCTATTATGTTAGTAAACCTTTTTAATATATAAATGTTTAATATTTAAAAGAAAATAAGAGTATGGATTTAAACTTATTCGAATTATCAATGAAGTTTTGAAGAGTGTTTTAATGAGTAAAGATTGAATTTTTGATTAAAAATATCTCAATAAAAGTACCTTTTATGTCACTAAACCTTTTTAATGCATATAGATTGAATCTTTGAAACAAAAGAAGAGTTTTAATTTAAAGTTATTCGTGTAACCTAAAAGTCGCGAAGAGTGTTTTAATGAGTACATGTTGAATCTTTAAATGAAAGTACCTGAATAAATGTATCTTTTATATCACTAGACCTTTTCAACGTATAAATATTTAATCTTTGAAAGAAAATGAGGTTTTTGATTTAAACTTAATTGAGTTCCCTTTGACGTCCCGTAGAGTGTTTTACAGAGTATAGATTGAATCTTTGAATGAAAATACCTTAGCAAAGGTACCTAGTATGTGACTAGACCTTTTTAATGTAAAAAGATTGAATCTTTGAAAGAAAATGAGAGTTTTGAGATTAATTTATTCGAGTTACCTATGAAGTCGCGAAGCGTGTTTTAATGACTAAAGATTAAATCTTTAAATGAAAATACCTCAATAAAGGAACCTATTATATGACTAAACCTTTTTAATGTATACAGATTTAATCTTTGAAAGAAAATGAGAGTTTTGAGATTAACTTATTCGAGTTTCCTATAAAGTCGCGAAGCGTGTTTTAATGACTAAAGATTAAATCATTGAATGAAAATACCTCAACAAAGGAACTCATTATACAACTAAACCTTTTTAATGTATACAGATTGAATCTTTGAAAGAAAATGAGAGTTTTGAGTGAAACTTATTCGAGTTCCCTTTGACGTCCCGAAGAGTATTTTAATCAGTAAAAATTGAATCTCTCAATGAAAATACGTTAATAAAGGTACCTGTTATGTTACTAGACCTTTTTAATGTATAAATGTTGAATCTTTGAAAGAAAATAAGAGTAGTGATTTAAACTTATTCGAGTTACCTATGAAGTGGCGAAGAGTGTTTTAATGAGTAAAGATCGAATCTTTGATTGAAAATATCTCAACAAAAGTACCTTTTATGTCAGTAAACCTTTTAAATGTATATAGATTCAATCTTTCAAACAAAACAAGAGTATTAATTTAAAATTTTTTGTGTTACCTATAAAGTCGCGAAGACTGTTTTAATGAGTATATGTTGAATCTTTAAATGAAAGTTCCTCAATAAAGGTACCTTTTATGTCACTAGACCTTTTCAATGTATAAATATTGAATCTTTGAAAGAAAATAAGGGTTTTGAGTTAAACTTATTCGAGTTCCCTTTGACGTCCCGTAGAGTATTTTACAGAGTAAAGATTGAATCTTTGAAAGAAAATACCTTAATAAAGGTACCTAGTATGTCACTAGACCTTTTTTATGTAAAAAGATTGAATCTTTGAAATAAAATGATAGTTTTGAGATTAACTTATTCGAGTTACCTTTGAAGTCGCGAATCGTGTTGTAATGACTAAATATTAAATCTTTGAATGAAAATATCTCAACAAAGGAACCTATTGTGTGACTAGACCATTTTAATGTATAAAGATTGAATATTTTAAAGAAAATGAGAGTTTCGAGTGAAACTTATTCGAGTTCTTTTTGACGTTCCGAAGAGTGTTTTACAGAGTATAAATTGAATCTTTGAATGAAAATACCTCAGTAAAGGTACCTAGTATTGCACTAGACCTTTTTAATGTAAAAAGATTGAATCTTTGAAAGAAAATGAGAGTTTTGAGATTAATTTATTCGAGTTACCTATGAAGTCGCGAAGCGTGTTTTAATGACTAAAGATTAAATCTTTGAATGAAAATACCTCAATAAAGGAACCTATTATATGACTAAATCTTTTTAATGTATATAGATTCAATATTTGAAAGAAAATGAGAGTTTTGAATAAACCTTATTCGAGTTCCTTTTGACGTCATGAAGAGTGTTTTAATGAGTAAAAATATAATCTTTGAATGAAAATACCTCAATAAAGGTACCTATTATGTTAGTAAACCTTTTTAATATATAAATGTTTAATATTTAAAAGAAAATAAGAGTATAGATTTAAACTTATTCGAATTATCAATGAAGTTTTGAAGAGTGTTTTAATGAGTAAAGATTGAATTTTTGATTAAAAATATCTCAATAAAAGTACCTTTTATGTCACTAAACCTTTTTAATGCATATAGATTGAATCTTTGAAACAAAAGAAGAGTTTTAATTTAAAGTTATTCGTGTAACCTAAAAGTCGCGAAGAGTGTTTTAATGAGTACATGTTGAATCTTTAAATGAAAGTACCTGAATAAATGTATCTTTTATATCACTAGACCTTTTCAACGTATAAATATTTAATCTTTGAAAGAAAATGAGGTTTTTGATTTAAACTTAATTGAGTTCCCTTTGACGTCCCGTAGAGTGTTTTACAGAGTATAGATTGAATCTTTGAATGAAAATACCTTAGCAAAGGTACCTAGTATGTGACTAGACCTTTTTAATGTAAAAAGATTGAATCTTTGAAAGAAAATGAGAGTTTTGAGATTAATTTATTCGAGTTACCTATGAAGTCGCGAAGCGTGTTTTAATGACTAAAGATTAAATCTTTAAATGAAAATACCTCAATAAAGGAACCTATTATATGACTAAACCTTTTTAATGTATACAGATTTAATCTTTGAAAGAAAATGAGAGTTTTGAGATTAACTTATTCGAGTTTCCTATAAAGTCGCGAAGCGTGTTTTAATGACTAAAGATTAAATCATTGAATGAAAATACCTCAACAAAGGAACTCATTATACAACTAAACCTTTTTAATGTATACAGATTGAATCTTTGAAAGAAAATGAGAGTTTTGAGTGAAACTTATTCGAGTTCCCTTTGACGTCCCGAAGAGTATTTTAATCAGTAAAAATTGAATCTCTCAATGAAAATACGTTAATAAAGGTACCTGTTATGTTACTAGACCTTTTTAATGTATAAATGTTGAATCTTTGAAAGAAAATAAGAGTAGTGATTTAAACTTATTCGAGTTACCTATGAAGTGGCGAAGAGTGTTTTAATGAGTAAAGATCGAATCTTTGATTGAAAATATCTCAACAAAAGTACCTTTTATGTCAGTAAACCTTTTAAATGTATATAGATTCAATCTTTCAAACAAAACAAGAGTATTAATTTAAAATTTTTTGTGTTACCTATAAAGTCGCGAAGACTGTTTTAATGAGTATATGTTGAATCTTTAAATGAAAGTTCCTCAATAAAGGTACCTTTTATGTCACTAGACCTTTTCAATGTATAAATATTGAATCTTTGAAAGAAAATAAGGGTTTTGAGTTAAACTTAATCGAGTTCCCTTTGACGTCCCGTAGAGTGTTTTACAGAGTAAAGATTGAATCATTGAAATAAAATACCTTAACAAAGGTACCTAGTATGTCACTAGACCTTTTTAATGTAAAAAGATTGAATCTTTGAAAGAAAATGAGAGTTTTGAGATTAACTTATTCGAGTTACCTATGAAGTCGTGAATCGTGTTGTAATAACTAAATATTAAATCTTTGAATGAAAATATCTCAACAAAGGAACCTATTATTTGACAAGACCTTTTTAATGTATAAAGATTGAATCTTTTAAAGAAAATGAGAGTTTTGAGTGAAACTTATTCGAGTTCTCTTTGACGTCTCGAAGAGTGTTTTACTGAGTATAAATTGAATCTTTGAATGAAAATACCTCAGTAAAGGTACCTAGTATTGCATTAGACCTTTTTAATGTAAAAAGATTGAATCTTTGAAAGAAAATGAGAGTTTTGGGATTAAATTATTCGAGTTACCTATGAAGTCGCGAAGCGTGTTTTAATGACTAAAGATTAAATCTTTGATTGAAAATACCGTAATAAAGGAACCTATTATATGACTAAACCTTTTTAATGTATATAGATTGAATATTTGAAAGAAAATGAGAGTTTTAAATGAAACTTATCCGAGTTCCTTTTGACGTTACGAAGAGTGTTTTAATGAGTAAAAATAGAATCTTTGAATGAAAATACCTCAATAAAGATACCTATTATATTAGTAGACCTTTTTAATGTATAAACGTTGAATATTTGAAAGAAAATAAGAGTATTGATTTAAACTTATTCGAGTTATCTATGAAGTTTTGAAGAGTGTTTTAATGAGTAAAGATTGAATCTTTGATTAAAAATATCTCAATAAAATTACCTTTTATGTCACTAAACCTTTTTAATGCATATAGATTGAATCTTTGAAACAAAACAAAAGTTTTAATTTAAAATCATTCGTGTTGCCTAAAAGTCGCGAAGAGTGTTTTAATGAGTATATGTTGAATCTTTAAATGAAAGTAGCTCAATAAAGTTACCTTTTATGTCACTAGACCTTTTCAACGTATAAATATTGAATCTTTGAAAGAAAATAAGGCTTTTGATTTAAACTTAATTGAGTTCCCTTTGACGTCCCGTAGAGTGTTTTACAAAGTATAGATTGAATCTTTGAATGAAAATACCTTAGCAAAGGCAGCTAGTATGTGACTAGACCTTTTTAATGTAAAAAGATTGAATCTTTGAAAGAAAATGAGAGTTTTGAGATTAATTTATTCGAGTAACCTATGAAGTCGCGAAGCGTGTTTTAATGACAAAAGAATAAATCTTTGAATGAAAATACCTCAATAAAGGAACCTATTATATGACTAAACCCTTTTAATGTATACAGATTTAATCTTTGAAAGAAAATGAGAGTTTTGAGATTAACTTATTCGAGTTTTCTATGAAGTCGCGAAGCGTGTTTTAATGACTAAAGATTAAATCATTGAATGAGAATACCTTAATAAAGGAACCTATTATTCGACTAAACCTTTTTAATGTATACATATTGAATCTTTGAAAGAAAATTAGAGTTTTGAGTGAAACTTATTCGAGTTCCCTTTGACGTCCCGAAGAGTATTTTAATCAGTAAAAATTGAATCTTTCAATGGAAATACCTTAATAAAGGTGCCTATTATGTTACTAGACCTTTTTAATGTATAAACATTGAATCTTTGAAAGAAAATAAGAGTACTGATTTAAACTTATTCGAGTTACCTATGAAGTGGCGAAGAGTTTTTTAATGAGTAAAGATCGAATCTTTGATTGAAAATATCTCAACAAAAGTACCTTTTATGTCAGTAAACCTTTTAAATGTATATAGATTCAATCTTTCAAACAAAACAAGAGTATTAATTTAAAATATTTTGTGTTACCTATGAAGTCGCGAAGATTGTTTTAATGAGTATATGTTGAATCTTTAAATGAAAGTTCCTCAATAAAGGTACCTTTTATGTCACTAGACCTTTTCAATGTATAAATATTGAATCTTTGAAAGAAAATAAGGGTTTTGAGTTAAACTTATTCGAGTTCCCTTTGACGTCCCGTAGAGTATTTTACAGAGTAAAGATTGAATCTTTGAAAGAAAATACCTTAATAAAGGTACCTAGTATGTCACTAGACCTTTTTTATGTAAAAAGATTGAATCTTTGAAATAAAATGATAGTTTTGAGATTAACTTATTCGAGTTACCTTTGAAGTCGCGAATCGTGTTGTAATGACTAAATATTAAATCTTTGAATGAAAATTTCTCAACAAAGGAACCTATTGTGTGACTAGACCATTTTAATGTATAAAGATTGAATATTTTAAAGAAAATGAGAGTTTCGAGTGAAACTTATTCGAGTTCTTTTTGACGTTCCGAAGAGTGTTTTACAGAGTATAAATTGAATCTTTGAATGAAAATACCTCAGTAAAGGTACCTAGTATTGCACTAGACCTTTTTAATGTAAAAAGATTGAATCTTTGAAAGAAAATGAGAGTTTTGAGATTAACTTATTCGAGTTACCTATGAAGTCGCGAAGCGTGTTTTAATGACTAAAGATTAAATCTTTGAATGAAAATACCTCAATAAAGGAACCTATTATATGACTAAATCTTTTTAATGTATATAGATTCAATATTTGAAAGAAAATGAGAGTTTTGAATAAACCTTATTCGAGTTCCTTTTGACGTCATGAAGAGTGTTTTAATGAGTAAAAATATAATCTTTGAATGAAAATACCTCAATAAAGGTACCTATTATGTTAGTAAACCTTTTTAATATATAAATGTTTAATATTTAAAAGAAAATAAGAGTATGGATTTAAACTTATTCGAATTATCAATGAAGTTTTGAAGAGTGTTTTAATGAGTAAAGATTGAATTTTTGATTAAAAATATCTCAATAAAAGTACCTTTTATGTCACTAAACCTTTTTAATGCATATAGATTGAATCTTTGAAACAAAAGAAGAGTTTTAATTTAAAGTTATTCGTGTAACCTAAAAGTCGCGAAGAGTGTTTTAATGAGTACATGTTGAATCTTTAAATGAAAGTACCTGAATAAATGTATCTTTTATATCACTAGACCTTTTCAACGTATAAATATTTAATCTTTGAAAGAAAATGAGGTTTTTGATTTAAACTTAATTGAGTTCCCTTTGACGTCCCGTAGAGTGTTTTACAGAGTATAGATTGAATCTTTGAATGAAAATACCTTAGCAAAGGTACCTAGTATGTGACTAGACCTTTTTAATGTAAAAAGATTGAATCTTTGAAAGAAAATGAGAGTTTTGAGATTAATTTATTCGAGTTACCTATGAAGTCGCGAAGCGTGTTTTAATGACTAAAGATTAAATCTTTAAATGAAAATACCTCAATAAAGGAACCTATTATATGACTAAACCTTTTTAATGTATACAGATTTAATCTTTGAAAGAAAATGAGAGTTTTGAGATTAACTTATTCGAGTTTCCTATAAAGTCGCGAAGCGTGTTTTAATGACTAAAGATTAAATCATTGAATGAAAATACCTCAACAAAGGAACTCATTATACAACTAAACCTTTTTAATGTATACAGATTGAATCTTTGAAAGAAAATGAGAGTTTTGAGTGAAACTTATTCGAGTTCCCTTTGACGTCCCGAAGAGTATTTTAATCAGTAAAAATTGAATCTCTCAATGAAAATACGTTAATAAAGGTACCTGTTATGTTACTAGACCTTTTTAATGTATAAATGTTGAATCTTTGAAAGAAAATAAGAGTAGTGATTTAAACTTATTCGAGTTACCTATGAAGTGGCGAAGAGTGTTTTAATGAGTAAAGATCGAATCTTTGATTGAAAATATCTCAACAAAAGTACCTTTTATGTCAGTAAACCTTTTAAATGTATATAGATTCAATCTTTCAAGCAAAACAAGAGTATTAATTTAAAATTTTTTGTGTTACCTATAAAGTCGCGAAGACTGTTTTAATGAGTATATGTTGAATCTTTAAATGAAAGTTCCTCAATAAAGGTACCTTTTATGTCACTAGACCTTTTCAATGTATAAATATTGAATCTTTGAAAGAAAATAAGGGTTTTGAGTTAAACTTAATCGAGTTCCCTTTGACGTCCCGTAGAGTGTTTTATAGAGTAAAGATTGAATCATTGAAATAAAATACCTTAACAAAGGTACCTAGTATGTCACTAGACCTTTTTAATGTAAAAAGATTGAATCTTTGAAAGAAAATGAGAGTTTTGAGATTAACTTATTCGAGTTACCTATGAAGTCGCGAATCGTGTTGTAATAACTAAATATTAAATCTTTGAATGAAAATATCTCAACAAAGGAACCTATTATTTGACAAGACCTTTTTAATGTATAAAGATTGAATCTTTTAAAGAAAATGAGAGTTTTGAGTGAAACTTATTCGAGTTCTCTTTGACGTCTCGAAGAGTGTTTTACTGAGTATAAATTGAATCTTTGAATGAAAATACCTCAGTAAAGGTACCTAGTATTGCATTAGACCTTTTTAATGTAAAAAGATTGAATCTTTGAAAGAAAATGAGAGTTTTGGGATTAAATTATTCGAGTTACCTATGAAGTCGCGAAGCGTGTTTTAATGACTAAAGATTAAATCTTTGATTGAAAATACCGTAATAAAGGAACCTATTATATGACTAAACCTTTTTAATGTATATAGATTCAATATTTGAAAGAAAATGAGAGTTTTAAATGAAACTTATTCGAGTTCCTTTTGAAGTTACGAAGAGTGTTTTAATGAGTAAAAATAGAATCTTTGAATGAAAATACCTCAATAAAGATACCTATTATGTTAGTAGACCTTTTTAATGTATAAACGTTGAATATTTGAAAGAAAATAAGAGTATTGATTTAAACTTATTCGAGTTATCTATGAAGTTTTGAAGAGTGTTTTAATGAGTAAAGATTGAATCTTTGATTAAAAATATCTCAATAAAATTACCTTTTATGTCACTAAACCTTTTTAATGCATATAGATTGAATCTTTGAAACAAAACAAAAGTTTTAATTTAAAATCATTCGTGTTGCCTAAAAGTCGCGAAGAGTGTTTTAATGAGTATATGTTGAATCTTTAAATGAAAGTAGCTCAATAAAGGTACCTTTTATGTCACTAGACCTTTTCAACGTATAAATATTGAATCTTTGAAAGAAAATAAGGCTTTTGATTTAAACTTAATTGAGTTCCCTTTGACGTCCCGTAGAGTGTTTTACAAAGTATAGATTGAATCTTTGAATGAAAATACCTTAGCAAAGGCAGCTAGTATGTGACTAGACCTTTTTAATGTAAAAAGATTGAATCTTTGAAAGAAAATGAGAGTTTTGAGATTAATTTATTCGAGTAACCTATGAAGTCGCGAAGCGTGTTTTAATGACAAAAGAATAAATCTTTGAATGAAAATACCTCAATAAAGGAACCTATTATATGACTAAACCCTTTTAATGTATACAGATTTAATCTTTGAAAGAAAATGAGAGTTTTGAGATTAACTTATTCGAGTTTTCTATGAAGTCGCGAAGCGTGTTTTAATGACTAAAGATTAAATCATTGAATGAGAATACCTTAATAAAGGAACCTATTATTCGACTAAACCTTTTTAATGTATACATATTGAATCTTTGAAAGAAAATTAGAGTTTTGAGTGAAACTTATTCGAGTTCCCTTTGACGTCCCGAAGAGTATTTTAATCAGTAAAAATTGAATCTTTCAATGGAAATACCTTAATAAAGGTGCCTATTATGTTACTAGACCTTTTTAATGTATAAACATTGAATCTTTGAAAGAAAATAAGAGTACTGATTTAAACTTATTCGAGTTACCTATGAAGTGGCGAAGAGTTTTTTAATGAGTAAAGATCGAATCTTTGATTGAAAATATCTCAACAAAAGTACCTTTTATGTCAGTAAACCTTTTAAATGTATATAGATTCAATCTTTCAAACAAAACAAGAGTATTAATTTAAAATATTTTGTGTTACCTATGAAGTCGCGAAGATTGTTTTAATGAGTATATGTTGAATCTTTAAATGAAAGTTCCTCAATAAAGGTACCTTTTATGTCACTAGACCTTTTCAATGTATAAATATTGAATCTTTGAAAGAAAATAAGGGTTTTGAGTTAAACTTATTCGAGTTCCCTTTGACGTCCCGTAGAGTATTTTACAGAGTAAAGATTGAATCTTTGAAAGAAAATACCTTAATAAAGGTACCTAGTATGTCACTAGACCTTTTTTATGTAAAAAGATTGAATCTTTGAAATAAAATGATAGTTTTGAGATTAACTTATTCGAGTTACCTTTGAAGTCGCGAATCGTGTTGTAATGACTAAATATTAAATCTTTGAATGAAAATTTCTCAACAAAGGAACCTATTGTGTGACTAGACCATTTTAATGTACAAAGATTGAATATTTTAAAGAAAATGAGAGTTTCGAGTGAAACTTATTCGAGTTCTTTTTGACGTTCCGAAGAGTGTTTTACAGAGTATAAATTGAATCTTTGAATGAAAATACCTCAGTAAAGGTACCTAGTATTGCACTAGACCTTTTTAATGTAAAAAGATTGAATCTTTGAAAGAAAATGAGAGTTTTGAGATTAACTTATTCGAGTTACCTATGAAGTCGCGAAGCGTGTTTTAATGACTAAAGATTAAATCTTTGAATGAAAATACCTCAATAAAGGAACCTATTATATGACTAAATCTTTTTAATGTATATAGATTCAATATTTGAAAGAAAATGAGAGTTTTGAATAAACCTTATTCGAGTTCCTTTTGACGTCATGAAGAGTGTTTTAATGAGTAAAAATATAATCTTTGAATGAAAATACCTCAATAAAGGTACCTATTATGTTAGTAAACCTTTTTAATATATAAATGTTTAATATTTAAAAGAAAATAAGAGTATGGATTTAAACTTATTCGAATTATCAATGAAGTTTTGAAGAGTGTTTTAATGAGTAAAGATTGAATTTTTGATTAAAAATATCTCAATAAAAGTACCTTTTATGTCACTAAACCTTTTTAATGCATATAGATTGAATCTTTGAAACAAAAGAAGAGTTTTAATTTAAAGTTATTCGTGTAACCTAAAAGTCGCGAAGAGTGTTTTAATGAGTACATGTTGAATCTTTAAATGAAAGTACCTGAATAAATGTATCTTTTATATCACTAGACCTTTTCAACGTATAAATATTTAATCTTTGAAAGAAAATGAGGTTTTTGATTTAAACTTAATTGAGTTCCCTTTGACGTCCCGTAGAGTGTTTTACAGAGTATAGATTGAATCTTTGAATGAAAATACCTTAGCAAAGGTACCTAGTATGTGACTAGACCTTTTTAATGTAAAAAGATTGAATCTTTGAAAGAAAATGAGAGTTTTGAGATTAATTTATTCGAGTTACCTATGAAGTCGCGAAGCGTGTTTTAATGACTAAAGATTAAATCTTTAAATGAAAATACCTCAATAAAGGAACCTATTATATGACTAAACCTTTTTAATGTATACAGATTTAATCTTTGAAAGAAAATGAGAGTTTTGAGATTAACTTATTCGAGTTTCCTATAAAGTCGCGAAGCGTGTTTTAATGACTAAAGATTAAATCATTGAATGAAAATACCTCAACAAAGGAACTCATTATACAACTAAACCTTTTTAATGTATACAGATTGAATCTTTGAAAGAAAATGAGAGTTTTGAGTGAAACTTATTCGAGTTCCCTTTGACGTCCCGAAGAGTATTTTAATCAGTAAAAATTGAATCTCTCAATGAAAATACGTTAATAAAGGTACCTGTTATGTTACTAGACCTTTTTAATGTATAAATGTTGAATCTTTGAAAGAAAATAAGAGTAGTGATTTAAACTTATTCGAGTTACCTATGAAGTGGCGAAGAGTGTTTTAATGAGTAAAGATCGAATCTTTGATTGAAAATATCTCAACAAAAGTACCTTTTATGTCAGTAAACCTTTTAAATGTATATAGATTCAATCTTTCAAACAAAACAAGAGTATTAATTTAAAATTTTTTGTGTTACCTATAAAGTCGCGAAGACTGTTTTAATGAGTATATGTTGAATCTTTAAATGAAAGTTCCTCAATAAAGGTACCTTTTATGTCACTAGACCTTTTCAATGTATAAATATTGAATCTTTGAAAGAAAATAAGGGTTTTGAGTTAAACTTAATCGAGTTCCCTTTGACGTCCCGTAGAGTGTTTTATAGAGTAAAGATTGAATCATTGAAATAAAATACCTTAACAAAGGTACCTAGTATGTCACTAGACCTTTTTAATGTAAAAAGATTGAATCTTTGAAAGAAAATGAGAGTTTTGAGATTAACTTATTCGAGTTACCTATGAAGTCGCGAATCGTGTTGTAATAACTAAATATTAAATCTTTGAATGAAAATATCTCAACAAAGGAACCTATTATTTGACAAGACCTTTTTAATGTATAAAGATTGAATCTTTTAAAGAAAATGAGAGTTTTGAGTGAAACTTATTCGAGTTCTCTTTGACGTCTCGAAGAGTGTTTTACTGAGTATAAATTGAATCTTTGAATGAAAATACCTCAGTAAAGGTACCTAGTATTGCATTAGACCTTTTTAATGTAAAAAGATTGAATCTTTGAAAGAAAATGAGAGTTTTGGGATTAAATTATTCGAGTTACCTATGAAGTCGCGAAGCGTGTTTTAATGACTAAAGATTAAATCTTTGATTGAAAATACCGTAATAAAGGAACCTATTATATGACTAAACCTTTTTAATGTATATAGATTCAATATTTGAAAGAAAATGAGAGTTTTAAATGAAACTTATTCGAGTTCCTTTTGAAGTTACGAAGAGTGTTTTAATGAGTAAAAATAGAATCTTTGAATGAAAATACCTCAATAAAGATACCTATTATGTTAGTAGACCTTTTTAATGTATAAACGTTGAATATTTGAAAGAAAATAAGAGTATTGATTTAAACTTATTCGAGTTATCTATGAAGTTTTGAAGAGTGTTTTAATGAGTAAAGATTGAATCTTTGATTAAAAATATCTCAATAAAATTACCTTTTATGTCACTAAACCTTTTTAATGCATATAGATTGAATCTTTGAAACAAAACAAAAGTTTTAATTTAAAATCATTCGTGTTGCCTAAAAGTCGCGAAGAGTGTTTTAATGAGTATATGTTGAATCTTTAAATGAAAGTAGCTCAATAAAGGTACCTTTTATGTCACTAGACCTTTTCAACGTATAAATATTGAATCTTTGAAAGAAAATAAGGCTTTTGATTTAAACTTAATTGAGTTCCCTTTGACGTCCCGTAGAGTGTTTTACAAAGTATAGATTGAATCTTTGAATGAAAATACCTTAGCAAAGGCAGCTAGTATGTGACTAGACCTTTTTAATGTAAAAAGATTGAATCTTTGAAAGAAAATGAGAGTTTTGAGATTAATTTATTCGAGTAACCTATGAAGTCGCGAAGCGTGTTTTAATGACAAAAGAATAAATCTTTGAATGAAAATACCTCAATAAAGGAACCTATTATATGACTAAACCCTTTTAATGTATACAGATTTAATCTTTGAAAGAAAATGAGAGTTTTGAGATTAACTTATTCGAGTTTTCTATGAAGTCGCGAAGCGTGTTTTAATGACTAAAGATTAAATCATTGAATGAGAATACCTTAATAAAGGAACCTATTATTCGACTAAACCTTTTTAATGTATACATATTGAATCTTTGAAAGAAAATTAGAGTTTTGAGTGAAACTTATTCGAGTTCCCTTTGACGTCCCGAAGAGTATTTTAATCAGTAAAAATTGAATCTTTCAATGGAAATACCTTAATAAAGGTGCCTATTATGTTACTAGACCTTTTTAATGTATAAACATTGAATCTTTGAAAGAAAATAAGAGTACTGATTTAAACTTATTCGAGTTACCTATGAAGTGGCGAAGAGTTTTTTAATGAGTAAAGATCGAATCTTTGATTGAAAATATCTCAACAAAAGTACCTTTTATGTCAGTAAACCTTTTAAATGTATATAGATTCAATCTTTCAAACAAAACAAGAGTATTAATTTAAAATATTTTGTGTTACCTATGAAGTCGCGAAGATTGTTTTAATGAGTATATGTTGAATCTTTAAATGAAAGTTCCTCAATAAAGGTACCTTTTATGTCACTAGACCTTTTCAATGTATAAATATTGAATCTTTGAAAGAAAATAAGGGTTTTGAGTTAAACTTATTCGAGTTCCCTTTGACGTCCCGTAGAGTATTTTACAGAGTAAAGATTGAATCTTTGAAAGAAAATACCTTAATAAAGGTACCTAGTATGTCACTAGACATTTTTTATGTAAAAAGATTGAATCTTTGAAATAAAATGATAGTTTTGAGATTAACTTATTCGAGTTACCTTTGAAGTCGCGAATCGTGTTGTACTGACTAAATATTAAATCTTTGAATGAAAATATCTCAACAAAGGAACCTATTGTGTGACTAGACCATTTTAATGTATAAAGATTGAATATTTTAAAGAAAATGAGAGTTTCGAGTGAAACTTATTCGAGTTCTTTTTGACGTTCCGAAGAGTGTTTTACAGAGTATAAATTGAATCTTTCAATGAAAATACCTCAGTAAAGGTACCTAGTATTGCACTAGACCTTTTTAATGTAAAAAGATTGAATCTTTGAAAGAAAATGAGAGTTTTGAGATTAACTTATTCGAGTTACCTATGAAGTCGCGAAGCGTGTTTTAATGACTAAAGATTAAATCTTTGAATGAAAATACCTCAATAAAGGAACCTATTATATGACTAAATCTTTTTAATGTATATAGATTCAATATTTGAAAGAAAATGAGAGTTTTGAATAAACCTTATTCGAGTTCCTTTTGACGTCATGAAGAGTGTTTTAATGAGTAAAAATATAATCTTTGAATGAAAATACCTCAATAAAGGTACCTATTATGTTAGTAAACCTTTTTAATATATAAATGTTTAATATTTAAAAGAAAATAAGAGTATGGATTTAAACTTATTCGAATTATCAATGAAGTTTTGAAGAGTGTTTTAATGAGTAAAGATTGAATTTTTGATTAAAAATATCTCAATAAAAGTACCTTTTATGTCACTAAACCTTTTTAATGCATATAGATTGAATCTTTGAAACAAAAGAAGAGTTTTAATTTAAAGTTATTCGTGTAACCTAAAAGTCGCGAAGAGTGTTTTAATGAGTACATGTTGAATCTTTAAATGAAAGTACCTGAATAAATGTATCTTTTATATCACTAGACCTTTTCAACGTATAAATATTTAATCTTTGAAAGAAAATGAGGTTTTTGATTTAAACTTAATTGAGTTCCCTTTGACGTCCCGTAGAGTGTTTTACAGAGTATAGATTGAATCTTTGAATGAAAATACCTTAGCAAAGGTACCTAGTATGTGACTAGACCTTTTTAATGTAAAAAGATTGAATCTTTGAAAGAAAATGAGAGTTTTGAGATTAATTTATTCGAGTTACCTATGAAGTCGCGAAGCGTGTTTTAATGACTAAAGATTAAATCTTTAAATGAAAATACCTCAATAAAGGAACCTATTATATGACTAAACCTTTTTAATGTATACAGATTTAATCTTTGAAAGAAAATGAGAGTTTTGAGATTAACTTATTCGAGTTTCCTATAAAGTCGCGAAGCGTGTTTTAATGACTAAAGATTAAATCATTGAATGAAAATACCTCAACAAAGGAACTCATTATACAACTAAACCTTTTTAATGTATACAGATTGAATCTTTGAAAGAAAATGAGAGTTTTGAGTGAAACTTATTCGAGTTCCCTTTGACGTCCCGAAGAGTATTTTAATCAGTAAAAATTGAATCTCTCAATGAAAATACGTTAATAAAGGTACCTGTTATGTTACTAGACCTTTTTAATGTATAAATGTTGAATCTTTGAAAGAAAATAAGAGTAGTGATTTAAACTTATTCGAGTTACCTATGAAGTGGCGAAGAGTGTTTTAATGAGTAAAGATCGAATCTTTGATTGAAAATATCTCAACAAAAGTACCTTTTATGTCAGTAAACCTTTTAAATGTATATAGATTCAATCTTTCAAACAAAACAAGAGTATTAATTTAAAATTTTTTGTGTTACCTATGAAGTCGCGAAGACTGTTTTAATGAGTATATGTTGAATATTTAAATGAAAGTTCCTCAATAAAGGTACCTTTTATGTCACTAGACCTTTCAATGTATAAATATTGAATCTTTGAAAGAAAATAAGGGTTTTGAGTTAAACTTATTCGAGTTCCCTTTGACGTCCCGTAGAGTGTTTTACAGAGTAAAGATTGAATCTTTGAAAGAAAATACCTTAATAAAGGTAACTAGTATGTCACTAGACCTTTTTAATGTAAAAAGATTGAATCTTTGAAATAAAATGATAGTTTTGAGATTAACTTATTCGAGTTACCTATGAAGTCGCGAATCGTGTTGTAATGACTAAATATTAAATCTTTGAATGAAAATATCTCAACAAAGGAACCTATTATTTGACTAGGCCTTTTTAATGTATAAAGATTGAATCTTTTAAAGAAAATGAGAGTGCTGAGTGAAACTTATTCGAGTTTTCTTTGACGTCTCGAAGAGTGTTTTACATAGTATTAATTGAATCTTTGAATGAAAATACCTCAGTAAAGGTACCTAGTATTGCACTAGACCTTTTTAATGTAAAAAGATTGAATCTTTGAAAGAAAATGAGAGTTTTGAGATTAATTTATTCGAGTTACCTATGAAGTTGCGAAGTGTGTTTTAATGACTAAAGATTAAATCTTTGAATGAAAATACCTCAATAAAGGAACCTATTATATGACTAATCTTTTTAATGTATACAGATTTAATCTTTGAAAGAAAATGAGAGTTTTGAGATTAACTTATTCGTGTTTTCTATGAAGTCGCGAAGCGTGTTTTAATGACTAAAGATTAAATCATTATATGAAAATACCTCAATAAAGGAACCTATTATACGACTAAACCTTTTCAATGTATACAGATTGAATCTTTGAAAGAAAATGAGAGTTTTGAGTGAAACTTATTCGAGTTCCCTTTGACGGCCCGAAGAGTATTTTAATCAGTAAAAATTGAATCTTTCAATGAAAATACCTTAATAAAGGTACCTATTATGTTACTAGACTTTTTTAATGTATAAACATTGAATCTTTGAAAGAAAATAAGAGTACTGATTTAAACTTATTCGAGTTACCTATGAATTGGCGAATAGTATTTTAATGAGTAAAGATCGAATCTTTGATTGAAAATATCTCAACAAAAGTACCATTTATGTCAGTAAACCTTTTAAATGTATATAGATTCAATCTTTTAAACAAAATAAGAGTATTAATTTAAAATATTTTGTGTTACCTATGAAGTCGCGAAGACTGTTTTAATGATTATATGTTGAATCTTTAAATGAAAGTTCCTCAATAAAGGTACCTTTTATGTCACTAGACCTTTTCAATGTACAAATATTGAATCTTTGAAAGAAAATAAGGGTTTTGAGTTAAACTTATTCGAGTTAACTTTGACGTCCCATAGAGTGTTTTACAGAGTAAAGATTGAATCTTTGAAAGAAAATACCTTAATAAAGGTATCTAGTATGTCATTAGACCTTTTTAATGTAAAAGGATTGAATCATTGAAATAAAATGATAGTTTTGAGATTAACTTATTCGAGTTACCTATGAAGTCGCGAATCGTGTTGTAATGACTAAATATTAAATCTTTGAATGAAAATATCTCAACAAAGGAACCTATTATGTTACTAGACCTTTCTAATGTATAAAGATTGAATCTTTTAAAGAAAATGAGAGTTTTGAGTGAAACTTATTCGAGTTCTCTTTGACGTCCCGAAGAGTGTTTTACAGAGTATAAATTGAATCTTTGAATGAAAATACCTCAGTAAAGGTACCTAGTATTGCACTAGACCTTTTTAATGTGAAAAGATTGAATCTTTGAAAGAAAATGAGAGTTTTGAGATTAACTTATTCGTGTTACCTATGAAGTCGTGAAGCGTATTTTAATGACTAAAGATTAAATCTTTGAATGAAAATACCTCAATAAAGGAACCTATTATATGACTAAACCTTTTTAATGTAAATAGATTGAATATTTGAAAGAAAATGAGAGTTTTGAATGAAACTTATTCGAGTTCCTTTTGACGTCACGAAGAGTGTTTTAATGAGTAAAAATAGAATCTTTGAATGAAAATACCTCAATGAAAATACCTTTTTAATGCATATAGATTGAATCTTTGAAACAAAAAAAGAGTTTTAATTTAAAATTATTCGTGTTACCTAAAAGTCGCGAAGAGAGTTTTAATGAGTATATGTTGAATCTTTAAATGAAAGTACCTCAATAAAGGAACCTTTTATGTCACTAGACCTTTTCAAAGTATAAAGATTGAATTTTTGAAAGAAAATGAGGTTTTTGATTTAAACTTAATTGAGTTCCCTTTGACATCCCGTAGAGTGTTTTACAGAGTGTAGATTGAATCTTTGAATGAAAATATCTTAGCAAAAGTATCTAGTATGTGACTAGACCTTTCAAATGTAAAAAGATTGAATATTTGAAAGAATATTTGAGATTATTTTATTCGTGTTTTAATGACTAAAGATTAAATTTTTACATTAAAATACCTCAATAAAAGAACCTATTATATGACTAAAGGTTTTTAATGTATACAGATTTAATCTTTGAAAGAAAATGAGAGTTTTGAGATTAACTTATTCGAGTTTCATTCAAAGATTTAATCTTTAGTCATTAAAACACGCTTCGCGACTTCATAGGTAACACGAATAAGTCAATCTCAAAACTCTCGTTTTCTTTCAAAGATCTTTTTACATTAAAAAGGTCTTGTGACATTCTAGGTAACTTTACTGAGGTATTTTCATTCAAAGATTCAATCTATACTCTCTAAAACACACTTCGGGACGTCAAAGGGAACTCGAATAAGTTTCACTCAAAACTCTCATTTTCTTTAAAAGATTCAATATTTATACATTAAAAAGGTCTAGTCACATAATAGGTTCTTTTGTTGTGATATTTTCATTCAAAAATTTAATATTTAGTCATTACAACACGATTCGTGACTTCATAGGTAACTCGAATAAGTTAATCTCTAAACTATCATTTTTTTTCAGAGATTCAATCTTTTTACATTAAAAAGGTCTAGTGACATACTAGGTACCTTTATTAAGGTAATTTCATTCAGAGATTCAATCTTTACTCAGTAAAACACTCTACGGGACGTCAAAGGAAACTCGAATAAGTTTAACTCAAAAACCTCATTTTCTTTCAAAGATTCAATCTTTATACATTGAAAAGGTCTAGTGACATAAAAGGTACCTTTATTGAGGTACTTTCATTTAAAGATTCAACATATACTCATTAAAACACGCTTCGCGACATCTAGGTAACACGAATAATTTTAAATTAAAAGTCTTGTTTTGTTTCAGAGATTCAATCTATATGCATTAAAAAGGTTTAGTGACATAAAAGGTACTCTTATTGAGATATTTTCAATCAAAGATTCGATTTCTACTCATTAAAACACTCTTCGCCACTTCATAAGTAACTCGAATAAGTTTAAATCAATACTTTAATTTTCTTTCAAAGATTCAACATTTATACATTAAAAATGTCTAGTAACATAATAGGTACCTTTATTGAGGTATTTTCATTCAAAATTCTATTTTTACTCATTAAAACACTCTTCGGGACGTCAAAAGGAACTCGAATAAGTTTCATTCAAAACTCTCATTTTCTTTCAAAGATTCAATATGTATACATTAAAAAGGTTTAGTCATATAATATGTTCCTTTATTGAGGTATTTTCATTCAAAGATTTAATCTTTAGTCATTAAAACACGCTTCGCGACTTCATAGGTAACTCGAATAAGTCAATCTCAAAACTCTCATTTTCTTTCAAAGATTCAATCTCTTTACATTAAAAAGGTCTTGTTTCATTCTAGATACCTTTACTGAGGTATTTTCAACCAAAGATTCAATCTATACTCTGTAAAACACACTTCGGAACGTCAAAGGGAACTCGAATAAGTTTCACTCAAAACTCCCATTTTTTTTAAAAGATTCAATCTTTATACATTAAAAAGGTCTTCTCACATAATAGGTTCTTTTGTTGAGATATTTTCATTCAAAGATTTAATATTTAGTCATTACAACACGATTCGCGACTTCATAGGTAACTCGAATAAGTTAATCTCTAAACTATCATTTTTTTTTCGGAGATTCAACCTTTTTACATTAAAAAGGTCTAATGACATACTAGGTACCTTTATTAAGGTAATTTCATTCAGAGATTCAATTTTTACTCAGTAAAACACTCTACGGGACGTCAAAGGAAAATCAAATAAGTTTAATTCGAAAACCTCATTTTCTTTCACAGATTCAATCTTTATACATTGAAAAGGTCTAGTGACATAAAAGGTACATTTATTGAGGTACTTTCATTTAAAGATTCAACATATACTCATTAAAACACGCTTCGCGACTTCTAGGTAACACGAATAATTTTAAATTAAAACTCTTGTTTTGTTTTAAAGATTCAATCTATATGCATTAAAAAGGTTTAGGGACATAAAGGGTACTTTTATTGAGATATTTTTAATCAAAGATTCAATTTTTACTCATTAAAACACCCTTCGCCACTTCATAAGTAACTCGAATAAGTTTAAATCAATACTTTAATTTTCTTTCAAAGATTCAACATTTCTACATTAAAAATGTCTAGTAACATAATAGGTACCTTTATTGAGGTATTTTCATTCAAAGATTCTATTTTTATTCATTAAAACACTCTCCGGGACGTCAACAGGAACTCGAATAAGTTTCATTCAAAACTCTCATTTTCTTTCAAAGATTCAATCTGTATACATTAAAAAGGTTTAGTCATATAATAGGTTCTTTTATTGAGGTATTTTCATTCAAAGATTTAATCTTTAGTCACTAAAACACGCTTCGCGACTTCATAGGTAACACGAATAAGTCAATCTCAAAACTCTCGTTTTCTTTCAAAGATCTTTTTACATTAAAAAGGTCTTGGGACATTCTAGGTACCTTTACTGAGGTATTTTCATTCAAAGATTCAATCTATACTCTCTAAAACACACTTCGGGACGTCAAAGGGAACTCGAATAAGTTTCACTCAAAACTCTCATTTTCTTTAAAAGATTCAATCTTTATACATTAAAAAGGTCTAGTCACATAATAGGTTCTTTTGTTGTGATATTTTCATTCAAAGATTTAATATTTAGTCATTACAACACGATTCGCGACTTCATAGGTAACTCGAATAAGTTAATCTCTAAACTATCATTTTTTTTTCAGAGATTCAATCTTTTTACATTAAAAAGATCTAGTGAAATACTAGGTACCTTTATTAAGGTAATTTCATTCAGAGATTCAATCTTTACTCTGTAAAACACTCTACGGGACGTCAAAGGAAACTCGAATAAGTTTAATTCAAAAACCTCATTTTCTTTCAAAGATTCAATCTTTATACATTGAAAAGGTCTAGTGACATAAAAGGTACCTTTATTGAGGTACTTTCATTTAAAGATTCAACATATACTCATTAAAGCACGTTTCGCGACATCTAGGTAACATGAATAATTTTAAATTAAAACTCTTGTTTTGTTTCAGAGATTCAATCTATATGCATTAAAAAGGTTTAGTGACATAAAAGGTACTCTTATTGAGATATTTTCAATCAAAGATTCGATTTTTACTCATTAAAACACTCTTCGCCACTTCATAAGTAACTCGAATAAGTTTAAATCAATACTTTAATTTTCTTTCAAAGATTCAACATTTATACATTAAAAATGTCTAGTAACATAATAGGTACCTTTATTGAGGTATTTTCATTCAAAATTCTATTTTTACTCATTAAAACACTCTTCGGGACGTCAAAAGGAACTCGAATAAGTTTCATTCAAAACTCTCATTTTCTTTCAAAGATTCAATATGTATACATTAAAAAGGTTTAATCATATAATAGGTTCCTTTATTGAGGTATTTTCATTCAAAGATTTAATCTTTAGTCATTAAAACACGCTTCGCGACTTCATAGGTAACTCGAATAAGTCAATCTCAAAACTCTCATTTTCTTTCAAAGATTCAATCTCTTTACATTAAAAAGGTCTTGTTTCATTCTAGATACCGTTACTGAGGTATTTTCAACCAAAGATTCAATCTATACTCTGTAAAACACACTTCGGAACGTCAAAGGGAACTCGAATAAGTTTCACTCAAAACTCCCATTTTCTTTAAAAGATTCAATCTTTATACATTAAAAAGGTCTACTCACATAATAGGTTCTTTTGTTGAGATATTTTCATTCAAAGATTTAATATTTAGTCATTACAACACGATTCGCGACTTCATAGGTAACTCGAATAAGTTAATCTCTAAACTATCATTTTTTTTTCGGAGATTCAACCTTTTTACATTAAAAAGGTCTAATGACATACTAGGTACCTTTATTAAGGTAATTTCATTCAGAGATTCAATCTTTACTCAGTAAAACACTCTACGGGACGTCAAAGGAAAATCAAATAAGTTTAATTCGAAAACCTCATTTTCTTTCACAGATTCAATCTTTATACATTGAAAAGGTCTAGTGACATAAAAGGTACATTTATTGAGGTACTTTCATTTAAAGATTCAACATATACTCATTAAAACACGCTTCGCGACTTCTAGGTAACACGAATAATTTTAAATTGAAACTCTTGTTTTGTTTTAAAGATTCAATCTATATGCATTAAATGGTTTAGGGACATAAAAGGTACTTTTATTGAGATATTTTCAATCAAAGATTCGATTTTTACTCATTAAAACACCCTTCGCCACTTCATAAGTAACTCGAATAAGTTTAAATCAATACTTTAATTTTCTTTCAAAGATTCAACATTTCTACATTAAAAATGTCTAGTAACATAATAGGTACCTTTATTGAGGTATTTTCATTCAAAGATTCTATTTTTATTCATTAAAACACTCTCCGGGACGTCAACAGGAACTCGAATAAGTTTCATTCAAAACTCTCATTTTCTTTCAAAGATTCAATCTGTATACATTAAAAAGGTTTAGTCATATAATAGGTTCCTTTATTGAGGTATTTTCATTCAAAGATTTAATCTTTAGTCATTAAAACACGCTTCGCGACTTCATAGGTAACACGAATTAGTCAATCTCAAAACTCTCGTTTTCTTTCAAAGATCTTTTTACATTAAAAAGGTCTTGTGACATTCTAGGTACCTTTACTGAGGTATTTTCATTCAAAGATTCAATCTATACTCTCTAAAACACACTTCGGGACGTCAAAGGGAACTCGAATAAGTTTCACTCAAAACTCTCATTTTCTTTAAAAGATTCAATCTTTATACATTAAAAAGGTCTAGTCACATAATAGGTTCTTTTGTTGTGATATTTTCATTCAAAGATTTAATATTTAGTCATTACAGCACGATTCGCAACTTCATAGGTAACTCGAATAAGTTAATCTCTAAACTGTCATTTTTTTTTCAGAGATTCAATCTTTTTACATTAAAAAGGTCTAGTGACATACTAGGTACCTTTATTCAGGTAATTTCATTCAGAGATTCAATCTTTACTCTGTAAAACACTCTACGGGACGTCAAAGTAAACTCGAATAAGTTTAACTCAAAAACCTCATTTTCTTTCAAAGATTCAATCTTTATACATTGAAAAGGTCTAGTGACATAAAAGGAACCTTTATTGAGGTACTTTTATTTAAAGATTCAACATATACTCATTAAAACACCCTTCGCGACATCTAGGTAACACAAATAATTTTAAATTAAAACTCTTATTTTGTTTCAGAGATTCAATCTATATGCATTAAAAAGGTTTAGTGACATAAAAGGTACTTTTATTGAGATATTTTCAATCAAAGATTCGATTTTTACTCATTAAAACACTCTTCGCCACTTCATAAGTAACTCGAATAAGTTTAAATCAATACTTTAATTTTCTTTCAAAGATTCAACATTTATACATTAAAAATGTCTAGTAACATAATAGGTCCCTTTATTGAGGTATTTTCATTCAAAATTCTATTTTTACTCATTAAAACACTCTTCGGGACGTCAAAAGGAACTCGAATAAGTTTCATTCAAAACTCTCATTTTCTTTTAAAGATTCAATATGTATACATTAAAAAGGTTTAGTCATATAATAGGTTCCTTTATTGAGGTATTTTCATTCAAAGATTTAATCTTTAGTCATTAAAACACGTTTCGCGACTTCATAGGTAATTCGAATAAGTCAATCTCAAAACTCTCATTTTCTTTCAAAGATTCAATCTCTTTACATTAAAAAGGTCTTGTTTCATTCTAGATACCTTTACTAAGGTATTTTCAACCAAAGATTCAATCTATACTCTGTAAAACACACTTCGGAACGTCAAAGGGAACTCGAATAAGTTTCACTCAAAACTCCCATTTTCTTTAAAAGATTCAATCTTTATACATTAAAAAGGTCTACTCACATAATAGGTTCTTTTGTTGAGATATTTTCATTCAAAGATTTAATATTTAGTCATTACAACACGATTCGCGACTTCATAGGTAACTCGAATAAGTTAATCTCTAAACTATCATTTTTTTTTCGGAGATTCAACCTTTTTACATTAAAAAGGTCTAATGACATACTAGGTACCTTTATTAAGGTAATTTCATTCAGAGATTCAATCTTTACTCAGTAAAACACTCTACGGGACGTCAAAGGAAAATCAAATAAGTTTAATTCGAAAACCTCATTTTCTTTCACAGATTCAATCTTTATACATTGAAAAGGTCTAGTGACATAAAAGGTACATTTATTGAGGTACTTTCATTTAAAGATTCAACATATACTCATTAAAACACGCTTCGTGACTTCTAGGTAACACGAATAATTTTAAATTAAAACTCTTGTTTTGTTTTAAAGATTCAATCTATATGCATTAAAAAGGTTTAGGGACATAAAAGGTACTTTTGTTGAGATATTTTCAATCAAAGATTCGATTTTTACTCATTAAAACACCCTTCGCCACTTCATAAGTAACTCGAATAAGTTTAAATCAATACTTTAATTTTCTTTCAAAGATTCAACATTTCTACATTAAAAATGTCTAGTAACATAATAGGTACCTTTATTGAGGTATTTTCATTCAAAGATTCTATTTTTATTCATTAAAACACTCTCCGGGACGTCAACAGGAACTCGAATAAGTTTCATTCAAAACTCTCATTTTCTTTCAAAGATTCAATCTGTATACATTAAAAAGGTTTAGTCATATAATAGGTTCCTTTATTGAGGTATTTTCATTCAAAGATTTAATCTTTAGTCATTAAAACACGCTTCGCGACTTCATAGGTAACACGAATAAGTCAATCTCAAAACTCTCGTTTTCTTTCAAAGATCTTTTTACATTAAAAAGGTCTTGTGACATTCTAGGTACCTTTACTGAGGTATTTTCATTCAAGGATTCAATCTATACTCTCTAAAACACACTTCGGGACGTCAAAGGGAACTCGAATAAGTTTCACTCAAAACTCTCATTTTCTTTAAAAGATTCAATATTTATACATTAAAAAGGTCTAGTCACATAATAGGTTCTTTTGTTGTGATATTTTCATTCAAAGATTTAATATTTAGTCATTACAACACGATTCGCGACTTCATAGGTAACTCGAATAAGTTAATCTCTAAACTATCATTTTTTTTTCAGAGATTCAATATTTTTACATTAAAAAGGTCCAGTGACAAACTAGGTACCTTTATTAAGGTAATTTCATTCAGAGATTCAATCTTTACTCTGTAAAACACTCTACGGGACGTCAAAGGAAACTGGAATAAGTTTAACTCAAAAACCTCATTTTCTTTCAAAGATTCAATCTTTATACATTGAAAAGGTCTAGTGACATAAAAGGTACCTTTATTGAGGTACTTTCATTTAAAGATTCAACATATACTCATTAAAACACGCTTCGCGACATCTAGGTAACACGAATAATTTTAAATTAAAACTCTTGTTTTGTTTCAGAGTTTCAATCTATATGCATTAAAAAGGTTTAGTGACATAAAAGGTACTCTTATTGAGATATTTTCAATCAAAGATTCGATTTTTACTCATTAAAACTCTCTTCGCCACTTCATAAGTAACTCGAATAAGTTTAAATCAATACTTTAATTTTCTTTCAAAGATTCAACATTTATACATTAAAAATGTCTAGTAACATAATAGGTACCTTTATTGAGGTATTTTCATTCAAAATTCTATTTTTACTCATTAAAACACTCTTCGGGACGTCAAAAGGAACTCGAATAAGTTTCATTCAAAACTCTCATTTTCTTTCAAAGATTCAATATGTATACATTAAAAAGGTTTAGTCATATAATAGGTTCCTTTATTGAGGTATTTTCAATCAAAGATTTAATCTTTAGTCATTAAAACACGCTTCGCGACTTCATAGGTAACTCGAATAAGTCAATCTCAAAACTCTCATTTTCTTTCAAAGATTCAATCTCTTTACATTAAAAAGGTCTTGTTTCATTCTAGATACCTTTACTGAGGTATTTTCAACCAAAGATTCAATCTATCCTCTGTAAAACACACTTCGGAACGTCAAAGGGAACTCGAATAAGTTTCACTCAAAACTCCCATTTTCTTTAAAAGATTCAATCTTTATACATTAAACAGGTCTACTCACATAATAGGTTCTTTTGTTGAGATATTTTCATTCAAAGATTTAATATTTAGTCATTACAACACGATTCGCGACTTCATAGGTAACTCGAATAAGTTAATCTCTAAACTATCATTTTTTTTTTCAGAGATTCAACCTTTTTACATTAAAAAGGTCTAATGACATACTAGGTACCTTTATTAAGGTAATTTCATTCAGAGATTCGATCTTTACTCAGTAAAACACTCTACGGGACGTCAAAGGAAAATCAAATAAGTTTAATTCGAAAACCTCATTTTCTTTCACAGATTCAATCTTTATACATTGAAAAGGTCTAGTGACATAAAAGGTACATTTATTGAGGTACTTTCATTTAAAGATTCAACATATACTCATTAAAACACGCTTCGCGACTTCTAGGCAACCCGAATAATTTTAAATTGAAACTCTTGTTTTGTTTTAAAGATTCAATCTATATGCATTAAAAAGGTTTAGGGACGTAAAAGGTACTTTAATTGAGATATTTTCAATCAAAGATTCGATTTTTATTCATTAAAACACTCTTCGCCACTTCATAAGTAACTCGAATAAGTTTAAATCAATACTTTAATTTTCTTTCAAAGATTCAACATTTATACATTAAAAATGTCTACTAAAATAATAGGTACCTTTATTGAGGTATTTTCATTCAAAGATTCTATTTTTATTCATTAAAAGAGTCTTCGGGACGTCAACAGGAACTCGAATAAGTTTCATTCAAAACTCTCATTTTCTTTCAACGATTCAATGTGTATACATTAAAAAGGTTTAGTCATATAATAAGTTCCTTTATTGAGGTATTTTCATTCAAAGATTTAATCTTTAGTCATTAAAAAACGCTTCGCGACTTCATAGGTAACACGAATAAGTCAATCTCAAACCTCTCGTTTTCTTTCAAAGATCTTTTTACATTAAAAAGGTCTTGTGACATTCTAGGTACCTTTACTGAGGTATTTTCATTCAAAGATTCAATCTATACTCTCTAAAACACACTTCGAGACGTCAAAGGGAACTCGAATAAGTTTCACTCAAAACTCTCATTTTCTTTAAAAGATTCAATCTTTATACATTAAAAAGGTCTAGTCACATAATAGGTTCTTTTGTTGAGATATTTTCATTCAAAGATTTAATATTTAGTCATTACAACACGATTCGCGACTTCATAGGTAACTCGAATAAGTTAATCTCTAAACTATCACTTTTTTTCAGAGATTCAATTTTTTTACATTAAAAAGGTCTAGTGAAATACTAGGTACCTTTATGAAGGTAATTTCATTCAGATATTCAATCTTTACTCTGTAAAATACTCTATGGGACGTCAAAGGAATCTCGAATAAGTTTAACTCAAAAACCTCATTTTCTTTCAAAGATTCAATCTTTATACATTGAAAAGGTCTAGTGACATAAAAGGTACCTTTATTGAGGTACTTTCATTTAAAGATTCAACATATACTCATTAAAACACGCTTCGCGACATCTAGGTAACACGAATAATTTTAAATTAAAACTCTTGTTTTGTTTCAGAGATTCAATCTATATGCATTAAAAAGATTTAGTGACATAAAAGGTACTTTTATTGAGATATTTTCAATCAAAGATTCGATTTTTACTCATTAAAACACTCTTCGCCACTTCATAAGTAACTCGAATAAGTTTAAATCAATACTCTAATTTTCTTTCAAAGATTCAACATTTATACATTAAAAATGTCTAATAACATAATAGGTACCTTTATTGAGTTATTTTCATTCAAAGATTCTATTTTTACTCATTCAAACACTATTCAGGACGTCAAAAGGAACTGGAATAAGTTTCATTCAAAACTCTCATTTTCTTTCAAAGATTCAATATGTATACATTAAAAAGGTTTAGTCATATAATAGGTTCCTTTATTGAGGTATTTCATTCAAAGATTTAATCTTTAGTCATTAAAACACGCTTCGCGACTTTATAGGTAACTCGAATAAGTTAATCTCAAAACTCTCATTTTCTTTCAAAGATTCAATCTCTTTACATTAAAAAGGTCTTGTTTCATTCTAGGTACCTTTACTGAGGTATTTTCAACCAAAGATTCAATCTATACTATGTAAAACACACTTCGGAACGTCAAAGGGAACTCGAATAAGTTTCACTCAAAACTCCCATTTTCTTTAAAAGATTCAATCTTTATACACTAAAAAGGTCTAGTCACATAATAGGTTCTTTTGTTGAGATATTTTCATTCAAAGATTTAATATTTAGTCATTACAACACGATTCGCGACTTCATAGGTAACTCGAATAAGTTAATCTCTAAACTATCATTTTTTTTTCAGAGATTCAATCTTTACTCTGTAAAACACTCTACGGGACTTCCAAGGGAACTCGAATAAGTTTAACTCAAAAACCTCATTTTCTTTCAAAGAATCAATCTTTATACCTTGAAAAGGGCTAGTGACATAAAAGGTACCTTTATTGAGGTACTTCCATTTAAAGATTCAACATATACTCATTAAAACACGCTTCGCGACCTCTAGGTAACACGAATAATTTTAAATTAAAACTCTTGTTTTGTTTCAAAGATTCAATCTATATGCATTAAAAAGGTTTAGTGACATAAAATGTACTTTTATTGAGATATTTATAATCAAAGATTCGATTTTTACTCTTTAAAACACTCTTCGCAACT
This sequence comes from Cornus florida, assembly GCF_030987335.1. Lineage (NCBI taxonomy): Eukaryota > Viridiplantae > Streptophyta > Magnoliopsida > Cornales > Cornaceae > Cornus > Cornus florida. The sequence continues at coordinate 88,221,189 of NW_026775578.1, read as the reverse complement.
TCATAAGTAACTCGAATAAATTTAAATCAACACTTCAATTTTCTTTCAAAGATTCAACATTTATATATTAAAAATGTCTAGTAACATAATAGGTACCTTTACTGAGGTATTTTCATTCAAAGATTCTATTTTTACTCATTAAAACACTCTTCGGGACGTCAACAAGAACTCAAATAAGTTTCATTCAAAACTCTCATTTTCTTTCAAAGATTCAATCTGTATAGATTAAAAAGGTTTAGTTATATAATAGGTTACTTCATTGAGGTATTTTCATTCAAAGATTTAATCATTAGTCATGAAATCACGCTTCGCGACTTCATAGGTTACTCGAATAAGTCAATCTCAAAACTCTCGTTTTCTTTCAAAGATTCAATCTTTTTACATTAAAAAGGTCTTGTGACATTCTAGGTACCTTTACTGAGGTATTTTCATTCAAAGATTCAATCTATACTCTGTAAAACACACTTCGGGACGTCAAAGGAAATTCGAAAAAGTTTCACTCAAAACTCTCATTTTCTTTGAAAGATTCAATCTTTATACATTAAAAAGGTCTAGTCACATAATAGGTTCTTTTGTTGAGATATTTTCATTCAAAGATTTAATATTTAGTCATTACAACACGATTCGCGACTTCATAGGTAACTCGAATAAGTTAATCTCTAAACTATCATTTTTTTTTCAGAGATTCAATCTTTTTACATTAAAAAGGTCTAGTGACATACTAGGTACCTTTATTAAGGTAATTTCATTCAGAGATTCAATCTTTACTCTGTAAAACACTCTACGGGACGTCAAAGGAAAATCAAATAAGTTTATCTCAAAAACCTCATTTTCTTTCAAAGATTCAATCTTTATACATTGAAAAGGTCTAGTGACATAAAAGGTACCTTTATTGAGGTTCTTTCATTTAAAGATTAAACATATACTCATTAAAACACGCTTCGCGACTTCTAGGTAACACGAATAATTTTAAATTAAAACTCTTGTTTTGTTTCAAAGATTCAATCTATACGCATTAAAAAGGTTTAGGGACATAAAAGGTACATTTATTGAGATATTTTCAATCAAAGATTCGATTTTTACTCATTAAAACACTCTTCGCCACTTCATAAGTAACTCGAGTAAGTTTAAATCAATACTTTAATTTTCTTTCAAAGACTCAACATTTATACATTAAAAATGTCTAGTAACATAATAGGTACCTTTATTGAGGTATTTTCATTCAAAGATTCTATTTTTACTCATTAAAACACTCTTCGGGACGTCAACAGGAACTCGAATAAGTTTCATTCAAAACTCTCATTTTCTTTCAAAGATTCAATATATATACATTAAAAAGGTTTAGCCATATAATAGGTTCCTTTATTGAGGTATTTTTATTCAAAGATTTAATGTTTAGTCCTTAAAACACGCTTCGCGACTCCATATGTAACTCGAATAAGTCAATCTCAAAACTCTCATTTTCTTTCAAAGATTCAACCTTTTTGCATTAAAAAGGTCTTGTGACATTCTAGGTACCTTTACTGAGGTATTTTATTTCAAAGATTCAATCTGTACTCTGTAAAATACTCTTCGGGACGTCAAAGGGAACTCGAAAAAGTTTCACTCAAAACTCTCGTTTTCTTTAAAAGATTCAACCTTTATATATTAAAAAGGTCTAGCCACATAATAGGTTCCTTTGTTAAGATATTTTCATTCAAAGAATTAATATTTAGTCATTACAACACGATTCTCGACTTCATAGGTAACTCGAATAAGTTAATCTCTAAACTATCACTTTTTTTTCAGAGATTCAATCTTTTTACATTAAAAAGGCCTACTGATCTACTAGGTACCTTTATTAAGGTAATTTCATTCAGAGATTCAATCTTTACTCTGTAAAACACTCTTCGGGACGTCAAAGGGAACTCGAATAAGTTTAACCCAAAAACCTCATTTTCTTTCAAAGATTCAATCTTTATACATTGAAAAGTGCTAGTGAGATAAAAGGTACCTTTATTGAGGTACTTTCATTTAAAAATTCAACATATACTCATTAAAACACGCTTCGCGACTTCTAGGTAACACGAATAATTTTAAATTAAAACTCTTGTTTTGTTTCAAAGATTCAATCTCTATGCATTAAAAAAGTTTTGTGACACAAAAGGTACTTTTATTGAGATATTTTCAATCAAAGATTCGATTTTTACTCGTTAAAACACTCTTCGCCACTTCATAAGTAACTCGAATAAGTTTAAATCAATACTTTAATTTTCTTTAAAAGATTCAACATTTATACATTAAAAATGTCTAGTAACATAACAGGTACCTTTATTGAGGTATTTTCATTCAAAGATTCTATTTTTACTAATTCAAACACACTTCAGGACGTCAAAAGGAACTCGAATAAGTTTCATTCAAAACTCTCATTTTGTTTCAAAGATTCAATATGTATACATTAAAATGTTTGGTCATATAATAGGTTCCTTTATTGAGGTATTTTCTTTCAAAGATTTAATCTTTAGTCATTAAAATACGCTTCGCGACTTCATAGGTAACTCGAATAAGTCAATCTCAAAACTCTCATTTTCTTTCAAAGATTTAATCTTTTTGCATTAAAAAGGTCTTGTGACATTCTAGGTACCTTTACTGAGGTATTTTATTTCAAAGATTCAATCTATACTCTGTAAAATACTCTTCGGGACGTCAAATGGAACTCGAAAAAGTTTCACACAAAACTCTCATTTTCTTTAAAAGATTCAATCTTTATACATTAAAAAGGTCTAGCCACATAATAGGTTCCTTTGTTAACATATTTTCATTCAAAGAATTAATATTTAGTCATTACAACACGATTCGCGACTTCATAGGTAACTCGAATAAGTTAATCTCTAAACTATCACTTTTTTTCAGAGATTTAATCTTTTTACATTAAAAAGTTCTAGTGACATACTAGGTACCTTTATTAAGGTAATTTCATTCAGAAATTCAATCTTTACTCTGTAAAACACTCTACGGGACGTCAAAGGGAACTCGAATAAGTTTAACTCAAAAACCTCATTTTCTTTCAAAGATTCAATCTTTATACGTTGAAAAGGGCTAGTGATATAAAAGGTACCTTTATTGAGGTACTTTGATTTAAAGATTCAACATATACTCATTAAAACACGCTTCGCGACTTCTAGGTAACACGAATAATTTTAAATTAAAACTCTTGTTTTGTTTCAAAGATTCAATCTCTATGCATTAAAAAAGTTTTGTGACACAAAAGGTACTTTTATTGAGATATTTTCAATCAAAGATTCGATTTTTACTCGTTAAAACACTCTTCGCCACTTCATAAGTAACTCGAATAAGTTTAAATCCATACTTTAATTTTCTTTCAAAGATTCAACATTTATACATTAAAACTGTCTAGTAACATAATAGGTATCTTTATTGAGGTATTTTCATTCAAAGATTCTATTTTTACTCATTCAAACACTCTTCAGGATGTCAAAAGGAACTCGAATAAGTTTCATTCAAAACTCTCATTTTCTTTCAAAGATTCAATATTTATACATTAAAAAGGTTTAGTCATATAATAGGTTCCTTTATTGAGGTATTTTCATTCAAAGATTTAATCTTTGGTCATTAAAACACGCTTCGTGACTTCATAGGTAACTCGAATAAGTCAATCTCAAAACTCTCATTTTCTTTCAAAGATTCAATCTCTTTACATTAAAAAGGTCTTGTTTCATTCTAGGTACCATTACTGAGGTATTTTCAATCAAAGATTCAATCTATACTCTGTAAAACACACTTCGGAACGTCAAAGGGAACTCGAATAAGTTTCACGCAAAACTCCCATTTTCTTTAAAAGATTCAATCTTTATAAATTAAAATGGTCTAGTCACATAATAGGTTCTTTTGTTGAGATATTTTCATTCAAAGATTTAATATTTAGTCATTACAACACAATTCGCGACTTCATAGGTAACTCGAATAAGTTAATCTCTAAACTATCATTTTTTTTCAGAGATTCAATCTTTTTACATTAAAAAGGTCTAGTGACATACTAGGTAACTTTATTAAGGTAATTTCATTCAGAGATTCAATCTTTACTCTATAATACACTCTACGGGACGTCAAAGGGAACTCGAATAAGTTTAACTCAAAAACCTCATTTTCTTTCAAAGATTCAATCTTTATACATTGAAAAAGTCTAATGACATAAAAGGTACCTTTATTGAGGTACTTTCATTTAAAGATTCAACATATACTCATTAAAACACGCTTCGCGACTTCTAGGTAACACGAATAATTTAAAATTAAAACTCTTGTTTTGTTTCAGAGATTCAATCTATATGCATTAAAAAGGTTTAGTGACATAAAAGGTACTTTTATTGAGATATTTTCAATCAAAGATTCGATTTTTACTCCTTAAAACACTCTTCACCACTTCATAAGTAACCCGAATAAGTTTAAATCAATACTCTAATTTTCTTTCAAAGATTTAACATTTATACATTAAAAATGTCTAGTAACATAATAGGTACCTTTATTTAGGTATTTTCATTCAAAGATTCTATTTTTACTCATTCAAACACTCTTCAGGACGTCAAAAGGAACTCGAATAAGTTTCATTCAAAACTCTCATTTTGTTTTAAAGATTCAATATGTATACATTAAAAAGGTTTAGTCATATAATAGGTTCCTTTATTAAGGTATTTTCATTCAAAGATTTAATCTTTAGTCATTAAAACACGCTTCGCGACTTCATAGGTAACTCGAATAAGTCAATCTCAAAACTCTCGTTTTCTTTCCAAGATTCAATCTCTTTACATTAAAAAGGTCTTGTTTCATTCTAGGTACCTTTACTGAGGTATTTTCATTCAAAGATTCAATCTATGCTCTGTAAAACACACTTCGGGACATCAAAGGGAACTCGAATAAGGTTCTCTCAAAACTCTCATTTTCTTTAAAAGGTTCAATCTTTATACATTAAAAAGGTCTAGTCACATAATAGATTCTTTTGTTGAGCTATTTTCATTTAAAGATTTAATATTTAGTCTTTTTAACACGATTCGCGACTTCATAGGTAACTCGAATAAGTTAATCTCTAAACTATCATTTTTTTTCAGAGATTAAATCTTTTTACATTAAAAAGGTCTAGTGACATACTAGGTACCTTTATTATGGTAATTTCATTCAGAGATTCAATCTTTACTCTGTAAAACACTCTACGGGACGTCAAAGGAAAATCGAATAAGTTTAACTCGTAAACCTCATTTTCTTTCGAAAATTCAATCTTTATACATTGAAAACTTCTAGTGACATAAAAGGTACCTTTACTGAGGTACTTTCATTTAAAGATTCAACATATACTCATTAAAACACGCTTCGCGACTTCTAGGTAACACGAATAATTTTAAATTAAAACCCTTGTTTTGTTTCAAAGATTCAATCTATATGCATTAAAAAGGTTTAGGGACATAAAAGATATTGAGATATTTTCACTCAAAGATTCGATTTTTACTCATTAAAACACTCTTCGCCACTTCTTAAGTAACTCGAATAAGTTTAAATCAATACTCTTATTTTCTTTCAAAGATTCAACAATTATATATTAAAAATGTCTAGTAACATAATAGGTACCTTTATTGAGGTATTTTCATTCAAAGATTCTATTTTTACTCATTAAAACACTCTTCAGGAAGTCAAAAGGAACTCGAATAAGTTTCATTCAAAACTCTAATTTTCTTTCAAAGATTCAATCTGTATACATTAAAAAGGTTTAGTCATATAATAGGTTCCTTTATTGAGGTATTTTCATTCAAAGATTTAATGTTTAGTCATTAAAACACGCTTCGCGACTTCATAGTTAACTCGAATAAGTAAATCTCAAAACTCTCATTTTCTTTCAAAGATTCAATCTTTTTGTATTACAAAGGTCTTGTGACATTCTAGGTACCTTTACTGAGGTATTTTCATTCAAGGATTCAATCTATACTCTGTAAAATACTCTTCGGGACGTCGAAGGGAACTCGAATAAGTTTCACTCAAAACTCTCATTTTCTTTAAAAGATTCAATCTTTATACATTAAAAAGGTCTAGCAACATAATAGGTTCATTTGTTAAGAGATTTTCATTCAAAGAATTAATATTTAGTCATTACAACACGATTCGCGACTTCTTAGGTAACTCGAATATGTTAATCTCTAAACTATCACTTTTTTTCAGAGATTCAATCTTTTTACATTAAAAAGGTCTAGTGACATACTAGGTACCTTTATTAAGGTAATTTCATTCAGAGATTCAATCTTTACTCTGTAAAACACTCTACGGGACGTCAAAGGAAAATCGAATAAGTTTAATTCGAAAATTTCATTTTCTTTCAAAGATTCAATCTTTATACATTGAAAAGGTCTGGTGACATAAAAGGTACCTTTATTGAGGTACTTTAATTTAAAGATTCAACATATACTCATTAAAACTCGCTTCGCGACTTCTAGGTAACACGAATAATTTTAAATTAAAACTCTTGTTTTGTTTCAAAGATTCAATCTATATGCATTAAAAAGGTTTAGTGACATAAAGGGTACTTTTATTGAGATATTTTCAATCAAAGATTCGATTTTTACTCATTAAAACACTCTTCGCCACTTCTTAAGTAACTCGAATAAGTTTAAATCAGTACTCTAATTTTCTTTCAAAGATTCAACATTTATACATTAAAAATGTCTATTAACATAATAGGTACCTTTATTGAGGTATTTTCATTCAAAGATTCTATTTTTACTCATTAAAATACTCTTCGGGACGTCAAAAGGAACTCGAATAAGTTTCATTCAAAACTCTCATTTTCTTTCAAAGATTCAATCTGTATACATTAAAAAGGTTTAGTCATATAATAGGTTCCTTTATTGAGGTAATTTCATTCAAAGATTTAATCTTTAGTCATTAAAACACGCTTCGCGATTAATAGGTCACTCGAATAAGTCAATCTCAAAACTCTCGTTTTCTTTCAAGGATTCAATCCTTTTACATTAAAAATGTCTTGTGACATTCTAGGTCCCTTTACTGAGGTATTTTCATTCGAATATTCAATCTATACTCTGTAAAACACACTTCGAGACGTCAAAGGGAACTCGAAAAAGTTTCACTCAAAACTCTCATTTCTTTAAAAAGGTCTAGTCACATAATAGGTTCTTTTGTTGAGATATTTTCATTCAAAGATTTAATATTTAGTCATTACAGCACGATTCGCGACTTCATAGGTAACTCGAATAAGTTAATCTCTAAACTATCATTTTTTTTCAGAGATTCAATCTTTTAACATTAAAAAGGTCTTGTGACATACTAGGTACCTTTATTACGGTAATTTCATTCAGAGATTCAATCTTTACTCTGTAAAACATTCAAAAGGACGTCAAAGAGAACTCGAATAAGTCTAACTCAAAAACCCCATTTTCTTTCAAAGATTCAATCTTTATACATTGAAAAGGTCTAGTGACATAAAAGGTACCTTTATTGAGGTACTTTCATTTAAAGATTCATCACATATTCATTAAAACACGCTTCGCGACTTCTAGGTAACACGAATAATTTTATATTAAAACTCTTGTTTTGTTTCAAAGATTCAATCTATATGCATTAAAAAGGTTTAGTGACATAAAAGGTACTTTTATTGAGATATTTTCAATCAAAGATTCGATTTTTACTCATTAAAACACTCTTCGCCACTTCTTAATTTACATTAAAAATGTCTAGTAACATAAAAGGTACCTTTATTGAGGTATTTTCATTCAAAGATTCTATTTTTACTCATTAAAACATTCTTCGGGACGTCAACAGGAACTTGAATAAGTTCCATTCAAAACTCCCATTTTCTTTCAAAGATTCAATCTGAATACATTAAAAAGGTTTAGTCATATAATAGGTTCCTTTATTGAGGTATTTTCATTCAAAGATTTAATCTTCGGTCATTAAAACACGCTTCGCGACTTCATAGGTAACTCGAATAAGTCAATCTCAAAACTCTCGTTTTCTTTCAAAGATTCAATCTCTTTACATTAAAAAGGTCTTGTTTCATTCTAGGTACCATTACTGAGGTATTTTCAATCAAAGATACAATCTATACACTGTAAAACACACTTCGGAACGTCAAAGGGAACTCGAATAAGTTTCACGCAAAACTCCCATTTTCTTTAAAAGATTGAATCTTTATACATTAAAATGGTCTAGTCACATAATAGGTTCTTTTGTTGAGATATTTTCATTCAAAGATTTAATATTTAGTCATTACAACACAATTCGCGACTTCATAGGTAACTCGAATAAGTTAATCTCTAAACTATCATTTTTTTTCAGAGATTCAATCTTTTAACATTAAAAAGGTCTAGTGACATACTAGGTAACTTTATTAAGGTAATTTCATTCAGAGATTCAATCTTTACTCTGTAAAATACTCTACGGGACGTCAAAGGGAACTCGAATAATTTTAACTCAAAAACCTCATTTTCTTTCAAAGATTCAATCTTTATACATTGACAAGGTCTAGTGACATAAAAGGTACCTTTATTGAGGTACTTTCATTTAAAGATTCAACATATACTCATTAAAACACGCTTCGCGACTTCTAGGTAACACGAATAATTTAAAATTAAAACTCTTGTTTTGTTTCAGAGATTCAATCTATATGCATTAAAAAGGTTTAGTGACATAAAAGGTACTTTTACTGAGATATTTTCAATCAAAGATTCGATTTTTACTCCTTAAAGCACTCTTCACCACTTCATAAGTAACCCGAATAAGTTTAAATCAATACTCTAATTTTCTTTCAAAGATTCAACATTTATACATTAAAAATGTCTAGTAACATAATAGGTACCTTTATTTAGGTATTTTCATTCAAAGATTCTATTTTTACTCATTCAAACACTCTTCAGGACGTCAAAAGGAACTCGAATAAGTTTCATTCAAAACTCTCATTTTGTTTCAAAGATTCAATATGTATACATTAAAAAGGTTTAGTCATACAATAGGTTTCTTTATTGAGGTATTTTCATTCAAAGATTTAATCTTTAGTCATTAAAACACGCTTCGCGACTTCATAGGTAACTCGAATAAGTCAATCTCAAAACTCTCGTTTTCTTTCCAAGATTCAATCTCTTTACATTAAAGGTCTTGTTTCATTCTAGGTACCTTTACTGAGGTATTTTCATTCAAAGATTCAATCTATACTCTGTAAAACACACTTCGGGACATCAAAGGGTACACGAATAAGTTTCTCTCAAAACTCTCATTTTCTTTAAAAGATTCAATCTTTATACATTAAAAAGGTCTAGTCACATAATAGGTTCTTTTGTGGAGATATTTTAATTCAAAGATTTAATATTTAGTCATTACAGCACGATTCGCGACTTCATAGGTAACTCGAATAAGTTAATCTCTAAACTATCATTTTTTTTTCAGAGATTCAATCTGTTTACATTAAAAAGGTCTAGTGACATACTAGGTACCTTTATTAAGGTAATTTCATTCAGAGATTCAATCTTTACTCTGTAAAACACTCTACGGGACGTCAAAGGAAAATCGAATAAGTTTAACCCGAAAACCTCATTTTCTTTCGAAGATTCAATCTTTATACATTGAAAAGTTCTAGTGACATAAAAGGTACCTTTATTGTGGTACTTTCGTTTAAAGATTCAACATATACTCATTAAAACACGCTTCGCGACTTCTAGGTAACACGAATAATTTTAAATTAAAATTCTTGTTTTGTTTCAAAGATTCAATCTATATGCATTAAAAAGGTTTAGGGACATAAAAGATATTGAGATATTTTCACTCAAAGATTCGGTTTTTACTCATTAAAACACTCTTCGCCACTTCTTAAGTAACTCGAATAAGTTTAAATCAATACTCTAATTTTCTTTCAAAGATTCAACATTTATATATTAAAAATGTCTAGTAACATAATAGGTACCTTTATTGAGGTATTTTCATTCAAAGATTCTATTTTTACTCATTAAAACACTCTTCAGGAAGTCAAAAGGAACTCGAATAAGTTTCATTCAAAACTCTCATTTTCTTTCAAAGATTCAATCTGTATACATTAAAAAGGTTTAGTCATATAATAGGTTCCTTTATTGAGGTATTTTCATTCAAAGATTTAATGTTTAGTCATTAAAACACGCTTCGCGACTTCATAGTTAACGCGAATAAGTCAATCTCAAAACTCTCATTTTCTTTCAAAGATTCAATCTTTTTGTATTACAAAGGTCTTGTGACATTCTAGGTACCTTTACTGAGGTATTTTCATTCAAGGATTCAATCTATACTCTGTAAAATACTCTTCGGGACGTCAAAGGGAACTCGAATAAGTTTCACTCAAAACTCTCATTTTCTTTAAAAGATTTAATCTTTATACATGAAAAAGGTCTAGCAACATAATAGGTTCCTTTGTTAAGAGATTTTGATTCAAAGAATTAATATTTAGTCATTACAACACGATTCGCGACTTCTTAGGTAACTCGAATAAGTTAATCTCGAAACTATCACTTTTTTTCAGAGACTCAATCTTTTTACATTAAAAAGGTCTATTGACATACTAGGTACCTTTATTAAGGTAATTTCATTCAGAGATTCAATCTTTACTCTGTAAAACACTCTACGGGACGTCAAAGGAAAATCGAATAAGTTTAATTCGAAAACTTCATTTTCTTTCAAAGATTCAATCTTTATACATTGAAAAGGTCTGGTGACATAAAAGGTACCTTTATTGAGGTACTTTAATTTAAAGATTGAACATAAACTCATTAAAACTCGCTTCGCGACTTCTAGGTAACACGAATAATTTTAAATTAAAACTCTTGTTTGGTTTCAAAGATTCAATCTATATGCATTAAAAAGGTTTAGTGACATAAAAGGTACTTTTATTGAGATATTTTCAATCAAAGATTCGATTTTTACTCATTAAAACACTCTTCGCCACTTCTTAAGTAACTCGAATAAGTTTAAATCAATACTCTAATTTTCTTTCAAAGATTCAACATTTATACATTAAAAATGTCTAGTAACATAATAGGTACCTTTATTGAGGTATTTTCATTCAAAGATTCTATTTTTACTCATTAAAACACTCTTCGGGACGTCAAAAGGAACTCGAATAAGTTTCATTCAAAACTTTCATTTTCTTTCAAAGATTTAATCTGTATACATTAAAAAGGTTTAGTCATACAATAGGTTCCTTTATTGAGGTATTTTCATTCAAAGATTTAATCTTTAGTCATTAAAACACGCTTCGCGACTTAATAGGTAGAATCAGTCAATCTCAAAACTCTCGTTTTCTTTCAAGGATTCAATCTTTTTACATTAAAAAGGTCTTGTGACATTCTAGGTCCCTTTACTGAGGTATTTTCATTCAAATATTCAATCTATACTCTGTAAAACACACTTCGGGACGTCAAAGGGAACTCGGAAAAGTTTCACTCAAAACTCTCATTTTCTTTAAAAGATTCAATCTTTATACATTAAAAAGGTCTAGTCACATAAATGGTTCTTTTGTTGAGATATTTTCATTCAAAGATTTAATATTTAGTCATTACAGCACGATTCGCGACTTCATAGGTAACTCGAATAAGTTAATCTTTAAACTATCATTTTTTTTTCAGAGATTCAATCTTTTAACATTAAAAAGGTCTTGTGACATACTAGGTACCTTTATTAAGGTAATTTCATTCAGAGATTCAATCTTTACTCAGTAAAACATTCTAAGGGACGTCAAAGAGAACTCGAATAAGTCTAACTCAAAAACCTCATTTTCTTTCAAAGATTCAATCTTTATACATTGAAAAGGTCTAGTGACATAAAAGGTACCTTTATTGAGGTACTTTCATTTAAAGATTAAACATATATTCATTAAAACACGCTTCGCGACTTCTAGGTAACACGAATAATTTTATATTAAAACTCTTGTTTTGTTTCAAAGATTCAATCTATATGCATTAAAAAGGTTTAGTGACATAAAAAGTACTTTTATTGAGATATTTTCAATCAAAGATTCGATTTTTACTCATTAAAACACTCTTCGCCACTTCTTAAGTAACTCGAATAAGTTTAAATCAATACTCTAATTTTTTTTCAAAGATTTAACATTTATACATTAAAAATGTCTAGTAACATAATAGGTACCTTTATTAAGGTATTTCCATTCAAAGATTCTATTTTTACTCATTAAAACACTCTTCGGGACGTCAAAAGGAACTCGAATAAGTTTCATTCAAAACTCTCGTTTTCTTTCAAAGATTCAATCTGTATACATTAAAAAGGTTTAGTCATACAATTGGTTCCTTTATTGAGGTATTTTCATTCAAAGATTTAATCTTTAGTCATTAAAACACGCTTCGCGACTTAATAGGTCACTCGAATAAGTCAATCTCAAAACTCTCGTTTTCTTTCAAACATTCAATCTTTTTACATTAAAAAGGTCTTGTGACATTCTAGGTCCCTTTACTGAGGTATTTTCATTCAAATATTCAATCTATACTCTGTAAAACACACTTTGGGACGTCAAAGGGAACTCGGAAAAGTTTCACTCAAAACTCTCATTTTCTTTAAAAGATTCAATCTTTATACATTAAAAAGGTCTAGTCACATAATAGGTTCTTTTGTTGAGATATTTTCATTCAAGGATTTAATATTTAGTCATTACAGCACGATTCGCGACTTCATAGGTAACTCGAATAAGTTAATCTCTAAACTATCATTTTTTTTCAGAGATTCAATGTTTTTACATTAAAAAGGTCTAGTGACATACTAGGTACCTTTATTAAGGTAATTTCATTAAGAGATTCAACCTTTACTCTGTAAAACACTCTAAGGGACGTCAAAGAGAACTCGAATAAGTCTAACTCAAAAACCTAATTTTCTTTCAAAGATTCAATCTTTATACATTGAAAAGGTCTAGTGACATAAAAGGTACCTTTATTGAGGTACTTTCATTTAAAGATTCAACATATATTCATTAAAACACGCTTCGCGACTTCTAGGTAACACGAATAATTTTAAATTAAAACTCTTGTTTTGTTTCAAAGATTCAATCTATATGTATTAAAAAGGTTTAGTGACATAAAAGGTACTTTTATTGAGATATTTTCAGTCAAAGATTCGATTTTTACTCATGAAAACACTCTTCGCCACTTCTTAAGTAACTCGAATAAGTTTAAATCAATACTCTAATTTTCTTTCAAAGATTTAACATTTATACATTAAAAATGTCTAGTAACATAATAGGTAACTTTATTAAGGTATTTCCATTCAAAGATTCTATTTTTACTCATTAAAACACTCTTCGGGACGTCAAAAGGAACTCGAATAAGTTTCATTTAAAACTCTCATTTTCTTTCAAAGATTAAATCTGTATACATTAAAAAGGTTTAGTCATATGATAGGTTCCTTTATTGAGGTATTTTCATTCAAAGATTTAATCTTTTGTCATTAAAACACGTTTCGCGACTTGATAGGTCACTCGAATAAGTCAATCTCAAAACTCTCGTTTTCTTTCAAAGATTTAATCTTTTTACATTAAAAAGGTCTTGTGACATTCTAGGTCCCTTTACTGAGGTATTTTCATTCGAATATTCAATCTATACTCTGTAAAACACACTTTGGGACATCAAAGGGAACTCGGAAAAGTTTCACTCAAAACTCTCATTTTCTTTAAAAGATTCAATCTTTATACATTAAAAAGGTCTAGTCACGTAATAGGTTCTTTTGTTGAGATATTTTCATTCAAAGATTTAATATTTAGTCATTACAGCGCGATTCGCGACTTCATAGGTAACTCGAATAAGTTAATCTCTAAACTATCATTTTTTTTTTCCAGAGATTCAATCATTTTACATTAAAAAGGTCTAGTGACATACTAGGTACCTTTATTAAGGTAATTTCCTTCAGAGATTCAATCTTTACTCTGTAAAACACTCTAAGGGACGTCAAAGAGAACTCGAATAAGTCTAACTCGAAAAACTCATTTTCTTTCAAAGATTCAATCTTGATACATTGAAAAGGTCTAGTGACATAAAAGGTACCTTTATTGAGGTACTTTCATTTAAAGATTCAACATATATTCATTAAAACACACTTCTCGACTTCTAGGTAACACGAATAATTTTAAATTAAAACTCTTGTTTTGTTTCAAAGATTCAATCTATATGCATTAAAAAGGTTTAGTGACATAAAAGGTACTTTTATTGAGATATTTTCAATCAAAGATTCGATTTTTACTCATTAAAACACTCTTCGCCACTTCTTAAGTAACTCGAATAAGTTTAAATCAATACTCTAATTTTCTTTCAAAGATTCAATATTTATACATTAAAAATGTCAAGTAACATAATAGGTACCTTTGTTGAGGTATTTCCATTCAAAGATTCTATTTTTACTCATTAAAACACTCTTCGGGACGTCAAAAGGAACTCGAATAAGTTTCATTCAAAACTCTAATTTTCTGTCAAATATTCAACCTGTATACATTAAAATGGTTTTCTCATATAATAGGTTCCTTTATTGAGGTATTTTCATTCAAAGATTTAATGTTTAGTCATTAAAACACGCTTCGCGACTTCATAGGTCACTCGAATAAGTCAATCTCAAAACTCTCGTTTTCTTTCAAACATTCAATCTTTTTACATTAAAAAGGTCTTGTGACATTCTAGGTACCTTTACTGAGGTATTTTCATTCAAATATTCAATCTATACTCTATAAAACACACTACGGGACGTCAAAGGGAACTCGGAAAAGTTTCACTCAAAACTCTCATTTTCTTTAAAAGATTCAATCTTTATACATTAAAAAGGTCTAGTCACATAATAGGTTCTTTTGTTGAGATATTTTCATTCAAAGATTTAATATTTAGTAATTACAACACGTTTCGCGACTTCATAGGTAACTCGAATAAGTTAATCTCTAAACTATCATTTTTTTTTAGAGATTCAATCTTTTTACATTAAAAAGGTCTAGTGACATACTAGGTACCTTTATTAAGGTAATTTCATTCAGAGATTCAATCTTTACACTGTAAAACACTGTAAGGGACGTCAAAGAGAACTCGAATAAGTCTAACTCAAAAACCTCATTTTCTTTCAAAGATTCAATCTTGATACATTGAAAAGGTCTAGTGACATAAAAGGTACCTTTATTGAGGTACTTTCATTTAAAGATTCAACATAGATTCATTAAAACACACTTCGCGACTTCTAGGTAACACGAATAATTTTAAATTAAAACTCTTGTTTTGTTTCAAAGATTCAATCTATATGCATTAAAAAGGTTTAGTGACATAAAGGTACTTTTATTGAGATATTTTCAATCAAAGATTCGATTTTTACTCATTAAAACACTCTTCGCCACTTCTTAAGTAACTCGAATAAGTTTAAATGTATACTCTAATTTTCTTTCAAAGATTCAACATTTATACATTAAAAATGTCTAGTAACATAATAGGTACTTTGATTGAGGTATTTCCATTCAAAGATTCTATTTTTACTCATTAAAACACTCTTCGGGACGTCAAAAGGAACTCGAATAAGTTTCATTCAAAACTCTCATTTTCTTTCAAAGATTCAATCTGTATACATTAAAAAGGTGTAGTCATATAATAGGTTCCTTTATTGAGGTATTTTCATTCAAAGATTTAATCTTTAGTCATTAAAACTCACTTCGCGACTTCATAGGTCACTCGAATAAGTTAATCTCAAAACTCTCGAATAAGTTAAAAAGGTCTTGTGACATTCTAGGTACATTTACTGAGGTATTTTCACTCAAATATTCAATCTATACTCTGTAAAACACACTTCTGGACGTCAAAGGGAACTCGGAAATTTTCTCACAAAACTCTCATTTCCTTTAAAAGATTCAATCTTTATACATTAAAAAGGTCCAGTCATATAATAGGTTCTTTTGTTGAGATATTTTCATTCAAAGATTTAATATTTAGTCATTACAGCACGATTCGCGACTTCATAGGTAACTCGAATAAGTTAATCTCTAAACTATCATTTTTTTTCAGAGATTCAATCTTTTTACATTTAAAAGGTCTAGTGACATAGTAGGTACCTTTATTAACGTAATTTCATTCAGAGATTCAATCTTTACTCTATAGAACACTCTATGGGACGTCAAAGAGAAGTCGAATTAGTCTAACTCAAAAACCTCATTTTCTTTCAAAGATTCAATCTTTATATATTGAAAAGGTCTAGTGACATAAAAGATACCTTTATTGAGGTACTTTCATTTAAAGATTCAACATATATTCATTAAAACACGCTTCGCGACTTCTAGGTAACACGAATAATTTTAAATTAAAACTCTTGTTTTGTTTCAAAGATTCAATCTATATGCATTAAAAAGGTTTAGTGACATAAAAGGTACTTTTATTGAGATATTTTCAATCAAAGATTCGATTTTTACTCATTAAAACACTCTTTGCCACTTCTTAAGTAACTCGAATAAGTCTAAATCAATACTCTAATTTTCTTTCAAAGATTCAACATTTATACATTAAAAATGTCTAGTAACATAATAGGTACCTTTATTGAGGTATTTCCATTCAAAGATTCTATTTTTACTCATTAAAACACTCTTCAGGACGTCAAAAGGAACTCGAATAAGTTTCATTCAAAACTCTCATTTTCTTTCAAAGATTCAATCTGTATACATTAAAAAGGTTTAGTCATATAATAGGTTCCTTTATTGAGGTATTTTCATTCAAAGATTTAATCTTTAGTCATTAAAAGACGATTCGCGACTTCATAAGTCACTCGATTAAGCCAATCTCAAAACTCTCGTTTTCTTTCAAACATTAAATCTTTTTACACTAAAAAGGTCTTGTGACATTCTAGGTCCCTTTACTGAGGTATTTTCATTCAAATATTCAATCTATACTCTGTAAAACACACTTCGGGACGTCAAAGGGAACTCGGAAAAGTTTCACTCAAAACTCTCATTTTCTTTAAAAGATTCAATCTTTATACATTATAAAGGTCTAGTCGCATAATAGGTTCCTTTGTTGAGATATTTTCATTCAAAGATTTAAAATTTAGTCATTACAGCACGATTCGCGACTTCATAGGTAACTCGAATAAGTTAATCTCTAAACTATCATTTTTTTTCAGAGATTCAATCTTTTAACATTAAAAAGGTCTAGTGACATACTTGGTACCTTTATTAAGGTAATTTCATTCAGAGATTCAATCTTTACTCTGTAAAACATTCTAAGGGACGTCAAAGAGAACTCGAATAAGTCTAACTCAAAAACCTCATTTTCTTTCAAAGATTCAATCTTTATACATTGAAAAGGTCTAGTGACATAAAAGGTACCTTTATTGAGGTACTTTCATTTAAAGATTCAACATATATTCATTAAAACACGCTTCGCGACTTCTAGGTAACACGAATAATTTTATATTAAAACTCTTGTTTTGTTTCAAAGATTCAATCTATATGCATTAAAAAGGTTTAGTGACATAAAAGGTACTTTTATTGAGATATTTTCAATCAAAGATTCGATTTTTACTCATTAAAACACTCTTCGCCACTTCTTATGTAACTCGAATAAGTTTAAATCAATACTTTAATTTTCTTTCAAAGATTCAACATTTATA
Organism: Cornus florida; assembly: GCF_030987335.1. Taxonomy (NCBI): domain Eukaryota; kingdom Viridiplantae; phylum Streptophyta; class Magnoliopsida; order Cornales; family Cornaceae; genus Cornus; species Cornus florida. The sequence continues at coordinate 88,203,561 of NW_026775578.1, read as the reverse complement.
CATTAAAAATGTCTAGTAACATAAAAGGTACCTTTATTGAGGTATTTTCTTTCAAAGATTCTATTTTTACTCATTAAAACATTCTTCGGGACGTCAACAGGAACTCGAATAAGTTTCATTCAAAACTCTCATTTTCTTTCAAAGATTCAATCTGTATACATTAAAAAGGTTTAGTCATATAATGGGTTCCTTTATTGAGGTACGTTCATTCAAAGATTTAATCTTTAGTCATTAAAACACGCTTCGCGACTTCATAGGTAACTCGAATAAGTCAATCTCAAAACTCTCGTTTTCTTTCAAAGATTCAATCTCTTTACATTAAAAAGGTCTCGTTTCATTCTAGGTACCATTACTGAGGTATTTTCAATCAAAGATTCAATCTATACTCTGTAAAACACACTTCGGAACGTCAAAGGGAACTCGAATATGTTTCACGCAAAACTCCCATTTTCTTTAAAAGATTCAATCTTTATACATTAAAATAGTCTAGTCACATAATAGGTTCTTTTGTTGAGATTTTTTCATTCAAAGATTTAATATTTAGTCATTACAACACAATTCGCGACTTCATAGGTAACTCGAATAAGTTAATCTCTAAACTATCATTTTTTTTCAGAGATTCAATCTTTTTACATTAAAAAGGTCTAGTGACATACTAGATAACTTTATTAAGGTAATTTCATTCAGAGATTCAATCTTTACTCTGTAAAACACTCTACGGGGCGTCAAAGGGAACTCGAATATGTTTAACTCAAAAACCTCATTTTCTTTCAAAGATTCAATCTTTATACATTGAAAAGGTCTAGTGACATAAAAGGTACCTTTATTGAGGTATTTTCATTTAAAGATTCAACATATACTCATTAAAACACGCTTCGCGACTTCTAGGTAACACGAATAATTTAAAATTAAAACTCTTGTTTTGTTTCAGAGATTCAATCTATATGCATTAAAAAGGTTTAGTGACCTAAAAGGTACTTTTATTGAGATATTTTCAATCAAAGATTCGATTTTTACTCCTTAAAGCACTCTTCACCACTTCATAAGTAACCCGAATAAGTTTAAATCAATACTCTAATTTTCTTTCAAAGATTCAACATTTATACGTTAAAAATGTCTAGTAACATAATAGGTACCTTTATTTAGGTATTTTCATTCAAAGATTCTATTTTTACTCATTCAAACATTCTTCGGGACGTCAACAGGAACTCGAATAAGTTTCATTCAAAACTCTCATTTTCTTTCAAAGATTCAATCTGTATACATTAAAAAGGTTTAGTCATATAATGGGTTCCTTTATTGAGGTACGTTCATTCAAAGATTTAATCTTTAGTCATTAAAACACGCTTCGCGACTTCATAGGTAACTCGAATAAGTCAATCTCAAAACTCTCGTTTTCTTTCAAAGATTCAATCTCTTTACATTAAAAAGGTCTCGTTTCATTCTAGGTACCATTACTGAGGTATTTTCAATCAAAGATTCAATCTATACTCTGTAAAACACACTTCGGAACGTCGAAGGGAACTCGAATATGTTTCACGCAAAACTCCCATTTTCTTTAAAAGATTCAATCTTTATACATTAAAATAGTCTAGTCACATAATAGGTTCTTTTGTTGAGATTTTTTCATTCAAAGATTTAATATTTAGTCATTACAACACAATTCGCGACTTCATAGGTAACTCGAATAAGTTAATCTCTAAACTATCATTTTTTTTCAGAGATTCAATCTTTTTACATTAAAAAGGTCTAGTGACATACTAGATAACTTTATTAAGGTAATTTCATTCAGAGATTCAATCTTTACTCTGTAAAACACTCTACGGGGCGTCAAAGGGAACTCGAATATGTTTAACTCAAAAACCTCATTTTCTTTCAAAGATTCAATCTTTATACATTGAAAAGGTCTAGTGACATAAAAGGTACCTTTATTGAGGTATTTTCATTTAAAGATTCAACATATACTCATTAAAACACGCTTCGCGACTTCTAGGTAACACGAATAATTTAAAATTAAAACTCTTGTTTTGTTTCAGAGATTCAATCTATATGCATTAAAAAGGTTTAGTGACCTAAAAGGTACTTTTATTGAGATATTTTCAATCAAAGATTCGATTTTTACTCCTTAAAGCACTCTTCACCACTTCATAAGTAACCCGAATAAGTTTAAATCAATACTCTAATTTTCTTTCAAAGATTCAACATTTATACGTTAAAAATGTCTAGTAACAAAATAGGTACCTTTATTTAGGTATTTTCATTCAAAGCTTCTATTTTTACTCATTCAAACACTCTTCAGGACGTCAAAAGGAACTCAAATAAGTTTTATTCAAAACTCTCATTTTGTTTCAAAGATTCAATATGTATACATTCAAAAGGTTTAGTCATATAATAGGTTCCTTTATTGAGGTATTTTCATTCAAAGATTTAATCTTTAGTCATTAAAACACGCTTCGCGACTTCATAGGTAACTCGAATAAGTCAATCTCAAAACTCTCGTTTTCTTTCCAAGATTCAATCTCTTTAAATTAAAAAGGTCTTGTTTCATTCTAGGTACCTTTATTGAGGTATTTTGATTCAAAGATTCAATCTATACTCTGTAAAACACACTTCGGGACATCAAAGGGAACTCGAATAAGTTTCTCTCAAAACTCTCATTTTCTTTAAAAGATTCATTCTTTATACATTAAAAAGGTCTAGTCACATAATAGGTTCTCTTGTTGAGCTATTTTCATTTAAAGATTTAATATTTAGTCTTTTTAACACGATTCGCGACTTCATAGGTAACTCGAATAAGTTAATCTCTAAAGTATCATTTTTTTTTAAGAGATTCAATCTTTTTACATTAAAAAGGTCTAGTGACATACTACGTACCTTTATTAAGGTAATTTCATTCAGAGATTCAATCTTTACTCTGTAAAACACTCTACGGGACGTCAAAGGAAAATCGAATAAGTTTAACCCGAAAACCTCATTTTCTTCCGAAGATTCAATCTTTATACATTGAAAAGTTCTAGTGACATAAAAGGTACCTTTATTGAGGTACTTTCATTTAAAGATTCAACATATACTCATTAAAACACGCTTCGCGACTTCTAGGTAACACGAATAATTTTAAATTAAAACTCTTGTTTTGTTTCAAAGATTCAATCTATATGCATTAAAAAGGTTTAGGGACATAAAAGATATTGAGATATTTTCACTCAAAGATTCGATTTTTACTCATTAAAACACTCTTCGCCACTTCTTAAGTAACTCGAATAAGTTTAAATCAATACTCTAATTTTCTTTTAAAGATTCAACATTTATATGTTAAAAATGTCTAGTAACATCATAGGTACCTTTATTGAGGTATTTTCATTCAAAGATTCTATTTTTACTAATTAAAACACTCTTCAGGAAGTCAAAAGGAACTCGAATAAGTTTCATTCAAAACTCTCATTTTCTTTCAAAGATTCAATCTGTATACATTAAAAAGGTTTAGTCATATAATAGGTTCCTTTATTGAGGTATTTTCATTCAAAGATTTAATGTTTAGTCATTAAAACACGCTTCGCGACTTCATAGTTAACTCGAATAAGTCAATCTCAAAACTCTCATTTTCTTTCAAAGATTCAATCTTTTTGTATTACAAAGGTCTTGTGACATTCTAGGTACCTTTACTGAGGTATTTTCATTCAAGGATTCAATCTATACTCTGTAAAATACTCTTCGGGACGTCAAAGGGAACTCGAATAAGTTTCACTCAAAACTCTCATTTTCTTTAAAAGATTCAATCTTTATACATGAAAAAGGTCTAACAACATAATAGGTTCCTTTGTTAAGAGATTTTCATTCAAAGAATTAATATTTAGTCATTACAACACGATTCGCGACTTCTTAGGTAACTCGAATAAGTTAATCTCTAAACTATCACTTTTTTTCAGAGATTCAATCTTTTTACATTAAAAAGGTCTAGTGACATACTACGTACCTTTATTAAGGTAATTTCATTCAGAGATTCAATCTTTACTCAGTAAAACACTCTACGGGACGTCAAAGGAAAATCGAATAAGTTTAATTCGAAAACTTCATTTTCTTTCAAAGATTCAATCTTTATACATTGAAAAGGTCTGGTGACATAAAAGGTACCTTTATTGAGGTACTTTAATTTAAAGATTCAACATATACTCATTAAAACTCGCTTCGCGACTTCTAGGTAACACGAATAATTTTAAATTAAAACTCTTGTTTGGTTTCAAAGATTCAATCTATATGCATTAAAAAGGTTTAGTGACATAAAAGGTACTTTTATTGAGATATTTTCAATCAAAGATTCGATTTTTACTCATTAAAACACTCTTCGCCACTTCTTAAGTAACTCGAATAAGTTTAAATCAATACTTTAATTTTCTTTCAAAGATTCAACATTTATACATTAAAAATGTCTAGTAACATAATAGGTACCTTTATTGAGGTATTTTCATTCAAAGATTCTATTTTTACTCATTAAAACACTCTTCGGGACGTCTAGGTACCTTTATTAAGGTAATTTCATTCAGAGATTCAATCTTTCCTCTGTAAAACATTCTAAGGGACGTCAAAGAGAACTCGAATAAGTCTAACTCAAAAACTTCATTTTCTTTCAAAGATTCAATCTTTATACATTGAAAAGGTCTAGTGACATAAAAGGTACCTTTATTGAGGTACTTTCATTTTAAGATTCAACATATAATCATTAAAACACGCTTCGCGACTTCTAGGTAACACGAATACTTTTATATTAAAACTCTTGTTTTGTTTCAAAGATTAAATCTATATGCATTAAAAAGGTTTAGTGACATAAAAGGTACTTTTATTGAGATATTTTCAATCAAAGATTCGATTTTTACTCATTAAAACACTCTTCGCCACTTCTTAAGTAACTCGAATAAGTTTAAATCAATACTTTAATTTTCTTTCAAAGATTGAACATTTATACATTAAAAATGTCTAGTAACATAATAGGTACCTTTATTGAAGTATTTTCATTCAAAGATTCTATTTTTACTCATTAAAACAATCTTCGGGACGTCAAAAGGAACTCGAATAAGTTTCATTCAAAACTCTCATTTTCTTTCAAAGATTCAATCTGTATACATTAAAAAGGTTTAGTCATACAATAGGTTCCTTTATTGAGATATTTTCATTCAAAGATTTAATCTTTAGTCATTAAAACACGCTTCGCGACTTAATAGGTCACTCGAATAAGTCAATCTCAAAACTCTCGTTTTCTTTCAAAGATTCAATCTTTTTACATTAAAAAGGTCATGTGACATTCTAGGTCTCTTTACTGAGGTGTTTTCATTCAAATATTCAATCTATACTCTGTAAAACACACTTCGGGATGTCAAAGGGAACTCGGAAAAGTTTCACTCAAAACTCTCATTTTCTTTAAAAGATTCAGTCTTTACACATTAAAAAGGTCTAGTAACATAATAGGTTCTTTTGTTGAAATATTTTCATTCAAAGATTTAATATTTAGTCATTACAGCACGATTCGCGACTTCATAGGTAACTCGAATAAGTTAATCTCTAAACTGTCATTTTTTTTCAGAGATTCAATGTTTTTACATTAAAAAGGTCTAGTGACATACTAGGTATCTTTATTAAGGTAATTTCATTAAGAGATTCAATCTTTACTCTGTAAAACACTCTAAGGGACGTCAAAGAGAACTCGAATAAGTCTAACTCAAAAACCTCATTTTCTTTCAAAGATTCAATCTTTATACATTGAAAAGGTCTAGTGACATATAAGGTACCTTTATTGAGGTACTTTCATTTAAAGATTCAACATATATTCATTAAAACACGCTTCGCGACTTCTAGGTAACACGAATAATTTTAAATTAAAACTCTTGTTTTGTTTCAAAGATTCAATCTATATGCATTAAAAAGGTTTAGTGACATACAATGTACTTTTATGGAGATATTTTCAATCAAAGATTCGATTTTTACTCATTAAAACACTCTTCGCCACTTCTTAAGTAACTCGAATAAGTTTAAATCAATACTTTAATTTTCTTTCAAAGATTGAACATTTATACATTAAAAATGTCTAGTAACATAATAGGTACCTTTATTGAAGTATTTTCATTCAAAGATTCTATTTTTACTCATTAAAACAATCTTCGGGACGTCAAAAGGAACTCGAATAAGTTTCATTCAAAACTCTCATTTTCTTTCAAAGATTCAATCTGTATACATTAAAAAGGTTTAGTCATACAATAGGTTCCTTTATTGAGATATTTTCATTCAAAGATTTAATCTTTAGTCATTAAAACACGCTTCGCGACTTAATAGGTCACTCGAATAAGTCAATCTCAAAACTCTCGTTTTCTTTCAAAGATTCAATCTTTTTACATTAAAAAGGTCATGTGACATTCTAGGTCTCTTTACTGAGGTGTTTTCATTCAAATATTCAATCTATACTCTGTAAAACACACTTCGGGATGTCAAAGGGAACTCGGAAAAGTTTCACTCAAAACTCTCATTTTCTTTAAAAGATTCAGTCTTTACACATTAAAAAGGTCTAGTAACATAATAGGTTCTTTTGTTGAAATATTTTCATTCAAAGATTTAATATTTAGTCATTACAGCACGATTCGCGACTTCATAGGTAACTCGAATAAGTTAATCTCTAAACTGTCATTTTTTTTCAGAGATTCAATGTTTTTACATTAAAAAGGTCTAGTGACATACTAGGTATCTTTATTAAGGTAATTTCATTAAGAGATTCAATCTTTACTCTGTAAAACACTCTAAGGGACGTCAAAGAGAACTCGAATAAGTCTAACTCAAAAACCTCATTTTCTTTCAAAGATTCAATCTTTATACATTGAAAAGGTCTAGTGACATATAAGGTACCTTTATTGAGGTACTTTCATTTAAAGATTCAACATATATTCATTAAAACACGCTTCGCGACTTCTAGGTAACACGAATAATTTTAAATTAAAACTCTTGTTTTGTTTCAAAGATTCAATCTATATGCATTAAAAAGGTTTAGTGACATACAATGTACTTTTATGGAGATATTTTCAATCAAAGATTCGATTTTTACTCATTAAAACACTCTTCGCCACTTCTTAAGTAACTCGAATAAGTTTAAATGAATACTCTAATTTTCTTTCAAAGATTCAGCATTTATACATTAAAAATGTCTAGTAACATAATAGGTACCATTATTGAGGTATTTCCATTCAAAGATTCTATTTTTACTCATTAAAACACTCTTCGGGACGTCAAAAGGAACTCGAATAAGTTTCATTCAAAACTCTCATTTTCTTTCAAAGATTAAATCTGTATACATTAAGAAGGTTTAGTCATATAATAGGTTCCTTTATTGAGGTATTTTCATTCAAAGAATTAATCTTTAGTCATTAAAACACGCTTCGCGACTTCGTATGTCACTCGAATAAGTCAATCTCAAAACTCTCGTTTTCTTTCAAAGATTCAATCTTTTTACATTAAAAAGGTCTTGTGACATTCTAGGTCCCTTTACTGAGGTATTTTCATTCAAATATTCAATCTATACTCTGTAAAACACACTTCGGGACGTGAAAGGGAACTAGGAAAAATTTCACTCAAAACTCTCATTTTCTTTAAAAGATTCAATCTTTATACATTAAAAAGGTCTAGTCACATAATAGGTTCTTTTGTTGAGATATTTTCATTCAAAGATTTAATATTTAGTCATTACAGCACGATTCGCGACTTCATAGGTATCTCGAATAAGTTAATCTCTAAACTATCATTTTTTTTTTCCAGAGATTCAATCTTTTTACATTAAAAAGGTCTAGTGACATACTAGGTACCTTTATTAAGGTAATTTCAATCAGAGATTCAATCTTTACTCTGTAAAACACTCTAAGGGACGTCAAAGAGAACTCGAATAAGTCTAACTCGAAAACCACATTTTCTTTCAAAGATTCAATCTTGATACATTGAAAAGGTCTAGTGACATAAAAGGTACCTTTATTGAGGTACTTTCATTTAAAGATTCAACATATATTCATTAAAACACACTTCTCGACTTCTAGGTAACACGAATAATTTTAAATTAAAACTCTTGTTTTGTTTAAAAGATTCAATCTATATGCATTAAAAAGGTTTAGTGACATAAAAGGTACTTTTATTGAGATATTTTCAATCAAAGATTCGATTTTAACTCATTAAAACACTCTTTGCCACTTCTTAAGTAACTCGAATAAGTTTAAACCAATACTCTAATTTTCTTTCAAAGATTCAATATTTATACATTAAAAATGTCTAATAACATAATAGGTACCTTTATTGAGGTATTTCCATTCAAAGATTCTATTTTTACTCATTAAAACACTCTTCGGGACGTCAAAAGGAACTTGAATAAGTTTCATTCAAAACTCTAATTTTCTTTCAAATATTCAACCTGTATACATTAAAATGGTTTAGTCATATAATAGGTTCCTTTATTGAGGTATTTTCATTCAAAGATTTAATGTTTAGTCATTAAAACACGCTTCGCGACTTCATAGGTCACTCGAATAAGTCAATCTCAAAACTCTCGTTTTCTTTCAAACATTCAATCTTTTTACATTAAAAAGGTCTTGTGACATTCTAGGTACCTTTACTAAGGTATTTTCATTCAAATATTCAATCTGTACTCTGTAAAACACACTACGGGACGTCAAAGGGAACTCGGAAAAGTTTCACTCAAAACTCTCATGTTCTTTAAAAGATTCAATCTTTATACATTAAAAAGGTCTAGTCACATAATAGGTTCTTTTGTTAAGATATTTTCATTCAATGATTTAATATTTAGTAATTACAACACGATTCGCGACTTCATAGGTAACTCGAATAAGTTAATCTCTAAACTATCATTTTTTTTAAGAGATTCAATCTTTTTACATTAAAAAGGTCTAGTGACATACTAGGTACCTTTATTAAGGTAATTTCATTCCGAGATTCAATCTTTGCTCTGTAAAACACTCTATGGGACATCAAAGAGAACTCGAATAAGTCTAACTCAAAAACCTCATTTTCTTTCAAAGATTCAATCTTGATACATTGAAAAGGTCTAGTGACATAAAAGGTACCTTTATTGAGGTACTTTCATTTAAAGATTCAACATATATTCATTAAAACACACTTCGCGACTTCTAGGTAACACGGATAATTTTAAATTAAAACTCTTGTTTTGTTTCAAACATTCAATCTATATGCATTAAAAAGGTTTAGTGACATAAAATGTACTTTTATTGAGATATTTTCAATCAAAGATTCGATTTTTACTCATTAAAACACTCTTTGCCACTTCTTAAGTAACTCGAATAAGTTTAAATTAATACTCTAATTTTCTTTCAAAGATTCAACATTTATACATTAAAAATGTCTAGTAACATAATAGGTACCTTTATTGAGGTATTTTCATTCAAAGATTCTATTTTTACTCATTAAAACACTCTTCGGGACGTCAAAAGGAACTCGAATAAGTTTCATTCAAAACTCTCATTTTCTTTCAAAGATTCAATCTGTATACATTAAAAAGGTTTAGTCATATAATAGGTTCCTTTATTGAGGTATTTTCATTCAAATATTTAATCTTTAGTCATTAAAACTCGCTTCGCGACTTCATAGGTCACTCGAATAAGTCAATCTCAAAACTCTCGTTTTCTGTCAAACACTCAATCTTTTTACATTAAAAAGGTCTTGTGACATTCTAGGTACCTTTACTGAGGTATTTTCATTCAAATATTCAATCTATACTCTGTAAAACACACTTTGGGACGTCAAAGGGAACTCGAAAATTTTCTCTCAAAACTCTCATTTTCTTTAAAAGATTCAATCTTTATACATTAAAAAGGTCTAGTCACATAATAGGTTCTTTTGTGGAGATATTTTAATTCAAAGATTTAATATTTAGTCATTACAGCACGATTCGCGACTTCATAGGTAACTCGAATAAGTTAATCTCTAAACTATCATTTTTTTTCAGAGATTCAATCTGTTTACATTAAAAAGGTCTAGTGACATACTAGGTACCTTTATTAAGGTAATTTCATTAAGAGATTCAATCTTTACTCTGTAAAACACTCTAAGGGACGTCAAAGAGAACTCGAATAAGTCTAACTCAAAAACCTCATTTTCTTTCAAAGATTCAATCTTTATACATTGAAAAGGTCTAGTGACATAAAAGGTACCTTTATTGAGGTACTTTCATTTAAAGATTCAACATATATTCATTAAAACACGCTTCGCGACTTCTAGGTAACACGAATAATTTTAAATTAAAACTCTTGTTTTGTTTCAAACATTCAATCTATATGCATTAAAAAGGTTTAGTGACATAAAGGTACTTTTATTGAGATTTTCAATCAAAGATTCGATTTCAACTCATTAAAACACTCTTCGTCACTTCTTAAGTAACTCGAATAAGTCTAAATCAATACTCTAATTTTCTTTCAAAGATTCAACATTTATACATTAAAAATGTCCACTAACATAATAGGTACCTTTATTGAGGTATTTCCATTCAAAGATTCTATTTTTACTCATTAAAACACTCTTCGGGACGTCAAAAGTAACTCGAATAAGTTTCATTCAAAACTCTCAGTTTCTTTCAAAGATTCAATCTGTATACATTAAAAAGGTTTAGTCATATAATAGGTTCCTTTATTGAGGTATTTTCATTCAAAGATTTAATCTTTAGTCATTAAAACACGCTTCGCGACTTCATAGGTCACTCGAATAAGCCAATATCAAAACTATCGTTTTCTTTCAAACATTCAATCTTTTTACACTAAAAAGGTCTTGTGACATTCTAGGTACCTTTACTGTGGTATTTTCATTCAAATATTCAATCTACACTCTGTAAAACACACTTCGAGACGTCAAAGGGAACTCGGAAAAGTTTCACTCAAAACTCTCATTTTCTTTAAAAGATTCAATCTTCATAAATTAAAAAGGTATAGTCACATAATAGGTTCTTTTGTTGAGATATTTTCATTCAAAGATTTAATATTTAGTCATTAGAACACGATTCGCGACTTCATAGGTAACTCGAATAAGTTAATCTCTAAATTATCATTTTTTTTCAGAGATTCAGTCTTTTTACATTAAAAAGGTCTAGTGACATACTAGGTACCTTTATTATGATAATTTCATTCAGAGATTCAATCTTTAATTTGTAAAACACTCTAAGGGACGTCCAAGAGAACTCGAATAAGTTTAACTCAAAAACCTCATTTTCTTTCAAAGATTCAATCTTTATACATTGAAAAGGTCTACAGACATAAAAGGTACCTTTATTGAGGTACTTTCATTTAAAGATTCAACATATATTCATTAAAACAGGCTTCGCGACTTCTAGGTAACACGAATAATTTTAAATTAAAACTCTTGTTTTGTTTCAAAGATTCAGTCTATATGCATTAAAAAGGTTTAGTGACATAAAATGTACTTTTATTGAGATATTTTCAATCAAAGATTCAATTTTTACTCATTAAAACACTCTTCGCCACTTCTTAAGTAACTCGAATAAGTTTAAATCAATACTCTAATTTTCTTTCAAAGATTCAACATTTATACATTAAAAATGTCTAGTAACATAGTAGGTACCTTTATTGAGATATTTTCATTCAAAGATTCTATTTTTACTCATTAAAACACTCTTCGGGACTTCAAAAGGAACTCGAATAAGTTTCATTCAAAACTCTCATTTTCTTTCAAAGATTCAATCTGTATACATTAAAAAGGTTTAGTCATATAATAGGTTCCTTTATTGAGGTATTTTCATTCAAAGATTTAATCTTTAGTCATTAAAACACGCTTCGCGACTTCATAGGTCACTCGAATAAGTCAATCTCAAAACTCTCGTTTTCTTTCAAACATTCAATCTTTGTACAGTAAAAAGGTCTTGTGACATTCTAGGTACCTTTACTGAGGTATTTTCATTCAAATATTCAATCTATACTCTGTAAAACACACTTCGGGACGTCAAAGGGAACTCGAAAAAGTTTCACTCAAAACTCTCATTTTCTTTAAAAGATTCAATCTTTATACATTAAAAAGGTTTAGTCACATAATAGGTTCTTTTGTTGAGATATTTTCATTCAAAGATTTAATATTTAGTCATTACAGCACGATTCGCGACTTCATAGGTAACTCGAATAAGTTAATCTCTAAACCGTCATTTTTTTTCATAGATTCAAACTTTTTACATTAAAAAGGTCTAGTGACATACTAGGTACCTTTATTAAGGTAATTTCATTCGGAGATTCAATCTTTACTCTGTAAAACACTCTAAGGGACGTCAAAGAGAACTCGAATAAGTCTAACTCAAAAACCACATTTTCTTTCAAAGATTCAATCTTTATACATTGAAAAGGTCTAGTGACATATAAGGTACCTTTATTGAGGTACTTTCATTTAAAGATTCAACATATATTCATTAAAACACGCTTCGCGACTTCTAGGTAACACGAATAATTTTAAATTAAAACTCTTGTTTTGTTTCAAAGATTCAATCTATATGCATTAAAAAGGTTTAGTGACATAAAATGTACTTTTATTGAGATATTTTCAATCAAAGATTCGATTTTTACTCATTAAAACACTCTTCGCCACTTCTTAAGTAACTCGAATAAGTTTAAATGAATACTCTAATTTTCTTTCAAAGATTCAGCATTTATACATTAAAAATGTCTAGTAACATAATAGGTACCATTATTGAGGTATTTCCATTCAAAGATTCTATTTTTACTCATTAAAACACTCTTCGGGACGTCAAAAGGAACTCGAATAAGTTTCATTCAAAACTCTCATTTTCTTTCAAAGATTAAATCTGTATACATTAAGAAGGTTTAGTCATATAATAGGTTCCTTTATTGAGATATTTTCATTCAAAGATTTAATCTTTAGTCATTAAAACACGCTTTGCGACTTCATAGGTCACTCGAATAAGTCAATCTCAAAACACTCGTTTTCTTTCAAAGATTCAATCTTTTTACATTAAAAAGGTCTTGTGACATTCTAGGTACCTTTACTGAGGTATTTTCATTGAAATATTCAATCTATACTCTGTAAAACACACTTCGGGACGTCAAAGGGAACCCGGAAAAGTTTCACTCAAAACTCTCATTTTCTTTAAAAGATTCAATCTTTATACATTAAAAAGGTCTAGTCACATAATAGGTTCTTTTGTTGAAATATTTTCATTCAAAGATTTAATATTTACTCATTACAACACGATTCGCGACTTCATAGGTAACGTGAATAAGTTAATCTCTAAACTATCATTTTTTTTTCAGAGATTCAATGTTTTTACATTAAAAAGGTCTAGAGACATACTAGGTACCTTTATTAAGGTAATTTCATTCAGAGATTCAATCTTTACTCTGTAAAACACTCTAAGGGACGTCAAAGAGAACTTGAATAAGTTTAACTCAAAAACCTCATTTTCTTTCAAAGATTCAATCTTTATACATTGAAAAGGTCTAGTGACATAAAAAGGTACCTTTATTGAGGTACTTTCATTTAAAGATTCAACATATATTCAATAAAACACGCTTCGCGACTTCTAGGTAACACGAATAATTTTAAATTAAAACTCTTGTTTTGTTTCAAAAATTCAATCTATATGCATTAAAAAGGTTTAGTGACATAAAATGTACTTTTATTGAGATATTTTCAATCAAAGATTCGATTTTTACTCATTATAATACTCTTCGCCACTTCTTAAGTAACTCGAATAAGTTTAAATCAATACTCTAATTTTCTTTCAAAGATTCAACATTTATACATTAAAAATGTCTAGTAACATAATAGGTACCTTTATTGAGGTATTTTCATTCAAAGATTCTATTTTTACTCATTAAAACACTTTTCGAGACGTCAAAAGGAACTCGAATAAGTTTCATTCAAAACTCTCATTTTCTTTCAAAGATTCAATCTGTATACATTAAAAAGGTTTAGTCATATAATAGGTTCCTTTATTGAGGTATTTTCATTCAAAGATTTAATCTTTAGTCATTAAAACACGCTTCGCGACTTCATAGGTCACTCGAATAAGTCAATCTCAAAACTCTCATTTTCTTTCAAAGATTCAATCTTTTTACATTAAAAAGGTCTTGTGACATTCTAGATACCTTTATTGAGGTATTTTCATTCAAATATTCAATCTATACTCTGTAAAACACACTGCGGGATGTCAAAGGGAACTCGGAAAAGTTTCACTCAAAACTCTCATTTTCTTTAAAAGATTCAATCTTTATACATTAAAAAGGTCTAGTCACATAATAGGTTCTTTTGTTGAGATTTTTTCATTCAAAGATTTAATATTTAGTCATTACAACACGATTCGCGACTTCATAGGTAATGTGAATAAGTTAATCTCTAAACTATCATTTTTTTTTCAGAGATTCAATGTTTTTACATTAAAAAGATCTAGAGACATACTAGGTACCTTTATTAAGGTAATTTCATTCAGAGATTCAATCTTTACTCTGTAAAACACTCTAAGGGACGTCAAAGAGAACTCGAATAAGTTTAACTCAAAAACCTCATTTTCTTTCAAAGATTCAATCTTTATACATTGAAAAGGTCTAGTGACATAAAAGGTACCTTTATTGAGGTACTTTCATTTAAAGATTCAACATATATTCATTAAAACACGCTTCGCGACTTCTAGGTAACACGAATAATTTTAAATTAAAACTTTTGTTTTGTTTCAAAGATTCAATCTATATGCATTAAAAAGGTTTAGTGACATAAAATGTACTTTTATTGAGATATTTTCAATCAAAGATTCGATTTTTACTCATTAAAATACTCTTCGCCACTTCTTAAGTAACTCGAATAATTTTAAATCAATACTCTAATTTTCTTTTAAAGATTCAACATTTATACAGTAAAAATGTCTAGTAACATAATAGGTACCTTTATTGAGATATTTTCATTCAAAGATTCAATTTTTACTCATTAAAACACTATTCGGGACGTCAAAAGGAACTCGAATAAGTTTCATTCAAAACTCTCATTTTCTTTCAATGATTCAATCTGTATACATTAAAAAGGTTTAGTCATATAATAGGTTCTTTATTGAGGTATTTTCATTCAAAGATTTAATCTTTAGTCATTAAAACACGCTTCGCGACTTCATAGGTCAGTCGAATAAGTCAATCTCAAAACTCTCATTTTTCTTTCAAAGATTCAATCTTTTTACATTAAAAAGGTCTTGTGACATTCTAGGTACCTTTACTGAGGTATTTTCATTCAAATATTCAATCTATACTCTGTAAAACACACTTCGGGACGTCAAAGGGAACTCGGAAAAGTTTCACTCAAAACTCTCATTTTCTTTAAAAGATTCAATCTTTATATATTAAAAAGGTCTAGTCACATAATAGGTTCTTTTGTTGAGATATTTTCATTCAAAGATTTAATATTTAGTCATTACAGCACGATTCGCGACTTCTTAGGTAACTCGAATAAGTTAATCTCTAAACCGTCATTTTTTTTCATAGATTCAATCTTTTTACATTAAAAAGGTCTAGTGACATACTAGGTACCTTTATTAAGGTAATTTCATTCGGAGATTCAATCTTTACTCTGTAAAACACTCTAAGGGACGTCAAAGAGAACTCGAATAAGTCTAACTCAAAAACCACATTTTCTTTCAAAGATTCAATCTTTATACATTGAAAAGGTCTAGTGACATAAAAGGTACCATTATTGAGGTACTTTCATTTAAAGATTCAACATATATTCATTAAAACACGCTTCGCGACTTCTAGGTAACACGAATAATTTTAAATTAAAACTCTTGTTTTATTTCAAAGATTCAATCTATATGCATTAAAAAGGTTTAGTGACATAAAAGGTACTTTTATTGAGATATTTTCAATCAAAGATTCGATTTTTACTCATTATAATACTCTTCGCCACTTCTTAAGTAACTCGAATAAGTTTAAATCAATACTCTAATTTTCTTTCAAAGATTCAACATTTATACATTAAAAATGTCTAGTAACATAATAGGTACCTTTATTGAGGTATTTTCATTCAAAGATTCTATTTTTACTCATTAAAACACTTTTCGAGACGTCAAAAGGAACTCGAATAAGTTTCATTCAAAACTCTCATTTTCTTTCAAAGATTCAATCTGTATACATTAAAAAGGTTTAGTCATATAATAGGTTCCTTTATTGAGGTATTTTCATTCAAAGATTTAATCTTTAGTCATTAAAACACGCTTCGCGACTTCATAGGTCACTCGAATAAGTCAATCTCAAAACTCTCATTTTCTTTCAAAGATGCAATCTTTTTACATTAAAAAGGTCTTGTGACATTCTAGATACCTTTATTGAGGTATTTTCATTCAAATATTCAATCTATACTCTGTAAAACACACTGCGGGATGTCAAAGGGAACTCGGAAAAGTTTCACTCAAAACTCTCATTTTCTTTAAAAGATTCAATCTTTATACATTAAAAAGGTCTAGTCACATAATAGGTTCTTTTGTTGAGATTTTTTCATTCAAAGATTTAATATTTAGTCATTTCAACACGATTCGCGACTTCATAGGTAACGTGAATAAGTTAATCTCTAAACTATCATTTTTTTTTCAGAGATTCAATGTTTTTACATTAAAAAGATCTAGAGACATACTAGGTACCTTTATTAAGGTAATTTCATTCAGAGATTCAATCTTTACTCTGTAAAACACTCTAAGGGACGTCAAAGAGAACTCGAATAAGTTTAACTCAAAAACCTCATTTTCTTTCAAAGATTCAATCTTTATACATTGAAAAGGTCTAGTGACATAAAAGGTACCTTTATTGAGGTACTTTCATTTAAAGATTCAACATATATTCATTAAAACACGCTTCGCGACTTCTAGGTAACACGAATAATTTTAAATTAAAACTTTTGTTTTGTTTCAAAGATTCAATCTATATGCATTAAAAAGGTTTAGTGACATAAAATGTACTTTTATTGAGATATTTTCAATCAAAGATTCGATTTTTACTCATTAAAATACTCTTCGCCACTTCTTAAGTAACTCGAATAATTTTAAATCAATACTCTAATTTTCTTTTAAAGATTCAACATTTATACAGTAAAAATGTCTAGTAACATAATAGGTACCTTTATTGAGATATTTTCATTCAAAGATTCAATTTTTACTCATTAAAACACTCTTCGGGACGTCAAAAGGAACTCGAATAAGTTTCATTCAAAACTCTCATTTTCTTTCAAAGATTCAATCTGTATACATTAAAAAGGTTTAGTCATATAATAGGTTCTTTATTGAGGTATTTTCATTCAAAGATTTAATCTTTAGTCATTAAAACACGCTTCGCGACTTCATAGGTCAGTCGAATAAGTCAATCTCAAAACTCTCATTTTTCTTTCAAAGATTCAATCTTTTTACATTAAAAAGGTCTTGTGACATTCTAGGTACCTTTACTGAGGTATTTTCATTCAAATATTCAATCTATACTCTGTAAAACACACTTCGGGACGTCAAAGGGAACTCGGAAAAGTTTCACTCAAAACTCTCATTTTCTTTAAAAGATTCAATCTTTATATATTAAAAAGGTCTAGTCACATAATAGGTTCATTTGTTGAGATATTTTCATTCAAAGATTTAATATTTAGTCATTACAGCACGATTCGCGACTTCTTAGGTAACTCGAATAAGTTAATCTCTAAACCGTCATTTTTTTTCATAGATTCAATCTTTTTACATTAAAAAGGTCTAGTGACATACTAGGTACCTTTATTAAGGTAATTTCATTCGGAGATTCAATCTTTACTCTGTAAAACACTCTAAGGGACGTCAAAGAGAACTCGAATAAGTCTAACTCAAAAACCACATTTTCTTTCAAAGATTCAATCTTTATACATTGAAAAGGTCTAGTGACATAAAAGGTACCATTATTGAGGTACTTTCATTTAAAGATTCAACATATATTCATTAAAACACGATTCGCGACTTCTAGGTAACACGAATAATTTTAAATTAAAACTCTTGTTTTATTTCAAAGATTCAATCTATATGCATTAAAAAGGTTTAGTGACATAAAAGGTACTTTTATTGAGATATTTTCAATCAAAGATTCGATTTTTACTCATTATAATACTCTTCGCCACTTCTTAAGTAACTCGAATAAGTTTAAATCAATACTCTAATTTTCTTTCAAAGATTCAACATTTATACATTAAAAATGTCTAGTAACATAATAGGTACCTTTATTGAGGTATTTTCATTCAAAGATTCTATTTTTACTCATTAAAACACTTTTCGAGACGTCAAAAGGAACTCGAATAAGTTTCATTCAAAACTCTCATTTTCTTTCAAAGATTCAATCTGTATACATTAAAAAGGTTTAGTCATTTAATAGGTTCCTTTATTGAGGTATTTTCATTCAAAGATTTAATCTTTAGTCATTAAAACACGCTTCGCGACTTCATAGGTCACTCGAATAAGTCAATCTCAAAACTCTCATTTTCTTTCAAAGATGCAATCTTTTTACATTAAAAAGGTCTTGTGACATTCTAGATACCTTTATTGAGGTATTTTCATTCAAATATTCAATCTATACTCTGTAAAACACACTGCGGGATGTCAAAGGGAACTCGGAAAAGTTTCACTCAAAACTCTCATTTTCTTTAAAAGATTCAATCTTTATACATTAAAAAGGTCTAGTCACATAATAGGTTCTTTTGTTGAGATTTTTTCATTCAAAGATTTAATATTTAGTCATTTCAACACGATTCGCGACTTCATAGGTAACGTGAATAAGTTAATCTCTAAACTATCATTTTTTTTTCAGAGATTCAATGTTTTTACATTAAAAAGATCTAGAGACATACTAGGTACCTTTATTAAGGTAATTTCATTCAGAGATTCAATCTTTACTCTGTAAAACACTCTAAGGGACGTCAAAGAGAACTCGAATAAGTTTAACTCAAAAACCTCATTTTCTTTCAAAGATTCAATCTTTATACATTGAAAAGGTCTAGTGACATAAAAGGTACCTTTATTGAGGTACTTTCATTTAAAGATTCAACATATATTCATTAAAACACGCTTCGCGACTTCTAGGTAACACGAATAATTTTAAATTAAAACTTTTGTTTTGTTTCAAAGATTCAATCTATATGCATTAAAAAGGTTTAGTGACATAAAATGTACTTTTATTGAGATATTTTCAATCAAAGATTCGATTTTTACTCATTAAAATACTCTTCGCCACTTCTTAAGTAACTCGAATAATTTTAAATCAATACTCTAATTTTCTTTTAAAGATTCAACATTTATACAGTAAAAATGTCTAGTAACATAATAGGTACCTTTATTGAGATATTTTCATTCAAAGATTCAATTTTTACTCATTAAAACACTCTTCGGGACGTCAAAAGGAACTCGAATAAGTTTCATTCAAAACTCTCATTTTCTTTCAAAGATTCAATCTGTATACATTAAAAAGGTTTAGTCATATAATAGGTTCTTTATTGAGGTATTTTCATTCAAAGATTTAATCTTTAGTCATTAAAACACGCTTCGCGACTTCATAGGTCAGTCGAATAAGTCAATCTCAAAACTCTCATTTTTCTTTCAAAGATTCAATCTTTTTACATTAAAAAGGTCTTGTGACATTCTAGGTACCTTTACTGAGGTATTTTCATTCAAATATTCAATCTATACTCTGTAAAACACACTTCGGGACGTCAAAGGGAACTCGGAAAAGTTTCACTCAAAACTCTCATTTTCTTTAAAAGATTCAATCTTTATATATTAAAAAGGTCTAGTCACATAATAGGTTCTTTTGTTGAGATATTTTCATTCAAAGATTTAATATTTAGTCATTACAGCACGATTCGCGACTTCTTAGGTAACTCGAATAAGTTAATCTCTAAACCGTCATTTTTTTTCATAGATTCAATCTTTTTACATTAAAAAGGTCTAGTGACATACTAGGTACCTTTATTAAGGTAATTTCATTCGGAGATTCAATCTTTACTCCGTAAAACACTCTAAGGGACGTCAAAGAGAACTCGAATAAGTCTAACTCAAAAACCACATTTTCTTTCAAAGATTCAATCTTTATACATTGAAAAGGTCTAGTGACATAAAAGGTACCATTATTGAGGTACTTTCATTTAAAGATTCAACATATATTCATTAAAACACGCTTCGCGACTTCTAGGTAACACGAATAATTTTAAATTAAAACTCTTGTTTTATTTCAAAGATTCAATCTATATGCATTAAAAAGGTTTAGTGACATAAAAGGTACTTTTATTGAGATATTTTCAATCAAAGATTCGATTTTTACTCATTATAATACTCTTCGCCACTTCTTAAGTAACTCGAATAAGTTTAAATCAATACTCTAATTTTCTTTCAAAGATTCAACATTTATACATTAAAAATGTCTAGTAACATAATAGGTACCTTTATTGAGGTATTTTCATTCAAAGATTCTATTTTTACTCATTAAAACACTTTTCGAGACGTCAAAAGGAACTCGAATAAGTTTCATTCAAAACTCTCATTTTCTTTCAAAGATTCAATCTGTATACATTAAAAAGGTTTAGTCATATAATAGGTTCCTTTATTGAGGTATTTTCATTCAAAGATTTAATCTTTAGTCATTAAAACACGCTTCGCGACTTCATAGGTCACTCGAATAAGTCAATCTCAAAACTCTCATTTTCTTTCAAAGATTCAATCTTTTTACATTAAAAAGGTCTTGTGACATTTTTACATTAAAAAGGTCTAGTGACATACTAGGTACCTTTATTAAGGTAATTTCATTCAGAGATTCAATCTTTACTCTGTAAAACACTCTAAGGGACGTCAAAGAGAACTCGAATAAGTTTAACTCAAAAACCTCATTTTCTTTCAAAGAATTAATCTTTATACGTTGAAAAGGTCTAGTGACATAAAAGGTACCTTTATTGAGGTACTTTCATTTTAAGATTCAACATATATTCATTAAAACATGCTTCGCGACTTCTAGGTAACACGAATAATTTTAAATTAAAACTCTTGTTTTGTTTCAAAGATTCAATCTATATGCATTAAAAAGGTTTAGTGACATAAAATGTATTTTTATTGAGATATTTTCGTTCAAAGATTCGATTTTTACACATTAAAACACTCTTCGCCACTTCTTAAGTAACTCGAATAAGTTTAACTCAATATCTAATTTTCTTTCAAAGATTCATCATTTATACATTAAAAATGTCTAGTAACATAATAGGTACCTTTATTAAGGTATTTTCATTGAGTTCCCTTTGACGTCCCGTCGCGTGTTTTACAGAGTAAAGATTGAATCTTTGAACGAAAATACCTTAATAAAGGTACTTAGTATGTCACTAGACCTTTTTAAGGTAAAAAGATTGAATCTCTGAAAAAAAATGATAGTTTAGAGATTAACTTATTCGAGTTACCTATGAAGTTCCGAATCGTGTTGTAATGACTAAATATTAAATCTTTGAATGAAAATATCTCAACAAATGAACCTATTATGTGACTAGATCTTTTTAATGTATAAAGATTAAATCTTTTAAAGAAAATGAGAGTTTTGAGTGAAACTTATTCGGGTTCCCTTTGACGTCCCGAAGAGTGTTTTACAGAGTATAGATTGAATCTTTGAATGAAAATACCTCAGTAAAGGTACCTAGTATGTCACAAGACCTTTTTAATGTAAAAAGATTGAATCTTTGAAAGAAAATGAGAGTTTTGAGATTAACTTATTCGAGTTACCTATGAAGTCGCGAAGTGTGTTTTAATGACTAAAGATTAAATCTTTGGATGAAAATACCTCAATAAAGGAACCTATTATATGACTAAACCTTTTTAATGTATAAGGATTGAATCTTTGAAAGAAAAGGAGAGTTTTCAATGAAACTTATTCGTGTTCCGTTTGACGTCCCGAAGAGTGTTTTAATGAGTAAAAGTAGAATTTTTGAATGAAAATACCTCAATAAAGGTACCTATTATGTTACTAGACCTTTTTAATATGTAAACGTTGAATCTTTGAAAGAAAATAAGAGTATTGATTTAAACTTATTCGAGTTACTTATGAAGTGGCGAAGAGTGTTTTAATGAGTAAAGATCGAATCTTTGATTAAAACTATCTCAATAAAAGTACCTTTTATGTCATTAAACCTTTTTAATGCATATAGATTGAATCTTTGAAACAAAACAAGAATTTTAATTTAAAATTAAAACTCTTATGTCACAAGACGTTTTCAATGTATAAAGATTGAATCTTTGAAAGAAAATGAGGTTTCTGAGTTAAACTTATTCGAGTTCCCTTTGACGTCCCGTAGAGTGTTTTACAGAGTAAAGATTGAATCTTTGAACGAAAATACCTTAAAGAAGGTACCTAGTATGTCACTAGACCTTTTTAATGTAAAAAGATTGAATCTCTGAAAAAAAATGATAGTTTAAAGATTAACTTATTCGAATTTCCTATGAAGTCGCGAATCGTGTTGTAATGACTAAATATTAAATCTTTGAATGAAAATATCTCAACAAAGGATCCTATTATGTGACTAGACCTTTTTAATGTATCAAGATTGAATCTTTTAAAGAAAATGAGAGTTTTGAGTGAAACTTATTCGAGTTTCCTTTGACGTCCCGAAAAGTGTTTTACAGAGTATAGATTGAATCTTTGAATGAAAATACCTCAGTAAAGGTACCTAGTATGTCACTAGACCATTTTAATATAGAAAGATTGAATCTTTGAAAGAAAATGAGAGTTTTGAGATTAACTTATTCGAGTTACCTATGAAGTCGCGAAGCGTGTTTTAATGACTAAAGATTAAATCTTTGAATGAAAATACCTCAATAAAGCAACCTATTATATGACTAAACCTTTTAAATGTATACAGATTGAAACTTTGAAAGAAAATGAAAGTTTTGAAAGAAATTTATTCGAGTTCCTTTTGACGTCCCGAAGAGTGTTTTAATGAGTAAAAATAGAATCTTTAAATGAAAATACCTCAATAAAGGTACATATTGTGTTACTAGATCTTTTTAATGTATAAACGTTGAATCTTTGAAAGAAAATAAGAGTATTGATTTAAACTTATTCGAGTTACTTATGAAGTGGCGAAGAGTGTTTTAATGAGTAAAGATCGAATCTTTGATTGAAATTATCTCAATAAAAGTAACTTTTAGGTCATTAAACCTTTTTAATGCATATAAATTGAATCTTTGAAACAAAACAAGAGTTTTAATTTAAAATTATTCGTGTTACCTAGTAGTCGCGAAGAGTGTTTTAATGAGTATATGTTGAATCTTTAATTTAAGGTACCTCAATAAATGTACCTTTTATATCACTAGACCTTTTCAGTGTATAAAGATTGAATCTTTGAAAGAAAGTGAGGTTTTTGAGTTAAGCTTATTCGAGTTCCCTTTGATGTCCAGTAGAGTGTTTTACAGAGTAAAGATTGAATCTTTGAACGAAAATACATTAATAAAGGTACGTAGTATGTCACTAGACCATTTTAAGCTAAAAAGATTAAATCTCTGCAAGAAAATGATAGTTTAGAGATTAACTTATTCGGTTACCTATGAAGTCGCGAATCGTGTTGTATTGACTAAATATTAAATATTTGAATCAAAATATCTCAACAAAGGTACCTATTATGTGACTCGACCTTTTTAATGTATAAAGATTGAATCTTTTAAAGAAAATGAGAGTTTTGAGTGAAACTTATTCGAGTTCCCTTCGACGTCCCGAAGAGTGTTTTACAGAGTATAGATTGAATCTTTGAATGAAAATACCCCAATAAAAGTACCTAGTATGTCACTAGACCTTTTTAATGTAAAAAGATTGAATCTTTGAAAGAAAATGAGAGTTTTGAGACTAACTTATTCGAGTTACCTACGAAGTCGCGAAGCGTATTTTAATGACTAAAGATTAAATCTTTGAATGAAAATACCTCAATAAAGGAACCTATTATATGACTAAACCTTTTTAATGTATACGGATTGAATCTTTGAAAGAAAATGAGAGTTTTGAATGAAACTTATTCGAGTTCCGTTTGACGTCCCGAAGAGTGTTTTAATGAGTAAAAATAGAATCTTTGAATGAAAATATCTCAATAAAGGTACCTATCATGTTACTAGATTTTTTTAATGTATAAACGTTGAATCTTTGAAAGAAAATAAGAGTATTGATTTAAACTTATTCGAGTTACTTATGAAGTGACGAAGAGTGTATTAATCGAGTTACTTATGAAGTGGCGAAGAGTATTTTAATGAGTAAAGATCGAATCTTTGATTAAAAATATCTCAATAAAAGTACCTTTTATGTCATTAAACCTTTTTAATCCAATAGATTGAATCTTTGAAACAAAACAAGAATTTTAATTTAAAATTAAAACTCTTATGTCACAAGACGTTTTCAGTGTATAAAGATTGAATCTTTGAAAGAAAATGAGGTTTCTGAGTTAAACTTTAATGAGTTCCCTTTGACGTCCCGTAGAGTGTTTTACAGAGTAAAGATTGAATCTTTGAACAAAAATACCTTAATGAAGGTACCTAGTATGTCACTAGACCTTTTTAATGTAAAAAGATTGAATCTCTGAAAAAAAATGATAGTTTAAAGATTAACTTATTCGAATTACCTATGAAGTCGCGAATCGTGTTGTAATGACTAAATATTAAATCTTTGAATGAAAATATCTCAACAAAGGATCCTATTATGTGACTAGACCTTTTTAATGTATCAAGATTGAATCTTTTAAAGAAAATGAGAGTTTTGAGTGAAACTTATTGAATCTTTGAATTAAAATACCTCAGTAAAGGTACCTAGTATGTCACTAGACCTTTCTAATGTAGAAAGATTGAATCTTTGAAAGAAAATGAGAGTTTTGAGATTAACTTATTCGAGTTACCTATGAAGTCGCGAAGCGTGTTTTAATGACTAAAGATTAAATCTTTGAATGAAAATACCTCAATAAAGGAACCTATTATATGACTAAACCTTTTAAATGTATACAGATTGAAACTTTGAAAGAAAATGAGGGTTTTGAATGAAACTTATTCGAGTTCCTTTTGACGTCCCGAAGAGTGTTTTAATGAGTAAAAATAGAATCTTTGAATGAAAATACCTCAATAAAGGTACCTATTATGTTACTAGACCTTTTTAATGTATAAACGTTGAATCTTTGAAAGAAAATAAGAGTATTGATTTAAACTTATTCGAGTTACTTATGAAGTGACGAAGAGTGTATTAATGAGTAAAGATGGAATCTTTGATTAAAAATATCTCAATAAAAGTACCTTTTATGTCATTAAACCTTTTTAATGCATATAGATTGAATTTTTGAAACAAAACAAGAATTTTAATTTAAAATTAACACTCTTATGTCACAAGACGTTTTCAATGTATAAAGATTGAATTTTTGAAAGAAAATGAGGTCTCTGAGTTAAGCTTATTCGACTTCCGTTTGACGTCCCGTAGAGTGTTTTACAGAGTAAAGATTGAATCTTTGTACGAAAATACCTTAATAAAGGTACTTAGTATGTCACTAGACCTTTTTAAGGTAAAAAGATTAAATCTCTAAAAAAAAATGATTGTTTAGAGATTAACTTATTCGAGTTACCTATGAAGTCGCGAATCGTGTTGTAATGACTAAATATTAAATCTTTGAATGAAAATATCTCAACAAATGAACCAATAATGTGACTAGATCTTTTTAATGTATAAATATTGAATCTTTTAAAGAAAATGAGAGTTTTGAGTGAAACTTATTCGGGTTTCCTTTGACGTCCCGAAGAGTGTTTTACAGAGTATGGATTGAATCTTTGAATGAAAATACCTCAGTAAAGGTACCTAGTATGTCACTAGACCTTGTTAATGTAAAAAGATTGAATCTTTGAAAGAAAATGAGAGTTTTGAGATTAACTTATTCGAGTTACCTATGAAGTCGCGAAGCGTGTTTTAGTGACTAAAGATTATTTCTTTGAATGAAAATACCTCAATAAAGGAACCTATTATATGACTAAACCTTTTTAATGTATACGGATTGAATCTTTGAAAGAAAATGAGAGTTTTGAATGAAACTTATTCGAGTTCCGTTTGACGTCCCGAAAATGTTTTAATGAGTAAAAATAGAATCTTTGAATGAAAATACCTCAATAAAGATACCTATTATGTTACTAGACCTTTTTAATGTATAAACGTTGAATCTTTGAAACAAAATAAGAGTGTTGAATTAAACTTATTCGAGTTACTTATGAAGTGGCGAAGAGTGTTTTAATGAGTAAAGATTGAATCTTTGATTTAAAATATCTCAATAAAAGTACCTTTAATGTCATTAAACCTTTTTAATGCATATAGATTAAATCTATGAAACAAAACAAGAGTTTTAATTTAAAATTATTCGTGTTACCTAGTAGTCGCGAAGAGTGTTTTAATGAGTATATGTTGAATCTTTAAATTAAAGTACCTCAATAAAGGTACCTTTTATGTCACAAGAAGTTTTCAATGTATAAAGATTGAATCTTTGAAAGAAAATGAGGTTTCTGAGTTAAACTTATTCGAGTTCCCTTTGACGCCCTGTAGAGTGTTTTACAGGGTAAAGATTGAATCTTTGAATGAAAATACCTTAATAAAGGTACCTAGTATGTCACTAGACCTTTTTAATGTAAAAAGATTGAATCTCTGAAAAAAAATGATAGTTTAGAGATTAACTTATTCGAGTTACCTATGAAGTCGCGAATCGTGTTGTAATAACTAAATATTAAATCTTTGAATGAAAATATCTCAAAAAAGGAACCTATTATGTGACTAGACCTTTTTAATGTATCAAGATTGAATCTCTGAAAAAAAATGATAGTTTAAAGATTAACTTATTCGAATTACCTATGAAGTCGCGAATCGTGTTGTAATGACTAAATATTAAATCTTTGAATGAAAATATCTCAACAAAGGATCCTATTATGTGACTAGACCTTTTTAATGTATCAAGATTGAATCTTTTAAAGAAAATGAGAGTTTTGAGTGAAACTTATTGAATCTTTGAATTAAAATACCTCAGTAAAGGTACCTAGTATGTCACTAGACCTTTTTAATGTAGAAAGATTGAATCTTTGAAAGAAAATGAGAGTTTTGAGATTAACTTATTCGAGTTACCTATGAAGTCGCGAAGCGTGTTTTAATGACTAAAGATTAAATCTTTGAATGAAAATACCTCAATAAAGGAACCTATTATATGACTAAACCTTTTAAATGTATACAGATTGAAACTTTGAAAGAAAATGAGGGTTTTGAATGAAACTTATTCGAGTTCCTTTTGACGTCCCGAAGAGTGTTTTAATGAGTAAAAATAGAATCTTTGAATGAAAATACCTCAATAAAGGTACCTATTATGTTACTAGACCTTTTTAATGTATAAACGTTGAATCTTTGAAAGAAAATAAGAGTATTGATTTAAACTTATTCGAGTTACTTATGAAGTGACGAAGAGTGTATTAATGAGTAAAGATCGAATCTTTGATTAAAAATATCTCAATAAAAGTACCTTTTATGTCATTAAACCTTTTTAATGCATATAGATTGAATTTTTGAAACAAAACAAGAATTTTAATTTAAAATTAACACTCTTATGTCACAAGACGTTTTCAATGTATAAAGATTGAATTTTTG
Source organism: Cornus florida (assembly GCF_030987335.1). Taxonomy (NCBI): domain Eukaryota; kingdom Viridiplantae; phylum Streptophyta; class Magnoliopsida; order Cornales; family Cornaceae; genus Cornus; species Cornus florida. Next base: position 88,175,878 of record NW_026775578.1, on the reverse strand, counting down.
AAAGAAAATGAGGTTTCTGAGTTAAGCTTATTCGACTTCCGTTTGACGTCCCGTAGAGTGTTTTACAGAGTAAAGATTGAATCTTTGTACGAAAATACCTTAATAAAGGTACTTAGTATGTCACTAGACCTTTTTAAGGTAAAAAGATTAAATCTCTAAAAAAAAATGATTGTTTAGAGATTAACTTATTCGAGTTACCTATGAAGTCGCGAATCGTGTTGTAATGACTAAATATTAAATCTTTGAATGAAAATATCTCAACAAATGAACCAATAATGTGACTAGATCTTTTTAATGTATAAATATTGAATCTTTTAAAGAAAATGAGAGTTTTGAGTGAAACTTATTCGGGTTTCCTTTGACGTCCCGAAGAGTGTTTTACAGAGTATGGATTGAATCTTTGAATGAAAATACCTCAGTAAAGGTACCTAGTATGTCACTAGACCTTGTTAATGTAAAAAGATTGAATCTTTGAAAGAAAATGAGAGTTTTGAGATTAACTTATTCGAGTTACCTATGAAGTCGCGAAGCGTGTTTTAGTGACTAAAGATTATTTCTTTGAATGAAAATACCTCAATAAAGGAACCTATTATATGACTAAACCTTTTTAATGTATACGGATTGAATCTTTGAAAGAAAATGAGAGTTTTGAATGAAACTTATTCGAGTTCCGTTTGACGTCCCGAAAATGTTTTAATGAGTAAAAATAGAATCTTTGAATGAAAATACCTCAATAAAGATACCTATTATGTTACTAGACCTTTTTAATGTATAAACGTTGAATCTTTGAAAGAAAATAAGAGTGTTGAATTAAACTTATTCGAGTTACTTATGAAGTGGCGAAGAGTGTTTAATGAGTAAAGATTGAATCTTTGATTTAAAATATCTCAATAAAAGTACCTTTAATGTCATTAAACCTTTTTAATGCATATAGATTAAATCTTTGAAACAAAACAAGAGTTTTAATTTAAAATTATTCGTGTTACCTAGTAGTCGCGAAGAGTGTTTTAATGAGTATATGTTGAATCTTTAAATTAAAGTACCTCAATAAAGGTACCTTTTATGTCACAAGACGTTTGCAATGTATAAAGATTGAATCTTTGAAAGAAAATGAGGTTTCTGAGTTAAACTTATTCGAGTTCCCTTTGACGCCCTGTAGAGTGTTTTACAGGGTAAAGATTGAATCTTTGAATGAAAATACCTTAATAAAGGTACCTAGTATGTCACTAGACCTTTTTAATGTAAAAAGATTGAATCTCTGAAAAAAAATGATAGTTTAGAGATTCACTTATTCGAGTTACCTATGAAGTCACGAATCGTGTTGTAATAACTAAATATTAAATCTTTGAATGAAAATATCTCAAAAAAGGAACCTATTATGTGACTAGACCTTTTTAATGTATCAAGATTGAATCTTTGAAAGAAAATGAGAGTTTTGAGTGAAACTTATTCGAGTCCCCTTCGACGTCCCGAAAAGTGTTTTATAAAGTATAGATTAAATCTTTGTACAAAAATACCTTAATAAAGGTACCTAGTATGTCACTAGACCTTTTTAAGGTAAAAAGATTGAATCTCTGAAAAAAAAAATGATAGTTTAGAGATTAACTTATTCGAGTTACCTACGAAGTCGCGAATCATGTTGTAATGACTAAATATTAAATATTTGAATGAAAATATCTCAACAAAGGAACCTATGATGTGACTAGACCTTTTTAATGTATAAAGATTGAATCTTTTAAAGAAAATAAGAGTTTTGAGTGAAACTTATTCGACTTTCCTTTGACGTCCCGAAGAGTGTTTGGCAGAGTATAGATTGAATCTTTGAATGAAAATACCTCAGTAAAGGTACCTAGTATGTCACTAGACCTTTTTAATGTAAAAAAATGAATCTTTGAAAGAAAATGAGAGTTTTGAGATTAACTTATTCGAGTTACCTATGAAGTCGCGAAGCATGTTTTAATTACTAAAGATTAAATCTTTATATGAAAATACCTCAATAAAGGAACCTATTATATGACTAAACCTTTTTAATGTATACGAATTGAATCTTTGAAAGAAAATGAGAGTTTTGAATGAAACTTATTCGAGTTCCGTTTGACGTCCCGAAGAGTGTTTTATTGAGTAAAAATAGAATCTTTGAATGAAAATACCTCAATAAAGGTACCTATCATGTTAGTAGACCTTTTTAATGTATAAACGATGAATCTTTGAAAGAAAATAAGAGTATTGATTTAAACTTATTCGAGTTAGTTATGAAGTGGCGAAGAGTGTTTTAATGAGTAAAGATTGAATCTTTGATTGAAAATATCTCAATAAAAGTACCTTTTATGTCATTAAACCTTTTTAATGCATATAGATCGATTCTTTGAAACAAAAAAAGAGTTTTAATTTAAAATTATTCGTGTTACCTAGTAGTCGCGAAGAGTGTTTTAATGAGTATATGTTGAATCTTTAAATTAAAGTACCTCAATAAAGGTACCTTTTTATGTCACAAGACGTTTTCAATGTATAAAGATTGAATCTTTGAAAGAAAATGAGGTTTCTAAGTTAAACTTATTCGAGTTCCCTTTGACGTCCCGTAGAGTATTTTACAGAGTAAAGATTGAATCTTTGAACGAAAATACCTTAATAAAGGTACCTAGTTTGTCACTAGAACTTTTTAATGTAAAAAGATTGAATTTCTGAAAAAAAAAAAAATGATAGTTTAGAGATTAACTTATTCGAGTTACCTATGAAGTCACGAATCGTTTTGTAATGACTAAATATTAAATCTTTGAATGAAAATATCTCAACAAAGGAACCTATTATGTGATTAGACCATTTTAATATATCAGGATTGAATCTTTTAAAGAAAATGAGTGTTTTGAGTGAAACTTATTCGAGTTCCCTTTGACGTCCCGTAGAGTGTTTTATAGAGTTTAGATTGAATCTTTGAATGAAAATACCTCAGTAAAGGTACCTAGTATGTCACTAGACCTTTTTAATGTAAAAAGATTTAATCTTTGAAAGAAAATGAGAGTTTTGAGATTAACTTATTCGAGTTACCTATGAAGTCGCGAAGCGTGTTTTAATGACTAAAGATTAAATCTTTGAATTAAAATACCTCAATAAAGAAACCTATTATACGACTAAACCTTTTAAATATATATACAGATTGAATCTTTGAAAGAAAATGAGTGTTTTGAATGAAACTTATTCGAGTTCCTTTTGACGTCCCGAAGAGTGTTTTAATGAGTAAAAATAGAATCTTTGAATGAAAATACCTCAATAAAAGTACCTATTATGTTACAAGACCTTTTTAATGTATAAACGTTGAATCTTTGAAAGAAAATAAGAGTATTGATTTAAACTTATTCGAGTTACTTATGAAGTAGCGAAGAGTGTTTTAATGAGTAAAGATCGAATCTTTGATTGAAATTATCTCAATAAAAGTAACTTTTATGTCATTAAACCTTTTTAATGCATATAGATTGAATCTTTGAAACAAAACAAGAATTTTAGTTTAAAATTATTCGTGTTACCTAGTAGTTGCGAAGAGTGTTTTCACGAGTATATATTGAATATTTAAATTAAAGTACCTCAATAAAGGTACCTTTTATGTCACTAGACCTTTTCAATGTATAAAGATTGAATCTTTGAAAGAAAATGAGGTTTTTGTGTTAAGCTTATTCGAGTTCCCTTTGACGTCCCGGAGAGTGTTTTACAGAGTAAAGATTGAATCTTTGAACGAAAATACCTTAATAAAGGTACCTAGTATGTCACTAGACCTTTTCAGGGTAAAAAGATTGAATCTTTGAAAAAAAATGATAGTTTTGAGATTAACTTATTCGAGTTACCTATGAAGTCGCGAACCGTGTTGTAGTGACTAAATATTAAATCTTTGAATGAAAATATCTCAACAAAAGAACATATTATGTGACTAGACCTTTTTAATGTATAAAGATTGAATCTTTTAAAGAAAATGAGAGTTTTGAGTGAAACTTATTCGAGTTCCCTTTTGACGTCCCGAAGAGTGTTTTACAGAGTATAGATTGAATCCTTGAATGAAAATACCTCAATGAAGGTACCTAGTGTGTCACTAGACCTTTTTAATGTAAAAAGATTGAATCTTTGAAAGAAAATGAGGGTTTTGAGATTAACTTATTCGAGTTAACTATGAAGTCGCGAAGCGTGTTTTAATAACTAAAGATTAAATCTTTGAATGAAAATACCTCAATAAAGGAACCTATCATATGACTAAACCTTTTTAATGTATAAGGATTGAATCTTTGAAAGAAAATGAGAGTTTTGAATGAAACTTATTCGTGTTCCATTTGACGTCCCGAAGAGTGTTTTAATGAGTAAAAGTATAATCTTTGAATGAAAATACCTCAATAACGGTACCTACTATGTTACTAGACCTTTTTAATGTATAAACGTTGAATCTTTGAAAGAAAATAAGAGTATTGATTTAAACTTAATCGAGTTACTTATGAAGTGGCGAAGAGTATTTTAATGAGTAAAGATCGAATCTTTGATTAAAAATATCTCAATAAAAGTACCTTTTATGTCATTAAACCTTTTTAATCCAATAGATTGAATCTTTGAAACAAAACAAGAATTTTAATTTAAAATTAAAACTCTTATGTCACAAGACGTTTTCAGTGTATAAAGATTGAATCTTTGAAAGAAAATGAGGTTTCTGAGTTAAACTTATTCGAGTTCCCTTTGACGTCCCGTAGAGTGTTTTACAGAGTAAAGATTGAATCTTTGAACGAAAATACCTTAATGAAGGTACCTAGTATGTCACTAGACCTTTTTAATGTAAAAAGATTGAATCTCTGAAAAAAAATGATAGTTTAAAGATTAACTTATTCGTATTACCTATGAAGTCGCGAATCGTGTTGTAATGACTAAATATTAAATCTTTGAATGAAAATATCTCAACAAAGGATCCTATTATGTGACTAGACCTTTTTAATGTATCAAGATTGAATCTTTTAAAGAAAATGAGAGTTTTGAGTGAAACTTATTCGAGTTTCCTTTGACGTCCCGAAAAGTGTTTTACAGAGTATAGATTGAATCTTTGAATTAAAATACCTCAGTAAAGGTACCTAGTATGTCACTAGACCTTTTTAATGTAGAAAGATTGAATCTTTGAAAGAAAATGAGAGTTTTGAGATTAACTTATTCGAGTTACCTATGAAGTCGCGAAGCGTGTTTTAATGACTAAAGATTAAATCTTTGAATGAAAATACCTCAATAAAGGAACCTATTATATGACTAAACGTTTTAAATGTATACAGATTGAAACTTTGAAAGAAAATGAGGGTTTTGAATGAAACTTATTCGAGTTCCTTTTGACGTCCCGAAGAGTGTTTTAATGAGTAAAAATAGAATCTTTGAATAAAAATACCTCAATAAAGGTACCTATTATGTTACTAGACCTTTTTAATGTATAAACGTTGAATCTTTGAAAGAAAATAAGAGTATTGATTTAAACTTATTCGAGTTACTTATGAAGTGACGAAGAGTGTATTAATGAGTAAAGATCGAATCTTTGATTAAAAATATCTCAATAAAAGTACCTTTTATGTCATTAAACCTTTTTAATGCATATAGATTGAATTTTTGAAACAAAACAAGAATTTTAATTTAAAATTAAAACTCTTATGTCACAAGACGTTTTCAATGTATAAAGATTGAATTTTTGAAAGAAAATGAGGTTTCTGAGTTAAGCTTATTCGACTTCCGTTTGACGTCCCGTAGAGTGTTTTACAGAGTAAAGATTGAATCTTTGAACGAAAATACCTTAATAAAGGTACTTAGTATGTCACTAGACCTTTTTAAGGTAAAAAGATTAAATCTCTAAAAAAAAATGATTGTTTAGAGATTAACTTATTCGAGTTACCTATGAAGTCGCGAATCGTGTTGTAATGACTAAATATTAAATCTTTGAATGAAAATATCTCAACAAATGAACCAATAATGTGACTAGATCTTTTTAATGTATAAATATTGAATCTTTTAAAGAAAATGAGAGTTTTGAGTGAAACTTATTCGGGTTTCCTTTGACGTCCCGAAGAGTGTTTTACAGAGTATGGATTGAATCTTTGAATGAAAATACCTCAGTAAAGGTACCTAGTATGTCACTAGACCTTGTTAATGTAAAAAGATTGAATCTTTGAAAGAAAATGAGAGTTTTGAGATTAACTTATTCGAGTTACCTATGAAGTCGCGAAGCGTGTTTTAGTGACTATAGATTATTTCTTTGAATGAAAATACCTCAATAAAGGAACCTATTATATGACTAAACCTTTTTAATGTATACGGATTGAATCTTTGAAAGAAAATGAGAGTTTTGAATGAAACTTATTCGAGTTCCGTTTGACGTCCCGAAAATGTTTTAATGAGTAAAAATAGAATCTTTGAATGAAAATAAGAGTGTTGAATTAAACTTATTCGAGTTACTTATGAAGTGGCGAAGAGTGTTTTAATGAGTAAAGATTGAATCTTTGATTTAAAATATCTCAATAAAAGTACCTTTAATGTCATTAAACCTTTTTAATGCATATAGATTAAATCTTTGAAACAAAACAAGAGTTTTAATTTAAAATTATTCGTGTTACCTAGTAGTCGCGAAGAGTGTTTTAATGAGTATATGTTGAATCTTTAAATTAAAGTACCTCAATAAAGGTACCTTTTATGTCACAAGACGTTTTCAATGTATAAAGATTGAATCTTTGAAAGAAAATGAGGTTTCTGAGTTAAACTTATTCGAGTTCCCTTTGACGCCCTGTAGAGTGTTTTACAGGGTAAAGATTGAATCTTTGAACGAAAATACCTTAATAAAGGTACCTAGTATGTCACTAGACCTTTTTCATGTAAAAAGATTGAATCTCTGAAAAAAAATGATAGTTTAGAGATTAACTTATTCGAGTTACCTATGAAGTCGCGAATCGTGTTGTAATAACTAAATATTAAATCTTTGAATGAAAATATCTCAACAAAGGAACCTATTATGTGACTAGACCTTTTTAATGTATCAAGATTGAATCTTTGAAAGAAAATGAGAGTTTTGAGTGAAACTTATTCGAGTCCCTTTTGACGTCCCGAAAAGTGTTTTATAAAGTATAGATTAAATCTTTGTACGAAAATACCTTAATAAAGGTACCTAGTATGTCACTAGACCTTTTTAAGGTAAAAAGATTGAATCTCTGAAAAAAAAATGATAGTTTAGAGATTAACTTATTCAAGTTACCTATGAATTCGCGAATCGTGTTGTAATGACTAAATATTAAATCTTTGAATGAAAATATCTCAACAAAGGAACCTATTATGTGACTAGACCTTTTTAATGTATCAAGATTGAATATTTAAAAGAAAATGAGAGTTTTGAGTGAAACTTATTCGAGTTCCCTTTGACGTCCCGAAAAGTGTTTTACAGAGTATAGATTGAATCTTTGAATTAAAATACCTCAGTAAAGGTACCTAGTATGTCACTAGACCTTTTCAATGTAGAAAGATTGAATCTTTGAAAGAAAATGAGAGTTTTGAGATTAACTTATTCGAGTTACCTATGAAGTCGCGAAGCGTGTTTTAATGACTAAAGATTAAATCTTTGAATGAAAATACCTCAATAAAGCAACCTATTATATGACTAAACCTTTTAAATGTATACAGATTGAATCTTTGAAAGAAAATGAGGGTTTTGAATGAAACTTATTCGAGTTCCTTTTGACATCCCGAAGACTGTTTTAATGAGTAAAAATAGAATCTTTGAATGAAAATACCTCAATAAAGGTACCTATTATGTTAGTAGACCTTTTTAATGTATAAACGTTGAATCTTTCAAAGAAAATAAGAGTATTGATTTAAACTTATTCGAGTTACTTATGAAGTGGCGAAGAGTGTTTTAATGAGTAAATATCGAATCTTTGATTGAAATTATCTCAATAAAAGTAACTTTTATGTCATTAAACCTTTTTAATGCATATAGATT